>NC_092728.1:62476717-64876717 GCF_047496885.1 Scyliorhinus torazame
CACACACACTTGAATATGTGTGCCAGATTGTACAGACAGGTGATAAAGGAGAACGATGAACGTTTTGAATGTCACAAGAGTGGTTAGTAGGTCACTGCTGGTGTACATGTTAAGGTAGGAAAATGAAATGTCTGCTTTCTCTCAACCAGCATGAACCATCATGTAGACTTATTGCGCAACATTCACATTGCTAATGGAATCAGTTATTGACCAGTTACTAAATTCGGCAAACTTCAATAATGAGAATTATTTATTTTAAGAATCTGTGTTTAATGAATTGGTGATTGACAGTTTAGTTCAATTGGCACTTGTAAGCACGTATTATTACAAAGGCAGGGGGCCGGTTTAGCTCAGTTGGCTGGACAGCTGGTTTGTGACACAAAACAAGGCCAACAATGTGGGTTCAATTCCCATACCGGCTTTGGTTATTTGTGAAGGCCCTGTCTTCTCACCCTTGCTTCTCACCTGAGGTGTGGTGACCCTTGGATTAAATCGCCACCAGTCATCTTTCCCCTCAAAGGGATAAGCAGATGATGATCATCTGGGACTGTGGCAACTTTATTTACATCACCAAGGCACCATCACAAGAAAATTGTGATGATGCATTTGGTTACTGGGGTACAAGTATAGGGTAGAGACATGGGTTTGAGTAGGGTGTTCTTCGTGAGGGCTGATGCAGACTCGATGGGCCGAATGGCCTCCTTCTGCACTGTAAATTCTATGAAATTGTATGATCTATGAAATTATCTAATTCCTAATCCCTCACTTTAACCCCCCCCACCACCACCACACCCTCTATGGACATACATACAAGACAAACAAACACAGAGGGGAAGAGAGGGGTGAAATTGCTAAGTAAAAGTAGAAGATAAGAGTTTGTGTTTCAGATGGTTGTTTCTAGCACACTGTCTTTCAAACCAGGTATCAGGTCAAGATTTATGTTTTCCAATCTATAATGGTTTTCACTGGAGTTTCATTCAGGTCTTTGCAGTTTCAGAAATGTAGCAGCTTTTCTGGAGAGAACATGAGAGAGGAAGCAGGTTCTTTCCCCTCAGTGTCCACAATTCAAACTGATCTTCTTGGGTTCATCATCCTACTCAGGCAGCATCTCATCACTGCCTGTTACAAGGCAGAATATGACCTTTTTGCCAATTCATGTACACCAGCACTGACTTACCAACCAATAAGAGTCCACCCATTTCCCGGGTGCTACAAAGTCTGAGTTCTCCTATTCAAATGCAAGCATCAAGTACAATGTTGCAACTTCATGAGTCCCTCATTCTCTCTGCTGTTTGACTTAAAGATACATTTCCATTAAGCATCCATGGATCAAAAATAATAACGGCAAAAATAAATTTAAAAATTAAAAATTAAGGAAATCAGCAGGAAGGATCCTTATGTACCTCCCTCCCTAAAGGAATGAAACATCAGGGGACGGACATTTCATTAAGAGGTATGCAAGACATAAATCACAGAATCATATCCATCCATCCATCCCATTATATAAGTTCCCGTCCCAGTCTCTACACTGGTAATTAGTCAGTCCTTAAACCCGTGACAAAGCATCCATAATCACATTATACTTTCTGAGAATATGTACAATTCTGATTGTCCACTGAAAGTTTATCCGAATTTTGAGGATCTTCTGCAGCCAAACTACAAGTAGTATTGTCAATGCTGAGGGAAATAATTGGTTCCTTTCTAATTGATAAATACTCTTCAACCCCTCCATATTTACATTCTCTTTTCCTTCACATGGTTACTTTCAGCGATGAGTAATGCTGAGGTTTTAACCTTGGCAGAGTTGATTGGCTTTATAAGCGCAATTCTTTGTTTTACAGATTTTACCTCTTCACCGGCGTCTTCGTAAGCACATAGTTTTTCTCTATTTAGTAATACAGACATACAATGTGTGCTTTCTAGATTTCAACTGTTCTTCTTTACTTTCAGAATCAGAGGATAGCACATTATTGGCTCCATAAATTTTCTGTTTTTTGTTAACAGATGTGGTTGCAGAATTTTCATCCACTTTCTTCTTCATTTTCAAAAGGAATTGATCACTAATTATTGAATCTCCTTTGTTATTTGCTTCCTTTATCTTGAAGAGGCACTGTGGGCCTTTAAAAGGATGTGGGTTAATCAGCTGTTTGCTTAGTGTCATTTCACGGTCGTCATCCTTGGGCATCACGGTAGCATTGTGGATAGCACAATTGCTTCACAACTCCAGGGTCACAGGTTCAATTCCGGCTTGGGTCACTGTTTGTGCGGAGTCTGTGCGTTCTCCCTGTGTGTGCGTGGGTTTCCTCCGGTTTCCTCCCACAGTCCAAAGATGTGCAGGTTAGGTGGATTGGCCATGATAAATTGCCCCTTAGTGTCCAAAATTGCCCTTAGTGTTGGGTGGGGTTACTGTTATGGGGATAGGGTGGAGGTGTTGACCTTGGGTAGGGTGCTCTTTCCAAGAGCCGGTGCAGACTCGATGGGCCGAATGGCCTCCTTCTGCACTGTAAATTTTATAATTCATCCTGAATCGCTGATGCCATGCTATTTTATATATTTTCCTTCAAGACAGCCATACTCTGGGAAATATTATCACCTGAAGTGTATGACAATTGGTTTAATGCAAGAGGCGGTAGCAAGTTACTTTTTGAAAAGTCCAATTCACTTTCTTCTGATTTTCTGTCTCCTTTCCTAGCTTTGGATGCATTTATTGCTATCAGTTGAAGATCAGTTAGTGACAGACCTATTCGGTACCAAATCAGAACCCAAATCGGATTCAGAACTCTCGCCTGAATCTTTCTCACTGTGATTATCATTAGATTCGGACTCCTCCTTCTTAGCATCATCTTCAGTCTTGGACTTCTCAGAATCTCATTCTCGACTAGATTGTATCGTTGACAAACTTCTGCGAAGGGAAATGCTTGTAGAGATAATTTTGTCAATATCAACAGAATCTGGGGCGTCATTCTCCGCCGGCGGGAGTCTCCCTTTTGCCGGCGCCCGGGGGTTTCCCGACGGCGTGGGGCTGCCCCACAATGGGAAACCCCATTGACCGGCCGGTGTTACGGAGACTCCCGCCGACCGGTCGGGGCAGAAATGTGGCGGGGCGGGTAGGAGAATTTCGCCCCTGATTCATTACCATTGTCGTTTGATATATGATTATGTCTTTCACCATTTCTTTCTGTGAGTCATTTAATGGTCAATTTTCCTAATTCCCACATGCCCTGCCATTAGCGTTTCATATACTATCCACGGTACTTCCCTCAGAACCTCTAGAATCATGGAAAACCTACAACCTTCACTCCTATCAAGGTAAACCTACAACCTTCATCCTGTCAATGTATTCCCCAAAAGAAAATCTACTCCTTCTACTGGGAATTTCTTAGCCGCCCCGACAATTACTGGAGCTGACAATAAATCGCACTCCAATTGTACTTTATATAATGGAACAGGGATATAATCTCCACCTGTCCCATTCATTAATACCTTAGCTTTCATTGAACTCTCTGGAGGAAAAAACAA
Source organism: Scyliorhinus torazame (assembly GCF_047496885.1). NCBI lineage: Eukaryota > Metazoa > Chordata > Chondrichthyes > Carcharhiniformes > Scyliorhinidae > Scyliorhinus > Scyliorhinus torazame. The sequence continues at coordinate 62,480,237 of NC_092728.1, forward strand.
ATCCTTCAGCAGTAAGAGTTTGAGTAGCACTTGTGCCCCTTAAGATACATATGGGGCGGGATTCTCCAACCCCCCCGCCGGGCCGGAGAATCGGCAGGGAGCTGCGTGAATTCTACCCCGATGCCGGTTGCCGGATTCTCCGGCGCCGGTTTTTCGGTAGGGGCGGGAATCGCTTTGCGCCAGTTGGGGGCCGTTGGCAATGGCCACCACCCCCCCCCCCCACCCCCCGGCGATTCTCCACTCTGCGATGGGCCAAGTGGCCGCCCGTTTTCAGCCAGTCCCGCCAGTGTAAATCAAACCAGGTCCTTATCGGAGGGACCTGGCTCTGTGGGCGGCCTGCGGAGACCTCGGGGGGCGTGGGGGATCTAGCCCTGGGGGGAGCCCCATGGTGGCCTGGCCCGCGATCAGGGCCCACCGATCTGCGGGGCGGGCCTGTGCCACGGGGGGCACTCTTTCCCTCCGCGTCAGCCGCTGTAACGGTGCGCCATGGCCGGCGTGGAGAAGAATCCCCCTGCGCATGCGCTGGTATCATGCCAGAACACGCTGGCACTCCTGCGCATGCGCCAACTCGCGGCGGCCGGTGGAGGCCCTTCGGCACCGGCTGGCAGGGCTCCAACCCCGCCGCCGCCGGACTAGCCCCTGAAGGTGCAGAGGATTCAGCCACTCCCGGGCGGCCCGATGTCGGAGTGCTACACGCCACTCCTTGGCGCCGGTAAGGCCCGCCCCGCCAGATAGCGGAGAATCCCGGCCCTGGTTTTGGCCACATCAGTTGAGGAAAATGGGGTGATCATCCCCTTAGACTCTAATCCAGCATATCTCTCATCTACTTCATTCATCTTACCTGCTCCCACATTAGTGTTTACCTCAGCTCTCCTAAGTCCAGTTAAATCTACAATCTACCCCATAGTGTTCCCCACTTTGTTCCCTTCTCAGAATCCTCCTTTTGAACGCCAATAAGTCCCATGGATGTTCTTTGCAACTTCCAACATGCTGAACAAACTTGCTCCATATTATTAAAATGGTAAATCTTAGGCTTTCAAGTCTCACCCACATCCTCAGTATCTTTTTTCATGATCTGAGAAGGAGATCGTGAAGCATTCCCAGCTATTCATTCCTTACCTTGGCTACCTGCCTTCCTTTCACTCTCCCATGTCAAAGAACAAAGAACAAAGAAAAGTACAGCACAGGAACAGGCTCGTTGGCCCTCCAAGCCTGCGCCAACCATGCTGCCCGTCTAAACTAAAATCTTCTACATTTCCGGGGTCCGTATCCCTCTATTCCCATCCTATTCATGTATTTGTCAAGATGCCCCGTAAACATCACTATTGTCCCTGCTTCCACCACCTCCTCCGGCAGCGAGTTCCAGGCACCCACTACCCTCTGTGTAAAAGACTTGCCTCGTACATCTCCTCTAAACCTTGCCCCTCGCACCTTAAACCTATGCTCCCTAGTCATTGACCCCTCTACCCTAGGAAAAGGTCTCTGACTATCCACTCTGTCTATGCCCCTCATAATTTTGTAGACATCTATCAGGTCACCCCTCAACCTCCTTCGTTCCAGTGAGAACAAACCAAGTTTATTTAACTTCTCCTCATAGCTAATGCCCTCCATACCAGGCAACATCCTGGTAAATCTTTTCTGCACTCTCTCTAAAGCTTCCACATCCTTCTGGTTGTGTGGCAACCAGAATTGAACACTATACTCAAAGTGTGGCCCAACTAAGGTTCTATACAGTGCAACATGACTTGCCAATTTTTATACTCAAAGACCAATAAAGGCAAACATGCCATATGCCTTCTTGACTACCTTCTCCACCTGTGTTGCCCCTTTCAGTGACATGTGGACCTGTACACCAAGATCTCTCTGACTGTCAATACTCTTGAGGGTTCTACCATTCACTGTATATTCCCTACCTGTATTAGACCTTCCAAAATATATTACCTCACATTTGTCCGGATTAAACTCCATCTGCCATCTTGCCGCCCAAGTCTCCAAATTATCTAAATCCTGCTGTATCCTCTCATCCTCATCGCTATCCGCAATTCCACCAACCTTTGTGTCGTCCGCAAACTGACTAATCAGACCAGTTACATTTTCCTCCAAATTATTGCTATATACGACAAACAGCACTGGTCCCAGCACTGATCCCTGCGGAACACCACTAGTCACAGCTCTCCAATCAGAATTGCTACTCTCTGCCTTCTATGACCTAACCAATTCTATATCAACCTTGCCAGCTCACCTCTGATCCCGTGTGACTTCACCTTTTGTACCAGTCTGCCATGAGGGACCATGTCAAAGGCCTTACTGAAGTCCATATAGACAACATCCACTGCCCTACCTGCATCAATCATCTTTGTGACCTCCTTGAAAAACTCTATCAAGTTAGCGAGACACGACCTGCCCTGCCTCTCGCTGCCTCTCGCTAATACGACCCCTTGTTACCAAATGGGAGTAGATCCAGTCCCGAAGAATTCTCTCCAGTAATTTCCCTACCACTGACGTAAGGCTCACCGTCCTGTAGTTCCCTGGATTATCTTTGCTACCCTTCTTAAACAAAGGAACAACATTCTCCAGTCCTCCGGGATATCACCTGAAGACAGTGAGGATCCAAAGATTTCTGTCAAGGCCTCAGCAATTTCCTCTCTTGCCTCCTTTAGTATTCTGGGGTAGATCTCATCAGGCTCTGGGGACTTAGCCACCTTAATATTTTTCAAGATGCTCAACACCTCGTCTTTTTGGATCTCAATGGGACCCAGGTTATCTGCACACCATTCGCCAGACTCAACATCCACCAATTCCTTCTCTTTGGGGAATATTGATGCAAAGTATTCATTTAGTACCTCACCATTTCCTCTGGCTCCACACATAGATTCCCTCCCCTGTCCTTCAGTGGGCCAACTCTTTCCCTGGCTACCATCTTGCTTTTTATGTATGTGTAAAAAGCCGTGGGATTTTCCTTAACCCTCTTTGCCAATGACTTTTTGTGACCCCTTTTAGCCCTCCAGACCCCTTGCTTACGTTCCTTCCTACTTTCCTTATATTCCACACAGGCTTCGTCTGTTCCCAGCCTTCCAGCTCTGACAAATGCCTCCCTTTTTCATTTTGACAAGGCCTACAATATCCCTCGTTATCCAAGGATTGAGTAATTTGCCATATTTATCCTTTTTCCTCACAGGAACATGCCAGTCCTGAATTCCTTTCAACTGACATTTGAAAGCCTCCCACATGTCAGATGTTGATTTACCCTCAATCATCCGCACCCAATCTAGGTTCTTCAGTTCCCGCCTAATATTGTTATAATTAGCCTTCCCCCAATTTAGTACATTCACCCTAGGACCACTCTTATCCTTGTCCACCAGCACTTTAAAACTTACTGAATTGTGGTCACTGTTCCTGAAATGCTCCCCTACTGAAACTTCTACCACCTGGCCGGGCTCATTCCCCAATACTGGGTCCAGTACAGCCCCTTCCCTAGTTGGACTATCTACATATTGTTTTAAGAAGCCCTCCTGGATGCTCCTTGCAAACTTTTCCCCGTGCAAGCCCCTCACGCGAAATGAGTCCCAGTCAATATTGGGGAAGTTAAAGTCTCCCATCACAACAACCCTGTTGCTTTTACTCCTTCCTAAAGTCTGTCTACCTATCTGCTCCTCTATCTCCCGTTGGCTGTTGGGAGGCCTGTAGTAAACCCCCAACATTGTGACTGCACCCTTCTTATTCCTGAACTCTACCCATATAGCCTCGCTGCCCTCCGAGGTGTCCTCCCGCAGTACAGGATAGGATAGGATGTCCTATCCTTTTCAAAATTATAGCTGTGATGGAACAAAGGTTTAAATTCATGCATCAGCTCATAATCATCAGCCATTGTTGCTGCTTGTCTAGCAGTCTTCACCCTCTGGTCTTCAACATGGGTTCTTACTATGGAAGGTACGGAATTCTTAAATTATTCCAAGAGAATGACCTCGGAGTCTCCTTGGTAGTTTCAACTCACACAAAATGGAATCCCCTGCAGGCATGTGTAGCCACACAGCAGCAATCATGCAAATTTCCAGGCAGCATCAAGTTGGTGTGCTGCCAGCTTTTATAGCAATGGCATGAGTTGTGCATCGGGACCCCTGAGTACATTTTCAGAGACTATCGAATATTTTGCCCCTGCTGTGTCTCAGAGCAGGTTGCTCTTCCAGCAAAACGAAGTCAGTGGGAAATTGTTTATTAATACAAATTATATGTGTAGAATCAGTTCAGTTACTTATAGCGATGTCCTGGAATTATTCAATTATCTCCATTCTTGCTGGAATTAATTCCGTTGCGATATGCAGCCTGTAAAAAATAAATAGATGTGTGCAGCGATGGGATATATGCTCTGCAACTGATTGATCCACAAAGAGAGATAGCTGGGCTGAGAAAAGAGATGAGTTACTTCCTCTCGGGTTTTGGTGATCAGTGTTGGATTTCATTGATGAAAGGAATCAAAAAGTTATGGGTCGAAAATTTAAAGCATCGAATTGGAGTTCGACATACTGCAATACAGTGAGATGGGATTTCAAGGTCAGGTCTCCTCAAAGTTCCTGCATATTGTTAAGAGAGTGGATATATTTGACTGCAGTAGAATTAACTGCAGCTACCCATTTCCATGGGCGAGCTTGATCGTGGAAAACAAAGGACTTGTGCCTTTGTGGAAAAGGCTTGAGGTTGAATGTTTGACAGCTGTCAAAAGGCAATAAACCGATATTGCCTGCTTACCAAGTTGGGCTTGGCTCTGCTCTTTTGTAGTTTGTTGCGGAAGTGCAACTGGTTTTATTGAAAATGTTGCCTGAATAATATGTTATTCATGTGAAAGCTGCGTGCTGGTTTGTCATGTCTCCATGCTGAGTGATCGAATCAGGTATAAAAAGGGAATCTCGACCTTATTACAGTGTTGCGCAATATCTGATTTTAATTCAATTCAATTGAGTGGGTCAAGCAGCGACTACTTTCCTGCTTTTGGCAGCGCACCGATTTTATGAACAGCGCTAAGTGCTTTCCGATTTATAAACCTACGTTCAAGGTCACATTTTCAATTGAATGAGGAGGTGATCATCTGATCCTTGTTTTGTTGTACATTTGGAATAAATATTATATATTTTTGAATTGGATGGTTATTAAAATCAAGCCTTTGATCAACTATGAAAATATTGAAGCTTTTCAAGCAGACATCAAATTCGAAAATGCTCAGTTTTAGTTTGCGCATGTACATTAATCTTGTTCACATTTTGAGCTATGATGCATATTAATGGCAAAGGTAGGTACAGAAACAACTTGTCCCTGAATTTTCCTCAGTTGTACACATTTCAATACTTCAAAATGGAAGTAATACTCAGGTGTCCTCAAGAAGCGGACATTGTTTGCTGTTACCAACAGCAAATTATTGTATTTCTGCTCTTGGCCCCGTGAAGCAAAATGGAGGTCGCATCACCTGACTGAACCCCAGAGGTCTGTTAATGTGACACAGTAACCGGCCACAAGGAGTCCTGGAGAACAGTGTGCTGTGAATTTCCTCCCAACATTTTTTCAGCCTTTTCCTCTCTGTGTACACCAACTGCTTTAAGAGTGCTTCTGGCAATGCAGCTAAGTGGCGTTTGAACCTTGTCAAGTCTCCTTATATAAAAACTCATCTCCAGCCCATAATTTGTAGCAGGAAAATAAAGAATCTTTCTGCATTAACTGTTGGGTACTTCAGCTTTAGAATCATATAATTGTACATTCAGAAGGAGGCCATTCAGCTCATCATGCCTCCTTTGGGTCTTTTATGGAGCTATCCCATTAATCCCACTCCCCTGCTCTTGCTCTATTACCTGTCAATATTCTCTCCCAAGTATTTATCCTGTCCTCTTTTGAATACCACCATTGAATCAGCTTCCATCAGCCTTTTGGCCAACAAATCACTTTTTAAAAAAATGTTTCCTCACGTTGCCTCTTTTTTTTCCTGAGCGCATTAAATTTGTGTCCTCTGGTTAATGTCTCTTCTGTCACTGGAAATAGTTTCTCCAGATTTATTATATCAGAATCGTTCATTCTTTTGAACATGTCCATCAAATCTCTTCTTAGCCTTCTCTATTCTAAGGATCAAGCACATCTTCAACTTTTCACTTCTCTGTGTATAACTCAAGTGCCTCATCCCTTGCATCAATCCAGGAGGCCTGCACCATCTCCAAGGCCTAGATGATTTTTCTAGGATGCGGTGCTCACAACTGAGTGCGATACTCCAACTAAGCATGGTTCAGCGTAACCTCTTTGCTTCAGTATCCTCTATAGTGAAGACAGTGATCCACTATGCTTCTAAACAGCCTCCTCAACTTGCCCTGTCACCTCCAAAGGTTTGTGTACGCACATCCACAGATCGAGCTCTTCCTCATTCCCGTTTACGCCCTTTGTGCATTTAGTTCATATTGTCTCCCCTTATTGATCTGCTAAATATTACCTGCCATGCATCTGCCCATTCCACCAGCCTGTCTCTTCCCCTTGAAGCCTGTTATGCTCCCCTCACTGTTTTCCACATTTCCGAATGTTGTACCATCTCGTGAAATTATATCCTGCATTTCCACGTCATGAATGCTCATAATATTGGCAGAAACTATTTTTTCCCCTTATTTAGCTTTCAAATAAATGCCTGGAAACTGCTGGGCTTGTCATGCAGTGAAATCCTCACTAAAACAAATTCTCGAGTTAATGGTGTTTTCATTCCCAATAAATCAGTTGAGGCGATTAAATTGGCTCTGTATTCCACTGTGCTACATTTCAAAAGCTATAATCTCAAATTAACTCAGGCAATAGGCATAATTTCTTTCATTGTCATCACTGAATCCCTGTTAATCACATCACTTGCTTATCATTGAGCTGGTCGTATATTTTATTTATGAATAAAAATGAGGTAATTTATCAAATCAAAATCAAATAAGCTTATTCTCTTTATTGATTGGATGATACAATCTGGTTTTAGCCATTGCTTTTTTAATTATCAGACAGAATCTGTTAAATGAAAGAATTACTCCTCTGAGCTGTTCTCTTAGTATGTTCCAAAGTAAAGGGTCTGCTAAATGGTTTTTTTCTCAAAACTTTTAAAGTTTACAAATAGTATAAGAATCCGGCTGCTTATAAGAATATTGATCAAAAGTACTTATGCATTGACTATTCAAGGTGGATTTGGAGAAAATCTATATTATGTTAAGGTTTGTAAGGAACCAATTGAGGATAAATAGTGCTCGGCCCTTGCGAAATGGCAGATTATGATTCTATATATACCTTCTGAATATAGAAGCTTTAAGTTAAATTATATTTCCAATTGAGAAGCATATCCAATATTAAATGAAATAACCCAAAGAGAATGTAAAATATGAGGGATATATCTGGCCAAATATTTATACCAGCAATGAATTTAAATATTAGTGCCATCTTCCAATTGAAGTGAATACAGAAAACATAGCTGACCAGTCAACATCTGCAAGTCAAAGACTAGTTAATACTAATAACAATAATCTTTTTATTGTCACAAGTAGGCTTACATTAACACTGCAATGAAGTTACTGTGAAAAACCCCTAGTTGCCACATTCTGGCACCAGTTCAGGTACACAGAGGGAGAATTCAGAATTCTCAGCTGGTACGGGAATTGAACCCGCGCTGCTGGCCTTGTTCTGTATCACAAACCAGCTGTCTAGCTCACTGAGCTAAACTAGGTGGGCTTTTCCCACCAGCCCAACAGATTTCCCATTGACAGCACCCCTCATAGAATATAGAACATAGAACATTACAGTGCAGTACAGGCCCTTCGGCCCTCGATGTTGTGCCGACCTGTGAAACCACTCTAAAGCCCATCTACACTATTCCCTTATCGTCCATATGTCCATCCAATGACCATTTGAATGCCCTTAATGTTGGCGAGTCCACTACTGTTGCAGGCAGGGCATTCCACGCCCTTATTACTCTCTGAGTAAAGAACCTACCCCTGACATCTGTCTTATATCTATCTCCCCTCAATTTAAAGCGGGCCTGTGCCATGGGGGCACTCTTTCCCTTCCGCCTTCGCCACGGTCTCCACCATGGCGGAGGCGGAAGAGACTCCCTCCACTGCGCATGTGTGGGAAGCTGTCAGCGGCCGCTGCCGGCATTCTCGCGGATGCGCCGCCCGGAGATGTCATTTCCGCGCCAGCTGGCGGGGCCCCAAAGGCCTTTTCCGCCAGCTGGAATTCGTCCGGCGCGGGCCTAGCCCCTCGGCCCCCTAAGATGCAGAGCATTCCGCATCTTTGGGGCGGCGCGATGCCCGACTGATTTGCGCCATTTTGGGTGCCAGTCGGCGGACATCGCGCCGATACCGGAGAATTTCGCCCAACTCTGCAACCTCATCTAACCCTACACACACCTCAACTCTTCTGATCTCACTTCCCTATTGCACTCACGCATGCCGCAGGATTATCTTGGCCGTATACTGTGGAACACTCTTCTCAAAACCTTCACCTTGCATTCAATTTCAACCACCTCCTCAAACTTTGACTTTTGCTGATGGTACTTTAATTGGTTGCAGGTTGTGAGCATTGACTCAGAGATCACTTGATCCCCACATAAATAGACACATGCTAAAGCTGCGCTTACAAACAAAATGATGGAAACACTGCAGATCACACAGCATCTGTGGAGAGACAAACAAAATTAACATACTGGGTTTAATGCAAGGTCGCGGATCTCAAACATCAGCTCTGTTCACTTCTCTTCCCACAGCTGCTGCCTGATCAGCTGAGTATTTAGCATTTTCTATTTTTAACTTCTGACTTCCAGCACCCGCAGTGCTTAGATTTTCAGCTGTGGTTGTTAGTAGTGTGTAAGTAAAGATTGACTCCGGTTCTATCCTTCACCAACTGGTTTTCTGGAATAAAACATGACTGTGCCTTTGGAATTTTGGCTTCAGATTCTCTTCTGTTAAGTACTTTGGGCTGCTCACTGGTTGAAAGTTACTGTATCAATCCAAATTTTTGTAGTAGGTTTGGTTGTGGCAATGCATGATGTAAAGGAATCAATGTAATTGGCTTTCAGTATTGCCTTTCGGAAATTATTTAACTCATTACGATTGTGGTATGTCAAAAGCTCCTTTGTCTCTTCATTATGTTGTCTTTAAGGAAGTAGGTTTTCTATTTCCTTCATGTTTTCTCTGGTGCTTTCAAATGGTCTAGTGCTCTATTCTATAGATTCAAAATTGTACAAAATGCCTTATTTGTAAGAGTTTCTTGTGCACTTTACCGACTTCTTCAAGTGAACAAGGTTACTGGAGGTCTAAATTGGCTTGTTTTTTGTAATCACCCAGAGTGCTGTTGGAAAGGAAGCTCCAGGATTTTGATCCAATGACAGTGAATAGGGAAGTGATAAAGTTCCAAGTCAGCATGGCGTGTGACTTGGAGGGGAGCTTGGAGATGATGGTGTTCCCTTGCCTCTGATGCCCTTGTTTTTCTGGTTGGATAAGGTCACGGGTTTGGTGGGTGCTGTTGAAGGAACCTTGGTGAGTTGCTGCAGTGCATCTTTTCGATAGTGCACATTACTCCCACTTTGTGGTAGTGGTGAATGGAGTGAATGCTTAACATGGTGAATGAGAGCCCGATCCAGTGGGCTAGGGTAATCCAAGTAATAAAGCTGGGGTAAGCTTTAAATGGTATTTAATAAACATTCCCAATGTTCTTTTTATATGCTGCAGTTCTTCATTCCCTGTTGAAAAGTGATTGGATCTGTTGGCAGGCCTGATGCGCTCCATGGGCCTGATGTTCATGTTCAGGTTGGGAATCACGAGCTGGATAATTTCCCAATGCCACAATCCCACCTCCTGTCTGTCAGTGCCCATTCATGTTATTTGCATGATGTGTGGCAGGAACAGGGTGTAGCAAGGTCCATCACTCCCAGAAGCAGACCCAAAGCAGAAACTGTGTCAGTGGATGCAAAGGCATCCACTGTGCGTTTGTTCGGACATCGGCCCAGTTTGGCGAGGTCCTTTAATCCTCATCACCCCTCAGCCCCCATGACTCCCTCAAATCCTATTTCCCCATGCTCCTTCCATATCCCAATACCTCCATATCACCCATTCCCCTCTATTATCCCTCACTCACCTATGCCTCCATATCCCCATTCTTCCATTCCCCATGTTGATTTAGTCCCTCCATGTTCAGTCATCTGGTACCTCCTAGGAACAGAATCCGTAAGCCCTGTAGTATCATTAGGTAGTCTATGAGATGCTCATTTAACTATCAAAGTAAACAAACAGTCATTCAAATATTATTGGTTGTAAAACTGTCAAATTCGACAAGCACACCCTTGGCAGCTGCATCAACAACCCCTGTTGTGCTGAATGCATCAGTAGGATTTAGAACTCAAGCAAGCATTCATAATGGGATTTCATTTCACAACTATGTCGTCAAAATCTCAAACTATAAATACTTTAAAACCTTTGCAGCCATTGAAAAGTTCAACCAGCTATGCAAACATTGATGCAGGGAAACATGTCTGAATTTCATGCAATGAAAATATTAGATCATGGGACAGGTGATGCAGTCAAATCTAAATATCAATGTTGTTAAGTGCGGAAGAGCACTGTCTCCAAATGTATAATGTACTCTAATGCATCTGAAGACTTTCCTACATCACAATGCTGGTCAAGTTAATGGTCAATTACCTCTTGGGAACAAAGCCCTATTATCAGTCATTTCATTGAAAATATATTTACTTATCTTGCAGAATTTCATCATGAAAGGTGAGGTTGGCTTTTGAACTTAACCTGTGAAAATGTTCCCAACGCCAAACAAGGCTTCCCCCATGGTTCAGATTTCTCTGAACTGGTGTAAGTCATGTTGCCTTCAGAAGCTGGCCCGACCTGACCAGAATTGCAAGGGTTTGAAATGACCACTTCCGCAATGGAGCCGGTAAGGTTCAGAGTGCTGCATGTGAGTTCATTACCCACCACTTTATTCCGTTCTGCTAAAACTGTCTGGCAACGAGAATGGATGTGGGAATCCCAAATTGGGTCCTAACTGCCTTTTTTTTTCCCACCTGCCTCTGTTCTGCATGGTCAGAAGCATGAAAATCCTGCCCCATGTCTCCCTCTTCACCTTGGACTATTTGCCAGATTAAGGTTATAGGCCTACTTTGTCACAGTTGAGGTTAAAATATTGTGTTTAAAATTCGCATAATGTTTTAAAACAAAAACCGTTCTCATTTTACTTACATGCTTGAAATGACAAAATGTAGCATCGTGCATGTGGGAATTATAAAACCTATATAAGAGCCTGTTCAAAGATCAAGAATTTAGGGCAGCACGGTAGCACTGTGGCTTCACATCGCCAGGGTCCCAGGTTCGATTCCCTGCTGGGATACTGTCTGTGCGTTCTCCCCGTGTCTGCTTGAGTTTCCTCCGGGTGTTCCGGTTTCCTCCCACAGTCCAAAGACGTGCAGGTTAGGTGGATTGGCCATGCTAAATTGCCTTTCGTGTCCAAAAAGGTTAGGAGGGGTTATTGGTCTATGGGGATAGGGTGCAAGTGAGGGCTTAAGTGGGTCGGTGCAGACTCAATGGGCCGAATGGCCTCCTTCTGCACTGTATGTTCTATGTTCTAATTTGCATTTATTTTCTTTGAAAAGCCCTTACCATTCTTGAGTTGCTGTTACTTAGGTCCGATTTCTCATGTAGCTTAATAGGATCCACCTTCGGTTTAAGTAACTGAATTTGCGGGTTTATTATTAGAAGAGCATTACTGAAGAAAGAGATTGTTGCATTGTGCAGTCTGGTTGCAGTATTCTCTTTGGGCGCAAGCCAAATTGTATTATACCTGGGAGCGCAATACAACCCAATAGTCTTCATTGCTATGGCCAGGCATCTGTGCAGACACTGGATATGTGATCAGTGATTGATGTTGCTCAGCTGACATTTTAAATGAGGTCTGAAAGAACTTATTATTGAGATGACCCTGGCTGTCTGTTAGTGAATCACTGCCATTGCAGTAGTTTTGTTTTCAGGAACAAAAATGGCTTAACCATCTCAATCTTGAACATTTAAAATTTGCTTTTGGCATTATCAGAAGCAGTTCTAATTTTTTTAAAAACAATGTATTCGAAATGCGCAGGGAGGTTTGGTCATAGGACTGTTGATCCTGCAGTATTGATGCTTTGGGAGTTCAGCATTAATCTCCTGTACACTGCTGTAAATAACCCAGGAAAAAAATCATAAGAGATTTAAAATGATACATATATTTCTTCAATTTCCTATGAATGCTTTATTAATTAGACTGCATAATTGGATAGTGCAGCTGGAGGTGGAAAGCCAAGCGATGACATACAAAGTTGACATCTGTACCGAGCTGGTAGAATGGCGAAGAGTGGACCTGGGACTATATAAATCCTCCAGTCACACATTTGCTAAGTCTTTGGTCCATCTGAGCTTCCAAGCTGAGCTCAATTTAAATATTTCAGGTAAATATCTTCTTGTGCTACCATGGTGCCATCCGACGTTTGACGGTTGGGGGTGGGGTGGGGGGGTGAGATTGAATTTTTCTATCATATGCTCTGTTGCTGAGGATATACATCAGGAAAATCCAATGTCACTTCCATTGCACAATGTAACATTTGTCTATTTCTGTCGGGGCATAGTGGGCTCCTGACCCTCAATTCTGGTATCTCATTAAGGACTGCAGAGGGTCAGAACAGTAGTGGCTCGACATCTAGTCCATGCTCTGCTTCTGCTAACTCCCAACTGGCAGTGGAACAGGCAACTGCCCTCCTCGCCCCGGCCATTCTATGATGATTATTTTTTGATTTACCTTCCTTCCTCGCATTAAAAAAAATATTTTTGTTCATGTTTTTACATTTAAAAAAAAAAAGATTTTTCACATTTTCTCCCACATTTACATCCATCAACAATAAACAATAATCAGCAAGATATGTCAGTCCCCATAATAACAACGATCCCATCTACCCACCAACCCCCAAACCTCAACCCACATGTTTACGTAAACAAATGGCAAAAAGGAATCAGGGATTACCCGTAGTCACCCTTAATCTTACACACCGCAGGTCTCCAGCTCCTCCTGTCCACTGCCTCTTGTAAAACTCCTCCTCCCAACCTCGGTTCCTTCCCCCCAACTTTCCACCCCGGCTAGACCACTCGGACCCTGTTCTGCCAGGCTCCGATGGCTGCAGCCCCTCCCCCACCTCACTCCCGTTCACTGGCCGGCTTAAACCGGCCAGCGTGGAGGCCCCCGCCCGGGTCCCTTTCCCACTTGCCCGGCCCTAGGAAAGCCCAAAGATCCCCTTTTAGCACACAAACCCCGCATATCCACCTACACCCCAAAGAACTCTCATTTCGAGTGAAAGTCCCGTCCCTTCCCTTGTCCAAATACATACCACATTGGCTCCTTTAATCTCTACACCCACGCGCAGTGATACAAAAAAGAAGAAAATACATTCATGAGGTTACATCGGCACATGGCCATTCCTCAATTTGTCAGTTCTGCCACAGTCCTTCTGCTTTCGCAAACTCCCCCGCTGCTTCCACCGTTCCTGAGCTTGTAAGTCACCCTCAGCTTCGCTGGATATACAATGCCGCACCGCACCTTGCTTGGCCCAGCTCAGGACCTTCTCCTTCACCCTGTACCTATGGAAGCACAGAGTCACTGCCCTTGGCGGCTCACTCGCCTTTGGTATAGGCCTCCACGACCGATGAGCCCGATCCAGTTCATATCGGGAGGGATCCTCCCCCACCCCCAATAATTTTGCCAGCATCGCGGCAAAGTACTCAGTCGGCTTCGGTCCTTCAACTCCTTCGGGCAGCCCCACAATCCTCAAATTCTGTCGCCTGGATCTGTTTTCCAGGTCTTCCATTTTTCCTCGCAGATCCTTGTTAGTATCCATCACCTTCCGCATCTCTTTCCCCATCGAGGCAAGTTGATCACCGTGCTGCAATAACGTCTCCTCCACTTCCTTCAGCGCCTCCCCTTGCTCTCGAACCTCCGCCACTGCGTTCGCCACCTCCGTCCTTACTGGGGAAACCGCCTCCTCCACCAGCACACTCAAAACCTCCCTCATCTCCTTCCTCACCGTCTCCATGCATTTCGCAATCTGCGCCAACTGCTTTTCAAATTCCGCAGCCATCACCTTAGTTATTTCTTCAGCCGTAAGCAGTGCGGCCTTCCCTGGTGCTCCAGCCTCCATTTTTCCTGGTGACCCCGCGGTGACCTTTCCACTCCCTGACGGACCTCCAGCTGTTTTATTCCGGCCGTTTTCTTGCTCACCCTCGACATTTTTCTTTGTTCCTTTTTTCCTCCTGTGTCTTCACTGTGCCTCCTCCGTGCCTTCTCCCTTCTTCTGCCGCCTCCGCGGACCCTGGGACCGGGCTTAAAGCCCCGAAAATGCCGTTGTCGAACGGGAGCCCTCCATTGTGCGGCCGCCTCCCGCCCGCCGTCACCGGAAGCCCAAGTTTTTACATTTTATACACTGTACACTCGTTAAGCGTAGATGCAATGGTTACAGTTTACAAGTTGTTCTTTTATGGTGTTCCCCCCCTACATTGAGTCCCCCCCCTCACTCCCCTCCCCTCCCCCTGCACCCCACATCCCTCTTTTGCTGTTGCAGGGTCCTTTCTTTGGCACTTTACTTTACCAAGGGTAGTTTTCTGGTGTTTATGTGTGGACAGTGCCCTCCTTCTCTCCACCTCCCCCCCCCCCGGTCGCTTCACCTCCCCTTTCTTCTCCCCGCTCCTTATTCTGTTGTCGACATCCCCCCCCCCCGGTCGCTTCACCTCCCCTTTCTTCTCCCCGCTCCTTATTCTGTTGTCGACATGCCTTTGAGGGTTCTCTTTCTTGTGGCCTGTTGGGCCCTCATGCCTCTGTGTCGGCCACTTTCTGGCCTCCCCCTTGTTGTTTCCTCTGGTATCTCCCACCTATTCTCCCCCTCTCATTTCTGTCTGTTCTATGTGGTCCCATTGGCTCCTGTGCAACCCCCTACCCCCCACCCCCACCCCCCACCCGCTCTATTTGTTGTTGGCTTCGAACAGGTCCTGGAGTAAGGTAGTGAATGGCCTCCATGTTTTGTGAAAGCCATCTCCGACCTTTGGATGGTGAACTTGATCCTCCTCGGGTGGAGAAATTCCGTTCAGTCTGCCAAGCTGTCTGGAGCTGTGAATGGCACTGCTGATCGCCAACTGAACAGGATTCTCTGGCGGGGATTAGGGAAGCAAAGGCAAGGGCATCGGCTCCCTTCCCCATATGTAGTTCTGGCTGGTCTAAAACCCCGAGGACTGCCACTCTTGGGCACGGCTCCATCCTCACGCCACAATCTTGGACATTGCTTCGAAGAAGGCTGTCCAGAACCTGACAAACCTGGGGCAGGCCCAGAATGTGTGTTGTGGTTGGCCGGACCTCCCTGGCATTGTTCGCATTTGTCCTCCATCTCTGGAAAGAAACTGTTCATTCGGGTTCTTGTGCACTGTGCACCACTTTTAGCTGCATGAGGCTTAGCCTTGCACAGGAGGAGGTGTCTTTGGCCATTGTCAGTGCTTCACTCCAGAGTCCCTACCTATTTCCGTCCCTAGTTCCTCCTACCATTTTTCCCTTGTTTCGTCCAGTGGGGAGCATGTCCTTTCTAAAAGTTGTCCCTTGAGATCACTGCAGTTCCCATTCCCTCGACTGCCCACGTCCATTAACTCCTGTGACATTGTGTTTCTCGGGGTCCTTGGGTACGTTGTCGTCTCCTTGTGGATTAAAATGTTGACCTGCAGCTGTCGGAGTTCATTTCTGTTCGGTAGTTCCAGTCTCTCCGACAGCTCCTCTAAGGTCGCTAGTCTGTCTCCCGTGTAAAAGTCCCTAATCGTTAGTGTCCCCCCATCCTGCCTCCATCTCTTAAAGGTGGCGTCGAGCATGGCAGGTGGGAACCTGTGGTTGCCGCAGATGGGGGCCATGGTGGACACCCCTGTCAGATTGAAGTGCCACCTCATCTGGTTCCAGATTCTCAGGGTCTTCCTCGCAAATTACTTCCTCTGTTCAGAAATTGCGGAATATGGCTGGTGACCTAACTGCCAGCTAGGTAGTCCATGCAGTCCAATGTGAATGTCCAATTATTGACATGGATCTGCACAGGAGAGCAGTTCAAATTGGGTGGCTTCAATGTGGAAAATTTTGCGAAGTAAAGTGGTGCTGCTGAGCGAGTATGACCAGCAGTATTTCTTCCACAGACTCAGTACCATCATCACTCTCTGCTGCTCCTCTTGCTGCAAGCCGACACAATGCGGTTTAGCTCAATTGGCGAGATAGCTAATTTGTGATGCAGAGCAAGGCCAACAGTGTGGATTCAATCTCTGTACCAGCTAAGGTTACTCATGAAGGCCTTCTTAACCTTGCCCTTCGCCTGAGGTGCAGTGATTCTCAGGTTAAATCACCACCTGTCAACTCTCCCCCTCAAAGGAGAAACCAGCCTCTGGTCATCAGGGTTTGTGACGACTTTACACAGTGCATTGAATAGAGATGAGCAATAATGAGGGCATTGGAAGCCAGACAATTTTCAATAATTTTAATTAGAGAGACGGTGACCCTGGATTCAAAAAGAGCCAAATAACGGTACTCGTTGATCCAAGTATGGACAATTTAAAAAGTAGATTGGATCAAATATTGTGTGCGACCTATTTTAGCAGATCTATGCACCGTGAATTGGTGCCAGTTTAATCTTGTTCCTCTTTGTGGGATGTATCACTTCAGCAATGATTTGAGCTCCTGTCAGTGCAAGTAGCCGGCCCAGAATTATTTCTAATTTGAAGTTAGCTACTTTCTCCTGCAGTCAGATACATTGAACATGCATCAGTTAAATGTATAGATTTTGAATCTCAGACTAACAGTGGCATGCTGGAAACAGAAGTGACACGATCGACACTGGTGGCTTCAAGCTGGTATTCAATGCATCCTGCCTGAGATTGGCAGTGTGAACAGGGATCTGGCACTGGAGTGCAATTATGAGAGAGGATTAAAATCAGACTCGTTACTTCCCACTGTTTTGACTGACAAGTTCTTGAGGAGCACCCAGTCGTCAATTGTTCTGAACGACTGACTTCTGCACACTTCAAAACGTTTTCTGCCTTTGGGTTAGTTTGATGAAATTGTCGGACAGATGAATTTGAAATTGTTGCATTTTGGCAAAAAACAATAATGGGAGTGACCTGCCGAGCACATTGCACGTGAAAGGCAGCGCAGCGGGTAGATGATGGGAGCTCTCTTTTCAGGGATCTATCCGGCTCACCATGCCTCGTGAGATCTAACGAGTTTTTGCGAGACATTGGAATGTGAGTGCTGCCCATTGTGGGTAGGATTCACTTTTTAGCAAATCTGCAGTCGGTCTCACGCTAATATGCAGTCTCATGATCTGCCCAAGGCGTGGGATCGAACCCACTTGCCTTGGAGATCTTGGGCGAGTGCAGTTCAGTGCTGGTCTCCGTAAACAGGGAGCAGATGGAACGGCACTCGTGAATTTCCCAGGGGATCGAAGGTCTCCAGGTGCTTGCCCTCTGGGCAGGGTGGCACCCTGGCACTGCTGGTGACACCTAGGCACTTGGACCCTGGGAGTGCCACCTGGATGTCAGCCTGGCACTGCCAAGCTGGGGGGTACTACCAGGCTGGCAGTGCCAAGGTACCAAGCTGGCATCTTCTCTGTGTTGTGGATCAGACGCAGGGGTGCCCTGCATGGATGCAGGGGGATGTGGGGGGCGGGGGGGGGGGGGGGGAGAGGCTGTGGACCCCCTTATTGGTGATTTGGCGATTTGGGGGTCACATCAGGGGGGTTGAGAGATCAGGATGCTAGTTAAAAATAGAGTCCCGATCTCCTTCTACGTTGAGGTGTTCTAGCGAGCGGCCTCTATAAGAACAGTACCTTTCAATCAGCACTGGAATGGGTAGAGACGTCCCCCAGCTAGCGGTGAGGTCTCACAAGAACTAAGAAGGCAAAAAAATGTTGTAAGATGGAGAATTCTCGAGGACCAATGTTCCTGGGAGAAAGATTCCTCTGCGGCCGCAAGACCGTGTGACACTACTTAATGCCTGGAGTGCTGCTTCAAGTAGATTCCAAAAAGAATTGAGGTTAATGCTCCCCATCATGACTTCAATGATGCAAAACACAACAGGCACCCAAATCTTTGCCAAACCAGGGCTGTGTTTATTATAAAGTTTCAGGAAGAACCACCGAGCAATGACCCTGTCTTCTCGATGTAGGTGTGAGCGTAAATGAAAATGAGACGATCAGAAACAATAAAACTACTTGAGTGCTGAGCTGATCTTTTATATTCTCCTGAATGTTCACCATCCTGCCATTCTAGAATTCAATTTTCTATCACAGTAGCTGGCTCTAAACCTCCATTTGATGCGCAAAATGCTTTGATTCCTGGGCTGAAAAATTCCCATTCAAGCTCATTCTTTCTTTTGTCACTTGAAACAAAAAAACAAGCTCGGCAAATTAGATATGTGCAGCCAGCAAGTGTCAGGGCCGATTGCAAAGATTTGGGGCAGATGGAGAATGGTGAGAAGATTTTCGCTTTAACTCTTCCAAGGAAACAACTTTTCTTTGCATCTTGCCATTAACTACAAAATAGGTTGCCTCCTGTGGTTATGTGAGGGCACAGTGAATGCAAAGAAACAAAACTTGGCAATTGTACAGCCACATAGAGAGCAACGTGCCCCGAGGCATGTTCTTGCCCTTGGCTTGCTAGTTTCACGTGGCCCAATCAGGGAGCAGGCCAAAACGTCTATGCTGAGAAATGTTGTTTTAATGATCAGGACACAATGGAGTTCAATGCCTGCTGTTAAATTGGGGGGGGGGGGGGGGGGGGATGGAAAAACAATTAAACGTCATTCATTTATTTATGCTGTACAATTTGGATGATTTTCAATCTAAACGTGAGTGACGAAAAGTAAGGGGGCAGGATTCTCCGATCCTGCGCTGGATCGGAGAATCGCCGGGGTGGGCGCAAATCCCGCCACGCTGCTCCGACGCCGGGCTGCCACAACTCTAGCGACTGGAGAATCAGCGGCAATCGTGCCGGCGTAGTTGCCACGCCGCCGGTCGGGGGCCACTGAACGCGCCCCCCCCCCCCGGCGATTCTCCTAACCCGACGGGACGAGTGCCCGCCGAGTTCCGCTGAGTCCCGCCGGCGTTGTTCGCGTGTGGTCCTACCCGGCGGAACCTCGGCGTTCTGGCTGCGGGGGCCGTCCTAGTGTGAGGGAGGGGGGATCCGACTCCAGTGGGAGGGGGGGCCTCCACGGTAGCCAGGCCCGTGATCGGGGGCTACCGATTGGCTGGCGGGTACATTCCAGGGGGGGGGGGCCTATGTTCCTCTGCGCCGGGCCCCTGTAGGGCTCCGCCATGTTGCGTTTGGGCTGGCATGGAGACGGCAAACCACGGTCCTGCGCCGACCCGCGCTGGCCATGGCGTGCATGCGCCGACCCGCGCCAGCCATGGCGTGCATGCGCCAACCCGCGCCGGCCATGGCGTGCATGCGCCGACCTGCGCCGACCGTGCTGGGGCCCATATCGGCAGCTGGAGCTGCATGAGGTGCTCCAGCGCCGTGCTGGCCCTCTGTGGGTTGGGGATCACTGCTCCTAGCGGCCAGATGACGCCGTCGTAAAACGCTCCGGCGTTTACAACGGCGCCAACACTCTGCCGCTAAAACGGATAATCCCACCCAGGGATTTCAAGAGACACCTTTTCACCCATATAATATAAATAAACATAGAAAATGCTGAACTGATAGTGGCTGGGATTCTCCCTTCTGGGGACTAAGTCCCCATGCCAGCGGGATAACCGGCGCCAACCACTCCGGCGTCAACAGCCCCTGAAAGAGCAGAAGTCTCCACTTTTTCGGGGGCTTGGTAGACGGCGGAGGGGTTGGCGCCGCTCCAGCTGCGACAAAGGGCCAGCACGAGTCCAAGCATGCGGCCGGCATGATCTCGCGTATGCGCAGAACGTCCGGCGTGATTTCGCGCATGCGCGGGGGGTTCTCTTCTCCGCGCCGGCCCCCGGGCAGTATGGCGGAACCCAACAGGGGCCCGGCGTGTAAGAAAGAAGCGCCCCCACGGAACAAGCCAGCTCGCAGATTGGTGGGCCCTGATCGCGGGCCAGGCCACCGTGGGTGCCCTCCCCAGGGTTGGATCCCCCTGCACCCCCCGAGGACCGCCCACACATCTTCACCTGCCAGGTCCCGCCGGTGCGTGAGTTGAGTGATTCACACCGGCGGGACTGGCCAAAAATGGACAGCCGCTCGGCCCATCGGGGCCCAGAGAATCGCCAGGGGGGGTGCTGCCAACGGCCCCCGACCGGCATGGCAGGAATCCCGCCGCTGCCCGAAAACCGACGCTGCAGTATATGGCAGTCGGCGGTGGGGTGGGATCCGCGCTGCCCTGGGGGATTCTCCGACCTGGTGGGAGTTCGGAGAATCCCGCCCTGTAGGTCTAGCAGCATCTGTGGTGAGAGAAGCAGAATTCATGTTTCAATTCCATGTGACTCTTTTTCAGAACTCACCTCCAAAAGGAAGTTTATGGGGCAGGATTCTCCGTCCCGTCGCACTAATTTTCTGGTACGGCGGGCCCCGGCCAGCAGCGGGATTCTCCGTCCCTCCAGCTGGCCAATGGGGTTTCCTATTGTGGGCAGCCCCACGCCATCGGGAAATCTCCAGGCATGTGTGCGCTCCCGGCGCAATGGAGAATCCCGCCAGCAGAGAATCCAGCCCATGGTCACTTTAAGAACCATAGGCGGGATTCTCCGGTCCACCAGCTGCGTTTTCCAGCTTGGCGTGCCCCCGCCGGCAGCGGGATTCTCTGTTCCCGCAGCCAGCCAATGGGGCTTCCAATTATGGCCACCCCACATTGTCGTGAAACCCGCGGGCGTGTGTGTGTTGCCGGAGCACCGGAGGATCCCGCCGATGGAGAATTCCTCTGCTTATCTTTTAATTGGAACTAGAGTGGGGAGAGATGTCCCCAGCTGGCTGAGAGACGGTGCTCTACAGAATTAAGAAGGTTAAAAGAGTTTGGAAGACGGTGAATTCTCAAGGACTAACGTTTGTAGGAGGAAAATCCCTCCAAGGCTGCAAAACCATGTGAAACAGTTCTGAAAAAGAGTCATATGAATTAGAAATGTTAACTCTGTTTCTCTCATGGGCGGCATGCGGTGCACTGGTTAGCACTGGGATCATGCCGCTGAGGACCTGGGTTTGAATCCCGGCCTGGGTCACTGTCCGTGTGGAGTTTGCACATTCTCTCCGTGTCTGCATTTGTTTAAACCCCACAACCCAAAGATGTGCAGGTTACGTGAATTGGCCACGCTAAATTGCCCCTTAATTGGAAAAAAATAATAATTGGGTATTTCAATTTTTTTTAAAAAAACTCTGTTTCTCTCCCCACGGATGCTGCCAGACCTGCTGAGCTTATCCAGAATTTTCTGTTTTAATTTCCGATTTCCAGCATCCGCAGTATTTTGCTTTTATTTATGCTTTTTGCCCAGATCGGTGAGAAAGTGGAGCTTGCTACCTCAAAGAGGAGCTGATGTAACCACCCTCGATGCATTTAGGGCAAAGCTGGATAAAAATGAAGGAGAAAGGATTGGAGGGATATGTTGTTGAGTTTGGATGAAGTAGGGTGGGAGGAGACTTCTGTGGAACATAAACACTAAAATAGACCTTTTGTGATGAATGGCCTGTTTCTGAAATGTAAACATTTTGTACGGGAAGTTTGATTCTGGTTTGAAAATTCTAATTCTTTTGGTGGGGATTTGCACCAGTTGTATTTACACTACAGCCAACTCCCATCCTAGTTGGTCTGAAAGCATCTGCTATAAGGGCTTTAGTAACATAGTTCATGATTTATATTTTTGCCATGCAGTATTTTTGATGTGGATTAGCACTCAACATGACTGATAAATATGAAATTATTCTGCCTTGATTCAAAGCACAATATCTACCTGCAGTATATAAACGCATATACACATTGTCAATGGTTTGGCCACAGATAAGGCAATGTTCATTTTTGAATGAGGCTGACAGTTGTAATATTCTAACAGGATACAATGGTTAAGGAGTGTAAACAAGAACAGACAGAGGAGTCTTTTGAATGGGATTAGGCCAAACAGATGGGTATTTTCACAAAGAGGCATGGTACAATTGTTAACCCTTCAGTTTGTTCAAGGTGATGAAGGAGGCACTCATATTCAATTAAATTACAAAGTAATAGTTTCACTCGTGGCCTTTTCCTGTTTTACTTTTGAGGGGTTAGAAAGAATCTACTGCAGATATTGTTCGCACGGTAGGCAGCACGGTAGCCTTGTGGATAGCACAATTGCTTCACAGCTCCAGGATCCCAGGTTCGATTCCCGGCTTGGGTCACTGTCTGTGCGGAGTCTGCACGTTCTCCCCGTGTGTGCGTGGGTTTCCTCCGGGTGCTCCGGTTTCCTCCCACAGTCCAAAGATATGCAGGTTAGGTGGATTGGCCATGGTAAATTGCCCTTAGTGTCCAAAATTGCCAATTTCTTCATGCAATGACTTATTCTTTCCAAACAGTCTTTCAAATAAACTAAAAGATTGGGGTCCTGTATCCCAGCTAGTGTTGCGGTCTGGTCTGAGACTGTAATAATAGCTAGTTATTCCCACAACAGGTCGCTAGTCTATCGCCAGAGGCTTATTGCTTGAGGATGCCACTCCACGTCAAGCATAGCTGACCAGGAGTGGCATCCAGGCAGTTAACCTGCCACGTCGCATTGGGAAACTGGGAGCTGACTGGAAAAATCTCACTCTCCCTCCTGACTCTCTGGTTAACAATTGCCTCAAGGGGTTCGGCAACTCAAAACTCACAACCTGGCTGACATCAGTTCAGGGTCAGCAAACTGGCACATGTGGCAGCCTCAGAATATTTGGGCCCCATCCACCCCTGTCCCCAATCTCAATGTTGCCTGAAAATTCAGTCTCGTGACCGCCAATGCTGAAGTAATCAAAATTGGAAGTATTATTTGAAGAGCACAGATATCTGAGGGTTGGGAGGATGTTGAGAGGTGGTTCTAATATAGAAGGGGGTCGGTTAGCTCAGTTGGCTGGACAGCTGGTTCGTCAGGCAGAGCAATGCCAACAATACGGCTTCAATTCCTGCACCGATTGAAGTTATTCATGAAGGTCTCACCTTCTCAGCGTTGCCCTGGACTGAGGTGTGGTGACCCTCAGCTTAAATCACCACCAGTCAACTCCCAAATGGTCCTCAGAAACTATGGTGACATTTACATTTATGGTAATATAGACTTGCAATACCTTTGGATTCTACATTAGCGATTTATGTTTGCAGAACCAGTTCATGAGGTAATATGCCTTTAATAGATAGCAGCATGCCAACACCAGAAGGAAAGTGTGTCTAGTTTCAGTCTAGTTTGAGTTTCTGATCTAGTTTCAGTTTCACTTTGGCCTGAAAGCTGAACATGGCTCTCCAGATCTTCTGCAATGTCTTTAATGGAATACGGGAGTGCACATTTAAGACAGATTTAGAGAAGAATTTCTTCTCTCAAAGAGTCATGAATCTTTGGAATTCTTTACCCCAGGAAGCTGTGGTGGCCAAGTCTTGAACATTTTCAAGGCTGAGATCAATAGGTTACAAAGAGAAGCAGGAAAGTGGGCGAGTGTTAGATCAGCCATGATTTTATTAAATGATGGAGCAGGTGCGAAGGGCTGAATGGCCTACTCCTGTTCCTATTTCTCATGATCTTAAGTTTCCTACCTTTATTTAAATGTCCTCATTTGACTGGTCTCAACAAGTGAACCCTCAATGCGTTTACCAGATCCCTTATGAGTGCTTGGTGTCTTTAGATCATTATAAAAACATGGCATGGTGTTTAGTGATTGTCAAACAAAGTGGCAGCAAGATTAAGCACAGGTATGACATGGTGAATAACAGTCTTGGATCACATTATATGGCAGGAGGCAACCCTTGATGTGTCAGCCAGCAATGAAGTCACAGTGTTAGAAACTCAATATGCTGACCATGCAGAATAGAAACAGTGCAGCGAAAGCGCACAAATAAAGAGCTGGTCAGCAGATGGATCCCTTGTGGTGGGAGCAGAAAGCAATGTTAGACAAGGGGAGATAAAACAAGTGACGCTCCTGTCCATTTACACAGCCAAGTGTTTACATGTGTCCGCATTTGCCCAAAGGTGATTTCTGTCATTTGTTGTGCTGCTTCAGAGCTACAGATACCAAGTAGCTTCAAGTGGCGAATGAATGTCGAGTTAGAAGATCAAGCTGACTTTTCTTAGCATTGCTGTTTGTCACGAAAACTGAACCACTTGATCATGTCTTTTAACTGTCCATTATTGTAGCATGCATTTAGCCAACCAGTTGTGGCCAGGACTGGTGAAGGATTGCCTGTCAAAAGACTTTGGGAACAAAGCGATTAGAACTTGCCCTAACCTAACAACGACTGTAATCCCCAGTGATAGGAAACAACATTTGTTCTTTCACAGCAGCAGTTAAGGAAGCAGAAGCTTCCTCACTTGCCTGCAGGGTTAAATATCAGACATCTCTGCGCTTCTTTCGGGTGAGAGAGTGATGTGCGATGGATACTGTCAATTGAAAAGCCTGGCTTTTACAAGCTGCAAATACACACCTAACCTGTAGTGCCAAACTTGATGTGGTTGTTGGCAGCAGGAAGTAACCCCACTCAAGAGAAATCCGAGACTCTCGTGACAAGGCGGCAAATTGTTGGTAGCTGTCTCAGCATGCGCTCGGCTGGCGTTGCACAGTCATTATTCACGGTGGAAGAGCTCACTGACGGCAGATCAGCAACTAATGGGTTGAACCCTGACACAAAAACAGCTAACGTTGCCAAAAGGACCATGACAACCCAAGGTCAAAGTAGAAGAAGATCTGTTCCTTGATAGCCACGTGACTGTCACTGGATTGCAATGCTGGTGGAAACTATGCCTGCAAAAGGACAGAAATATTTAGCAACTCGGATGTGTGTCATCAAAAAAGATGGAACTTGTTAAAAGTTTAGATTTGTTTATGGGAAACGAACATTGAAAATGCACCATCTGTCGGGAAGGGGGGGAAATTGGCAGGGATAAATATAAATGGTCCAAAGGTTCATTATCTGTGGAGATTTGGGGCTTTGAGCTGGGATTGTAATGATGAGGGATTTATTGGCTGTTGTGAAGAGAGAACAGCCAGTGGGGTATCATGTATCTTGCCGTTGACATTTTTGTGACACATTGACAGAATTAATATAATTGCATCCAAAGTATGTCAATGAGCAATTCAATGTTCCTGGCAGTAGACTCTGCTTCGAGGGGATGGGGGGTGGGGGAAAATATAGAATGGGACTACAGTGTTATATCTCTACCCTTGCAGATTTGTGTCTCTGTTGGGAGCATAAAATAATGGAATTGTTCCTTTAATAAAGATACACCTTGTAAGCATTCACTATTGGTTGAATACTTGTTTTGTAAAGAAAAAAGGTTGAGTCAGAAAAAATGAGTCAACAGTCTATAAATGACAGAGCACGGTGACGCAATGTTTAACACTGCTGCCTCACGGTGCCGAGGACCCGGGTTCAATCCCGGCCCCGGGTCACTGTCCGTGTGCAGTTTGCACATTTTCCCCGTGTCTGTGTAGGTCTCACCCCCACAAACTAAAATGGTCTGCAGGGTAGGTGGATTGGCCATGCTAAATTGCCCCTTAATTGTTAAAAAAAAAAAATGTGGGTTCTCTAAATTTATAAATAAGAAAAAGTAAATGATTGCACAGAAACTTTGACAGAAGGGACGACACAAAATTGTTCACATTGGTTACTCTAAAAGGTAAGAAAACTAACCCACTAAGTTGCTAAGGATGATTCTTTGATCACGGCACCAAGGACCCGGATTCGCTCCCGGCCCAAGCTCACTGTCAGTGTGGAGTTTGCACATTCTCCCCGTGTCTGTGTGGGTCTCACTGCCACAACCCAAATATGTGCAGGGCAGGTGGAATGGCCATGCTAAATTGCCCCTTAATTGGGAAAAAAATGAATTGGGTACATTAAATTTATTTTAAATATCATGGAGCGGGATTCTCCAGAATCCGCACGATGGCCCAACGACAGCGTAAAAAGCAGGGTGAACCACTCCGGCGTCGGGCCGACCGGAAGCTGCGGAATTCTCCGCACGTCCGGGGGCTAGGCTGGCGCGGTAGGGGTTGGCGCCCCGCCAGCTGGTGCCGAAGGGACTGCGCGAGTTAGCGCATGCGCAGAACTGCCGGCATGGTTCAGCACATGCGCAGACCGGCGGCATATTCTAGCACATGCGCAGGGGGCGTGTCTTCTCTGCACCGGCCATGGCGGAGCCGTACAGGGGCCGGCGCGGAAGGAAGGAGTATCCCCATGGCACAGGCCCGCCTGCAGATTGATGGGCCCTGATCGAGGGCCAGGCCACCGTGGGGGCCCCCCCCAGGGGTTGGATCCCCCCCCCCCCCGAGGATCGCGCCAGCCAACGTACCTGCCAGGTCCCGCTGTGTGGGACCATGTCCAGTCCACGCCGGCGGTACTGGCCAGAAACCGACGGCCGCTCGGCCCATCAGGGACTAGAGAATTGCCAGGGGGGCCGCTGCCAACGGCCCCCGACTGGCGTGGCGTGATCCCCGAACCCGCCCGAAAACCAGCGCCGCAGAATACAGCAGCTGACGTTGGAGCGGCAGGGCAGGATTAACGCCCCCCCCCCCTCGCCCCGGGGATTCTCGGACCCGGCGGGGGGGTCAGAGAATCCCGCCCCACCCCTCAGTGTGTCTTGTGCAGTTATATATTAGGTGAAAGCTGGATTAGATAGAGCTGCAGTACTTTGTCAGATTCTCCATTCAAACCTGCCACTGAACACATTGGCCACTTGACTTCCTGACTTCCATAAAACCACATTTGGAGTTGCAAATGCCTTCAGGGGAGAATAGGACAGGGACAAAGCTACAGAATAAAAGAAAAGAAACATTGATTAAACAAGAATATAAAATTGCCTCTAAACATAAATGTATTTACACAATCTCGATCTTACTCATTGATTGCAGAGTTTGGGGAGTACTGGTGTGTTGACAGGCATTTTCATTTATTAGCTGAATAGGTAGTTCTGTCTTTTGGTAGGTATTTATTTAATTTTTTGACTGCAACGTCAGATTTACCTGTTCAAAGTGAGGGACGGTAATGTTTCCCAATCATTGGGTGAAGGAATTCCTGGATCTGACAAATTATCCTTTTTGAGAAGTGCATGCTTGGGAAGATAACCCTGAGGCTCATGATTTTGAATACCTTACTCAATCTGTCCAGTCTTATTGAGGAAGGAAAGCCAGTTTGTGGAAAGTACTGGGTGGCTATCACAATCTGCTGCATTGAAGGTGAACATGAGCTACTGCTTCAGGAGAGAAGGGTTGAAGAAGAAAATAAAATTGGAAATAATTTTGCCTTGTCATATACTGAGAGGGAAAATGTTACCTTAATTTGGAGAAATCAGAAAAAATACTTAAATACCTGGGGCTAAGTAAGGTATTCTGAGCCATTAGCTGGTTTGAGAATGGTCAATGTTACCCAAGGCCTAGGAGGAGTGACCATTGTGCAGCTGGAAGAAATGATAACTATTGTTGACAGCTGCCTTAAAGTAAGCTATCAACCAAGAGTCATACAAAGAGATCAGCCGACCTCGGGCTGGAGAGAGATTGAGAGTTGAAATGATAATTGCAATGAACAATTAAAGATTATAGCTAAATCAACAAAGTATCATTAATTAAAACTGAATCTATTAAATATTATAGGATAGGTAAATGTCCTGTGTCCCATTAATTTAGCTGCAATGCTGTAAGTGACAAAAGTGATCCAAAAGAATTGTTGGCAGCAAGTGTATAATAGTCTTTTTTTGGTAAAATAACTGTTCATAAATCAAAATTGAATCACCCAAATGGTTGGACCAAACCTTTTCCCCATGAATTAACAATTCTCTCACTACTCAGTGATTTTGACTGAGCCACCTTGGGTGAAAAGTGGAGTATATTCTGCCACCGACGTCAGGAAAGGTTTTGCTCTGCAGCCCAGCTGGAAAGTCAGAAAAGGTCAAACACATTCTTGTGCTAAGAGCGCGCCTAATTATACGGTGCTAGCAATGTGCTACAGCAGCTGAAGTGAGAGTTGGAATTGAAGCAGTGAGAGCAGAGGGGATCCAGCTACAATTCTGCTGCCAATTTAACAGAATCAGTGCTGGCACTCGGATCAGCATGACAAACCTCTGCGGTGGGCCCGTGCCATTCTGACTGTACAACTTGGTTGATTTATCATGGCGGATGGGAATTGGATTCCATCCAATTTCAGGACAAAGACAACCTCCAGTCGTCACTGTCGGTGATGTAACTCTCCATGTTGTGAAAGTTGCTGCAAATGATCCAGGAGTACACTCAAGCATTTCTTAACTTAATTAATGTGTTGGAATGAGTACTACAGATGAGGTCTGTTAATAGCATTGATTTCAGGTGTTTGTGAGGAAATCAGCTGCAAATTGGGCAGCACGGTAGCCTTGTGGATAGCACAATTGCTTCACAGCTCCAGGGTCCCAGGTTCGATTCCGGCTTGGGTCACTGTCTGTGCGGAGTCTGCACGTCCTCCCCGTGTGTGCGTGGGTTTCCTCCGGGTGCTCCGGTTTCCTCCCACAGTCCAAAGATGTGCAGGTTAGGTGGATTGGCCATGATAAATTGCCCTTAGTGTCCAAAATTGCCCTTAGTGTTGGGTGGGGTTACTGGGTTATGGGGGTAGGGCGGAGGTGTTGACTTTGGGTAGGGTGCTCTTTCCAAGAGCCGGTGCAGACTCGATGGGCCGAATGGCCTCCTTCTGCACTGTAAATTCTATGATAATCTATGATATTAAGCAGGTAAAAAGCTCCTTTAAAGTTTAAATTCTGCAGACCCAGTGACTTGTTTCCCAGTTGGCCTTTCCATTTTAGCATTTTCAAAGCTTAGCATAGGCATGGATGTTTATTCAATTAGATTTGTCTCATCACAAGTTATCCTGGAACATTGCATTATATAATTCAAATTATCCCAAATACTTTCTCTTAAATATGCGAATACTTATTGCCATTAATAGTTTGAGGAAATAAGACCTAACTGTGTGGGAGCGATTTAATGGGGGAGAAAAAAAAATCCCATTTTGGGTATGTTTAGTAGGGTGTTTCTTGGCTCCTCAGGGCTGAGAACGACCCCGCTATCAAACGGGACTCTTCTTTTGGCCTCGGTGAGGAACGCCTTGCTGAGGCCGCACTTACCTTCATTTTGTGCACAAATTTTTAAAGGTCGCCCCTGATTCCCCCCAATCTCTGGACCCCCCGCGGACTCCCAAATGCGGTCTTCGGACCCGCCACAACTTGCCTGTTAGGAGGTCTTCGGACCCCTGCTCACCGCACCGTATAAGGTCAGGGCACCCTGACAGTGCCAATCTAGCAACAATGCACCTTGACACTCCCAGCTTGGCACTCTAGCAGTGCCCTTGCTAGCTGGACAGTGCTACCCAGGAATCCGCTTGGTGCCAGAGTGGCACTGCCAGGTGCCCGGTGGCAATACGAAGATGCCAGCCTGACAGTGACAAGGTGTCCAGGTGCCAGCAGGTGTTCCAGGGGTGCAACCACCCTGGCCAGAGCCCGACCACTCGGGGGCCTTTGATGACCTGGGAGACAACCCCCAGGTGCCATTCATGCCTGTCCACGCTTGTGTGGACCAGTGCTGATCTGCATCATGCCGATGTCTCCCAGGTGCGAGAGTTCTATCCCAGGCCTTGGGAGACACTGATATTTCAGTGAGGGTAACTGCTCATTTAAATATGTTAACCTGAATCCCGCCCAGTGAGGATGAGATCCAGGTCATGACATTTCATGAGATCTGAATATCAAATGGGACTTTTTTATGGCCTTGGCAAAATTCAACAGCCTCATCGCATCCTGAGTCGGGAGCGATGAGGCCGTTTAATCGGGCCCTAAAATGCCATTGTTATTTCTAAAATTTAAAAACTAGCAAAGAGCCTTGAAATAGTTGAAACTACGTCTGGCTGATCAAAAGAAGCTGCCTGGCAGTTTTTGGAAAACTCAAAGCTTGTTATCTCTGAAGAACCTTCTCTCAAGGGCTGCATGGTCATTTGCAAAGAGAGCTAGACAAAGGCCATCTGCATTAAATCACCCAGGCTGGCCAGAAATTCATGGATTGTCTGATGAGACAAAAGCGCCACAACCTCCTTATCAATTTCGAATGGCTGGGGCAATTAACAGTCTTTTGAATCTGGATGATGTTTGCACATCCTTTATCAAAGGTCAGGTGGAGAGGTCAGAAATCATGGGCATCTAGCTTGAGGAACAAATAATACTGCCTTGCTGAACTGCACAAACAGTCTGCTGTTTACCATCTTCCTGGCAGCCGCACAGAAAAAGAGCTATGCCGAGGTTGAAGCCCTAGCCCTATCTTGCTTCTGCAAGAACTTATGGACCATCACCTACCAGGCTGATTTGTCTTTGTGTGCCGATGTGAAATAGTTTGAAGTCAACACCACTGGAAAAATTAATTATACAGCCTTGATCTTTCAGTCCATCAACCTTTGCAAAGGAATATCTCAATGGACTGTGATTCTGGACTCTGGAACCCATGTGAAATGATATTTACTTTTCCTGTGATCTCTGCACTTAAATCGTTCTTTTCTTGATCCCTCTCTTTACTGTCTGAGTGTGGAGGCAATATTGCAACCTTACTTTCATCTTTTAAGAGTGTGCAAATAAACTAACCCCTTGAGTTCATCCTAACTACGTAATTTGGACATTCTGAATTCTCCCGCAGTGTACCTGAACAGGCGCCGTACTGTGGCGACTCAGGGATTTTCACAGTAACTTCATTGCAGTGTTAATGTAAACCTACTTGTGACAATAATAAAGATTATTATTATCTTGAGTTTGCTGAGGGGTCATTGATATTTGAGGAAAGGTGTAGTGGCAATGGAGGCAGTTCAGAGGAGGTTCACTAGGTTGATTCCAGAGATGAGGGGTTTGTCGTATGAAGAAAGATTGAACAGTCTAGAGTTTAGAAGAATGAGGGGAGATCAAATTGAAGTATACAAGATGATAAAAAGTATGGATAAAGTAGACATGCTTCCCCTTGCGGGCATCCTAGAACAAGGGTCTTAGGATAATAGGTAGCAAATTTAAAACCAAGATGAGGAGAAACGACTTCTCCCAAAGGGTTGTGAATCTGTGAAATTCACTACCCCAGAGTACGGTGGATGTTGGGACAGTGAGTAAATTTAAGGAGGAGTTGGACAGATTTTTAATTGGTAATGGATTGAAGGGTTATGGAGAACGGGCAGGATGGTGGAGTTAAGGCCAGAATGAGATAAGCCATGATCGAATGGCGGAGCAGACTCGATGGATCCAATAGACTAATTTTGCTCCTTTATGTTATGACCTTATGAATTTATGACAGCAAATTGGATTACACCAAAACCAAGGAATGCAAATCAAAACACCTTCTGCTTACCGACAGGCGGTGAGAGAAACATTAGTGCTGCCTAAATTAACCATAAGACCCGAAGACATAGGAGCAGAATTAGGCCACTCGACTCATCGAATCTGCTCTGCCATTCAATCATGGCTGATATTTTTCTCATTCCCATTCTCCTGCATTCTCCCCAAAACCCCTGATCCCATTATTAATGAAGAACTTATCTACCTCTGTCTAAAAGACACTCAGTGATTTGGCCTCCACAGTCTTCTGCAGCAAAGAGTTCCACAGATTCACCACAATCTGGATGAAGAAATTCCTCCTCATCTCTGTTTAAAGGATCGTCCTTTTAGTCTGAGACTGTGTGCTCTGCTTCTAGTTTTTCCTACACGTCGAATCATCCTCTCCACGTCCACTTTATCCAGGCCTCGCAGAATAGTGTAAGTTTAAATAAGATCCCCCCTCATCCTTCTAAACTCCAATCAGTACAGATCCAGAGTCCTGAACTGTTCCTCATACGACAAGCTCTACATCCCAGGGACCATTCTTGTGAACCTCCTCTGGACCCTTTCCCAGACCAGCACACCCTTCCTTAGATATGGGGCCCAAAACTGCTCACAAATGGGGTCTGACCAGAGCCTCATTGAGCCTCAGATGTACATCCCTGATCTTGTATTCTAGCCCTTTCGACATGAATATTAACATCGCATTTGCCTTCCTAACTGCCGACTGAACCTGCACGTTAACTTTAAGAGAGTCGTGAACAAGGATTCTCAAGTCCCTTTGTGCTTCTGATTTCCTAAGCATTTCCCCCATTTAAAAAATAGTCTATGCCTCCATTTCTCCTTCCTAAGTGCATAATCTCACACTTTTCCACATTGTATTCCATCTGCCACTTCTTTTCGCACTCTCCTAGCCTGTCCAAGTCCTCCTGCAACCCGCCTGCTTCCTCAATACTACCTGTCCCTCTCCAGATCTTTGTATCATCTGCAAACTTAGCAACAATGCCTTCAGTTCCTTCTTCCCGATCATTAATGTATATTGTGAAAAGTTGTGGTTCCAGCACCGACTCCTGAGGCATACCACTAGTCACCGGCTGCCATCCAGAAAAATACCTTTTTATCCCCACTCTCTCTGCCAGTCAGCCAATCCTCTATCCATGCCAGGATCTTACCCTTAACACTGAGGGATGCTCCGCCCCTCAAAAACGGTGTACTCGATGAGTACGCCGCAAGCCGTCGGGACTGCCTCAGGGCATCAATTGAGGCCCTCCCCCGATGCTCCACCCCAGATAGACCGAGTTCCCGACAGGGGGGCAGGGGGGGCTTTACCGGGGCTGGGGCCACTGGCGTGGGGTGGTCCAGGGGTGGCGAGGGGACAGTATGTGGCAGGCCAGGTCCTCGCGTGGCCGGCGCCATGTTGTACGCCGCAGCTGCTGCAGGCCGCCGGCATGCTCATGCGCAGCCACGGATCCGACAATTCTCCGGCCTTATCTGCAGGTAAAGCCGGGAGGGCTTTACGCTGCGCGGCTGCGAGTCCCCCACCAGGCGGAGGGTCTGTGCAGCTTTTGCTCTGTTTTTTCTGGCAAAAAACACCATTGTTCCCACACCGGCGTCAGCACTTAGTCTGCGAATTGGAGAATCCAACCCATAATATTTCATCAGAATAGTCATCAATTAGAAGGTAGCTTGTTGGTCAAGAGATATGATTCTCGCTTTGGGTCTTTCAGTCTTGAATAGGTATCAATTTACTCTGTTCTCTCTCCACAGATGCTGCAGGGTTGATGATTTATTTGCCGACTGGGTATAAAACTGCAGATCGGCGTTTTGTGAGCGCAACTGCCCAATTGTACTTTCCATTGCTTTCAAGGCTGATCAGAATTGGAGTGTTGTTATAATGACCAATTTAATGCTCGAGGTGGCAAATTGCACATCTACCTTGTGATGTTTTGCCTGTCAATAATCAGTGAATCTGCTTGCTGCGTGGAGAAATTCAATTGCCTGGCAGCACCACTGTGCTATCGGTGAGACAGTTCGTGGGAGTGAGAATGTAGACCACCTTGTGTACTGCATTAAAGTTTATGAAATGAAACAGGACTCAACTCCGCCTCACCACTGAATCCTCACTGGTGGTCAACGCACCCATATCTTTTAACACAATCACAGATTAGAAGGAAAGGAAATTTTAGCGCAAAAACATTCGGCGTGCAGCGATGATGGTAGGACATTACTAAATTATGAAAACATAATTTTCCCGACTTCCTGGGGGAGAGAAATGATTCAATGTGTGGGAAAAAAAGAAAGGAAAAGGGAGAAACAAGACATTCACTAAAACAGAACTAAATCATGTGAGCCGGATGCTGTGCAGATAATGATGATGAAGCCCTTATTCTTCACCATCATTACCCTGTGAGAATAAGATGCAACTGGGTTTTCAGTGGTGTACTAAGCCAGGGCGGCACAGTGGCACAGTGATTAGCACTGCTGCCTCACAGCACCAGGGACCCGGATTCAATTCCAGCTTTGGGTGGCTGTCTGTGTGGAGTTTGTGCATTTGCCCCATGTCTGTGTGGGTTTCTCCGGGTGCTCCAGTTTCCTCCAAAATCCAAAGATGTGCGGGTAAGGAGGATTGGCCATGCTGAATTGCCAGTAAGTGTCCATAGATATGCAGGTTAGATGGGGTTACAGGAATACGGGGTAGGGCGGGGAGTGGACTTAGGTAGGGCCCTCTTTCAGAGGGTCGATGCAGACACAATGGGTCAAATTGCCTCATTCTGCACTGTGGGGATTCTATTATTCTATGACTTTCAGAAAACTTTGGGGTCCCTGGGGAACTACTGACCTAGTGTTTGCAGTTCGACAGTTCAAGGAGAAATGCCAAGAATAGAAGGTGGAACTCTACTCCACGGCCGGAATTCTCTGCTGGTCATTGCGATTCACTTTTCCCGCGTGCAGCGCACGCCCGCCCATGGGTTTCCTGGTGGCGTGTGGTGGTTACAATGGGAAACCCTATTGACAAACGGCAGGAAGATAGAATCCTGCCGCCAGTTCACGGCGCGCAACCGAGAAACATACGCTGAGGGACCCGAGAATTCCGTCCTATGGTTTGTTGACCTGACCAAGGTCTTTGACTTGCTCTACACATGCGAAACTTGAGCTATTTAGCAGCATCACCCAAGATGCACAACCACTTTCACTTACGCTGCCTGAGGAAACTTCTGGCGATCAATGGCAGAACAAAATACCAGGTACTGAGGAACTCATCTGAACTGGCAAGTCAAGAATCCTCACCATATTGCGACAGTCACAACTGAGTTGGGCTGATCATATAGCCAAAATGCCTGGCACTCGCTAACCAAAGAACCACTTCTCTGGAAGGTTTGAATCCAGGCTGCGTTTTAATGCTACTCAAAGGAAGTGCTGCAAGGACACTCCGAAGTTTCCCTAAGAGTTTTGATATTGACTTTGATTCCTGGGAGAATCTTGTCCAGGATCGCTGCACTGGCAAAACTGAATAAAAATGGTGCAGCCTCCGGAGAAAGCATGTGCCATATCGGAGGTAGATGGAAAATGTGAGGCGAGTAAATCCCACTCATACAACACAGAACATAGTACAGTACAGCACAGAACAGGCCCTTCGGCCCTCGATGTTGTGCCGAGCTTTGTCCGAAACCAAGATCAAGCTATCCCACTCCCTATCATTCTGGTGTGCTCCATGTGCCTACCCAATAAGCGCTTGAAAGTTCCTAAAGTGTCCGACTCCACTATCACGACAGGCAGTCCATTCCACACCCTAACCACTCTCTGAGTAAAGAACCTACCTCGGACATTCCCTCTTATATCTCCCACCCCGAACCTTAAAGTTATGTCCCCTTGTAACAGCTACATCCACCCGAGGAAATAGTCTCTGAACGTCCACTCTATCTATCCCCCTCATAAGAACTAGGAACAGGAGTAGGCCATCTGGCCCCTCGAGCCTGCTCCGCCATTTAATGAGATCATGGCTGATCTTTGTGGACTCAGCTCCACTCTCCGGCCCGTACACCATATCCCCGAATCCCTTTATTCTTTAGAAAGGCATCTATCTTTTTCTTAAAAACGCTTAAACAAGGAGCCTCAACTGCTTCACTGGGCAAGGAATTCCAGAGATTCACAACCCTTTGGGTGAAGAAGTTCCCCCTACACTCCGTCCGAAATCTACCTCCCCTTATTTTGAGGCTATGCCCCCTAGTTCTGCTTTCCCCGACCAGTGGAAACAACCTGCCCACATCTATCCTATCTATTCCCTTCATAGTTTTATATGTCTCAATAAGATACCCCCGCATCCTTCTAAACTCCAATGAGTACAGTCCCAGTCTACTCAACCTCTCGTCATAATCTAATCCCCTCAACTCTGGGATCAACCTAGTGAATCTTCTTTGCACTCCCTCCAGTGCCAATATGTCCTTTCTCAGGGAAGGAGACCAAAACTGAACACAATACTCCAGATGCGGCCTCACCAACACCCTATACAATTGCAGCATAACCTCACTAGTCTTGAACTCCATCCCTCTAGCAATGAAAGACAAAACTCGATTAGCCTTCTTAATCACCTGCTGCACCTGCACACCAACTTTTTGCGACTCGTGCACCAGCACATCCAGGTCCCACTGCACAGCAGCATGTTTTAACATCTTAAATCACCTTATAAACCTCTATTAAGTCGCCTCTCATCCTCCTTCGCTCCAATGAGAAA
This sequence comes from Scyliorhinus torazame, assembly GCF_047496885.1. Taxonomy (NCBI): domain Eukaryota; kingdom Metazoa; phylum Chordata; class Chondrichthyes; order Carcharhiniformes; family Scyliorhinidae; genus Scyliorhinus; species Scyliorhinus torazame. The sequence continues at coordinate 62,516,500 of NC_092728.1, forward strand.
AGTCCTAGCTCCCTCAACCTTTCCTCATAAGACCGACCCTCCAATCCAGGCAGCATCCTGGTAAATCTCCTTTGCACCCTTTCCAATGCTTCCACATCCTTTCTATAATGAGGTGACCAGAACTGCACACAATACTCCAGATGTGGTCTCACCAGCGTCCTATACAGTTGCAGCATAACCCCGTGGCTCTTAAACTCAAGCCCCCTGTTAATAAGCGCTAACACACTATAGGCCTTCTTCACAGCTCCATCCACTTGAGTAGCAACCTTCAGAGATCTGTGGACATGAACCCCAAGATCCCTCTATTCCTCCACATTCCTCAGAACCCTGCCGTTGTCCCTGTAATCCGCATCCAAAATGAATCACCTCACACTTATCAGGGTTAAACTCCCTCTGCCATTTTTCGGCCCAGCTCTGCATTCTATCAATGTCTCTTTGCAGCCTACAACAGCCCTCCACCTCATCCACTACTCCACCAATCTTGGCGTCATCAGCAAATTTACTGACCCACCCTTCAGCCCCCTCCTCCAAGTCATTTATAAAAATCACAAATAGCAGAGGACCCAGAACTGATTCCTGTGGAACACCACTGGTAACTGGTCTCTAGTCTGAAAATTTTCCATCCACCACCACCCTCTGATTTCTATGTGATAGCCAGTGACTTATCCAATTGGCCAAATTTCCCTCTATCCCACACCTCCTTACTTTCTTCATGAGCCGACCATGGGGAATCTTATCAAACGCCTTACTGAAATCCATGTATACGACATCAACTGCTCTACCTTCATTGACACACTTAGTTACCTCCTCAAAGAATTCAATCAAATTTGTGAAGCAAGACTTACCCTTCACGAATCCGTGTTGACTATCCCGGATTAAACTGCATCTTTCCAAATGGTCATTAATCCTATCCCTCAGGACCCTTTCCATTAACTTACCGACCACCGAAGTAAGACGAACAGGCCTATAATTCCTATTCCCTTTCTTGAACAGAAGAACAACATTCACCACTCTCCAGTCCTCTGGCACGCTCCCCTTGGACAGTGAGGACCCAAAGATCAAAGCCAAAGGCTCTGCAATCTCATCTATAGCCTCCCAAAGAATCCTAGGCTCTATCCCATCTGGCCCAGGGGACTTGTCGACCCTCAGGTTTTTCAAAATTGCTAATACATCTTCCCTCAGAACATCTACCTCCTCCAGCCTACCTGCCTGTATCACACTCTCATCCTCAAAAACATAGCCTCTCTCCTCGGTGAACACTGAAGAAAAGTATTCATTCAATTCCTCTCCTATCTCTTCTGACTCCATGCACAATTTCCCACTACTGTCCTTGACCGGCCCTACCCTCACCCTGGTCATTCTTTTATTTCTCATATAAGAGTAAAAAGCCTTGGGGTTTTTCTTGATCCGACCCGCCAAGGACTTCTCATGCCCCTCCTAACTGTCCTAAGCCCTTTTTTTTTAGCTCATTGCTTGCTACCTTGTAACCCTCAAGCGACCCAACTGAATCTTGTTTTCTCATCCTTACATACGGTTCCTTTTTCCTCTTGACAAGACATTCAACCTCTTTCGTGAACCATGGTTCCCTCACACGGTCATTTCCTCCCTGCCTGACAGGGACATGCCTATTAAGGACACGCAGTATTTGTTTCTTGAACAAGCTCCACTTTTCATTCGTGCCTTTCCCTGACAGTTTCTGTTCCCATCTTATGCTCCCTAATTCTTGCCTAATCGCATCATAATTACCCGTCCCCCAATTATAAACATTGCCCTGCCGTATGGCCCTACCTCTCTCCATTGCAATAGTGAAAGTCACCGAATTGTGGTCGCTATCTCCAAAGTGCTCTCCCACAAACAAATCAATCTCTTGGCCCGGTTCATTACCCAGTACCAAATCCAATGTGGCCCCACCTCTTGTTGGCCCACCAACATATTGTGTCAGGAAACCCTCCTGCACACACTGTACAAAAACTGCCCCATCTGAACTGTTCGACCTATAGAGGTTTCAATCAATATTTGGAAAGTTAAAGTCACCCATGACAACTAACCTGAGACCGCCACACCTATCCAGAATCTGCTTTGCAATTTCTTCCTCCACATCTCTATTACTATTTGGGGGCCTATAGAAAACTCCTAACATCGTGACCGCTCCTTTCCTATTTCTAACTTCAGCCCATATTACCTCAGTAGGCAAATCCCTCTCGAACTGCCAATCTGCAGCCGTTAAACTATCCTTGATTAACAATGCTATTCCTCCACCTCTTTTACCACCTTCCCTACTCTTACTGAAACATTTATACCCCGGAACTTCCAATAACCATTCCTGGCCCTGTTCTAACCATGGGCGTCATTCTCCGACCCCCCGCCAGGTCGGAGAATGGCCGTTGGCCGCCGTGAATCCCGCCCCCGCCGAAGTCTCCGCTCCCGGAGATTGGGCGGGGGCGGGAATCCGGCTGCGCCGGTTGGCGGGACCCCCCGCTGGATTCTCCGGCCCGGATGGGCCGAAGTCCCGCCCAGGAATTGCCTGTCCCGCCAACGTAAATCAAACCTGGTATTTACCGGCGGGACCAGGCGTCGTGGGCGGGCTCCGGGGTCCTGGGGGGGGCACGGGGCGATCTGACCCCGGGGGGTGCCCCCATGGTGGCCTGGCCCGCGATCAGGGCCCACCGATCCGCGGGCGGGCCTGTGCCGTGGGGGCACTCTTTCCCGTCCGCCTCTGCTACGGCCTCCACCATGGCGGAGGCGGAAGAGACTCTCCCCACTGCGCATGCGCGGGAAACTGACAGCGGCCGCTGACGCTCCCGCGCATGCGCTGGGAAACTGACAGCGGCCGCTGACGCTCCCGCGCATGCGCCGCATTTCCGCGCCAGCTGGCGGGGCAACAAACGCCATTTCCGCCAGCTGGCGGGGCGGAAATCCCTCCGGCGTCGGCCTAGCCCCTCAATGTTGGGGCTAGGCTGCCAAAGATGCGGAGACTTCCGCACCTTTTTGCCGGCGCGATGCCCGTCTGATTGGCGCCGGCTTTGGCGCCAGTCGGTGGGCATCCCGCCGTTGGGGGAGAATTTCGCCCCATGTCTCTGTAATGGCCACAACATCGTAGTCCCAAGTACCAATCCACGATCCAAGTTCACCTACCTTGGGCGGGATTCTCCGACCCCCGCAGGGTCGGAGAATCGCCAGGGGCTGGCGTGAATCCCGCCCCTGCCGGTTGCCGAATTCTCCGGCACCGGATATTCGGCGGGGGGTGGGAATCGCGCCGCGCCGGTTGGCGGGCCCCCCCCCCGGCGATTCTCCGGCCTGCGATGGGCCGAAGTCCCGCTGCTGGAATGCTTGTCCCGCCGGCGAGAATCAAACCACCTCTCTTACCGGCGGCGCGGGCAGGCTCCGGGGTCCTGGGGGGGGGCACGGGGCGATTTGGCCCCGGGGAGTGCCCCCACGGTGGCCTGGCCCGCGATCGGGGCCCACTGATCCGTGGGCGGGCCTGTGCCGTGGGGGGACTCTTTTCCTTCCGCCTTCGCCATGGTCTCCACTATGGCGGAGGTGGAAGAGACCTCCTCCACTGCGCATGCGCGGGTATGCCGTGAGCGGCCGCTGACGTTCCCGCCCATGCGCCGCACGGCAAAGTCATTTCCGCGCCAGCTGGCGGGGCGGAAATCAGTCCGGCGCGGGCCTAGCCCCTCAAGGTGAGGGCTCGGCCCCTCAAGATGCGGACAATTCTGCACCTTTGGGACGGCCCAATGCCGGACTGATTCGCGCCGTTTTTGGTGCCGGTCGGCGGACATCGCGCCGATTGCGGAGAATCCCGCCCCTTATTCCGGATGCTCCTTGCATTAAAGTAGACACACTTCAACCCACCTTCCTGCCTGCCGGTACACTCCTGCGACCTTGATGCCCTCCTCAGTACCTCACTACTCTCAACACTGGCTTCTGGACTATAGCTCGTTTTGCCAGCCCCCTGACAAATTAGTTTAAAGCCCCTCGAAGAGCCGTAGCAAATTTTCCTCCCAGGATGTTGGTGCCCCTCTGGTTCAGGTGCAAACCGTCCTGTTTGTACAGGTCCTACCTTCCCCAGAATGTGCTCCAATTATCCACTTAACTGAAACCCTCCCTCCGACACCATCCCTGCAGCCACGTGCAATTTGTCCAAAACTCATTCATCTAAGTATCATGGACTATTTATAGCAGAACTTTCCAGATACACATTGACCTTAGCAGTCACCTTCGTACCTACCAGAACCCTACCAAATGCCCAATATGATGAATATGGTCATCTTCGCCTCGAAGGATGAACAAAGAAACAATGGGCATGATTCAGCGACCAAGTTTTGCCCGGCATGGATCCGGACGCAACAAGTGAGTTGCACGCAGGCCCCGAATCGGGCTGTGTCGGGCCGACCACTAGTCTGCCAACCTCTCTGCCAGGTGAGATCTGGATCTCGCTCACCCTGAACATCTAAATATTTAAATGTAGTTTACGGCTCGTTTAAATATCAGGACACGTGATTCACCTGGCGCCCAGGTCTCACGGTTGCGTCCGGGAGACTCCGCCAGGTTGCGGTTTGGTACTGGTCCACACATATATGTAACGGAACCTAGCGGGAGCTCCCAGGCCATTGGAGATCCCTGCGTGGTCGGGGACAGGGCAGGGTTGCACCCTGGTACTCCCCCTGGCACATGGTCACCTTGGCACTGCCAATCGGCAGCCTAACAGTGCCACCCCGGGGCTCCTGGAAGTGTCATCCTGGCACCAAGCTGGCAGTGTCAGGGTGCTCATGTGGCAGGTTGGCATGGCCAGGGGTCAGGCCTGGGGGAGGCCTTGCCAAGTAGGACAGGTGTGTGTGTGTGGGGTGAGGGAGGGGGGGGGGGTTCCGGAGGCCTCCTCAAAGTTGAGGGGTTGAAGAGGGTACCAAAAAAGTGGAGGGGCCCTGCAAGTGGAGAGGGGGTGTTTGGAATCGGGGCTGCAGGACAAATGGCGCCCCGATCTGTGAGGAGCCTTTACAGCAGGACATCCCTCTAAGTGCGACCTCGGCGGAGAGAATCTCCCCGAGGCAATAAAAACAGCAAAGTGCCGTTGGACAGTGACATGTTTCTCGGCATTCTGCCGCCAAGAAACATTCAACTAAGCGGTTCAGGAGATTTTAACGTGAGACCACTAAATCGCACCCAATGTCTTTCGCTGAGTAATCTCCTTGTCCTTAGAAAAATAATTTCTTGTTTCTATAGGCCCATAACCTTCGGTCTCTCGAGGGTCATACCAAGGGGGAATCCCAGAAGATGCATTGGACAGCCCCGCTCTCCAGGCCCGTCCTCCCAGAAGTCCCAACAAAAGGACTGATTGGGACTGGCCCGGGAAATTCAAACTTGCAATTTAAACTCCAATTTAAATCAGAAATTTCCGATGGTTCAAACGGTCTTATAGGAATAGTAACCCAGGAAAAATTAGGAGAATAACAATCGTTTATAATTCCTGGGTAACTATAGGATTGACCCCCCCCTCCCGCACTGCACCATACGCATCACTTGATGTTTATGAGCTGTTGTTATTGTCAAGGCCAGTGGTGAGCGTCATCACTTCACTCCTGATGCCAAACTTTGGGCCCTTACCCATTACGGCCATAGTATATTCCAGAACATTGTGTGTATAAAGCAGAGTTAATTAGAATCTTAAAGTCTTTCAGTGCAGATGGAGGCCACTCAGTCCATTATACATGTCTACCAGCATTTGCACTTGAAAAGCAATTTGTGTGGTGCTGTAAGACACTTATCGAAGCTGTGATCAATCTGAGCCTGCAGGCACTCCAGTCTACCATTATAATTATGTCAAGCCATCTTTTCTCTTTCATGAGCTTTGAGGTAAGGATGGCTTTTTTTCAGTCTGGAGGGCAGATGATAGTGTCTAAATTCTTATCTAACGGCAATGCAAGTGTCAAGATGTACACCTGTCACCCACACAGAAGAATTTAAGCAGACTTAAGATTTATTGTCAACCTGTAATAAAAGCTCACACAAATGTAGTTAATTTGAAGGAGTATAAATCATCAGACCTGTGAATTGGTTTTCCTGCTGTGCAGGTAGGTAGTTTGTATCTCAAAGGCATTGAAAAGAGAACACAATATACCCTTGGAAAATACCAGAGAAATAAGTAATTTTAGCTAATTCCCACTGGTGCCAATTAGAAGATTTGCTCCAACTGTAATTGGGAGGTTAATTCATCAAGGAGCATCTGAAAGATCAGCCCTAGGGCTGTGGATTATAATTCCAGTTAAGTTGATTAGTTGTCAGGAATTGTGGGCATGAATTGTTTCTGATACATGACCGACACTTAAGTTTACATGATCTTGCCTTTAAACTGTTTCCGAGCGTCGACAGTGTTGCTTGCCACCTTAAATTTTCTCTCTTTTTTTATAGACGTTTAAATATAAAGCGACCATTGCTTTTGAACAAGGCCTGATGGGGTATGAGTTATTCAATGGGCATTTTTTGATTAAATCATTTGTGGGTACCAGCAAAACAGTCGTTTTAAAAAAATACATATCTTAAGGTCCGAAATGCATTGAAGTTGCTCAACAGGTTTGTCCAGTGAGAGAAGCTGAGCCATAGTTTAGGTTTGAACCCAGCAGGGCCGGCTAGTTGGGTTTAGTATCCCAGGCTAGGAGAGGTAAAAATAATAATAATAATTGCTTATTGTCACAAGTAGGCTTCAATGAAGTTACTGTGAAAAGCCCCTAGTCACCACATTCCGGCGCCTGTTCGGGGAGGCCGGTATGGGAATTGAACCCATGCTGCTGGCCTTGTTCTGCATTACAAGCCAGCTGTTTAGCCCACTGTGCGACAAATCATCCCAGCCTCCACAATCCTTCCTTCATTATCACCCACCCCACTGCCTTTTTATCTTTATTAGTCAGCCCTACTGAAGTGAATGTGCTGTCAGGTGAGGATAAGATTGCACTCAATTCATTCTTCCTTTATACATTTGGTGAGTAATAACCATTTGGAAAAGCCATTATGAAGTGACCGGCACATGTAGAATGTAACTCAGCAAGAAGCTAGTGTACCCCGTGGAGAATTAGGTGGAAAGAAATTGAGGAGCTGAAGTGTATGTAGTCTTAGATTATTTCTTGCATATTTGACTTTGACTCCAGTGCCTCATGTGTTTTGGACACGGTTGCCTATTAAGGCTGCATTCTTACCCTTCAGAGTACTGAACTTGGGTGCGTCTAGCCTTGCTAATTAAAATTATGCTTCTTCATTAGGAAACTAAATGATGTCATAATTTTCATTAAACAATGCAATAATACAAAAATGGCCAATAATGTAGGGGTGGCATGGTGGCACAGTTGTTCGCACTGCTGCCTCACAGCGCCAGGAGCACCTGGAGGAAATCCACGCAAACATGGGGAGAAAGTGTAAACTCCACACAGTCACCCAAGTCTAGTTCCCCAGTTCAATTCTGGACTTGGGTGACTGAGTGGAGTTTACACTTTCTCCCCATGTTTGCGCGGATTTCCTCCAGGTGCTCTGGTTTCCTCCCACAGTCCAAAAGATGTGCAGGTTAGATGGGGTTGCAAGGTTAAGGGGATAGGGTGGGGGAGTGGGCTCAGGTAGAGCCTTCTTTCAGAGGATTTGTGCCCCTTAGTGTCCAAAAGATGTGTTTGTTGGGGTTATGAGGATGAGGCTGGGGTGGGTTTAGGTAGATATTCTTTCAGAGGGTTGGTGCATACTCAATGGGCCGGATGCTCTCCTTCTGCACTGTAGGGATTCTATGATAATGCGAAAGAAATATCATATAATCATGCAACATAAAGGAGGCCACAGACTCATCATGCCCATTTCTGCTCTTTGAAAGAGCTATTATTTTATTCATTCAAGAGATTTGAGCATCATTGGCAGGGCCAGCATTTATTGCCCACCTCTAATTGTCCTTGAGAAGCTGGTGGTGAGCTGCATTCTTGAATCGCTGCAGTCCATGTGGCATAGGTACACCTACAATATGTTAGGGAGGCAGTTCCAGGATTTTGACCCAGTGCCAATGAAGGAATGGTGAAATATTTCAAAGTCAGGATGGTGTGTTGCTTGGAGGGGAACTTGCAATTGGTTGGCATCCCTTGCCTCTGCTGACTTGGCCTTGAGGAACTCAAGGATGCTGCTGAAGGAGCCCTGGTGAATTGCTCCAGTGCATCTTGTAGGTGGTACGTCATGCTGCCACCGGTGGTGGAGGGAGTGAATATTTAACGTGGTGGAAGAGATGCTGATCAAGCGGGCTGCTTTGTCATAGCTGATACCAAGCTCCTTGAGTGTTATTGGGGCTCATGCATTCAGGCAAGTGGAGAGTATTGCATGACACTTCTGAACTGTGGATGTTGGGAAGGTTTTGGGGAGTCAGGAGATGTGTTGGATGCTGCAAATTTCTTTAGTCATTAATAAACTCACTCTATCTGCAACTCCACAAAGCCAGGTTAAATTAGCTCTTTTTAATACATAACCATCGAGTCTGGGAAAATGATAATCATGAAAAGGGATGCTTTTCAGATTAAATCTTATTACACCCAATAGAGGAAGTTGAATAAAGACAGGGAGCCAAGTTATCCCTCCTCACCTTGGATTATAAGGACCACTCCCCCCGCCCTATCCCCATAATCCCACCAAACTTGTGCCATCTTGAACTCCTCACGGAACAAGTTTAGTTTCACTCTTTTTTCCCCCCCGTAGCCCTATATCTAATCCCCTGTTAAAAGTTGCTACTGAACCTGCTTCCATCAGCCTTTCACACACATTCAAAACCATAACAACTTGCTACTCAAAAGGAATTCTTCTCATCTCCCTTCTGGCCCTGTTGCCAACATTGAATAAGAGTGGAATGTAACCATCAAAAGATCACTTGGCCCCCTGAACCCATTTTTCAGTTCTCTGACAAAGGAATGTAATGTGTGCTTCACAAGGATTTTATGACTTAACAATGCTTCAAATGTGACTTTTTTACTGTTATGGTGGCACATACTTTGGTATTTATGGTGCTACGTTTACTCCAGTTACAGGGATCGATTGAAAAACTGGAATTGTTTTCCTTATGGCAGAGAAGATTGTGAGGCGATTTAGTAGAGGTGTTCAAAATCATGAGGGGTTTGCACACAGTGGATAGAGAAAACTGTTCTGATGGTGGAAGTGTCACGTTTTAGGCTATACTGATTTAAGGTGACTGGCATGAACACCTAAAGGCAGATTCAGTGGAAGCTTTCAGTAGGGAGTTGGATAAACACTGGAATGAAAACAAAGAGTGCCGAGCTAAAGGGAAAAGACATGGAAATGAGATTAACTATATTGGGATTAACCAGATAGCCTGCACGGGTGCACCATAGACTGAATAGCTTCTTCCTGTTCTGTAACCACTCTGTGGTTCTATTTATCAAGACCGTCCTCCTAACATACAGAGTGGTATAAGTCTATTCTTTGGTGACTGCAGCAACAGCTCTTTCCAGATTGGTATAATCCAAATGCAATTTGTATTTCAAACAAAAATTGTATTGGACCACTCCTGCAAATGTGTCTCTCCAGTCCAGTGTGTCTGCCTCCTCCCAATAGGTAGTTGATGAGTGATGACAAGAAAGGTTCAACAGCAGCATCCTCTCCTAAGTCAGCATTCCCAGCATTGAGACCCTAACACTGAACACTATCTCCGCGGGGCAGGGCATGTACATAAGCATAATACCAGACGCCTGAAGCAACTGCTCCAGTCAGTACTCAGTCGTGGCAGGAGACACCCTGAATGACAGTGGAAATGCTTTTGGGATGTCCTCAAAGCATCACTATAAGAGGTCAATTTTTAGCCTTCAAGACGAATGATAAGGTTGAAACAAGTCACTACGATGTTGTTTTAAAAGCATTCACTTGACAAAGTATTTATTACTCTGTGAAGCCCCTTGACGTGTGACTGAGTAAAATGGGGCAGGTTCATGAGGAGAAACACTAAATACTTTGAGAGACTCTGTTGAGCAACATGAACAGGTGATGTGTCTTTAAGCCAGAGATAGATAGGTTCTTGATTAATAAGGGGGTCTGGGGTTATGGGGAGAAGGCAGGAGAATGGAGATGAGAAACATATCAGCTGTGATTGAATGGTGGAGCAGACTCGATGGCCGAATGGCCAAATCTGCTCCTGCATCTTATGGTCAAAGTCAAGGTGACAGAGAAAGCGTACAAATCATCGAACTATTTGTCTACTTGTCCTTTCAAGCATCACCTACCCTGCATGTGGCAGTCAGCAGACTATGCATTGAATTTACCAGCCTTCTCAGAACCCAGCAAACTGAAGGGGAAGCAAATCATCCTCAATCCTGAGGGACTGCCTGCGACAAAGTTAGTGACTGTTGAGGGTCTGGTGTAACCCAGTGTCAGTGATATTATAATAGGAGCAGAACATTTTATACTCTTTCATCTGTGACCTTTGAACACTGTCATAATTTTCTGTGATAGCATTGTAATTTTCCCAGCCATTATGTCGGAAAGCTGCAGTGAACTCTCGCTTATACTGAGTGGTAATTTCAATTCTATTATTTATTCGCCATCGAGTTATCTCGTAGTCAAAGCCTGCTCATTTACTAAATTGACTTTATAATTTGAAAAGCTGCCTTTGCAAATCCTAAGGTGATCTTAGCATTTCTAACTTCCAGGAAGAATTACAAGGTTGAAATAATTTACTTTGATGTGGTTTCAAAGCAGTCATTCGACAAAGTATTTATTAATCTGGGAGGGATTGTAGAGTGATTTTAATTGAAACGCATTCACTTTTTTGTGGTTATTAAGATATACAATGGAAGCATGTTATACATTTTTGATGAGCTGTTGCCTAAAAAAACCCACTATTTCCATATCCAATTAATATTTTATGTTCTTTATATACTCTGTCATGTGGAACTGGAACACTGATAAGGTTATTTCAGTGACTGTTTTTCTTTAAGGGGAAGTGTCTTCACCATCAAGGGTGGAGCTTTACATTCCTGTGGTATTTCGTGCTGTGGCTCATTGCACTGTATGTTTGTCGAACATTGTTTTTTTAAAGATTGAAGTCATAGAATAATAGAATTTACAATACAGAAAGAGGCCATTCAGCCCATCAAACCTGCACTGGCCCTTGGAAAAACCATCCCACTTAAGCCCACGCCTCCATCCTATCCCTGCATCCAGTGACCCGACCTACCCTTTTGGACACCATGGGGCAATTTAGCATGGCCAATCCATCTACCCTGCACATCATCGGAAAACCGGAGGAAACCCACGCAGACATGAGGCGAAAGTGCAACACCACACAGTCACCCGAGGCCAGAATTGAACCCGAGACCTAGGAGCTGAGACGCAGCAGTGCTAACAGCTGTGCCACTGTGCCGCCCCACGGAATAACTGGACAAAGGCAATGCGCAGGATGGCACTGTATGTTTTGGGGTCAGTCTAGTCATTAGCCGATTCCAGTTGACTGAGATGTGACGTTTGGCCTCAATGTCACCCAGTAGAGTGAGGAAGAAAGCGTGGATATTGGAGAGAACAAGCTCGGCCCCTTTGTTCACTTCACATTTGAAGACTATCCATGAAAAATAGCCGTGTGATAGCACTGTAATTTCCCCAGCCGTTAAGTGAGGAACATGAGAATTATGACAAGAGCTCTTTCCCCGAGCAAAAGTTAGTGGGGGAGAATTTTGAACCTGGGTGATAGCCTGCTAATTTTCCAACACATTGAAGCCACTGAAATAAAAAATAGGTGGGTTCAATAACAGTTGGATAATTTGCTGGGACAGGCGAAGTTAAGAATTCCCCCATTGTTTCCAATGATTTGCCAAGCATTGTTTATTATATGTTGTCTTCTTTCAACTGAAAGCCTGAAGTACAGACCTCTATTTATTTGGTTTTCGAAATGGGCTTCATATTGAGCCAGTAACAAACAGTAATCCTGTTGATAATGCCCTTGCAATAGCTTTTGACCAATGTATCAATTGTCTGAGATTTCTAACCAAACACACCGTGCACGCTGTGCATTTACTTGTCAGCTGGCAATTAAGGATTTTTTTTCACCAGAATCGGCCAGTTTCTGCTCATTTAGTGAAATCAAGCCAATTTCAAAACTCAAATTGCAGAAGTGGGTGCTTATGTGATGAATCTGATCAGATTACATCCAGAATGGACATGTTTAATAATGGACAAACTGAATTCAAGTACTGTGGACCTCTCTTTTTTTTTCCCGAAATCATTTTTTGCTGTTTTTACTTCCACAAAACGCAGTGCAAGATCTCTGCGCAGAAATTGATCAAGTACAATTACGTGGTAAATTTTTAAGTCAATCAGGCTGCTGGTCGGTTATCGCTTACCTTGCACTTCCTTATAAAATCGAGATCCGGCAGCACGGTGGCCTAGTTGTTAGCACAGCTGCCTCACGGCGCTGAGGTCCCAGGTTCGATCCCTGCTCTGGGTCACTGTCCATGTGGAGTTTGCACATTTTCTCCGTGTTTGCGTGGGTTTCGCCCCCACAACCCAAATGATGTGCAGGTAGGTGGATTGGCCATGCTAAATTGCCCCTTAATTGGAAGAAATGAATTGGATACTCTAAATTTAAAATGAAAATCGAGATCAAATCCTAACTGGTTCTGGGCATACATTTAACCCAATTAATAGTGTATTTATCCATGGAAAATCTTTGTTTTTATTAAAATGAAGTAAAAACGTGCACTTTGCAGATTGGTACTTGGTCGTAAAGCTGCAGAACAATACTCTAAAATTAAATTAAATCCAGTGAGTATGTTATACTGATGTGCTTGGAAATTAAAACATTTGTGAATATCTAACTTGGAGCAGATATTGCAGTCAAATGCATAGGTTGCCCGTCGCCCCATCTCTGTCTGATCAATGTGGCTTGGGATATTGCCTTTAAAAGTAGAGGCAACATTCCGATTACTATCCACTCCAGCTTGAGTTAGTTGGTGCATTGTTACATGACCCAGGAAGGATCCGTGTTAAAATTCTAGATCTGTCTTGAGTTAGTAGATCTCAGCTGAGATAATGGAGAGTAGTGATCGCAAAAATCTATCAGGGTGCACATTCCCTATTGCACATGCCCTCATTCAACATCTGTCTTATCAGCTTGGGGCAAGGGGCGGTTGGGCTTCCACGTTACATGTAGACAAATTACATTTGGTAGCTTAACAAGATAAACCATATGTGGTGTTCTTTGTCATGCTAATTCTAGGATGTTTGGCGTTGTGTTCACAAAGATCACAAATAGCTTTTATATTGAACAAAACTACAGATTTATTTACACTACTTAATTGGATTCAACACTTACTCCTATACAGTTGCTAACAAACATACAATCTACACTCATCTACTACTAATCTCTACACTAATACAATAACTATGATCTGCTCTCACTCACACTATCTTTCCTGCAGTGTGTCTTCTAGCTCCCCACAAGGCTTAGCATCGATGCCTTATATAGTTCTATATCTATCTCCCTCTATTGGTTGATTTGGACATAACCCTTACAGTTCTGTACAATAATGATAATGTAACACCATATAAACCAGACTGTAGCTTATACCTGTGCCTTTACCAACACCAGGCAGAATAATGACAAGTGTTTGCTCGCAGCTATATGCATTGGTAAGATTCCTAGGTTTGACACTGGAATCTGCAGAATTTGCTGGCACACCTCACAGCACTTTTCTGGCCAGTTACGAAAGTGGACACAAAGTACATCCGAGTGTATGTGGATTGGGCTATTATGTCTTCATTATTGTCAAAATCTTCATCCTTCTTAAAATTATCTGCATTCCAACAGTGGCAATAATGAGGCAGAAAACTATCTTATGAGAGATGAAGCATTGTTTCCAGGTGCATTGGCTCTTGAGTTGAAATTGTCTGTCTGTTCTATTGCCAGTATTATCCTTAAAGTAGAATTGATTTGAATTTGAGACCAAGGGCCAAAAGATGTGTGTCCAGGCCGACTTGGACGTAAGTACATTCAGTCAATTCTGCTCGCTTCTTACCCTCAAAATATACAGACTCGGCAAAAATTATTAAGCAAATCCAAAATTAATTTCAATGAATGTTGTATATGGTGATAAACTATCTGAGACTAACAGACTCCAATTATGTATGTCATTGTGCACCCCTTGTGCTCCTATCAGTTTGGACCCACTGGGATCAATCAGGCTTGTTTTTTTCTCTTCAAATTTATTCTGGTCACAGTTCACTTTATGTACCAGGTGCTGAACTGACATAAGAATAAAAGAACCAGGAAAGTAAAGAAATATCCAATTATAAGAAAAAAGCCTCATTGGGGATTTATCATTGTTTTACATACTCCAAACCAGCACTACGAACAGGAGCACAGCTCAGAGCTAGTTAGTTATGTACAATTGTAACCTTTTCACTGTTGAATAAAGATTCCTTTCTGAGCAAATGAGGGTATTTTTTTTTTAAATTGTCAAACTTTCTCTGTGCGCTCTTTGCAGTGAAATCTAACATGAGTTTTGTTATATGGAGCAAATTCTTAGGCTAATATTTATGTTGGGTTGCCTGTCTTTTCTTTCTTCAGTGCAATTTTCCTAAAATTAGTCAAATCAACACAAATAGAGCTTTTGAGGTCTTTTGCGCTATTGTAGTAAGATCAAGTTATTACGTCAGGAGTGGGGGCAGCACGGTGGTGCAGTAGTCAGCACTGCTGCCTCACGGCGCTGAGGACCTGGGTTCGATCCCAGCCCCAGGTTGCTGTCCGTGTGGAGTTTGCACATTCTCCCTGCGTCTGTATGGGTCTCACCCCCATAACCCAAAGATGTGCAGCGAATTGGCCATGTTAAATTTCCCCTTAATTGGAAAAAAGAATTGGGTACTCTAAATTTATATTTTTGAAAAAGTACCTCCGGATTGAATTAAATCATCATTGGACGTTTCGATTCAATGCGTTGTTTGTGGGCTTTTGAGTATATATATTTTTTAAAGCTTTTTTCTTTCAGCATCTATCAGGGATACTAATGGACAGTTTCTAAAAAAGCTTTACTGTACTTCTTATTCAGATTGACAGTAACAAAGCTTAATGGTTCAATATATTTGAAAGTCATTTAGAGTTATATAACATCAAGTTACACACAGATCTGGCCTTTTTCTGGTATATCCATAAATAAAGCTGCACCCTGTTATTGTTCGTAAATATATTTCAGGAGATATTCGATGTAATTCAATTAGGATTAAAACATTTTTTTTAAAACGATGCATGCCAAGATTTTACGTTTGGCAAAATGTAAATGAGTGGAAAGCCAGGGTGGGTATGAGAAATGCTTCAGGAGGAGGTAGCAAAGTGGTAAGGTCACTTGTAATCCACAAGTCCAGGTTAATGCTCTGGGTTCAAATCCCACCATGGCAGCTGATAGAATTTAAATTCAATTGATCACCCTGGCATTAAAAGCTGATCTCAGTAATGATAACCATCATGACTATCATTGATTGTCATGGTTCACGAATGTCCATCAGCAGAAGGAAATCCATCATCTTTACCTGGCTAAGCCTATGCGTGACTCCATACCCACAGCAATGTGGTGGTTGATTCTTAACTGCGTTCTGCTGTGGCTGAGGAAGCTGCTCAGTTCAAGGGCAATTAGAACAACAAATGCTGACCTTGCCAGCGATGCCCACATACCATGAAAGAATAAAGGCAAATAAACAAATTGGTCTTCAATATTATTTACATCCCCAAAATGTGCACAAGAGGATAACTCATCCTTATAATTAGCATGTACAACAGAAAAGAAGGCAGAAAGGCTTTCTCAGACCTGTGGAGGGTAGAAGGAGATGGTAACCCACAGGAATCCATTTGGGGGTCACTCTTGTTCTTTACATAGATAAATAGTTTGAACTCTGACTTTGGAGATATGGGCCGGGATTCTCCGATCTCACGCAGGGTCGGAGAATCACCGGAGGGGGCGCAAGAATTGCACCATGCCGCCCCGATGCCGGCCCACCGATTCTCCGCCGCTGATTCTCGCGCGCCATTGAAAGCGGCCCCACGCCCGGCGATTCTCCGGGCCTCGACGGGCCGAGTGCCCGCCGAGTTCGGCCGAGTCCTGCCGGCGTGGGTTACGTATGGTTCCACCTGGCAGGACCTCAGAGGTTTGGCTGCGGGGACCGTCCTGGTGGGGGGGAGGTGCAGGGGACCCGACCCCGGGGGGAGGGGGGAGTCCTCCACGGTGGCATGGCCCACGATCGGGGCCTACCGAACAGCGGGCAGGCTAGTTCCATTGGGGGTCTATGTTCATCCCTGCTGGGCCCCTCTAGGGCTCCGCCATATTGCCCAGGGGCCAGTGCGGAGATGGCAACACACACGCATGCGCAGACTCGCGCCAACCATGGCGCGCATGCGTGAACCCGCGGCGGCTGTGGCGGGCCTCCTTTCGGGCGCCAGAGCTGTGGACACCACTCTGGCGCCGCATTAGCCCCCTGGGAAGGGGTGCATACATGCCACTTGAGGCCCATTGATGCCGGAGTGGCTCACCCCGCTTTTCACGCCAGCATCAGAACTTGGCCGCGGGATTGTAGAATCCCGGTCGTGATGTTGAAATTTATAGATAATGCCAAATTTGGGGAATGTGCAGGGTAGTAAATAAGGAGGGAGCCGACACTAACATATGGTGGGAGAAACAGACCTGCAAAGATGATGAGTAAATAAAAAATGAAATTAAATGTAGTGAAGTCCAAGGTATTTCATTGTGCCAGGAGGAGTAAGTAGAGGCATGGTGGCACAGTGGTTAGCACTCATGCCTCACAGCGCCAGGGACCTGGGTTCAATTCCAGCCTTGGGTGACTCTCTGTGTGGAGTTTACACATTCGCCCCATGTTGGGTTTCCTCCGGGTGCTCCAGTTTCCCTCCCACAGCCCAAAGATGTGCAAGTTAGGTGGATTGGCCACGCTAAATAGCCATTTTGTGTCTAAATATGTGGGGTTACGTGGATAGGGCGGGGGAGTGGGAATACTGTGTAGAAATCATGAAAAGTAGCAATGCAGGTTAATAAGGTCATACAATAAAGAGTGCCAGCATTATACGAGGGTCATTATTAAAGGACTAGAATCTAAAATCAAGGAAATTAATATTAGTTAACAGAGCATCTTGGTGTGACCAATTTTGGACTATTGTCTGCATCTCTGGTCTCTACGCTACAAGGTGAATATTGAAGCAGTTACTTGGTAGGACAGAACTTGAATTTTGCTCAAAATGTTGCCAAAGCTTTTCGTCTCACACTCATTGGGAATACCCAATTTCAAACGATCACAATGATTCATATTACAAGAAAAAATTATTCTGATTGGTTGGCAAATTGACTCTGAATAGTTGAGACATTGCCACGGAGAAATCAACATGGAACCGTAGGCTCCACAAGTTCAGGGTAATTCAAAACAGGCGCAAGGCTTAAACATTAACTTTTTGTTGGTTGAGAGTGGGCGTTTGTTTGCATGTAAAAATATGTCGCTTCTCACAAGTTTTAATGAGCCACTTTATGAACCTGGCCGTTTACCTTAAATTGTTTGTTAGTGCAGCTATTAGCACACTCAGGATTATTCAGAGGTGCTGCCCATTCACTGAATCACAATAGACAATTTCTTTCAGGTTTTGCAAACGCTTTACTCTTCTTATTGGAAACAATCAAAGGAACATGGGGCTGGATTCTCTGCTGTCAAGATTCCCCATTGTGCCGGCAGTCCAGGGACTGGATTCTTTGGTAGCCCACGCTGAAATTGCGTTTGGCAACCAGCCGGAGAATCCGAGTTCCCGACCAAATCGGGGGCGGCGGTGCTTTTGCGATGCTCCTCCCCCTCCAAAGCAGCGTACTCTAGGAGTACGCCGCGCCACGTATCGATGACCTCAGGACATTGCCTGAGGCCTGCCCCCGACCGGCCAGGTTCCCGACAGCGTGGGTCTCTCATGGGCTCACCCGTCGGCAACTCGGCGTGGCGGCTGTGGACTCAGTACAGCGCCGCCACAGTCGGGGAGGGCTGATCCGTAGGCAGGGTGGAATAATATTCTGGGCTGGGGGCACTATGAGGGGTGGTCCAGGGCACGCCAAAGGAGGGACTATTTTGCGGCCCGGGTCCGCGAGCGGCCTTTGCCATGTAGCATGGTGCGACTGCTGAAGGTCATCGCTGTGCGCATGCACGATCACGGACTCGGCAATCCTCCGGGGCATATCAGCAGCTAGACCCAGGTGTTCTACGCTGCCGTCCTGCTAGCCCCAAAAACGGTGGACGTTTTGCACTATTTTCTCTGGCGTAAAATGCCAATGTTCCCACACCGGCATGGGGATTTAACCCCAGAATCGGAGAATCCAGCCCCGGGGGATTTCCCGACGGCGTGGTGCTGCCCACAATGGGAAACCCCATTGGCCGGCTGGTGAGATGGAGAATCCCGCACAACATTGCTCAATAATGCGGTAAGCAGAATGTTCTTTTGGACTGAAGTGATAGTACCCTATCAATGGAAAATCCCATCCAGGTAGCCACTGCATTGCAGCAGGGTGAAATGGTTCAATTCTAACTTAATGCACAAATGTTTGAGACATTTCACCTTTCCATGGTAATTTGTGGTAGATTTGCATTCTGCAGGCCTAAGAGTGGCCGCCTTTCACCCATTTATGAGTTTGTGCGGTACATAATAAACTGTGATCTGATTAGAATAGTCCTACACCATAGATTTGACGCACTCTATTTCTGTGTCAAGCTTGCAAAGTGCTCAAATGGCTAGGACCTGATTTGTAAGATTTCTGATGAGGTCAGTCTTATAGTACGTGAAGCTATATAAATCCCAATATGTGTATTGATCAGCAAAGACATGCTTGCCGTAGACAGTTGCGGAGAACCCATTGGTGAATTTTTCAACTAGTGCATCAAGGAAAGAGATTGCATTTGACAGCGCCATCTCAAAAGTTAACTTGAGCGTGAGATGGGCTCATTTTCTCCTGTATGAGAATTGTTATGATCATTTAAAAGTTGGCATCCTTGCATTTGTCCTGATGAGTGCAAGAGGAAAACTTTGACAGCATGTCTCTCTTTTCAGCAATACTGAAGCACTGGAAAAAGTGCATAAAATATACACAGGGATGTTATTGGAATTTAGGATTTATCTACCAAGAAATCTTTAGCGGGTTTAAGCATTTTTGGGGGAAATGAGGAGACTCAGAGACCAGATAGTGTTCTTCAACTCGATAATGTGGAAATGCTGGTGTTGGACTGGGGTGAGCACAGTAAGAAGTCTTCCAACACCAGGTTAAAGTCCAACAGGTTTGTTTCAAATCACTAGCTTTTGGAGCACTGCTCCTTCCTCAGGTGAATGAAGATGCAGGTTCCAGAAACAAAGTCAAACAGGCAAGACGATGCTTTGAATGTGAGCATTTGCAGGTAATTAAGTATTTACAGAGCCAGAGAGAGGAGTAATCCCAGGTTAAATAGGTGTGAATTGTCTCAAGCCAGGACAGTTGGTAGGATTTTGCAAGCCCAGGCCATATGATGGGGGCGTGAATGTAATGTGATATGAATCCAAAGTCCCGGTTGAGGCCGTGCTCATGTGTGCGGAACTTGTCTATAAGTTTCTGCTCGGTGATTCTGCGTTGTCGCGCGTCCTGAAGGCTGACTTGGAGAACGCTTACCCGAGGATCAGAGGCTGAATGCCCTTGACTGCTGAAGTGTTCCATGACTGGAAGGGAACATTCCTGCCTGGCGATTGTCGCGCGATGTCCGTTCATCCGTTGTCGCAGCATCTGCATGTCTCGGCAATGTACAATGCTTCGGGACATCCTTTCCTGCAGCATATGAGGTAGACAACTTTGGCCAGGTTGCACAAGTATGTACTGCTTACCTGATGGATGGTGTTCTCACGTGTAATGGTGGTACCCATGTCGATGACCTGGCATGTCTTGCAGAGATTGTATGGTGTCATGGTCGCTGTTCTGAAGGCTGGGTAGTTTGCTGCAAACGATGGTTTGTTTGAGGTTGCACGGTTGTTTGAAGGCAAGTAGTGGGCATGTGGGAATGACCTTGACAAGATGTTCGTCTTCATCGATGACGTGTTGAAGGCTGCGAAGAAGATGTCGTAGTTTCTCCGCTCCGGGGAAGTACTGGACGATGAAGGGTACTCTGTCGGTTGTGTCCCGTGTTTGTCTTCTGAGGAAGTTGGTGTGGTTTTTGGCACTGGCGCATTGGAATTGTCGATCGATGAGTCGAGCGCCATATCACGTTCGCACGAGGGTATCTTTCAGCATCTGTAGATGCCTATTACAGGACCGCGCACAAACCTCAAACAAACCATTGTTTGCAGCAAACTACCCAGCCTTCAGAACAGCGACCACGCCAATATATAACTCTGCCATGGCAATCTCTGCAAGACGTGCCAGATCATTACGTTTTTGGGATTCTCTCAACCCACCTGTGTCAGGTTTGACGGTGGGCGGATGAGGTGAATCTGACGGAAGCTAAAAAGTTGGAAACCTGTCAGTGTAAAATTATTTGGCGGGTAGGCGTTCCTGCCAGCAGGTGGCATGTCCCCAATTTGCATTAGTTTGCATTTCATGGCTGCTCATTAAAACAATTGCCAGGCGGTATCCCCTCAGGTCTTGCAAACTTGCACCAGGTCAGTGGGAAATCAAGTTGGCGTCAAACCCAATTGACAAAGGTTGGCCTGTGCAAGATGGCCCTCAGTTTGCCAGAGACTTTGAGGTGAGTGCAACTCTGCCATAATGCTGCATTGCTACTGATGCACTGTTCATCACTCTGCTGGGGCAGACCGGTTCCTGCACTCCATCTCCATGCCAAGGCAGGTCTTCATGGACCCTCGTGTGTCACTGTCTCGATTCAGTACTGTACCTGGGGTTAGAGATTAGGAGTCTTTGTCCCCCCCCCCCCCCCCCCCCAGTGCGACACACAACAGTGTACATCTGGGCAGCACTGTGCCGTGGGACTCATGCTGCTACTGTAACAGAGGCCCGAAGTTTGACTGAGGCATGAGTGAAGAAAGGGGAGCGTGGGGGGCTGACTAAGACAAAAGGGATATGTGGAAAGTGGGATGCACAAGGAGTGGGGGAAAGGTGAGAGTTCACACTGGCATGCAGAGGGGCAAGGCGGTGGATGAAGAAGATGAACAACAGGAGGCAGATGGAAGATCGAGGTGAGGGAAGCTGGGCCCCAGTAAGACTGTGCGAAAAGCTCACACATAAGGGGGCCAATGGGAAACACATCATTTCCTGGAAGGGGATGCATAAAGACTCCAGATGCAGTGGGTCGAGATCCAAGTGAGCCATGGACATCTCACAGGTGATGAGCTCGGTGGGATGATGGTTGAATCGAGGACCAGACTTATTGACGTGGCTATCCTTTTGCCTCTGGGTTGCTGTCATCCTGAAAGGTCTGGTGAAACAGGTGAGTTGGAGGGAGTGATATGAGTGTGTGGACCGGTCGTTAAATATGGTGCCGGGACCTTAAAATGTGTCAGCTGAGGGCGGACAGGTGAATCAGCTGCCAGCCCGCCTGGAGCGTTGGAGGGGATTTCGCTTGTGCATAATTAATGAGGTTTCAAGTGCTGAATCTGGCATGGGAACCTGCCATTCTGGCAAACGGGACAGGTGCCGTCGGAGCTGCCTGACACCGCAGGATGTGAACCAATTGCCTCCACTCGTGGCAGAGTCTGGAACAAAGGCGCATAAATATGCGATAGCTGTCATAATATCCACGCATGTATATAATGAGATGCAGACAGGCAGTGATTGACACATAGGATGACCAGTAAGCATACAACACAGCACTGCCAATCACCAGACAGGACACAACCACTATAAAGCAAGAGGGCACTAGGTATCCCGCTCTCTCGGGACCCAGCTCCTGAGACATTCAGAGTCCACGAGCTAGCAAGTACAAACACCATGCGGTAGCTAGTAAGTCTGGTCAGGCTACTACAAAGTCTCCAGTCAGTTCAGTATAGTGTCGACTCACAGCTGAATATGTACAGCAGTTCATCTAGTTGAACGTCTGTTTCTAACTTCCTTGCATCGAGTGCAGTTCACATCGAACCAACCTGCCTAACACATCAATAGCTAGTGACAGATCAAATAAAAAATTGAGAAGGATGTGTGGAACGATGATCGTTCTCTACTGTGCCAGAGTTTGGATTTGGGGTTTTGTTATATCTGGTCGCAATTTTTTCCTGTAATTTTTAAAATTTCTGTTATTGTGGGGTTGAAAAATTGGTGCGTGGTTCCTGCAAAGTTACAGGCAGGTCTCGTTTCCGCGAAAAGGACGTCACAATGTGTTATTGATGAGTCCGGTAAGAGTAGAGCTGAGAGAGATTTGTTCAGGTGCGCATACAAACATGGCACGAAGATCTTATCATGAATTCTTGTAAGCGATGCAAGAAATCGCCATGTGGGAAGGTGTGCACCATTTTACCATGTTTTCATGATCTTATCCTCCTCTCCCTTACTCTCTCGTATACCAGCTGACACAAATTTAGTGATTACACTGAACCAACTTTATTGTTGTTCTCCTGCCTTCTTCTGTATTTATTTATGCTGAAACATTTTGCTGTGCCCTTTGTTGCATTATTTGATAAAAAGGAAAACCTTCAATAAAATATGTTCCTATTTTAATAATCTTCTTTAGTGTCACAAGTCGGCTTACATTAACACTACAATGAAGTTACCGTGAAAAGCCCCTAGTGGCCACATTCCGGAGCATGTTCAGGTACACGGAGGGAGAATTTAGAATGTCCAATTCACCTAACAGCACGTCTTTCGGGACTTGTGTGAGGATATCGGAGCACCCGGAGGAAACCCATGCAGACACGGGGAGAACGTGCAGACTCTGCACAGACAGTGATCCAAACTGGGAATTGAACCTGGGACCCTGGTGCTGTGAAGCAACAGTGCTACCCACTGTGCTACTGTGCTGCCCCAATATATATATATACATATATATAAATACATATTAAAAAATTTAGAAGGAATGTATTGTTCAAAGTGGCTATTGTGGGACACATTGCTACATGGGGTGTTTGGAGAGAGCATGATTACCTTTAAGGGGAGGCATGTCATATGCATGAGGAAGAAGGAAACAGCTATAATTGGGCAGGGTGGGCAGGGGTAATTAGGAGCTTGTGTGAAATATAAACTCCAGCAGACACCAGTTTGAGCAAACAGGTTGTTTCTGTGCCTGTGGATTCTGCGTAATTCTATGTTAACAACTTCTCTACAAGTAACAAATGAGAGAATCTTCCCCAAAGCTGTCCACTGAACAATAATTACTCCTTAAAGAAAACAATGAGAAGACTGGATGGTCCCTGGAGTCTGATGGTTTAATTACAGACTCTTGAGTTTATTTTTGCAGGGATTCTGTTAAATTCATTGCTGTGCTAACACCGAGTACACACTTGAACAGCAGATTAATGGTAACTATTCCCACTTTAGCATATGCTAATGCATTAATTGTTTATTGAACACACCAGTTTAACGGCTCATTATTTACGCTTCGCTGCAGTTTATTCTATTTGACAGTAAGGTCAGATACGTCACTTGGAGTGCAAAGAGGAGACAAATCGAAGTAGTTAAATATCAAAATCAGAATAAATTAAGCACATGTAAGTTTTATGATGGCAAATTAATATGGCAGGAGGTGTACGGTAATGGATGGGTGTTTTTGTGCCTGAAAGGCTGATTCCAGTCAGGTTCTGGAGGACTCAATCGCGGGACAAAAGCAAAACACCGCAGACGCAGAAAATCGGAAATAAAATGCTGGAAAAATTCAGCAGTTCTGGGAGCACTGTGGGGAGAGAAACAGAGGTAACTGGCGCGATCGACTGGCTGTTCACGCAGGCGGGATATTCCAATCCCACGCCAGAGCGCGGGTTTCACAGCGACAACGGGTGCAGTCACCGGGAAAACCCATTGACAACGGCGGGGTCGGGAAATCTCGCTGGCGGGTCTCTGCCGCCGCCAAAAAACACGCTTGTTTTTTGGTAAATCCCGCCCAACATTTCAAGTCCACATGATTCTTCCTCAAAACAGAAATGGCAGGTCTGCCAACATTTGTGGAGTGATACGGAATTAATATTTTAGGCCAATGATGACCGTTCATCAGAGCTTGATACTGCTGTTGGTGATGTACATAGCTTGAGTGTGTGAAGCATGATTAAAAAGTTTGCACATGATACAAAAAATTGTTTGTGTGGTTGATAATGAGAAGGAAAGCTCGAGACTGAAGGAATATATCAATGGACAGAAAAGTCCCAAATATAATACAATCTGGAAGTAATGCATCTGGAGTAAGGCAAGGGAATGCAGAATAAATGTTAGGATTCTGAGAAACGTAAAGGAAAAGAGGGAACTTGGTGCACATATATACAAACTGGAGGTCGCAGGCAGCCAATTACACTCTTTGAAGGAAAATATTACATGTCTTCTTAACCAGTTTAAATACAGGGAAGTTATGCCAGAACTGTCTATTTAGAAAAAAATGAGTTAAGCTCCAGCTAGCGCAGTGCATTTAGGAGACGGTTTTGTGGTGCAGTGAGTAACGTCCCTGCCTCTGAGGCAGAAGCTCTGGGTTCATGCCCCACCCCAGGACTTGATGGTCAAGGAAGGTGCGTTCATAATGTCACCAGTGGAAGGTGGTAAAAGTGGGAGTGACTCCTGGTCAGCCATGTTTGATGCAGAGTTGCGCCCCTCAAGCTATAAGCCTCTGGTGACAGGGGCGTAACCTGTTCCAGGTAAAACCCTCCTTGGGAACAGATGAAAGTCTGCCTTAATATACCACTAAGTGTTGGAAGGGAAACAAAAATATCTTCATTACAGGAAAGATGTGATCACACTAAAGAAGGTGGAGAAATGTATGAGGATCTTTTCAGGGATGGGGAATTTTCACTATTCAGAAGGATTGGATCGGTCGAGGTTTTTGGAACAGAAGACGCTGAGGGAGATTTAATTGATATTTACAAAATTGTGAGGGACCGAGGTAGAGTGGACAGAAAAGGCCTGGCACCATGAAGGTCAGACATCAGCGGACAGACATTTAAACTCATTGGAGGAAGGAATATGGAGGAGTTAAGGAGAATAGTTCAATGGGTAGTGGGGGTCTGAACCTGCTGGCTGAAAGGGTGGCAGAGGCAGAAACCTCTGCAGATTTCTCAAATAAAAACATTGGGTATACTAAAAGTGCTGTAACCTACCGGGTTATAAGCCCTCTGTTGCTACAATGATTCTACTGTGTGTTGGTGCAGTATTTATTGGCCCTACTTACCTATAGACCTTATCCCATGGGTCGATATGGTGCATTTTCTATACTATGCTGCTGCCGTCAAAAACCTGAATATCAATGGTTATCAAATGGTAATTCAAACTGAGACTTTTTGGCACCTGAGAGATGGGATGGGGCTCAATTCAGTTGGTTAGATGGTGGCCAATGAATTGTCCAAAAGGGCATATGCTGCTCAGTAACAGGTGGTGATTGGATCCTGCCTGTGAGCGATGATTTTCAGAGGCCAAAGGTAAGCAGAGTTTGAATCATGGGCACTCAGGGAAAGGACATGCTCTCTTCTCTTTCTCTCTCCCAAGAAAGGCTGTGAGTTGCTGTATTTCTGAAACTGCAGAGACCTGAATGAATCTACAGTGAAACCATTACAGGCTGCAAACAGAGTCCTGGATCTGAAAGCTTACATTGAAGGGGGCTCTGTTTAAAGACACCAACTGAAACAAAGATTATTTTTCCTTTTATTATTATTTTCACCCATCTCCTCCCCTCTGTGTTTGTCTGTCTTGTGTGACGGAGAGGGTGGGAGCAAGTTAAAGTGGGGGATTAGTAATTAGATAATAGTTAACCAGTTGTATTTGCTGCATATATCATTATAGCTTTTGTTATAAATAAAACATAATTGTGTTTGAACTTCCAAACCTGGTGATTATAATTATTGGGCAGTCAAGTGCCAAAGACTTTGGGCATTTTTCTAAGAGTTATTGGTTCATTCAATTGTGTTGCGACTCCGGGTCAAGTGAGGCTGGAATTGACTGTGCACTAGCCTAGGGGGTCGTAACAAGAGTATGTGTTTTATACACACACACACACTGGCCCTTTTGTTCCGTTTTTGCGGGTGTAGTTGCATGGGGCAGACTTCAATGTTTTGTTCTGGAAAGGTCTCGGTTCCCAGTAAATTTCTCTTCTCAGGAAGGGTACTTTGCAAACTGGGCACAAGACTTCTGAGACAGCGAGGGCACACAAGTTTAACAGCTTATGTTCAGCAGAGCATTGTCTCTGATTCTCTCTTTCCTGCTTGGTAAGGAGTCCACAAATACCTTACCGGCGGTATATTCAAGGGAAATTCTATTAGGTCCATGTCTGATGCAGTTATTGTTTCAGAACAGCTAATTGCATGTTAATGTATCATCTCCAAAACATTTGAAAAGACCCCAGGTGGTTTTGACGTTCTGACGCTCACAGAGGATGGAGTCGCTCATGTTCCCCATGGATTTGAGTCTTTTTTTGTCATCCCACTTCTTGGAATGTGAATCCATGCATCTTTTAGCCATCTGGGCAGTTATTTTTCCCATTGTCTGCAGAGCGTGCCCCAATGTTTTTTTAAAATCCAGCTTGTAAAATAAAAAAATTGTGGTTTTATTATCAATAAGTACATCCTCCTAACAATAGCAATACATAAGTGAAATATTGACAAAATGATCAACTGCAATAGAATATGAGCCACTGCTATGTATGTGTAGTGGACAATGTGAGAACCTATGGACCAGGTTGAGAGATGACACGTCAAGTACATTGAGCTTATTTTAACACTGGATTCCTTCATCATTCATGCCTTTTCACCTGCCCATCTGTCACTGGGCTAGTCTGATGTTGTTTTCAACATCAGAACAAAGGGAGAAAGACTTGCTTCAAGAGAGAAGTTATTTTTGCTGGTCACGGAGCCAAGGACATAGGGGTATCGTCAAAACGTTTGAGGCAAAACTTTCAGGAGCAAAATTAGGAAACACTTCTACCACACAAAATGGTGCGGAACGTTTTAAAAATTCATTCATGGGGTATGTGTGTCACTGATAAGGCCAGCCTTTATTGCCCATCCCTGATTTTGGGAACACGGTAGCACAAGTGGATAGCACTGTGCCTTCACAGCGCCAGGGTCCCAGGTTCGATTCCCGGCTTGGGTCACTGTCTGTGCGGAGTCTGCACATTCTCCCCGGTCTGCGTGGGTTTCCTCAGGGTGCTCCGGTTTCCTCCCACAGTCCAAAGACGTGTAGGTTAGGTGGATTGGCCATGATAAATTGCCCTTAGTGACCAAAAAGGCTAGGAGGTGTTATTGGGTCACAGGGATAGGGTGGAAGTGAAGGCTTAAGTGGGTCGGTGCAGACTCGTTGGGTCGAATGGCTTCCTTCTGAATTGTATGTTCTATGTTCTATGAATTGAGTGGTTTGCTAGGCCATTTCAGAGCAGCATTTAAGAGTCAACCACACTGCTGTGGGTCTGGAGTCACATATAAGCCTGACTGGGTAAGGATGGCAGATTTCCTTCCCTTAAAGATATTGGTGAACCAACTGTGTTTTTGTGACGATCAACAATGGTTTCATGACCATCGTTAGACTTTTAATTCCAGATTTCTATTGAATTAAAATTTCACCATCTGCCGTGGTAAGATTTGAAGCCGCCCCCCAGGGCATTTCCTTGGGTCTTTGGATTACCAGCCCAGTGACAATACCACACCACCTTCCACAAGTCGCATTTGTTGCTTGATCAATCACCAGTTTTAAATCTGAGATTTGTAGATAGATTGTTACCCATGATATTACAGGATTTGGGCAAAGGTGGGTGTTTGGAGTTTGGTCAGGGGTGAGCCACGGTTTCATTGAATGGTGGAACAGACTTGAGTTAAATGGCCTACTCCTGTTCCTATGTTTGCCTGCTTAATAAATCAGAGGAGAGCACACCTTACAGCATTTGGAGAATAAGTAAGAAGATTTGGGGTTTGCAGGAACGTATGCACATATGCGTATATAGAAAGTAGGTTAGGTTCAGATGTGAAGTGCAAATCGGAGTTTTATTGAGGGACTTTCACAAAAAATGGCCATAAATGTACATACTACTAATTGTCATTCCCATTAACCAGCGCACTTTAGTAAATAATAGAAGGTAAACTTCAAAAGACCCATATGCAATACAAGGAGCAATTGGGGACTCTGGGTCTGTACGCGTTGGAGTTTAGAAGGATGAGGAGGGATCTTATTGAAACTTACAGGGTACTGAGAGGCCGAGATAGAGTGGACATGGAGAGGATGTTTCCACTAGTAAGAAAAACTACTAGTTCCCAAGGCCACAGCCTCAGCCTGAAGTGACAATCCTTTAAAACTGCGATGAGGAGGAATTTCTTCAGCCAGAGGATGTTGAATCTGTGGAACTCAGTGCCGCAGAAGGCTGTGGAGTCCAAATCATTGAGTATCTTTAAGACAGAGATAGATAGGTTCTTGATTAATAGGGAGATCAGGGGTTATGGGGAGAAGGCAGGTGAATGGGGATGAGAAAAATATCAGCCATGATTGAATGGCAGAGCAGACTCGATGGGCCAAATGGCCTAACTCTGCTCCTTTGTCTTACGGTCTTATTGTCTCTAAGATACAGGCATTTTCCATCAGAGGTATAATTTAATGACATGTTGTCAACCTCTGAACTCTTTCTTGCAATGGTTAGTTTTCTGCATCATGATCTTTCATGGAATATTCTTTGTGGCATTCCCAGTCTTCACTTCAATCGAAAAAAGCAATTCTCAGAAGATAACAAAATAACATTTGTGTGCTTTCTGCTGAACTGTACTGTTACTGCTGGGCATGTTGCTATGAACTGTGCCCACTGTTAAAATTGAATATTCCCTGTCCAGACACAATAAGGGTATTACAGCTTTGCCCCGCTGTTCTTGTATAGTGGTCAACATTCATCACTCAATTTGCATCACCCCAACAAAAAAAACAGAGGTTAGCTCACCCTTTATCTCGTTTGTTGTTTGTGACCCCTTGCTATGTGTTAATTGGTGCTGAAGTTGTCTCCGGTGAGTACACTTGAAAAGTTATTATTTGGACGTGAAGTGCTTTAGAACACCCCGGATATTAAAGATGCTATATGAAACAAAATTGTATCCATGTGCTGCTGAGCCTAAGACAAACCGGCAGGCAAGGAGCAGCCATACACTTATATTGAGGGGGTGTGTCACCTACCACATTGAGTAACGATAGGCAAGCCATTCTTTATTTATGTTTACAGCAGATGTACAGCTATTTACAAATGCAGTTAAGGAGTCCTGTACCAGTTTGAGGATTCCTCTAAGATTATTTTGCCCTGGGGTGGCACAGTGGCTAGCACTGCTGTGTACGGCGCTGAGGACCCGGGTTCGATCCTGGCCCCGGGTCTCTGTCCGTGTGGAGTTTGCGTATTCTCCCCGTGTCCACGTGGGTTTCACCCTCACAACGCAAAGGTGTGCAGGGCAGGTGGTTTGGCCATGATAAAAATGCCCCTTAATTGGAAAAAAAAAGATTATTTTGCCCTGTGAAACTAATAAGGATCACCTGTAACAGTGAAGGCAAAACGGAGTCAGTTATGCCAAGGACTGACAGGACAAATAACTGGGGCGAAATTCTCCGTAATCGGCGTGATGTCCGCCGACCGGCGCCAAAAACGGCGCAAATAAGTCCGGCATTGCGCCGCCCCAAAGGTGCGGAAACCTCCGCATTTTGAGCGGCCGAGCCCTAACCTTGAGGGGCTAGGCCCGCGCCGGACTGATTTCCGCCCCGCCAGCTGGCGGGAAAGGCCTTTGGTGCCCCGCCAGCTGGCGCGGAAATGACATTGCTGGGCAGCGCATGCGCGGGAGCGTTGGCGGCCGCTCACGGCATCCCCGTGCATGCGCAGTGGAGGGGGTCTCTTCCGCCTCCGCCATGGTGGGGACCATGGCAAAGGCGGAAGGAAAAGAGTGCCCCCACGGCACAGGCCCGCCCGCGGATCGGTGGGCCCCGATCGCGGGCTAGGCCACTGTGGGGGCACCCCCCGGGGCCAGATCGCCCCGCGCCCCCCCAGGACCCCGGAGCCCGCCTTGTCCCGCCGGTAAGAGAGGTGGTTTAATCCACGCCGGCGGGACAGGCATTCCAGCAGCGGGACTTCGGCCCATCCGGGCCGGAGAATCGCCGGGGGGTGGGGGGGGAGGGGTGCGCCAACTGGCACGGCGCGATTCCTGCCGCCGCCGAATCTCCGGTGCCGGAGAATTCGGCAACCGGCGGGGGCGGGATTCACGCCAGCCCCCGGTGATTCTCCGACCCGGCGGGGGGTCGGAGAATCCCGCCCCTGGTTCCTCACCGCCTTGTGCGAGAGGAATGTTTGTGCGGGTAAAGGTTGACCTGCAGGTGCACCGCCTAATTTGCAGGATGTCGCAGCACACTGATCTGCCCCTCCTCCTCCCCCAAACATTCAAATGCAAACATCAAAGTTAAGTGGCATATCCAAATATGAAGCTGGGAGGAGCAGGATTGCTCCTGTTGACCTGTATTATGGGCCAGGGTTTAGAGAACACCAAAGTATATCATGGAGTTCACCTGACCCACAACATTTAATTTTTTGGGTTCTGAGGAACACAAGGGCCCACTTTACAGGTGTGAGGCAACAGAGATCTAAAACAAAAACAATGTTCATTCTATGAATCCAGTTAACATTTTATAAACCCACAGTGAACATCTTATCAACTACCAACACTGATACTCCCCCCAAAGATACAGCACTCGAAAGGTAACCCTTATTAACTTTCCTAACAACATCCATAAGTCAAAGTCCATTTTTAACAAAGACAGTAGGTTTGCATTCCTTAATGAAACAGATATTACTTTGAAATCATCAAGTGATCTGGAGACATTCTTTAGCATGCAGAGAGAGGCCAAAATACACCTCCTTGGTTTGAATGCAGCTCCCCAACTGAAAACGAAACTAAAACTCAGAGCCAAAAACAGCTTCCAGCTCAATACGAAAGTAAAAGGCAGAGCCAGAGCCCAGCTCCACCCACACAATTGCATCACTGCAGCCACTTGAGAAGACAAACATTTCTTAAAGTGACATTCCCATGACACCCGTCATTTAAAGACTGCTGCTCATTCCCCGCATTAGTGTCACACATCCCCATCAGTATTTCTCCCTCACTTGGAGTTTCTTATCCCTGACCGTATTTTATCATCAATGCCCATAGCTTTGAACGTAATTAGCAACGTTTTGTGTGTAACTTCATCAAATGCCATTTGGGAAACTGTGTAAACAATGTATTTGGGATTGTTCAGACATCATTGGAAAGACCAATGAAAGACACGTTGAGCGCTGTGTACCAGACAGTTGCGAAAAGAATCTTCATTTTTCCACCTGCAATCAATGCCATTATTTTGTATGCAATTGAAATAAAGCTGATGACTCTGTCGTTGCTTTGCTATTCTTCCCCCCATTGTGAATATAAGCACTATGCTTGTCTCTTTCTAATCTTGTGGCACCTCCCACAATCCATTGGCTTCTTGATGATTGTCAGTGTCTGACAATCTCCTTGCCAGTCTTATATTCTCAACATTTTCCAGTTAGACATGCTTAGACTTTTTACACAATCAAAAGACTGTAATTTCCAATCCTTTAAAGCATTTTGAAAAGAGGAGCAGTTGGTGAGGAGTTGACAATAGCAAGGTAGATTTGCAGGGTCGACTGAATGACTTGAGGACAGTGAAAATCAGTTGGCTGGGTGTAATTATCCAAGTCTGATTGAATCCTCCTTAACTGCTTTCCTGACAGCAGCCATCACTGTCAAAGTATCAGACAGGAACGGCATGTTGTAATCTCAACTAGTGTCCGTCAGTTAGTAAATAGATCAGATCAGATATCTGACTTCTCATTGCCAGCATAAATTCTGAGCTGTAGCTTAATACACAACAGATTTTACCAAAGACTGACAGCAATAATAGTAAGGGAAAGTCAACTAATTCATGTATACCTCCCATTGCACCCTGTCACTTCTAATCTCTGTTCAGGCCTGCTTGGAGATCAGAAATTAGGGGCGGACTTCTGCCGCTATTAGCAGGATGGCCCGACGCCGACTCCAAAATCGGCGCAAACCACTCCGGCGCGGGCCACCCGGAAGTTACGGAATCCTCTGTACTTCCGGGGACTAGGCCGGTGGCAGAGGGGTTGACGTCGCGTCAACCAGCGGTAAAAGGCCGCCGTGGTCCCATGCATGCGCAGAACCGCCGGTGTGTTCTAGTGCATGCGCAGGGGGTTTCTTTTCCGCGACGAGCATGGCGGAGCCCTACAGAGGCCGGCACGGAAGGAATGCCCCCATGGCACAGGTCCGCCTGCAGATCGGTGGTCCCCAATCGCGGGCCAGGCCACCGTGGGGGCCCCCCGGGGCCGGATCCCCCTGCTCCTCCCCCGAGGACTCCACTAGACGGCCTCCCAGCCAGGTCCGGCCGTGTGGGACCATGTCCATTTCATGCTGGCGGGACTGGCCAGGAACTGACGGTCGTTCTGCCCATTGGGGCTCAGAGAATTGCTGGGGGAGCCACTGCCAACAGCCCCTGACCGGCGCAGTGTAAACCCCGCCCCGCCCAAACTCCGGCACCAGAGAATACGGCAGCCGGCATCGGAGCGGTGGGGCGGGATTCACGCCGCCCCCAGGGGATTCTCCGACCCAGCGGGGGGGGGTCAGAGAATCGCACCCCAGTTTCCCACTGTAGAGGATTCAATGGGGACCCCCTCCCACAGAAGCATGGCTACGCGAGGGTCGTAGTAAACGTTAGACCGTAACTTCCTGCACATTTATCTGCGCTCCAATGATGCGTCCAACCTTCCTTACTCTTTGGCACCCCGGTTAAGCACAACACACAAGAAGTGCAGCCCTGCGCCCTTATGATGTGACCAGTATGAAAATGCTGACTGAGGGCAGACATTAAAATATCCGGCCGGATTCTCAAAAAACCCGGCTAAGTGTTGATGCAGAAATAAATGCCGGAGTGTTTCACGCCGGCGTCAACTGGCCTCTTGTCCCAGTGGTTCTGTGGCCCAGAGGGGGCCAGCACGGCGCCAGAGCGTTCCGCGCTGCTCTAGCTGCTGTACGCGGGCCTGCACTGCCGGTCGCGGGTCCGCGCATGCGCACGGCGGCCGCTTCCGCGTCAAGCCCGTGCGACATGTCGGATTCACACAACGGGCTGGCATGGAAGAATGTAGGTCCCCCCAGATCGCGCCCGCTCGCCGATCGGTGGCCCCCGATCACAGGTCTGGACATCGTGGAGGCCCCCTCCGTTGCAGACTGATCCCCTCACCCCCCCCCCCCACCAGGCGGCCACTGCAGCCGTGATGCCGAGCTCCCGCTGGGTGGAACCATATATAAACCACGCCGTCAGGAACTCGGCTGGTCGACTGCGGAGAATTGCCGCGGAGACCTCTTTCAACGGTCCCCAACCGACGCCCCGTCGACTCGGCGCTCGTGACTGGCGCCGATTCTTCGGTCACCAGAGGTTCGCGTTCTCCGCCCCCGTGACGAGCGCGGTTTTCCGCGTAGGCTCGAAAATTCCCAGCGCTGATTTAGATAGATTTTTAAAACATTTTTTTGCTTTCTTCTCAACAGGAGTTACTATTGTTGTTGATTCTTTTAAAGAAATGTTTTATTTTATTTTTTTTATGATTGAAGGTGGTTATTTATAAGTGAACGTAGATTTGGTTATTTGTTTTAAATCTGTGAAACTATTTGAATCTGCACTATATTATTATATAATTTTACATATGGAATGCTTACAAATGTTTGTATGTTTTAATTTAGAATATGGTCAGAAGATTTTAAAAGCATCCCAGGGCTCTTTGCTGTCACTGTCTTGTAACATCTGATTTTTTAAAAATTAGTGTGTATAGAATCACTGCAGTGCAGAAGAAAGCCTTTTGGCCCATCAAATCTGCACTGGCACTACAAAAGAGCATCCTACCTCCGCCCATACCCCTGCCCTATCCCCATAACCCCACCTAACCTTTATAGACTAAGGGGCAATTAAACATAGCCAATCCAACTAAACTGCACATCTTTGGACTGTGGGAGGAAACCGAAGCATCTGGAGGAAATGCTGGCAGTACGGTGGTGTAGTGGTTAGCACTGCTGCCTCACAGTGCCAGGGACCCAGGTTCAGTACCAGCCTTGGGTGACTGTACGTGTGGAGTTTCTATGGCCTCCCCTTATCTGCTTGGGTTTCCTCCGGGTGCTCCGGTTTTCTCTCACAGTCCGAAGGTGTGCAGGTTAGGTGGATTGGCCATGTTAAGTTGCCCCTTAGTGTCCAGGGATGTAAAGATTAGGTTTTGGGTATAGGGTGGGGGAGTGGGCCCTGATAAGGTTCTCTTTCAGAGGGTTGGTGCAGACTTGATGGGCTGAATGGCCTCCTTCTGCGCTGTAGGAATTCAATGTTTCTATTCCACGGCTTCAGGCATCCCATGCAGACACGCCAACAATGTACAAACACCACACAGTCACCCAAGGTCTGAATTGAACATGGGTCCCAGGTGTTGTGAAGTAGCAATGCTAATCAGTGTGCCACCATGTTATCCATGTTAAATATGTATCTGCCTTCAAACATGGACATACAGTGCAGAAGGAGGCCATTCAGCCCATCGAGTCTGCACCGACCCACTTAAGCTCTCACTTCCACCCTATCCCCATAACCCCTCCTAACCTTTTTTGGACACTAAGGGCAATTTTAGCATGGCCAATCCACCTAACCTGCACGTCTTTGGACTGTGGGAGGAAACCGGAGCACCCGGAGGAAACCCATGCCGACACGGGGAGAACGTGCAGACTCCTCACAGACAGTGACCCAGCAGGGAATCGAACCTGGGACCCTGGCACTGTGAAGCCACAGTGCTATCAACTTGTGCTACCGTGCTACCCTGTGCTACCGTGCTGCCTTGTTTACTTCACTTATCTTATTCATTTATAATTATCTCCATTAAATGTTGCGTTCAATAAAACATTTGTAGAGGCTTGTAAAGTTGAAAGTAAAACATGTATCAAAAAAAATTATAAACACAAAACTTTGAAACCAGTTAACATTTAACTTAACGCTGAACTTTTCAGCTGAACAATGATATAAAACTGTTTACAAATTCCTTGCAATAAAATATATTTTCTCATTTAAACACAACGGTCCAGTCTGTTTGTAATGGGGATGGAGGAAAAAAGTGGGAGGGGGGGAGAGAAGAAGGGACGTAGGGGAGGGTTTTGACATATCAATTGTTAAATGACAAGTTCAAAGTCCAAAAGTAGCAACTGCTGAAGCGCAGTGTCCTGGCAACCATAGAATTCCTACAGCGCAGAAGGAGGCCATTCAGCCCATCAAGTCTGCACCAACCCTCTGAAAGAGAACCTTATCAGGACACTGCCTCCTCTGACATCATTTTGGGATGTCCTTTGGCAGTACAATCTTCGGGCTGGGTGATTGATTCACTGCAATACCTGTCGGAGAGCTAGTTCACATTAGCTTGCAGGAGCCTTGCATATATCATAAAGGTATTAAACTTGCTAAAGCACTTGAAGTAATCACTGAGGTTTCTAAGAATGAACATTATATCAGGGAGCCTCATTAAAAACTCAGTTTAAAATGCATTGCAAAATCCAAATGTACTTTAGCTCGGAATCAGCTGGGAGGATAGGTGTGCTAACATTAGTGTCCTTGAAGGATTCAAAAGCATCCTTCAAGGACACTAATGTTCGCACACCATCCTGAAGGATTCAGGGTTTGAGGTTCATAAGGAGGAGGTGTTAACAATTCTGGAAAGTGTGAAAATAGATAACTCCCCTGGCCCGGATGGGATTTATCCTAGGATTCTCTGGGAAGCTAGGGAGAAGATTGCTGAGCCTTTGGCTTTGATCTTTAAGTCATCTTTGTCTACAGGAATAGTGGCTGAAGACTGGAGGATAGCAAATGTTGTCCCCTTGTTCAAGAAGGGGAGTAGAGACAACCCCGGTAACTATAGACCAGTGAGCCTTACTTCTGTTGTGGGCAAAATCTTGGAAAGGTTTATAAGAGATACAGTATATAATCATCTGGAAAGGAATAATTTGATTAGACATAGTCAACACGGTTTTGTGAAGGGTAGGTCGTGCCTCACAAACCTTGTTGAGTTCTTCGAGAAGGTGACCAAACAGGTGGATGAGGATAAAGCAGTTGATGTGGTGTACATGGATTTCAGTAAAGCATTTGATAAGGTTCCCCACGGTAGGCTCCTGCAGACAATACGGAAGCATGGGATTCAGGGAGATTTAGCAGTTTGGATCAGAAATTGGCTCGCTGGAAGAAGACAAAGGGTGGTTGATGGGAAGTGTTCAGACTGGAGTCCAGTTACTAGTGGTGTACCACAAGGATCTGTTTTGGGGCCACTGCTGTTTGTCATTTTTATAAATGACCTGGAGGAGGGCGTAGAAGGATGGGTGAGTAAATTTGCAGATGACACTAAAGTCGGTGGAGTTGTGGACAGTGTGGAATAATGTTACAAGTTACAGAGGGACATAGATAAGCTGCAGCGCTGGGCTGAGAGGTGGCAAATGGAGTTTAATGCAGAAAAGTGTGAGGTGATTAATTTTGGAAGGAATAACAGGAAGACAGAGTACTGGGCTAATGGTAAGATTCTTGGCAGTGTGGATGAGCAGAGAGATCTCGGTGGCAATGTACATAGATCCCTGAAAGTTGCCACTCAGGTTGAGAGGGTTGTTAAGAAGGCATACGGTGTGTTTGCTTTTATTGGTAGAGGGATTGAGTTTCAGAGCCATGAGGTCATGTTGCAGCTGTACAAAACTCTGGTGCGACCCCATTTGGAGTATTGCGTGCAATTCTGGTCGCCGCATTATTGGAAGGATGTGGAAGCATTGGAAAGGGTGCAGAGGAGATTTCCCAGAATGTTGCCTGGTATGGAGGGAAGATCTTATGAGGAAAGGCTGAGGGACTTGAGGCTGTTTTCATTAGAGAGAAGAAGGTTAAGAGGTGACTTAATTGAGGCATACAAGATGATCAGAGGATTGGATAGGGTGGACAGTGAGAGCAGTGAGAGTGAGTTTTCCTCGGATGGTGACGTCTAGCATGAGGGGAGATAGCTTTAAATTGAGGGGAGATAGATATAAGACAGATGTCGGAGGTAGGTTCTTTACTCAGTGAGTAGTAAGGGTGTGGAATGCCCTGCCTGCAACAGTAGTGGACTCGCCAACATTAAGGGCATTCAAATGGTTATTGGATAGACATATGGACGATAAGGGAATAGTGTAGATGGGCTTTAAAGTAGTTTCACAGGTCGGCGCAACATCGAGGGCCGAAGGGCCTGTACTGCGCTGTAATGTTCTATGTTCTATGTTTAGTATCGAGGCCATGATCATCCGAAAACCAACCGTACTGGGCCACCCATATGCTTAGGATGTCAGAGACCTGACTGCCAAAGCAAATTTTCTTCATCCAGATCCCGAACAAGAGGAGGGCAAAGAAAGCTCTTCAAAGACACCTTGTAGGCTGACTTCAAGAAATGTAACATAGATGTCAATGCCTGGGAGACCTTTGCTCAGAAGAGATTTACTTGGAGGAGCCTCCCAATTGAAGGGTCATAATTTTTCGAGTTATACAATAAGGATTCCCCCCTCAGCACTCTCTCTCAGCATGTTTTGCCAATACTTGAGGAATGGACACTTTTCTATATAAATTTGAGAGGGCGGTGAGTACCTACTAACCTCTGTGTGAATATTTGCCTTGAGGTGGGGTTGGGGGGGCTTTTAGGGGAGAGGGGAGAATGTGAACTGACAAATGATATTGACGAATTGCGTTGAAGGGAAATCTTGAGAACTGCATGAGGGAGAAAGGAGTAGAAGTGTATGTTGATGATAAGATTGGACAAAGAAGGGTGGGAGGAGACCCATGTGGTGAATAAAAACCAACATGGATCTGTTGAGCAGAATGACCTTTTTCTGTGTTGTACATAAAATGTCATGTTGCATGTCAGCAGCACAGACGGAGATGTCTGCTCATTCTGTACAATCTGCCTGGCGAATAACTGGATCACAGGTTTCCAGTGTTTGTCCTGTTTGGCTTTTTGTGTTGACAGCAGTGAGTTTAGCTATTGTCAAAGATAACTTTTGCAAATAAGTAGGTCTGTTCCTTTGTTCCCATTTCTTGACACCTCTTGCACTGTTATTCTTGATGTGGAGATGCCGCCGTTGGACTGGGGTGAGCACAGTAAGAAGTTTTACAACACCAGGTTAAAGTCCAACAGGTTTTAACTGGTGATTGTCGCGCGATGTCCGTTCATTTCTTGACACAATTCACACCTCTTTAACCTGAGGTTACCCCATCTCTGGATCTGTAAAGGTTTAATCACCTGCTAATGCTCGCATTCCAAGCATTGTCTGGCATCTTCGAATCTGTCTATATATATGTTTCTGGAACATACCTCTTCATTCACCTGAGGAAGGAGCAGCACTCCGAAAGCTAGTGACATTGAAACAAACCTGTTGGACTTTAACCTGGTGTTGTAAGACTTCTTACTGTTATTCTTGGTTCGGGTAATGCGAGCATTGACAATGTACCACCTAAACGGTCATTCTTCACATGACGTTTTGAAAATACAGTGAATGTTGTCAGAATATTCATCTGTGAAGGCTGTACCAGTCAAAGCAGTATTACAGCTTCTTGGATGTATATACACAGACATCTTTCTGAAAAGGTTGCGTGTTCACAACTAAATGTGAACATCCTGGCTGACTATTTTCTCTTCTTAGAAGCTTCTCAGTCCACAAATACTGAGGCCAATGACTGATGAGACCTGTAATTTAAAGAACCTTGGACTTGTCCTGCAAGTGTTGTAAGCTGTGTGTATCTTGGTAGGTCTCATGAAGAGATTCTGAGTATTGTACAGTTTAATAGTAAGTGTTTATCAATTACTTTTTAATATTTGCACATATACACTACAGTATGAGGGCTAACTTAGGAGCTGTCTCTGCACTTGCCTCTGCGCACGTCTCTGTCCAGTACAAGACAGCCCGCTAAACTTGGGTTGTATGTTCATTTACATCATAGTGTGGGTGGCACTGCACCCAGTCCCACATTAACCCTTTCTATGCCCGATCCCTGACACCACAGCCTACAAAATTAGCCAATCCATTTCAAAAAGGAACACTGACATTGCCACCAAAAATTGGCAATTCAGACATAACCTGGAGCTACGAAAAAGTGGCGACAAAGGTTTTTTCTTCAACAATAGGCTGGATTCTTTGTTTTTGGGACCATGTTCCCAAGCCGTTGTGAAAACTGTGGTCTTTCACACCAGGAAAACTGGCGTCAAAAGGCCAGATTCACCATCTTGCAGGGGGCTAGCAGACAGCTGTTGTGGAGCTTGCAGCTCCAGCTGTTGATAAGGCCCCCAATACTTCCGGGTCAGAGGCCACACATGCACTTGGCGGCAGCCTCCAGCGGCCATGCCATGCTCCATGGCGGATTGAGCCCGCGGACCTGGACTGACTACAGAGTGCCCCGCCTCGGCCGCTTGCCCGACCCAGACTGGCCAGGCATATAGCCCCCAGTCCCGAATGAGACCCCCCCTGCCCTCCGATCGGCCCTCCCCCGACTGTGGTGGCCCTGGGCTGAGTCCACAGCCGCCTCACGAGGTTCCGAATAGCAGGAGCAGATTAGAAACACGCCATCGCGAATTCGGACATTTGGGGATTGAGAGTAGCAGGGCGGGCCTCAGGCAATGGCCTGAGGCGGTGGATACTTGGTGGAGGTGGAGAATTGGAGAATAGCGGACTGGCGCCAGTCATGATTTCGTGTGGGAAAATGGATTCTCCGCCACGTCGCCGAACACGATTTTGGCATCGAGATGCAGAGAATCCAGCCCAATAGGTGAATGCAATATTCCTCGCCAAGTTTTGGGAGAGAAATATGTTTATTAATTCCTGTAAATTGATGTTGTCCGGTCTTATCTTCATGGCTGAATTTTAAATACCCTGGATTTACCCTCCATTTTTCATTTTTGATGCTGGCTTTCACACCAAACTGGCGTGAAGCATTTCCAGTGCATTTGAGAAAGTTAATTCAAGTCTAAGAATCATAGAATTTACAGTGCACAAGGAGGCCATTTGGCCCATCGTACCTGCACCGACCCTTGGAAAGAGCACCCTACCTAAGCCCATGCCTCCACCCTATCCCTGTAACTCAGTAACCCCACCTAATCTTTTGGACACTGAAAGGCAATTTAGCATGGCCAATCCACCCAACCTGCACATCTGTGGACTGTGGGAGGAACCCGGAGCACCTGAAGAAAACCCACGCAGACACGAGGAGAAAGTGCAAACTCCACACAGACACGCACCCGAGGTCGGTATTGAACCCGGGTCCCTGGAGCTGTGAGAAAGTAGTGCTAACCACTGTGCCACCATGCTGCAATGTATTTTTAACAAAAGATCCCAGAAGATTCTCTAACTGTTGCCATGTAATCTTCAGAGATTTGCTCATTGTGCTTCTCACCTGGCCTTCCTCCTGACCACAGCCTGGCCAGTGACAGCGTTCCTTGATTTTCAGCATTTTTATGAAGGAAATAATTTTCCAAATGTTGATGATGATCTCATAATGTAAATGGGTTTTATTTAAGTCTCTGAAAATTAAATCTGCTGAATGCAGGGAATTTAATTAAAAGTAGGATGGAAGCTGAGTTTGAGTTCTTTATCTGTCTTCTGTTCGCAATATTTGCTCAAACTGTAGTGTATCATTGGTGCTCATAGATAAATGGAGCCCTCTGATTACATTGATACGCTCCCTCATCAGCAAATTAGTTCCCGCTCTGAATAATTGCCCTCATTCCTTTTCTCTTTTGTGATGTTGCTGACTTAGTTTAGGGTATGAGACACAAATAACATCAGCCGTTCCATACATTTAGATTGTTTGTACTTAGACAATATCTATCCTGAATGAGGAGTCAATCTGTACAGTGGAAGCTATCTGGCTAAAGGGAGTGGAGGTTAAGTCTCACAGCTGAGTTCAATCCAATTCTCATGTACTTTGAACAGGGTTTACTGGCTTGTGATCGAGGGTGGGAATTAGCTCTCTCAGTTGGAAGTAGGAGATTCTATGGTATCATTCGAGGAGCAGGGGAGCCACCCCCAGCATTCTGGCTGACATTTATCCCTCAACCAACATCATTAAAACAGATTATCTGATCATTTATCTCATTGCAGTTTGTGGGTC
Source organism: Scyliorhinus torazame (assembly GCF_047496885.1). Lineage (NCBI taxonomy): Eukaryota > Metazoa > Chordata > Chondrichthyes > Carcharhiniformes > Scyliorhinidae > Scyliorhinus > Scyliorhinus torazame. Next base: position 62,557,809 of record NC_092728.1, read on the forward strand.
CTTGATGTGCACAAATTGGCTGCGGCATTTGCCTGCAATGCGTCATGGATTTCACAAGCACTTCATATGGTTATGAGGTGCTTTGGGCTGCTCTCAGGGTGTGAAAGACTGATGTAATTGCAACCAGCAGGATTTGCTTAACTTTATCAGTTCAGGTGCCTCTAACACACAGTGAAAGAGAGGGAACAGGGTGTCACAGTGATTAGCACAGGGACCTGGGTTCAATTCCAGCCTTGGATGGCTATCTGTGTGGCATATGCACTTCCTTCCCACCTCTGCGTGAATTTCCTCCGGGTGCTCCGGTTTCATCCCACAGTCCAAAGATGTGCAGTTAGATGAATTGGGTATGCTCAGTTGCCGCTTGTGTCCAAAGATGTGCAGTTTAGGTTGTGTTATGGGGATAGGGCAAGGGAGTGGGCCTAGGCAGACGGTTGGTGCAGAATGGACACCTTCTGCACTGTAGCGAATCTATGATTCTAAATGTATCTTCAATCATGTGAATACCTAAGTAAAAGATTTCTTCAATAATTTAAAGAAAACAGTACGTGTGAATGATGGAAATTGAGAATTCAGATTTAGAACATTTGCAAATATTATTTGAATTCCGAACATACAAACAAGGAGTAGGCCATTCGGTCCCTCAAGCCTGCTCCACCATTTAATAAGATCATGGCGGATCTAATAGTAACCTCAATGCTGCAGTGCCTCCACTTCTGACAACCTATTATCCTCTTGCTTATCAACAAACGATCCGTCTCTGTCTTAAAAATATTCAAATGGAAGAATTTTCCCATCCGGGGATTAAGTCCCATGGCAGGATGCAAATTAATTTCATGCCAACCTCCAATGGGTTTCCCAGTCCGCAATTGTAGGCACCAGTAGAAGATGCCGTGGGAAATTCACCCTGATATAAAGCTGATTTTTTGGCATTTCACCAAATTCTCTGATCTGATGCAGATGTCTCACTGTATGTGAATTAGTTTGATATGAAAAATGTTCTTATTATAATTGATCCTGTTCAAATGTTAAGTTGATCTCGATGGGTTCAGTGTAAGTCACATGAACCCAGCATTATTTGAGGTATTCAAATGATAGACAGCAGTTTTCATTTCTCTCATGCTTCAATATTTACGAGGTTGACACCTGCACTCCTTTTCCTCCAGATTTATTTGCCACTCTATGCGATTTCATGAATCATGTGTACACGTGAAGTGGGTAATTTTACCTCTCTGTTAAATTTGCAGACCAACAACGATTGACACAATCACAAGCCACATCCAACACTTATGTTGAGAATTTGAATCAAAACAATTTGAAGTACAGTAAATCATCATCATGCCTCAGAGGGTAAATCTGAGATGACTAGGTCGCTTCGGTGTAATCTTTGATCGAGATCTTCTTGCTTGATTCACTGGGATGCTTTCCGTTGATGTACTTACCTTCTGTCTTTATTCTGGAGCATTCCCCATGGGTACGTAACTTCTTGACCACTGCCGAATTGGGCTATCTCAAGCGTCTACATGCAGACTGCCATTTTTGAAAGAGTTCATGCCCTATCCTCTTCTGGAATCAGAGTCAAACTTTTGAGTCCATGTGACTTCTTCAAAGCTCTGAACAAGAGTCATATTGGACTTGAAACGCTAATTCTGTTTCTCTCTCCACAGATGCTGCCAGACCTGCAGGGTTTTCCCAGCATTTTCTGTTTTTATTTCTGATTTACAGCATCCACAAGACTTTTACTTTTATTTTCCTGGATGTGGGTTGGCTAGTTGGCTGCATTATCAGCTGTTGGTCAGCCAGCATTTCCCTGGCTGGCTTCCACTGTTTCAGATGAGATGTTTGTGTCTAAAGTTAATGGTTTTGTAAAAGGACATCTTAGTTCAAATGAATTGCTGTATAAAAAAAACAACAAACAGGGTTGCTGGAGGCAGAGTCTCGGACGTGTTTCTCTCATGTGAGGAAAATAATAAAAGCCCTTCCTATTTTGGCAGGCAGATCGGTTTAGAAACAGTTGTTTGTGATTGTGCTTGTATTCTTTATTGTTTAAAAGTAACAACACACTTAATTAACCATCTAAGGACTTAACCCTGCAATGCTTATGTGACCTGTTCAATTTCAATCAGCTTCCATTGATTTGAGCCAATTTTCTATAACAAACAGTTGTATTCAATTTCAATTGTTATATCGAATTCAGCAGTACCGCTGCAATTAACAAGTATCAATGTAATTAGCAGGTATTGCATCCATTTGCTTTTCACGGAACAAACTTTCCTTTAAACTCATGACAGTCCTGTTAACCCTTTCCTGACTGGACAGTTCCAAGCTTACTCTCTCCAACGTGTTCACCATTAGGAGTCCCCATAACTTATTATGCTCAGTGATGCTCTTCCCATGGGCCATTCCCAAATTACGGCAATCCCTCTAAATTGATGGGAGAGACATCAGTCATGTCTGCTGAACTTCATTTTCAACTATCCACACGGTAGACTGCAGAGTGATCAAGAACAAAGAAGAACATTACAGCACAGGAACAGGCACTTCGGCCCATCAAGATCAAGGCTGATCCAGATTCCTGATTTAGACCTACTACTCAATGCCCAAATGATCTGTACCCCTCCATTCCCCGCCCATTCATGTGTCTATCAAGATGCATCTTAAATGTTGCTATTGGCCTGCCTCCACCACCTCCACTGGCAACTCGTTCCAGGCACCCATCACCCTCTGCATGAAAACCTTTCCCTGTACATCTCCCCTAAACTTTCCCCTTTCACTTTGAACCTGTGCCCCCTTGTAATTGTGCCTTCCGCGCTGGGAAAAAGCTTCTGACTATTCATCCTGTGGTGGATGAGAAGAAAGGACTCACAATTACACAGGGCCTTTGAGGCCTTTTCAGCCATTAACCTATTTTTGAACTGTAGTCACTATATTAATGTGGGGAACACAGCAGCTACTTTCAAACTACAAGCTCCCACAACCAGCATGCTGTAATAGCCAGCTCAATTTTAGTGATAATGGATGAGAGAGAGAAGTATTGGGCAGGATTAGGAGCAAACTCCTTTGTGCTTCTACAAGATAGTGCCATGGAATCATTTACACCAATCTGACAGGGCATACAGGGCCTATGTTTCATGTCTCATTCAAATTACAGCATCTCAAGAGTGCAGCACTCTGTCTGAAATACACAAAAACTCGGCCTAGATTATTTATTAAATTCCATGGAGTGGGACTTAATGTCACTGCCCTCTGGTGGAGTGGTGAATGTGCTACCTTTGAGCCAAGACTGGCAGCAAGGCAGGGACCTCCTAAGCTTTTACTTCACAGACCTGGTCATGGATAGAGACAGGGGTCAGGATTTTATGGGCATGCAAGGGTGGGTAGGATTTCTTGCATCTTTTGGGGTTGGATTCTTATGCTTTAAAAGGTCAAGGACAAAGATGGGCAGAAAAGCTGGTCAGGGCTCCCGCAAACAGCTGAGGCAGGGTTGCCCTCCGTTTTCCGACCCATCAAAGGGACGATCGCTTCTTGACAGAGTCCTGGCCATGATCTTGTCAGTGGCGATTGATAATTTCCAATAGAGAAAGTGTACCAGGCACACTGGGACATCACAGGTGGTTAGGTGTGACTCAGTTGCCTGACTCTCTTGCCAATATTTATCCCTCAGTCAACACAGAATCATAGAATAGTTACAGTACAGAAGAAAACATTTCAGCCTGTAAAGCCTGTGCCAGCTCTTGCAAGAGCTGTTTAGCTACTCGCCCACCTTTCCTGCAGCAATGCAACTTTCTTTCTTTCCAAGTGTGTATCTAATATCCCAATTGAGGGCCATAATTGAAACTGTCACCACGATACTTCCTGGTAGCGCTTTCCCAGATCATGACCACTCGCTGCACAAAATATATTTTCCTCATGTTGCCGTTGATTCTTTTGCCAATCACCTTCAATTGTTGGCCTCTAGTTCTTGACCTTTCCACCAATGGGAATAGTTTCTGATAAATACATTCTGCTGAAATACTCCATATGATTTTCAACGCTTCAATTAAATTTCCTCGGAATCTCTCCTTCCCAATTAGAATATCTCCAGATACTCCAATCTATCAATTTAACTGAAGTCTCTCATCCCATTCTTGTACATTTTTCTGCATTCTCTTTAATGTTTTTGAATCCAGTGCCCAGAATTGGACACAGTATTGTGGCCAAACTGGTGTCATGAACATGTAATAATGAAATTTCGGACTTTAAGGACAATTGTATTGAAGACACATTTCTGTTTTTAAACCTTTTACATTGAGTTTAAAAGCATTTTTAAATGGAAGAATAGACAGACAACATGGCACCTTCTGGAAATATTCAAACCTTGTCAGAATTTTTACTTGAGAGCTGGCTACAAAGGTCCATTAAAAATGCGAAGACCCTACCAAGGAAGTCCTTGAATTCTAAAATGTGAGAAATCCTTTTTACATCTGAGGGAATAGGAGGCGGGAAGGGACTTGAAAGGACTTGGACATAGTTAGTTTCTTTGTCTGGTGGAATAATGCTTCATCGAAATTAATCTAACAGCCATTTTAAATTTTGGAACTGTCTGTTTGAGAATAGCCATTTTGTGTGCAGAACTCCAAGGAAGAATTCTGAGAAACAACATCAGAGAGGGTTCTTGACCAAGGAAGGACAAAGATATCAACAGTTATTCTTCCAAAAGATTCCAACCAGTTTACTAGTGCCACAACCAGAGAACAAATGATCCAAAAGAATGTGCTAACCTGCTGAGCCCACCTGAAAAGGCACACCTCGGGACAGTCAACTGCAGAAGTCATTGCAGCTACTTAACTCAACCTCAGGTTTCAACTCCTTCATTTCAGAAAGAAGGAATTCACGCAACTGGCCCACAACCATATCTCGCAGAGACTGACTTTAAATCTCATCTTTAAGTATATTTTTCCTTATCTGCATTTCAATCTTTGTAGCTGTGTTTTGGAGAATAACGTTCTTACTTTTACCTCAGTAACTTTCAGCAGCTTTTTGTATAATAAATTAACCTTATTTTATTTAAGACTAAAGCTTATTTGCTGAGTTATTTTTAAAATGAACCACTCATAAATTACAAGGGGGTTACATATTGACATACAAATTCTGAGCTCACAGACCACTTTGAGGAAATGTCTTGTGTGTGGTTGTGACACCAATGTCTTATAAAGATTCATCATAACTTTCTTGCTTTTGTACTTTATTAATGAAACCTAGGATCTTACTTTCACATCCGTCTTTCCCTGTCGAGTACTGTACCCCGTGCTTTTCTATTCCTGCACTCCATCCAGAATTGAACTCTCTGGTTTATATTGCTGATCCTCATTCTTCCGACAAGAATGAACCAGTTCATACTTGTCTGCCACAATCCTCTGGATTGCCAAAAGACATTTCATAAGGTGCCTCATCAAAGATTATTACGCAAAATAAGAACGCATGGACACATATGTAAGGAATTACATATTAGTATGAATAAAGGATTAATTAGCTAACAGGAAATGGGGAGTAGGGGTAAATGGGTCATTTTTTGGTTGGGAAGCTGTATCAAGTGGAGTGCCATAGAGAGCAGTGTTGGTTCCATAATTATTTACTATCTACATCAGTGATTTGGATGAGGGACCAAATGCACGGTAGCTAAATTTGCCAATTACACCAAGATAGGTAAAAAAGTAAGTTGTCAAGAGGAGTTGGAGGGTCTGTCAAGTGATATTGGTGGGTTAAGTTAGTGGGCAAAATGTTTGCTAGAAGGAGTAGAATTGGGAAAATGTGAACTTGTCCAATGTGGCAGAAAGAATGGGAAGGGCAGTATACTTTCTAAATGGAGAGAGAATGCAGAACTCAGTGGCACAGAGGGACCTCCGTGTCCTGGTTCACAAATCACAAGAAGGTCGTAGGAAGATACAGCAAGTGATTCTGAAAGCAGAGGGAATGTTGGCATTCATTGCAAGGGGAATGGAATTGTGGGCAGGATTCTTCGGCCCTGCCCACCCAACGACCAGTGTTCCCGCCTGAGTTCAATGGACCTTTAAATGGTCCGTCTACTATGTCCCTGGCGATCTTGCGGCGGGCATGGCCAAAGAATCCAGCCCATAAAAGTAGAAACGTTTTACTGCAGCTGTACCGGGCCTCAGTGAGGCCACACAGAACATAGAACATACGGTGCAGAAGGAGGCCATTCGGACCATCGAGTCTGCACCAACCCACTTAAGCCCTCACTTCCACCCGATCCCCACAACATCTGGAATACTGTGGACAGTTTTGTTCGATTTATTTGATAAAGATATATAATTGAATTAGAAGCAGTACAGAAAATGTTTACTCATTATTGAGATGAAGGATTTATTCTGTGAAGAAAGGTTGAAAAGGTTGGGCCTATACCCATTGGGGTTTCGAAGAATGAGAGGTGAGCTTATTGAAACGTATAAAATCCTGAAGGGACTTGACAGGGTGACCGGGAGTATGTTTCCACTGGGAGTCTGTGAAATTATCTTCCCCAGAGAGCAGTGGAGGCTAGACCATTTGAATTTATTCAAGGCTGAGTTTGACAGACTTTTGTGAGAAAGGGATTGAAGGATTTTGGAGGGAAGACAGGAAAGTGGAGTTGAGACCACAACCCAGATCATCCATGAACTTACTGAGTGGCAAAGCAGGCTCGAAGGTTGGAATGGCTTGCTCCAACTCCAAAGTCCTATGTTCCTATGTAAACCTATTACCAACCTCCTCATAGGCATAGGTCACAGTTCCAAGGTTTGCATCATCTGCAAATTTTTAAATTTTGAAATTGTGCCACGTGTACCCAGGTCTATCAAAAAACGCAACAGTGCTATTACTGGCATCTGGAAACTGCCTCACTATAGCTTCCTGCAGTTAGAAAAACAATCATTCATCATTGCTCTCTGGTCCTGCCTCTGTGACCATTTAAATATTCAGCCCAAGACTTCACTTTTCAAGTTGATGGCCTGCATTTTACTGTGTGACAAAGATTGCTGGCAGGCCTGCAGAGATATATCAGTGACAGCAATATAACTGAGGATCACATTGGAGTTAAAAATTTGACAAAAAGTGACTGGCTTCCCTGTGCCAGAATCAGCTCCGCAAATATTCCAATAATATTCACCTGTGGAGCATGATTGAATGAGTTCAGAAACACTGAGACAAAATGGAGACTGAGTTAGCAAGCTGCTGCTGTGTTACCAAACGCTGGTGGCTACTCAAGTTTTTGTGCCTTCCCTGAAAAGCGGAACAGATGTATGAACAATTCCATTCTCTCCACACAAAATTACCTCATAAAGAGCCAGCGGCAACAGGCATTCAAATAGGGTGCACATTGATACTTGAAAGGCTGGAATTCTGGCATTGGCATGCAATATAAGTTTGAGCAAAAAATAAGAGAAAAGTAATTTTGGCTTTAATAGCACTATCGGTGAGATCAAAAGAATTCAGTCTCATGCCCTATCTCATCACCCTGTAGCCTAAGGATATTTTAACCTCCACATCTCTGCGAGCAGTGACTGATGTATGATTCACAAAATGGCAAGCTTCACTTGTTTGCTTAGGTTTGCAAGGGGTTGTTTAACAGGAGGTTGTAACAGTTTCAGAGGAAAGCAATACAATAAAATCCCAGACATGTTCGGCTTAATTACAAAGTGCACAAAGAAAAGGCTCAGGGAGTAACTTTTGTCATTCAAATGCTACATTAACACTTTGTGGACAGGTAGCACAATTGTTTCTAATGTCAGTCTGCGGGGAAAAAGAAGTAATTGCAGCTCTGGATTGTGGAAGGATTTTTTTCTGAATTCCCCCAGAGCATTAGTTCACATGATCTCGGAGGAGTGATTAATAAAAAGCTGTCACTCCACAACGAGTCCTATTATGAATACTGCTGGAAATATGAAGGAGATTCCTGTTAATTGTCACTTGGACGTACAGCGATAAACCAGTTCCATCAATGTTAACACCTGGTTCATTTTCTGGCATGTAATCAGAGAATAATTAGTGTAAATAGTAATACTCACCGAAGAATATGAGGAAATACACCTCGAAAACTATTGTCCTCTTCCAACCAACTCCCACCACAAAGCACATTTCCCCCATTGATTAAGATCAGTGGCGAGTTCTTGGAATGTGTGGATAATTTTCCATATTTTGTGAACCTCCTCTCAGCGAAGACAGACATTGATGGCAAAATTCATCTTCTCCAACGCTGGGCCAGCTCAGCCTTACAGCCGAGTGAGGAAAAGAATATTTGAGGATCAGAACCACAAATCAGAGACTTGGGTTTTGGTTTACCAGGCGTCAGTGTTCTCTGTGTTCCAATGTGCTTTGGATACCTGCACGACCTACAGCAGGCCCCTTAAAGCACGGGAGAAGTGTACCAGCATTGCCTTTACCCTCCAAATCAAGTGACAAGAAAGATGGTCCAACAGCAGCATCCTCGCCAACATGCCCAGTATTGAGGCACTAATCACTCAAAACTAAGTAATGGGCAAGACAATTTGTTTGTATCCCTGACACTAGACACTACTCTACTTGAAACTTGGTTGTGACTCCCAGAGGACCGAGGAGCCGCTTTAGAGATGTCCTCAAAGAATCCATGATGAAGTCAAACACCCCCGCTGACTTATGGGAAACCCTGGCTGGTGACCAACCACAATGAAGAAGGTTGGGGGCACCAAACAGATCGAGAGACTTCATCGAGGAGATGTAGAGGTGAAGGAGGCAATAGTGGGAGTGCACAAGCCTCCAACCCTTAAAGCAGCACCTGCCCTATATGTGGCACAGTCTGCAGATCACTCATTGGACTTCTGAGCTATCTCGGAACCTATCGAACTAGATGCGGAGGGACAGAATTAGTCTGGAAATGGTTTGATGCAATGATATAATGCCGATAGGTCAAATTTTTCTTCCATCCAGTCGGATACCCCATTGTCTGGCTTATCCTTTGAGGATTGACTTCTTGATATGGCACAGATTGACAAATAGTCAGGTGGGCAACCATATTGGCTGAATGAGGTCTGTACTGAGCATCAACAATACTGCTTTTGTGTACATAACAGATTTTTAAATCAAAGGATGTATATCGTGTTAGGGTCTTTTGGTGTTTTTTAAAAACAAACTCTCAGTTCCACAGGCTATTGTGTGACCAAAGGTTCGGTCTTCACTGATTCACTGTTCTGAACTTTAAACCATTTGCGGGGTGGGGGGGGCAGCATTTTCTTTGAACAGGGAATATTGCGCACATGTGGATGAAATGATTGCAGGTGTTCAAACATAAGACACATTCTCCTCCACATGCCCAAAGGCATTTTAATAATAAAACAGACCTGGTGACATATCTAATTTCCATGTTATCAGGTGGACAGTCCCTGAAGCCAGACTGCCCCTTTCAAAAACAGTCTTGCAATCACCTTGAACAGCCTGCAAGCGTCCAGTGTTGGAGCACCAGATTTAGTTGTGCTACTTCAACTATTTCACATTCTGTTTTTATTTACCAACTCACAGATCAATAGCAATCCTTTGTTGAACTAATGCAGAATAATTTATACACGGTGAATGCTTGCTTTTCTTTTCACAATGCAGAAGAGAAAGAAAGCTGTAAGACAAAACTCAGAATCGTTATACCAGATCAAAGGATGGCCTGGAGCAGAACAGTGTATGCTGTAAACCTCTCACCATTTACAAATGGACAAGGAGCTTCGAGTAATCAATGCCTTAAAAAATACAGGGTTCAAATAAGCTGAACATTGTGCTCCCAGATTTGATGGTGATGGCAGAACATAACCAATCAGGGCAGCACGGTGGTGCAGTGGGTTAGCCCTGCTGCCTCACGGCGCCGAGGTCCCAGTTTCGATCCCAGCTCTGGGTCACTGTCTGTGTGGAGTTTGTACATTCTCTCTGTGTTTGCATGGGTTTCGCCCCCACAACCCAAAGATGTGCAGGGTAGGTGGATTGGCCATGCTAAATTGCCCCTTAATTGTAAAAAATGAAGTGGGTACTCTAAATTTATTTTTTAAAAATATAACCAATCATCTCCACCTGCATTCCAAGGAAACACAGGGATTTAGAAAACTTCCAGCGCAAAGCAAATCACTGCGATGTACTCATCACTTTTTCATGTCTCTTTAGTTTTCTTCGTTCACTTTTTGTCATCATTTCCCCTCAAATTCATCATTCATCATTCTAATTGCTGTTCTTTACTTGACTTCCTCCAAAGCCTTCCCCAAGTGGCTCGTCTCGATGTGTGATTCTGGACAGTGTGTGCATTTGGAAACTGTTCCCTCTGATCTCTCATCACGTTTAGAAAATGTCACACCACCTGCCAAACGGCCTGTGCACTACCAGGTGTGAGATTGATCAACGGAGATGAATGAGATCTCGAGGTTTGATCACTGATGTATACCGAATTAGGAAAGAGCAGGGACACAAAGTCTGGCATTACTGACCTTACACAGGAGGGGGCAAAATTCAGCCAGGGTGTCTGTTCATGATCACCTTCCAGTCACCCCTGATGGAACCTGGAAGTTTGAATGTCAGTTGAGGAGAGGATTGAGCTGTGATTTCCTCCGTGCTAAAGCTGGAATCAGCTCTCAGTGGCTGGGTTTACACAAGAGGGATTTTTAGGTGAAGTACCAAAGGCTTTCATGTCTTAAGGTATGAGAAATGATGAGGGATTAATCAAAGATGCTTTATTTTGCCGTGTATACCAGGAAGGCCCGGTTCTGGGCTTTTCCAATCTTTACTGTAAAGGGGATGGCACAGAAAGTCAGATAAGATGAGGCATACTTATAATATTCTTAATGATTCTTATTTAGGCCTGTGTTTCTGAAGGGACATTTTCTGTTGTTAATAAGGAATGTGCTTTAATGATTAAGTAGCATTAAACTTTTACTTCCTCATAATTCAATCTTTTGATTCCATTTTGAGGACACATATAAGGGAATTCTTTGGACATTTCTGCCACGACCCGCTTGTACCTGTAAACCATTCGCTGTCACAATCTTACATGGCTGAGCACTGAAGGGCTTGTAGAACAAAACCTCACAAATGAGTTCCGAGAACACAGAATGAGACAAAGTAAAAGGACAACATAATAGAATTGAAAATAAACATGAAGTATAAAACATTTTTTCCCAAGTGTAGTGAATATTACTTTATGATTAGCTGAAAGCTGAAGGTAATACGGTATGGAAAGCCACCACACCAGTTTCCTCTCGTCATGTGACGCATGCATCTCATTGTTACACAATGCTTTTGCTCCTTGATTTTTTCTAGGCGGGATTTTCTGGCCTCTTCCTGACAGAGGTGGTTCTCCACTGGATGCCAGCGGGATCTTCCAATCTCGTCGAAACTTGTGGCATTTTGCTGAACCCCCCCCCCCCCCCCCCCCGCGGGACCAAAAGATCCTGCTCTTCATGTCTCTCCAGTGTGTAGGTCTTTGTGAGTGACTCTGTGTGAGTTTGAGAGCCATATTCCCCGTTCTGACAGATCATGCCCCATATATTTAAACCATGCAACTAAGGTATAATTCTGTATTCCTGCGTTCCCTGTGTGGAGCCTCGCCCATAGAACCATAAAAACGTTACGGTGCAGAATGAGGCCAGTCAGCCTATTTTGTCAGCACTGCCCAAAAAAGAGAGAAAAGGAACAAACCTCTCATTTCAATCGCACTTTACAGCACCTGATCCGTAGCCTTGCAGGTTACACCACCAAGAGAATTCCAGATGCCAACCACCCTCCGGGTGAAAACAATTTTCCTCATGTCCCCTAAATCTATACCTTCTGATAATTGACCCCTCAGCTAGTGGAAACAGGTTTTTCCTGTCTACCCTATCTAAGCCCCTCAAAACTTTTTACAACTAAGTTAGGTCACCTGTTACACTCCTGTGTTCCAAGGAAAGCAACCTATCCAATCTCTCCTCATAGCTGCAAGTTCCAAAGAACAAAGAAAGAACAAAGAAAAGTACAGCACAGGAACAGGCCCTTTGGTCCTCCAAGCCTGTGCCGACCATGCTGTCCGTCTGAACTAAAATCTTCTACACTTCCTGGGTCCGTATCCCTCTATTCCCATCCTATTCATGTATTTGTCAAGATGCCCCTTAAATGTCACGATTGTCCCTGCTTCCACCACCTCCTCCGGCAGTGAATTCCAGGCAACCACTACCCTCTGTGTAAAAGACTTGCCTTGAACATCTCCTCTAAACCTTGCCCCTCGCACCTTAAACCTATGCCCCCTAGTAATTGATCCCTCTACCCTGGGAAAAAGCCTCTGGCTACCCACTCTGTCCATGCCCCCCACAATTTTGTAGACCTCTATCAGGTCACCCCTCAACCTCCGTCGTTCCAGTGAGAACAAACCGAGTTAATTCAACCGCTCCTCATAGCTAATGCCCTCCATACCAGGCAACATCCTGGTAAATCTCTTCTGCACTCTCTCTAAAGCCTCCACATCCTTCTGGTAGTGTGGTGACCAGAATTGAACACTATACTCCAAGTGTGGCCCAACTAAGGTTCTATACAGCTCCAAGGGCAATGTGTCCAAGTTTGCCAATTCTTATACTCAATGCCCCGGCCAATGAAGGCAAGCATGCTGTATGCCTTCCTGACTACCTTCTCCACCTGTGTTGCCCCTTTCAGTGACCTGTGGATCTGTACACCTAGATCTCTCTGACTTTCAATACTCTTGAGGGTTCTACCATTCACTGTATATTCCCTACCTGCATGAGACCTTCCAAAATGCATTACCTCATATTTGTCCGGATTAAACTCCATCTGCCATCTCTCCACCCAAGCCTCCAAACGATCTAAATCCTGCTGTATCCTCTGACAGTCCTCATTGCTATCCGCAATTGCACCAACCTTTGTGTCGTCTGCAAACTTACTACTCAGACCAGTTACATTTTCCTCCAAATCATTTATATATACTACGAACAGCAAAGGTTCCAGCACTGATCCCTGCGGAACACCACAAACTGCGATAGCCCATATGGGGCCTACAGGGTGGGAATGATCAACTTCCCCGTCGCCCGTGCAGAATACGAGCTCCCCCTCTCTATCAACCTCTGTATAAAAGGTCAGTAAGGCACTGCCAAGAAAGGAACCCGGGAGTGATCTCCCGAGCTGTGTATCTATTATGCTGTGAATGCAAACTTTGTTTCTTAATTTTACTTGGTGTAGACGCCCCCTGTCCTTATTAAACAAACCCTGTCAACATTCCTGTAAGTCTTGCAGATTTTAAGGAACATCTTTGAGGAGAAATGAGATGTCGACACTACAGGCAAGGAATCTGACCAAGGACTCCAAATGTGGAGTGTGAAAATCAGGAATATGCAAACAGTCAAAATTGGAGGCGTTCGATCTGGCACAGTGAATAAATTCTATAGCTTGCAAAATGTTTGCTGAAGATTTCAGTATTTATTGGTTTTGGATTTGAACTTAGAAGCAAAGGATTATCTTCATCAAGATAGAAATAGCGAGGCATCTGGATGGAAATTGTCCCATTGGGCAGACGCAGCATGGGTTCATAAAGGGCAGGTCGTGCCTAACTAATTTAGTGGAATTTTTTGAGGACATTACCAGTGCGGTAGATAACGGGGAGTCAATGGATGAGGTATATCTGGATTTCCAGAAAGACTTTGACAAGGTGCCACACAAAAGGTTGCTGCATAAGATAAAGATGCATGGCATTAAGGGAAAAGTAGTAGCATGGAAAGAGGATTGGTTAACTAATAGAAAGCAAAGAGTGGGGATTAATGGGTGTTTCCCTGGTTGGCAATCAGTAGCTAGTGGTGTCTCTCAGGGATCAGTGTTGGGCCCACAACTGTTCACAATTTACATAGATGATTTGGAGTTGAGGACCAAGGGCAATGTGTCCAAGTTTGCAGACAACACTAAGATAAATGGTAAAGCAAAAAGTGCAGAGGATACAGGAAGTCTGCAGAGGGATTTGGATAGGCTAAGTGAATGGGCTAGGGTCTGGCAGATGGAATACAATGTTGACAAATGTGAGGTTATCCATTTTGGTAGGAATGACAGCAAAAGGGATTTTTATTTAAATGATAAAATATTAAAACATACTGCTGTGAAGAGAGACCTGGGTGTGCTAGTGCATGAGTCGCAAAAAGTTGGTTTACAGGTGCAACAGGTGATTAAGAAGGCGAATGGAATTTTGTCCTTCATTGCTAGAGGGATGGAGTTTAAGACTAGCGAGGTTATGCTGCAATTGTATAAGGTGTTAGTGAGGCCACACCTGGAGTATTGTGTTCAGTTTTGGTCTCCTTACTTGAGAAAGGACGTACTGGCTCTGGAGGGCGTGCAGAGGAGATTCACTAGGTTAATCCTAGATCTGAAGGGGTTGGATTACCAGGAGAGGTTGAGTAGACTGGGACTGTACTCGTTGGAATTTAGAAGGATGAGGGGGGATCTTATAGAAACATATAAAATTATGAAGGGAATAGATAGGATAGATGCGGGCAAGTTGTTTCCACTGGCGGGTGAAAGCAGAACTAGGGGGCATAGCCTCAAAATAAGGGGAAGTAGATTTAGGACTGAGTTTAGGAGGAACTTTTTCACCCAAAGGGTTGGGAATCAATGGAATTCCTTGCCCAGTGAAGCAGTAGAGGCTCCTTCAGTAAATGTTTTTAAGATAAAGATAGATAGTTTTTTGAAGAATAAAGGGATTAAGGGTTATGGTGTTCGGGCCGGAAAGTGGAGCTGAGTCCACAAAAGATCAGCCATGATCTCATTGAATGGTGGAGCAGGCTCGAGGGGCCAGATGGCCTACTCCTGCTTCTAGTTCTTATGTTCAGGTCTACAAAGCAGGGCACCAAGCTGGTGCAACCACTTGATGAGTAACCTTTGACTTTTTCCGGATAAGGAAATGCAACAGAAAGGTCATGTTGCTAACCCAATGAATGCTCCCTGGCACGCGTTGGCCTGTGACATCCTCAGAGTGGCAATCTCCACTCTCGATGGACTTACCCTCGCTGAAATTCCAAAGAACCTGTCTCGCCCATTGCTCACTCAGGCTGGATGAGACAGGAGCCGTGAAACCCATCTCGACTGCATCTGCGTGGAGTAACTGGGGCACAGGTAAGACAGGAATGCCCCCTTTTATATGGCACTAGCTGCCATAAAGTAGCTGTTCAAAAGGACAATTTAAAGTTGTCAAGTTTCAAATGTAGGTGGTTCAGACAGTGGTGGACCAGGAGGAAGATGGAGGGAGAACCGCAGTGGGGGGTTGCACCAGAGAAGGGGTAGGGGTCGCACTGGATGTGGAGAGGGTGAGGGGGGGGGGGAGGAAGGCTGGAGGTGTGGGGTGATGTGGGGAATCCGCTGAGGGTGGGGTCATGTTTGTGGTGGGGGGGGGGGGTCCTGTGTGAGACTGGGTCTGGGTGTTTAAATAGTTACTCTGAAGTTAGAAGTGATTTTTTTCCCCTCCTAATTCTTTCAGAGTACCTATAAGGATAAAGCTGGCAGAACCATCCAAAGTTAACAATTTAATTCGTTTCTGTCGCATGGTTTCAAGCCCAGCACAATTATCCAGAGGAAGTTAGCACGTCTGGATAATTGCCAGGTATACCCTTGCATGGGAACTTCCTGGAGAGGTTCCCCAACGCATCATTGGAGTACCCCCTAAATGTGACGCTGGGGTAGCAGGAAGTTATGGGCAGTTGTGTACAGGGTTACCTCAGGAGTACCTGATTCTAATGTAACTATGATGCAACATGATGTGGTAACTGAGATTTAGAGGGAATCATAAGTACAACGTCATGTGGAGTGTTACAGATAGATCTGCAAATAAACAAAAATGTTAAGGGTAACCGGCAAATCATAAAAATTGTCAAAGAGAGCCTCAGTAACTTGAAAATTTCCATGGATTTGATCTTGTTAAATCATGGTATTACTAGAACTTCTCTATGGAGCTCTGAAAATGATTGTTCTCTTTGAACTTGAGGTTGTTATTTAGGGGCAAGGAAAACAATTGGGAGTCAGCGGAGAAGGAAAACACAATTCCTCCATTTTGGTGGATCTTATGGCAAGCAGCTATGAAGCGAAGTTTCATACATCACTATTGATCTCAAAAGAGGTAGCTTAATGGAAATATTGAATGAAGTCAAGGATACTTTAATAGGCTGGAAGCATTCAGACAGATTCCAAGCACTAGTCACGATACTGAAGCAAGTGTGCATGCTCAAGATTCGTAGAAGTCACCAATGTAATATGACACATCTCAGGCCTATCCAAGTAGACTGAGAACTTAGATCATCCAAAGTGAAAGGTGGAACTCGATGGCCAATACTGACTGCATAGGTATGGTGGCACGATGGTTAGCACTGCTGCCTCACAGCGCCAAGGACCCGGGTTCAATTCCAACTTTGCATTACTGCCTGTGTGGATTATGTACGTTCTCCCCGTGTCTGCGTGGGTTTCTTCCGCGTACTCCGGTTTTCTCCCACAGCCTAAAGATGTGCAGGTTAAGTGGATTGGCCATGCTGAATTGTCCTTTAGTGTCCAAAGGTTAGGTGGGGATAGAGTGAGGGAGTGGGCCTATGTAGGTTACTCTTTCAGAGGGTCGGTGCAGACTCGATGGACCGAATGGCCTGCTTCTGCACTGTAGGGATTCTATATATATTTGCTGCTGTGCATGAGAAGACCATTGAAATGTGTCTGAGCATGTCAGGAGGTAATGCTGTAATACAACTGGTATAAATCAGTCAGGAGTGAAAAATTGAATGACTTTGACACGTTGATTTAAGTAAAGCTATACTTAAACAACAGAATTTTCATATAATCATATCCCATAAGATCCAGTGCTGAAGAATCAGCTATTATTCCGTAGTTATCTCTTGCCTCATCACGGGACAATTGGAGATGGGCAACAAACGCTGATGATCACATCCCATCAACGAATAAAACAAAATTCCTCTTTCCCTTTCACATCTCATGGCAATCTGTTATTACGCTGAGGGAGACGCCTGCACAAAAAGAATGAAAGCAATTACAAAACAAAATGACAAGTAAAGTATATCTTGAAGCAAAGTGAATGTTGCAGAGTAAGTCTTGACGTATGTTTATGTTCGTCTGCTTTGTAACCCAAAGTAATTCTTGCACACAATCGGATTCTTTTTCCTCAGTCACAGTTCCCCTGGGTGTTCCATTTATTTCCCCACCAAAGATTACTTGCATGCACTCTCTTAAGGATTAAACAGGGCAACAAAAGTCTCAGCTGGGTTTGACTACATTCAAGGTTGTCCATCATTTTTCCAGAAGGTTATCAAATCCCAGGAGATTTCTGGCGGCAGAACGAGTATTAAATCAGAAAGCTTTACCGTTTACAAGAACTGGGATGTTCGGTTATACAATAGGATATGTTACCCAGCTGTCACTGTTCAACTATTTGTATTCTGGCCCTTTCATCTCAGGTCAGATAATCTGCTGTGAATAGGTGCATTCTGAGATAAATTAGAATCAGATTGCTTTTATTGTTCACAAAATTTTCTTTAAAAATTTTCCGCTTGTCCATTTCTGGTTTCCTGTCAATTTATATTTGACCTGTTGCTATTTATGAATGATGATTAAGCCATCGGGGGACCTTTGCAGGCAAGATAACCAATGAGTTGGAGGATATGGATTTCTGAAAAGATTGGGGCCATTAGAAGTAAATTATACTGTACTGTTAACGTGCAAGTGAGTAACTTAGCTATTCTTCTCAGGCAGTGGTGGACAACCTGCGGCCCATCTGAACTCTGAGTGCAGCCCACGAGACACGTTGTTGACTGTCTCAGGATTGCCATATTTCTGCTGATTTCAGTCCGTGTAGTTTTTCCCCCCGTTTGTGGTAGATGATAGTTGTATTAATATGCAAATGATAAAGAATGTTCTTTAATTTGTTATGAAATATTCGACGTGTATTAAATGTATCTAATCTTATTCATGGGGTCATGGCCTGTAAACAAGTCCGATTTCAATCTTGCGGCCTGTAATATAGGATTCTACCTCAGGTGCCAGCCGTTTGTTTGCCTTTTTAGAGAGTTGGTCACTATCAGATGTTAGTGGGGGAGGGAGGGCATTCGGGATTGGTTGTTGTTTCTTTTGGTTTTGGGGAGGTGGATGAAAAGTTTGGAATACTGTTAACTGTTGTATATAAATGGTTGTATTGGTATTATTCTGGAAAATTGTGAACTAAGTAACTTTTTTTAAATGGGGGAATCTCTTGGGCGGTGGGGAATATTTTTTGTATATTGTTTGAATCTGATTGAGTATTTTATACCTTTGTAAATTGAAAATTTGAATAAAAATATTTATAAAATAATGACTTTTAATTCCTTTTTTTTTTCAATTCAAATTTCACCATCTGCTGTGGTGAGATTCGAACCTGGTTCCCCAGAGCATTACCCTGGATCTCTGAAATAGAATATAACAGCGACAATACCACTGCCTCCTATGAGTGTGAGGCTGAATTACACCAATAGCACAGCTTCAATCCACGTACTGGCTGAGATGGTTCTTGGACCTTGCCCCATAGTGAAATTATAGAAGCTTAGAAGGCCCGAGAAGGTAAATTAAACAACATTTAATTCGTAAACGTGAAAGGCGGCAACGTGGCTTGGAGCTCACGGGTCCTAATCTGGATTACTGAAAGTGCCAGTCCCAGTCCAGGTCAGCTCTTAAAGGGTGAATTTACAAACCTCAGCTTGGTGGACCTCAGCATCATCGATCATTGTGTCCTCGTGGGTTTTACGAGGGTTATCGTACGTATCACGTCATAACCCATGATCAGCAAACCTCAGTGGGTGGCATGGTGGCACAGTGGTTAGCACCGTTGCTTCACAGTGCCAGGATCCCAGGTTCGATTCCCGGCTTGGGTCAATGTTTCTGCGGAGTCTACACATTCTCCCTCTGTCTGCGTGGGTTTCCCTGCGTGGGTGCTCGAACAGGCGCCGGAATGTGGCGACTAGGTGCTTTTCACAGTAACTTCATTGCAGTGTTAATGTAAGCCTACTTGTGAGCATAAAGGTAAAGTAGACTGCAGCAAATGATGAAAGCAGAAGAACACTCCGGACTGACGATCCACCGTAGCCAGCAAGTTACCCAGGTGTCTTTGATCCTTCTTGCAACTGGAGCAACTCCAAAGCAACAGTTGCGACATTCACGCTTCCTCCACTAACATCCAATCCTTAGCATACACTTAGATATAAAAATATGTGAGCTGGAATTCTTCAGCCATTGGGATTCTCTTTTCCCGCTGGCAGTGCAGCTCCATCCATGGGTTTCCAGGCAGTGTGGGGTGGCTTCACTGGAAAATCCCATTGACAAGCGACGGGAATAACGCACCATCGAGAAACACATGGCTGGGTGACCAGGGAATCCTGTCCGTGACCTTTGGTATCACTTGCAGCTTGTACAGTGAGGAGTGTACTACTGCTACTTTTCCCCCATGGACTATTGAACACTGTGGAAAAATTGAGTATCCGAGCCTGATGTTATATCTCCTGCCTTTTTCTGCCCAAATTCTCTTTCTTTCCCTGGTTGTTGGTGGCCATTCTTGCATACCTGCTTGCCGCTCACCACTCCTTTCTGTCTTTCTCACTGCTCAGTCCCATGATTTACTTGTGTCTTCTCTCTTTTTGGTTTCCTCCAGTTGACTCATCACCAGATGAATGTGGCTGCTTTTATTTTATCGGCACTGGGGTGTACTGATCACAAAAGTTCTGAAGAAAGTGGAAAATGGGATTCTGGGTTGTGGCTCTAAAAATGGCGAGAGCGTCTTTTGCGGAGGATTGGGAAAGGAGGTGGGTGTGGTGGGGGAAGGGTTTGCACTTTGACAGCTTTCATGATTTAAAACCAATGGGCCTTCTCAGATGCCAGCTGTTCCAATGTGGGATTACTGATGGCTCCAGTAGATACACCAAATTCCCACCCACCCTGCCACCCTCCCCACTTTTGGAATTGGCTTTGTAAACATCTCAGTTAGCTCGGTATTAATGAAAAAAAAGATTAGTCGTGGCAGCTGCATAGAATCATGGGTAAGCCATTCCGCCACTCTAGCCTGTTCTGCCATTCAACCAGATTACGGTTTATCTGTATCTAATCTCCATCTGCCTCAAATAGTTCAGTAATCTTTACCAAACCTTACCTGCTGTAACATCTAACAATCTCAATTTTTCATTTTTCATTTGACTCGCCCTCAGCAGTTTTTTGACGAGAGTTCCAGATCTTCATTACCGTTAGAGGGAGGAATTGTTTTCCGATGTCACCTCTAACAGCCTAGTTCTAATTTCAAGGATATGGGGCGAAATTCTCCGGAAACGGCGCGATGTCCGCTGACTGGCGCCCAAAATGGCGCAAATCAGACGGGCATCGCGCCGCCCCAAAGGTGCGGAATGCTCCGCATTTTGGGGAGCCGGGCCCCAACCTTGAGGGGCTAGGTCGGCGCCGGACGAATTTCCGCCCCGCCAGCTGGCGGAAAAGGCCTTTGGTGCCCCGCCAGCTGGCGCGGAAATGACATCTCCGGGCGGTGCATGCGCGGGAGAGTTAGCGGCCGCTGACGGCATTCCCGCGCATGCGCAGTGGAGGGAGTCTCTTCCGCCTCCGCCATGGTGGAGACCGTGGTGGGAGCGGAAGGGAAAGAGTGCCCCCACGGCACAGGCTCGCCCGCGGATCGGTGGGCTCCGATCGCGGGCCAGGCCACCATGGGGGCACCCCCCGGGGCCAGATCGCCCCGCGCCCCCCCCAGGACCCCGGAACCCGCCTGCGCTGCCTTGTCCCGCCGGTAAGGTAGGTGGTTTAATTTATGCCGGCGGGACAGGCATTTGAGCGGCGGGACTTCGGCCCATCCGGGCCGGAGAATCGAGCGGGGGGCCCACCAACCGGGGCGGCGCGATTCCCGCCCCTGCCCAATATCCGGTGCCGGAGACTTCGGCAACCGGCGGGGGCGGAATTCACGCCAGCCCCCGGCGATTCTCCGACCCGGCGGGGGCTCGGAGAATCTCGCCCCTGATTCTGGACTCTCCCGTCAAATAATAATTATAATCGCTTATTGTCACAAGCAGGCTTCAGTGAAGTTACTGTGAAAAGCCCCTAGTCGCCACATTCCAGTGCCTGTTCAGGGAGGCTGGTACGAGAATTGAACCCGCGCTGCTGGCATTGTTCTGCATTACAAGCCAGCTGTTAGCCCACTGTGCTAAACCATCCCCATGAAATAGTTTCTCTCTACCAACATTGTTGAATCCTTCTTATCTTAATCCTGCATTTATATTCCCAATAATCTTCTATATGCAAAGGAATGTAGGCCCAGTCGATGCAACCAGTCCTAATTTAGTCCTGGTATCATTTTTGTTAATTTAATAAATTTATCAATGTTCAAAAACAACAGCTAAATCTCAAAGCTAATATTTTTACGAACAGAATTTGGCAAAATTATATTTGTTTTAAGGCGGAAGTTGTATGTTACTGTATATGCACTTAAAGCAATTAGTGTTACAGTAAATTGATAGTGGCATGCATCATTTACATAGCATGGGTGAGATCGACCCGAATGGGGACAGTCCCATAGTGCATAGGATTAGCTGGGTTTCCCCGCACCGAGAAACACCCTGCTCTCTAACATCCATCTGGGTCGATCGGGGGCTTCAGCAAGGACCTCCCCGACCAGGCCGCATATAGCCCCGTTTCTGGACTGAGGAGCTCAGTTCGTCGGAACTCCTCAGTTCAGAGAGAAAGATAATGATGACACTCTCGAGCCCACGACGCACCCCTAACCACTCCCCACCCCAAGCCCCAACTAACTATAAGGAGGTTCCCGGGCCCACACCTGCCGGCCCGATCATTGCCGCACAAAGAATGCCAGCTTAGCACCTTGGCAATGCCAGCCTGGCACACTGGGTACCTTGGCAGTACCAGACTGGCACCCAGGTGGCGCGCAAATGGTAGATCTCGCCCAAGCAAGATCTGACCGATTGTGTTGAGAAAACATTGCATTATCTTTTGCTTTCTGTAGGGTTATTTGCACTCTGCATTAATATGCTAAGCTCTGGATATTACCTATCTATTCAGTACTATAGAATCAGCGAACTCTGTTAGAATCAGGGAAATATGCTGATGGCATGGTTAAAACTCTCAACTCCCAGTGCTGCTTTGGACCTGCCTTCACTTACTGAATTTCAACCAGGCCTGTTCTACTGAAGCTGGTTTAAATCTCCACTCACCTCCTGGTCACTTCATGCAACAGTGAATAAGCCGGGCTGTAATTGATGTTGTGTGACGCGTGCCATGATCCAGGGCAGACGTGGGTGTGAACATCTGGGAGATCATTCTCAGCTCAGACCAAAGCGACCTGAACCAAATCTGACCCCCAGCGTCAGCAGAGGTTGAAGAGTGTTTTGTGAAGTTAAAGAGCTGACAAGAGTTGAATAATAGCTTTTGCCATAATGCGTTGCACACTAAATGCGTTTTGGCAAAGCCACAGTCGGCTCCAATCAACTCAGAGGTTAACCTTTGATGCTGACCACATTATTTTATTTGAACCCAAACTTGCAGTAATTGTAACAGAGAAGTTCCTACTACCTTCTGAAGCTATGTGAGTACAATGTTCACCTGTAAGCAGAAAAATAGCATGCAGAACAAATATGCCCAAATATTTCAGGGCTCCATGAGATGATTTAGACTGAGCTTTTCCAAAGAGAATATTCAAGTCTGTTCTGGGCAGAGACGTTGAGTCTATAGAGTAGCGATTTAGGAAAAAATTATCAGATTGTGTCAGGAAGGAACAGAAAGATTTAATAATGATAGTAAGGCATTGGCAAAAAAGCTCACAACAAGGAAGAAGATTAAAATTAGAGGTGTCATATGAACAAACGAAACATTCCTGATAAGGTGAGTAAATTAATGGCAAAAATAAAGGTAAGTGCATTTGATCTAGCAGCAATTACTGAAATGCAACTGCAGGGGCTGTTAGGGAGTGTGGTTGGTGGGTGGGGTTGGTGGGTAGGGTTGGTTGGTGGGTGGGCTTGGTGGGGTTTGTGACGGGGGGGGATTGCAGGGGGATTGCGTTTCCAGGGTATTTAACTTTTTTTTAAAATAGGCAAAACGGAAGGGGAGATGGGCTAGCCCTGACAATTAAAAACTGCATTTGAAGGCAAGTGGAAGAAAGGATCTTTGCCCAGGAGATCAGGATGTAGAATTCATTTGAATGGAACAAGAACAGGATTGTCTTTCAAGACATCAGGACATTTCAAAGAAATCTCCAACCAGTTAGCTCCCTTTTTTCTTGAAGTATAGTCACTGTGATGATCACCAGATATTCTGTCAGAACACTGAATATTGCTTCCTCCTCCATCTTCAAATATTGCCATTAAGTGTGAAGGATATTAAGTACAATAAACCTTCCTGTTTGACTGCAATTGCCCCACCAGTAATTCTTCACTTTCAGTTGCCTCGGCCGAAACTCTGGGATATCCTCATTACACATCTGCCCTCCTAGCTTTGATTTCTTCCTCTCCACGCACTCCTTGAAACCTACTTTATTGAGAAAAGCTTTTAGACATCCAACCTAACGTCTTCTTAGGCGGTTTGTTTTATAATGCTCCGGCTTCACTCAAGAAAAAGCATTCCGGTCCTGAAACAATAATTTTATATTTATAGCACAGCAGTTAGCACTGTTGCTTCATAGCTCCAGGGTCCCAGGTTTGATTCCTGGCTTGGGTCACTATCCGTGCTGAGTCTGCACATTCGCCCCATGTCTGCGTGGGTTTCCTCCGGGTGATTCGGTTTCCTCCCACAGTCCAAAGATGTGCAGAGGTAGGTGGATTGGCCATGATAAATTGCCCTTAGTGTCCAAAAGAATAAGGTAAGGTGGGGTTACGGGGATAGGAGGAAGTGTGGGGATAGGGTGGGGGTGTGGGCTTAGGTGGGGTGCTCTTTCCAAGGGCCGGTGCAGACTCGATGGGCCGAATGGCCTCCTTCTGCACTGTAAATTCTGTGAATCTGGGAGATGTTTTATTACATTAAATGCTCCATGTGTTTTTTGCTGATGTGTGAGAATATCTCAATGCGATTGTCTGTTGGCTGATATCAATGCGGTTGCAGGCAACAAGGTCCCCTTGACGTGGCGCCAGATTTAACTGCTGTCGGGAAAGGGGAGACCGCGCCACGGAGATCACATGATAATTGTGAGCAGCTGTCTTCAAGGTCAGTTGTAGTCCAATATGATTAGGTAGCATCAATATGGTTTTATGAAAGGGAAGCCCAGTTTAAAAGAATGGTTTGAGGACACATGGAGGCTAGTTGGCGCGTTCTGTTCATATTGACTCTCTGCCAGATCAACTCACCCAGTTCCACTCCCCCGCCCGTTAGATGTTGTAGCCCTGCAAATTTTTTTCTCTTCAGGTAATTATCTAATTCTCTTTTCAAGGGCATCAGCTGAATCTGCCTCCACCTCATTCTCAGGCCCTCTCGTGCTTGGATTTCTTATGCTTGTGCGCACCCTTTGCCCTTGGAAACGAGGAGAAATGTGACGTATAGAGAAATTCTTAGCCACAGATCGCAATTAGTAATCCTTTAGCAAACAAAATCAGTTCTAACACTGGACGGTTTTGGACAGAGCCTGTGGATTTTCCTGCCATTATATTTGATTTAAAATTGTGAAGACCGGCTGTGGAATTTTTAGTAATCCTTACAAGTTGATTATTGACTTAATCTTTGCTTACCCCATTTTCTTTTCAGTTACCTCCTCTTGAAGTTTTTGATTCCTCCGTTGGTGGTTTCACAGGCACTTCATGGCCTCCAGCATAAGATGGCCATTGTCTTTTGTGAGCCCTTTGTTTTTAATGTGAATACACTGTTCGCCCATGAAGCCCTCGCAGACGAGTCTGATCCTGCCCATTAACATACCCTAACAGCAGCAGTCACTGAATCGTGATCAGGACGTAGAATCCTGTCTGATTTTCTTCTCTAAACTGGGGGTGGGTGGGATGGGGGCACTGAGGCAAAATACCCAGGGTGCAAGTCTCCCATTGGGAGTCTAAGTGCCGACGCCGGAGTGAAAACCGGAGTGTTTCACTCCGGTGTCAGAGCCTGCTCCCAGCCCCCTATTCTCCCTCCCCGGGGGGGCTATGAGCGGTGTCGCGAAAATTACGCGCGCTGGGCCTTGGCAGCGCGTAAAAGCGGCGCCGCGTCAATGACGTCACCCACGCATGCGTGGGTTGGCCAATGCCAACCCGCGTATGCACGGTTGCCATCCTCCCCGAGGCCGCCCCACAAGAAGATGTCGGATGGATCTTGCGGGGCGGCTGAGGAAAGGTGGTCCTCCTTCAGAGAGGCTGGCCCGCCGATCGGTGGGCACCGATCGCGGGCCAAACCCCATTTGAGGCCCCCCCCGGTGCAGGAACCCCTCTCCCCCCCGCCCCCCCCACAGGCCGCCCCCTAGCGTTCCCGCGCTGTTCCCGCCGGCAGCGACCAGGTCTGGACGGCGCCGGTGGGAACCCGTCGTGTTGGGCAGGCCGCTCGGCCGATCCGGGCCGGAGAATCCGAGCGGCCAGCCGTGATTCTCGCCGCGTCGGTTTGGGGGTAGAATCGCGTGCGGGTGTCGGGACGGCGTGGAGGGACTCGCGCGGTGCCACGGCGATTCTCCCACCCGGCATGGGAGGGTAGAATTCCGCCCCTTATGCTGCTGTTTGGTGTGAGATCAACCATCTCAGCAGAAGTTAGGTCTGCAGGGATTAGCTGCTTGTTGAGTAAACTTCTCTCTAGTTTGCCGAATACTGGGGCCATTATAGCTTTCTCAGCAAAGATAAGCAAATTAAGTTAAATGCAGCAATTGAGCCAGTGATGTTCATGGTCTGTATATTGAAGATCTATTTACTGAACACCATGACAGAGCCCATCAGGGTCCATGGTTGATACTGTAGTTCTGGAGATACTCCCACTTTCGCGCACACAAGAGCAGAATACTGTGGATTCTGGAAACCTGATATAAAAACAGAAAATGCTGGAAATCTGAGGAGACAGATACTGCCAGACTGACTGAGTATTTCCAAGATTTCTGGTTTTGTTATTTTGCACGACACAACTGTAACACAATCTCATCTTTGGAGAACAAATTTCATCCCTTTAACAGTTTAACTATTCTGTTCACGATGCAGTTGTTGTTACAGCAATGTGTTTGGTAATACTGTGAGCTCCCATTGTTTTGGAGTCCACTCTATTATTATATTCATAGACGCCAGCATGCTATCATCATCCTGTGCACTCAACAGCTTTCATCTTCTTTCTTAATGGGATGCCTGTTCTTTCTCGTACAGAGTCACTAAGAAGCATCCCTAATGTCTGCATATCTCTGAAGCTACATGTGGCAATTTTCATTGGAATAATGGCCTAGATTTGGCGTTCAGCAGCAAAGCGATGACACTGGTCACTGACTTGAAAGAAAGCTCTCCACAAGGTCAAGCGAACCTCTGTGATATGGATTTCTCCTTTCTGCATATTAATTCCACTCCAAGCTGAGGAGATCTCATGATGCCCAGCAACAGTGATTTTATCAGGATGGGTAAAATTAGCATGGTCAATCCACCTAACCTTTGTAATGTGGGAGGAAACCGAGTCACCCTGAGGAAACCGACGCAGACACGGGGAGAATGTGCAGACTCCAAGCCGGCAATCAAACCTGGGACCCTGGAGCTATGAAGCAACAGTGCTAACTACTGTGCCATAAATATAAAATTATTGTTTCAGGGTCCAGAATGCTTTTTCTTGAGTGTTATGAATGTTATTCAGCAAGGTGCAACTTTTTCAAGGTATTAAAAAACGTCTAATATCATGAAAGGGCAAATGTTCACTGATTGCATTCCGGAGGTACTTCAACAGGCTTAAGAGAAGAATAGAATCACTGAAAATAATGTCTGGCTTTCCACATTCAATTGTACATTGGTGTACCAGAACATTCTATCAGCTTCAGACACGCAATGACACCGATCATGGAGAATTTTGTCGTCATTGAAGGCAAAATCGACTGTTCTCAATTATGGTCACCTAAGTAGTTACTTAGAACTGTTCTAAATGTGTCTTTTATTCGCTGGAACGGTGTCCACTTGTCATAGCAGCACAGTTTAATTTGGAGTACGTTCCTAGGTTTGCCATTTCTTTTGAATTGCTTGAAATTGACTTCTCAGTTGTTCTCTCAAAGGCGGCAATCGCAAAGTATTATCTCACACTTCTGTTCTAAAATGAAAACCTAGCCAGGGTGACCAACCACCTTGAATTTTAGGACTATGCCCCATAATTAAGGCAACTGTCCCATGTCCTGGGATGTATCATGCTGGACCGCATTTCTTCTGACATTTAAATTTTGTACGCAGGTGTGTCTGCACTACTCCCAGCTGCAATCCCTCCTCCAACTTTCGCATGTTCCCCAATCACCCCCTCCCACCTCCCCCCCCCCCCCCCCCCCCCCCCACCCCCTGCTCCCATCGGTTCACTAGCACCACCTGCCCCCTTGAATGGTTGCCCCACACCAAAGTTTGCCTTAATCTTTTCCCCAAGAGGTAGTCACCCTGAGCCTAACTAACAAACAGGGACTTAAACCAAAGGAATCCAAAATAAAACTTGCACTAATGGGACCATTAAATCGAGAGCAAATCATGTTGAGACTTTGCCAAAATAATTTGGCTCTGGTTTCTGTCGAGGAAATGACGAGCAGAAACATTAAAACTAGAAAGGCTTAAATGTTCTTGCGTTTTTACTTTACTTTAAATACATTTAAATGAAGAACATGGCAGAGATATGATACTGTTGTTCCTCATCTCGCACCTAGTGGTAGCCAGAGGCTTATAGCTTCTGTGGTACCGCATCAAGCTTGGCTGACCATAAGTTTCTCCTTCTTCTACCACCTGTCAGGGGCATGTGTTTGGAAGGATTTTGCAGATTGATGCTCAACCTGTTGGCTATGTTATGAACTCACTTTCCTTAGCTATCAAGTCCTGGGGAGGAACTCGAACCTAGAACCTCTGGCTCAAAGCCAAGTATGCTTCCCATTCCGACATAAGACCTCCTCTGCGATACTGTAGCACTGACTAATTTGCATATTTAGCAAGGTGATATATCATTCTGAACATTCAATTTTAATAATATAGCTATTGCAGACAAATTTTTGTTCACAAACTCGGGGGTTTGCAAACAGAATATGACTTCAGAGTATGACATTTTCAAAGTGATGTGGCTAATTAAAATGAAATGATGGCTTCAAAACAATGGGGTATGCTTCCATATGGATTAGAGGTAAATAGAAGCTTTCAGAACCCGTTAACCTGGATGATGAATCACTTTAGCAATGACGGTATGAGTGCCACATACCTTGCAATGAGAAATTGTCTTCAGTGGCAAGTAATTCCGGAAGCTCTCAATCTGAATGATGAGAAGACAGATTGAATCATAGAATCATAGAATTTACAGTACGGAAGGAGGCCTTCGACCCATCGAGTCTGCACCGGCCCTTGGAAAGAGCACCTGACCCAAGCCCACATCTCCATCCTATCCTCGTAACCCAGTAACCCCACCAACCTTTTTGGACACTCAGGGCAATTTAGCATGGCCAATCCACCTAACCTGCACATCTTTGGACTGTAGGAGGAAACCGGAGCACCCGGAGGAAACCCACGCAGACGGGGGGAGAACATGCAGACTCCGCACAGTGACCCAAGCCGGGAATCGAACCTGGGACCCTGGAGCTGTGAAGCAACTGTGCTAACCACTATGCTACTGTGCTGCCTCTTCATTGAGTCCTTCAGTTAGTCTGCATCAGGAATTGATTTACTTTCACTGAGAATCCTCTGCTTTTATAAGACCTCCACTCCAGCGAAAGCATCAATTCAGCTGAGAAACTATCAGCCAGCTATTACAGAGATTGAAATAATTTCAGATTTTAAACATATTTTTTTCTTTCATCTGTATCTCGTCTTTGTTGTGTGACAGTGTGTGAAATATCACATTTACACGTCCGGGATAAACATGCTGTAGTAAATAATATTCTTTATTTGTAAATTCACAAAAGCTTGCTGCTGAATACATTAGAATAAACCACTCTGAGGGTAAGAAAACATACTCACAATACATTTTAAAACACTTGGATCATGGACAACAATAGAGCACCAAATTTTGTTTGTGACACTTACATGATCTCAGGACAACATAGAATGCTTGACAATTTAATGAATTACTTTTGAAGTGCAGTCATTTTGTAACACAGTAGCCAATTAGCACACACCACTATCCCTCAAAAACCAATGAGATAAATGACCAACAACCTAACTTTTGCCATTTCTTTAAGGGATAATTGTTGGCCAGGGCACATTGAAAATTCCCCTGGCATTCTATGTTAGGCAAGAAATCTGAGTGCTATATTGCGAGAGATTTTGTTCTTCAGATGAGATATTAAGCCCAACGATTGTTTGTCATTTCCAGTTGGTCAAATGGATTTTAAAGATTTCACATTGTTTTTCCAGTAAGAGTAAGTGATTCTGCTGGACTGCCCAGCATTCCTTCCACAACCTTTGCCAGCACCATGCACTGTGACTTATTCATTGATGTCCTAAAAGGCATAGTTAGTTTGGGGCTTTCTGTTCTGAAGCAATGTAGGTTGTTCGCTGCTAAGGCTAGAAATAATCATCATAACTGTGCTGCTGATAAGTTGAAACTTGGTGTATTTACCTCCAAAGCCAGTACGGGTTAATGTGGTTTTGTTATTTAGTAAATGATAATGTGCAGCAGTAGCAGGGAGGTCATTGGGTGCAGACAGGGCTATAGCACAATCCTTCAGTTTTAACAAAAATGATTTGCTAACCCCAACTTTTCAGAAGATCTGGGCTTACACTGGTCCAATTCCGTGCGATCAATCACTTGCTGATGACTTTCTCAATCCCCTTTCTTATTCTGTAACCTCATTCAGGAGGGTCAGAAAGCTAACTGAGTGAGCCATGTGATAGATAGCTGGGCACTGGGTGGGAAGGTAGGGAATAGGAGAGGTTGCCATAGCCAATTGCAATGTTAACTTCAACCAGCGTTCACAGGGGCACTTGGCAGTCAGTCTTGCTAGAAAGTAATGAGAAGCAGGAATTATGATGATTTTTTCCTCCATAACTCCTCAACCATAAGAAAAATGTGTAACAATGCCTAGTGCAGCTGACGTCATTCGTTCAAAACAGATCAGGCACTATTGGGGATCCTCCTGTGTTTTCAGTGGCTCAGTTCCACGGCTGGTATTCCACTTACCAAGTAAGGTATTATGGTGTAAATAATGGGATACTAGGATTAGTATTTATATTATTGAATGCTATTTTACAGAAGACTATACTGCATCAGAACCAACTCGTGCTCTCTATAGACCACCACTGACAGCTATTGCGAATACATAGGTTTTTAGAGCTGGCTATGTCTGAGTTTATAAAGCCTTCTTAAATTAAATGCCTGCCTGAAAACTCTGATAGCATGCCAACACCTTGCTTTCAAGGAAGCTCTTGTCTGCTGTTGGAGTTCATTTCTTTGGAAAGCGAGAAGCAATCTTACCCCAAAATTCCCAAAGCCACTATTATTGACGCCTCACAACTAATGCTGCCTTCCAGCAGAGGATCTGTCTTCTACAAATGACCTTTCCCAAAGCAGTTTTGAGAAACATTCATCGCACTTTCGCTTGGGGTTTATACAGCCAGCAATGCATTGTGATTTTCTGAACGGTGTTCTAAGTGCAAGATGATAAGTAGGAGATGGTACTCTTGAAAGTGTGACTTTGATTTCTTATCTCCTGTTGGGAATATCTTCATCTTTGACATCCAATCTATTCTTTCAGATGATGTAGTTGACGTTGCAGTTTCAGTGATCGGAGGACAACAAAGTTAACTTGATGACTCCTTCTCGGCTGGATTCACTCTGATACACAATGCAGGACAAAGGTGTTGTTTGCCTTCGGTGCCAAAGGAAATTAAAATAAGGCCCACTGCATTGTAATTCAAGTTCCAATCTTTTTGTCAAAACATGAGTAGCAGATGGCCAAACAGCCTGTCAGAAGCAAGTTTCCGAACAAAACATAATTTCTGCCAAATAAGATTATGAAGTAGCAGCATTTGGCAAGACATGAGTATATTCTTTGAAGCCATACGTGTTCTTTCTAATCTCTCATGGGATGTATGAGGTTTTTGTGGATGGAGCACAATGAAATATTTCATAATTACAGACAAAATTAGCTACTAGAAGATCCCTCTTAATAGTGGTTTGATCAAAATTGAAAATGCGATTTTTGAAACAGAATCTCTAAAATTGCCGACCTGAACATTAAGTTGAAAACCACGAGTGTTTCAAGAATTTAATGTAGACTTTCACCCCACATTTCAATCCATTGCTCATGTTAGATTACAAGAACTACTTCTAAGAGTAATAATAAAGATAATCTTTATTGCCACAAGTAGGCTTACATTAACACTGCAATGAAGTTACTGGGAAAAGCCCCTAGTCGCCACATTCCGGCGCTGTTCAGTTACTCAGAGAGAGAATTCAGAATGTCCAATTCACCTAACAGTACGTCTTTCGAGACTTGTGGGAGGAAACCGGAGTTTACCCGGAGGAAACCCACGCAGACATGGGGAGAACGTGCAGACCCCGCAGACAGTCACCAAGCCAGGAACCGAATCTGGGACCCTGGCGTTGTGAAGCAACAGTGCTACCCACTGTGCTACCATGCTGCAGTGTCGTATGAAGAGAGATTATGGGAACTGAGCCTAAATTCTCTAGAAATTCGAAGAATGGCAGAGTGGATGTAGATTAGGAATTGCCCCTGGCTGGTGTTTCTAGAACTAAGGGACACAGACCATTAAAGACTGAGATTAGGAAGAATTTATTTGCTCAGAGGGTGGTGAATCTTTGGAATTCTGTACCTCAGAGGGCTGTGGAAGACCAATTGCTGTGCATGTTCAAGACAGATCTGGAGACTAATGATATCATGGTAGTTTAAAAAAATGTTTATTCAGTTAAGGGCTTCATTGGCTAGACAAGCATATTTTACCCACACTTAATTGTCCTTGTGGTGGAGGTGCACCCACAATTCTGTTCAGGAGGGAGTTCCAGGAATTTGACCCAGTAACAGTGAAGGATGGTGATTGGTTTGGAGAGGAACTTGTAGGTGGTGGTGTTCCCATGCAACTGCTTCCCTTGTCCTTCTGGATGGTAAATATCGTGAGTTTGGAAGGTGCATTTTAAGGAGCCTTGGTGGAGTTCCTGCTGTGTATCTTGGAGATGGTACACATGACAGCTACTCTGCATTGGTGGTGGAAGGAGTGAATGCTTGTGGAAAGGGTGCCAATCAAGTGGGCTGCTTTATCCTAGACGGTGTTGAGCTTCATGAGTGCTGTACTCATCCAGGAAAGGAGACAGTATTCCATCACACTCCTGTCTTGTGCCTTGTAGATAGGCTTTGGGAAGTCAGGAAGTGGGTTGCTCATAGAACCCCTACAGTGCAGTAGGAGGCCATTCGACCCATCAAGTCTGCACCGATCCACCGAAAGAGCACCCCACTAAGGAACAGTTGTGAAAAAAAAATTAACGTATCCAATTCTTTATTTTTCCAATTAAGGGACAATTTAGTGTGGCCAATCCACTTACCCTGCACAACTTTCTGTTGTGGGGTGAGACCCACACAGACACGGGGAGAATGTGCAAACTCCACATGGACAGTGACGCATGGCGGGATTGATCTCGGGTCCTCAGCACTGTGTGGCAGCAGTGCTAACCACTGCACCACCGTGCCTCCCACTCTAACGGACACTTTAGCATAGCAAATGCACTTAATCTGCACAATTTTGCTCTGTGGAAGGAAACAGAAGCACCTGGATGAAACCCACATAGACACGGGGAGAATGCACAAACTGCACAGAGACAAGGCTGGAATTGATGCCGGCTCCCTGGAGATGTGAAGCAACAGTGTTAGACACTGTGCCACTGAATTCACAGACTCTGACCTGCTCTTGTAGCCAAGTTTTTATATGGCTAGTCCAGTTCAATTTCTGGTCCAGTGTGTGGATATGGCAATAGTACTGGAAAGTGGCTTTGCGGTGGATGATCAACCATTATCTAATGAATGGCAGAACAGGCTAGATGGGCTGAATGGTCTGCTATTCCTATGTTTATAGAGTGGCTACTGGCTGATAAAAGTAATCATTGGATGGTGTGGTTCTTGACTCCGATGCACAACCGAGGTGCACAAATAACCGCTCCACTGCCTGGACTGCTCTGCAGGAGTCCGAGAGCATCTGGCAAATTATGTGAAGATTTGTGGAGGTCTGAGGAATCTTGCAAAGCCATGTCCATTATAAGAGCACATTCCTTGCCACCAGCTATATGGTGAGCAGGTGAGGAGGAAAAAAGGAGAAATTCACATAAACATTCCATTGTTGGCTAGTTTCCCAATCATTATTGATCATCACAGTGTTCATCTGGCCAGTATGCAAAACTAAAAGTCACTGCAAAATAAACATTGCAAACCAAATTTGTAAATGAAATCATGCCATCCTGCATACAAAAGTCAACTAATCACCTCTGTGTATTCCCTTTAGTGCCTGTCGCCCATCCCTGTTCTCTGATTCATATTCGCTTTGTTAAGCAATGTTTTGATTTTAAAATTGATGCGACCATCAATTCACTCGAAGACGCGAGTAGAAGTAAACCGTGGTTTTAATCAGCTTAGAACAGTGCCTGCCTGCGACTGGTACAATACTGAGATCCACCTACAGGTCAACTGCTCTTTATACTTCCTTTCAAGGGGAGGAGCCATGGGCGGAGCTCATACATGCCCCAACATATCCCCCTGTGGGTGAAGCCACATAATGGCCCGTAGGTGGAACCCACAAGGTCAACAACATAACATAGCTGTAACACAATGGCAGAACATGATACTAATACACTGGTGAATTACTAGTACTATACATTCACCACATTCACCCCCTGTTAAAAAAAATGAAGTCCGGCGGGGGTGACCGGCTCATAAGTTCAGCCGGTCCGGCGCACGGATTGTGCGCTGCGATCGCCGAAGCACTGGTGTTGCTGCTGGTCCGGGTGTCGGCTCATCCGTGCTGGCAGCGGAGGTGGGGCCTGTGCGGGCACAGGCGTGGACTCCAGGAGTGTCTCTTCTGGAGCTTCATTCCTGTGGACCGGTGTGGCGGGCGGGGTGGAGCGCGGGAGCCATATAGGGGCGGGGGCGCTGGACATGGTAGATTGGGCGGGATATAGTGGGGGGGCTGCGGTGGTGGTGGTGGTGTTGGTGGAGCCTGCGGGCGCCAGGTCCCGGAGGGAAATGGTATCTTGTCAGCCATCGGGGTGTTCGTCATAAGCATACTGGGGGTCGGTGTGTCGGAGCGGGACCCTCTCTACCAGAGGGTCAGTCTTATGGCCCCTGACGTGTTTTCTGAGGAGGACTGGCCCCGGTGCCGTCAGCCAGGACGGGAGCGAGGCCCCTGAGGTAGCTCCCCTAGCGAAAACAAACAAGGGGTCATGAGGAGTCTTGTTTGTGGCCGTGCAAAGGAGGGATCTGATAGAGTGGAGCGCATCGGGGAGGACCTCCTGCCAGTGAGAAACTGGGAGATTCCTGGACCGCAGGGTCAGTAGGACGGTATTCCAGACCGTCGCGTTCTCCCTCTCCACCTGCCCGTTTCCCCTGGGGTTATAACTGGTAGTCCTGCTCGAGGCAATGCCCTTATGAGCAGGTGCTGACACAGTTCGTCGCTCATGAACGACGAGCCCCGGTCGCTGTGGACATAACTGGGGAAACAGGGTGAAGACACGATGCAGGGCTCTAATGACAGTGGACGTGGTCATATCGGGGCCGGGAATTGCAAATGGGAAGCGGGAGAACTCATCTTTGATGTTGAGGAAATATGTATTGCGGTTATTAGAGGGGAGGGGCACTTTGAAATTGACACTGAGGCGTTCAAAGGGCCGGGATGCCTTTACCAGGTGGGCCTTATCCGGTCGATAGAAGTGCGGTTTATACTCCGCACAGATTTGGCAATCCCTGGTCATAGCTCTGACCTCCTCGGTGGAGTAGGGCAGGTTGCGGGCCTTGATATAATGGACGAGCCATGTGACCCCCGGGTGGCAGAGGTCATCGTGGATAGCCCGTAGTCGGTCATGCGCTGGGGCGTGTGCCGCGGGACAGGGCATCTGGGGGCTCGTTGAGCTTCCCAGGACGATACACTATATCATAGTTATAGGTGGAGAGTTTGATCCTCCACCTCAAGATCTTATCATTCTTGATCTTGCCCCGCTGCGTATTGTTGAACATGAAGGCTACCGATCGTTGGTCGGTGACGAGGGTAAACCTCCGACCAGCGAGGTAGTGCCTTCAGTGCCGCATGGCTTCCACGATAGCTTGGGCTTCTTTTTCGACCAAGGAGTGTTGAATTTCAGAGGAGGTGAGGGTGCGTGAAACAAATGCTACCGGTCTGCCTGCTTGGTTGAGGGTGGCGGCGAGAGCGACCTCTGATGCGTCGCTCTCCACCTGGAAGAGGACAGACTTGTCCACCGCGCGCATCGCGGCTTTGGCGGTGTCCGCCTAATGCAGCTGAAGGCCTGGCGGGCTCAGTTGCCAGTGGAAATAGTGGGCGGGCTTTGTCCGCATAATTGGGGTCCCACTGGGCGTAATATGAAAAGAGCCCGAGGCACCTCTTCAGGGCCTTGGGACAGTGAGGGAGAGGGAGTTGCAGGAGGGGGCGCATACTGTCAGGGTCGGGCCCTAGGACCCCGTTCTCCACGACGTAGCCGAGGATGACTAGACTGGTTGTGCGGAAAACGCATTTCTCCTTGTTGTAGGTGAGA
This sequence comes from Scyliorhinus torazame, assembly GCF_047496885.1. Taxonomy (NCBI): domain Eukaryota; kingdom Metazoa; phylum Chordata; class Chondrichthyes; order Carcharhiniformes; family Scyliorhinidae; genus Scyliorhinus; species Scyliorhinus torazame. The sequence continues at coordinate 62,593,674 of NC_092728.1, forward strand.
TTGAGGGTTTGGGCGGTTTGCAGAAATCTGTGGAGGTTGGCGTCGTGGTCCTGCTGATCATGGCCACAGATGGTGACGTTGTCCAAGTATAGAAATGTGGCCCGCAGCCCGTACTGGTCCACCATTCGGTCCATTGCTCTTTGGAACACCGAAACCGCATTCGTGACGCCAAAGGGGACCCGGAGGAAATGGAAAAGGCAGCCGTCTGCCTCAAAAGCCGTGTAGTGGCGGTCCTCCAGGCGGATTGGGAGCAGGTGGTATGCAGACTTCAGATCCACCGTGGAGAACACCCGGTAGTGGGCGATCTGGTTTACCATGTCTGCAATCCGGGGAAGGGGGTACGCATCGAGTTGCGTATACCGGTTAATGGTTTGGCTGTAATCAACCACCATCCGGAACGTTTCCCGGTCTTGACGACCACCACCTGAGCTCTCCAGGGGCTATTGCTGGCGTCGATGACACCCTCCCGCAAGAGACGCTGGACCTCGGACCTAATAAATGTCCTGTCCTGCATGCTATGCCGCCTGCTTCTGGTGGCGACTGGCTTGCAGTCGGCGGTGAGGTTTGCGAAGTGAGTGGGAGGGTCGACTTTTAGGGTCGCGAGGCTGCATATGGTAAGTGGGGGCAGGGGCCCCCCGAACTTCAGGGTTAGGCTCCTGAGGTTAAATTGGAAGTCGAGTCACAATAGGAGAGGAGCGCAGAGGTCTGGGAGCACATATAATTTAAAGTTTGCATACTTAGCGCCCTGTATTGCTAGGGTTGCAGTAGTGCACCCTTGGATTTGCACCAAGTGCAACCCAGAGGCGAGGAGCTGGTTTGTTGCACCGGGAAAATTGGGAGTGAGTAGCGTCTTACCATATCCAGGTGAATGAAGCTCTCTGTGCTCCCGGAGTCGACAAGGCAAGGCGTCTCGTGCCCGTTAACCCGGACGGCCATCATGGAGCTCCGGAGATGCTTGGGTCACGCCTGGTCCAGGGTGACCACGCTGAGTTGCGGGTAGTCGGCGGCGTGATCGGAGGTGCTGGGCGGCCCCGTGGTGACTGTCCATATTGATCATACGCGTCGAGCGCCGTAGCAGATGGCGGCCAAGATGGCGGCCCTCGTTGGTCGAGCGTGGCGGGCGGTGAGGAAGATGGTGTCCAAGATGGCGGCCCCCATGGATCGCACGTGGCCGGCCGCGTGCAGGAGGGTGGCCAAGATGGCGGCCCCTGTGAGATGCACGTGCTGTGAGGGCTGGAAGATGGCTGCCCCCACTGATAGCACGAGGCTGAGGCATCTGCAGGGGGTGGAGTTGGCAGACACGCTGCCACCCTGCGGGGTCTGCGGGCCTGTGAGTCTGAGGATCGGGTCTGTGAGTTAGAGTCCTTAGACCTGACGAGGCAGACTTTGGCGAAATGTCCTTTTCTCCCGCAGCTGCTGCAGTTCGCGTTGCGGGCCGGGCAGTGCTGTCGGGGGTGATGAGACTGGCCGCAAAAATAGCAGGGTAGCCCCCAATGATTGGCGGGTGGCTGCGCGGCACAGGCCTGGGGTAATCTTTGGTCGGGGGCCCACGAGGGGGTCGCGTGGTCAGCCGGGAACACAGTAAGGCTCTGAAACGCAACCTCCAGAGAGGTGGCTAACTTTCCCGTGTCGTCCAGATCCTGGGCCCCCTTTTCGAGCAGGCGCTGTCTCACATAATTCGACCAGACTCCCGCCACGTAGACATCTCGGACAGCGAGTTCCCTGTGCTGAGTGGCCGCAGCGGCCTGGTAATTACAGTTGCGTGCGAGGGCTTTGAGGTCGCGTAGGTAGTCATCCAGCGACTCCCCGGGGCGCTGGCGGCGAGTGGTGAAGATGTGTCGCGCGTAGACCTCGTTCACGGGCCGTACATATTGGCGTTTGAGCATCGCGAGGGCATCTGCATCGGAGGAGGCCTCGTCGAGCTGAACAGAAATGCGATGGCTCACCCGTGCGTGGAGGAGGCTCAGCCTCTGTTCATCGGTGAAGGAAGGTGTGGAAGAGGCAGCAAGATAGGCCTTGAAGCATCAAAGCCAGTGCAAAAAAATTTCTTTCGCCTCCGCAGCCTGCGGATCGAGTTTCAGTTAATCATGTTTGAGGGCTGATTCCATAGTTGTGTTTAAGCTGATTAAATTGATGCGACCATCAATTCACTCGAAGACACGAGTAGAAGTAAACCGTGGTTTTAATCAGCTTAGAACAGTGCCTGCCTGCGACTGGCACAATACTGTGAACCGCCTAGAGGTCAACTGCTCTTTATACTTCCTTTCAAGGGGAGGAGCCATGGGCGGAGCCTGTACATGCCCCAACATATCCCCCTGTGGGTGAAGCCACACAATGGCCCGTAGGTGGAGCCCACAAGGTCAACAACATAACATAGCTGTAACACAATGGCAGAACATGATATTAATACGCTGGTGAATTACTAGTACTATACATTCACCACAAAAATGACACTGGGATTTAATAAAAACATTTCAACGTCCAGTTCAGGCACGTTTTGCAGGTGTTACTTGGTGCCTGCAGCGCCGAGAAGGACCCCGCTTGCCCCCCCCCCCCCCGATTTCACCCAACCTACGTCTTCCAGGGTCTTCGAGCATCCCCCTCAACCCATCTCTTATAGATTACATAGATTACATAGAACATACAGTGCAGAAGGAGGCCATTCAGCCCATCGAGTCTGCACCGACCCACATTAATCCCTCACTTCCACCCAATAACCCCTCCCAACCCTTATGGACACTACGGGTAATTTAGCATGGCCAATCCACCTAACCTGCACGTCTTTGGACTGTGGGAGGAAACCGGAGCACCCGGAGGAAACCCACGCGGACACGGGGAGAACGTGCAAACTCCGCACAGACAGTGACCCAGCGGGGAATCGAACCTGGGACCCTGGCGCTGTGAAGCCACAGTGCTAATCACTTGTGCTACCGTGCTGCCCGACTTGTGCTACCGTGCTGCTTATGGGTAAGGACTACAGGGCCCGACCCCTGGTGGGCAACCTGGCCCCTGGTACCTTGGCACTGCCAGACCGGTGCCATGGCAGTGCCTCTGCCAGCCTGGAAGAGCCACCTAAGCACCCTGGCAATGCCAGGCTTGCACTGCCAGGGTGCCTAGGTGGCGGTGCCAAGGTGTCAGGCTGGCTTGGCCAAGGTTCCCCAGTGCCAGCAGGAGTGCCAGCATTCCATCCTGCCCTGTCCCTATCCACCTGCGGGTTTCTAATGGCCTGGGACTCCCCCGAGTTGCCATCACAACTGGTCAACTTTCCTGGAAACCTGTGCTACACCTAGCCCTGGCGACGTCTCCCAAGCACCAGTGCATATATATGTCTCCCATGTGCCTTTGCCTGTTCTCAAGATCCAACACAGTGCGATCTCAGTGGTTGCAGTATGGTTGGTGACAGGCAGTTGGAGATCTTGCAAACGGCCTCGTGGGTTGATCTCGTGTAACTTTTCCCTCGAAGGCATGGCTTCGGAAGGTATCATCTCGGCATGAGTGACAGCAAACTGAGCTGGCTGACTGGCAACAACAAAGTCACTTTAGGATTAGCAAGAGTTAGCGGATAGGTGCCATCTACCTGAACAAAGGCAAGCCATTTTCTGCAAGACCACCACTGATCACCCAGGACGGTTGTCTCACAGTCCTGGATTAGAGGAGAGGTTGCTGGACCACTTTGCACACTAAAAGCCCCTATGACCACTGGTGTCCGTAATTATGTTGCCAGCAGACAGAGCTTGCATGGCAAGAGTTTCCTCTCGTATGTATACAGACTGAGAGCTAAATCATTCGGTCCCACCCATCGTGGGAATCATCGCGGGCGGGACGTGAAGTTCGACGGACGGGTCCCTTGATTTGGGTGGAGATATCCGGATCAGATCAGGCAGGAATGGAAAATCCCACTGAGTGAGTTTCCATGGCAGCAAGCTGGCATCAATTCAGCCCGAGCTTTCACTGAAACACCCAGATGTTGGGTCACTACTGATTATTCTGAAGTGGAAGCTGCAACATCAACCATTAACTATTGCATCACGGTTATGTGTGTAAGTGTGTTAATGGTGTTGGCTAGCACTTCCGTGATGGAAAGGGTAACGTACAAGCTCTGTGCAAAACAATATGCCAAATTGGGGCCATGTTCCTTGACATTGACCACATGCTTTTAGATAGCAATTCATTGTGAATGCCCTTTAGCCCCCTTTCAGTAGCCCCTCCCATTAAAGTCCCCATCAGGATCCTCCACAGCAGAATTAATGGGCAATCTGATCTTCCAGTGAGCTGGAATGCACACTCCTCCTTTCCTGGTCCCAGCTTTAAACTTTAAGGTATATGTAGTGTCAATGTCTGAGCTGGTGGCTGTGAGTGTCAAAGTGAATGACCGTCTTTATCCTTCTTCTTCACTGTCTTCTTACTCTTCCACCATTCTCTTTCCAAGTTGCAGTTCTTGGGTCTCTGAAGAGAGAAGTAGCCCAAGGCAGGTTGCGCTGAGGGGAGTGGGCAGAAAGAAAATGGTGCCTGTTTCCACCATCTGCAGATTGTAAATCAGATGAGATTGTGGGATAGGAAACAAGGAATAACATATGAGGAGCCCATTATCCATGATGGGTTCAGCCCCAATGCTTACCTTGGTCTCTGCATTAGTTGGTTGTGGTGGCCATCTTCTCATCCATCAGGGTAAGGATATGCAAGCATGCCTGTACCCTCCGACCGGCTAGGTCCCTCTGCCTCCATTTTATGCAACAGCTTGTCATGCAAGAGAAAGGGAAGTCAATAAATGTGTAAAATCTGTTGGGGTTATGGTATTATCTTGGTGGAATAGCTGAAGCATGGGCAAGATGTGAGGTTTGGGTGTAAGACTTGCAACCATGCTAAGTATGAGGCTGAGATAAAGCTATGTATGTTAAATATGAGTTCTGATTGGTAAACACTGTTGGTAGACCAGTGTTTGTGGTGTATTATGAAGCGTTGAAGTAAGTGATGCTGTTGCTGGGATATGGTATTTGAAGATGAGCTCATTAACCTTGACCACTTATGTAAGATCATTGACATTTTTTGCAGGGAGTCTATTCACGATGAGACTCCCTGCAATTCACCACCTCAGCTATTTGGTTCCACTGTCTTTGCAAAGATAGACTGGAGGACCTCCAGGTGTCCTCTGGTCTTAGGGATTTTGTTTGAACTTATATAGTGCAGTATAATATATGAGAACAGTCGGGAACAATTCCACAGTCAGTACAAAGATACTAACCAGCAACATGCTGATGTGGCAAAAGACACCACCTGCAAGACCCTCAACATATCTTTCAGTCTAACTTGGTTTTCTAAGGCCTAGCGATGCCGACACAACCAAGAGTGTTAGCATCAAGGGAAGATATTAGAGACGAGCCATAGAAGGATAATGGTGGAAAATAGCTACTGTGCCTTGTGACCAACTTGTTTGACAAAAAAGTCTGAACGTAGGCTAATAAAACGATCGTTCTGTACCTGAGTCGCCTCAGATTATTTTGTATAATATTCTAGCACTACAACACTCCCAATGCTAAATTTACATGAAGAATAGCTTCTGCAGTTGCTTCAAGTAAAATGCACGTACTCTTTAAGAAGTGTTTTTAAGTCATGGAATCTAATTTTTACCCTTGTAGCTCCTTTCACAGTTTTGTGCCCCCTGCTCAGGCATGCACCTACTCAATCGCACGCCAAACACTGGCTGCACACTCCTATTTAAATTACCGCCAAGTTTGTGCACTGACAGCAATGGAACTAACTTGCATAGCGTGCACTATGCCCATTACCAGCCTTGTTCAATCTCGGGACCAAAGCATCTGATGAACATTCGAGTTGCTGCACAATTGTCTCCAAGTTTAGACATTAAGTAGCCCTTGAAGGATTAATGCAGACATATAACGGAATGCCACATTTCATTGAAAAAACATTTCCAAATAATTTTTGTTCAGACTCATTGGAGCCTTACATTTTCTTAACTGGCTTTTTACGATCAATCCATGACTTGATAATTGTGTTTTCGAGAAATGTATTTTTGAGGTGTCAGATAAAGCTTGCAAACTGTCATTTGTCCTGAAAATAATTTTGCATCTTTGTGGGGCTTGGAACACTCCTTTGTAATTTTAGCGCTTCAATCTATCTGTGGTGAATGTATAATTACTGATAATTCACCAGTGCACTGTGTTATGTTATTAACCCTGTGGGCTCTACCTATGGGCCATTGTGTGGCTTCACCCACAGGGCATATGCTGGGGCATGTACGGGCTCTGCCCATGGCTCCACCCCCTTTACAGGAAGCATAAGAGCTGCTGACCTGCGGGGCCGCCTTCAGTGTTGTGCCGGTCACAGGCAGGCTCAGTTTTAAGCTGATTAAAACAACGGTTTATTTCTCCACGTGTCTTTGAGTGAATTGATGGTCGCATCAATTTAATCAGCTTGAAATACTACGATGGAATCAGCCCTCAAACCTGACAGACTGGGACTCGATCCACAGGCCATGGAGGCTAAATAAATGTTTTCACATTGGCTTCGATGCTTCAAGGCCTACCTCGCAGCGTCGTCTACGCCATCCATCACTGACGAACAGAAGCTGAGCCTCCTCCAAGCACAGGTGAGCCATCGCATTTCTGTCCAGCTCGACAAAGCCACTTCCTATACAGAGGCCCTCGCACTACTCGAACGGCTCTATGTGCGACCTGTGAACAAGGTATACGCGCGGCACATCTTCACCACTCACCGCCAGCGCCCCGGGGAGTCGCTAGATGATTACCTACGTGACCTCAAAGCCCTTGCGTGCAACTGTAACTACCAGGCCGTTACGGCCACTCAGCACATGGAGCTCGCCGTCCGAGACGTTTACGTGGCGGGGGTCCAATCGAACTATGTGAGACAGCGCCTGCTCGAAAAAGGGGCTCAGGACCTGGACGACACGGTAAAACTGGCTACCTCTCTGGAGGCCGCTTTTCAGAGCCTTACTGCGTTCCTGGCCGATCATGCGACCCCCTCGTGGGCCCCCGACCAGAGAGTACCCCAGGCCTGTGCCGCGCGGCCACCCGCCCATCATGGGGGGCTAGTCTGCTACTTTTGCGACCAGTCCCAACACACCCGGCTGCACTGCCCGGCCCGCAACGCGATCTGCAGCAGCTGCGGGCGAAAAGGACACTTCGCCAAGGTCTGCCTGGCCAGGTCTAAGAACTCGAACTCACAGACCCGATCAACAGACTCACAGGCCCGCTGACCCCGCAAGGTGGCAGCGTGTCTGCCGCCTCCGCCGCCGCATAACATTTGCGACTCATGGGGGCCGCCACCTTGGTCATCCACCCCACACGGCCGGCCACGTGCGATCCATGGGGGCCGGCATCTTGGACGCCATCTTCCTCACCGCCCGCCACGCTCGACCAACGGGGGCCGGCATCTTGGCCACCATCTGCTACGCCGCTCAACGCATACGACCTACACAGACAGCCATCGCGGGGCCGCCCCAGCACCTCCGATCACACCGCCGGCTACCCACACCTCAGCGCGGCCACACTGGACCAGGCGCGACGTAAGCACCTCTGGAGCTCCATGATGGCCGTCCGGGTTAACGGGTATGAGACACCTTGCCTTTTCGACTCCGGGAGCACAGAGAGCTTCATTCACCCGGACATGGTAAGACGCTGCTCGCTCCCAATATTCCCAACGCAACAAACCATATCCCTCGCCACTGGGTCGTACTCGGTGCAAATCCAAGGGTGCACTACTGCAACCCTAGCGATACAGGGCGCTGAGTGTGCTAATTTTCAACTATATGTGCTCCCAGACCTCTGCGCTCCTCTCCATTTGGGACTCGACTTCCAGTGCAACCTCAGGAGCCTAACTCTTAAGTTCGGGGGGCCCCTGCCCCTGCCCCCACTCACCATATGCAGCCTCGCGAACCTAAAAATCGACCCCCCCCCCTCTTCGCAAACCTCACTGCCGATTGCAAGCCAGTAGCCACCAGAAGCAGGCGGTATAGCATGCAGGACAGGATGTTCATTAAGTCCAAGGTCCAGCGTCTCTTACGGGAGGTGGTCATAGAGGTCAGCAATAGCCCCTGGAGAGCTCAGGTGATGGTCGTCAAGACCGGGGAAAAGTTCCGGATTGTGGTTGATTACAGCCAGACCATTAACAGGTTTACGCAGCTCGTTGCGTACCCCCTTCCCCGGATTGCAGACATGGTAAATCAGATTGCGCACTACCGCGTGTTCTCCATGGTGGATCTGAAGTCTGCATACCACCAGCTCCCAATCCGCCCGGAGGACCGCCACTACATGGCGTTTGAGGCAGATGGCCGCTTTTTCCATTTCCTCCGGGTCCCCTTTGGCGTCACGAACGGGGTTTCGGTGTTCCAACGAGTGATGGACCGAATGGTGGACCAGTACGGGCTGCGGGCCATGTTTCCGTACTTGGACAATGTCACCAACTGCGGCCATGATCAGCAGGACCACGACGCCAAACTCCACCGATTTCTCCAAACCGCCCAAAAGCTCAACCTCACATTCAACAAGGAGAAATGCGTTTTCTGCACAACCAGGCTAGCCATCCTCGGCTACGTCGTGGAAAACGGGGTCCTAGGGCCCGACCCTGATCGTATGCGCCCCCTCCTACAACTCTCTCTCCCTCACTGTCCCAAGGTCCTCCTGAAGAGGTGCCTTGGATTTTTCTCCTATTATGCCCAGTGGGTCCCCCAGTATGCGGAATGCCCACCCACTATTTAAGGCAACCCTCTTTCCACTACCAGACGAAGCCCGCCAGGCCTTCAACTGCATCAAGGCGGACATCGCCAAAGCTGCGATGCGCGCAGTGGACGAGTCCGTCCCCTTCCAGGTGGAGAGCGACGCATCAGAGGTCGCTCTCGCCGCCACCCTCAACCAAGCAGGCAGACCAGTAGCGTTTGTTTCACGCACCCTCACCACCTCCGAAATTCAACACTCCTCGGTCGAAAAAGAAGCCCATGCCATCGTGGAAGCCGGGCGGTACTGGAGGCACTACCTCGCTGGTAGGAGGTTTACCCTCGTCACCGACCAAAGATCGGTTGCCTTCATGTTTGACAATACGCAGCGGGGCAAGATCAAGAATGATAAGATCTTGAGGTGGAGGATCGAACTCTCCAACTATAACTATGATTTAGTATATCGTCCTGGGAAGCTCAACGAGCCCCCAGATGCTCTGTCCCGCGGCACTTGCGCCAGCGCGCAAGATTTACGACTACGGGCTATCCACGATGACCTCTGCCACCCAGGGGTCACCTGGCTCACCCATTACATCAAGGCCCGCAACCTGCCCTACTCCACCGAGGAGGTCGCAGCTATAACCAGAGACTCCCAAATCTGTGCGGAGTGTAAACCGCACTTCTATCGACTGGATATGGCCCACCTGGTAAAGGCATCCCGGCCCTTTGAACGCCTCAGCATCGATTTCAAAGGGCTCCTCCCCTCCAATAACCGCAACACGGACTCCCTTAACATCATAGATGAGTTCTCCCGCTTCCCGTTTGCCATCCCCTGCCCTGATATGACCACCCCCACTATCATTAAAGCCCTGCATAGAGTCTTCACCCTGTTTGGTTTCCCCAGTTATGTCCACAGCGACAGGGGCTCGTCGCTCATGAGCGACGAACTGCGTCAGTTCCTGCTCAGTAAGGGCATCGCCTCGAGCAGGACTACCAGTTATAACCCCAGGGTATTCGGGCAGGTGGAGAGGGAGAACGCGACGGTCTGGAAGACCATCCCTACTGACCCTGCGGTCCAGGAATCTCCCAGTTTCTCACTGGCAGGAGGTCATCCCCGATGCGCTCCACTCTATTAGGTGCCTCCTTTGAACGGCCACAAACCAGACTCCTCATGACCGTTTGTTTGTTTTCCCGAGGGGAGCTACCTCAGGGGCCTCGCTTCCACCCTGGCTGATGACACCGGGTCCAGTCCTCCTCCGAAAACATGTTCGGAGCCATAAGACCGACCCCCTGGTAGAGAGGGTCCAGCTCCTGCACTCCAACCCACACTACGCGTACATCGAACACCCTGATGGCCGGCAAGATACCGTCTCCCTCCGGGACCTGGCGCCCGCAGGCTCCAACACCACTCCCACTACTGCATCCCCCACACTATGTCCCGTCCAACCACCCATGTTCAGCGCCCCCACCCCTATATGGTTCCCGCGCTCCCTCCCACCCGCCGCACCGGTCCACAGAAATGGAGCTAGGAAGAGCCGCTCCCGAAGTCCACACCTATGCCTGCTCCGGACCCACTTCCACAGCCACCTGAAGCGGCTGCAACACCAGTGCTTCGGCGGTCGCAACGTACGATCCTGGCACCGGACCGACTATGAGCCCATCAACCCCGCCAGACTTCATTTTTTAATCAGGGGGCGAATGTGGTGAATGTATAATTACTGATAATTCACCAGTGCACTGTGTTATGTTATTAACCCTGTGGGCTCTACCTATGGGCCATTGTGTGGCTTCACCCACAGGGGATATGTTGGGGCATGTACGGGCTCCGCCCATGGCTCCACCCCCTTTGCAGGAAGTATAAGAGCTGCTGACCTGCGGGGCCGCCTTCAGTGTTGTACCGGTCACAGGCAGGCTCAGTTCTAAGTTGATTAAAACCACGGTTTACTTCTCCACGTGTCTTCGAGCGAATTGATGGTCGCATCACTATCATTGATGATTGTGCTGTGAATATGTGACATGAGTGATCTATGGGGCTGATGGCATTTTAATGGATTGTAATTAGCTTTCATTTGTAACTTCAGTGTTACCCTGGAGACCCCAGTTTAAACCTCGCCCAAAGATAGGTGAAAGTTGCTTATTTCATGTTGGTTGATGAAGATCTGCAGTTAACTGTGTCTTGCTGGATTGGAATCTGATTTAGAGAAGGTATTAGGGGCGACACGGTGGCACAGTGGTTGGCACTGCTGCCTCACAGCACCAGGCACCGGGGTGTAATTCCAGCCTTGGGTGACTTTCTGTGTGGAGTTTGCACATTCTCCCCCTATCTGCATGGGTTTCCATCCACAGTTCAAAGATATGCAGGTAGGTGAATTGGCCATGCTAAATTTCCCTCTAGTGTCCAAAGATGTGCAGGTTAGGTGGATTGGCCATCATCAATGCATGGGGTTACGGGGATAGGGCAGAGGAGTGGGCCGAGGTAGAGTGCTCTTTAGGAAGGTTGGTGCAGACTTTATGGGCTAAATGGCCCCCTTCTGCACTGTATGGATTCTATGGAGACGAGAAGAGATGTGTCCCCAACGCTGTGTTGGCCCTAGTGATGCTGAATTTCTATTAAAATAATATGGGTATTGAAATCCAGCTGTCCTGCCATTCCCTATTAGATTTTCTATCCCTGGCCACTTCCCAGTTTCAAAGGCACTGACTTGAAGGTAACATTCCAGGAGGAGAACAGGACTTGGGGACAATCGTACTAAATCACTGAGCTGGACGTCACTGAGATTAGTATCCATGTCAGATGGACAGATAGGTAGGTAACTCTCAGAATCCAATGGGAGAGTGGAATTTGAAATTTCAGGATATGTCTGCCTCTGGAACCAAACTGCAATGCTACTCACAGCGATTAATGGGGTACTGCAGGGTGACTGATTGTCAATGGAACCATGTTGCATTCTTCATGGCTGTCGAAAAATCAGAGGTAAATTGGGCGGCACGGTGACACAGTGGTTAGCAGTGCTGCCTCACAGCGCCGGGGATCCGGGTTCGATATTGAGTTTGGTGAATGTCTGTGTGGAGTTTGTATGTTCTTCCCGTGTCTGCGTGGGTTTCCTCCGGGTGCTCCGGTTTCCTCCCACAATCCAAAGATGTGCAGACTAGGTGGATTGGCCATGCTAAATTGCCCCTAAGTGTCCAAAGGTTAGGTAGCGTTACAGGGATAGGGCGGGGATTGGGTCTATGTCGGGTGGTCTTTCAAATGGACGGTGCAGACTTGATGGGCCAAATCTGCACTGTAGGGATTCTGTGATTCTATGAGTTAGGAAATAAAACAATAAAATATTGCATGGTGCAGGAATCTAAATGGAGTAAAGGAGCAAAAGGATCTGGGACTAGTAATGCACAAGTCAGTAAAAATATTTATGCAGGGTAATGAGAGTATGAGAAAGCAAAAAAAGCACTCATGTTTATTTCTAGAGGGACAAAGGGCTGGATTCTCTGATTCATGTGTTTCTCGGTGACACGCTGTTAATTGGTGGTGGGATTCTCTCTTCCCGCCGCTTGTCAATGGGATTTCCCATTGAAGCCACCCCATGCCGCCGGGAAACCCCTTGGTGGAGGTGCTCTGCCGGCGTGAAAGGTAAATCGCAACGATGGAGAATTCCCACCATAATTGATAAGTAGAGAGTGTACATTTGTACCAAATCTTGGATGGACCACCCTAGGAATGCTATTTACATTTCTGGCCACCATATTTTCGAATGATTTAAAAACACTTGAGATGGTTCACAAAACGTTTCACAAGGCGACACCAGGACCGCCATGTTACACCCACTAGGAAAACAAGAACAGGCTGTGTATCTTTTCTCTCGCAATGAAAAAGGCAGCAGGGTGACCTGATGGAGGTCTTTAAAGTTGAGAAAGATTTTGATAGAGTGGATACAAGGACAAATGTTTTCATTTGTGGGGAAGAGAAAAAACTAACATTGCAATCAGTAGAATATAGTCATCAAAAAGTCTAATATTGTATTCAGAAGGATCCACTTTAGAGTGATGAGAGAGATGTTGAGCTCACAACACAGAGAGTTCCAATTCTCTTCCTACACTTAGTGATGCATTAAGGCAGACTTCGATCTGTTGTCATAGCTAGTTAATACCGGAACAGGTGACTAGCATGTCGCCAAAGGCTCATAGTTCAAGGGGCGCCACTCCACATCAAGCGTGGCTGACCAGGAGTCTCTCCTGCTCTTACCAACGACCATTGGAAGGATTTGAATGTTGACACTCAGCATGTTTGGCCGCATTATGTAAACATCTTCCTTGGCCACCAGGTTCTGGGGTGGGACTCCTGCTATGAAATGTGTAACCTTAATGTTCAGTGTAGTCCTGAGGAGTGTCATGGAGAAAATGTTTTTTATGGAAAGAGGTATGTATTTTCTTACTCTTTGAGTGTGCATTCCAAATAGATAATTCAGCAGCAAGCTTGTGTGAGTTTAAAAAGAACAAAGGTTAATTATACTCACACAATTAGCCGAATTAAATGCAATGTCACATGCACTCAGTCACTCTCACATATTCACCTTACAGACCTGTGATCCCTACCATCTAGAAGCGCAAGCGCAGCATATACATGACGACATCACCACCTGTAAATTCCCCTCCAAGAAACAAATTGTCCTCACTTGAAAACACATTGCTGCTCCTTCACTGTCACTGAATCAAGCCCCTGGAAATCCATCCATAACAGCAATGGAGGTGTACGGACATCAAATGATTGCAGCCATTCAGCAAGGTGGCTCAGGACCACCTTCTAAAAGGCAATTAGAGATGGGCAATTGAATTGCTGGCCTGGCCAATGACAAGTACATCCAATGAAAAAATAGAAAAACAGCACACACACATCAGATCAGATATAGGTTATGTATTTTTATAGATTATAGTTATCTCAGTTTCTGATTTGTTATTTCCAGTCTCCCATTTGGCAGGCCTGTGGTTTCTTGAACGGATTTAATAATTTAAATTTAAAATGAAGGTCTTGTAAAGCAAAGGGTTCACAGCATGTTGCGAGGTTTCTTGCAGTTAAATAGCCCGAAGGGTGATTCTCAGACAGCTTTAAACTGGAATAGGTTACGTAACCTGGCTCCCTGTTGTCATGCAGCTTGCTTCCAAGTCTGATTCACCGACTATCTGAACTAAAGCTTCTGATGTCCTTGATAGAAGTGCCTGCATACAGCTCTTCGCAGATTTTTCAAACAGGGAAAGAAAATATGGCTTTCTCCATGTGTCTTTTTGCAAACTCACATCCTTTCCCAAATAAGGTGTGGTGCTCATGTTGACTCCACATCCTGTGTCGGGGTTCACACCTCTGAGATCCCATCGGAGGCAATGGGATGTTCATAGTGGCCATTCACTTAACATCTGCCACAAATTGAGTTTTTATCTTTCCTTTTGTCCAGACATTTAGAGAGACATGCTGGTAACTCCATTGTATATTGTGTTGGCCATCCTTAAACAAAATGGTGGTGGGGATGGTCATCATCTGACCTACTCGGAAGATATGCCATTAAGGAATGCTTAAATGCATGCAAATGGTGGTAATCAGGTTCACATGAACCTGATTATGTCGCCAGTGTGTGTGTGTGTGGGGGGGGGGGGGGGGGGGGGGCTGAGATTCCTCCCCCCACCCCCACCCCCCGCGCAAATCCTGTTTTAGCCCTCTCACGAGAGTTAGTTCATAATGGTACCTGCATCCATGGCAGAATGGCCCAGAAAATCTCCCCCCCCCCCCCACCATTATCTCTTGTCCCAACCACAGGAAAATAAATGTGCAATGAGATCAAAGAGAAAAAAACACCATTCCTCAAAAAAGATATAGAACAGATCGATTACGAAACAACCCAATCCCCAAACTTCATAAAACGCACAAATGATATGGTAAATGATTGATAATTTAATTAACTCACTCTGACAATGTACGATCTATGGACTTTAATGCAGACTGCAGTAAACCTTTCATTTTTTATTCTGTAAATTAAGATCAGCATTTTGCAACATATTGTAATTAGTTGTATATAATTGTGAAAAATGTCATAATATTAGTTTAACATTAATGATTGTCCATAACTATGTCATGAATTATGATTGCTTTTTTACTTATATATTCATCACAATTCAGCACCAACCAACGTGCTGTTTTTTAATTAAACCAATGATCTATCTATATGCTGCCCAGGATGACATCATCCAAAGGCATGGAAGGGATTCTCCACCCTGCCAGACCTGTTTTCCGGCAGGGCGCGTTCCTGCCAGCAGCGGGATCCTCCCTCCCGGCAGCCGGTCAATGGGGCTTCCCATTGTGGCTGCCCCCACGCCACCAGGAAATACGTGGGTGTGAGTGCGCTGCCGGTAAAGCGGAGGATCCCGCCCATGGAGAATCCCAGTGATGGCAACAGTTTTTACATGCCCACTGATGACGCCCAGCCCTACCCCACCACCAGCTCTCTCAACTCATCCACTGTTGCTCAGTGACCAACTGCTTATCCAAAATCCAGTGCTGGACTCGCAGAAGTCTCCTTTAATTAAATATTGCTAAGATTGAAGCCGTTGTTTGCAGTCGCTGCCTTCAAGCTCTGTTCACTAATTATCGACTCCATCCCTCTCCCTAGCAACGGTAATTTAACCTGCCTGTTCGCATCCTCGGTGTCACATTTACTTCTGAGTTGTACTTCAGACCTCGAGCACGACTCAGCGGCCTCATCATGCCTGACTTAGTGTCGGGATGAGGCCATTGAACCTCGCGAGAAGCCTCTCACGGGATTCATGGCGCTCGAAATGTCTCGTGAAATTCAACGGAATCTCGCAAGGTGTCGTGATCTGAATCTCACTCTCGCTGGATGAGATACAGGTGCAGATATTTAATGGCTCATTTAAATATGAGCTCGTTGGATTCACCCAGTGCCCAACAGCTGTGCCTGGGAGACCTCGCCAGGGTGCCATTTTGTACTGGTCCCTACAAACATGGAGATGTGAAATAGGAGTTTGCGCAGGATAGATCCTTGGGGGTAGGAATAGAAGTCCTTGCAGCTGATACTGTAAAAATAAAATTGCATTTATATTGTACATTTCACGACCACATGACTTCCCCAAACTCTATGGAACCAATAAAATACTTTTGAAATGTAGTCACAATTGTAATGTAATTATCATGGCAACATGATAATTACCAGATAATCTGTTTTGTGATGTTAATTGAAGGATAAATAGTGGCCAGAACACCAGGGATAGATCCCCGACATTACTTCAACATGGAGCCATAGGATCTATTACATCTAGATGCGAAGGCAGACAAACCCTCAGCTTAACATCTCACCCAATAACACCTCCTACAGTGCAGCACTCTTTCAGCACTGCACTGGAGTGTTAGCCTTGAATATTGTCACGTAAATAAAACTTGAACTGACAACAGCTGATTCAAAGGTAAGAGTGCGAACAACTGAATCAAGGCTGACTCTCTGATGACACAGATAAGAATGTAATGAAGTCAGTTTATGCCCAACTACATGATAGTCAGGCACTGGATTTTGTATAAGCAGTTGGTAATTGAGCAACAGTGGATGTGTTGAAAGAGCTGGTGGTGGGGTAGAGCTGGGCGTCGTCAGTGCGCATGATAGGAGGATGCAGTGGTCAACTATGCCAAAGGTTACAGGCATGTCAAAAGGACAAGGAGGGATAGTTTCCCTTTGTGCAGACATACAAGATGTCATTTTTGATTTGAAGACAGTGGGAAGACAAAAGTCTGACTGGAGGGATTCAAGCATGGAGAGCAGGGAAAGATGGGCATGGATTTGAGAGATGACAGCACATTCGAGTCCTTTGTGAGGAAAGGGAGGTTGGTGATAGGGTGGTATTTGGCAAGGATAGAGGGCTCAAGGATTGTTTCTTTTGAGGAGAGAAATAATGACAGCAGATTTGACTGTCAATTCACATAGAAGGAGGAAAGGTAAATTGGGTTATCGTCGGTTTAGTTGGACTTAATTCAAGGGAGAAAAAGGTGAGTCCCAGGATCAAGAGGTGCTAAGACATATACGTGTCATAATATACACCAGTATATCATGGTGCAGACACACACACTGATGGACACACAGCAAGACCAATCAACACACACAACACTGCAGCCAATCACCAGTTAGAGCACACTCACTATAAAGACAGGGGGCATCAGAGTTCCCGCTCATTCGGGATGCAGCCTCTTAGAAGGACACAGCTTACAGCACAGATCTTCACCATGTGCTGAGTGCATAGACTGGTTAGGACAGGCATAGGTCTTTAGTTTAATCTAACATCGTGTTAACCCACAGTGAAAGTATGTTCAACAGTATACACCAGTATACCATGGTGCAGACACACACACATTGATGGACACACAGCAAGACCAATCAACACACACAACACCGCAGCCAATCACCAGTTAGAGCACACTCACTATAAAGACAGGGGGCATCAGTTTTCCCGCTCATTCGGGATGCAGCCTCTTAGAAGGACACAGCTTACAGCACAGATCTTCACCTTGTGCTGAGTGCATAGACTGGTTAGGACAGGCATAGGTCTTTAGTTTAATTTAACATCATGTTAACCCACAGTGAAAGTATGTTCAACAGTTTCTAACTTAATAAAATAGTGTTGTACCATTTTTCGTGTTGGTGGCCTGGATGTGTTCCACGGATCCAACACAACAATATGGAGCATGAGGGATGATGAGAGATAAATTCAGAGAATGATGCAAGTTCAGGGCATGGGGATTTTTAGAGGAAGTTTGGCTCGATAGGCCAGGGGAAGAGGGGAAAGCAGCTGATCAGATGGTTTCAGTCTGTGACAAAGTCCATGAGTGACTAGCACCTCTTTTTGGAGATACAGGTGGAGGAAATGGAGGAAATAGGTTAATGGAGTCTGTTTTGCTGCAAATAAAAGAAGTGTAGTTTATCCTGAAATAGTAAGGGGTTGTAGAAGATTCCATCAGGACTCAATAGTGCTGTATGTGGTCCAGTTAAATCTGATAATAAATAGCTAAGCCTGCTATCCTTCATACCAAATCTGCATCTCTTCGACTTAAGGAAGTGGAGATGAAGGCTGTATCAGGGCAATGGCCAGGGTGAGAGAGAGAGAGAGTGTGTCATAGCTTAAATGGACTCTAAAGCATCGAAGGTGGAGGTGAGGATGTGGTTTAGCATGCCAGTAGCTTTAAAAGTGTTGTGGTGAATTTAAAAGTAGCTGGGCAGTTGGGAGTTTTCAGAATGTAGTTGTGATTGAATTGGGAAGGTTTTTTTTTCTGGACCTGGACGGAGAAGGAAGTAGGGTTTCGAAAGAGAAAGGGGCAATTGGGTGGACAATGATAGAAGGAAGAGATTAAGTGGCCTTGATTGTGATTCTCTCAAGACCCGGAAACAAACGCCCGTGCCTGGTAGACCTTGCCATGGTGCCATTTAGCACTGGTTCTCACAAATGTGGACGAGGCGTGACAGCACCTGGGGGGGGGGGGCACCCATACCATCAGAGGCCCCTGTGTAGTCGGCCGCTGGGCAGGGTGGTACACTGGCACTCCCACTGCTACCTGGGCACCTTGGCACTGCCAGTCTGGAACCTTGGCACTGCTGTCCTGGCACCATGGAAGTTCCACCTGGGCACCCTGGCACTGTCACCCTGGCACTGACTGGCATGGGCACTGCTGGGGTGCCAGGCTGCCAGTGCCAATGCACATGAGTGCCATGTTGTTCGTGCCAGGGATGGGCTCCCTGCCCTTAAGAGGTGGGATGACGGGGTGCCCTAAGAGGTACGTTCAGGAGGTCCGGAGGCCACAGTAGAGAGTATGAGGGGGGATCGAGAGATCGGGGCGGCATTTAAAAATGTCGCCTGGATCTCTCCCTGCGCTGATCAGCTGAGCTTGTCAGCGCAGAAAATGAGGTAAGTGCAGCCTTGCCAGCTTTCCTCACTGAGATAAAGAAACAGAGTCCTGAGGTAACAAAACAGTGTCCCAACCCTTAACAGGGTTGTTCTTGCCACTGCAGGTGCTGAGAAACACCCCACTATTCGTGCCCAAAACAGGGCTCTGTTTTTTGGGCATTAAATTGTGGCCTATACTTGTTTGATCTCACCCTTCACATTTATGGTAGTTACCCTGTATTCCCACATTATTACAATTCTGGTCGCCACATGAACAGAATGATGGGGAGGCTATGGAGAGGGTGCAGAGGAGGTGTACCAGGAGGTTTACCAGGATGTTGCCTGGTCAGGAGGGTGTTAGCTATGTGGAGAGGCTGAATAGACTTGGACTGTTTTCATTCGAAAGACGGAGGTTGAGGGGCAACCTGATAGAGGTCTACAAGATTATGAGAGGCATGGATAGTGTGGATTCGCAGGCACATTTTCCCAGGGTGGAGGAGTCAGTCATTAGGAGGCATAGGCTTAAGGTCCATGGGGCAACGTTCAGAGGAGATGTTCAAGACAGGTATTTTACGCAGAGGGTGGTGAGTGCCTGGAACGCGCTGCCATGGGAGGTTGTGGAAGCAGATACATTAACGGCGTTCAAAAGGCATCTTGACAAATTCATGGAGAGGATGGGTACAGAGGGATACGGCACTTGGAACTGCTGAGGGTTTTGGCCAAGATGATATCATGACCGGTACAGGCTTGGAGGGCCGAAGAGCCTGTTCCTCTGCCGTATTGTTCTTTGTTGTTTGTACGAGTGAAGTTTCGGATATCTGGCGGGAGCAGTCTAACTGTGCTTTGCAGTCAATTGGAACTGAGCAGGAGCTAAAGAGACACCAAGCTTTATTCTCTGGAGGGAAGGCCATGAGCTCTTGGATTGCAGAACCCCTGATCTATAATGATCATTCTGCACTCAGTGCTGCAGATATTGTAACACATTCTGATGTTCGCATTGAAGTGCAGTTACCACAAGAAATTTACAACTGTGTGAGAAGGAAGCTGCTGGGTGAAACATGGTGCCTGGTGTCATATTCTTTGAAGGCCACCAACCAGCAGTAATTATAGCAGCAATTACTGAAAGGCAAAGACCCCAGGACATGACAGAGAGAAAAAAAGAGATTTTGAAACAGGCTTGCAGAACACAATCATCAAAGAAAAGACACTGCTTTTCATGTGCCTTGGAAATGTACAAATGTACTGTGGGACTGTCTTCCCATATTCAACAGACTTGAGAGCACAGACTTTAATCCTTCTGCTCAACCCAAAAATATTGTTTCGCAAGAAGTAATCTTGATGACATATCTACTTCAGGGTTACAGAGAGAAGGCAGGAAAGTGGAATGAGTGAGCGTTAGATCAGCCAGGTTCTTATTAAATGGCGGAACAAGCTCGAAGGGCTAAATGGCCTAACCCTGCTCCTATTACTTATGGTCTTAGGAACCTGCTGCAAGAACTGTTTATTGAGACCATTTTGGACGTCAGTGATGCACATCAACCGTGATAACTTGACTGGTAAAACCCCTTACGGAATAAGCACAAAAAACATCTGCCCGAGAGTTTCCTTGAACTTTCAACACCTGAGGGGTCCTCAGAATCAAAGAACAAAGAAAAATTCAACACAGGAACAGGCCATTCAGCCCTTTTACAATGGCAGTGACAACTTTAATTTAGCATGGCTACATCTTTAATGCTGTTTCCATTGAAATAGGACTTTTTTAAAAAATGACCGAAGCTCATATGACTCAGTAGGTAAGTGCACCACTTGGTGCATATTTATACAAACCAGAAAGATCAATTCCAACTCCCTCCAAAAAGTTTGTATTTTGCTTTGTGCAGTGTACTGCTTCCATAAACGAGCATAGCTCTTTATGGGGTCGGTCTTGACTTTGCAAGAGAAGTAACCAGTTTTTCAGATGAGACGTTAAGCCAAGGACTTGCCTGTCCTCTCAAAAATCTCATTGCAGTATTGAGAGAAAAGCAGTGGAGTTCTCCCAGCATCCCAGCTGCTCATTATCCCACAATCCATATCACAATATAGGGTGGCACGGTGGCACAGTGGTTAGCACTGCTGCCTCACAGCGCCAGGTTTGATTCCGACTTTGGGTGACTGTGGAGTTTGCACGTTTTGTCAGAACAAATGGCGTAAAACGGCCACCAAACTTGCGTTTGGCTGGGGGCTAGCATGCAGGCAGCGGAGAGCATCCGCCTCTAGCTGCCAATATGGCCCAGAGAATTGCTGGGTCCATGGCCGCGCAAGTGCAAGGCGGCGGCTTGCAGCGGCTTGCAGCGGCCGCGCCGTGCTACATGGCGGCAGCCGCTGGCGGACACGGCCCGCAAAATAGTCTCCCCCTTTAACCAGCTCGCATGCCTCGAGCCACCCTCTCACAGTGCCCCCATCCCTGATAATGTCCCCCCTGCCCGTGGGTCGGCCTCATGGACTGTGGCAACGCTGGACTGAGTCCACAGCCGCCATGCCGAGTTCCCGACGGATGAGACCACACATCGCGTGTGATGCCGACGGGAACTCGGCCAGTCGCGGACGGAGCATCGGGGGATGGCCTGAGGCAATCCCCTGAGGCCATCAATATGTTGCGCGATGTACTCAGCTTTAGCGATGCTCCGCCCCCGATTTGGTTGGAAACTTTGATCCTCCGGCCAATTGCCAAACACGATTTTGGCGTCGGCGACCGAAGAATCCAGCCCATCGTCTCAGCAGTTGGGAACCCGGAGTGGCGGTTGCGGACTGTGTCCAGCGCTGCCACAGTCAAGTTGGAGCCGTGCTGCTGGCCGGCACCATGTTTTATTGCGCGACCGTGCCAAGCCGTCGCCATGCGCATGCATGGCCACAGACTCGGCCATTCTCCGGCCGTTTATTTCATTTGCGTGGCGTGGCAACTGCTAGCCCCTCACTGGTCGCAGGATCGGTGAGGGGCCAGAGCCGATTTTTTTCCACGTAAAACCCCACAGATCCTCCGCACTTAGCCTCTAAAACAGAGAATCCAGCCCCATGTTCTCCCACTAGAGGTGAATTGCACCGGGTTTAAGATCTCCTTGGGAGCGCAAACCAGCAAGCAATTCAGTGTTCCATACAATGTAAATTTATACATGGCGTGGAATATAAGGAATTTCAAAGGGAATGCTGCCATTCTGAGTGGGTGGCCCAATAACAAGGTCCCGTGACAGGTGTCAGGGCAGCCCCACCCTCCCCTGCACCGCAAATTAACCCCAAACCCACCCCCTGCACCAAACAGCAGCCCCCTACCCCTGGATTGCCTGCGATCCCCCCAAAGTGACTCGACCCACCTCCCCCAAGAGACCACTGTAATACGGAGACCCCCCCTCCCATGGAGTCCTGTAATAGCGAGACCACCCCCATGAACCATGTAATATGGGGACCCCCTCCCCCCAGGAACCCCCTGACCAAAGCAACCCCTGAAATAGGGGAACCCCGCACAGGGAGTTCCTGCCTAATGGAACCTCTCTCCCCATCCAGAAAAGAACACCCTATCTGGAAGCTGGAGAGCAGCCCAGACAGGATAGTGAGAAGAAATACAACTGTAACATTTATAGAACATAGAACATAGAACAATACAGCGCAGTACAGGCCCTTCGGCCCACGATGTTGCACCAAGACAAAAGCCATCTAACCTACACTATGCCATTATCATCCATATGTTTATCCAATAAACTTTTAAATGCCCTCAATGTTGGCGAGTTCACTACTGTAGCAGGTAGGGCATTCCACGGCCTCACTACTCTTTGCGTAAAGAACCTACCTCTGACCTCTGTCCTATATCTATTACCCCTCAGTTTAAAGTTATGTCCCCTCGTGCCAGCCATTTCCATCCGCGGGAGAAGGCTCTCACTGTCCACCCTATCCAACCCCCTGATCATTTTGTATGCCTCTATTAAGTCTCCTCTTAACCTTCTTCTCTCCAACGAAAACAACCTCAAGTCCATCAGCCTTTCCTCATAAGATTTTCCCTCCATACCAGGCAACATCCTGGTAAATCTCCTCTGCACCCGCTCCAAAGCCTCCACATCCTTCCTGTAATGCGGTGACCAGAACTGTACGCAATACTCCAAATGCGGCCATACCAGAGTTCTGTACAGCTGCAACATGACCTCCCGACTCTGGAACTCAATCCCTCTACCAATAAAGGCCAACACTCCATAGGCCTTCTTCACAACCCTATCAACCTGGGTGGCAACTTTCAGGGATCTATGTACATGGACACCTAGATCCCTCTGCTCATCCACACTTTCAAGAACTTTACCATTAGCCAAATATTCCGCATTCCTGTTATTCCTTCCAAAGTGAATCACCTCACACTTCTCTACATTAAACTCCATTTGCCACCTCTCAGCCCAGCTCTGCAGCTTATCTATATCCCTCTGTAACCTGCTACATCCTTCCACACTATCGACAACACCACCGACTTTAGTATCGTCTGCAAATTTACTCACCCACCCTTCTGCGCCTTCCTCTAGGTCATTGATAAAAATGACAAACAGCAACGGCCCCAGAACAGATCCTTGTGGTACTCCACTTGTGACTGTACTCCATTCTGAACATTTCCCATCAACCACCACCCTCTGTCTTCTTTCAGCTAGCCAATTTCTGATCCACATCTCTAAATCACCCTCAATCCCCAGCCTCCGTATTTTTTGCAATAGCCTACCGTGGGGAACCTTATCAAACGCTTTGCTGAAATCCATATACACCACATCAACTGCTCTACCCTCGTCTACCTGTTCAGTCACCTTCTCAAAGAACTCAATAAGGTTTGTGAGGCATGACCTACCCTTCACAAAGCCATGCTGACTATCCCTGATCATATTATTCCTATCTAGATGATTATAAATCGTGTCTCTTATAATCCCCTCCAAGACTTTACCCACTACAGACGTGAGGCTCACCGGTCTATAGTTGCCGGGGTTGTCTCTGCTCCCCTTTTTGAACAAAGGGACCACATTTGCTGTCCTCCAGTCCTCTGGCACTATTCCTGTAGCCAATGATGACATAAAAATCAAAGCCAAAGGTCCAGCAATCTATTCCCTGGCCTCCCAGAGAATCCTAGGATAAATCCCATCAGGTCCCGGGGACTTATCTATTTTCAGCCTGTCCAGAATTGCCAACACCTCTTCCCTACGTACCTCAATGACATCTATTCTATTAGCCTGGGGCTCAGCATTCTCCTCCACAACATTATCTTTTTCCTGAGTGAATACTGACGAAAAATATTCATTTAGTATCTCGCCTATCTCTTCAGACTCCACACACAATTTCCCATCCCTGTCCTTGACTGGTTCTACTCTTTCCCTAGTCATTCGCTTATTCCTGACATACCTATAGAAAGCTTTTGGGTTTTCCTTGATCCTTCCTGCCAAATACTTCTCATGTCCCCTCCTTGCTCGTCTTAGCTCTCTCTTTAGATCCTTCCTCGCTACCTTGTAACTATCCATCGCCCCAACCGAAACTTCACACTTCATCTTCACATAGGCCTCCTTCTTCCTCTTAACAAGAGATTCCACTTCCTTGGTAAACCACGGTTCCCTCGCTCGACGCCTTCCTCCCTGTCTGACCGGTACATACTTATCAAGAACACGCAGTAGCTGATCCTTGAACAAGCCCCACTTATCCAGTGTGCCCAACACTTGCAGCCTACTTCTCCACCTTATCCCCCCCAAGTCACGTCTAATGGCATCATAATTGCCCTTCCCCCAGCTATAACTCTTGCCCTGCGGTGTATACTTATCCCTTTCCATCATTAACGTAAACGTCACCGAATTGTGGTCACTGTCCCCAAAGTGCTCTCCTACCTCCAAATCCAACACCTGG
This sequence comes from Scyliorhinus torazame, assembly GCF_047496885.1. Taxonomy (NCBI): domain Eukaryota; kingdom Metazoa; phylum Chordata; class Chondrichthyes; order Carcharhiniformes; family Scyliorhinidae; genus Scyliorhinus; species Scyliorhinus torazame. The sequence continues at coordinate 62,618,176 of NC_092728.1, forward strand.
CCTGGTTCATTACCCAAAACCAAATCCAACGTGGCCTCGCCTCTTGTTGGCCTGTCAACATATTGTTTCAGGAAACCCTCCTGCACACACTGTACAAAAAACGACCCATCTATTGTACTCGAACTATATCTTTTCCAGTCAATATTTGGAAAGTTAAAGTCTCCCATAATAACTACCCTGTTACTTTCGCTCATATCCAGAATCATCTTCGCCATCCTTTCCTCTACATCCCTAGAACTATTAGGAGGCCTATAAAAAACTCCCAACAGGGTGACCTCTCCTTTCCTGTTTCTAACTTCAGCCCATACTACCTCGGAAGAAGAGTCCCCATCTAGCATCCTCTCCGCCACCGTAATACTGCTCTTGACTAGCAGCGCCACACCTCCCCCTCTTTTGCCTCCTTCTCTGAGCTTACTAAAACACCTAAACCCCGGAACCTGCAACATCCATTCCTGTCCCTGCTCTATCCATGTCTCCGAAATGGCCACAACATCGAAGTCCCAGGTACCAACCCATGCTGCCAGTTCCCCTACCTTGTTTCGTATACTCCTGGCATTGAAGTAGACACACTTCAAACCACCTACCTGAACACTGGCCCCCTCCTGCGACGTCAAATCTGTGCTCCTGACCTCTATACTCTCATTCTCCCTTACCCTAAAACTACAATCCAGGTTCCCATGCCCCTGCTGCATTAGTTTAAACCCCCCCAAAGAGCACTAACAAATCTCCCCCCCAGGATATTTGTGCCCCTCAGGTTCAGATGTAGACCATCCTGTCTGTAGAGGTCCCACCTTCCCCAGAAAGAGCCCCAGTTATCCAGAAATCTGAATCCCTCCCGCCTGCACCATCCCTGTAGCCACGTGTTTAAATGCTCTCTCTCCCTATTCCTCATCTCACTATCACGTGGCACGGGCAACAACCCAGAGATAACAACTCTGTTTGTTCTAGTTCTGAGCTTCCATCCTAGCTCCCTGAAAGCCTGCCTGACATCCTTGTCCCCTTTCCTACCTATGCCGTTAATGCCAATGTGGACCACGACTTGGGGCTGCTCCCCCTCCCCCCTAAGGACCCGGAAAACATGATCCGAGACATCACGTACCCTTGCACCTGGGAGGCAACATACCAAACGTGAGTCTCTCACGCTCCCACAAAATCTCCTATCTGTGCCCCTGACTATAGAGTCCCCAATTACTAATGCTCTGCTCATCTCCCCCCTTCCCTTCTGAGCAACAGGGACAGACTCCGTGCCAGAGGCCCGTACCCCATGGCTTACCCCTGGTAAGTCCCCCCCCCCCCCACAAGTATCCAAAGCGGTATACTTGTTTCTCAGGGGAACGACCGCAGGGGATCCCTGCACTGACTGCTTTTTCCCAGTCCCTCTTACAGTTACCCACCTATCTCCAATCTTTGGTGTAACTAATTCCCTGAAGCTGCTATCTATGACCCCTTCTGCCTCCCGAATGATCCGAAGTTCTTCCAACTCCAGCTCCAGTTCCCTAATTCGGTCTTGGAGGAGCTGGAGATGGCAGCACTTCCTGCAGGTAAAATCAGCAGGGACACTAACTGCATCCCTCACCTCAAACATCCTGCAGGAGGAACATTGCACTCCCTTCCCTGCCATTCCTCTTACTTTCTACCAAGATCTGGCTAACAACTAAATTACATTTTTATTTTAAAAAAAATAATATAATAAAATATGGTACTTACCTCAGACCAATGGGTTTTATTATTAGGTTAGAGGAGGAGAGCGGGTGGGAGACACTACACGTGTAGTGTCTCGGGTTTCCTCTCCACCAGAATTTATTGGTGAGGGTCTTCCCAGACGTCCGCGGGTCGACTTCCTGTACACGCCTAAAAAACTAATTTAAAAAAAAAGAAAAATTCTCAGCTCCTGCTGAAATTGACTAACCAGCCAGCTCCACTCCCGCCGAAATCGACTGGCCTGCCCCTGCAAAGACAAGTGCTTTTAAAGGTTGACTTACCTCCCAGCAGCCACTTCCGCAATGCTCCCACTGAAACTGACTCACCAGCTGATTCTCCCGCCGAGAATTTATGTTGAAGATCCACGTGCACATTCCTGAAGGAGAGTAGCTGTAACCTGTGTCTGGTTCCCACAGATCCATTTGCTGCAAGCCATTCATAGCTTTCCAGTCGTGGTCTGTGATTTACAGTTTCTACAAACCATCTGCAGCTGTGATTCATTCATCTCCCTTCATGGTTCAGCAGCCTGCGTGGTGAAAATCCAATGTTTACACGCATTGACCACATCAAAGGGAGGCAAGTGCAGTGCAGTCACAGGCTTGAGTGATTAGAATGCACTTGGTGCTTGGAAGGCACCTACCTCCCATTGGTCCACCACGCCAGGGCCACATTGGTAGAAACCGCATAAACCGCACATCCAACACTCACCACCAGTGGGCACGGCTCCAACCTCACACTCACGATCACCGACATGGTCTCAAAGATCGATGCTCAGAACAAGACCAATTTTGGGCAGGACCAGAACATATGCTAATGGTTCACTGGCCCCCTTAAACACCTCTCACACCTATCCTCCATCTCGGGGAAGTGCCCATTCATGCGCGCCTTTGGTCATGTGCACCCTATGGGTCTTTTTGGAGTGCTGAAGAAGGAGGGAGAGATGTGTTGAGAGGTGGCATCATGTTGGAGGTGGTGAAAATGGCAGAGAATGAATACAGATGCTGATGGGGTGGAAAGTGAGGACAAGGGAGTCCTATCATGGTTCTGGGATGGACTGGAATGGGTGAGAGCAGAAGTGCAGGAATTGAGATGGACATGGTTGAGGGCCCTGACAAGGAAAATGGGAGGAATACCCCGATTAGTGAAAATTGAAGAGATATCAGAACTGCTGCTGGAAGGTTACATCATCAGAACATATGTGACAGTGATGGTGAGGTTGGAAGAATGAAATGGACATTTACAACAAACACAGTTTAAGGAAGGGCAGTCAGTGGGCTTATAGTGAATAGACTATCCCTTGAAATGGAATCCGAGAAGTGTGAGGAAGGAAGGGAAGAATTGAAGATTGACCAAGTGAAGAGTGGCAATTGAAAGTAACGTAGATTAAATGTTTCAGTTTTGGGTGTCCTGTTCCTTAAAGTTGCATTGAGTAATCCCTATCAGCTCTGCTAATTCGAGGTGATTACTTACAACATCCAGGAGAGGTATATATTTTCCATCACAATGTTAATAGTTTCTAAGGTTGCAGATCATACAAATGGATGTAGTACAGGCTTTTCTAAACACATGAAAAAATATATATATAATATATATAGTTGCAGAGAAGTGAGAACGTTTTGGGGACAAGGAGGAGGTCTAACTGCACAGCATGCAAAAGATACTGAATATTTCCCAACAGTCTTTACAGATAATCAACAAACATATGTGTGCACTAGGCAGACATGGAAAACTTGTTCGAAGCAACTGCGGAAGAAAAATTTGTTCTGAAAAAGTTAGTGGAAGCCAGGATTGGAAAGTCACAGGGCTGTGAAGGCAAGGATCTTGAGTTGTTGGAAGATCACAGAGGAGAGAATATCTGCGCTGGCCACACATTTCCCTTCCTCTATGAAAAGGCAAGCCTTGCCAAGGAGCTGGACCTTTGCCAAGATAACACCTTCATTGAAGTGGGGAGATGTTTTTCTGTAGTCCAGAAAATCTAAAGTCAGCTTTGAAAAAAATATTGGAATCAATAATTCAAAATAAAATTAGCCAGCATTTAATCAAGTGCAGCCAGCACATATTTGTAAAAGGCAAGTTGTGTTTGATGAAGGTAATTGTTTTCCTTTAAGAATTAACTGATTGATTGAATTGTTAAAGGAGTGCAATAGATGAAGTGCAGATTGATTTTCAGAAGTCGTTCTCTTGGGTGTCTCAAAAGGTATTGTCAGAAAAATTCTGCTTTATGCTGTACAAGGAAGTGTGATATTACGGATAGAATGTAGCTGGTGGACAGGAAACAACGGGTGGGATTCTCCGGCCTCCCAGCTACGTGTTTCTCGGCAGGGGGAGGCAGCGCACCGTTCGCTGGCGGAGGGGATCTCTGCTCCCACCACTGTCCATGGGATTTACCATTAAAGCCACCCCACGCCGCTGGGACCCATGGGCGGGAGTCCGTTGCTGGCGGGACCAGAGAAGCCCGCCACCAGATAACGGCTGGAGAATTCAGCCAAACTTAAATGAGTGTTTTCCTAGATGGAAGCAAGTTGGAAACAATGTCATCCGAAGATGGGGTTGCAACCACCGTGGTTTCCACTCCACATCTCAGTAAGTTGAACTTGGATAGTGGAAGCAATGTGTCAAAATTTGCAGATAATCCACAAAAATAGGTGATCTTGTAAATAGTAAAGCAGAATGAGCAGATAAATGGCAACTGCAATGTAATGTGGATAAGTATAGGGCAAATGAAGAAGGGATAAAAGTGTACACCCAATGAAATGATGCTGATGAGTATTGTAGTATCTCTTATTTTATCTTCAAATGAGAGTCGATAGTCTGGTTGATTGGAGGTGTCAAAAATACAACTTTATTGCTACTTATTCACTTGAATACACTTGAATAAGAACTGAATCAAAAATTAGAAACAAAATATCAAACAATACATACAAGGGTCAAACACATGGCAAAAACGCATTAAACATAAAAGCATAAAGAAATCACTTTATACACAAACAAACGGATAGATGATTCAAAAATTCAGGAAGGTAGGAAGTCAGGAAGAAAACCTTGACCACATGGTCTTACTTTTAAGGGAATCCTTAACGATGGTCTAATCCCTCATTTACTCTCATTGGTTTCTAATTCTCAACTGAGACCTGATTTGTTCAAATAGATGTCGTTACTTAGAGGATGATTTATTCATCAAATATGGACCATTACTTAAGATTGACTGTTATCCATTAGGAATAATTTAGTGTCTATGTACGCGCTCATGAAAATAGATTTCTCATCTACTGCTGGCCATAGGCCGCGCTGTAATTAATTATTTGATACATTCTTATTACTGAATGCACTGAAATACAATGGTCTATTCATTATATGGAACATTCGTTGGAACAATATTTAAATTTCTACAGACAAGACCCGAAAGTTTAATAGTTAATTAATTATCTGAATCAATGACTATCTTTTCACAGTCATGTCATTTTGAATAATTTCATCTTTTAGATATGCACAAAATCAGAATCTAAAAAATCACTAAATCAATGAATCAATAAGTCCATAACCTATCAAGTATGAATAGAAAAACCAAGTTACAACAAACAATTACAGAACCACTGAAAATCCAAAGATGGGTAGATCAAGACTTAAAAAGACTCACATATTATTTGGGATATCAGTGAGGATTTTGAATTATTACTGAATAAGGAGAGGGATTAACAGAAATAATTGATGTATAAGGTCGTTAAAGTATGGGCTGGTTTGTTACAGATTGGTTGAGGCGGAGTTTAATGCACCCTTTGTTGGAAAACTGGATATATATTTGCATCTGAAAAAGTAACAAGGCAGTGTGAAGAAAGCAAAGTTGTGGGACCAGTTCTCCTGTACTATGCCTTTTCAAATCTTCATTGATATGATTTTAATTTGTTTAGAATTAAATTCATTTTCAGACAAGGAGATCAAATGTATCTTTCTCTAAACATTTGCCACTAGAATTATAGAATGATACAGCATTGAAGGAGGACATTCAGCTCATCATGCCTCTGCTGGTTCTTTGATAAAGACATTCAAATAATGCCACACTCCTGGTCTCCTCATACTGTTGTTGCTCCAACCAGGAGATCAGCTGTTATGGTACATCGCATCTGTCTGTCTCGCACTCTCCTCACAGCCACTGCAGCTCCTCTGCACCCGCACTGTCACATCTGCCTTCCAACTACCCCGAGGTCTGCTGCCTTCCACTTTGTCCTCTTCCAGAAGAGATCTCTGTAGCATTTCAGCTCCGATCAAATGGCTGAAATAGTGATCTTTTATTTACTGGATGTCAGATTTTAGAGTTCTCCTTGTTCTTGCAATTTCAAGCACTTCTTTGTCGATCTTATGGTCTTGGTGTAGAGCAGATATTATACAAAATCATCTCAGGAAACCTAGATTCAGAACGATTGTGTATTAACCAACGCATTGGAGAGAGTACAGGTTGGATTCTCCCAAAATGGTACTATGTCCTCACGCCGGCGTAAAAACACTGGAGTTTTACTCTCGAGATTCCTGCAAAAAAGTACAGCTATTTCAATGCCCTGCAGGGGGCGAGCAGGGACGGGGAGTAATTCACGCTGCGGATATGGACCCCTGCACTTCCGGTTTTCAGTCCGTGCAGGTGCACGGCAGAGGCATGCAGTGGCCGCTCCAAGCGCCATGGCGGACTTAGACCGCGGAGGCAGACTGAAAAATTAGATCCCCCCCCCCCCAGATCGGCCATGCACCTGAGGATCTGACCACGTGGATCTTAACCCCGTCTGCCTTTAAGGCCCACCCCGTCCCCCTCCCGGTGCCCGATCCCCCCGACCCACCAGGGCGGCCTCGGACTGAGGCCGCAGCTGCTACGCCAGCATCCCGACTGGCAATACCAGGTTAGTTCCATGCCATTGGCAAATCGGCCTGTCGGGAGCGGAGGATCGCTGGGCTGGCCTCTGTCAATGGGCCCCCAGCCGCACGACGTACTCCTCGATCACGCCGATTCTCGGGTCCCGGAGAATCGCCGAACCAGCACCGGGCCCAAATTTGGCATGAAATTGGAATCTCCGCCCGTGCACAGAACGCAATTTTGGTGCTGGTCTGTGGAGAATCCAGCCCTACAACCACAGAGAAGGATCTCTGGAGATGACTTTACTCGGTTGAGAAATCAAGCAATACTTCTTACATTGTAGGTCACGTGAGCATAACATTATTTACATTAAACGTTGTCTGGTTCAGACTTTTACATTAAACAAGTTGCAGTTGTTCACAAGTCAGAGTAAGTATTTTTCATCTTTATCCTTTTATGGCTCCTCTCTAATCTATTCCCGTGTTGCTAGCCGGCTTGGCACTATTAGCTGTGACTGAGTCCTTTGCCATATCAGCATGTTGCTGGGCGATGTCTTTACCCTGAGTATGGAATTTCCCTTAAACTTTCTCCAACGCAATATAAGTTCAACAAAACCTCTATAAAATCCCTTAATAAGCTATAATTATTGTTTGCCGAGTAAATTGTTGTAATTAAACCCTATTCATTGTTTCACCTCTTACAGTCTGTGCATGGAATTTGTTAGCACACATTCACGTTTCAAAGACCTCTATTTCCTCCCCTGCTCTTCACTTATTATCCAGGTTTCTGAGTTTTACCAGGAAAATGGATAGAATGCAACATCTTATGACTTTTCATTATTACCAGCCTGAGTATTCTTGTTGTCAACATATCCGACAACTTCACAAAATTGCTTTTTGCCATGCCTTAGCCTCCTTTTAATTCCAGTGTTGCATCAGCCAGCTTCTGTTATCATTTGTCCGAAATGTATAAACTTGCAATAATTTCAGGAGGCACGGAGCGAAATGCCAAACTGGATTATTTTAAACTGAAAGTAATGCTGCTATCACGGCACACAAGACAACCGTCCGAGACCAGGACTATCAGGAAATGCCAGTCCGGGTCTGTGAGCTACCTTTTAAAGGTCCCGCTGAGTAGCCCCAGCTGGGTGGGCAAGGTCGCCATGGCAACTCACATTCTATGAAGCCCACAGGGAGATCAAGCAACGACACCCTGTGGTCCTCGTGAGGGTTATCACAAACCCTATCTTCTTTGTTTCAGTGTAACACATACATCCACTTCAATCTTCACTCTAGTTTCTTCCAATGTCCTCCTTCTAACTGTCCTTTTGGCTTTTAGGTTCATTCCATAACTCCTAAATTTTACTTGATCTGTGATATTTTGTCAGGTTTCTGCTCATCAGCAAATTGCCCCAGCACAGCATGAAATCCTTTCCTTTCAGGTTTGAATGTTACTCTCAAATCTTTTTTTTTTAACAAACAATTTTAATGAGATATTTTTTGGCATTACAAACAACAACAGTATAAAAACCGTGTACAAAGAACAATAAACATAGTGCAAACACCGACACTCGTCCCTCCAAGACCCGCCTATGTTACTATCAAATCTGCTTCCACCAGATTTTCAGGTAATGCAGCTCCGGATCACAGCAACTCGTTGCATTTTTAAAAGACGTTTTCCTCATGAGCTCTCTGGTTTGTTGACCAATCATCTTGGGTCTGTTTCTTCTGTTGATTAATTCTTCTGCCACCTGCCTTGTGAGTGTCCCTTTAAGAAAGGTTTTGTTTGACCACATGGCTTGTCGCATGGCTTCAGTGATGTCATTTGTGGGTGGAGCTGGGCTGTGGCTGTCAGATGAGAGGGGGTTTAGTGTTTTTGGTTTCAGTTTTGGTTCGTTGCTTTCGACTGCAGAAGAAAAAAGCAGTGTTTCCCTGTTTTCTCTGTTTGCTTTATTTTATAGTTGTCCCAGGGAATTGAAAGCACAATGGGTGTGGCAAACTGCCTTGGTAAGTTTAAATATAGAGTTGCTTTCCGGAAGGAGTTTTGAATCTGTTGGTTGGAACTGCATCAGAATCTCAGAGAAAGAACCAGTCCCATTCAAGTGAGATTACAGTGTGCTGGGCCATACCCCTGAAAAGGGCTTTGGTCCATACGAGTCCGTAATTAAGAAAGCAAATGCAATGTTGTCATTCATCTCAAGAGGCTTGGAATATAAAAACAGGGATGTACTTCTGAAGCATTAGTTAGGCCCCATTTAGAATACTGTGAGCAATTTTGGGCCCCACACCTCAGGAAGGACATACTGGCACTGGAGCGGGTCCAGCGGAGATTCACACGGATGATCCCAGGAATGGTAGGCCTAACATACGATGAACGTCTGAGGATCCTGGGATTATATTCATTGGAGTTTAGGAGGTTGAGGGCTATGGAGAGAGAGCGGGTAAATGAAATTGAAATCAGCCATGATTGAATGGTGGAGTGGACTCGATGGGCCGAATGGCCTTACTTCCGCTCCTATGTCTTATGGTCTTATGGTTTATTGGATTTTGTATTGAATTGGAACAGCTACTAAGGGGGATTCATTAAGAGTGAAATATATAGATTACTGTAACTGTTGTATGTTTTTTCATGTTTGTAATTGAGAACAACTGTTCCATATGCTAACTGTTTTATATATGTTAACTACATTCTTATAATTATCTTTGTTGTGATAAAAGCGCCTAGGAAGTCTGATGAATCACACCTGAAGTGAAGGCTCTTGTGTTCATCCCAGCCAAATTCAACATTAAAGTTATAGGTTAAGTGAGCTTCATAATACACTTTGGAGTTTCTAAGCCCTGGCCCATAACACACTGTAAACAGTCTTTCCTTACTTTCTCAATCAAAGCCGTTCGCAATTTTGAACACCTGTTTCTCCTTTGAGCACTTAATCTGCTCCAAGAAGAATAATCTCAGCTCCTCCAGCATCTCCAAGTTACTTGAAGTCTCTCACCCCATTCTCGTCAATCTCTTTTCTGCACCCTCACTGTGGCCAATTGACACCCTTCCAGTTTGAGGACAAACCAGCTTTTTCCAAATGTTTGGAGCAACAAATAGTTTTGTGCTCTATTCCTCGGTTTTATAGCAGCCTTCACAACCTCTTCTAACGCCTTCAGACATATGTGAACATACACCCTCACATTTCAGTTCCTGAATCCCTTGTAAGATTCTACCAATTATTCCAGATTGCCACATCTCACTTTTTCTACAGGCGCCACTTCCTACTTCCCTGTGTGAAATTACTCTGCCATGAAGTTTATTACTATTCCCCTCATTGTTTACTACATGTCTGAGCTTAGTGTCATCTGTAAACAGTGATCACTATATCCAAGTTCAGGTTGCAATACGTTTCAGGAGGTCTAGAAGGGGTCACGAAAAGTCATTGGCAAATAGGGTTAAGGAAAATCCCAAGGCTTTTTACACGTACATAAAAAGCAAGAGGGTAGCCAGGGAAAGGGTTGGCCCACTGGAGGATAGGCAAGGGAATCTATGTGTGGAGCCAGAGGAAATGGGCGAGGTACTAAATGAATACTTTGCATCAGTATTCACCAAAGAGAAGAAATTGGTAGATGTTGAGTCTGGAGAAGGGTGTGTAGATAGCCTGGGTCACATTGAGATCCAAAAAGACGAGGTGTTGGGTGTCTTAAAAAATATTAAGGTCGATAAGTCCCCAGGGCCTGATGGGATCTACCCCAGAATACTGAAGGAGGCTGGAGAGGAAATTACTGAGGCCTTGACAGAAATCTTTGGATCCTCACTGTCTTCAGGGGATGTCCCGGAGGACTGGAGAATAGCCAATGTTGTTCCTCTGTTTAAGAAGGGTAGCAAGGATAATCCAGGGAACTACAGGCCGGTGAGCCTTACTTCAGTGGTAGGGAAATTACTGGAGAGAATTCTTCGAGACAGGATCTACTCCCATTTGGAAGCAAATGGACGTATTAGTGAGAGGCAGCATGGTTTTGTGAAGGGGAGGTCGTGTCTCACTAACTTGATAGAGTTTGTCGAGGAGGTCACTAAGATGATTGATGCAGGTAGGGCAGTGGATGTTGTCTATATGGACTTCAGTAAGGCCTTTGACAAGGTCCCTCATGGTAGACTAGTACAAAAGGTGAAGTCACACGGGACCAGGGGTGAGCTGGCAAGGTGGATACAGAACTGGCTAGGTCATAGAAGGCAGAGAGTAGCAATGGAAGGATGCTTTTCTAATTGGAGGGCTGTGACCAGTGGTGTTCCACAGGGATCAGTGCTGGGACCTTTGCTCTTTGTAGTATATATAAATGATTTGGAGGAAAATGTAACTGGTCTGATTAGTAAGTTTGCAGACGACACAAAGGTTGGTGGAATTGCGGATAGCGATGAGGACTGTCAGAGGATACAGCAGGATTTAGATTGTTTGGAGACTTGGGCGGAGAGATGGCAGATGGAGTTTAATCCGGACAAATGTGAGATAATGCATTTTGGAAGGTCTAATGCAGGTAGGGAATATACAGTGAATGGTAGAACCCTCAAGAGTATTGAAAGTCAAAGAGATCTAGGAGTACAGGTCCACAGGTCATTGAAAGGGGCAACACAGGTGGAGAAGGTAGTCAAGAAGGCATACGGCACGCTTGCCTTCATTGGCCGGGGCATTGAGTATAAGAATTGGCAAGTCATGTTGCAGCTGTATAGAACCTTAGTTAGGCCACACTTGGAGTATAGTGTTCAATTCTGGTCGCCACACTACCAGAAGGATGTGGAGGCTTTAGAGAGGGTGCAGAAGAGATTTACCAGAATGTTGCCTGGTATGGAGGGCATTAGTTATGAGGAGCGGTTGAATAAACTCGGTTTGTTCTCACTGGAACGAAGGAGGTTGAGGGGAGACCTGATAGAGGTCTACAAAATTATGAGGGGCATAGACAGAGTGGATAGTCAGAGGCTTTTCCCCAGGGTAGAGGGGTCAATTACTAGGGGGCATAGGTTTAAGGTGAGAGGGGCACGGTTTAGAGTAGATGTACGAGGCAAGTTTTTTACGCAGAGGGTAGTGGGTGCCTGGAACTTGCTACCGGAGGAGGTGGTGGAAGCAGGGACAATAGTGACATTTAAGGGTCATCTTGGCAAATACATGAATAGGATGGGAATAGAGGGATACGGACCCAGGAAGTGTAGAAGATTGTAGTTTAGTCGGGCAGCATGGTCGGCACGGGCTTGGAGGGCCGAAGGGCCTGTTCCTGTGCTGTACATTTCTTTGTTCTTTGTTCTTTGTTCACTAAAAGGTAGTCCGAAAAATAATCTCCAGGGATCACATTTTCGATCTCCTGAAAAAGAAGTGTTCCCCATTACCCTCCGCATTGCCTTTATGTTTGCTGCTAATCTATTCCCGTACTGTCTCTCTAATTCATTTCCTCTGTACAGTCTATATTCAGCTTGCTTCTCTACTGTATTATTAACCTTACATTTGTGATTACTACCCTTGTTTCAGTGAGCTATTTAAAATATTCACCAGGGCATCGTGCGCAACCTCTGCCATTTCTTTCAGTACCTTGCCATAAACCTTCAGTTCATTTCCCAGGAGATTAGTTAGAACCTACTGGAGTTGCAATCTTACAATTTTTAACTTATTCAATCTTGACATGTGGGTATCGCTGGCAAGGCCAACATTTATTTTCCATTCCCGAGTGCCCTCTCAGAAGTGCAGATGAGTGGCCTTGATGAACCGTTGCTATCTATGTGGTAGACAAACAGCGCCAGGGAGAGAAATCATTGGCCCAGGTGCTTTGCTTGCTTCTGGTCACCTTATCGCACACACTCACTGCCCCCCTACCTCCCCCAGTAACTCTTCCCCCCCCCCCCCGCCCTCCTCCACCCCATTTAACCCTCCCCATCATATCGTATGGGTGTCCAGAATGGAAACTGTTGTCACAGTGGGTTCGGACTGTTTTATTTCTTGGTCTTCCGTATTATGCAACCAGCTCCGTATCTTTGAACCCAGCCTTGGGCAATATCGAGTCATCAACATCCAAAATATCAGGACATCAACATCCTTAACACTGCAATAACAATCCCTCTGTACAAATGAGAATATCTTGAACTAACAGTGACATGTTCTATTGGTTTAAAAATGGCAGAACCTTCCGATAAATTAACACCAACTAATTCACCCACAGGAATGTGCTATTGCCCTTTGCATGGAATGGTAAGGTTTTCACATTTAAATTGAAACAAACCGCATTTATAAATGCCCAACACGGAGTCTACAATAGCAGAGCAAATTATTGCAGGTGCTGCAAATCTGAACAGAAAATGCTGAAAGTGCTCAACAGGCCGGGCAGCATCTGTGGAGAGGGAAATGTTAACACTTCAGTATCTTCACTAGTTCTGATGAAGAGTCACTGATCTCTGTTTAATCTCTGCACAGATGCTGCCCAACATGCTGAGCATTTCCAACTCTTTCTGTTCTTCCTGGAGCACAAAGACCATAAGACCATAAGGAGCAGAATTAGGCCATACCGCCATTCGGTCATGGCTGATATGTTTCTCATCCCCATTCTCTTACCTTCTCCCATTATCCCCTGATCCTCTTATTAATCAAGAACCTATCTAACTCTGCCTTAAAGACACTCAGTGACTTGGCCTCCACAGCCTTCTGCAGCAATAAATTCCACAGATTCACCACCCTCTGGCTGAAGAAATTCCTCCTAATCTCAGTTTTAAAGGATTGTAAATGACCCGTTCTGCCAGACCTCCTAAAAGACAATCAGACTGTTGTGAACCTCTTATCCCCTTCAGCAAAAAACTCAGCAGCAGCTGCCCGGGATCTGATTTGACACATTAAACAGGACTTTCAAAAGTAAGCTAAGATATTTAGAAAAAAACAACTTGCAAAACAAAATCAATGTCAAAGAAATACATTGACATTTTTTGAAAAAAATAATAAAAATGAAGTGCCAAGCAGCAGATCTAACTAATAAAATCTTTTCTTGTGTTCTTAGAAGAAAAGAACAAAGAAAAATACAGCACAGGAACAGGCCCTTCGGCCCTCCAAGCCTGCGCCGACCATGCTGCCCGGCTAAACTAAAATCTTCTACATTTCCGGGGTCCGTATCCCTCTATTCCCATCCTATTCATGTATTTGTCAAGATGCCACTTAAATGTCACTATCGTCCCTGCTTCCACCACCTCCTCCAGCAGCGTGTTCCAGGCACCCACGACCCTCTTTGTAAAAAAACTTGCCTCGAACATCTCCTCTAAACCTTGCCCCTCGTACCTTAAACCTATGTCGCCTAGTAATTGACACCTCTACCCGGGGAAAAAGTTCTTGATTAAGAAGCAGAGCTAGAGAAAAAAATAAAGGGACCCAGTGGCAAGTCCTTATCACCAGAGAAGTGGAAGGGGAACAGAGGCTGAGATAAGGAGTTGGGTTTAACTAACAGTAACCCCCCGGGTGGCCCGTGGCACAGTGGTTAACACTGGGATTACAGCGCTGAGGACCTGGGTTCAAATCCCGGCCCTGGGTCACTGTCTGTGTGGAGTTTGCACATTCTCCCTGTGTCCGCTTGGGTTTCACCCCCAAAACCTAAAGATGTGCATTTTAGGTGAATTGGCCATGCTAAATTGCCCCGTAATTAGAAAAAAATAATAATTGGGTACTCTAAGTTTAAAAAAACTAACAGCAACCTTGCATTCACCTTTGGTGGTGCACACTCCGAGCTGGGGACTTCAGGGGGAACATCCACTTGACATTTCTGGTTGGAGATGCTTCAGCCTTGTCCTTTGCACTGATGTGCTGAGCTTACTCATCATTCGGGGTGGGATATTTGTGGAAACTCCTCCTCCAATTGGATGTAACTTGTTTACTGCCATTGCAGAACTTCGTTGTGATCCGTTAGTTGATGGATCGCTTAGTTTTGTCTATTGCATGCTGCTTACAGTGTTTGGCGTAAGTAGTCCTCTGTTGTAGCTTCTCCAGGTTGACCCCTCATTGTTAGGTATGCCTGGTGCTGCTCCAAGCATGTACTCCTGTCCCCTTCTTTGTTGGATGTTGATGTCCCTCACTTAGAAAACATTCTGTACCAATGTTGCCCTTAGTGCCTCTTCCAGTTAAGGTTCCCTCAGGGTAGATTTTCTCTGGCCAACTGCACTTTGAATCCACAGGGGCACCCTTTAAATAAACCTCCCTTGTTCAATCTCCCGATTCTGTTGCTCTTTGGATTTGGGCCATTATTGCAGAAATGACTGAATTTCCATTTCTTTTTACATTTTTTTTTCTTTAAAAAAAAAAAAAATTTTTTAGAGTATTATTTTTTCACAATTAAGAGGCAATTTAGCGTTTGCCAATCCGTGTGCCCTGCGCATCTTTTTTGGGGGTTGTGGAGGTGGGACCCACGCAGACACGGGGAGAATGTGCAAACTCCACACGGATGGTGACCCGGGCCCGGGATCGAACATGGGTCCTCAGCGTCAGGCAGCAGTGCGCCACCGTGCTGCCATTTGAGATGACCCAATTAGCTGTACTACGTTACCCCTCACAAAATGCTGACGCACAGAATACTCTCACCTCCAGGCGGTTGAATCCCAGAAATGTTCCCAGCTTTGGGGCACACCCAATTTAATCAAAATTCGGACCCTGAGCACATAATTAAGCCTGACATTTCTGTACAGTGCTGATAGCCTGCTGCACTGTTCTTGGTGTCTGCTTCTGGGTAACACATTATATTGAGATCCTGTCCACACGCTCAGATGGACGCAACACACTTGAGGGTGCTCTTGTGGTACTAGAACCTACAGGATTATGGACCATGAACTGGCAGATAGGATCAGACTGAATACTTCATTTGGCTGGAAGTGGCAGGTTGTATCGATATGGCCTGCTCCTGTGTTGTAATTCTTTCTATGTTTCTACGGACAGCAAAGTTTTGGATTCACTGAAGTCGGCTTGGATAGCTGAGGAACGAAGCCGCAAAGAATTATCCTCGGGTTAGGGAGGAAAAGCTGGCTAAGATTCCCTGGAACGGAAACCAATGACCTCTATCGGAAACATTAAAGTGTGGATATGAAGGAAGGGCAAGATGGTGCTCAGCTGTGATGCCTTGTCCCTGCTTGGATGTCGAGGCTCATAAATAAGTAATAGGCACTCAAGTGAGATGAAACAGTATGTGCCACTATTCCCTCAGCAAGGAGCCAACAAGCTTTGGCAGGGGAATAGAGGAGGAAAAACTTGAGGAAAACGAAAAGATAATATAATTAGTAGACAGTGGGTGGATCACTGAGGAACACAACTGATAAACAACCAAGCAGAATGAAAGTCACCACAGGACAATTCCCATGAAAAAATGGCCAGCCAACAAAGCATTCAGAATTCTTTTTATGGTTGAGTAGGCATTGGAACATTGGATATCTGCTCAATGAACCATTGAACGGGGGTCCATGACTTGTGTTGTAATCAGGCTTAGTGTAACAGCAAGTATGTTTCCAATTAGCAGATGTAAAATAATGTAATTAAATGTTAACTTGTAAATCACTGAAGGATTGAAGGAAGTTTGCCTGATTTTGATGGAGAATATAATAACCAGTCTTTGAAGAATAGTACTTCCCCTGATAAATATTAATTGTACTTTGGTTTTCTACTTAAGTTTTATGTAGTCGTCTAGTGGTGCCCATCTTGGACACTGAGGAGTTAGTTCCAGATCCTCAGCAGTGGATTTTGAAGCAGCGGATTTTCAGTTTTGGGCTGAGACCGGTTCATGGTCCCGACCCCAGATAGCGGCAGCGTGATTTTCAAAGAGCAGGCCAATTAGCATCCAGATTGTGCACTCACCATTTAATTAGGGGCAGCAGAGAGGTCACAGCATTGTCAGCGCATCCTCCTCTTGCACAGATACACTCAACACACTGGGAGCCTCATGTGATCTTACAATTGTTAGCACAGGATGGCCAGCACTGTACAAGGGATGGAGGCTGCCCCTGCACTGATACCAATGGAATAGTTGGCAGAGGTGCACCCACTGGCATTTTCAAGAAGAGGACAACCTCTACGAGCATGTCAACCGCTTGCAGACACAAGTGATTAGGCTACCTCCACCATCCCCATTGAGCAGCCTGTAAGATCACAAGCAAAGACATCAGTAATTTCACTTTGTGGTTTACATGGATAACATGTATTAACTTTATGTTAAGTAAAAAGCACTCAATGCAATAGAAATCTTGTTGATTAAACCAGACGTGTGTCTTTCCAATCTTTGTCATCAAAGGCAAAAGAAAGGAACAAGTGGGGAGCAACACAAAGGTACCTATTTGGGATAAATGTGTGACTGGTGAAGTCATCTGCATTACTTACTGTGGCGAGCAATGACAGACTTCTGTATTGTGTGCATGGTGCAGGCACTGTCTTACTTTGATAGAAGTGAATATAAAACCCAAGTGTCTTTCAGGATGAGATGCTCTCAGGACAATGGTTTCTGGATAAGATGCCCAAGTTCCCTGTCCTGTTCAATGCTTTGATGTCTGATGTGGACCTCTAAAAAGCCATGGAATACACGGGTACTGTTCCCCACCGTCTCTGATTCCTCCTCCAAGGAAATGTTTCTGTTTCTTCAAGGTTCTCACCTCACCTCTACTGTAGATTGCATAGCAGACTACCACAATGGAAGGGTTGCCGAATGAGAAGGTGTCAGTCAAGGCAGAACTACAAGCTCAGAGGTCTGATGGCCTGCTTAATGGAGATCCTTATGATGAGATGACGTTGGTTGTGGTGCTACTTTGCCTCCTTTGCGGCGTCATGCATTGCCATTTCTTCAGGGGATATCCTTGTCGCCTGGCAATCTTGCAAGAAGCCTGGTTACCATAAGGAATTGTGGTGTCTACGATTGCCTGAGGAAGCAGGGACCATAGTACTATGTACATACCTGCATGAACTGCTTTCTGTATTCGCAAACTAACTGGACAAATTGTGGGTGGCACAATAGCTAGCACTGCTACCTCACCAGCGACAGGGACCCGGGTTCAATTCCGGCTTTGGGTGACTGTGTGGAGTTTGCACTTTCTCCCCGTGTCTGCCTGGATTTTCTCCGGATGCTCCAGTTTCCTCCCACAGTCGAAATATGTGCAGGTTAGGTGGATTGGCCATGCTAAATTGCCCCTTAGTGTCCAAAAGGCTAGGTGGGGTTATGGGGGGTAGGGTAGGGGTGTAGATCTGGGCAGAGTGATCTTTCCGAGGGTCGGTACAGACTCAATGGGCCAAATAGCCTTATTTTGTGCTGTAGGGATTCTATGGATATTGAGGAATATCCCTGGTTGTTTGTGGGGACCAGTGCCTTCATGGATGTAATCTGATTTCTTGTACCTGAGAGAGTCGGGTGAATCCCACTGCACTTTGTGCCTGCATTATGCTATCCATTTGGAACTCTATATAATACGTGGCCATCTCAACCAGTCTACCAACGAGCTGGCTTCCTTCTGCAATGATGGGCTGCAATTGGCTGGGGTCTGCTCGGCGAGGCCGATAGATACCGGGTGGCCGTTCCAACCGGCATAAGCATGGCTAAGTGGGTTTCTAAACTCACTTCCCTGTGCGAGACTGGGTCCAGCCCACAATGGAGAGATCTCGCGAGGCGTAACAGCCACCGGGAATCCTGGTAAATCGCACCCTCTGTCTGATAACAAAGCTAAAAAAAAGCATCGATATAAACATAAGTAGATACTCTGTTAAGCAAAATAATGGGATAGCTGAAACTTGTTACCGGCAATCCCTGTGGCATACGAGAACTCCGGAGACTTCTCATGCCCAGGAAGAGTCTCTTTTTTCCAACTTTCCCTCCACTCTCTCATGTTTCCTTGAAAACACAATCACCCAAGTGGTCATATTTGATCATGAAAATATAAAGTGTAACTCGTGCAATGTCCAGGGGGGCTTTTCATTTGACCGCATTTTCATTTCCCTTGTTCAGGTCCTCATAAACATTAAGGCAATGAGATCAAAGAAGTAACATCTTCCTCAAAGTCCAGAATCACACCCTTAAAGTCAACTTATAAAACAAAAATAAAATAAAAGAGAAACTGATACATTTATCTGATGAGAACATGTGATTCTTGGTGCTTGTACACACACAAGATTCCACATACGTCCTCTAGCAGTGGGATTAAGGTGTAAACTATAACTGGCAGTGCAGTGAGGACAAAGGCATTATTGCTGGCAGCCCTTACAAATTGGATTTTATTTCAAATTCCTCATTGAAGGGGTGGTTGGAAGGTGCACTCCTGAAGCAGTGGTCCTGCTATCTGATTCACACGATACAAATCAGGGGCGAAATTCTCCTGCCCGCCCCGCTACATTTCTGCGTCGACCGGCCGGCGGGAGTCTCCGTAACACCGGCCGGTCAATGGGGTTTCCCATTGTGGGGCAGCCCCACGCCGTCGGGAAACCCCCCGGTGCCGGCAAAACGGAGACTCCCGCCGGCGGAGAATGACGCCCCTGGTTAGTGACAGTAATTAACTCAACCATTCCAATTGTGTGTTGCTCCATGTAACCCCAGGGGGGGCGGAGTGCTTGCGATTCTGATTATTACTGCATTAGGCTCATGGATTTCTCCAAGCTAGTTTTGAAAATGATGTCAGTCAACCCGACCCATTATTTGAATAAATATACTTTTTAAAGGTGGAAATAGAGACCAAATAAAGATGTTGAAATTGGTCATACAATTGAGCTACCTCCACAAAGTTTCAAAGTAATAGTGCGAAGTCTCTTTCACCTGAAGTAAACTTGCCATTCATTGAACTACAGGTGCTGTCCACTTGCAGCTCATAGTTTGGTACCAGAACCTGTTTCGAATGAAGTTGTGAACGTAAAAAAGCTTTGGACAGCGAGAGACCAGTTAATGCATCTATCTGTCCCATCTAGTTATAATGCTTGATTCACCATTTCAAGAGACTCTTTACATCATAAGTACCAAAATAGTCTGCTGCAAGAGTGGAAAGAAACATAGGTCAAAAAGTCCCCAGGCGATTATGGGAGAACGGGGCGGGATTCTCTGATCCTGAGGCTCAGTGTTGACGCCATCGTAAACGTCGTCGCGATTTACGACGGCGCCAACAGGCCCCCAGGAGCAGCGATACTGAGCCCTACAGGGGGCTAGCTTGGCACTGGAGCGACTCATGCAGCTCCAGCTGCCGATACCGGTGTCAAACGGGCACCGCGGGTCTGCGCATGCGTGCTGCGACTGGCGTGAACTCGCGCATGCGTGCTGCGACTGGCAGGAACTCGCACATGCGCGCGAGGTTCCTTCTCCATGCTGGCCCCGACGCAACATGGCTTAGAGCTGCAGGGGCCGGCGTGAAGTAAAAGAGGCCCCCACCATAGAAGCCGGCAGGACCCGATCGCGGGCCAGGCCACGGTGGAGGACCGCCCTGGGGTCGGATCCCCCCTCCCCCCCCACCAGTACCCCCCTCCCCCCCCCCCCCACCAGCCCCCCCCTCCCCCGCAGGATGGACGGCGAGGTCCCGCCAGGTAAGACCACATGTGAATGGCGCCGGCGGGACTCGGGCTATCTCAGCGGTCACTCGGCCCATCCCGCCCAGGGAATCGCAAGGGGGGCTGCTCCGCCGCGCTGACCGCACCAGCGCCAATGGAGAATCGGCGTCAGGGCAGCGTCGCGTGAATCGCGCCCGGTCAGTGATTCTCCAACCCGGCCCTGAAGTCAGAGAATCCTGCCTCAGATGTCTGCAAAATTCCTTTTAAATCCTTTTAGGTTTTGAAAACTAGTCCAGTGAATCACATTTTGACCATGACCTGTTATTTGTCCCAACTTTCTGTCCCCATCAAGGATCTTTAAGGTTCTCTCGTAAAGGTGTATGGTCAATAAGCTTCATCACACCATATGTCAACATGTTCCATACCATTCTGGGGGGCAAGATGAATTGCTTCGCATCCACTTAGTTCTTATCTTCTGTGGTTTATACACATATACCCTGCTTCTCATCACCCTGTCCAATTAAATCATTCGGCAGTTTGCATGCACACAATCCAATCAAAGTGTTTGCTGGCACCATTGAGGCTTTCCTTGGGCTCCGCATGGGCTCGGGTGCTTACCGATCCCATTAATCACATTTTGTTTTATTGTTGTTTTAAGTTTCCTTTGAGATTCTGTTTACTTTGATATAGTATCCCTTCAAGGAACCGCATTTAGAATTATCCTACAGTTTGTTGATTTAATTTATTTTGGCTAATGCAAAGAAGCACACAGCTCCGATGAACCAAAAGGAACCAAAATCAGCACAATCCAGTCCATTCATCATTTTATGGACCTCAATTAAACTGCCATGCACTCCACATTTCTCAAATTTTATATTCCTAGCTTTTCTAAATCAATCAGGGCAGCTAAGGTGCTTTAAGCAGTGATTTTATCATTTTGGTCCTCCCTCAATATTTTTCAAAGCATTAATATTACCCACCATTTGAGGGAATCCAAACTGGTCACAGTATTCGAAATAAGGCTTCACTAAGGTCTGGTACAAACACAAAATGGCAATTTTCAGCTAGTGTTGGACAGACCTGAAAATGCCACCAGTCCCTATCTCCAGGAGGCCGACACTACACTGCTGCCTCTGTATTCCTGGAGCTAGGGAAATGCATCCAACTGCTAAATAACTTTTCAATGTTAACAAAAAAGACAATGGAGTAGCTACCTCTTTACTAACAAAAATTGAAATGAATTTGTTAAATGTTCCTTTACACCAAGTTTTACTGATGATACATCGTCTAGGACAAGTTCAGTGCAACTTGTATCCTCAAGGAACTATTTACTACTTGCATAAAATCTATTCATATAGGATACTGCCTGAGTGCTCCATACCCAACTGGTAGCCTGTTTGCCATAACCCAGCAGCCTCACATCCATTCCTATGCTGATCGCAGTTTTTGTAGGTGCAAAGCTAAAACTCCTTCATATTGTTTGAGTGCCATCTGACTGTGCTACATGAAGGAAGCACTCAAGGGTGCATGTTGCTTACAAGCAATTATGAATCTCTGAGAAAGCACAGCGTCAATTATCGAGTTGTTGAGAGCAACTTAATATCCTTTGTTGGGCAGTGAATCTTAATTACATGCATTTTTAAAACTGAACTGATTGTTCTTCGTGAGGCAATTGTTGTTTATTGGGGTGGTAACTTGATGGATCGTCAATTATCACAAGACGAGAATGGTGAAACAACGTTACAGTTTGAGTCTGTCGGCGTCTCTGAACCTCCGCTGCGATTGCCTCAGTCCTGGTGCTGATGTGGGCGCCGACGTGGTCACCTGCGACTCTGGGAGCGTGTTGTCCGCTGCTTCGTCACCCGAGTGGATCCAGTGAGGGATCGGATCCTGCTGGGGTGGGGGCTGCGGTGAGGTTCGCTGGTGGGAGGATGGGTAGCGCAGGGGTGAATGAGGCAACCGGGGGGGGAGGGGAAAGAGCGGTATCAGGTCGGGGTTGTGGGTAGGGACCCAGCGGGTGCTAGGTCCCGGAGGGAGACTGTGTCCTGTCCCCCATCAGGGTGTGCCACGTAGGCGTACTGCGGGTTTGCATGGAGGAGGTGGACTTTCTCAACCAAGGGATCCAATTTAACGCCCTGCACATGCTTCTGAAGGAAGACGGACCCAGGAACTGTCAGCCATGTTGGGAGCGAGACCCCAGAGGTGGACTTTGTGTGGAAAGCAAACACATGTTCGTGAGGGGTCTCATTAGTGGCGGTGCACAGGAGTGACCAGATTGAGTGGAGCGCGTCGGGGAGGACCACCTGCCAGCAGGAGACTTCTAGACCGAAGGGCCAGCAGAACGGCCTTCCAGACTGTCCCGTTCTCCCTCTCCACCTGCCCGTTTCCCCGGGGGTTGTAGCTGGTCGTCCTGCTCGAGGCGATGCTCTTGCTGAGCAGGAACTGACGCAGCTCATCACTCATGAAGGAGGATCCCCGATCGCTGTGCATGTAGGTGGGGAAACCGAACAGGGTGAAGATGCTGTGCAGGCCTTTGATGACTGTGGCAGAAGTCATGTCGGGGCATGGGATGGTGAAAGGGAACCAGGAGCACTCATCAATTACGTTGAGGCAGTAGACGTTGCGGTCGGTGGAGGGGAGGGGCCCTTTGAAGTCCATGCTGAGGCACTCAAAAGGGCAGGGAGGCCTTCACCAGGTGCGCTCTATCTGGCCTGTAGAAGTGTGGCTTGCACTCTGCGTGGACTTGGCAGTCCCTGGTTACGGTCCTGACCTCCTCAATGGAGTAGGGCAGGTTGCGGGCCTTGACAAAATGGGAGAACCGGGTGACCCCCGGGTGGCAGAGGTCATAGTGGAGAGCCCGGAGTCGGTCCACTTGTGCGTTCGCACATGTACTGCGGGATAGGGTATCAGGGGGCTCATTGAGCTTCCTCGGACAATACAGGATTTCATAGTTATAGGTGGAGAGCTCGATCCTCCACCTCAAGATCTTGTCATTTTTGATCTTGCCCCTCTGCATATTGTTAAACATGAAGGCAACCGACCGTTGGTCAGTGAGGAGAGTGAATCTCCTGCCGGCCAGGTAATGCCTCCAATGTCGCACAGCTTCCACAATGGCTTGGGCCTCCTTTTCGACAGAGGAGTGCCGAATGTTGGAGGCATGAAGGGTGCGGGAAAAGAAAGCCATGGTCTGCCCGCCTGGTTGAGGGTGGCGGCCAGAGCTACATCTGATGCATCGCTCTCCACCTGAAAGGGGAGGGTCTCGTCGACCACGTACATCGTGGCCTTGGCGATGTCCGCCTTGATGTGGTTGAAGGCCTGGCGGGCCTCAACCGTCAGGGGGAAAACTGTGGACGTGATGAGTGGGCGGGCCTTGTCCGCATAATTCAGGACCCATTGGGCGTAGTACGAGAGAAACCCCAGGCATCGTTTAAGGGCCTTGGGGCAGTGGGGAGAGGGAGTTCCAGGAGAGGGCGCATGCGGTCGGGGTCGGGCCCTAGGACTCCATTTTCCACTACGTAGCCAAGGATGGCTAAGCGGTTGGTGCGGAACATGCATTTCTCCTTATTGTAGGTGAGGTTAAGGAGTTTGGCGGTATGGAGGAATTTTTGGAGGTTTGCATTGTGGTCCTGGTGATCGTCACCGCAGATGGTGACGTTAACTAGGTACGGGAAGGTGGCAAGCAGCCCGTACTGGTCAACCATTCGGTCCATCTCTCGCTGGAAAACCGAGACCCCATTGGTGACGCGGAAGGGAACTCTAAGGAAGTGATAGAGGCGGCCATCTGCTTCGAACGCAGTGTGTTGGCGGCCCTTTGGGTGGATGGGGAGCTGGTGGTAGGCGGACTTCAAGTCAGCTGTGGAGAAGACTCAATAATGCGCAATCTGATTGACCATGTCAGATAAGCGTGGGAAGGGGTACGCGTCGAGCTGCATGTACCGGTTGATGGTCTGGCTGCAGTCAATGACCATCCTGTGCTTCTCCCCAGTCTTCACTACCACTACTTGAGCTCTCCAGGGGCTGTTGCTGGCCTCAATGATCCCCTCCCGCAGAAGCCGTTGGACCTCCGACCTGATGAAGGTCCTACCCTGCGCACTGTACCGTCTGCTCCTAGTGGTGACGGGCTTGCAGTCCAGGGCTGAGGTTCGCAAACAGCGAGGGTGGCTCGACCTTAAGGGTTGTGAGACTGCAGACGGCGAGGGGGGCAGGGGTCCGCCGAATTTCAAAGTAAGGCTTTGGAGGTGGCATTGAAAATCAAGGCCTAGTAACAGAGCAGCGCAGAGGCGGGGGAAGTCATAGAGCCTGAAGTTGCTGAACTCTACGCCCTGAACGGTGAGGGTCGCGACACAGTACCCCCGGATTTCAACGGAATGGGATCTGGAGGCCAGGGAGATTTTCTGGGTGACGGGGAGTACCGTGAGGGAGCAGCGCCTTACCATAGCAGAGTGTATGAAACTCTCTGTGCTCCCGGAGTCAAAGAGGCAGGTCGTCTCGTGCCCGTTGATCTTCACCGTCGTCGTAGCAGTCGCGAGGTTGCGGGGCCGAGACTGATCCAGGGTGATGGAAGCGAGCTGCGGAAGATGTTGGGAGGTCCCGGGCTGATCAGTGGTGGCGGAGTTATCAGCAGGCAGTGAACGGCCAGACGAGCAGGGGTCCTGAAGCACGGTCCAAAATGGCGGCGAAGATGGCGTCACCCACGGGCCGCTCGTGACTTGTGGTGGAGAAGATGGTGGCTCCCCTGGATCACACGTGGGGGGGGGGGGGGGGGGGGGGTAGTAATGTCGGGCCTGGAAACAGTGGAGACCGACCGGGCCTGGCAAACGGAAACAAAGTGGCCCTTCTTCCCACACACGTTGCAGGTCGCGCTCCGCGCCGGGCAGCGCTGCCTGGGATGTTTGCTCTGGCCACAAAAATAACACTTGGGCCCCCCGGAGTTGGCTGGCTGCCGCGTGGCGCAGGCTTTCGATGAGCTCGAGTCGGCAGCTGGTGGGGCCCACGATTCCCACGAGGGTGCCGCGCGGTCGGGTGTGTTGGCCTCCAGATTACGGGAGGCCACTTCTAGTGAGTTAGCGAGCTGCCTAGCCTCTGCAAGATCGAGCGTACCCCCTTCCAATAGTCGCTGGCGAACGTCCGTAGACTTCATGCCCGTGACAGAAGTGTCTCTGATTAATAGTTCGGTGTGTTGGACTGCCGAAACTGCCTGGCAGTCACAGTTCCTACCGAGAATCTGTAGGGCCCGCAAGAAATCGTCCAGAGTCTCTCCCGGGAGTTGCCGTCTCATGGCCAGGAGGTGCCTGGCGTACACTTGATTCACCGACTTAACGTCCCTTTAGTAGCGTCATCGCTTCTGTGTAGGTGGGCACATCCCGCATGAGGGACAAAATTTCAGGGCTCACCCGTGAGTAGAGGAATTGGAGCTTCTGTGGGTCCGAGAGTTCTTCAGTGGCTGCTCTGAGGTAGCCTTTGAAGCAGGCTAGCCAGTGGTCAAAGTGGACATGGCGTTGGCTGCGTGAGGGCTCAGCTCCAGGCGATCAGGCTTGATTAAGACGTTCATCTTTTAAAATCTTGTGCAATAAATTGATGTACCATCAATTACCACGAGACGAGAATGGTGAAACAATCGAGGCTTTATTGCACAAGATGTTGTGCCTCCTGCAGCTGGAACCAGAATGGAAGCAGCGCAGGAGAGCAGACACTTTTATATGCCGTCTGCTGGGAGGAGCCAGCAGGCGGGGATTTACTGTTGTAGCTGTAATACAGTGGCAGTACCGTAATACATGCAATGTTACTAGTGGTGTTTACCACATAACTCAAGAGTTCCAAAATAGACTCCTCTGTGGTCATCCATTTTGTCTGAAGCTTTACCAGGCTGTGTTAGCTCATCATTTCAACGTGGGTTAGGTAGCACATCGAAACCCAACCCTAATCCAACCCAGATTATGCGTGGTAAAGCAGGGGGTCTCGAGATAACAGTTGGGTGGTGGAAAGCCTGACTTCACAGCTATTATTCTCTAATCCAAGAGCACTGCAACCGTTCCTAGTATGTCAAGGACTTGAGATCAAATCCCACGATGGCAGCTTGAGAATTTAAATTCATTTAATCAAAATAATATCTGCAATATAACACTAACGTCAGTATGGTTAAGTTGAATCTACTGATTTGTTGCAGCAGAAAATGTATCCGGTTCACTAAATGCTGACCTGATTTATATGTAACTCACTGTTCTGACTGGATGAGGAGGAGTGAGCTGGCTCCCCTTCTATTAAGACCCCTTGAAGGTCGCAACAAAGGTTTTAAACATTTCTGTACCCCTTAAATGCCTTTTCCAATCCAAATGTATTTATTTTTAATAAGGAGCCAATCAAATCAGATTTTCATGAGTCGAAGAAAGTTAAGTATGTCAGTTACTAAAGCTGAGGGAAAATAATGAAAGGTGCGACGACATACTGATCTCAGAAGTAACAAAATTAGACTCCAAATATAAAGTTAAAATAATATACAATTAAGCCCTTTGCTTGTCTTTGAGATGTAGATTGTTCAACTGTTACTTTCCTGTCGATTGTTGAAGTTGACTTGGTCCAGGTTTGCACTTTGTTGAAGACACTCTTCTAGCTTCAGAAGGAGAGGAAGATGTTTAGCGCTCACTTCCTGAAGTGTTTTTAGATGACTGTGATGTTTATTTTTCCTCCTCCTGACTCTGCACAGCAGAATCAGTTTTACAACTCCTGGCTGTATATTTCCAGAAAGGAATTTGATTAACAGACCTTGCAGTCATTGTTTCAGATGAAGTAATCCCATTTTTTGACCTTTTCATTTTCGAAATGTTTGACACATTTCAAGATGGAACTCAACAGAAGATGGGGTTGTCTTTTCTTCCACCTGTGATTTTGAATGTCTGGTGAGTATCTCGGTCATTAGCAGTTCCCATTGTCTGAATAAAAGTACAGATGATCAAAGCTCAGCATTTTGCATTTTAATGCCTTCCTTTCAAGGGACATTCCTGATGTGAAATGTCATGCCGCAGGTCAGCAATGCAATTCACATGGAAACTTCCCAGAGATGTGGTCATCTTACAGTATCAAACATCAGATCATTTGTGGCAGCCATTTTTCATCAGTATCTTTTCTTGTGTTTTTTTTTATAAAGCTGGTTTTCTATAAACAGTTCAACATGTCTGTGTCTGTGATTAGCTGGCGAAGTTGTCGGTAGATCTTACTCAGTCACAGCTTCCTGTTGTTGTGACACCCAGCCCACAGCTCTCTGAAATGGGCTAGCATACCACACTGTTGTCTTCAGGAAGGCAGCTCACCTCCACCTCCCCCTTTTCAGGGCAATTAGGGATGGGTAATAAATGCTGAACTTGCCAGTGGACGAGTTTTCAAAAATGTTGGCATGGAGCTTTCTTATAATCTGATGTTTGCTGTAAGTGAAAGTTCTCTAAAATGTTCTTGGAGATTACAGAAATGTTCCTGTACATGGACTAGATGTGGTTCATGTGCACTTTGTCTGCTGGGACACCCCATCGAAGCTCATGCTTGAAGAAATCGACTTGGTCAAAGTATCAGAAAGTTATTGGTGCCTATGGGGCGATACATCAATAAAGAGTCAAGCCTTCAGAGAAGTGAAGTAGAAAGAAGCAGATTTCTTTAAAAAAATGTTTATCTTGCATCTAATTAACAAGCAGTCTTCACAGGCGAGAGAGTAAAGCACTCCTCACTCATGTCCTGAAAAGGGATTTTATATATTACACAATGGGATCATTTGTCTCTAGATTTTATTTTTAATCTCTCCTTCTGCTGGTCCTATACTGATGCAGTCTTCACTTGATCAGCACTGATGAAATGGCGAATGTAGAGTAATCAGATGAATTGACATGAACATTCATCCGACAGTAGGATCCACTGCTGCACTTCATTATTCCAAAGCTCATGTACTTTTCAGTCAACCTCCCCATTACTTTTTAATTGGTTAAGCTCTCTCTCTCCATTTACTTTTCTCTCCTTCCCCAACCCAATGTACCCAACGACAATTTTACTTCAATTGGCTTCTCATTTGCTTGTCAAATCCAAGTGCCCACAGTTACCTTCAGCCAATTTTCTGTAACCTTCTGGTAACAGGTACTGCGGAAAACTGAGTTCTTCAAAGCATTTATTTCTGAATGGTTCAACTTGGATGTTTCTCAGACGAGGACTTACATTGTAATGAAGTGACACTGTTCTTTCTTACACGTCCTCGTTATTGCTTTTCTCAAATTTGAGTTGACAACAAGAATTCATTCAGACCAGCATTTGGAAAGGAAATGCTTCAGTAATATGCTAACCCTGTGCTAAGGGACAGCTAAATGGTAGGATTCTATGCAACTCTTCAACTCTTAAATGATTTTGTCCCTAGTTGCAGTAATTATCCGCTGTATTTCTGCTTGAAACACCGGGCCGACACCTTTTGTGAAATGGCCATCTCTGGAAGGAGCAGAGTTTACTATGCTCCTGATGGAAATTCATTGGTGCCGTTAATAATTGATTGCTGCGCATCACCAGAGACAGAAATAATTGGCAATAAAACCTCTTTTAGGATAACAAACCTTTGGCATTTGCTTTCTATTTTAGAACTACCCAAATCACTGAAGACTATCCCATTATAAAGCCAGGGGATGGAATTTCTGCAGGGGCGTACTAAAGAGTAACACTCAAAATTCCACTCCTTCTGTGTGTCCAATACTGATGTACTCTGAAAATGTTCTGCCAATCTCATTAACATTGACACATGTCGGATATCAGAAGCAGTGGTAATTGAGGCCCAAGGGTAGCATGGGATGCATACCTTATATTCCTCCATTAAGTATGGAAATTAAAGTTTGAGCAAACCATTGTTCATCCATATTAGGCTCAGCATGTTTCAGAGTCTGCAAGTGTTTCAATTTTTAATGTGACTAATACTGGGGCCATAAGAAAGAATACGAAGAAGCAGAAAATACAGAGCTACAGTCTTATTGAGGAGAAGTGAACAAACCACTGAAAAAAACATGAAACACGAGAAAAAAGACATTGCTTCTGCTGTGCCTAATATGTGGCCCAGAATTTTATACCCAGTTTGAATTGGAAACTTGTGTGTATGGATCAGCAGCCATTTTACTGGGTCAGTATGTGTTCAGGTGGAACAGGATCGACAGCAGGAAAAAAAATCAAGGATATTCTGGCAATTCCTGGATAAAACACTTAAGGTCCTCAGTTTACTTAAGCTTTGACAACTTTGATTGCTTTACATCCTGATAATGCATGACATTGGATGCAAATACAGCAGATACCCCATGCATATACTGTGTTGGGTAACATGCCAAATATAAAGAGCATCCCACTAGGCCTACTCCCCCACCCTATCTCTGTAACCCCACCTAACCTTTGGACACTAAGTGGAAATTTAGCATGACCAATCCACCTCACCCGCACATCTTTGGTCTCTGGGAGGAAACTGGAGCACCCGGAGGAAACCCACAGAGACACAGGGTGAATGTGCAAACTCCACACAGTCACCCGAAGCCAGAATCGAACCCGGGTCCTGGCGCTGTGAGGCAGCAGTGCAAACCACTGTGCCACCATGCCACCCTGTCTGTGCCACCGTGCCATTCTGTCTACCTGTCTAGTTTCTGATGTAAGCAACTAATTGGATATCTGAATGTTGAAAGCTCTCAATTGTTAATCTTAATATTTAATTTGATCCTCATTAATCACAGGGTGACTTGCATGGAAAGTTTACTATCATGCCACAAAACAACAAGACATCCTTTCAGCCTATTTGATTTTTCCCATCGAGAGGAGCAACTTTGCCATCTTTTCCTGACAACATCCAATTGTTGATTAAATGGGTCCAGTGTCTTGGTTTCAACCACCCTCTCTGACAATTAATCCCAGCTGCTGATCACCCTTTGTGTAAAGAAATACTTCCTGACTCTCAAAGTCTTTTGAAAGATCTTGAGCTGTGTGATTAGAAATTGAGGCATTCATTATCATTATTGCTATTTAAATTCTAAATCTGTAACTAATACTTTTCTATGGACTGACAGTAGGCTATATAATTGAAGCTATCTACTTGAAGAACAGACATTTGGGGTAACTCACAAATTGTAGTTTACTGAAATCATCAGTTAGTTATGAATTTCCCGTCTACGCACATGCCAACTGCAAATTCCCGAGTTTTTATTGCTCTGAAATAGGGCGACTTTCTGTTACATTGCTGATAATATAATTTGTTGGAGGAAATACATTCAGAGAGTCTTAAATTCATGTTCTGCTCTCTGGTTGCCAACCAGCAGTTGAGAACCTGGCATTGTTACCAACTGAGTAAAGATGTTAATGATCCCTTCAAAACAGTTAATACCTGCAAGTGGAAATCTTTGTCATGGGACTAAATGGTGTGATTAAAGTGACAACTCCACATAGACCCAGAATCACCTCATCTGAAATG
This sequence comes from Scyliorhinus torazame, assembly GCF_047496885.1. NCBI lineage: Eukaryota > Metazoa > Chordata > Chondrichthyes > Carcharhiniformes > Scyliorhinidae > Scyliorhinus > Scyliorhinus torazame. The sequence continues at coordinate 62,648,656 of NC_092728.1, forward strand.
TTTACTTGTAAGAACTTAGACGTGTAAGGGCAATATCTGTTTATCATTTGAATAAATGTCGTACTTAGTATTTGGGAGACCTTATCCAAGTCTACAATTCCTGCATAAAACTCTGCCTAGTACAATTGAAGTTAAACATGTGCCTAGGTGACAAGTTACTTCCATAGAATTACATGGAATGTGCAACACAGAAACTGGTGACTCGGCCCCTGCTGGTCTTTGTTCCGAAAAAGCTGCCTCGCACTCTACTTTATCTCACCATATTAGTATATTTTTCGATTCCTTTATCCCTCGTACGATTGTCAAATTTCTCATTAAATGCATCTTTGTTAATCACTTCATCTACCCATTGTGGTAATTTGTTCCACAAACTCAACACTCTGGGGAAGTGAAATTTCTCCTGATTTATTGGAATTACACTTAGTAAGACAGTATTAAATGACATGTTCCGTGCTCAGAATCATCCCTGGTCTCACCATTTTCCACTCCTGTGATGCTCCCAGAGCTAATTGCTGGCCTTTTGAACGTAGTCAATAACTTAAATTCCTTTGGGCAATTTCCGACACACAGACTGTATGATTAAAGGCCATTTTAGTACTGCAAGTAAAAGTATAGTTTAGAAATATTGGAAGCACGGAGAGCAGTGACACTCCTGTTTGGTCAAACAATATCAGGTGAACTTCATGCAGTCAATTAAAGACCTGTTATCCTCATACGCAGCCCCTTTGAGAGGCATTGTGCACAAAGGTTGTCATATTAACTTCCTGATTCTAAACAAAACCTAGACCATAATATCCCTTTACTAAGGACACGGGGAGTCCACACCAAGTGAAATAAAGAACTTAGATTTATTGAGAGCAACAAGTATTTACACTACCCGGGAGATCCCTGCTGGGATCTTTCTCTGATCGGTGCCATAATGCTCAATCCTTTATACAATGGTTAATAGAGGTCCCGCTCCTCTGCAGGGGTGCTCATACTCGGCAAGGGCCATGGGGTAGATAATCATTCCACCCCGTAAGTCCCCATTCAAACAAAACAGTTCTTGACTTGTTTCTCCTATGGCAGAGCCATGTCCAGCGAACATGGTCTGAGTGTTTTGCATCAGCTAGCGATCCAGGATTAATTAGAGACAGCATTTTTATATGTGCACTTGGGTCAGTTATTTGCTGTGCTAAGAGGCATTTGTTGTTTAGCCTTTTGGAGTTATTTAGGGTCTGACATATTCTCTGATATCTTTCCAGTCGCTGTGGGCTCTGGACATAGCACTGGCCCTTACTGACATTTCGGCCAGCGTTTGGGTGCGGAGGATAACCTTCAGGCTCAATGCGCACCCTTTCTCTTTCTCATACCTTTCTCTTGCTGCACTCTGTTCTCCACCAACACCGCACAGTAAATGACCCCGCTCTCCACACTTGCCCAATGCTTTGCAGCACAAAAAGCAGCCAATCAGCTCATCTGGTGTCTGCTGAGGCTCATATCCTGCACAATATGTAGATATGCACTGAGTGCTGAATTTGACAGCATTTGAGTGCTATAGTGAGTGTTTGGTGACTGAGGGATGTTAAGGCTTCATTCTTATCTAAAGTCTAGTCTTTCTTTTATTTAATTAATTAACTTTAAAGTTGCTGTTTGGAACTTTGTAATTAGTTAATTGGATTAGGCCAGTTTTCAGATGCTAGAGTCAGACTGTATAAATGTGAGCCAGCTTACAGTGCAGACTTTGTTAGCACTGAGTGCTGAATTTGGGTGCATTTGAGTGCTTTAGAGAGAGTTTGGTGACTGAGGGAGTGATGGATTTGGGTGCAATTGAGTGCTATAGTGAGAGTTTGGTGACTGAGGGAGTTAGGTGAGGAGGGAGCAAGGTGCTCTTTTCAATTCATTTCCTACACTTCCTCAAAGAGCGTGAAGGGAGCCAGGGGTTTACAGAGAGTGCAGCTGACTGGGAGCAGAGTCGGAGGGCGGAGTTCCAGTTGGTTCACAGCACAGCTGTATTCTGTAAGATCAGAGGGGATGGAGGATAGGGCCGTTGCATGCTCCTCCTGTAGGATGTGGGTGGTGAGGAATACCATCGGTTTCCCCGCTGACTACACTTGCGGGAAGCGGACCCAACTCCAGCTCCTCAGAGACCGCGTTAGGGAACTGGAGCTGGATGAACTTCGGATCATCCGGGAGGCAGAGGGGGTGATAGAGAAGAGGGAGGTAGCCACACCCAAGGTACAGGAAAAGAGTAGCTGGGTTACAGTCAGGGGAAGGAAAACGAAGGGGCAGACAGTGCAGGGATCCCTCGTGGCCGTTCCCCTTCAAAACAAATATACCATTTTGGATCCTGTTGTGGGGGATGACCTAGTGGGGGAAGGCCCTAGTGGCCAGGTCTCTGACACTGAGCCTGGCTCTGTGGCTCAGAAGGGAAGGGGTAAGAAAAGAAAAGCAATAGTGATAGGCGACTCGATGGTTAGGGGAAGGGATAGGAGATTCTGTGGTAGCGAACGAGACTCCCGGAAGGTATGTTGCCTCCCGGGTGCCAGGGCCAGGGATGTCTCGGATCAGGTCTACAGGATTCTTAAGGGGGAGGGGGGGCAAACAGAAGTCGTGGTGCACGTAGGCACCAATGACATAACTAAGAAAAGGGATAAGGATCTAAAAAGTGATTTTAGGGAGTTAGGTTGGAAGCTAAAGAGCAGGCCAAGCAGAGTTGTAATCTCAGGATTCCTACCGGTGTCACGTGTAAGTGAGGCAAGGAACAGAGCGAGTGCAGCTGAACACGTGGCTACAGGGCTGGGGCAGGAGGGAAGGCTTCTGATATGTGGATCATTGGGATATCTTCTGGGGAAGGTGGGACCTGTACTTGAAGGACGGATTACACCTCAACTGGAGGGGAACCAATATCCTGGGTGGGAGGTTGGCTAGAGCACTTTAGGGAGGGTTAAACTACTTTGGCAGGGGGATGGGAACCAGAACTATGGATCAGGTGATAGGGTAGCTGTTGAACAGGCAGAAATAGTATGCAGCAAGTCTGTGAGGAAGGATAGACAGTTGATAGGGCAAAGTTGCACTCAGTGGAATGGGTTAAGGTGCGTCTGTTTCAATGCAAGGAGTGTCAGGAATAAGGGAGATGAACTTAGAGCATGGATCAGTACTTGGAACTACGATGTTGTGGCCATTACAAACAAAGAACAAAGAAATGTACAGCACAGGAACAGGCCCTTTGGACCTCCAAGCCCGTGCCGACCATGCTGCCCGACTAAACTACAATCTTCTACACTTCCTGGGTCCGTAACCCTCTATTCCCATCATATTCACGTATTTGTCAAGATGCCCCTTAAATGTCACTAACGTCCCTGCTTCCACCACCTCCTCCGGTAGCGAGTTCCAGGCACCCACTACCCCCTGTGTAAATAACTTGCCTCGTACATCTACTCTAAACCTTGCCCCTCTCACCTTAAACCTTTGGCCGCTGGTAATTGACCCCTCTACCCCGGGGAAAAGCCTCTGACTATCCACTCTGTCTATGCCCCTCATAATTTTGTAGACCTCTATCAGGTCGACCCTCAACCTCCGTCGTTCCAGTGAGAACAAACCGAGTTTATTCAACCGCTCCTCATAGCTAATGCCCTCCATACCAGGCAACATTCTGGTAAATCTCTTCTGCACCCTCTCTAAAGCCTCCACATCCTTCTGGTAGTGTGGCGACCAGAATTGAACACTATACTCCAAGTGTGGCCTAACTAAGGTTCTATACAGCTGCAACATGACTTGCCAATTCTTATACTCAATGCCCCGGCCAATGAAGGCAAGCATGCCGTATGCCTTCTTGACTACCTTCTCCACCTGTGGTGCCCCTTTCAGTGACCTGTGGACCTGTACTCCTATATCTCTCTGACTTTCAATACTCTTGACGGTTCTACCATTCACTGTATATTCCCTACCTGCATTAGACCTTCCAAAATGCATTACCTCACATTTGTCCGGATTAAACTCCATCTGCCATCTCTCCGCCCAAGTCTCCAAACAATCTAAATCCTGCTGTATCCTCTGACAGTCCTCATCACTATCCGCAATTCCACCAACCTTTGTGTCGCCTGCAAACTTACTAATCAGACCAGTTACATTTTCCTCCAAATCATTTATATATACTACAAAGAGCAAAGGTCCCAGCACTGATCCCTGTGGAACACCACTGGTCACAGCCCTCCAATTAGAAAAGCATTCTTCCATTGCTACTCTCTGCCTTCTATGACCTAGCCAGTTCTGTAGCCACCTTGCCAGCTCACCCCTGATCCCGTGTGACTTCACCTTTTGTACTAGTCTACCATGAGGGACCTTGTCAAAGGCCTTACTGAAGTCCAGAGAAACAACATCCACTGTCTTACCTGCATCAATCATCTTTGTGACCCTCAAAAAACTCTATCAAGTTAGTGAGACACGACCTCCCCTTCACAAAACCATGCTGCCTCTCACTAATACATCCATTTGCTTCCAAATGGGAGTAGATCCTGTCTTAAAGAATTCTCTCCAGTAATTTCCCTACCACTGAAGTAAGGCTCACCGGCCTGTAGTTCCCTGGATTATCCTTGCTACCCTTCTTAAACAGAGGAACAACATTGGCTATTCTCCAGTCCTCCAGGGCATCACCTGAAGACAGTGAGGATCCAAAGATTTCTGTCAAGGCCTCAGCAATTTCCTCTCCAGCCTCCTTCAGTATTCTGGGGTAGATCCGATCAGGCCCTGGGGACTTACCTACCTTAATATTTTTTAAGATGCCCAACACCTTGTCTTTGTGGATCGCAATGTGACCCAGGCTATCTACACACCCTTCTCCAGACTCAACATCTACCAATTCCTTCTCTTTGGTGAATACTGATGAAAAGTATTCATTTAGTACCTCACTCATTTCCTCTGGCTCCACACATAGATTCCCTTGCCTATCCTTCAGTGGGCCAACCGTTTCCCTGGTTACCCTCTTGCTTTTTATGTACGTGTAAAAAGCCTTGGGATTTTCCTTAACCCTATTTGCCAATGACTTTTCGTGACCCCTTCTAGCCCTCCTGACTCCTTGCTTAAGTTACTCCCTACTTTCCTTATATTCCACACAGGCTTTGTCTGTTCCCAGCCTTTTAGTCCTGACAAATGCCTCCTTTTTCTTTTTGACGAGGCCTACAATATCTCTCGTTATCCAAGGTTCCCGAAAATTGCTGTATTTATCCTTCTTCCTCACAGGAACATGCCGGTCCTGAATTCCTTTCAACTGACACTTGAAAGCCTCCCACATGTCAGATGTTGATTTGCCCTCAAACATCCGCCCCCAATCTATGTTCTTCAGTTCCCGCCTAATATTGTTATAATTAGCCTTCCCCCAATTTAGCACATTCATCCTAGGACCACTCTTATCCTTGTCCACCAGCACTTTAAAACTTACTGAATTGTGGTCACTGTTCCCGAAATGCTCTCCTACTGGAACTTCTATCACCTGGCCGGGCTCATTCCCCAATACCAGGTCCAGTACCGCCCCTTCCCTAGTTGGACTGTCTACATATTGTTTTAAGAAGCCCTCCTGGAAGCTCCTTACAAACTCTGCCTCGTCTAAGCCCTTGGCAGTAAGTGAGTCCCAGTCAATATTGGGGAAGTTGAAGTCTCCCATCACCACAACTCTGTTGTTTTTACTCTTTTCCAAAATCTGTCTACCTATCTGCTCCTCTATCTCCCGCTGGCTGTTGGGAGGCCTGTAGTAAACCCCCAACTGTGACTGCACCCTTCTTATTCCTAATCTCTACCCATATAGCCGCACTGCCCTCTGAGGTGTCCTCCCATAGAACAGCTGTGATATTCTCCCTGACCAGTTGCGCAACTCCGCCATCCCTTTTACATCCCCCTCTATCCCGCCTGAAACATCTAAATCCTGGAACGTCTCGCTGCAAATCCTGCCCTTCCCTCAACCAGGTCTCTGTCATGGCAACAACATCATAGTTCCAAGTACTAATCCAAGCTCTAAGTTCATCTGCCTTACCCGTAATACTTCTTGCATTAAAACATATGCACTTCAGGCCACCAGACCCGCTGTGTTCAGCAACTTCTCCCTGTCTGCTCTGCCTCAGAGCCACACTGTCCCTATTCCCTAGTTCTCCCTCAATGCTCTCACCTTCTGACCTGCACTGACAATTACGGAGACATGAATTTCACAGGGGCAGGAATGGTTGTTGGATGTTCCAGGGTTTAGATGTTTTCAGAAGAATAGGGAGGGAGGTAAAATAGGAGGGGGAGTGGCACTGTTAATTAGGGAGTGTACCACAGCTGCAGAAATGGAGGTAGTTGAGGAGAGTTTGTCTACTGAGTCAATATGGGTGGAAGTCATAAACAAGAAAGGAGCAGTCACTTTATTGGGAGTTTTCTATAGACCCCCAATAGCAGCAGAGAGATACAGGAACAGATTGGGCGGCAGATCTTGGAAAAGTGCTGGAGTAACAGAGTTGTTGTCACGGGTGACTTAAACTTCCCTAATATTAACCGGAACCCCTTTAGTACAAATAGTTTGGATGCAGATTTTGTCAGGTGTGTACAGGAAAGATTCCTGACTCAATATGTAGATAGGCCGACTCGGGAGGAGGCCATATTTGACTTGGTGCTCTGCAACAAACCAGGCCAGGTGTCAGATGTCTTGGTGGGAGAGCATTTCGGTGACAGTGACCACAACTCCTTGACCTTTACCATAGTCATGGAGAGGGATAGGAACAGACAGTATGGGAAGGTATTTAATTGGGGGAGGGGAAATTATACTGCCATTAGACAGGAGCTGAGGAGCATAAAGTGGGAACAATTGTACTTGGGAAATGCACAACAGTAAAGTGCGGGTTGTTTAAGGAGCACTTGCTGTGAGTTCTGGATAGTTTTGTCCCACTGAGACGAGGAAGGAATGGTAAGGTGAAGGAGCCTTGGATGAAAAGAGAAGTGGAGCTTCTATTCAAGAGGAAGAAGGACGTTTACGTAAGGTTGAGGAAGCAAGGATCTGACTTGGCTCTAGAGGGTTACAAGGTAGCCAGGAAGGAACTCAAAAATGGACTGAGGAGGGCTTGAAGGGGGCATGAAAAAGCCCTGGTGGGAAGGATTAGGGAAAACCCCAAGGCATTCTACACTTATGTGAGAAATAAGAGGATGATCAGAGTGAGAGTAGGGCCGTTCAAGGATAGTGGAGGGAAATTATGCCTAGAGTCTGAGGAGATGGGGGAGGCCCTAAATGAATATTTTGCTTCAGTATTCAGTAGAGAGAGGGACCTTGTTGCACATGAGAACAATGTGAACCAGGTTAATAGACTCAAACAGGTTGATATTAAGAAGGAGGATGTGCTGGAAATTTTGAAAAGCATCAGGATAGATAAGTCCCCTGGGCCTGATGGGATATAGTCAAGGTTCCTTTGGGAAGTGAGGGAGGAGATTGCTGCGCCGTTGGCGATGATCTTTGCGTCCTCACTCTCCACTGGATTAGTACCGGATGATTGGAGGGAGGCGAATGTTGTTCCCCTGTTCCAAGAAAGGGAATAGGGAAATCCCTGGGAATTACAGATCCATCAGTCTTACGTCTGTGGTGAGCAAAATATTGGAAAGGATTCTGAGAGATAGTATTTATGATTATTTAGAAAAACATAGTTTGATTAAAGATAGTTAGTATGGCTTTGTGAGGGGCAGGTCATGCCTCACAAGCCTCATTTAATTCTTTGAGGATGTGACGAGACACATTGATGAAGGTCGGGCAGTGGATGTGGTGTTTATGGATTCAGTAAGGCATTTGATAAGGTTCCCCATGGTAAGCTCATTCAGAAGGTTAGGGAGCATGTGATACAGGGAAATTTGGCTGTCTGGATACAGAATTGGCTGGCGAAAAGAAGACAGCGAGTGGTAGTGGATGGAAAGTATTCCGCCTGGAGGTCGGTGACCAGTGGTGTCCCGCAAGGATCTGTTCTGGGACCTCTGCTCTTTGTGGTTTTTATAAATGATTTGGATGAGGAAGTGGAAGGGTGGGTTAGTAAGTTTTGCCAATGACACGATGGTTGGGGAGTTGTAGATTGTGTTGAGGGTTGTTATAGGTTACAACAGGACATTGACAGGATGCAGAGCTGGGCTGAGAAGTGGCAGATGGAGTTCAACCTTGATAAATGTGAAGTGATTCATTTTGGAAGGTCGAATTTGAATGCTGAATACAGGGTTAAAGGCAGGATTCTTGGAAGTGTGGAGGAACAGAGGGATCTTGGGGTCACGTACATAGATCTCTCAAAGATACCACCCAGATTGATAGGGTTGTTAAGAACCTGTATTGTGTTGTACTGTTCTATGTTCTATGTTCTAAGCCTCCTCTCACCCTATTTTATCTAACTATGGTGTGTTGGCTTTCATTAATAGGGGGATTGGGTTTAAAAGCCATGAGGTTTTGCTGCAGCTTTATAAAACCCTAGTTACACCACACTTGGAATATTGTGTCCAGTTCTCGTCGCCTCATTATAGGAAGGATGTGGATGCTTTGGAGAGGATACAGAGGAGATTTACCAGGATGCTGCCTGGACTGGAGGGCATGTCTTATGAGGAAAGGTTGAGGGAGCTAGGGCTTTTCGCACTAGAGCGAAGAAGGCAGAGAGGTGACTTGATAGAGGTGTACAAGGTGATGAGGGGCATGGATAGAGTGGATAGCCAGAGACTTTTCCGCAGGGTGGAAATGGTTGTCACGAGGGGTCATAATTTTAAGGTGATTGGAGGAAGGTATAGGGGAGATGTCTGAGGTAGGGTCTTTACACAGAGAGTGGTGGGTGTGTGTTTACAGCAGTTAATTGAAGGGGTGTAGGTTAGGTTGATCTTAGACTGGGATAAATGGTCGGCACAAAATCGTGGGCTGAAGGGCCTGTACTGTGCTGTACTGTTCTATGTTCTAAGCCTCCTCTCACCCTATTTTATCTAACTTGCCATCTCCTTCTGTTCCTTCTCTCTCTCATAGAATCCCTGCAGTGCAGAAGGAGGCCAATCTGCCCATCATATCTGCACCAACCCTCTGAAATAGCACCCTACCTAGACACATCCCGGCCCCATCCCCGTAACCCCACCCAACCCGCATATCTTTTGGACACTGAGGGGCAATTTTAACATGGTCAATCCACCTAATCTGTACATCTTTGGAAAGTAGGAGGAAACCGGAGCACCCGGAGGAAACCCACGCAGACACGGGGAGAATGTGCAAACTTCACACAGATAGCTAGCTACCAAAGGCCAGAATTGAACCCAGGGTCCCTGGCGCTGTGAAGCAGCAGTACTAACCACTGTGCCACTGTGCTGGATAGGTGTCATGTTTACTTTAAATGTTGCTCACCTAATTATTGCAATTTACAGCTGATTTTCTGAATCATTGATGCTTATACTTCATTGGGTATTCCTGCTATTGACAATGAAGTGTCCGATTTTGTGCAGATGCGGGAAACGTTGCAATCAGGGGTGAAAGAGCAGAACTGGTCATTCTGAAAGACTGCAAACAGCATTCAGTTATCCCCTGAACTCACAGACACAGTAATTTTCAGGGCATGATGATAGCTGACATTACCTGGCATGATAGCACCTGTAAGTTTTTGTACTTGGAATCTTGTTCCTGGGGAAGTTGATAGTGTGGAGATGTTACTTTGGGGAACAGAACTGCTGCATTTTACGAAAGAAAAAATGTCGTTGAGAAAATGAAAGGAGTTCAACTTTGATTTTCATATAGACGAAGCACTGTGTGTGTAAATAATTCTAATCAATGCAGTTTTGTGACTAAGTCTGAAAGTACTTTCGTTTCAAATGTGAATACTAATGATTTTGTTGATGGAGTGGCTCTGAGGGATGACTGTGTGCCCACAGCGGGGAGAAGCTGAATGCACAGATGCTGCTGAACGCACAAGCACTGCCGGAGAGGTGGGATCAGCGAAGCGTTATGATCCGACAATGACCTGCTTCTGGTAATTCAGCTCCCTTTACCAAAGTTGTTGGACAGAAAAGGTCTGTGGTTAGTTCACACCGCCTGCCCTCTCTGCTTCAACTGCTACTATTGTGCAGAAATGGAAAAAATTAAATAAAGAGGAGAGCAAAGATGAATATCATTTTTTTCCACCAATCTGTTTTTTTTTTAAAAGGGTCTTGGTGGTCAGCCATCATGCTTCACAGCAAGAGACATTAGGCACAATTTTCTGAAAAAGAAAGGGAGGTGTCATTTCCGGCGAGAATAAAGGTGCAATTACCACTGGCCCCGATGGCACGATCAGGACCACAATGTTCAGACACTTGGAAATGTTTTTTTTTTTCTCCCCCACCATGAAAACCGCCATGCCTGAGGTGCAAAGCATCTAATTTGCCTGCCCTGGCAGGTGATCTGAGCACTTCAATGAAAGGGAGAAGGGAGGCGCTGCATTTAAACGGCTCCACAGCACTTGCTCTCATTCAGCTGAGGAGGATGGTGGTTAGGGAACCAGCTCCGAGATTCACGGAGGCGGTCCTCAGCCGTTTGCTGGATGACGGGGAGGAGAGGCGGACTACAATATACCCTCGGGCTTGCAGGAGGCCCTCATCAGGACCACCCACACCAGCTGTGACCCCCATCCCGGAACCCCCACCACCCCCAGACAGCCCTGAGTCCCACTTCCCCCCCCCCCCCCACCCCGCCTTCCCCGCCAATCCACCCAACATCTCTGGCTCATCAACAGCAATTGCAAAGCTGCGATGCATCAGCAATCCAAAATCTGATTTCTCGGTGTTCACATTACACCTTCAACTATAAATGTTTCTTGAAAAACACAAACGTGTCTTTGTACGCATCACTGAATCAGAAAGTTTAATATGGTCAAGAGCCACTTGAGGCTCTTCTGAAGCAGTACTTAGGAAGTACAAAACCTGCACCTGAAGGAGTCCACATGGGATTCAATTTTCCACTTGTTTTTTGCGTATTATTAGTTTCCTGCCCTTTTAAATTAAATATTTTAAAAATGCTTTGCTACTGTTTGAAGAAGAACAATGGAATTCTCCTGGTCTCTTGACTCAGTTAACATCACCAAAACAGATCAACTGACCATCTATCCCACTGCTGTTGTTTCAACCCACGCCTCGATTGATCATATCAGGTTTTTGAAATTTAGAAGGATGAAGGTGTAGGTTTGGTGTCAGTACCAGACATTTACGTGCAAAGTGCTCAGTCCTGCAGACATTTTTGAGTTTAAATACAAAGGAGTTAGCTTTTATTGAGCTAAAAAGACAACGTTGGTAAAGATATTAAGGAATTTCCCAGTCCTCCATCCAAAGGTGGTTTTAGTGGCGACGGGACGAGGGAGGGATAATGCGGAAGGAACTGAAAAATCAGTCTCCCACTGGCTTTAAATTATGGTGTGAACATGTGTTCCTGCTCTTCAAGGCAGGTCACAAGGCCTGCCAGTGTTTGGCATGAAATCGTTTTACATCTCGTTACTGGGTGGAGATGGAGGTCAACCAGAATCATGCCCCTTGTTTGACTTTCCACATTACCAGCAGGATATCATGCCAGTCTAGAACACGTCCAGACCAACATGTTGGACTTACCTGCAAGAATGCCTGGGGCAGCGCGTGATCGGAGGGGAATATCGTGGACTCCAGCGACCTTGGATCCTGGAGAAACACGTGCAGTAGTGGGGGGAGGGGGGCGGTGAAGCATCACCAATGTGGATCATCTATCTGCATAAGCTTCTAACAGGTGGATCTTCTCTTTCAATGGTGGTACGTTGATGTCAAAGATCAAAGAACAAAGAAAAGTACAGCACAGGAACAGGCCCTTCGGCCCTCCAAGCCTGCGCCAACCATGCTGCCCATCTAAACTAAAATCTTCCGGGATCCGTTTCCCTCTCTCTTCCCATCCTATGTACCCTCCCATGTCCATGCACCTTTTAATTATGGTGCCCAGATTTGACAGCAGGGTTCATACCATCCAGCCCACTCTGCCACGCAAATCGTCGGGAAACCCTGACTAAATAATTAATTAAGCCAGCATCATGAGATATGAAGTGAATTGCCACGGGCTTCCACAGTGGGAAACACTCCCAGCTCCCACTTTCGCCATAGGACTTAGTTGCGGAATAGAAAATTCCACCCTTCAAATATTTAATAAGGTAAGCACAAGTCCTGACCTTTGAAACATGCACACATGCATGCAAAATTCTAAGTTATAAAACAGAGGAGGTTACATTTTGGCCAAATGAAGATTCAATGATAAAAGGCAAAAAGTAGTGAGTTCCTTTTTCTGAGTCCTTCACTATTGTTTGTGGAAGAGGCAATTCTTTTTGGTCCCTGTTTTTTCCCTCTGGAAATATTGCTATGGAATATTGAAATGTCCTTCTGAGCTTCTCTGCCGGTTCTCTGCAGTATGATATAAGCTGGCAGAGTTCCTTTCAGTTGATATTCCCTGGACACAATTCAATGGGCTCAACGCATCCGAATTGATGCCGGGATGAGGCTGCTGAATCTCGCGAGAGGGCGGGGAGGTGCCACCCAGGATTTAAACGAGGCAAAAGGAGTCCCCACCTAGCACCCTCCTGTCCAAATAAATACTCCCAGATTGAGGGGGAGTTTGTTGAAGTGAGTAGCAAAATACTCTTTTTTTTTGGTTGGGTAGGCAGTGCCCGAAAGTCATCAATTGCTTATGCAGATACTCATTGGAGCTTGGATTGCTTTGGCACAGGAAATACTTATGATAAGGGTTATTACCTTTTCAGGGAACATTGAATGCATGTTCGAAGAAGCTGAAGATACAGGGCTGTGAGATGAGAGCAGGGCATTGGGATTAGTTGCGGGATTAGTTGCGGAATGCTCTCGGAACATTGGAAGGATTATATCAACAGGAGTAGACCATGAAACTCCTCAGGCCTTTTCTGCTATTTAGCTAGATCATGACTAATCTATACCATCCATCTGCCTTGTTGCCCTATCCCTTGAAGCCATACTCATAAAAAATTTATCAATCTCAGTTTTTAAAATTTCTAGACTCAGCAGTTGGAGGAGAGTTTTCGAGATTTTTTTAAGCTTCTGCACAAAGAAGTGCTTCCTGAATGGCCTTGCTCCAATTTTCTTCCTTGCCCTGCCATCTCCCACTCGAGGAAATGGTTTCTCTTTCTCTCTACCCTTTTAACTCGTTTAACCACCTTAAGTATCTCAATTAAACCACCTTTTCATCTTTTTCACTCAAGCAAACACAAGCATGCAAACTGACCTCAAAATGTAACATTACTATCATTCAGATGAATCTGAGGTGGATATGTTTTCCAAAGGGCAGATGCGAACACAGTGGGCTGCATGACCTCTTGCAAACAAAAGAGAAAATGCTGGAAAATCTCAGCAGGTCTGGCAGCATCTGTAGGGAGAGAAAAGAGCTAACGTTTCGAGTCCGATGACTCTTTGTCAAAGCATCGGACTCGAAACGTTAGCTCTTTTCTCTCCCTACAGATGCTGCCAGACCTGCTGAGATTTTCCAGCATTTTCTCTTTCGTTTCAGATTCCAGCATCCGCAGTAATTTGCTTTTATGGACTCTTGCAAAGGTGTGAGCTTCCCAAACGGAGGGCAAAAAATGGCATCGACTGCGCAGTTCATCTTTTTCGGCTGATGGTAAATATCACATTGAGAGGTGAGCGTGAGCAAAACCTAAAATGTGGCTTATTATTGAATAATACAAACGGAAGCAGGAGCAAAATAACACGAGATCAGGAAAACTGACAAATCCTGACTTGTTCACTTTCATTAAAAAAAACTAAAAGGCCTAAAAGTTTAGCAGAGCCCTGAAACAGCTATGGACAAATATGTCTGTGACAAAAGGGTTGACAGAAGTGAAAATATCAAACAACTCCTTATGTTTGCCATGACTTGTACATCAAGTTAACCAAAGCAATTGGAGTGAGCTGTCCATTTTTTGGACTTTCCTTCCAGGTTGATCTGCCGACCATAAATTTGAAGAAAAACTGAGGTGATAGATTGCTCAATATTGATGATTTTCAATAACAGCCAGAGTCTGTTTTGATGAGAAAATGCTCACTAATTCTGACATATTTTGCTTCTTCTTATGTGCATTACCCGATTGTTGCATGAAGTTCTGATATGTTATTTTACTGGCATTTGGTAAATCGCAGGATATTCTATCTGCTTGACCTGGTTTTATGAAGGAGAAACTGAAAATACTGGAAATACTCAGCAGGTTGACCAGCACCTGTGGAGAAAGCAGGCAAGACACTTTGGCTGTGAATCCTTCATCTGTGTGAGTGGCAGGATTCGAGCCACAGTAGTGTCACCTGGCAGCAGGGGCCATAATTTAAAGTATGATGGGCAAAGGTTTACTTATTGTTGCCTCATTTATAAATGTTGACGGTGCATATTTCGATAACTAAGGTTGACATACACCTATTGGTCAAAAACCATGATAGATGAAATTGAGACCAGTTAAAGAGCAAGTTAGTTCAACAACCAAAATCCACAGTGTGTGAGTAAAACTTTATCTAATGATTAACTGATTCAAGTATAATCTTTTAAAGCTTAGGTAGAAGCAACATCGGCAGCGGCAGGGAGTCATGGGGTGGGGCATGGGTAGGAGGCAGAGCAAATCATTTGTGATCAACTTTGACACACTGATCAAACCCCAGCATACTGACACTGATCGTTAAACGGTTGATCTATTGCCGAAAAATCATTTAAAATAGGGGGCAGCTAGATGGCGCAGTTGTTGGCATTGTTGCCTCACGGCACCGAGGACCCGTGTTTGATTCCGAATAAATTGGGTTGGTAAGTTATTAATAATACAAACATACAGGATAGGAACAGAAGTAGGCCATTCCGCCCCTCAAGCCTGTTCACCATTCAATAAAATCATGGCTGATTTGATTGTGTTTCGAATTCCACGTTCTCATCTAACCTTGATCTCATCTAACCTTGCCTAACCAGAATCTATCTACCTCCACCTTAAATTATTCATTGACTCCACATTCTCAGGCAGAGAGTTCCAAAGTCTCCCAACCCACAGAGAAAAAAATCCTCTTAATCTTTGACCTAAAAAGGTGACTCCTAATTTTACAACAGCGACCTCTAGTTCTGGACTCATCCACAGGAGGTAACACCCTTTCCTCATCGACCTTGTCAATGCCATTCAGGATCTTATATACGTCTATTATTCTTCTAAACTCCAGTGGAAGCAAGCACAATCTGTTTACCATTTTCTCGGTAAGAAGTCTTACAACACCAGGTTAAAGTCCAACAGGTTTGTTTCAAACACTAGCTTTCGGAGCACCCTGCCATGGCAATCTCTGCAAGACGTGCCAGATCACCGGCATGTATAACCATTACACGTGAGAACACCACCTCGTGCGACTCGGCCAACGTTGTCTACCTCATACGCTGTAGGAAAGGACGTCCCGAAGCATGGTACATTGGTGAGACCATGCAGACGCTGCAACAACGAATGAACAGGCATTGTGCGACAATCACCAGGCAGGAATGTTCGCTTCCAGTCGGGGAACACTTCAGCAGTCAAGGGCATTCAGCCTCTGATCTCCGGGATAAGCGTTCTCCAAGGCGGCCTTCAGGACGCGTGACAACACAGAATCGCCATGCAGAAACATATAGCCAAGTTTCGCACACATGAGTGCGGCCTCAACCGGGACCTGGGATTCATGTTACATTACATTCATCCCCCACCATCTGGCCTGGGATTGCGAAATCCTACCAACTATCCTGGCTTGAGACAATTCACACCTCTTTAACATGGGGTTACCCCTATTTCTGGATCTGTAAAGACTTAATTCCCTGCAAATGCTTGCATTCAAAGCATTGTCTTGCATCTTTGAATTTGTTTATATATATGTTTCTGGAACATACCTCTTCATTCACCTGAGGAAGGAGCAGTGCTCCGAAATGTTCTGTGATTCATGCACTAGACCACCTAGATCCCACTGCATTTTTCTGCAGCCATTCTCTATTTCAGTATTACTCTTTTTTGTTTCTTCCTGCCAAGGCAAACAACTTCACATTTCCCCACATGATACCCCATCTGCCAGATCTACCACTCACCAAACCTATCTACCTGTATCTGCAACCTCCTTCTATCCTCTTCACAACATGTGCCACATGGAGTGCCACTGGGATCAGTGGTGGGGCCTCAATGCTTTACAATCTTTATCAATGACTTGGATGAGGGGACCAAATATATGGATTCTCCAATAATGGGGCTATGTCCCCATGCCAGCACAAACACGCTGGCGTTTCATTCTGGATTTTCCTTAAGAAAGTCCTGAGTGATTATCCCATCTGCAGAGGGCTGGCAGGGCCCCGAAGTGGTTCTCGCGCCACTGGTTGCGGATATGGGGCTCCGCACGTCCGGTCGGGAGTCCGCGCATACGCACAGCGGGGACATGGCGGACTCGGACCGGGGAGTGGCACCAAAATTGTAGGCCCCCCCGAGATCGATCACACGGGCCCGCGGGTCCGTGATGTACGATCGCTCCCCTGGCCATCCATAAGGCCCCCCCCAGTGAACAATACCCCCGCCCCCTACCAGGGTGGCCACGGACTGAATCCACAGCCACGGCCCGACAGTCCCGACGGCTGATAGGTGGTTAGAACCACACCATCGGGAACTCAGCCAGTTTTGCGTGGAGAATAGCGGGGGAGGGGCCTCTGTCAATGGCCCCCTACCTGTGCCGCATAGTTCGTGCGCGCGCGATTCACAATTTCACGATTTTCCGGGGAGCGGAGAATCATGGGAGGGGCGCCGGTCCAAATTTCCGGTTTGGCGACCATTCTCCGCCCCCACCCCGCTCTGAACGCAATTTTGGCGCGGAGGTTCGGAGAATTCAGCCCATGGTCATTAGATTTTCTAATTATGCCAAGATAGGTAGGAAAGTAAATTATCAAGAGGAGGTAAAGAATCTACGAAGGTATATAATTAAGTGAGTCGGCACACATTTGTCAGTGTGGGGAAATGTGAACTTGTCCAAATTGGCAGAAAAAAAATAGAAGAGTGATATAATTTTTAAATGGAGAGAGAAACCAGAATACAATGGCACAGAGGGATAAAAAGTCAGGTAAGTGATCAGACAGGCAAATGGAACGTTAGAATTTAACACAAGGGAACGGTAATATAAAAGTACAAAAGCTGTACTGCAGCTGCACTGAACCTTGTTCAGACCACATCTAGAATTCTGAATGCAGTTTTCATCTCCTTGTTTGATAAAGGACACAACTGCATTGAAAACAGTTTGGAGAAAGTGCACTCATTTCTGTGAGATGAAGGGCTCACTTTAAGAAGAAAGCTTGAACAGCTTGGGCTGAAAGCCATTGGAGTTTAGAAGAATGAGAGGTGATCTTATTGGAACTTAAATTTCTGAGGTGACTTGATAGGGTAGATAACAGGAGGATGTCTCCTCCTCTGTGGGAGACGAGAACTAAGAATCACATTTTAAGAATAAGAAGCCTCCCTTTTATGACAGAGATTAGGTGAAGGTTTTTCTCTCAGAGTGTCATTGGTCTGTGGAATTCTCTTCTCTGGAATTTATTCAAAGTTGAGTTGGATAGATTTTTGGTAGACAAGGGAGTCAAGAGTTGTAGTAAAGTGGCATTGAGACCACGATCAATATTTAATGGTAGAGCAGACTCAATGGGCTGAATGGCCATTCATGGTATGCCTGTGTCACCGGCCAGCCCAATTGCCCTTGAACTAAAATATTTAAGTTCAAACCACGTTTCTCAGTATCTAGAGTCCCACTTAGGCCAGATCAGGTAGGGATGACAGATTTCCTTCTTTCAAGGATATTAGCGAACCAGATAGGTTTTTATGATGATCGAAAGTTGTTTCATGGTCATTATTAAACTTTTAATTCCAGATCTGCCATGGTGGGATTCGAACCCAGGTCCCTGGAGCATTACCATGTGCCTCTAGATTACTAGTCCAGTGACAATACCACGACACTGCGACACATCTGTCTAAGTCCTATGTTCCTGCATAATGTGACTTGATCGTAGCACTGCAGTGAGGAGGAAGAACATATATGACCAGTTTCTAACTTATTACATTTACAGGCCAGGGTTGCCAATGTGATTAAGTAGACATGAAAACTCAAGATCTGATTTGAACTTGAGCATCTTTACACATTAAATATCCTGGTGCTCTGTTGCTAAGCAACCTGCTGCCTTAAAGTCAGTATCAGGGAAATGGTTGCACCTTTGTCATCTGTGTAATCAAACTGGGTTTATAGAGTGAGGAAGATGGGTTTAATTTGACTCTGAGGCCCCTGACGACTATCAGGTATAGTTTTATTTTCAAATTACTTGGAGAGTGCAGTGTCAGGGTTGAGGTTAAACCTCTTCGCAATACTTTGATTATTTTTTTCTACAGCTCAGATTAGTCATGTTCTACATACAACCCATTTACAGCCTTGTCTCAATCAGGCCTCGCTGTGATCCCACACTTCTGAATGTCTTTTGTGGTAGCGCAGAATGGAAGAGGAAAAAGGAGAATTTCAATGAGGGAGGACAAAATAGTACACCGCACAGCAGATGTGACTGATGAAAGAAAGCATCGACAGCCGGGAGAATACTAAGAACACAGCTGAATGAAAAAAGATGAATGGAAGGCAACAGGTCAGAATTGCTCTGGAGTGAAAAAAAATTAAAACTGCAAAGCGAAAAGACATTGAGCAATAAATCTGCATTTTAAATCTTGCACAGTCAATCGACATATCAAAGAGAAAATAATCCAAAGAAAATACACCAATCAGAATTTGAAAACAGAAAATCTTTCAAAAGCTTTGTGAAGCAAGAAGGGGGTGATGTCAAAGGAAAGGGCAACATTAATTAAAGAAAGCAATCTCAAGGAGGGGAAAACAGGAAGGTGTAGGTAATTTATAAAATAAAGAAAAAATGTGAACAGGGAGAGGAAAAAGGCAAAGTGGTACAGAAGAAATGGGAAGTGTTCTGTTTGCTCGATACTGCCAATGAGTTGAGAAGAACGTATTTTAGAGATTGGGTGATAACCAAAGATGATAGGGCACGTAGGTTGCTGACTAAGGCAGCATGGTGGTGCAGTGGTTAGCACTGTTGCCTCACAGCATCAAGGAACTTGGTTCAATCCCAGCCCCGGGCCACTGTCCGCCTGGAGTTTGCACATTCTCCCCGCGTCTACGTGGCTCTCACACGCACAACCCAAAGATGTGCATGGTAAGCGGATCGGCCATGCTAAATTCCCCTTGATTGGAAAATTTTTTTCAAAAATAGATTACTGACGTAGAAAAAACTGAATTAAAATTAGGCTGAGAGAAAGAAAGCGTAGGAGAAACCCAAACCAATGGCACCGATAAATCTAACAGCGCTTTGAACTGTAATCTTCAATCATTTAACTTTGATCTTGTGTGAACTATCACCCCATCCGCCAATCTTGTAACTTTTTCATCTTTGTCATTCAACATCAAATCTATCGACCTTTAACCTCTCGAATAATGAAATTACCCATTCTCATTGAGAGCTGTCTCACTTATTTTTTTTTCAATCTGGTTTGTTCTTGTATCAAGTCCATTGGGCCTTGAATGACCTCTGGCAATCCACCAATCAGCCAGTTTTTTCCACCACCCCTGGAAGTTAAACTAAGATAGTCCCTGGAGAATTATTTGCTGTTTTTCTTGATATGAAATGAATGAAATGAAATGAAATGAAAACCGCTTATTGTCACAAGTAGGCTTCAAATGAAGTTACTGTGAAAAGCGCCTAGTCGACACATTCCGGCGACTGTTCGGGGAGGCTGGTACGGGAATTGAACCGTGCTGCTGGTCTGCCTTGGTCTGCTTTCAAAGCCAGCGATTTATCCCAGTGTGCTAAACCAGCCCCTGCTGTTATCCTTCTGTTCCACTGGTCTGTATCCGTAATGGCCAGAATTCTCCGGCCATTCAATGGTAGCGAGCTTCTCTGGCCCCTCTGGCAGTGTACCTCCGCCCGCGGGTTTCCCGGCGGTGTGGTGTTGCTTCAATGGGAATTCACATGGACAGCGGCAGGAACGGAGAATCCCTCATCCAGCGAACGTCTCCCGCCGCTGACAAACAAGAAGCTGGGAGGCCGGAGAATCCCGCCCAATGTTATTCTAACTGGCAGAACATATTTCTTATCTGACTGTTGACTATCTTTTACATCCTGGTTCAGTTGTGCTTGCCATTCTCCAGTTTCTTGTAAAAACCTCTGTCCATCACACCTGGCATTTTGATCAGACTGAAACATTGCAATCTACTTTTGACCATTTGGCACTTTCCAAGTCCACTATTAGAACTGCCAAATAAGGGTTCACGTAAGAAAGTAATGAAGAAAGATGATTCCTCTCAACACTGATACACTCTTGCTTTGGAAAGCAATGAGGCAGAATTCTCCTATGCTTCTGCCAGCGGGATCAAAGGCAGGTGGTGGGGAAGAATTCAGCGGGAAGCCCTAAAATAGGTCTGACACTGGCATGAAATTACAACGGGAGCTTGCGCTGCTTCCCACCATGGCGGATCGGAAATCCTGCTGGTGGCCAGCGTGAAACCGATTTTCATCTCACTAATGGGATGTAGGTGAAGGGCTGACCGGAATCTTCCCCCTGCGCTTGATTCTCCGTGAGGCCAGCGGCAAAACGCACCAATTCAGAACACGTCTGGACCAACATGGCATGCAAAAGTTGGGACTCGCCTGAAGAAGGCCGGGGGATGCCTTCAGAGTTTGGGATGGAGGCTGCCAGCACCCCTGGACCTTGGAACACCACAACTGTGGGTGGGGGGAGTATCTGTCAGGTGGATAGCTTCTTGCTTCAGTGTCTTCAAGGAAGTCCATATTCCTTCTTCAGGAGATCAATTGTCTTTCTTCAATTGTGAACCAGTGTTGTCAGGCGCCATTAAAATATGGCACATGGGTTTGGCGGCCATTAAGCTTGTCTTGCCATGCAAAAACCCCAGATGCATAAAACCCCACGAATAGAGGATATAGTGTGATTTGCTAATGGCCTCTGACGCAGAAAACACTTCCCACCGCCCCGCCCCCTTAGAAAACATACAAAATAGGAGCAGGAAGATGCCATTCAGCCCTCAAGCCTGCTCTGCCATTCATTCTGATCACAACTGATCATCCACCTCAATAGTCTGTTCCCACCTTTGCACCATATTCTTTGGACCCTTTTCCCCAAGGGCTACATCTAATTCTCCTTGTTGAAAACATACATGTTTTGGCATCAACGAGTTTCTGTGGTTGCGAGTTCTATAGGCTTACCACTCTCTGGGTGAAGAAATTGGGGTTAACTTCATAATGTGAGTTTAGGTCTCATCCCTTATCAGAAATATATTTTCACCATTGTCTTTCCACAGGAAATCATGTTGCCTTGGATCTCCGTGCTTTTAAAGGATATGATTGCCATCCAGTGTTGCATTCTGTGAACAAAAAAACTCACTTCCTATTGCTTGTTATCAACATTGCCATTTTAAATAGGAAGTATTGTCTGAGAACTATTTGCCATTGTCAGGTTCCCTTCTGGTTTTACACTAAATCCATCGCACATTTTCAGGCTGACATCTCCTGTGAGTGTGCCTGCCAGTTTTAAAGGGCCTGTCTGTTGAAACATATTGAGTTGAAAGATGTCGCATTGCTGCCGATGCTGTGCCAATGATCACAACGTATATTAAAAAATACCACCGCAGCCAGTCAGCTGATAGATCACCTGTAAAATTAAGGGCAAGAATAGAGGTAAACCCTTTCAAGTCATCTCTGTGACGTATTGACTTCAATATACTGGTTGTTCAGGTCACATGCTTGGAGGTTTCCCAGGACAAAATCAGATATTTCAGACTGTTAATGAGGGCCCAAACACCCCGGCAAAAACTAGCCTGCTATAAATAGCTTATATTGGCAACTTAAATATTAAGGGTTCAAACATACTGCAAAATATGGTCATCTAGTTATGCCAATGAAGGATGAGTATAGACTGCCACAAACTAGCCTAAGTAAGTATGCAACTCTTTGTGAAAGAACGACAGACTATAAAAGCTGAAAGAAATGCAGCAGGGGAAAAAGAGCTTAACTTACGAATGATAATTATTCATACTACACAGACACCCATCTAGGTTAAATATAGAGAGCTCATTAGGAATTACTCAAACTGCATTTTAGAAAAAATAATTGAAGAATATAACCTGAATTTGCCTTAAGACTTCTGGTATGGCAAATATATTTAGATTCAATGTGAAGGATCATTTTGCATTAATATGTCGACATTTAAAATATCATTATCTATTTTCAAAGGAAGATTTGAAGAAAAAATACTTGTTCGCTCAAAAGGTCATTTATGACTGGTTAATTGTCATAACTACAAAGCTCTTTCAGTGACCTGGCTAACATCACTCTCTCATCCAATCCAACTCAACTCGACCATTTGTCTAATTGCCTGTGGGATCCTGCTATCATATTTTGCACTTGTAAGTTATTCAACTTGCATGAGGTGCTGTGAGACATTTGAGAAATGTGGTAAGATTATCGAGAAATGTCATTTTTTTTTTGCTTCAAAGAAACATAGTAAGCTTACTGATGAAAGAATGTTTTGTCCTGTGCTCAGATAATGTGCACAATATCAAATGAATAAAGAATAGAAATAAATTGCATTAATTATGACCTTTCATGAACTTAACATGCCATTGATTGAAGAGTTAACCATTAGAAAAGAGGGTGAACGATGCGCACTATGCCCATTACTCCACATATATTATATGATGGTGGCATAGTGGTAATATCACTGGACTAGTAAACCAGAGACCCAGAATAATGGCTGGGGACCCAGGTTCAAAATCTCACCCCTGTAGATTATGAATTCAGTAAACATTTGTAATTAAAATTCTAACAGTGGCCATGAAACCATTGCCGATTGTCGTAAAAACCTATCTGGTTCACTAAAGTCTTTCAGGGAAGGAAATCTGCCATCCTTACCTGGTCTGGCCTATATGTGACTCCAGATCCATAGTAACATGGTTGACTCTTAACTACCCTCTCAAGGGCAATTAGGGATGGGCAATAAATACTGGCCCAGCCTGCAAAGCCCATGTCCCATGAACAAAGAAAAAATACTGGGGTTTGAAAAGTAGGACCTGATTTAATAACGATGATGGGGTCCTGCCTATTTTGAGGGCTGCCTGAAAATTCCATTGGGAGGGGCACAGTGGTTAGCACTGCTGCCTGATGTCGTCGAGGACCCATGTCGATCCCGGCCCAGGGTCACTGTCTCTGTGGAGTTTGCACATTCTCCCTGTGTCTGCATGGGTCTCACCCCAAAGAGGTGCAGGCTAGGTGGGTTGGTATGCTAAATTGCCCCTTAATCGGAAAACATTTTTTTACATTTTTAAAAAATTAAATAAAAATAAAATGTTAAAAAAAAGAAAATTCTAATGTGATGGTTTTTCTGTCCCAAGAGTAGGCTATTTATTTCACTAAACTTGTTAATGAGTGATGACATAAAAACAGCTGCATGAGCACTCACCAGCTCGCAACTCAACAGGGTATGGGTAAAGCTTTCACAGTGGATCAGTCCAAGAACTTTAAAAAAGCAAATTCCAATTAAGGAGTAATTTAGCATTGCCAATCCACCTGCCCTGCACATCTTTGAGTTGTGGGGGTGAGACCCACGCAGACACGTGGAGAATGTGCAATTTCCAAGTGGACTGTGACCCGGGACCGGGAGCGAACACGGGTCCTCAGTGCCATGTAGCAGCAGTGCTAACCACTGGGTCACCGTGCCGCCAATAAGTCCAAGAACTAATCGCACCAACAATGGTTCCATTGTGTGGCAGTATTCATTTAAAACGGCAGACGCGATCTCCGGCAGTACCATGCTGAAAGCTGTGAAATTGAAAAGAATGGCAAATAGACAGGTGAATGCAGCCTGCGCGAGCTTGTTTTTGGAAAGATTCAAGCTCGCTCATGTTACCCAGAATTAAAGTTATTGGCTGGGATTCTCCAAACTCCCAGCTCAGGGTTGACGCTGGCGTAAACACCAGGCCTCTTGGCCCAGCGATTCAGCGGCCAAAAGGGGGCCAGCACGGTGCGGAGTTCTCCATGCAGCTCCGGCACCGATACGCGGCCCTGCATTGCCAGTGCGGGTCGGCGCATACGCGTGGTGGCTGTTTCTGTGCCAGCGTATGCTGTGGTGGCCGTTTCTTCGCCGGTGCATGCGCGTGGTGGCCGAAGAATGTAGGCCCCCTCCCAGATTGCACGCTGCCGCAAATTGGTAGCGCCTGATCACGGGCCTGGCCATCGTGGAGCCCCCCTACCCCCGGAGTCTGATCCCTCCACCCCCTACTAGGACGGCCACCGCGGCCGCGGGTCCGGGCTCCCACCAGGTGGTACCATATGTGAACCACGCCGGCGGGACTCGGCGGTAACTCGGCCGGTCGACCGCGGAGAATCGCGCGGGTGCGACTGCTGCGATTCTCCGGTCGCCGGAGAATCGCGTCACGGCGTTGGAGCGGCGTGGCGGGAATTTTCGGCGTCAACGGCGATTCTCCGACCTCCCGCGGGTCGGAGAATCCCGGCCATGGTGCCTGCTATTCTACTTTACTGTCTGTAAGCATTTTCATGTCAGCAATATACTGAAGACTGACTTTCAAAAATGTATTCCTGTCATTTTCTCTACAGCGCAAATAAATGTGCACATTGACCATGTTGGCTTTCTATTTGGGCCCTTGTAAGTTTTAATTGTTGTCTAGTCAGGCTACTGCACTGAAGCTAGACATTGTCTCAGGATAGTTTGGCAATAGATTTGGCCTGGTTGTTGTATCAGGAAAACTACACTTTATCAAGCCCATGCCAATCACGATGCGGTAAATGTAAACCAATTTAAATTCTGATTAGCAGCTGGACATTTGCTTTTGCAGTGAGGATCGCCATATTTTTTGAGAAAAATAGGCTTCCCACATTTTAAAATTGATAGTTTGATTCGTGTTGTACTGACTCAGAGAGAACAATGCCTCAAATTTCTAAATATATAGACGTGAGAAAGTATGCATAAAACATTGTTAAACTATACATTTATATCTAGTTCAGTTACTACATATTTACGCAGATGAATAAATGACATCTTGTGTAAAATCAATTATATTAACTTGTATCTACACCAATATTGTGCTTAATTTCAAACCTGCTATTTCCAAGCACCTTCACAAAAATTGGCACAGCTCCTCCAATTCTGCTCATCTGAAATCCATCCTGTCTTTGATTTTGTCTGCTCAAATTGTGAAGTGGTCTTGCATTGTTTGACCAGGTTACAGTTCTTGGATATCTAAAATGAGAAAGGTTCAAGGATAAAGGTGCGAAGGGAGTAGGGGAAAGTAGGCATTTGGCATTAAATACACAAAGGTGGATTAGTTATGAAGCTTCCATTAATTGCAACCATTTCACCCATAACGTTGGAAACTACCTCAACAATGGCCAACGCTGTCTCCTCTGTATGGGCAGGATGTACAGGTGTGTCTGTTCCCCTCAAGTTCGCTTTTTCTGCCTTGGGTTGCGTGCCAGCTATCACTTGTTAAGTAGCTGACAATATGTGCATTCTGTCAGGTGTGGGTAGTGAGGCTTGCAGCTCTGCTACCTGTGTGCAGGTATGAATGTGGCTTATGAGTCCAGGTGAATGATAGGATTGTGATGTACAATATCTGAGGATAGCAGAGCAGTTGAAGATGGATTCACTAACATATCACTGATGTGATATTATAGGACTTCTTGCAACACTACATTCTCCTCTATGGGCATTGATTCCTGGCAACACTAGGCATACCTATAAATAAGGTGTCAATCTCATGAAGCTCTCACATACGACTATATGCCAAAAGGCATAAGCAGCAAATGATAGACAGAGCTAAGCAATCCTACAACTAAAGGATCAAGGCCTTCCACATCCAGCCGTGAATAGTGGCGGACAATTAAACAACTCACTGGAGGAGGAGGCTCCACAAATATCCCCATCCTCAATGACAGAGGAGCCTAGCGTGCCTGTGCAAAAGACAACACTGAAGCATTCTTAACAATCTTCAGCCAGAATTGACAAGTGGATGATCCATCTCAGCTTCCTCCAGGGATCCCAGGCATCACAGATGGTCTTCAGCCAATTTGATTCACTCGAAGCTATTGGCCCTGACAATATTGCGCCAATAGTCCTGAATAGTCCTGGAGCAATTCTGCACATTTTCTGGTTAATGCCAGCATTGTAGCTATACTGGAATAGCACTGGCCCCGCCCATAGCCAAGCTATTCCAGTATAGCTACAATGCTGGCATTAACCAGGAAATGTGGAGAATTGCTCAGGTATATACACAAGAAACAGGACAAATCCAACCCGGCCAATTACCGCCCCATCAGTGCACTCTCAATCATTAGCAAAGTGGTTGAAGGACAGCAACACTGCTATCAAGTGGCACTTATGCAGTAATAACCTGCCCACAGATGCTTAGTTTGGGTTTGGTCAGGGTCACTTAGCTCCTGACATCATTACAGCCTTGATTCAAACATGGACAAAAGAGTTGAACACCACAGGTGGGTGAGAGTGATTGCCCTTGACATCAAGGCAGCATTTGATCATGTGTGGCATCAAAGATCCCAGCAAAACTGGAGTCAATGGGAATCAGGGGAAAACCTTTCACTAGTTGGAGTCATACCAGGCACAAAGGAAAATGGTGTGGTGGTGGGAGATCAATCATTTTACCTCCAGGACATCACTGAAGGAGTTCTTTAGGATAGTGTCCTAGGCCTAGCTACCTTCAGCTGCTTCATCAATGACCTTCCTTCCATCGTAAGGTCAGAAGTGAGGATGTTTTCAGATAACTGCACAATGTTCGCACCATTCATGACTTCAGATCCTGAAGCAGTTCATGTCTAAATGCAACAAGCCCTGGACAATATTCAGGCTAGGGCTGACAAGTGGCAAGTAACATTCGTGCCACACAAGCGCTAGGCAATGACTACCTCCAACAACAGAGCATCTAACCATCACCCCTTGATGTTTAATGACATTACTATCACTGAATCCACTACTAGCAACATTCTAGGGGTTACCATTGACCAGAAACTGAAGTGGACTAGCCATATAAATACTGTGGCTACCAGAGGAGACTAAATGCTTGGAACCTTTGGCGAGTAACTCATTGCATGACACCCCTCCAAAGCCTGTCCACCATCTACAAGGTACAAGTCAGGAATGTAATGCAATACTCTCCACTTGCCTGGATGAGTACAGCTCCAACAACACTCAAGAAGCTTGACACCATCCAGGACAAAGCAGCCCTCTTGATTGCTACCCCTTCCTTGCACAAACATTTAATCCCTCCACCACTGACAAACAGCGGCAGCCTTTTGTACCATCTATTAGATGTGCTGCAAGAACTCATCAAGTTTCCTCAGGCAGCACCTTCCAAACCCACGACCATTATCATCTAGAAGGTTAAGGACAGCAAATACCTTGGAACACCACCAGCACCTGCACGTTCCCCTCCAAGTCACTCACCATCCTGACTGGAAATATATTGCCACTCCTTCACTGTCGCTGAGTCTAAATCCTGGAACCCCCTCCCAAACAGTACCGTGGATGTACCTTCACCACTTGGACTGCTGCGGTTCAAGAAGGGAGCTCACCACCAACTTCTGAAGGGCAACTAGAGATGGACAATAAATTTTGGCCTCGTCAGTGATGCCTACATCCTGTAAATGTGTAAAAAAGAATAACCTCCATGGCGATCTGCTGCCAGTGCTTTATGAGTGTGTATTTGTGGAGTCTCTTCGACACCTCCTTTTCACCTCCTCGGTCAAGTGCCAATATAGTGGCCAAAAGACTTGTCACCTTTCCTCCCACTCTTGTACCATTCCTCAATGTTTTCTAGGTCAGATTCAACCTGTACGACTCCCAGCACCTGCTCCAGCCATAATGAAGGGGTGCTAGCCACTCGTTATATTTTCTGCCTGCTGCCATGTTCAGCCAATTGACAGTGTGATTTGTGCTTGTCATGCTCAGTAAAGGCTTGTCATATTAATTACTTTTCACATGAACTGAGTTTGTATGGAAGCTTATGGAACTCTTTTATTCAATGAAAATGATAAACTGTTAAGATGGCTTCCAAAGGGTCAGTTGACCTTTGTTTATTCAGCACAGAATTCTGGAAAGTTCCTAATTGATTAACCATGAGGTAGGAGTCTCTACCTGGAATGGAGATACTAAGATGAATGTTATGTATGGTAGGTATTCACATCTGCCATTGTTCAAAGCTTACTTTGAAGTAAGTCCATGGACTCCTGGACTCTATGTCTCCAGCTTTGCAACTCGGTAAAGAAAAGCTGATGATATCAGTGAACGACAATTTATGTATGAAAGACCACCATCTATGTCCTCTTGTGTCGTGAAAGCTTTGGGCTTCAAAACATTCTGATTGGATGATTACCAGTACTGGTCATGTAATCAAACCCAGCTTGAGATAATGAGTCTTAATTAAAGACTTAATTAAGGCAGACTTCAGAAGAAGACCAACAAAACAACAGCTGCAGAGAAAGACGACACCATCTTTGCCCTTTCAGAACCACTAATCATTGATCAGAACAAGAATCAGATTTTGAAACTAGCTGCAAGTCATCAAACACTGAAAGTAATTGACCTGTTCCAGTTTCAAAGTTCACCTGAGTACAAACTTCTGAGATATTCAACTGCAAAACACCTCACAACCTGCTGTGTACCGTTTGCTTTACAAGATCCTCAATTCAACTTTAAATGATCAAATCCATTTAATATCCTTCTGCCAGATGGGAAATAATAAATCAGAGACTGAAATATTTAATCTGTAAAAGTGCACTATATGTATCTGTACCCAATCTTTGTATGTGCATGTGTGAGAGTTAGTGTGTGATATTGCATTAATTCAGGGTAATAATATGAGAATAAGTAACCTCCTTTACTTTAAACTCACAAAGGCTTGCTGCTGAATAATTTAATTGGAATACACACTCCGAGGGTAAGAAAATACATTTATTTCCATACAAAACAAACACATTGTGGGCAGTGTAAAAACACATACAATCTGTGACAGTGCTAGCTGGGCTCAAAGTATTGAGGTAAGCAGACAATACACAATTGGTGTGCTGCATGCATTGCAATCAATGGCAATGGATAAATCATGGGCGGGATTCACCCTTCTGATGGCAGAGTGTTGACACCGTCGTAAAAACCAGAGAGTTTTATGATGGTGTCATCGGACCACAAAGTGTAGCGATCCACTGCCATACAGGGGGCCAGTACGGCACTGGAGCAAATCACGCTGCTCCAGCTGCCGATACCGGCATCAAATGGGCGCCGCGGGTCTGCGCATGCGCGCTGCGGCAGGCGCAAATCCGCGCATGCACGCTGCAACCGGTGCGAACTCGCACGCTAGCTTCCTTCTCCGCGCCGGCCCCGATGTAACATGGCTACAGGGGCAGGCCCGGAGTAAAAGAGGCCCCCACCAGGAGAGGCCAGCCCACCAATCAGTAGGCCCTGATCGCGGGCCAGGCCACGGTGGAGGCCCCGCCTCCCCTGGCTCGCAACCCCTTCCCCCCCACCAGGCCGCCACCCCAGGATGGACGCCGAGGTCCCGCCGGGTAAGAGCACATGTTAATGGTGCCGGCTGGACTCGGGCTATCTTGGCGGCCACTCGGCCCATTCCACATGGAGAATCGCCGGGGGGCCTGCGTCGAGCGGCCACTGACAGGCACCGCGCCGACCCATGCCGGCGGCAGTGGCGCCAATTCTCCGGTCACCGGAGAATCAGCGGACCGGCATCAGAGCAGCGTCGCGTGAATCGCGCACGGCCCGGTGATTCTCCGACCCGGCCCCCGGGATCAGAGAATCCCGCCCCATATATCCATCATCCATTTTCCGGGGCTATTGAATTTTAGCCTGATTAGTTGCTCACTTATCTCTCAGTTTTTGTACACTCTCCTGCATGTACATTTCTCTGATCCTTAAAATATATGTAAAGGCTATTAAAGGGCGGCACGGTAGCACAGTGGGTAGCAATGTTGCTTCACAGCACCAGGGTCCCTGGTTCGATTCCCGCTTGGGTCACTGTCTGCACGTTCTCTCTGTGTCTGCGTGAGTTTCCTCTGGATGCTCCGGTTTCCTCCCACAAATACCAAAAATGCACTGTTCGGTGAATTGGACATTCCGAATTCTCCCTCCGTGTACCCGAACAGGTGCCGGAATGTGACGACTAGGAGCTTTTCACAGTGATTTCATTGCAGTGTTAATGTAAGCCAACTTGTGACAATAAAGATTATTATTATTATTAAATGTTTTAATCATGTCGGTTGAAAACTCTCTTGATGAAATGAGTCAACAATGATCATGACATGCATTGAGCCTGCTTTGTGCAGGATCATTTGATTGCCCTTGTTACTGACAGAAAAAGGTAAAATTTAAGCATGAGGAGCAGGAATACACCAATCCCAAAGGTGTCACAATCATCCCCACCCTACTTAATTCCAACACCTGGTACATGCCTATGGACTTCAGTCATCAACGAAAATTGATGTCTTCCCTCAGGCAAGCTGTCTGGGCAGCTCACCCTAAGTTTGCTGATGAATGTCGAGGACCAATTTTCATTGAACTTCAGACTTCTTAGTTTGGGTGCATGTTGTTCATGCAAAACATTACGATCAGACCAGAAAATGTGTCCAACCTAATTTCTACCTCATGATGTAACTAATTCAAACAAATGTTTTGTTTTGCAATCGTATTTTCTCACAAGTGCAAAGAGTACTGTTTTATTTTCATTAATTTTGCATACCCAATTCATTAATTTTTCCAATTAAGGGGCAATTTAGCGTGGCCAATCTATCTAACCTGCACATCTTTGGGTTGTGGGGGCGAAACCCATGCAAACACGGGGAGAATGTGTAAACACCACACGGACAGTGACCCAGAGCCAGGATCGAACCTGGGACCTCGGTGTCGTGAGGCAGCAGGGCTAAACCACTGCACCACCATGCTGCCCTTGTATAAAGTACTGTTAGTGGTGGAATGCCATTAAATCTGGATACACTGTATTGACATCTCAACTCACGCACCTCTTTATAGCGGCCATTTTGAGAAAAACAGAATTGTCGGCCATGTACTCCTTTACAAATCCTCGGTTTACAGGATCAGAAAGGCTTCCTACAAGTATAAATTCTTCAGCTTCCCGAGGAAACAGAGGGTGTCTTTTACCACACTGTCACCTCATTCTTACTTCCCCAATACACCTCCCACCCCCAATAGAAGATGGAAATCAAGCAAGATACAGGCGATGTTCTCGTTTCATTTTCAGTGTCAGCATTGCAAAATGGCCCTTTATCTGACAGTACAGCGAAAAGGACTTCACAACATTTCAGCCATCGTCAGCGATTACACTAAATTACATCACTATTGCCCTGTATCACCTGATTGAGTGAAATTGCCATTCCTCTCATCAACCACTTAGTGTTGGACCTTTGAAATCTGCCCTAGTGCAGACTTTTGTGGATTGGCAATATCTTCTATTTATTCTAATTACGCAGGCAAATTGGGAACACTTCCAGCAGGTTCTTTTAATCTTGGCAGAACGCTGTTCTATTTCAGGAGCTGGGCTCAATACATGATGTGTCTGTGCAATCTATCCAATTAAATAAGGACTCCAAAGGTCATGTTTTTGAAATTACACCATATCTGCTTTTATCCTTCCATTAAGACTGTCCCACTGCTGCCTTCTTTTATTCTACCTTGTAATGCTATCGGCTGTGCAGCAGCCAAGTTCAGAAGGTGAAAACCACAAAGAGCTGATCAATGGAAGGTCAGCTCATGGGGCTGTTGAGCTGCCTTTAACTTTTTTTCTCTCTCATTGCATTCAGTGCCATCAATGTTAATTATTTTTATTGTAAATCCTTGGTTCCTTCATATTAAAAATATAAAGATATAAGGAGAGAGGATTAAGAAGCTGGTGGTGATTATACTAATAGTTCTAGTCAGGGAGCCATGCAATATATCTTTTTATTAATTGAGAAAGCTTATGGAAGGCCAAGGCTCATTAAATTGGACACCATTAAAGGAATAGGGCAAAAACTGATGTATATCAAGAAGTTATTAAACAACCAAACTTCTTGTTCCTCTTTCAAGTGGTACCAGAGGATATTTTATGTCCACTGAAACTAGCTGACTGGGCCGTGCAATTCTACATCATTACATTCACAAGATGACATATCCCATAAGGCAGTATTTCCTTATAACATCACTTGGTGTCAACCTAGATTATATGGTCAAATCCTGCAATGAGACTCGGAATCCGCAACATTCGCATTGAGGTGAGAGGGTTACCAACTGATCCAAACTGACACTAATATAAAAAGGTTGTGGTTGAAAAGCCTTAGAGAGGTATAAATGTAGTGCAGGCAAAAAGATCATAATAACATCCTGCAGTGCTAAAGTTTATGTTTCTTCAATAAAAAAACATCTTATTACTAGTTTGCTATTCCTTTTGAAGGTCATTGACATCATCATCACCACTAAACCAGAAACCATTCATACAGTGTGCCTGTAACTCACTGTCCAACCATTCCTCACTATCTGACAGCTGCCTTTGATATTACTAAACATCCCAATTGCCTTTATTGCCCCTTTTCTGCAGTTTGTCTTGGTGGCAACTTGTCTTATAGTTCCTCTTCCCCCTACCAACCAACTATCCTTGTGTAGTCACTGTAACTCCTCCAGCCATTGGGTCCTTGCTTGCGTTCC
This sequence comes from Scyliorhinus torazame, assembly GCF_047496885.1. NCBI lineage: Eukaryota > Metazoa > Chordata > Chondrichthyes > Carcharhiniformes > Scyliorhinidae > Scyliorhinus > Scyliorhinus torazame. The sequence goes on from NC_092728.1 coordinate 62,681,457, forward strand.
TTCTATTCATCATTCAAACTTGTCCCCTTGGATAAATTTCCAGCAAATCCTTGGCTATGTGGGGGACTCCTTACGTCCAACGCAACTTCTCTTTGATCAGCGTTAATTCGAGCATCTATCCTGGTAAGTTCAAATTTCAGATGGCAGCAAGTTATCTTTTTCAATTCCCTCTCCAATTCCATCACCTCCCTTGACTGTCTGTCAAGGCTGTATCAGGTGGTGTACAAACTTAGTTTCCTGTTTCACCCTGACCCAAGCTTTTTTCTTTGCACCCAGTTCATCATTATGGATATATTCTTCCACCTCCAACTTCGGTTGTTACTGCTCCTTCGTTCCCACTGTCAGCAATAATCAATGTTTTCATCACTCCTCGAATACTAATTTACTTCCTCTTCACCTCCACAATCATCAACTGATCCAGAACCTATATCCAAATCCTATCCCACATTCAGTTTTTTCTACCTTTGCAAAGTTCCATGTACTCACTTTGCCCTACCAAATGCATTCGATCACTCTTGTTTTCAACCTCTCTATTCGAACTGAACCAATGCTTTCTTTGGCCTCTCACTGCCCCATCATCAGGAGTTCATCTTATAGTCAACGTGCCCCTACTCTTTGGAATTCTTTGGAATTCCCCTGTGTATAACTATCCTACTTTCAAAAGTCTTCTGAAAACCCTCTATTTCATTGCAAAGCACTTTGATTCTTTTTGGTTGACAGGAAAAGTAATGCATATAAATGGCCATTGTTATCATTACTACTTTATGAGAACATCAAGAACAAGCTTGGGTCAGGACCTGCACAATTGAATGGCCAGTTGACCGTTGCTGTTATGAACGAAGGGTTGCTCGAGTGAGGTAGCGTGACATTCATAATCTGTAGAACTGAAGGAGTCACCTTAAGGTCAGAGAGTACGCTGGGGGGGGCGGGGGGGGCGGGAATAAAAGAGGATAATGATTGTTCTGAAGGTAGTGCTGAATAGTGAATGGAGGATTTGGAAGGGAGCAAAAGGAAGTGCCCTCCATCGATGTGAAATCCATGAGTGAGATCAAATCCAAGATGCTTTTGGAAACTCTGAAAAAGATGAAGCAGCTGCTTTTGCACAAAAGAAGGATGGTGGGAATTCAAGTACAAGTACATTATGATCAGATTGAAAGTTATGTCAGCTATTCCAAATTGCTTCCTTGGTTTTCCAGGACCGCATTTTGAGGCTAATATGTTAGCTGTCTGGCCAGGTCCAGAATTCATTTTACAGAGCTCAGTATCTTCACTAGAGGCTACAGAATTAATTGTCCCTTTCAACAACATGGCCAGCCTAAACTGCTCAATGACTGGAGCCTTGGATAGTCTTTTGCTGACATTTCTTTCTCTTTCTCAGACCATAGACACAGTAATGTATCAAATTCGCTTGTAAACATTAGAAAACTTACATTTGAGTAATAGGTGTCATTTCACACTACTTCAAAACATTTTCCATCCCTTAGATGTGATCATTCTGCAGCTATGTTTCCACCATCTTTGGTATAGTTTAATCATTTTTATGTTGCACTGAGGGTACTGGGCCATAAGATTTCACTTAGTATTGTTGACTAGAACAGAATTACTTTTCGAAAATAGCACTGTTCTGTGCTGTTGTATAATTTGGTGCAGGAAATTAGATTTTTCTGTTAGTGTAACATATTGGGAATTTTTTGTTGGGGACTGTAAATAAATAGTATTTTCCAAGGTGTAATTATTTTCAGCCTGCAGAGACTGAGGCTACACTGCCAGCCAGTTGGAAATATGAGCACTCTTTATCCTGACACTGAAATAATTTTCATTTCGATATCTGTGGTGTAATTCCCCTGTGGTACACCAGATAAAATGATTTCAAACGAAACACAACACTTTCATCTCAGAAAGCTATCGTGACTCATCATCACAATTTTCTGCTAGCTATTTTATATCACTCTTTATTGACTACCAGAAATCTCACTCAATATTAACCATAGATTTACGCTGACAGGCTATCAGCGGAGCTACGAGTACAGATTCAGAAAGCCAATTAGCTGGGGAAAATAAGTCTATAGAATGTTGTAAAGCCAAACTTATCTGTTGTTCTTTCTGACCTTGCAACACCAAGCTTTGAATTGACCCGAAGGTCAATTTAAATCATTTCACTCAGCTGCAAGGGCAATAGACAGAAGCTGCAAAATAGGGTTGGATAATTGTCCAGTGATAGGCTGGTCAGAGGCATTGGAGGAATTTGCTAACAAATACGAGGATCTTGAAGCCAGTGTTCTAGTGTTGGAATAGATGAGGAGAATTAAGCGGTATTTAATGCTGCAGGTGATTTTCACCACAGATATCTGGGTCAGTTTGAACTCATGTGGAATTGAGTTTGGAAGATTGGTAATCGCTTTGAAGAAGTCGAACCTGAAGTAAATAAAGATCTAACTGTGTTTAGTTGTGGTAGGACTGATATAAACAGTTAACTGAGAACAGGAATTTCATCTACCAAAATCTTCAAAATGTATCTTTAATGTCATTAAAAAAAATATTTAGTCAAAGTGGCAAAACAATGCCACAATTTTTGAAGGATAATCGTAAGAGAGTTGATGGGAGAGAAAATGGTCCGTTTCATTGGTTGCAATTTGTTCTTTCAATGGATTGAGATTCTGTTCATACCTGCATACAAAACGGGATTGAAGATTCATGCAATATTTTCAGGAGTCTCCTGGTGGAAAAAACACCACAACTAGAGAGGCCAGACATACATGGCTGCAGAATCCTGATGGTGCTGCAATAGATCCAACCCCTGCAATTCCACATGGACAAACAGGCAATTAAATGTGCATGAGTGTGCTGAAAGCATCTTCAGAGGCCATGCCACAAAGGCTGATACCAGCACATGTAAAGTAAGTGGGGGACCAGGATGGAGGGTGCAAAAGCCATTTCAGGGTTTTGCTTGGAAGCTTAGAATCATAGAATTCCTACAGTGCAGTAGAAGGCCATTCAGCCCATTGAGTCAGCACCGACTCTCCGAAAGTGCACCCTACCTAGGTCCATTCTCCCGCCCTATCCCTTTAACCCCTCTTAACAGTTGGGCATTGAGGGGCAATTTAACATGGCCAATCCACCTAACCTGCACACCTTTAGACTGTGCTAGGAAAGAGGAGCACCTGGGGGAAACCCATGCAGAGAAGGTACAAACTCAAGACAGTCATCCAAGGCCGGAATTGAACCTGGTTCCCTGGCACTGTGAGGCAGCAATGCTAACTGCCTTGCCGACCCATTACCTTTCAGCACATCCTGAAAACGTATTGCCTGGAGGTAACATGTGAGCCTTGAATCATGTCAGTAATGGCTAAGACTGCAAGTAACCTGGCCAAATAGACATTTCCAACAAATTACAGTTGATGTGGATGTGTGTACCAGCAGAGTGTGAATAACTTTATACTGTAATATTTGCAATTTTGAGTACCAGCCAAATGATAATTTGGGCATAACGTAAATGGCTGGACTGAGTTGAAGATGCATTACAAATGATTTCTTCCAAAGAACACTTGAAGGTTCAGACCTGGGGCTGAAGAAGGTTGGATGTGATATGTCAATATTCTCATATTAGTGGAATTGCTGAGTTAAACAGAAACTCATCACACAAAATTACCTTCCATTACTCTGTTTTTAATTATATCCGACAGTGCCAACAATTACACTATACCACGGAGAAATCATTACTGCTTTTTTTCTCAAACAGTGAACGTATTAACAAAAGAATTCAAAATAATCTGTTTAGGTTTTGTCATTACATTCTTAAATATCAGTTAAATGTTACATACGGAGGATATGTTGTGGGGTATCATGGGCCAGATTCTCCGATTCAGAGGTTAAGTGCGGACGATCTGTGGCGTTTTACGTGGAAAATATCGGCGTCGCCCCCTCACCAATCCTGCGACCGGTGAAGGGCTAGCAGCTGCGCCACGTACAACTCCCGGCCTCCAAGAAATAAACGGCTGGAGAACGTTCTGTAAAACATGGCGCCAGCCGTGTGCGGACCTGACCTGCCAGATAGTGCCCCCATGGCCACTCCCTGGCCATTCCCCCATGCCCATTCCCTGGCCATTCCCCACTAGTCCCCCCAACCCTCGCGGAGTCCCACCCTGGCCAGCAGCATGGCTGCCGCCTGATTGTGGCGGCGCTGGACACAGTCCGCAACCACTACGCCGGGTTCCCGCACGGCTGAGACCATGAGTGAACTGTGCCATTGTGGACTCGGCCCATCAGGGGCGGAGCATTGGAGGAGGGCCTTCAGGAGCCGCACTGAGTCCGTCCCAATGGTGTGCGGCGCGTGCCGCGATGATGCCGTTTCAGAGGGGGCCTGTATCAAACAGGCGCCGCCCCCGATTTTGGCATCTAAAGGGATTCTCCACCCGATCGCCGATTATGAAATCGGCATCGTGGAATGTAGAATCCCGCCTCATGTGTTTGATAACTTTTTGCAATTGAGTGTGAACTATTCCATTGAGTGGTAATGTTGCTAGCTATTTTTTCTTCTGAATCTGCACACTTTTTATCCAATAAATGTCATGATAATAAAGTATTATTTTATCTAATGCAATTGGTGGTGTAAATCAATATACTTTTTTGTCATATGGCTGTGGTAAGTATTTGATATTTCCATACTCCATCCACTGTAAAAACAAAAATGCTTGGATTTTACCCGAGCCAAACTTGGCTGTGTTTGGAATGACAATTTTGAGCTTGCAGCAAAAGTGTTGAACAATGGTGCAAATAGGCCTGGTCACTATTGATGTGAGTGTTTGACTTGATAAATTGAGACGATGAATGAATATCATTGGGCTTTATGGAAGTTTTTAATGTATTTTGACCAATACACTAAATAAACCTGGTGAAAGGTTGGTGGTGCCATCTGTGTGATTGATCTGATGCTACTATTTTAAATGGGAGATCAGAAGAAACTTTGGTTCTGTTACTAAATTCTGCTAAGAGGGTCTTTTAAAACCTGTTTCACCTCATCACTGTTCAGCATTTTGGTGTCTTTGAATCATGTTATCAGACTTTGCTATCTTCGGGCGCAATTTACTGGCTGCATCCTGCCGGAATCAGGATGGGATGCGGCTGGTAGATTGAACGAGAGGTCAAGTCTCCTGATGGTTGTTACATCTCACAAGATCTAACAAAATCTCGTGAGATGTCACAATCTGGAACCTGCCCACAATGGGGCTTAAAAGCTCACTTAACTCTGCTGATACCAGATCTAACTGGCAGACAGGATCTCGTGGTCTTGGCGAGGAGATCCCAGCAGGGCGCCATTTAGCACTGGTCCTCACATACGGGCACCAGGTGGAACGACACTTGGGGAGATCACCCAGGCGATCGGAGGCCTCCGGGTGGTTGGTATCAGGGCTGGGTGGCACCCTGGCACTGCGGATGCCACCTGGGCATCTTAGCACTGCCAGCCTGGCAATGTGACAGTGCCACCTGGGCACTCTGGCAGTGTCAAGATGCCCAAGTGGCATTTTGCCCACACCATGGATCGGGCTAAGGAATGCCCTGCCTGTGTGAGGTGGGCTGTGGACCCCACAACAGGGTCCAGGAGTCACATCAGGGAGGGAGGGGGGCGTTAAGAGGTCAGGACATCATTTTTAAATGGGGCCCTGATCACTTCCTGCACTGACAAGCGGAACTCCTCAATACAGGAAATGCGTTTGAGTGTGGCCTTGGCTGGTAGCCCGCTGAGGCCTTAAAATAAAAGCAGAGTGCCGTTAGATAGCGGGATCATTCCTGGCACTACAAGTGCTGGGAACAAACCCTCTAATCCCAGCCAGATTGGAGTCTTTATTTTCCCCTTAAACTCTGGTTCAGGCTTTGCAATTCCTCAGTGCTCTGTCTCTTCTATACAATGTTTTTCATGTCTCTCTTAGTACTGTATCTGGCCTGTGTCTATCATGCCTCAATTTTAATGAGTCCATATGTCACCAGACAGAATGAAATAGTAGTTTTCTTTAGGATTTCACCAAATTTAGTTTTGGCATGTACTGAAAATGTATTCAGTCAAATAACCACTGGGATGTGAAAGTGCATAAACGATTCACAGATGGTCTTGTCTTAATCACCCACACAACACCACACATATGGACAAATGACAATTTAGGCTTTCACCAATGTTTTGTTGTTCAGCAAGAAGGCAGAGGTGATTCTTTTATTTTCATTCTTATAGCATAATTTGATAAACACAAATTACCTTTTTCTGCCTCTCCTTGAATTGTATTTCAGCATTTCTACAGTTTAAGCAATGTGGCCAGCAGCGGGAAACAATTGCAAGTGAGACGCGACATCTGTAGAGAAACGATGGGATCTGGGATTTTGGGTGTGGGCTGTTGGTTTGCAGGGGGTAGGGGTTTTTGGAGTGGGGAGGATGGGACTGAGAGGAATTACGACAGTTAATGTCTAAAAAAAATCTCTCAAGTTTTTTGTTTCCGCCTATGCAGGTAGGAGTGGATGTAAACTCTAAATTATAAAACATTATTATGGGTCAGGGTTTAGAGAATCCCAAAGCGTATCATGGAGTTCACCTGACCCACAACTTTTAATAGATTGTGGTATGGGGAGCACACGGCCCACTCTACAGGTATGGTACAGCAGAAAATGGACCAGTGGTTTTAAAACAAAACAATGTTTATTCTATGAACTCAAGTTAACCTTTCTAAAACAAACAGTGAACATCTTAGCAACCATTAATTCAAATACACCCCCCAAAGAATATAACACTAAGTAGTCTGTATGATGTTCTTTTAACATCCAAAAACTTAACAAACTTCGAAACAGGAGCACATTAGGGTTTACATTCAATACTGAAATCATTTATAATTCTGAATTCACCAAATGATTAAGATAGTCTTTGGATGGCAGACTTCAGATGCAGCTCCCTGAAAAACACAGACACACCCAAGCTCTTCTCAAACTGAAACTAAAAAGCAGAACCAGAGCTCAGCTCCACCCACACTCTGACATCACTCCAGTAACATGAGCAGCTCCATTTCTTAAAGGTACATTTCTTAAACACCCGTTTCTTAAACGGTACTCTCACATGACACCTCCCCCCTCAAAAAAACCCCATCAACTTCAAGAAGGTTTCATTTTTCACCTTTTCACCATCCTTTAAGAAATGCACACAGTAAATATATGCTTCGTTTTTAAAAAAATACATGCAAACAGGTACAGTAATATAGTCCATTTTTTCCATCTTCTTCCTCCAACTGAAATTCGTCTCGATTGATAGTCTCTTTGAACAAGAAGGTCTCTGCACGATCCATCCATTTCTCTACGCCTCATCATTTCTCTTTAAAGTCAGATAATTTAGTTCAATCTGATCATAGAGTCCCTTGCAATTCTCCAACACAGGAGTATTGGTTATCACAGTTTTCAGGCAGTCAAATGCCTGTTGAAAGTCCGCTGTCCATTGAAATTTTTGACATTTCTGAAGCAAGTCCATCAGTGGAGCAATCACGCTACAAAACGTTTGCACAAATGTACGATCAAATCCACTCATGCCAAGAAATCGCATGATCTCCCTTCGTCTTGGGGGTATCGAAAACTCCTCAAGGAAAGTGATGCGGGCTTTTCCAAATTCACTTTTGGCTAGGTTTATCACCAAACCCGCCTCCTGAAGTTGATCAAATAACTCCATCAGATGTTTCAAATGGTCTTTCCATGTCTGGCTGAAAATTACCAAATTGTCGATGGCTCCCGCACAATTGGGTAATCCTGAAACAACTTTGTTAGTTAACCGTTGAAATGTGGCTGGGACGTTTTTCATGCCTAATAGCATAACTTTGAATTGGTATATACCACCTGGAATCACAAAAGCTGAAATCTCCTTTGCCCTTTTGGATAAAGGTACCTGCCAGTAACCTTTAAGTAAATCCAATTTGGAAATAAAAACGGATTGTCCCACTTTCTCAATGCAATCCTCCAAATGTGGGATAGGATAGGAGTCTGTTCTTGTAATTGCATTAACCTTTCAATAGTCCACACACAACCATTGGGTACCGTCTGGTTTTGGTACCATCACTATGGGTGAGCTCCATTGGCTGCAACCCACTTCAATTATGCCATTTTTAAGCATACTCTCAATCTCTTTGTTAACCTGTGCCAATTTTAAAGGGTTAAGTCTTAATGGATGTTGTTTGATTGGAACAACATTTCCCACATCTACATCATGTATAGCCATTTTAGTACTTCCCAATTTATTTCTACAAACGTGCCCACGTGATATCAATAACACTTTCAGGTCAGTTTGTTTTTCCTCTGGAAGGTAACTCAACAATTCATCCCAATTTTTAAGAACATCCTCATTTTCCAATTTAATTTGAGGTCTGTCAAAATCACAGTCATCTGGATTTGGTTCATCACTTTGAGTTAGAATCATTAAAACCTCCTCCTTTTTCTCTCCTTCCCTTTCAAAGTACCGTTTAAGCATATTCACATGACACACTCGGTGAGTCTTCCTTCTATCTAGTGTTCTTACCACATAATTAACCTCATTTAATTTACTTTCAATCTGATAAGGTCCACAAAACCTAGCATTTAAAGGTTCACCTATCACTGGTAACAACACGAAAACTTTATCTCCACTGGCAAAACTACGAACTTTGGGTTTCTTGTCCGTGACCAGTTTCATCACATTTTGTGCAACTTTCAAATGTTGTCCAGCCAATTCACCTGCTCTATTTAATCGTTCCCTAAAATTTGACACGTAATCCAATAATGTAATTTCCGATTTCTCACCCACCAATTTTTCCTTAATCAATTTAAGTGGTCCTCTTACCTCATGACCAAAAATTAGTTCAAAAGGACTAAATTTGGTTGACTCATTAGGTGCATCACTAATTGCAAACTGTACGAATGGAATTCCTTTATCCCAATCCTCTGGATAATTGTGACAATACGCCTTCACCATTGTCTTTAATGTCTGATGCCACCTTTCTAACGCTCCCTGCGATTCTGGATGGTACGCAGTTGATTTGAATTGCTTTATTCCGAAGCTATCCATAACTTCTTTGAATAACTTTGAGGTAAAATTTGATCCTTGATCCGATTGTATTTCTGTGGGTAGTCCATATCTAGTAAAGAATTGTAATAATTCCTTCACAATCTTTTTAGCTGTAATATTACGTACTTGAATGGCCTCTGGAAACCTAGTAGACACATCCTTTATAGTCAAAAGATATTGATTCCCACTTTTTGTTTTAGGAAGCGGTCCTACGCAATCAATTAGGACCCTTGTAAAAGGTTCCTCAAATGCTGGAATGGGTATTAAGGGCACTAGTTTTATCACTGCTTGAGGTTTCCCTATCACTTGACATGTGTGACATGATTGACAAAATTTAACTACATCTTTATGTAGTCCAGGCCAATAAAAATGTTTCTGGATTTTAGCTTGAGTTTTCCTTATCCACAAATGACCTCCCACTGGTACCTAATGTGCAACTCGCAACACCTCCTTTCTATACCCTACCGGCAAGACTACTTGATGAACTTCTGCCCATTTTTCATCCGCCTGCATATGTAAAGATCTCCATTGTCTCATCAAGGCACCACTTTTACGGTAATAACACTCTGATTTACACGCAGATTCCTCTTCCGTGTATGTGTTCTGATACATCCGTTTTATTTCTACATCTTTCTGCTGTAACTCTGCCAATTTTCCTGAACTAAAAGTATCCGCCTCATCCTCCACCTGTTCTTGTTCTTTTTCAACCATCTGATCAAAAATCATTTCTGATAATTGCACTTCAACTTCATCTTCATTCTTTGATTTCTCCTCTTGTCTTAACCTGTGACTTTGCGACCTTGTTACTACACAATCTGGAAGAATCCCAGGATATTCGTCCTTCAACACTGCAGTTATCTGATGTTCCACTGGCTTATCAACCACAGTAGGCATCACTCCAACTTGCGATCCAGCTATATCATTACCCAAGATAAACTGTATTCCTGGACAAGATAGTTTCTCTATTACTCCTACTACCACTTCACCACTCTTCACTGGACTTTCCAACCTTACCTTATATAATGGAACACTACTCCTCTCACCCTGAATTCCACATATTGCCACCTTTTCTGGCAACCTTCTTCCCAAACTACATAACTCCTCATCTCTTACCATTAAAGGTTGACTAGCTCCCGGATCTCTTAAAATTGTGACTTCTTTACCTGCTCCTCCTGATACACACGAGTAAACTTTACCCACACAAGTAAATTCTTTGAAGAGATCTGGCACCTTCTTATCAATTACCTCTTGATCAGGCTGTACAATCGTTTGCACCTCCTTCGCTTCACTTGGGCTTTCCTTTACCACTTTAACAAACTCCACTGTCTTATCCTGTTATCCCACATCGGCCCTCCCAATGCTTTTCTTCAAACACCAACACTGTGACTTTACATGGCCTAGTTATTACAGTGAAAACATTTGAAACTTTTCATTTCTTTTCCACCCTCCTGGATTTCTTTTTTAATCTGAGGTACACTCTCCTTATTATCTCCCATCAGATCACCTTTACCTTTACCACTTGAGTATTTCTCATGTCCCCAGTTTCTATCCCTCACCGGCTGAAACTGATGTTGGAAACCAAGCTTTGATTTATGAACTAATTCATAATCATCTGCCATTTCGGCTGCTAATCTCGCAGTTTTAACCCTCTGCTCTTCCACATGAGTTCTCACTACACCAGGAATTGAATTTTTAAACTCCTCTAAAAGTATAATTTCTCTGAGAGCTTCATACGTTTGGTCTATTTTCAAAGCCCTTATCCACCTATCAAAATTACTTTATTTGAGCCTTTCAAAATAGGCTCATGTATGTTTGACCAAATTCTTTCCTTAAATTTCTAAACCTTTGTCTGCAGGCTTCAGGCACTAGTTCATGGGCACCCAAGATGGATTTTTTCACCTCCTCATACGACTCAGATACCTCCTCTGGTAGTGAAGTCACCACTTCACTAGCTCTACCTACCAGCTTTGTTTGAATCAGTAATACCGACATGTCCGGTGGCCATTTCATTTGTTGAGCAACTTTCTCAAATGAAATGAAAAAGGTTTCTACCTCCTTCTCGTCAAACCTTGGCAATGCTTGGACATATTTAAATAGATTCCCACCAAGCCTGCGACTTTGACGCTCTTTCTCACTATCCTCACCACTATCATCCAACTGTACGTTTCCCTTTACGTCTGCCAATTTTAACTGACTGTCATGTTTCATGGCCATTTTCTGAAGTTCAAACTCTCTTTATCTTTTTCCCTGATCTGTATCTCCCTTTCTTTTTCTTTTTGTTCTGCTAGCGCTATTCTTTCTTTCCTCCTTTCTTCACTCTCCTTTTCTTTTTCCTCTCTCTCTCTCTCTCTTTCATATTCAAGCTGCTTTAATTTTTTCTCATGTTCCATTTGTTTATTTTGCAACTGAATTTTTGACGTTTCCAATGAGTCAAACTCTATCTCAGGCAACGTTAAATGCTTAACCACCACCATAATTACCTCATCTTTTCGCATTTTGTCAGGTAATGTTCACTCCAATGTTTTTGCCAAATCTAACAGTCTGCTTTTGTCCGTAAGGTACTGCCTGCGACCGTCTCCACCCCAAAAAACTTCTGAGCCTCTGAACCAGCCATTGTCCACAACACACACCCCACTTAAACTAAAATACCACATCTGAAAAGCAACCACAATATGCTCACCCCTCACTGTCTTTTAGTTCACTTAAGCCAATCCAACAGATAGACATTTATCCCCCTCGAGCCCCCAATTGTTATGGGCCAGGGTTTAGAGAACCCCAAGGTGTATCATGGAGTTCACCTGACCCACAACTTTTAATAGATTGTGGTATGGGGAGCACACGGCTTACTCTACAGATATGGTACAGCAGAAAATGGACCAGTGGTTTTTAAAATAAAACAATGGTTATTCTATGAACTCAAGTTAACCTTTCTAAAACAAACAGTGAACATCTTAGCAACCTGTAAATCAAATACTCCCCCCAAAGAATACAACACTAAGTAATCTGTATGCTGTTCTTTTAACATCCAAAACTTTAACAAACCTCTAAACAGGAACACATTAGGGTTTACATTCAATACTGAAATCATTTATAATTCTGAATTCACTAAATGATTAAGATAGTCTTTGGATGGCAGACTTCAGATGCAGCTCCCTGAAAAACACAGACACACCCAAGCTCTTCTCAAACAAACTAAAAAGCAGAACCAGAGCTCAGCTCCACCCACACTCTGACATCACTCCAGTAACATGAGCAGCTCCATTTCTTAAAGGTACATTTAACATTAAAAATACTACCCCTTCAAGGCTTGGCCAGGCGCTTGATCGGCGGTTGTCTGTTCACTGAGCCCTGCTCAGATCCTTCGTTCCTTCTGTGACAATTGATTCCGGGTTGCACTGCCTTGTGTATTCTGGTGTCGACTCTTATAACCTTTTCTGAGATAGTCCGTTAGAACATCTGTTCTCTGCTAGCCATTGGTGGTTAGCTATTTTTGCATGGTCAAGCAGTTTAGTCTCCGTACTTTGCCCTACTTCCTCTTATCAGAGGTTGATGTAATGTCTTATCTGGTGTCTCAAGACCTCGTATTGTTCAACCTTATGACCTGTCAGGTCAGCAAATGCCTTTTTTAGTCCTGTGCGCCTTCTGACCAACAATTTTAGCAGAAGCCATTTTAGTTCTGAAAAGCCTGGCTCAAGCCCTGAGCCTACAGGTTCGAATCCCACTCCAGGACTTGGTGGTCAAGGAAGGGGTGTTCATAATGTGGCCAATCAGATTGAACATCAACCTGTACATTTTTCCATCATATAAAAATAGCAGGTTTTAGGAAAACAAAAGGTAGTTTTAAGGACTTTATAATTGCGTTGGTAAACATTAGAAAAAAAGGTATGGTTTAAGTATGTTTAATTTAATGTTTCTGTGCCTGGATGGGTAAAAACAATCGTTAGAATCATGCTGGACAAAGGTGATTGTATGTGTGGGGATCGATTAAGTCCAACTGTGTTTATATTGCGCATAGAGGGGGCTATGGTATGAAAAATAAATAAAAGGCATAAGCACTTGGACATTGCTTAGCAACAGGAGGCCACCATCTTTTGGTCTTAGTTTTAATTGGAAGCAAGAGCAGTTGGAGACAGAGGGCTGGATTCCTCCAAAATGGGTCTATCACACCGGCGTTGCACTCCAGAGTTTTCAGAAACAAATACCAGGCAATACAGTTACCTGCAGGGGGCTAGCAGGACCCGGAGTGCTTCACTCAGCTTCGGCAGCTGGTACAGACCCCCGCACTTTCGGTTCCGGGTCCGCACATACGCACGGCGGCGGCCTCCAGCGGCCTCGCCGAGGGCCATGGCGGACTTGAACCGCGGATACACACAAATAAATTAGGCTCCCCCGATCGGCCGCACGCCCCTGCAAAAAGGGACTTGTTGCTTTAATGAGACCATTGTAGCTTTAAATATACATTGTAATCCATATTAATCTTTAAATCTGTGTGCATTTGTTAAGCTAAAGCGGGAGTAAAGGAATATTGTCATTTTTTTCATGTTTAAAATTTATTTTGTCCTTGTCTTTATAACTACTCAGGGGTCCTGTGAATGTTCCTCCACGTTTTATATAAAAATAAGTTCTGGTCCTTTGAGCCCGGGGTTCCATTCTGGAATCTTCCTGTCCAGCTATTTTTAAAAAAAAAATTTAGAGTACCCAATTTATTTTTTCCAATTAAGGGCCAGTTTAGTGTGGCCAATCCATCTACCCTGCACATCATTTTGGGTCGTGGGGGCGAAACCCAAGCAAACACGGGGAAAATGTGCAAACTCCACACGGACAGTGACCCAGAACAGGGATCGGATCTGGGACCTCGGCGCTGTGAGGCAGCAATGCTAACCACCAAGCCACCATGCTGCCCTCCTGTCCAGTTGTAACACCAACTGGGGTGAAACACAGACAGCAAGAGTTGAATCAGTCTGTGATTGCCAAAGCCCTTTCAGGGCAGACTTTAAAAAAAATTTATTCAAGGGATGTGGTACCTGAAGAGATGTTAAATTCAGTCTGCTCATGCAGATGGAGAGCACTTCCTGCGGTCTGAATTTAAAAAATAATAAGCGTGGCATTAGTTTTAGAGCAGTGTTGCACATTGAATTAAACAGTATATTTCATTGTTGCCAATCATGTCTGTCACTGTAACTATGCTGTTTAGTTTAACAACAGCCACGCTTGAGCCTGTCTAAATTGCCTCAATTTACAAACGCACGGATAACTATCTATACTGTACAGAACAGCAGAGAAGCATTTCAAGGCTGTAATCTAATCCTGGATCATAGACAGCATTCAAACCCAAGCTTTTTGTAATGTTTTATGATACCTTCTGAAATTCTGAGATTCCAGCCTTGCCACTTCACTCTGCATATTTGTTGTTCAATGCGCTGGCTTCAGGTTGCTGTTAACGCATTATTATGTTTCTGACAGTTGAATGGCTGCTGTTGCATTAATTCCATTAATGACAATCGGTCTCATGTTTCCACTGTCTGCTCTGAGCAACTCCATTGGGACCCAAGCAGATCAAAAGAGTTATTTTTATGCTTCGGAGGATTCCTGCGCTGCCGAATTGGTTTATCTCTTTTTTTATTTTCCATTTTGTTGCTCTTTTTGTGTACCATCACGAATGAGAAACAAGAGTCATGAGAAGACGTTTGCGTCACTGAGACTATTTTCACCGTAGTGGAGAGGATGAAGCAGAGGTTTAATGGAGTTTCAAAAATGGATCGGGCTTTGATGGAGTGGATGGGGAAAGATTATATCCTCCGGTTGGGGTGGCAGTGGCATGAATTCATCAGTGTGAAATTTCACTGAGGAAAGGAGAAATGTCTTATGCCATGAGGCTGTGAGCATGAACTGCCTTGCCATAGAGAGCAGTTGATGCATGAACTAGTTCGTCTGCGAAGGGAAATAAAAACCACTATTTGAAGCAGGGCTTTGAGGAGAGAGCACGTAAACTATAATTCATTTAGCACGAGCAAAGAACCAATGCAGACACAATGGGTCAAATACCCCCACCCCCTCCCACTCCCCTTCTGCGCTGTAAACTATTTTTGTATCATGGACGTTTGTGAGAGCCAAGTTACGATTTTGTTTGTCTCTCTCAATTTGCAGCCTCCACTTCACACCTTCTGTGATTTCACAACTGAGCTTTGTAATGTGTCAAGTGGAAGATAGTTCTGTGACATAGGGCATTAGAGTGAAGGCGGCATGCAAGGGCTGGAATTCTCCGGTCGTTGTGATTCACTTTACCCACAGGCAGCGCACCCCGCCAGCCCGCGGATGTACTGGCGGCATGGGGTAGTTTCACTGGGAAATCCCATTGACAAGCGAGGGGAGGGTAGAATCCCACCGCCAGAGGACAACAGGCGGCTGAGAAACACACGGCTGGGGGAAATCGGAGAATCGAGCCGAAGCTGCCAGACCAAAAGTACTTTATTTTCTGTAAAACATTTGGGACATCTGGTGGTCGGAAAAGGTTAGATACAAAGACAAGTCTT
This sequence comes from Scyliorhinus torazame, assembly GCF_047496885.1. NCBI lineage: Eukaryota > Metazoa > Chordata > Chondrichthyes > Carcharhiniformes > Scyliorhinidae > Scyliorhinus > Scyliorhinus torazame. The sequence goes on from NC_092728.1 coordinate 62,697,048, forward strand.
TCTTTCTTTATCACCTCCACTTTGCTGGTTTCTCCAATATATTTGAACCCTTCATTCTTCTATAACCAAATACTGGCAAAACCTGTTGCCCAGTATCTTCAGATGACTACAGTCGGAATCCAATGGGAAGCATGGGATGTATTGCACTCTGACTTTCCTTCAATCCTCAACACTTGCGGTCATTCATCATCATTCTGGTAAGTATTGAAAGCTTTCATGTTGGGACTCAGTAATCCACGACAGCGGTTAGCAATTCCCGGCTTGGGTGACTGTCTGTGCGGAACCTGCACGTTCTCTCCATGTCCTCCAACAAGTCCCGAAAAACGTGGCTGTTAGGCGATTGGACATTCTGAATTCAGTGTACCCGAATAGGCATCAGAGTGTGGCAACTTGGGGATTTTACAGTAACTTCATTGCACAAGCCTACTTGTGACAATAATAAAGATTATTATTATTATTGGATTGATATGCTTTTCTGTTCCTATCCTTCCTTGTCTCAATGTTGGCTGTGAATTGCTTTGGACTCCCTGATATGATGCAATGTAAGACCTAAATGTAATTTTATCTTCTTTCATTGTGCCATTTCATAGGAAGGAAGGAAAGAGCATTTTGAACACCACAATAAAATGTAATCACCCGGCGCATTTTGAATCAAAATTGAGTAAAACTGGTTGATTAATGCTTCAGTCAAGGAGCTAAAGGGTAGAAATTGTACAAATTAATATTGGGTTTCTTGCTTTGCTTTTGAATAAAATCACTCTTGCATATACATTGGTTTCTTTATCCTAATAATAGGGTTGGATCTTACCCTTGTGATTTCAGACAGAGTGAAATAGATATTATGATTCTAGTTAGCAAAGTTGTTTTGTAATCTGAACACTTCTAAAACAGTTTTTTATTGAAATTCTTCACTTTTTTGGCCAAGCCGAATCCTATAAAATAGCTGAATAACCATTGATAGGACAAATGAACAGATATTGTGAGTAACTATGTTGAGACTTGTGCTGTCCCCCCCATGAATATGATCATGCATTTGTCATCAGTTTGGGTGACAGTTCTGTTCATTATTGTCCACAACAAAAATGACAGACATGAGCAAAATTATTCTAGAAACCAAACAATGCTGGCCCTCTGTTCGAATTTGTCAGTCTCAGATTAACTGGTGGAATTTTCCAAATTTGCCAACATGGTTGCCTCAATGGGTACTTTGCATGCAATGCGTTTTTGTATTTAAACTCATTAGCTGGGGAACCTGCCACTGTGCTTTGTGCTTAACAACCTGAATGCAGAATTTCTCTTACCTGCTGTTTGCCAATTCCCCCTCGAAGAACTGCATAACAGCGTGCACTTTTATTTGACAAGAACACCTAAACAAAGCTCAGGCTGCTCAACCTGGGAGAGATCTGATTCAAGGGATTTAGTGCAGAGGGATTGAAAATATTTAATCAGACGGGAGAAATAATTTGAAACAATACTTTGGAGCAGGAGAGTGAGCACAACGCAGGGCTATGAGTGGCAATGTTAGGATAGAGACAAGGAAGAGATTATTTGCAAAGAGGGTGATCAGCAGCTAGAACTGGCTTCTGAGAAGGGTGGATTTAATTAAGGAACAGCTAGATACCGTAATGGGAAGCTGGTAATATATAAGGATGAGATCAAATGGATTAAATACCTTTCTTCCTCTGAATCTTTTGCCACATCCTTTAAGAACAAAATAGCATAATAAGAACTTGACATTTCATGGAATGAGTGGATTTTACAAAGATATAATAACATGCAGAAGAATCTAAATCACTTCATGTGTTATTAAGGACTATCAGATACAATAACAGTGATACATTAATGAAATTCTCATTAAAATTTAGGGATAGATAATCCTCCTTAAACGTAGCAGCAAGTCAGTGAAATGTAATTTATTCCAAGGTTACATTATATTTCATTCTTACTTTGTTTCTTGTGCTTAGGGTAAAATTGGAATGGTGTACGGAATAAGATGAGAAGGAGGCCATTCGGCCCCTCAAGCCTGCACCACCATTCAATAAGATCATGGCAGATCTGTTTGTTTCAAATTCCATATTCCCATCTACCCCAGATAACCTTTGGTTCCCTTGCCTGACAAGAATCTATCCACCGCCGCCTTAAAAATATTCAAGTGACCCCACTCCCACAACATCCTGAGGCAGAGAGCTCCAAAGTTACACATCCCTCAGAAAAAAAAGGCCTCGGGCGTCATTCTCCGCCGGCGGGAGTCTCCGTTTTGCCGGCGCCCGGGGGTTTCCCGACGGCGTGGGGCTGCCCCACAATGGGAAACCCCATTGACCGGCCGGTGTTACGGAGACTCCCGCCGGCCGGTCGGAGCAGAAATGTGGCGGGGCGGGTAGGAGAATTTCGCCCCTCATCTCTGTCCTATAAGGGCGACCCCTAACTTTAAAACAGCTTGCCTTTGTTCTGGACTCACCCACAAGAGGAAACATCCTTTCCAATTTGCAAAGGCAAAGGCCACGATTGAGGAAAGCTGATGATGGAATCTGAAAACTGAACTGCCATTATGTGGCTAAATGGTGTATGGTGACTTGGAAGGGGACTCTGAGGTGGTGCTTTTACTGCCTTTGTCTGTCTATCCAGTGCAAATTAGGAGATACACTCAAAGAAGCTTTGACGGGTTACTACAGTGCATCTTGTACATGTTACACACTGCACAATGCATCTGCCACCTTCTTGCACATTCACCCAACCGGTCTGTATCCCTGAGCAGACCCAACCGGTCTGTATCCCTTACCATGCTTCGGGACATCCTTTCCTTCAGGAAAGGAGTGCTTCAAGCAGCTTCGGCAGCGGATACGGGCCCCTCACTTTCGGTGCAGGAAAGGATGTCCCGAAGCATGGTACATTGGCGAGACCATGCAGATGCTGCGACAACGGATGAACGGACATCGCGCGACAATCGCCAGGCAGGAATGTTCCCTTCCAGTCGGGGAACACTTCAGCGTCAAGGGCATTCAGCCTCTGATCTCCGGGTAAGCGTTCTCCATGGCGGCCTTCAGGACGCGCAACAATGCAAAATTGCCGAGCAGAAACTTATAGCTAATTTCGCACACATGAGTATGGCGTCAACCGGGACCTTGGATTCATGTTGCATTACATTCATCCCCCACCATCTGGCCTGGGCTTGTGAAATCCTACCAACTGTACTGGCTTGAGACAATTCACATCTCTTTAACCTGGGGTTACCCCTATCTTTGGATCTGAAAAGACTTAATTACCTGCAAATGCTCGCATTCAAAGCATTGTCTTGCATCTTTGACTTTGTCTATATATATGTTTCTGGAACATACCTCTTCATTCACCTGAGGAAGGAGCAGTGCTCTGAAAGTTAGTAGTTGAAACAAACTTGTTGGACTTTAAACTGGTGTTGTAAGACTTCTCACTGTGCCAATATTTAAGGTACTCCATCAGTTGGAACTGGCAAATCTGAAATGTCACATTTACTATTACTATCCCTGTACTTGTTTTTTTTTTACTGTCCCTGTACTTGTTTTTTTTTTAAATTTAGAATATCCAATTATTTATTTATTTATTTCCAATTAAGGGGCAATTTAGCATGGCCAATTCACCTAACCTGCACATCTTTGGATTGTGGCGGTGAAACCCACGCAGACATGAAGAGAATGTGCAAACTCCACACGGACAGTGATCCAGGGACAGGATTCGAACCCGGGTCCTCAGCACTGCAGTCCCAGAGCTAACCACTGCGCCACATGCTGCCCTGTCTCTTGTATTTGTTAAACAATACTCAATCGATGATAATCATAGATTATCATAGAATTTACAGTGCAGAAGGAGGCCATTCGGCCCATCGAGTCTGCACCAGCTCTTGGAAGGAGCATCCTACCCAAGGTCAACACCTCCACCCTATCCCCATAACCCAGTAACCCCACCCAACACTAAGGGCAATTTTGGACACTAAGGGCAATTTAGCATGGCCAATCCACCTAACCTGCACATCGTTGGACTGTGGGAGGAAACCGGAGCACCCGGAGGAAACCTACGCACACACGGGGAGGATGTGCAGACTCCGCACAGACCGTGACCCAAGCCGGAATCGAACCTGGGACCCTGGAGCTGTGAAGCAATTGTGCTATCCACAATGCTACCGTGCTGCCCACCGGCAGCCATAATATTACCCCTAATTCCATGAACCCTAATTTTTTATGGCAGTCCTTTGTGTAGCCCATTAATAAATGCCTTCTGATTTCCACGAGTGCCCCCCTGACCGACCCTGCTAATTACATCCTCAAATCCAGTCTAACAGTGTTATTTTTAGGGAAACAATTCAAGAATGTGGCACACCTCTTGACATTCACAAGGATCCTTAGGCTTGGGTAATAAACGTTAGTTGCGCCAGTAATGCTTACATCGCGTGAATTAACTAAAACAATAATTTGCGGAAATAGGGAAGCATCCACTTTGGACGGAAGAATAGAAAGCAACGGATCTTTTAAAAAGTTTGAGACTGGTAAATGCTGGTCGTCAGAGAGATTTGGGTGTTTTGTACATGAAGAACAAGCCTGTCCAACAAACAGTTAGTAATATTATCATCGATAGAGTATTGTTTAACAAATACAAGAGACGGGGCTGCATGTTGCGCAGTGGTTAGCACTGGGACTGCAGCGCTGAGGACCCGGGTTCGAATCCCATCCCTGGATCCCTGTCCTTGTGGAGTTTGCACATTCTCCTCATGTCTGCGTGAGTTTCGGAGGTGGATAGATTCTCCCCCACAATCCAAAGATGTGCAGGTTAGGTGGATTGGCCATGCTAAATTGCCCCTTAATTGGAAATAAATAAACAATCAGTTAGGAAGGCTAATGATACATGAGCCTTTATTGCAAAGGGGTTGGAGAATAAGAGTAAGGAAATCTTGGTGCAATAGAGCTTTGGTGAGACCACACATGGAGTTTTACATCCTTATTTAAGGAAATATATACATGCATTTAGAGAGTGGGCAATGAATGTGCTGTAAAATGCTGAGAGATTGAGTAGGATGGACCTACATGCTCTGAGGTTTAGAATGAGATGTGATCTCAGCTCAGTGAACGGTATACAATTTTTAGAGTGCTTGAAAATCTGTTTGGTCTGGTTGGAGATCCCTAAGCCAGGATAAAAGACAGGACACTCAGGGTGGACATGAAGAGGAATTTGTTCACTAAGATGGTATTAAATCATTGGAATATTTTTTACCCCATATGGTTCTGGAAATTCAGCTGTTGAGCATAATTGAAAGTGAGATCAATAGATTTTTGGACACGAAATAAATCAAGGGATATGGAAATAATGCTAGAAAGTGGAGTTGAGTGAGATGTGATGAGTGGGAGATGTGAGGAAAGGGGATCGAAGATGTGGAGGACAATTTAGGGGTTAACACATGAGGGTAAAACTTCTAGTACTGAGTCAGAGGTATACACCTACCTGAGTTACATTGTTCCATTCAGACTTAAACTCGTTAATGGGAATAAACAGGATACACCTGTTCAGCCGGGGTGATTCACTCAGGATCCATTGTCTTCCAAGACACTCTTGTCTGACCAGCCATTAGCGCATTACAAAGTCTGATGGCCTCTTTTGTCTGTAAATTAGTGGTTAGTTGCATATTCATAGCATGGCCCTGTTTGTTTGTGTAACCAGGGGTGGGTAATCAGAAGTCCAGATAACAATGATATTTTCAGGTCTGGACAGAACCATTCTGAGGAGCTGGGCCGCGCTCAGAGATGAAAGAATCTTGTTTGAAATGGTGGGGGCAGAAGGATTTGGAGAACGACTAGGCGAGGCTATGAAACAACTGCCACAGAGACAGGAAGAACCTCACTACCAGCAGGAATATGTTCTGTAATGCAAGTGCCATGTTTGCCTATCTGTGTAAGTGGACTTGATAGCCATATGTTCATCGTACGTGCTGTTTAATAGGAAATTGTGTGTTAGGGTGAAGCGATACATGTAAGCTGTTCTTGTCAGGTATGAAGTTCAAAAGTTTAAATATTGTTTTTCTTTTGTTATAATAAAAGTTTGATTGCAAAAATAACCAAGCCCGATTTCTCATGCACCAATTTTTGGAGCGAATCAGTCTTTCCGAACAGTCTTAAAAATAAAAAAAAATTGCAGTTCTGGTCCAGTATCTTAGCCATGGTTGTGATCTGGTCTGATATCCGTAACAGAGAAGATCAGCCCCGAATTTACTCAATGATCGAGCATGCTTGAGGAACTGCATGGCTTACCAGTTCTTTTACTTATGCTTCTTCGGTTCTTACGAATCATGCCAGTGCTTAAAGTTAAAGATAATATTCAGCCACCATTCCAGACCAAATATCAACCCAAGCCCATAACATCAACTCACACCAATATGGCAATCAAAAATGATTTTGTTTTCTTTATGTCTAATTAGTACATGACTACAGATACAGTTTTTTCATGTCTTTGCTCAATATGCATGAAGCTGCCATGATTCATGCAGCATGGTAGCACAGTGGTTAGCACTGTGGCTTCACAGCTCCAGGGTCGCAGGTGCAATTCCCGGCTTGGGTCACTGTCTGTACGAAGTCTGCACGTTCTCCCCGTGTCTGCGTGGGTTTCCTCCGGGTGCTCCAGTTTCCTCCCACAGTCCAAAGACGTGCAGGTTAGGTGGATTGGCCATGCTGAATTGCCCTTATGGGAAAGGTTAGGAGGGGTTACTGGGTTACGGGGATAGGGTGTGTTATTGGCCAGGGTTTAGAGAACCCCAAAGTGTATCATGGAGTTCACCTGACCCACAACTTTTAATAAATTGTGGTTTGGGGAGCACACGGCCCAAGTATTTTTTAAAGCAAAACAATGTTTATTCTATGATCTCAAGTTAACCTTTTTAAAACATACAGTGAACATCTCAGCAACCATTAATTCAAATACAACCCCCAAAGAATACAACACTAAGTAATTCTTAATAAATTCCCACACAAGACAAAAGACCCTTTTAAACCAAAGATCAGGTTTAAATTCACTACTGAGAGCAGTTACCACTTTGAAAACCCCAAATGAACATTCATAAGCTTGCAGAGATTCATACACATCCTGCTGAGATTTCAGCTTCTCCAAAACTAAAATGAAACCAAACCCACCCTGCAGCAAAAAGCCTAAAGCGAAAGTAAAAAGCCCAGCTCCACCCATTCTCTGACATCACTGCAGTAATGAACACCCATTTCTTAAAGGTACTCTCACTACAGATATTTATATACACACCAATTTATAAACACCCATTTCTTAAAGCTACTCAGCTACTCTCACATGACAGGTGGAATTGTGGGCTTAAGTGGGGTGGTCTTTCTAAGGGTCAGTGTAGACTTGCTGGACCAAATGGCCTCCTTCTGCACTCTAAATTCCATGTTCTATGTTCTATTCATTCAGTCATGAAGCTGCCATGATTCATTCAGTCATTCCTAAGCAGTCCAAAGCCTCAACGTTGTTTTTAAATTAAAATGAAGAGCTTGGCTGGCGTTTTGGCGAGAAGGGGATTCAAAACTAGTGTTGTTTTTAACACCAGCAGACACATATATCTCTCAAAATTAAAAATTGAACAAACCATTGGCATGCTGCAGGGAAGAACCAGCTGCATTCCTAGATGTGGGGCTTCACACCAGGAAGCGCCTAATGTTGCCTTGAAACTTGTGATGACCTGCTGCGTCCTCCATGGTTTCATGCTTCAAACAGAACTGGAAATGGAGAATGCAAAGAAAGAGCCCTAGATACCAGCTGAACCATCAGAAAAAGAGAGAATTTGCAAAGAATGCAACAGGGCCAAAGAAAGCTGCTGAGCGGACGTGAAGTTATCAGGCAAATGTACGGTAATAATTGATCTTTGTATCGTAATGCAATGGCTGCAATCAGTAACATGCCCCTTTGCATGAATAACCCTTCAGAAGAAAAACTGATACCCCATGTGATCTTTGAAGTTGTCCAACATCTTTTGTTGCTTTCTGTACAATTTCACATTTTCAACAGACAAATTATAATTGTTATCAGAAATGATGAATATTGCTGAAAAGAAAAATATTTTGTCAAAACCTTTTGTCTTGCATGCATCAGGACAAGTGCAAGAATGCCAAATTTCAAACAATTGCAATAATTTATACTACAGGAGTAAAGAGAGCTGATTGGTAAGCAAGTCGACTCTGATTGGTCAAAGCTTTGTATCAGGCAATGACTATTTCCAACAAGGGAGAATCTAACCATTGCCCTTGACATCCAAAGGCATTATCATTGCTGAATCCCCCTGTACCAACATCCTGGGTTACCGCTGAATAAAAAGTAAGCCCGACCAGGCATATAAATACTATGGGGGGTATTTTCCGACCCCCCGCCGGGTCGGAGAATCCCTGGGGGGTGGCATGAATCCCGCCCCACCGCTCCGACGCCGACTGCCGAATTCTCCGGCGTCGGTTTTCGGGCAGGGGTGGGTTCACGGCGCGCCGTTTGGGGGCCGTTGGCAGCGAACCCCCCCCCGGCAATTCTCCGGGCCCTGATGGGTCGAGCAGCCATCCGTTTCCGGCCAGTCCCGCCAGCGTTAAATAGACATGGTCCATTCCGGCGGGACCTGGCTTGGATGGCGGCTGGCAGAGTCCTCACGGGGGGGTGGAATCCGGCCCCAGGGGAGGCCCCCACGGTGGCCTGGCCCACGATCGGGGCCCACCGATCTGCGGGGGACCTCTGTAAGGCTCCGCCATGGCCAGCCCGGAGAAGAAATCCCCTGCGCATGAGCAGGTAACACGCCGGCGGTTCTGCGCATGCGCCAACTCGTGCTGGCCCACGGCGGCCCTTCGGCGCCAGTAGGCGCAGCGCCAACCCCGCCGGCGTCGGCCTAGCCCCCGGAAGTGCGGAGGATTCCGCAACTTCCGGGCGGCCCAACGCCGGAGTGGTTGGCCGGTGTCGGGCCATCCTGCCAATTGCGGGAGAATCTCGGCGTATGTCTCCAAGGGCAGGTTAGAGGTTGGGTATTCTGAGGTGAGTAACTCACCTTATGAGGCCCCAAAGTCTGTCCACGATCGACAAGGCACAAATCAGGAGTGTGATGAAATAAAAGCAAATTACTGCGGATGCTGGAATCTGAAACAAAAGAGAAAATGCTGGAAAATCTCAGCAGGTCTGGCAGCATCTGTAGGGAGAGAAAATAGTTAACATTTGGAGTCCGATGACTCTTTGTCAAAGCTAACAGACAGAGAAAGTGGGAAATATTTGTACTGTCTTTTAACTGTCTTTTACCATTTCTTTCTTTCTTAATATATATTAACCCCCCCTCAATCTTATCCACCTTTCCTTAACCTTTCTCCTCTTTGCTTCCCCCTTTCCCTCCCCCCACATCTATAGTTCATCCTCTGATGTTAGTTTCTCTGCTGTTTGGCCTTTCACATATTTTGTTCTCTCTGGGGACTGCCATTAGTACTCTTTCCCCTTGGTTTCTGTGGCCATTAGCACCCGGTTTCTCTGGGTTTCTGTGGCTATGATCATCTTTCATTCCCACTTTCTCTGTCTGTTAGCTTTGACAAAGAGTCATCGGACTCGAAATGTTCGCTCTTTTCTCTCCGTACAGATGCTGCCAGACCTGCTGAGATTTTCCAGCATTTTCTCTTTCGGGTGTGATGAAATACTCTCCACTTGCCTGTGTTGAGTGCCGATGGTAACTCTCCAAGTACGTAAGGGAACAGCAACTCTTTCCTAAGCCAGGAGTGTACTAGGCTCAAGAAGCACAATACCATCTAGGACAAAGCAATTAATTGTAACCCAATCCACCAACCTAAACACTCACTTCCTCCATCACTAATGCATTGTGAAAGCAGCATGTTGTATATAATAAGATCGTTCGACCGTACATTCTAAAGCGGCAACCTCTGCTGCCTAGAATTACAAGGGCGACAGATACAAGTTCCCCTCCAAGACATACACCATTCTGACTTGGCAATATATTGCCATTCCTTCCTTGTCTCTGGATCAAAATTATGGAACTCTCTTCCTAACAGCACTGACTGTGCGCACGACCACATGGAATTCAGCAGTTGAAGAAGGCAGCCCAGCCATCAGTACACTTTCAAGTGAAATTAGGTATGGGCGATTAAAATTCTGGCCTGGCCAGCGATGTCCACATTCCACGCAAGAATAAAAGAAAGATCTCTGGTGGTCAAGTAGCACTCTTGCAAATTACATGCGGCAGTGTACAAACCATGAACTTGGTTTATTAGGTAAAAATAAAGAGCAGATCGAGCAAATTTCATTAGATTACATAAAAAATGATTTGATTTATTTCCAAAACTGTCAGCCACTTCAAAACAATTACATTTTTGGTTCTTTAACTTGAGCATATGTCTGTGAGGAGGAGTTTATACATCAAATTGTGTGTTTCAACTAGTCCTTGATCATCATAGTTCCCTGGCATGCAGAACCCCAATTTTTGCTTTGAGGTTTGAACTCAGACTATGGAAGCTGAACATGTTTTCTTCCATAATGAAATACAGAATTGAATCAGAAGTAGGTTTTATCTCTCATTAGCGATTAATGATTTTAACCTATTGACTCTGGCACTGAGTCTATTGGCCAGGCTGATCACAGTTGAGCCCAGACTATGTCGGGCCTGCTGACCTTGGCACTGTTATGGGCCAGGGGATAGAAACTCCAAATTGTATTATGAAATTCACCTGACGTATAACTTTTATGTTGAATTTGGCTAGGATGAGCACAAAAGACTTCGCTGCAGGTGTGATTCATCAGACTTCCTCGAGAATTTAATCAAAAGAAAGTTTATTCTAAGAATGTAGTTAACACATATATATCTATAAACACAGCAATTACAAACATAAAGACATCACTCAGCTACAGTAATTTATGTGGATAACACTTAATGAATTTCCCCATAACTGCTCCAATTCAATAATAAAATCCAATAAACCAAACCCCTTTTCAAGGGCTTGGCCCAGCACACTGCATTCGCACTTGAATGGGACTGGTCCTTACCCTGAGATTCTGATCCAGTCTTAACCAGAAGATTCAAACTCCTTCCAGAAAGCAAACTATATCTTTAAAATTACCAAGGCAATTAGCCACAACCAATGTGTTTTACTGGAACAGCTTTTAAAATGGAAATATAGAAAGACAGGGAAAAAACACTCCTTTCCCCTTCTGTTGTCCAAAGCAGTCAAACTGAAACTGAAACCCCCTCTCATCTCACAGCCACAGCCCAATGTGCTACAAGTCACATGATAAGAGACTAAACCTTTCTTAAAGGGACACTCACATGACAGTACAAATACGCATCGATGGACCAGGGAAGGAGAAAAATTCAGCGTCACTTCTGAGTGCTTTCAAGTGACATCTGCCGCAAAGTGCCTGTGTCGGATACGCCCAACATTGGGTTTGGCTGCAAGATGTCCAACAGTTACTGCTACTCAGACTCTCACATGAAGATTGAGGACTCGAGAAAGAATCAGACTGCAGGTGGACTCACACCTCAGAAAGAACTTGTGGGGTTTTTGAAAAAAAGGAGATTTTTAAAAAAGTTACATTCATTCACGAGACATTGCTGCCATTGGTAGGGCTGATCTGTAATTGCTCTTGAAAAGATGATGGTGAGTCACCTTCCTTAATTCAACTGAATAACCTGCCAGGCTATTTTAGAGTGTAGTTAAGAATCAACCACATTTCGGCGGTTCTGGAGTCACATATGGGCCAGGGTGGGTAAGGGGATCAGATTTATTTCCCTAAAGAGCATTAGTGAACCAAATGTGTGTAAATGAGTGTCATCATTACCATCCTTTTATTCCAGGTTTTATTTTACTAATTGAATTTAAGTTCACCAGCTCTGGATCTAGGCCTTATATTGTTGGTCCAGTAGCTTAACCAATATGCTGCCACACCCTGTTCATAGATTTGGGGCTGGATTCTTCGCCGGTTGGATGCTCCATTCTGCTAGCAACCCAGGGGTTTCCCGATGGCTTGGGGCTGCCCCACAATGGGAAACCCCATTGACCAGTGGGCGTAACGGAGCATCCCGCTGGCGGGGTGAAACAGAAATATGGCGTGTTGGAGCGGAGAATCCAGCTCTTTGTTTATTTGAGAAAAAAAAACTTTGTATTAGCAAGTGATATTGGAAGTTCCTGTCCGAACGTTTTGCTCAGTGGAACAATGAGGAGCAATTCATGAATTAACGGACTGCTGAGACAGTGAGTTAATGTCCTTTTCTGCGTTAAGAATCTCAGATTTAGAAGGGAGTGGGTCATCTTCGCAAGCTGCATAACATATAAGAAGCTCTTCAAACACCAAACAGATTGTAACTGCGGAAGGGATCAAAAATCACCGCTGAAAAATAAATCTGAAATGTTATTGATTCTGACAATATCCAGCTGAGAAAGTGGGGCTGGCAATACTCCGCTAGCAGGGGAGAATTATTCCATGTAGGGAGCACCAGATGGAATTGTTTTAAATTTAAATTTCCCTTACTACCCCTCGTTTTGCATCGACTGTCAAAAGAAAAAGAAAATAGTGAGGTTATCGCAACCTTTGTTAAATGGTTGTACTTCTATAGAATGTTATCTTTAACAGGTTTGATGATTTTAACTGAAATCACTGAAAGTCGAAATTATTTTTGGAATAGTCTGAACTCACTCCAATATTAAAGTATGAATACTGGAATGAAACATTTGACCTCAAGTTAAATCAAGTGTATAGCACAGAAAATGGATATTCGCCCCAACTAATCTAAGCCAGCATGTATGCTTAATGTGAGCCTCACTGTATGCCACTTTATATAATCTTACTGGCACCGTGGGTACCCGCACCACTTAGAACGCAGGGTTCAAGAAGGCAGCACACCACCATCTTCTCAAGGAAAATTAAGGATGGGCAATAAATGCCAGCCTAGCCAGTGACCTCCACATCCCATGAAGGAATATGATTATCCTTTCTCCCTTTACATGTTTAACTAGCTTCCCCTTGAATACATCTACATTCTTTGCCTCAACTGCTCTTTATAGTGGTCACATGTGGCTCCACATTCTTGACACTCTTTGGGTAAAGGCATTTCTCCCAATTTCCGAATTGGATTTATCAGCTACTACCTCATACCCATGACATCTACTTTGCATTCCTCCAGAGTGGAAACATTTTCTTGGTGTCGAACCTAATAAACCCATTTAATATCTCAAAGCTCTATTGTAGGCCATCCCTCAGCCTTCTCTTTTCTAAAGAAAAGAAACGTAGCCTGTTCAATCTTTACTGATAAGTCATTTTTTCAGTTCTGGTATCATCCTTGGGATTCGTTTTTGTACCTTTCCTGCAGCCTCTCTGTCTGTTCTAATACAGGGGAACCAGAACTGTGCAAATTACTCCATGTGTAGTCTAACTAAAATTCTCAGCTAATTTAATCTTTGCCCTTCAATTCTTCCTTCTGGAAATGACCCTGTGCTTGGTTTGATTTTTTTATAGCATAGAAACATAGGAACATAGAAATTAGGGGCAGATATAGGCAATTCCTCCCTTCGAGCCTTCTCCACCTTTCAATCAGATCATGGTTGATTTCTTCCTGGTCTCAAACCCACCTCCCTATCTGTTCACCATATCCCTTTAACCCGTTCTTTATCAAAAATGTATCTGTCTTCTTCTTGAAACCATTTAATGACTCAGATTCCACCGCACTATGGGGCAGCGAGTTCCTCAAATTCACCACCCACTGCGAGAGGTATTTCCTCATTTCAGTTTTAAATCTACCACCTCTTGAATTATATCCGTGATCTCTCATTCCAGATTGTCCTGCAAGGGGAACATTTGGTCTACGTTTACTTTATCAATCCCTTTTAGTATCTTATATACCTCTACTAGATTCCCTCTCATCCTTCTAAACTCCAGCGAGTATTCACCCAAACTATTTAATCTCTCATATGTCAACCCTTTCATCCCCGGAATCAATCTGGTGAATCTCCTCCGAGCTGCCTCCAAAATGGACTTGTTAAACTACCTTTCTGTTAGCGATTTCTGTGAAATCACCCAAAACAAGGGTTAAGAAGCACAAATACAGTGACTAAGGCACTGAGTACATTATAATTAGACATGTTCTAATATTAATTGACAGGATTGTAAAAATAGGAATCTCGAAGTAAATTCTCCGGTCCCGCCACTGTAGGAATCGCCACGGGCAGGATGGAAAGTTTAACGGACCATTGAAAGGTTTGTTAACCTCGGGCGTGAATGTCTGGTCTCGGAGGCGGGCCCATCTGGAAAATGGCACCTAATATGAACTTTAGTTTATTTTTCATAACTTATAATATGGTCTCTCCATGCAAGAATGTATGGTTTATCAAGTCAGCTGGTATTTCACTTTTAATGAAGTTTTTGACAATGAAACTTAGTTTAAATCTTTACTTTATCAAGAGATATTTGGTATCACTCAGATCTACTGAGAAGCAATAATACACTGCATTCTTGCATTACTTGGGCAAAAAAATCAGTTGGTATTTGTGGGCAATCACATTTATTGGGGCAATGCCAAATTACTTTTCTCAAAACACTTCCCATGCCATGAGTTGTTTTTTTAAAGTTCTCCTCTTTTAAAACGTATCGTGAGATTGTTTTTTCTGATTCCAGAAAGTCTTGAAGGAATACTCCAGGGCGAATCTCCAAATGTAGCATTTGCCTCAATTACCACAGGGTACAGACAGAAGTATCTTCTTTCTTCATTCATCCTCAGCTGCCTGCATCTCCTCTTAGCCAAAGCAATGTGTCAGCTGTGGTTCAATTGGTAGCAATCCTGTCTCTCAGAGAGTAGGCACATAACAAACCAAATGATCTCCCCCCCACTCCCACCCCCCACCCCACCCCAGCCGCTCTATTCTGTTTGCATTCTATCCTTCTATTCTAGGTCTGTAAGACTTAATATAAAGACAGACTTGCATTTATATAGCATCATTCAGTATTGGTTAGTTAATCATTATGGTTATTTGTTATTCACTTATGTTGGGACTTCAGGGTCGGTGGTGCTCGAATTGACCGTGCACTCACCCAGGATGTTCTAGCAACCAGATCACCTGTTATTTGGAATGTTGATTAAGGGACAAAATAATACCATGGGATATTTTATGTCTGCCTGAAAGAGCAGACATAATTTAATGTTGCAACCAAAAGCTCAAGCCCCACATCAGCACCAGAGCAGGAAATGGCAGCTGACACCCCTGTTCTATATTGAGGGAGGGCTGCACTGCCAGAGCTGCCATCTTTCGGCAAAAAACAAATCTCAGACTGTAGACAAAAAAAAAACCCAGTCTGATTTACTTCTTGAAAAAAGATTATTAACCACTGGTGAAGTGTGACAATGTGAGAATACACAAATATTGCATGCATCGCCACAAAGTTGAACCTAAGACGAATTTAGATAATATATGCACCCGTCAAATTAATACCATATCCTAGCTGAAGATAAAACATTCCTAAGTCACACAATGAATTACTCACAGTTTGGCTGTCTCACAGTTCGTACTATAGACCAATGTTCACACACTGACCAGACTTTTAAAAGTAACCATTATATCTGCTGGCCTGTGGTTCATGTTCTGGCTACCATGGGGTGCTATTATATCTAGCAGTTTTCTGTTGACAAAGGAACACTAATAGTCCTCAACTTCAGCGCAACAATGTTCAGCACTTTGCTTTCTTCAAAGCAGGAGGAGAATGCAGCAGGTGCACAGATTTGCATTTTCCTACAAAAAGACATGATAATAATTGTGTAGATTTTTTCCCCTCAAAATGGGAATAATTTGGCTGATGGTTGTGTTGATTTTGTGTTGAAGATCACTTTTGAGAGGCTATAATGCGACGCAAATGGTATTCCATTGTCAGTTATCTAAACTTTAAATTACCTTTGCATCTATCGGACTCATGTTCACTCTCAGGAGAGACACCAGAACTCAAACAAATTCATTCAACACTGAATTAGATCTAGCCAAGCTTTGATTTTATAGGGATTACGTGTCATCCCACTCTCTCCATCTAAAAGATTCAAATGTGCCAAACTATTTCCCGTTCACTACCACTGTACAGATCGCCAATATTTTGGATCACTTGTTATTATATTTATTTGTTGCCGTAAAGACAAACAGTATGGAGGTGTAAAACACGATATGAAGTTTATTAAGGGTGTTTCTCATATAATCAAGATGATGATCTGCTCAAAGCCCGCGCAAACACTCTGCTGACATCACTATACATCACATAGCACAGAACCAACAAGAATGTATTTCCAAATACATAACATCCCCATCTCTGTACGTCATTAGTGCAATGCCAACAATGAACATTTATACAACAGTTTCCTGATATGTTATTTCTATACACATATACAATTCAATAAGACAGTATTTGTGGTGGACATCCATACCTTTTTGGCAGTATTTGGCATTCTTGAACTGGCTACTTGTGACCTCAGAAGAGTCCTCATTCCTTTCTG
This sequence comes from Scyliorhinus torazame, assembly GCF_047496885.1. Classification (NCBI taxonomy): domain Eukaryota; kingdom Metazoa; phylum Chordata; class Chondrichthyes; order Carcharhiniformes; family Scyliorhinidae; genus Scyliorhinus; species Scyliorhinus torazame. The sequence goes on from NC_092728.1 coordinate 62,713,549, forward strand.
TAGATGGTACTTCGTGAGTAGTTATTTCAGTATCTGTCACTATCGGCATTGAAATATCCTCAGAAACAAGGGGCGAAATTCTCCTACCCGCCCTGCCACATTTCAGCCCCGACCGGCCGGCGGGAGTCTCCGTAACACCGGCCGGTCAATGGGGTTTCCCATTGTGGGGCAGCCCCACGCCATCGGGAAACCCCCGGGCGCCGGCAAAACGGAGACTCCTGCCGGCGGAGAATGACGCCCAAGATCTGAACTGTGGTCTCCATTCCAAAATATCGAACTTTATATCTTCTCAAGGTAGAATCGCATGAGAAGTTTCTGTAAACTCACTTCATGCAGCAAGTAACTGATCAACAGGATGTCGCCAAACTCTTTCATCATCCATCCGTATGGTATATGATATTGGGCCTGTCTTTGCTAGGATCATAGCTGGTGCCCCCATTTCTCAATGGTGGTGTAACCCCTAGCTAGCACTCTCTCCCCCTGGTTGAATAATCGTCTTTAAGAGATTTCCTCCCGCCTAGAAATTTGTGCTTCTCGTCATTTGACAATCTCTGAAGCATCAGGTGGACTTAACAAATCAAACTGTGTTCATAGTTTCCTCTTAAAGAATAGCGTTGCTGGTGAACTTTGCATGCCAGTAGGGTGTTAGAAATTTGTTTACTCTTCTTGACAATGTTCCCTGGTCCTTCGACGCTTTGAGACAATGTATTACCAATTGCACTAAACATTCAGCCAATCTATTCATTGCTGAATGATATGGAGCTGACGTGATATGGTATATACCATTTGCTTCCAAGCAGTCCTCAAACTTCTTCAAAGTAAACTGTGTCCCATTATCACTGACAATCTGCTCCGGTGTCCAAATCTTGTGCATATTTCATCTGGTTTTTCAATGGTTTGCTCACTTATCGTTGACTTCGTTATCCTGACTTCTGGCCATTTTGAGTGAGCGCCCACAATCACTCGCAACGTGAGACCCTCCAGTGGGCCAGCATAATTGATGTGCATTCTCTGCCTTGGCTGAGTCGGCCAAACCACGGATGTAATTGTTGTAATAATGGCGTGTTCCTTAGTTTTGCACATAACTGACATTGCCAAACTTTTTCTTCAATTTGGGCCTCTAATCCTGCCACCAAAAATTCCTTCATCGTCACCACACCAGAATGCCCCTCATGCAGTTGGTCAAGGGCTCTACTATGCAAGAAAGGAGGAATAATCACAGGTCTTGCCTACAATAAGACTCCATTCTGTACTCTCAGCGAGGGGTTGCACGGTGGTTGGCATTGCTGCTTCACAGCTCCTGGATCCCAGGTTCGATTCCCACTTGGGTCACTGTCTGTGCGGAGTTTGTACGTTTTCCACGTGTCTGCGTGGGTTTCCTCTGGGTACACCAGTTTCCTACCACAAGCCCCGAAAGATGTGCTTGTCAGGTGGATTGGACATTCTGAGTTCTCCCTCAGTGTGCTCGAACAGGCATGTAGTGTGGTGACGAGTGGATTTTCACAGTAACTTCATTGCAGTGTAATATAAGTTTACTTGTGACACTAATAAAGATTATTATTATTAAGTCTTCGTGTGATGTAGGGTTTGAGGTTAGATTTTTCCTATGAACCTCTGACAGCATTTCTTTTTGGACCAAGTCCATTACCTTTCCCATCACCGGATCAATTCTTGTATATCTTTGAACTTGGGATGAAGTCACAAATACACGATCCATGAGCAAGAAATACAAGATATTGATGAATTTTCTTCTGGGTCGTGCTTGACTTGAAACGACAACCATAATAAAGCATCAGCATTTGCATGTTGCTCTGACTTGCGGTATAGGATATCATAAGTGTGCGTCAACAATGTCAATGACTACCTTTGGAATCTACTAGCTTCCAAAGAAGGGATACCTTTATGTGACCGACGATTGTAGTCAAGGGTTGATGATCCGTCAAAAGATTAAACTGGTGCTCATAAAGGTAATCATAACATTTACAGTGCAGAAGGAGGCCATTCGGCCCATCGAGTCTGCGCCGGCTCTTGGAAAGAGCACCCTACCCAAGGTCCACACCTCCACCCTATCCCCATAACCCAGTAACCCCACCCAACACTAAGGGCAATTTTGGACACTATGGGCAATTTAGCATGGCCAATCCACCTAACCCGCACATCTTTGGACTGTGGGAGGAAACCGGAGCACCCGGAGGAAACCCACGCACACACGGGGAGGATGTGCAGACTCCGCACAGACAGTGACCCAAGCCGGAATCGAACCTGGGACCCTGGAGCTGTGAAGCTCCACAATGCTACCGTGCACCCGTAATGGTGGAACCTTCCTGCACTGAATGTTGTGCTCAAAGCTTCGTTTTCTAGCTGAGCGCAAGTAAGAGTGCGTGAAGCAAATGCTATCGGTCGTTCGTCACCTGAAGACATACTGTAAGACAGCAGAACCAACCCCATAGGGCGAGGCATCGCAAGCTAATTACAATGTCATCTTTGGATTATAATGAACCAACAGCTTTGACTTCATAAAGCTTCTTGCCCTTTGTTTTATGCATCTCACATTCGGGGCTGGTTTAGCACATTGGGCTAAATAGCTGGCTTTTAATGCAGACTAAGGCAGGCCAGCAGCACGGTTCAATTCCCGTACCAGCCTCCCCGAAAAGGCGGCGGAATGTGGCGACTAGGGGCTTTTCACAGTAACTTCATTTGAAGCCTACTTGTGACAATAAGCGATTTTCATTTTCATTTCATTTCATTCTTCCGACCAGTGTCATGCCGGATTGACACATAGCAGCACATGTAAAGGCTTCAATTGTGCTGCCAAATTCGGCACAAATTTACCATAATAATTGACCAGTCCGAAAGACGACCTTAGTTGTGTCACATTTTCAGGACGTGGTGCTTGTGAGATTGCTTAGATTCTAAGATTGCTTTAGATTTTCTTTGATTCTTTGTTTAAATCATCCTTGTCGATAATATGAGCAAGGTCATTTATGGATGACTTGAAAAAGTCACATTTTTCCTTCTTAACTCTCAGGTTGTGGCTCTGTAACTGCTTTAGAGTAACTTCCAAATTCTCCAAGCATTCCTGTTTACTCAAGCCAGTAATGAGTTTGTCGGCTAAATAACATTGCACTCCATGAAATCCGTTTCGAAGTTTAACCAGGATCTTTGAAAAAGATCAGGTACAGGTGTTATTCCAAAATGAAATCTTCTGTAATGAAACAAACCTTTGTGCGTCACTCAGAGACCAACCTAAACAAGTATGCCACCACCGTCACAGATTTCATCAGTAAGTGTGTATAAGATTGCGTGCCAAAGAAGGTAGTATGTTTGTTCCCCAAGCGGGATTCATAGCTTAACCGGGAGATTCACTCTCTACTGAAGGCCAGGTCTGAGGCATTCAAGACAGGCGACTCTGACCTGCACAGAAAATCTAGGTACGAGCTCCGCAAAGCCATCTGGCACACCAAGACACAATACCAAACTAAGCTAGAGTCACAGGCTAAATATACGGACTTTCATCGTTTTTGGCATGGTTTAAACAACATAATGGGTGACAAAGCAAAGCTGAGTAGAAACACCGGCAACAGCGCACCCCTCTCCGATGAACTCAATGCATTCTATGCTCGGTTCGAGCAAGAAACCAACAAAACGTTGTCAACTGCCCCAGCAGCCCATAACACACCCAAAACTACTACCACAGCCTCTGAAGTCAGATCAGCCTTTTAAAAGTGAGCCCTCGGAAAGCAAAGGGTCCTGACGGAGTCCCTGGTTGTGCACTCACATCCTGCACGGACCAACTGGTGGGTATGTTCGGGGGCATCGTCAACCTCTCTTCACTCCATTCTAAGGTCCCTACCTGCTTCAAGGAAACCATATCATACCGGTGCCAAAGAAGAACTCGGCCTCAACGACGACTGTCTAGCGGCCTTGACATCTACCATCATGAAGTGCTTCGAGGGGTGGGTCATGAGACACATCAACTCCATACTCCCAGAATGCCTTGATCCATGCAATTCATATACCGCCACCACTGGTCCACAGCAGACACTATCTCCCTGGCCCTACACTCATCACTGGTGCATCTCGACAGTAAGGACTCCTACGTCAGAATCCTATTCATTGACTACAGCTCCACCTTCAACACCATAACCCCAGCCAGTTCATATCAAAACTCCAAAATCTTGGACTTGGCTCCTCCCTCTGCAACTGGATACTCGACTTCCTGACCCATAGACCACAATCAGTAAGAACAAACAACAACACGTCCTCCACAATAGTCCTCAATACCGGCGCCCTGCAAGGCTGCATTCTTAGGCCCCTATTAAACTTGTTATACACACACGACTGTGTGGCAAAGTTTGTCTCCAATTCCATCCACAAGTTTTCTGATGACACGGCCTAGTGGGTCGGATCTCAAACAATGATGAGTCAGAGTACAGGAAGGAGATAGAGAACCTAGTGGCAGGGTGTAACAACAATAATCTCTCCCTCAACATCAGCAAAACTAAGGAGCTGGTCATTGACTTCAGGAAGGGAGGATTGTACACACTCCTATTTGCATAAATGGTGCCGAGATGGAGGTGGTTGACAGCTTCAAATTCCTAAGTGTGCACATCACCAAAGATCTGTCCTGGCCCACCCCAGCAGGGCTGGTTTAGCCCAGTGGGCTAGACAGCTGGTTTGTGATGCAGAACAAGGGCCGCAGCGTGGGTTCAATTCCCATACGAGCTGAGAATTCAGAATTATTCCCGTGTACCCGAACAGGCGCCAGAATGTGGCGACTAGGGACTTTTCACAGTAATGTCATTACAGTGTTAATGCAAGCCTACTTGTGACTATAAAGATCATTTACATTTACATGTCAATGTTATGGCCAAGAAAGCACAACAGCACCACATACTTCCTCCGGAAACTAAGGAAATTCGACATGTCCACATTGACTCTTACCATAGAAACATTCTATCTGGCTGCGTCACAGCCTGGTATGGCAACTGCTCAGCCCAATACTGCAAGAAACTTCAGAGAGTCGTAAACACAGCTCAGTTCAGCATTCAAATCCACTTCCTATCCATTGACTCTGTCTGCACCTCCCACTGCCTTGGGAAAGTGGCAGCATAATCAAAGACCTCTCCCACCGAGTTATTCTCTCTTCCAACCTCTTCCACCGGGCAGGAGATACAAAAGCCTGAGAACACACACTGACGGATTCAAAAACAACTTCTTCCCCGCTATGACTCCTGAATGATCCTCTTATGGACTGAACGGATCTCTCCACGCATCTCTACTGAGTAGTACGACACTCCATATGCTTCACCCAATGTCTATGGGCGGGATTCTCCGACCCCCGCCGGGCCGGAGAATCTCCGGGGGGTGGCGTGAATCCCACCCCGATGCCGGCTGCCGAATTCTCCGGCGCCAGTTTTTTTGCGGGGGCGGGAATCGCGCTGCGCCGGTCGGGGGCCGTTGGCAGAGGCCCCCCCCCCGGCAATTCTCTGCTCCGCGATGGGTCGAGCGCCCCCCCCCCCCCGTTTTCGGCAAGTCCCACCGGCATAAATTACACAAGGTTTGTGCCGGGGGGACCTGGCTCTGCGGGCGGCCTGCGGAGTCCTCGGGGGAGGGGGGGGGGGGGAGCGGGGGGATCTGGCCTCGGGGGGAGCCCCCATGGTGGCCTGGTCCACGATCGGGGCCCACCGATCTGCGGGCGGGACTGTGCCGTGGGGGCACTCTTTCCCTCCGCGCCGGCTGCTGTAAAGCCCCACCATGGCCGGCGCGGAGAAGAAACTTCCCCTGCGCATGCCCTGGGATGACGCCAGCAATTCTGGGAACACGCAGGCGCTCCTGCGCACGCACCAACTCGTGCCGGCCGGCGGAAGCCCTTTGCCGCCGATTGGTGGGGTGCCAATCACTCCAGTGCCGGCCTAGCCCTCGAAAGTGCAGTGGGTTCCGCACCTTCCGGGCGGCCTGATGCTGGATTGGTTCACGCCATTCTTTGGCGCCGGTACGGTCCGCCCGCCGGATACCGGAGAATCCCGCCCTAGGTCTGTATATTTACATTGTATATTGTATACGCAAAACAATATTTTTCACTGTACCTTGGTACACGTGACAATAAATCCAAATCCAATGGTGTGTAGTGCCTGTCATTCTGCAACTACATTCCTCTGCAGAAATGCCTGAGAAAGATCAATTTTACTGAATTTCTGTCTTCCAGAATGTCCAGCAAACACGTCTTCAATCTGCAGCAGTGGATAATGATCGACACAGAAAACAGGGCTAAATAGTGGTTTAACATTTCCATAAATTCTCACTGAGCCATCACGTTTTAGTACGTGTACAGGAATGATTGGTGTTGCCCAATCACTTGTAGTAACAGGTTCAACGATTGCTGTCCTTATTAATCTTTCATGTTCTTCTTTAACTTTCGGCTTGATAGTGTATGGTATGGTTCTATCTTTGAGACATTTAGATGGGCTTTCTGGCTTGACTTTTAGGTGTAGCCAAACTCCAATCATAGAGCCCAGTGAATCTTCAAACACTGTCTCATACTTCTTCAGAAGCTGATGCGAGTTTCTCTTTGAAGCCTGGAATTGATTGACTGTTTCCCAGGTAAGCCTAAATTTAGCCAACCATACTCTGCCAAATAGAGCAGGAAATTTTCCACGGGCAACGTGAAGAGGCAACTCCTTTCGCCATATCATAGAATCATAGAACTTACAGTGCAGAAGGAGGCCAATGAGACCATCGAGTCTGCACCGGCCCTTACAGAGCACCCTACTCAAGCCCACATCTCTACCCAATCCCCGTAACCCAGTAACCCCCACTTAACTTTTTTGGACACTAAGGCAATTTAACATGGCCAATCCACCTAACCCGCACATCTTTGGACTGTGGGAGGAAACTGGAGCACCCGGAGGAAACCCACGCAGACACAGGGAAAACGTGCAGACTCCGCACAGACAGTGACCCAAGCCGGAAATCAAACCTGGGACCCTGGAGTTGTGAAGCGACTGTGCTAACCACTAAGCTGCCGTGCTGCCCACCGTATTGCGTGCTTTTAATGGTACAACCTCTTCAGTGTAGATCTTTAGGATCACATCTGACAGTTTTAAAGGCAGATGCTTCAGCTTTTGCTGATAAATTGTCTCAGGTATTAGCTATGCTGTTGCACCCATGTCCACTTCCATTTCAATTTCATGGCCTTGAAGTTTTGGATATGCCCAAAAATGTTGTTCATCACCGTGCATTGACAAGACACCTAGCTTAAGCGCTTACAGTAGCTTGGTTTTGTTTTATTTGTATGATCATGAGCTTCATCCACTAATTTGCAGACAAAACTAAATTGTTCACTAGTATTGTTCTTCTTGCACTTTCTTGGTATGGAAGAGGTTTTCTGGACCCAACACACCTTGGCAATATTGTTCTTGCCACTTTTCTTGCATGTATTTGCTGCCCTGTTTCATGTGGGCTCCATTTAGTGGATCTTTGCTCCAGCTCTAGTTCCATAGATATGACAACTTCCACAGCAGCTTTTAGAATAAAATCACTCACAATAAGCAGCTTTCGCCGAATACCTTCGCTGCGTAATCCACAAACCAGTCTGTATCAAAGAGTATCATCAAGTGTTGTACCAAATTCACAAGATCTGTCTAATCTTCTTAAAGATGTTGTAAAATGTACAATAGTTTCACCTTCTTCCTGAAACCAAAATCTTTCTTCAGTCAGTAATGGTTCAGGAGAGCAATGTTCCTCCCAGAGTTTCATCAATTCACTGAAGGGCTTGTCTCTTGGTTTTGCTGAGTGAACAAGATTCTGCAGCAGAGAAATGCTGTGACCTTTGCGTCCTTCGTTGCCTGATTAGCTATTTAAAACAATAGGAATCTGTCTTCATATGAATTCCATGTTTCCTAATCCCCATCAAACATGTCTATAGTGCCCGTTTTTCAGCTATTTTTGGATCCCAGCTCCTAGGGTCGACACATCTTTCCTTCTGACTGCGTTGGAATGAATGGCACAAACAGTCTCCTGAACAAGCAACTCGGAATTCTTGACATCATATCTGACATCATCTGTGGAGAGAGAAGGCAGCTAACGTTTTGAATCTCGATGACTCTTTGTCAAAGCCGAATCATCCAGACTCAAAATGTTAGCTCTCTTCTCGCTCCACAGATGATGTCAGGCATCCTATGATGGTCCAGTATTTTCTGCTTTTGTTTCAGATTCCAGCATCCACAGTAATTTGCTTTTAACTCGGAATTCTTTCCCCTTTTTGACAGAGTATTTCAACTTTCTCCTGAGTCGTGGACCATGCAGAGTCGACGGACTTTAAATTCCCATTCCCCGGCCCATGTCGCATTGCCACGTGTACGGTCCCAGACCCCTCCCACTTCAATGCAAGCAAGTCTTCCCCGACTGTTGGTCTTCTTACTCACAATTGTTGTCGAAAACGCCTGAAAAGCTTCACATCGGCGGCAAGTGGTTCGCCCAACGCCTGTGTGTGTGCGAGTCCGGTCCCAAGAATTCTCCATTGCTCCTGATGCAGTCCCACAATTAGTCGATGAAAATCTTCTTTTCTGCGATTTCTCTGCCTCAATCCTTGTCGCCAGTTTTCTCTCCTGTTATATTTCTTTGTTGCACAAAAAGATAAGGTATGGAGGTGCCCACACACTGGATTATTTTAAAATATAATGAGAGGTTTATTAAGGGTGTTGCACATACAATTAAGAAGGTAATCTGCCTAAAACCCACGTAAATATTCCACGTCACTACACATCACAGGACGCAGAACCAGCAATAATGTATTCTCACATACTTAATACTTGTTCTGTTCATTATTCTGCCATTCACACTCACTCTGGAGAAATGCTTTGTTTTTTTTTCTACAACCATTACCACTCCCCTCACCTTTTGCTCCATGACATCATTTATCTCTCCGACCTTCTACCCTATCCCAGGTCTTCTCGTGTTTCTTCCCCCTGCTACCCCCTTTCGGCAAGGTGGCATAATAGTTAGCACTGCTGGTTCACAGCATCAGGGACCCGGGTCAAATGCTGACCTCGGTTGACTGTCTGTGTGGAATTTGCATATTCTCCCCATGTCTGCGTGGGCTTCCACCGGTCCAAAGATTTGCAGGTTAGGTGAATTGGCCATGCTAATATTGCCCAAAGGTTAGGTGGGGATAGTGGCGGGAGATTGGGCCTAGGTAGGGTGCTCTATCAGAGCAAGGACCGGTGCAGTGTCGATGGATCGAATAGCACTGTGGGGAGTCTATGATTTATTTCCATTCTAACTCATCACATTTTTTCAGTCCTGAAGAAGAGTCATATTCTCTCTCAATAGATGATGTATTGAGTATTGCCAGCATTTTGTATTTTTATTTTGGATCACTTGCTACTTCGTCATGTCCGACCGCAGTTTGTTAGCAAACTCCTTTGTGGCAATCCTTTTAACTTGTGTTCCATTCTAATTCTATTATCTTGCAGATAGCATCCCCATCTGCTAAATTACATCCCAGTGACTGTTGATGTACAGTTTAGACAATGAAAAGGGCGAAAACCTCTTGGGTGACTGCACAATCTGAGTGATAGCAAATCAGTAGCTCGTTTTACACTCTGCTTAATTTTATTTTTCAGCAAGTGCACAATGTGCTACCCATTGAATCTGAACATGTAAGCATGGGATGAATTGAAATACTTTCTGTTTACCCTCCATATGTCTAACCTGATTTTTTTCCTTTGTAAAATGTTTATGCAAGCTAAAATCTTTGACTTGATATCTGAACATAAGCCTGAAAGAGAAACAAAGTGCATTTAAAATGTCCATCTTTCTGGACGTCTATGTTTGAAAGCCTCCAATCAAGTTTTTCCCCCAGCCAATGTACCGAATCAGGCTTTGTTAAAGTCACAAATGACATGGTGTGACTAAGACGACCAGTAAACTTCTCATTCTTGACCACTCCATAGTCTTTGACATGGTTGATCATATCTGTGGAACTCTCTGCCACAGAAGGCTGTGGAGGTCAAATCACAGAGTGTCTTTAAGACAAAGAGAGAGAGAGGTTCTTGATTAATAGAGGATCAGGGATAATGGAGAGAAGTCAGGATGCTGGGGATGAGAAACATATCAGCCAAGATTGAACGGCAGAGCGGATTCGAGGCCCAATTCTGCTCCTATGTAACTGTGGAGCAGACTCAAGGCCCAATTATCATAGAATTTACAGCGCAGAAGGAGGCCATTCGGCCCATCGAGTCTGCACCGGCTCTTGGAAAGAGCACCCTACCCAAGGTTAACACCTCCACCCTATCCCCATAACCCAGTAACCCCACCCAACACTAAGGGCAATTTTGGACACTAAGGGCAATTTATCATGGCCAATCCACCTAACCTGCACATCTTTGGACTGTGGGAGGAAACTGGAGCACCCGGAGAAAACCCACGCAGACACGGGGAGGACGTGCAGACTCCGCACAGACAGTGACCCAAGCCGGAATCGAACCTGGGACCCTGGAGCTGTGAAGCACATTGTGCTATCCACAATGCTACCGTGCTGATCCTATGTCATACGGTTTGATGGTCTTACACCATCATCTGTCAATACTTCTCTACCATTGTCTAACTCACCTGGTTCCATTCTTACCTGTAGTTGCAGCATGTAGTGGCCTCTCTTCCCCCTCCTGCATCATTACTTCTGCTGCCCCTGACAATGAAATCTTTGTCTCCTCCTGTTTCACACCTACATGCTGTTCCTCAATGACATCGTCTGAAAACAAAACATCAGTTTCCACATTTATGCTGAAGACACGCGGCCCTACCTGACCACACCCTTTTCAACTCTCCACTATTTCTAAAGAATGGTGGCGCAGTGGGTTAGTCCTGTTGCCTCACAACGCCGAGGTCCCAGGTTCGATCCCGGCTCTGGGTCACATTCTCCCTCTGTTTGCCTGGGTTTCACCCCCACAACCCAAAGATGTGCAGGCTAGGTGGATTGGCCACGCTAAATTGCTCTTTAATTGGAAAAAATTCATTGGGTATTCTAAATTTTTTTTTAATTGTCAGAGTGCTTGTCCTACAGCTAATATTGGGTGATCAGAAATGTTCCTCAAGTAAATGTTGTAAAGACTGAATCCATGGGCAAGATTTTCTGCTACCGGGTGTCTCGCGGTAGCGGAAGGCAGCTTGCCATTCGCTGTCGGCGGGATTCCCTGCTCCCGCCATTTCAATGGGCATTCCCATTGAAATCACTCCTCACCGTCGGGAAACCCCTGGGTGGGGGTGGGCTGCCAGTGGGAACAAAGTATCTCAGTGCATCGTTGTTTCAGCTCCTTTGCTTTTTGACCCTCATCCATGCCTATGTTACCTCCTCCCTTACCTATTTCAATGGACTCCTGGCTTTCCACATCCAACACTAATTAGCTTGGGGCCATCCAAAATTCTGTCGTCCTTGCTCTTATATTGACACCAAGTCCCATTCACCTGTCCCGATTGTTTCCTCCACATTGCACGACTGCACAGGAGACTAGAAATTTCCAGGCAGATTGAGAGCAAGTCGATGACCTCAAGTTCATGTAGTGTGCAACTGTGCAAATAAAATGTAAGGGACCCTCCATGAATAGACTGTGCTGGAAAATATGGGAGGAACATTTCTCATCACCCCTGAACTCACTGATCTACATTGACACCTAGTTAAACACCTCAGGTTTTATAATCTCATGTTTGTTTTGCAATCCCTCTATGACCTGGCCTCTCTATATCTCTGTGATCTCCTCCAGTACCATAACTCTCTGAGGTATCTGCCCTCATCTAAGTGTGGTTTCTGGAGCATTCTCAATTGTATCTGCTCCACCATTGGTCACTATGGGGGCGATTCTCCGATATTGAGGACAAGTGTTCGTGCCGTCGTGAATGCCGTCGCATTTCACAACGGCGCAAACAGGGCCCGGGCACAACCTATTCTCGCCCCCACAGTTGGGCCGCGCCATCCTGCGCATGCGCGGGGAACATCTTCCACATGCCGGCCCCTCACCAACATGGAGCCGGTGTTCTGGGGCCACGCACGGAAGGAGGTAGGCCCGGGGGGGGGGAGAGAGGCCGGCCTGCCAATCGGTGGGCCCCGATCGCGGGCCAGACCCCATCGGAAGCCACCCTGATGAAGGAGCCACCCTCTTCCGCCCCCCCCACCCCACCCCACAGGCCACCCCCCCAGCGTTCCCACAGAGTTCCCGCCGGCAGCGACCAGGGGTGGCCTGCGCCGGCGGGAACCTTTCGAGTCGTAGCAGCTGCTCGGCCATCCGGCCGAAGAATCGCCGCTCGCTGGTTCTCCGAGCGGCCCGGTGCGAATCATGCGCCGCTGGTTTCCGGAGGGGGTGGGAGAATCGCGTGCGGGGGTCGGGGCGGCGTGGCGCGATTCGCGCAGCGCCTCGGCGATTCTCCCACCTGCCGTGAAGGGGAGAATAGCGCCCTATGTCTCCAACTGCAAAAGCCAAAAGCTCTGGAATACCTTCCTCAATCCTCTTTCCCTCTCTACCTCTCTTTCTTCCTTTCAATTGTTTCTTAAATCCTGTCTTTGACAGAGGTTTTCCTGACCTGCCAGAATATTGCCTATACCCTCCTCACGTTGCTCAGTGTCAGATTATATTCTACAACATTCCTGTGAAGTACCTTTGTGCATTTAATTCTGAAATGATTATTATAGAAATATTGCACAAGCCTAGATAAATAGTCTCTTGTTCCAGTTCCTGTTTTACAAAATATGATTTTCAGTGTGATTACGTGTTTCATTTTAAGGCATTAAATAATTGATAAAATTGGATGTGACGCAAAGACTTGCAAATTTCTATTTTACATTTTGCATAATTTACCTTTCAAGCTTTTACTTTTGGACAAAGTGCTTTTATTATACAGAAGCTTGTGATAAATGTCAGTTTCATCATTTAGTAAATGGCCAAGGTGAATAGACAATGTATCTGGGAGATGTGAAAAAGAACTGAGAGGGGCAAAAAGGGCCAATAAAAATAGAACAGAGTAAACCTAAAAAGGAACCCAAAAGACTTCTCTAAACATTCAGTGAGTTATAAGTTAGTTATGGAAAGCCAGGGCCTTTTGATTTTGGACCAGAAAAATCATTTTAGGGATGTAGTGGGCATGGCTAAATGAGTATTTTGGCTCTGTCTTCATTTTAGAAGCAGATGCTACAAATAAGTCGAGAAATTAAACAGGATACAAATATATGTCATGATCAAGTCAGAGGCAAAGATGGAGTCTCAAAATTTGGTTAAAACACGGTCTCCCTCACAAGGGATTTCAGGTCCTCATTTGCGATAATCTATCCTCTGAATTCCTCAAAAGCCGCACCAACGCGGACTGCCTCAGCGACTGATCACCTCCTGTCACCTTCTCAATTCCCTAGACTTCTCGGAAGCCCCAACAGTACTGATTATTTCCCAGGGCTTCGTTGTCAGCTACAAAACAAACGAGGTCCAAACTCCAACTCTCAACAGTACTGAACTATCAATGGCTCCCAGGGCTTCTCTGAGCTCGAACTTCCTGGGGCGTGCATTTTCGCGCCAGCTGGCGGGGCAACAAACGCCATTTCCGCCAGCTGGCGGGGCAACAAACGCCATTTCCGCCAGCTGGGGCTCGGCCCCCAAAGATGCGGAGCATTCCGCACCTTTGGGGCGGCATGATGCCCGCCTGATTGGCGCCGATTTGGACGCCAGTCGGCGGACATCGCGCCGTTGGGGGAGAATTTCGCCCATGGTCTCTCAACGTAACCACTTCCAGTGTCGTGGTTTTTAGTATTAGAATTTTAAGGTGATATTTCGTAGTTTCTCTTGGTTAAAAAGAATTCTGGTACCAATGAAATTGCTGCTCTAGTGCCCATCTCCATTTTCACCAGTTGTCTGTCCAGTAAAGGAGTGACCCAGTCATGGTCAGTTGTGCCCACAGACAGGGCAGCACGGTGGTGCAGTGGGTTAGCCCTGCTGCCTCACGGCGCCGAGGTCCCAAGTTCGATCCCGGCTCTGGGTCACTGTCCGTGTGGTGTTTGCGCATTCTCCCCGTGTCTGCGTGGGTTTCGCCCCCACAACCCAAAGATGTGCAGGGTAGGTGGATTGGTCACACTAAATTGCCCCTTAATTGGAAAAAATGAATTGGGTACTCTAAATTTTTTTTTTTTTTAAATGTTGTGTCCACAGTGGCCAGTACGTCCAATGACAATTTGTCACCTGACAGTGACTCTGGTTCTTTTTTTCCACCCCTTTTGTATCACGTGGATCCTTCCCTTCTATTCAGTTTACCATTTGATACACTTGATCCTTGCTTTTTATAGTTTTTGTTTCTTTCCCCAAAATACACGTTCAATGTCCCCCCTTTTACCACAATTATTGCACCGGCAGTCTGCTGCTGCGGGTCCAGTTTTTGCACATCGGTGGCAATTTTTAACCTGTGTGAATGCTCGTGTTACAGCCGACATTTTATGGATTCCAGTGCCCAAACTTAATTGTTGACCTTCCGTAGTTGCTCATTCCATAAAGGTCCCAAATTCTAAGGCCTCCTTTAGGTTTAAATTGTTTTCTGTCAACAGCCTTTTGGGATAGCTTTGCTTCTTAAATCACACTAGTCTGTCTCTAATGGTGTCGCTCAAGACATCGCCAAATTCACAGTATTCAGCTAATTTCTTTTAAAGTAGTTCTGAACTGTGTGATTGGTTCACCTCCTTGTTGGTTACACTTATGGAACCTGAGCTTCTCGGCGATGACCAAAGATGAGGTGAGAAGTGGCTGTGTAACATCGCTACAATCTCATCATGGTTTTTCGAGCCAGTTTTTTCCAGCTGCACCAGACTGTGCAGGAGGTTGAATGACTGAGAAGATACAAACAAACAAGAGCTTTATTGGAAAGGTGTTAACTCTGCAGGATGTTAGGATAGACTGCCTGTTTGCCCACGCAAACATCCGATGCGTAATCACTATGTCACGTGATCGGACTCTTAAAGTCACCTTGTTTAAACGCAGCATGGTGGTGCAGTAGTTAGCACTGCTGTCTCATGCCGCCAAGGTCCCAGGTTCGATCCCGGCTCTGGGTCACTGTCCGTGTAGAGTTTGTACATTCTCCGCGTGTTTGCGTGGGTTTCGCCCCCATAACCCAAAGATGTGCAGGTTAGGTGGATTGGCCACTCTAAATTGTCCCTTAATTGGAAAAAAATAATTGGGCACTTTAAATTTATTTTAAAGAAGTGACCTTGTTTCAAGTAGGAACAAACAAGAAAACAAAACAACTTTAACAAACATGTATATTCTGAGTTTTGATTTAAAATGTTAATGTTGATCTGATGACTCTCTAACGTGATTTATGGAGAAAGCAATTTGGAGAAGGACTAAAACCTGGCTGTGCGGGATATTTTTTTAATTTAAAAAAAAATGTCCTTTCGGGAAGGAAATCTGACATCCTTAACTGGTCTGGCCTACATGGACATGGACTCCAGACCCACAGCAATGTGGTTGACTCTTAACTGCTCCCTCAAGGGCAATTAGGTATGGACAATAAATGCTGGCACAGGGGATCAGGGGTTATGGAGAGAAGTCAAGATGACGAGGATAAGAAACATATCAGCCAAGATTAAACGGCAGAGTAGACTCGAGGCCCAATGCTGATACTATGTCTTTCGGTCTTATGGTCTTACACCACCATCTGTCAATACCTCTCTACCATTGTCTAACTGGTGCTGCAGTCACCTGGTTCTATTCTTACCTCTTTAGTTGCAGCATGTAGTGGCCTCTCTTCCCCCTCCTGCATCATTACTTCTGCTGCCCCTGACAATGAAATCTTTGTCTCCTCCTGTTTCACACCTACATGCTGTTCCTCAATGACATCGTCTGAAAACAAAACATCAGTTTCCACATTTATGCTGAAGACACGCGGCCCTACCTGACACCACCCTTTTCAACTCTCCACTATTTCTAAATTGTCAGAATGAGGCAGCACGGTGGCACAGTGGGTTAGCCCTGTTGCCTCCTGGGACCGAGGTCCAGGTTCGATCCTGGCTCTGTGTCACTGTCCGTGTGAAGTTTGCACATTCTCCCCGTGTTTGCATGGGTTTCACCCGCACAACCCAAAGATGTGCAGGCTAGGTGGATTGGCCACGCTAAATTGCCCCTTAATTGCAAAAAATTAATTGGGTACTCTAAATTTATGTTAAAAAAAATTGTCAGAGTGTTTGTCCTACAGTTAATATTGGGTGATCAGGAATGTTCCTCAAGTAAATGTTGTTAAGACTGAATCCATGGGCAGGATTTTCTGCTACCGGGTGCCTTGCTGTAGCGGAAGGCAGCTTGCCATTCGCTGGCGGTGGGGTTCCCTGCTCCCGCCATTTTAATGGGTATTCCCATTGAAATCACTCCTCACAGTCGGGAAACTCCTGGGTGGGGGTGGACTGCCAGTGGGAACAAAGTGTCTCAGTGCCAGCGAATGGCTGGAGAATTTGTGCTCTTGTCATCTGGTCGCCACGACATACTAGTAGTAATCAATGCACAGGATTGTAAAGCAGTGAGACATTTTATTTTCAGGAGTAGTTTGAACAGATGACTGACTGCCTGCTGCATAGCACATTCTATTTTGTGGTTGTCCCCCTTATCCAATATCAGCATGTGAAGACTTTCTCCGATTGTGGAGTATGCAAAGAGACATGCCATGGGAGGCGGTGGCGTAATGGTATTGTCCCTGGGCTAGTAAACCAGAGACCCAGAGTAATGATGACCATGAAACCATTGTCGATTGTCGTAAATACGCCATCTGGTTCACTGAAGGGCAGCATGGTAACACAGTGGTCAGCACTGTGGCTTCACAGCGCTAGGGTGTCAGGTTCGATTCCCGGCTGGGTCACACTCTGTGCAGAGTCTGCACGTTGTCCCTGTGTCTACGTGGGTTTTCGCCGTGTGCTCCGGTTTCCTCCCACTAATCCCGAAAGACATGCTGTTAGGTAATTTGGACATAGAACATAGAACATAGAAAATACAGCACAGAACAGGCCCTTCGGCCCACGATGTTGTGCCGAAACTTTGTCCTAGATTAATCATAGATTATCATTGAATTTACAGTGCAGAAGGAGGCCATTCGGCCCTTTGAGTCTGCACCGGCTCTTGGAAAGAGCACCCTACCCAAACTCAACACCTCCACCCAACACCAAGGGCAATTTGGACATTAAGGGCAATTTATCATTGGCCAATTCACCTAAACCGCACATCTTTGGACTGTGGGAGGAAACCGGAGCACCCGGAGGAAACCCACGCAGACACGGGGAGGACGTGCAGACTCCGCACAGACAATGACCCAAGCCGGAATCGAACCTGGGACCATGGAGCTGCGAAGCAATTGTGCTATCCACAATGCTACCGTGCTGCCCTTAAGAACAAATAAATCTACACTATATCATTTTACCGTAATCCATGTACCTATCCAATAGCTGCTTGAAGGTCCCTAATGTTTTCGACTCAACTACTTCCACAGGCAGTGCATTCCATGCCCCCACTATTCTCTGGGTAAAGAACCTACCTCTGATATCCCTCCTATATCTTCCACCTTTCACCTTAAATTTATGTCCCCTTGTAATGGTGTGTTCCACCCGGGGAAAAAGTCTCTGACTGTCTACTCTATCTATTCCCCTGATCATCTTATAAACCTCTATCAAGTCGCCCCTCATCCTTCTCCGCTCTAATCAGAAAAGGCCTAGCACCCTCAACCTTTCCTCGTAAGACCTACTCTCCATTCCAGGCAACATCCTGGTAAATCTTCTTTGCACCTTTTCCAGAGCTTTCACATCCTTCCTAAAATGAGGCGACCAGAACTGCACACAGTACTCCAAATGTGGCCTTACCAAAGTTTTGTACAGCTGCATCATCACCTCACGGCTCTTAAATTCAATCCCTCTGTTAATGAACGCGAGCACACCATAGGCCTTCTTCACAGCTCTATCCACTTGAGTGGCAACTTTCAAAGATGTATGAACATAGACCCCAAGATCTCTCTGCTCCTCCACATTGCCAAGAACTCTACCGTTAACCCTGTATTCCGCATTCATATTTGTCCTTCCAAAATGGACAACCTCACACTTTTCAGGGTTAAACTCCATCTGCCACTTCTCAGACCAGCTCTGCATCCTATCTATGTCTCTTTGCAGCCGACAACAGCCCTCCTTACTATCCACAACTCCATCAATCTTTGTATCGTCTGCAAATTTACTGACCCACCCTTCAACTCCCTCATCCGAGTCATTAATGAAAATCACAAACAGCAGAGGACCCAGAACTGATCCCTGCGGTACGCCACTGGTAACTGGGATCCAGGCTGAATATTTGCCATCCACCATCACTCTCTGACTTCTATCGGTTAGCCAGTTTGTTATCCAACTGGCCAAATTTCCCACTATCCCATGCCTCCTTACTTTCTGCATAAGCCTACCATGGGGAACTTTATCAAATGCCTGACTAAAATCCATGTACACTACATCCACTGCTTTAACTTCATCCACATGCTTGGTCACCTCCTCAAAGAATTCAATAAGATTTGTTAGGCAAGACCTACCCCTCACAAATCCGTGCTGACTATCCCTAATCAAGCAGTGTCTTTCCAGATGCTCAGAAATCCTATCCTTCAGTACCCTTTCCATTACTTTGCCTACCACCGAAGTAAGACTAACTGGCCTGTAATTCCCAGGGTTATCCCTAGTTCCTTTTTTGAACAGGGGCACGACATTCGCCATTCTCCAATCCACTGGTACCACCCCTGTTGACAGTGAGGATGAAAAGATAATTGCCAATGGCTCTGCAATTTCATCTCTTGCTTCCCATAGAATCCTTGGATATATCCCGTCAGGCCCGGGGGACTTGTCTATCCTCAAGTTTTTCAAAATGCCCAACACATCTTCCTTCCTAACAAGTATTTCCTCGAGCTTACCAATCTGTTTCACACTGTCCTCTCCAACAATATCGCCCCTCTCATTTGTAAATACAGAAGAAAAGTACTCATTCAAGACCTCTCCTATCTCTTCAGACTCAATACACAATCTCCCGCTACTGTCCTTGATTGGACCTACCCTCGCTCTAGTCATTCTCATATTTCTCACATATGTGTAAAAGGCCTTGGGGTTTTCCTTGATCCTACCCGCCAAAGATTGTTCATGCCCTCTCTTAGCTCTCCTAATCCCTTTCTTCAGTTCCCTCCTGGCTATCTTGTATCCCTCCAATGCCCTGTCTGAACCTTGTTTCCTCAGCCTTACATAAGTCACCTTTTTCCTCTTAACAAGACATTCAACCTCTCTTGTCAACCATGGTTCCCTCACTCGACCATCTCTTCCCTGCCTGACAGGGACATACATATCAAGGACACGTAGCACCTGTTCCTTGAACAAGTTCCACATTTCACTTGTGTCCTTCCCTGCCAGCCTATGTTCCCAACTTATGCACTTCAATTCTTGTCTGACAACATCGTATTTACCCTTCCCCCAATTGTAAACCTTGCCCTGTTGCACGTACCTATCCCTCTCCATTACTAAAGTGAAAGTCACAGAATTGTGGTCACTATCTCCAAAATGCTCCCCCACTAACAAATCTATCACTTGCCCTGGTTCATTACCAAGTACTAAATCCAATATTGCCCCTCCTCTGGTCGGACAATCTACATACTGTGTTAGAAAAGCTTCCTGGACACACTGCACAAACACCACCCCATCCAAACTATTTGATCTAAAGAGTTTCCACTCAATATTTGGGAAGTTAAAGTCACCCATGACTACTACCCTGTGACTTTTGCACAATTCGAAAATCTGTTTCCCAATCTGTTCCTCCACATCTCTGCTACTATTGGGGGGCCTATAGAAAACTCCTAACAAGGTGACTGCTCCTTTCCTATTTCTGACTTCAACCCATACTACCTCAATAGGGTGATACTCCTCGAACTGCCTTTCTGCAGCTGTTATACTATCTCTAATTAATAATGCCACCCCCCCACCTCTTTTACCACCCTCCCTAATCTTATTGAAACATCTATAACCAGGGACCTCCAACAACCATTTCTGCCCCTCTTCTATCCAAGTTTCCGTGATGGCCACCACATCGTAGTCCCAAGTACCGATCCATGCCTTAAGTTCACCCACCTTATTCCTGATGCTTCTTGCGTTGAAGTATACACACTTCAACCCATCTCCGTGCCTGCAAATACTCTCCTTTGTCAGTGTTCCCTTCCCCACTGCCTCATTACACGCTTTGGCATCCTGAATATCGGCTACCTTAGTTGCTGGACTAGAAATCCGGTTCCCATTCCCCTGCCAAATTAGTTTAAACCCTCCCGAAGAGTACTAGCAAACCTCCCTCCCAGGATATTGGTGCCCCTCTGGTTCAGATGCAACCCGTCCTGCTTGTACAGGTCCCACCTTCCCCAGAATGCGCTCCAATTATCCAAATACCTGAAGCCCTCCCTCCTACACCATTCCTGCAGCCACGTGTTCAACTGCACTCTCTCCCTATTCCTAGCCTCGCTATCACGTGGCACCGGCAACAAACCAGAGATGACAACTCTGTCTGTCCTGGCTTTCAACTTCCAGCCTAACTCCCTAAACTTGTTTATTACCTCCACACCCCTTTTCCTACCTATGTCGTTGGTACCAATGTGCACCACGACTTCTGGCTGCTCCCCCTCCCCCTTAAGGATCCTGAAGACACGATCCGAGACATCCCTGGCCCTGGCACCCGGGAGGCAACATACCTTCCGGGAGTCTCGCTCGTGACCACAGAATCTCCTATCTATTCCCCTAACCATTGAATCTCCTACAACTATTGCTTTTCTATTCTCCCCCTTCCCTTCTGAGCCCCAGAGCCAGACTCCGTGCCAGAGACCTGACCGCTAGGGCCTTCCCCCGGTAGGTCACCCCCCCAACAGCATCCAAAACGGTATACTTGTTGAGAAGGGGAACGGCCACGAGGGATCCCTGTACTGTCTGCCTGTTTGTTTTTTTCCCCCTGATTGTAACCCAGCTATTCTTGTCCTGTACCTTGGGTGTGGTTACCTCCCTGTAACTCTTCTCAATCACCCCCTCTGCCTCCCGGATGATCCGAAGTTCATCCAGCTTCAGCTCCAGTTCCCTAACACGGTCTTTGAGGAGCTGAAGTTGGGTGCACTTCCCGCAGGTATAGTCAGTGGGGACACCGGTGGTATCCCTCACCACCCACATCCTACAGGAGGAGCATGTAACTGGCCTAGCCTCCATCCCCTCTTACCTTACAGAATATAGCTGCTGTGTGGACTAACTAGATCTCCGCCCTCCGACTCTGCTCCCAGTCAGCTACACTTCCTGTAAACTCCTGGCTCTCTTCGCACTCTTTGCGGAAATGTCGGAAACAAAATGAAAGGAGCACCTTACTCCCTCCACACCTAACTCCCTCGGTCACCAAACTCTCACTATCGCACTCAAAAAGCACCAAATTCAGCACTCAGTGCAAACAAAGTCTGCACTGTAGGGGATCACTTTTGTACTGTGAATCTAGCCTCTGAAAAACTGGCATTCTGAATTCATCGCTCTGTGTACCCGAACTGGCGCCGGAATGTGATGACCCAAAGGCTTTTCACAGTAACTTCATTGCAGTGTTAATGTAAGCCTACTTGAGACAATAAAGATTTTTTTTCAAATTAAAAAATGTCCTTTCGGGAAGGAAATAATACCATAAGACCATAAATCATAGGAGCGGAAGTAAGGCCATTCGGCCCATCAAGTCCACTCCACCATTCAATCATGGCTGATTTCAACTCCATTTACCCGCTCTCTCTCCATAGCCCTTAATTCCTCGAGAAATCAAGAATTTATCAACTTCTGTCTTAAAGACACTCAATGTCCCGGCCTCCACCGCCCTCTGTGGCAATGAATTCCACAGACCCACCACTCTCTGGTTGAAGAAATTTCTCCTCATCTCTGTTCTAAAGTGACTCCCTTTTATTCTAAGGCTGTGCCCCCGGGTCCTAGTCTCCCCTGCTAATGGAAACATCTTTCCTCCATCCACCCTATCTAAGCCATTCATGATCTTGTAAGTTTCTATTAGATCTCCCCTCAACCTCCTAAACTCCAATGAATATAATCCCAGGATCCTCAGATGTTAGGCCTACCATTCCTGGGATCACCCGTGTGAATCTTCGCTGGACCCACTCCAGTGCCAGTATGTCCTTCCTGAGGTGTGGGGCCCAAAATTGCTCACAGTATTCTAAATGGGGCCTAACTAATGCTTTATAAAGCTTCAGAAGTACATCCCTGCTTTTATATTCCAAGCCTCTTGAGATGAATGACAACATTGCATTTGCTTTCTTAATTACGGATCCAACCTGCAAGTTTACCTTTAGAGAATCCTGGACTAGGACTCCCAAGTCCCTTTGCACTTCAGCATTATGAATTTTGTCACCGTTTAGAAAATAGTCCATGCCTCTGTTCTTTTTTCCGCAGTGCAAGACCTCGCACTTGCCCACGTTGAACTTCATCAGCCATTTCTTGGACCACTCTCCTAAACTGTCTAAATCTTTCTCCAGCCTCCCCAACTCCTCAATACTACCTGCCCCTCCACCTATCTTTGTATCATTGGCAAACGTAGCCAGAATGCCCCCAGCCCCGTCATCTAGATCGTTAATATATAACGAGAACAGCTGTGGCCCCAACACTGAACCCTGCTGGACACCACTCGTCACCAGTTGCCATTCCGAAAAAGAACCTTTTATCCCAACTCTCTGTCTTCTGCCTGACAGCCAATCGTCAATCCATGTTAGTACCTTGCCTCGAATACCATGGGCCCTTATTTTACTCAGCAGTCTCCCGTGAGGCACCTTATCAAAGGCCTTTTGGAAGTCAAGATAGATAACACCCATTGGCTCTCCTTGGTCTAACCTATTTGTTATCTCTTCAAAGAACTCTAACAGGTTTGTCAGGCACGGCCTCCCCTTACTAAATCCATGCTGACTTGTCCTAATCCGACCCTGCACTTCCAAGAATTTAGAAATCTCATCCTTAATGATGGATTCTAGAATCTTGCCAACAACCGAGGTTAGGCTAATTGGCCTATAATTTGCCATCTTTTTTCTTGTTCCCTTCTTGAACAGGGGGGTTACAACAGCGATTTTCCAATCCTCTGGGACTTTCCCTGTCTCCCTTGACTTTTGGAAGATCATAACTAACGCCTCCACTATTTCTTCAGCTATCTCCTTTCGAACTCCAGGATGTAGCCCATCTGGGCCCGGAGATTTATCAATTTTTAGACCTCTTAGTTTCTCTAGCACTTTCTCCTTTGTGATGGCTACCATATTCAGCTCTGCCCCCTGACTCTCTGGAATTGTTGGGATATTACTCATGTCTTCTACTGTGAAGACTGACGCAAAGTACTTGTTTAGTTCCTCAGCTATTTTCTTGTCTCCCATCACTAGATTACCAGAGTCATTTTGGAGCGGCCCAATGTCTACTTTTGCCTCTCGTTTTGTCAGCCATGGCTGCCTAATCCCCCCTCTGATAACCTTTCTTTTCTTTGGGATGAACCTCTGTACTGTGTCCTCAATTACTCCCAGAAACTCCTGCCATTGCTGTTCTACTGCCTTTCCCACTAGTCTCTGCTCCCAGTCGAATTTTGTCAGTTCCTCCCTCATAGCCCTGTAGTTACCTTTATTTAACTGTAACACCTTTACATCTGATTCTACCTTCTTTCTTTCAAATTGCAGATTGAATTCTACCATATTATGATCACTGCCTCCTAAGTGTTCCCTTACTTTAAGATCTTTAATCAAGTCTGGCTCATTACATAACACTAAGTCCAGAATGGCCTGTTCCCTCGTGGGCTCCATCACAAGCTGTTCCAAAAAGCCCTCCTGTAAACATTCAATGAATTCCCTTTCCTTGGGTCCACTGGCAGCATTATTTACCCAGTCCACCTGCATATTGAAGTCCCCCATGATCACTGTGACCTTGCCTTTCTGACATGCACTTTCTATTTTGTGGTGCATTTTGTGCCCCTGGTCCTGACCACTGTTAGGAGGCCTGTACATAACTCCCATTATGGTTTTTTTGCCTTTGTGGTTCCTCAACTCTACCCACACAGACTACACATCATCTGACCCTATGTCGTTTAGTGCTATTGATTTAATTTCATTCCTAATTAACAAGGCAACCCCGCCCCCTCTGCCCACCTCTCTGTCTTTTCGATAGGTTGTGAATCCCTGGATGTTTGAATGCCAGTCCTGAACCCCCTGCAACCACGTCTCTGTGATGCCTACCACATCTTACCTGCCAGTCACAATCTGGGCCACAAGCTCATCTACCTTGTTCCGTACACTGCGCGCATTTAAATATAGCACCTTTAATTCTCTATTGACTGTCCCTTTTTGTTTTCTTAGTGTGGTGGACCTTGGTTTACTGAGCCTTTCCATACACTGTCATATTTTGTGAGATGGGAACTATCGTAACCTCTCCTGAGTTCTGTCTTTTCGTGCTTTTTTGTATTCCTAAGCAGCTACGCTTCCCACTGATTACTTCACCTCTTGGTTCCCTGACTTTCCCTTCCCCCCCCAATCTCTAATTTAAAGTCCTATTGACCACCCTATTTACTCTTTTCACCAGAGCACTGGTCCCAGCTCGATTCAGGTGGAGACCATCCCAACGGTATAGGTCCCCCCTGTCCCAAAACTGATGCCAGTGTCCCATGAAAAGGAACCCCTCTTCCCTGTCATTCTTACCTGGTCTGGCCTACATGGACATGCACTCCAGACCCACAGCAACGTGGTTGACTCTTAACTGTTCCCTCAAGGGCAATTAGGGATGGACAATAAATGCTGACACAGCCAGCGATGCCCACGTCCCATGAACAAATTAACAAAAGCCATCAGTTTCATTTATCCAAAATCTGTTTGTTTGTGTTTCTGAGTTTTCCAAACATTTCTCAAACAATTCAAGACGGGGGTTTAGGAAGTCAATCACATTTCACATGATGCTTACTGTGTCACTACCATGGAATTCACTACATCCTACTATAGTGGGAGGAAGCACAATTAACACGTAGTGGCTCAATGATAAGGCCTAGCTGTCACCACCTTCTACAAGAAACTAGATTTGGTATAAATGTGACCTTGCCAGTGAAAATAAAGACTGAAACATTTTGTGATTCCTTATTCTGCCACTCAACCTCTGCTCTTTGATACACTTCTCTCACTTCCAGAAGTGTATCAAAATTATTTACCGTCAATTGTACGTCCACCACTTTTGACTGCCTCACCCATCACCAGAAATATTTCTGCTCAGCATCCTTTCCTTGGTTTCTATACAGCGCGACAGGAAAGTAAAATGTTTTAAGGTTGCTTTTCGACTCCCCTAATAAAATGGTGGCCTAAATATAATGGGCCGATTGGTGTATATCCATGCTCTGTTGTTCACTAAGTTTCCAACTTATGGAATACTTTGTGCACCCTCTCGGTAGGAGCACTATAGAAGTGTAAGTTGTGCTTTAGAACCTTGTGGTGAAACCACTGTTTTGTATTGTGCTGCCACAGTATTACGTGTTGTACAGTATTGCCACTATATTACATGTTGTACGGTTTTGGCTCTGCCCGTGGCTCCTCCCCCTAGGGCCTGGGTATATAAACTGCGACCTCTCATACTGCTCATTCTGGAGCACGCTGCCAGCTCTGTTGTAAGTCAATTAAAGCCATAGTTAATTCACTCTGCATTCTCCGTCTTAATTGATGGCATATCAAACCTGTTCTTTTTTCATCCTCTTTTTGGTACATTTTTTAAAATGTCCTTTTCCTGGCCGAAGCGAATGAGTAGGCAATCTGTAGTCAGGTCTGTTTCAGAGCAACATTTGAGTGGCAGTTGAAAGTTAGATGAGAACTGTTTGCGGGCAACTTGTCAGGTATGGTTCATCTCTCATGTTTGTGGGGTCTCCCATAGTTTTGAAGGGGCAGTGAGGACCAGCATCTCACTGCTGATGGATTCTTGCCACAAGCATGCGTTTCATTCACACCTGACACAGCAAGTTGGCACGTCAACCCATAATGCCAAAAGGGTGAAAGTATGTGATTCAACATTTAATATCAGTCACGAAGTAAAATTGCAGAGTGAAGGCAGTGTAATTTTACACATTTTTCCATATCTCTCTCAATTTCGTGTTGCGTTCGATTTGCAAAAGTCCAAACACCTCACGCAGAATATCAGTGACCTTTCTGGACTTCTGGCAGATTTTGGACCCATGTAATAGATGGACTTAATATGGAGAAGTCAGCTCAAAGTTATATTAATCACCAACTGCCCTACTCAGCTATTTAATACATCGAACAATGCAGGTTGTGAGGCTGTGCTTGTGATTGATGTATAAAGTGATCCGCACCCACATTCTCCGAGGTTCGAATCCAAATTGCTGACCTACACCAAAAGAATAGTAATCAAAACATTCATCATTTCTAACACTTTGTCATTCGCTTCACATTAGGAGTCCATTCTCAGCAACACATGCAGAATTTTCTAGTCCTGGCTGATTGCGCTGGCTTTTAAGACTAATAACGATAAATAACAAAATAACATTATTGCTCATGATCAGTCAGTAATTTCTGTGTACATTTTTAACAATAATTGTCAAATGTAATTGACACTTTATGCTCAAAAAAGAGTTGTGTAAAAATTATCAATCCCTTCCCACTGATTTTTAATAATACAAGGTATTGAACTGTTCCTTGGTGTTGAAGTTTAGGCAAGTGTATGGAGGTAAGATACAAGTCAGCATCACTTAATTAAATGATGGAACAGGTTCAAGGAGCCGAATGGCCTACTTATGTTCTTGTGTTCAATTGAGGATGGGCAAAGAGATTTCCTTTGTTGACTAACTTTTGATCTTACCTTTTCTGAGGAATAATTTTGAGAAATGATTGTAGTATAAATAATGCGTCTTGATATCTTGTTTGATAATTTCAGTGGTTTCTGCGCTTGCTTTGAATGGAAGACATAGAAGAGATGTACTTTATGTGAGGGAATGTGATTAGCAGCTAATAATGTTTTTTTAAGTGAAGTGGATTATTGGATGTGGTCCAGTTTCAATTGCTGAACAGCCAGCAGAAAAGTATGACAAGAAGTGGACAATTCTCTTTGGTCTCAGATCCTGAAAATCAGGTACATGTTTGATCTACTATGGAAGGCTGGGCAAATCACCATCATACGTTGCTCATTCCTCACTGCCACTGAACTGAGTGGCTTGCTGGGCCATTTCAGACAGTAGTTAATAGTCAAGCACATTGCTGTGTGTCTGGAGGTCAGATTGGGTAAGAATTGCAGATTGGGCACCAGTGAGCAGATTTTTTTTAAAGATAATTGACCGTGGATTCAAGGTCAACATTAGACTTTTAATTCCACATTTTTATTAAATTCAAATTCCACCATCTGCCATGGTGGGATTCAAACCCAGGTCCCCAGAACATTACTCTGGGTCTCCGGATTCCTAGTCTAATGACAATATCATTATTGAAGCCTGTTGTACTTCAAACCCAAGACCAATTGCGGAACCAAATGACCAGTTTATGATTGTGTCTGAAGTATTCAAGCAGAGGGAACATCTGAAGTACAAACCCTTATCAGTAATTGCCAGTAACCTTTATGTCACTGGCTGTAAAATATTAGAATTCCAACACGATTGGGATAGAAATGCATCTCAAACAGCGGCGTAAATTGGGCAATATTGGATCGATTGTCTGTAATATGCAGTCGCAGACATGCAATTCAACCGACTACAATGGAACTGAACATTAGCTTCTGCATATAGGTTCATCTCATATTGTCCATTTTGCACCGCTACCCAGAGGAATTTCTACTCCGTGTACTTTTGGCATTACAGTGCACCATGGAGATTTCGGGCAACATCCTCAGTCAAATTATGTTCTGACCTAATGAGGAGGAGCGATCTGGTTCCCCTTCTATTCAGCTCCCTCAGTTGGTCCCAACAAATGTTTCAAAATTTATTTTCCTCATAGATGCTTTTTCTAATCCAAATGTCCTATACTTTCAGAAAGAGATAATCAAAACAAGTTGAGTCAATGAAAGAAGCCCAAGAAATAATAATAAAGATATGATGACACACACACACACAGATATCAGAAATAGGAACGTTAGAGACCTTTAAAATGTTTTTAAAATATATGATTAAATCATTTGCTTGTCTTTGAGGAACAAATTGTTGAACGTTGCGGCTGTTTGAAGTTAGTTGGTTTCCTGTGGAATCTTGGAGTTGACTTGGTTCAGATCTGAGTTTTGTTGAATACATTCTTTTAGCTTCAGAGAGAGGGAGAGAGAGAAAAGTTTCACTGCTCTCTTCCAGCAGTGTTTTGGATAACTGTGATGCATCTTTCTCCTTCTCGTGATGCTTGACGGAAAGAGATTTTAAAACTCCTGTCTGTATATTCCCAGAAATAAATTTGATTAACATGTCTTGCTGTGATCTTTGTAGACCAAGTAATCCAATTTTTGGTCTTTTCATCTCTGAAAACTTTGACACATTTCAAGATAGAAACTAAGAAGGGAAGGGCTAATTTCATCCTCCAAAGTGGATTTTGAATGGCTGATGAGTATCTGGTTGGTTAGCAGTTGCCTCTATCTTGATGGAACTACAACTGATTGGAGTCTAGTACTTCAGATTTTTAATGCCTTCCTTTCAAGAGAGTCCCTGTCTGAAGTGGATCTTAACACCCATTAGGTATGAAATACCATGGAACAAGTCTACAGTGCAATTCATATTTGTATTTGGATTTATTTATTGTCACGTGTACCAAGGTACAATGAGAAGTCTTTTTCTGTGTGCAGATCAAACAGATCATTTAGTACATGAAAAGAAAACACATAATAGGGAAACACAAGATACACAATGTAAATACCTAGACTCCAGCATCGGGTGAAGTATTCGGGAGTGTAGTATTAATCAGGTCAGTCCATAAGAGGGCCAGTTAGGAGTCTAGTAACAGCAGGGAAGAAGCTGTTTTTGAATCTGTTCGTGCGTGTTCTCAGACTTTTATATCTCCGTCCCAATAGAAGAAGTTGGAAGAGTGAATAAGCCGGGTGGGAGGGGTCTGATTATGCTGCCTGCTTTCCCAAGGCAGCAGGAGGTGTAGATAGAGTAATTGGATGGGAGATAGGTTTGTGTGATGGGCTGGTTCACAACGCTCTGAAGTTTCTTGCGGTCTTGCGCCGAGCAGTTGCCATAGCAGGCTGTGATGCAGCCAGATAGGGTGCTTTCTATGGTGCACCTGTAAAAGCCAGACATTGTGATTAGAGTTACTATAGTTGGCATTGGTGACTTATGGCAACTATTTTTTGTCTATTCTTTTGGATTTTTTAAAAAACAGGTCTTCTTTAAACAACTCAATATGTCAACAGTTAGCTGGCAAAGTTGTAGGTAGATGTCTCGCAGTCACAGTTTTCCATTGCAGTGGCAATTATCAAACATATTTTTCATAGCTACAGTATTGCAGCCAAAATGTACATTATTAATCATTTTCTCTGTATATATGACAAAGAGATTATTGGAATCAGTGAAAGTAAAAGGTAAAAAAAATTGAATTCAAGAAAAGTGAACTTTGGTATCCATAGAAATAGAAAAGGGATAGTAAGCAAATGAATCAAGGTCAAAAGAAAAACTAGGAGAGTTAGAAAAGGTAAATGGGCTATGAAGAGATACAATTAAAAGAAATGAGCAAGGAATGAATGATAAAGTTGTGATACCTCAATGGGTTGTTTGGTTGATGCAGTGGATGGCTGAATCATACCAATATCGAGGAGTTCCTCATTTTTTAGGTCCTTTTTAGGATTGGAGTTACTGTAGTTGGCATTGGTGTGATAGAAAAAAGCATTGGCCAAGGACCCCATTCTGAATCATTATTCTGTGTATCTTGCTGAAAAGTGTCCTCATATGAATGTTAAGTGTGGACTGTGTCAGAGTTGCCAAACTGTGCTTGAAGAGTCTGGACATTTGCACTAATGCTTCACACTAAGAGAATGAACTCTTGGGAAATGTGCCCCAGGATGTACAATGCTTGGGCGGTTCCCCAGCATAACCTTCAGAAGAGATAAAGGAAGCAGTGTTCTGGGGTAATACTTCTTTATTTGTATCCATAAGGAGGACCTCCCAAGAAAAAAATATGAACAGTGTTTCAATGCTCTTGTACATTTTCTTGGTATGTTCCATTGTGTGTTAAGCATCATTGGTATAAAATGCCAGGAAAATATAGCAGGGGCTAGAGATATAAGTTGGAATTGAACTCCGACTGCTGTTTTATGAACCTCAGTTCTTTTGTTCTCTTTTCACTTTAAGGAAAATAAAAATACATTTATTAAGCTGCTGTTTTGTTTATGTTGTTACACAACTGGTCAGAAATTTGCAGATTGGCTTCGGTTAGAAGTGAAAATGGTGACATGAAACCTTCAATTGACTTACAGCATCTGGGTTTTGAAGGAAGATAACAATAGTTCCTGCTCTGAATAATTATGCAGCAACTGTTGCTGGGCTGCACAAGTGTTGATGTCAGATGATGACAAGGATCAGCTTCAGCTATGATTTTTCCCCATGGTTGCCCAGCATGTCATCGTCGAAGCTTCTCTCGGAATAATAGCCACCTGGAGATGACAACTGATGCTCAAAGACTCACACTATATCAACAAATTAATATCATAAAGAGATAAGCATAGGAGGTACTGGCGAGGGAGAAAAGCAGTTTGTAAAAACCAAGATATTTAGAAAATGTTGTGTCATGAACCGTTATTCATTGCGTATAATGGCCTGTCATACTATTGGATTTTAAACTGATATTTTGGCAAAACATTTCCCTCGCTTTGCAGAGAATGAATCTAAATATGTTTAAATTATTCAGCCTCTGCTTCACGCACTGAACTAAGCAGACATCGATAATGGACTGTTAATGCTCCGCAAACCCTTTTTCATATTACTGTCAATTATTTGGCAGAGTGAAGAAACGGATGGAATAGGAAAAGGAAGAATGGGAATTGTAATTACTGCTGCCACTTTACATTCATTTAGTCCTCTGAACTATTGATCTTAGCAAGATACTCCTTTGCTTTAATGTTTGATTAAAGTGGGTCAGGAGAAAGAAGGTGCATGATTTCACACTTCACTCTGGGGAGGTTGGTTCATTGCCAAAGGAGCACAGAAAACTACCTAATGTGATCTTTTAATCCTTCCAGGTCTGGGGGAAAGCAATTATGTACCTTGCCAGTAAATAAAAATAACTTCATCCTGTCTAAGGAAAAGACTATAGGATAAAAAGGATGCTGGCTGCAATGTCTCACTGAATACTGCAGTGTGCGGAAGAGTGTGACTCTTTGTTGCTTTTCTTTAGACTAGCATCATTACCCTGTGTGCAATCCTTTCATAAGCAGAAAACTATTCATGGCTTTTGGTAAAAGACTTTCAGGACTGTACAAATCTACTTTTGTGTTGCTATAATCCTTTGCTGTTCAATTAAAGATTGAGGCTTATTCTGCGAATACACATATAACGGTTACGTGTAAAAAGAAAATTGGCAATTTTCTTTGGGAAAACAGTGAAAAGATCCATCAGAGCAGGTAGTCTTGAACTGTTCAGCGCAGGTCTTTTTATTCTCCCAGAGGGTGGTTGGAAGAAGAGACAAATGGACAAACAAACACGCACAATCAATCCACTCTTTCACCAAGACCACAATTCATCTCCATCTTGCATTTACACAATTACTTATAAATACTATAAATACAGGGACATGCATTAAAGGAATACCTCCAAGTCCTTCCTAAAAAGATGATCTGAACAAAAAAG
Source organism: Scyliorhinus torazame (assembly GCF_047496885.1). Classification (NCBI taxonomy): domain Eukaryota; kingdom Metazoa; phylum Chordata; class Chondrichthyes; order Carcharhiniformes; family Scyliorhinidae; genus Scyliorhinus; species Scyliorhinus torazame. The sequence goes on from NC_092728.1 coordinate 62,745,387, forward strand.
AATGAATCTTAAGGATTGGTGTTTTAAAATGCACAAATCAAAAAAAAACAAACCTTGGGATAGAAATGTCCGTCATTCTATCCACTGAACATATTTCCTCCAACAGACATTATGCAGATTGGTTGTGATGGATTCCTCCAAATGCAATTTGACCTGAGGGAGGAAGTAAAATCTCTCAGGACAATTAAACTTGTTCCACAAAGTAATGAGGGAAAAACTCAAAGTTATCAATGGAATGTTATAATTTACATGACTCTTTGGCTGGCCAAATTCAGTAAGTTTACATTTCCAGTATGTCAGCCGCACCAAAATTAAACAGAGCTTCCTGGGAAGCATTCAATTATCTGTACCCGTAAATAAACTTTCTGTGCTCATTCACTGTTTCAGTGAAATGATTATAACATGAACCTTCAACGCTAGTGTTGAGGAGGTTAATTATCTGACCCCAAGATCATAGTGTTCTTCGAAAAGGGTTTTCTTCATGGAAAGTCTGCTCGCTGTGATAAGTAAGTGGCTTTTTATTTAGCACCGGTCAGGCTATCTGAAGAAAATGTATTGATTTTCAGTTTGGGAAAAGGATGGAAAGAAATGACCATTTCATATACCCAGCCAATATGTCAAGAATTGGCAAATATGTGACATTATCTTTTCCCATACCTGCCTGTCTTTTCCTATTTTTCGATCGGTCAGGATGTTGTGCGATAATATAAAGAAACGTGCTCGTAAGTTGGCAGCCCATTTTGCTTCTTTCCAAACAAGGCTACCTACTTGTTATCATTCATTGTACACAATCACACAAAGTGAAGATCTATGCCAGTGTGTCAACTAAGTGATCATACCAGGGGGAGATGGGGGGTGGGGGGGGGGGGGTAATGGGGAGGAAAAAGATCATTCTGAAACCAAGAAAGAGTCATACTACTTTACTTTTTCTTTATTCCGCAGGGTGGTCTGATTGCTCTGCTGCTTCTTATCCTAATCTTCACAATGGTTCTGTATGCACGCCGGAGATGGTGCAAGAGGCGGCGGGTACCTCAGAAGAGTGCCAGCACAGAGGCCACTCATGAAATTCATTACATCCCCTCCGTGCTGCTGGGCCCACAGGCCAGGGACAGCTTCCGCAACTCTCGGATACAGGCCCATAACTCAGTGGTCGGAATGCCGATCCGAGAGACCCCCATCCTGGACGATTATGACTATGAGGAAGAGGACAACCAACTTCGGCCCGAAGCGTGCAACAGAGAAGATGACTTTGGAAGTCAGGTGACTCGGACATTAGAGAGCCTCGGGCGAGCAGAAGAGGCAAAACCATGTTTTGCAGGTTGGGCCTTAATTTTTTCTTGTTTTCTCTATTAATCTAGGATTTCTGTTGAACATGATGGAATTTATTTAAATGCCGCACAATACAAGATGTGTTTATTCGGTACAACTATAGAATTGGATCAGATGTCTCTCGTAGATTCTGTTAACAAACACACTTCCGAGATTAAGCTTTATTTGACAAACATTAAACTCACAGAGCTGACAACATCTTGCAATCGCAATATTGAGGTTCTCCACAAATGGTCTATTTCAGATTGTCTGTGGTCAGCAGTTTTAGGACTTAAAAATATAAATACAAAGGAAAAATGAGGGAAGACCTGATCTTTCTGTATGCAGCATCTTGATTTATAAATTGCAGGATAATATGGCAATTAACATGAGTTACATCTGTAGATCTACCAGACATTAAGGAGCAACAGCTTACTGAAATTAATTAAACCATAGATCCATCAACATAGTCTAGCAATAATGAGATGTACTTTGCATTTTCATACCGCTGACCTGTTTATTATAAGTGAAAGCTCCCCTAATCTCATTACGAACATAAGAATGGAAAGCGCACATCATAAGAATGGAAAGCGCACATCATTGTTAGCATACATTACTGTCCTCCAGTCCTATCTGACTTGCATGGTAGCTGTTGGTCTTTTGCCATTGGTCTTAGTTAAGAAGCTAATGTTCTGTCTCAGGCTCTATGCTGTAGCTAGTAGTACTGTTAGACATAACACAATCTCAATGGCTGAGAACTACATAAAAGACACAAATGAATGCTGTGCTCTGGTTAATGGGTGAGGCTCCCAGCGATTGAGTTTTTTTTTCTAGAAGCTAATTTTAAGTACAGTGCAAACTACTGCATCTCTTTAAGCCAGGCAGCCATTGAGTTCTGTGTCCTTTTGCTGTGTTGGAACTAAAATCTCTGAACAATGTACTGGACGTAAATATCACAGAACAACAGTTTCACCATTAAAAATAAGAATTTTGGAACAGCAAAGCTTGAGAGAAAATTATGATGAAATTTAAACATTGCTATAGTTTTCATCCATGTCTCTACATGAGGCAGAATGAACATTATCTTTCTATATTCGCTGTCCTCCGTCTGCAACTTCTGCTGTACTCAATTTTCGGCTTTTTATTATGACATAAACTGGAAGATTGATTGTTCTTGCCTTAACGATGAAATGATATTCTGTACATTATGTGACAATCACCCTTAATTGTAGCAGGAGGTCCAAAGATGCAAACTGGCTTTATACAAAACCATGATATTTAATGCATTGTCCAAGATGTTGCAGGTCCTCTCTGGATGAATGAAACAACTTCGGCTGAATGGAATGAAGTGCATCTTGTGCAAAATTCTAGCAGAGGTTATCAGGCATAATATGGAGCAGGTACTCCGATAAATCTCAAGAATGTGAAAGACAACCACAGCACTTCCTGAGTGCTATTTCAGCCCGTAGACCCCTGGGATTGAGGGACAAGGCAGTTCCAAGGGGATATGTCAAGGGGCAAAAGAAAGGGGCAATGCCAAGGGGACACATGAAGGGAGCAGTGCCACGAGAGATCTGACAAGGGGGTTACATAAGAACGTAAGAACTAAGAACAGGAGTAGGCGATCTGGCTCCTTGAGCCTGCTCCACCATTCAATAAGATCATGGCTGATCTTTCTGTGGATTCAGCTCCACTTCCCCGCCCCCGCACAATAGCCCTTAATTCCTTTACTGTTCAAAAAACCCTTGTTGCCTTGAAAACATTCAATTAGGTTGCCTCAACTGCTTCACTGGTTACGCTCTTCCATAGGGGGGAGGGGGGGGGGGGGGGTTGATCCTCTCATGTGTGTGTGGGGGGTGAGAGCCTCGATGCCTGCGAGGCTGGGGGAAGGGGAAAGCCCAGATACCTGCGGGAGAGATGGGCTGCCCATGATGCTTGGTGGGGGGTTACGATAGCCATGGGTGGGGGTCCCAATCTCCATGGGAGAGGGTCCTAATCTGTTTTGGGGGAGGGGCCTTAAACATAACTTTGAGATTGAGAAAGGGCGCACCGATCTCTGAATCCTGGCTTTTCCAGCTCACTGCCTGATTCTTGCCAGCCTTTGAAATTGCAGAGTATTGTTAAATCAGGCGAGACAAGGCTTCTGTGACACCAACGGGTTTCACAGAGCTTTTCTCGCCTGATCCAACATTCTGCAATTTGACATTTCAGTGCACCATGGGAATTTCTTACAACATCCTCAGAGAAATTAGGTTATGACTGAATGAGGAGGAGTGAGCTGGCTCCACTTCTATTCAGCCCCTCAGTTAGTCACAACATGTACTTGAATCTTCTAATGACTTTACTGTCCAGTGTAAACTATTGGGTTGAGAGCTGAGCTATAAAACCCAAGGTTAGACCTTGTAGCCACGAATTCTTCAGATTGTGAAGAGAACTGTTTTCCCCTAAATGTTGGTTGTTGGAAACTTGGCAAGATGCTACCCATAGGCAATAAATAAATATGCAGCACACAGTGGGAGGTAACCATCTTGACTGAGAGCATGGTCATAGTGGCCACTGGTCCTGTCAATTGTGCCCAAGTACTAGTGCCAATAGTGTACTCAAAATAACTAGAGTTCAACAGAGTGTTCGGATTCAGGTCGTTTACATAAACAAAATGCTTCCCTGTTGCAAGTAAGGGCCTGCTACCTGTAAATAGCGGCAGGATGTAATGTGCAGTACTGGTTGCCTAAATGAGGGTATTCCTGAAGCGAAAGGCATGACAGATAATTTTGACCTAAAGCAGCAGCTAGATGGCCATCAGTAGAAGAATCAAAGAGACCCACTTGGGTGTTGTAGTCTTTTAGGCTTTTCCAGCCTTTCATGTGAGAGTACCTTTAAGAAATGGGTGTTTAAGAAATGTATCTTTACGAAATGGAGCTGTTCATGTTACTGGAGTGATGTCAGAGTGTGGGTGGAGCTGAGCTCTACTTCTGCTTTTTAGTTTCAGTTTGAGAAAAAGCTTGGGTGTGTCTGTGTTTTTAAGTGAGCTGCATCTGAAGTAGAGCTGTACTGTTGATCTCTGCTATCCAAAGACTATCTATGGATCACTTGGTGAACCCAGAATTGTAAAAGGTCTCAGTATTTAATGTAAACCTAATGTGCTCCTGTTTGAAGGTTTGTTCAGTCTTTTGGATGTTAAAAGGACTGCTTACAGGGTTACTTAGTGTTGTAGTCTTTGGGGTTGTATTTGAATTAATGGTTGCTCAGATGTTCACTGTTTTAAAAAAGGTTAACTTGTGTTCATAGAATAAACATTGTTTTGTTTTAAAAAGTACTTGTCCATTTCTGCTGTACCGCACCTGTAGAGTGGGCCGTGTGCTCTCCATACCACAACCTATTAAAAGTTGTGGGTCAGGTGAACTCCATGATACACTTTGGGGTTCTCTAAATCCTGACCCATAACAATCCCCTGGCCCTAAACCTGAAGAATCTTTTCTATTGTGTGCCTCTGAAAATGGGAGCCAATGTGAAGGAAGAAAATGAAGCATGAGGGATAGGAATTAACATAAGACCATAAGACATAGGAGCAGAATTAGGCCATTCAACCCATCGAGTCTGCGCCGCCATTCAGTCATGGCTGATATGTTTCTCATCTCCATTCTCCTGCCTTCTCCCCATAAACCCTGCTTCCCTTATTAATCAAGAACCTATTTATCACTGTCTTGAAGACACTCAATGATTTGGCATTCACAATCTTCGACGGCAAAGGGTTCTACAGATTCACCACCCTCTGGCTGAAGAAATTCCTCCTTATCTCAGTTTTAAAGTATTGTCCCATCAGTCTGAGGCTCTGGCCTCAGGTTCTAGCTTTTGCTACTAGTGGAAACATCCTCTTCACATCCACTCTATCCAGGCCTCTCAATATCTTGTAATTTTCAAATTCCTAGGGGTGCACATCTCCAAAAATCTGTCCTGGTCCACCCACGTCGACGCTACCACCAAGAAAGCACAACGGCGCCTATACTTCCTCAGGAAACTAAGAAAATTTGACATGTCCATATTAACCCTTACCAACGTTTACAGATGCACCATAGAAAGCATCCTGTCTGGCTGCATCACAGCCTGGTATGGCAACGGCTCGGCCCAGGACCGCAAGAAACTTCAGAGAGTCGTAAACACCGCCCAGTCCATCACATCCATTGACTCCATCTACCCCTCCCGCTGCCTGGGGAAAGCAGGCAGCATAATTAAAGAACCCCCCCCCCCCCCAACCCGGCTTACTCATTCTTCCAACTTCTTCCATCGGGCAGGAGATACAGAAGCCTGAGAACACGCACAAACCGACTCAAAAACAGCTTCTTCGCCGCTGTTACCAGACTCCTAAATGACCCTCTTATGGACTGACCTCATTAACACTACACACTGTATACTTCATCCGATACCAGTGCTTATGTAGTTACATTGTATACCTTGTGTTGCCCTATTATGTATTTTCTTTTCTTCCCATGTACTTAATGATCCGTTGAGCTGCTCGCAGAAAAATATTTTTCACTGTAGCTCGGTACACGTGACAATAAACAAATCCAATCCAATCCAAGTTTCAATAAGATCCCCCCTCATTCTTCTCAACTCCAATGAGTACAGACCCAGAGTCATATGACAAGCTCTTCATTCCAGGGATCATTCTTATAAATCCCCTCTGGACCCTTTCCAAGGCCAGAACATCATTAGATACGGGACCCAAAACTGCTCACAATACTCCAAATCAGTTCTGACCAGAGCCTTATACAGCCTCAGAAATACATCCTTGCTCTTGTATTCTCGCCCTCTCAACATGAATGCTAACATTGCATTCGCCTTCCTAACTGCCAACTGAACCCGCATGTTAATCTTAAGAGAATCTTGGTGGCACGGTGGTGTAGTCGTTAGCATTGCTGCCTCACAGCGCTGAGGACCTTGGTTCGATCCCGGCCCTGGGTCACTGTCTGTGTGGAGTTTGCACATTCTCCCCAAGTCTGCGTGGGTCTCACCCCCACAACCCAAAAGGATGTGCAGGGTAGGTGGATTGGCCACGCTAAATTGCTGCTTAATTGGAAAAACATAATTGGGTACTCTAAATTTATAAAAAAATACCTTAAGAGAATCTTGAACGAGGACTCCTAAGTCCCTTTGTGCTTCTGCCTTTACCCATTTAGAAAATAATCGATGCCTCCATTCTTCCTACCAAAGTGCATAAACTCACACTTTTACACATTGTATTCCATGTGCTACTTCTTTGCCCACTCTCCGAACCTGTCTAAGTCCTTCTGCAGCCCCTCTGCTTCCTCAATACTACCTAGCCCTCTACATATCTTCTTCCCCTCAGCATCATAGCCCAGTTGTAGCCTATGCTGAACCCAAAGTTAGTTCTGTTGGGGAATAGATGAATAGGGCAGTGTTATTTAGGGTCCATGTATTTTCTGCTCACTATGTGGTCTCCTTTGCATTGCAGATACCAAATTCAGACTGAATGGCTGTTTTTTTTAAAAACCTCTGTTCTGTCGAATGGCCTGTCACTTTAAATTTCCCCCTTGTTCCAACTCTGACCTTTTTTTCTTGACCTATTGCAATCATAGAAACCCGACAGTTCAGAAAGAGGCCATTCAGCCCATCAAGTCTGCACCGACCCTACGAAGGAGCACCCCTCCTGCCCTACCTGCATAACCCGGCTAAGGGATAATTTAGCATGGTCGATCTACCTTACCTGCACATCTACGGACTGTGGGAGGAAACCAGAGCAACCACAGGAAAGCCACGTAGACATGCGGAGAAAGTGCAAACTCCTCACAGACAGTCACCCAAGGTTGAAATCGAACCCAGGGGCGGGATTCTCTGTTCCTGGGGCTAAGTGTTGACGCCGTCATAAACACCGGAGCGTTATACGACGGTGTCATCTGGCCCCCAGGATCAGCGATCCTGCTCTGCACAGGGGGCCAGTATGACACTGGAGAGCTGCACCAGTTGCCGATACGGGCAACAGAATGGGCGCCGCGGGACCGCGCATGCGCACCTCAGCCAGCGCGAGTTCGCGCATGCACGTGGGTTGCCTTCTCCACGCCACCCTGACACAACATGGCGGAGAGCTACAGGGGCCTGGCGTAGAGGAACGTAGGCCCCACCGGGATAAGCCCGCCCACCAATCGGTAGGCCCCGTTCGCGGGCCAGGCCACCGTGGAGGCACCCCCCCCGGGGTCGGATCCCCCCTGCCCCCCACCAGGCTGCCCCCCGCAACTTGAACGCCGAGGTCTCGCCGGGTAGGACCAGACGAGAATGGCGCTGGCGGGACTCAGCCTAACTCGGCGGGCACTTGGCCCATCGCGCGGGGATAATGGCGCCGATTCTCCGGTCACCGGACAATCGGCAGAGCGGCACCGGAGCGGCGTTGCGTGAATCACAGACCCCCCACCCCCGGCAATTCTCTGATTCTCTAACCCGGTGTGGGGTCGGAGAATCCCGCCCCAGGTCCCTGGTGCTAAGCGGCAGCAGTGCTAACCGCTCTGCCGCCAACCACCCTATGTTTGAGTGAAGCTCAAGGCAAGCTTGAGGAACAGCAACTCTTTTTCCAATAAGGATGCAATCTTCTGGACTCAAAATTGATTTCAACAATTGTAGATTGTAAATTCTGCCCAATTTTATTTTGATTTTTCATTGTTGGTTGGGTTTTCTTTTCTCCTGTTTTTCTTTATTTCCCTTATTTTGCTTTCAGACAGCAACTCTTCTGGATTCTGTAATTCATACCTGCTCTCAACATATTTTTCCTTCCTTGTCCCACTGCCCCTCTCTTTGGCCCTCCACTATGAAATATTTTGCTATTTGATCTTTCCTGCTCTCCACCCATCACAAACCTTCCGCTTTTTTCCTTCTTCCTAACCTCTCCCTTTTCACTTGGTCAAAAGCCATTGAATTTCTAAGTGTTCACTGTTCTGATAAAAGGACATAGACCTAAACTGTTAACTCTGATTTTCCACTCGTCTGATGTGCCCACACCTGATAAGCTTTTCCAGCACCTTCTATTTTGATATTAGGGTCCGCTGTTGTTTCGTTCATTCAGGAGGAGATCTCTTACTCCTTCCAAATCCAAAAAATGCAAAAATCAAATTGCGTGCATTTGGGCCTTTATTCTGTGCAGTCTTCAGGTCCTGATAGGTCACTGGTTTGGCTGCACAAGAATTGAAATGTCAGTCAGAGTTTGTGGTCAGCAGAAGATGCAATGATCACATGAGGAATGGTTTTACACAGCGTGCGTTTAGGATCCAATGCACTGTCGGAGAGTACGGTGGCAGCAGATTCACTGACCCGTGGCCTTCCAAAGACAATTGCCTGGAGAGGAATAGTTTGTAGGATGCAGGGAAAAGGCAGGGGAGTGGCGGTAGATCCAGTTGCTGTAACCATTCTGTGAACCTATAGCGTGCGGTAGGTAGAACAAGCAAATTTAGGTGGCTGGGCCCGAAATGAGTGCATTTCGACAACAAGGTGTTGTGTGAAACAGGATAGGTCCATGCTGTCAGTAAAGAAGATTGCATCAACAATCATACAATACAAGCTGCCTTTGACCACAAGACTCATATTGTCTTGAATGAGATTAATTGCTCCTCCCAAGTGTCACTGCTACTTGATATCAAAGGGTTTGGAGGTTGGGAGCAGTCTGACATTTCTAGGTCAGAATTAAGCCTTAGAAATATGAAATTACTTGAGCAAAGGTAGAAAAAGAAGAATCTCTAATAGATGAAGTTGATTCTGAAGTGGATCATTGACCTTCCTTGTCAGAGCTATATTGCCAGTTTTGAGGCGATGGAAGACTGCAATAATGGAAGATTTGTTTTTTTTACTGAGAGGGTTTGAAGTTGATCCTTTCATTGAATAAACGTTTGTACGGTGCACGCTTTCTGAATTTTCAAAGCAATTTCCTTCTGGGTTATAAGGCTTCTAACCCATTTAGCATCTGAAGGTCAAATGTCAGCTGTAAAGTACATAGTGGCTCATAACCCTGCAGAGCTTTCGATTAAGAGAACAGAAGCAAAGGCCAAGGCAATGTTAGAGGAGCTGATCAAACAGTAACCAGCAATGCTGGCTGAAATATTCTGAACTCCAGATCAGAAATCGGAACTAACCGTAATGAATGTTTCAGCCAGTCAAACTCAACTAAAGCTCGGGTGACTTCTGTAAAAGTTCTGGTGGTAAAGACAGAATATTTTTTTTGTTTCTTTTTGAAAACTTGGTAACAAAATTCTACTGGGAGATTTAAGCCTTAACTGTGAGGTAGGCAAACGTGCCCGTCATGTCAGTGCAAAAGGCCAGGCTGAAGCATTGACAATAACCTTCAGTCAGAAGTGCCGATTGGACGATCCATCGTGGCCTCCTCCTGAGGTAGCTTGTATCACAGCTGCCAGTTCTCAGCCAATTAGATTCACTCCATGCGATATTGAGAAACGGCTGAAGGCACTGGGTCGTGGGCGCTGGCACTTGTAGTCCAGAACTAGCTGCGCCATTAGCCAAGCTGTTCCAGTACAGCTCCAAATCTGGCATCTACCCGGCAATACTGAAAATTTCCCAGGGACATCTGGGGCGGGATTCTCCCTTCCGGGGACTAAGTCTCCACGCCGGCGGGAAAACCGGCGCCAACGGCTCCGGCGTCAACGGGCCCCCAAGGTGAGGAATTCTCACCTGTCCCGGGGGCTAGGTGGACGCTGGAGGGGCTGGTGCCACTCCAGCCGGCGCCGAAGGGCCGGCGTGATCTCGCGCATGCGCGGAACTGCCTGTGTGTTGCCAACGGCACTTCCCCCGCCCGTAAAATGGCGGGGGAAAATACGGCAGCTGGCGCCGGGGCGGCGGGGCGGGATTCGCGCCGTCCCCCAGGGATTCTCCGACTCGGCGGGGGGTTGGAGAATCCCGCTCATTGTTCACTAATAGGAGGACAAATCCAAACCAGCCAATCACCACCTCAGCAGGCTAACTCAATCATCAGTAACATTTTGGAAGGGATCATTAACCATATTATCAAGAAGCACTCAGCAATAACCTGTTCACTGACGCCCAGTTGGGTTCCACCAGGGCCACTCAACTCCCGACTTCAATACAGACTTGGTCTAAACATGGGCAAAAGAACTTAACTCAAAAGGTGTGTTGAGAGTGACTGCCCTTGACATCATGGCAGCATTTGGCTGCATGTGGCGTCAAAGAGCCCTGACAAAACTAGAGTCAATAGGAATTAGGGGGAAAACTCTCCACTGGCTGGAGTCATGCCTTACACAAAAAAGGATAGTTGTGGTTTTTGGAGGTCAATCATATTAGCCCCAGGACATCACTGCAAGTGTCCTTCAAGTTAGTGTCCTAGGCCCAACCATCTTCAGCTGCTGGATCAGTTACCTTCCCTCCATCTTAAGGTCAAAAGTGCGGATGCTTTCTTATAACTTCTCAATATTCAGCACCATTTGTGACTCCTCAGATGTTGAAGCGGTCCATGCACAACTGCAACAAAATCTGGACAATATTCAAGCAATGTGGAAAACTGCCTAGGTATGTCCTGTACACAAAACAATGGGACAAATCCAATCCGGCCAATCACCTCCCCATCAGTCTATTCTCAATCACCAACAAAGTGATTGAAAGTGGTCAACAGTGCTATCAAGTGGCATTTACTTTGCACTAACCTGCTCATGGATGTTCAGTTTGGGTTCCACCAGTGTAACTCAGCTCCTTACCTCTATACAGCCTTGGTTCAACCATGGACAAAAGTACAGAATACCAGAGGTGAGGTGAGGAGAGAGTGACTGCCCTTGACATCAGGGAAGCATTTGAATGGCATCAAGGAGCCCTATCAAAACTGGAGCCAATGCGAATCAGGGGAAAACCCTCCATTGGATGGAGTCATACCTGGCACAAAAGATGATGGTTGTCATGGTTGGAGATCAATCAACTCAGTTTCAAGATATCACTGCAGGAGTTCCTCAAGGTAGTGTCCTCGGCCCAACCATCTTCAGTTGCTTCATCAATGGCCTTCCGTCCATCATAAGGTCAGAAGTGGTGATGTTGATTGATAACTGCACAATGTTCAGCACCATTCGCAACTCCTCAGGTACTGAAGCAGTCCAGGTCCAAATACAGCATGACCTGGACATATTAAGGCTTGGCCTGACAAGTGGCAAGTAATACTTGCACCACAGAAGTGCTAGGCCACAACAATCTCCAACAAGAGAGGATCTAACCATTGCCCTTTGATGTTTCAATGTCATTTACCATCATTGAATCCCCCATGATCTGTTGCTCTGTTTCTCTGGTTATGAATATGGCGGTCAATATGGTTGCCTTCTTTAATCCTAATTATGTTTGCTTTAGAGTCGCCAGGTATCTCTCGATACCGCCAGAAGGTTCAAACCCGAATACTGATCAAAGAGCTAGTACACCAGTTAGTTAGTTCAAAGTCAATGCTATTTATTTACACACACAGTAAGATTTGCACATGAACAAAGTACGGCACACTAAACTATCTCTAATGCTAATTATACTTAGCTTCGGGTGCCCAGTCAGTCAGAGGAACAATGGCCGTTGTTCAGATCTGAGGTTGCTGGGTTCGAAGTGGTACAGGAGAACAGCTAAGGTCGTCCGTCTGGTAGCGAGCGTTGACCTTGGACTTACTTGCTTCTGGTGCAGCTGGTGGATGGGTCTCTCTGCTTTCAGAGCCAAATCCAAGAGAGCGATTCTCTCTCGGGGGTTTCCTCTTATACCCGGAGGGGCTTTGCGTGCTTTTGGGCGGGCCTTAAACTTGGCCCCAATTGATTGGGTCACATCTTGATCACTGGTATTGATCTTGACCAATAAAGGGGTGGGTAGCCCTGATGGCTGGGTGTGTCTTTGGTGGTCATTGGCCTTGCTTTGTTTGCACTTTCGGTTCGTGGAACTGGCGCCGGGATGTCTGGAGCTGTATCGGTTGCTTGAGTGTCTTTCCTTTGTTCCCGGAGATGGGCCATCAATATGTTAATTGACCTACAGTTTCAGTCTCGTCTGGGAGCTGCCTTCCCAATACGCATACAGGCTCTGTGCCCGCTTGCTTTCCTAACATTGTCCATAGTTCCCTACATTCATTGCGAGCATCCATTTTGTATTTTGGAAGTGGCCATCCCAGATGGCTACAGATCAACACCCTGGAGTTACCATTGACCAGAACTGGACGAGATAAGAAAATATTGTGGCTACCAGGGCAGGTCAAAGGCTAGGAACCCTGTGCCAAGTAACTCACTTCCTGACCCCCCGCAAAGCTGGTCCACCATCCACAAGGCACAAGTCAGGAATGTGATGGAATAGCCCCCACTTGCCTGGGTGAGTGCAGCTGCAACAACACTCAAGAAGCTCAACACCTTCCAGGACAAAGCAGCCCTCTTGATTGCCTTCCACAAACTTACAATCCCTCAACCACCGACAAACAGTGGCAGCTATGTGTACCATTTACAAGATGCACTGCAAGAACTCACCAAAGCTCCTTAAGCAGCACCTTCCAAATCCACGACCACCACAATCTAGAAGGATAAGGGCAGCAGATACATGGGAACACCGCCAATTGGAGGTCCCCTTGCAAGCCACTAACCATCCTGATTTGGAATATATCGCCATTCCTTCACTGTGGCTGTGGTCAAAATCCTGGAACGCCCACCCCAACAGAATTGTGGGTCTACCTACACCTCAAGGACTGCAGCAGTTCAAGAAGGCAGTTTGCCACCACCTTCTCAAGATCAAATCGGGATGGGCAATTTATCTTGGTCTAGCCAGCGATGCCCACATACCGGAATAAAAATTTTTTTTTAAAGTAATATTATCACCATACAAATGTCAGGAAATGACCAACTTCAACAAGAGCGAATCCAACCATTTTCCCTTGACATTAAATGGCATTACCATTGCTGAATCCGCCCCACTGTCAATATCCTGCGGGTTACCATTGATCAGAAACTGAACTGGGCCATCCATTTAAATAATGTGGCTACAAAGGCAGGTCAGAGGCTAGAAAACCTGTGGAGAGTAACTCCCCTCTTGGGCGCGATTCTCCGAAATGGAGACAGAGTGTTTGTGCCGTCGTGAACTTTCTTTAGATTCATTTAAGTGGACACATATTGTGCTGGCTAGTAGTGATATTGTTGCTAACTTTTGGTTGGTTCAATTTGCTCTGTTTCTATAACCTTTGCTCTAGAATCGCCAGCTATCTTTATGATACCGCCACGAGGTTCAAGTTCAAGTACTGATCAATAACTCAACACACCAATTAGTAAGATTCAAATCAAAACACATTTATTATACACAGTAAATCACGACTCATGCATAAACTCTACTTTCTAGACTATTCTCTATCACTAAAAGGCCTATACTTAGCTTCGGAATTGGCCCACCAGGTCAGGGGAACAAATGGCCTTTCGTTCAGGTCCTGAGTCTGCAGGATTCAAAAGCTGGTATGGACTGGTAGCTAGGAGCACCTATCTCGTAGCGAGCGTTGACTGGAGACTTACTTGGTTGATGCGGCAGCTTGGGCAGTTCACTTTCAAGGGTTGATTCGGTGCTGAGTGACCCTGCCAAGAAGGATGAATTGAATTTGGAGACTCTATTTTATAGTCCCCAGGGGCTTCCTTCCCTTTGGGCGGACTCCGTACCTGGTTCCAAGTGATTGGACTACGTTTCGATCACTTGGATCGATTTCTCCAATACTGGAGTTGTTCCCTGATCGCTGGGCGGTCCTTGAGTGTCCGTTGGCCTTCCTTTGTCTTGGCTCCTGCTGGCGCCGAGGAGTCTGGCTTGGCCTTATTCACCTTAAATTTTTCGATTGTTCCTGAGGATCGCTCATTAGTCTGCAGATGGCTGTGAGTTTCAGTGCTGTCTGGGCTTTTGCAAGTTCTAATACACAGGAAACTTTGCACCTGCTAGTTTTTGCCTGTGTTAGCTGAATTTCCCTGCAGCCTTTGTGCATCTCCATTTTAAGTCGGGAAGTGGCCAACCCAGGTGGCTACAATATCCACAAGGAGTTCTGACTTTCAGCTGTGAGAAGATTTTTGTTAAACACGGTATGGAATCCTTGGCTGAATGGCTGGCCCTGGACAATAAATGCGGGTAAGCGAAGGAGAGTTGCTCCCTACCCAAACAAAATTTCCTTACCTATGTCACTTCCCTGAAAATAGTAATTGCTCTTAACTGGGCTTGAGCAGTGAGCATCTTCAGGCTATTTGACTGTGGATACCAACACCTCTGAGCTCCATTCTGGTTCTATCCAATGTTGACAAGTGCGTTTTCAGTCGTGACTACTGGATAACAATTAGGAGCAGAAACACTGGATGATGTTGCCTCTCACTTGCCCAGGGATACTGAGGCGAACAATGCAGTCCTCCTACAGTCTGGCTGTACGCAATAAACTCGGGCTAAATTCAATCTGGCCTTTATGTGTCAGTACGACAGCAAGCGGTTTGACAAGTAAACCAACCATCGTGAGGAGAGCTGCAATGTGCAGATAGTTTTCAGAAATCCAATTATCGAAAGTAAAATATTTTACTATTTGTACTTCATCGATTTCTGCACTTGCATCATATGTATGGATCAGCTTCTTCATTTTTGAATTCACTGTAGGCCGTCTTGACAGAATTGATTCTGTTCAGCTTGGTATGTGGGAGATAAGGAATTGGAAATTGAGAAAACTGTTGGCATTGGTCTGCCTGAATATGAAGAAATGGTTTTGTGGTTTTGATCTCGCACACAGATTTTTTTTTAACCCCGATAATGTTAACTATGTGGGCTTTTTCAATGGATGTTTCCTTCAAGATATTTGTATATTAATTACACTGGTATATAATTGACCTACTGGCTTGACATTGTCCATGGGTATGCAAAATATTACAGCAAAGCATTTAAACCCACTAATTCTTCTAAGATGTTGAACATGGACCATTGGGAGGCACGATTTTATGGAAACCTGTTCACTGTCAAGGTAATGAGGCCAAATTGCTTCATCAACTGTGAATGATATGCAATACTGCTCACAGAACTGAGACACCTATCGATTTGAAAGTCAATTCTGTGTGTCAGCTTAATAAGACAGCGTGCACAAAATGAGTTCTATTTTCCCGTTCTCAGGGTACAATTTCAGACTTTTTCTTTCCATTTCCAATCTATAACATCAAACCCCCTCCCAGGCAACACACTTGGGATCCCAGTGCAGTAATATTTGGCATACAGGCCTCAGTTTGACTTTCAGAATTACAGAATTTGTAATATGTTCCCAACCTTCAGCATGTTGGATGCATGTGTCAGGTCTCAAATGCCTGGTTGTTTCAAATGGACAAAAGCCAGGCTTGTTTTGCATGCGAAGTAGCCAATTTTCAAAATTGAATCATCCAATGAGCCTTGATTCCTCCTCATTGATGGCGGTTTCTTTTTCAAAAAAAGAAGCTGCTAAAAAATTTGCAAAATTGTGCTCCTTTTAGATGTTTCATTATTACGGTATCCACGGAAATCAGGTTATCTCCTCGAGCCTGCATGTTGCTTTTCTGTTGCTCTGCAAATGAGTTAATTATGTAGAAAATTGTAGGTTCAAGTGAAAGGTTGTTCAGCAGTTTTCAAAGGATTGAAAAAGAAAAGTTTAATTGTTCAGTTTTTCATTGTGAATCTGTGTGATGCACACCACTTTGACACAAGTTACGGAAACACTGCTGCAATTGGGTCGGTTGATACTCAACCTGTTTGGTCACGTTGTGAACGCACCTTCCTTGTCCATCAAGTTCTGGTCAGGCTCGAACCCAGAGCTTCAGGCTCAGAGACAGATGCTTTACACATTGCGCCACAAGAACATGAATAAGAGTATTCAATTTTAATCTACTCGCGAGGGAGAACTGGAGGTACCGTCCAGGGGATGAGCTGACTGATGCGCGATCAATTACAGTCAAGACTAAGTGATTTCATAACTGAAGGCTTTAATCTACTAGAACCTGTTCCCCAGCAGCTTCGGTACAGAAAGTGAAGGCTGCTGGGATGGCACCGTTTCTTATACTCCGCCTGTCAGGGCGGAGCTACGTAACAACAGCCAATGGTAAACTCCTGAGTTTAACCAATGGTCATCAGCCTCTTAGGTACCGCAATACCTGGTACTACCACACTGACAAACCTCGATTGGCTCTTCCAGTGGTTCAGCTGAGTGCTGAAGCTCCCATGGGACTGTTTGAAGAAAATTGTGCAATCCAATACTCCGACTTCAAATGCGACATTTGATCATCAGAGAGAGTGAAGAGAAGAGCAAAGTGTGAGAGGTCTGAGGGAAGACTGGAGAAGCTAGGCTAATCAGCTGTTGAACAAGATATCTGTGAATATCTGTTGCAGAGGAGTATGCAAAAGACCTGATTTTGCGAGGGTGTTTGATGGCAGACTGTCAGTGTTCACTATCATTACCCCTATGAGGCTGACCGCAACTTTTGGGATTTAGCAGATGGCAAATTAGTAAATTCTCAAGTTGCGGTTTATCACTCAGTTCTGCAGCAGGCTGCATGTGGTTCCCCCTCCCCCCACCCCACCCAGAATCAGCAATCACTGAAATCAGTTGATGTGGCAAGAACTTCCACATTTCCACTTTCATATTCCTATTAGAAACTCCTTAAAACTATGTTTTATCACATGTGACAAGGTATCCCACAGCCAGCCAAAGTTGCTGAATATCACATCTGGCCAATAAATGACATATAGAGTCAGAGAGTCACAGAGGTTTCGTCGTGTTGGGTATTCCGATATACAAAGGAACCAACACGGTTGTAGATGGTATAACTCTGTTTTATTATTCTGTACAATAATAACTATTAACTTCTGGCTGTGGTTCGTACTTCACCAGCTAACCTGTGGACCCAGCCCTAGCACTTTCTTAGTGAGGCACTCAGCACATGGTGTCTGTCTGAGTGGCACGCTGTGAGCTCTGTGCTCTGAGCTATCTCCTGGCAGAATGAGCAGGAACTGTGGTGTTCCCTGTTTTATAGTGCGTGTGCTCTCACTGGTGATTGGCTGTGATGTTGTGTGTGTGTTGGTTGGTCCATCTACCTGTCCATCAGTGTGTGTGTGTGATTGCACCATGATATGTTAATGTGGATATCATGACAGTTTACGGCACAGAAAGAGACCTTTCGGCCCATCATGTTTATGCTGGCCCTCAAGCACGTATCTGTTCTAATCCCATTTTCCATGACTTTGTCTGCAGCCGTGGGTGCTATGGTGCTTCAGGTGCTCATCTAAATACTTCTGAAATGATGTGAAGGTTCCCGCCTCGTCCACCCTTTCAGGCAGTCAGTTCCCGATTCCCACCACCCCTTGGGTGAAAAATCCCCTCTAAGTCTCCAGTGGACCTCAGCATCCAGTGGATATTGACATCTGAATGAGTTGCTGAAAAGTCTGTGAGGTCTGCCTTGGCCACATTGCTGTCTAATTTGTATTGTCGGTGTTAGACCACAGTTTACCGGTTAATTCACATTTACCTCATGTTGATCCTAAATGTTAGAGCGTGAGATAGATATCATAAATTGTTTTATTTTTCTACTTGTGGGCTGTCGTTAAATGACTTCATGGTGACTTACTGGACTTTTGAAAATACATTTTTCCTATCTGATATCTTTCTTTAAACTTTCTCAAATTAAGGGGCAATTTTAGCATGGCCAATCCACCCACCGTACACATTTTTGAGTGTAGGGATGAGACACACTCAGGCACGGGAGAATGTGCAAACTCCACATGGACAGCGATCCGGGGCCAGGATTGAACCCAGGTTCTCGGCGCCGCGAGGCATCAGTGCTAACCACTGCACCACCATGCCGCCCCTTATATGATATCTTCACCCCACATGTGTATTCCAATCTTCAATTTGTATTCAGTAATTTTTCTAATAAGTGATTTGATTTGGGCTTTTCATTTCCTGGTTAGCTGAAGGTGAGAATTCTTTAATCCAATTGGCTTTGATTACATTACTGCAGCTCTATGCGAGGAATCTCCATTCAAGCAATCCAGTGCGCAGCAAGAGAATAACCCTTCTCGCCACAGACGCCACTAATCTCTGAGTCCTTGCTTTGTCACTGACCACAACTCCCGGCTACGATAGCTCATGGTGAGACAGAGGTCAATCTAGAAAATACTTTTAGTTGTGAGAGTAGTACAAATGGCATCAAGTTCAAACTGATAAACCTATAACTGGATGCTCTTCATGGAAAATATTCAGCACTTTCAATTGAATTCAGCAAATAATGGGGAATGAGGACAGGAAATACACTGCATTTGTTTAAGAACCAGTCGGTTGCTCCAATATGACTCTGAGTCTTCCAGAAGAAGAAACTAAAAAAATTAAGATTGATCAAATAGCCTTCCTCATCTGTAAATATGTTGTGATTTTGTGAACCAACATAGAACCAACATAGAGTATGGGCATTCTTCATTTTTTGTGCTTGAGTTGAGTGGCTTGCTGGGCCATTTCAGAGGAACATTTATCATAGAATCATAGAATTTACAGTACAGAAGGACCAGCCCTCGGAAAAAGTACCCTACTTAAGCCCACACTTCCACTCTATCCCTATAACCCAGTAACTCCACCTAACCTTTTTGGACACTAAGAGTAGTTTAGCATGGCCGATCCACCTAACCCGCACACCTTTGGACTGTGGGAGGAAACCAGAGTACCCGGAAGAAACCCACGCAGACATGGTGAGAAAGTGCAAACTCCAGACATACAGCCACCCGAGGCCGAAATTGAACTTCAGTCGCTGGAGCTGTGAGGCAGTAGTGTTAACCACTGTGCCAACATGCCACCCATTACTGTGGACCTGGAGTCACCTGTAGACCAGACCAGCGAAGGATGTCAGATTTCCCTGAAGGTCATTCGTGAACCAGGTGGACATTTATGATAATTGTTTCATGGTCATCAGTAGACTTTTAATTCCAGACTTTTATTGAATTTGAATTTTGCCATGGTGGGATTGAACCCAGATCCCCTGGATTACTAGTCTAGAGACAATACCACTCCCATGCCTTCTGGTTATCTGTATTTCCACTTATCCCACTGGATGGAAAATGGGTGAACGTTTTTGGGTATTGCACTTCACATTCAGGCATTTATGTGAAGCACATTGAGGTATTTTTAAGATGAGATATCCGTAATATCCCACACGGGACCTACAGAGCGTGAATGCTTGCCTTCCCCATGTTCCTGTTGGAATACGAGCTCCCCCGCTAGGGGCATGGTATCTCAATTAGCCCATGTATTTTAGGGCGCCAGTAAGGCACCTACAGAGATCCCAGCAGAGATTTACCAGATAGTGTACATATCGTTTGTGTCAATAAAGCTTTGTTGTTTTTTTATTTTTCCTGGTGTGGACTCCCCTTGTCATTATTAAATATCAATGTATATCTTTACTTCTTTTGCTTAAGTAACCAAAGAAAAATAGAGTGCAACACAAATGCAATCTGGAAATTTGTAATAATAGAAATGCTATTGTCAAAATAAGTAATGAATAAATCTAACTACCTACCACATTCTGTTCATGGATGCATTTTTTGGGACTAAAAATTTTGGAATGATACATTCTCCCTGAAGACTTTCCTGAAATAATTTGCGGGAGGTGATTTGGAGCCATCAATGAGAATGGCGAGGCGGGTGGAAAATTCGGTGAGAATTGGAAAACGCGATTCTCCCTGGCAACATCGCGATTTCTGAATTTCCAGGCCCCTCACCGGCAGCATGATGAAACATCTACCAGTAGGGCGGGACCTCTGTTTTAATACATTCTAACATCATTAGCGAGCCCTCCCTCCTGGACTTCCCCATTCACTGAATATTTATCGGTCGCCGGTGTAATGCCTCACTGTCATGATTTACAACAGCTGTATAAAAATGAGAACCTGGTGTACTCACCTCCAAAGGGGATATCGGAGGTGAGCGCTCAGATTGCTATAACCATACAGGGTGCCAGTCGCAGGGGGGCAGTGGAGAGGATGCGGGGGACAGATAGATTTAACTTGGGGGCATGGGAGTGGGGAGGCATCCAGTCTTGGCATCTTGAGGGGGTGGCGTCGCTCACAGGTCTTCGTAGCCCTTCATGACTGTGAGCCTCCATGTTTAAAGGGGTATGGCAGCTTGCTTACAGGCAGTACTTCCCGTGCCCTCCTTGCTAAGTCTGCGGTGATATAACCGCTGAGGGACTGCCCTTGCAGAGTCACAACAGAAAAGTGGGTGGGAGCAGGTAAATCCATAGGGTCAGCACTGGGGAGGACTCTGAGATCCTTGCCTGGTCAGGCTTCAAGGGCAGAGTGGGGGACACTGAGAGGGGTGTGTTGAGCATTTATGTCAATTGAATAGTGCCTGAATTCCTCCACACGTGGGGAGGACGACTGCAGCGAGAATGAACCCGCACACTCAGGCAGCCAGAGGGCATGAGCTGTCTGAAAGTTCAAGGCCACTGTTAATGGAGCCCAGGCTGTCAGGGATTAGTGTCTGGGTAGCTGGATGTTCCAGTTGGAAGGCTTGTTTAATCTTCAACCCATGTGAGCTGAGGGAATGAGGGTGCTCTCTGAGGATAAAGTTGACATGCTAATTGCATTCTTCACACAAATCAGGTGTGCTCCATCTGCCACAAGGGGAAACCAGTTGCCTGATGAACTTCCTGACCCTTCCTTAATGAGTTAATTGTGCCAATTAAGTCAGAATTGCAATGCATGATTGCACCACTGATTGGTGACAACTTTTACCCCTTTGCCCCAAGAATTGAACGCCAAGGATCATACAACAGAAGTCCATATGAAACAGAGGTGATGCAGATATGGCCCGCAGTGCAAGGTGTTATGATGCAGTCTCTCATCACTCACTCTGTTCAAGGTGATGATGCTGGCTGTCATCTAGGTGCCCCATGTCTTAAGAACACTGGTCCATTGAATGCACTTGACTGCCATAATACCTCACGCTTCAGGGCGGGGGTGGGGGGGGGGGGGGGTAGGCAGGGACAAGTTAGGGACCACTGTCACTCTCAAGGGTCGAAGCATTTCATTCCGGTGGAGTTGAGAGGGCCAACTATTGGGAAGTGGTTATTGTTTGACAGAGGACAGAGTGAGGCTTAGTGGAGAGGTGTTTATATATGGGGAAGCACATGGGGGGATGGCCCAGATGCTGAGAGGGCTGAGAGTCAGGGCACCGGCAGGAATCCTCTTCTCTCACTTTGTTGTTTCTCTTCCTTTCGGTTTACGATTCTGGAGAATTATGCAGCCTGTGGAGTTGGCAATTCTATTGATTGTGAATGACCAGCATCAGCAATATCGCGTGCCACTGGAGGCTGTCAGGAACAGCCCTGCAGAGGAGGCTGGGTCCATTGCTTCTCCGAGAGCAGGGCCACAGATGGCGGAGCCTCGGAGGCAATACGACCAGCCAAGGGTATTCCGACATCAACCTTCCTACCTCGAGATGTCAGAGCTCCAGTGCTGGAGAAGACTGTGCCTGTCCTGGGGATGATGGACCACCTGTGTCAGGTGATGCGAGAGTTGGCACCACATAGACTGGGAAGTCACTCAGTGCCTGTAGCCCTTAAAGTTGCTGCCGCTCTGAATATCTATGCCAGTGGCTCGTTTCAGGGTAGCATGGGTGAGATGTGCAGCATTAGGGGTTTCACAGATGCGGTATTAGGGAGGGCCCACATGTACATTGACTTGGACCGAGAATAGGCGAGCCAGGCCATGGGGCTCGGGCTTTGCCCACATAGCAGGCATGCAGGGTGTCTTCATGGTGGAATAGGGTGACATTTATGAATCGCAAGGGATACTACCAGGTAGTCCGTGGCCATTGATGTGTTGGGCAGGTAGGTTCGATGTGGACTGCACTCGATGCAGGGAAGCTAGAAACAGACGTCTAACACAGGAGAAGATCCAACACTGTTTTATTCAACTGCTGTACATATTCAGCTGTGGGTCGACACTATACTGATCTGACTGGAGACCTTTTTGTAGCCTGACAAGACTTACTAGCAACCGCATGGTGTTTGTACTTGCTAGCTCGTGGACTCTGACTGTCTCAGTGGCTGGGTCCCGAGAGAGCGTGAAACCTAGTGCCCTCTGGCTTTATAGTGGCAGTGTCCTGTCTGGCGATTGGCTGCACTGTGTTGTATGCTTACTGGTCATCCTGTGTGTCAATCACTGCCTGTCTGCATCTCATTATATACATGAGTGGATATTATGACATCTCGCCCTTTTATTTTTAGATAAATAAATACTCAGGTGTGCATGCATATGCCTGACTATATACAAAAGGTATCTAAATGAACGTGTATACACAGGAAGGTGTCAATGGTGCAGATACATGGCAAACAAAACAATATTTACAGAGGTTAACTCGATGAAGTCACAAAATGTACAAAAGTTCAGTCTACAGGTTCAGTCTTTGTGGTGAGCGACAAATTCTTGTCGATCACCGCAGAGGTGGATCAGGAGCTGCCTGCACGTGGATAGGCAGGACCGCTGCCATCGCGGTGGTCGCATGGGCCGGCAGGATTGCTGGTACATCGGTGGCCTCGTGGGAGGCCAGCTTTGCAGTTTCTGCTGCCCTGATGTGGGAGTAACGATTCTTAGCATGCTCATGGACAACGCACGTCTTGATAGCAACAGAGAGGGTCAACTGTTTGACTTTCAGGAGCTGCTGCCGAAAGGAGTCGGAGTGGACCCCGAAAACGATCTGATCCCGGATCATGGAAACAGCCGTTGAGTCATAGTTACATGACTGCGCTAGGATGCGGAGATTGGTCACAAAGGACTGAAAAGGTTAATCCTTACCCTGAAGCCTCTGCTGGAAAACATACCGCTCAAAGCTCTCATTCACCTCAATGTCGCAGTGGCTGTCAAATTTCAGCAGGACTGTTTTGAATTTCGTTTTGCCTTCGCCTTCAGCGAATGTAAGGGAGTTGTAGATGTGGATGGCGTGATCCCCCGCGGTGGAGAGAAATAGCGCGATCTTCCTGGCATCCGATGCTGCTTCGGGGTCGGAGGCCTCGATGTACAAGAGGAACTTTTGCTTGAAGATTTTCCAATTGGCGCCGAGGTTGCCGGAGATGCGGAGCTGCGGAGGAGGCTGGATGTTTTCCATGTCACCGGATGGCTGCTTGCTGGTCAATGCTGATTCACTCAAGGTAGGTCCGTCAAGATCAAAATCACTCTGGTACCATGATGTGTTAGGCAGGTAGGTTCGATGTGGACTGCACTCGATGCAGACTGCACTCGATGCAGGGATGCTAGAAACAGACATCTAACACTAGAGAAGATCGAACACTGTTTTATTCAACGATAGAATTGATATGCATATTCAGCTGTGGGTCAACACTATACTGAACTGACTGGAGACCTTTTAGTAGCCTGACCAGACTTACTAGCTACCGCATGGTGTTTGGACTTGCTCGCTTGTGAACTCTGACTGTCTCGGTGGCTGGGTCCTGAGAGCGTGGGAAACCTAGTGCCTCTGGCTTTATAGTGGTAGTGTCCTGTCTGGTGATTGGCTGCACTGTGTTGTGTGCTTACTGGTCATCCTGTGTGTCAATCACTGCCTGTCTGCATCTCATTATATAATGAGTGGATATTATGACAGCCACGTGATGCACATCATGCAAGTGTGTGCCTGTTTCCTGGAGAACATCCATGATAGTTACATCTTGCAGCGTCCTCACCTCCCAGCCATCTTTGAGGGAGAGCAGCAGCTAGAGGGATGGCTCCTTGAGACAAAGGATACCCCCCTCAGGAGGAGGCTGAGGACACCAGTATAGAGGCCACACACAATCATTGAGACTCATTAGAACGAGGCTCATGCGTCAATGCGAATGCTGGACGAGATTGTAATTGGACTCCTCAAGATGCGGTTCCAGTGTCTGGGCTGGTTGGAGGGAGCACTCCAATAAGCCCCAGAAGGTGTCCCGCATCATTGTGGTCTGCCACGCCCTGTACAACTTGCCACTGCAGCGAGGAGTGGAACTCGACCAGGGGGAGATGGGAGATGCAGGGGCGCCACATCTCCACAGATGAGGAGGATATGCGGAGGGTCGCGGGGTGAAGAAGGACCTCAGGTGATGGTCAGGGCCTGCATGGGGCAAAGGGTTAGGGATGTCTTCATAGAACCTCAGTTTGGAGTCAACCAGGACTAGAGAGTAAAGAGCTCTCCCATCATGGGGTTTGACATCAACTTAATAATGCGGTGCCTGCGGGAGGTCCTCATGATGTTCGTACATTCATAGACAGGGTGCTAAACCCATTGACCACAAGCTACAGGAGAATCATGATGACTTGCATTGAGGACAGAGTGATGCTCCTCTCATCCTCAGTGATATGTCTGACTCCTGCCTGAGAGAGAGCTGAACGGTCCTGCCAATGACTGGGCTTATCAAGGGGTTCTGAGATGCTGGATGACAAATCTCAACTACTACTGCCTCCGCCGAGGTCAGGGATCCTGGTGGTTTTTTCCATCTTGCATACACGTTGGGCAGGCTCTCAACACGTTGTCAGCCTTTGGCATCCTCATCACTAGAGAAGGGTGGAAGACATGAGAGGCCTGAGCATTGACATTGTTCAGAGAGTGGGATTACCTTTCATGGATGGGGATTTGGGGGTGGCGTGTGGAGGGGCCCATGCCAGCAGTGGCACATCTTTACTGCGTCGTCAGTGTCGGAGGTGGGAGGGGCATAGCTCTGCTATTCTCACACTCCACAGGAATGAGGAGCCGAGTGTGCGTGAGGATTTGCGGCACATGACGCCATGAAATGGCAGAGTGGGGATCTGTATGGGTCAATAAAGTGATGTTTAATACAAGAGCGATTTTCCAATGGTGACTTATCTTTACGAATGCCTAGGTTTACCCGTGTCCACTAGGTGCCTATTGTTTCTTACTCTTCCTCACCCTCCTGCTATGTCTAGGTGTATCCCGAGGAACCACAGCTGAGGTTGAGGCAGCCTGCTGCCTGAGATGACCTTGGCGGACGTCCGCTGGGGGGCCTGGACTTTGTGTGCCTGGGCCTGTCTTTGGGTAACATGGGCGTTGCAGTGTTGTCTTCGTTGGTGTACAGGGCTGGGGGGTTTCGCTCGCAGGGAAGGGATGTCAGATGGGCTGGACATCCCCAGGGTCTCCTGGGTGGAAGGCCCTGGGCTACACTCCTGCCGATCTTTTTCCCTTCAGGTACCAGAACCGGAATTGACACTTTGAAAACTTATGGTGAGATTCTATCCATGGATTCTAATTCTGTGAAATGATTCTAGTTTGAGTTTGTGCCATTGCAGTAGATTGGGTACGATACGATTTGTAGGGTTACTGCTTCGTGTCTTATTTTCTCTCTGCACCTTCCAAGGTCCTATTTCTGAATTGTTTTTTACACTTCTGACAACACATCACGTTTCGTTTTCCAAATCGATTTAAGTTCTCTCTTTTTTCACAATCTCCAATCCTCTTCAGGAGAATGTTTGCTCTTAAGGACACAGTGTGTAGCTGCCTTGATGGGCTTCTGGGCTCTGCACATTATTGAGGCTTATGGATTGCAACATCTTTATCCCCCACATTCAGATTCATTTCACACGCTCCATTGTGGACCGGCAGTCTGTCTGTTCCATAGATGCTGCAAAGAAAATATGTCACGATATAAATAGGGTTCAAATTAAGTGTCAAGCTGGGCCTCAAGCAAGTATTTGACTTTTATATATTGGTGTTCTTTTCCATTTTGTTGTCTTCCTCAGGATCATTTACAGTGCGTGATGCTTTGGCTGTACAATTGAATTGATGTGTCAAAACCTGTCTGAGATTCACTTTACAGTGGGGAAGAGAGAAGAGCACAATTCCTGGCATATCCAGTGAGTGAAGAACTGACTGATGGTGAATGATGAAACCACTGAGTTATGAAGGCCTTATTAAAAAAAATGGGACAGCACATTCATCATACGCACTATATTCTAAAAGCAAACAATTTTTTTTATTCGCTCTCGGGATATGGGTGTCACTGGCTGGGCCAGGGTTTGTTGCCCATCCCTAATTGCGCTTGAACTGAGTGGCCTGCTCGGCCATTTCAGAGCAGCGCAGTTAAGATTCAACCACATTGCTGTGTTGGTCTGGCGTCACATGTAGGCCAGACCGAGTAAGGGCAGCAGATTTCCTTCCCTGAAGGACAGTAGCGAACGAGATGGGTTTTTACGACCATCAGCAATGGTTTCATGGTCATCACCAGACTTTTAATCCCAGATATTATTGGATTCAAATTTTACCATCTGCCATGGTGGCATTTGAACATAGGACCCCAGAGCATTACCCTGGGTCTCTGGATTACGAGTCTAGTGACAATACCACTGTGCCACCAACTCCCGTAACGAGAACCAAAAGGAAAACAAGTTTGTTTTTCGACAAACCAATGTTATTTCAAGTGGGGTGGGAACTTTGATGATGTGCATTTTGCTCCATGACTTACTTTTATAGATGCCATCTTGAAAATTTCTCTGTTAGCAGATTTCTGTAGTGCTTCCCATCCCAACAAAGGGTTGCTAGTCCGGCGACGATGCTCATGTTTTCGGCACAAATGGTCGAGCTTTATTACATTGCCTGATAACAGTCTTCTACTTAGAAACATCGAATCACTACAGTGCAGAAGGAGGCTTTTTGGCCCATCGAGTCTGCACCGACCCTCCGAAAGAGCACCCTACCCAGGCCCATGCCGACACCCTATCCCCGTAACCCAGTAAACCTTTGGACACAAAGGGCCAATTTAGCATGGCCATCTTTGGACTGTGGGAGGAAACCGGAGCACTTGGAGAAAAACCGCAGAGACATGGGAGAATGCGCAAACTCCAGACAGCTACCCAAGGCCGGATTCAAACTTGGGTCCCTGGCGCTGTGAGACAGTAGTGCTAACCACTGTGCTACCATGCTGCCCTTACTTAAACAAGCTGAGCTACACCTCCTAATCCTACAAAATAAAGGGATCATAGTTAAAAATTAGATTTAAAGAATGTGGGGCTGGATTCTTCGGTCCCTGATGCCGAAATCGCGTTCGGCGATTGGCTGGAGAATCAAAGTTCGCGCCAAAATCGGCGTTTTTGTGATGCTCCGCCCCCTTCAAAGCGTATGCCACACCGATGGCCTCAAGATGTTGCCTGAGGCCTTCCTCCCGAAATCCTGCCCCTGACCGGCCGAGTTCCCGCTGGTGTCGGTCTCCCATGGTATTACTTGTCGAGAACTCAGCGTGGCGGCTGCAGACACTTTAGTCCAGCGCCACCACAGTCAGGCGAGGGCCAGCCCGCGGGCAGGGGGGACTTTGGTAGGGGCAGGGGGCACTGTTGGGGGATGGTCCAGGGATTGTGAGCGGGCCACTATTTGGCAGGCCGGGTCTGTGCGCGGCCCGTGCCATGTTGCACTCTGCGGCCACGGACCCGGTAATTCTCCGGCCATATTGACAGCTAGAGCCGGGTGCTTTACGCTGCCTGCATGCTAGCCCCCAGCCAAACGGAGGATCGGTGGCTGTTTTGCGGCGAATGTTCGGTCGTAAAAGGCAGTTCCCAAGCCGGCGTCAGGACATACCCTGAGAATCAGAGAATCCAGCTCAAGATAGAGAAAATGTTTTTATGATGTAATAAGCTGAGATATTCTCCCTACAGCATGTGGGCTGATTGAGATAAGCATTATAAAGACCCAGAAAGCTGAATGGTAGGGGTAACGCTGGTGTATTCAGGGTTATAATAATCTGCCTACAGCAGTAAATGCACACACAGTATAAGACTCGTTCAGACAACCAACATGCCGGTCTCTGTCCAGGCCGGCCTTTATACTAGAATATCATGAGCCTCAGATGGGCAGGCCTTCGCCCACTACTGGGGAAGCTCATAATCCACGAGTCCCATGGGAGGATCAATCTGGGCATCCCGTGGGCTTCGTGGAGGTTATTACAGATATTAAAGCTGCAAATCAGACAATGAAAATGTTTCCATTAAGTAATTTATTTGAAGCATTTCTTATATCCAACAGATTCAACAGTTCACTTAATTACTTTCTTTCACGCGGCCATCTTAATTGACAACTTTAATCCCGCAAATGTGAAACTTAAATTCACACAAAATTGTTATACCCAACAAAATAGGTTGACAAAAAAAAATTCACACTGCGTTTACATTAATTTGCTATACTTAATTGTCGAGACATTAATTTAATTAGATTTACAACTTTTATGTAATGAATTCTATTAATCATTCTTTGCATCCTCCGTGTCACTTACAGAATCGCAATTTATATCGATACTTATTTCCTCAATGTTTGTTAATATTCTGAATATTTCATCATTGGCATAAAAGCAACAAATGTGTCATTCTCTACACTTTCTGTGTCACTGTCTGTATTTTCCACGTTTGTGAAAACATTAAATATCGCATGATAGAACACGCTCAAAGTTCTCCCTTCTTGAGCCAAAGCGAAGAGATTTCTTGGGTACTCTACATGAAAGCAGCCAATATAGAACTGACCTGGTTCAGAACATGGGGAATTCAAATGGAACCCTGCCACTTTGAAGCTATGACCTTGTAACTTGTGGATTGACACTGCAAAGCTAATTTTGAATCAACAGTTTGGGCGGGACCTGGATCCTCCGGTCCCGCCGATGGCATTTCCTATGCCGCGGGTTTCCCTGTGCCAGAAGGTGTGAATATCGGGAAGCCCCATTGACAGCAGTGGGATCGGAAGAACCCGCTTCCAGCAAATCGCAGAATGTTTCTGCCGCCACGGAACACGATGGAGCGGAATCCCGCTGAACTGTAAAGGGTAGCTTGATAGGATTGTTGGAACAAATATTTCTTCACCACTGTATATCCCCATTATGATTTTAGCATCCAGGAACATGAGGTAGTCATTTCTCAATTATGTATCTTGCTCCATTGCACATAATATTCCTCAACCGGGTAATTGGGATACCCAGTTTCACCAATAAATTGTGATGAGGCATGCCTGATAGTGTCAGAGATTTGGGATTTTCTACAGGGTATTGTGCAGCATCATCAACATCTTGTCCATTGTCAATTGACATTTCTTCCTCTGGAATTTCATTCAACAATTGTTCATTAATCTAATCTAGAACTATAGTTTGAAGCTCACCTAGCCTGCCCACATATTCCAATTAAACAGACTGATGTCTGCTCTTAATTTGTTTTTATTTGTTACCAACGACTCAACATCCATCTGGGATTGTAGTTTGGTTAAAATTACAAGAAAAGGGATGCTGCCAAGATTCCCAAGGTGGCACTGTCAGCTGGCAGGGGCAGTGCCAAGCTGGCAGTGCCAACGTGCTAAGCTGGCATTTTTACCACAGGAGGGTTGTGGAGGACCACCTTATGGGTGAGGTGGGGTTAGGGGGGGTGGGGTTCGGGAGTCGCGCCGGTGGCTCGATAGATCAAGAGGGCATTTAAAAATGGTTGTTCCAGGACAGCAGGGTCACGGAGTGAGTAGCACTGCTACCTCATGGCGCCGCGGTCCCAGGTTCGATCCTGGCTCTGGGTCAGAGAATACCGCCTAATATTCCCGTTTCTCCCATATTTGATCCAACACCAAAAAGTACTGGGGCAGATTGATCACTGAATAATTCCCTAAATATTTTAACGCCTCTCAAAGAGGTATTTGGAATCAAGTTTCATTTCCTTGCTGCCAGATTGCAGAGCTTATAATAATGTCAATTTCTGTGTCTCTATAAATATCTACAAAACAGTGCCTGGACGGCTCAGCCGACAACAGACTCGCTGTTGCTGCTTTGATCCAATTCAATTCAGGCAACTTTATGTATAGTAACACATTTGAGAGTGACAGTAATGATGGGGAGTAAGACAAAGTGACCTTTAGGATCACCCCTTTCCAGGGCTGCGTGAAAACTGCATCCAGCTTCATTTTGTAACTGCACATCAGTATCAATCGCATAAAACATTTTTGAAAATTACACGCAGCAATCAATAGCTGGGCACATTATGCCTATTCTCCTTATGGTTAATTTGTATTGGCTAGACTGGTGCTACTTTGAATGATTTCAGTATTAGTGAGAGATTCCAGCTGTGTAAAATAATAAATTAGCGAATAGGCTTTAATTTACTTGTGGGAGAATGGTTTTGCTTCATGCTGTATTTAAAGGGGCTTAACAGGCAATCATTTCTGGGTGCAGCGCTTCATACATTTTTACACAGAGCCTGCAGAGGGATATAAATAGGTTAAGTGAGTTGGATCTGGATTCAGTGCTGAAAAAGGTTCAATGATCTTATCCGCTCAGCAAGAGTGACTACTGCGTTGGCATGGTCCAATGTGCAGAAGTCTGGAAGATAATAGGAACGTAATCATGGTTCAGGGGGTTGGGGCAGAGCATGGCATGGTGTTGCAGATGGAAGGTGAAGTAATGAATGGACCTTTATACTTATGGGAGGAGAGTAGACGTAATACCGCTGAGGGCACAGCAACTGGTGATGGGGTGGCCACCCTGCCCATCCTAAAATCATATTAGACAGATGCCCTTGAGCTTGAGTTAACAAAACAAAAAAATCCTCAGAACAAAGTTAACAAAGCAAATGCTTCAGAAAAAATCAGAGGAAAACGTCTGATATGTCAAGGCTAAAGCAACAGCAGATTCTCACTTGAGCTCCGAGCAACTCACACAGCCAATGCACCAGCCCTCTTCTATCCCCCCTTTGGATGAGGAAAGTGACTAATGGGATGGCCACCTAAGTGTGCTGCCGGTGCGCCAACCTCCAAATCACACCGGCAAGGTAAAATGTCAAATGATTTCCCTTTTAATTCCCCAGACGAGCTGTTTAATTGTCAACGGGCCACGCTTCCAACTCCCGCATGCATCCGCTGACCAGAAAACTTCGCAAGGCACATAGGAATGGGAGTAGGTCATTCAGCCGCTCGAGTCTGGTCTGCCATTTAATGAGATCATGGCTGAATATCTGCCTTTCGCCCATATCCATTAATACCTTTGCTAAACAAAAATTTATCTCTCTCAGATTTAAAATTAACAGTTGATCCAGCATCAATTGCGGTTTGTGGGAGAGAGTTCCAAACCTCAACCACCCTTTGTGTGCAGAAATGTTTCAGAACACCTCTCTGGTCTGGCCCTAATTTTTAGACTACCCTGTCTTTTCCTGCTAATGTCTTGAAAATATCACTCAGATCACCCCTTAACCTTCTAAATTCGAGAGAAAACAGGCCTAATATGTATAACCTCACCTAATAACCTGATGTCAGATTGTCATTCTTGTAAACCTACGTTGCACTCCCTCGAAGGTAAAAATATCCTTCCTACAGTGTGATGCCCAGATCTGCTCACAGATCTGCAGCATAACTCCTGTATCTTTATGCTCCATGGATATAAAGACCAGAATTCCATGAGCCTTCTTGTTTACTCTCGGTGATTCTTCATAGCATTTGAAAGATCTATGCACCTGAATCCTCAGGTCTCTTTGGACATTCACTGAATTTAGCTTTATACCCAAATCTATCCTTTTTTGGTCCAAAATGGATACCCTCATACTTGCTTCCATTGAAATCCATCTGCTGCAATTTTGTTCATTCGCCTAGTTTATCAATAGTGCATGATAGCACAGTGGTTAGCACTGTTCCTTCACAACATCAGGGACCCAGGTTCGATTCCTAGCTTGGGTCGCTGTCTCTGCGGATTCTGCACATTCTTCCCGTGTCTGCGTGGGTTTCCTCCTCCCTGTTTCCTCCCACAACTTCCGAAAGACGTGTTATTCGGTGAATTGGACATTCTGAATTCTCCCTCAGCGTACCCAAACAGGAGCTGGAGTGTGGCAACTAGGGGATTTTCACAGTAACTTGCAGTGTTAATGTAAGACTACTTGTGACACTAATTAAAATTATTATTATTATTAGATTCAAGGCTGAGTTGGACAGATTTTTGATCTGCAAGTGAGTCAAAGGTTATGAGCAACAGGCATGGAAGTGGAGTTAAGGTCACAATCAGATCAACCATGATTTTATTGAATGGCAGAATAGGCGTGAGGGGGCAGATGGCCTACTCACACTCCTATTTGTTATATTCTTATGTTACGTATTTTAGTCAAGATTCAAAGTCACTTACTCTTCCCAAAAATAGTTATTGCATCCTCTAAAATTTGGACATGTTCAGGATTAAGGTAAATTCAGAGTATAATCCTATCCCTTTTGGTCACTAAGCAGGCAGTCAGAGGTCAAAGCTAGTCATGGACCCTGCCCCTTCTTAATAATAATAATTTTAATAATGTCACAAGTAGGCTTACAAAACCCCCTAGTCGCCACACTCCAGCGCCTGTTCGGGTACACTGAGGGAAAATTCAGAATGTCCAATTCACCGAGCAAGCATGTCTTTTAGGACTTGTGGGAGAAAACCGGAGCACCCACACCGACACGGGGAAAACGTACAGAGACCACACAGACAGTGACCCAAGCCGGGAATCGAACCCGGGTCCCTGGCACTGTGAAGCAACAGTGCTAACCACTGTGCTACCGTGCCACCCATACTGTTGTACAAGTCAGACCCGTTTTCCCATGCCAAGTACAACTGTTGATTTATGCTAGATACAAAAATCAGTTTGAGACCCATGAAGATATACCAGTAAAAAAACCATGAGTGCATTCTACTTTCTATGACCACGCATGCTATGGTTTGAGAAAACAAGGACATTAGATCTCGAAGTGAACATGAATAATTCCTTATTTCGCGTGGTTGAAACATAGAAGGCCATTTGGTCTTTCATGTTCATGGCTGTGCTTTCCACAACAATTCAGAACTAATCCCCCAGCTCTCGCTCCTCCCCTAAATCTTGTGTCTTTCTTTCCATTAAATATGTTTTGTTTTTTTCTTAAAAAGATGCAGTGTTCTCTGCCTCAAACATACCCTGTGGTGTAGCATTTCCTGCTCCATTAACTCTAAATAAAAGCATTTCTCACAACCACATCCCTCACTCTCTTTGTAGCAATTTTAAATTTGTAACTCCTCATCACTAACTCCACAACCAAAGGATGTAATCTTTCCCTATTCATTTATCAAAATTCTTCATCTTGCATTCATCAGAACATGTGTGAAAATACCAAATTTCAATTGATACCGCATGAAAAAATGGTGTTGATTGATTGGCAGGTAGATTCTGATGAGTCATGGAGAATGCATCAGGGAACAATTTTCTCCCAAGCTTTTGTTTAAATTCGAAAAAGGCAAATGGACTCTAGTTGAGGCATTGCCACGGGAAATGCGCCAGAGAACAGTAGTCCCTCCCCGGTGCATTCTCATGTCAATGCATCAACCATTCACCAACAAATCAGCACCTTTCACTCATATAGTGTAAATCATTGCTTTCTTTGAAATTTGGTATTCTTGTGTATGTCCTGTTGGGTGCAAAATGAAAAGCTTCGACAGCATGTTTCTTTTTTCAGTAATACTCAATTTTGGCGCTACAAAATGACTATCAAAAGTTTCTTCATTTGCTTAAAATACTCTTGTGGTCTCCTTTTAGCCTTTATGTTGCAATTAAAATAGTTCCCGTGTAATATACTTTCCTGATGAATCTATGCTGCAGACTCTTGACTAATTCAAGATG
This sequence comes from Scyliorhinus torazame, assembly GCF_047496885.1. Lineage (NCBI taxonomy): Eukaryota > Metazoa > Chordata > Chondrichthyes > Carcharhiniformes > Scyliorhinidae > Scyliorhinus > Scyliorhinus torazame. Next base: position 62,779,308 of record NC_092728.1, read on the forward strand.
TTTTTTCCAAAGGTGCACACAGTACCCGAACAGTAGCCAACCCAATGATTTGTGATATCATTTCTTCTTTACGTTTGTACACCATGCCTCTACATATCAGACCCAAAATGCTGTTGACCTTTCTTTCCAGATTTTAAATACATGCATTTTCAGAGAGCAATATATTTTCATCCACGCCCATCACTTGAGTGTATACTAACATTCCTCGTTATACTTATCTCAGATTTATCCACATTGACTTATGGCATCTGCCATATCTATCTGCCTGCTATTTTACAACTTGTGTGTGCCTTCCCAAAATATTTTACAGCTGCCTTAATACTTGCTGCACCCTCCATAAGAAACCAGTTTTCAACTGTAATAATCCAGTTGTCATAATCCAACTATCACCTGCCTTCAGCAGCATACAGAAATACAATATGAGATGGCGGTCACCCGCAGACCACTTAAATAACTGTGTAATGGGGATACTGTACAGCCAACCTATCCATGCAGCAAGGTCTGCATGTCAAAATGATCACTCTGGTGACGATCAGTCTGGTGTCGTCGAATGGCTCTGATTTTTAGACTTCTTTGTTGGATTTGGTCATTGTAAATCCGTGGAAGTTTTCCTTTCTCAACCAGTACACTAAGTTGGAATTCAAATACTTGTCCCTTACATCTGACCAGCTAGGGATAGGAAAATCAGATTACCTCCTCAATAAATGACATGTCCCTAGAAGGTATTTAACTTTTACATTTGAATATCAAAGTAAGTGCCTCCAAACTCTGTGTCTGATCGCAGTGGACGGGACTAAATTAACTTTGGTGGAAACTTCAGTTTCAAGCACATTCTTTCGCTACATATTTTTTGATATTTATCTTTTGCCTTCTTACTGCAAAGTATTTGCATCAGTGGCAGTTTTGTGTTGCAGTTTCCACAGATGTGCATGTGGAGTGCTGCAGCATCAAATATCTACCCATTCCTTCACCTCTAACTGTTGGGTAAATCAAATCAAATATTTGTGGTGCTTCTCAACTATATTAGTCCACATTCTCAAAACAGCTGTCACACTGTATGAGATGGTATGGAGCAAAAGAGCCCATTTCAGTGTGCATTCGACCATTGTAATGAAGCAGTCAACACTACAAAGGGGTAGAAAGAAATGGCATTGAGCAAAGATAACCAAATTATAGCGCTGTCAGTAAAACAGATACTCAAAAGATGCAATGAAGCACAACGTAAAGAGATCCTTTGTGATGCCACTTTATTTAGTGGCAGCAAAACTGCAATCAAACTGTAATAATTGTAGGATATCAGATCAACTAATAAAGACCAATGCTGCAGCAATTGAACTTCGTCAATCACAACAGATGATTGATATTATGGTTTTGCCGATGCGGTTTCTTCATTCCTAGGATATTAAACCAATTTGTTATGGTATAGAGCTTAAAATTGCCATGAGCAACTCTTGTTTCCCACTGACGTGACTGTGCAACCAATACTAAGTGGAAGTTAAGTGTTGCATATGCAGAGGTACTTCAGGTGTTCTCTAAAATATTTAATTCCCTTTTACTATGTGGGAGATATGAGCTATTTGTGCCACATCAACTCCATACTCTCAGAATGCCTTGATCCACTGCAATTCGCATACCACCACAACTAGTCTATAGCAGACGCCATCTCCCTGGCCATGCACTCACCCTGGAGCACCTCGGCAACAATGACTCCTCTGTCAGACTCCTATTCATGGACTACAGCTCCGCCTTCAACACCATAATCCCAGCCAAACCAATGCCAAAACTCCAAGACCGAGGACTTGGCTCCTCCCTCTGCAACTCAGCTTCCTGACCCATCGACCACAATCAGTAAGGATAAACAACAACATCGCCTCCATGATAGTCCTCAATACCGGGGCCCCACAAGGCTTCGTACTTAGCCCTCTACTATACTCCTCATACACGCATAACTGTGTAACAAAATTTGGCTTCAACTCCATCAAGTTTGCTGATGACAGACCGTTGTGGGTCAGATCGCAAACCATGATGAGTCAGAGTACAGGAGGGAGATAATTGCTGTTGCCTGCGATTTAAAAAGAAAACAAATTTAGGTGAACCTGAAATGGCTCAGTTCTCGTCTGTCATTATGAAAGCTTCCCCGCCAGATATCATGTGCAGTTGATGGAAATGATACATTCTGAATTTATTGCAGAATTTTTTCCTTTGACATTCATACGAAACTGACTAAGATATTCGCTCGTTGCTGGTCAGTGAAGAACGAATCATCTTTTGCTGGTATTATTTTCAAATAAATGATTCCATTTCTGGGGCAAAATTCTCCGGAAACGGTGGCGCCCAAAACGGTGCAAATCAGACGGGCATCGCGCCGCCCCAAAGGTGCGGAATGCTCCACATCTTTGGGGGCCGAGCCCCAACATTGAGGGGCTAGGTCGGCGCTGGACGAATTTCTGCCCCGCCAGCTGGCGGAAAAGGCCTTTGGTGCCCCGCCAGCTGGCGCGGAAATGACATCTCCGGGCGGCGCATGCGCGGGAGCGTCAGCGGCCGCGAAGGCATTCCCGCGCATGCACAGTGGAGGGAGTCTCTTCTCCCTCCGCCATGGTGGAGACCGTGGCGGAGGCGGAAGCGAAAGAGTGCCCCCACGGCACAGGGCCGCCCGCTGATCGGTGGGCCCCGATCGCGGGCCAGGCCACCGTGGGGGCACCCCCCGGGGCCAGATCACCCCGCGCCTCCCCCAGGACCCTGGAGCCTGCCCGCGCCGCTTTGTCCCGCCGGTAAGGTAGGTGGTTTAATTTACGCCGGTGGGACAGGCATTTTAGCGGCGGGACTTCGGCCCATCCGGGCCGGAGAATCGAGCGGGAGGGCCCGCCAACCGGTGCGACGCGATTTCCGTCCCCGCCGAATATCCGGTGCCGGAGACTTCGGCAACTGGCGGGGGCAGGATTCACGCCAGCACCCGGCGATTCTCCAACCCGGCGGGGGGTCGGAGAATTTCGCCCCTGATCTCAGGAGTGTTTAGAATGGAGCATTTTAAAATTAACTGTTGGATTTTCCAGAGAGTTGAGTGCAGTGGGATTTGTGGCCATTTTCAATTGGAGGTGCAATTACCTCTCCAGTCAGCCAGTCTTATGCCTTTTTCGTTGAAACCCAATTAAGCTGATCTCCAGGGAGAGCATGTTATGTTTGGAGAAGGATGTCATGTTCTTATGGGCATTTGAAAGCTAATTATCTATGGAGATCAATCAGCAGGTTAATTGGCTAATACTCCTGTCCTGCTTAAAAACGTACTGAAGGACAGAGAATATTTGGATATGAGAGTGCAAATGAGACACTCTTTTATACTGAAGTGATTGATCTTAAAATATAGTTGTAAACAATACATAAACATGAAAAATCGCTTCTGGCCCTGTGCAGAGCATCTATCCTCTGGTAGCCTCTGGAACTGCAGTGAGGCACAGTAAACATGGAACAATAGCAGTTCCAACACAGGAGCTATCTGATCCATTGAGGCAACAATAAAGCTGTCTGATCCCATTTTCCTTCTCTCAAAACAATAGATACGTTTTATTTATTTTTTAAATAGGATGCCTGTATGGTCTTTTATCTGTTTCCTCATTATAACTAGTGTTCAAGCCCATGTCTGCAATGCGGTAGATTCGGTGCCATCGCATGTATGATTTTTACAACCTACTACTGATAGCCAGAGATATTTGCACAATTAAAATTAACTGCCCATTAATTGGAATTCATAATGGATGTAGCATGGCAATGCAAAGAGCAATTGTAAGAAAATAAATTACGAATTGACCATCCTTATTTCTGCCAATCCATAGGAAAACAAGAGACTATCTCAATTTATTTAGTAAGAAGTCTTACAACACCAGGTTAAAGTCCAACAGGTTTGTTTCGAACACTAGCTTTCGGAGCACTGCTCCTTCCTCGGGTGAATGAAGAGGTATGTTCCAGAACGGCCAACATTGTCTACCTCATACGCTGCAGGAAAGGATGTCCCGAAGCGTGGTACATTGGCGAGACTACGCAGACGCTGCGACAATGAATGAACGGACATCGCGCGACAATCACCAGGCAGGAATGTTCCCTTCCAGTCGGGGAACAGTTCAGCAATCAAGGGCATTCAGTCTCTGATCTCCAGGTAAGCGTTCTCCAAGGCGGCCTTCAGGACGCGCGACAACGCAGAATCGCCAAGCAGAAACATATAGTCAAGTTCCGCACACATGAGTGCAGCCTCAACCAGGTCCCAGGATTCATGTCGCATTATATTCATCCCCCACCATCTGGCTTGGGCACCATCCTGCCAACTGTCCTGGCTTGAGACAATTCACACCTCTTTAACCTGGGGTTACTCCTATCTCTGGATCTGTAAAGACTTAATTACCTGCAAATGCTCGCATTCTAAGCATTGTCTTGCATCTTTGAATTTGTCTATATATTTGTTTCTGGAACATACCTCTTCATTCACCTGAGGAAGGAGCAGTGCTCCGAAAGCTAGTGTTTGAAAGAAACCTGTTGGACTTTAACCTGGTGTTGTAAGGCTTCTTACTGTGCTCACCCCAGTCCAACACCAGCATCTCCACATCATAATTTATTTAGTTACTGATTGAGAGCAAATAGTTTGTGCAGAAACAATACCGTTCTGTTTGCTGATATACAATAGAAATCTATTTTGCTTCATCATCCTTCAACCCTAATGCATTCTTGGATGAGCATACATTATGAAAAGCTGCAAAATGTTTCTTTTACTTCACATTGATGCGCGTGTCAAGTAGTTGAACTGATGGCGTTTGCATCAGGTTTGTGCATATGATAAGAAATTTAACTTGAGGAGGTTGTCCTGCATCATTTCAGTTTCTGACTGATTAGACTGGATTTCCATCCTGAAGGCACGTTGCTGGAATCAAGGAAAATTCCCAGCTCCCTCTGCTTGCCTCAGGAAACGATTCCCACAAAGTCATGATCTTCAGTGATAGGGGAGAAAGGAGGCTGCGGATGTTGGCTGGAGTCAACCCAGGAAAAAGATTGGAGGCAGCCCTGCTGGGTGTGTAAACAAACTGTTTCAAAGCCATACCTTGGAGCAATGGGAATTTGTCCCAGTTAAATAAAAACATACACGTCCTCCAGCCATCATCCCTCACAGCCCCTCACCTTTCAAATCCTCCCTATTCTCTATCCCTATCAAATCATGCACTCCCTCCCACCCTTCAGGCCTCCATGCCAAGCTCTACCCTTCCACGCCATCACGCCTCATTCTCTCTCTGCCAAGCTATGGCACTTCCATGCCCATTGACCCACCGCACACAGTGTAGAAGTTATGAACCCGATCATCACAGTAAGATGTGGGAAACAAAGGGTGTGATGCTCCCCAAAGGCAACAATGTCCCACAGCGAGCGCGTTTAGCCATGACTTTCCCAGCTCTCGCAGTGCCGAGAAACACATGGCTATTCACCGCAACTCGCGTTGTATAAGGGGACTGAACTGGGAACGCACGGCTGAGTCAACACATAGTCCCTTTTTGTACAGTGGGGAGCTCGCTGGAACTCCCCAGTGTAGCTAGAGATCAGGACACCATTTTTAAATGGTGTCCCGATCTCTGAGGTCCCCAAAGCGGGTTCCCTCCCAGCCCAAACGCATTATAAGAGGTTCCCCAGCTTCCCCCCCAACCGTGCCTCCCCTCCCAACACCCATGCAGGGCACCACCAACCCAATCACTCACAAAAAATTCCACCTGGGCAGTGCCAGTCTGGCAGCCAGATGGCAGTGCCAAGGTGTCAGGCTGGCAGTGCAGTGCCAGGGCACCACCCTGCCTAAAGGGCATGCAGCTGGGGAGGCCCCCACGAGTGCTGTTCTGTCTGATCCCATACAGTTTGTGGGGACCAGTGCTGAACAGTCCTCGCCTGAAGTTTCTGAGGCGAAGGGGATGAATTCGAGAGCCTCATGTACCTCAGGAAACTGTACATTAGAGTCAGGCTAGCTGTCTTGCTCTGATATATAGATTTGCCAAAAAGTGATTCCGCCCACAATATGTGGGATTTACATCGCAACGTCTCGTGAGATCCCATTGGATCTCGCAAGGTATTGCAAGCCGGGTAGATCCCAGGAGCGGGGTCTCACAGCTTTTATCGGCCATGCTGCGCCATGGCAAACTGCTTTTCCAGTGCAGCGTGGCCACGGATCACACCAAAAGCTTATAAAAATAATTCATTCATAACTTTCTACTACGAGATAAAATAGTAATTTCACTGAGAAGGCAATAAACGTGGTGATCATTCAAACCGTTTAAACGATTAATAACATAAAGATAGATAGTTTTTTGAAGAATAAAGGGATTAAGGGTTATGGTGTTCAGGCCGGAAAGTGGAGCTGAGTCCACAAAAGATCAGCCATGATCTCATTGAATGGCGGAGCAGGCTCGAGGGGCCAGATGGCCTACTCCTGCTCCTAGTTCTTATGTTCTTATGTAACACATCACACAAATCCTTGAAACCACTTAACATTGTATAACCAAACTTTGCAAAATTTACTATGTCCATTACTACATGGGCAGCACGGCAGCACAAGTGGATAGAACTGTGGCTTCACATCGTCAGGGTCCCAGGTTCGATTTCCCGCTGGGTCACTGTCCGTGTGGAGTTCTCCCAGTGTCTGCGTGGGTTTTTCTCCGGGTGCTCCGGTTTCCTCCCACAGTCCAAATATGTGCAGGTTAGGTGGATTGGCCATGCTAAATTGCCCTTAGTGTCCAAAAAGGTTAGATGGGGTTATTGGGTTACAGGGATAGGGTGGAAGTGAGGGCTTAATGTGGGTTGGTGCAGACTCGATGGGCCGAATGCCCTCCTTCTGCACTGTATGTTCTATGTTCTATGTTTTCTCCTGGAATCAGGAAATGCACGTTATTTTTAAAGGGCTCCTGAGGCCTCCCGACTCAGTGAAAATAAAGGCCATTGGGTGAGATTCCCTGGCCTCCCCGCAGCATGTTTCTCAGTGGCGAGAGGCAGCCGGTCATTGGCGGCAGCAGGATCTTTTGGTTCCACCCCTGTCAATGGCACTTCTCATTGAATCCACCGCACGCCGCTGGGAGGCTGCAGCAGCAATGTGCCTTCGGTGGGACTGGAAGATCCCGCTCACATGAACATCCAGAAGACCTTACCCATTGTAACTAGTATGCAATGATGTTTTCTGATAATCTCTGCGAAGAACCTTTCTGTTTTCCCTGACTGTTGCTAATAGTGGAACTTGGATCTGTTTCGTCTGTCACCAGTCAAGAATTAAATTGTTACTCCTCAACCTCTTCCTTTAGGTGCATTTTTTCTGTCAATTTGAGCTGACTGTAAATGTTGTCATCCTGCAGTAATTCATAGATGCTGCAGTAGACCACAATCCTCGCTTCTGGGTATTCAGTTGCCGTTGAGGTAATTAATTTAAAAGAACATTAAATTAAATTTTAGTTATCAGGAGAAAGGGACTAGTTATTAACTCCTTCCCATAGCCAGCAGGGGCAAAATGGGCCAAGTTGCCTCCTTCGGTTCATAACTATTCTATACAGTGAGAAACACAGCAAATACATATTATAAAGGAATTTGAGTGTTATAAATTAACATTTTTTTGAAACGATCAGGATTATTAAAGAGTTAAAAGAGTGTGTGAGAGGGTGGGAGGATTTTCCACACCTGTTTTCAGCGGATGGGAATGGTAGTGGAGACGGTAAATCGAAGAGGTGTTCCAAAACAGCTTTCCCACTGGCAAGATTTACCGCTCAATTGTCCTGCCCCCCCACCCTCCCCCCCCCCCACCCCCACCCGCCAATGATGCAATGGGGTTACACCATGAAAGGTCGGGAACCTGTTACTGTACAATAAAGATCATTACCTCCCAGTTAAGAATATCCCCTCACTTCCCAACGTCCACCCCGCCAGTGTAACATCATTTTGGCAGGGTTTGCAACAGGTCTATACAACAGGGACCTGGCACAAGGAGGTAACCCCCCCCCCCCCCCCAGGGGAGAGAGACATGCATGGCACTACTGCCTGGCACTACCCCCCTCTTGCACTCACCTGCCAGGCACTTCAGTTCGGGAGACCTGGGGTGGGGAGGGAGGGATACCACGATCATGAAGGTGTGGGGTTCCCTGGGGGGGGTTACCAAGTCTGTGAGGCGGGGGCTGTTCCCTGGGGAAGGTGGGTTTCCTGAGTCTATGGGGGGAGCGTGGGTTCCCTGGGCAGGGGTAGTTCACTGGGGAAGAGGGGGTCCAGAGTCCGTGGAGAGAGGGGTTCCCCAATGCGTATGGAGGGATTCCCTGGGGGATGCGTGTCCCAAAACTATGGGGGGAGGTTTCTCAAGTCCGTGGGGTGGGGGTGATGGTTCTGTGGGGTATTTGTGTTTCTTTTCTTATTTTTATTGGCTTCAGGTTGCTGGCAGGGCAGGTTCATTCATAGCCCACCCTGCCAGTGTGGCGTCTTGAGATGTGCCTCCATAAAATGGTGGGAAAAGCCAGGAGCATGGTCGGCTCGCTACACGCTACTTTTCTCACCTATCTTGACACATTGTTAAAAAAAGAGAAGATCCTGCCAGTAAGTTAAGTGAGTTGTGGTCCTCCAGAGAATGTGTCCAGGCCACAATGGAAAAATAAGGAAAGACAGGATTAATTAAACCAATGTTGTTAACCTGCCTCCACTGTAAAAGATGCAAATAACATCCCAGAAATATGTCTGCATCATAGGTGAAGGGAAAACAATTACAATCACTAGGAAAAGGGTAGTAAGAAAATGTTCGTATGGCCCTTCCTGACGGCGGGACCTTGTGGTCCTGCCAAAGCTGATCACTGGTTTCTTGGCAGCGGGACAGGAAAATTACCATTGACTTTGACAGGGCCAGAAAATGCCGCGAGCTGCAAATGGCAAGCCACCCCCGCCAGAGGAAAATACAGTACGGGGAGGTGTGGGGGGGAGCTGGAAATTTCCAATCATTGGAACTGAAAGTTGACAAGTCAACAGGTCCTAATGGACTTCATCCTGGAGTCTCAAAAGAAGTGGGTGATGAGATAATAGATGATTTGGTCTCAATGATTCAAAATTCCCCAGATTCTGGAAAGGTTCCATCAGGTTCTCCATTCAAGAAGGAAGGGAGACAGAAAGCAAGAATTACAGAGCAATTAACTCAACATTGATCAAAGGAAAAATGCTGGAATCTATTATTCAGGAGGTTATCGAGAGGCAGTGAGAAAATCTCAATGCCGACAGGCAAAGTCATCATGGTTTTCTGAAGAGAATCCACGTTTGACTAATTTATTGGAGTTCTTCGAGGAGGTTACATGCAGCACAGATAAAGGGGAACATGTGGATGTTCTGCACTTTGATTTCCTGCAGGCATTTGATAAGGTGCTTCATTAAAGGTTACGACACAAAATATAGACTCATGGTGTAAGGAGATAACATTATAGTATGGGTAGAAGTTTGATTAGCGAACAGGAAACTGAGAGCAGGCATAACATGGGTCAAATTTGGGGTGGCAGGATATGATGAGTGAAGTGCCACAGTGATAAGAGCTGGGGCCTCATATATTTGAAATTCACATCAATGACTTGGATGAAGGGACTGAAGGTATTGGTGTTAAGTTTGCTGATGATACAAAGATAAGTAGGAAAGTAAGTTGTGGAGAGCACTTAAGGGGCTGGACTTTTCAGCCCTTCCCGCTGTCAGGGTGTTCCAGTACTGCCAATGGCAACCTCCCACAGCGGGTTCCTCGGCAGTGGAACAGGCGAGCTACACAAAGCGGCATAGATATCAGCAGGACTGGAAGATCCCTCCAGCGACCAATGGCGAACTGCCTCCGCCTTTGGAAAACATACCTGGAATGGGAATGGGTAGGTGGGGTTTGGAAATGATGAGGCAGGCTGGGCCTGTATCCAACAGAGTTTAGAAAGATGAGTTTAGCTCACTGAAACATATAAGAACGGGTGGGGATTGGACAGGCTGGATGCAGAAAGGATGTTTCCCATTGCAAGAGTGAGCAGTGCCTGGGGGATATGGTTTAAAACAAACGGTCTCCTATTTAAGTACAAGATGAGAAGTGGTTTGTGAATCTTTGGAACTCTTTTGTCTCTGGACTGGCTGAGGAAGATTGATTCTTAACTAACTAAGGAATCAAAGGTTATCGGGGCTCAGCGGAATGTGAGGCTTTAATAATAATAATCTTTATTAGTATCACAAGTAAGCTGACATTAACACTGCAATGAAGTTACTGGGAAAATCCCCAAGTTGCTGCACTCCGGCGCCTGTTCGGGTACACTGAGGGAGAATTCAGAACGTCCAAATCAGCTAACAGCACATCTTTTGGGAGTTGTGGGGGGAAACCGGAGCACCCGGAGGAAACCGACGAAGACACTTGGGGAATGTGCAGACTCCGCACAGACGGTGCCCCAAACCAGGAATCGAACACTGTGAAGCAACAGTGCTAACCAATGTGCAACGGTGCCGTTGAGGGGCTGAGCGAATTTGAGTTTGTATGTTCAGCACCTACAGTGTGCAGTTTTTGTAACAACAATTTGAACATTGCAGACAAAGGCTTACCAGCCCTTCATGCCTATTCTGACTCTTTGAAAATACCATTTAGTCATGCTCTTCTAATCTTTCATCCTTGCCCTTTTTCACTCACAGGAATATAAGAAAAATGTCTAGAAGCTGACAATTAAAGCTTCTCTCCGGGATGAGAAATACGATGTAATTAGTTTCATGAAAATGTGGTCAGACGTGAAAGAAATCAATTAATTTCATACAGCAGTGATAAGAATGTAAAAGGAAATGCAAATAATTAACTGTGGGTGTGCACAGATTGGCTCAGATGATAACATCTCGTTTCTGGGTGAGAAGGTATTTGGTTTGAACCCCATATCAGGAGCGTAGTCAGTAACATAGGATAAAAGCAAATTACTGCGGATGCTGGAATCTGAAACCAAATAGAAAATGCTGGAAAATCTCAGCTGGTCTGGCAGCACTGCAGGGAGAGAAAAGAGCTAACGTTTCGAGTCCAGATGACCCTTTGTCAAAGCAAACATAGGATAACACTCCAGTGTAATTCTGAAATGCCACCCTTTGAGAATGGAAATCTTACCTACCTCCTCCAATGGTTTACATGACCGTTGAAGATCTGACGAGTCTCAGAGTCGTTCTGGTACAGAAGGAGGGCATTCGGTCCATTGAGTCCATCTTGGCCATTGAGGAGCTTTTGTATTTGTTTTTATTCACCCACACACACCGTCACTACTGTTTGTGGGGACCTGTTTTATATGAAACTTACTTTTTGCTCCCCAAGTACCCAACGTTAATGTACTTCCTAACTCATTTACTGCATGTGAAGAACTTTTCAATGTTTAAGAGATGTGGTAAGACATTATAGAAATGCAAGTTTTGCTTCTTACTGCAATGCAGCAGCCATTAAAGTAATTCAAAGAGTTTACGAAGACACCAAGGTCTCTTTTAATTTTGCCCTTAGCTATTTCAATAACATTCATGACACATGCATGTTTCCTCTGGTTCCTTTCCCATATGCAATATGTTTACACATTTATCCATGGGATTATAACCTTAAAGTCACTCCAGGGCATCTGTTACTACACCACATTGCTGCAATGCTACACAGGTTTTGCACGCTCAAATATTCAACACACTTGTAATGTAAGTTCGGTCAATTCAGACATTAAAAAAAAACTTGAGATTTCTCTAGTCCATTAGAATGAGATGAAGAATTTAAGATTCATTGGCTGAAATATTCTGGCTGTTCCTTCTGGTGGGATATTGCTGTCAAGCCCCGCCATGGCTTCCCTGGCGGCTGAGGGTGAAAACAACGGGAAATCCTGTTGACAGCAGCAGGACAGGAAGATCCTGCCACTGGCCAATGGTGGGCTGCAAAACGCACCATAGAGCGGACAATTAATCCCATTAGCAGGAGTGCCTCATTGCACAATTCTAACCAGGTCTTGGAGAATAAAATGTATTTCATTGTTGTAATTTTGATTTCACGTTATTCCATAAGTGTAAGCTGTGCACTTGAGCAACATATAGGAGCTATCAGTGCATTTCCATCATTTGCAGTGGGTCCCCCACTTTTGACAGATGCACCATAGAAAGCATCCTGTCTGGCTGCATCACAGCCTGGTATGGCAACCGCTCGGCCCAGGACCGTAAGAAACTACAGAGAGTCGTGAACACAGCCCATTCCATCACGGAAACCTGCCTCCCATCCACTGACTCTGTCTACACCTCCCGCTGCCTTGGAAAAGCGGACAGCAGAATCAAAGACCCCTCCCACCCAGGTTATTCTCTCTTCCAACTTCTTCCATCGGGCAGGAGGTACAGAAGTCTGAAAACACGCACTAACAGATTCAAAAATATCTTCTTCCCCACTGTTACCAGACTCCTGAATGATCCTCTTATGCACTAAGGTGATCTCTTCACACATCTTCTCTACTGCGTAGTACTGTACTCCATATGTTTCACTCATGCCTGTGTCTATGTATTTACATGTCTCTTTATGTATGTCCTATGTATTTGTTTCTCACGTATGGAATGATCTGTCTGGATTGTACGCAGAATAATACTTTTCACTGTACCTCGGTACACGTGACAATAAAACAAATCCATCCATTGTGGGAGATGATAGTTATTGAAAGAAAAGTTATATTGAGAAAGAAAAGTGGCTAATCTATACAAATGTTGACTTCCATGAGCAGAGCATGATGATGGAAGCAAATGGGAGACGTCACATGGAGAAATGGTGGTCGGCAACCGCGAAAGTACTTTTTGATCTATTGAGTTACAGTGAAGACTAGGAAATGGACAACTAGTTTGAAGTATTTAGTGGTATATAATTTTCTGGATGGGGAAATGTCTGAACACGAGTCCTCATAAAAGCATTATATCTAATATCATGGCAGAAAGTGGTCTGCACAAACACTGTAAGAAAAGCTGACTCAAAAACTAAGCAACATTGCAGTGGAGAGAATAAATAACAGAAAACATACATATGGGAACAAAAATCGAATTTAGGTTATTTGAAGGAGACAAGAAATTTAATGGGTGGAATCTGAAAGTAAATTTTTTTTAAAAAAAATATGGAAACAGCTTCAGGAAATGGAAAAAGGCTAGTGACAAAATAATCAAGATTAAAAATACATTGCAACAGATATTTTAAATTGAGATTTGATTCAGTGGCAGGACCACCTCTGAATTAGAAGTCCATTCCAGAAATTGAGCACATAATCCTCCACTGTAGTACTGAGGGAATAAAATGTGCTGTTTTCAGATGGGTTGTTACACTGAAGCCTTGCCTGCTTACCCAAGTAGATGGATAATATCCCATGGCACCTCTGGAACAAAGACAGTGAGGATCCCCAGTCCTCTGGAGAACATTTAAAATGCTGTCTGCAAAGTTCCTGCTGTCAAACCTGATTCCAGGCTGCTTCTAGTCGGCAGAAGATGTACAATGTTTTTAAATTCAAAACAAAGTTCAATTGTTTTTTTTTTAAGTGATCAGGGGGTCGAAACATTTACCAGCAGTCATAATAGACAGAATGTATACGCAAGGAGATGAGGGTAATGAAGAAAGGGAGCCGTAGCTTCAAGATTTGCAGCTTGTTTCAGTGTATGATCTTATCATACAACTGAGGAACAGTCAATATTCTCATTGTTTTTGAAGAAACAAGTCAGGTTGATTCTGGAAACAACTTGTTTAATGTGACATCTGTTGGAATGGTTACCACAATCTATTAGTAAGAGAACAATATATGTTCTTTCAACAGGAATAAAAGCAGTAATTCCCAAACTAATGAAAAGAATTGTCATTCGGACTGATTACGGTAGAATTCTTTGCGGATTGAACAGATTTTCTTGATTGGATGCCGTGTGATGGATATTGTAGAATTCCAGATGTAATTTGACATGTTGGCATTGAGCAACTTTGTGACTGAAGCGAAACCTCTGACTGTATTGTGGTGAACCAAGTCCTATATTCTATCATGAATTTCCTCGATAAGGGCAGCACGGTGGTGCAAATGGTTAGCACGGATGCCTCACAGTGCCGAGGTCCCAGGTTCGATCCCAGCTCTGGGTCACTAGTCTGTGTGGTGTTTGCACATTCTCCCCGTGTTTGCGTGGGTTTTGCCCCCACAACCCAAAAGATGTGCAGGATAGGTGGATTGGCCACGCTAAATTGCCCCTTAATTGGAAAAAATTAATTGGATACTCAAAATTTTTTTTTAAAAATGAATTCCCTCGATAAGAGAAAACTAAGTGTAGAAAGGAGTGTAAAAGTAGGGAATCCTTGCTGCAATGGTAGAGGGCATTAATGAGACCACACCTCAAGTATTGGGTACAGTTTTAGTTTTCTTACTTAAGGAGGGATAATAATGTCATTAGAAGCAGCTCAGAGAAGGTTCGCTAGGCTGATTCCTGGGATGAAGGGGTTGTCTTATGAGGAGGTTTTGAGCAGGTTGGCATTCTGAAGAATGAGAGGTGATCTTATTGAAATGTATGGGATTCTGAGGGTGGCTGCTGCGGGAATGTTTCCTCTCATGGGGGAATCTGGAACGAGGGGGACAGAGTTTAAAGATAAGGGGGGATTTTCCGGCCGTTCTTGTCAGTGGGATCTCCCAGTCCCGCCGGCGGTGACCCCCACCCTGGGGGGGTGGGGGGGGGGGGAGACGGGGGGGAGTTCAACTTTGACAGGACCGGAACATCTGCTGGCGGGAAGGGGCAGAAAATACCGCCCTTCATGCTCACACTTACAATCAATTAGCTCATGTTTGTTTATAGTTTCTCTCGAACCATTGTACGCATTCCAAGATCACCTCACTCTGAAAGTCTTTCCCTGCTCTCTTGATTCTAATCCCCACTTTCTTTCCTGATTTTGCAAACGGTTCCCTCTTCTCAGCCACTGTTCCCCTCCATTGAAATTTACCTATCACCACCGTGTTCTCCCCGTCCCTCAAGAAACCTAAACTCAAACCATCTAATATTACAAACAACCTTCCCACCTTCAACCTCTTTCTCTTCTCATGTCTTTAAATCAGTTGCCATCTCTCAAATTTGTGCCCACCTTTCCCTTTTACACCATGTTTATGCGCCTCCCTTCTCATAACATTGAAACAGTGCGAATCAAAGTTATAAACAAAATTGTCTGCGAATATAGTTATGGTGCATTATCATTCCTCATCCTTCTCCACCTCCCCGCCGTCTTTGACATGATCCTCCATCTTCCTTTAACACCTCTCTTCCATTATTCGGCTGAAAAGGACTGCCTTTGTTTGGTTCACCCTGTTGCTAACTTTTACCTGAGTTTAATTGCTCTGTTTTATCACCTTGGCACTGGCCCACCAGGTCAGGGAAACAAATGGCCTTTCGTTCGGGTTCTGAGCCTGCGGGATTCCAAGTTGGTACAGATTGGTAGCGAGGAGCGCCTATCTCGTAGCGAGCATTGAAGTAAGACTTACTGGATATCGGCAGCGGCTGAACCGGTCACTGGCAAGGGTTGGTTCGTGTTGCTGAATGACCCGGTCAAGAAGAACGATTTGAACTTGGGGCTTAAGTCTTATAGTCCCCAGGGGCTTCCCGCCTTTCGGGGCAGACCCTGTACCTGGTTCCAAGTGATTGGACTTTGTTCCAATCACTTGGTTCGATTTTCTCCAATGCTGGAGTTGTTCCCTGATCGATGGGCGGTCTTGAGGTGGTCGTTCACCTCCTTTTGTGTAGGCTTCTGCTGGCGCCGAAGAGTCTGGTTTTGCTTTATGTGTCTAAATGTTGCTCATTGTTCCCGGGGATTGCTCATTAATATGCAGATGGCTGGTGTTTTGTTATGCTGATGGTTGCTAGTATCGATCTTGTCTGGCCTTTCCAGAGGTAAATACACAGTCAACCTGCAGCTGCTCGTTTGTGTCCTGTTGGTTGACTTTCCCATCAGCCTTTGCCGTTCGCCATTTTAAATCGGGAGTTAGCCATTTTAAGTGGCTATAACCCTTAACTCTCTGGTCGGAACGTAGAATCTCCTATAGTAGTTTTCCTTTCATAACCCAGGATTTATCCTTGTCTGTTTCTCATCTGCAAGCTAACCGTTGGTGACAACATCAAAGGCATGGCATTAGGATCCACATGAATGCTGACGACACCCAAGTGTAATTCATGGCATCTCTTTTGAGGGTTTATCGAGATAAACAATGACAGCAACAAAGGTAGAGCCTCGGGAATCAGGAGAGCAGAGGAAAGGGACGAGGGCCAGAAAAGCAATGAATAAAGTCAATGGAGGCCATATGCTCAGCATGTAATCAGCTGCCTAAGGAGAAGCTACCTGGACACAAATGAGAATCTGTGCTGCAGGAGACTACACCTTTCCAGTCATTGAGATTTGAACTTTGCCTCTTCCAGCTCTTTCCAAGCATCAGCCGTGGATCTGGGTGCCGTGTTGGTTCAGGACCAGAGACAGTCCCAACAACACTTTCCCAGAACCCCCTAAGGAATCTCCTGCCTACAATCTCTCAGTTTATTTACCCAGTAGATTGACTCTTCAGTATGAGCTAACGAACATTAAAATTGCAGTAAAGTTAAAGTGATTAACGGTTCTCAAAAATTGCAATTCATAACCTGAATTTGCCAAGGTCAACACATTTCTCTGTTCTCTTAATTCTCTTCTTTTGTCATGATCCGAGTCTTGCAGAAGTCACCCGATATTTTGGTACTGTTTTTCTGATTCATTTGCCCTTTCCCCCTTGGTTGCTTTAGTTTTGGTTATGCTTTCAGTTTACAAAAAGGATTTAGATAGGCTAATCAAAATTTAATTCCTCCTCTTACTGCCCGATGAAGGAGGTACGTGCTTGCTGTTGACCTAGAAGGGGACAAATTTTAGCTGATACCACCTTCTCAGAATTGTATCTGGGAGTCTTTTTGGCCTCTGTTTTGCAACAATTTATCTCCCTGACTGTATTCAGCTAAAATAAAGTGAATGAAACTGACAATAGGAACACCGAACAAAGACCAAAGGAGATTTCCTAATTAAACCCTTTTGTAAATGATGTGATTGCCTGACATGGTTTGCATGGTTCTGCGTTGCTGTTCGTTACTTAATTGAACTGATTCACATATTCTAAGCTGAAATTCGCCATTGAACTGTCATTTATGAGGGTTTCTAAAGGATTTGGCTAAATGAATACAATCTATACTGTTAATTTGTAGTTGTTCTGGATGTTGATTTACTGCCATACTGGAGCAGTGTGTGGCAATATGCATTTTTGTTACCTATAAAACTCTATGTGGCATATTCAGCGATCTCACCCGGCGGGTCAGGTAAGTGATGTGTTAAGTAAGTTGGTTCAACATTGACTGCAACTGGATTCAGTGAAACTAGAAACAGGCTTCCGACACAGGAGATGGTTCAACACTGTTTTATTGAACTTGCTGATTGCTATACATAATCGGCTGTGGGTTGACACTCTATTAATCTAACTGATGACCTCCTACTGGCTTGACCAGACTAACTCTCTACCACATGGAGATGGTACTCACTGGCTTGTGCACTCTAACTATCTCAGTAGCTGTGTCCTGTGAGAGAGGGAGAGTCTTAATGCCCTGTGGGCTTTAAAGTGGTGGTGTCCTGTCTGGTGATTGGTTGTTCTGTGTCGTGTGTGTTCATTGGTTATCCTGTGTGTCAATCACTGCCTGTCAGCATCTCATTATATACATGAGTGGATATTATGACATCTTCCCTTTTTAAAATAAATTTTGGAACGTGGCAGTATATACATGCATGACTATGGACAAGTGAAAAATGAATGAACATATGTACATGGGAAGGTGTCGGTCATGCAAATACACAGAAAACTGAACAAAATTTAAGTCTATAGATGCAGTCTTTGTGGCGGGCGACAAATTCTTGTCAATCGCCTCAGAGGTGGAGGGGGGGACGCCGGCACCTGGACAGGCGGGATTGCTGCCATTTCAGTGGCCTCGTGGACAGGCGGATCGCTGCCAGATCGGTGGCCACGTGGGGCGAGATGTCCTGAGGCGGCATGATGATATGCGGAGAAGTGCGGTCAGGTGGTGGGCAGGGAACTTTGCGCAGCGCCCTCCTGTTGCACTGTAGAATGGAGCCATCAGCCAGTTGAACAATGAAAGACCTGGGGGCAGCCTGTCTGACGACAACAGCCTCCCTCAGGCAACTGGACGCGAACAACATCTTTTGGAACCAGCGCAGGCAGATCCGTGGCATGAGCATCATACGTGATCTTCTGCTGGTCCCTGGATCGCTGCACTTTCTGCAGCACCGTGAGGTGGTCAAGGTCTGGAACATGGATGGCTGGAACAGTCGTCCTCAGGTTGCGCTTCATGAGCAGCTGCGCCGGAGACAAACCAGTCGACAGAGGGGTTGCCCTGTCTGCCAACAGCGCCAGGTTGAAATCCAAGGCTGAGACTGCAACCGCTTGACAATATGGACCTCTTTTTTGGCCTTCCCGTTTCATTGCGGGTAATGGGGACTGGATGTGATATGCCTGAAGTGGTTGGATCGTGAAAAGTCGGACCACTCTTGGATGTAGAAACATGAACCGTTGTCACTCATTACTGTGAGTGGTATCGCATGCCTGGCAAATGTCTCTTTGCAGGCTTTGATGACTGACTTGGACGTGAGGTCCAACAGTTTCACCACTTCCGGGTAGCTGGGGAAGTAGTCGACCAAGAGCACGTAATCACGCCCATTTGCGTGAAAGATGTCTATCCCCACCTTGGACCATGGAGAAGTCACGATCTCGTGCTGTTGCAGTGTTTCCCTGGGCTGAGCTGGTTGAAATTTCTGGCATGTTGTGCAGTTGAGGACCGTGTTGACAATGTCCTGGCTAGTGCCAGGCCAGTAAACTGCCTGCCGAGCTCTGTGTCGACATTTCTCGACCCCAAGGTGACCCTCATGGATCTGTCTGAGCACCATGGTTTGCATTCTTTTGGGAATGACGATTCTATCTCGTTTAAGAAGGATCCCCTCAACAACCGTTAACTCGTCCTTAACGCTGAAGAACTGGGGGCACTTCCCCTTTTGCCAGCCATGGGCGAGGTGTTGCATCACGCGCTGCAGTAGAGGATCTTTGGCAGTTTCTTCGCGTATCTGGACAACTCGTTCATCAGTGGCTGTGAGGTTGTTGGCACACAACTGCACATGTGCCTCAATGTGGCGAACTAAGTCGCCCTGTTCACACGGTGTGGTGATGGATCGGGATAGGGCATCCGCGATGATCAGTTCCTTACCCGGTGTGTAGACGAGTTCGAAGTCATATCGGCGGAGACGAAGAAGAATTCGCTGCAGCCGAGGTATCATGTCATTTAATTCCTTCTGGATTATGTGGACTAAAGGCCTGTGGTCTGTTTCCACCGTGAACTTTGGCAGACCGTATAGGTAGTCATGAAACTTGACTATTCCTGTCAGGAGACCCAAGCACTCCTTTTCGATCTGGGCATACCGTTGTTCGGTCGGAGTCATGGCCCTGGAGCCATATGCCACTGGAGCCCAGGACGAGGAATCGTCTCGCTGGAGGAGCACCGCCCCAATGCCGTCCTGGTTTGCATCTGTGGATATCTTGGTATCCTTGGTCGGGTCAAAGAACGCCAGTATTGGGGCTGTGGTGAGCTCCGTCTTCAGCTCAAGCCACTCTGCTTGATGTGCGGGAAGCCACTGGAACACTGTCGACTTTTTAATGAGAGGGCCATGGTATGGGATGCCATTTTGGGAATGAATTTTCCGAGAAAATTTACCATCCCGAGGAAACAGAGGACCGCCTTATTGTCCTCTGGCGTCTTCATGGCATTGATTGGCAGCACCTTGTCAGTGTCAGGTTGCACACCCTGCTGTGAAATGTGGTCACCCAGAAACTTGATAGCGGACCGACCAAATGAGCATTTGGCCCTGTTGAGCTGGAGGCCATTTTCATGAATCCTCTGGAAAACCTGTTTGAGGCGAGCCCCCATCCGGGCGTCGTGGACCAGATGATCACATTGTCCACAGACACTCGCACCCCCTCGATGCCCTCCATCATTTGCTCCATGAAATACTTCAGAAGCTGAGATACCAAAAGGCATGCGGTTATAGCAGTACCTGCCAAACGGAATGTTAAATGTGCACAGCTTCCGACTGGACTCGTCCAGCTGTATCTGCCAGAAACTGCGGGAGACGTCCAGCTTGGTAAAGCATTTGACATGAGCCATCTCACAGGTTAATTCTTCACGCTACGGGATCGGGTACTGCTCTCGCATTATGTTGTGATTCAAGTCAATGCAAATGCAGAGTTCGCCAGAGGGTTTCTTGACACAGACCATGTAGCTGACCCAGTCTGTTGGTTTCATGACCTTTGAGAGGATGCCCTGGTCTTGGAGCTCTCGTAGCTGAGTTTTCAGACGATCTTTGAGGGGAGCCGGCACCCGACGTGGTGCATGGATGACTGGGGTGGCATTCGGCTTGAGCAATATCTTGCAGCGATACAAGAGCGTGCCCATCCCATCAAACACATTGTGGTATTGCGTGAGAATGTTGTCTATCTCAGCCTGGAGATTTGCATTGGGTGAGGCAGTCGCCGGTGTCGAGGACATGGCATGGACTCGCTGGACCAGATTTAGGAGTTTGCATGAACGAGCACCGAGCAGGGATGCCTTGTCAGGCCGGACGATCTTGAATCTTAATGTCGCCTTGATTGCCTTGTGAGATACACCTAGCTGACACGATCCACTGGCAGCTATGACATTACCATTGTAGTCAAGGAGCTGGCAGGTTGGTGGAAGAATGCTAGGTTGATCTCGGATGCTGTCGAGGTCCGACTGTGATATGAGGTTTGCAGACGCGCCAGTGTCCAATTTAAATCGGATGCGAGACTGGTTGACCGTGATGACAGCACACCACTCGTCGTCAGGATCCACACTCAGGATTGAAAGGCAGTTTGCAGGCGCGGTGGAGACCAACTCACGTGTGGTGATGATGCCCACCCGATATGGAGACTCGAGGCAGTCAGCATCGGGGTCCGTTGGGCTTTCGGGATCAGAATCCTGCATGCCTTGTTGTACGCAGCGGACACGTCTGTGCTGCAGCTGGGATCGCTGGCTGTTGCTCGGCGCAGCGGACCTGCAGATGGCCGCGTAATGCCCAGGCTTTCCACACTGTAGACATCGCCTTCCTTTGGCTGGACATTGCCGCTTTAAATGGGCGGAGCCACAATCTGGACACATCATGACACTGACATCAGCGCGTTCTGTGTGCCATCGCGCATGCGCAGTGCGGTCAGCCGATGTTCGCACATACGCATTAGGGTCTTCGGCCTCATCGTCCACCCGGTCGTGGCGTTCATGCGTAGGGACCCGGGAAAAGCGTGCAAAACGGCCACTCTCCTCGATGCTCAGGTCTTGCATTTTTGCGATGGCTTGCACCCTTTCTGACTCATGGGAGGCCAATTTTGCAGTTTCTATTGCCCTGATATGGGAGTAACGATTTTTTGCATGCTCATGGACAACGCACGTTTCGATGGCAATGAAGAGGGTCAACTGTTTGATTTTGAGGAGCTGCTCCCGCAGGGAGTCGGACTGGACCCCAAAAACGATCTGATCCCGGATCATGGAATCAGCCGTCGAGTCATAATTACATGACTGCGCTAGGATGCGGAGATGGGTCAAGAAGGACTGAAAAGGTTCATCCTTACCCTGAAGCCTCTGTTGGAAGATGGACTGTCCAAAGCTCTCATTCACCTCAATTTCACAGTGGCTGTCAAATTTCAGCAGACCTGTCTTGAACTTCGTCTTGTCTTCGCCGTCGGCAAACGTGAACGAGTTATAGATGTGGATGGCTTGATCCCCCGCAGTCGACAGGAATAGCGTGATCTTTCTGGCATCTGATGCTGCCTCGAGGTCGGAGGCATCGATATACAGGAGGAACTTCTGTTTGAAGACTTTCCAGTTGGAGCCGATGTTGCCGGAGATCCGGAGTTGCGGAGGAGGCTGGAGCTTTTCCATGCCGCTGGATGGCTGCTTGCTGGTCGTTGCAGATTCACTCGAGGTAGGTTCGTTCGAATTAATAGCTCCCTGGTACCATGATGTGTTATGTGAGTTGGTTCAACGTTGACTGCAACTGGATGCAGTGAAACTAGAAACAGGCTTCCGACACAGGAGATGGTCCAACACTGTTTTATTGAACTTGCTGATTGCTGTACATAATCAGCTGTGGGTTGACACTCTATTAATCTAACTGATAACCTCCTACTGGCTTGACCAGACTAGCTCTCTACCACATGGAGATGGTGCTCACTGGCTTGTGCACTCTAACTATCTCAGTAGCTGTGTCCTGTGAGAGAGGGAGAGTC
The DNA here is from genome assembly GCF_047496885.1 of Scyliorhinus torazame. Taxonomy (NCBI): domain Eukaryota; kingdom Metazoa; phylum Chordata; class Chondrichthyes; order Carcharhiniformes; family Scyliorhinidae; genus Scyliorhinus; species Scyliorhinus torazame. The sequence continues at coordinate 62,801,681 of NC_092728.1, forward strand.
TTAATACCCTGTGGGCTTTAGAGTGGTGGTGTCCTGTCTGGTGATTGGTTGTTCCATGTCGTGTGTGTTCATTGGTTATCCTGTGTGTCAATCACTGCCTGTCTGCATCTCATAATATATATGAGTGGATATTATGACAGTAAGGACAATGGGCAAAATTTTCAAACACTTTTTGCAGAGTTTCAGGTTCTGACTGAAACCCAACGTGGAGCTCTCCAGCTGCACAGACGAGTTTTTAGTCCAGCTTTGGAGCCTTCCTGGAAAAATAAATTCCGAGGGCATGGTGGAGCAGGGCTTGATCAGAGCCAGCAAGGCCGGCTCCACAGAGATCAGGATGCCCATTAAAAAGTGCACCCTGATCAGCACAGAAAGCAATCCCAAAACAGTCACCCCCCTCCCCCCACCTCACGGCCATGGGGGACCTCCCCAGAAGCATCGTGGGCACCCCGCCTTGCCTCCCCCCACCCCCCCACCCCCACCACCACGGTCAACATCGGGCATCTGGGCTTTCTCAGCAACCCTCTCCTCCCTACCCCCTTGCTCCTCTACAACCAGTACTAACAGCATCGGGGCTCCACTATCCATCACCCACCATCACCCACCACGACAAGCATCGGCATTGGGGTATCAGGACTCTCACCGCCCACCCTACCCCACAACCCCCCCCCCAACCAGCACAAAAAGCATGAGCATTCTGGGTTCTTGTATCAAGGGGCAGTGCCAGGGTACTGCCGAGTATGTCTCTCTCTGACCTAGGGCTATACTTATCTTTGCGCCCTCAGGGGATGCCCTCCACTGATTCACGTTTTTCAGAATTTGTTGCAAACCTCATTGACATGACATCACGTCGGCTATGTAGAGATATTCAGTGAGGGGGGATCATGTGGTGGCAGGAGGGCTCGGTAAGTGTATTAAAATGTATATAAATGAGGGGCCTGCCCAAAAAGCCGGGAACCTCATTACATCACTGGCAAGGGGCATGGAAAAATAGAAAACGCGATCTTGACGGTGAGAATTGTGTTTTCTGATTCTTGTGGATTTTTCCACCCATGTGGCCACTCTTGCTTACAGTTAACCCGGGCTGAAACTCACTCCCAATGAGTCAAGATTGTTCAAGCTATTAAAATGTGAGGCTGTGTACGATTATAGTATTTAACACAGTGGGCTAATAGCTGGCTTGTAAAGCAGACCAAGGCCAGCAGCGCGGGTTCAATTCCCGTACCAGCCTCCCTGAACAGGCGCCGTATTGTGGCGACTAGGGGCTTTTCACTGTAACTTCATTTGAAGCCAACTTGTGACAATAAGCGATTTTCATTTTCAGAAAAGAAAATTACTACGGATGCTAGAATCTGAAACCAAAGAGAAAATGCTAGAAAATCTCAGTAGGTCTGGCAGCATCTTGGGGAGAGAAAAGAGCTAACGTTTCAAGTCCAGACGACCCTTTGTCAAATTATAGTACACATGTACTATTATTGTACACTAGTACCATTATAGTACACATTTTGGAGGATAATTGAAGGACTGACATGAGCAAAGCCTTGAAAGGTAGATCATGACATGTGCTGAGGGAAATGGAAGTTAACAATGTTAGCAAGTGACATAGAAATGGGAGGGTTGACAGTCATAATGGATGCTGTGATTATAGAACCCCTTCAGTGCAGATGAGGTCATTCGGACCATTAAGTTTGCACTGACCTTTGAAAGATCTCCCGAACTAGGCCCACCCTATCCCCGTAGCAACACCTACCCTTTGGAGACTTAGGAACAATTTAGCATGGCCAATCCATCTAACCTGTGCATCTTTGGACTGTGGAAGGAAACCGGAGCATCTGGAGGAAACACATGGAGAGACGGGGAGAACGTGAAAACTCCACACAGGTAGTTACCCGAGGTCAGAATTGTATTTGAGTCTCTGGCACTGTGAGGCAGCAGTGCTAACCACTGTGCTACTGTGCCTGCGCTGTGACCACATGCCCCCTCATTTGACCACATTCCTTAAGCGGATATCAGTACCAAATAGAGCTGAAGCAACACAAATAAATCAAGCTTCGGGGTAGATTTTCAGCTCACCACCCATGCATAAAATTGGCATTACAGATTGGGCGATTGTTCTAAAAGCCAACGTGTTTTCAATTCCATTGATTTCAAAGAATTCCATCATGTTTCTATGGCAGTGCCATCTTTACACCTGAATGCCACATTGAAAATATGCCCATCAGTCTCTAAGGTCCTAGACTTGTGCCTTAAAGTTGAGTTACATTTTTTTTTTCCAACATAAAATGTAACTCCATCATTGCGCAAAGGAACTGTGTGCAGAACATGAACATAGAACCTGAGTTAGAAAAGAAATTGTACATTTTATAAGATGCTGTTCTACTTGCATGACATTATCACTTGCTGTTGCCACAGGGGTTTCTTCTCAGAACTTTATACTCACAGAAAAATGCTGGTGCAAAACTGTCAATGTATTCGGCAATAAAAATGTGTCTGATAATTAAAATCTCTTCACATATGGGTTGTTGCATCAGCATGAGCTATAAAAGCTCAATTTGTTAAAATGCTAAATTACAATGAAAATCGAAACTTCTATCCATATGTTTTCCCTGATTGTATTTAAACGGTATGAACCAGATACGACAGGGCATTGTAATCACTCGTGCTCATTTTATGGCTGGGGCAATTGCCCATAGAGTTCCAAAATGACATTCGCAGCACAGATATGCTTTAGTGGTAAATACAATTGAACACCATGGATGAATTATACGTCCAATGCTCAATTCCTCCCCCATCCCCCCATCCCGATCAGCATATTTGCTGTTGTGGGGAGGGGTTTGTGTTTAAGATGAAGCCAACTGCTGTCTTCCCGATCATCCCATTATTGTCCCCTTTATTACAGGTGAAGACGGGTATGGCATCTGGTAGCCTACCCACCCTCAAGCCTACTGAAGCCCTTAAGTGTCCAATTAATGGCTAGCTAAGGACCTCATCCTGCCTCTGCCACAATAATAAGTGTGGCTGGAGAAGGCCGAATATTCTTCAATCAGATTGGCTGGCAGCTCTCGAGAGTGGCATTTCCTGTTCCTGAGGGGTGGAAGTCTCACTCTTGCGACATTAAGGTTGCCCCCAGCATCTTATCGCTGTGGAGGAGCCGGATGTAAAGCTGATGGAACACCAACTGATTTTTTGATCAGGGGTGGGGGGGTGAGGAATATGTTGCCCCATGCAATTTTCCCCCATAACAATGAAGGCATTGAAATGTGCAGTCAACTGCCGTGAGTATACAGAGTAGTGTGGTCATGACATCAATGGATGTGCAAAGTTGAATCAAAGCCAGCAGTTCTATGTTGTAGCTGAATCCTCCAATGAATGCCATTTCTTAACCTCGCTGAGCCAAACGTGTGTTCAGCAACAGGAAGGACACCCAAAGCAGTACTATTTAAAGGGATCATCAAACACTTACAGCTTAGTTGTTGGTTGATTACTGTTGGATTGTTCTACGATTGTATAAGTGCCTGGTGCTGTCTCTAAGAGTTGACAGGGAGTGGTGCTGCAGGAGCTTTTGCTGACTTTGTGGCTTCTGCACAAGGCATTTGCATTAGTCGACAATTCCCTTCAGACACCACCATGTGGAGAATACAGACAGGTCCACACAGAGCAACATAAGCTACTGGAAAAAGGAGAAGAATGGGGAGAAGGGTTTTCAGCAGAAGGCCGTATTTACCCAGGTCCAGAGAGCCTGAGCACAGTGAGTATCAATGTAGAAAATTACACCTCAGTAAGGCCATCCTTGCTCAAATCCGCCACCTATTAAGGCAGGGAAGGACAAGGGCAACACTTTCTGTGCCTGTGAAGGTGGCCATGGCATTGGACCTTTAAGCGTTCGTTGCTCCTTCATGGATGGAGCAGATGATATTTGTAACAGCTTTCATTTTTGACATCTGCTGTTGTGTAAAGAAGGCCACTAAGGCTCTCTATTCAATGAGAACTCACTCGATTTAAATTGTGTTCCTTCTTGGGAGAAGCATGTGGAGTAACAATGGGGTTTTACCAGGTTTGAACGGTTTCTCGTGCTCCATTGACTGAATGCACATCACTTTGTAGGCATTGCCTGCCAGCTGTCCTATTTACCGAAAGGGATCCCACTTCTCCAGCATCCACTTAGTTTGTGACCATGGGCAGTGAGTCACGCAGGTCAATGGTTGATCTCCTGGCAGCTATCATGATGCATTCATTCTGCTGAACTCATTGTGGCAATAGAATTTGAGCCACCATGCAAATCACTGGTTGGCAACTGACAACAAAGGTCATTCACTGACCACATGGAACTTGGCTCTGTTGTGAAACATGTGCACACTCACGCGCATGCACAGTTTTCACTGTGGTTGCACCAGATGGACTGCAGGAATTCGAGAAGGTGGCTCACCACAAGTTCTTAAATAAAGCCAACTAGACATGAGGAGAGAGCTGCCTGTGGTTGATTGCTGCAAGAGAAAAGTGTGGCGATAAATAAACCAGTGGGAAACATTTAAAGCAACAATTCAAAATGTTGTCCAAAAATTAATCCCATTGGAAAAAAAGGCCGGTGTTTTCAGCCGCCTCCCTGCGGCAGCTTTTCCGCTGACAGATGCGGCAAACCATCTGTGGTGTTCTTTGTGCTGCTATTACTCAGGATGGATTTTGTAGTGTACACAAAGACAACAGAAAGATAAGCCTAATAAACAAAGCTAAATTTATTACACTACTTATTATACAGTTCGATCACTATTCCTAAAACAAGCAAGATTACAACTAAACTACAATCTACACTATACAAACACGTGTCTCATGCACTTTATCTTCAGTTGTTCTCTACTCTGCTCCTATTCTCTCTAGCTCTCTACACTCCTCACACATTCTCCCAGAAGCCTGACAGGTATTCCTATTTATAGGTCTGCTCTCGAGCTCCATCTAATGGTCGGTTAGAGTATTACATGAACCCTTGATGTGCTAGACATTATATCTCGTGTCACACCATCGGTTGCCGGCAGGATCTTCCAGTCCTGCCAAATTCTATGGAGTTTTACATTGCTTACCCATCCTGCCAGTGGGGAACCCACCATGATGGGGCAGCTCCGGCAAGACCAGAAGATCCTGCCAGTGGGAAGGGCTCGAAAATCCTGCCCAAAAGCTCAGCGATAAAGATCCTTCCATGGTTTAGTAATGAAGTGCGGGGCAGTATTGAACTAAAAGAGGAGGCTTAGAATGGTGTGCAAAACAATAGCAAGTCTGAGGATTGGGAGTGTGTTAGAAACCAGGAAAGAGCCAACAAAAACTTTGCAAGCCTCACCCCGAGTTTCTGGTTTCTTTGCTATCCTTGCTGTTGTGTTCATGTTTCTATCCTTGGCCTGCTGCATTGTTCCAATGAATCCAACGCAAGCTCGAGGAGCAGAACCTCATCTTCCAGTTAGGCACTTCCCAGCCTTCTGGACTCAACGCTGAGTTAAACATTCTCAGACCTTGGACTCTGACCCGCCATTTTGATTCTCTTCTTTTTTTTAACCATGTCCTGGCTAATCTTGCTCACTCACTCGGCACAAATGCTTTGATTCCTTACTACAACCCTTACCGTTTCCTTGACTTTTGTTCCATCTAAGCAATTTAATCGCTCATGCCCACTACCCTATCCCAGACTTTCCCTTTTGTTCTTCCTCCCCTCCCCCCTTTTCCCAGCTTAAAAACTCATCATATTTCTACGTTCCTTCAGTTCTGAAGAAGGGTCATCCATTTCTCGCTCTCTGGATACTGCCAGGCCTGAGTATTTCCAGTATTTGCTGTTTTTCAGATTTTCAGTAACCCCAGTACTTTTTTGGTGTGGTCTCTGTTGTCCCACGTATTGACTAAAGAAGCTGTGCTCCACTTGTTGCCTGGTCTCCATCTGATTATAGTAAGCAGTAGCAGAAAAGTATAACCACAGAATTCCTGCAGTACCGAAGGAGGCCATTCGGCCCATCAAGTTTGCACTGACCCTCTGAAAGAGCACTCTACCTAGGCCACTCCCCCACCCTATTCCCATAACCCCACCGAACCTGCACATCTTTGCACACTGAGGAGCAATTTTAGCATGGCCAATCCACCTAACCTGCACATCTTTGGACTGTGGGAGCAAACTGGAGCACCCGGAGGAAACCCACATAGACACGGGAAGAAAGTACAAACTCCACACAATCACCTGAGGTCGGCATTGAACACACTGGTGCTGTGAGGCAGCAGTGCTAACCACTGTACCACCAATGTAGCACGGTAGCATTGTGGTGAACACAATTGCTTCACAGCTCCAGGGTCCCAGGTTCGATTCCGGCTTAGGTCACTGTCTGTGTGGAGTCTGCACATCCTCCCCGTGTGTGCGTGGGTTTCCTCCGGGTGCTCCGGTTTCCTCCCACAGTCCAAAGATGTGCAGGTTAGGTGGATTGGCCATGCTAAATTGCCCCGAGTGACCAAAATTGCCCTTAGTGTTGGGTGGGGTTACTGGGTTATGGGGAAAAGGTGGAGGTGTTGTCCTTGGGAAGGGTGTTCTTTCCAAGAGCTGGTGCAGACTCGATGGGCCGAATGGCCTCCTTCTGCACTGTAAATTCTATGATAATCTATGATTCTATGAAAATGTCCTCTACCGGTTCATGTCAAATGCACACTTTGGTGGGCCTTGTGCCTGTAAATCAGATGGATGCTTGAGTACAGCTGCAGGTGTACAGTTGTATATCAGACCTTGAAGATTGGGATTATCTGACTTTTGATTCAGATTTGTGTTCAGTAGGCTTTCAGTGCATTCAAAATACTGGCAGGATGTGGGTGATGGTGATGGTGGTGGTGGTGATGGGGGGTGGGGGGTGGGGGCAGCTAGGTGGTGTGGAGGTCACTTGGTGGTGGGAAGGGCTTTTAAATTGAAAAATACACTTACTCACATGTCTTTAGCTTGCTCTTAAACTGTCAGGACCTGATAGTAAACTGTAGCATTGTGTACACACTGCACACCCTGTAATAGAGCATTCATACCCACCATAGCAGCAAAATAAAGCAGGTGGTCAGAAATACCATCAATACTTCATTCGCATCTGTGCCAGCACAAGAGATAGCTCTGCTCTGCTCCATCCAAAGGAAGCTTTTGGAAATCTCAAGACAATATTGAGGGGACTGATCCATTGAAACTGATTTCTGACCATTTCTTCTGACCTCTCAGGCCAGGAAAATGGCTGTGCCCATCAGCAAATATCTTGAAAATTGGCCGCATTGTAACTTGTCATTCTGCGAGGTCCTTTGCCAAGGTTCCAATTGCTCTAGTTCTTCCTCATAACTTCTATACTAATGACTAATTTTCTCCTTCACCTTTGCGGTTCCAAATTTTCCATGATATCTTGGTGAGCTTAAGGCCAAGTCTGACCAGGTCACTGCAATCATGACACATCTGACTTGTGACCCAACTGACTTCATAATAATTAATAATGCTGCAAATTTCTTGTTGCCAAATGTATCATCACCTCCAAAAGATCTCTTCAGAGTCTACTCATGACACCCATCTTCTCTGTGAATGTGTAATACCTTGACCTTGTCTGAATTTGATTTCCTTTGCCACTAACTGGGGCAGCACGGTAGCATTGTGGATAGCACAATTGCTTCACAGCTCCAGGGTCCCAGGTTCGATTCCGGCTTGGGTCACTGTCTGTGCGGAGTCTGTGCATCCTCCCCGTGTGTGCGTGGGTTTCCTCCGGGTGCTCCGGTTTGCTCCCACAGTCCAAAGATGTGCAGGTTAGGTGGGTTGGCCATGATAAATTGCCCTTAGTGTCCAAAATTGCCCTTAGTGTTGGGTTGGGTGGGGTTACTGGGTTATGGGGATAGGTTGGGGGTGTGGACTTGGGTAGGGTGCTCTTTCCAGGAGCCGGCGCAGACTCGATGGGCCGAATGGCCTCCTTCTGCATTGTAAATTCTATGAAACATTTGTCAATTTTATCTAATTCATTTTGTCCACTCAGGCTGCTCCCTTCAGCTTGACTGCATACTTAGTTTAGCACCAATATGCAAACTTGGCCAGGTTCCATTGGGTTTGGGGGCAGTATTTCTGTCAAGGTCAGTCCCTGCTGTTATTCTCCTAACAAGTGCTGTTTGCTTTCATGGCTCCATCTGATTCCTTATCCATATACAGGTTTGACTTTGAACTCCTGTGCTTTCAGTTGCAATCACTGTTCGCCGCAAGGATTTCTTTTTTTTGTGGATTTTTCCCGAATTTACATAAACAATTTATTTTGAATTAATTAACTAGTGCATAAATGTCACTCAGGGAGGTGCAGTGCTCTAACTGTGAGATGTGGCAGATCTGTGACGCTTCCAGCTTTCCTGTTGACTATGTCTGCAGGAAGTGTAAACAATGGCAGCTCCTCACTGACCACGTGGTTCAGTTGGAGCAGCAGTTGGATGCACTTCGGAGCATGCAAGTGGCGGAAAGCATGATAGATAGGTGTTATAGAGATGTGGTCACACCCGAGGTGCAGGCAGGCAGATGGGTGACCGCTAGAAAGGGCAGGCAGTCAGTGCAGCAATCCCCTGTGGCTGTTCCCCTCTCTAACAGGTATACCATTTTGGATACTGTTGGGAGACATAGCCTATCAGAGGAAAACAACAGCAGCCAGCACAGTGGCACCACAACTTCCTCTGTTGCTCAGTAGGGGAGGGCAAAGTGCAGAAGAGCAATAGTTATAGGGGACTCGATAGTAAGGGGCACAGATAGGTGCTTCCGTGGAAGAGAAAGAGACTACAGGATGGTGTGTTGCCTCCCTGGTGTCAGGGTCAAGGATGTCTCTGAACGAACACAGGACAGCCTGAAGGGGGAGGGTGAACTGCCAGAGGTCGTAGTACACAGAGGCACTAACGACATAGGCAGGAAGAGTGATGATGTCCTGCAGAAGGAGTGCAGGAGTTAGGCAGTAAGCTAAGAAGCAGGACCTCGAGGGTTGTAATCTCAGGATTATTAGCTGTGTCACCTGCCAGTGAGGCTAGAAATAGGAGGATAGTGCAGCTAAACATGTGGCAAAACCAGTGGTGTAGGATGGCGGGTTTCAGATTTCTGGACCATTGGGATCTCTTCTGGGGCAGGTGCGACAAAGAACAAAGAACAAAGAAATGTACAGCACAGGAACAGGCCCTTCGGCCCTCCAAGCCCGTGCCGACCATGCTGCCCGACTAAACTACAATCTTCTACACTTCCTGGGTCCGTATTTCTCTATTTCTCGAGGAATTAAGGGCTATGGAGAGAGAGCGGGTAAATGGAGTTGAAATCAGCCATGATTGAATGGTGGAGTGGATTCGATGGGCCGAATGGCCTTACTTCCACTCCTATGTCTTATGGTCTTATGGTCTATTGGTCTTATTCCCATCCTATTCATATATTTGTCAAGATGCCCCTTAAATGTCACTATCGTCCCTGCTTCCACCACCTCCTCCGGTAGCGAGTTCCAGGCACCCACTACCCTCTGCGTAAAAAACTTGCTTCGTACATCTACTCTAAACCTTGCCCCTCTCACCTTAAACCTATGCCCCCTAGTAATTGACCTCTCTACCCTGGGGAAAAGCCTCTGACTATCCACTCTGTCTATGCCCCTCATAATTTTGTAGACCTCTATCAGGTCTCCCCTCAACCTCCTTCGTTCCAGTGAGAACAAACCGAGTTTATCCAACCGCTCCTCATAGCTAATGCCCTCCATACCAGGCAACATTCTTGTAACTCTCTTCTGCACCCTCTCTAAAGCCTCCACATCCTTCTGGTAGTGTGGCGACCAGAATTGAACACTATACTCCAAGTGTGGCCTAACTAAGATTCTATACAGCTGCAACATGACTTGCCAATTCTTATACTCAATGCCCTGGCCAATGAAGGAAAGCATGCCGTATGCCTTCTTGACTACCTTCTCCACCTGTGTTGCCCCTTTCAATGACCTGTGGACCTGTACTCCTAGATCTCTTTGACTTTCAATACTCTTGAGGGTTCTACCATTCACTGTATATTCCCTACCTGCATTAGACCTTCCAAAATGCATTACCTCACATTTGTCCGGATTAAACTCCATCTGCCATCTCTCCGCCCAAGTCTCCAAACAATCTAAATCCTGCTGTATCCTCTGACAGTCCTCATCGCTATCCGCAATTCCACCAACCTTTGTGTCGTCTGCAAACTTACTAATCAGACCAGTTACATTTTCCTCCAAATCATTTATATATACTACAAAGAGCAAAGGTCCCAGCACTGATCCCTGTGGAACACCACTGGTCACAGCCCTCCAATTAGAAAAGCATCCTTCCATTGCTACTCTCTGCCTTCTATGACCTAGCCAGTTCTGTATCCACCTTGCCAGCTCACCCCTGATCCCGTGTGACTTCACCTTTTGTACTAGTCTACCATGAGGGACCTTGTCAAAGGCCTTACTGAAGTCCATATAGACAACATCCACTGCCCTACCTGCATCAATCATCTTAGTGACCTCCTCGAAAAACTCTATCAAGTTAGTGAGACACGACCTTCCCTTCACAAAACCGTGCCGCCTCTCACTAATACGTCCATTTGCTTCCAAATGGGAGTAGATCCTGTCTCGAAGAATTCTCTCCAGTAATTTCCCTACCACTGAAGTAAGGCTCACCGGCCTGTAGTTCCCTGGATTATCCTTGCTACCCTTCTTAAACAGAGGAACAACATTGGCTATTCTCCAGTCCTCCGGGACATCCCCTGAAGACAGCGAGGATCCAAAGATTTCTGTCAAGGCCTCAGCAATTTCCGTGTACGTGTACAAAAGGGCGGGTTGCCTTTTAAACTCAAGGGAACCAATTTCCTGGCTAGGAGGTTTGCTAGGGTCACTCGGGAAGATTTAAACTAATATGGCAGGGGGCGGGAACCAGAGCGTCAGCTTAGAAGGTGTCATAATTGAACAAAAATAAGAGAACAACATCACCCTCAGGCAGAGCAAAAAAGGTGACAAGTGTGAGAAGGGAGATGGTCAATGCAGGATTGAGGGTGTTGTACCTTAATGCACACAGCATATGGAACAAGGTAAATTTGCTTGTTGCGTACATTGAAATTGGCTGGTGCGATGTTGTGGGCACCACAGAGACGTGGCTGCAAGGGGATCAGGGCTGGGATCTAAATATACAAGGATATGTGTCCTATCGAAAGGACAGGCAGATGGGCAAAGGGAGTGGGGTTGCATTGTTAGGAAGGAATGAAGTTAAATCGATAGCAAGGAGCATTATAGAATCAGAAGGCATAGAATCTCTGTGGGTAGAGGTAAGGAATCGCAACGGAAAAAGACCCTGATGGGAGTTAGTACAGGCCTCCTAGCAGTAGTCAGGATGTTGGGCAGAAAATAAATCAGGAGATAGAAAAGGCATATAAAAAAGGCAATATCACAATAATCATGGGGGATTTCAATATGCACGTGGACTGGGAAAATCAGGTTGGTAGTGGATCCCAAGAAAAGGAATTTGTGGAATGTTTAAGAGATGGCGTTTTGGAGCAGCTTGTGGTAGAGCCCACTAGGGAACAGGCAATTCTGGATTTGGTGATGTGTAATGAGGCAGATTTGATTAGGGTTTTTAAGGTGACGGAACCCTTAGGGAGCAGTGACCACAATATGATAGAATTTACCCTGCAGTTTTACCTGCAGTTTGAGAGGGAGAAGCTGGAGTCGGAAGTAACGGTATTACAATTAAATAAGGGTAACTACAAAGACTTGAGGGAGGAGCTGGCCAGAGTTAATTGGAAAAGGAGCCTCGCAGGGAAGACAGTGGAACAGCAATGGCAGGAGCTTTTGGGGGTTATTCAGGAGGCACGGCAGAAATTCATCCCAAGGAGAAGGAAACATGCTCAGGGCAGTACAGGAGATCCATGGTTGACGAGGGAAGTCAAGGACAGCATAAAAGCAAAAAGAAAAGCATACAAAGTGGCAAGGATTAGTGGGAAGCCGGAGGATTGGGAATCCTTTAAAAGCGAGCAGAGGACAACTCAAAAAGGTATAAGGGGAGAGTAGATGAAATATGACTGCAAGCTGGTTGGTAATATAAAAGAAGATAGGAAGAGTTTCTTTCAATATATAAAAGGTAATAGAGAGGCAAAAATAGACATTGGACCACTGGAAAATGTGGCTGGAGAAGTAATAATAGGAAACAAAGAGAAAATATCAGCCATGATTGAATGGCGGAGCAGACTCGATGGGCCAAGTGGCCTAATTCTGCTCCTGTGTCTTATGGTCTTAAATGGCAGATGAATTGAACAGTTACTTTGCATCAGTTTTCACGGTGGAATACACCAGTGGGATGCCAGAGCTCCAGGAGAATAAAGGGGCAGAGGTGAGTGCAATGGGCATTACTAAGGAGAAGGTTCTGGGGAAACTGAAAGATTTGTAGGTGGATAAGTCACCTGGACCGGATGGACTACACCCCAGGCTCCTAAAAGAGACAGCTGAGGAGATTGTGGAGGCATTGGTGGTGGTCTTTAAGAAATCACTGGAGGCAGGAAGGGTCCCAGAGGACTGGAAAGTGGCTAATGTGACACCATTGTTTAAGAAGGGAGGGAGGCAGAAGACGGGAAATTATAGGCTGGTTAGCCTGACATTGGTCATTGGTAAGATTTTAGAGTCCGTTATTAAAGATGAGATCGTGGAGTACGTGGAAGTGCATGATAAAATAGAATTGAGTCAGCATGGCTTTGTCAAAGGGAGGTCATGTCTGACAAATCTGTTAGAGTTCTTTGAGGAGGTAACAAGGAAGTTAGACAAAGGAAAACCAGTGGACGTGATTTATTTAGAATTCCAGAAGGCCTTTGACAGGGTGTCGCATAGCAGATTGTTAAATAAGTTAAGAGCCCATGGTGTTCAGGGTAAGATCCTGGCATGGATAGAGGATTGGCTGACTGGCAGAAGGCAGAGGGTGGGGATAAAGGGGTCTTTTTCAGGATGGCAGCTAGTGACTAGTGGTGTGCCTCAGGGGTCAGTGCTGGGACCACAATGTTTCACAATATACATTAATGATCTGGAGGAAGGAACTGAAGGCACTGTTGCTAAGTTTGCAGATGACACAAATATCTATAGAGTGACAGGTAGCATTGAGAAAGCAAGGGGGCTGCAGAAGGATTTGGTGGAAGGGGGCTGCAGAAGGAGAGTGGGCAATGAAGTGGCAAATGAAATACAATGTGGAAAAGTGTGCAGTTATGCACTTTGGAAGGAGGAAATTAGGCATGGAATATTTTCTAAATGGGGAAATGCTTTGGAAATCAGAAGCACAAAGGGACTTGGGAGTCCTTGTCCAAGATTCTTTTAAGGTTAACGTGCAGGTTCAGCCAGCAGTTAAGAAGGCGAATGCAATGTTAGCATTCATGTCAAGAGGGCTTGAATACAAGACCAGGGATGTACTTTTATGGCTGTATAAGGCTTTGGTCAGACCCCATTTGGAGTATTGTGAGCAATTTTGGGCCCCGTATCTAAGGAAGGTTATGCTGGCCTTGGAAAGGTTCCAGATGAGGTTCATAAGAATGATCCCTGGAATGAACAGCTTGTCATATGAGGAACGGTTGAGGACTCTGGATCTGTACTCATTGGAGTTTAGAAGAATGAGGGGAATCTTATTGAAACTTACGGGATACTGCGTGACCTGGATAGAGTGGACATGGAGAGGATGTTTCCACTTGCAGGAAAAACCAGAACCAGAGGACACCATCTGAGACTAAGGGGACGATCCTTTAAAATAGAGGTGAGGAGGAATTTCTTCAGCCAGAGGGTGGTGAATCTGTGGAACTCTTTGCCGCAGAAGGCTGTGGAGGCCAAATCACAGAATGTCTTTAAGACAGAGATAGATAGGTTCTTGATTAATAAGGGGATCAGGGTTATGGGAAGAAGGCAGGAGAATGGAGATGAGAAAAATACCAGCCATGATTGAATGGTGGAGTAGACGCGATGGGCCGAGTTGCCTAATTCTGCTCCTATGTCTGATGGTCTTATGGAATTGTCCCTTCCTCAAAACACAAGGAGAGCAATTAGGACAGATTTTATCTTTTTAACACAATACATTTGTTGTGGATTGGTACATTATCCCATAAAGGTAATCCTCAAGTTTGTTCTTGATGATCAATTCCATTCCTTTAGCAGACATCATTGGGTCTCCAGTTGCCCAGATTAGATTTCCTCCTTGAACAATAGATTCTTTCTTGCTTTGTTTCCACTTGATGATTACTTTTCCAGAATTTAGTGAGTCCTTCATGTGCACTCTCAATATTCCATTTCACAAGCTCTGTCTCCAGTCTGCGTAGAGCACACCTGTGCCCATGGATTTGTTCAGTATTTGAAATAATTGCCTCTTTATCCTAGGATGGTGGTTGTCCACAAAGTGATTTTGTTCACGAACAACCCCCAGACGTTCCTTTAGCCATTTCTCTGTCTCCTTTTGACAGTGCTATTTATGCTTACTGTCATAAGCTTTTCCTAATATTTTTCTTATCTCGTGATGCATATTTCAACAGCCCTTTCCTCTTGCCCACCTCTCACTGTGTAGTATTTTTGCCTGATATTGCTCAAACGAAAATCCCCCTTACACACATATGGACCCAGGTTTTCTTCCCCAAGTCAGGTTTGCAGAGCCAGGAGATTTCCCTGTTCAGCGGACCCAACCTTTCAAAATGTCCATCTGAAGGTCGCGAGGAGGTGGGTCGAAATAGGAGTCAGGCAAATTCTGCTGGGTGCAGCGGCAGGTTGGGCACAAGACCTGCCTCTGTGCTCTGGCACTGTGTTTAAATAAGTAAAAAAAACAAAAAAAACATATCCCCCATCCTTCACCCCTCACTCCTCTCACCACCCGCACACTCTCTATGCCTCATCCATGTCAACCTCTGCCAACCAATGACCCTCATACCCCCATGTCAACTTAGTACCCCTCTACCAACCCTCAATGCCACATACCAACTTGGTGCCCTTTGCCAACCCTATTACCCCCAGATCTCTATGCCAACTGAATGCTCCTCTGCCTACTCATTGCACTATTCCCCATGCTAACATCACACCAATCCACACCCTCTACCCACGTTTCTGTTGCCCGCTCCATGTCAACTCACCCCGTATCCTTGGACAGTCACTTGATGGATTTGACATTTCCTGACTTGACAGCTCTTTAACAGTTCCATGACAGCTGGACAGTTCCAATGAGTTTGTGTGTAAAAAAAATGCATAATCGTGTTCACTTTTAACAACCTTAAAGGGTGCCTTACCTCCCCTGAAGGTGGCCTCGGACCCATCCAAAGGGGTACTGTACATCTCCAAAAGAAGGGGCGGGATTCTCCGACCCCCCACCGGGTCAGAGAATCGCCGGGGGTCGGCGTGAATCCCATCCCCAACGTCCTCCGAATTCTCCGGCCCCGCCAGAAATCGCCCCGCTGTGAATCGCGCCGCCCGCCTCAGAAAATGGCGGGGACCGGCACGACTCAATGGGCCCCGGGGCCACCCGAATTCTGCGGGACGCGATGGGCCGAAGTCCCGCACATTTAATGAGGGTCCCACCGGCGTAAATCAAGGTTGGTCCCTACCAGCTGGACCCAGGGAGATGCCCCCACGGTGGCCTGGCCGTAGATCGGGGCCCACCGATCCGCGGGCGGGCCTGTGCCGTGGGGGCACTCTATTCCTCCGCATCGGCCACTGTGGTTCTCCGCCATGGCCAATGCGGAGACTAACCCTCCCGCGCATGCTGGCGCTCCCGTGTATGTGCCAACTCGCGCCGGCTGGCGGAGGCCCTTCTGCGCCGGTTGGCGTAGCATCAAGCCCCTTCCCCGCCGGCCAGCCAGGCGCAGACCACATCGGGGCGGGCCTAGCCCCTGAAGGTGCGGAGGATTCCACACCTTTGGGGCGGTCCGACGCCGGAGTGGTTCACGCCAATCCTCGGCGCTGGGACCCCCTGCCCCGCCGGGTAGGGGAAAATCCCGCCCAAAGTCTCCCTGACTACTCAAACAAATGCAGCAAATTCAGACGTCGTCTTACCAATTCAAATCTGTACATGTTGTATTTCACAGTCCTGCCATTCCAAAATACCACTTCAGTGGAGGCAGCTGGTGATTTAGGTGGTCAACAGCCTCCTTGAATCACCCCACAAAGGTGGCAAATATTGTGTTCTGGGGCTGGACTTCGAATTTTTGGCCATTTCCAGGATTTTCCCCATGACAAAGAGCCTCTCCGTCATGAAAAAAATCCAGAACAAACTTCCTTTCGGCTTTTTTGCTACCTGAGCTGCCTATCCCTGCAGTGAATGTTTGCCTCTACTTCCTAAATAAACTTGAAATTTTTTCATGTTTTGCTAGAGTCAGGGTGATTCAAATTAGAGACATTTCTGAAAATAGCAAATGTTAATTATGTGTAGACTCAAGTCAACCACGTTAACTCACTGCAGGCGCACTGCATTGAAAATTGCTTGTTGAGCAATTCCTCTGGTTTCATTCCCATGGAAAACGCATATACCTTTTCCATTCTGTTTTATCACCTTTGTCACATTGAAGGCTTAAATTCACAGCAACATGCCACTGAGATGTTGGGTGCACAACCAATTTCTTTCTCTCTCACTCACTCTCTCTCTACCCCTCTTTTTGTCTACGTCCCTCTTTGTTACACTCATCATTTTTGGGGGGGTTTTCTGGTATCCACGTGAAATGAAATGAAATCGCTTATTGTCACAAGTGGGCTTCAAATGAAGTTAGTGTGAAAAGCCCCTAGTCACCACATTCTGGCGCCTGTTCGGGGAGGCTGGTACGGGAATTGAACCGTGCTGCTGGCCTGCCTTGGTCTGCTTTCAAAGCCAGCGATTTAGCCCTGTGTTAAACCAGACCCTTACATACGGGTAACCGAGCATGAGCATATATAATAATCTATGAATTAAGTGTTGGTTAGCACTGGGACTGTGACGCTGAGGACCCGGGTTCGAATCCCGGCCCTGGGTCCCAGTCTGTGTGAAGTTTGCACATTCTCCCCATGTCTGCATGGGTTTCGCCCCCACAATCCAAAGAAGTGCAGGTCAGGTAAATTGGCCACGCTAAATTGTCCCTTAATTGGAAGAAAAATAAATAATTGGGTACTCTAAATTTTTAAAAAATAATAACCTATGAATAAGGAGCCACTTGAGCTTGCTCCGCCATTCAATATGATCATGGCTGATCTGAATGTGTCATTAATTCCACATTTTGCTTATCCCCGATAACCTTTCACTCTTCTGTTAGTCAAGAATCTATCTATCTTTGCCTTAAAACTATTCACTGATCCTGCCTCCAGCGCTCTCCGGTGATATGGAAACATATCATTTCAGTGTCTGGATCTCCCAGTCTCTGTTTTATCAGAGACTGGACGTACCACCAAGAGGCACTTTGGAATGCCTCAGATATCCCACAGAATAGAATAGAATCCCTAAAGTGCAGAAGGAGGCTTTTCAGTCCATTGAATCTGCACCAACCCTCTGAAAGAGCACTCGACCCATGTCCACTTCACTCGTACTCTAAACTGTACATCCCTTAACACGAAGGGGAAATTTAGCAGGGTCAATCCCCCCAACCTGCACATCTTTGGAATGTGGGAGCAAACCGGAGCACCCGATGGAAACCCACGTGGACAAGGGGTGAACATGCATACTCCGCTCAGTCACAAGGCCGAAATTCAACCCGGGTCACTGGCGCTGTGAGGCAGCAGTGCTAACCACTGTTCCACCATGCCACCCTCTCAATTCATTGACTCCTTGGGAAGTTTTTAAAATCCTGATCTAAGTAAACATACAACTGAACCCATCCATGACCTTTACCCCCCCCCCACCCCACCCAACTATTCCCTGACCCAATCTGATTGGTCCCCACCACCTAACTGTGCTCCCTAAACCCCTGACGCCATTCCACCTCCCCGATCCAACCTGACTAATCACTGGCCTGATGCCCCTCTCAACCTAATGACCTCTTGACCCACCTATCCATTAATCCACCTGACCCACCTGTCATTCCACCCACATGCCACCCCATCCAGCTGCCACCCTATCCAGTGACAACCCTACCGACCTGCAAGCTCACCCTTCCCACCCACCCTACCCAATTACCTACCTACACATTCACCCCCTCACCCACCCATTCACTCATATACTCATTTACTGCCACACTGAAAAGTTTTTAAAATCTCCTCAAGTTTCGCAGTGTCTGAGTGAAACGTATCAGACTACGGAATGCTGGGATAACTCAGCAGTTCCGGCAGCATCTGTAGGGAGAGAGAAACAGTGGGCAGGATTCCCCGGCCGTGTTTGCCCGGCCACCGTACAATCCTGCCCGAGGTCAATAGATTTTTCCATTCTAGGCGGCTCGCCGGTGGCATTCTTGCGGTGGGCAGGACAGGAGAATCCAGCCCAGTGTTAATGTCTTGAGTCTGTTTGACTGTTCATCAGAACTAAAGAGAGCAAAAATGTTTTGGATATTGAACTGTAGCTGAGAGAGATTGCACCAAGATGTAGCAACCTTAAGAACAAGAGATAAATGTGTGGGAGTGGGGAGGAATAGAGGGTGTTGGAATTGAGACAATAAATGCAGCAGATATTAAAAATTAGCCGGGATCGAATGATCAGGCCAGAAATGTGGAGCAACATCGTGGCACATTAAAATAGGAACGGAGTGGAAATCCGATGCTGATTGCCTCTCCTTGGAAGATTCGGGCCCTGAATAAAATACCAGAGGGCATTTTGGATTTTCAGAACTATCAGCTTTGATGGATGGGGGTAAATTCTAAGCACATGTCTGAACCCATCTAGTACCTATAGTACACTGCCAAAAACTGAAATGCTTCAATGTATCTACCATTCTTTTCTGACCACCCACAGCTTTGAATGGTACATTTCACTGTTAGTGGACTGTTTGGAAGTTAATGCAGTGGAGTCATTATGTTAACATAAATTACATTTTGAAAGGTACTGAACTGGTCGCATTTAGACATCTGATACAGTTATGCTTTCTCGTCTGTGATGGATATAATGTAACATTAAAATCTCCTTACAAGAAAATGACACCTTGCCAGTATAAGGTTCATTCATTTATTTTATTTGACTCTTGAAATAATAACATTTGTAGAGGTGACTGAGAATAATCCCTGCAGTAATACCTTCCAAATTCAATCTTTTCCCTCTATGCCCACAGCCAGCCCATCATTAACTCCTCTCATTACTCTCGCTGTGTTTTTAGTGAAAGTGCATGTTTAAAAAGTAATTTTACAACTTTGTGCGCCTCAATCATTGGCGAAGCACGTGAAAATGGTGGGTGGGTGCCGACTTTGATTTTCCACCAAGCAGCAGAATTTCCATGAAGTCTTTCCATTGTGTGCTCCCAGTGGGCAGGCCTCCCACCCAATGGTGCAGCTTCAGAACATTTTTCTCTGCGTTCTCAGCATCTTCTTTTCTTCTTTATTCCATACCAATTTTATCCCCTCAGCCTCCTTTACTTAAGATGAGAATTGCTTGCTGCCAGTCACCATGGGATGTGGTGCCCCTCCAGAATATCTGTTGCACATTGTGAAAGGCCCCCAAGCATCGTTATGAAAATAGTTCAGCTGCAGATTTATTGTCATGAGTTCTTGCAGTGCACAAATTGCTCACTGCATTCCCTACATTACAACAGTGACTGAACTATGAAAGTACTTTATTAGCTGTGAAGCTCCCTGCAAGGTCCTGAGATCATGAAAAGTTCTGTCCAAATGCAAGTTCCTTCACTTTCTTTTTTCTTTTCATGCTGGGAGTTTAAGTTGAATAGATTGTACTTAACGCTGTTCAAGGTTTACTTATTTTATTCCTTAACCCAGGAATTCTGAAGACAAGTTTAATTGTCACCGCCACTTCTGTACCGATCGGTTCATTTACCGGAGACCATGGGCCGAATTTCTACCTGGGCTTGGAAAAACCCGAACCTGCGCACTTCCGTGGCTCGCCAAATGCACATCTGTCCCATGTGTGACTTTAGGAGGAATTTTCTTCTTTTCACACAGGAGTTCGGTTCACAATGCATTCTGCAAGCCACAATGGAGTGCACGAGGAATGTCAATACAGAGGCATGATGTGGAGATGCCGGTGTTGGACTGGGGTGAGCACAGTAAGAAGTCATACAACACCAGGTTAAAGTCCAACAGGTTTGTTTCAAATCACTAGCAATTGTCAGGCAGGAATGTTCCCTTCCAGTCGGGGAACACTACAGCAGTCAAGGGCATTCAGCCTCTGAACTTCGGGTGAGCGTTCTCCAAGGTGGCCTTCAGGACGCGTGACAACGCAGAATCACCGAGCAGAAACATATAACCAAGTTCCGCACACATGAGTACAGCCTCAACTGGGACCTTGGATTCATGTCGCATTACATTCACCCTCCACCATCTGGCCTGGGCTTGTGAAATCCTACCAACTGTCCTGGCTTGAGACAATTCACATCTCTTTAACCTGTGATTATCCCTCTCTCCAGTTGCTCCGTCTGGACCTGTAAAGACTTAATTACCTGCAAAGACTTGCATTCAAAGTATCGTCTTGCATCATTGACTTTGTCTATATATATGTTTCTGGAACCCACCTCTTCATTCACCTGAGGAAGGAGCTGTGTTCCGAAAGCTAGTAGTTCAAAACAAACCTGTTGGACTTTAACCTGGTGTTGTAAGACTTCTTACAATACAAAGGCAGTCCACTTAGAAGTCCAGCCTTCGTTCCTGACAGAGCAGAGCAGCTCCCAATATTGTTTAAAGCCACCCCAAACCTTACCCTACTCCCGTCCACCCCATGCCGCCTCACTTTCCCGAACTGCCACCCTGCACCACCTCAGACTCTACCATGCTACTCCATGCCACTTCACATTCCCTCATTCTATTCCTTGCCCTCTCAATCCTCCATGGTATCCCATGTCACCTCACATTCCCTCATACCAACCCGTGTCACCTCTGTATCACCATGTATCTGCCATAGCCAATCACCCAGTATGTACTATGTACATTTCGCAGGAGCAATGCAATAAAATGGGGACCATGACCCCAGCTGGGGTGGGTATAAGTTTTGCACACTAGCCATCGCAGACTGGGCAAAAAGGCCAGAGGAAAATGGTGCTGGGTCAGGAATTCAGAGGAAACCCCGATTTCCTCAACTACAAAAAATCCAACCGTGGCCACTCATCCGGCGAAACCCGCTTTCTCATCCAGACGGATATTTAGCCCTAGACAGTCAGATGTATGGGCTTCCGGTTGCGTGTAACTAAAATGCCCAATTTCCCTGCGGCTGTTAATTATGTAGTGAGCAATTATATTTGGCAACGGATTTACTTTTTCACGTTTAAAAATCTTCTGTTGGCATTTGTAACTCCTCAAACGCACAACTCGAATCTGCAGATCATCCCCCACCCCCCTATCACCCTCCCCCTGCCCCTCCCCCATCATCTCCATTTCAGGTGGACACCCTAACTGTGCCTAAGAGGGTGTGGGTGCCAACTTGCATATCTCTGAGCCCAGAAAGCAAGATGAGGTTAGCAGTGTTACTACTTTATGGGGGACAGAGTGGAGCAATAGGAAATTCAGGCTCTGTTCAATGATGCATCATAACCAAGAGTGAATACTCCTCAGTTGATGTCCATGTACAACGAGAGCCTTGGCTGTTTTGTTTTTACTTCCTGTCCATTACATAAGCGCACTGCAGGGAACCGCAGCTGGCCTCCTGGTGTGTGGGCTTAGCTGAACAAACTGAGGCCAAACGTAGGATTGAACTGAGATCTCTCCAGCCTTTGTGTCTCAGCCATTCATTAGTCACATGCATTGAGCCATTGAGGGGCAGAAGGATCTGTGAGGGAAACAAAATAATGTTTGTTTCAAAACGATTGTTACTGTGAGGTAGCATTGTAGCTTCTGCAGCTGTTTTGACACATACCACTGGAATGATGTGCAATTGTTTGAAGGTCTGATTGTTTACTGAGATAAAACTGTGTCAAATGCTCTGTGGGGCAAGCATAGAGGGGAATAATTGAAACCCATATCTGCAAGGAAGTAAGATGAGAAACTCCAGTCATCTAGAATTAGAATGCGTAAGACATACAACGAAATGTAATGGAAATCCTGTGGGCAGGAGCTGCGGAGGTCGTCATCGCTGAGAGTTAACATTAGCAAGTCTAGCCTGACATTGTTATTATGTTTAGTGAGTTAATATCATATTCATAGTTCTGGATGTGAGAAATAATACCTTGAAAACATCAAAGACAATCAGGTCTGTGCACAGCCATTTAAACACGTTTGAAGCTGTGATGGGCCCACTTTAAATGGATCGCTTGCGTGACCTGCAGGAGAGAGGGCTGCTGTTGGCAATCATTTTGCATAGATTTGCCTTCAAAACCAGGCTTATTCTTCAAGTTTATTTTTGTCCTCGAACACCGGTTTAAAAAGAAGATAAAATTGGTAGCATTTACATGTATGAGTGTAGAAGAAATGTGAGAACCTGCTTGACTTATATTCTGAATCATGTGTCTTTAACACTTGTATAATAAGATCATTTCAGGAATGTGTTAGTGTGAGGTCATGGGCAATGACAGGCAAGGCACAGCAGTGCTTATTACTGTCCTACCCGTCAGCACCACACTGAAATCATGACCCAGAAATTTGGAGCAGGGCATTAAAAGGTGAGTGTCATGAACTGGGACGGCACAGTGGTTAGCACTGCTGCCTCACCACACCAGGGACCAGGTTCAATTCCCGCCTCGGGTGACTGTTTGTGTGGAGTTTGCACTTTCTCCCCATGTCTGCATGAGTTTCCTCCGGGAGCTCCGGCTTCCTCCCACAGTCCAAAGGTGTGAAGGTTAGGTGGATTGGCCGTGCTAAATTGCACCTTGGTGTCCAAAATGCTGTGTTGAGTTATGGGGATAGGGTGAAGAATTCTTCTTCAGAGGATCGGGCAAACTCAATGGGCCAAATGGCCTCCTTCCACACTGTAGGGATTCTATGAACGGAATTATTTTTCTCACCCTTCACATCATCTTTTTGCTCTGCAAATGTGGGGATGTGGGAGAAAAGAGTCAGCAGTGGCACGCAGGGCCAGATGGTCATCTTCTATTCCATAAGTTTCTGTCATTCAATTGGTTTCTAAATTACCGATGTACAAGTTAAGAACGATAGACCGACATCAACAGGATATCTGGGACCTTATCAACATCGGATTTGTCCATCTCCGAGGGCGACAAGGATTTGTCCATCTCCTTAACCAATGAAATTGTAGAGTAGGGAAAAAAATAAGTGAAAAAGTAGTAGGAGGTTGGGTATCAAATGAGATTCATAAAGAGATTCATGTATAGAACCTTAGTTAGGCCACACTTGGAGTATAGTGTTCAATTCTGGTCGCCACACTACCAGAAGGATGTGGAGGCTTTAGAGAGGGTGCAGAAGAGATTTACCAGAATGTTGCCTGGTATGGAGGGCATAAGCTATGAGGAGCGGTTGAATAAACTCGGTTTGTTCTCACTGGAACGAAGGAGGTTGAGGGGCGACCTGATAGAGGTATACAAAATTATGAGGGGCATTGACAGAGTGGATAGCCAGAGGCTTTTCCCCAGGGTAGAGGGGTCAATTACTAGGGGGCATAGGTTTAAGGTGAGAGGGGCAAAGTTTAGAGTAGATGTACGAGGCAAGTTTTTTACGCAGAGGGTAGTGGGTGCCTGGAACTCACTACCGGAGGAGGTAGTGGAGGCAGGGACGATAGGGACATTTAAGGGGCATCTTGACAAATATATGAATAGGATGGGAATAGAAGGATACGGACCCAGGAAGTGTAGAAGATTGTAGTTTAGTCGGGCAGTATGGTCGGCACGGGCTTGGAGGGCCGAAGGGCCTGTTCCTGTGCTGTACATTTCTTTGTTCTTTGTTCTTTGTTCTTTGAGATAAAGAGGGTAAGAAAGATTGGATTAAGAGACTGAAATAAAGAGATAGACAGGAAAAATAAGAAAATAATTGAAACTGGGAGCAGATTACTATCTGTTGGAATGATGCTCCATTGTATCATTGTTCACTCTCTAAGCCTCCTTCCTTGAGTTCATGTCATTAGCAAATCACATAATTAACAGTGTGCATTCAACAGAAATGAGCAACCCTAAATATCTGCCGTCAGACACATTTGTGTTTATCGTGCAAATCCAGCCATTTCTTAGCACACATGGAGATTGATGATCAGCACTCATGTTTCACAAGGTAATAGTTTTTGAAAAATAATTCCAATTAAGGGGCAATTTCACCTATCCTGCACATCTTTGGGTTGTGGGGTGAGACCCACACAGACACGGGGACAATGTGTAAACTCTACATGGACAGTGACCTGGGGACAGGATTGAACCCGGGCCCTCCAGGCCTTGAGTCTGCAGTGCTAACCACTGCGCCACCCTTCGAAAGTTAGTCGTGGAGCGGCGCTAAATAATTAATTTTGAGCTTTTAAACGCAAAGATGATCAGTGAACATTCATAACATAGGTTCTGCTTTCCAAGTCTCTTTCTGGAAGAAACCCAATCAGCATTGATTAAATGTTCTCGGCTTTTAAATGAGTAACCTTTCTGGTTAACTGTTTTCATACAAGTACACTTTTGTTTCCAGACATCTATGCGTGGCACATCCTCTGACAGCACATGAGCTATTTTTCCTTTCAGGCTTTTTTTGGTTGCTTGGATGACTTGTGGCGCAATGGGTAGCTTCCTTACCTCTGAGCCAGTACCTCTGGGTTTGGGTCCCACCCGAGAACTTGATGTCCAAGGGAGGTGTGGTCATAACATGGCCAAACAGGTCCATTTTACGCCTGCAAATCCTTCTGATAATCCTGTGGTGGCAGTAAGAGCGGGAGGGTTCCCTGGTCAGCCATCTGCAGAAGGCAATGGTAGCCCACTGCAGTACCTTGCCAATCATGGACCAACACAGACTTCCATGGTCACCGATGCCCTTTCAGGGCATGGCACCGAGAGTGAACTAAGTAGCATTGTGTTATGACAAGAACCCTGGTGAGCATGCAATCTCAATATTGCCTTATGTGGGGTGACATTGAGAAAGGACCAAATTCTTAACCACACGATGGGCGAGGGAGAGAGAAATGGAAGAGCCTGTTGTCAGGGACAATTGTTACAGACTTCATAGCAACCAGTTACAGAGGAGCATTGGAGTGTAGAAACGAGCCTCCAATCTAAACTCAATGGGATAATACATGATGTGGAGCGAATCCAACCAGAAAGAAAATAATAAAAGCCTGTTTGACTGATCTTGTGCCAGTTTTTTGTTTGCTTTGTATCCCTCAAAGATACTTTCTGTATTGAGAAGTATGTGGTTTATTTTTACAACATAAATACAGCGCATTTCTTTGCAAGTTCGCTCTGATGCTCGACAGTTTTATTCTAACGCTTCTCCTTCCAGTCACTTGAACGCTCATGGAATATCCTATTTGAACTTGTTTTATGTTTCATTGTAATACAAGATTAAACTGAAATGTACATTTTGAAAATTAGCAAAAGCCGGTAACAGTTTGCAAAAAACTGACAAGTAACACATGTCCTTGAATAATAAGCCTGTCCCACATGAAAAATGTCGCACTGAAAATGATTGGAAATAAAGAACTTGCATCTATAAAGCTCCTTTCATGGCATCGGAACCTCGCTGTGCAGCCAATGAGGTATTTTTGAAGTGTAGTCGCTTCTGACATAGGAAACAAGGTGTTTTGCAAGGTTACACAAACAAAAATGAGATCATCTGTTTTTGTGACGTTGACTGAGGGATAAATATTGCCCAAGACTCCATGGGGAACATCCTTGGTCGTATTCAAAATAGTGCCATCATACATAGCTATCTACCTGAGAGGGAAAAGACAGGATTTGTTTAAAACATCCTCCAAAAGACTGCATTTTCAACAGTGTAGCAGTTCTCAAGTTTTTTAAAACATTTTGTCATGAGATGTTGGCATCACTGGCAAGGCTACTATTTGTTGCCCACCATTAATTGCCCTTGAATTGAATAGCTTCGTAGACCATTTCAGTTGAGAGTCATGTGCAGGCCAGACCAGGTAATGATAGCAGGTTTGCTTCCCTAAAGGACATTAGTGCACCAGATGTTTGTGATGATAACCGATGATAGTTTCAGAGGTGCCAATCAAGTAATGTCTTTTGTGGGGGTCAAATGTTTCAACAGGCTAAAGGATCTATGGGCTCTCAGGCAAGGCACAAGATGTATTCTATGCATGAGAAGTCATAGGGTTTGTTTGGGGGGGTAACTTGGCATGGCGACATAAGGGCATACAGGGATTGTTTGGGGGGAAAGCTGAGTGAGTAAGGGACCATATGTACGGCATGAGAGGCATGAGGTGGCACGGTTAGAGCATGATGAATCTATGGGGTGTGAGAGTTGGAGGGCCTTTCTGTTTTTATTATAAGTGGGATAAAATCCCATAGGTGGACCTTTTAAACAGCACTCCTCAACACCCAGCAGCCCCTGTGGCTGCATCTGAACTTTCTCATTGCCTGTTGGAAGGCATAACTGCAGGGCACACCAACCCACCCCCTGCCCCATACCACACACACCCTTTCTCGCTGGCACTTTATCCAGAGGTGGGCAGGCCAAGCTGGGAATTGTCCCAACTCCAACTATCCTGGATGAAAATCCAGCCCAGTATCTCTGCAGTTGCATTGCGCATCCAGCTTCAGGAGCAGGCTGTAAATTGAGCTTTCCAAATGTTGCACCATGAGAACAACTGGTGCACTTCCAGGGATTCTGGGATTCTGGGATTTGCACTGTTGCTTCACAGCGCCAGGGTCCTAGGTTCGATTCCTGGCTCGGGTCAGTGTCTGTGCGGAGTCTGCACACTCTCCCCATGTCTGCGTGGGTTTCCTCCGGGTGCTCCGGTTTCCTCCCACAAGTCCCGAAAGACATGCTTGTTAGGTGAATTGGACATTCTAAATTTTCCCTCTGTGTACCCGAACAGGCGCCGGAGTGTGGCGACCAGGAGCTTTTCACAATAACTTCATTGCAATGTTAATATAAGCCTACATGTAGCAATAATAAAGATTATTATTCGGCGATTGGGCGGAGAATGGATTTCCACATAACACCTCCCGAAGTTTGAAATTAGATGCACAATATTTAATACATGCTGCACTATTTTGTTAGCTTCCTTGCAAGTCTCTGCAAAAGACTCACAAAGGGCAGCATGGTAGCACAGTGGGTAGCACTGTCGCTTCACAGCTCCAGGTACCAAGTTCGATTCCCGGCTTGGGCCACTGTCTGTGCGGAGTCTGCATGTTCACGTCGTGTCTGCGTGGGTTTCCTCCGGGAGCTCCGGTTTCCTCCCACAATCCAAAGACGTGCAAGTTAGGTGCATTGGCCATGCAAAATTGCCCTTCATCTCCAAAGGGGTTGGGTGGGGTTGCTGGGTTACAGATATGGGGCGGAGGTGTGGGCTTAAATCGGGTGCTCTTTCCAAGGGCCGGTGCAGAGGCGATGGGCCGAATTGCCTCCGTCTGCACTGTAAATTCTATGTCTATGGATATGTTATACTATAGATTTTACTGGGATGAAGCTATCTAGGATAAAGTTAATGACAAGGGGTGTTATGTTATGCTGTTTTATTAACATAAGTTGCTACTGACCATAGACGACGTTGAAAGACACTCCAGTCCTTGAAGTAAGTTGAAAGGATTTATTCAGTAACAACAACTAGATAAATAAGTTCAACACTGCTGATCTAACTCCTGTAAGTCAGTGATAATGACTAACTGTATAACTGGGATCTAGGCCACATGTGGTGACCCAGCCTGAGATCTAAACTATTCTGGTGCTTATCCTACAGTCCCTGCCAGGAGAGAGAGGGAAGGTCCAGTGTGTGACTGGTTTTATAATGAGTTGTGTAGTGCCCTCTAGTGGTCGTGCCACTGCCGGGTGTTCTAATTAACCCCTTAGTTTCATGTCAGTCGACATATCATTGCAACGGGGAGTTGGTCTTGCCCCTGTAAACTTCAAGATGGCTGACAGCCCTCAGCTGCCTGAACTGCTGTCGCTTTTCATTGCTCTTTATCTTACAATGTTTGTGTTGTCGTGTAACCATGGGATCAAGTTTCAAAGTGCGAATCTTCCGGGGGTTGGGGGGACCATGGAACACCAACTTCCCCACCAGTGGGTGGAGGCCCACCCAGAAGGGGCTCGTAAGACCGAGCATTAAAGCGGCTCCAACAGGGACCAGCATGTTGGCTGTTCAACAGATCGGTATAGTATAAATAGTTTGCTGACGTGAGCAGACTTTATGTTACCTTAATTAAATCTATGTTTTCCCTGCCACTGGCTTCCTGGTCATTAGAGCGAACAACATCTATTTTGTGCAAATCATATTCGACTCTATACAATAGTAACAGGAAGATAGAAAAATGCCTGAGAGATAAATTTGCATTTAAAGTAAGTAAAGTCACCATCATCCCAGATGACCAAAGGCTGCTTTTCCCTTTAGTGGGGAGAGCTGACTGGTGGTGATTTAACCTGAGGATCACCACACCTCAGACGAGGGGCAAGGTGGGCCTTCATCAATTAACTCAGCTGGTAGGGGAATAGAACCCATGCTCTTGGCGTTTCTCTGCATCACAAATCAGCTGTCCAGCCAACTGAGCTAAACCGTCCCACACTCATGTGCCCATTGAATGTATTAGCACTGGTTGAAATGAAATAAGGTGCTTAATTTCATATTCAGGTGTTGAAAGTTCAAAAGAAAGGAAAAGAAGAGGTGATCAGATATTTTTGGGAACGTTATAAAAGTACAAATAATAATGTATTGTTTATTACTACAGGATAGTATAAAATAGAGCAAAGCAGCAGAATAATGTGGTAGAGAGGGAGCTGGTACTTGCACATAAATCACAAAAAGTCAGCTTGCAGATACAGTAATTAGGAAGGCAAAGAGAATGTTCGCCTTTGGGAGATGGAGTAAAAAATCAGGGAGGCCTTGCTACAATGAGGAGACCACACTTAAAGTACAGTCCACACATTTGGTCACCGTATGTAAGGAGAGGTGTACTTACTTAGAGGCAGTTCAGAGGAGGTTTACGAGGATTCTTGGGATGAAGGGGTTGTGTTATGAGGAAAAGTTGAGCAGGAGTTTAGAAGAATGAGAGGTGGTTTCATCAACATCACAGAAGGAGGCCATTTGGCCCATCGAGTCTGCGCCGGCCCCTGCTCCGAAACAGCACCCTACCTAGGCCCAATCCCCCATCCTTATCCCCGTAACCCTACCAATGCTTTGGGCAATATTAGCATGGACAATTCACCTAACCTGCACATCCATGGAGTATGGGAGGAAACTGGAGCACCCAGAGGAAACCCACGTAGACACGGGGATAACATGCAAAGTCCACACAGACAATCATCCAAGGCTGGAATTGAATCTAGCACCCTGGCGCCATGAAGCATATAATAGCCCCATATCAAAGAAGTTCCAGGCGACCAGTGACTGGGAGACACATCCTACAATCCCGCACCTAGCCTCTTTATACACAGTTACATCAACCATCGTTAGGACCATACTCGGCTCCCTTTTACAGGTTTGCTGTGCATTCCACCCCCAAGTCCCTCAGTTCTTGAGTTGGCAAGGTCAAGGTCCCGCTGTGAAAAGAGAAATCTACCCTAATTCTGTGCTTAAATGGCTTCAATGCATATGTTTGATGTTCCCTCATTTATCTAACGCAAAACATTTTCTCACCTGGATTGAATCCAATCGTTTCATTTTTTGGTAGGCCACAATCAAGCATCTAAAATGTCCAAGCTCTTCTGGAATAAAAAATTGCAGCTCTCTAAGCCTATTCATTAACTCAGGGTCAGGTTGACACACAAAGTCTTAAATCCAAGAGCAGCAACGAAAAGAATTATGTCTACTGAGAGTGGGTATACCTCCCAGGTCAATCTGCATTCCCTGTCCTATCAATCAGCTGGCACCACAGACTATTCTCGCCCAAGGCCGACACGTGCCAGCATTCTGTCAACGTGACTCAGAAAGGAACTGCAATCCACCCTCCGTCCCAGCAGGTAACGACTGACTTTTGCTCAGCATGGTGAAGAACAGCGACTTCTTTCCATTGTGCATTTGTCAAGTTGCCATCAGGCTTTAAAACTAAAAGGGAGCTGACAAGACGAATGTCCAAGGCTGTATAATCTACAACCGCAGCACATCAAGTAACGGTTTGTATAATAGACGGGGTTACATTATCCAAAACAAACTGCTTTCCCCAGCAAGGTTGCAGTACATTTTTACACATAAAATAAACATGAGACTCTCATTAATAATCTTAAAAAATATTTATTGTTTATACCAACTGCAATCTTGTAAAGTTGATTTGCCTTGCTATAGAAGCTATACAATCTGTGAAAGGTAATTAGTACAGAACAATCCCCCAATCCAATTTCAAATGTTATATATAGCAGGGTTAATGTGGATCTTCACCTTTACCGGGGAAATTTATTCCTCCACGGTGTCAGGCCTATGCACATGTGAAAAAATCATTTCTAAGTTGAGAAAAAAATGTTTCTTTGCATTTTCTCCTTTGAGTGCAAGAAACTGTGAATAGAAATTTCACTGACAATCCCCTCCAGGATATATTATCTTTGAAAACTGATATTACCACCAGGACTCGCAACACTACTCTGGCGTAGGTACCGCAGTGCAGACTCCACATTTATTAATCTGATATGTCCGTGAAGTGACAGCAACTGTGATCGCACCTCTGCTCATTAAAGCCTGCTAAAATTAACACCGTTTCCACTTATAAACCTGTGAGCTATTATTTGCTCAATTATTTTCCTTCTGATGCTTTCAGTGTAGCTGTACTGTTCGGCCCTTTCTCTCAGTCTTATTGCGTTGGCGGCTTTGAGCAACTCTTAAATGCATCACTGAAGAGTTCAAACATACTGCTGACTCATGGGAGACCCTGGTTCGTGATCAACTGTTGTAACCCGCACGGGTCTTACAGGGTTAGATGATTAATTGCCCCATGGATCCTGCAGTGTACGAGCTCCCCCCCGACAAGGAGGCGGGGGACTCTTCACAATACTTAGCTTTGTATCAATAGAGTCAGCCAGTAAGGCACTGACTCAAGAAGACCCAGTAGGGACATACTGGAGCTGTAGATAATAGTTAGAGTGAAAGAAAGTAAATTGTGTTTGTACCAAACTCGGTGTGGACTCCTCGTTGCCCTTACATAACCACCGAAAATGGAAAAAGTTCATTTGGAAGGCACCATACATGTCGAGAGTCTTGTTTGGGAACGCGCAGTTGCGAGGAAAGCGAGGCTTCAGAGGGGGTGTACAAACATTCAAATGACCCGTCTACCCAAACTGTCAAGCACCACCTGCCCACATGTGGCAGAATCTGCAGATCAGGTAATGGACTTAGCAGCCATTTTAGAACCCACTGAACCTGAGTGAAGCAAGTCATCCTCATTTGGAATGCCATAGCAGAACAAGAAGAAGAAGAAGAAGAAGAAAAAAACAAGAAAGATTGTACAAGAACTGAAACTCACAATAGGATGATGCCAACTTTCCTGTTTTTTTGAATGGCAACTCATCTACATTCTCACTGTACAAGATTTATGCATCAAAATTCAGTGCTGAAACGTTAACTCACTTAAGATAGAATGAGACATGTGATCATGAGGACTGGCCTTGGAACCAAATAAGGCAGATTTCCCTTTACTGAAAGTCCTCTCTGAGGTTTACTGGTCAACCATGAATGAGAAATATGTATTAATTTATCAGATCCACAAGTAGCTCCATTGAAATTGAGTGCAGGTTCAATGCCATGCAAAGTGTAGCAGTCTTTCTGTGAAAATACTTGGGTTATTTTTGATATGCAGTCCTATATTTCACATCATTTCACGCTTCAAGCCAAATAGCTAGACTCATTTGGAGTGATTTGAAGAAGTAGAAGCTGAAGATCCAACGCAATAACTACTTCCTGAACTTGTTCTGACTATTGAGTTGAAAATTCTGGAAGGGTCTATTCCAGACATCTTTCTTCACGTGGCTTTCTGCTCCACACTCTGGTCATTGATTTCCCAACATTTCAATCTACATGATGTGCCTCCTTCCCACACTAATCTGAAAGTGAAAAGCTTCTTCATTCCCCAGTCGAATGAGTCTGGATTGTCAGTTAAACAACCTTTTATCCACCATTGAAAGAAGTTTTCGGTGAATAAACTGAAGGGTTCAAGGAAAATGTGGTGAGCACTTTTCTTTTCTTCTGGGCTGTCTGCGGAAGTGTCCTGCAGATAACCATAGATTCCTGGAGACTCCAGACTAAATTTAGAGAGTTGACAATCTTATCATAGGAGCATAAGAAGTAGAAGAGTGGGCGGCACGGTAGCACAGTGATTAGCACTATGGCTTCACAGCTCCAGGGTCCCAGGTTCAATTCCCGGCTTGGGTCACTGTCTGTGCGGAGTCTGCACGTTCTCCCTGTGTCTGCGTGGGTTTCCTCCGGGTGCTCCCGTTTCCTCCCACAGGTCCAAAAGATGTGCAGGTTAGATGGATTGGCCATGCTAAATTGCCCCTTAGTGTCCAAAAAGGTTAGGAGGGGTTACTGGGTTACAGGGATAGGGTGGAAGTGTGGGCATAAGTGGGGTAGTTGGGTGGTCTTTCCAAGGGTCGGTGCAGACTCGATGGGCCAAATGGCCTCCTTCTGCACTGTAAAGTTCTATGTTTAATTTGGACCTGCTCTGCCGGTCAATGAGATTTTGGTTGAACTGATACAGGTGTAACTGTACATTCCTGACTGTACTCATATTCCCTGACTCTCTTGTCAATCTAAATTCTGTCGAACTCAGCCTTGAATATTTTCAATGACGCAGGCCTATCTGTTCGCTGGGGGAGAATTCCAAATTTCTTTTTTTTTAAATATATTGATTGAAGTTTTTAAACACAATTTTTCTCCCTTACAAACAATAACCCCCCCGCCCCCCCCGTAACTAAAAAAACGAGAAATCGCGCAGAGCAAGATATATACATGGCAAAATGATATATTTACACAGCTTTGTACACTGGCCCTCACCCGTACGTGCCAGTTTCCCCAACCCTTCATGTTATCTCTTGCTCATCCACCCTCCCAGGCAGTCCCCCCGCCCCCCCCCCCCCACCCCCAAGGTTGCTTCTGCTGCTGACCGACCTTCCTCTAACGCTCCGCGAGATAGTCTAGGAACGGTTGCCGCCGCCTGTAGAACCCCTGCGCAGACCCTCTCAAGGCGAACTTAATCCTCTACAACTTTATGAACCCAGCCATATCATTTATTCTGGCCTCCAGGCTGGGGGGCTTCGCCTCCTTCCACATTAGCAAGATCCTTCGCCGGGCTACTAGGGAGGCAAAGGCCAGAATGCCGGCCTCTTTCGCCTCCTGCGCTCCCGGTTCGTCCACTACTCCAAATATTGCTAGCCCCCAGCTTGGCTTGACAGAATTCCAAATTTCAACCACCGACTGAGAAAAAGCTTCCTCTTCATCTCCGTCTTAAATGGGAAACCTTTCATTGTTTTTTTTATTATTCGTTCATGGGACTGGGCGTCACAGGCTGTGCTCGCATTTATTGCCATCCCTAATTGCCCTTGAAGGACAGTTAAGTGTCAATCAAACTACATGAAACTATGTCCCCTCGATATGGACATCCCTCAGGAAAGAGAACAGCCCTTAGCGTGTACCCTGTCAATCCCCCTCAGAATCTTATGTTTCATCCCAGAGATTCCTTCACCTCTTAAATTGCAGCGCTTTTTTTTTCTCTATGTCTGGCTGGTTGGGGAAATGGCTGGAAGTGCAGTGTGGGGTCGTCACTTGTGTATGTTGTACCATGGTATTTGAGGCAGCTGGTCATTCTCTCTCTGACATTTTCATCTGTTCTTAACAAAGATTAAAGAAAATTCTTCGATCCTTAAGAAAGACACAGCACACAAAAATGCCGTTTGGCCAATCATGCCTGTCCGAATTCTTTGATAGACACAATCAGCCCCACTCCCCTGCGCTTTCCCTATAGCACTGTGAATTTTTACTCTTCAAATATTTGTCTAATTTCTCTTTGAACATGACCTTTTCAGGTAGTGCAGAGCAAATCCCAATCTGGGCAAAGAAAAAGTCCTCATTTAATCACTGACTTGTCTTAAGCCTTTAACATTTGCGTACAGACACCACCTAGGTATCTCTGTTCTGACAACCATTGTACCATTGCCCATTTCACCAGTCTGTGTACATCCCACTGTGGTGTAGGAACGCCCACAGTGCTGTTCGAGAGGGAGTTCCAGGAATTGACCCAGTGACAGTGAAGGAACGGCTATATAATTCCAAGTCAGAATTCCAAATGTCTTGGAGTGAAACCTCCAGATAGTGGTGTTCTCATGCATCTGTTGCCCTTGTCTGTCTAGATGGTAGTGGCTTTGTGTTTAGAAGGTGCTGTCTAAGAAGCCTTGGTGAGTTTCAGTGGTGCATCTT
This sequence comes from Scyliorhinus torazame, assembly GCF_047496885.1. Lineage (NCBI taxonomy): Eukaryota > Metazoa > Chordata > Chondrichthyes > Carcharhiniformes > Scyliorhinidae > Scyliorhinus > Scyliorhinus torazame. The sequence continues at coordinate 62,836,190 of NC_092728.1, forward strand.
GTAGATGGTACACACTTCTGCCACTGTCTGTCAGTTATGGAGGGAGTCAATGTTTGTGGAAGGGATGCCAATTAAACAGACTGCTTTGTCCTGGATGGTGTCAAGTTTCCAGGGTGTTGGTGGAGCTGCATTCATCCAGGAAAATGGAGTGCATTCCATCACACTCCTGACTTGCGCCTTGTAGATGGTGGGCAGACTTTGGGGAGTCAGGAGGTGAGTTACACACCGCAGAATTCCTATTCTCTGACCTGCTCTTGTAGACAAATGGCTGTTGTATTTATAAGGCTACTCCAATTGAGTTTTTGGACCCTGCTCCCATTAGCGGGTTTGAAGGAGGAGAGGGAGCATGTTAAGTCCAGCAGGAGGACCGCATCCACTGTTTGCCCACCCACCCCTGCCTACACCTCAGATTTACCAGCTGCGGGGCTGTCATCACTGAAGCTCAATTCAGTAATTGATAAAGGTTTGGCATAACTTCCTTGATTTTATACTCTTCCTCAGTTAATAAATCCAAGGATTTAAATCAAAAGTTGATCTTTTCTTGACACCTTGCTATAACTGTAGCATTATATTCTGTAGTCTCTCCTTCCTTCCCTATGTACGGTGTGCATTGTTTGTACAGCATGCAAGAAACAATACTTTTCACTGTAAACTAATACATGTGACAATAATAAATCAAATCAAATCAAATCAAACACCTGCCAATCGGCCAACTCAGACCTTTATTGGACAATTCATTCCCATTGAAAACCCTCATCCCACTGCAGCTGGCATAAAACTGGCATTGGGAGAGGCCCATACCATACATGCAGCGCAGCCAGTTTCCCCGTATGGGGGAGGAGGGTACGTCTCCGCTTGACAGACCCCTGGGCTTATTGCAGGGCCAACTCAAGGTGTTAGTCCCCTGGTTTCCCTACCCTCCCCCCCCCCCCCAGCTTTTTGAGCCCAAGCTGACTACATACCCAGCGAGGCTCCTAAACACTGACCCAAATCCTGACCGAACACCGCATGTCCCTCTCTGTCCTGAAGCGTTGGAGCTTTGGGGAGGCGCTGGCCTCTAATTGGCAGGATGCTCTCTGAGGAGGGATATGCTCACCCAGGAATGTGGCAAACCCACCTCGGCATAGTAACAGCCATCGGCTGTGGGGAGAGCCTATGTTTCCATCGGCAGGCTTCCCGCCGATTTTTGAGAAGGGGCACGAGGAAGTTTCCACCTGTAGACTTCAGTCTGTATTGACTCTTGTAGTGTAGGACATTTGCACACAGCAAGATCCCACAAACAGCAATGTTGCAAAGACCCAAATCACCTGATTTGTTTGTATTTGTTAATATTATGTAAGTGTGGCCTCGACGGGGCGTCTTCGCTGAGGTCGAAATGATCGGCAAAGTGCCGTTGAATACCGTGGTGTTGTTTGGAGTTGCAGGTGCCAAGAAACACCCCGCTCGACATTCCCGAAACCAGACTCTGTTTTCTTCCGGTTCCTTGTTAAGGCATTTTTTTTATTAACATGCTGCCATTTGACTCACAATATATGAGTCTATCAGTATCCTCCTCCATTGTTTACCATAGACTGCAGACTTTGAAATTATGTATTCCCAAGTGCAATACATTAACATACATGGAAAAGTCCCAATAGTGACTCCCAGGGAACATTGCTGTATATTTACCTCCAGTATGAAAAACAACCATCGACTATGACTCTTTGTTTTCTGTTTCAAAGCTAATTGTTCTCTTCATATTGTCTATCTTTTTAGTTTTTTTGACTTTAGCTTTGGTTGCAAATCTGTTATGTTATGGGGCAACATGGTGGCACAGTGGTTAGCACCGCTGCCTCACAGCTCCAGGGAGCTGGGTTCAATTCCAACCTCGGGTGACTGACTGTGGAGTTTGCACTTTCTCCCCGTGTCTGGGTGGGTTTCCTCCGAGTGCTCCGGTTTCCTCCCACAGCCCAAAGATGTGCAGGTTAGGTGGATTGGCCAAATCAATCATACTTTCTTCATCAATGCTTCCTTTTACTTCATCAAAAGCTTCAACTAAGTTAGTCAAACAAGATTTGCCTTTAACAAATAAAATTCATTCTGACGTACATTTTTTAGCCCACGGATTTCCATATTATTGTCTCTAAGCATTCCTTAATCAGCAATTTTGAGCTGACTGGTCTCTAATTGTTGGGTTTTTTCCACTCCCTGCTTTTAAATCGGGAGGTGGTATTATGCTAATATATGCCAGATACTTCATCACCATTTCCGCATTGTGTTTATTTATTGATCAGAAATAAATTAGGGCATGCCACAGAACAAAATATTATTTGCTTAACAAAATAACTTACTTTCCTTAATTATAAAATATTACCAATGTGGCATCTCACCACATTTAGTGTTTGCAAATTGTATTGAAGCAGATTTTTGTTTCCAATAAAACTTTTAAGTTTAATAACAAACCTGGGACTTTGTCTCTCACTGATCAACTCTTTTTATCAGGGGCTGGTGTTATGGGCCAGGGTTTAGAGAACCCCAAAGTGTATCATGGAGTTCATCTGACCCACAACTTTTAATGGATTGTGGTATGGGGAGCACATGGCCCACTCTACAGGTGCAGTACAGCAGAAATGGAAAAGTATTTTTCAAAGCAAAACAATGTTTATTCTATGAACTCAAGTTAACCTTTTCAAAACATACAGTGAACATCTTAGCAGCCATCAATTGAAATACAACCCCCAAAGAATACAACACTAAGTAAACCTTTAAGCTTTCCATTTAACATTCATAAGACTTAAAACACCTTTAACCAGAAGCACATCAGGTTAAAGTCATTACTGTTATTGTTTTAAATCACCAGGATCGGTTTACAGTCTTTAGATTACAGAGAGAGGTCCATACACCTTCTGGCTGTGACTGAAGCTATCCAGCTCTGAAAACGAAACTAAAACACACCCTGCAGCAAACAGCCTAAAATGAAAGTAAAAAGCTGACAGACAGCCCAGCTCCACCCACTCTCTGACATCACTGCAGTAATAAACACCCATTTCTTAAAGGTACTCTCACTACAGATACTTATATACACACCCATTTATAAACACCCATTTCTTAAAGGCACTCTCACATGACACTAGGTGCTTTCCATATAGCTACATGCTTTCTTTATGCATACAACAGAGCTACTTGTGTAAGTGGTTATATTTAGCCATCTATGGCTCAGACTATCACCATGATCAAGAGCTTTCCACCGAGACGGAATGGCAGAAGAAGCTGAAAATCACAAGTCCTCCCCCCTGAAACTGCCACTTGCCATTTTGATGGGGCATGGCACATTACAAGCATGTGGGAATGACAGAGGCAGCTGGACATTTAAATCATCAGCTGCAACCACTGAAGTGGATCTGTGGCAGGTCAGGAGTATGAAACACAAATTTTGCAGATTAAAGCAGGTAAGAATAGGTCTGAAGTCTGGAGATTCATTTGGCCAGCCAGTGTACCTCTTTGGAAAAATAATGTACCATTTTGAAACTGGGTCCCAGGAGAGCTATTGGGGAGGTAAGGTGCCTTTTGGTGGAGATCAGGTACTTTTGGAACTGTTAAAATTAAGCACTGATGTCCATAAAAAGTGCATAAACCCATTACTGTCAAGCTCATTGGAACTGTCAGCAGACGTATCAAAATCAACTGACAAAACATTATGAAACACCTGCCAAAGGAACCAGTCAAACCCTCAATGCATTTAAAAGTCCTGCCCTTTAAATCATTGGAAAAGAGTCTCTGGAGTGTAGAACCATGAATTCCAAAGCTTGTTGTTATAAGGGATTGTGCAATTAAATGAAATGTTTGTTGTTATAACGCTTTATTTAGCCGGAGGAATATAAATATAATAAATTAGTTTTTAACAAATGGAAATGCTTTTTTCAATGTAGCGAAGTCTACAATAGACACTTGGAACAGTATTTGACCCCATCTCTGCATAAGACATAATGTCGACCCATGGTGGTTACAAGGTGTGTTGGCATGAGTTGGTACTCAATTGGCATAAGGGCTACAAAAGGCCATGGGATATGGGTGGATGGACAAAGGTTTGCAAGGAGGGTGTGAGGTGCCATGTGGGATGAGTTGTATGCAGAGCTTGGCATGAATGGTATGAAGAGTATGAAAGGTTATAGGGAGGGTGGGCAGGCAAAGAAGTACTTTGGGTTGGCATGAATGGGGCATTGGAAATGTTTGAGGGGGCTGAGGAGCAAGGGCTGGAGGGATGTTTCATGTTTTAATAGTCATTATTAAATTTTGGACACAGTGTAAGATCCTCACAGCAGGCCTTCTGCCCAACATGTCTCTGTACCCTGCACTCTACCCAGGGCAACTTCTAATCCAGTGTGAAACTAAGTAGGAAAATTTAAAATCAGCGCTGCATTCAAATAGCCTCCATTTTTGCTGGAACAAGGGACTTCTTTTCTTTATTCTTACATGGGATGCAGCCATCACTGGCAAGGCCAGCCTTTGTTTGCCCATCGCGAATTACCTTTGAACTGCATGGCTTGATAGGGGGCAGTGGACAGTTATGGGTCAAAAGACTTTGCTGTGGGTCTGGAGTCACATGTAGACCAGACTGGATTGCATACTTTCTTCCCTAAAGGATACTGGTGAACCAGGTGTGTTTTTACAATAATCAGTGAAAGTTCGTCACCACCATGGTCACATTCATTCAGTCTAGATTTCAATTCCAGATTTATTGATTGAACTTAAATTGCACCAGCTGCCATGGCGGGATTTGAATTTATGTCCCCAGAGTATTAGCCTGAGTCTCTCGATGACTTGTCCATAAACGGGAATATGTGTGTTATAAATGTTTACAATAGACGTAAATGCTGACGAAGGGTTCATAAAGTCTGTCATAATGTCACGCTGCAAAGTCATTAAAATAAGCCGCCCTTTAAAAATTGGAGAAACTGCCTGCCTTTTGTCTTTGGGTTGTAAAGAAATCCATGTAACCAGTTTCAATAGCTATTGACATACCACTGAATGCTATAATTATAGATTTATTAATGCTTAAGTACTTACCATAGTTTATCAATCTCAGTGAGGGGCTGTAAATTCACAGATTCATTGACAGTTCCAAGTGGCTATTAAAGGATTAGGGATTTGACGTGTTATGAATAGACATCTGTTCTCATAAGTAGTTAAGTAGTTGGAGAGATTTAAATGTATTGAATGGATTTTCCTGAATTAGAGTTTTTTTCATACAATGAAGTTTATAATGGTTATTTAGTACTTTATTTTATTCCATCTCAGCATGGCTCCTGAGGTATGTTCATGGTGCATACTTTGTGAGTTGGCATGGAGGATGTGGGTGGGCAGGTATTGGTTGGTACCACGTTGGTATAGGGGCTATGATGGACTATGGGGATGGGCTGGGGGTGGTCATGGATTGGTTTGGGTTATGTGATGTTTCAGCATATTATGCACTTGCAGTGAATACTTCAAAATTTTGAGAATACACACACCATTGACAGTCCTGAGTCTTGAGCGTGCACTTCATTAAATATGGACATTCTAAATTATCTGGGTAGTTCCCTTTTTCAGGATGGACTTCAACCAAAGAACTAAATTCTAATTGACTGGTCTTTCTATTTCACCATTAAAAAAGAAACATTGAAACTCAATGGATGTTAAATAAATATGTGTAATCAGCCATCCACCCCTTTTAGAAAAAGGAGTTCAAACTTGTACAAGTCACACGGAAGGAATCCAATATGTAGGCCATTTAAAAAATAACAGCAACAATGTTTCCTGCAGAGTTCCATAAAAAAGCTATGACGAATGTAAGAAATTGATAGATATATATATTGTATTTTATATCTGTTGCAATAAGTTTTTGTTTACTTCGTTTAAGGTATATATTTATTGCAGTAATATTGTTAAATAATTTAGGTTAAGGAATCTAGACTGTATGTGTGCTACAGCTGCAAGTAATAGGTCATTGAAGGTAAGGTAAATATTAATTTTAATGATTTATTTGTTCACAAAAAGATGCCTGATGGAATGTTCTGATTGCTGGCGATTCCCTGGGGAGTGGATCATTTATGAGGGATTGTATATAGTCGTAGCTAAACAGGTGCTGGAACATCATAATGGGATATAGATGATGTAAATAATGAGAGGAGCCAGGTCTGTCTGCAGTTTTGCAGTCTGTTATAGGTTTTAAATTGGACAGCAATTTTGCCAAATACTGCCAGGTTGAGCAGAGTCTTCTGACAAGGCAGAAGAATTATCAAGTTGTTTTTGAAAGGTTCGCTTGCCAATTGTATCTACACAAGCAAACCTGTTCTGTTAACTTTATTTATATGTGGAATTTGAACTGTATTAGGGTTTATTGGTTGGAATACATATAGTGCAGGTGTAAGGTGTAAGTTTATGCTTTTTCTTGTGTTTAAGAAATGTTTAACTGATAATTGTGAAGCAATTTTATTTGATCTTAATGTGGTTAATTCTGTGTTTAAGTTAACGTTTGTTTTAACATAAAAAATAACTGGTGGTCGGAATCATCACTCTTGGGGTGAATTATCCTTCCCTCACTGCTTTACAAATTAAAAAGAAAACCTATTTGGTGTTCTTATCTGCTATCCTAACAAATGTTGGGGTGTGGTCTGGGACCAGAATGACGCCATCAAACTAACTGTGAGTCATTTAAGCAACCATGGTAATAAACAGGAATACATTGAGAGAACGGAAATATCAACCCCCAATCCCCCCTCCGAACCTGTTACAATTTTGAGTTCACATGAGAACCAATCTCCTGGACCTTTGACTAAATGAAGCCTCTGAGAACCCTCTACTTTACAAGACCGTCACGTCAACTAAAACATCAACTCATCAACTTGCCATGCATGAGCGCAAGATAGTCATACATTGTAATTGGACTGTTTTACCTTCACCGGCATCTAATGTTTGTGTGTGTGAGTTGAATAAGAGAGACTTATGTTTTAAATCTCCGGGACAAGTGCGTGAGAATAAATAACTTTTTTCATGTAAAAAAAGGCTCACAAAAAGCAGGCTGTTGGGGTTATTAAAATTGGAACAATCACTCTGAAGGCAGAAAAGCCTTTTATGTACTAACCTATTGATCACAGGCAATAAAACCAAACACACAACCTCTACCAGTGACGGTTAACGAGGATGGGCACAGAGAATAGTTGGGAGGGTGAGTGGGTTTGAGGTGTGAGGGCTGGGGGGGGGCCTAATATTGACAAAACAGCTGGGAAAAAATCTGAGAGAATTGAGGCAGGCCTTTTAACCAGCATGCTCTGACATTTGGCAGCCACTCTGGCTACCTCCAATCTGTATCTAGCCAGCCCCACTCTATCCTGCACCTGCTACTTTCCCCTCCCCCCAAATCATCCCCCTCCCCCTCCACCCCTCCCCCTCCCCTCCCTCCCCACTCCCCCCTCCCACCTCCCTCCCCCTCCTCACCTCCCCGTCCCTTCCCCCCTCCCTTCCCTCCCTCCCCCTTCCCCCTCCCCCTTCCCCCTCCCCCTCCCTCTCCCCCTCCCCCCTCCCTCTCCCCCTCCCCCTCCCTCCTCCCCCCTCCCTGCCCCCTCCCCCTTCCCCTCCCCCTCCTCCCTTCCCCCTCCCTCCCCACCCCCTACCCACTCCATCCCCCCTCCCCCCTCCCTCCCTCCCTCCCCCTCCCTCCCTCCACCACCTACCTTCAAACTCCACCAGAATGAAGATCCTGCTGTTTCAGACACTTTTGGGCTTCCGGAAATGCAGGACAAGAAATCTCAAAGGAGTAACCCCATGTTGGCAATATTCATTCCTCGACCAGGAAGTAAAGTAGAAAATATACGGAAATTCCCATTTTAATTCATGGCTCTTTGAATCAAATTGGAATCAGTTGAATTAAATGAGTCTCATTTGGAATGTAAAGTATTTATCGATAATTTCCGGGCCCTCCCCGTGGTGTATTTTCCTGCAGTGGAAGCGGCCCGCCATGGGCTGGCAGCGGGACCCTCCAGTCCCACCAATCTGTATGGGGTTTTGGGGGCTCCCTACCCTCTGCCGCCAGGGAACACGCTGCGGGTATCACCATCAGCAGGGCCGGAAGGTCCCACCAGCGGGAATGGCCAGAAAACTTCAGCCTATGTTCTGGCATTCTTACAATGCTAAATTAACATCTCATTCTATTTTGGTTTTTAATGGGATTTGATGGGATTATTTCTTTTCACCATTTCTCACACAGGTAGTAGAGGCGGTTACAATTGTGTCTTTTAAAAAACATTTAGATAGTTACATGGGTAAGATGGGTATAGAGGGTTATGGGCCAAGTGCGGGCAATTCTATGATTCTAGATGAATAATAATGGATTATATTCTAAATCTATGACAGATGAGGAGTGACAGCCTTGATGGTCACCTTCCAAAATTAATTTCCAAATTTATAAAAGAAAATCCAAGAAATATGTGGCGGATGTGAAAATTGAGCGTCTGCCAGTTGGTCTGTCCAGTTATTTTCCCATCAGAAAAGCCTTTAAAAGCAAACTCAATCACCTGATTGGTTCTTCTGATCAGAGGGCCTTCCTCGGATGAGATTTACTGAGTAAATTGAGCCCATATGATCTGGAGTTTAGAAGCAGGGGAAGTGATCTCATTGAATTCTGAAAGAGTATTGTCAGGATAGAGTCTGAGAACTGTTTTTTGCTGGCTGGAAATCTAGAACATAAGAATAGAGTCTCAGGGTGTGGTGCCAAGTGCTCAGATTGAGCGAGAATATGTCTTCACTCAGAATGTTGTGAAGCTTTAGAATTCTCTACCTTAGATGGCTTGGATGCTTCGTCTTTGAATATATTTAAGTCTGAAATGGGCAGATTTTTGGCCTCTCAAGTTATCGAGGGGTATATGAGCAGGTGGAAAGATTAGCTATGATTATATTGCATGGTAGAACAAGCCTGAAAGTCCATGGAATCCTGTCCTATTTTTTATCTTCCTATGTTTGGACTAATTCCCAGTATAAAGCAGCTTTGCTACTGTCATGGACTCAGAAAATTGGGACTCTACCTTTTGTCCTAATTGGGATATTTAAGATGATGATGGGGAAAATTCTGGCTGAATGTTTGTTCAAATTAAGTAGGTGCAGGAGGCCCAGGGATCGTAATGTTAGGCTGCATAGAGCTAGATCGAGATTATACATCAGGAAGGAATTCTATTCCCAGGATAACCTCTGGAAAGGCTGTGGCTTCATCTGGTGAAAGCTGATTCACTGAACACTTGCAAGGGGGGGTTAGATCTGGTTCTGGTTGGGGCGGACACCACTCCTTACAAAAGGTAGGGACTAAAGGGCCAGAGTCATGTCCTGGACCAATTTATTTCTCTAGATGGGTAGAAGCGAATCTCCCAGAGTTCCACTCCCCCCCCCCCCCCCCCCCCCCCACCCACCCCCGCTACACAAATTGGCCTGGTTTTTTTTTTTGCCTCTCCCAGGAGGTAACATTGTTTTCTGTGGAATAATAATATGCAAGTTGACACAGCTGTGTGGTCAGACTGGATAGAAGGGAGGGTCTTTACCTGACTGCCATTTTTCATGTTGTATATTACACCTTGGTTAACATCCTCTGTAGCCTTTCATAAGGCCATTTCTCAAGTGCGGTGTTCTGAATTTTCCTTTTTCCTCCAGCCGAGCCTTGTGCTCAAAATAATCCGCCATTATTGGACATCAAATGTTCTAATTTGCAATGAGTTTTTCCCGCAGTCAGCAGCACATTTTGTCGTCCTTGACTTCAATGGAAAAAGGTGTTCTGAGGTATCAAGTGTATTCAAAGGTATCGGGTGCACTCAAAGGTATCAGGTGTGTTCAAAGGTATTAGTTGCGCTTGAAGATATCGAGTGTGCTTGAAGATCGAGCACGCTCAAAGGCATGAAGTACACAAAGACATCAAGGGCGCTTAAAGCTATCAAATACGCTCAACAACCTGCATTGCGTTGTACAAGGAAATGAATTACTTAAATAATAACTGTATTTATTAAGTTGTTTTCCATTTCCAGGGGCAGCACGGTAGCATTGTGGATAGCACAAATGCTTCACAGCTCCAGGGTTCCAGGTTCGATTCCGGCTTGGGTCACTGTCTGTGCGGAGTCTGCACATCCTCCCCGTGTGTGCGTGGGTTTCCTCCGGGTGCTCCGGTTTCCTCCCACAGTCCAAAGATGTGCGGGTTAGGTGGATTGGCTATGCTAAATTGCCCATAGTGGCCAAAATTGCCCTTAGTGTTGGGTGGGGTTACTGGGTTATGGGGATAGGGTGGAGGTGTGGACCTTGGGTAGGGTGCTCTTTCCAAGAGCCGGTGCAGACTCGATGGGCCCAATGGCCTCCTTCTGCACTGTAAATTCTATTTAGCCTCCCAAAAACTTTTAATTTTACATGCTTGAGTGCACCACCATATCCCCATCAGTTCTTAATAATTAATCGCTGTCCCGGGAAGAGAAAATATAGGATGTGGGACAATTGACATGGGATTTGGCATCCCTGGTGTATCCCTTCCCCTAACCCCCCATCCCTGCACCTTATTGGTGGTTTTGTTCCTAACACTGGTTAAAACTCTATGCCTCTGTTCATAAACATATGTTTATGCTTCTTTTTAAGTAACCTGTTAATTTGCTATGCACTTACAAGCATGTGTATGTGGGCGCCAATGTAAATTTACCCTTCTACATTACCCTCTCCTTTTTTAAATATTATTTAAGTTAGCTGTAACTGTGCAGATGGAAGAATAAGTTATTTTCATGTCATTCGTGAGTAGGTTTAGTATCAGAATAATTAGCTGGTCTGATTTACTTTATGAATTGCTATTTTGCATTGAAGCAGCTGCAGATTGGCACAGCTGGAGTTTGGAACAGCTGTATACTGCCTGTGCAGTGAATTATCATGTGATAAGTGTCCTTGTTCTCTCGTGGATTTGTCTGCCCTTTGAGTAAATTAAGATTGTGGCTACAACATTCTGCAATAACACTTGGGTAAGCAGAAGAGTTACAAAGGGTCATCTTTCAATGGGACAGGGGAATTTTGATTAGAAATGTTTCTGTCTTGGGGAATAGATCATATTTACTTGGTCAGCACTGAGCTTGAACAAAAGTAATAGATTTCAGTTACATGCCAAGTGTTAGGGCTGTTGTCTGGCTGCTAGGTAATGATAATAGGATCAACATAGAATTGGCCCAGACATAGACTGCTCGGCACATAACTGTTTAATCATTGATCATTATTAAATGCTATTAGATAATTCTGTCAGCTACCACAAAATCCTTTGCGCCATGATATTGCTACTTACTGTGTCTTCACGTTCTGACCTACAGTGGAGGTAAACAGGAGAATTTGCAGATTAATGGCCTGTTTATTCACAAACATATTCCCAGGAGCTGCAGAGGCATTTCTGACCATGATAATTGTACGGGAGTGTCAAGGAAAAGCTGCAGGTCACCTTGTTTTGTTTTGCAAAAAGAGCTGCAAATCGCTATTTTCAAGGACCAATTCAGGCTCATCCATGACTTTCCCTATCCCTGTACGTATGGTTGGATCGCCTGCCTATATTTGGTGGCAAGCGTCGGCTGTGAATGGTCGGCGCTCAAGATCAGCTGATGACTGATGCGAGACATCCCAACAAGGAATCAACCCCTACAAAAGGAAGTAGGACACATTGCTGAGTGGTAGGAAAGGGAATCACAGATTTGTTTCTGTAGTGAGCGGCAAAGATAGATGACGCGGTCTCTGGAGTTCTCATTAAAATAGGACCACCAAGTCAAAGGTGTGCTTGTTTGCAAAGCGTACTGTGACTTTGTTTTTCTCTTGCACTCATTATGGACGAGAGAGAGGGAGTTACACTTGCATCATTGAAGGAATTTCATGGGGTCGCTATCCTGCTTTATTGAATTGATGATTGGTGCACAAAGTTACAATCATGACGGACACAAGATCATTCTCCTGGATCTCCTGAACCAGTCATCAATTCAATAAAGCAGGTTAGCGACCCCATGTAATTCCTTCAATGATGCAAGTGTAACTCTCTCTCTCGTCCACAATGAGTGCGAGAGAAAAACAAAGTCACAGTACGCTTTGCAAACAAGCACACCTTTGACTTGGTGGTCCTATTTTAATGAGAACTCCAGAGACCGCATCATCTATCTTTGCCGCTGCCTTATTTCCAGCATTAGTAATCACAACATCTCCTGAAGTACAGCCCTATGAAATATTCACCAGAGGCTGAAGGATGCATAGCTGAAATAAATTACTCAGTTCTCAGGAGTACCTATTGACAACTGTGCAAGAGCAAAATAAACATACGTTGCGGGTGAAGTCCTGAAAACTGATCATTACACCATGGATTTTAATTGGGTAGTGCAAGGTGTTATCATTGGGTTTTCAATGAAGTCGAATGTAAGGCTTTAAAATTTGTACGCCCTTGAACAATATAGATTGTGACACAAATATGGTTTGGTACCTTCAGAATTTCTGAGTGAATACCAGGGTGAAATGCTGAATGGTTATAGGACTGTCGCTGGCAATGGAAACAGTTTAATGTGATGAATATAGAATGTCATACAATGGCATTATCATGGCAAAGCATTCCAGGGTTTTGTCTTTTTGTGCACTATTCCCCCTGGTGTACTGATAGTAGCACACTAAATCAGTCTGATGGCAACACTGTACAAAATTTAACTTTAGTTCAACTGAAGATATTTGCAAGTGGCTTTATAAAATGCGTTGTTAATGTTTAATCCGTCTGAAGTAAGAAGTAAATGTTCCATGATTTTTAAAATGCAGCTAGAATGGGTATGAAAATCCAAAATAATACAATGTAGATTTCCCCAAGGTATCAAGGATGAGAAACAACAGTAACAAGAGGCTTGAGGTGAATGGAACCATTTCCTCTGAACCAGAGATGGGTAAAAGGAGGTTTCGTAGAGGTTTTTAAGAGGTGAAAAAAGGGGGAAACGTTTTTCAGCTCAGCAGACTGTGTGAAAGGGCTGTCAATTTAAATTGTCACGAAGAGTGAAGAGAGCGTTCAGAAGAAATGAGAAACTGTTAGAGAATGGGATGTTTTACCAGAGGGCACAACTGAAGCAGACAACATTGTACCTTGAAAGAGAGGAGTCAATAAATATTTCAAGCAGCAGATGGTGCAGAGACTTGGGGAAAGAGAGAGAGAGAAAGAGAGTAGAATTTGATTCGGATTGCGCGGACAAAAATCTAGTAAAGACACATAATCACAGAATTGTTACAGTGCAGAAGGAGACCATTCGGCCCATCATATCTGCACCAACTCTCCTAATGAGGGACTCACCCAGAGCCATTCCTCTGCCTTCGCCACGTAACCCTGCTGATATTTTCTTTTCAAATTATCAGCTACTTCAACATTGAATACGTTAATTGAACTTGCCTTCATCACACTCTCAGACAGTGCATTTCAGATCCTAACCATTCGCTGTGTGGAAAAGATTTTTCTCACATCGCTTTTGCTTTATTTGTTCTTTTGCCACTTACTTTAAATCTACGCCGTCTCGTTTCCGATCGCTTCTTGAGTGGGAATAGTTTCCCCCGGTCTACTCTGTCCAAGCCCCTCGTGATTTTGAATACTTCTATCAAATCGTCTATTATGGGTTCCAGACAAGAACACCAATCTTTTGTTCGGATCCCAGACTAGCACTCAATTATTATGGGGTCCGAGCCAGAACCACAGGGTGGGATTCTCTGATCCTGGGGCTAAGTATTGGCGCCGTCGTAAACGCCTGAGTGTTTCACGACGGCGTCATCTGGCCCCTAGGAGCAGCGGTCCTGCACCGCACAGGGGGCCAGCATGGCACTGGAGCGCTTCACGCAGCTCTAGCTGCCGATACTGGCGGCAGAACGGCCGGCGCAGGTCCGCGCATGGGCACCATGGCCGCCACAAGTTCGTGCATGCACGTGGGTTGCCTTCTCCGCGCCGAACCCCGGGCAATATGGCGGTGATCTACAGGGGCCCAGCACGGAGGAACATTCTACATGTCACGAAGAGCATTGGTGCTAAGTGTGGCACATTATGTTCAAAGGAACCCAACTGGTGAAAGCAAAGCAGGGATAAGCCCCCCCTGCCAATTGGTAGGCCCCGATCGCAGGCCTAGCCAACGTGGAGGCGCCCCCCCCACGGAGTCGGATCCCCCCCCTCCCCCACATCAGGACGGCCCCCGCAGCATGAACGGCGAGATTCCGCCGGGTAGGACCACATGCGAACGACACATGCGGGATCGGCATCGTGTGAATCGCGCCTCCCCCAGGCAATTCTCCGACCCGGCACGGGGTGGAAGAATCCTGCCCCCAGTCTTTTGTTGAGATCCCGGGTCCCAATTTGTTGTGGGATTCCAAATGAGTACTTGGCTTTTTACTTCAGAAAACTGTGAGGAAATGTTCCTGCACCACAGGAGTGATAACACTGACCAACAGACAGCTTTTATGGGAAAACAAACTTTAATTTAAACAGAGATAAATACAATAGCAACAAAGGAATAGCTTACATTTAACAGTGACAACCTTTTACTTGTTTTCTAACACTGCCTCTATATATAAATATGTACATATATTTTTCTACATATTTATATATATATTCCAATGAAGCAAACCCACATATATTTAAAATACCACCAGTGAATAATATTAACAATCAAGTTTTACTTGCTTATCTTGAGACAGCCTTTGGGAGAGAGATATTTTGTTCAAACCAAACTAAACCCTGTCTGTCCAGCTTGGCGTCCCAGAAGCACCGCCCGGACCGGGACCCTCCCATTGACTATATTACCCGAAATTCAAAAGCCAACGGCATTCCTGCGCCTAATTACAAAAGGATATTTTGCCCTGCAAAAAAAATTAATAATTCTCTCCTTTTTTCAATCACAGCAGAAATACTAAATACAAACTTTAAAATATGAACATTTCTAATATTCATCACACTACTCTCAGCCAAGGAAAATAGTCTCAACTTCTCCAAAACAAGGGCGGCACAATGGCGCAGTGGGAAGCACAGCCCTCTCACGGCGCCGAGGACCCGGGTTCGATCCCGGCACCGGGTCACTGTCCGTATGGAGTTTGCATATTCTCCCCGTATCTGCGTGGGTCTCACCCCCACAACCCAAAGATGTACAGGGTAGGTGAATTGACTGCACTAAATTGCCCATTAATTAGAAAAAAAAACTTCTCCAAAGGATTGATGTCCCCTTGCTGTGCTGTGACCTCTATAGTTTAATACAACCTGTCTATTTACTGTTTGTAATTTTGTGTATCCATTCTGTTGGGAACAGACCATTTTAGTAAATAGAGAGCAAAAAAAAAAATTGCTGGCAATAAGTGTTTACTCGTGACTTCCTGTAAATGTCTTTTAATTTTCTGTTCAGGTTAAACTTAAAACAAAAGCTATGTGAACAGGTACACTGACATTCTGTCTGACATCATTGCAACCAGATTTCGTCTGGCCAAACAGGCAGCTGACATGGATTGGAATATGGTGCATTGTTCTTGCATGATTGTGGTAGCATGGCCCTTGTAAGGGGTGTAACCTCACAGTCCATGTGATTTGCCTGGAGCCTATTGTGCGGGAACGCGTGAAAACCGACCAATGATAGATCAGCATGGGTCCCGGGGAGCAGGGTTCTTATCAGAGTGAACCCAGGAGCCAAATTGTGAACACCTACATTAGAGAATCTGTGCCTGTATGTATGTTACCCTTGTTAGTTGCCAATAAATACTTTGTTCCTTAATACTTCCATCTACCTGGTCTTGTCTCAAACCATCACAATGATGAATTCGCAAGGCACCTAATGTTTTGATGGATAATTTGGAGGGCAATAATGAGACCATACCACTGCATGCACTGCTTCTTTTCAATGTTTAAAATCAAATAGGAAGTGTTCCACACAAGATTTTGCATGTTTTTTATTTGGTAAAGCATGAGCTTTGCTCATTAAGCTGGATGCTCTGAGACTTCCTTTTTGAAACAAGTGTTATGACCCCAGTTGATGTTATAACTAGACGGGAAGAAAGGAAGATTCACGAAAGGAACTCTGGCACAACTTTTACTTTTTTTAATTAAGCAAGGAGGAAAAGAGTCACAGGACCACTAATAAATTTTAACAAGAACAAAAGCACTTATTAAACATGAAAAAATGAATTATGATACAATACTCAATTTTCCCCTCTTTAACTTAACAATTACACACAGAATTAACATGGATTACAAAGTACATCTTAAATTACAATTGTCTCATTAACACAAAAAGTCCCTTTTTTTTAAATAAATTTAGAGTACCCAATTATTATTTTTTTCCAATTAAGGGGCAATTTAGCATGGCCAATCCACCTAACCTGCACATCTTTTGGGTTGTGGGGATAAAACCCATGCAGACACAGGTCAAATGTGCAAACTCCACATGGACAGTGACCCAGGGCCAGGATTCAAACCCGGGTCCTCAATGCTGCAGTCACAGGGCTAACCACTGCGCCACCGTGCTGCCCTATAAAGTCCCTTTTAAGCACACAAGACGACTGTGGTAAGCCACACTCCTCTCTGAACCTAAGTCAATTTCTGTGGATTTCTCCTCAAAGTTTTCACAGATGATTCTTATACCATAAGCCACCTTGTCTCACTGAATTCCGCTTTCAAGAGTCACTCTTTCAAATCTTCTTTTGAATCATGTTTTCCCTCCAGTGCTTCCATTAAGGTTTCACTTTCAGGTTTCATGCCTCTCCCTTCAGGTTTCCTTTGTCTTAATAGCTTTTACACAAACTCTGAGATCAAGCCACTGACTTCCATAATTATTTCAAATAATGGCTCCAAAACTGCAGTAATTTCCCTCAAATCTTAGCACACCTGCAGATATCTTTCTGGTCTGTCATGATCCAATGCCTTTTCAACTCCCTGTCACTTTACTGAACAGTAATCTGTCCTGGTTCCCATTTTCCTCTGTTCTGTTAACATCATACTTCTTGGAAACTTCTCTTCCTTTCTCTAGTTTCCTTAAGTAGCGGGACTTCAGATTTCTGGCATCTGCTCTCTTCACCATGACTCCATAATATGCCTTTTCTTCCAGCAATGAAGAGTGATGTTCCCTCTTCAGCCTTCTAAAACCAAATGCATCTATCAGAGCTATGAGAACTTCCTTCTCTCTCACCACCTATCTCCAACTGCAATCAAATTAGCTAAACTAAAACTTAAAAGCTTCTCTACATTACATGGTCCCAGTTGCAAAGCAGCCAGTGTCGGTTTATTTATTCTTCATGCCATAACCCTCTTTAAGCACAATTAAAATCACAGTTGGAAATTCTACCAACCCCCACTCATATAAACACCTTTGTCCAGCATAAATCTAACTGTAAGTTTTGTCCTTCAAGACACAGAAACAGCTAATTAAACATACTTAAAACTGTACCATATTGCTAATGTTTACCAATACAAACATAAATACTTAGAACTACTTTTGTTTTCTAACACAAGCCTCTTAAGCAGAGACAATTGATAGAGGGACTTAGGATCTCCCTCAGTGGCATGTTTTGCAGTGGTGGATGTGCCCGCCATTGGTCAATGGCAGAATCATCTGGATCTGCCACTGTCAACAGTGTTTCCTATTGTTCACACTCCCCACTACAGGTTGGGCTGCTGTGAGACCAGGAAAACCTGCTGGCGGGAACAGTCGGAAAATCCCACCCATATTCTTGATAAAATGTTTTTTTGTTTTACTTTATGCACCTGTTGTTGCATATTGCCCCATTAGTTAGTTTGATTTTTGTTGATGTTGGCTTTGACACCTCAATACAATGAGAAGGAAGGATGGATATTCCTTTGACTGATATAACAGAGGGATTTGGGAGAGGCCAGAAAATTTAGATGCAGTGACGTCTAATGTATTGTGACCATGCCTGATACTACTCCTGGATCTGTATCACAAGAGTTCTCGATAGGCACCAAGGTGAAACAGAGAACACAGATCTTTGCCATCTATGCGTCTTGAATTTGGCTGTACAGTGTTGTACTTTCTGCCAAATGATGCCATGTATATGATATCTGGATCAGAGACAATTCTTCCCAGTTGAATGCCCACTATTTAATGTTTTTATGCTGTCCCATCTTTTCAAACTACTGGTACATCGGTGCACACATATGCCAAGCACCAATAAAGCAGTAATAATATAATTGTCTTTGTGGAAAGTGTTCATCAGATGTAAAAAACATGCTTTGCTTTCACCAGTTGGGTTCCTTTGAACATAATGTGCCACACTTAGCACCAATGCTCTTCATGACATGTAGAATGGTGAATAATTACTCACTGAACTTCAATGTCGATGAATGTGAGCTGGTAAATTTTGGTAGGAAGAATAAGGAGACCACTAACGCCTTGGAAAATAGATTTTGCCATCTCAACACTGGGTAGCAACCAAATATAGAGACGGGTGGAACTTAAATTTGCCACTCAATTCATGCTGGCCACCAATTTGACCAGCACAGGAATTGAACGTGTGTGCTGACCTGACACTCACACAAGGCAATGCTTGGTTCAGCAGTTTAAATGTCTGCATCAATTTGGAATTTCATAGAAATTGTTATCTTCGAGAGGCGGATAAGTTTGTGAAGCCTGATTGAAATTATCTTTCAGGTTTCAACCTAGGGAAAAGCCTACCGTGGAGTTGTGAATTATTTAACAGGTAACTTTAAAAGATCTTGCCAACTTCAAATGCTCTAATTTAAGTATGTTCTTAATGCAGTGATTGATCATAGAGTTTTGTCCTTAATTAACCAGCATTGTGTATGCTTTCACATGCATTAGAGTATCTTATCCAGTGGATAAAGGGCTCTTCACTTTTCAATAATATTCAAAATCTGATTTTAATCAGTCTTCGGGACATTGCCTTAATTTCAAATTCTGTTGAAAAAGATTGAACAAATTCCAGGCTTCTTTGATTGAAGCTCCATCTGTTGAACAGATTGCTGGCCATCTTCTTTGCAGCTTTCAACACGTCATCGATGAAGATGAACATCTTGCCAAGGTCATCCCCATACCCCCACTACTTGCCTTCAAACAACCCCGCAACCTCAAACAAACCATTGTTTGCAGCAAACTACCCAGCCTTCAGAACAGCGACCACGACACCACACAACCCTGCCATGGCAATCTCTGCAAGACATACCAGATCATCGACATGAGTACCACCATTACACATGAGAACACCACCCACCAGGTTTGTGGTACATACTCGTGTGACTCGGCCAATGTTGTCTACCTCATACGCTGCAGGAAAGGATGTCCCGAAGCGTGGTACATTGGCGAGACCATGCAAACGCTGCGACAATGGATGAACGGACATCGTGCGACAATCGCCAGGTGGGAATGTTCCTTTCCAGTCGCTAACTCTTCAGCAGTCAAGGGCATTCAGCCTCTGATCTTCGGGTAAGCGTTCTCCAAGGCGGCCTTCAGGGCATGTGATAACGCAGAATTGCTGAGCAGAAACCTATAGCCAAGTTCCGCACACAAGAGTACGGGCTCAACCAGGACCTCAGATTCATGTCGCATTACATTCACCCCCCCACCATCTGGCCTGGGTTTGCGAAATCCTACCATTTGTCCTGGCTTGAGGTGGTGTTCTCACGTGTAATGGTGGTACCCATGTCAATGATCTTTGACTTTGTCTATATATATGTTTCTAGTTTTAGCCAGCACCACTAATTTTAATTCACTTGCCCATTCAATTAGTTCGGCTTTTCAAAGCCCTTGTAACTAAACCAGGTCCTCCACATGAAGAAAAGCCTGAGCAGCCTCCAGAGCCAACCTGTTATACTATTACAAACCTGTGGTATCTCTTTTTAATAAATACCATACCCCAAGTCGTCGCTACCTACCATACCAAAGATCCCGCATGAGACCCCAAGCTATGTTGCAACACCACGCATCAGTGCACGGTCAATTCCAGCCCCACGTGATCTGGGGTTGCAACACAATTGATATTAGCTTTTATTTTAAAATACACAATGTCTTTGCCTTCCTAATAACTACAGTTACTAGTTTTGTAAATTTAAACACAATTAACTACTTATTACTAACATTAACTATAATTAAATATGCAATAGGCACAACTGGTTAACTACTATCTAATTTTTAAACCCCTCCCTCTTTTGACCCACCCCACCCTCTATAAACACACACACACAAACAAACACAGAGGGGAAAGAGAGGTGTAAAATAAAAGGAGAGTCTTTGTTTCAGATGGACGCCTGACAGTTAGTTTCTTCTTCTGTCTAGGCTTTCAGGTGGATGCTATCTTTTCTTTCACCTTGTAATGGTTTTCACTGGAGACTCACAGAAATAGCAGGCACCTAACATTCGAAAGACAGAGAGAGAGAGTCAGCTTCTTCTTCCAGGTCTAGAAGCTTCTTCCTACAGACAGTAGGCAGCAGAGAGAGAGAATTGCTTCCAGTGGCTTCTCCTGGGTCCTGTCTGAAAAGCCCCACCTGACAGGAACCAATCTCTGTTGGTTGCTGGGCAGAATTCTCTCCCTGGCCAATCCATTGCCCACCAGCCAACCAATCAAAACAAACCTCTCCAATCACTTGGGTGCCGTAAATTCTGGGTTCCTCTGCTCACAATTCAAAACTTTCTAACGCAGTGTATTATCTTGACACTTTGAATTCCTTACTTCCTTCTGCTCAACTTAAAGTTATGGCTCCATTAACGATCCATGAACCAAAATCGACAAAACAAAAGAAATAGGAACTAAGGGAATCAACAGGAAGGGCCCTTCCATTGTCCTCTTCCTTGCCAAGTGTTCTGCCAACTAAAAGGCTTTGTAGGCAAACCTTTCTGGAATGAGTGCCTCATTCAAATAAGGTGTAAGGAATCCCACCACAAATTTGATGCAGCTCATCAAATGACCAAGGCCTTCCTCAAATGATGAGTGACATTCAAGCTGGACTGCAGCCTCAGCACTGCCTCATTTTTGCCTGACTTGTGACATTGGCATATACTAAAAGTAAGTTCCTTTGCTAGGCAAGTTGCAAATAAAATACTGCACAGAAATGATCAGCCAGAAACAGCACATGAGCAACATTTGTTGTGGACCCAAAACCTGCAGAGTTCATGAAACATTATTGTTGTTTCCTCTTCGCATCAGTCTGGAACAATGGGTTATGTATTGTTATCAGGGGCATTTAAGACTACCACATGAATATAGAAAGACGCAGAATGATGCGTGTGTCCTGCCACAACTTCTTGCCACCTGAGTGGGTTGCTACTCTTGCAGGTCATAATTAAGGATTATTTCTATTTTAAACATTCTCCGCAGTCCTTGCTCTCTGCTACTTGTCCCCTCACATGCACTCGCTCCATCTGAGAGGATGGCTAATTGAATACATTTTGCCATGACTTTGCTGCATGTGCATTTTTTCCAGCAAGTGATATGCTTATTATTTGTTATCACATGTTCTTGCTGACTTCTGACAATGCTGAGAGCATGCAGAAAGAATAATACCGAGGGATTTGGATCGAAAAATATGACCCTTTTTATGAACATAAAAATTAACATGGATTCCACAAACTTGCCCTTTGGCTATCCATCAGCGATTTCAGCAGAATCCGTTGCTCTTTCCATTAGTGCATTTGACTGTCTTATGAACCTGAACAATCTGCTTCAGCCCTCGCCCCTGCTGTCTTATGTCACTGCTCTGTTATTCTTGGTTCATTCAGACTTCATCATTTTTAACTTCTGTCCCTTGTGTTCATTCCATTCTGACCTCTGAAAATCTGCCCTTGAAAGGTACCTTGATAATTGATTTTTGCGACTCGCTGAATGTAACTAAAGGTGGAAGCTGGGAGTAAATTGCACATGCAGTGGCACGGATTTATATTGGAAATGAAAGCACCCAGTCACCAAATTGTCTGGATCCATTTTGTCGATACAGCCTAGATTCTTGGAACTGCGCCTGGCTAGTCTCAAAACTCTCTTCTCTATGCTGGGGAGCAGTAGGTGGGGAGATTTGGTACATTTTTATCTCATGAGATTCAATATTTGTTTTTGTTAAGGCCCTGTAGAATGTCTGTTTTGTGGCTGCTTCACAATGCCTTCTATGAATCACATTTTGGGAGAGAATATCGGAGAGGGAATCCACATTGCCGGCTGGTATATAGATTGTCACTTCAAAGAAAGCCTTTTGCATTTTGTATTGATGGATTCCCAATGATCTCTTCCGGTTACCTGAACAGAATTTACCCTCTTCAATATTTGTTTTTGTATCTTTTATTCCTTTTAAAGAGTTATGAAGCCAATGCGTAGGGTGGGCAGGGCAAGCTCTTCATCCATCTTATTGATTGCTCCAAAAACCATTTCAGATTCAAATTGAATCCAACTCGTGGTCCCAACAGGAGAGATATACTAAATCCAAACTTTTAAGCACATTAAGCATTTAAAATCAAAATTTACTCAGCAATTAAAAATTCTTAATTGAGACACCGGGCAAAATTTTCCCACAATTTGTCAGTGTCAGGTTCGGACTGAAAACCGATGGGTGTCGCTCCAGATGTGCAGCTGAGTTCTCAGACAAGATTTTCTGCCACTCTGACAAAAAAAAAATCCGTGGGCATGGTTTACACCATCAGACTGATGGGGTGAGGCCTGTTAGCGCCAGCATGGCCGGCTCCACAGAGATCGGGGAGCCATCTTTAAAGGGCACGCTGATCAGCAGAGAGTCGAAACATCCCCAACAACATCCCCCACCCCACCATGAAGGTATTGGGATTCTCCCTGTCACCCTCCCAAGGACAATCATCGGGGGCTCGCATAACCAACCCCCCCCCCCCCCCCGACCCTCCCACCCCACACACAGTCATCGGGGGCTCTCCCCTGAAGCAAAAAAACTCACCACTATTCTTAGAATTCCCCCTACACCAAAAAAGGGTCAAGATATTCTAAATGGTGACAGGGATTCTCACTCTCTGACTCCTATGCAGACTTAGATGGGTGCTATTCGGGTCAAACTAAGGCATAACCCATATCTTCATAGAAGAATTTTATCTACTTACACTTAGTAGCATCAATCCTGGGTCCCGCGTTGCTTAGTAGGTAAAGTAGACTTTGTAATAACCACTGTTTCAGATTAAAACTTTAAGTTATTTTATTATTATCTTTTCTTTTAAAAGATGATGGGCGGGATTCTGCAGAAATCGGCGGGGCAGGCAACTCTGGCGCAAAGGAGTGGCGTGAACCACTCCAGCGTCAGGCTGCCCCGAATGTGCGGAATCCTCCGCTCCTTCAAGGGCTAAGCCGGCGCCGTAGTGGTTTGAGCCGCGCCGGCCGGCGGGGTAGGGGCTTGGCGCATCTGCTGGCCGGTGCGAGTTGGCGCATGTGCAGGAGCACCAGCATGTGCTGGTGCCATCCCAGCACACGTGTAAGGGGGTTTATCTCCCCGTCGGCCATCGCGGAGGACCACAGCGGCCGACATGGAAGAATAGAGTGCCCCGAGCGCCGCCCGCGGATCGGTGGGCTCTGATCGCGGGCCAGGCCACCGTGGGGGCACCTCCCAGGGCCAGATCCACCCGCGCCCCCCGAGGACCCCGGAGGCTGCCCGCGCAGCCAGGCTGAAAACGGGCGGCCACTCGGCCCATCGCGGGCCGGAGAATCGCCGGGGGGGGGCCGCTGCCAGCGGCCGCCGACCGGCGCTGCGCAATTCCCGGCCCCGCCAAACCCCGGCCGGAAAATTCGGCAGCCGGCGGGGGCAGGATTCACGCCACCCCCCGGCAATTCTCCAACCCGGCGGGGGGTCGGAGAATCCCGCCCAAAATCACTGTCTTTATAGAAAAGTAAAAAGATCTTGCTTCTGAATTCTCTTGGTTGGCTGATCATACCTTCCTGGGCCTCCTTAACAATCTCTCTTTATCTGTTGGTTTTCTCCCAGTTGTTTTGCGGTTCTGCTCGGTTTTCGTGTTCAGTCCTTCCCATGACCGAGATTTTCATTTCATTTCATCACTCTACTAGCTGAGAGTAAAAGACTGCCTGGCTGAGAGCGATTCAGGATATATATCACCCTTCTAACAGCCTTGCTGATTACATGACATTATTTTAAAGTATTGTCTCCTGCTCCTTACCGCAATACTTTTTTTGTCCATTTGATTCCACATCTAGTTTCCGTAATGTCTAACATGAGAATGCTTTCATGTTAAGCTTGACCTTAGTTTATCAGATCACTGGCAGGGAGGGTTCCTGTTAATTATTCTGTGGCATTCCAGCCTTCCAATCCCTTATCATTTTAAGTATTGTATTTTCTTGTATTCCTAAATGTTTCAAGTTATATTCTTCCCTTTTTACAATTTTACAAAAAGGTTTTGACTGCTTTTTGAAAAGAAGCAGTTAGCTGCGGTAAATTATCCTGTATTAAAATCAACTGTTCTCTCCAGGTTTCCACTTTTAACTGGTGTCATTAAGTTTCTATCATTCACAAATACATTTTATTTCAAGTAATTCAAACTTAAGATTCTGGCAATTCCAATCAATTGCTTGCTAAACTAATTAACTTCTATTAAAGGGTAGAAAACTCATTCCCTTTATGTAACTTAAAACTTAACTTTTATAAAAATTTCTCCGACTTGAACGAAAGGTATCAGATTACAGCATGAGCTGCTTCGTTATCTCAAGGCCTGTGTGATAATGGCTGTCTGCATTCGAAAGAACTTTTGTCTGCAGTTAACCCTTCGAGGACCTTCTGCTATATCATTTTTTAGCATTTCATTACATTTATGTTCATAGGATCTTTTCTGTTACTTTGCTTTTTCTCATGTTCCTTGGGTTTTATCATCAGACCTTCATGTTTCAAATGACATCTTTCGCATTTTTTTTTACACCCCCCTCCCAACTCCTCCTCGGCACAATCATCAGGGGCTCTTTCCCACCCACGCCCACAGCACAATCACTGGGGGCACTCCTCCTGTGCTGGGGACAGTGTCATCTTGCACCAGGAGACGCTGCCAGGGCATTGCCCAGGCATGCCCCCCCCCCACCCTCTCCCCCCACACTATGTGCGCTATATTTACCTTTGCACCTCGGGGACCTTCGAGACTGATTCACGCCTTCATGTACCTGTTGTTATCCACGTTGGCACATCAATATTAATGATGTGGAGATGCCGGCGTTGGACTGGGGTGAGCACAGTAAGAAGTCTTACAACACCAGGTTAAAGTCCAACAGGTTTGTTTCGATGTCACTAGCTTTCGGAGAGCTGCTCCTTCCTCAGGTGAATGAAGAGGTATGTTCCAGAAACATATATATAGAAAGATTCAAAGATGCCAGACAATGCTTGGAATGCGAGCATTAGCAGGTGATTAAATCTTCACAGATCCAGAGATGGGGTAACCTCAGGGTAAAGAGGTGTGAATTGTATCAAGCCAGGACAGTTGGTAGGATTTCGCAGGCCAGATGGTGGGGCATGAATGTAGTACGACATGATTCCCAGGTCCCGGTTGAGGCCGCACTCATGTGTGCGGAACTTGACTATAAGCTTCTGCTCGGCGATTCTGCGTTGTCGCGCATATTAAGTAAGGGGGATTCATGTGGTAGGGTGGTTCGTTAATAATATTAAAATTTATGTACGCGTTTTACATTAAGATTCTCGCCCTTTGTGGGGAGTAATCTTGTTACATCATTGGCGAGGGCTGTGGAAAATTGGGAAACACGATCTAACTGGGGAGAATTGAGTTTGTTAATGCTTGCGGGATTTTGCGCTCGGTCCGTGGAGAATGAATGTTGCTAGCCATTCATTATGCTTATGTTTGCCCACACCATTTCTATGGGGTCTTGAACTGGAACTTGCAGTAATTGGAATGCTATTTTGCCATAGCAACCTCGAGGGCAACTGGGACCTGTGATACCAGGCCAGACAAATGTGTATCTCCTTCACCAATCTCATGGAAGAATCCTTAGTAAATGCACATTTTCTAATTCATGAAATCAGACTATCAACTCAATACCAAGTCTTAAAGTCATATACAGAAAACAAAAGAAGTATGGTGTTCGGAGAAAATGAAAGACCAAAAGAAACATTTTTTAAAAATTACATATTTTAAAATCTCCAGCAATAATTAATATCTGAAGAACTAAAGCAGCATTTTGTGTAGATGTGTCCAAATTCTCTCTCAGAATTTAATATTTTTAATACCTAAATAAGCTCCTATTTACTCTTCGGTGGGATAAGCCTCAGTTCTTTGATTCTATCCTGATAATAAAGACACTGGCTGTAACTTGCGGTCAGTGATGAATTAATTTTGCCAGCCATTCATGATTCTGATTGCCACACACTTTCTCAGAGGTTTTGCAATGGAATTTTCAGGAATTAGAAAGCTTATCATTCAAACGCCGTCTCTTTCAGTGTGATACCGGTTATGGCACAGGTTCTAGATGAGCAAGGCAACTCAGACCTCCGACAGTCGGCTCCTGAATTCCGCACTTTACAGCACATGTGGTTGACTCAACTTGCAATTCCATTTATGTTCAGTAATGGCTACCACTGCGTTTGTCACTGTTATTTTGACATCAACATCTGTACCTATCTATAATTCTGATGACCCTTACTCCATGACTTTGTTATGCCCAGGAAGTAAGGAACCATGATTGGGCTCCATCGTCTTGATGCATGGCAGTGTATAAGAAAATGAAAGATTTCTACTTAGAGCCCCTCAAAAGTACCAATATTTGTTTTCTCTCTGGGCTGTGACATCGACTACAACCCTCTTTCTCATTCCTTTTTTGTCAATTCTAATGATGTTGTTGCATTCAGCTTGTACGTGTACATGCTCTTGAGCATTATTTTGTTTGTATCTAATAAAATCTGCCTTCAGATCCATTTGCTTATGAAGATCAGCATGTCTTGTTCATTTTACTGTGTACCATTTTTCTTTTAATATGTGTGGCAGATCTGGTTTCCACATCCAACAATTATTCCTTTAAATGCCCCCTCTTTTTCACCTGAATTATTATTGTTTCTGCCTCGTGACTTCGCTGAAGCAGAGCAGAATTTTACTACTGGTCTCCCAGTGTCTGATCTGAATTTGAGGGGGAATATTTCAGGACAAATAGCTTGACAACAGCCATAAATGTTATGCTACCCAACCTCCAGTAGAAGGCCCAATCGGATTTGGCAACAATTTTCCTAAGGCTAAACTCCCACCCCTTGACAAAGGTAAAAAATATGGTTTACGAAATTCACTAAAATGTGTCACATCTGATCTGACGCAAAAACACATGACTTCAGCAAGCTTTATAAAGATAGAATGAGTGTGGAATATGCCCAAATTGTGCAATCTGTTATGTTACTCAGGCTCTCACCAACAGCGTTGTGTCTGCTGATCATGTTCTATTTTATTCTGTTCAGTTTAAATGATGTACAAACCTGGAGAGTGAGCAGCATTCAGATTAACTCTCAGGGACTGCAAAATCTGAGATACAAAAATTGCTATACCACTTCAACTAATTTCCTCAGAATGCTTCAATAAATCAGAGAAGAAATGTCATGAGTTGCAGAACACTCCAAAATTTTAATTGTATTATCTTTTAGCTGAAGGAAGACCTCATGCTTCTGTGCTAATGTTTTTTGGGCAGTTGATGGCTGTCAGCAGGATTTTTTTAAAAAGTTCTAAATTAGGACTGAGCAATGATTTAGAAGCAGCTTTAGCAGATGTGGTGAAGTAAAATATAATGTGGTTCTGGGAACAGCGATGCGCATTCCGGAAAACACACTCTTTTGAAATATCCTCCACCCTTCCTTCCTATATGCCCTCCATGTTTTCACATCATCTTGGACTGGCAGGAATTATTACCATTTTCAGAGCACCTCCAATGGAAGATGTATTTGGGTCTTCCTTCTGAAACCATTGAAGTGCTAGAGATGATCATGTTAAATGGGAAACTTGCCTCTAACTGGTAGTTGCACCTTTGGACAGCTCCTAAGTGTGATGACCTCCATGTCAGAGACTGCAGTCCTTTTTCACCAAATTTGTAGTTGTGTTTTCACTTTATTTTTGGTCAACCCACTGTGTCAAACAAGGAGATTGGAGGACTGATTTAAGCTAAATGTTTAGTCGGCTGTAACAGATGTCAGTGTCCTTTTGAAGGCCAGCTGCCCAAAGAGCTGCTCATATATTCCCAATGAGGCTTCAGCAATGATCTTTACAAGGTTAGAGTAATTTGTTTTGGCTGAAAGTCAAATACCCTTGAGATGTATTCTAATATTTGATTGGCCTTGTTGATGACAGCTTCATACATTGACTCTGGATTCAGGCTGCATTTACACTTCAAAATCAATGTCAATGTGAAGAAAAAATACTTGTCACTGATGCTACATTTCTAGTGTGGATACATCTTAGCCTGTTTTCTGTATGTAGGATGGGGTGGAGGGTACATTGAGTTTGCTTGAATGAGAGAAACAGGGATGATGTAGGTGAACAGGAAATGGACAAGATATTGATGTAGTAAAACACCAGGTGCTTCAGCGTTCTGTTTTATTCAACAATCTGTTATCAGAACAGAAGTGACAGGCAGCATTATCTAGTTGCAAAGCCAGATTGGCATTAAAGTAATGCTTCAGTCACTATCATCTTGGTATTTGAATTGACATTTACAAACCGAGACAGTAAGGGCATAACTAAACCTGAAGAATAAAATACAGGGGTCCGTGTGTTGATCATTCAAAATGCGAAAAGTGGCTGTTTTCAAACTCTCGGGAGAGTACATGAGGAAATGATTGGTTTTCCAGCAGAAAAAAAGTGAAGGTATACTTTCAACTTGTCATGTGAGAGTACATTTAAGAAATGGGTAATGATGGCGCTGGCTAAGCATTTAAAGGTGCCTGAGATACAGTCTGACTCAATAGAAATGGCAACGGTCCAGTTGCAGATTAAGCAACTTGAACATGAAAAAGAATTAAAGCAGCTTGAATATGCAATGAGAGAAAAATAAAGAGAAAGGGAGATACAGATCAGGGAAAAAGAAAAGGAGAGAGAAGAAAGAAACAAAGAAAGAGATAGAGAGGGAAAGGACATAGATAGAGAGGAAAGGGAAAAAGAGAGAGTTTGAACTTCAGAAAACAGGAAAATGAAACATAACAGTCAGTTAAAATTGGCAGTTGTAAAGGGAAACGTACAGTTGGAGGATAGTGATGAGGATAGTGAGAAAGAGTGTCATAGCCGAAGGCTTGGTGGGGATCTATTTAAATATGTCCAAGCATTGCCAAGGTTTTACGAGAAGGAGGCAGAAGCCTTTTACATTTCATTTGAGAAGGTAGCTAAACAAATGAAATGCCCACAGGACATGTGGATATTACTGATTCAAACAAAGCTGGTAGGTAGAGCTGGTGAAGTGTTTGCATCATTACTGGAGGAGGTATCTGGGACGTATGAGGAGGTGAAAAAATCCATCTTAGGTGCATATGAACTGAAATGAAATGAAAAATGAAAATCGCTTATTGTCATAAGTAGGCTTCAAATGAAGTTACTGTGAAAAGCCCCTAGTCGCCACATTCTGGCACCTGTTCGGGGAGACTGGTAAGGGAACTGGTGCCTGAAGCCCACAGACAAATGTTTAGAAATTTAAGGAGAATTTGGTCAAACATGCATGGAGTTAGAAAGGATAAAACAGAGTAATTTTGATAGGTGGATAAGGGCTTTGAAAATAGACCAAACGTATGAAGCTCTCAGAGAAATTATATTTTTGGAGGAGTTTAAAAATTCAACTCCTGATGTAGTGAGAACTCATGTGGAAGAACAGCAGGTTAAAATTGCGAGATTAGCAGCAGAAATGGCAGATGATTATGAATTTGTTCACAAATCAAAGCTTGGTTTCCGACATCAGTTTCAGCCTGTGAGGGATAGAAACTGGGGACATGAGAAATACTCAAGTGGTAAAAGTAAAGGTGATCTGATGGGAGATATTAAGGAGAGTGTACCTCAGATTAAAAAAGAAATCCAGGAGGGTGGAAGAGAAATTAAAAGTTTCAAATGTTTTTACTGTAATAAACTAGGCCATGTAAAGTCACAGTGTTGGTGGTTGGAGAAAAGCACTGGGAAGGCTGATGTGGTAAAACAGGATAAGACAGTGGGGTTTGTGAAAGTTGTAAAGGAAAGCCCAGGGAAGCGAAGGAGGTGCAAAAGATTGTACAGCCTGATCAAGAGGTGATTGATAAGAAGGTGCCAGATCTCTTTAAAGAATTTACTTGTGTGGGTAAAGTTTACTCATGTGTATCAGGAGGAGCAGGTAAAGAAGTCACAATTTTAAGAGATACGGGAGCTAGTCAATCTTTAATGGTAAGAGAGGAGGAGTTATGTAGTTTGGGAAGAATGTTGCCAGAAAAGGTGGTAATATGGGGAATTCAGGGTGAGAGGAGTAGTGTTCAATTATGTAGGGTAAGGTTGGAAAGTCCAGTGAAGAGTGGTGAAGTGGTAGTAGGAGTAATAGAGAAACTATCTTGTCCAGGAATACAGTTTATGTTGGGTAAAGATATAGCTGGATCGCAGGTGGGAGTGATGCCTACTGTGGTTGATAAGTCAGTGGAAAATCAGACAACTGAAAGATGAATATCCTGGGATTTTTCCAGATTGTGTAGTAACAAGGTCGCAAAGTCACAGGTTAAGACAAGAGGAGAAATCAGAGAGTGAAGATAAAGGTGAAGTGCAATTATCAGAAATGATTTTTGATCAGATGGTTTGAAAAGAACAGGTGGAGGGTGAGGCGGATATTTTTAGTTCGGGGAAATTGGCGGCGTTATAACGAAAAGATAGAGAAATAAAACGGATGTATCAGAAAGCATATACGGAAGAGGAATCTGAGTGTATACCAGAGTGTTATTGCTGTAAAAGTGATGTTTTGATGAGAAAATGGAGACCTTTACATATGCAGGTGGATGAAAAGTGGGCAGAAGTTCATCAAGTTGTATTGCCGGTAGGGTATAGAAAGGAGGTGTTGCGAGTTGCACATGAGGTACCAGTGGGAAGTCATTTGGGAATAAGGAAAACTGAAGCTAAAATCCAGAAACATTTTTATTGGCCTGGACTACATAAAGATGTAGTTAAATTTTGTCAATCATGTCACACATGTCAAGTGATATGGAAACCTCAAGCAGTGATAAAACTAGCACCCTTAATACCCATTCCAACATTTGAGGAACCTTTTACAAGGGTCCTAATTGATTGCGTAGGACCGCTTCCTAAAACAAAAAGTGGGAATCACTATCTTTTGACTATAATGGATGTGTCTACTAGTTTTCCAGAGGCCATTCCAGTATCTAATATTACAGCTAAAAAGATTGTGGAGGAGTTACTTAAATTCTTTACTAGATATGGAGTACCCACAGAAATACAATTGGATCACGGATCCAATTTTACCTCAAGATTATTCAAAGAAGTTATGGATAGCTAAGGAATAAAACAATTTAAATCAACTGCGTACCATCGAGAATCACATTGACTGTTAGAATGGTGGCATCAGACACTAAAGACACTGTTGAGGGCTTATTGTCAAGATTATCCAGAGAATTGGGATAAAGGAATTCCATTCGTACTGTTTGCAATTAGGGATGCACCTAATGAGTCAACCAAATTCAGTCCTTTGAACTAATATTTGGTCATGAGGTAAGAGGACCATTTAAATTGATTAAGGAAAAATTGGCGAGTGCAAAATCGGAAATTATATTATTGGATTACGTGTCAAATTTTAGGGAATGATTAAATAGAGCAGGTGAATTGGCTAGACAATATTTAAAAGTTGCACAAAATGTGATGAAACGGGTTGCGGACAAGAAATCCAAAGTTCGTAGTTTTGCCAGTGGAGATAAAGTTTTAGTCCTGTTACCAGTGGTAGGTGAACCTTTAAAAGCTAGGTTTTGTGGACCTTACCAGATTGAAAGGAAATTAAGTGAGGTGAATTATGTGGTACAAACACCAGATAGCAGGAAAACTCACCGAGTGTGTCATGTGAATATGCTTAAAAGGTACTTTGAAAGGGAAGGACAGAAAAAGGAGGTTTTAATGATTCTAACTCAGCGACGAACCAAATCCAAATGACTGAATTTGACATACCTCAAATTAAATTGGAAAATGAGGATGTTCTTAACAATTGGGATAAATTGTTGAGTTACCTTCCAGAGGAAAAACAAACTGACTTGAAAGAGCTATTGATATCACATGGGCAAGTTTGTGGAGATAAATTAGGAAATACTAAAATGGCTGTACATGATGTCGATGTGGGAAATGCTGTTCCAATCAAACAACATCCATATAGACTTAGCCCTTTAGAATTGGCACAGTTTAACAAAGAGATTAAGAGTATGTTTAAAAATGGCATAATTGAAGTGGGTTGCAGCCAATAGAGCTCACCCATAGTGATGATACCTAAACCAGACGGTACCCAACGGTTGTGTGTGGACTATAGAAAGGTTAATGCGGTTACAAGAACGGACTCTTATCCTATCCCATGTTTGGAGGATTGCATTGAGAAAGTGGGACAATTCGCTTTTATTTCTAAACTGGATTTGCTTAAAGGTTACTGGCAGGCACCTTTATCCAAAAGGGCGAAGGAGATTTCAGCTTTTGTGACTCCAGGTGGTCTATACCAATTCAAAGTTATGCCATTTAGCATGAAAAACGCACTAGCCACATTTCAACGGTTCACTAATAAAATTGTTTCAGGATTACCCAATTGTGCGGTATGCATCGACGATCTGGTAATTTTCAGCCACACATGGACAGAACATTTGAAACATCTGATGGAGTTATTCGATCGTCTTCAGGAGGCAGGTTTGGTGATAAACCTTGCCAAAAATGAATTTGGAAAAGCCCAAGTCACTTTCCTTGAGGAGTTTCCGATACCCTCAAGACGAAGGGAAATAATGCGAGTTCTTGGCATGAGTGGATTTGATCGAACATTTGTGCAAAAGCTTTGTAGCGCGATTGCTCCACTGATGTCAAATGTCAAAAGTTTCAATGGACAGTGGAGTTTGAACAGACATTTGATGGCCTGAAAGCTGTGGTAACTAATGCTCCTGTGTTGGAGAGTTGCAAGGGACTCTGTGATCAAATTGACCTAAAGTATCTGACTTTAAAGAGACAGACTGAGGCACAGAGGAATGGATGGATCGTGCAGAGCCCTTCTTGTTCAAAGAGTCTATCAATCGAGAAGGATTTCAGTTGGAGGAAGAGGAACGAAAAAAAAATGGACTGTATTATACATGTTTGCATGTGTTGTTTTTTTTTTTAAACAAAAAAGTATATTTACTGTGTGCATTTCTTATAGAATAGTGAAGAGGTGAAAAATGAAACCATCTTGAAGTTGATGGTTTTTTTTCTTGGGGGGAGGTGTCATGTGAGAGTACCTTTAAGAAATGGGTGTTTATAAATGGGTGTGTATATAAATATCTGTAGTGAGAGTACCTTTAAGAAATGGCTGTTTACTACTGCAGTGATGTCAGAGAATGGGTGGAGCTGGGCTGTCTGTCAGCTTTTTACTTTTGTTTTTGAGCAGGCTGCAGGGTGTGTTTTAGTTTCGTTTTCAGAGCTGGATAGCTGCAGTCACAGCCAGAAGGTGTATCAATCTCTCTCTGTAATCTAAAGACTGTAAATCAATCCTGGTGATTTAAAACGAATAACAGTAGTGACCTTAACCTGATGTGCTTCTGGTAAAAGGTGTTTTAAGTTGTATGGATGTTAAAAGGAAAGCTTAAAGGATTACTTAGTGTTGTAGTCTTTGGAGGTTGTATTTGAATTAATGGTTGCTCAGATGTTCAATGTATGTTTTAAAAAGGTTAACTTGAGTTCATAGAATGAACATTGTTTTGCTTTAAAAAATACTTTTTCATTTCTGCTGTACCACACCTGTAGAGTGGGCCATATGCTCCCCTTACCAAAATCTATTAAAGGTTGTGGGTCAGGTGAATCCCATGATACACTTTGGGGTTCTCTAAATCCTGGCCCATAACAAACTGTTATGTGAACAGGATACATTTAGTTTCCAGTGCATGAGTACTTGCTTTTCATCCTGAAACATTCAAGTCACCAAGCAGAAATGAAATCTTTGCGTTGACCTGCGGCTTTTGTGAGAGAATGAGTTCAGTTACAAATAGCTTTTAGCTCATTGGATTTTTGAAGAGAGTCTAAGACTGTGCCTGCGCAGTTGCAGCCTTCCAGTTCTGAGATGGTTGAGCAAAACTGCTCAACTTGGTGTTATAACTGTGTTGTGGTGCTGCGCCGGGTTTAGAATCCAGGGCAATTGCCAATGATAAACAGAAGAGAAACGCCGGAAATGCTCAACAGTTCAGGCAGTGTCTGTGGAGTGAAATGGAATGGATATTTCAGGCCGAGATGGCCTTTCATCGAAAAATTACATCAAGCGGCTTGCTGACAAGTGCTAAAGCTGAGATCGGACGGATTTGGAGTTCCGAAAATGGGAGGCATCCTGTCGGTTGAGAAATGACATGATTTTTAAAAACCTCTATAAGTTTATCAGTTTCTTTTTGGAAAAATAGATCCCATGAAAGATTCTCCTTCAGCTGCTCCCTCAACCAAATCTAAATTTCAGAAAACTTAAAATGGCACCTGACAAACCAGTTAATTTTATTGCGAATTCTCAAAAGTTAAAATGCCAGTGTGAAGTATTGGTATTTGATGCACAGGAAATGCAGCATGTGAACTAAGATTGTTGTCAACAATTTAGCTACTTTGTCTGAAGATATACTTGAAGATCACCATGAAGATATACCCTGTACTCTGTTTTAATATTTTTGCTGCTTGTCCATGATATCCTGAAGGCTTTTACTCCTCTAATCCTTTTCTTGTGGAGGAATGAATTCCTGTTGCAGAGTGCAAAATTCGGGATACCTTATCAATGGAGAAAATTTCGAGAATCCCAGTATACACATGTTGGCTGTGATACACTGAACATTGCATGTTTCCTGCCGGGTTTGGCATACTCTATTCAGTGACAGAATTCAATTGCAACATCTGGCTGTATGGTAGATAAGGGCTATTTAAATAGAATTATTGTGAATAGGAATATTTGGATCTGGGGAGTAAAAAGGGTCTGAGGTAAGAGAATCAAGAAACTAGTTTTGGGGGAGTGGTTCATGCAGGAACAGTGATTAGCTCACAGAATTGTAACAGTGCAGAAGGAGGCCACAAGGTATACCAGTGCCAACACTGGTCCTCCAAATGAGTAATTCACAGTGCCATTCTCCCGCCTTCTACCTATAACCCTGTACATTCTTCCTTGTCAAATAAAAGTCTGTCCCGTTTGGATGCTTTGATTGAACCTGCCTCGACTGTTGAATCTTTAGACTAACAGTACAAAAGAAATAGATTGCAGATATACGTGGGTTGAAAGCAACATTAACCAAGGTTTATTAAAACGATCGTCATTGTACAACAGCTGGTACTAGACGAAGGGCAAAAGCCCGCCAAGTAACCAATGATGTCAGCTTGTCACGTGACCTGATTCTTAAAGAGACATTACACACAACTACAATGACCCACATATGTAACCTTCACCACATTCTCAGGCAGTGCATTCAAAACCCTACCTGAAAGAACATTACAAACATTTCAAATTGGCCATCACACAGAGTTCAATAATATTCAGGTTATCTACATACATCATGTTGCACTCTGAGGAACTTTAATACAGTCAAAGAAACATTACAGACATTTCAAAATGGTCATTACAAATGATGCAAATATATTTAAGTTGTCTACATAGATCAGGTTGCACTCTAAGGTGCTTCAATACAATTGTGATACATGTAATATTCACTGTATACATTCAATGTAAGTCATACAGCCCGAGGGGTTTCTGTACAATTCCCCTCCCCTCGCTGCACAATGGCTGAAAGGTCTTAGCCAGCGGCCTTTCCCCATTGTGCCCCTGCAGCAACTGCCCCGAGCTTTAGTGCATCCCTCAGCATGTAGCCCTGGGCCTCGGAATGTGCCTGTCTGCAAAACCCACTTGGAGACAACTCTTTATCTCTGAGTGTGTCATGTAAGGACAGTGGTTGGCACTGTTGCTTCACAACGCCAGGGTCCCAGGTTTGATTCATGGCTTGGATCTCTGCGTGGAGTCTGCAGTTCTCCCCGTATCTGTATGGGTTTCCTCCGGGTGCTCCGGTTTCCTCCCACAAGTCCGAAAGACAGGCTTGTTAGGTGAATTGGACATTCTGAATTCTCCCTCAGTGTATCCAAACAGGCGCTGTAGTGTGGTGACTGGGGGATTTTTGCAGTAACTTCATTGAAGTGTTAATATAAGCCTACTTGTGACAATAATAAAGATTATTATTATTACATGAAGCCCAACAAGTTTCAGGCAGATCAAAGGGTGCATTTCATCAAGTTGATGATCCTCCAGCAATTGCCACTATCTGACTTGGTGTGTGTCCCTGGGAACAGCCTATAGAGCTCAGAGACCTCCAACCCAGAACTGCTCAGGATCAACCGCAACAAAAATCACCTCAACTCTCTCCAGAACTCCTCTGCAAAGTGTTTTTGAAAACTCACCACTATTCTTAGAATTCCTCCTGTACCAAAAAGGTCCGACATTCTAAATGGTGATCAGGGATTCTCACTCCCCGACTCTGATACAGGCTTCAGTGGGTGCTATTCAGGTCAAACTATGTTTTCAAGTTATTCCCCGGTATAACCCATACCTTCACCGAAGATTTCATCTACTTACCACTTAGTTGCATCGATCCTGGGTCCCGCATTGCTAAGGAAGTAAAGTAGACTTTGGAATAACCACAATTGAAAGCTGCAATTACTGTCTTTACAGAAAGGTAAAAAGATCTTGCTTCTGGATCCTTCTGGTTGGTTGAAGGGACCTTCAGGCCCAACTTGACAATCAATCTTCTTTAAAGTCTGGTCTTCTTTAGATGTATTCGCTGGTTAACTCGGTTGCTGTGTCCTATCTTTCCCATGTACCGAGCTGTGAGAGCTAACTCTGCTGGCTATCTCTGAACTGACTCTTGAGCTGAATCTGCCTACTCTTTAAATTCTAGTCTTCCTTAGATGTATTAGCTATTTTAGCTCGGCTGCTTTGCCCTGTACCTTTCCCATGGCCGAGCTGACTGTAATCTGACTCTGCTTCCCCCTTCTCTCTCTCTCTCTCTCTCTCTGAGTTCTGCTTATAGTTCTGGTTCTGGTTCTGCCTGCTATCCCCTTTCTTCGGGTTTATATATTTTTCTAACATTTATTAAGTTTTTATGACATTATTGTAAAGTAACATTTTTCATTTTGATTGTAAAAAGTATCTTTGATCTAAACCTTCTAATTCAACTAAGTATTCATATTGTCATAACTTCATCTCATAGATCTGATTACATTATTTCCTTTGTGATGTTCAAAATGCTTTGGTTTCAATAGAGGTGTGAATTTTAATTCCTGTCATTTCTATAGTTTTATTTTCCAATTGTGTCCTCAGCTCATAATTTTGTCTTTGATTTTGGCTTTGAATTATGTTTCTCGTAGACTGATAGTCTCCAGTTTTCTTTAATTTACCTGGTATTAGCAAATTCACACCTAGAATTGTCACCAAATTCAACTGAACCTTATCTTTTCCTTTCCAGCTGCTACTAAAATAGTTACTTACAATGAAGGTGTGAGCATTGTCTTTGGCTTCATTCAAAATCCTGTTTGTCTTGTTTGCTAAGCCTGCTTGACCAAGGATATTTGCATTTTACAGTCCTTCCCTGGCAGCTGCTGTTAACCCTTTGTGGGTTCTTGCCCTGCATCCTCTCATGTTTCTCACAGACCAGATATTGCAAGACTTCCATGTTTCAAATGTCACATCTTTCGATATTTTCAATAACACCCCGTCTTGACATTTGAAACATAACTATATCATTTCGTCAATTATCCCCCCATCTAATTGTACTGACTAACATTTATCCCCAATCTTTCTCATTTGTATGTACATGTTTTGCGATTTTAAATTGTGCATCGAAATCAGTTCGTAAACGTATCCATATCACAGACCAGTGTATTTTTCCGTTCTTTCCTCAAGTCCAATTACCGTTAACCATAGCCGCAGTTGCTCAGGAAGATAACACAATAGCTATATCCGTATTCCACTACCTCCAAAGCATTTTACTTCCCTGGGGTAGCAGCACCGCAGAAGCATCCTCATGTCCCTTAGAAACAGCACACAACTCAGTCCAACAGATACCAAAAAG
Organism: Scyliorhinus torazame; assembly: GCF_047496885.1. Lineage (NCBI taxonomy): Eukaryota > Metazoa > Chordata > Chondrichthyes > Carcharhiniformes > Scyliorhinidae > Scyliorhinus > Scyliorhinus torazame. The sequence continues at coordinate 62,874,408 of NC_092728.1, forward strand.
GTATTTTGTCCATCACTGGCTGTTAAGTGTCCCATTTTTCTGTCATCCAATTTGCTTTCCATTTCTCATTGGAATGGTAAATTATGATATCATTTACCACCCCTTGCTTCATTAATTTAAAAGGTTCAATTGATCCTGCTTCTATCCCTGACTTCTCCACATTAATGTCTAACATTGTCCTGAACCATGTATGTCTGCCAGCCCCTGGTGTACATGAGAGAATATCTTTCTGACACACTTCCTTCAAATCCTTTTCATCTGCTATAATTTCCCTGACAACATGAAAGTGTATATTTTCCATTACAACATTTGCAATACAATATGCCGACAGTATTCGCAGAACCACATCGAACTATCACTTTTTCCAAATAAATTCTCCCTATTGTTCAATACACAGTAAAAACAATTAAGTCTTATCTTAACACATTACTCATTACCTAACCACACAAATAGACCGTGTGCTACAACTTTACAATTTTGCAACTGTTATCACAATTTCAATACTAAAAATAAAGTACAATATCGACACATCCCTTCGTGGCTTTGGGACCAATAGTCATTATATACTAAATAACATCAATATTATTTGTGATGTTAAATCAAGAAAACACACTGAACTACCACTATTCCCCCTCTCTATTAAAACGTTCACACAGTTTAGAAATGCTGATCAAGGTCTTGAACGGCACACATACCCCCATTATCATACATACATAACAGTGGCTACCAATTTACATGACATTTCTTCTTTAATAATTAATACAGCTCGTCAATGCAATATTGTTTGCTGCATTGGTAATAATTTTCCCGCCATGGCATCAAGCTGCAAAAATTCTTAAACTATTGTCTTTTATCATGTTGGGGTTCCTCGTCAGTCAATGCTGTCTGCCGAGACCCTTAATAACTCCACCACATAGTACATACCCCGTGGAAACCTCAGGTCATCCCATCAGCTGATGTCCAATTAGAGATGTCTGACCGGAGGTTTCACTGTTCAGTAATAATTTGATATTTTGATTTGTTTCTAATCCGTAAAGTTTTCCTCCAGGTTCTGTCATTTGATTCCCTTAAATATGTCAGCAATTGTATCATTAGTTTCCCCCCAATCCTGTCTAAAACATTCTTTTCATGAGTGTAGTTCTCTTCCTTCTTGTGAACTGGTTTGTCTGTTATTTATTTTTTTCCATCTGAAAAATCAAATCAAATGAAAAGGTCAAGGGTGGAGAGGGCCCTATTCTTTAATTTGTACTTTCTATCTTCGTTTGGATTCCAGAAGTGCCCTCTCCAGGACTTCCAGATTTCTTTTGCCACCATTTCTTTTTTCTTATTGAACTAGTTTATTTTCCTTATCCTTGATTATACATCATTCAATTAAGGCCTGTTAAGCCTCCTCCTTCTGTCATTGCACCCCTGAGTGAGATTCGAAGAATCTCAAACCCCTCCTCTTTTGCTTACTCAGTGATCCAATCAGATTGAAACCTTAACCTGATACATTCCTGATATTGCTACTGCATTTACTTTAATTACTTTATTTTGATTACGACTGCATTTTTATGAAGGTGCGTTCTGAACATGACATTTTAACTTTATCATCTGTCCAATCAATGCTGCTAACGGGTTTTAATTTACTGTCTTCCCACCAATTGGGTCATGTGTTTTAATTGTGATACAATTTATTTTGCTCCAGACACCATGCTTCTCTAACTCAACTGTATGTTCACCCAGATTCTGAACAATCCTGTCTGTACATTTTACAGCTTCACTGATTATTTTCCCTGCAGTCTTAGTTGGTAGCTTCCCACATTTCCGTCTGTGTTATCAATCGGTTTTTAATATCTTAATTTTACCTGCAGCAATTTTTATCAAATCTTTTCCTGCCATCAGATTCTCATTTCCTTATACTGCTAGTAATTCTCTTAATCTAACTTTTGATCCAATATCTTTATTCTCTAAAGCTCCTTCTTCAATGTATTCTTTCTAAACATCATTATTTTTGCTGGTGACATTCTTGTGCTCATCGGGCACTAGGACCCTGCGGAGCTATGCAGTGTCAATTTCAACGCTCAGTTTCAAAGTCTGCAAGCAGCTGACTGCTGCCCAGTACAAACTCTTTATCTGTTTATTCTGAGACCAATTTAGTTCTGAACATGCTGATTTATCACCTCATAACACTGATCACATTTCTACCTGCCCGTTATAACTTCCAATTGATGTGAAACTCGGTTTTACAAAATACAATTTTTTTAAAAAATACAAACACCAAAGGAAATTCACAATTCCTTTTAAACATACACACATTCATTCATCCACTCAGATCTTGGATCTCTACTCTGTAAGGTTTCACAAACCCTTGTTGAACACACAGACATTTATCCACTGAGATCTCGGATCTCTATTCAGTAGGGTTTTAGTTACACTTAAGAAAAATTGAGACCCCTCCATGCTGATAAAGTTTCACTTATGCAGGAGTTTTTTTTCCTCTGTTAATTTCTTCCACTCTGTTTTATTGCTTCAACTCTCTTGACATTGTTTCAGAGCAAGAGGATTATTCTAATTGCCATTTTTCGGAATTCTAAGTTCTGTTCCTGGTTGTCCCTTTCAGTTGCAATCTGAAATTAAGGATAAATACCCTTTCTGGGCCCTATCCAAGGCTAACTAAGGCACTATCTTTCTGTTTTAGTTAAGGGTCGATTTGTTATTGGTCTCTAAAGATTCTACGCGTCCCCATTTCTCTAGGATGCAACCTCACAATCTGCCTTACTCTAAGGATGATTTATTTTTTGGCCTCCTTTTAACAGTAATGGATGCACGATTTTTACTGCTGTCACCAAGATGTCTTGCAGACTTTTTCTCAGGGTCAGCATCTTCTAGTCTGCTGATTTTCACACCCAACCTGAGTTTTATGTCCCCTCGATCCACAGAATATCCTTACAAAAGTCAATCACACATGACTTTCCAGACTGAACTCGGCAGGTAAAGTCTGACTCCCCATAGACCAGAAACTTCTAATATTCTAGCCTTTGTGCCGGTTAGAAACTTCGAATATTCCAACCATTTCTTGGGAACTAGAAACTTCTAATATTCTAGCCCCCACTTTAGCCCCCATTCTGCTCAACTAGAAACTTCCAATATTCTAGCCTCGCTTTACCGAGACACCTCTAATATTCTAGGCCTCCACGCTGGATGCCATTGAGAAAGCAAAACAACCGGTTGGGCGTAATTAACACCGTGTTAACATGTAGGGTGCCATGTATAAAATAAAGCAACCCGCTAGTCGTAATTAACAGGGTTTTAATTAAAACATTGGGCGGCATGTTTTTGAAAACTCACCACTATTCTTAGAATTCCCCCTATACCAAAAAGGTCCGACATTCTAAATGGTGATCAGGGATTCTCACTCCCCGACTCCGATACAGGCTTCAGTGGGTGCTATTCAGGTCAAACTATGTTTTCAAGTTATTCCCCGGTATAGCGCAGAACTTCACTGAAGATTTCATTTACTTACCACTTAGTAGCATCGATCCTGGGTCCCGCATTGCTAAGTAAGTAAAGTAGACTTTGGAATAACCACAATTTCAGGTTAAATTAAGTTATTTTATATTTAAATTTTTTCTTTTACAAGCTGCAATTACTGTCTTTACAGAAAGGTAAAAAGATCTTGTTTCTGGATCCTTCTGGTTGGTTGACCTTCAGGCCCAACTTGACAATCACTTGTAGTAACCTTTCCCATGGCCGAGCTGACTGTAATCTGACACTGCGTCTCCCCTCTCTCTCTCTCTCGCTCTGTGCGTTCTGCTTATAGTTCTGGTTATGCCTGCTATCCCCTTTCTTCGGGTTTATATATTTTTCTAACATTTATTAAGTTTTTATGACATTATTGTAAAGTAACATTTTACACTTTTATTGGAAAAAGTATCTTTGATCTAAACCTTCTAATCCAACTAAGTATTCATTTTGACATGACTTCATCTCATAGATCTGATTACATTGTTCCCGTTGTGATATTCAAAATGCTTTGGTTTCAATAGAGGTGTGAATTTTAATTCCTGTCATTTCTATAGTTTTATTTTCCAATTGTGTCGTCAACTCATAATTTTGACTTTGATTTTGGCTTTGAATTATGTTTCTCGCAGACTGATAGTCTCCAGTTTTCTTTCATTGACCTGGTATTAGCAAATTCACACCTAGAATTGTCACCAAATTCAACTGAATCTTATCTTTTCCTTTCCGGATGCTACTAAGATAGTTACTTACAATGAAGGTGTGAGCCATTGTCTTTGGCTTCATTCAAAATCCTGTTTGTCTTGTTTGCTAAGCCTGCTTGACCAAGGATATCTGCATTTTACAATCCTTCCCTGGCAGCTGCTGTTCACCCTTTGTGGGATCTTGCCCTGTATCCTCTCATGTTTCTCACAGACCAGATATTGCCAGACTTCCATGTTTCAAATGACACATCTTTCCATATTTTCAATAACAAAAGGCACATTCCAGAAGGAGGTTGTTACATTCTTAAATCATTGAAAAGTTGTGGAGATGCCACACACTTGGGTTTCTTCAAAACACGATGCAAGGTTTATTCGGGAGATGATGCTCAACCTGTCTCAGAGCAGAACTAAAGCTTGTGCAAACACTCCGCTGAGGTCAGTACAGGTCACGTGATTTTCCATCGGCATGGATGTACAACGTAATATATAACACCCCTCCCCCTTTACTTCCTTAATACAAACGACAACTTATCATTTAAACAACAGACCCAATTAAACGTTAGATACGTTACTTTGCCCATTTATTTTTTACATACACACAATTTAATAAGACAGCACCTCAGGTGGACATCTATTTCTTTTAGGTTGCACTCAACATTCTGGAACTTGGCTACCCAAGACCTTTGAAGTGTCTTTTTCATCTGTTGGTAGCACTTCCTGTGAAGTTATTCCAGTGTCCGTCTTCTTTGATGTTGAAGATTCCTCAGAAACAGAACCTGAATTTTTCTCTGTGTTTGTCTCTGTTCAGAAGTATCAATGCTTAGATTTTCCGATTGAAATACTTCCTGAGAGGTTTCAGCAATTCCATTTTGTGAAGCTAGTAGTTGGTCAGGCCGACATCGCCAAACTTTCTCATCATCCGTCTGTAAGGTGTATGATATTGGACCTTCTTTTGCTAGGTTAATTGCAGATACCTATTTCTCATTTGTCGTGTAGCTTCTTTGCTGGTACTCACTCTCCTTGAATAAATACTCTCTTTTAGAGTTGTAATCTATGCTTGTTGTCGTTTGACAATCTCTGAAATAGCAGGTGATATCAAAAGGTCAAACTTTGTTCTTAGCTTTCTTTTGAAGAGCAGCATTGCTAGTGAACTCCTGTGTCATTGTACGTGTGGTGTTTTGGTGTGACGTCAAGAAGTTATTTACTCGTCTTGACAATGTACCTTCGTCCATCAATGTCTTGACTGAGTGTTTAAGTGACAGAATGAATCGCTCACCTAATCCATTTGTTACAGGATGGTACAGAGCTGTGTTTGTGTGATGTAAACCATTTCCTTTTAAGCAGTTTTCAAAATCCTTGGGAGTGAATTGAGTTCCATTGTCACTTACGACCTGCACTGGTCTACTAAATCTTGCAAACATTTCATCCAACTTTTCAATAGTTTTTCTGTCATCGTGGATTTCATAATCACTATTTCTGTCAATTTAGAAGTGCATTTGCAATCATAGGGAACATGCATCTCTCAACGAGACCAGCATAATCAATGTGCATTCTCTGCCATTGCTGTGTTGATTATTCCCATGGATGTAAAGGTTTGCAAAGGTGGAATTTTTCTTAGTTTTGTGTAGGAATGACATTGCCGACTTATTCTTCGATTTGAACATCTAATCCTGGCCACCAAAAATAAATTATTTCATCCTCACCACACCAGGATGTAGTTGGTCATGAATTTTATTGTACAAGCACGGAGGAATAATCTCTTGGATTCCTCATAATAAAACTCTACTCTGAACTATCAACTCAAGTCTTCTTGTGATGTAGAGCTCAAGGACTTGATTTTTACAATGTACATCTGCCATTGTTCCTTTTTCGACCATGTCCCTATCCATCCCAATCATGGGAACATTTCTTGTCTCTCACTATATTTGAGGTGAAGTCACAGGTACATTATTCACGTGTGAGAAATATTAGGTATTGACAAATTTTTCTTCAGGTTCTTTCTTGAATTTTAATTGTAATCTTGACAAACAACAACATTTGCATGCTGCTCCGATTTATAGAATTTACAGTGCAGAAGGAGGCCATTCGGCCCATCGGGTCTGCTCCGGCTCTTGGAAAGAGCACCCTACCCGAGGTCAACACCTTCACCCTATCCCCACAACCCAGTAACCCCACCCAACATTAAGGGCAATTTGGGACACTAAGGGCAATCCATCATGGCCAATCCACCTAACCTGCACATCTTTGGACTGTGGGAGGAAACCTGAGCACCCGGAGGAAACCCACGCACACACGGGGAGGATGTGCAGACTCCGCACAGACAGTGACCCAAGCCGGAATCAAACCTGGGACCCTGGAGCTGTGAAGCAATTGTGCTATCCACAATGCTACCGTGCTGCCCACTATTACAAAATTGAATATCATAAATGTGTGCCGATCATATCAAAGACCATCTCTGTAATCTACTAACTGCTAAAGAATGAATACCTTTATACAGCTGAAGATTGTCGTCAAAGGTCAGTGATCTGTCAAGAGTGTAAAAGATGTCCAGAAAGGTAGTGATGAAACCTTCTTACCCAAAGCCTTTTTTCCCAGCTGTGCATAATTGGTTTCTGCATGAGTGAGAGTTTGTGGAGCGAATGCTATCAATCATTCCACTCCTGAGGGGATTAAGTGCGAGACAACTGCATCAACCCCATAAGATGATGTGCCGCAAGCAAGTTGTAACTTCAGCTTGGGACTCTAGTGAACCGATAGCCCTGACTTCATTCAGGTTTCTTTTACCTCTTTCTATGCAGTTGCACATTGTTTTGTCCAGTGCCATGTCTGTTTGGCACATAACAAAATGTGTAATGGGTTTAATAGCGTTGCAATATTTGGACCCACATTAGTTTATTAATCCCAGAATTGATCTCAGTTGTGTCATATTTTGAGGACGTGGTGCTTCTCAGATTTTGATCATTTTTTTGGTTCCTTAAGGAAGCCATTCTTTATCAATCATGTAACCCAGTTTATGGATGTATTGAAAATTTCACACTTTTCCTTTTTAACTCTGAGATTACATGTTCCAGTGTAGCTTCCTTGTTCTTCAAATGCTCTTGTTCACTTGAGCTAGTGATGAGTATGTCATCTAGATAACATTGTACCCCATTTAGTCCACTCAGAATTTGAACCATGGACCTCTGAAAAAGAGCAGGAGCAGATGTTATCCCAAATGGAAGTATCCTGTAGTGGAACAAACCTTATTGCGTCACAACAGTGAGTAATGGTTGCGATTTTGCAGCCACATTCATTTGTAAAATGACTGTGATAGACCTATTTTACTGAATTTCTGATCTCCAGAAAGTCCAGCAAATAAGTCTTCAATCAGTGATAATTATCAATGGATAATGATCTGTGCACAATACCAGATTTATTGTTATCTTAAAATCTCCACATATCCTTACTGAGCCATCTCGTTTTAGTATAGGGACTACTGGGGTAGCCCAATCACTTGTAGTAACTGGTTCAATGAATCCTGTTTGGACTAGTTTTTCTCATTCTTCTTTGATTTTCAGTCTATCCATTTAGTGCAGTTCTGGCCTTGAAACATTTTGGCGTACTGTTTGGCTTAATTATGAGTTGAACTTCAACTCCTATCATTGACCCAAGTGAGTTTTCAAACAACTTTTTATACGTTTCCAGAAGCTGTCGGTCATTCTTTCCATCAAATAGGTGATTCACTGCTCCATAGTTGATTTTGTTTTTTCCCAACCATCCTCGACCGAATAAAGCTGGAAAGTACCCCCTAACAACACAGAGAGGATGTTTGTCTATTTACTTCCACATTTATCATAATGTACCGTAATGTATCCTTTTAGTGGTATGACCTCTTCTGTTTACATCCGTAGGATAACATTTGTTGGTTTCAATGGCAGATGCTTTAACCTGTGGTGATAGGTTGTCTCCAGTATCAATGGTACAGCCACTTCCGTATCCATTTCCATTTTGACTTGGTTACCATCCAGTTTTGGGAATATCCAGAAACATTGTTGATCGCTCCCATCCCATAAGACGCCTAATTTCAGTTCTTGAAGTTGTTCGGGTTTGTTGTCTCCTAAAGGGTCTTGAACTTTGTCTATCTTCTTGGAGACTCTTGTAGGCTTAGAAGTTTCCTTGATCCAGGGCCTCGGGTGAATGTCATACCACCGGCTCCCTGAAGTCTCGGATTGGCCTGCAGCTCTCGGCAGGGGGAACGTATCCTCCAAGAGTCCTTGATCCCAAGGGCAGGCACAAGGCTGGAAGCAAAAGGGCCTTTATGAAAAGAGACGGAGCAGGATTCTCACCAGAATGCCTATAGCCTCCATGAGAGGCTGCCCCACAATTCTAGCTGACTTCAATGCTGAATAGATTTATTTGTTTTTTAAAAATGCCTTAACTAGCTTATTGGTCACAGTGCCAAATTTTAGAATCTTACAAATCATTACCTGGACCAGACCATGTGTTTGATTGCCCAATTCAAATAATTCATTAAGTTGAAAATGACAGTGTTTATCAAATATCAACCTATTGTTTGGTCCCCAAGTACATCAAGAGGGAAAATTGATAAGCTTCTGATCATCAGTCCAGCAACATGGTCGGTAATTGTAGATAAATGGGAATTTATTCTATTTTCAAAAAAATATAAATTGTTGTCCTGCAACACATATATTAAAAACAGTCAAGATGTAGCACGAACTGTGGGAGACCTTGCAGAAAGAGTATGTTTTTCTCTGGGAATAATGTTGGTCCTTTAGATAAGGGATGGTGTGACTGAATATTGAGTGCATGTACTGTACATTGAAAGTATTAATGAACAAACTTTATTCCTTTCAATGAACCACATTCAAAAGTGACATGGGGCAAGTGGAAGAAGCTGATTGTGTGAGTATAAACAGTGAGTATTTATAGCATTATTATCACTTATAGTTTGTAAAGTCTTTATTTTGTGGGTTATCATAGAATTTACAGTGCAGAAGGAGGCCATTCGGCCCATCGAGTCTGCACCGGCTCTTGGAAAGAGCACCCTACCCAAGGTCAACACCTCCACCCTACCCCCATAACCCAGTAACCCCACCCAACACTAAGGGCAATTTTGGACACTAAGGGCAATTTATCATGGCCAGTCCACCTAACCTGCACATCTTTGGACTGCGGGAGGAAACCGGAGCACCCGGAGGAAACCCACGCACACACGGGTAGGATGTACAGACTCCGCACAGACAGTGACCCAAGCCGGAATCGAACCTCGGACCCTGGAGCTGTGAAGCAATTGTGCTATCCACAATGCTACCGTACTAGTTTGGAAGGACCATATTCTATATTAACAAGATCAGGGGAAGAAGAGTAACCTCTGCCTCACATATGTTCCACAGAGTCCCTAGCCACCGCCACAAGGGTCCTCAAGTACTTGATATTATTTGATTTTAAGAGTCCTTTAAAGATTTAATCCAAAAGGGTAAGTCATGGCAGGAGAGCTCAAAGCCACGGTTTGCTCCTCCTGTTCTATGTGGGAAGCCTGGCACATTTCCAGTGCCAGGGACCAGCGTGTTTACAGCAAGTGTCTCCAGAAACAGTGCCTGGAAGCCCAAGCTTCAGAGTTGTGGCAGTGGCTAGGGACTCTGTGGAACATATGTGAGGCAAAGGTTATTTTGGATAACATATATACAGAGGTGGTCACACCACAGACTAAGAGTCCAAAGCAGGAAGGGAATGGGTGACCACCAGGAAGTGAAAGAGGACTAGTCAAGCAGTGCACAAATCTCCTGTGGCTATTCCCCTGAAATACAGATACATCGCTTCGGATACTGTGGAGGGGAATGGACTCTCCGGGGAAAGCAACAATAGCTACTTTTGTAGCATTATGGTTAGCTCCACAGCACCGGGGAGGAGTAAAAAGTGTGGGAATGCAATAGTGGTAGGGGATTCAATTGTAAGGGGAATGGATGGGCATTTCTGTGGCTGCAAACAAGTATCTAGGATGTGTGCTGCTCGGGTCAAGGATGTCTCAGAGCATCTACAGGACATTCTACAGGAAGGTAAACAGCCAGTGGTCATGGTACACATTGGTACCAATGCCTTAGGTAAAAAAATGGAATGAGCTCCGAAAAGCTAATTATAGGGAGTTAGGAAGTAAGTTGAAATGTAGAACCTCAAAGGTAGGTATCTCCAGATTATTACCAGTGCCACATGCTAGTCAGAGCAGAAATAGCAGGACAGATCGGATGAATATATGGCTGGAAAGATAATGCAAGGGGGAGGGTTTTGGATTCCTAGGACATTTGGAATTGGTCCTAGGCGAGTAATACCAGGGCAGGACTGGAACTGATGTCGTAGGGCAAATATTTGCTAGTATGATTGGGGTTGGTTTAAACTAAAATGGCAGAGTGGTGGGGAACCTCAGCAGGGTGACAAGGGAATGAGAAACAAGGACAGTTAAAGGAGAAAGAACAGTGTTGTGCGTTTTCTCTACTACTTGGTCTTTTATGTGGCTCTGATCCAATTAGGGCAATTAGTGAATTTGCCTTATTTCTATATTGTCTATGTTCGAATGCTTAGAGTCGCCAGGTATCGAATGATACCACCACAAGTTTCAACCGGGAATAGATAGGATAGATGCGGGCAGGTGGTTTCCACTGGCGGGTGAAAGCAGAACTAGGGGGCATAGCCTTAAAATAAGGGAAAGTAGATTTAGGACTGAGTTTAGGAGGAACTTCTTCACCCAAAGGGTTGTGAATCTATGGAATTCCTTGCCCAGCGAAACAGTAGAGGCTCCTTCATTAAATGTTTTTCAGATAAAGATAGATAGTTTTTTGAAGAATAAAGGGATTAAGGGTTATGGTGTTCGGGCGGGAAAGTGGAGCTGAGTCCACAAAAGATCAGCCATGATCTCATTGAACGGTGGAGCAGGCTCGAGGGGCCAGATGGCCGACTCCTGCTCCTAGTTCTTATGTTCTTATGAGGTCTCTCAGAGTTCTGCCTCGAGGGTCTGCACATATGGGGCAAAATTCTCCGCAACGGCGCTATGTCCGCCGACTGGCGCTCAAAACTGCGCAAATCAGTCGGGCATCACGCCGCCCCAAAGGTGCGGAATTCTCCGCATCTTTGGGGGCTGAGCCCCAACCTTAAGGGGCTAGGTCGGCGCCGGATGAATTTCCGCCCCGCCAGCTGGCGGAAAGGCCTTTGGTGCCCCCCCAGCTGGCGTGGAAATGACATCTCCGGGCGGCGCATGCGCGGGAGGGTTAGTGGCCGCTGACGGCATTCCCGCGCATGCGCAGTGGAGGGAGTCTCTTCCGCCTCCGCCATGGTGGAGACCGTGGCGAAGGCGGAAGGAAAAGAGTGCCCCCACGGCACAGTCCCGCCCGCGGATCGGTGGGCCCCGATTGCGGGCCAGGCCACCGTGGGGGCACCCCCTGGGGCCAGATCGCCCCGCGCCCCCCCCAGGACCCCGGAGCCCGCCCGCGCCACCTTGTCCCGCCGGTAAGAGAGGTGGTTTAATCCACGCCGGCGGGACAGGCATTTTAGCGGCCGGACTACAGCCCATCCGGGCCGGAGAATCGCGCGAGAGGCCCCGCCAACCGGCAAGGCACGATTCCCGCCCCCGCCGAATATCCGGTGCCGGAGACTTCGGCAACCGGCGGGGGCGGGATTCACGCCAGCCCCCTGCGATTCTCCGACCCGGCGGGGGGTTGGAGAATCTCGCCCCCGTTCTTACGTTCTTATGTAGGACATTGGTAGGAGTAGTGTATGGACTCCCAGTCAGTAGCCACACTGAAAAGGAGAGGGTACAAATCAACAAACAATAAAAGCTTGTAAAAAGAGGAAAGCAATAATTATGGGTGACTTTAATCTTCATTACGATTGGTTAATGCAGTTAGAAAGATTAGCTCCGACAATGAATTCCTAGATTGCACGAGGGATACTTTCACAGAGCAATGTGTCATGGAGCCAACCAGGGAACAGGCTATCTTGGATTTGGGAATGGGTAATAAGATAGGTTTAACAAATTACCTCAGAATATTACCTCCCTTTAGAACTGGGATTTTCATATATTTTCTTTTGTTTTGTAAGGGTGGGTATAAAGGATCAATGACTGGTTCCTGCATGGGAGCGGACGGGTTTGGTATCCAAAGAGAGGAGGCTGTGGTGTGCATCGGTGTCTTTAGTGCTGCTCTGGTTGAGGGAGATATCGGTGCCCTCCTGAATATGGCATGGAAAATGTATGCTGAACTTTTGTGATAATTGCGAGCAGACACATTGTGGGACTGTGTGTGTCAATTACTATGTTTTTGTGGCTTCATCCTGTTTCTTCCTTGGTCTCTGGTGGGACTTATGGAGGCATCCAGCTATGGCTAATGATTGTACTGAGCCAGTTATAATGTTATCCTCCTGTTCTCCTCTGTATTCATGCATGTTGAGCCATTTTTATCCTTCCTGCAATGTTTGTTTTTGTAATTTTGTTGCGTTGTTTGCAAAATTGTAAAAATCTTAATAAACATATGTTTTTTTTTAAACTTGATGCTATTAGTCCAAATCTTAATAGTAAAAATCTTAATAAATATACTTTAAAAAAGAAACTAGATGCTATTCGTCCAACCTTAAATCAGTCAGCCCTGATTAATTCCCAATCATGATGGCATCAGAGTTCGTCGGATTTCATGGAATATTTGATCATTTCTTGGCAATTATTGAGCTAAAAACCTTGAATTTGGTTGATAACCAAATTTTACTAAACTTTTCATTAAAGGGCTTCATCACAAATAAAACAGCATTCATTAAGAAAGACCTTTTTCTCCAGGCTAAGGTTTTGCTCATTTTATTCTCATTTTGCCATTAATCTGCAATTGATGTAAAGCAACTAGCTTAAAATTTCATTATCCACCCCACCACCAATTTTAAGAAATGGATATATTCCCCCAACATTTTCTTTCATTCCATGAGAGCAAGTTTAATTTGATCGCCTGAATCTTTTTGTTTGTGATTTTCTGCCTTGGAATCGTACTTGCCTGTTTCCCAACAGATGAACATGTTTTTTGGAGGTGAAGTGGCCAAACCTGCCCAGGCATCTAAATGAACACCTGCACGGGATTAATTCACAAATGCAGTCATTCGTTGTGATTCATAACACCAGGACGTTCTTTTGTCTTTTTTATCTAATGGGAGCTCACCCATTCTGCATGTGCATCTGTTCCGCATTTCAATGTGGTTTACCTTGCATTTTCTACATTGCCATTGGATGTACTGTCCGCTGATGCAGTTTGCCAAGATTCCTCCAGATGTCAGTAACTGATTATCTGAGCATGCAGCTGGATTTCCGTTTCCCCATCGTTGATGACAGAATTAGAAGTAGGCACCGAAAAGATAATTTAAACAATTGCAAACAACAGTCACTTCAGAACTTTTTGAGTCAGCTAACTACCTACGTGGCACCAGGTGTCAGTAAACATTAAGATAATTGCCTGCTGTGAATTGTGTTCCCGCTCTTGAGTTGATCTGACTTTTACAAAAAGTTGTGTCCAACATGCCCTTGACGCACCTGTTGACAGCAATGGCTTTGAGGCTACGACCTGTCTGTTTCAACTACAATCAACCAGCTGTCCTAATGAGCAATTGGAAACCAATGTAATGTCAAATGCAATAATGAATGTCAAACTGTCATGTTAAAATTCTGAAATGAGTTGCCGGTCTTCCACTTTGACACATGTTAGTGCATGTTTTTGGTGCATGGCTGCTGTGTATCAATAGAGCCTTTAAACCTGAATAATGGTTTAGTGACCGCATACAAGTCCGAGGCGAGTGGGTGAAGAGGAACTAGTTCTAATGCAAAGTAATAATATGTGTACTATTCTTCAAATCCTGCCCGGGTCTGAGGTGTTGGTTCCATGTCTGGCCAACTTTTATATCAAAGTCTACTTCCCTTTCCATGGGCTCCTCACCCCTCAGCGAGAAATCTTGTACTCAACAAGGCTCACGGAGAGACTAAATGCTCAAACCCCACAGGTCTCATGCATGAACTTCCAAAGACCCTTCCGATGATGGTGGACTAGAAGGATGCCTGCGTCGATTCACTCATGCTGCGCCTCTTGCGCCCATTGGGTTGGATCCGGCCGTGTCTCCCTGGATGGCGAACGCTGTTTCCGTACTGAGCACCATGGTGGAGGTACTGTTAGAGGCTGCTGAACGGCTTGTTTCGCCGTAGGAAACTTCCGACGCCTGGGTCTTTATGTCGGAATCCGAATCAACGACCACTTTCATCTCTGTATCCTGTTTCCCTTAGGGCAATGCTCTCGAACCTTAGAGGAGTCGGAGCAGGCTGGGCAGTAATTGGCTGCTCCCCAGGAGCTCTGTGCATTGCTGGTGCCCTGTTCCTGACATGGCCAACGTGTTTTGTTTTCATGACGCAGCCCTGTGCCTGAACTTGGTATGATGACGGCCCTGCCTGGTGAAGAAACATTCCTGGGATTCACTGGGCGTCGTCTCCGAAGTTCCTAATGGTGACTGCATCACACGGTACAAACTCTCTCGTCCATTTACATCCGACTGGGCAGCGCCCTTTCTGCTCTTTGCTGCGGTGTACCTTCCTGTCAATATCTGGGAACACGAGACTGAGATGGGTCCCGAGTCGCTGGCCATTAACAATTCTGCCGATGCTACCCCGGTCGTGGCATGTGGTGTGGTTCGGTAACAAAATAGGAATCTGGCCAGGCAAGTGTCCGTTGATCCCTAAGTTTGCTTTTTCAGCCAACCCTCTCTTCAATGTTTGCACCGCCCTCTCTTTCAGTTAATTGGAAGCCAGATGATACGGGGCCATACGGATGCGCCGTACCCCATCTGCCTTCATAAATCCCATGTATTCATCGCTGGTAAAGAGTGTCCCATTATCGGTGACCAACATTTTTGTGATACAGTGCATACTGGATGAGGTAGTCAATGACATTCGGTGGATCGCTCGCCATTTCGAGTGGATGTCGACTATAATCAAGAACATAGATTCTGGGAAAGGGCCGGCAAAGTCGACATGTAGGCGCACCCAAGGCTGCCCTGGCCACTCCCAAGGGTGAAGCAGTGCCGCAGGCAGAGGTTTCTGCTGCTCCTGACAAACACTGCACTTTCGGGCCACCCTTTCCATTTCTGCATCCAGGCCTGGCCACCATCTTAATTTTCAACATCCCTAGTGTGGCGATGTGCATCAATGTAAATACATGTAGGCTAGCTAGACACTAGAGGGAGCACAAGAGACATCACACACACACACACACACACTCAACCAATAGATCAAGTAGGTAGGACACGACCAATAGACATTCACGATACACAAGGAGGTGACACGACCACGGGGGCATCACACCAACCCATATATAAAAGACACCAAACACATGATCTGCCTCTTTCCAGTGGAGATAGTCAGTGAGTACAGACACAGGGTTGATTCAATATTACACCCACCACGTGGATTGCAGCAACTGGTTAGTCAGTCTGGGTAGCTATAGTAGGATTAGCAGTAGTGTCGAACGCGAGTCATGGAAGTGTAAATAGTTTAATAAACGTGTTGAAGTTATCTCCACGTCTGAACCTTCCTCTGTCAAGTGCACCACAAGGAAGCCACTTATGTCACACCTACAACATAACAAATCACCTAGATGTCTATTATGTGGGTGTCTTGGCATTGGTTTGAGACGACGACGCACATACCCCACGGAAGGATGCCCTCTTCAACACTTAAGTCAAATATTTTGGCTGAAAATGCTAGCAACTCATCGGGTAGCTTCCGACGCTGGCCACCATACAGTACTATGTGGCAGACTTTGGACTCATAGAATCCATCTGCGTCCACTCCTGTATCTGGGACGCTATAACCGGCAGCTTATCCATAAAATTTTGTGAGGCTACTACTTCATTAGACCTGGGAGGAGATGAAAAGTGCATCAGCAACGACAATCTGCTTAATGCATCCGGGTTCACAATTTGGGTACCTGGTCGATGCCACTCATATGCCACCAGCAAAAGTGCCCATTTTGTATCCTTGCAGAGGCGATGGGTGTGATTGTTTTGTCCTCTTTGAAAATCGTGGCTGGTGTTCCTTCAGGATTGTAAACCGATGACCATATACCTAATGGTGAAAATGTTTTACGGCAAAAATGACAGCCAACCCCTTTCTCAATCTGCGCATAGTTGCGCTCTGCCACAGCCAACATCCTGGAGGTGTTGATTCCCAAATTTCTTTCTCTGTCAGTCTGGCCTCAATAAAAGTTGAGATGGATTCGCACGTAAAAAGAAGTTATTTATTTAGCTTGCAAGCTTGATTCATTTCATAGAAATATAAGAGACATCCAGTTTCCTATATCCCAGAAAGCGAATGAACAAAGAAACAAAGGGATCTCTGCAAATCAATTCAAATGGTATCAAGTTTCACATACTCGACGCCCATAGGTCAGCCTATATCCCTCCTGACCTGTTTGATCTATTCTGATTGGCTCACTTCCAATCCCTTTCTCTGGCCCCTATCAATGCAGCATCACTCTCATAGACACACCTCTTCCTGCTTTTTCCATGCGGTCTCAAATCCCTTTCTCCCTAACTGCCAGAATCAAAGTGGCTTATTTCTACATTACATTAACTAGTATCTCTAAAGTAACTATTTTATATCACATTCGTCATTCCCTCCTTTTATCATTCCATGATAACCAAACTATCCAATTCATAGCTACGGTTCCTCATCTAAAAGATCCGTCGCTGCATTTCCAATTCCTGTCTTAGCCCCCCTTCATCTGCCTCACCCTCATGGATTTTAACAGTTAAATTTTTTTTTGGTGATTGGGGCGGTGATCTGATCCAGTGCACCCCGCATTCTACCCATCACACATTTAAGGATGGCCAGGCCCACAAAGATGCACCCGATAGCTACCACTAGATACATGGCCATATTTATCAACCAGTCCTTCCATCCTCCAAATCCCCAGTTACCCCAAGAGCCAGGATCCTGCATCCCGTCCAAGTGATCCCGTATGCGATCCATAAATTTAGTGATGTTAGCGGTCAAGTCCTGAACTCCCATGATACACTTGCCCTGTACTATGGCGCATACCCCACCCTCACGGGCCAGAAGATAGTCAAGAGCATACCGGTTCTGCATTGCAAACAACCGTAGCTGAGACAACTCCTTGGTTATTGCCCCGAGGGCTCCCAAGGTTTCATTTCCCAAGATGGTAAGGCCGCAAATAAAATAATTCCGATCACTGACAGCCAAGGGACCCCCCACACCTCCCAGTTTATCCAACTTTGAAATGCCATTCGGGCCGCCCAGCAATGCGGAAAGCCCTAGTCCCAACAGTGATATGAGAGACATTCGCCCAGCCACAGAGGAGCTGGAGGCCGGCGTTCAATGGAACGCAAGTAGTGTTGTAACAAACGCATTGGCCAGACGCCTGGGTGATATGGCACCTTCTGTCCGTACAGGTGGGAAACAGACATGTTATATTTGTGTCCACCTCTACCAGCAAACAGCCATATCCTTCACTGCTGAAGCAATTCTCGTACGACCGGGAATCCCTATTGGGAGTGAAGTGGCTAGGTATGTACGCCCTCCACCGTCGCAGCCTATCGTACTGTGAATGGGAATTATCCCGAGGAAGGGCAAGGCAAATAGCCGGTGGCGCTGAACCCGGATCGTAAGGAAGAGTGACCTGATCGGGCAGTGGTTCGGAAGCTGACAATGAACCACCGTTTGGGGAGTGCCCCAAAGCGGTGAAACAGAAAATAACCTAGACACCGCTGCGGGGTTTGGGTAGCAGACAACCCGTCCCTGGCCATACAGACGGTGGTAAATCTGGTAGAAGAGATTCATACTACCCGGGTTTTCCTCAGTTTGGCCTTTAATTAACTTAAGTGTATCTCCCGGTAACCTACGTTCTAGCTGTACTTCCCTTCTCATACGTCCCGTCCTCTCTCTAGTCCCTTTCTCTTTCTCATAGCCTCTTCCTACACTCTTCTAACAGCCTGATTTTACCTTTATTGTACCACTCTTAACACATCCAAAATCAAATTTACATGTATTCCGAAAACAAGGCAATGTCCATATAATGTTCCCTTCCCATCGCCGGGACCGGTGCAACTGCTTCATGACTCCTGCATTCTCCTTAACTTTGATGACCTTCTATGAGTCGATACCATGTCCTCGTTTATGGGGGCAGCGAAGAACATCACCTTTGCATAGGTGATGTATCCTTGTAGATTGGTTGGGGCTACACAGATACATAATATTCCCCTTTTCCATGTCCATCGCCAATAACACGCCAAGCGAAGTGAGGCCAAATATCAGACAGACGATGCGTAGCCACTCCATCATGCTCCACACCTGAAAAATAGCACTGGAGAAGGGAGGCAGGTTAGTATCCGACCTTTTACAGTAGTGGAGATGGACTCAATTTACAGTGATGTAGGTGGACCCAAGCACTTCGCCCCTCCACTTTAACTGCTGTGGGGATGGTAAGGAGAACTTGGAAGGGCCCGTCCCATCGCGGCTCCGACCCCTTCCTAGTCCAATTTTTGACCATGACATAACTACCGGGCTGGACTGAAAGTGAGCTAGGTACTGGGGGCAATGGCTGGTGAGCCGCGCGGACCTGGCCATGGAGTTCCTTGAGCACTTGCGTGAGGGCTAGAACATAGGCGGTCATTTCTTCAGTCATCTGATGAAACTGAACCAGTCTGGGAACCTGCAGGCTCCAGGGAGTTCTAAGAGGCCTGCCATAAAGAATCTCGGCGGGAGAGAGCCGGGCCGGTCCCGCAGGTGTAACCCGCAGCTGGAAGAGGGCAACGGGGAGCAACTTAAGCCATGTCAGTCCTGTGTCTGCTCTTAATTTAGCCAATTTAGTTTTGGGTCTGATTGTGTCTCTCAACCAACCCGGCCGCCTGCGGTCTGTAAGCACAGTGTAACTGCTGGCGTATGCCCAACTGGGAGCAAAACTCCTTGTTAATTTGTCCAATAAAATGAGGCCCATTTTCAGAACTTAACTGAGCTGGTATACCGTACCGAGGAATGATTTCCCTCATCAAGACTTTAACCACAGTAGCAGCTTTATTATCGATAGTCGGATACGCCTCGACCCATCTGCTGAACACATCCACAATGACCAAAACATATTTATAACATTGACACCTTTCCAACTCAATGTAATCCATTTGGAGCGTCTCAAAGGGACCACTGGGCAACGGGGTTTGCCCCTTCCCACAAGGGATTTCCGGTGTTATATTGCTGACAAATCAAACACCGATTACTGATACTTTGGGCCAACCCCTGCATTTTAGGGTGTCACCAAGTGTCCAGCAACAAATCACTAGTCCCTCGAGCCCCACAATGAGTTGCAAAGTGTACACATTCAATGACCCATAAAGCCAGCACATCAGACATACAAGTCTGATGTGCAGGCGTGGTCCATAAAGAGGAAACAGAATCATATGTACAACCTAACCGTTTCCACATTTGTTTATCACTCTCAGGAGCGTCCTCCTGTAACCTTATGACGTCTTGGATGGTTGGCATTGACTTGTCAGAAGCAGACATATTTATAGTAGATCGTTTAGTCTGACTTAACATCTTAGGCACCATCACTTGCTGAATTTGCGCGGCTGTTCGCGCTGCACAATCTGCTCGTTCATTACCAACGTCAACTGGGGTTGTACCATTCGTGTGGGCAGCGCATTTAATAACGGAAATCTGCGCGGGCATAAGGAGGGCCTGCAGTAGGTCATTAACTAAACCCCGGTGGGATATTTGACCACACATAATCATGTCAGGTTGTTCTGACAAAATGTCACTCAAATCGCCCCTTATTGTGGTAGTTTCCTGAATCAAGGCTAAACAGTCGTGGCCAGGTGCGTCTTCATGGACAGGGGGACCACTAAGAAAACAGGCTGGATTGATAGTGGTACAGTATTTAAATGTCAGACGTGGATTGTTCAAAAGGTATATCTCATACCTATTCTGACGAGCTGCGGTAAGATGCTGAGTCTGCAGTTGCCTCAGTAGTGCGATGACCGAGTGGGAGCTATACACCGTAATATCCTGTTGGAGGGTGAGAGCATGTAACGGCTATGCGATGGCATTGATTGAACGTAAATCCTGTACTAATCGGTACTGGTCTGGTTTGGCTGGTTTAGGCACAGCAAGTATGGGGGTGTTACATTCTGATTGGCAAGGGACCAAAATACCCTGTTTCAACAGCTCTTGAATTAATTTATCTATTGATGGAGCAGCTTGAGATTTCAGGGGTATTGTCGAATGGAAGGTAGCTTTACATGATCCTTAATCATCACCTTGATAGGTGTAACATTTGTCTTTCCCACTTGTGATGGGTATTCCGCCCAGACCTGTGGATTGACATATTCCAACACATCATGTCCCCTGTGATGCTGCAGTCGAGTGTTAATCGTTTCAGGGACCTCAAAATATTTTATGGTAGTGCCGTCCGGCATGACTTGAAGTGCGTAGTCTGTTGGATCCGAATGATCCACTGCCCTCCTGACCATTCGCCCCATATCCCTGGCATGGTACTGGTCATGGACCTGACATGTAATATGAGGGCTTACCGAAGCTGACTGTGGCCATAAATGTGGTGATATTGTAACAAAATCGGCTGTACCTTCTTTTCCCGTGACTGTGGCTGTAACCTTGACTGGCCATTCGGTCTCAAGTAATGGCCGGTATTTGTCCTCCAACTCCCTGTTTCGTCCAGTTCTGTCATAGGCCAGGGTAACGTGATGCAGTGACTGTTCAACGTCTAACGTCCACCACTGGGGGGTGATAGAAATATAGCACTGTTGTCTCATCCTCCTCTTCGCTGATCCACCCACCCAAAGTCACTATATTGGGGCTCCTGCTGGTAAACTACCATTTCTGCCGCTTGTTGGGGTCGCAGATCATCCTTTTTCATTACATACTCAGTCTTAACCTTTGTAACTGAGCCTCCTTCTTGGCCTACACCCTCCTCCCAGTAAAATCTGACTGCCCTTGCCATCTGGGAAGGGTCGTTCTCTGTCCAATTCATGTTATTACATTTCACAGCAGTAACCACAGAAGGTGGTAGGCAATGCATTAACATAGCACAGTATTGGGCTTCCGGGTGCGGCTATGCAGAGCTAGGTCGCATATTCGGCAGCTCCTGCTTGGAACGGACTTTTGGGCTCTTTTACAGGGCCCCCACGGCATTTGTTTGACATTTCCCGGTGTGGAAAGAAGGCTGCAATATTCCCCCGACAGTGTCCCCCAGGAAGGGTATGTCTCTTGGTTGCCAGACACACGCAGAAACAGTAAAAGAATTGGCTGCAACTGCAGGATAAACAGGGCCTCTTCCAGCATGCAGGCGGGGGAAGGGCAAGCTTAAAGCTGCAAGCTGACCTGAGGGCCTGTATCAAAAGTGAATTCTAGCAGCAGAGGGAACAACTGTGAAAAGACCTCATCAAGGCCACTGAAGGGACTTCCGGTTGCGGTGATGCCTAGCTAGCCGCACGCTTCGGCGGCTCCAGCTCCGACGGACCTTCGGGCTCTTTTAAGAGCCCCAACGGGGAATTTTTCGACGACGCAACCCGGTGTGGGGCGTGTGAGAAGGGAGTCCCCCCCCAAACGAAGGAGGAAAAAACCGGCGGCGGCGGCTGCAGCGCGAGGAATCGTCGACCAAAGGGTCAGAAAGAGAGAAGTACAAGATGGCGGCGGAGAAAGCGCAGGCGACATGGGGGCCTGAGCATGAAATTGTGAGACGGTGCGTGGAGCTGCTGAAGAGGGAGGTGCTGACCCCGTTGCTACAGGCAATTGAGGGGCTCAAGGAGACATTAAAGACCCAGGAGACAGAGCTCCGCGTGGTGGAGCAGAAGGTGACAGATATTGAGGACGAGATCCTGGGCCTGGCGGTTAAGACACAGACGCACGAGGCACTTCATAAAAAGTGTACTGAAAGGATCGAAGCCCTAGAAAATGGAGCGCGAAGGAAGAACCTTCGGATACTGGGTCTCCCTGAGGGTGTGGAAGGAGTGGACTGTGGAGCGTACGCAAGTACGATGCTGAGCTCACTGATGGGTGCTGAGGCCCCTACGGGCCCCTTGGAGGTGGAGTGGGCAAATCGGATTCCGGCGAGAAGACCAAAAGCGGGAGAACCACCCAGGGCGATAATCGTGCGATTTTACCGCCTTAAGGATAGAGAAGAGGTCCTGAGATGGGCTAAAAAGGTGCGGAGTAGCAGATGGGAGAATGCAGTGGTACGGGTATACCAGGATTGGAGTGCGGAGGTGGCGAGAAGGAGGGCGAGCTTCAACCGAGCCAAAGAGGTGTTGCATAAAAGGAAGGTGAAGTTCGGGATGCTGCAGCCGGCAAGACTATGGGTCACGTATCAGGAGAGACACCATTATTTCGAGACGGCGGAGGAAGCATGGATCTTCATCAAAGAAGAGAAATTGGATCGGAACTGAGGGACTGATGCTGCAGGAAATGTTATTGTTAATGTTACGGTGGAAGTTAATTGAGAAGTAAACAGGGAAGGGGGGAAACATTGGGGAAATGTGGGCGCCGGTGAGGGGGGAAAGACGGGACATAGTTGGAGAATGGGGAAGGGGAGGGGGAGGGGAAAGGGAGCTGTGCCATAAGAGGCGGGTCAGGTAAAGGGATGTTCCCGCACCAGAAAGAATAAGGCGGGAAGACAGGCGCAAGGCGGATGGGAGTTCCCCACATGGGGGGGGTCGAGGAGTGAGCAGGAGTAGCCGGGGTCAGTTGAAGTCAGCTGACTTACGGAAGTAATATGGGGGGAGCAATCATGCTAGAAAGAGATCTAGCGGGGAGGGGGGGAGGGAGGGGGGGGGTGGGTGGGGGACAACTGGGTTGCTGCTGCGGAAATCCAAAAGGAAATGGCTAAAGAGTGGGTGGGCGGGGATGGTGTGCGACGCTGGGGGAGCGAGCGGGAGCACGGAGGCGGGATATGGGACTGGCCTAGAGAAGGTAATGGCTAGTCGACACGGGAGGGGGGCAGGTAGCCCCCTAGTGAGGCTGATCACATGGAACGTGAGAGGCCTGAACGGACCGATAAAAAGGGCCAGAGTGCTCGCGCATTTGAAAGGACTAAGGGCAGACGTGGTTATGCTCCAAGAGACGCACCTAAAGGTGGCGGACCAAGTTAGGCTAAGGAAAGGATGGGTGGGACAGGTGTTCCACTCAGGACTGGACGCAAAGAATAGAGGGGTGGCCATTTTGGTGGGGAAACAGGTCGCATTTGAAGCAAAGAACATCGTAGCAGATAGCGGAGGTAGATATGTAATGGTGAGTGGCAGGCTGGAGGGAATGGAGGTCGTGTTGGTTAACGTGTATGCCCCAAACTGGGACGATGCGGGATTTATGAGACGGATGCTGGGGCGTATACCGGACCTGGAGGTAGGAAACTTGATTTTAGGAGGGGACTTTAATACGGTGCTGGACCCGGGGCCAGATAGATCCAGCTCAAGGACCGGAAGAAGGCCGGCAGCGGCCAAGGTACTTAAGGGGTTTATGGACCAAATGGGGGGAGTGGATCCATGGCGATTTCTTAGACCTAGGGCTAGGGAGTTTTCCTTCTTCTCCCATGTCCATAAAGTGTACTCCCGGATAGATTTTTTTGTTTTGGGAAGGTCGTTGATCTCTAGGGTGGAAGAAGCTGAGTACTCAGCCATAGCGGTTTCGGATCATGCCCCACATTGGGTGGACCTGGAATTAGGAGAGGAAAGGGAGCAGAGAACACTCTGGCGATTAGATGTGGGACTGATGGCGGATGAGGGAGTGTGTGCGAGAGTGCGGGGGTGTATTGAGAGATATCTGGAGGTCAATGACGACGGCGAGGTCCCTGTGGGAGTGGTATGGGAAGCACTAAAAGCGGTGGTCAGAGGAGAGCTGATCTCCATTGGGGCCCACAAAAGGAAAACAGAGGCCAAGGAAAGGGAAAGATTACTGGGGGAGATTTTAAGAGTGGATAGGGAATTTGCAGAGACCCCGGAGGAGGAATTGTACAGGGAGAGGAGACGACTCCAGACGGAATTTGACCTTCTGACCACCAGAAAGGCGGAGGTACTGTGGAGGAAGGCATAGGGGAGGAGGTATGAATATGGGGAAAAGGCGAGTCGCCTGTTGGCTCATCAATTGCGAAAGAGGGCAGCAGCGAGGGAGATAGGAGGAATTAGAGACGAAAGGAGAGACACGGTGCGAAGGGCAGGAAAGATAAATGAGGTGTTCAAGACCTTCTATGAGGAACTGTATAGGTCTCAACCCCCAGAGGGAGAGGAGGGGATGCGGCAGTTCCTGGACCAATTGAGGTTCCCGAAAGTGGAGGAGCGGGGGGTGGTAGGCCTGGGGGCACCGATTGGGGTGGACGAGGTTATTAAGGGACTGGGAAGCATGCAAGCAGAGAAGGCCCCAGGACCAGACGGGTTCCCGGTGGAGTATTACAGAAAATATGTGGACTTGTTGGCCCCGTTGATGGTGAGGACGTTCAATGAGGCCAGGAAAGGGGGGACTCTACCCCCGACGATGTCGGAGGCGACGATATCGTTAATTTTGAAGAGGGATAAAGATCCGTTGCAGTGCGGGTCCTATAGACCCATTTCATTGTTGAACGTGGACGCCAAATTGTTGGCAAAGGTACTAGCATCGAGGATAGAGGACTGTGTCCCGGGGGTGGTGCACGAAGATCAGACAGGGTTCGTAAAAGGGAGACAACTGAATGTTAACGTGCGACGACTATTAGGGGTGATAATGATGCCCCCAGTGGAGGGGGAGGCAGAGATAGTGGCAGCAATGGACGCAGAGAAGGCATTTGATAGGGTGGAGTGGGAGTATTTATGGGAAGTGTTAAAGAGGTTTGGGTTTGGGAACGGGTTTATTAGCTGGGTTAGACTTCTTTATGGGGCTCCAACGGCAAGCGTAGTTACAGGTCGACATAGATCGGAGTATTTCCGACTATATCGGGGAACAAGACAGGGATGCCCACTGTCTCCATTGTTGTTCGCGTTGGCAATTGAACCTCTGGCCATGGCGTTGAGAGACTCCAGGAAATGGAGAGGGGTGATTAGAGGGGGAGAAGAACACCGAGTCTCGTTATATGCGGATGACCTATTGTTATACGTGTCGGACCCAGCGGGGGGAATGATAGAGGTTATGCGAATTTTGAGGGGGTTCGGGGATTTCTCGGGGTATAGGCTAAACATGGGGAAGAGTGAATTATTTGTGATACATCCAGGGGACCAGAGTAGAGCGATAGAAGGCTTGCCTCTAAGGAAAGTGGAAAGAAACTTCCGATACCTGGGGATTCAGATCGCTAGGAGTTGGGGAACCTTGCACAGACTTAATCTGACACGGTTGGTAGAACAAATGGAGGAGGACTTCAAGAGGTGGGACATGCAGCCTCTATCGCTGGCGGGCAGGGTGCAAGCAATTAAGATGATGGTCCTCCCGAGGTTCTTATTTGTATTTCAATGCCTCCCTCTACTAATCACTAAGACCTTTTTTAATAAAATAGACAGGAGCATCACGAGCTTCGTGTGGGCAGGGAAAGTTCCGAGAGTAAGGAGGGGGTTCCTTCAGCGTAGTAGGGACAGAGGAGGATTGGCACTACCGAACTTGGGCGATTACTATTGGGCCGCCAATGTGGCAATGATACGTAAATGGATGATGGAGGGTGAGGGAGCGGCGTGGGAAAGACTGGAGAGAAAGTCCTGTAAAGGGACGAGTTTAGAGGCGCTGGTGACGGCGCCGCTACCGATCTCACCTAAAAGGTTTACCACAAACCCGGTGGTGGCGGCAACATTGAATATCTGGGGACAGTGGAGGCGACAGAGAGGGGTGCGGGGAGCCCTGGTGGGGTCCCCAATCAGGAACAACCATAGGTTCGCCCCAGGAAGAATGGATGGAGGATTTCAGAGCTGGTTCCAGTTGGGAATTAGGAGGGTGGGAGATTTATTTATAGATGGGACTTTTGCGAGCTTGGGAGCATTGGAGGAAAAGTATAAGTTGCCCCGGGGAAATTTCTTGAGATATATGCAGGTGAGGGCATTTACTAGACAACAGGTGAGGGAATTTCCGTTGCTCCCGACACAGGGGATACAGGACAGGGTGCTTTCAGGGGTGTGGGTCGGAGAGGGCAAGGTGTCAGAGATTTACCGAGAGATGAGGGAAGAGGGGGAGGAGTCGGTGGGCGAACTAAAAGGAAAGTGGGAAGAAGAACTAGGGGAGGAGATAGAGGAGGGTATGTGGGCTGATGCCCTAAGCAGGGTAAATTCCTCTTCCTCATGCGCCAGGCTTAGCCTGATTCAATTTAAGGTGCTACATAGAGCACACATAACGGGAGCAAGATTGAGCAGGTTCTTTGGAGTGGAGGACAAATGTGGGAGGTGTGGTGGGAGCCCGGCAAACCACGCACATATGTTTTGGGCATGCCCGGCACTGGAAGGGTATTGGAAGGGAGTGACGGGAGTGATTTCGCGGGTGGTGAAGGCCCGGGTCAAACCAGGCTGGGGGTTAGCTCTATTTGGAGTTGCGGAAGAGCCGGGAGTGCAGGAGGCGAAAGAGGCCGACGTTGTGGCCTTTGCGTCCCTAGTAGCCCGGCGCAGGATCCTACTCATGTGGAAGGAGGCGAAACCCCCCGGACTGGAGGCCTGGGTAAATGATATGGCGGGGTTCATTAAACTGGAGCAGATAAAGTTTGCCCTGAGAGGATCGGCTCAAGGGTTCACCAGGCGGTGGCAGCCATTTCTCGACTACCTAGGGGAACGTTAGAGGGAAGACAGATGACCAGCAGCAGCAACCCAGGGGGGGGGGGGGGGAGGGGGGGGGGGGGAGGGGGGGGGTTAGTTTAGGTCAAAGATAAAGGGGTTTTGTTACTTGTGTATTGTTTAAAATTTCTGTATTGTTATTGTTGCGTTTGCTTTGTAAGAGGGGAAAAATTGTTGTTTGGGAAAAAAATTTCAATAAAACATTTATTTAAAAAAAAACATAGCACAGTATTGAGGGGAATTCTGGCCATTTTGATACAGCAAATCGCCTGACTGCCCCCGGTAGATTTCATTAAAACGCTCCAGAAATGCTGCTGTTAACCCTTTGAGAGACTTCTGCTTCAACCAATATGCAGCATTCCTCACAATCTCAACTAGACCCCGGAACTGCGTTTTTCGCCAATACAGTCCAAGGAGACAATTTTAGCTTAATCAACTATATATTTAAAACACTCACACATAGAGTTGAACCATCTTCAGATTTAAAAACAGTTATACTGGACTGACCCTTCATCTATTGAAGTCCCATCAGCCCCTGAACCCATATAATAGACTGAATCCTCATTACTGAAGTCACATCAGCCTCTGAACCCATATAATAGACTGAACCTTCATTACTAAAGTCCCATCAGCCTCTGAACCCTTATACTTGGAATTGAATCATCATTTGATATGTCCCATCAACCCAAAACCCTAACCCAAGCCGAAACAACAATATGAAATCCCATCAATTAAATTGCTAATCCCCAGACTGACCTGTGATTTCGTCGAGGCGGTCTTTCTGTGCCAACCGCGAGTGACCAGACTAATCAGACGATAAGAAGAGGGGAACAATCAATGCGCGGTCGTTTTCCAGTTCTACATTGAGGGCCCTTTGTTCCCCATCCTCCTGTTCATAATCAGTCTAATTCTGATTTCGCAGTTGGATCAGGACCGCCCTGAGAAATCCCAGTTTTCGGCACCAAATGTTGATTCCCAAATTTCTTTCTCTGTCAGTCTGGCCTCAATAAAAGTTGAGATGGATTCGCACGTAAAAAGAAGTTATTTATTTAGCTTGCAAGCTTGATTCATTTCATAGAAATATAAGAGACATCCAGTTTCCTATATCCCAGAAAGCGAATGAACAAAGAAACAAAGGGATCTCTGCAAATCAATTCAAATGGTATCAAGTTTCACATACTCGACGCCCATAGGTCAGCCTATATCCCTCCTGACCTGTTTGATCTATTCTGATTGGCTCACTTCCAATCCCTTTCTCTGGCCCCTATCAATGCAGCATCACTCTCATAGACACACCTCTTCCTGCTTTTTCCATGCGGTCTCAAATCCCTTTCTCCCTAACTGCCAGAATCAAAGTGGCTTATTTCTAGATTACATTAACAAGTATCTCGAAAGTAACTATTTTATATCACATTCGTCAGAGGCAAACATAATCGGCCTCTCTTCGCCCTCGTCCATGCAGTGTGACAAAATGGTGCCAATGACATACGGCAAGGCATCACATGTGACTATGAGTGGTTTGTCAGGGTCGTAATGCGTGAGCAAGCCTGATGAGGTCAACTGCTGTTTGACTTGAGTAAATGCATTTTCCTGTTGTGCTCTCCATGCCCACTCCTGTTTTCTTTGTAAGAGGTGTAGGGGGGCCAACATAGTTGCGAGATTGGGGATGAACTTGCCATCGTAGTTTACTAACCCAAGAAAGGAACACAATTCAGTCATATTCTCTGGTATAGGAGCTTGGTGGATAGCCTGCACTTTGTCCGGGACAGGGTGCAGTCCTCCCAGTCTACAGGTAGCCAAGATAAACCACCTCCTTCGTACGGAACACACATTTTTCCATTTTTAGGCAAATGTCCGTCTCCGAGAAGCAGCGGAGAACCTTGTCCAAATTGTTCAAGTGTTCATGTTCAGTGAACAAACCATTGTCAACATTTTTTTTTTAAAAATCAGGGTATGGGTGACGCTGGTTTGACCAGCATTTACTACCCATCCCTCGTTGCCCTTTAGAAGGTAGTGGTGAGTTGCCTTCTTGAATCGCTGCATTGCCTGAGGTGTAGGTACACCCATACTCCTGTTAGGGACCCAGTGACAGCGAAGGAACAGTGATACATTTCCAAATCAGGATGGTGAGTGACGGAGTGGAACCTCCAGGTGCTGGGGTTCCGAAGTATTTGCTGCTCTTGTCCAACTAGGTGGTAATGGTCGTGGGTTTGGAAGGTGCTGCCTTAGAAACCTTTGCAACTTCCTGCAGTGCATCTTGTGGATGGTACACATGGCTGCCACTGTTCATCAGTGGCGGAGTGATTGAAAGTTTGTGGAAGGGGTAGCAATCAAGTGGGCTGCTTTGTCCTGGATGGTGTCAAGCGTCTTGAGTGTTGTTGGAGCCCCACTCACCCAGGCAAGTAGAGAGTATTCCATTACACTCCTGACTTGTGCCTTGTAGGTGGTGGACAGACTTTGGGAGAGTCATGAGGTGAATTACTCGCCACAGGATTCCCAATCTTTGCGATTTAGATTTATTGTCACGTGTACCGAGGTACAGTAAAATGTATTGTCCTGCGTGCCTTGTAGATGGTGGACAGGCTTTGGGGGATCAGGAGGTGAGTTACTCAACGTAGCATTCCTAACCTTTGACCTGCTCCAGTCCCCATCTGAAAAATCAGGTGCCGGTTCAGGTTGACGCACTGCAACTAGTCACGGCCTAATAGGCTGGGACCGTGACCCTTTACGACAATCAGTGGGAGTCTTACCAACTGCTGCCCGTAATTCCCTAGGATTGTCGTAGGCCCCGCAATGGCGAGTGGTTCACCTGTACATGTTCCTAGCCTTGTCTCATCTCTGTGTCCTACAGATTCAGCTGCTGTATCCCACTTTATATTTTATTTCATCAAATGTTTGCCTTCCAGTGACCGAAACAGTGGCTGCGTTTCCAGTCCCATCTCTAAAGATGACTCGTACAGTGATTCTGATGGGGGCCACTCTGGGTGCCATGATGCAATTTCATTGCATGCATTCCTCATCCTGTTGGTCTATGTTAAAGGTATTGGCACTGGGCTGGCACCTGCCTCTGTTGGGGTGGCTGATTGTCGGCTACATTAAGATTTGCATTCCCCATGGTTTCTACATCCGCCTGCTGATTTCCCAGTGGCATGGGATGGCCTCAATGGGAAATCCCATTGACAAGTGGCGAGAGTATAGAATCCCATCGCTAGCAAACGGCGCGCCACTAAGAAATGCATGGCTGGGAAATCGGAAAATCCCGCCCATTTACTTTTTTGTCAGATTTTGTGTCCTGGTAGGGGAGGCGAAGGAGGGGAAATTGAACAAATTCATGTGAAAATTTTCAGAACTGTTAACAATTCTGTTTTTAGATCCCAGTATTAAGCCAGCATAGAGCAAATAAAAGGCAAAGTAAAATTATTTTTGTTTTGACCCACGCCTAACCTCAGATCATCAAACCTCAGTTCACCAGTGTGAAATTTCCCTCATGCAGGCTTGTGCAGTCACTGAGCAAAATGTAATTTAGTGTCAGTTTCAAATGATGGGCTGGGTGATACCATTGGCTTGTTTTCATCAGGAACTGGCTTGAACTAACCCAGCTGACATCGGCGAACACATTTCTTAGCATTTTGACTTGTTAGTCCCGGATGAATTTGAATTCTGGTTCTCAGGGCTTTAAAGAGTTTTATAATTAGATGTGACTCAATGAGAGCTAAATTAATTATCTGCATCCAGTAGGTTATTGAATCTCCATTGTAAGTGGATGGTGAACTGCGGGTCTAGCTAAAATGTGAATGAAAACAAATCGAAAACTAAGAAATATTGTATTAATAGTTGTTTGGTAGTGCAGAACTTGAGTATTGCTGGGAAAAAAGAGACATGTCGAAGCTTTCCCTATTGTACTCATCAGTTCACTTCATAAGAATACCGAGATAAGGGGAAAACACCAATTTGTACTGTATGGTGAGGGAATGTTGATTGATTGGCAATTGGACTCTGATTGGTAAAAATGCCACTGTGTGGAATGCACCAGTTGATGGTGACTGACAGATAACTGCCAAGCATTGCTTGAAATTTAAACCAGACAGCTTGACGCTGATTGGCAAAGGCATTTCCCGAGGGAATGAATCAGCAAATGGCTGTCACTTATTTTTATTAGCTGAAACAGGTGAAATCTGTGCATATGTTCATTCTGTCTGCAAAGAACAGGGTCTTATGTGTTAATATATGGAGTTTCCAGTACACGCAAATGTGCCACATTGCGAGACTGACTGGCAATCTTAAATTGGTTGTCAGCGTAACTCGTAGCACTTGAGGATTTCAGTCATTCTTTCCAATCATAGTCACATCTAATGTTGGATTGAGTGCTTTGAGTTTTGCAAGCATGGGCTGGTTGTGTACAGTCTCTACCTTGCCCATTATGAACAAAAGCTGGGACATGCTGTTTGATACGATCTTCCAGTTTTTGGGGATGTACAACCTACATACCTAGCATCACACTGGCATGGAAATTCATATATCACGTTACTCATTTGTGTGACAGGCAGAACGACTTTTTGACTTGACTGCTGTCAATGGCGAATACCATTCATGTTGCCACGGCGTCATAGCAGTGTGACACAGCTAGCTTCACCTGTTGCTCAAATCTTTGAGATACCTTGCCCTTTCAGGGTAATCTGAAGTAGGCCGCATACCTTTCAGGGCCGAAGGTGATGTCCTTCGGCCGGTTGATGTAATTGTGTGATATACAGCGCAAAATAATCTGGTCAGCGTTCCCATTATCCCACAGAATGCCTTTGAAGCATCCTATTCCAGCATCAAGCTTGCATGGTGAGCAAATGGCTCAATCCCTAGTTACAACATTGCCAATAAGACCAACCATGTGATACTGTAAGAATCCCAACATGTATGTTGACTAGTGAAGGTAGGCAAGCTATAGACCGTGGTAGGGAACCCCCAGACAGATTTCTCAAGTCGTACTTCAAGGAAAGGAGGTTAATTTGATGGTTCTGTTTTAATAGTGAATTTAAATCAGGATGGAACCCATTAAGACATGTACGGAAATTATTACCTGCTGCTGCAGTTTTGTACATAGCAAAAGTATCATCCACTTATCGGAAATATGCAAGGTGTGGGAGGTTAGGTGTCATTCCATCAGAGACATATTTCCCTTGGAACCCAACAAAGCTGTTTGCGAGAGCTGGGCCTACATTATAACACCATCTACTTGGGCATACGTGGTGTCATTAAATGTTTGCACATAAATGATGAAGGATTCCTTCATATTTTCGAAGACCACGCAGGACTTGCATGTTCATAGCAATGCTGTGTCCATGTGCTCATTTGACATTGCTGGCCTATTCACCAATGTTCCACTTCAGGAAGCCATAGCTATCTGCCATGGTGATATATCATAGATTATATCATGCCATGCCATTGCATATATCAGTGTTCATTGAACTTGTGAACTGGGCAAATCGTGCAGTTGAGTTGTTACCACACCCTGAGACTGTGCGTGTTCAATTCCAGCCCCAATTGATCCGAGTTGCAACACAATTGAAATTAATTTTTAAATATTCGAGGTCTTCGGCTGCCCAATAACTACAGTCATCAGGTTTGTAAATTTAAACACAATTAACTTTTTTTGATTAACATTAACTATAATTAAATAGACAACAAATACAACTGGCTAATTTGTAACCCCACCCCACCTCGTTTAACTCTCTCCACCCTCTACACACACAGAGACAATCAAATTCAAAGGAGAAAGTGGGGTGTGAAATAATGATAAAAGGATGAGTCTCTGTTTCAGATGGACACCTTCAGTTAGGCAGCAGAGCAGAAAGAGAAAACTGCTTCCAACTTGAAGGTCCAGTGGCTTCTCTTGGGATCTCTCCGAAAACCCTCACCTGACAGAGTCTGTCGGTTGCTGGGCAGAATACTGTCCCTGGCCAATCCATTAGCCACCAGCTAACCAATCAAAACGAGGCTCTCCAACCTCTTGGGTGCCATAACGTCTGGGTTCTTCTGCTCACAATACCAAATTTTCTAACTCAGTGTTTAATTTTGACACTTTGAGTTCCTCACTTCCTCTGCTTGACTTAAAGGTATGTCTCCATTAACAATCCATGGACCAAAAATGATAAAGACAAATAAAAGAATTAGGAACTAAGGGAATCAACAGGAAGGCCCGTTACAGATTCAGTTTTAATGAGGGAGATTCATATCACATATTTCAGATCTTCTGGCTCAAAAGGGAGGAATAGGACACACTATCGTTTTGGCATTGGACATGATTTCCAACACAGAAACAAGCTTTTCAACCATGTTTCCCCATCATGAGCATTAGCTGTCCCATATACCCAGTTTATTTCGATATCTCTTTATTCTAAGGTCACAG
The DNA here is from genome assembly GCF_047496885.1 of Scyliorhinus torazame. NCBI lineage: Eukaryota > Metazoa > Chordata > Chondrichthyes > Carcharhiniformes > Scyliorhinidae > Scyliorhinus > Scyliorhinus torazame. Next base: position 62,907,807 of record NC_092728.1, read on the forward strand.
ACCTGAAATGATGTGAGGAATTTAATATTAGCAATGGGGCTCTTACCTGCCAGCTGTAGAATTAGCGGGAGTCCTGCATTGCCTCAGTTGATGAAGGTTTCGTGGAATTAAGACACTTACCTAGCCAGCAGCAGGCCTTCATCAGGAATTAGGATTCCTGCCCTGAGAATGGGTGGTCAATCATATCTCCATTACCCATCAATGCCTCTGGGAGAAGTGGTAGCTTCCGAATGCATCCACTGGAGCCTAGATCATTGAACAACCCAAGCCACAGATGAGTCAGGGCAAGGTGGGGGTCACAGGGATTGGGTGGCTGGCAAAGGGTGCAAGGTGAGTTGGAAGAAAAGTCCTGCAGCTTCAATACATGGTCCCTCAATCGGGCAGAGTACCTTTGAATGAAGTACCATCCCATTAGAGCCCAGATGTTTACTTCATCTGGGCTTTCAGCATGGCAACTCCCCACACCCTCCCTCTGTTGAATATTATGACAGCAGGTTGAGGCCCTTAATTGTTTGCTAATTTGTTGATTCGATTAATGCTCGGATGGAAGGCCATTCACGAGCCTTTGCACCCTTGAGTTCATTGCGTAGAGACAGGCAGGTGGTGGGGTTCCCACTCCGCACCATTCCACCTGATCAAATGCCCCTTCCTGCAAACTCACTGCCTGAGGGGGCATTAAATTTCGCCAATGAGCTTTCTATTTCTTTTCATAGGTGCCCTCAGACCTGCTGAGTATGTCTAGCCTTTTTTTTTGTCATTTCTCTTTATTGCCTTTAGTTTTCTCAGAGTTGATTTTGTGAGGGCCAGTGTCACAGATGGATGGCAACTGTATCAAAACCGTTTGGATTCGGAAAGAATAAGAGCACATATTTTACTGTTGGATGAAATGTTTATGTGTAAGGTTTCAGCTCTTAGCTCGAATTGGAGCTACAGGAGTTATTATCTTCATGGATTTCCCCTGATTTAATCTTCCACATTTCCTGTGATCAATCCGAGAATTGGCTTGAAAAGAGGAAGCAATGCTTTCATAATCTCCGTTACCATGAAGGAGACCCTTTTCATTTGGTGATATTCCAAATATTGGTGAAATAAAACAAATCCCCTGCACCCCTGCAGAAAGAGGTTAATAGTTTGAAACATCTGGGGCAGAATTCTCCGCAATCGGCGCGATGTCCGCCGACCGGCGCCAAAAACGTCGCGAATCAGTCCGGCATCGCGCCGCCCCAAAGGTGCGGAATCCTCCGCATCTTGAGCGGCCGAGCCCTAACCATGAGGGGCTAGGCCCGCGCCGGACTGATTTCTGCCCCGCCAGCTGGCAGGAAAGGGCTTTGGTTCCCCGCCAGCTGGCGCGAAACTGACTTTGCCGGGCAGCGCATGCGCGGGAGCATCAGCGGCCGGTCACGGCATCCCCGCGCATGCGCAGTGGAGGGGGTCTCTTCCACCTCCGCCATGGTGGAGACCATGGCGAAGGCGGAAGGAAAAGAGTGCCCCCACGGCACAGGCCCACCCGCGGATCGGTGGGCCCCGATCGTGGGCCAGGCCACCGTGGGAGCATCCCCCAGGGCCAGATCGCCCCGTGCCCCCTCCAGGACCCCTGTGCCCGCCCGCACCGCCTTGTCCCACCGGTAAGATAGGTGGTTTAATCCACGCCGGCAAAACAGGCATTCCAGCAGCGAGACTTCGGCCCATCCGGGCCGGAGAATCGCCGGGGGGGTGGCCACCAACCAGCGTGGCGCGATTCCCGCCCCCGCCGAATATATCCGGTGCCGGAGAATTCGGCAACCGGCGGGGGCGGGATTCACGCCAGCCCCTGGCGATTCTCCGACCCGGCGGGGGGTCGGAGAATCCTGCCCCTGGCTTGTAAAGAAAATGTATGTCATTTGTATGAGGTACCATAGATTTCCTTGCATGCCGTTTATTTAATTCCACTGGTAAAACAGTTTCAATTCTTGAGCAGGGTAATATGCTGGTGGCCGATTCCACCATCCAGATGGCAAAACCGCTTTGGAGTTAAATGGTTGAAAACCTTGCTCATCTAAGTATTAATTGTAGTTCTGAATTTACTGGGATGGATGTTCATGAATGTGAAAGTTTGGGCATTGCAGTGACATTAACATTGTGTAATCTACTTTCCTCTTTTGCAATAGTAGGCAGGATGTTTTTAGTGTGCTTTTTATTTTTGAACCTCTATCTTTCTTAAATACATGGTGCAATAAAAATGGATTGAACATTCATTTGTGATGTTGATTCCCAAATTTCTTTCTCTGTCAGTCTGGCCTCAATAAAAGTTGAGATGGATTCGCATGTAAAAATAAGTTATTTATTTAGCTTGCAAGCTTGATTCATTTCATAGAAACATAAGAGACATCCAGTTTCCTATATCCCAGAAAGCGAATGAACAAAGAAACAAAGGGATCTCTGCAAATCAATTCAAATGGTATCAAGTTTCACATACTCGACGCCCATAGGTCAGCCTATATCCCTCCTGACCTGTTTGATCTATTCTGATTGGCTCACTTCCAATCCCTTTCTCTGGCCCCTATCAATGCAGCATCACTCTCATAGACACACCTCTTCCTGCTTTTTCCATGCGGTCTCAAATCCCTTTGTCCCTAACTGCCAGAATCAAAGTGGCTTATTTCTACATTACATTAACTAGTATCTCTAAAGTAACTATTTTATATCACATTCGTCAGTGACATCTTGAAGTAGGGACTGGGCAATAATTCAACAGAGATGAGGTTTCAGATCAGGATTCAATAAATAAAGTCACGCCACTGTTTCAGTAAAACGGAGAACAAAGTGCAGGGCCATTGGGATCATACCAATAATACAACAGCATGAGTTATGTGCCAGATTTTAAAATTATTCTGAGTTTTTTTGCAATTAATTGGATTGCGTAGGAGTTCAAAATTGACCAGTTTTATACCTGCATTTGGTTTCAATTATTTTTCATTTTCTGGAGTGTGGCACTCGTGAAAATGTGCTTGATTTAGTTTCGGGATGGCATCCTTATTCATTGTGGGTGAAAATGTTCCATTGATTCAGGTTTTACTGGGAACACAAATGTGATATCATTTAAATCAATGGGACCTATTTCCGATAAAATGAGTTGACGCTGAGGTGTTGCAAGATATAAGTTAAAGCCTTTTCCAATCAGTTATATCAAAACATTAGTGATGTGTTTAGACTACAGAATCAAATGATATATGCCAATGCTGTGTTCAAGATTAGCAGGAGATAGAGACCATCTGTGTTCAGAAAAGAATAGCCAATTCCTTCGTATTTTGAAAAATGTATTGCGGAGGTAGCCCAGCAGCGTGTTGCAATATACTAACACGTTTCGTCGGACAATAATGGATAAGGATTCATGCTTAAGGTATCATCATATTCAGTCTTGCTTTCAGCTAAGCCATCATGAGATGAAAGGAAGGAAATTTGCTGAATGTCAGTTTGGTTCATATTGTATCGGTTTTAGTAGCTCAGAGCTGAGTGACACTGGCAGGAATCTGAGAGAAGCCATCTGTCTAACCTCTTCCTCCTCAAGACGTAAGAGAGATGAAGGAGAAAACAACGATGAGAGGGAGGAGAGAAAAGAAGTGGTGAAATGATTTTTAGCTCTTGACATTAAGAATGTTGTGGGGTTTTTTACGGTAAGCTTCTGCTTGAATGGATGCGTACTCTCTCATGATAGTCGGATTTGAATGTACCTTAATCTACTTCCTAACCAGTGTTCTTCAAACTTTTTTTCCGGGGACACATTTTTACCAACCGGCCAACCTTCGGGACCCAACCCGGCCGACCTTTGCGACCCACGTCGGCCGACCTGCACAACCCACCATTTTCTCTTACCTTGTTTGCTGCTGACAAAAATGGAGGAAATGGTTTTGGGTCCCTTTGGCCCTCGTACATGCTCCTCCAATGGAACCTGTTGGATGAAGGTGAAGCCTTCTGGTGTTGGAAAGTATTGAGTCTCCATTTGTCCAATGTTCTGAATTTTTTCCTGTAAACTACAGAACTTGTGAAACAAAAAGCTGCAACTGTTTAAAAAAATAGTGGCCGCACTGCGCATGCGTGCCCGATTATCGGCGTGCATGCGCATCATCGTGCGCGCATGCGCAATGCGGGCAAATTTTTTTTTTAACATGTTCTCAGCCACTTGCAGCCGGCGCTATGAAAAGCCGGCTGCTGCGAGGGGATTTGCGCGATTGGGAGCGCCGCGGACAACGGCTCTGCGACTCTCCCGACACCCGCCCGCGCCCCACCCGCGGGGCGCGCCCCTGACTTTGAAGAACACTGTCCTAAACCACTGCAGTCTCACGGCGCCGAGGACCCAGGTTTGATCCTGTCCCTGGGTCACTGTCCGTGTGGAGTTTGCACATTCTCCCCGTGTTTGCGTGGGTTTCGCCCCCACAACACAAAAGATGTGCAGGGTAGGTGGATTGAACACACTAAATTGCCTCTTAATTGGAAAAAATGAATTGGTCACTCTAAATGTTTTTTTTTTTTAAATCTACTTCCTTAAGGATCACTTACAATGCAACAGGGAGCTAGAGGATTACAAATGTTACACCACTGTTCAAAAGAAGGGAGATGGATAAACCCAGCAACTACAGGCCAGTCAGCTTTACATTCATGGTAAAGCACCTAGAGACTAGGATCCTGGGGAAAAAAAATAATTGGCACTTGGAAAGTTATGAGCTAATGAATAAAAGTCAGCACAGATTTGTTGAAGTTAAATTTATTTGATTAACTCCAAATATTTCATTAATGGAGAGTGTATAGAGCATTTGATGTGCGCATATTGCTTTCAGAAGACACTTGACAAAGAAATATTGGAATAGGAGCAGGACACTTAACACCTCCAGCCTGTTTTGCTGTTCAGTGAAATCAAGTCTGATCCACGCCCAAGCTGCAAATACCCACCCACCTTTCTCCATATCCCTTAATGGTCTTTAGAAAGCAAAAATCTTATCAATCCCAGATTTAATTTTACAAATGACCTTGCACCAATTGCTATTTAAGGAAGAGAGATACACATTTTTCTCTGCAGAAGTATGTTTATACTAGAAAGGAAGGGTTCTATTTTCTTTCACTATGTGCCCAAGGGCAAACAGTTCATATCCTTGTACTCTGTTCCCCTAAATCTCTTGAAAATGGTGATCAAATCAATTCTTCACCTCCTAAATTCCAGGAAACAACCCAAGTTGTGCAATCTCACCTCGTAATTTAATACTTGGAGGCCTCCTTTCGAGGCCAATGTACTCTTCTTGTGGTGTGTTATCCAGATCTGCTCACAGTATTCCAGGTACGGTCCAAGTAGGGTTTTGTATTGCTGAAGTATGACTGCCTCCCAATCTGGTATATATGAAGTCAGCATTCCATTAGTCTCCACAATTATTTTCTGTATGTCCATTATATTGATTTATGTACCTGGACTTCTAGCTTTCTGATCCTTGTTTTTCCCTATTTAGAATGTATGCTCTTTCATACTTCTTAGGTTTGAAATGGATGGCCTCACAATTGCCTGCACTGAAATCCATTTGTCACAATTTTGACCATTCACTTAATCATCATTATCTCATTCTAATTTACATGCTACATATCTTTGTACCATTTGGGTATCTGTCAACAGGGAGGGTTTCCACTCAGTTCAATTGGCCTGTGACCACAATATGAGATTCCTCCTGGTGTACACTCATTTTCCTGATTGCTGACGTAATGCTTCATCATTCAGTCCAGGCTGCTTAAGTTCTTCACTACAAGCACCAATGTGTTGGATGGGTCCTAGAGGAGAAGGGAGGTCATTTGAATCCATGGTTACTCATCCGTAAGTCAGAAGACCCAGGTACAGAGATGATATAACCAATGCGACCTGCTTATTAAGACTATTTATCAGGTCGCAGAGCTTCTGAAGATGTGATTCCAATACCCAGACGAGTCATCTGGTTTCCTCAGATTCAAAGTGCGTGTCACGCAGCCCATGGGTGGATTGCAGGCGGGTGTCGTGTGGGCCTTGGAGTCGGAGAAGCGCCAATACCCGCTACCTGCTTTTACATTGTGTTATGGGCCAGGGTTTAGAGAACCCCAAAGTGTATCATGGAGTTCACCTGACCCACAACTTTTAATAGATTGTGGTATGGGGAGCACACGGCCTACTCTACAAGTGTGGTACTTCAGGAATGGAAAAGTACTTTTTAAAACAAAACAATGTTTGTTCTATGAACTCAAGTTAACCTTTTTAAAACAAACAGTGGATATCTTAGCAACCATTAATTCAAAGATAACCCCCAAAGGGTACAGAATATTATTATAGAATATTATAGAATTTACAGTGCAGAAGGAGGCCATTCGGCCCATCGAGTCTGCACCGGCTCTTGGAAAGAGCACCATACCCAAGGCCAACACCTCCATTCTATCCCCATAACCCAGTAACCCCACCCCTAATGGCAAGCTTGGTCACTAAGGGCAATTTATCATGGCCAATCCACCTAACCTGCACATATTTGGACTGTGGGAGGAAACCGGAGCACCGGGAGGAAACCCACGCACACACGGGGAGGATGCGCAGACTCCGCACAGACAGTGACCCAAGCCGGAATCGAACCTGGGACCCTGGAGCTGTGAAGCAATTGTGCTATCCACAATGCTACCGTGCTGCCCACAACACTAAGTAACCTGTGTGCTGTCCTTTTAACATCCAAATGACTTAACAACCTTTAAACAGAAGCACATCAGGGTTTACATTCAATACTGAAAACATTTATAATTCTGAATTCACCAAATGATTAAGAAATAGTCCTTCATGGCAGAGATCAACAGTACAGCTGCTTTTGCTGACTTCAGCTGCAACACACTGAAAAACGAAACCAAAAAGATAGAGACACACCCAAGCTTTTCTCAAAGTGAAACGAAAAGCAGAACTAGAGCTCAGCTCCACCCACAATCTGACATCACTGCATTAACATGAGCAGCCAAACATTTCTTAAAGCAACATTCTCATGACAATTGGGAATGGCTGTCGCTGCTGCCTTTTAAATTAAAATAAATGAGGCTGGGTGGAGTCTGTATCAGCCAGAGAGTCAGTCACAAACCCCATGTACACCAATGTCAAATGCCCACAATGTTTGTGCTTTTTTAGTCAAATCTCGGAGCAGAGTTGCTTCCGTTTTCCTGCTGCTAGCAAGAGGACTATGAAGATGGATAATTTTCTTAAAAGTAAGAGACTGCCAGAAACTCAAATAGGCAGTTTACCTCGTGTACAGGATCTCACAACAGAATCTGCAGGAGAGAACTGTTCAGGTGTGTTTGGGGTAGGATGGAGCAATACTCGGGTTAGCTCTGTACCGAGCTTCAGGGCCTCCAGTTAACAGCCTACAAAGAAGAAACTTAACTTGGGAACAAAGCAGTATAATGATGATTTCTTGAGGTATGGTTTTATCAATTCTGCCAATGTAAATAAGGATGCAAATGACAGGAAAAGTTCCAAATTTTGAAAGTGAAGTGGTGGGTGAAAAATTCCTTTTGAGGTTGAGACCACAGAGCCAGTTATTAACATGAGCTGACTCCGAATTAAAAGACTTTGTTGCTGTAGCTAACTTATGATGCCACATTAAAAACATGCCTTGAGGCAGTCAGCATTCTGGAGTAGCATCTCCCAAGAGTATCCAGTGCTGAATAAAGCACACATTTTGTTTCTTCGCCCTTCTCGACGACTGACATGTGCGAGGTTGAATTTTCCAGTTTCTTAAAGATGAACATGGCACAAAGGAACTGGCTGAATTCTGCACCCGATATGCGATTTGCCCTCTCCTCCTTTGAATCTGATTCAGATCAGATTGGGAGGACCAAGCAGGCTCGCCTTTCGCATTAAATGTAAGTGAATGTGGTGTGTGTTGCAAAAGTCGGCCATCGTGGATTGCGAAGGTCAGCCGGCGTGAATCGCAAAGGTCGGCCAGCATGGATCCCAAAGATGCCATTCGGCCCATTGAGTCTGCACCGATCAATGTTCCACCCTATCCCTGCAGCCCCATAACCGAACCATCATATCCCTGGACACTAAGGAGCAATTTAAAATGGCCAATCCACCTACCCTATACATTGTTGGACTGTGGGAGGAAACCGGTGCACCCGGAGGAAACCTCACGCAGTCACAGGGAGAATGTACAAACTCCACACAGGCAGTGACCCAAGGTCCCTGGTGCTGTGCGGAATTGAACCCAGGTCCCTGGTGCTGTGAGACAGCAGTGCTAAACGCTGTGCTACCGTGCTGCCCCGAAGGGCCGTGTGGCCAAATGGCCTCCTATTTTCTATGTTTCGATGAATCAATAAGCTGGATGCTATCGTTTCAAGAAATAATGTTCCTAATAGAGCTTAACTTCTTTAAAAAAACATTACAGTGGACCTTGTTCTCTACCTTAGAAGCGATATAGGCCTGAAATCTTTGTTTATTAGCATTTACAGAGGATAAAGGTGAAGCACTGTGAGGTACGGACTGCAAATGCATTATGCAGGGCAGCTTTCACAATCAACTCAAACCCATGCTGTGTAAGCAATTCTTTATACTTCACTTCAGTGTTATTTTACCAGCAAATAAATAAATAGATTCAACTGATACATGCGGCGAGAGCCGTATCGCAAACATAATTAGAACGGTCGTTGTAAAATCCATTTCATCGACATTTAAAATTGTGTCATTGGTTTCATATCCAGATGTACAGTGCAGAGAGGACAATGACGTTTCCTTGTCGTGCTGTCTTCAAGTCAATAAAACACTTGTTAAAAAGTTGATGTCTGTATGAAGAGAAACGACAAAAGACAATATTACACCCCAAATACCATATTATCAATACCTTGAGACACCACAGGTCGCTCACAAACTCAAATCTCTTGCACAGTATGAATAATAATGGAGGGCTTAATAACATGTTGGGGAGGACACATTGTTTTCTGATATGCAAAATGTCACCAGATTCCTGTAAATTGTAGCAGATTTCTAAATCAGTAGAATCACTACGATGTAGAATCGAAGAAGGATACGGAGCTGAAGGAGGTCATTTAGTTTATTATGCGTTTGTTTCTTCTTTCAAGGAGCTATTCAATTAGTTCTACTCCGCTGCGTTTTTCTCACAGACCTGCAAATTGTTTCCCTCCAGGTATTCATCCAATTCTCTCCTGAAAGTATTGAATCTGTTTCCACAATTCTCAATTATAGGACTATTTTCACCATAGTCAATTCCTGATCATAACAACTTGCTGTGTGATTTCTCTTCCTCTTCTTGCATCTGGTTCTATTACAAACAAACTTAAATCTGTGTCCTCTAATTTTAGACCTTGCTGTGACTGAAAAAAAAGTTTTATTGATTACCAAACCCTTCAAGATTTGAATACCTTCATCACATCTTCCTTGAACCTTCTTTGTTCAAATGAGAACAAGTGCCGCTTTTCCATTCTCTCCACGTAACTGAGATTTTTCCATCTCTAGTACCATTCCACTAATACTTTTCTGCACCTTTTCTCAGGCCTTGACTTCCTTCCTAAAGTGAGATGCCTGGCTGGGGTTGAATTACCAATTTAGAAAAGATTTTAATGTAATCGTTTTGTGGTAAACCAACCTATTTCTAAAACCAAGGATCCCATATGCTTTTGAACTAGCCTTCTCAATATATGCGACCACCTTCAAAGTTTTGAGCCAGCAAACATCTGTAGAATAATTGTGTTGTCACATTTGTGTGAAGTTCTGGAAACCATCTCTTGTTGTGATAAACTCAGTTCAAGTGTGGCAACTTTTAATTTAGTCATTTGATAGTACAGAGCTCGAGTATCTCTGAGAAAAGGCACGAATTGTTGAAACCGTGTTCTCTTACCAATCAATGATTTGAGCACATGACTAAGTGCGTAGATGAGGGTAGTGTGGTTGATGTAGTTTACATGGATTTTAGCAACGCATTTGACAAGGTTCCACATGGAAGACTTATAAAGAAGGCGAATGCACATGGGATGCAGGGGAACTTAATAAGGGGATTCAAAGCTGGCTGAACTGTAGGAAACAGAGGGCGATGACAGATGGCTACTTTAGTGACTGGAACCAGTGCCCAGTAGCGTACCACAGGGATCTGTGCTGGGTCCCCTATTGGTTGTCATTTATATAAATGACTTAGATGACTATGTTGGGGGGTAGGATCAATAAGTTGGCGGATGACACAAAGGTAGGACGGGTGGTTAACACTGAAGCTGAGAGTCTTGGGTTACAGGAAGATATAGACAGGATGGTCAAATGGCAGAAAAGTGGCAGATGGAATTTAATCCTGAAAAGTGTGAGGGAAGGAGTAATTTGACAAGGAAATATTCAATGAATGGCGCTAGATGTGGGTGTGCTGGGTTTCAGCGATTGTGCTAAATCACTTTATGTTCCATTTATGCAATGATTTGGACATAGGTGCAAAATAAATGCCGTTAAGTTTTGTTGATACCAAATGATGGGCTTGTCAAATGTGCAATAATGCAGGAATTTTCAGGAATATTTCAGCAGTGTCTTATCAGATACAGTTCTGTGCAGAGCACAATCAGTTCTTTTCAGTGAAAACAAGAGTCCAGGCCAAGTAATAAGATCCTTGATGAAGTTTAGTGATGCAAATGCTTTGATCGTTAAAGCTGTGTGAGGTTTAATTGACAATAAAAAAGGCAAATGAGATTCTGGGCTTTAATACAAAATCTCAAAACATAGAAACATAGATGTATACAGGCCTGTGGAAAAGGCCAATTCAGTTCAAAGAAGAAACGTTGCAGTTCAGAGTTCACTAAGTTCACTACCTATTTCCTGCAGAGATGCTCTCAGCAAATGCCTCTGTAACTTCAAAACTGAAGGAAATCAATGCAGCAGATGTTGTTGCCTTGATACTACAGTAATGATAAGGATACAAAGATCATGGGAAAATCTTGAATTCGTCTAATTGGATTGATGGTTAGAATGATGGCCTTTTCCAAATCTGTGGTCCTGATATGAAGACTTTACTGCAATAAGTGTATGAAAAATATATTCAGTGTGATATGCAAAGTATCCAGAGATTTGAGTTGAGATATTTGCCTATTCATGTCATCCTCAAGAAACGTGAGGATTTGGCAACTGCTATTTTTTTCCCCGCATTGTCAGATAAATGCAATGGATATGTTTGAGATGATTGATGAAGAGTGCTGTAACACTTCTAACTGTTGCTGTTGTGATCTGGAAAGTGCTGGACAATTTGAATAGCAATAGAAACATTAAATATGCCTCAATGAGATTGAGTCACAGGAACAGATTGTGTTTAATTAGAAATATCCGAGCTATGGTTCAAAGCATTAACAATCCTTGACCCATGCAGAAATGTTAAATTAGAATGAAGATGTGATCACTAATGCCGCCAATGTTTGTCCTTCACTCAGGTGCCTTCAATCTGTAAAGGCAAATTTCTTTTTTCCCTTTGACACCTCTCATGTGATATATACGGTGCTCAACCCTGAAATGATGATTTTCAAAGTTCATCAGCTCTTTTACGAAACAGCTGAGCAGTGATCTGAATGGTCAAACTCTATTTTTCCCCATCATTTTAGAGTACCCAATAATTTTACTTCCTATTAAGGGGCAATTTAGCGTGGCCAATCCACCTAACCAGCACATCTTTGGGTTGTGGGGATGAAACCCACGCAGACACATGGAGAATGTGCAAACTCCACACAGACAGTGACCCAGGGCCAGGATTCGAACCCCGGGTCCTCCACACTGCAGTCCCAGTTCTAACCACTGCGCCACATGCCACCCTATTTTTCCCATCATACTAAGCACTGATAGTCTTGGCCAAGATAAACCACTTCATGGGTGAGAAAGAAAAGCATGAATTAGCAAGAAAAATCTGAAAGGGTATTTTCGTAGCTCAGCCCTTTAAGGGAGGTTCTCTGTGGGAAGAGTTATATGACCCGCTAGTCAAATCAGCGACAAAGTTGGGATTTCACTGGGATGTGTTGGAACTTGTCCCGGCAGTTGGAATCTCAGAGCTCAGTATGGAAAGACTGTTTTAAAGCAGTCTATAAATAGTTGTTTATATTTGTAATGAATCATTGTATTTTAAAAGTTCACTGGTGCAGCCAATTCTTGAAGTTATGTCAGGCATATTAAGATGTATTGTGAGAAGTTTGATTTATGAAGAATTTAAATGAGATGCTGATAAATAAGTTTATTAAAGCAAATTGCACGACTGAAACTTTTTACAATTGACTATTTTGGTGTTGATATTTTGTAAAGGAAAAAAATAGAACAGTGAATTCTCGAAAGCAAAATTATATTGCAAGTCGTTCTTTGATTTTGATATTCAGTTGCAAACCAGGGGCATATTGGTTTTAATTAGCTTCATCCTGAACTGAGAAGAGTTTCTGAAGTAAACTGCAAAGAAATCTACACCTAGTTAGGGACTGAGCATCTCTTTCTTTGAGGGGCGCACTATAGTGGGGCCAGTTTAGCTCAGTTGGCTGGACGGTTGGTTTGTGATGGGGAGTGAGGGCAACAGCGTGGGTTCAATTCCTGTACCAGCTGTGGTTATTCATGAAAGAATTGCCCCTTGCCTGAGGTGTGGTGACCCTCAGGTTAAATCACCATCAATCAGCTTATTGTCATCTGCGATTATGGAAACTTAGACGAGAGTTATTGTCATCTGCGATTGTGGAAACTTAGACGAGAGTTTCTACACACTGGTGAAGTTGAGAAAGGGATTTATGGGTACTATTTAACCTATTTATGCAACTGAATAACACAATGTGAGCTTGGCTTGCTTCTGAAGTCTCAACATCAGGCATCAACATACTTTACCACAGAATTATACTCCTAATCAATCTTCCTCATCCCTCACATTCCATTATGAAGGACGATAGTCATTGGATAATTCACAATCACCGCTATGAGTTCTCATGCTCCACAAAAGTGACTTACAAGCAGCTTTTCTCACCTTAAACCATAGAATCCCTACAGTGCATAAGGAGGCCATTCAGCCAAACAAGTCTGCACCGACCCTCTGAAAGAGCACCCTACCGAGGCCCAATCTCCAACCCATCCCCACAACTCCACCTAGGACCAATTTAGCACAGCCAACCCACTTAACCTGCACATCTTTGGACTGTGGGAGGAAACCAGCGCACCCGGAGGAAACCCATGCAGACACGAGAAGAATGTGCAAACTCCATAAAGTCAGTCACCTGAGATCAGATTCAAACCTGGGTCCCTGGTGCTGTGAGTCAGTAATGCTAATCACTGAGCCACCATGTCGCTCCTGTGCCTGCATGCCACCATATTCCCACTCACAATTCTTACTGAACTATTCTCTAACTGCCATATGGAATATTGTGACTGCATGAAGTGACTCACATCAAAGAACAATTCAAGCTGTCCATTCACAATGGGGCCACATAAATATCTAGTTCAAAATGGGTTTGGAGAATGCTGCAGACTAAAATGATGAAATATTTCACAGGACACCACCAGAGGTAGCATGTGAAGAGGAGAGTGGTCAACAGGAGTCCAAAAGTGCAAATCTTGTACGGCAGCGCAGTAGCGCAGTGGTTAGCGCTGCTCCTGCACGGCACCAAGGGTTCGATACCATCCCGGGTCACTGTCCATGTGGAGTTTGCACATTCTCCCCGTGTCTGCATGGGTCTCACACCCCCAATCTAAATAGGTGGATTGTCCACGTGAAACTGCTCCTTAATTAGAAATTTTTTTAAAAAATTAAAATAAAATAAATGTGCAAATATTTTAACAAACTGAGATTTTGCTTGACTACCAAATATGGATTAGGGTAAAGATATCCCAGATCATCTTGAATGATTGGGCAGAGCCTCCAATAGAATTGATTACTTAAGCCTGGGTAGGTTGAATGGGTTTTTCTCATTTCATGCTTTCTTGACTGTTGAATTCATAATTCTAGTTGTCATCTCAAGTAGATGGAGTGTGGAGAGATTCTCTCTGAAAAGTGGGGCTGCATCAGGCAACAGGATGCTTGGAGTCACTCTTAGGAACTCTTCTTCTTGGCTGAAGACCAATATTGTTAAAGGCCTGGAAAGGGGGCTCCAAGTTACTTATTTGGCCAATAACTAGAGGTCAACCTAAAAAGAAGGAAAGCTCTATGGAGGAGAAGAATCTTGTGATCATCTGTTCCAAGTCAGTGAAGGAAGATGTAATATGGGTTGGTTTTTAGATTCTACGGGGGCAATTCTCCAATATTGAGCCCAAGTGTTCGCGCCGTCGCGGTTCACGATGGCGCGAACCGGGCGCTGGAGCAGTTGACGCCGCTCCAGCCTCCTTACATGGCGCCAAATGAGCGCCGCGCCAACCCGCGAATGCGCAGTTGGGCTGCGCCAACCTGCGCATGTGTGGGGGATTTCTTATGCGTGCTGGCCCCGACCCAACATGGGGTCGATGTTCAGGGGCCGGCTGCGCCACAAAGTAGGCCCGGGAGGAGAGAGGATGGCACGCCTGTTGGGCCCCGATCGCAGACCAGACCCCATCGGACGCCCCCCCGGTGAAGGAGCCCCCTCCCGCCGGCAGCGACCAGGGGTGAACGGCGCTAGCAGGACTCTGTCGTATCGGCGCAACCGCTCTGCCCATCCGGGCTGAGAATCGGCGGCCCCGCCGATTCCAGCGGCCTGCGGCACGCGGCCGGCGTTGCGACAAACGCACTGGTGCAAATGGCGGCGATTCTCTCCACCTCGGAGAATCACGCACTGGCGTCGCGGCCTCATGGCGCGTTTGCGCCAATTCTCCGGCCCGGCGCGGGGCTCGGATAATCGCCCCCAGCATCTCTTTCAAGGCTGAGTTTTACTAGCCCTCTAGGAACAGGTTGGGAGGCAGTGGATAGGCCCATAAAATGGTGAGGGAGGGCAGAGAAGGGAGAGGGGGCAGGAGTGTCCTTCACCTTCCTGTACCACGAAATTTTAACAGCGGAGGGGAAGATGGAGGCCAGCCTCCAATCCCAGAGGCCCGTTCTTATTGCTGCCATTTTACCAGATGCTGTCCCGGTGGCAAGTGCTACCCCCACCAGAACACCACCCCCACCCTCGCCAAGCCACCTGCCCCATACCCTTCAACAAACAGGATCTGCTCGATTGGTCCCGGTGAATAGCAATCGCAATTAACTTTGTGGGGAGATCGGCATCCGTGTTGCATCTTGAATCACAGAATTTACAGTGCAGAAGGAGGCCATTCGGCCCATCGGGTATACATGGGCCTTGGAAAGAGCACCTTACTTAAGCGCACACCTCCACCCTATCCCCGTAACCCAGTAACCCCACCTTACATTTTTGGAGATCAAGGTCAATTTAACATGGCCAATGCACCTAACCTGCATACCTTTGGACTGTGGGAGGAAATCGGAGCACCCGGAGGAAACCCACACAGACACGGGGAGAAAGTGCAGACTCCACACAGTCACCCAAGCCGGGAATCGAACCCAGGTCCCTGGAGTTGTGAAGCAACAGTGCTAACCACTGTGCTACCGTGCCACCCATCTCCTGCCAGCAGTGGCCACCATTCCCTGAGGCATTGCTGAAGCTGAAAAGCTGCTGAGCTCCTGAATGGATGGCCACTCTTACACGCTCAGGTGGTGGAACGTTGTCCTTTAAGGGAACGGGTGCCCAGGTGCTTGGCCGTTAATTTCCTGAGCAGCAGAAAATTCGGCCGGGGTGGGGAGTCACCAAACAGGCATACAGAGTTCGACCCTTGATGTCCAGCCTAGCGTTGTGATCCCACCCCCTTCCCCTGGGCACTCCAGCCCGCTGACAAACTTCAGGCTTTGGTGTATAATCAGACATTTGAAGATAAAATAAGTTGGAAACAAAGTGAAGTTTTTATCAATCAGTGTTTCAGATATTATTTTGCTTTATCTCCGATTAAACGGTTTCGTGGCAATCGTTTGCAAAGTAGGTTTATGTTGGTTTTAATGTCATTACTTGGGGATAATTGAAGTGCAAAACAAATAACATTCTATATTGGGTAATGACATGTGCATTCAAGTATTTCAAATTACTGAAGTAATTGCCAGAAGAAAATGGGCCTCTTATTGAAGCTATTGTTTGATGTATTTGAATTTGCATTAATTCAGATATATTTAGAACAGAATTCTTTCATCATTGTTGCCTACTGATAGGCACAGGCCGAGAGAATATTTTTTGAATATTTATGTTTTTTAATGAGGACTATGAAATGGGTCCTGACAACATTCCGGCAATAGTACTCAAGATTTGTGCTCTCGAACTAGCCGTGCCCAGCTAAGCTGTTCTAGTACAGCTGCAACACTGCGTCCTACTCGACAATGTGGAAAATTATCCAGGTATGTCCTATCCATAGAAAGAACAAATCCAACCCCACCAATTGCTGTCACATCAGTCCACTCTTAATCATCAGCAAAGTGATGGAAAGGGTTGTCGACAGTGCTATCAAGCGGCACTTATTCAGCAATAACCTGCGCACTGAAGCTCAGATTGGGTTCAGCCAGAGCCACTCAGTCCCTGAACTTATTACAGCCTCTGAGCAAGCATGAACAAAAGAGCTGAACTCAGAAGTGAGGTGAGAATGACTGTTCTTGACATCACGGCAGCATTTGCCCGAGTGAGGTATCAGGGAGCCGTAGCAAAAGTGAAGTCAATGGGAGTCAAGGGATGGAGTCATACCTAGCACAAAGGATAATGTTTGTAGTGATTGGAGGTCATTCATCTCAGTCCCGGGACACCGCTTTAGGAGTTCCATAGCATTATGTTGCAGGCCCCATCATCTTCAGCTGCTTCATAAATGACCTTCCCTCAATCATATGTCAGAAGTGGGGTTGTTTGCAGATGATTGCATAATGCTCAAAGCCATTCGCAGCTCCTCACTGCAGCAAGAACTGGGACATATTCAAGCTTGAACTTCTAAGTGACAAGTAACGTTCGCATCACGCAAGTGCCAAGCAATGACCATCTCCAACAAGAGAGCATCTGAGCATCTAACCATCTACCCTGGGCATTCAATTGCTGAATCAACATCCTTGGGGGTACCATTGGCCAAAGACTGAACTGCAACAGCCAAATGAACATTGCAGCTCTAAGAGCAGGGTAGAGGCTGGAGAATTCACCTCCCAACTCCTTAAAGCCTGTCCATCATCTCCAAGGCTCAAATCAGAAGTGTGATGGACTATTCTTTACTTGCCTGGATGATTGCATCTCCTGGACTAAGAAATTTGACACCATCCCGGACAAGGGAGCCTGGTTGTTTGGCACCCAGCCGACACTTTAAGGAGTTACTCCCTCCACCATCCACGTACAGTAGCAGCAGTGTGTACGATCTGCAAGACGCACTTCAGCAACTCACCTAGGCTCCTTCGACAGCACTTTTCAAACCTGCAACATAGAAGAACAAGGGCAGCAGATACATGGGAACACCACCACCTGCAAGTTCCCCGCCAAGTCACACACCTTCATGACTTGGCACTATAATCGACATTCTTTCACTGTCGCTGGGTCAAAATCTTTGAACTCCTTCCCCAACAGCACTGTGGATGTACCTACACCACATGGACTGCAATGGTTCACCATTTTCTCAAGGGCAATTAGTGATCGACAATAAATGCTGGCCTAGCCAGTGACAGCCAAATCCGCTGACAGAATTTTAAAAAACTCTCCAGATAATTTGTCCATCTTCATCTGTTGCTGGGTTTTGATGCTACTCAAATCAGCTCTGGGGATTTACTGAAGGATTTTGTTTTGTATCAGGAAGAAGCTCCAATATAACAAGAGCCAATTGCCAGATTGCAAAAATAAACGTAATAAAGGGGCTGAAAGAGTTAAACCATTTCAATAAAACCAGAATATTCTTCATTTGAGTTGATGGCAACAGTGGAGGAGTTGAATCTGTAATGCTGCAAATAAAACATCAGAATAAATTAGAAAACTTATGATCAAATAAAAATCCAGGAAATCATCTGCTCACTGGAGCCTTATGTTTTAAATACAGAAGTTTAAAAAAAAATTATATTTGCTTTCATCCATCATTCCTTTCAGCTAAGTAAATGCCTTCAAAGAATGACAAAAATATCCATACTCTCAATGGAATGAAGTGAAACATTGACATGGTCTGGATAAATCCTGACCCTTGGCTGATTTTCCCGTTGCCAATTAGAGATTTGCAAGCCTCTGCTTTAGGGTCCAAAACTGTTTGTTATCAAGCTAACCATGCTCCCAGCAGAAGAATCTTGATTCCATAATGCAGTTGGACATAACCAGGCTGGAAGGTAGATGATCAGATTAGAACAAGGCTGCCTTAACAAAACTCTGACTCAAATAATGACCATGACCAAACAGTGCTTTTGTCCCCTCAATTTTAATTTGGTTTTCCATGAACAGCAACACCTTTGACAGCATGTCTGAGGTCCGGAGCTTCCTATTTAGAACATCTTGGGTCTAAATTCAAGCTATGACTTGATGCTGACATGTACTATCTGTTGTATTTTAAATAATGACTTATCTAAAATATATCTATTACTCTTGAATCCACCAGGATAATAAAATGACCAATAGTCTTCTTGTTGAAAGATGAACTATTTAATGAGTAATAAAATGATAAACTGAGTCCTTTTACTCAATACTAAACTAACATAAAGAATTAAAGTACAATACAGATAACTATATAACTATACACTATTATAACAAACTAGTGCTAACTTCATTCACCCGGGCTATTCTATGTCTTGCCTGTTCACTGTTCTGAATCACATCATCTGCATCATCTGAATCATCATCTGACTTAGAAAAGGCGGGAAACCAGTTCTTATAGTATCTGACTGTGAGCCATCTAGTGTTGAAATGACTGTACTGCATTTACATACATTGATCATGTATATGATATCTGAATATCACTACACTATCTTCAATACTTGAACATGACCGCAGCCCATCCATCCTGAGACCCGAATGAATATTTCACCCAAAGAACCAAAATCTAGATATCTGTGGTTTCATGTTCCCTTCTGCTCTGTTTTAACATAGATTCAATTTTGTGACTTGGAATGAGTTCAATATTTAATAATGTACATCAGCCTGTGACACATTTGATCCTCAAAAGGAGATTATTGATTTAACCTCCTCAATTTGAGCCTTCATAATCTTGTCATTTAGTGTAACATAAAATCCTTGTTGAGAGATTTGCATTTAAAGTCTTTCTCAGAACTCATTTTATTTCAATGTTTCCTTACCTGTCCCTATATTAATCTGGACATGCAGGGAAATGATTTATATTGCTCTCAGCTTATAATATCGATAGGTAACAACTTCGAAAGGAAATATTTATAGGTAAGACATTAGCCAGAATTGGCGAAAGCTATCCGAGCTGCAGTTAGATTCTTCTTCGCCTTTTTCTTTCCGCGCCTAATGGTGCACTAGGGCAGACTTTCATCTGTTTCCACAGCTAGAAATTCCTGGAACAGGTTGTTAGTCGGTCACCAGTGTCATAATATACATCTGTGTATACAATGGAGTGCAGACAGGCAGTGATTGCCACACAGGATGACCAGTAATTACACAGAACAGAGCAGCCAATCATCAGACAGGACATGACCAATATAAAGCCAAAGGGCACCAGTTTTCCCGCTCTCTCGGGACCCAGCCTCTGAGACAGTCAGAGCTCATGAGCTAGCCAGTGCCTACACCATGTGGTAGCTAGTTTAGTCTGGTCAGGCTAGTGTCAGGTCTCCAGTCAAGTCAGCATAGTGTCGACCCACAGTTGAACATGTATAATAGTTTGGATGTTGAATAAAATCGTGTTGCATTTTATTAAGTGTTGGAGGTCTGTATCTTGCTCCACTGCATCAAGTGCAGTTCACCTCGACCCAGCCTACCCAACACATCAACCAGGGGCTTATAGCTTGAGGGGCCCCACTCCACATCAAGTGTGACTGACCAGGAGTCTCTCCTGCTTACAAGTGGCTGGGGATGGGGGGGGGGGGCAGGGAGGCGAGCGAGTGGTGAAGATCAAGGAGAAATGGAAAACGGAGTTGGGAGGGAGATCAATTGGGGAGCATGGAGTGAGCCTGATACAGTTTAAGGTGGTGCACAGGGTGCATATGACTCGGGCGGGAATGTGTGGTTTTTTTTGGGGGGTAGCAGATGAGTGTGAGAGATGTGGGCGGGGGTAGCGAATCACGCGCACTTGTTTTGGGGTTGCGAAAAATTGGGAAGGGTCT
The DNA here is from genome assembly GCF_047496885.1 of Scyliorhinus torazame. Classification (NCBI taxonomy): domain Eukaryota; kingdom Metazoa; phylum Chordata; class Chondrichthyes; order Carcharhiniformes; family Scyliorhinidae; genus Scyliorhinus; species Scyliorhinus torazame. Next base: position 62,928,041 of record NC_092728.1, read on the forward strand.
GGGCGGGGGTGTTCGCGATCATAGCCAGGATAGTGGAGGAGGTGGACCCAGACCCTTTGGTGGCGATATTTGGAGTCTCAGAGAAGCCGGAGCTCATGGAGAGGAGAAAGGCCGATGTCTTGGCCTTCGCCTCTCTGATCGCCCGGCGGCGAATTTTGCTGGAGAGGCAGTCGGCATCGCCATCTGGGGTGGCGGCTTGGTTGGGTGACCTGTACAACTTCCTGCGATTAGAGAAGATAAAATATGAGTTAAGGGGCTCAGCAGGGGGGTATGAGGAAAGGTGGGGGGTGTTTGTGACCGTGTTTGAGGGGCTGCTCGTCGCGGGGGGGGGGGGGGGAGGGTGGAAAGGGGGAAAAATCTGTACTGTCTGTATAGTTGTTTGTTAGGAAGCTTGTTCCCCGGGGTGTTTGTTCGCTGTAACCTGTTTTGATACATGCTTGTAATAAAATACATTTAAAAAAAGAAGAGTCTCTCCTGCTCTTACCGCCAACCATTGGTGTGTTGGAAGGGTCTGTTTGGCTCCGATTTCCTCCCGAAGTCCCAAGAAGTGCAGGTTAGGTGGACTGGCTGTGCTAAAGTGCCGGGGGGAGGGGGAGGGGGGGGGCGGATTGTACCTAGACAGACTCTTTTAGAGGGTCGGTACTGGCTCGATGGGCCGAATAGCCTCCTTCTGCACTGTAGGAATTCTATGATTCTTATGAACACATCTTCCGAGACCATCAGGTCCTGGGGTGGGAATTGAACCCACAGGTTCTGGCTCAGAGGCAGGGAGGCTACCCACTGCCACTGTCAAAGGTCTGGTATGGTCACCTGTTGCCCATATGATTTTACAGCCAACTCGTTGGCAACAATTCAAATTTGTTTTGGTTGACCTGCTCTCTGTTTTGCACTCCTTCCCTCTTGGCAAGTCTCAATTTTCTCCACTGTGTCTCCTCCAAACAGCCTCGGTGAGGTAAGAATGCTCTGTAGGTGTCATCCCAAGGCCCATCTGTGACCTGTGGCAACATGTGTCAAATAAATCATTGGGCCACATTTCCCTGATCTAATAAGGATAAGTGGGATACAGGCATACTGATGGAAAAAAAGCTTTGCAGGAATCCTTGCTGATATTTCTTTTTCCCAATTAGAGTGATCCCCACAGTGGGTTCCCCGGCGGCAGGGTGGGTGAGTCATACAAAACGCCATAGACTTTGGCAGAACCAGAAGATCCCGCTGGCAGCCAAAGGCAAGCTTCCTCCACCGCCGGAGTACAGGCGGGGCAGGGGGGTGCGATGGGGAGGTGTAGAGGTGTTGGAAAATCTCAGCCACAGAGAGTGGGAGAGGTAGGTGTAATCCATTAATTGGCTGTTAGCCAGCAGCCCTCTGCCGCAGAAGATGAGGATTTATCACTTGGTTGTGCAGGGCGGGAGTCTCTGTTTCCCCAGCGCATGTTTCGCGGCAGCGCGCCATTAGCTGGTGGCGGGTTCTATCTTCCCACCACTTGTCAATGGGGCTTCCCACTGAAACAGGCCCACACTGCTGCAAAACTGGCGGGCTGGGGTGCGCTGCCGGTGGGAAGAGTAAATCGTGACGACCAGAGAATTCTTACTATGTGTTTCCCTGCATCTGCCAGAAATCAGAATGTAACAATCTTTATTAATAATCTTTATTATTATCACAAGTTATCACAAGGCTTACATTAACACAGCAATGAAGTTACTGTGAAAAGCTCCTGGTCGCCACATTCTAGAGCCTGTTTGGGTACACAGAGGGAGAATTCAGAATGTCCAATCCACCTAACAAGCACGTATTTCGGGACTTTTGGGAGACTGGAGCACCAGGAGGAAACCCATGCAGACATGGGGAGAACCCCGCACAGAGAGTGATCCAAGCGAGAATCGAACCTGGGATCCTGGCACTGTGAAACAACAGTGCTAACCACTGTGCACGTGTGCAATGTAACGGATGGGGAGTAACTGTATTCGCTGCACTGCTGTTCAGATAGTTAGATACTCATTGAGTAATTTTAGCCATTGGAGATTTTCAGCCATTCAGAAAAAGGCATGCAATGGGTTAAGTAAAGGTGGCATTGAGTTTCAAATGCTATGTTTCAGAATGCAAGTAAAACCTGCTTTATTTGTCAGCGGGCGTAGAAGATCCTGTGGTGTTTTTTTTCAATGAAGTGCAGGAGGAGATCTCGCAATGTCCCCATTAATATTTATTCCTCAACCAATATTACCTGGTCATTTATCTCTGCTGTTTGTGAGACCTTTCAGTATCCACATTCACTGCTCTGTTACCCTACATTCCAACATGAACTACACCCAAATTACTTAACACAAACAAAAACAGAAAATGCTGGAAAAACTCAGCAAGTCCAGCAGCAGCCGTGTAGAGAAAAACAGAATTATGGGCGCAATTCAGCGACCTTGTTGCACCCGGCACAGGTCCGGGCGCAACAGGTGAATCACACGAGAGCTCCAAATTGGGCTCTCCGCGGGGGGGGTCTGGCTGGTCAGAAGTCACCTGACTAGCTCCGCCTGGCACAATCTGGACCTCACCCAGATCTGCATATTTCCATGGCTTACACAAATGTGGAACAGCCATAACAGCAGCTCAGGGGATCTTGGAGGCCATTACAGATCCCCAGGTGGTTGGAGGCAGGGCAAGGTGGTACCGTCGCACTTCCATGGCACACTGACAGTGCCAGTGGCACTATCATTGTGCCAGGTTGGGAGTGCCAGGGTCCGGCTCAGTGGTCCTTGCCCTTAAGAGTGGGGGTAAAGGCAAGTTTGAGGGCCCGGAAAAGGTTGGGGGGTGTTGAAGGAGGGGAGAGGACAGGAGAGTCCTGAAAGCCGGAGGGGGGCGGGGGGCTAAAAGAGGGCATCTAAAGATTGGGGCAGCCTTCCAAAATGGCGCGCCGATCTGTGACGACCCAATCCAAGTGCAGGATGGCAGCCTAAGTGTGGCCTCGATGCCAAATAAGCGGCAAAGCGCCGATGTAGTGAAGTGATTCTTGGCGTTGCAGCCGCTCAAAAGCGGACTTTAGCCATATCTGTATGATTCTTCAGAGCTTCTTCCAAAGTACTTAATCGGCTGTGATATGTTTTGAGATGACTTGAACTTGCGTTAGCTAGTATGGATAAGCCTTTCATTTACTGACAATCTTCTCTTAAACATTGATCAATATTCAGCAGAGACTAGAGCAGACAGAGGGTGTAGAGATATCTAAGATTTCAGTATGAAAAGGATTACTTAATATGAGCAGGGGATAATGTTTCAACTAAGTAAGTAGTTGGAATATGAATCAAGAGTAAGTTTATTTTTATGGCTGCAAATGAGGCAAGGAGCTGCTTCATGTTACTCGAATGTAAAGTTGTTAACGGACATAATGAATAATAATTATTTTTAATGATCTCAGAAATGATGATGAAATTGAAAAATTAGCAAAATGCAAGAATGGGAGGGGGTCATATACACCAGGGATGCTGTGATGCTACTGATGAGACTAAGTGGATACACAACAATGGTCTCCTCTCTCCTGACATCACTAAGCATTTTAACCAATGCAGTCATAAGCTGATAGAATCCCTTCAGTGCAGAAGGAGGCCATTCGGCTCAGTGGGTCTGCACCCACCCTCTGATAGAGCACCCTATCCAGAACTATTCCCCCACCCTAGCCCCATAACCCCACTTAACCTGTACATACCTGGACACTAAGGGGCAATTTTATCATGGCCAATCCTCCAAAACTGCACATTTTTGGACAGTGGGAGGAAACCGGAGCACCCAGAGGAAACACCCCAACCTCATTAGTTATGCATATGTGTGTTAATGCCACAATAAGGGGAGGAGCAGACCTGGAAGGTACATAGTCCACCATTGTGTCCAGGTGTCATATTGAAAAGATCTCCAACATCACCAAACCACGATTGAAGAAATAAGGTGGACCTCCTGAAAATGGATCTCCAGGAGCATTCTGAGGCTGGAAGATGGACCCCTTCCAGCACACCGAATCTGAAAGATCTGCCTTCAGATACTCCCTCAACGCACTGCTGTGATGCTCCAGGGTCCAGGTTGTAATGTAGGGTTGTGGCCGGCCTCCATTCTGAACTAAGGAGGCAACCCCAAGCATTATTCAGTTGAGCCCTAACATCGGCATGCAACGCTGTTCTGGCCGTGTTTTACGCTGGCGTGTTTTCTCGCCAGCATCGCAGAGAATCTGGGCATGGTGGTCGGGCCTTTATCTACTTCCCATTAATGGGATGCACATGAGGTTCATGCTGACTTCTGGCAGGTTTCCCGACCCACCATGGTGGGCATCAGTTGAAGATGGTGCTGTAAATTTACAATGGCGTCAAACCAATTTCTGAGCTTTCTCCCAACACACCCGCCATCGAATAGGCCGGCAGTGAGCTTGGCAGAATTCTGTCTGAAGTCTTTGAAAAACTAAAACGATAGATGCTAGTAATTCACACTAAGTGATGCCTTCTCCTTTACTGTTCTTTGCTTAATCTTTGCATGTATAACACGGCCTATATTGTGCATACATCAGTGAAGAAAAGTAAAGCTCAGAATCAAGTGCAATTGGTCTTTTCGATAACATTTGGTCAGAAGCATAACAGTCCAATAGCATGTTGTTTCGTTGCCTGAGGAATTATCAACGTTATCTCCAGCTTTGATGTTTTTGGTACAGGTACTCCTTGAATATTAGGGTTCCATGACTTTTTGAAGGTTAAAATGCATTGACTGAATCTGCGATGCTAGAGGATATTCAGCATGAATGCAGTCAGTGGGACATTTCTCTTTTCACTGTATCTTTTTTCTGAGCTTAGACCGTGGGAAGATAGAATATCTTGTGGTCAGTTGTGTGAAGCAATAAGTTATCCAACTAAGGTGGTGATAAGTTGGGAGCTCATGGATGTTGTACTTTGCTCAGCAGTCTCAACTTGGTGAACATATTTGGCATTCACGATGTAATCCATTTAAAGCACAGAGAATGCCTGAACAAACTTCTAAAAATTAATTTTAATGAACACTTAACGATTTTTAGCCCACGAAGACTGGTTGAAAGCATATCATGATGTTACTTTGACATTCTGGGTGATAAAAATATGTGGCGGGAACCACTCCGGTTCTCCGCACCTTTAGGGGCCAAACCCTCACCTTGAGGGGCTAGGCCCGCGCCAGAGTGGCTTCTGCTCCACCGGCTGGCGGGAAAGGCCTTTGGCGCCACCCCAGCCGGCGCCGAAAGGTCTTCGCCGGGCGACGCATGCGCGGGAGCGTCAGCGGCCGCTCACGGCATCCCCGCGCATGCGCAGGAGAGGGGGTCTCTTCCGCCTCCGCCATAGTGAAGACCATGGCGAAGGCGGAAGAAAAAGAGTGCCCCCACGGCACAGGCCCGCACGCAGATCGGTGGGCCCCGATCGTGGGCCAGGCCACCGTGGGGGCAACCCCGGGGCCAGATCGCCCCGCGCCCCCCCCCTCCCCAGGACCCCGGAGCCCGCCCACGCCGCCTGCTCCAGCCTGCTCCTGCCGTTCAAAAGGTGGCTGAATCCACGCTGGCGGGAGAGGGTTGACAGCGGCGGGACTTCGGCCTATCGCGGGCCGGAGAATTGCCGGGGGTGGGCCCGCCGACCGGCGCGGCGCGATTCCCGCCCCCGCCGAATCTCAGGTGGCGGAGAATTCGGGACACAGCAGGGGCGGGATTCACGCCAGCCCCCGGCGATTCCCCGACACGGTGGGGGGGGTCGGAGAATCGCGCCCATGATTTTCATTTCCATTCTTAAATGTATGATTTGATGGACTCCCCTTTCAAACATTGAGTAAGCATTTTAGTTTAATATTATATGGTCACCACACCTGTCAATGCACAAATTGATTTTGAAATCGGAATGGAGTTAAATAAATGTCTTAATTTTTATCGCCTTTGCATTAAATTATTTAGAATTTAATTCTCCTCAAGTCTCCTTTTATTCTTTTCTCTCCCTTTTCCACGTTCTGATTGACGGGTCCAATTCAGTTGCTGTCATTAGAAGCAGCATTCAATTGACACAGCTTAATGATTCCACAACCAATGGATCAGATCAGGCCTTTGCAGTCCTTGCACATCCAGTCATGAATGATGCTGGACAATTGCACAATTAACAGGAAGGAGGGGTCTCCACAAATATCCACATCCTCAATGATGAGGGCACCCGGTGTGAAGGGGGAGGGAGGGGAAGGAGGAGGACCCCTTATGAACCTGCTCCTGGGCCTGGTGAAACTTGCCATTAACAGATTCAGGCAGCGGGCGATGGAGGGGATCGTCCAGCCCAACTGTCTTCCCCTCTTGTGTGGCTTCATTCGTGGCCGAGTATCCCTGGAGAGGGAGCATGTCGTGTCCACTGGCGCCATAATGGCCTTCCCTGCCGGCTGGGCACCACAGGGACTGCGGTGATTTATAGACTCTTTTAATCACGTTTTGGTCTGAGTTTTTAAGTTTCAGTTTATTTTTGGCATACCCCTTTAATGAGCAGCCCCATTTGATTTGTCCCTTAATTTGCTTACTTTAGATTAATTGGTTGAACTTCAAAAGAGTTCAATGACGGGGTGAGGTCTGTCAACCTCTGGAATATAGTACGGAAGACATGTTCTCCAGAATTAGCCATACCTCTAGTCAAGCTGTTTCAGTGTAACTAACACACTGGCATCTCCCCGACCATGTGGAAAATTGCCCACGTGTCTTGTTAACAAAAAGCAGAACAAACCCAATTTACAATCCCATCAGTTTACTCTTGATCATCAGAAAACTAATGACAGGTATTATCAATAGTGCTATTAAGCATCACTTACCAAGCAGTAATCTGCTCACCAATGTTCCGTTTGGATTCCGCCAGGCCACTCAGTTCCTCACCTCATTACAGTCCGAGTCAAAACATAGGAAGAACTAAATTCAAGAAATGTGCTTGACAACAAGGCAGAATTTTATCAAGTGTGGGAGAAATGAGTGCTAAAAGAATTGAAGTAAATGATAATTAGGAGGAAAACTCTTCACTGGTTGAATTCATACTGGCACAAAATAAGTTGTTGGAGACCAATCATCTCAGTTCTCGGTCAGCACTGCAGGTGTTCCCCAGGGGAGTGCCTACGACATTATCATAAATGTAAGAACTGCAGGGGTTAATGAAATGTCTAGATCAACCACAAGAGGGAGCTAGAGTTACAAGTATATAAGACATTGATGCTAAGCCTTGGAGGGGGGGAGAAGAGAAGTGAAGGAGATAGCTAGAATACAGCTGAAGGAAAGATAGTGTGAGTGAGAGCAGATCCTAGTTAATAATAGTGTAGAGGTTAGTAGTAGATAAGTGTAGATTATATGTTGATTATCAACTGTGTATTATGTAGGAGTAAGTGTCGAATCCAATAAAGTAGGGTGAATAAATTTCTAGCTTTGTTCAAGTTAAAGCTATTTTGTGGTCTTTGTGAACAATACGCCAACCATCCTGAATTTAGCAACATAAAGAACACCACAGTGTCCTCAGCCAAACCAACGTGAACTGCTTCATTAAAGACCTTACCCCCACCATAATTGTCTGAAGTAGGGCTGCTTGCTTCTATATGCACAGCGAATGCTTCCAGTTGCAACTCCTCAGTTACTGTAGCATTTCTTGTTATGCAGGTATACCTGGACAATATGCAGGCTCAGGCTAATAAGAAGCAAGCCACTATTTGTGCTGCACAAATGTCAGATCTTTTCAACGCAGCATGATAGCACAGTGGTTAGCAAAGTTGCTTCACAGCTCCAGAATCCTAGGTTCGATTCCCGGCTTGGGTCACTGCCTGTGCAGAGTCCGCACGTTCTCCCCGTGTCTGCGTGGGTTTCCTCCGGGTGCTCCGGATTCCTCCCACAGTCCAAAGATGTGCAGGTTAGGTGGATTGGCTATGCTAAATTGCCCTAAGTGTCCAAAAAGGTGGGGTGGGGTTACTGGGTTACGGGGATAGGGTGGAGGTGTGAGCTTGGGTAGGGTGCTCTTTCCAAGGGCTGGTGCAGACTCAATGGGCCAAATGGCCTCCTTCTGCACTGTAGATTCTATAAACAATAGAGAATCTAACCATTTCCCCTGGGCATTAAACGGTATTATCTTCACTAAATTCCCCACCACCAACATCTTGAGACTTACCATTGACCAGAATCATCGAATCATAGAATCTACGACACGGAGGAAGACCCTTCGGCCCAAACTGGTCCATGCTGCCCAAAACGCCCATCTAAGCTCACCTCATTTGTCTGCCCATATCTCTTTAAACCTTGCCTATCCATGTATCTGTCCAAATGCTTTTTAAAGGTTGTCAGTGTCCCTGCATCAACCACTTCCTCTGGCAGTTTATTCCACAAACGGACCACCCTCTGTGTAAAAAAAAAGTTGCTCCTCAGGTTCCTATTAATTATTTCCCCCTCTTAACTTAAACCTATGCCCTCTAGTTCTAGATTTCCCAACCCTGGGAAAAAGACTGAGTGCATTCATCCTATCCATGCCTCTCATGATCTTATACACCTCTATAAGATCATTCCTCATTCTCCTACGCTCCAAAGAAAAAGTCCTAGCCTGTCCAATCTCTCCCTATTACTCAGTCTCTCGAGTCCTGGCAACATCCTTGTAAATCTCTTCTGCACTATCTCCGGTCTAAAACATCTTTTCTATAGCAAGGCGACCAAAACTGAAATCAATTTTCCAGGTGTGGCTTCGCCAACGTCCTACATAACTGCAACATGACTTCCCAACTTCTATACTCAGTGCCCTGACTGATGAAGGCCAGTGGACCAAAATCCTTCTTCAGTGCCCTATCTACCTGTGGCGCCACCTTTAGCGAGCCACGCACCTGAACTCCAAGGTTCCCCTTTTCCACGATACTACTTAAGGTCCTACCATTCACCATGAAAGTCCTTCCTTGATTTGACTTTCCAAAATGCAACACCTCACACTTATCTGGAATGAACTCCATCTGCCATTTCCCAGCCCACTTCCCCAGCTGATCAAGATCCTGCCACAATTATTGATGTGTCAAACTGTCTACAATACCATCAATTTTAGTGTAATCTGCCAACTTACTGATCATGCATTGTACATTCTCATCCAAATTGTTGTTATAGATAACAGAAAGCAATGGGCCCAGCACTGATCCCTGAGGCACACCACGAGTCACAGACCTCCAGAACGACAAGCATCCTTCCAACATTACCCTCTGCTTCCTACCGTCAAGCCAATTGTAGATCCAATTTTCCAGTTCTCCCTGGATTCCATGTGATCTAACCTTCCAGAGAGTCTACCATGTGGTACTTTATCAAAGGCCTTAATGAAGTCCATATAGACTATGTCTACCGCCCTGTCCACATCAACCTTCTTGGTCACTTCATCAAGGAACTCTAACAAATTTGTAAGGCATGATCTCCCATGCACAAAGCCGTGCTGACGACTCCTAATCAAACCCTGTCTTCCCAAAAGCATGTAAATCTTATCCTTCAGAATCCTCTCGAGTAACTTGCCCACCTAGATGTTAGGTTTACTGGTCTACAATTCCCAGGTTTTTATCTACACCTTTCTTAAATAAGGGCACAACATTTGCTACTCTCCAGTCTTCTGGTATCTCACCCGTGACTAACGATGATGCAAATATCTCAGTCAGGGCTCCCGCAATTTCTTCTCTAGCCTCCTGAAATACACCTAGATATACCTGGTCAGGGCCAGGAGATTTATCCACCTTCATACATTTTAATACATCCATCACTTTCTCTACTGTAATGTGAACTGTCCCAATATATTGTCACTAACCTTCCCTGGTTCCCAAGTCTTCATGTCTTTCTGGACTAGCCATGTACATACGGTAAAGAGGCTGGGAATGCTGCAGTTAGTAACTCACCTAAACCACGCCTCCCTGCCCAATACCTGTCCAGCAGCGACAAGGTACAAGTCAGGAATGTGACGGAATACATTCCATTTGCCTGGATGAATGCGGCTGCAAAAGCACTTGAGAAGCTGGGCACCATCCAGGACAAAGCAGCCCATTAGATCGGCATGCTGTTCATCCTGGAAAACGCTCTACCACTGATGCACTGTGGCAGCAGTGCTTACCATATTCTTTTTTTTTTTTATTAAATATTTTATTGAAAATCTTTGGTCAACGAACACAGTACATTGTGCATCCTTTACACAATATTATAACAACACAAATAGCAATGACCTATTTTATAAACAAAAAATGAATAAATAATAAATAACAAAAATGAAAACTAGCCCTAATTGGCAACTGCCTTGTCATAAGTAACACTCTCCAAAAATATAATTTAACCGTCCAATATATAATTATCTGTAGCAACGACCTATACATACTATACAGTATATATTAACAACCCTGAGAGTCCTTCTGGTTCCCCCCCCACCCCCCCTCCCCCCCCCCACCCCCACCCCCATCCTGGGCTGCTGCTGCTGCCTTCTTTTTCCCATTCCGTCTATCTTTCTGCGAGGTATTCGACGAACGGTTGCCACCACCTGGTGAACCCTTGAGCCGACCCCCTTAGGACGAACTTAATCCGCTCTAGCTTTATAAACCCCGCCATGTCATTTATCCAGGTCTCCACCCCCGGGGGCTTGGCTTCTTTCCACATTAGCAATATCCTGCGCCGGGCTACTAGGGACGCAAAGGCCAAAACATCGGCCTCTCTCGCCTCCTGCACTCCCGGCTCTTGTGCAACCCCAAATATAGCCAACCCCCAGCTTGGTTCGACCCGGACTCCTACTACTTTTGAAAGCACCTTTGTCACCCCCATCCAAAACCCCTGTAGTGCCGGGCATGACCAAAACATATGGGTATGATTCGCTGGGCTTCTCGAGCACCTCGCACACCTATTCTCCACCCCAAAAAATTTACTGAGCCGTGCTCCAGTCATATGTGCCCTGTGTAATACCTTAAACTGAATCAGGCTTAGCCTGGCACACGAGGACGACGAGTTTACCCTGCTTAGGGCATCTGCCCACAGCCCCTCCTCGATCTCCTCCCCCAGCTCTTCTTCCCATTTCCCTTTTAGTTCATCTACCATAGTCTCCCCTTCGTCCCTCATTTCCCTATATATATCTGACACCTTACCATCCCCCACCCATGTCTTTGAGATCACTCTGTCCTGCACCTCTTGTGTCGGGAGCTGCGGGAATTCCCTCACCTGTTGCCTCGCAAAAGCCCTCAGTTGCATATACCTGAATGCATTCCCTTGGGGCAACCCATATTTCTCGGTCAGCGCTCCCAGACTCGCGAACTTCCCATCCACAAACAGATCTTTCAGTTGCGTTATTTCTGCTCTTTGCCACATTCCATATCCCCCATCCATTCCCCCCGGGGCAAACCTATGGTTGTTTCTTATCGGGGACCCCCCCAAGGCTCCAGTCTTTCCCCTATGCCGTCTCCACTGTCCCCAAATCTTCAGTGTAGCCACCACCACCGGGCTTGTGGTGTAGTTCCTCGGTGAGAACGGCAATGGGGCTGTCACCATAGCCTGTAGGCTAGTCCCCCTACAGGACGCCCTCTCTAATCTCTTCCACGCCGCTCCCTCCTCCTCTCCCATCCACTTACTCACCATTGAAATATTAGCGGCCCAATAATACTCACTTAGGCTCGGTAGTGCCAGCCCCCCCCTATCCCTGCTACGCTGTAAGAATCCCTTCCTCACTCTCGGGGTCTTCCCGGCCCACACAAAACCCATGATGCTCTTTTCAATCCTTTTTAAAAAAGCCTTCGTAATCACCACCGGGAGGCACTGAAACACAAAGAGGAATCTCGGGAGGACCACCATCTTAACCGCCTGCACCCTCCCTGCCATTGACAGGGATACCATATCCCATCTCTTGAAATCCTCCTCCATCTGTTCCACCAACCGCGTTAAATTTAACCTATGCAATGTGCCCCAATTCTTAGCTATCTGGATCCCCAGGTAACGAAAGTCCCTTGTTACCTTCCTCAACGGTAGGTCCTCTATTTCTCTATTCTGCTCCCCTGGATGCACCACAAACAACTCACTTTTCCCCATGTTCAATTTATACCCTGAAAAATCCCCAAACTCCCCAAGTATCCGCATTATTTCTGGCATCCCCTCCGCCGGGTCCGCCACGTATAGTAGCAAATCGTCCGCATACAAAGATACCCGGTGCTCTTCTCCTCCCCTAAGTACTCCCCTCCACTTCTTGGAACCCCTCAACGCTATCGCCAGGGGCTCAATCGCCAGTGCAAACAATAATGGGGACAGAGGGCATCCCTGCCTTGTCCCTCTATGGAGCCGAAAATATGCAGATCCCCGTCCATTCGTGACCACGCTCGCCACTGGGGCCCTATACAACAGCTGCACCCATCTAACATACCCCTCTCCAAAACCAAATCTCCTCAACACCTCCCACAAATAATCCCACTCCACTCAATCAAATGCTTTCTCGGCATCCATCGCCACTACTATCTCCGTTTCTCCCTCTGGTGGGGCCATCATCATTACCCCTAACAACCTCCGTATATTCGTGTTCAGCTGTCTCCCCTTCACAAACCCAGTTTGGTCCTCGTGGACCACCCCCGGGACACATTCCTCTATTCTCATTGCCATTACCTTGGCCAGGACCTTGGCATCTACATTTAGGAGGGAAATAGGTCTATAGGACCCGCATTGTAGCGGGTCCTTTTCCTTCTTTAAGAGAAGCGATATCGTTGCTTCAGACATAGTCGGGGGCAGTTGTCCCCTTTCCTTTGCCTCATTAAAGGTCCTCGTCAGTACCGGGGCGAGCAAGTCCACATATTTTCTATAGAATTCGACTGGGAATCCATCCGGTCCCGGGGCCTTTCCCGCCTGCATGCTCCTAATTCCTTTCACCACTTCTTCTACCTCGATCTGTGCTCCCAGTCCCACCCTTTCCTGCTCTTCCACCTTGGGAAATTCCAGCCGATCCAAGAAGCCCATCATTCTCTCCCTCCCATCTGGGGGTTGAGCTTCATATAATTTTTTATAAAATGTCTTGAACACTCCATTCACTCTCTCCGCTCCCCGCTCCATCTCTCCTTCCTCATCCCTCACTCCCCCTATTTCCCTCGCTGCTCCCCTTTTCCTCAATTGGTGTGCCAGCAACCTGCTCGCCTTCTCCCCATATTCGTACTGTACACCCTGTGCCTTCCTCCATTGTGCCTCTGCAGTGCCTGTAGTCAGCAAGTCAAATTCTACATGTAGCCTTTGCCTTTCCCTGTACAGTCCCTCCTCCGGTGCTTCCGCATATTGTCCGTCCACCCTCAAAAGTTCTTGCAGCAACCGCTCCCGTTCCTTACTCTCCTGCTTCCCTTTATGTGCCCTTATTGATATCAGCTCCCCTCTAACCACCGCCTTCAACGCCTCCCAGACCACTCCCACCTGGACCTCCCCATTATCATTGAGTTCCAAGTACTTTTCAATGCACCCCCTCACCCTTAGACACACCCCTTCATCTGCCATTAGTCCCATGTCCATTCTCCAGGGTGGGCGCCCTCCTGTTTCCTCCCCTATCTCCAAGTCCACCCAGTGTGGAGCGTGATCCGAAATGGCTATAGCCGTATACTCCGTTCCCCTCACCTTCGGGATCAATGCCCTACCCAGCACAAAAAAGTCTATTCGCGAGTAGACTTTATGGACATAGGAGAAAAACGAGAACTCCTTACTCCTAGGTCTGCTAAATCTCCACGGGTCTACACCTCCCATCTGCTCCATAAAATCTTTAAGTTCCTTGGCTGCTGCCGGCCTCCTTCCAGTCCTGGACTTCGACCTATCCAGCCCTGGTTCCAACACCGTATTAAAATCTCCCCCCATTATCAGCTTTCCCATCTCTAGGTCCGGAATGCGTCCTAGCATCCGCCTCATAAAATTGGCATCATCCCAGTTCGGGGCATATACGTTTACCAAAACCACCGTCTCCCCCTGTAGTTTGCCACTCACCATCACGTATCTGCCCCCGTTATCCGCCACTATAGTCTTTGCCTCGAACATTACCCGCTTCCCCACTAATATAGCCACCCCCCTGTTTTTCGCATCTAGCCCCGAATGGAACACCTGCCCCACCCATCCTTTGCGTAGCCTAACCTGGTCTATCAGTTTCAGGTACGTTTCCTGTAACATAACCACATCTGCCTTAAGTTTCTTAAGGTGTGCGAGTACCCGTGCCCTCTTTATCGGCCCGTTCAGCCCTCTCACGTTCCACGTGATCAGCCGAGTTGGGGGGCTTCCTACCCCCCCCCCCTTGTCGATTAGCCATCACCTTTTTCCAGCTCCTCACCCGGTTCCCACGCAGCTGTATCTCCCCCAGGCGGTGCCCCCCCGCCCATCCTCTCCCATACCAGCTCCCCCCTCTCCCCAGCAGCAGCAACCCAGTAATTCCCCCCTCCCACCCCCCACCGCTAGATCCCCCGCTAGCGTAATTACTCCCCCCATGTTGCTCCCAGAAGTCAGCAAACTCTGGCTGACCTCAGCTTCCCCCCGTGACCTCGGCTCGCACCGTGCGACGCCCCCTCCTTCCTGCTTCTCTATTCCCGCCATGATTATCATAGCGCGGGAACCAAGCCCGCGCTTCTCCCTTGGCCCCGCCCCCAATGCCAACGCCCCATCTCCTCCACCTCCCCTCCTCCCCCCATCACCACCTGTGGGAGAGAGAAAAGTTACCACATCGCAGGATTAGTACATAAAACCCCTCTTTGCCCCCCACATTCGCCCCACCACTTTGTTCGAACGTTCTTTTTAATAACCCGCTCATTCCAGTTTTTCTTCCACAATAAAAGTCCACGCTTCATCCGCCGTCTCAAAGTAGTGGTGCCTCTCTCGATATGTGACCCACAGTCTTGCCGGTTGCAGCATTCCAAATTTTATCTTCTTTTTATGAAGCACCGCCTTGGCCTGATTAAAGCTCGCCCTCCTTCTCGCCACCTCCGCACTCCAGTCTTGATAAACGCGGATCACCGCGTTCTCCCATTTACTGCTCCGAGTTTTCTTCGCCCATCTAAGGACCATTTCTCTATCCTTAAAACGGAGGAATCTCACCACTATGGCTCTGGGAATTTCTCCTGCTCTCGGTCCTCGCGCCATCACTCGGTATGCTCCCTCCACCTCCAACGGACCTGCCGGGGCCTCCGCTCCCATTAACGAGTGCAGCATCGTGCTCACATATGCCCCGACGTCCGCTCCCTCCACACCTTCAGGAAGACCAAGAATCCTCAGGTTGTTCCTCCTTGCGTTGTTTTCCAGTGCCTCCAACCTTTCCACACATCGTTTCTGATGTGCCTCCTGCGTCTCCGTCTTCACCACCAGGCCCTGTATATCGTCCTCATTCTCGGCTGCCTTTGCCTTCACGACCCGAAGCTCCCACTCCTGGGTCTTTTGTTCATTCCAGTTTTTCTTCCACAATAAAAGTCCACGCTTCATCCGCCGTCTCAAAGTAGTGGTGCCTCTCTCGATATGTGACCCACAGTCTTGCCGGTTGCAGCATTCCAAATCCTCCTTTAGCCCTTCGATCGCCTGTAGTATCGGGGCCAACAGCTCTTTCTTCATTTCCTTTTTGATCTCTTCCACACAGCATTTCAAGAACTCTTGTTGTTCAGGGCCCCATGTTAAACTGCCACCTTCCGACGCCATCTTGGTTTTTGCTTGCCTTCCTTGCCGCTGTTCTAAAGGATCCACTGCAATCTGGCCACTTCCCTCTCCTTTTTCCATCCGTATCCAGGGGGGATTCCCTTCTGGTTTACCGCACAGTGTTTTTAGCCGTCAAAATTGCCGTTGGGGCTCCTATCAAGAGCCCAAAAGTCCGTTTCACAGGGAGCTGCCGAAACGTGCGACTCAGCTGGTCATCACCGCACCCGGAAGTCCAGTGCTTACCATATTCAAGATGCGCTGCAGCAAACTCACCAAGACACCTTCGACGGCATCTTCCAAACCTACGACCTCTACCGCCCAGAAGGACGTGGGTAGCAGGTGCATGTTCCCTTCTAAGCCGCTCACCATCCTGACTTGGAACCATATCGCCGTTCCTTCACTGTGGATCAGCATCCTGTGATCTCCCTTCCCAGCTGCGCTATGGGTGTTCCCACAGCACACTGACTGCAGCACATTATGAAGACTGCTCAAATTCACCTTCTCCAGGGTGTTATGGGCCAGGGTTTAGAGAACCCCAAAGTGCATCATGGAGTTCACCTGACCCACAACTTTTAATAGATTGTGGTATGGGGAGCACACAGCCCACTCTACAGGTGCGGTACAGCAGAAATGGGAAAATATTTTTTAAAGCAAAACAATGTTTATTCTATGAACTCAAGTTAACCTTTTTAAAAAATACAGTGAACATCTTAGCAACTATTAATCCAAATACAACGTCCAAAGAATACAACACTAAGTAATCCTTTAAGCTTTCCTTTTAACATCCATTAGACTTAAAACACCTTTAATTTACAGTCTTTAGATTACAGAGAGAAACTCTAATACACCTTCTGGCTGTGACTGCAGCTATCCAGCTCTGAAAACGATACTAAAACACACCCTGCAGCAAACAGCCTAAAACAAAAGTAAAAAGCTGACAGACAGCCCAGCTCCACCCACTCTCTGACATCACTGCAGTAATAAACACCCATTTCTTAAAGGTACTCTCACTACAG
Organism: Scyliorhinus torazame; assembly: GCF_047496885.1. Lineage (NCBI taxonomy): Eukaryota > Metazoa > Chordata > Chondrichthyes > Carcharhiniformes > Scyliorhinidae > Scyliorhinus > Scyliorhinus torazame. The sequence continues at coordinate 62,944,688 of NC_092728.1, forward strand.
ATATTTATATACACACCCATTTATAAACACCCATTCCTTAAAGGTGCTCTCACATGACAGGGGCAATAATGGATGAACCACAATGCTTGTTGTTTCATTAAATCTGTTACCCCATAATAAAATAAAACAAAAGGTTCGGTTCACATTAGCGTGAGTAACATTTCATAGCTCAGTCTTGGGTGACTCTGTAGGGCATGGATGTAAGATTTAAATTATTATTTGAATTAATAGTCCAATTACCATGTGTTTGAGTACAACCTTGTAACAATATTATTCACAACTTGAATAAAACCATTCACCTTACTGGACTGCTTCACATGAGTCCACTAACACATGGGTGGAGCTCCATTTCTTATTCAGAGTCTTTCAAAATATAAGGGGCGGGATTCTCTGTCTCACCAGCCCGGTTTTCCAGCGAGGCGCACCCCCGCCGGCAGCAGGATTCTCCGTTCCGTCAGGTGGCCGATTGGGATTCCCATTGTGGCCACCCCACATCGTCGGGCAAGCCATGGGCATGGGTGCGCTGCCAATGAAGCGGAGGAACCTGCCGACAGAGAATCCCGCAGAAGAACTTCAATTTATATGGTGCCTTTCATAACCTCGAGATCTTCTGAAGGACATTCCAAAGTGCTTTCCAACCAATCAAATACGTTTAGTCAGACAGTGGCACTCCAAGTTGGCTTTACAGCACTGTGACAATTTTATACCCACAGTACTTGACTGTAATGTCTCAAATGAATTTTGTCTCTTATTAGATTTCAAGTCCCCTCCACACCTCATTTTATCAACTCACCTCGCATAGCCACATTTGAGAATGCTTTAATTTTAAAACACTTAAGTATTAATTTATAATTATAGCATGTGTACCTCACCGTGAAGTTGACGTGTTTTCTGCTTTTTTACCTGCGGTCAAAGCTTAGCACCGAGTAGACTAAAGCTTCCTTACCTGTGGCCTATCGAAGAAAACAAATTGCCCTACTTGCACTAAGCTTGAAGGTGAATTATTTTCCATGGATGCAACAGGAAGCATTCTATTGTTTAATGGAAATCGGATTAATCTGCTAACAATTGGATTGTAGTTTTAGGGTAAGGGAGAATGAGAGTATAGAGGTCAGGAGCACAGATTTGACGTCGCAGGAGGGGGCCAGTGTTCAGGTAGGTGGTTTGAAGTGTGTCTACTTCAATGCCAGGAGTATACGAAACAAGGTAGGGGAACTGGCAGCATGGGTTGGTACCTGGGACTTCGAAGTTGTGGCCATTTCGGAGACATGGATAGAGCAGGGACAGGAATGGATGTTGCAGGTTCCGGGGTTTAGGTGTTTTAGTAAGCTCAGAGAAGGAGGCAAAAGAGGGGGAGGTGTGGCGCTGCTAGTCAAGAGCAGTATTACGGTGGCGGAGAGGATGCTAGATGGGGACTCTTCTTCCGAGGTAGTATGGGCTGAAGTTAGAAACAGGAAAGGAGAGGTCACCCTGTTGGGAGTTTTTTATAGGCCTCCTAATAGTTCTAGGGATGTAGAGGAAAGGATGGCGAAGATGATTCTGGATATGAGCGAAAGTAACAGGGTAGTTATTATGGGAGACTTTAACTTTCCAAATATTGACTGGAAAAGATATAGTTCGAGTACAATAGATGGGTCGTTTTTTGTACAGTGTGTGCAGGAGGGTTTCCTGAAACAATATGTTGACAGGCCAACAAGAGGCGAGGCCACGTTGGATTTGGTTTTGGGTAATGAACCAGGCCAGGTGTTGGATTTGGAGGTAGGAGAGCACTTTGGGGACAGTGACCACAATTCGGTGACGTTTACGTTAATGATGGAAAGGGATAAGTATACACCGCAGGGCAAGAGTTATAGCTGGGGGAAGGGCAATTATGATGCCATTAGACGTGACTTGGGGGGGATAAGGTGGAGAAGTAGGCTGCAAGTGTTGGGCACACTGGATAAGTGGGGCTTGTTCAAGGATCAGCTACTGCGTGTTCTTGATAAGTATGTACCGGTCAGACAGGGAGGAAGGCGTCGAGCGAGGGAACCGTGGTTTACCAAGGAAGTGGAATCTCTTGTTAAGAGGAAGAAGCAGGCCTATGTGAAGATGAAGTGTGAAGTTTCGGTTGGGGCGATGGATAGTTACAAGGTAGCGAGGAAGGATCTAAAGAGAGAGCTAAGACGAGCAAGGAGGGGACATGAGAAGTATTTGGCAGGAAGGATCAAGGAAAACCCAAAAGCTTTCTATAGGTATGTCAGGAATAAGCGAATGACTAGGGAAAGAGTAGGACCAGTCAAGGACAGGGATGGGAAATTGTGTGTGGAGTCTGAAGAGATAGGCGAGATACTAAATGAATATTTTTCGTCAGTATTCACTCAGGAAAAAGATAATGTTGTGGAGGAGAATGCTGAGCCCCAGGCTAATAGAATAGATGGCATTGAGGTACGTAGGGAAGAGGTGTTGGCAATTCTGGACAGGCTGAAAATAGATAAGTCCCCGGGACCTGATGGGATTTATCCTAGGATTCTCTGGGAGGCCAGGGAAGAGATTGCTGGACCTTTGGCTTCGATTTTTATGTCATCATTGGCTACAGGAATAGTGCCAGAGGACTGGAGGACAGCAAATGTGGTCCCTTTGTTCAAAAAGGGGAGCAGAGACAACCCCGGCAACTATAGACCGGTGAGCCTCACGTCTGTAGTGGGTAAAGCCTTGGAGGGGATTATAAGATACAAGATTTATAATCATCTAGATAGGAATAATATGATCAGGGATAGTCAGCATGGCTTTGTGAAGGGTAGGTCATGCCTCACAAACCTTATTGAGTTCTTTGAGAAGGTGACTGAACAGGTAGACGAGGGTAGAGCAGTTGATGTGGTGTATATGGATTTCAGCAAAGCGTTTGATAAGGTTCCCCACGGTAGGCTATTGCAAAAAATACGGAGGCTGGGGATTGAGGGTGATTTAGAGATGTGGATCAGAAATTGGCTAGCTGAAAGAAGACAGAGGGTGGTGGTTGATGGGAAATGTTCAGAATGGAGTACAGTCACAAGTGGAGTACCACAAGGATCTGTTCTGGGGCCGTTGCTGTTTGTCATTTTTATCAATGACCTAGAGGAAGGCGCAGAAGGGTGGGTGAGTAAATTTGCAGACGATACTAAAGTCGGTGGTGTTGTCGATAGTGTGGAAGGATGTAGCAGGTTACAGAGGGATATAGATAAGCTGCAGAGCTGGGCTGAGAGGTGGCAAATGGAGTTTAATGTAGAGAAGTGTGAGGTGATTCACTTTGGAAGGAATAACAGGAATGCGGAATATTTGGCTAATGGTAAAGTTCTTGAAAGTGTGGATGAGCAGAGGGATCTAGGTGTCCATGTACATAGATCCCTGAAAGTTGCCACCCAGGTTGATAGGGTTGTGAAGAAGGCCTATGGAGTGTTGGCCTTTATTGGTAGAGGGATTGAGTTCCGGAGTCGGGAGGTCATGTTGCAGCTGTACAGAACTCTGGTACGGCCGCATTTGGAGTATTGCGTACAGTTCTGGTCACCGCATTATAGGAAGGACGTGGAGGCTTTGGAGCGGGTGCAGAGGAGATTTACCAGGATGTTGCCTGGTATGGAGGGAAAATCTTATGAGGAAAGGCTGATGGACTTGAGATTGTTTTCGTTGGAGAGAAGAAGGTTAAGAGGAGACTTAATAGAGGCGTACAAAATGACCAGGGGGTTGGATAGGGTGGACAGTGAGAGCCTTCTCCCGCGGATGGATATGGCTGGCACGAGGGGACATAACTTTAAACTGAGGGGTAATAGATATAGGACAGAGGTCAGAGGTAGGTTCTTTACGCAAAGAGTAGTGAGGCCGTGGAATGCCCTACCTGCTACAGTAGTGAACTCGCCAACATTGAGGGCATTTAAAAGTTTATTGGATAAACATATGGATGATAATGGCATAGTGTAGGTTAGATGGCTTTTGTTTCGGTGCAACATCGTGGGCCGAAGGGCCTGTACTGCGCTGTATTGTTCTATGTTCTATGTTCTAATTGCTAGCAGGCACTTTTAAAGGGGTCTGGGTGCGAACGATTCCTTCTGCAATCGGACGAAGCTTGCGAACAAGAAATTAAACCAAACCTACCAAGCTTTCAAGGCGGCCAAGTAGTTTTTATTCGCATTAGCCTGGTCAAGATAACGAGAAAAATTTCCAGACATTTGTATTTTTATACCTTGCTCCAGAGCACTGGATTGAACACAATGCTTTTTTTCCCCCTCAGACTAAGATGTATTGACTGATTGTGCCTCAAAGCAAAATGCACTTGCTTCAAGTGTGGCTGTTACTGTTGCGGTGTTCTGTGTGTTGCTAATACTTAGGATGGATCCTGGACGTAGTGTACACAAAGTCCAAAAAGCTAAATTAAATGAACAAAGCTAAATTTTATTACATTACTTATTATACAGTTTAAACACTATTTCTAAAGCTGGAAATACTAAGAACTATAATTACAATCCACACTATACTAACACCTATCTCTCACACACAATATCTCTACTTGTTCTCTACTCTCCTCCTACTCTCTCTAACCTTCTCCTGCCTTCTCCCAGAAGTCTGAGAGGCATTCCTTTTGAAAGGCCTGCTCCCCAGCTTCATCTGGTGGAAGGATAAAATAGTACATCAACCCTTAATGTGCTGGACATTAAACATAATGTCACGACTGTGACTGTCTCATTTTCATTGTCGAAGGAGTAGGTCCTGCAATGAAGAAAGTAGCAGAGACTCTGCTGCCATTGCGAGTTTGTTGTTTTTGAGGACCGGAAAATTGAATTGATTTTGGAATAAAATTATACCATTAACTCGTATGGAATGAGTCCAGCAACTGTGGGTTTTGAGCCTTGTTTTGTGCGCTTCTCTGTACGAAGCAGGCTAGTCCCTCAGCTCAACCCAGGCCCCTTATCCTCTTTTGCCACTCTGTTTGCTAGTTCATTCATTTTCACATGTTGCAGGAAGCAGTCCCTGCTTTCTGAACGAACAAAGGGCTCAAAATGCTGCTAGTTTGGTTAGTGGGAAGAAAATACAGCTTTTTAAATTTTCTTTTATTATTCACCCGACACATTTTTCCTCTTGGGAGACTCGATGCAACATGACAGCAGACATCATTTTTGACAAGAATCTATTCAGGAAGACATTTGATAAAGGTTGCCTGGCCCGCCGCTCCTTTAATTTCATAATCTCTAGCAATTATGATGCCAGACATCCTGAATAGTATGGTCTAAACAGCAAATACAAGGACATTCACCATCTGTAGTTTACATCTCCTTTGCTTTCTGTTCCTACCACAGTTTACGTAAGTAATTACCTCGAGAATTAGATGCAAGTGTTTTCCTCTGACATTCATTGACATGCAAATCGAACAAGAGGTTCTATTGTTTCCTCGACACCTATTCTCAGTTGTGACACTTATTGTGAAACACAAAAATGTATTTCTTGAACAATTGATGTCACCATGTGACCATTTTCAGCAATGTGGATTTTTTTATTGGTTTATCTTTCACCCCATTTACTTTATATCCACATCTGCAATATCTGAAAGGATGAATAGTAAAGCAGTGGCTTCAAAGTGTTTGCCTAGACTGACCATGAAAATGTGTTTCACAACTGTCTGGCGTGATGTCTGCTTTTCATAGTTAGAGAACGATGAAGATATGGGATGGAATATTACAGCCACTCCCGCTGTAATAGCCATAATATTCAGCCCATGAATCATAGGTTAGTACAGCGTAGAAAGTGGTCATTCGGTAAACCAGTTAGGCATGCCCACTCTTTCCCCCACATCTTTTCTCATCCATAATCCATATATTTATCCAATTCGCTTTTGAGAGTTATCAATAAACTGTCCTTCATCTGATCAGACAGTGCATCCCAAATCTAAGCCGATTGTTTCTTGAAAAAAAAATGTTTTTCCTCATGTTAGCACTGATTCTCATTGTCGATTCCTTCAATCTTGGAAACGGTTGCTTTGTATTTACTCTGTTGTTACCATCTCCATGAACACCATTACTATTCAAAGAAGAACCTGGACACTCAAGTAATTAATTGAAAGAACTATGCCGCAGGATTTCACCATTTTAAATAAAAACAAACTCTATTGTGTACTAAGAGGAAGTAAACAAAGCAAGCACCACTAAACTAACATAATAACCACTCCTGCTATGAACTCAATTCTATTTTTTACATGCTCTAAGCGTTCCCTGATACAATATGTTAGAAGAATCTTGAAGGTTAATTCTGTTCTTCAGCGACCAACTCAAAAGTATGCTACAACCCTCCAGAATTCACTTTAAACGTGCATTTAGTGCTTTTTCCTCACCTGCTTCTATACAGCTCATTTCAAGCCATTTGTTCAAGCTGATTGCTTTCTGTCATGAGGCTAACTGGCTCTCACGATGAGGACGACTGTAGATTTCTTCCTCTAGCTTCAAGTTAGGCAAATCTTCTCGCTTCTTTCCTCATCATGAATTCCAAACCGAGCTGAAGCCCATCACATGTGGTAGACAATAACATTAGTATTTTCACTGATAAAGGTGCAGGCCTGATGAACATTTATCTCCCATGATACACCTGGTATCCGCCAACACAAGGCCAAAACTGCAACTGCCTTCTACAAGATACACCCAGATAAATTAAAGGACAATTTCAATCCTCTCAGCCGAATTCCATGACAACGTGAGATACTTGGGATACTCCAAGCAGAAATGTAAATTAATTATTTTTTATGTTCAACACACTTGTTTGTGTATGTGACTTATTTGAATAACCTACACACTTAAGGAGTTTTCAGACGGGGATAGGTGCTCTTTCAGAGGGTCAGTGTGGTCTTGATGGGCTGAATGTCGTCCTTCTGCACTGTACGAGGTTCTATGGTTCTAATTACTGCCCCTATCAAGGAAGTTCCTTGTTGAGCAAGTCCCTTTAACATATTTTCAGCTGAGAACTACAACATAACTCAAATCTTTTATTGAAGTAAGGGGCATTCAGTAAAAAAGTCCAAATATGTATCATCTATCCAAATCTCAGTCCTAAATGATTGGTCTCTTATCCTGAGAGAGTGCCCTAACCAAGTCCACTCCATCAAGCCCCTTCAGAATTTTGTAGGTTTCCTTGAGATTGCCTCTCATTCTTCTAAACTCCAAAGAACATAAGTCTAATTGACTTAGCCTATCATAGGGCAACTTCCTCACCCCAGGAACTAATTTAGTGAACCTTCACTTCACTGCCTCCAAAGGAAGCATACCCTTTCTTAAATGAGGGGGCCAAACCTGCACACACTACTCCAGATGAGGTCTCGCCAAAACCCTCTACAACTGTGGTAAGCCTCGCTGTATCCTCTGAAAGCTTATCTTTCCGCCTGCTTTTGCACAGAACGGCTGGTTTTGCACAGTGGGCTAAATCGCTGGCTTGTAATGCAGAACAAGGCCAACAGCACGGGTTCAATTCCCCTAACGGCCTCCCCGAACAGGCGCCGGAATGTGGCGACTAGGGGCTTTTCACAGTAACTTCATTGAAGCCTACTTGTGACAATAAGCAATTATTATTGGTTTGGCATCTTCAGTCAACACAGATGCATTACTCTCGTAATCTGATCAGATGGTTCAATTCACCTTATTTTAACATTTAATTCCTAAACGAACAAAGAAAAGTACAGCATAGGACCAGGCCCTTCGGCCCTCCAAGCCTGCGCCAACCATGCTGCCCGTCTAAACTAAAATCTTCGACACTTCCTGGGTCCGTATCCCTCTAATCCCATCCTATTCATGTATTTGTCAAGATGCCCCTTAAATGTCACTATCGTCCTTGCTTCCACCACCTCCTCCGGCAGTGTGTTCCAGGCACCCACGACCCTCTGTGTAAAAAACCTGCCTCGTACATCTCCTCTAAATCTTGCCCTTCGTACTTTAAACCTATGCCTCCTAGTAATTGACCCCTCTACCCTGGGAAAAAGCCTCTGACTATCCACTCTGCCTATGCCCCTCATAATTTTGTAGACCTCTATCTGGTCACCCCTCAACCTCCGTCGTTCCAGTGAGAACAAACCGAGTTTATTCAACCGCTCATCATAGCTAATGCCCTCCATACCAGGCAACATCCTGGTAAATCTGTTCCGCACCCTCTCTAAAGCCTCCACATCCTTCTGGTAGTGTGGCGACCAGAAATGAACACGATACTCCAAGTGTGGCCTAACTAAGGTTCTATACAGCTGCAACATGACTTTGCCAATTCTCATACTCAATGCCCCGGCCAATGAAGGAAAGCATACCGTATGCCTTCTTGACTACCTTCTCCACCTGTGTTGCCCCTTTCAGTGACCTGTGGACCTGTACTCCTAGATCTCTCTGACTTTCAATACTCTTGAGGGTTCTACCATTCACTGTATATTTCCTACCTGCATTAGACCTTCCAAAATGCATTAACTCACATTTGTCCGGATTAAACTCCATCTGCCATCTCTCCGCCCAAGTCTCCAAACGATCTAAATCCTGCTGTATCCTCGGACAGTCCTCATCGCTATCTGCAATTCCACCAACCATTGTGTCATCTGTAAACTTACTAATCAGACCAGTTACATTTTCCTCCAAATCATTTATATGTACTACAAACAGCAAAGGTCCCAGCACTGATCCCTGCAGAACACCACTAGTCACAGCCCCCCAATTAGAAAAGTACCCTTCCATTGCTACTCTCTGCCTTCTATGACCTAGTACGAAGTCTTACAACACCAGGTTAAAGTCCAACAGGTTTGTTTCGATGTCACTAGCTTTCGGAGCGCTGCTCCTTCCTCAGGTGAATGAGGAAGGAGCAGCGCTCCGAAGGCTAGTGACATCGAAACAAACCTGTTGGACTTTAACCTGGTGTTGTAAGACTTCGTACTGTGCTCACCCCAGTCCAACGCCGGCATCTCCACTTCTATGACCTAGCCAGTTCTGTATCCATCTTGCCAGCTCACCCCTGATCCCGTGTGACTTCACCTTTGTACCAGTCTACCATGAGGGACCTTGTCAAAGGCCTTACTGAAGTCCATATAGACAACATCCACTGCCCTACCTGCATCAATCATCTTTGTGACCTCTTCGAAAAACTCTATCAAGTTAATGAGACACGACCTCCCCTTCACAAAACCATGCTGCCTCTCACTAATACGTCCATTTGCTTCCAAATGGGAGTAGATCCTGTCTCGAAGAATTCTCTCCAGTAATTTCCTTACCACTGACGTAAGGTTCACCGGCCTGTAGTTCCCTGGATTATCCTTGCTACCCTTCTTAAACAGAGGAACAACATTGGCTATTCTCCACTCCTCTGGGACATCACCTGAAGACAGTGAGGATCCAAAGATTTCTGTCAAAGCCTCAGCAATTTCCTCTCTAGCCTCCTTCAGTATTCTGGGGTAGATCCCATCAGGCCCTGGGGACTTATCTACCTTAATGTTTTTCAAGATGCCCAACATCTTGTCTTTTTGGATCTCAATGTGACCCAGGCTATCTAAACACCCTTCTCCAGACTCAACATCCACCAATTCCTTCTCTTTGGTGAGTACCGATGCAAAGTATTCATTTAGTAACTCGCCCATTTCCTCTGGCTCCACACATAGATTCCCTTGCCTATCCTTCAGTGGGCCAACCCTTTCCCTGGCTACCCTCTTGCTTTTTATGTACATGTAGAAAGCCTTGGGATTTTCCTTAACCCTATTTGCCAATGACTTTTCGTGACCCCTTCTAGCCCTCCTGACTCCTTGCTTAAGTTCCTTCCTACTTTCCTTTTATTCCACACAGGCTTCGTATGTTCCCAGCCTTCTAGCCCTGACAAACGCCTCCTTTTTCTTTTTGACGAGGCCTACAATACCACTCATTATCCAAGGTTTCTGAAATTTGCCATATTTATCCTACTTCCGCATAGGAACATGCCGGTCCTGAATTCCTTTCAATTGACATTTGAAAGCCTCCCACATGTTAGATGTTGATTTACCCTCAAACATCCCCCCCCCCTCCCCCCAATCTAGGTTCTTCAGTTCCCGCCTAATATTGTTATAATTAGCCTTCCCCAAATTTAGCACATTCACCCTAGGACCACTCTTATCTTTGTCCACCAGCACTTTAAAACTTACTGAATTGTGGTCACTGTTCCCGAAATGCTCCCCCACTGAAACTTCTACCACCTGGCTGGGCTCATTTCCCAATACGAGGTCCAGTACAGCCCCTTCCCTAGTTGGACTATCTACATATTGTTTTAAGATGGTCCTTACAAACTCTGCCCCGTCTAAGCCCCTAGCACTAAGTGAGTCCCAGTCAATATTGGGGAAGTTGAAGTCTCCCATCACAACAACCCTGTTGTTTTTACTCGTTTCCAAAATCTCTCCACCTATCTGCTCCTCTATCTCCCGCTGGCTTTTGGGAGGCCTGTAGTAAACCCCCAACATTGTGACTGCACCCTTCTTATTCCTGATCTCTACCCATATAGCCTCGCTGTCCTCTGAGGTGTGCTCCCGTAGTACAGCTGTGATATTTTCCCTAACCAGTAGCTCAATTCCGCCACCCCTTTTACATCCCCCTCTATCCCGCCTGAAACATCTGAATCCTGGAACGTTTAGCTGCCAATCCTGTCCTTCCCTCAACCAGGCCTCTGTAATGGCAACAACATCATAGTTCCAAGTACTAATCCAAGCTCTAAGTTCATCTGCCTTACCCGTAATACTTCTTGCATTAAAACATATGCACTTCAGGCCACCAGACCCGTTGTTTTCAGCAATGTCTCCCTGTCTGCTCTTCCTCAGAGCCATACTGGCCCTATTCCCTAGTTCTCCCTCAATGGTTCCACCTTCTGACCTGTTGCTCCGGTACCCACCCCCCTGCCATACTAAAACCCTCCCTTGTGACACTAGCAAACCTCGGGGCCAGGATATTTATGCCTCTCCAGTTTAGATGCTACCCGTCCTTTTTATACAGGTCGCACCTGCCCCGGAAGAGCTCCCAGTGGCCCAGATAACAGAAACCCTCCCTCCTACACCAGTTGTTTAGCCACGTATTTAGCTGCTCTATCTTCCTATTTCTAGCCTCACTGGCATGTGGCACAGGGTGTAATCCCGAGATTACAACCCTAGAGGTCCTGTCTTTTAACTTTCTGCCGAGCTCCCTGATCTCCTGCTGCAGGACCTCATGCCCCTTCCTGCCTATGTCGTTAGTACCAATATGTACAATGACCTCTGCCTGTTTGCCCTCCCCCGTCAGGATGTCCGCTACCCATCTATCCTGCTATCCTGGACCCTGGAACCAGGAGGCAACATACCATCCTGGAATCTCTTTCATGTCCACAGAAGCGCCTGTCTGTGCCCCTGACTATAGAGTCTCCGATGACTATTGCTCTTCTGCGCTTTGATCCTCGCTGCTGAACCTCAGAGCCAGCCATGGTGCCACTGCTCTGGCTGCTGCTGTTTTCCCCTGATAGGCTTCCCCCCCCCCCCCGACAGTATCCAAAGGGGTATACCTGCTCGAGAGGGGGACAACCACAGGGGATTCCTGCACTGATTGCCTGCCCTTCTGGTGGTCACCCATTTCTCTGCCTGCAGCTTGGGTGTGACCACATTTATATAACTGCTATCTATGACGCTTTCCGCCACCTGCATGCTCCTAAGTGCATCCAACTGCTCCTCCAACTGAACCATGCGGTCTGTGAGGATCTCTAGTTAGGTGCACTTTCTGCAGATGAAGCCAACCGGGACTCTGGAAGCCTCCCGGACCTGCCACATCTCACAGTCAGAACACTACACCCCTCTAATTGACATTGCTTTAATTAATTAGTAAATTAAATTTTTTTAAATGTAAAAAGAAAAAAAAACTTTACTGTTAACTATATGTTTCCTAGCACTAGATTTCTACTATAAATGTGAAAGCTAAATACAGTACTCTCTGATCTTTGGCTTAGATACCCTTTTAAATTATAATTAAATAATTATGTTTAATTAGTTTAACAATGTTTAATTTTTAAATTTAGTGTAGATTCCCAACCAGCCAATCAGGCCACAGCATCACTGTGATGTCTCTTCAGTTTCCCCCCCCCCCCCCCACACAATTTGAAAAGGTAATAAAAAGAACATTTTTAAATTTAAAAGAAATCACTTACCTTCCCAGGATGCTCTCTGGTTCTCTCCCTGCAGATTAAATGTTACAGGCCAGAAGAAAGAGAACAAAACGGTAGGGAAAAAGCACCTTTTGCCACTCTGCACCGAATTACCTCACTGCACCAAATTACCAAGTTCCAATCCCCACTCTGGATGTGTCTCACTCCGGCTGTGTCTCCTTGACCTGTGTAAAGTTTAAAGCTACATTCTAAATATGTTCGGGGAGGCTGGTATGGGAATTTAAAGCAGACCAAGGCAGGCCAGCAACACGGTTCAATTCCCGTACCAGCCTCCCCGAACAGGCGCCGGAATGTGGCAACTAGGGGCTTTTCACAGTAACTTCATTTGAAGCCTACTTGTGACAATAAGCGATTTTCATTTCATTTTCATTTCATTTCATTTCAAATAATGGGAATTTGAATTCGACATTTGCCACACTAATTACCTCCAACTTCTTATGCTCCAAGGTGAACAACCGTAGGTTCACAACCCTATCTGCATAATTATAATCCCTCATTACTGGAACCATTGAGGGTAAGCACTCTTTCCAAAACCTTCATATCCTTCCGAAGCTATAGTGCCCATAATTTGACACATCCCATACATCCTCCCTGAACAGGCGCCGGAATGTGGCGACTAGGGGCTTTTCACAGTAACTTCATTGAAGCCGACTCGTGACAATAAGCGATTTTAATTTTCACATTGCTCCAAACAGGGTCTAAATAGTATTTCATAACGTGTCAGCAAAACTTTCTGGCTTTTGCACTCTATCCCTCAGAGATCTATGCACATACGCCCCATCCTGCTCTCTTCTTGCATCACTTTTGAAATTATATCATAAGACTAAGGCAGCATTGTGGCACAGTGGTTAGCACTGCTGCCTCACAGCGCAGAGGACCCGAGTTCGATCCTGGCCCCTGGTCACTTTCCACGTAGAGTTTGCACATTCTCCCTGTGTCTGTGTGGGTCTCAGCCCCACGACCCAAATAGATGTGCAGGGTAGGTGGATTGGCCACACTAAATTGCCCCTTAATTGGAAAAGAAATTTGGGTACTCTAAATTTATTTTTACAAAAAATCATAAGGCATTTATTTTCTCAATGTTTTCTAACAAAATGTATCTCCTCACATTTTCCAGTGTTGAACTTCATGTGTTCGGTCAGTCTGCCAACCAGCTGATGTCTTAGTGAAGTCAGTTATTAATTTCTTCGCTGTTCACTAGATTTCCAAGTTTCATGCCATCTGTAATTTTTTACATGATGCCCCCTTCCCAATTCCAAGTCATTTATGTGTATCAAAAACAGCAGTGTTCCTGGTACTGGACCTGGGGGAAATCATTGTACAACCTCCTCCGAGTCTGTAAAACAACCTTTTATCACAGCTGTTTTCTGTCACTTGATCAATTCTGTATCCATGCTTCTAATCCCCTTCATCTCATGTGCTTCAATTTTGGAAACAAGCCTAATATGTAGCACTTTGTAAATGATTTTGAAAGTCCATGTATAAAACATCATCAGCACTGCCCTCGACCACTATGTTATCTCATTGAAAACTCAATCAAGTTAGTCAAACACAGTTTTCCCTGAAGAAAACCTTGATAACTCCCTATCAGTCCAAGCTTGTTCATATGGCTGTTGATTTGCTCCTAGATTATTAGTTCCAAAAGATCTCTGTCAGTGACATTGAACCGATTGCCCTGTAAGTGCCAGGTTTATCACCTTATGAACCTGTGTCTATTGTGTTCAATTTGCCTGTCCTTTGACACCACCCCTATACCTAAGGAGGATTATCAACCTTCTATGGGGTTATCATTGTCCAGAAACTGAACAGGACTAGCCATACAAATACTGTTGCTACAAGGGCCAATTAGAGATGAGAAATCCTGCAGCGAATAAGGCCATAAGATATAGGAGCAGAATTAGGCCACTCCGCACATCGAGTCTGCTCCGCTATTTAATCATGACTGATATTTTTCTCATCCCCATTCTCCTGCCTACTCCCCATAACCCCTGATCCCCTTACTAATCAAGAATCTATCTATCCCTGGCTTAAAGACACTCAGTGATTTGGCCTCCACAGACATCTGCGACAAAGAGTTTCACAGATTCACAACCCTCTGGCTGAAGAAATTCCTCCTCATCTCTGTTTAAAATGATTGTCCCCTTAGTCTGAGATTGTGCCCTCTGGTTCTAGTTTTTCCTACAAGTGGAAACATCCTCTCCAAGTCCACTCTATCCAGGCCTCGCAGTATCCTGTAAGTTTCAATAAGATCCCACCTCATCCTTCTAAACTCCAACCAGTACAGACCCAGAGTCCTCAACCGTTCCTCATATGACAAGCTCTTCATTGCAGGGATCATTCTTGTGAACCTCCTCTGAACCCTTTCCAAGGCCAGCACATCCTTCCTTAAATATGCGGCCCAAAACTGCTCACAATACTCCAAATGGGGTCTGACCAGAGCCTTGTACAGTCTCAGAAGTACATCCCTGCTCTTGTATTCTAGCCCTCTCAACATGAATGCTAACATTGCATTTGCCTTCCTAACTGCTGACTGAACCTGCACGTTAACCTGAAGAGAATCTTGAACAAGGACTCCCAAGTCCCTTTGTGCTTCTGATTTCCTAAGCATTTCCCAAAGTAGAAAATAGTCTACACCTCTATTCCACCTTCCTTTTCCACATTGTATTTCATCTGCCACTTCTTTGCCCACTCTCCTAGCCTGTCCAAGTCCTTCTGCAGCCTCCCTGCTTCCGCAATACATAGAACATAGAACATTACAGCGCAGTACAGGCCCTTCAGCCCTCGATGTTGCGCCGAACTGTGAAACCACTCTAAAGCCCATTTACACTATTCCCTTATCGTCCATATGTCTATCCAATGACCATTTGAATACCCTTAGTGTTGGTGAGTCCACTACTGTTGCAGGCAGGGCATTCCACACCCTTACTACTCTCTGAGTAAAGAACCTACCTCTGACGTCTGTCTTATATCTATCTCCCCTCAATTTAAAGCTATGTCCCCTCGTGCTAGACATCACCATCCGAGGAAAAAGGCTCTCACTGTCCACCCTATCCAATCCTCTGATCATCTTGTATGCCTCAATTAAGTCACCTCTTAACCTTCTTCTCTCTAACAAAAACAGCCTCAAGTCCCTCAGCCTTTCCTCAATAGATCTTCCCTCCATACCAGGCAACATTCTGGTAAATCTCCTCTGCACCCTTTCCAATGCTTCCACATCCTTCCTATAATGCGTTGACCAGAATTGCACGCAATACTCTAAATGCAGCCGCACCAGAGTTTTGTACAGCTGCAACATGACCTCATGGCTCCAAAACTCAATCCCTCTACCAATAAAAGCTAACACACTGTACGCCTTCTTAACAACCCTCTCAACCTGAGTGGCAACTTTCAGGGATCTATGTACATGGACACCGAGATCTCTCTGCTCATCCACACTGCCAAGAATCTTACCATTAGCCCAGTACGCTGTCTTCCTGTTATTCCTTCCAAAATGAATCACCTCACACTTTTCTGCATTAAACTCCATTTGCCACCTCTCAGCCCAGCGCTGCAGCTTATCTAAGTCCCTCTGTAACTTGTAACATCCTTCCGCACTGCCCACAACTCCACCGACTTTAGAGTCATCTGCAAATTTACTCACCCATCCTTCTACGCCCTCCTCCAGGTCATTTATAAAAATGACAAACAGCAGTGGCCCCAAAACAGATCCTTGTGGTACACCACTAGTAATTGGACTCCAGTCTGAACACTTCCCATCAACCACCACCCTTTGTCTTCTTCCAGCTAGCCAATTTCTGATCCAAACTGCTAAATCTCCCTGAATCCCATGCTTCCATATTTTCTGCAGTTGCCTACCGTGGGGAACCTTATCAAACGCTTCACTGAAATCTATATACACCACATCAACTGCTTTACCCTCATCCACCTGTTTGGTCACCTTCTCAAAGAACTCAATAAGGTTTGTGAGGCACGACCTACCCTTCGCTAAACCGTGTTGACTATGTGGAATCAAATTATTCCTTTCCAGATGATTGTACACCCTATCTCTTATAAACCTTTCCAAGATTTTGCCCACAACAGAAGTAAGGCTCACTGGTCTATAGTTACCGGGGTTGTCACTAGTCCCCTTCTTGAACAAGGGGACAACATTTGCTATCCTCCAGTCTTCTGGCACTATTCCTATTGACAAAGATGACTTAAAGATCAAAGCCAATCCTACCTGTCCCTCTACAGATCTTTGTATAATCTGCAAACTTAGCAACAGTGCCTTCAATTCCTTCTTCCAGATTGTTAATGTACATTGTGAAAAGTTGTGGTCGCAGCACAGATCCCTGAGGCACACCACTAGTCATCAGCTGTTATCCCGAAAATGACCACTTTGTCCCCACCCTCTGACTTCTGCCAATCAGCCAATCCTCTATTCATGCCAGGATCTTACCCTAACACCATGGGCTCTTATTTAAATGTATCCTATGCCGGCACCTTGCCAAAGGCCTTCTGCAAATCTAAATAAATCATGTCCACTGGCTCTCCTTTACCTAATTTCCTTGTTACCTACTCAAAGAACTCTAACAGATTTATCAGACATGACCTCTCCTTGACGAAGCCATACTGACTCAGTCCTATTTATCATGCACTTCCAAGTACTGCACGATCTTATCTTTAATAATGGACTCTAAAATCTAACCGATGACCGAAGTCAGGCTAACCGACCTATAATTTGCCGTCTTCTGCCTCCCTCCCTTCTTAAACAGGGGTGTTACATTAGCCATTATCTCCACTACTCTCACCACTGCCCCCTGATTCTCCTGGAGCTCTGGCATCCCACTGGTGTCTTCCACCGTGAAGACTGATGCAAAGTAACTATTCAGTTCCCCTGCTATTTTTTTGTTTCCTATTATTACTTCTCCAGCCTCATTTTCCAGTGGCTCAATGTCTATTTTTTGCCTCTCTCTTACCTTTTATATATTGAAAAATCTCCTTTTTACTGCTGGCTAGTTTACATTCATGTTTCATCTTCTCCCCCTTATTGCTTTTTTAATTGTCCTCTGCTCGCTTTTAAAGGCTTCCCAATCCTTTGGCTTCCCACTAATCCTCACCAGTTTGTATGCTTTTTCTTTTGCTTTTATGCTGTCCTTGACTTCCCTTGTCAGCCATGGTTGCCTTGTCCTCCCCTTTGCATGTTTCCTCCTCCTTGGGATTAATTTCTGTTGTGCCTCCCGAATAACCCCCCAAAATTCCTGCCATTGCTGTTTCACTGTCGCCCCTGCTAGGTTCCCTTTCCAATCAACTCTGGCCAGCTCCTCCCTCATCTCTTTGTAGTAACCCTTATTTAATTGTAATACCGTTACATCTGATTCCAGCTTCTCCCTCTCAAACTGCAGGGCAAATTCTATCATATTGTGGTCATTGCTCCCTCAAAGTTCCTTCACTTTAACTTTTCTCATCAAGTCTGTCCCATTACATATGACCAAATCCAGAATTGCCTGTTCCCTACTGGGCTCTGTCACAAACTGCTCCAAAAAGCATCGCTTAGACAGTCCACAAATTCTTTTCTTGGGATCCACTACCAACCTGATTTTCCCAGTCCCCTTGCATATTGAAGTCCCCCATGATTATTGTAATATTGCCTTTTTATATACCTTTCCTATCTCCTGATTTATTTTCTGCTCCACATCCTGACTGCTGCTCAGGGGCCTGTGCATAACTCCCATCAGGGTCTTTTTACCTTTGCGATTCCTCAACTCTACCCACAGAGATTCCATGCCTTCTGATCCGATATCTCTTCTTGCTATCGATTTAATTTTGTTCCTTACAATCAATGCAACCTCGCCCCATTTGCCCATCTGTCTGTCCTTTCGATAGGACACATATCCTTGGATCTTTCGATCCCAGCACCTGATTCCCTTGCAGCCAGGTTTCTTTGATGCCCACAACATCGTACCGGCCAGTTCCAATGCGTGCAACAAGCTCATTACCTGCGCGCATTTAGGTACAGCACCCTCAGGCCTGCATTGACCACCTCCAGTCTCATACTTGTCACCATTTTTGCTCTGCCTGAGGTGAGATTCCTGCCACCTTCCATATTCTCTGTTCTATTACGAATAACCCACCTCTTGACCACTTCTTGCAAAGCCTTTCCACAATCTACAATGCACAAGTCAGTAGTATAATGGAATACTCGGCTCTTTCCTGGATGAGTGCAGCACCAACAACACTCAAGATGCTTGACACCATCCAAGACAAAGCAGCCCATTTGATTGGACCTCACCCACAAATACTCCCTCTACTGCTGATGCACAGTGTGTACAGTAGCAGGTGTGTTGCCATCTATAAGATGCATTGCTGGAACTTGGAATTTACCAAGGCTCCTTAGGCAGTACCTTCCAAACCCACCGTCATCTCTTGAAGAACAAGATGGGAATACCACCACACGTCCAATTCACTCACCATAATGACTGGAAATATATCGCTGTTCCTTTATTGTCACTGGGTCAAAATCCTGGAACTCCCTCCCTAACACTCTGTGAGTGTGCCTACATCACATGGACTGCAGCAGTTCAAGAAGGCAGCTCACCACCACCTTCTCAAGGGTAATTAGGGATGGGCAACGGCAGTTGGCCCAAACCAGAGACACCCACATGAATTAAAAGTAGACGATACAGGAGATTCAGAACATCAAAAGTTGGAAGGCAGCAAGAAACTGAATGAACTGTTAGGGACCGTTATTAGTACACCTTTACCATCAATCAAAACCTGCTCAGTGTCACATGCTGGTGGAAGGGAACTAAACATCAGAAGAGAAAAAAAGTGGGAACTTTGCCATGCTATAAACTCATAGCCCATGACTAGGTTCAGTGTGTTTTTGTGTTTGAAGGAGTTGCCTGGCTAATCATGAACACACAGCACTTAAACATGTTGGAAGGTTGAATGAATGCAGGAATGCAGCAGGTTTGCAGTTACACATTCGCAGCTTAGAGACAGGAAAGCAGCCGTGGAGAAAAAGAATCACTTTACAATGGGAAAGCCACTACCAACAGTCAATGAATAACCAATAGGCTGGCAGCACGATGGCACAGTTAGAAAAAGTGGAACAGGGAGGGAAACAGAACCACAGAAGGACCCTACATAAGTGTGAAAGAACACACAGACCATACAGACAGAGGGAGAGAAACATACAGACAGGGAGAGAGAGAGACAGACACAAACGCACCACGCACAAATGTTGCAGGCTCAGGAAGAAACAGGGACAGAACACAGAAAGATAGCTAGAGTCAAGGAGAGAGACACACAAAAGGAAAGCCAGAGGGAGAGAGTGAGGGACAGAAAATGAAGAGAGATGGAGGGAAAAAAAGATACAGAATAACTCCAGGAAGGACAAGAAATCTCTATACAAAACAAGGATTTCAGTAAAGACAGTTGGAATCCTTCATTAATGAATTCTTAGGGACAGAAAGTAATTATTTAAAAACATTCGAACTGTGATTGAATATATACTAAAGCCTGGAAACAATGGCAGTGGGAGGTGACTTTGTCCGAATTTACGTTCTTCCTGTCTAATCTCACCCAAGTGTCAGTGAGCCATCTTCCCAGCTCCACGGGTAAAATGAGTTCAAATGAATACATCATTCATCAATTTAAATAATGACATTCAAACGTTAACTTCAAATAAGCTTTTGGATTTGGATGTTCACTGTGCAAATGAAACTTTTTCACACATTGGAGTAAAATCAATTCGAAAATATAAATACAAAAAGGCTCACGTACAAATGTCTCTGTTTAAAAGTTGTTTGTCTATTCATGAAGTTACACAAAGAACAAAGAACAAAGAACAAAGAAATGTACAGCACAGGAACAGGCCCTTCGGCCCTCCAAGCCCGCGCCGACCATACTGCCCGACTAAACTACAATCTTCTACACTTCCTGGGTCCGTATCCTTCTATTCCCATCCTATTCATATATTTGTCAAGATGCCCCTTAAATGTCCCTATCGTCCCTGCTTCCACTACCTCCTCCGGTAGCGAGTTCCAGGCACCCACTACCCTCTGCGTAAAAAACTTGCCTCGTACATCTACTCTAAACCTTGCCCCTCTCACCTTAAACCTATGCCCCCTAGTAATTGACCCCTCTACCCTGGGGAAAAGCCTCTGACTATCCACTCTGTCTATGCCCCTCATAATTTTGTAGACCTCTATCAGGTCGCCCCTCAACCTCCTTCGTTCCAGAGAGAACAAACCGAGTTTATTCAATCGCTCCTCATAGCTTATGCCCTCCATACCAGGCAACATTCTGGTAAATCTCTTCTGCACCCTCTCTAAAGCCTCCACATCCTTCTGGTAGTGTGGCGACCAGAATTGAACACTATACTCCAAGTGTGGCCTAACTAAGGTTCTATACAGCTGCAACATGACTTGCCAATTCTTATACTCAATGCCCCGTCCAATGAAGGCAAGCATGCCGTATGCCTTCTTGACTACCTTCTCCACCTGTGTTGCCCCTTTCAATGACCTGTGGACCTGTACTCCTAGATCTCTTTGACTTTCAATACTCTTGAGGGTTCTACCATTCACTGTATATTCCCTACCTGCATTAGCCCTTCCAACAAGTCAACAAATAGGCTTCAGCAATGGACTGCAAGGTCCAGATCTACTGATCCACATATACTGACAAACATATAGATTTCCAATGCAGTCCTTCCCAAAATTTCACAATATATTGTTCATTCTATTTATGCAACGGTTTTATAAATTTGCACATCTACGTGACCATTCGAAAACTACAAACCAATAAATAATATCAAAAAACATAACTTAATCTCTCTTCTGTAATGATTATGATTATTGCATGAAATCACTTAGTACCTGTTGCAGGAGCCTAAAGTATCACATCAAATGAGTCGTATTATACATGTGCATTTAGTTTCATACATGTCCTGTGAAAAATGTGGAAAAATGTACCATTTTTAATCATATTCATTTTCAAAAGTTAATCTTGGGGTGGGAGGGGAGGAAACGGCTGGGTGGGGGTGGAGAGAGACCGGTTGAGGGTTTATCCAGGGTATCTAATTGTCTAATACTCTTTCAATGGTCCTGATCCACTCTGGTGAGCATCAGATAAATATTCAGTGATTGATATTCCTTTAATCTACCCAGAACCACGGTGAATTTGATTACTTCAGAATTGGATTTGAATCAGTTTCTGCAGATTTTTAGAATGCTACAACAACATTAAAGTTACCTTGCACCTGCCATTTTTGTTAAATTCTCCCTTCCTGTCTGCTGGCATTCATTTGATGACCTTAGAAACTGCCTGATACGACAACTGGAAATCCAGTAGACCAGAAATCAGAATTATTTTGCCTTTAAAGAAAAATACAGTGGTCTTGCTCGTTTCATGAGGCATTTTGTTTTAACGAAATATTAGTTGAGTATAATTTTGGCATTACAAAGTGTACTCACACAGTTTGACTGTCAAGTAATAGAACTTGCAGATGTAACAATTTCACATTTTAATGATAAAATTAACACATTGTAGCCGCTGAAGTGACTCAAGATACAGTGCAGTCATTGATGCAGAAGTTCAAGGAGAGTTTTCGAACAAACACGCCAATTGAGATCTCGCACCTCCAGCAGGCACCGCGCAGCACATCCACAGGACGAAAGAAGGGAAGGAGGCATAAAAGTAGAGGTAGGACACACAACTACCTTGTTAAGTATATTTCTAAATATCCACTTAAGGGAAGAGGTGATTGTAGGCTGGTGGTGGAAGTGGTGGTGTTGGTGGTGGTAGAATGCATGCACTGACGAGCAAACCATCCAGGTTACTAATTTTTAAAAATTGCTATCGAAGTTAGAGACTTTCCTGAATCAAAGTCTCTTTTCCGCTCCCCCACCCAATCGCCATCTTGCTTCTGCACATCTCTGCTGCATACTCTGCGCAATATGAATTACATTTCTTCTACAAACTTTGAATCTGAACATGGGGGAGTTATGCGAGGGTGGGGGTGCAAGGGTTTGGTGATCTCGTCTTGCACGCTTTTTCTATGCTGGAATCCTTACTCTGGGCAAGCCACGCATTTCTACAATAAATTGGCTGGATTTGATTTTTGCAAAGCAGAGTATAATAAACTGATTTGAAACTCAATGTTATTTCTTGGAGCAATATGCTAACTGATATGGACGCATAGAATATGGACAGAAATATCTAAATTGTACATGCCCTGACCTACATGGATGAGAGAAAGAAGGAACTCAACACAACAGGTAAGGGAGCCAAACTGCTTCATTGCAGCTTTTCTTTAAATTGAAAGTACCCAATTCGTTTTTTTCCCAATTAAGGGGCAAATTAGCCTGGCCAATCCACCTACCCTTCACATCTTTTGTTTGTGGGGGTGAGACACATGCAAGCACGGGGAGAATGGGGCTGTTTAGCACAGGGCTAAATCGCTGGCTTTGAAAGCAGATCAAGGCAGGCCAGCAGCACAGTTCAATTCCTGGACCAGCCTCCCCGAACAGGCGCCGGAATGTGGCGACTAGGGGCTTTCACAGAAACTTCATTTGAAGCCTACTTGTGACAATAAGCGATTTTCATACACAAACTCGGGTACCGTCAGTGACCCGGGGCCGGGATCGAACCCGAGTCCTCAGCGCCGTGAGGCAGCAGTGCTAACCACTTCACCACCATGCCGCCCTTTGCAGCTTGATCTTAAAAACATGAGCGAGTCTGACAGCCTTTGTGTGAACTCAAATGTGAGGCACCCTTTGGCCAGCTTCCCTTTATGGCAATACCAGGATTTATGGCTCGTATTTCCAGCTCAACGTTCTTAATGCAACTGAGATGACGATTCAAGAGTGTGACCTCAAATGTATCAAACTGATCACCTTTTTGCAAAATTGAGAGTGAGAAGAGAAAAATTAAATGAAGCTGCTTACTATCTGTGAAGAACGTGTTCTTTAATCACGCCAACCTATGGAATTTAATAGCGTTCACCTCTTACTTATTTAGATATTACTGTTTGAGGAGGGCAGCTTAATTGTCCGATTAAACACAAGGCGAGATGAAGGAACTTCAACATATATCCACCGGAGAAAAGATGGCTCAAGGCAGACATGTGGATTTTACAACGTTCCAAGACATAAATTAATTGAACGTGAACAAATTATTTTTTCACAGTCACAAGTTCTGTAACCAAGTGGCATAGACTCGAGTTCTGAAGCAAGAGCGGACAAGTCTCTTTAGCTTTGATACCTCCACACACAAGCTGCTGAAAGTGGGGAACAGGGAATCTGAAGTTGATTAACATTGGAAAACTGAAGGAGGGCCTGGCTAGTTTTTAAGACAGAAATGAGTTAATGGGTTGAGTGGTATTTTACAAATTTGAGGACCACCCAGGTGAGCTGTTGGACCTGTACTTCGATATAGTGGAAATCTCTGTCAGAGTCACTCTTAAAGAATAATTGTAGGTGAAAAAGGAGTTAATTATTGTCAGATGGGAGTTCTGCATTAGATCCAGCTACATAAAAATGTACTAAATTTGTTTTTGGAATTTAATAGGACTTGAGATATATGAATGGTAAAGTTGCACTTTTTCATTTTCAGTGTGACGCTTTGCCTGCCAGAGTGAAAATAAGGAAATCGCAACTGTTTTGTCCCTGATTCATTTCCCTTTGCAAAAATGGAAAAGATTCCCCTGTAATCCCAAAACACAAGCATGTCAAAAAGGTGGCACAATGATGAAAATGCTGCACAACTAATCTCTCAGTTCGAATTGGATGGTTGGTTGGCTGCGTTTTGATGAAACCGACACTTTTATTTTTGATTGGAGAGAGAGTGGTCCAAAAGATTCTGGTGAAGGCTTACAAAGTAAATGTGATAGAGAACTTGAACTATGGATCATTACCGACTGTAAAGTAGCTAAAATCGTCAATCTTGAAATATCAAACTTCAAATATTGCTGCCAGTGAAGCCTTCATAAGCAAGGGAAAGATAAATTGGAAATTAATTTATTCAGTCCAAAGATGTGCAGGCTAGGTGGATTGGCCATGATAAATTTCCCCTTAGTGTCCAATAAAGATGTGCAGGTTAGGTGAAGGGTTTATTGGGATAGGGTAAGAGACTGAGCTTGGGTCGATGCAGACTCGATGGGCCGAATGGCCTCCTGCACTGTAGGGATTCTATGATTCTATGGTTGATGGAAAGAATGATCATCAAGTTGTAATGAGTCTATTCCCTGTTGCACAATGCTAAGAATTTACCAATCTGAGGAGTATTTATATAAATCAATAGGCAAGCCTAAATGAATTTCATCGTGTCGTATGTTGATTTTCGTTTTTGTGCCGACATGCATTTTGAAGTCTACTGTAAGCCCTTTGCAATGATAAAGGATTACAGGATGGACTGAATACATATATTGATTCAGCTGCAATATAGATTTGTTTCCCTCCTTGGAAAAAATGAACAAACCTCGTCTCACTTCGGGAACAGTTATGAGAGAGTTGAGATGTGTTTGAGGCGATACACTTTGGAACGAGTAATTTGACACGGAAATATTCAATGAATGGCATGACACTGGGAAGTTCCGAGGAAAAAGGGACATTGGCACGTTTGTCCATAGATCTCTGAAGGCAGGAGGGCAGGTTAATAGGGTGGTGAAGAAGGCATATAGGACATTTGCCTTCATCAATCGAGGCATAGATTTCAAAAGCAGGGAGGCCATGTTGGGAGTTGTATAGAACATTGGTGAGACCACAGCTGGAGTAGTGTGTACAATTCTGGTTGCCACATTATAGGAAGGAGATAATTGCACAAAAAGTGCAGTGGAGATTGACCAAGATGTTGCCTGGGAGGAACATTTAAGTTCCAAAGAGAGGTTGGATATGCTTGGGTCGTTTTCGCTGGAGCAGAGAAGGCAATCTGATCGAGGTGTGCAAGATTATGTGAAGCATGGACAAGGTGGATAGAGATCAGCTGTTCACCTTAATTGAAAGGTCAGTCACGAGAGGACACAATTTCAAGATGAAGGGCAGGAGTTTGGGGGGGATTTGAGGAAAAACCTTTTTACCCAGTGGGCGGTGACGGTCTGAAATGTACTGCCTGGGAGGGTGGTAGGGGCGGGTTGCCTCACATCCTTTAAAACGTACCTGGATAAGCACGGCATGCCATTATATTCAAGGCTATGGGCCAAGTGCTGGCAAATGGGATTAGGTAGGTAGGTCAGGTGTTTTTCATGCATCGGTGCAGACTGGATGGGCCAAAGGCCCTCTTCTGCCCTCTATTTTTCTGTGCTAAAGAATTTAGATTCTATTTCAGAACATTCGTGCACAGCGTTACGCAGTAATAAATTCTTAAAGGTTAAATGTTGGGAGGATGTCTCCCGTGTCTAGCGAATAGCTAAGGGTTGCAATCTCAGAATAAGGGGTTGACCATATAGACTCAGATGAGGTTCAAAATGTTGTGAATTTTCAGAATTCTCCATCTCAAGAGCTGGGCATTTTCAAGACAGACATCAACAGACTTTTAGATACTCGGGGAATTAAAGATTATGGAGATAGTGCAGGAAGAGGAGTTGAGACCAAAGACCAGATCTTATTAAATGCCAGATTAGGCTAAATTTCTCTTTCTTTTCTCTTCCTAATATTAAATCTTAGGACAAAACAAACATTTACCCATCTGCAGAGGTGGAATTCCAGCCCCATGGGTGACTGATGAGGAGAGTTTGATGGAAGAAGGACAACCCTCCTTCATACATTGTGCTTTTGCCTGAAAGCCCAGCCTGTTGACAGAGGTTGATGTGTGTCATCTGAAGATTACCAGCCCTCTGCATGGCACTCTATTCCTCAACATGGGCAAACTCTTGTGTCACTTCCCAATTGCAGTCCGTACTTCAGCTGGTGCCTGGAAACCGATGGACTCGCCCCTCTCCCTGGTTTGGAAATAGCACAAGTTGAGAAAAACTATGCACTCCAGAAGAGATTAAGTCAGCACAAAGTCCTTGCAATCATGATCCTAGACCCGGCTCACTCAATAGTCTCTGTTCTCCTCTGCAGTATCAGCCACCTCCTTGTCTGGGATATGCTGAATCCAATTTGAGCAAGGTGTCTATCAAAGCTCCAGTGGCAGGGCCTTAACCCATTGATAGAATGGATGAACATAGCTGTACAATTGCATTCGCAGTAATCAATCGCGAGGGTCGGTTCAAGTGCCTTGAAATGTCAGTCACCGTCACTTCCGTCACTGGATGAATGTATTTGTCTAACCCAGTGCTCTCAACATTGTTAACAGATCATAAGGTGACCACTCAATTCCCAGTTTAGTAGTGAAGCTGACAATCCTGTGTTGCTTTGCTTTGAAGGCTATCCTTTGGCTTAGACACTGAACTAAGGCCTCGTCTTCTTCAACCAATAGCCACCAGAAATTGAACAATTAATCAATTTATCTCATTCCTGTTTCTGAGATCTTATTTATATAAAATGGCTGTTGCGTTACCAAGAATTATGCAACTTCAGTGTAATTTATTCGAAGTAAGCAACGTGCTTTGTGAATTTCTGAAAGATATAATGCTGTATAAATGCAAGCCTGTCTTTCACGTACACGTAACCATATACCCCTCTGTCTTCGAGCTGGGTGCAGCTGCAGTTGACTGGTTCCATTCTCATCTATCCAGTCATAATGCTCGATTCTCCAGTCCCCTGCCGTTTGTCTCTCAAAGGCAGGATTCTCTACACCTGCTGCTCGTCAATGGAATTTACCATTGAAGCCACCCATGCTGCCGGGATACCCACCGGTGATGGTGCGCTGCCGACTGGATGAGGGAATCCCAATGGCCTGAGAATTCCAACCATAAACAGAGAATCGCCTCCAATGGCTTAATTGAGAGTTGGGGCCTGGGCAGGAATCCCAAGCCACCTGCCATTAATTAGGCTGGTTTGAGGTCATTAGTGAGCTCATTAAGAGCTCACCTTCTGACCTCCCGAGATTTTCCTGCTGGGCAGGACAGCAGTTCGGAGCGTTCTGAAGTTGGCCAGCTGCTACCTGGTGGGAAGAGGCGCAACAGCATCTCATCTATTTCATTCTATGATGACGTTTGCACAAAAAAATAACCTGCAGAGCAGTAATATCATTTTACTAACCAATATTTTACAAATTGATCCTGGTTACCAGCACTTCATTTGCCCTGACCACTTTGAACCTGAAGATCCTCTCATTTTGAAGCTCATTTGGGCCAGAACATGGGCCACTTCTCTGTTGTCCTCTCTCCATTTCTGTGGGTTTGCGAGCTGGAATCATGCCTACTTCCCAAATTCTGCTGCCAGCAGAAAAATCTGGCCCTGTTTTTTTGACCACAAGGTGCATTACCACCACATATCTATCCAGCATCAAGACTGCCAACTTTCCAATTCCCTGATGTGGCTCAACGATTGCTCATCCCTCATCCAGGCCTTTGTTAGTTCTACGTTTGTTAATTCCACCAATTTCCTGCACAGCTTTGTTCGTATCCTAACCCATATCAGCTCCCAATCAGGCAATATCGGAATTTTAAAATTCTCATCCTTGGTTCTCACCCCTCTCACTCCTCCCCATCTCTATAACCTTCTCTAGTTCTTCTGGCCTCTTCTGTAATCCCGATTTTCATCTCTGCAACATTGTTGGGCATTATTTCTGCTGTTATGTCCTCTCGCGAGGTTTACCGGTCTCGTTGTATCCTGAGTCGGGCGCGACGAGGCCAAGAGTTCGGGCCCTCTGATGCAGAATGCTTATTTTTGGTGATAAAACTAATTTTTAGCTGCTTAAATCAAACTTCACCAAGATATCCCTTTAAAATAGATCCAGGAATAATTGTCAGAATAAAAATACTTTCAATAAATTATGTTCTGAAACATCTTACAATGTCACTGTTGGATTGCAGATTTTATGTTTGGTGATATAAGGTGCTTGCCTTCATTGGCCGGGGCATTGAGTATAAGAATTGGCAAGTCATGTTGCAGCTGTATAGAACCTTAGTTAGGCCACACTTGGAGTATAGTGTTCAATTCTGGTCGCCACACTACCAGAAGGATGTGGAGGCTTTAGAGAGGGTGCAGAAGAGATTTACCAGAATGTTGCCTGGTATGGAGGGCATTAGCTATGAGGAGCGGTTGAATAAACTCGGTTTGTTCTCACTGGAACGAAGGAGGTTGAGGGGCGACCTGATAGAGGTATACAAAATTATGAGGGGCATAGACAGAGTGGATAGTCAGAGGCTTTTCCCCAGGGTAGAGGGGTCAATTACTAGGGGGCATAGGTTTAAGGTGAGAGGGGCAAGGTTTAGAGTAGATGTACGAGGCAAGTTTTTTACGCAGAGGGTAGTGGGTGCCTGGAACTCACTACCGGAGGAGGTAGTGGAAGCAGGGACGATAGGGACATTTAAGAGGCATCTTGACAAATATATGAATAGGATGGGAATAGAAGGATACGGACCCAGGAAGTGTAGAAGATTGTAGTTTAGTCGGGCAGTATGGTCGGCTCGGGCTTGGAGGGCCGAAGGGCCTGTTCCTGTGCTGTACATTTCTTTGTTCTTTGATATACAAATGAGATTGAACAAAGTTGAACATTTAAGCAGAGTTTTAACTTTAAAACTCTTTTCCTTGGCCAGGATATTTTGGATGGCAGTGTTTTCTTTCCTGCCATCCAAGGAGTCAGTGGCAAACACATCCCTGTCCAATGGTGGCTGCTCACAACTATTTCCTGCTCCATTGAGCATGAACTGGCTGGAGGTGGGTCTGCCGCACCTCAGTTGGAGGAAGTCCTGCCTCAGAAAGCTGCCAACCAGTCCGGCTGTCCCGAAGCTCCCTGGTCCCTGCAACGCCAGAAATGCAGTGGACAGCACTGGGATTGCAAATCGTCCCCAAAGCCCAGGTCCAGGGAGTCCAGGACCTGTTAACTTTTGGGGATATCAAGATGGGAAGGACAGGTGAGACCTGGGTGCAGGTGGACAGTGGAAGGGCACTTGGAATGTTGGTGGACAGGTTGGAGGGGGAAGAGAGCCCACGTAAGGGCCCTTGATGTTAAAAGGAGGTCGCTGATGGAGGCGTTCCCACCCTCCCCTCCCTCCGCCTTTCTGCCTGAGGCCCGAAGCGGGTTAATAGTCTGGCTCTCCCCTCCCCCACTGCCCCTCAACCTCACCCGCCAGCCTGAAAATTGAAGCGGGACGGAAACAGCCATTAAGTGGCGAATAATTGAGGAAAGGGTGGAGCAGCCAGCCTAGGCCTTGTCCAGCTCAGCGTAAAATTACGGAGATACGTGCAGTTTGGAACCCAGTGGGAAGGCAATCTCAACTGTCAACCCCTGCTGCTAAACGTGTCGGCAGGGGAATGTAAAATTCTGCCCTTTGTTTTCAAATTTCTCCATGGCCTTTCCCCTCCTTAACTGTGTAATCCCCTCCATCCTACAGGTATCCAGGATATCTATGCTTTTCGAATTCTCACTTTTTGCACATTCCCAATTGCAATTGCTCCACCATTGGGGCTGCGCCTAAGTTCTGGAGGCCCTGAGCACTGGAATCCCCTCCATGCACCTCTCTGCGTCTTTACCTTGCTTTTCTCCTTAAGCTGCTCCTGTTTGATCAAGCTTTTATAAGAACGTAAGAACGAGGAGCAGGAGTAGGCCATCTGGCCCTTCGAGCTTGCTCCGCCATTCAGTGAGATCATGGCTGATCTTTTGTGGACACAGCTCCACTTTCCCGCCTGAACACCATAACCCTTTATTCCTTTATTCTTCAAAAAACTATCTATCCTTATCTTCAAAACATTTAATGAAAGAGCCTCAACTGCTTCACTGGGCAGGGAATTCCATAGATTCACAACCCCTTGGGTGACAAAGTTCCTCCGAAGCTAAGTCCTAAATCTACTTCCCCTTATTTTGAGGCTAACTGATCCTTGGTCACATGATCCAATAGCTTGATGGCACACTTTGATTTGCAATGCTCCAGCGAAGCACCGGACAGGTCTTTACATTAAAGGTGCCATTTGAATACAAGTTATTGTTGTTGAAGAGAAACTTGAAATATTAAATCTCCTCCAAACTAATCAATTTTGGACACCCAGAGCAAAACTCCCATCTATTCACTCCCTTTGACCTCCAGATACCGGTTGTTAACTCTGAGAGTTCACAAATTACTTTTCAGTCTCTTAATCAAAGTCATTTCTAAGTCCATAGATCATGGGCTGGATTCTCTATTTTGGGGTCTATGTCCCCATGCTGACATCAAAACTGTGGACTTTTACGCTAGAAAAACTGGCGTGAAAGGGCCACATATTCCTAGCCCTGCAGGGGGCTAGCAGGAACCTGGCGTAAATCTAGCAACATTTTCTGCAGATACGGGCCCCAGCACTTCCGGGTCGGAGGCTGTGCATGCGCAGGGTGGTGGCCTCCAGCGGCCGCTCCGTGCTCCATGGCGGACTCAGACCGCGGAGCTGGACACTAAAAATGGACCCCCCAATCGGCCGTGTGCCTGACCCTGACCGCCCGTCCAAACATTACCCAGCCGCGTATAAGGCTGTCCTGACCTCCAATCGCACCGCCCCCCCCCCCCCCCCCCCCCCCCCCCCCCCCCATCGACCACAGCAGCCGCAGACTGAGTCCGCAGCCGCCACGCTAGTTTCCCGACCGGCAGAACCACATTAGATCCACGCCATCGGGACTTCAGCCGGTCAGGGGCGGAGAACGGCGGAGCAGGCCTCCAGCAATGGCCCCAGGTAGGTGGTAGGTGGCGCGGCATACTCTCAGAGTACGGCACTTTTCGGGGGCCCAGAATCGGGAAAGTGCCGCCAGTCCCAATTTTGGGTGTGGTAATGGATTCTCCGCCCCGGTGCCGGCTGCGATTCCGCCGTCGGTTGCGAAGAATCCAGCCCATAATTTTTAAGGTGTTTTACTTTACAGTTGCAGGATTGGCAACAAGCTTTCCTGGGAAAGATAGATTTGGAGACACCACAATTTGGTTCGTCAACAAAGAATTTATGACTTTGTTATATGTAACACAGAGTGGAAATATTTGCCCCTTAAGAGCAAAACAAATCTTCGGGACAGGTTTGGATTTAACATCCCTCCACTTGTAGAATCTCAACCGGGACCTGGGATTCATGTCGCATTACATTCATCCCCCACCATCTGGCCTGCAAAATCCTACCAACTGTCCTGGCTTGACACAATTCACACCTCTTTAACTTGGGGTTAACCCATCTCTGGATCTGTAAAGATTTAATCACCTGCTAATGCTCGCATTCCAAGCATTGTCTGGCATCTTTGAATCTGTCTCTATATATGTTTCTGGAACATACCTCTTCATTCACCTGAGGAAGGAGCAGCGCTCCGAAAGCTAGTGACATCGAAACAAACCTGTTGGACTTTAACCTGGTGTTGTAAAACTTCTTACTGTGCTCACCCCAGTCCAACGCCGGCATCTCCACATCATTGTATTTTGAGGTAGATGTATAACACCACCATTAATGTGTGAAGATTTTTTTTCTTCACATTTGAACACTCAAAGAAAAAAAACATCTTTTTTTTTTGCAAGAAGTGCTGCACGGCAAATATCGTCTCAAAAATGTTTTACCATTATGCTGCACACAAGCAGAAATAAATCTGAACACACTCGTGCAAAAGAGCCATTATATATGTTTTCAGCTATCCTGAGCTGTACATTCCACATGCAGCCACAAGAATAGCCAATTTGGAACACTGTAGAAAGGTCACGGATCATCCATTCTGAGCCATTTCTGATTGCCTTTGTAAACATTTTTGCTGAAAGAGCTTATTACTTTGAGTTCCGAGCCCAGAGGCTCTCATGCCCTGAGCAATTTAAAACTACTTTGCCCAGTTTCAAGTGGGACCTATTTGAAGCAATGCTCCAAATCCATCGGGATTGTTATTCTTGAGGAAGGTTACAGACGAGGGAAGCTTTTCTTTCCCCAAGATCCTGGATGTCTTCACACAAGACAATGGACATTTGGAACAGACGGTCGGTGGAATGGTAACCAAGCATGAAAGAATATTGCAGTGAAGTGAGATTATCAAAGAGGACATTGATAGGTTATCAGCAGTGGCTATGAAGAGGTTTCGGCTCCCGTAATCAGTCTTTGTTACTGTGGTGAAATGTATTCACTAGGAGATGTGGTGCCTGTGTAACCTTTAACCTTTAAGGATTGAGCTGGAACCACAGTGGGCTCCGCCTCTGGCTCCACCCCCCCCCCCCTGGACGGTGTATAGTCCTGCGCCCAGTGGGTGGTGCTCATTTGTACAGAAGTCACTAGCAGGCTAGTTCTTTGTGTAATAAAGCCTTTGTTCACTTGTTCATATGGTCTCGCTGTGAATTGATGGTATATCAATTTATTACACAAACAACGTCACTATGGACACCGCTCTCAAGCCAGAAAAATGAGACTTAGACCCCTGAGCCCGAGAAGCCAAGAGAATCTTCTCTCACTGGCTCCGCTGCTTCGAGGCCTACCTCGGCTCCTCCGAAGCGCCTATCCCCAAAGCTCGCAAGCTGCACCTCCTCCACGCCCGGGTGAGCCATCGAATTTCAGTTTTGATCGAAAAGGCGGCCACGTACAAGGCAGCGGTCGCGATTCTGAAGAAGCGCTTCATCAAGCCTGTAAACGAGGTGTTTGCGCGGCATCTGCTCGCTACCCGCCGGCAGCGCGCAGGAGAATCTCTGGAACAATATCTGGAAAACCTGACCCTACTCGCCAGAAACTGTAATTATCAAGACGTGACGGCTGAGGAGCACATGAAGCTGCAGATCCGGGACACCTATGTGGCTGGGGTCCGCTCTAATTACGTCAGGCAGCGACTACTGGAAAATGGGGCTACCGACCTGCAGGACACGGTAAAACTAGCCATCTCGTTAGAGGTGGCCTACCAGAGCCTCAGCGCATTCCCCGTGGACCCAGCGAGCCCCACGTGGGTCCCGCCGAGGCGGATGTTGCCAGACGCGGCCACGCCACACGCCTGTGCCATGTGGCTACCTGCCCAGACCGGGGGACTGTCGTGCTACTGCTGCGGCCAGGTCCAACACCCACGGCAGCGTTGCCCAGCCCGTTCCGCGCGATGCAGCGACTGCGGCAAAAAGGGTCACTTCGCCAGAGTCTGTCTGGCCAGATTGAAAGCCCAGAAGCCGAAAGCTCCTCAGACCTGACCCATCGGCTCACAGGCCCGCAGACCCCGTAATGTGGCTGCGTGCCTGCCGGAAACGCCCCCTTCAGACGCATCATCAGCCACGTGCAACTCGTAGGGGCAACTATCTTCAGCTGAATCCGACACGTGCGACTCGTGGGGGCCACCTTTTATGACCCAGACTCCTCTGACTACACTGATTACCCGCAGCTCGGCCAGTTGCGGCCGAAGCACCTAAGGAGTTCCATGGTGGTCGTCCGGGTCAACAGCGCGAGGCCCCCTGTCTCTTCGACTCTGGGAGCACGGAGAGCTTCGTACACCCCGAAACGGTAACGCGCTGTTCCCTGCTCATCTACTCCGCATCTCAAACAATCTCACTCGCCTCCGGATCCCATTCGGTCCGGATCCGGTGGTACTGTGTCGCGAACCTCGCGATACAGGGCGCTGAGTATGCCCTTTTTAAGCTGTATGTCCTCCCTCACCTCTGCGCCCCTCTACTGCTTGGAATGGACTTCCATTGCAGTCACCGAAGCCTGACCCTGAAGTTCGGCGGACCCTTACACCCCCTCATGGTATGTAGCCTCGCGATCCTTAAGGTCGCCCTCCTCGCTCTTCGCGAACCTCACCCCCGACTGTAACCCCATCGCCACCAGGAGCAGGCGGTACAGTGCACAAGATATGACTTTCATCAAGTCAGAGGTCCAGCGACTCTTGAGAGAGGGGGTCATCGAGGCCAGCAACAGCCCCTGGAGAGCTCAAGTGGTGGTTGTCAGGACTGGGGAAAAAAAACGGATGGTGGTGGACTACAGCCAGACCATTAATTGGTTCACGCAACTGGATGCGTACCCCCTCCCCTGCGTTGCGGAGATGGTCAACCAGATTGCGCAATACTGTGTGTCCTCTACGGTGGATCTGAAGTCTGCCTACAACCAGTTCCCGATTCGCCCGGAGGATCGCCACTACACAGCTTTTGAAGCAGCCGGCCGACTCTTTCACTTCCTC
Organism: Scyliorhinus torazame; assembly: GCF_047496885.1. Classification (NCBI taxonomy): domain Eukaryota; kingdom Metazoa; phylum Chordata; class Chondrichthyes; order Carcharhiniformes; family Scyliorhinidae; genus Scyliorhinus; species Scyliorhinus torazame. Next base: position 62,978,993 of record NC_092728.1, read on the forward strand.
AGGGTCCCTTTCGGCGTCACCAATGGGGTCTCGGTCTTCCAGAGAACGATGGACCGACTGGTGGGCCAGTACGGACTGCGGGCTACATACCCGTACTTAGACAATGTGATCATCTGCGGTCATGACCAGCAGGACCACGACGCCAACCTTAAGAAGTTCCTCCAAACCGCCCAATCCCTCAACCTCACATATAATAGGGAGAAGTGCGTTTTCCCCACAACCCGGCTAGCCATACTCGGCTATGTCGTGGAAAACAAAGTCCTGGGGCCCGCCCCCTCATGGAACTTCCCCTCCCCCACAGACTCAAGGCCCTCAAAAGGTGCCTGGGGCTTTTCTCATACTACGCCCAGTGGGTCCCCAACTACACGGACAAAGCTCACCCACTTATTAAGACCTCTACATTTCCCCTGACGGCTGAGGCCCGCTCGACCTTCAAGGCCGATATCACTAAGGCCGCCATGCACACAGTGGACGAGTCCATCCCTTTTCAGGTAGAGAGCGATGCGTCAGACGTTGCCCTGCCTACTACCCTCAACCAGGCGGGCAGGCCCATAGCCTTCTTCTCTCGAACCCTCAATGCTTCCAAGATTCGACACTCCTCTGTCGAGAATGAGGCAGAAGCCATTGTGGAAGCTGTGCGGCATTGGAGGCACTAGCTAGCTGGTAGGAGGTTCACCCTCGCCACCGACCAACGACAAACGGCTTTATGTTTGACAATGCACAGCGGGGCAAGATTAAAAATGATAAGATCTTGAGGTTGAGGATCGAACTCTCCATCCACACTTACGATATTAAGTATCATCCTGGGGAACTCAATGAGCCCTCAGATGCCCTGTCCCGCGGTACTTGCGCCAGCGCGCAGGAGGATCGACTGCGGGCTCTCCACAATGACCTCTGCCACCCAGGGGTCACCCGGCTTGTCCATTTTATTAAGTCCCGCCACCTGCCCTACTCCACTGAAGAGGTCAGAGCCATGACCAGGGATTGCCAAGTCTGCGCTGAGTGCAAACCGCACTTCTATCGGCCAGACAAGGCCCATCTGGTAAAGGCCTCCCGGCCCTTTGAGCGCCTCAGTATTGACTTCAAGGGGCCACTCCGGTCCAACAACTGCAATCTATACTTCCTGACCATCATTGACGAGTACTCCCGTTTCCCTTTCGCTGTCCCTTGCCCCGACCTGACCTCGGCCACAGTAATAAGGGCCCTGCACAGCATCTTCACACTGTTCGGTTTCCCTGCATACATCCACAGTGACCGGGACACATCATTTATGAGTGATGAGCTGCATCAGTACCTGCTCTGTAAGGGCACCGCCTCAATCAGGACTACCAGCTACAACCCGCAGGGCAACAGGCAGGTGGAGAGGGAGAATGCGACGGTATGAAAGGCCGTCCTTCTTGCCCACCGGTCTCGAAGTCTCCCGGTTCACCGCTGGCAGGAGGTCCTCCTCGACGCGCTCCACTCCATTAGGTCGCTCCTCTGCACAGCCACGAATGAGACCCCTCACAACCGCTTGTTTGTCTTCCCCAGAAAGTCCATCTCCGGGGTCTCGCTTCCATCCTGGCTGACAACTCTGGGGCCTGTCCTTCTCCGGAGGCATGTGAGGAGCCATAAGACCGAACCCCTAGTCGAGAGGGTCCAGCTGCTGCACGCAAACCCCCATTACGCCTACATCGCGCACCCAGACAGACGGCAAGATACAGTCTCCCTACGGGACCTGGCGCCAGATGGTTCCCCTGCCAACGTGCACCACCGGCATCCAAGCATCGCCTACCACCACCAACCGTGTCTCTTTCGCCCCCCTGGGGCTCCTGTGTCCTCCCGTGCCAACGCCGCCCCCCCGCACCTGCACTTCCCCCTGCACCTTCACTGCCCCCCGCGCCTTCACAGCAGCCACCCGCCACCCACCTGCCAAACACTACCCCGCAACCGTCTCCGACACGCTGGCCGGTAGCTCCAAACAACATGCTCTCAGTCACCATCATCTACCACGTCCGTGCCCACCGCACCACCAGAGCTGAGGAGGTCTAAAAGGACGATCCGGCCTCCGGATAGACTGGACATTTGACCCACGTCACCCCCGCCGGACTTTGTGTTTTTTTTTAAACAGGGGGTGAATGTGTGAAATGTATTCACCAGAATATGTGGTGCCTGTGTAACCTTTAACCTTTAAGGATTGAGCTGGAACCCCGGTGGGCTCCGCCTCTGGCTCCGCCCACCCCGGGACGGTATAAAGTCCTGCGCCCAGTGGGTTGCGCTCATTTGTACAGAAGTCACTGGCAGGCTAGTTCTTTGTGTAATAAAGCCTTCGTTCATTTGTTCATATGGGCTCGCTGTGAATTGATGGTATATCAGTTACCATGAAAGTTTGCTGGAGTGAAGACCGATTCCTCGAGATCATGAACTGGATTCTCCGATTTTGGGGCTATGTCCGGAGGATCCATGCCATTTTGGAGGGGGTGGAGCGTACGAAAACATGCCCCGCTCCGATTCCATCGTAAAAAGGGATTCTCCGCCCGATCTCCAATTACAAAATCGGCGTCGGGGAACGGAGAATCCCACAATGGCATTTTAAGACAGGCTAAGATTGTAAAAGCTCTGTGTCCACTACTTTGGATGCTAAGTTAAATTTGTTTTGGTTTCCAATGTTGATTTTATTTTCACATCAAATTTTATGAAGTATATGTGACATTACATTCCCAGTCACGTTTTCTACATTTCCAAACCTGACGTTTATAATTTGAAGAGGCTAATTCAAACTGTGTGATACGCAAAGAAGACGCAGTGCACATGATCGCAGGAAGTGATTCTTGTCTCATGATCTTGCTGTCTTGTAGACCTCCCCACAAGGTGAAACTACAGTTTGATGTTTCGGAGTGAAGCTAATGTTTTACCTATCTTAACAGACTCTGTAAATACTGTGAGCACAATGAGACCAAAGTTGTTATGTGGTGGCAGCAAATAAGAAAAACCAAACATGGAAAAGTCTCTGCCATTCCTGGAATACATCGATCAAGTTTCAGGCTGCAACCAAGCTAATGCGGGGCTGAATTGGCACCAAGGATTTATCAGATAATGCATCGAATCAGACCTCACTGCAGGAGAGCAGTGATCAGGTCAGTACATTATTATACATGATGGGTGGCGAGGCAGACGATATCCTAGTAAGGCAAGAGACCAACAATGAGGTGGTAAAAGCACTTGATGCCTACTTCAGTCTGTGAAAGAATGCCATTGCAGAGCAGGCTAAATTTAATAAGCGTTTCCAACAGCAACGAGGAAAGCGTCGATACATCCATCAACAATCTGTTGAAACTTGACAAAAACTGTGAATTTGGCAGCTTGAATGATGGACTGATCAGGGTCAGAATTGTTGTCAGCATCTTGGATGGAGCATTGTCTGACCACTTGAAAATGAAAATCTGAAATGAAATGAAAATCGTTTATTGTCGCAAGTAGGCTTCAAATGAAGTTACTGTGAAAAGCCCCTAGTCGCCACATTCTGGCGCCTGTTCAGGGAGGCTGGTACGGGAATTGAACCGTGCTGCTGGCTTGCCTTGGTCTGCTTTCAAAGCCAGCGATTTTAGCCGGCTTACAGTCAAGAGATGATTTAACTAAACAAAGGGAATTCAACTGAGCGGACAAGCTGAACTCAGGAAGAAAAATCGATCAGTAATTCGAGGTGACAGGGAGAACGATATACAGAAAAACGACTGACTCGTTGGAGTGTGTTTCCTGTAAAGCAGGGAGGTGGCTGTAAACAATTTGGGAAGGCAGGAAGAACGTCCAACAACTGCCCTAGCTAACAGTATTGGTCTTACGGGAAAGAAATTGTCCTGCCACAGAGCACAAATGCCATTTTTACAGAGAGCAGGCTTTCAGGCTGTGTTTCGCAGTAAGAAGCTCGGACAGAACAAACAAAAAGAGAAGCATTCGACATGTGGCAAGATTCATTAAATCGAAGAAATCAATGATATTGAGATGTCTTTTCTTGGAGAGATCCAGGAACCAAGTGGAAGCTACTGGAGTGTTGGTAACTGAGTAAAGGAAAACAAGACTCACTTTAAGTTAGACACAGGTGTAGCAGTTCTGGTTCTTTCTGATGCTGAACTGTGTTTGGAGAAATGTATCCCAGTGCCAATACCTGAAAAAGGGTATTTTGGGCACGATTTAACAACCAAAAAACAGAGTTCCACTTTGGGCGCGTCGAGCAGGGAGTTTCTTGGCACCTGCAGCGCCGAGAATGACCTCGTTGTCAAATGGGACTTACGTCACTTTCAGCACCTATTGCAGGAGGAGATCGGGTGCCTTTTTTAAAGGCCACCTCGATCTCTCATCCCCCCTCGGAGTCCCCACCATGGCCTTCAGCGCACCAGGTTCTCCCAATTTACCCCATAGGGAGTCCTCAAGCACCCCATCACCATAACTCTCAAGGGCAGGGCATCCCCGGGCCCGATCCTTGACCCAGGCAACCTGGTACCTGGACATCTTGGCACTGCCACCTTGGCAGTGCCCCTGCCATCCTGGCAGTGCCACCCTGACACCCTGACAGTGCTTTAATTGGCATTTTATGGCAGGGAAGTTATGAATATCCTGATTTCAAATCAACAACCAAGTAATTTTTGTAACTGATAATGCAATCATACAACACAAAAGTGGCTGAGCCAACTCTGTGTGCAGAAAATCCAACATTGGGCAAAAAGACAGAAGATAGGCCTTTAATCAGAATGAGAAGGGTCATGGAGATGAGGCAGAAAAGTGTAGATAAGTCTTAACCTTATTAAATAGTGGAGCAGGCTCGAAGGGTTGAATGGTCTATTGTACTTATTTCTTATGGTCTTCTCACAATTAAAAGTGTGTTGATGAATTGGTCTTTCAAAGTATGCAAATAGGCCATTTTGTAATGATGGAAAAGCTTGTGATAGATTTTTGATAAAGCTTTAGTCAGGTATATAATCACGAAACTGAGCTCTTTGAGGACGTAACCAGCAAGGTGGATACTGGGAAACCTGTGGATGTGGTATATCTGGACTCACTCAGGTGCTGCATAAAGGACTGATCCAGAAGGTGAGATGACAGGGAATTGGGGATAAACTGCTGTATTGGATTGAGAATTGATTGACAGAAAGCAGAGGGTCGGGATAAATGGCTGGCGAACTGTAACTAGTGGGGTACCACAGGGGTCGGTCCTCGGACCTCAACAGTTTACAATCTATATAAAAGATCTTCCAGCAGGGACAGAGTGTAACATGGCAAAAGAAAAGATAGGAAGGCAGGCAGTGAAGAGGAGGTAAAGAATTTACAGACGTACTTAGATAGGCTAGGAGAATGGGCCAAAATTTGGCAGATTGAGGCTAATTCGATATGTGAGATATTACATTTTGGCCGAAAAAATAGAAAGACAAATTGTTATCAAAATGGAAAGATTCAAAATGTATCTGGGCAGACGGATCTGGGTGTCTTTGTTCATAAATTGGTGGTGATCTTTCAGGAATCACTGGAGGCAGGGAGAGCCCAGGGGCTGGGAAATGGCTAATGTAATACCACTGTTTAAGAAGGGAGAGAGGCAGAAGACGGGAAACTTTAGGCCGATTAGCCTGACTTCGGCCATTGGCAAGATTTTAGAGTCCATCATTAAAGATGAGATCGCGGAGTACTTGGAAGTGCATGAAAAATGGGACTGAGTCAGCATGGCTTCGTCAAGGAGAGGTCATGTCTGACAAATTTGTTAGAGTTCTTTGAGGAGGTAACAAGGAAGTTAGACAAAGGTGAACCAGTCGATGTGATTTATTTAGATTTCCAGAAGGCTTTTGACAAGGTGCCGCATAGGAGACTGTTAAATAAGTTAAGGGTAAGATCCTGGCATGGATGGATTGGCTGTCTGGCAGAAGGCAGAGAGTAGGGATAAAGGGATCTTTTTCAGGATGGCAGCCGGTGACTACTGGTGTGCCTCAGGGCTCAGTGCTGAGACCACATCTTTTCACAAGAGACATTAACGATTAGGGAGAAAGAACTGAAGGCACTTTTGTAAGTTTGCAGATGATACAAAGATATGTACAGGGACAGATAGTACTGAGGAAGCAAGAGGGCTGCAGAAGGACTTGGACAGGCTAGGAGAGTGGGCAAAGAAATGGCAGATGGAATACAATGTGGAAAAGGAAGGAGGAATAGAGGTGTAGCTATTTTCGTTGGAGTTTAGAAGGGTGAGGGAGGATCTTATTGAAACTTACAGGATACTGCGAGGCCTGGATAGAGTGGACGTGGAGAGGATCTTTCCACTTGTAGGAAAAACTAGAACCAGAGGGCATAATCTCACACTCAATCATAGAATCATTGAATTTACAGTGTAGAAGGAGGCCATTCAGCCCATTAAGTCTGCACCGGCCCTAGGAAAGAGCATCCTGCTTAAGCCCACACCTCCACTCTATCCCCATAACCAGTAACCCCATCCAACCTTTTTGGACACTAAGGGAAATTTAGCACGGCCAAACGGGCAGCACATTGGCGCAGTGGTTAGTGCTGCTGCCTCATGGCGCTGAGGTCCCAGGTTTCATCCCGGCTCTGGGTCACTGTCCGTGTGGAGTTTGTACATTCTCCCTGTGTTTGCGTGGGTTTCGCCCCTACAACCCAAAAAATGTGCAAGGAAGATGAATTGGCCACGCTAAATTGCCCCTTAATTGGAAAAAATGAATTGGGTACTCTAAATTTAAAAAAAAAAATTAGCACGGCCAATCCATCTAACCTGCACATATTTGGACTGTGGGAGGAAACCGGAGCACCCGGAGGAAAGCCATACACACGGGGAAACGTGCAGACACCTCACAGACAGTGACCCAAGACAGGAATCAAACCTGTGAAGCAACAGTGCTAACCACTATGCTACCGTGCTGCCCATTTAATCTTTAAAACAATGGTGAGGAGGAACTTCTTCAGCCAGAGCGTGGTGAATCTGTGGAACACTTTGCCGCAGAAGGCTGTGGAGGCCAAATTGTTGAGTGTCTTTAAGACAGGGATAAATAGGTTCTTGATTAGTAAGGGGATCAGGGGTTATGGGGAAAAGGCAGGAAAATGGGGATGAGAAAAATATCAGTCATGATTGAATGGCGGAGCAGACTCGATAGGCCGAGTGGCCTAATTCTGCTCTTATGTCTTGTGGTCTCATGGTAGGATGTCGGTATGCAGGTACAGCAAGTAATTAAAAAGACAAATGGAATGTTAGCGTTTATTGCATCAGCACTGGAGTATAAAAGTAGAGAAGTGTTGTTGCAATCGTATAGGGTGTTGGTGAGACCACATCAAGAGTATTGTGTTCAGTTTTGGTCTCCTTATTTGAGGACGGGTGTAGTGGAATTGGAGGAGGCAGTTCAGATGAGGTTCACCAGGTTGGTTCCAGGGATGAAAGGTTAACGTATGAGGCAAGATTAAACAGTTTGGGCTTACCTTGTTGGAGTTTAGAAAGATGAGAGGAGATCTGATCGAGGTATATAAAATAATAAAAGGGATTGGCAAAGTAAACGTAGACCAAACGTTTCCACTTGTGGGCAATCTAGAAGAAGAGGTCACAGATATAGGTTAAGAGGTGTTAGATTTAGAACTGAGCTGTGGAGGAGCTACTTCTCGCAGAAGTTGGTGAATTTGTGTAACTCATTGCAACATTGTGCAATGGAGTCTGAGTCATTAAATGGTTTCAAGAAGGAGATAGATACATTTCTGATTTTCAAAACGGATAAAGGGATATGGGGAACCGGTAGGGAGGTGGATTTGAGACCAGGAAGAGTTCAGCCATGATCTGATTGAATGGCGGTTCAGGCTTGAAGGGCTGAATTGCCTACTTCCTCTCCTAGTCCCTATGTTCCTATGATCCAGTATTCATGTGCTGGCAGCGAAATAGCCATCCAATTTTTTCAGTATTACATGCTTGTCAAGAAGTGTAAGTATCCATTATATCCTGTTGTGACTCACTGGCTTGCCAAGTACTGAGGTCTGTCAGATCAATTAACCTTTAGCTGAATAGTGTATGCAATGCTGGCATCTTCGATATCGCAGTGCACTTATTGCACTGCCCACATTATAACAATAGCTGCCATTAGATGGAAATAAGGAAGAGAGAATTTTCATTTTGGGAGTTGAAGTAATCTAAATATCTGTTGGAAATCATTTCAGCGGCTAATAAAAATTAAATAAGAACAAATGGTTTAATATTTCAACCCAAAGGTTTTATTAATATCATAGATTATTTCTAAATAGTGGCCATCTTATGAGGAATTATTTATCAGAAAATATACATGCTGTGATATAAATCTGAAGACATTTGTTCTGATGATGCTGGTGAAGCCTGGTGACTGATGAGTGTGGGATTTAACTGAAATTCATCAGGGTGAAAGAAATTTTAAAAATAATTGCTGGTTTCCAGTACATGTGAAGTTAATTAAGGTAGGTTATCTTTAAACTGCTTGATATTGGCTTGAACCTCTGACATGAAACAAGGGCATTTGGTGATTGTATATACCATCCTTCAACAGTGGAATTCACTGGTTCACTGAGCTCATCTTATCAATGCTGAATGCTTGACAGGATCAAGAGTTGATTTATGGAGCTTTTATGAAAGAAAGTCAGAAAAATTGCTAGAACCAGAAACCATCAGTGGAGAGGGCAGACATTTTGAACGGCAGGTGTGGACCTGTCATTGGGCCTGTAATATATTATTGATCAGTAACAATTAAAAGGAACAGAATAAGGGGAAACACATGCATGGGTGAGAAGAAATAAAATGACAGTAAAGTGCCTTCATGGAAATTGGTTGATGGTTAAATGGATTAATATTAGCATGAGACATTCGGAGGCATAAAAATAATTTTGATTCTGTGAATAGACCATGAGGAACTCTAACTGCAATTATCCATAACCTATGATCATAATATTGTGACAGGATATCTCTTTTTGACCAAAATGCTTGAAATTCATACTGTATTGAGTATTTAACCTACCAGCTTCAAAGCTGCAGTTCTCAATTACAGGGCATAGACAGGATGCAGCAGTGTGATGTGGGTAATTGCAGGACACAGACTCATGGGAACTTGAATTCTCTGTCTGCAAGCTTGTTCCTGCTATTTGGATTTTGATTGGTCATTCCCGTGATTGCATTTTCCAGGGCTTTTTTTCTGTGGGGGGGGGGGGGGGCGGTTTGAATTCAATTGCTTGTAATAAAAACTAAAGACAGGGAACATATGCTTCTGAATTTACATCAAGTGCATAAACATTTTATTCCCAGTTCATTTTTTGTGTGTGGAATGGAATTAAATATTGGGGGGGGGATTTTGCAGCTGTTCACGCTAGCAGGATCTTCCGGTCCTGCCGATAGCGAACCCCCGCCATGGGTTTCCCAGCAACATGAGGTGGATTGAATGGTAAATGCTATTGACAGTGGGGGATGAGAAAATGCTGCTGCCGGCCAATGGTGGGCCATCTCCCGCTGCCAAGCAAAGCGTCACGGGGTGCACAGAAAATCCTCGCATTATATTAGCTTGTACATGTATGGTCACTCATAGAGGGAAATTGGGAAAATTACTTTATACAACATACCATATTATTACTTCTTAACAGTCGAGGTACTAACCAGCTTGATATCCACCCCGTAATGGTAATTTTTGGAAAATAAAACAACATTGATCATCACTTATTTATACCGATAAGACATATTCTTGAATATATGTTAGACTCAATGGATTCAGTGGAATTCTGAAAATGACGAATATGAAATGGTTTTGCAGGAGTTTAAATCATGCTAAATGATTACAAATGATGTTGCTTTAGCATTGTTGATGACTAATAATGCCACTTGGTCACTACTTGGGAAGTCGAATTATGACTAAATGATCTCTTCTGAGTACAGTTGATGTCAAATGGTGACTAAAAGAATGATTTGAATGCTGGTGCTGTAAAATGTTGGTTAAAATATCATTTTTTGAGCATAGATGATTACAAATTAGTGCAGCATGTTGTTAAATGCAGACAATGTTGAGGTTTTCTGGTAGGGAGGAGTTTTAAAGCAGATAAAAGCAGAGAAACCCCAAATTCCTCCCACAAATTTCTCCCACAGTCCAAAGATGTGCAGGTTAGATGGATTGGCCATGATAAATTGCCCTTCGTGTCCAAAATTGCCCTTCGTGTTGGGTGGGGTTACTGGGTTATGGGGATAGGGTGGAGGTGTTGACCTTGGGTAGGATGCTCTTTCCAAGAGCCGGTGCAGACTCGATGGGCTGAATGGCCTCCTTCTGCACTGTAAATTCTATGATAATCTATGAAATTGATGGCAAAGTAGAACAGGCTCGGGCAGCACAGTGGCGCAGTGGTAGCGCTGCAGTCTCACGGCGCCTAGGTCCCAGGTTCGATTCCGGCTCTGGGTCACTGTCCGTGTGGAGTTTGCACATTCTCCCCGCGTTTGTGTGAGTTTCACCCCCACAACCCAAAGATGTGCAGGTTAGGTGGATTGGCCACACTAAATTGCCCCTTAATTGGAAAAAATGAATTGGGTACTCTAAATGTTTTTAAAAAGTAGAACAGGCTCCAACGGCCAAGGAGCCTGTAGAAGACAAAAAATGTTAGTTGACACAGATGGTGCAGGCCACTTCTCCAGCCTGATGTCCTCTAAAATGGCCTGCGTCCAAAGTACCACTTCTATTTCCCTTCACATTACCCTCAGCTTTCAAAAACACTGATACATGCATTCAAAATCACCAGCACCATCTGCCAAAGAGCAAGTGCAAGGTATTGTTACATCCTGAAGTCATTCAAGTCAACATTAAGGCAAGTAAAATGCCTCACGGAAAGATAAGTTGATTTTTTTCAAGCCCAGGTTGATTTTTTTTTTCAACAGCATGGAAGGCCAGAGATCGAGGGGGAGCAGGTTGGGGAATTGGAAGAATGTCTTACAGGCTATTTGAAGGGATGTGGAAAACTCAGTTTGAATAGAAGGGCGAACATGGTTCAGACTGAAAAAATGGTCAGCTGATAAAGTAGTCAAGATAGCGTTGAGCTGAACAGAAACATATTAGATATGCATGAGGGTCGCACAGAAATCTTCATTAAAAATATGAGGAAACACGTGATCGTAACCGTAGCTTCCTAAGCTAAAGACTGCAAGCCATACAAGGTATCAGGATATTAGGTTTGTCAAGTAACCTGGAATTCTGCTTGATTTATCTTTGGAAGTCATGATGTGGAGATGCCAGCGTTGGACTGGGTGAGCACAGTAAGAAGTCTTACAACATCAGGTTAAAATCCAACAGGTTTGGTTCGAATCACTAGCTTTCAGAGCACTGCTCCTTCCTCAGGTGAATGAAGCGGTAGGTTTCAAAAACATATATATAGACAAAGTCAAAGATGCAAGACAATGCTTTGAATTCGAGTATTTGCAGGCACCGACCTCCTCAGAAGACAAAAACGGGACACAACCGACAGAGTATCCTTCGTCGTCCATTATTTCACCGGAGCGGAGAAACTACGACATCTTCTTCGCAGCCTTCAACATGTCATCGATGATGAGGAATATCTTGCCAAGGTCATCCCCACACCCCAACCACTTGCCTTCAAACAACCGCGCAACCTCAAACAAACCATTGTTTGCAGCAAACTACCCAACCTTCAGAACAGTGACCACGACACCACACAACCCTGCCATGGCAATCTCTGCAAGAATCGCCAGATCATTGACATGGGTACCACCATTACACGTGAGAACACCACCCACCAGGTACGCGTAACATACTTGTGCGACTCGGTCAATGTTGTCTACCTCATACGCTGCAGGAAAGGATGTCCTGAAGTGTGGTACATTGGCGAGACCATGCAAACGCTGCGACAACGGATAGACGGACATCGCGCGACGATCGCCAGGCAGGAATGTTCCCTTCCAGTCGGTAACTCTTCAGCAGTCAATAGCATTCAGCCTCTGATCTCCGGGTAAGCGTTCTCCAAGGCAGCCTTTAGGACGCACGACAACGCAGAATCGCCGAGCAGAAACTTATAGCCAAATTCTGCACACATGAGTACAGCCTCAACCGGGACCTTGGATTCATGTTGCTTTATATTCACCACCCACCATCTGGCCTGGGCTTGCAAAATCCTACCAACTGTCCTGGCTTGAGACAATTCACACCTCTTTAACCTGGGATTATCCCCCACTCTGGATCTGTAAAGACTTAATTACCTGCAAATACTCGCATTCAAAGCATTGTCTTGCACCTTTGACTTTGTGTCTATATATGTTTCTGGAACCTGGCTCTTCATTCACCTAAGGAAGGAGCAGTGCTCCGAAAGCTAGTGATACAAAACAACCTTGTTGGACTTTAACCTGGTGTTGTAAGACTTCTTACTGTATCTTTGGAGATCAGTGATGACCTTGGCGGAACCTATCCTCTGGAGATGAAATGAGCAGTGATTGACCACCATTTTGATGATGAAATTAATGATTCGCATTAACGTGCTCAAAATAATTTACTCACTCCCTCTTACCATTGTAATAATTCCAAGGGAAATATTAAATTGATGAAGGTTGCTGTGAGCTAGGAGAATGATTGCTGTGAGAATGATGAGTGTGTTCTCCTCAGCGGGCACATGGTTCATACCCTCATCAAATAGTTTTTTTCTGAGACTGTATCACACTATGGCTGAAAGCAGAACACAGTGGAGTGCAATGTACTGTTTTTAATAAGCTATGGCAGCTGTGACAGTTTGTGCGTTGTAGAATATCTGCAGCCATTAATACACCTGGGGTTATATTTTGAGCAACAAATTTAGAGAATTGACTCTATCCATAAATTTGCTTATTTCAGGATAATATTCCTGCAATGTCAATTAAATCTGAGCAGTGTAGCCATGTTTAATGACTAAGTCATTCAACATGAAGAATCTAATGCTTTCAAATGTCGTTCAGTGGTGAAACTCTTTTCCCTGGTTCAGGTTATGGGTTCCAAGACCCAAACACCTAAACAAGTAGTGCAGACTGAAATCTTTGTACTGGGATGTGCCATCTTTTACATGAGTCGCTAAACTGAGGCCCCCAACTAGACATAAAATATTCCATGGTGCTTTCGAACAAAGCAGGCAATCTATCCGGGTAGCCTCTCCAAAACATACCCCTTAGCCAATGCTAGCAAAAACAGATTATCTGGTCACTTCCCTTAATTTTTACTTCACTAACGGGTTGTGGGTGTTATTGGTAATTCCAGCATTTATTGCCCAACCTTAATTTTCCTTGAGAAGATGACAGTGGACGACCTTGTTGAATATGATTGAGACGCTTGATGCACCATTTGAGAAAACAGGTTAAAGTTAATCACATTTCCGTAAGATTTGGGCGCACATATAGGTTAGACAAGGTAAAGATATCAGATTTCCTTCCCTAAAGAGCATTAGTGAACCAAAATGTTTTCTTTTTAACAATAACCTATAGTCACCTCATGTCACAATTGCTGATCCGAGGGGAGGGATTTACCAACCACATTGCTCTACGCAAATTGGCTGCCACATTTCCCTACATTACCACAGCGACTAAACTTGAAAAGTTATCTCATTGGTTTTGAAGTACGTTCGGGTGCCTTGAGATTGGGAAAGGCATTGTATGAATATTCTTTCTCAGAGCAGGGCTATACACCCAAAATGTAATGGGAAAATGGATTTAAGTGAAATTTCATATGCTACGATAAGATAATGTATATTTGATGCATCTCTTGTCATCCCTTGTTACCCTGCTGTACAAATGCTGGATGGTGCGAACCGTGATTTTATTCAGAGTTCAAATCTCACTTCCATAACATAGTGACAGTTGACAGTTGGCAGTGACTGAGGAAATTTATAAACTGACTGCTGCCAGATTGTTTCAAAGTATGGGATGAAAGAGGAGCAGCTGACAGACACTAGTGGAGCATAATTATTTTGCTTTAAAGCTCTGAATTTATGAGACTTACTAGCAGAATTCACTTGTCTATTCTTTTTAACTTAGTTTACTGTGTGCTTGGTGACAGTGACTGAGTCAATAGGACCAAGGATATTGGATTCTTCTTCACTGAATTAAAAGGTTGGATGTAAGTTCAGGTCCCAGTTCAGCATTTAAGTGTGAAAGCTGAACTGATTGCAGTGTAGTTTACACGGTCAGACATTGGGCAAACTGTTAAAGGAAGGCTCCATCTGCCCGTTCCAGAAGGTCAGCAAGTAAACTTGTATTCTTGGCGATGGTCTTCATTCAAGCAACACAGTCAAAGATGAATATCTTTTTGCTTTTTATAAGGTCTGGTTGCGGATTATTGTGTTTGTCAAGTATGGGCACTTCAAACACAACCCATTCTTTGTGCTTCACTTTGAACTGTTCCTAAAAGGTACAACTAACTGGTATTGAAGTTTCCCTTCTCAGATACCGATAGATCAAACTTACATCACATGAATAAATATGTCTTGAGAAATTGATAAATTGTAATTGTAAGTGCAGTTTCTGTATTTCAACTAAATCCAAATTTGGTGATTAAAACGAGTTGATACCTTTTACGCTACATGACTGAATATCCCAAGAGTTCACTGAAAACATTTCTTCAAAGATATGGGGCAGAATTCTCCATGAATCGGCACCATGGCCCGAACACGGCGGCAAAAACGTCGCGAATCACTCCGGCGTCGGGCCCCCCGAAACGTTGCGAATTCTACGGCAGTGAATGGGCTAGTAGCAGCGTGACGGCGTCACCCGTCACGGACGCGTGCGGCGTCACGGCACAAATGACCCCCCCCCGGAGACCCGGCAAAATGGCAGTGCCAAGTGAGACCCCCACTGCCTGCCCCCTTTCCCTCTTCCCTCATCCCCCATATCCCCTCTCCCCCCCATATCCCCCCATGGGGGAAGGGGGATATGGGGGAAGGGGGAATGTGGAGGAAGGGGGGATATGAGGGAAGGGGGGATATGGGGGAAGGGGTGATGTGGGGGATATGGGGGAAGGGGGATGGGGAAGGGTTATATGGGGGGATATGGGGAAGGGGGGATATGGAGGGAGGGGGGAATATGGGGGAAGGGGGACATGGGGGAAGGAGGGATATGAGGAAGGGGCATATGGTGGAAGTGGCATGTGGGGGATATGGGGGAAGGGGATAGGGGAAGGGGGATATGGGGGAAGGGGGGATATGTTGCAGAAATCAATGATTTGAAAGACATATTTTATTGGGAGAGGGAGTGCATGGTCTCTATCTCAAACCACAACTGGCAACTTCGGACCTGTGTTACACAGATCGTTGGCTCTGAGTCATAGAATCATAGAGCTTTACAGCACATCTCTGCTGAAGTCTTAAGACCGCCCTCCCGTGACTTTGACAAGTGGCAATATGCAAGCTCGTGTCTCTGCAGTGAAAATAGTCCTGATCGTCCTGAAGGTTGAACAATGCAGATTACTGCTTGCTCTGCTGTTCTGTGAAGGTGGTGGAAATACCTGAGGTGCAGATCGGTTTTGATCCCTCTTGTACCTGTCCTGTGGCCATGAAAGTCGTCTTTAACATCAGTGCCGACTTTAAAGAATCCGTGTTATGGGCCTTTAGCTGGAATGAACAAATTGTTTACAGCAGTGATTTTTCAAGTGTACGGATGTGTGTTTTTTCGGTTGGGGGAAACGGCAATTATGTGAGAGTTGCATTTGGGTGTCTATGGGGATGTATGGCTGTGTGCAAAGGTAGATATGCATGCATGTGTCAACTACTCAAAAGAGAGCAGTGTTAGCATTACAGTGTATAACAGCAGAATGAAGTGATGGGGGGGTCTGAGATGAGACCCCTTAAAACCGAATAGCTAGGATACCACTAGA
This sequence comes from Scyliorhinus torazame, assembly GCF_047496885.1. NCBI lineage: Eukaryota > Metazoa > Chordata > Chondrichthyes > Carcharhiniformes > Scyliorhinidae > Scyliorhinus > Scyliorhinus torazame. The sequence goes on from NC_092728.1 coordinate 62,994,829, forward strand.
ATAGTTCTATATAAGTTAGTTTTATTGAGGATTGAGACTAATCATTGAAAGTATACCCAGTAATCAATATTAACCATTAAATATATATTTATAGGACACAGCAGTAAAAAGCATTCAATTTCTTGCTAAAAGCAGTGGCCACAATGCATGGTGGGATTTAAGTTAACACGATTAGACAGAAATAGTGTGGTCAGCAATAAAACAATCAGCTCAGTAAACAGTTCTTATCAGTGCCCCCAATATCCAGTCTTGGGCAATCCATGGTGTCAAGGGGAACCAACTTAGGCATCCTGCCCCTAGATGAACAATGAGGTGGGCAGGAACTGACTGCGATAAGTAAGACAGGAATGGCAGAAAAACAACTTCATAATGGATACAGGATACTGGAAAACAACAGATGGCAGGATGGGGTTAAATCATGAGCTGATCACACTCATCATGTTGCTTCGAGTAAATTTCACTGGCCAATATAAAATTGACAGCTCCAAGGATTGGATCAAGTCCAACTGGAGTGGGCTATTGACTTTTGGAAATCTGTATAACTGGGGCATCTGCGCCAGTATAAGGCAGAGAGGTTTTGATATTTATCCAAATCGCTCTCCCACATACGTGGACCAAGCTAGGAAAGATAAAGCCGTCTTAACCAGAGTTATTGTGCCTGTAGGTCTGTGTGTTCAGCTGAGCTGTAACTATGAGGGAGGAACCCCGTGTAAAAGCTAGCTTAATACTCAGTCCTTAGAAATGCTCCTACACAGGAGACCCGAGAAGGTGATCCAAATTTAGGTTTATTTTCTCTTTAAAAGAAATGGCCACAACAAGGCATACAGCACGTACGTCCAACTAGGACTACCGATCATGCCAGTTCCAATCTGGGCCAGCTTTTAAGTGTTGGTTTCATAGTTCCAGCTGATAGGCCTCTGCCCATCAGCGGGGGAGCTCTAATTCCATGAGCCCCACGGGGGGTTCAATTGGGTCGTCCGAGGGTTATTACAAAGAGCAAAATTATCATTTTGAAAAGTCAGCTTCAAGAACCCATGAGCTTTGAAAACTCAGTGATTAGAGATCTCAACACCCTCCTCATGCTGGAGCACAGTTGGAAGTTGCGACATACATTAGACCTCAAATGCAATTGTCATATGCATTGTTTGACAGTATTCCGAACTAAGCTATGTGTTTTTCCATCAGGGTCCTGACATATTTCAAAATACAAGTTACTATAAACTCACAAAAGAAATGCTTCGATGAATTACAGGCAGAGTTTCACTGTTTCTATCCAAAGAGCCACGCTTCTTGAGTGTGGGTGGAGTCAATGTTGATCCCAGTCTGACTCACAGATTGCATGACTCCGTTTCGTCCATGCAGACATAGAGGTGAGGACACGTTAAACTTGCTAACCTGAACCATTCTGCATCATCAAGATTCCGGGGAACAGCTAAATTAGATGTTATCCTGTCTTGCAACGTTAAATATGACATAAAACGCGTTAATTGAATCCATGCCTTCAGGAGGATAAAGGGTTGAGGAAAATTACATTTCCATGTAAATTACTATGATTAACATTTGTCCTTGTCCAGTTGTGAAATAAGCAAATGTGTACTATGAGTTTATAATCTTCGCTGGATCACATCATTTCTAATATTTCAAAAGCTCCTTCAAACCCCCCTGGCAAAATGATTAAGACCTATATTTTTGTTGTAAGTTATTTAATGCTGCTATTGCTGGAGGTGCCTGGTCCACCAGCTGAGCACATTGAGCCGACAATATTCAAACCATTCAAAGTTAATGGTGTGGCATCCATCTGCAGAATGACTTTTGGAAAGTCAGCCCTTACTTTATCAACTTTATGAAACTACTTGTGGGAACGTTCCTTCATATTTGATTGTGACATCTAGATGACCAGGTGAAGTCCATGGTTCAGATTGAGATGATATCTCAATCTGAACCATGAGTATAAGAATTGGCAAGTCATGTTGCAGCTGTATAGAACCTTAGTTAGGCCACACTTGGAGTATAGTGTTCAATTCTGGTCGCCACACTACCAGAAGGATGTGGAGGCTTTAGAGAGGGTGCAGAAGAGATTTACCAGAATGTTGCCTGGTATGGAGGGCATAAGCTATGAGGAGCGGTTGAATAAACTCGGTTTGTTCTCACTGGAACGAAGGAGGTTGAGGGGCGACCTGATAGAGGTATACAAAATTATGAGGGGCATAGACAGAGTGGATAGTCAGAGGCTTTTCCCCAGGGTAGAGGGGTCAATTACTAGGGGGCATAGGTTTAAGGTGAGAGGGGCAAGGTTTAGAGTAGATGTACGAGGCAAGTTTTTTACGCAGAGGGTAGTGGGTACCTGGAACTCGCTACCGGAGGAGGGAGTGGAAGCAGGGACGATAGGGACATTTAAGGGGCATCTTGACAAATATATGAATAGGATGGGAATAGAAGGATACAGACCCAGGAAGTGTAGAAGATTGTAGTTTAGTCGGGCAGTATGGTCGGCATGGGCTTGGAGGGCCGAAGGGCCTGTTCCTGTGCTGTACATTTCTTTGTTCTTTGTTCTTTGTTCTTTGATAGTTAAGAAAGAATGATTAAACAACAACAAACTGGGAACTTAAAACCATTCAGATAGGAGATGAAAAGATCACGGCCACAGAATTGGATTCCTTACTGCCCATAATTTAGGGGTTTCAGGGGATACCTAGGGTGGCATCTATGTCACTTTCATGCACCTCTGGCTAAATCCCTTCTTGCTGAGGGTATTAGCACAGAGTTATTGTTGGAAGCAATCAGACCACGACATCAGTCATCTGATTTGACACCACTCATCTGCTACTTTCACCTTCACCACTTCAGCTAACACCCTCTCTTAAATACACACAACTGAATATTCATTCAGCACCAGGAAGTCCCCTCCAATACCCCCTCCCCCCTCCCCCAGCCTGTATTGTGCTATTTAATTAGATTATTCACAATTCACAGATTAATTGAGATTAGTTGTTGAATTTGTATTGGCTCAGTTGAGTTTGCGGAATTGCTTGTTGTATTCCAGAGTTGTGTAATGTTGGCGAAGTCAACGTGAAATGGGATTTCACATGGTGAAGGCCTTTGGTTTTGACTTAAAAGATTTTCTGGTCAGGCTGTGCACCCAGTCATAGATACATTTAAGACCATAAGACATAGGAGCAGAATTAGGCCACTCGACCCATCAAGTCTGCTCTGCCATTCAATCATGGCTGATATTTTTCTCATCACCATTCTTCTGCCTTCTCCTGATAACCCTTGATCCCCTCATTAATCAAGAACCTATCTATCTTTGTCTTCAAGACACTTTGCCTCTACAGCCTTCTGCGGCAAATAGTTCCACAGATTCACCACTCTCTGGCTGAAGAAATTCCTCCTCATCTCATTTTTAAAGATTAGATGGGCAGCAAGTAGCACATTGGTTAGCTGTTTTTCCTACAAGTGGAAACATCCTCTCCACATCCACTCTATCCAGGCCTCGCAGTATCCTGTAAGTTTCAATAAGATCTCCCCTCATCCTTCGACATTCCAACAAGTTGAGACCCAGAGTCCTCATTCGTTCCCCATATGACATTTTTGTGAACCTCCTCTGGACCCTTGCCAAGGCCAGCACATCCTTCTTTAGATACGGTAGCCCAAAACTGCTCACAATACTCCAAATGGGGTCTGACCAGAGCCTTATATAGCCTCAGAACTACATACCTGGCCTTGTATTGTTGTAAACATACTCCATGGCCTACAGCATGAGATGCAACAGAGCCAGCAACCAAGTGGCCAACCTGCTCACTGAGGGAGGAGGAGCAGAGGGAGAAAGGTTGTCAGCAGGATGCCTTGTCCATGCAAACTCTTCAGGAGCATTAGGAGGTGTGTGTGTTTTATGAATGAGGTCCTCTAAGGACTGCACAACTTCAGAGCAATGCTTGAATGGTGATGCCAGGGGCTGCAAAGTTGAATGTGACTCTGAATTTCTTTGTAATCGGGTTCCTTCCACACTGGAGCAGATGCCATTATTACTGTTGACTGTTCGTTACTGCAAAAGAGAGATGCTTAACATTCTTTCTTCCAATATGGGGGAGTTCATTATGTTCTCTCTGGCCTCAATAAAGCAGGTGGAGCATACAAGTGGTTTTACCACAATAACAGCATTCTCCATGTTTGCTATCAACTGTTGTCTCTTCTCTAACCTGTTGCAGCATCCCCTGAAGTTAGAATGAATCACGTCTTTAGGTGGTCTAGGTTGGCTTTGATAATGCAGGCCAGTTTTAAGTTGTGTCATTATTGAGCTCCCTGATTGTGTGCAACTACTCAGCATGATTTTAACACCCATCTGAACAAGTATAACTTGTGTAATGTGCGACTTTAAAATTCAAAAGACTTGCGGTAGGACAGGAATTCCTCAGTACTGCACAGGAGTGTCAATCTAGAATGTGTGCTCCAGTTAGTGAGACTTGAGCACACAGCCTTCTGACTTAGATGCAAGTATATACCTATGACACGTGGTTGATGTTGTAAGTTTGAGAAAGAATGAGATGGATTGTAAAATGAATCCTGATTTCAACATTAGTAAAGATTGTGGTAGTCTGTGTAGAAATATTACGGTACCTGGTAATGCTGGAACACCATTGGTAGAGATTGTATGCTTCCTATTGGTCAAGCTGTATGGTAGCTCCGCCCTGCAAGGCGGAGTATAAGAGCCCGTGCCGCCCAAACAGCCTTCATTCTGTACCTGAGCTGCTGGGGGAAACATCTAGCTTATTAAAGCCTTCAGTTGGACTACAACCTCGCTTTAGTGGTCATTGATCGTGCATCAAGTTAATAAGCTAGATTTAAAAGGATGGAGCTCCGAATCAAGTCAGCCCCCACACGGTGAACCCAGCGGCAATCTTCAAGCACTGGCTGGCGTGTTTTAAAGGATATCTCGGAACGGCAGAAAACACACCCACGGGAGAGCAGAAACTGCAAGTCCTGCACTCGAGGGTGAGCCTGGAAATTTACACCCTCATCGAGGAAGCGGAAGACTTCGATGCAGCAATAGAGCTGCTAAAAGGCCATTATATTTGCTCGGTAAACCAGGTCTACAGCCGACATCTGCTAGCTACGAGGCGACAAATCCCTGGGGAATCGTGGTGGTATGCCAGGCCCATGCAGTAGTTGCGGTCTCCAGCGGCGAATGTGGACCGCCACCACAAACCTCTCCACGATCCCCGGGTGGCCAGCTGGCGCCACCATCTTCCTACTCCAGGGCCACGTGCGGCCCCGGGCTTCGCCATCTTGTCCTGCGGACACCACGCTCGATGGATGGGCGCCGCCATTTTGTGTACCTCCAGCCATGTGCGACCAATGGGAGCAGTCATCTTGGATGGACTCCCAGGACCCCAGCTTGGCTGACCACACACCGCCTGAAGAGAACACTCAACTGCTGAGATTAGCCTCGGTGACCCTGGATCAGTCTCGGCCTCGAACACTCTCAACTGCTGCAACAACTGTACTTATCAACGAGACGTCCTGCTTAATCGACTCTGGGAGCACGGAGAGCTTCATACACCCCGACACGATAAGGCACTGTTCTCTCCTCGTCCACCCTGTTAATCAAAAAATCTCCCTGGCCTCCGGTTCCCACTCAGTAGAGGTAAAGGGGTTTTGTGTAGCAAACCTCACAGTCTAGGGAAGGGAGTTTAAAAATGACCGGCTCTTCGTCCTTCCCCACCTCTGCGCGGCCACACTCCAAGGTTTCGACTTCCAGTGTAATCTCCAAAGTCAAATCTTTCAAATTCGGCAGCCCTATACCCCCCCTCACTGTCTGCGGCCTCGCGACCCTCAACGTCGACCCGCCTTCCCTGTTTGCGAACCTCACCCCGGATTGCAAACCCGTCGCCACCAGGAGCAGATGGTACAGTGCCCAGGATCGGATCTTTATTCGGTCGGAGGTCCAAAGGCTACTGACGGAAGGAGTCATTGAAGCGACCAACAGTCCCTGGAGAGCTCAAGTAGTGGTGGTAAAGACTGGGGAGAAGCATAGGATGGTCATTGACTACAGTCAGACCATCAACAGAATTACGCAGCTGGACGCGTACCATCTCCCCCGCATATCCAACCTGGTAAACAGGATCGCGCATTACAAGATCTTCTCCACAGTGGATCTTAAGTCCGTCTACCACCAGCGCCCCATCCGCACTAGTGACCGCAAATACACTGCCTTCGAGGCAGATGGGTGGCTCTATCACTTCTTAAGGGTTCCCTTCGGTGTCACCAACGGGGTCTCGGTCTTCCACCGCGAGATGGACCGAATGGTTGACCGATACGGTTTACGGGCAACATTCCCGTATCTCGATAATGTCACCATCTGCGCCCACGACCAACCTCCGAAAATTCCTCCAGACTGCAAAGATCCTTAACCTTACTTACAACAAGGATAAATGTGTGTTCAACACCGACCGCCTAGCCATCCTCGGCTACGTAGTGCGAAATGGAGTTATAGGCCCCGGCTCTGAACGCATGAGCCCCCTTATGGAGTTCCCCCTCCCTCACTGCTCCAAGGCCCTGAAGCGCTGCCTAGGGTTTTTCTCTTACTATGCCCAGTGGGTACCCAACTATGGGGACAAGGCCCTTCCCCTGATCCAATCCACAGCTTTTCACCTGTCGATAGAGGTCCGCCAGGCCTTCAGCCGCATCAAAGCAGACATTGCAAAGGCCACCGACGAGTCCCTCCCCTTCCAGGTCGAGAGCAACGCGTCCGACGTAGCTCTGGCGGCCACCCTCAACCAAGCGGGCAGACCAGTGGCCTTCTTCTCATGTACCCTCCATGCTTCCGAAATCCGCCACTCCTCAGTCGAAAAGGAGGCCCAGGTCACAGTAGAAGCTGTGCGACGTTGGAAGCATTACCTGGCCGGTAGGAGATTCACTCTCCTCACTGATCAACGGTCGGTTGCTTTCATGTTCGATAATGCATAGCGGGGCAAGATAAAGAACGATAAGTTCTTGCGGTGGAGGATCAAACTCTCCACCTACATCTACGAGATCTTGTGTCGTCCTGGGATGCTAAACGAGGCTCCTGATGCCCTGTCCCGCGGCACATGTGCCAACGCACAAGTGGACCGCCTCCGAGCCCTCCACGAGGAACTCTGCCACCCGGGGGTCACTCGCTTTTTCCACTTTATCAAGACCCGCAACCTGCCCTACTCCATCGAGGAGGTCAGGACAGCCACCAAGGACTGCCAAATCTGCGCGGAGTGCAAACCGCACTTCCACCAGCCAGAGAAAGCGCACCTGATAAAGACTTCCCGTGTTTTTGAACGCCCCAGCATGGACTTCAAAGGCCCCCTCCCCTCCACCGACCGCTACACGTACTTCCTGAACGTGGTTTACAGGTACTCCCAGTTCCCATTCGCCATCATCTGCCCTGACATGACTGCAACCACCATCTTCAAGGCCCTCCATCGCATCTTTGCACTGTTCGGCTTCCCCACTTACATACATAGCGGTAGGGGGTTCTCCTTTATGAGCGACTAACTGCGTCAATTCCTGCTCAGCAAGGGCATTGCCTCGAGCAGGATGACCAGTTACAACCCCCGGGGTAACGGACAGGTAGAGAGGGAGAACGGAACGGTCTGGCAGACCGTCCTACTGGCCCTACGGTCCAGGAATCTCCCAGTCTCCCGCTGGCAGGAAGTCCTCCCGGATGCTCTCCACACCATCCAGTCACTGCTTTGTACCACAACCAACCAAACACCTCACAAACATCTCCTTGTCTTCCCCAGGAAGTCCTCATCTGGGACCTCGCTCCCGACCTGGCTGGCAGCTCCCGGACCCATCCTGCTCCGAAAACACGTTAGGGCGCGCAAGTCAGACCCGTTGGTCGAGAGGGTCCACCTTCTCCATGCTAACCCCTAGTACGCCTACGTGGCGTACCCCGACGGTCGACAAGATACGGTCTCCCTACGAGATCTAGCGCCCGCCGGTGACCCACGCACACCCCAGCCACTAGTCCCATCCTCCCTCCCACCAGTGCACCTTACAGGAGGATCGGTCCTTCCGCCGGCCCCGCCTAGGCCACCCCACCCACCGACGCACCCTACAGACGATCTGTTTCCAGGTCAACCGTTTTCCCCATGAGCGCCGTCTAGGGGTGTCGAAGCTGCCACAGAGACCGAGGCCATGCTTCCGGAGTCACAGACCCCGAGCCTCCACTGGAGTCACCACCGAAGCTTCGACGATCACAGAGGACGACTAGGGACCATCGACTGATTGCTTCATTTGAAAGTGTATATTTAATTATGAATCATAACTTGTAAATAGGAATTAGAATTGTAAATAGTTTCAAAACGCTGTCCGGAGGTATTACGGTACCTCCATAACTATAATTTCTACCGCGTTACCATGTTGTAGTATCAGGCCACCACCACCGCCGGACTCTTTTTTAACAGGGGGTGAATGTGGTAATCTGTTTAGAGGTATTACGGTACCTGGTAATGCTGGAACACCATTGGTAGAGATTGTATGCTTCCTATTGGTCAAGCTGTATGGTAGCTCCACCCTGCAAGGCAGGGTATAAGAGCCTGTGCCGCCCCAGCAGCCTTCATTCTGTACCTGAGCTGCTGGGGGTACCATGGATTAAATATTTGTACAGCAACATTTCACGAGATCTCATTATATCTCATGTAGCATTCCAGGCGCCGATTTAACGGCCTTGGTGCATCAAGGAGTTGGGCGCGTCAAGGCCGTTCGATCGCGGCCATGATGTGAGTGTGTGTTTGACATTTTAGAGAGTTGAGGGTAATTATTTTCAATTCCTCTTGATGAACAGTTAATTAAATTTCCGCAAAGATATTGCAGTCACTGTATTGCTAACGTTTTGCTCCGTTTACATTGCTTTGGATAAATTTACCCTTGGATCACACCAACTCACACGCACAAATACTGACATGATGGGCGAGATTCTCCACTCCCGCGCCGGTTGGGAGAATCGCCTGGGCCGCCAAAATTTCCTGGGATGCCGGTCCGACGCTCTCCCGAGATTCTCCCAAGCGGCGGGAACGTCCCCGTCGAGTTCCGTGGGCCGCAGGCCAGAGAATCGCCGCAGACACACAAAATGGCGATTCCCCAGCACCCCTGCTATGCTCAGGCCCGGATGGGCCGAGCGGCCAGGCCAAAATGGCGGGTTCGCCCCGGCGCCGTCCACACCTGGTCGCTGCCGTCGGGATCAGCACGGGAACGCTGCGGGGGCGGCTTGCGGGGGGGGGGGGGGTGGGATCCTGCACCAGGGGGTACCTCAAATGTGGCATGGCCCACGATCGGTGCCGACCGATCGTCGGGCCGTCCTCTCTGAAGGAGGACTTCCTTCCTTCCGCGGCCCCGCAAGATCCATCCGCCATCTTCTTGCGGGGCGGACTCCGAGAGGACGGCAACCATGCATGCGTGTTGGCACCGGCCAACCCGCGCGCGTGTGACGCCAGTTATGCGGCGGCGGCCGCGTCATCTATGCGGCGCCGCCTTTACGCAGCGACAAGGCCTGGCGCGTGTAGATGACGCGGCCCCGATCCTAGCCCATTGTCGGGGCCTGAATCGGTTGGGACCGTTTCGCTCCGTCGTGAACCTCAACGGCGTTCACGACGGCGTGGGCACTTCGGCGCGGGAGTGGAGAATCCCGCCCGATATATTTTTGTTCAAACAGATATTGAAAGATAAAATTCATGATTTCATCTATTTGTTAAAGCCTATCCTTGCTTCCAGTCTCTTACTGAACTGGGAACCCGTGGAATCATAATTTATACATAATTCTTAACATAAATGGGGTACCATGGCAACTCAGGTAGTCAAAGTAAGTCACGAAGCACTTTGATCAGAAAAATATAATTGTTGTGAAGTGCTCAAGGTAATGAAACAGCAAAAGGATTGAATGGACAGAATGACTTCACCCCTGTAATTTAATTTACCTGAAAGTAATGAAATCTTAGAAACTCCACAAATTGTAACTGCTGATTAAGAAGTAAGCTCATTATTTTTCAGCTTGTAATGAAAAATGACTTCCAACTTCTCGTTTAAGGCAATACCAGTTTGTGCCTATTTCATCCAGTTTAATGGTTCTGGTGAAACATCCTCAGCCTGTATGTTAACCTTACATTCCCCTCGCCTGACATGCTGACATCTCCCTACTTTTTCTGTATTTATTTTGCCTCACCAGCACAGCAACATTTTTGCTCCTCCATATCTTTTTATTCTTTTTAATACATTTTTAGAGTACCCAATTCATTTTTTCCAATTAAGGGGCAATTTAGCATGCCCAATCCACCTACCCTGCAGATCTTTTGGGTTGTGGGGGTGAAGCTCACGCAAACACGGGGAGAATGTGAAAGTGACCCAGAGCCAGGATCGAACCTGGGACCTCGGGGCCGTGAGGCAGCAGTGCTAACCACTGCGCCACCGTGCTGCCCCTGCTCCTTGTTATCAACCAGTCTACGGACTGGATTGGAAACAGAAAGACAAGAATTACAAAGGAGTTATAATGGGGTCTTTACTTTTTCTAGTACAGGCTGGTAGTGATAATAGTGTAAAAGGCAGAGAGGGGCAAGAGTTTCTGAGTGTGTTCAATTTTGCGGAAAAAAATTAAAAGGACGATCCCAAGTCATCGTGCTGTCATGGTGGGCTCTGATCGGCACCCAGATGTAAAAAAAGATTGCCCCTGCTTCCACACACACACACCATTGAACTCCCCCACTTCACCACCTCCCTCAAAGAACATTACCCCCAGCACTGCCCCCTGTCACTGCCCAGGCAGTGCTAGGCGCAGTGCCTCGGCAAGACCCTCTTCCCCCACCCCCCTCATGCCACCCCCGCCCCCCCACCCCTCCCCCCCTCATGCTATACTCTTGTGTGCATCTCTGCAAGGTTCCTTTTGCCAGGTGCATGTCATGGGGGGGGGGGGGGGGGTGGGGGGGAGCTGTCGTGATTTATGTCATGCGGATGTGAATGGAGAATTTAACATGGGAGGACTGTCTGGTGTAAAGGTCTGATAATCATATTTATATATATGCAAATGCGACAGGATTCCCCTTGAGTCATTTGTGGGGCGTGGGGTCAATCTAGCAGAGACCTCCTGCTGCCGTAAATGTTGTTTTGGGACTCGGACTATTCTGGTGTTCCCATCTCCTGAAAACGTGAGTGCAAAATCCTCCCCTTTGTGCCCAATTCATAGAATCATAGAATCATCGGCCATTCGACCCACAGAGTCTGCACTGGCACCTGGAAAGAGAACCCTACTCAAGCCCACACTATCCCCGTAACCCAGTAACCCCACTTAACCTTTTTGGACACTAAGGGCAATTTATCATGGCCAATCCACCTAACAAGCACATCTTTGGACTGTGGGAGGAAACTGGGGCACCCGGAGGAAACCCACGCAGACACAGGGAGAACGTGCAGACTCCACACAGACAGTGACCCAAGCTGGGAATCGAACCTGGATGCCTGGAGCTGTGAAGCAACTGTGCTAACCACTGTGCTACCGTGCTGCCCATCCTGGACATCACACTTCAGGAAGGATGTGACAGCATTTGCAGAAAAGTGACAAGAGGAACAGATAGATTCGAGAAACTGGGACTGTTCTCCATCAAGGGAACAAATTAAAAAGAGATTTGATAGTGGTGTCCATAATCACGAGGGAACCGGACAGAGTAGATAGGGAGGTACCATTCCTATTCACGGGAGGATCAAGTTTTAGAAAAGAGTTAATGTTCCCTCATACTTCAGTTGGAATTTGTGTTTTAACTTTTTAATGGACTACACTATTGTTTGATCGAATGCACCAAATATAAAGCGGATGCAGGTGGCACTGTGATGTTGTTGGCAAAGTGATGGCCGAACACAAACGTGGAGTCGAAGAAATCAAACACCCCAGTTGGGGCCAAGCTAAATTTTGTAAAAGTCCAGCATGATTTCCTTGTTGCTGTATTTAATTGCCCTGTTTACAAAACCATGTACGGTACATAAGAAATAGGTACAGTAATAGGCCATTGGCTCTTCGAGCATGTCCTGCCATTCACTGAAGTCATGACTGATCTATTTCACCTCCATTTTCCTGCCACACCCCAACCCCCCCATCATATCCCTTGATTCCTTTGGTATTCAAAAATCTATTGGCATTTTGTGCTCGAATATGCTGAACAATTCAGCATTTTCAGCTCTACAGATGCAGAATGCTTAAGGTTCACAACATTTTGTGTGAAGAAATTTCTTATTTCAGTCCTAAACGGTTGATTGTATTTTCTGATGCTATGAGCCTGAGTTCCAGATTCCACAGCCAGGGGAAACACCTTCCACCAATTTCCTTGAGGAAACCTTTGAGGAATATAATCTATTTTAATTAGATCACCCCTCATTCTTCTAAACTCTGGGAAATATAAACCAATCTCCTCTCTCAGGAGCACCCCTGACCCCAGGGAGCAGTTTAGTGAACCTTCTTTGCACTCCCTTTAAAGCAAGCATATCCTTCCTCGGAAAAGGAGAACAAAGTGTGCAGAGTAACCCAGGTCTGGCCTCACCAAGATCCTATCGAATAGTCATAAGTTTTCTTTACCCTTATCCTCCAATTTCTTTATCATAAACATCCTTTCATAAATCTATGTGACACTGCCGAACCACAAGGTAATTTTTGACGTTTCCTGTTATCACATCCCTAATAGTAGTGTTTTCTCGACTATGTATTTCAGGCGAACTAGATGGTTCCCTGTTTATGCCCTCTCTCCTTCATTGATTAGGTTTTCTACCCTCCAATCCGTGGGTATCTAGGGAATTCTGGAAGTTCAAAAGCAATGCAATGCATATACTATCATAGCCGCCTCTTTAAAAACTCCAAAGTGCAGGATATCAGGCTTAAGGACTTCTTATATTTTAGACCTATTAATGTTGACAGCACAATTTGTTCCATAAAATCCTCAATCTCAATCAATCCTTGGTTCCCCATTATTTGTAGATTTTTAAAAATGTCTTCAATCCTGGCTTCTAGATGTGTTCCAGAATATTCATTCGTTAAACTAGATTTTCTGGTCGATGGCTATGCTGGACATGTGACCACTTACCAGGACGATTTCTGCACCTGACATTTTTACACTTTTCAGCTGGGTCTTGCGACCCCCACTGCAGCAGCATTGGGTCAGCACAACCTTTCAAAGGGAAAAAACTGTGAGTGCAGAAGACTGGTGAAGAGAGGATATCCCTTCTCTTTACTTTAGCTGCCATATTGAAGTAAGTTTTGAAGGGACTCAAGTCTTTCAGGGGATGGGTGAGTGAGTGATTGGATTAGTAAATCAGTGGGTGAGCGGGTAGTGGGATTGGTATGGGTGGTCGGGTCAGGGAAGTAGCTGAGTCAGGTCAAAGGTTATAGGGTGGGGGAATGACAGGTCGAGGGGGCAGTAGGCTCAGGTCGGGGTGGCAGCTGGGTTGGATTGGGGGGGGGGGGGTTGCTGTAGTTGCCTTGGGTTGTTGGTTGGGACGGAGTAAACATAGGTGGTTCAGTTACGGTGTGCAGTTCAGTTTTGCTGGCAAATCACTGAGTTATACCAGATATTAATCTGTATAACGTTATCAGGCTAAGTATCCAGTTAAGTCTGGTGTATCTGGTCCAAGTATCTGACATTGAAATCAGTGGAATATACAATCGCAGGGGGTCCCAGCTAGTGAAAATCAGTCAATTGGAAATAAAATTCCCTGGCAATTACAGTAGACGTGTGTGTGACAGGACCTCTGCGAGGTCCCGACACGCATCACAGACTTAAGCCGGATTTCACCGCTGTGGATCTCAAAAGACTTGGGCCATTCCCAAATTCACCATTATAGTTTCTCATGCCTAAATACAAACAAGTGCAGGTGTATGGAGAAAACGACAGGGGAATGGTCCGAAGGAATAATACTCATTTGGAGATCCGGTGCAGACACGATGGGCCAAATGGCCTCCTTCTGCGATGTAACCGTTCTGTGATTCTGCCTCTAAATGAACCATGTTTACTTTTTCTAATTTCATCCTCTCTTCTTCCCACAAAAGCTTTCAAACTATCTTTTCATTTTTCTGTCAGATCTATTCTCATTTATCTATGGGTGGAGTGGAATATTCTCATTTTTCTGCAGAGTGGCACAACGAGAGGGAAAAATGGGATGGAAGGTGTTGGCCCCAAGGATGGAGTAGAGTCAGGCCAGGGTGTAGTGCTCAGGTACTGCCCGGCATGACCCGCTCCTCGCTCGGGGGCTGCACCCAGCTGTCCACCTCCGGTGGGTATTGCTTGCCGGGTGCGCATCATCGGGGACCTGTTGTAATTCATGTTGGTTTGTCCTCACGCTGACGTGCATGGACAATCCAGCAGGAGAGTGGAGGGGCGGCGGTGGGCGGTGGGGTGACTATCAGGCGTAAAGGCCTGATAATGATATTTAAATCCATTCAAATAGGGATCCCAACTTTCGATCCGGGAATACCCTCTGGCAAAAAAGCCACTTTGGGACTCCAGTGGGATTTTCCACCCCTGCCGCCATTCAATCTCTCTGAAAATGGGAGTGGAAAATCCCCCCTCACATCTTGGCCATCCAATAAACTTTTCTAACTACGTTATCAACTTGCCTGCAACTTTCAAAGAATTGTGAATTTGCACCCACCCCCCCATCTCCCTCTGCACTTGCACCCCCGAAAGTGGTAGCACTTAGACTATAATACCTTTCATGTTATTACGGGTAAGGCATTACGGGTAAGGCAGATGAACTTAGAGCTTGGATTAGTACTTGGAACTATGATGTTGTTGCCATTACAGAGACCTGGTTGAGGGAAGGGCAGGATTGGCAGCTAAACGTTCCAGGATTTAGATGTTTCAGGCGGGATAGAGGGGGATGTAAAAGGGGAGGCGGAGTTGCGCTACTTGTTCGGGAGAATATCACAGCTGTACTGCGAGAGGACACCTCAGAGGGCAGTGAGGCTATATGGGTAGAGATCAGGAATAAGAAGGGTGCAGTCACAATGTTGGGGGTATACTACAGGCCTCCCAACAGCCAGCGGGAGATAGAGGAGCAGATAGGTAGACAGATTTTGGAAAAGAGTAAAAACAACAGGGTTGTGGTGATGGGAGACTTCAACTTCCCCAATATTGACTGGGACTCACTTAGTGCCAGGGGCTTAGACGGGGCGGAGTTTGTAAGGAGCATCCAGGAGGGCTTCTTAAAACAATATGTAGACAGTCCAACTAGGGAAGCGGCGGTACTGGACCTGGTATTGGGGAATGAGCCCGGCCAGGTGGTAGATGTTTCAGTAGGGGAGCATTTCGGTAACAGTGACCACAATTCAGTAAGTTTTAAAGTACTGGTGGACAAGGATAAGAGTGGTCCGAGGATGAATGTGCTAAATTGGGGGAAGGCTAATTATAACAATATTAGGCCGGAACTGAAGAACATAGATTGGGGGCGGATGTTTGAGGGCAAATCAACATCTGACATGTGTGACGCTTTCAAGTGGCAGTTGAAAGGAATACAGGACCGGCATGTTCCTGTGAGGAAGAAAGATAAATACGGCAATTTTCGGGAACCTTGGATGACTAGTGATATTGTAGGCCTCGTCAAAAAGAAAAAGGAGGCATTTGTCAGGGCTAAAAGGCTGGGAACAGACAAAGCCTGCGTGGAATATAAGGAAAGTAGGAAGGAACTTAAGCAAGGAGTCAGGAGAGCTAGAAGGGGTCACGAAAAGTCATTGGCAATGTACATGTACGTAAAAAGCAAGAGGGTAGCCAGGGAAAGGGTTGGCCCACTGAAGGATAGGCAAGGGAATCTATGTGTGGAGCCAGAGGAAATGGGCGAGGTACTAAATGAATACTTTGCATCAGTATTCACCAAAGAGAAGGAATTGGTCGATGTTGAGTCTGGAGAAGGGGGTGTAGATAGCCTGGGTCACCTTGTGATCCAAAAAGACGAGGTGTTGGGTGTCTTAAAAAATATTAAGGTAGATAAGTCCCCAGGGCCTGATGGGATCTACCCCAGAATACTGAAGGAGGCATGAGAAGAAATTGCTGAGGCCTTGACAGAAATCTTTGGATCCTCGCTGTCTTCAGGGGATGACCCGGAGGACTGGAGAATAGCCAATGTTGTTCCTCTGTTTAAGAAGGGTAGCAAGGATAATCCCGGGAACTACAGGCCGGTGAGCCTTACTTCAGTGGTAGGGAAATTACTGGAGAGAATTCTTCGAGACAGGATCTACTCCCAATTGGAAGCAAATGGACGTATTAGTGAGAGGCAGCACGGTTTTGTGAAGGGGAGGTCGTGTCTCACTAACTTGATAGAGTTTTTTGAGGAGGTCACTAAGATGATTGATGCAGGTAGGGCAGTAGATGTTGTCTATATGGACTTCAGTAAGGCCTTTGACAAGGTCCCTCATGGTAGACTAGTACAAAAGGTGAAGCCACACGGGATCAGGGGTGAGCTGGCAAGGTGGATACAGAACTGGCTAGGCCATAGAAGGCAGGGAGTAGCAATGGAGGGATGCTTTTCTAATTGGAGGGCTGTGACCAGTGGTGTTCCACAGGGATCAGTGCTGGGACCTTTGCTCTTTGTAGTATATATAAATGATTTGGAGGAAAATGTAACTGGTCTGATTAGTAAGTTTGCAGACGACACAAAGGTTGGTGGAATTGCGGATAGCGATGAGGACTGTCTGAGGATACAGCAGGATTTAGATTGTCTGGAGACTTGGGCGGAGAGATGGCAGATGGAGTTTAATCCGGACAAATGTGAGGTAATGCATTTTGGAAGGTCTAATGCAGGTAGAGAATATACAGTGAATGGTAGAACCCTCAAGAGTATTGAAAGTCAAAGAGATCTAGGAGTACAGGTTCACAGGTCATTGAAAGGGTCAACACAGGTGGAGAAGGTAGTCAAGAAGGCATACGGCATGCTTGCCTTCATTGGCCGGGGCACTGAGTATAAGAATTGGCAAGTCATGTTGCAGCTGTATAGAACCTTAGTTAGGCCACACTTGGAGTATAGTGTTCAATTCTGGTCGCCACACTACCAGAAGGATGTGGAGGCTTTAGAGAGGGTGCAGAAGAGATTTACCAGAATGTTGCCTGGTATGGAGGGCATTAGCTATGAGGAGCGGTTGAATAAACTCGGTTTGTTCTCACTGGAACGAAGGAGGTTGAGGGGAGACCTGATAGAGGTATACAAAATTATGAGGGGCATAGACAGAGTGGATAGTCAGAGGCTTTTCCCCAGGGTAGAGGGGTCAATTACTAGGGGGCATAGGTTTAAGGTGAGAGGGGCAAGGTTTAGAGTAGATGTACGAGGCAAGTTTTTTACGCAGAGGGTAGTGGGTGCCTGGAACTCGCTACCGGACGAGGTAGTGGAAGCAGGGACGATAGGGACATTTAAGAGGCATCTTGACAAATATATGAATAGGATGGGAATAGAACGATACGGACCCAGGAAGTGTAGAAGATTGTAGTTTAGTCGGGCAGCATGGTCGGCACGGGCTTGGAGGGCCGAAGGGCCTGTTCCTGTGCTGTACATTTCTTTGTTCTTTGTTGTTTGTTATCTTACAGCCTTGGGTGACTGTGTGGAATTTGCACGTTCTCCCCATGTCTGTGAGGTTATGCAGGTTAGCTGGGGTATGGGGGTAGGGCGGGGAAGTGAGTCTAGGTCGGGTGCTCTTTCAGAGGGTTGGTGCAGACTAGATGGGCCAAATAGGCTCCTTCTGCATTGTAGGGATTCTATGATAACCGCTGCCATCCATATGGGCTGTAACATTTGCAATCCTCCTTCAGCAGCATTTTGCTATCGAAGGAGAATTGAAAGATTGTGATCACAGCTTCTGATGTATCCACTGTATCTGCCCTCAGTTCCATGAGCTGGAGTCACACCAAACCTTCAGGAAAATTGTTGAAGTTGCCGGATGCCAATCATCTCAGTGCAGATATCAGTGCAGAAGGTCCTCGGGGCAATTACATAATGCCAAATTACTTCAACTGCCTCCTCCAAGATCTTTCAGCCATTATGACAGAAGGGAGGATGTTTGGATGCGATGTTGATTATTCCCGTCATGTTTTTAGACACTCTTGAGGTATGGGTGGTGTGAGGAGGGGGCGGGGGGGGGGGGGGGCAATGAGGAAGAGGGAGAAGGAGTGGAGTATTGGAGAGGAGGAGTGGGGGAAGGAGGAGTGGGGGGAAGGAGGTGGGGAGTGGGGGGGGAAGGAGGAGTGGTGGGAAGGAGGAGTGGGAAGTGGGGGGGGGGACAGGGGGGCAGGAGTGGGGAGTGGCGGGAAGGGGGACTGGGGAGTGGGGGAGGAGTGGGGAGGGAGGAGTGGGAAGTGGGGGGAGGAGGAGTGGGGGAAAAGGGAGTGGGGAGTGGGGGGGAGGAGGCGTGGGGGGGGAGAAGAGTGGGGGGAGGAAGAGTGGGTGGGGTTAAGAGGAGCAGGTAGCAGGAGAAGAGTGGCTGGGGGGGGTGAAGTGACGGGTCCCACATTGTCATGCTTAGGCCCTTGAAAGAAAAGGGTGGCCCGAAGTAAAAAATATATAGAAAGGAACCCACCCCCTGGATGGCAGGAATAGCGTATGAGCAAACATTGGGTCGACTAGGCCTGTATTCATTGGAATTTAGAAGAATGAAAGGGGCTGGACTGACTGGATGCAGGGATCCTGTTTCCTCTGGCTGGATGGTCTATAATAAGGAGTCACAGTCTCAGGATACAGGGTAGGCCATTTAGGATTGAGATGAGGAGAAATTTCTTCATTCAGGAAGGTTGTGAACATGGGGAATTCTCTCCCACAGAACGTTGTGGAGGCCAAATCACTGAATATACTTAAAAATGAAATAGAATGATTTCTTGTCTCTAAAGGTGTCAGAGGTCATGGGGAGAATGCTAGAGCAGGCGTTGAGATGAATTCAGCCATGATCATGTGGAATGGCGGGGCAGGCTCGAAAGTCCTACTCCTGCTCCTATTTTCTATGTTTATAAGTTTCTCAATGTTTCCTGTCCTAGTTTTTCGACTGAATGCTCTTTTGTCCTTAGGATGTGTTGTTATTGTTGTTTGAGCTGGTTTTCATTGGTACTGTCTGATGTAAAATTGATCACGATTATCAATACCCCTCCTCTCTTTACTCAAATTGCTAACTTACGATGGAGTAACTTTCAGCGGGTATTCTCCACTAATTTACCCAAGTGGTCAATATTCCTGTGCGAACTGGGACAGCGATTGTCGAGTGTAAGAAAATAGCAGTTTCCCAATCTTCTTGAAAGTGCGTGACCCAGCAGAGGCTGCTAGATTGGAATCTGGGGCAGGGATGGTTGCTGATTTCCCCCAACTGCAACCCAGGTGAACTGTATTCAATTTACTGTGCGCAGCTTGCACAATACAGAATCAAAATTAAACTGAGCACCCTGCAGTCTGTTGGTTCATTCAGCATCACTCTGAACAGTGCACTGATCAACTGAAACAAAGAGAAGCCATTTGAGATGGGGGGGTTTTCACCAGAAGAGGAAATGGTTTTAATTTTATTGATCAGAATAGTCTGAAAGAAACTAAAAAAATTCACAGCTCATTTCTTGAGTGAAAGGTAATCGGCGAGACAGCAAAATTAATACAAAATGGAGCATTCGGCTCTTTTTTGTTTTTAATGTAATAATGAAGAAATGGTACCGGATATAGTGATAATTGTGCTATCTATATCTAACACAAATTAGGTACAAGGATTCCGTTTGCTTGAGCGTCTCTGGTGGGATTTATTTGCAGCGAAATCAGTACAAGCAGTAGAGCAAACTCCAGACACATCCTGTTGTCTAGGCTACGACAGTGTAGAGAGAGGCCAATGCTCCTGGTCACATGATGGCATCCAGGTACCCGGCTCATCAGCATGTTGAGCTCCTTAAAGGGATATCCCCCCTAAAGCGATATTATAACATCTCCTTTCTTCCCAAAGATAAATTTTGTTTGTTACAAGTCATGTAGACACTGAATAATAGCAAACTTATTTATATGTAGATAGGGATTGTAAGTGCAGAAATAACAATGGTAACACTTACGAGTTTGGAAGTCTAGGAGGCTATCTATCGTTTTGGTGTTTTGACAATTGTTCTGGATCTTATTACGGTATAACCTTCTGGGGATGGGTTTCGCCCTTGGCTATCCTTAATCCGCAGAAGTGTTGTCAAAGTGTTGGTTGTTTTCCTGGTGTTCCATCCCATTACCGTCGTCTGGGTGTGTTCTTTTGTTTTGGCTGTGCACAATCAGCGTATTGTGCATCTCTCTTAGCTGGCTTCTGCTGCTCCTCAGCATTGCTCCATTGGATATCGTGACTTTATGAAGATCTGGGTTCACTGCACACTTTGGATCCCTCTGTGGGTAACCAAGTACGTATTGTGGGGTATGCGACCTTGATCTTTTGTCCTACGCTTCGCTGAGCTAGTTCTGCACCAATCATGCATCATCTTCATCCTTCCTTCCTTTTTGAGAAATGCACCTTGGAGGATCTGAGTAGGTGATGGTTTGGTGAAATCTATCTCACTTGCCATCCAAGCGTGATTTCTGTGAGTGACGGTAAACCCATCTCCAGAGGTTTGGCTCAGAGGTGTAACACAGTGTCACAAAAAATTTCAGTGGGATTCTCTGTCTGCTGACTCCAAAATCAAGAACAGCGATTGGGCGGAGAATGGGTTTTGATGCGTTCGCGCCAAATCGCAATCCTCAAGTGCCTCGACAGTGGCGTCAATGCGTTCCATTCCACACTGTTTGCATATCGTTAGCAAGTCTCCCCCGGTATATTCCAAAGTTACCGTGATTTTCACCTCCACCAGGGGGAATTCCCGGCGGCGCGATTCACTTGTGCTTTTAAAAATCGTGAACCACGCGCCGTGGCTGCTAACGAGGAGAAATGGGGGACGGAAAGTGTTCAACAGCGCCATAGTGTGCTGACAGTTGTGCCGCTGGCTGGGGTGTTTCTGCCAGGGCTGGGGGGAGGAGTGGGGTGGCCAGGAGGTGGGCGGGGGGGTCAGGGTGGACTAGCGTGGAACACCGTTGCCGCAGCCTGCAAGGCAGCCATGCAGTTGCGCATGCCACTGTCTGCCCACTGTGAACCTAGTGACACAGGTCATACAGGTGTCACCCCCCTACATGCCCTCTGGCCTCAGCCATCCCATCAATGGGATGGGCAAGCTCCAGTGCAACCAGTGCCATCTTGTTGGCTGGGATGAGTGTGTGTGGGGAGTGGAAGTACCTGTATGCAGCTTGTCAGTCTCCTAAGTGTCAATCACGGCCTGGGCAAATCCGGCACCGTTTCCCATTAGAAACGATTATGTTCCATGCGGCAGTGGTGCTAGCTCCTCAATAGCCGCTCAATCGATCCAGGTGTGGTGGCAGTTTTGCCGTTGTACAAGTCCATGAATCCTGCCTCCTGTTTTGTTTTCCTACTGTTAAGGATAAGTGACCTCAGCGAGGTCATTAGGTATGGTGAGGACATCACATGGTTCACGCCCCATTTGGCACATTTCTCTTTGAAAGCTCTGCCTGTATATTGTGGCCCTTTGTCTGAAATTATTTGATCAGGCACACTGAACAGACTGAATATTGCATCCACTGTGTCTGCCATAGACACATTTGATGTGTCCCTTGCCTGCCTGACAAGTGGAAATTTGGAGAAATGATCAGTTATTGAGTAAAAGACGTCTCAATTTACGGTAAATAGTTTGGTGGCCATTTTGGAGAAAGGAACTGATGGAACCTCCTGAGGGTGTAGAGGTTCTTCATGTTGCTCTGGCTGGTGGCTCCGGCATGCCTCGCCCATCTTCACTAAAGTGCTCAATGTCACTGTTAAGTCCAAGCCAATAGACCTCATCATGTGCCAGCTGTATCGTCCACTCTATGCCCAAATGTCCTTGGTTTAGCAGTGGCAGTCTGTCCTGTCGGACAGCTCCAGGTTCAGCTATTTGTTTCCCTTTGAAAATTATGCATCTTGAGATACCGAGGTCATCCCTTTATAGGCCAGAAACGTCTTAGGTTGAATTTTTAAAAATTCATTCATGGGATGCAGGCCTCACTGGCTAGGCCCTAATTGCCTTTGAGAAGGTGGCAATGAGCTGCCTCTTGAACCACTGCAGTCAATGTGGCATAGGTATACCCACCGTAATGTTAACGGAGGGAGTTCCAGGATCTTGAGCGATTGACAGTGAAGGAACGCCGATATATTTCCAAGTCAGGATGGTAAGTGACTTGGAGGAGAACATCCCATATATTTGCCCCTCCTTGTGCTTCTAGATGGTAGTGGTCGTGTGTTTGGAAGGTCCTGTCTCAGGAGCTTTGGTGAATTTCTACAGTGCATCTTGTAGGTGGTATACACTGCTGCTACTGTGCGTCAGTGCTGGAGGGAGTGAAACTTTGTGGCATATCTTTTATCATGTTGGGCCATCGTTCTGTTATAGTCTCCCACAGTGCCTACAGTTTCAAGTGATTGGCTGTTTCAGATTGAAGTTTGTTGTGTTTGTGCTGACCAAAATGCAGTAGATCATATCTTCCACCTCGATGTCCATGCTGCCTACTTGAAGACCCAATGGAATTTCTGCATTCTTGTTTGGATTCAACAATCTGCTCAGCATATCCGAGGTGACCATTTTGGTATCTGGCTTGAGGCAAACATTGAGGTTATACCCCTGTACTTATTGCCGAGATGGTCCACTTGTCAACGGTTAGCGCCAGATCACCTCCAGTTGTTTGTGATCTGTTTCTACAGTGAACTTCTTACCGAACTGCGAAGCGTGGAATTTTGTGATCCCAAATACCAGAGCGAGTATTTCCAGCTTTATGTTGGGGTAATTGGATTGTGCTTGAGACAGGCATTTAGATTTGAACATGATCAGTTTGCCACCTTGCATGATGCATGCTCCAAGTTCTTTCTTTCATCGACTTCCACAATTTCCTTCTTCCTTGGACTCTAGGATGTAAATATCTGCTGTCAACGATTGTTTGAGAGACTCAAACATATTTTGGTGGTCCTCCTGCGTGCATACATGATACATCTTTCTTCTGCAGCTCTCTTGAGGATGATGCTTTGTTAGAAAAGTTCAGAATATGTGGTGCCAAGGAGTTGAAAAATCCAAGGCGCCTCTGTAGGCCTTCTTTGTGGGGTAGCATAAATCTGACACCTTGGTCTTTCCATGGATAGAGATGGATTCTGCAACCTGAATAGATGAAGCCAAAGAAATTAATCTCAGAATCTCTCAAGGAGGCAATTCGGCCCATCGAATCTGCACTGGCTCTCTGAAAGAGCATTTTACCTCCTCCCACTCCCCTGCCTTATCCCCGTAACCTTTCACAGTCTTTCTTTTCAGTTAGTAATCCAATTACCTTTTCATTCTGATTCACGTTCATCTGATACTTCCTGCCATTGAAGACAAGCCCCTGATAGCCAGCCAGTGCCATTAGTGAGTGAATATTTTGATCATGCTCTTCTTTGGTTTTTCCCATAAGTGCAATATCATTGGTGCTGCATATGCATCCAAGCACTCTTCTGGGATTCTTCCATTTGCCTCTGAAATAACTCTTGACTGACAGATAAGCTGAAAGGTAGTCTCTTGAAGCAATATTTTCCAAATGGTGGGTTTTGAAGGTGGTGACTTCCTAAGATTCCTTAGCTAAGTGGGACAACCGATACCCATGTTTGGCATACAATGTGGATAAGAATTTAGCTCGTGGGAACCTGGGATTCAGTACCTCCAGTGTTAAAATCTGTGTGGGCATCTCCTTAGGGAGAGTTTAGGTGTCTTGGGTCCAGACATACCCTGATTATGCCGTCCTGCTTTAGAATGCATGGAATTGAACTTACACCACTGTGTGGTTGATGCAAAGAGCGGATGATGTCATTGTGTTCCACATTATCCAGCTCACACTTTGGCTTTTCCTGTATGTGAATACTTCACTATCTGGGAGGGTTGATAGAATTGCAGCTTCTCTGAGGTGCTGTACAACATCATCTTTGAACCTGTCCGAGAACAACTGGTGTAGCTCCAGGATCGACTCATTGTAAATGTGCTTGGCCTCTTCTGTTGCCATTGGTAACTTGGTGATTGGATAGATAATCACAAAGTCGAGACCCGTAAATGCTGGTAGTCCTGCCACTGCTGGTCCACTCGTGTCTAAATGTTGAAATATTTGTGACTTCCATGCCGAGTTCTGTAGCTGCATTGCACTGTTAGTACAGCAATGCAAGAGATTGGTGACCCATTGTGTGCAATCTATTTAGCAAACGTCGATTGTGCCATTGATTTCCCATGGTCCAGCTGCATGTTCTTCATGATTCGGCTGGGTAGGATATTTGTGCTAGCTGCCGTGTCAGTCTTTGAGTTTATGTTGCCAGTTTCCTTTGGGCATATGATGTTGATAGCGACAAAAGCTTCCAGTGGCCTGACTTCATCCACGCAATGTTTATTAGAGTCACAATGTGTAATGTCTGTTCAGCCCCCGATCCAAAGCTGCTCCACTCTGCATCTTGGCTTGAGCCTGTTTTGCTGTGGTTGACTTGCATTTACACAGACCTCTGGTGCTTTCCTTGCTGCTGTTGCCATGCTGTTGCACCTGTTTTTTGTTTGTTTGTGTTCTATTGTGCTCTGGCTGCACCTCTTTTCTCAGATTTCTTGCATTGGCGGGCCCAGTGTCTTTTTTGCATTTCACACCTTCCCAGATCTAGGAATGCAGGGCAGCTTTGTGATGGGTGCAACAAACCACGCTTACCATAGAGCCTGTTTGCTTGTTCTGGCATGTCCATCATGCCGATGCTGTTAGCTTCACCTGGTACTTCCAGATGCTGTTGTCTGACTACAATGGCTTTATACTCCCTGCCATCTTCTAGCAGCACATCAATGCTGCGACTTCTTTTTTTTTCCCCAAGAGGTCTTTTTGGTACACGCTTTGATGGGTGTTGAGGCAAACACCAACTCCATTATTTGCCCCCAAAATAGGGCGGCACGGTGGTGCAGTGGCCAGCAATGCTCCTTACAGCGACAGGGCCCCGGTTTCAAATCCGGCCTTTCTTTCTGTGTGGAGTTATTAATTCCTGTGGCTGTTGTCTGGAGGCACCAATTCTAGACAATGAATTCTAAAATTTACTCTCATCCGATGTTGATGCTTTATCTCTTGCCATAATTTGTGGGATCTTTCTGGTTGCCTTCAACCCAGGCCTCTACAACCAATTCACACCGTTGCAAAGAAACCATCAGAGATCCCCAAGTAAATGGAATCCACATAACTCATTTGTATTACGCTGCCTTCTTTCCATGTCATCAATCAGTCCAATTTTTTCTCACGCAATCCTGGGAAGGGTTTGTTTGGACAGACATCCAATGGTTGAATAAGGCTGATCAAACCACTGGGAATCACTGGAATATCACCGTTTTACGAACAAACTTCAACAATAACATCATCAGCAGCAATGTTTTATCTGATCATGAGCTCGATGAGAACACTTTTATTTTCTTTATGCAATCCTCCAGGTTGGAAAATCCAAACATCCTCAGGCATCTTATCAAACCATCATCATTCAGCCACCCTTTATAATGGATGAAGATGACTACTCCTTTTGGGAATTGTGTCCTGGGACGCTTCGTCTCTCGAATATCACCAGTAGCTCAAGATATTTCCAGTCAGATATGCACAGCAGCACAATGACAAATCTCATCTTTCCACTGACAGTTGTCTTCACGAACACTGTTTCTTTCCAAACTTGCACACTGTTTGGCTAGCTGATATGTGAAAATTCATGGCATTCCCTTTCATGTTTCCAGTATGGGCCAATCTGTATCCATTTTGTTGAAATTTGACTATGAACCGCTGAAATGTGATAATCTTGTCATCAAATTCTGTTGGGAGATTCCGTGAAATGTTGGTCTTATGTCGCAGTGCAAAACGGTATTTCTTCATAAACCTGGTATACTATCCAAGGCTGGCTTTGAAATCTGCACCGCCCAGTTTCATTGCCCATTTCAGGGAGAAGATTTGAATAGATCCGAAAAAACCCGAATCCATCCCGGCTGTTTCCACTGATGTCTTTTGCAACTTCATTTTCCAACTGTAGCTACATGCTAGGGGCTTTTCTCTGTTGCACATTTATTCTTGGGCATCTGCTTAAGCTACGTAGAGAGTTTCCTTCATTCTCTAATGTTCTTCTTTGATATCCTAAATTCTATAGCTGCTACCCAATTATTTGTCCTCTCTGCAGTCTCAACGACTTTAAGTTTGTGTTTCTTGATACCGTGTTGCTATATTAGAGAGTGAGATTGGCAGGAACATAGCAAGCACTAGTGACGTGGTAGCCTTAACAGGCTAAACACAAGCTGAATAGCCATGTTTGATAATGTGCTATTCAAAGATGATATGAATGAGTAGGTTTGCACCATTGCGAGTATGACTTCAGTGGCGAGCGGGTGGTAGGTAGAAAGAGCTTTGATCTTTTGGCCAAAGGTTGGGGGTCGTCTTGTACACAAGATCAACCATTACTAGCACATGTGGTCACAGAGCAAGCTTGGATCTGCATTACAATTTAATAGTTCACCAATTTAAGATTTACCCCACAAGAATATGGATCATTTACACTTACTTGCAGTTTTAACATGGACATGTCAACTTGTAGAACATTGGCGTGTTTTGAACACCTAGGAAAGATGATTGGAGTTTTCGCACAAAATTGATACATAACATATGTAAGTGAGATATTTTGATGTTCGATATAATTATTAGGCCTGGATTCAAACCATTTCAGGCAAATTGAAATCTATAATAGTAATTGCGTTAGCAATGAGAAAATCATTTACATTGTTAATTTACAGAGTTAATTTCGACACAAGTATTTATAATTTAAGTTTTCAGGCAGTTGAGTCTTTGAGTGCACATTGCTTAATGATGAGTCATTTTGTCTCAATTGGCAATATCACTGAAACTGGGGAAGAAGATGCAATTTTCCATGTTGAAGGCGAGACAATTCATGAGAATACATGGAGCAAGCTCATCTAATTAAGCATGGTAGAATAAACCTATTGGGAGGATTTTTGTTTAGTAATTTTGTTGCTTACTGAGGCAAACTATTTGATAGATACTGGTAAAGAACTCATTTCCCCATCTGTCTCCTCCACTATCTACATCAGATACTCTTAAGGCCATGATCCTGATGTGAAGTTATGTCCAAAGTGGTGCTTAAACTCAAAACTCGAGGAATAGTATGTGATATCCATTTTACACAATAGTGGTTCTTCTAATGTTGTGTCTCTGATCCTGGGCTATTTTGTGTTGTGAATTCACACGCACCACCGACTGGGTTCAGGCTGCCCCAAATTACTTTCACCTAAGCAGCAAAAGACAGAGGAAATTTTTATCCTGTTGGTCTAAGCTGGATTCAAACCGCATCCCGGAGGTAAATGTCAAGCATGCTAGAGTACAGCTGCCTCATCCTTATGGTTATGCTTAAAAGAATAGGATTTCAATTTAAATGATGGCAGTGTCGGGCTGACAGTAGATTATGGGGTTGATTTTGTGATCACAAGTGTGGACTTACTTTGTGAGATGAAATATCCAAATTGTATTGTAATGGATACAATTCATTCACTTCACCACTCAGTCTTACTGAAAGGGTCCATTATTGCAATAAACCACTCCAGGGCTGAAGAATTGTTGCTTGTCTTTTTCAGAGCTGGCATTGGCAGTCGAGAGCCTTCAACAACGGCTACATGGTGGTGGGGAAGATGTGACTCCCAATGAGCAAGAGGCGGAAGAGACGTTGGGTGTGATTTAACAGCCTCGGTGCGCCTGACTTAGTGTCGTGACGAGGCCGTTGATTCTCGCAAAGGGCCTTTCGCGAGATTAGCGACACTCAAGGCCATTAGGCTCATTTAAATATGCGTTTGGTGCATTCTCCTGTGACCTAATGGGCTGCACCTGGGAAACCTCGCCATGGTGTCATTTAGTACTAATTTCCACAAAAGTGGGCCAGTTGCCATGGCATTGGGGGCAGGGGGGGTCTCCCAGGACATTAGAGAGGCTTGGTGGTCGGGGACAGAGCAAGATGGTACCCTGGCACAGCCACTGGAACCCAAGTACCTTGACATTGTCAACCTGGCACCTTGGCACTGTCACTCAGGCACTCTGGCAGTGCCACCCTGACCCTACCAGTGTTCCCAGGTTGCACTTCCAGGCCAGAAAGGGCACTGCCATGGTGCCAGGCTGGCAGTGCCAATGTACCTGTGTGCCAGGTTACCTGTGCCAGGGGTTGGGCCCGAGGTTGCCTTACCCATAAGAGATGGGGTGAGAGGGGGCCCAAGGACCTCAGAAGAGGTATGTTGGGTGAAGTGGGGGGGGGGGGGGGTGGAGTCCACTGGGACCGCTGAAGGGGGATGGGGGGGTCTAAAGATCAGGCTGGCTTTAATAATGGCATCTTGATTCGAGTAGTCTTCCTGCACTGGCATTGCAGGCACCGAGAAACACGTGTTGTTCACGTAAATGCGCGTGAAACCGGAAATATAATTTTTTTTGCTGAATCGCGTCTTAAATTTCCTTTTTAATCAATGGAGGCTACCCTCAGGACGCAAATATAAATTCACAAAGATTTACATATTCCTTTTCATATCTACAGCACCAAGTATTAGCAAAGATATTACAACATTTGTGGAAGCTGTGTAAAAAGGTTACCACCAAGTTGAAGATTCTCTTCAATGTCTAATTGCTTATACAGTAGCACTTCAGTCTGATTCACCATCTGCGACCTCCAGAAAACAAGCGGTGATTGTGCACTTGTTCATTAAAAAAACACCACTGATAGGTTCTTTAATGTATTAGTGCTTGAAGGACAACGTATGAGAAAGATCAATTATGCAATAATGATACTGCTAATTTTTTAATAAATAGACTCTGTGTACAGACAGGTTAGAAATGCTGCCCCCATTCAATGTGAGGTAAGTGATGATATTACTTATTGCCAGACAGTGTTGAATGGCTGTGCCCTCGTAATGGCACAGAGAACAGAATACACTTTTGGAAGTTCACTTTATGTTTATCAGTCAAGTTATGAAACATTAACGTTGATTGTGGGTAACTCTGAGGCAGAACTGCCATTCCTTACCAGCTAGTAAAAGATGCACACCTTGAGATTCTGAAAGATATGGATGAGACTATCATAGATGCATAAATTTCTAGTTACCCAGAGAAATGGTAGCGGGCCTTCTCCTTGAATTACTGTAGCCTTGGGACGTTGGACGGTACTCATCACGTGGAGTGAAACAAATTGGCTGAAGACTGGCATCTGTGATGCTGGGGTGCTCAGGAAGAGGCCGGGATGGATCCTCCACTTGGCTCTTCTGGCTGAAAATTGATGCAAAGTTTTCAGCCTTGTCTTCTGCGCTGATGTGCTTGGCTCCCCCATCATTGAGGATGTGAATATTTGTGAAGCTTCCTCCTCCAGTTAGTTGTTTATTTGTCCACCACCATTGATGACTGGATTGGCTGGACCGCAGAGCCTAGATCCGATCCGCTGGTTGTGGGACTGCTTAGCTCTGTCCATCAGATGCTGCGATCGCTGTTTGGCATGCTAGTAGTCCTGTGTTGTCACTTCACCAGGTTGACACCCCATTTGTGGTATGCCTGGTATGATACTCCTGGCATGTCCTCCTGCACTCTTGATCCTCCTGGTTTGATGGAAATGGTTGAGTGAGAGAAATTCGGGGTCATAAGGTTGCAGATTGTGGTTGAAAGAAATTCTGCTGCTGCAGGTAGACCACAGCACCTCACAGATATCCAGTTTTAGGTCTTTTCAAAATCTATCTCATTTAACATATGGTGGAGGTTGTCCTCAATATAAACAATGCAAATGTTGTTTATACAGGTAAAATGTCTCAAATCTGGCAACCTAAAATTCAGTTAAATCCATAAATGGGACATTTTTTAGCTGCCAATCATGAATTTTAATTATAGTTAGATAAGGTGCTGCATTGGTGTGGTGGCGCACAACTTGCTATTAGCTTTACATTACTGTCCTTTCCTGTGGTTCAAGCGACCCTCGACCCCATCAACCTAGCTCAGCCTAATACAGCCCAAAGAGCCCGACCTGAAAACCGGAAAGATCTGAAAATCAGTCCCCTGCTGCCAGTTTTGGGACACTGGACCTGTGTCACAAAAAAGTCATTATGAATTGAATATGTTTTATATACAATGTAAATGAGTGACTGAACCAATATAGATGAGGTGATTTCAAAGACGAGTGAGAGCAAGGAGGCAAAATTACAGTCAAGGTACAGCACCGGAGCCCACACATCAATGATGGAAAAAATAAGCAAAGCTACCCTATCCAGGTGACTGGCATTTGCCCACTGAATTAAATTGTTAATATAAGAAAAGCAAGGTTAACGCAAGCAGGATCCATGATCTGAGCACGGTTTGAATTGCATTATGGTAAAGATGCTAGGGAAGAATATTAGCATAATTGCTATAAAGAGCAAGAATAGCAATGTACAAATATTTCAACATCACTGTGGCATGACGTCTCTTCTGAGGCAGCCCCGGGGCCTGGTATTGGGTAGAATAGTTTCTGTGCCGCTTGCTGTTCTAGATTAAGATTTCATTGTGAGATTATCTAATGCGCACTGTAGCCAAAGTACCATCATTATACAGTCCTTGTGGTTCAAGGGCCAGGAAGAATAGGAAATACAAAGAACCTGGAGTTCAGTTGAATTACTCTGCCGCCAAATGGTCGAAGGACACTTTAGCTCATGTATAACTCTTTGTGGCATTGTCTCTTTGAGTTTTGCAATTGAAGCTGATGGTCACCTTATAGACGAGGAGACTCTTCAGCCTGGCTGAATGTTTGCTGACGCTTCTGCAACCACACTTCCTCCCCGGCACACGCTGGAGCAGACTTTTTTCCTGTTGAAGGAGGCAAAATGTGTATGTTACTTTGGAGTATGGAAATAGCCAGATGGAGAGTGACAGAACATTTTCCAGTCCTCCAGTTAGTGGAGGACTGGCATCCAACTAACAATAATCAACTCCCTCTTGGAGCCTGAAAATCAAAGTATAAAGATGCAAAGTTTGCAGTAGTCCTTGTCTGTGCTGCTTTTCTAATGTCAGGTCCAATCCTGAGTGTTTCTCTACATAGAATAGTCTGAGTCACAGAGTCTTTTGCAGTTCAGTAGCTAGCTCTTTAAACCTATCTGTCAAAAAGACTAGACATAAATAGATTTAATGTCAGAGGGAATTAATATTGTACAGTGTTTTCACATCTCTGTTTTCCTATTCTTCTAAAGGAGGCTGGTCAGCTCCCTTGGCTAATAACTGGCATGTGGATCAGATAACACAGGGAATAGGAACAGTTGGCCCCAAGGCCCATCATGCCTTCAATACGATGATGGTCGATCTCGGGTTTCAATTCCGCTTTCCTGCCCACTCCCCTTGATTCCCCAAGAGACCAAAAAGCTGTCTATCCCAACCATAAATATATTCAACGATGGAGCATCCAGTGCCTTCTAGAGTAGAGAATTCCAAAGAGTCACAATCCTTTAAAGAAATAATTGTCTCTGCTTCACAGCCCTCAATTGTCTGTCATTTTGCTGAGACTGCGCCCACCCCGGTTTTAAATTCCCCCACAAGCGGAAATGACCCATCAGCGTCCATCCTGGTAGCTCCTTCAGAATCTTGTATGTTTCAATGAGGCCCCCTCTCATTCTTCTAGTTCCAGATAAAGTGAACAGGACAACCCCCTCATACAGGGACCAATTCAGTGAACCTTCACTGTGTCACCTCCAGTGCAAGTGCATCCTGTCTTAAATAATAATAATCTTTATTATTATCACAAGTAGGCTTACATTAACACTGCAATGAACTTACTGTGAAAAGCCCCCAGTCGCCACACTCGGGCGCCTGTTCGGGTACACTGAGGGAGAATTCAGAATGTCCAAATTACCTAACAGAGCAACTTTCGGGACTTGTGGGAGGAAATTGGAGCACCCGGAGGAAACCCAATGTGGAAGGCAAAACCATATACAGTACTAAAGGTGTGGTCTCATCCAAACCCTATGCAACGGTAGCAAGACTTCTTCAGTCTTATACTCCTATCACCTTGGAATAAAGGCCAATATGTAATTTGTCTTCCTAATTACTTGCTGTATTTGGATGTCAACCTTCTGTGTTCCTGTAAGAGCACACCCAAGACTCATTGAGCATAAGCACTTACTCACAAGTTTCTCATCTTTTACAAAATATTCTGCCTTTCTATTCTTACGACAGAAGCGAATAACTTCACACTTCCCTACATTATACTCCATCTGGTAGATTAATGACAACCGCCAACCTTCCAATTCCCCATTACCGCTGAGGCAAACTTGGGGTCGGCCTCCGCACCCTTCCCATCTTAAATGATCACAGACGTTTGATGTGGTTCAGCAAATAATTGTCAAGGACCTGCCTTTAGTCAGAGAACTGAAGAGGGAAATTTGTCCAAAATAAGGAAATAAGATTGCATATTATAATTTTTGCACTAAATATGTTATCATCACTGCCAATTTTCAAAGAAAATGTGCCTGGTGAAACAAGCTATAATTTGTGGGCTTTTCTTGTAGTGGAAATTAATATTTATTTGTGCTCTAATGCAAATTAAATTTGAGGCTTCTGGAAGAATAATTTGTTCTTTCCTGTCACGTACCTCTCCTCAAACTTTAGTTTGGCTTCCTGCCTGACTTTGCATTTCCAAACAGGATCCCCAAAAATTTCCAGTTTACAATGAGACCATAAGGCCATAAGACATAGGAGCGGAAGTAAGGCCATTCAGCCCATCGAGTCCACTCCAACCATTCAATCATGGCTGATTTCAACTCCATTTACCCGCTCTCTCTCCATAGCCCTTAATTCCTCGAGAAATCAAGAATTTATCAACTTCTGTCTTAAAGACACTCAACGTCCCGGCCTCCACCGCCCTCTGTGGCAATGAATTCCACAGACCCACCACTCTCTGGCTGAAGAAATTTCTCCTCATCTCTGATCTAAAGTGACTCCCTTTTATTCTAAGGCTGTGCCCCCGGGTCCTAGTCTCCCCTGCTAATGGAAACAACTTCCCTACGTCCACCCTATGATCTCATCCAGGGGAATGTCAATTGACTGCCTGCTTTGCATTAGGTGGTTGAAGATAACTTCACAAAGGACTAGCTCATAAACCTCTTGGCCACAATTTCTTGTTCCTCTACTTGGCTGTCACTTTACAGGGGAAGGGATCAATACCAGCTCAAGAGCAAAATTGTGGTACCTGTCAGAGGTTCCATCACTGATGTGCTTTACGCACTTTGCCGCCAGCATTATCTGGTAAGAAGATCATACATTTACCTGAGCAAAAAGCAAAATACCGCAGATGCTAGAAATCTGAAATAAAGACCAAAAATGCTTGGAATACTCAGCATGTCAGGCAACATCTGTAAAGAGAGAAACAGGGTTAATGGTTCACTTTTGTGATCTTCATATGCTTGCAGAATTGAAAACTGAACTGACTCAGACTCTCTTGATGCAAAAGAGGAGTGTGATGAATGTAGAAATTTCAAGTATATTATATTATGGATATTTGGGGCAGTAAAGGCTAAAAGTCTGGGTTAGAATGTCTATGACTGCCACAGTCATGTTTTAAAAGAATTCTGTTTTGAAAGGTCGGGATCGTAAAAAGCTTTGGCTCATGCAGTTTTGTTTGGATTAAGGTGGAGGTTCCCTGTGGAGTTAGCTTGGTAAGATGATGTAGTGGAGCTAAGGTTTCAAGCATTTTTCTGAAAAGATGGTCAGTTGAGTTCTCGATAAAGCTGGAGTGGAGTCAAGCATTTGTCCTCACTGCAGTTCAGTTAAAGATATGTCTGTAGACGGATTAGCAGTCTTTCCAAGCAGCTCAGAATGGTCTGATTAGAAGGTGAGCGGAAACAAGCAGAAGCAGCTTCTGAAGAAGTACAGCCAGTTTCTGCATGATTCTGACAGGATTCAGGTCTTTTCTTTAAAACAGTCTCACAGAGCATCTTTGTACAACAGGTATTCCTGGGTGCTCACTGTATTTTACCAGTGGATACAGAGCTGAATGGTTTATGTGTTGTTAAAGTCGGAATACGTTAGCAGTTATGGGTTTACTGTATTCACTGTCTTGATTAGCATTGTTTAAGGGATAATTGCAAGATATTTTCTGGTGTAATGTTAAAGATATTTTAAAACTGTGTTAGTAATAAAGTTTGATTTAAGATATACCATGGGCTGGATTCTCTGCCGGTGAGATCTTCTGCCTAGCCGGCAGCGCACTCATGCACGGGGATTTGCCAGCGGCGGGGCTATCCACAATGGGCAACCCCATTGGCCGGCTGCTTGCGGGGGCATGCCACATCAGAAAAGTGGTGCGGCGGGGCGGAGAATCACGCCTTATACCTTTATTTTTTTTTGTGAAATTGCCCCTGGAGCTAGGGTCGGGATTCTCTGACCCCGGGCAGGGTCGGAGAATCGCCGGGGGGGCGTGATTCACGCGACGCCGGTCCGCCGATTCCCCGGTGACCATAGACTCGGCGCCAATGGCGCCGGTGGGGACCGCTCTCTGCAGACCCCCCCCGCAGCAATTCTCCGCGCTGGATGGGCCAAGTGGCCGCCGAGATAGGCCGCGTCCACTGGTGCTGTTCACATGTGGACCTACCCGGCGGGAACTCGGCGTTCACCCTGCGGAAGCGACCTGGTGGGGGGAAGGGGGGCCTCCACCGTAGCCTTGCCCGCGATCGGGGCCTACCGATTGGCGGGCCGACTTCTCCTGGTGGGGGCCTCTTTTACTCTGCGGCGGGCCCCTGTAACTCTACGCCATGTTGCGCCGGGGCCGGCGCGGAGAAGGCAATGTGCGCGCATGCGCAGACCCACGGCGCCCGTTTGACACCGGTATTGGCAGCTGGAGCTGTGTGAGTCGCTCCAGTGCCTTTTTGGCCCCCTGTAGGGTGCAGGATCGCCGACGTAAAATATGACGGCGGCTACAACAGCGTCAACACGTATCCTCAGGATCAGAGAATCCCGCCCTAGGTGTCCTTTCCTCACAGTCTTATAAAACTAAAAGAAAATATTGGGGTTTCTGTCGAGTATGCCAGCCACTATTGGAGTCTGGTCAGGGATCGTAATACAACATAAGAACATAAGAACTAGGAGCAGGAGTAGGCCATCTGGCCCCTCGAGCCTGCTCCACCATTAAATGAGATCATGGCTGATCTTTTGTGGACTCAGCTCCACTTTCCAGCCCGAACACCATAACCCTTAATGCCTTCATTCTTCAAAAAAACTATCTATCTTTATCTGAAAAACATTTAATGAAGGAGCCTCTATTGCTTCACTGTGCAAGGAATTCCATAGATCCACAACCCTTTGGGTGAAGAAGTACTTCCTAAACTCTGTCCTAAATCTACTTCCCTTATTTTGAGGCTATGCCCCCTAGTTCTGCTTTCACCCGCCAGTGGAAACAACCTGCCCGCATCTATCCAATCTATTCCCTTCATAATTTTATATGTTTCTATAAGATCCCCCCTCATACTTCTAAATTCCAACGAGTACAGTCCCAATCTACTCAACCTCTCCTCGTAATCCAACCCCTTCAGCTCTGGGATTAACCTAATGAATCTCCTCGGCCCATCCTCCAGCGCCAGTACATCCTTTCTCAAGTAAGGAGACCAAAACTGAACACAATACTCCAGGTGTGGCCTCATTAACACCTTATACAATTGCAGCATAACCTCCCTAGTCTTAAACTCCATCCCTCTAGCAATGAAGGACAAAATTCTATTTGCCTTCTTAATCACCTGTTGCACCTGTAAACCAACTTTTTGCGACTCATGCACTAGCACACCCAGGACTCTCTGCACAGCAGCATGTTTTAATATTTTATCATTTAAATAATAATCCCTTTTGCTGTTATTCCTACCAAAATGGATAACCTCACATTTGTCAACATTGTATTCCATCTGCCAGACCCTAGCCCATTCACTTAGCCTATACAAATCCCTCTGCAGACTTCCAGTATCCTCTGCACTTTTTGCTTTACCACTCACCTTAGTGTCATCTGCAAACTTGGACACATTGCCCTTGGTCCCCAACTCCAAATCATCTATGTAAATTGTGAACAATTGTGGGCCCAACACTGATCCCTGAGGGACACCACTAGCTACTGATTGCCAACCAGAGAAACACTTATTAATCCCCACTCTTTGCTTTCTATTAATTAACCAATCCTTTATCCATGCTACTACTTTACCCTCAATGCCATGCATCGTTATCTTATGCAGCAACCTTTTGTGTGGCACCTTGTCAAAGGCTTTCTGGAAATCCAGATATACCACATTCATTGGCTCCACGTTATCTACCGCACTGGTAATGCCCTCTAAAAATTCCACTAAATTAGATAGGCATGACCTGCCCTTTATGAACCCATGCTGCGTCTTCCCAATGGGACAATTTCCATCCAGATGCCTCGCTATTTCGTCCTTGATGATAGATTCCAGCATCTTCCCTACTACCGAAGTTAAGCTCACTGGCCTATAATTACCCGCTTTCTGCCTACCTCCTTTTTTAAACAGTAGTGTCACGTTTGCTAATTTCCAATCCGCCGGGACCACCCCAGAGTCTAGTGAATTTTGGTAAATTATCACTAGTGCATTTGCAATTTCCCTAGCCATCTCTTTTAGCACTCTGGGATGCATTCCATCAGGGCCAGGAGACTTGTCTACCTTTCGCCCCATTAGCTTGCCCATCACTACCTCCTTAGTGATAACAATCCTCTCAAGGTCCGCACCTGTCATAGCCTCGTTTCCATCAGTCACTGGCATGTTATTTGTGTCTTCCACTGTGAAGACTGACCCAAAAAACCTGTTCAGTTCCTCAGCCATTTCCTCCTCCCCATTATTAAATCTCCCTTCACATCTTATGGTCTTATATATTTGTAGAAACTTTTACTATCTGTTTTTATATTCTGAGCAAGTTTACTCTCATAATCTATCTTACTCTTCTTAATAGCTTTTTTAGTAGCTTTCTGTTGCCCCCTAAAGATTTCCCAGTCCTCTAGTCTCCCACTAATCTTTGCTACTTTGTATACTTTTTCCTTCAATTTGAAACTCTCCCTTATTTCCTTAGATATCCACGGTCGATTTTCCCTCCTTCTACCGTCCTTCCTTTTTGTTGGTATAAACCTTTGCTGAGCACTGTGAAAAATCACTTGGCAGGTTCTCCACTGTTCCTCATCTGTTTCACCATAAAGTCTTTGCTCCTAGTCTACCTTAGCTAGTTCTTCTCTCATCCCATTGTAATCTCCTTTGTTTAAGCACAAAACACTAGTGTTTGATTTTACCTTCTTACCCTCCATCTGTATTTTAAATTCCACCATATTGTGATCGCTCCTTCCGAGAGGATCCCTAACTATGAGATCCTGAATCAATCCAGTCTCATTACACAGGACCAGATCTAGGACCGCTTGTTCCCTCATAGGTTCCATTACATACTGTTCTAGGAAACTATCGCGGATACATTCTATAAATTCCTCCTCAAGGCTGCCTTGACTGACCTGGTTAAACCAATCGACACGTAGATTAAAATCCCCCATGATAACTGCTGTACCATTTCTACATGCATCAGTTATTTCTTTGTTTATTGCCTGCCCCACCATAATGTTACTATTTGGTGGCCTATAGACTACTCCTATCAGTGACTTTTTTGCCTTACTATTCCTGATTTCCACCCAAATGGATTCAACCTTATCCTCCATAGCACCGATGTCATCCCTTACTATTGCTCGGATGTCATCCTTAATTAACAGAGCTACATCACCTCCCTTACCATCCACTCTGTCCTTCCGAATAGTTTGATATCCTCGGATATTTAACTCCCAGTCGTGACCATCCTTTAACCATGTTTCAGTAATGGCCACTAAATCCTAGTCATTCACGATGATTTGCGCCATCAACTCATTTACCTTATTCCGAATACTACGGGCATTCAGGTAAAGTACACTTATGTTGGTTTTTTAACCTCTGTTCTGAATCTTAACACCTTGATCAGTTACCTCTCCTAAATTATATTTCCTCTTAACTTTTCTCCTAATTTTCCTTGTCGTTGAACCCATATCTTCATGTAACAACCTGCCGCGTCACTTACCATTAATGTTTTTACTTCCAGTTTTATTCCTTTTAGTATTCCTGGTCCTATTCACTGAGCTCCCGTCAGTCAGTATACCTTGTACTGTCGCCTTTTTTGATTTTTGACTATGGCTTCTCTGCCTTACACTTTCCCCCTTACTGCCTTTTGTTTCTGTCCCTGTTTTACTACCTTCCAACTTCCTGCATCGGTTCCCATCCCCCTGCCACATTAGTTTAAACTCTCCCCAACAGCTCCAGCAAACGCCCCCCCTAGGACATCGGTTCCAGTCCTGCCCAGGTGCAGACCGTTCAGCTTATACTGGTCCCACCTCCCCCAGAACCGGTTCCAATGCCCCAGGAATTTGAATCCCTCCCTCTTGCACCATCTCTCGAGCCACGCATTCATCCTATCTACCCTGACATTCCTACTCTGACTAACTTGTGGCCCTGGTAGCAATCCTGAGATTACTACCTTTGAGATCCTACTTTTTAGTTTAACTCCTAACTCCCTGAATTCAGCTTGTAGGACCGCCTCCCATTTTTTACCTATATCATTGGTAACTATGTGCACCACCCTCTCCTCCCCCCAGAATGTCCTGCAGCCGCTCCGAGACATTATTGACCCTTGCACCAGGGAGGCAACATACCATCCTGGAGTCTCGATTGCGTCCGCAGAACCGCCTGTCTATTTCCCTTACGATTGAGTCCCCTATCACTATAGCCCTGCCATTCTTCTTCCTGCCCAGCTGCGCAGCAGAGCCAGCCATGGTGCCATGAACCTGGCTGCTGCTGCCTTCCCCTGGTGAGCCATCTCCCTCAACAGTATTCAAAGCGGTATATCTGTTTTGCAGGGAGATGACCACAGGGGACACCTGCACTGCCTTCCTACTCTTGCTCTGTCTTTTGGTCGCCCATTTTCTATCTCCCTCAGTACCTTACACCTGCGGTGTGACCAACTCACTAAACGTGCTATCCACGACATCCCCAGCATCGCGGACGCTCCAAAGTGAGTCCATCCGTAGCTCCAGAGCCGTCAAGCGGTCTAACAGGAGCTGCAACTGGACACACTTCTTGCACGTGAAGGAGCCAGGGACAGTGGACGTGTCCCTGAGCTCCCACATCGCACACGAGGAGCATGACACGGGTCTGAGATCTCCTGCCATGTCTTAAACCTTCAGTTAACTTCAACAACTACAATTTTCCCCCCCAAGAAAAACAATGAAGAAAAAAGTAAATAAATATACCAATGAAAAGAAAAAGAAAACGGTAAAACTACTTACCAGTCACTTACCAGGGATAAAAAGCACTTCCTTCCCACCCAGCTTCGAATTCCCACCCAGATTCAAATTCCCAAACTCACTCTTTGCTGTCTCACTCTGGCTGTGTCTTCTCTGGCTCACTGGGAGAACTCACTGAACAAGGCTGAGGACTACCCAAGTAGAGAGACCCTTACAATTATGCAGGGGTTTAAGAGGGTAGAGCGAGAGAAGCCAATTTCAATACTGGGAATTCTAAAACCAGGGGCCGTAGGTCTAAAATAGTAACCAATAAATCCAGTAAATAATTCAGAAGAACAATCTTTACCTCAAGAATAGTTAGAAATTTGGGCCGGTTTAGCACAATGGGCTAAATAGCTGGTTTGTAATGCAGAACAATGCCAGCAGCGCGGGTTCAATTCCCGTACCGGCTTCCCCGAACAGGTGCCGGAATATGACGATTAGGGGCTTTTCACAGTAACTTCATTGAAGCCTACTTGTGACAATAAGCGATTATTATTTATTATTATTATTATTGAAACTTGCAACTGGATGTAGTTATTGAGGTAATTGGTGTCAGGATCTCAGTGGAGACCAGTAACGTTTAAACAAAATGTTGAACTCTCCAGTTATTAACGGAAATAATTATACTTCAAGACTCCAAGCTTTAAACAAAAATGAACTCAAAACCAGACAAAGGGTACATGTCTAAAATTTAGTTGTCTGAATCTGTTGAATTCAGCAACTCGTGTAAGATCATGGGCTGGATTCTCCGCGCCCCGACGCCGAAATCGCGGCTGGTGCGGGGGCAGAGAATCCATTCCCCACACGGAATCGGGACCGACTCTGGTTCCCCGATTCTGTGGGCCCAGAAAAGAGAGTACGCCGCGCTGCCCAGCACCTAACTTGGGCCATTGCTGGAGGCCTGCTCTGCCATTCTCCGCCCCCGACCGGCCGAGGTCCCGACAGAGTGGTTCTAATGTGGTCCAGCCGGTCGGGAAACTAGCGTGGCAGCTGCGGACTCAGTTTGCGGCCGCCCTGGTCGGGGGTAGGCCAAACGGAGGGCAGGGGGCGCCTTATACGTGGCCGGGCAATATCTGTGAGGGCGGTCAGGGTCGGGCATGCGGCCGATCGGGGGGGGTTTATTTTCAGGGTCCAGTTCCACGGTCGGGGCTGCCATGGAGCACAGCACGGCCACTGAAGGCCGCCGCCATGCGCATGCGCGGCCGCCGACCCAGAAGTGCGGGGGCACACATCTGCCTCAATAGCTGCTAGATCCACCCTGTGTTCCTGCTA
Source organism: Scyliorhinus torazame (assembly GCF_047496885.1). Taxonomy (NCBI): domain Eukaryota; kingdom Metazoa; phylum Chordata; class Chondrichthyes; order Carcharhiniformes; family Scyliorhinidae; genus Scyliorhinus; species Scyliorhinus torazame. The sequence goes on from NC_092728.1 coordinate 63,035,531, forward strand.
GCCCCCTGCAGGGCTCGGAATATGTGGCCCTTTCTCACCAGTTTTTCTGGCATGAAAGTACACAGTTCATGATGCCGGCGTGGAACAGTCCCAATGATGGAGAATCCAGCCCCATGTATACCCACATAAATGGTGTTGCCATGGGATCCCCTCTCAGCCCAGCTCTCACTCACACCTTCATTGGTTTTACAGGAGAAATGTGTTTTCAATGGGATAACTCCTAACCTCCTCCGCCTTGCGTGTGCAGTGATGCGTTTGCTAGATTTTATTCTGCATTTACATGCACACCTTAACCTGCAGTCAAATTCACCGTTGAAGTGGAGCAGTCAAACAAGCATGTTTTGCTTGAGAAAGTTTGTTGAGAAATCTGTCAATGTGTTCTCTACGACTGCATACCGTAAGGTCACATTCACTGCTCAATATACGCATTGCCTTATTGACAATCTCGTAAATATGGCTGCAGCCATTGCTCACCATGCAAGCTTGATGTTGAAATAAGGCACATCAAAGCCATCCTGTGGGATAAGCAGATCATTGTTCATCTTTTCTCATATGAATGCATGAATGGCCTGAGACCACCATCACCTTCGGACTTGAAAGGTCTACCTCAAATTATCCTGGAAGAGTAAGGTATCTCAAAACTCTGAGCAGTGGGTGAAGCTAGCTGTCAGCACACTCTTCTCATGCAGGAGAAATGGTTGTCCCTTTGTGGTTTGTTGTTTTGTGATTCTGTCTTGAGTGCAAGCTGAAAAGCTTTGGAAATGCCAAAGTTTTGTACAATCGGGTGACTATTTAAATACTTACCCCATAAACCTGGAATTCTTATCAGAACTTGTTCCACTTTTTTCCACCAAAGAGCTTTTTTCTATACTTTTCAAGATCTTAAGGGTTCTTTCACTTCTATGAGACCAAACCAAGATGTGCCAAAGTACTTAGAAATTCACTTGATTTTCCTTAGTGTTATTGTTATTCTCCGATGTATGAAATTTCTTGGACTCTTTCCATGAGAATCTGGTAAATTACCCTCCAACTCTCTCCTTAACATCTCACAATTGTGGATATCCATGCTCAAGGATGGAGCTCCCTACATTCTTGCTTCGTGACTTCCAAACAGAAACACCCCTGATGTAACAGACCTCTCTTACTTTTTCCACATGTTTATAGTTTCTGGCCTACTTTTTAATTGTTTTCTCACATCTATCCCCAAGCTGACAACCTGTGTCTGAGAAATCACCCAGATAAACCAAAAGCAACAAGAGAAAACCTCCCTGCAATATAGCCCCATGGCAATTTGGCATGCCTGGGCTGTCCCAGATGTAGATCTAAACTAATTAAATCTACCTTCAAAGCATCCCTTTGATTCTGGGACCCACATGAATAAGCTGCATATCTAATGGGAAGAGTTATAATCTTACCAGACTCACTGGGCCCATTATAAAGCTAAGGAAGCTTTATAAACCTACTGTTTCTTATTTTCAAACCTTTAACTCAAACCCCTTTAAGTAAAGATGGACCATTCTTTGAATTGTAATCATCTTAGGGATATTTACCAGTTTCTCAAATCTATTTTTATTTCCTATCAATCTTTCATTTAAAAATTAAATTCCCAGAACTATAAGTCATACTCTTAAAAAGGAGCAAATCACAAAATTAGATATTCGCAACATGAGTTCAGAAGAAGCTAAACAAGAATTTAAAGGATGAATTAATAGTAGGTGTGGTAATACCAGGTATTGCGGTACCTGAGAGGTGGATGACCATTGGTTACACCCAGGAGTCTACCATTGGCTGATGGACAGAGCTCCGCCCTGAGAGGCGGAGTATAAGAACCGATGCCATCCCAGCAGCCTTCACTTTCTGTATTGAAGCTGCTGGGGAAGAGTTCTAGCAGATCAAAGCCTTCAGTTATGAATCACTTTGTCTTGAGAGTCATTGATTGCACATCAATTTAATCTGCTACAACTTCAGTTGAGAGGATGGATCTCCATATCAAACCAGAGTGCCTGCAGCTCAGCCCGCACGCGGGCAACTCTGCTGCTATTTTCAAACATTGGCTGGCGTGCTTTAAGGGCTACCTCGACATGGCCGCCGACACTCCCACGTAAGGACAAAAGATGCATCTCCGACGCTCACGGGTCAGCCCTGGGATCTACCCTCTTATCGAGGAGGCGGCGAATTATGCTGCCGCGATCGAGCTGCTAGAAGGACATTATGTCGGCCCTGTGAACGAGGTCTACGCTCGTCACTTGCTGGCGACTAGGAGGCAAAGCCCCGAGGAAATGTTGGAAGACTTCTACCGGGGGCTTCTGGTGCTGGGCCGAAACTATGGCTGCCTGCCAGTTTCGGGGAACAAGCACACGGAACTTTTGATCAGGGATGCTTTCATGGCAGGTATGACCTCCCCCGATATCCGCCGAACGCTCCTAGAAATGGACACTCTGGGACTTGCAGATGCACGGGCCCTGGCGGGGTCCATGGACGTTGCATACGAAAACGCGCTGTCCTTTGCTCCCGATCGCGCGGCGGCCCCCTGGGCTGCGAGGCACCCCGTAGCGGCAGCCCCTCAGACCTGTCCCCTGACCCCGCAAGCCTGCGTGGCGAGACGGCCCCCTAACGCCGCCGGACACCGCTGTTTCTTCTGTGGGCAGGCGAATCATCCCCGCCCGCGCTGCCTGGCCCGCACCGCCACCTGTAAAGGGTGTGGCAAGAAGGGCCATTATGTGGGGGTCTGCCAGGCCCGCGCTGTGGCCATGGTCTCCAGCGACTATCGGCAACCCCCCTTTCAGGCCCCGACCGCCCAGCACTCACCGCTACCCCCTATCCTAAGGCCACGTGCGACCCGCGGGCGCAGCCATTTTGCCCCCTGGACACCATGCTGGACAGGTGGGCACCGCCATTTTGTCCCTCGCCACCGCCATCTTCTTCATCCCCGGACACCATGTGCGACCCATGGGTGACGCCATCTTGGATGGGGCCCCAGGCCCCCAGCACAGCCGACTACATGCTGCCCGACCAGAACTCTCCATTACTTCAGCTGGCCTCGGTGACTCTGGACCAGAGTCGGCACCAGACGCTTGCGAAAGCTACAATGACGACCTCCATCAACGGCCACGAGACATCATGCCTGATTGACTATTGGAGCACGGAAAGCTTTGTTCACCCTGACACGGTAAGGCGCTGTTCTCTTGTCACCCATCCCGTAAATCAAAGGATCTCCATGGCCTCCGGGTCACACGCAGTGGAGATCAAGGGGTTCTGCCTAGCGAACCTCACTGTCCTAGGCAGGGAATTCCACAATTTCCGCCTGTACGTCCTGCCGCACCTCTGCGCAGCCACCCTCCTTGGTCTGGATTTCCAGTGCCATCTGCAAAGCCTGACTTTTAAATTCGGCTGCCCTATACCCCCCCTTACTGCCTGCGGCCTCGCGACCCTTAAGGTCGACCCGCCTTCCCTGTTTGCGAACCTCACCCCGGATTGCAAACCCGTCGCCACCAGGAGCAGACGGTACAGTGCCCAGGACCGGACCTTTATCAGGTCGGAGGTCCAGAGGCTGCTGAGGGAAGGGGTCATCGAAGCGAACAACAGTCCATGGAGAGCTCAAGTAGTGGTGGTAAAGATGGGGGCGAAACATAGGATGGTCATTGACTGCAGTCAGACCATCAACAGGTTTACGCAGCTGGATGCGTACCCTCTCCCCCGTATAGCCGACCTGGTGAACAGGATCGCGCAATACAAGGTTTTCTCCACGGTGGATCTCAAGTCTGCCTACCACCAGCTACCCCTCAGTAATGGTGACCGGTCACTGCCTTCGAAGCAGGCGGGCGGCTCTATCACTTTTTAATGGTTCCTTTCGGTGTCATGAACGGGGTCTCGGTCTTCCAGCGAGAGATGGACCGAATGGTTGACCGGTACGGCTTACGCGCAACGTTCCCGTATCTGGATAACGTCACCATCTGCGGCCATGACCAGCAGGACCACGACACCAACCTCTGCAAATTTCTCCAGACCGCGAAAATCCTTATCTGACATACAATAAGGATAAATGCGTGTTTAGCACCGACTGTCTAGCGATTCTAGGCTACATAGTGTGAAGTGGAGTCATAGGCCCCGACCCAGAGCACATGCGCCCCCTCATGGAGTTCCCCCTCCCTCACTGCCCCAAGGCCCTAAAACGCTGCCTCGGCTTCTTTAGCTATTATGCACAGTGGGTCCCCAATTACGCAGACAAGGCTCGACCCCTGATCCAGTCCACGACCTCCCCCCTGTCGACGGAGGCCCGTCAGGCCTTCAGCCGCATCAAAGCAGACATTGCAAAAGCCACGATGCGCGCCATCGACGAGACTCTCCCCTTCCAGGTCGAGAGCGATGCGTCCGACGTAGCTCTGGCGGCCACCCTCAATCAAGCGGGCAGGCCTGTGGCTTTCTTCTCCCGTACTCTCCATGCTTCTGAAATTCGCCACTCCTCGGTCGAAAAGGACGCCCAGGTCAAATTAGAAGCTGTGCGACACTGGAGGCATTACCTGGCCGGCAGGAGATTCACTCTCCTCATGGTCGGTTGCTTTCATGTTCGATAATGCACAGCGGGGCAAGATTAAGAACGACAAGATCTTGCGGTGGAGGATAGAACTCTCCACCTACAATTACGAGATCTTGTACCGTCCGGGGAAGCTGAACGAGCCTCCTGATGCCCTGTCCTGCGGCACTTGTGCCACCGCACAAGTGGATCGCCTCCGACCCCTCCACGAGGACCTCTGCCACCCGGGGGTCACTCGTTTTTTTCATTTTATCAAGACCCGCAACCTGCCCTACTCCATCGAGGAGGTCAGGACAGTCACCAGGGACTGCCAAATCTGCACGGAGTGCAAACCGCACTTCTAGCGGCCAGAGTGAGCGCACCTGATAAAGGCTTCCCGTCCCTTTGAACGCCTCAGCATGGATTTCAAAGGCCCCCTCCCCTCCACCGACCGCAACACGTACTTCCTTAACGTGATTGACGAGTACTCCCGATTCCCATTCGCCATCCCCTGCCCAGACATGACCACAACCACCGTCATCAAGGCCCTCCAGGGTATCTTTACACTGTTCGGTTTCCCCGCATACATTCACAGTGATAGGGGGTCCTCCTTTATGAGTGACGAACTGCGTCAATTTCTGCTCAGCAAGGGCATCGCCTCGAGCAGGACGACAAGTTACAACCCCCGGAGAAACGGGCAGGTAGAGAGGGAGAACAGAACAGTCTGGAAGACCGTCCTGCTGGCCCTACGGTCCAGGAATCGCCCAGTCTCCCGCTGGCAGGAAGCCCTCCACTCCATCATCCAGTCACTGCTCTGTACAACCACGAATCAGACACCTCACGAACATCTCCTTGTTTTCCCCAGGAAGTCCTCCTCCGGGACCTCGCTAGTGACACCCGGACCCATCCTGCTTCGGAAACATGTGACGGCGCACAAGTCGGACCCGTTGATCGAGAGGGTCCACCTGCTGCACGCCAACCCCCAGTACGCCTACGTAGCTTTCCCTGACGGCCGCCAAGACACGGTCTCCCTTCGGGACCTGGCGGCCGCCGGAGCCCCACGCGCACCCGCACCATTGCCCCCACCCTCCCCACAGCACCTAACTGGAGGGTCAGTACTCCCGCCGCTCCTGCCTAGGCCCGAACACACACTGACGCCCCCTACAGGTGCCTTCCCCCCCTGTCCCACCTTTTGCCCCAACAGCGCCGCCTAGGGGTGACGAAGCTGCCTGGGAGGACGACATCCCGTTCCCGGAGTCACAACCGCCGGTACCACCATCAGAATCACCACCGAAGCCCAGACGCTCCAGAAGGATGACCAGGCCACCCGATCGATTGATTGCTGCACTATGAACACTTTGTTATTACCCTCGACATCACAGTACCTCCATACCTGGTCATACCATGCGAAAGGCGACTATTAACGCTGGCCATCACCCCGCCTGGCTCTTTTTTAACATGGGTGAATGTGGTAATACCAGGTATTGCGGTACCTGAGAGGTGGATGACCATTGGTTAGACCCAGGAGTCTACCATTGGCTGATGTACATAGCTCCACCCTGAGAGGCGGAGTATAAGAACCGATGCCGTCCCAGCAGTCTTCACTTTCTGTATCGAATCTGCTGGGGAAGAGTTCTAGCAGATTAAAGCCTTCAGTTATGAATCACTTTGTCTTGAGAGTAATTGATTGCGCATCAGTAGGTTCTGTTGATATATTTAAATGGAGAGGAGTGGATGGAGGCTACAGTGCTGCATAAACAGCAACAGAGTTCGGTTAGACTGAATGGCTCTCTCTGTACATTGAATTCTTTAAAGTGTTAAGAACTAAATGGCCATATTACAAACCTGGTAGGGCGACATGGTGGCACAGTGGTAGCACTGCAGTCTCACGGCGCCAAGATCCCAGGTTTGATCCCGGCTCTGGGTCACTGTCCATGTGGAGTTTGCACATTTTCCCCGTGTTTGCATGGGTTTCGCCCCCACAATCCAAAGATGTGCAAGGTAGGTGGATTGAACATGCTAAATTGCCCCTTAATTGGAAAAAATGAATTGGGTACTCTAAATTTATTTGAAAAAATAATATTACAAACCTGATCTTCGAGAAATTTAAATAAAATAAGTAGCCAGACTGACTTTCCTTTGCCCAAGGAGGAAAATAATTAACAGGTCAGTTAACTGTATCCAATATAAGCATTTTGAATGTGTTAATTGCTGAAAGCTCAAAAAAATATCAGCTGTCTTATTAGAGGTGAAAATATTCACACGTAGGCCTGTTTGAGGATGTAAAGAAGCAGTTTATTATTTCAGATCTGGGAGAAAGATTTGGAGACTACGCAGTCTCGCAATCCTCTTTCTCACTTGAGCTGAGGTTCGCATTGGGTTAATATACAGATTCAAGGGGTGGAATTAGTTGTATTCTCATTTACATACAATCAATCAACTATATTCGCGTCACAATCTATTACATGCAGTCAATAAATTTTCTTAGCATCCCAGTTATCACATATATAGTTAAAGTGGGTGTTGTCTTACCCGCCCCTAACTTCATACAGAAGCCATTCAAAACTAACACAAGGATATGTCCTGTCTACAGCGGGGGACCTTGAACTTATGCATTACATTCCTTGTTCTGTGAAGCTGCTATCAGCAGCTGTTAAGATACTCCCTAGGTTCTCATGAGGTAGTTTACACAGTTTGTAACTTATTGTTCAGGAAAGTGGCTAGTTCGGCCATTTTGTGTCTTTAGTATTGCTTTAATAGCTAACAGCCATTTTGTGTCCTTTCTGACATTTACAAGCCTCGTGTATACACTATCTGTTTCTACAAATTGCCTCTTCTAAACAGGCATCTAAGCCAATGAGTACCTTTTGTCCCATCAGAAGTATTCAAAAGTAATATGGGGGCACAAATGTAGTTACAGAGCCACCTATAATTTATATCATAGTCCAGTATCAGAAAATGTCCCCGAACATGTCTCAACAGTAGATCTGCAAGTTATGCATAAGTTTGTAAAATAAATAAGAAATGTAGGATGTGCAGATAATACAAGTGGATCTGGGGAGAGGGTGGAGAAACATGTACAAAATTGATCAGTAGCTATTTCTCAGCAAGCATTCTGGACTCTCGCTAGGATCCCAGCAGCTTCTGTAACCTGTGCGAGTCCCAATGCTGCTACAGGTTTCTTTTGGCGCTCATTGTTTGGGTACCAAAAGGACCAGGGATGATATGAGTGAGGTGTGAGGCTGTAAACTCCCTCTGGTGCATCACTAGAAAGCTTATGGGGGACTGGATCTACTCCAGGTGTAGAACCATTTGGATAATTCCAGGGTGTTGGATGCACTGAGGCCTGGACACAATATTCTCCTTCATGTCCCATGCTGCATCTGGCAATTGAAGTCTCCATGATCAACAAAGCGGAACACTCTCTTCTTGGATAAAAATGCCAAGTGCTTCTTTCAACATACTGAGAAGGCAGGATTCCATTGTCTCCGTGATTGTCATTGGTGTGTGCAGTCCTTCCTGTATATCACGCCGAGGTGCAAATGGATGATCTGAGATTGGTTGTAACTGTTTAACTGGGTTTGAACACAGATACATAGTCAGACTTGACTTGAATATTTTATCAGAGCCTTTTACTGTAAGTTTTTTTTTTAAATATGGTTTCCGTCGAAGACCATTCATAATTGAGTTCTGTTGAAAGGCCTCAGACCTGCAACCTTAACTATTGTTTCTCTTTCCCAATCCAATCTATCTATTCTCCTAAACTCTGAGCATGCACCTTCCCCAAAACAACTTCCCATAGGTTTTAACATGATGAACCAAATCCCGCAAATAATTATGATACAACCTCTGTAGCTTGCTTTTAGGAAGCTTCTCTTCTAATTTAGAGTAGAATTTCTGGGGTTTAGAACAGGCAACTTCGTCTGCACAACAGCTTGACACTCTCTGAGAGAAAAATAATGATTGCAAACTGGGACTGGCTATGATCCAGGTCACTAAACTACTAGACTCCCTTTGCTTAGCAAAGTATTGGTTTCCCCCTACTACTAGTCAAATCTGCATCTCACAAGTACTCAGTACAGTCATATGTCTACCTTTACAATTCTTTACTTTTCATTTCATTCCAACTTCCTAACACTGACAAACCTGCTGAATATTTCTTGCATTTTCTGTTTTTATTGTCCACAATTGGGCACAGACTGGCATTTGGGAAATGAGCCAAAATAATTTGGATAAAGTTTGGGGTTAAAATATACTGCTGGGTGAGAGTGGAAGTGTCTATCACCCATGTGTTCTCAGTAATGTGGGCGGCACGGTAGCACAGTGGGTAGCACTGTTGCTTCACAGCTCCAGGGTCCCAGGTTGGATTCCCGGCTTGGGTCACTGTCTGTGTGGAGTCTGCACATTTTCCCTGTGTCTGCATGGGTTTCCTCCGGGTGCTCCGGTTTCCTCCCACAAGTCCCGAAAGACATACTGTGAGGTGAATTGTCACTCTGAATTCTCCCTCTGTGTACCCAAACAGGCGCCGGAATGTGGCGAATAGGCGCTATTCACAGTAACTTCATTGCAGTGTTAATGTAAGTCTACTTGTGACAATAAAGATTATTATTATGTATCAGATCTGAGTACTTAACACAGGTACTTCAAGAAAAAGGGATTTGCTTTCTAACTATTTTGTCTAATCTTTGTAGACACACAGAAAACACATCACTTAAATAAAAGCAAGGATCAAGGGCAGCATGGTGACATTGCTCCCTCACAGGCCAGGGACCCGGGTTCAATTCCAACCTTGAGCCTGTGTATTTGTCAACAAAATGATACTGCGAAATTAAACAATTGTTTGTGCTTCAAAGCTAAACCTTTGGATTTTTGTTTTCACTTTGTCCCAAGACGCTCTTGGCCAATGAAATAATATTTTGGGACAATTGCAACTGATGTTTTTGCTCACAGAACAGTAAATTGCTTTTGAACAGATCAGTCGAAGCTATGGGAGTGGGGTTAATAGTCTCTTCAGTATACCAAATGGACAATAAATTAACTCTTTGACTTGGGACCAGCTTCCCTGTATCCATGGAGGTGGAGAGAAATTTGATAACTGGATCATCATCAACCTTGCCTTCCTATTTTAAGTGTAGAGCTTTGCATAATGCCAGTAAGTCCAGTTTGCCATCCCAACATGTAAACCAGGGACCAGGAAATGAATTTTTGATCTAGCTTTGTAACACTGCTTTGATATTGGCCATTGAATCTGCATCGTATTCTCCAGAAAACAAGTGTGATGGGTCTGAACAAACTTTCTATATTTCCTGCTGTGTGTATGCAGGCAATGCATGCTGATTCGCTCATGTAAAAAAGGCATTTTAGAGGCTTTTTGGAATCAGAGACAGTCACAGCACACGATTATGCCATTCTGGTCATCAGGTATGTGCTAGTAGTTTGCTCCAAATCTAGGCCCGCCACTTTTGGGTGCTCCCATGTCTCAGAAAAAGAGTAATATTAAATTAGCGATTTGCCATTGGAAATTGTTTGTAGTCCCTTATTTAACAACAGTTTCCAGCACTGAATTGCACATTCTTACCACCCTTTGCATTTATTTTTGCCATTATTTTACATTTGCACTCATGGTGCCATCTTACCAACCGGTGACCATAATCTATCTTCAATTATCCTATTGATTGGGCTGAATGGCCTATTTCTACCTTGCATGATTCTAAAATTCATTGAAATTTTTTGACGTATTTATCACGCCATTCTTTAGCCTTCACAGCCTGAAAAAATGTCTGCCTTCTCAAGTCTCATCATCTCTCACCTTCTCACAACCTGGTGAATCGATGCCCCACCTCTTATATTTCTCACAATGTGCATGAAATACGAACTGCATCCTAACTTAAGGTTCTTTGCAAGTTCAATGTTACCTTCCTCCTTAAATATTGTCTGCCTCTAAATAGAGAAATGGACGGGATCCTGTGAAATGCAGAAATCACAACAGTTATATCAGTTAAACCAGATTTGATTTTGGGATTCAGTTGAAAGCTCCAGTTAAGCTGGCATCGTGCAAGGAAAGACAAAGATGCTTGGGGATAAACTATATGTTTGTTCATTAATCTATTGTGTATACTCATCACATATAGAAGACAGGGTTATGGCCCTGTGCGGAATGACCAACTCCAAACAGCCATAATTGCAGATATACGAATGACGTGCTTGTGTCCAGCTGGCCGAGAGCATTGGTGCACAACAGATTGATGGCTTGCGATTGATAGCTTCCATTTTCCCATGGGGCGCAAACTTTACTGCCTAACAAAATGAACTATTTTCAGTAAATGCAGGTTCTCGTTGCTAAAAGGCACTTCACTTCAACGATTGTGTTTGGAAAACAAAGGTAGTTTTAAGGGAATTGGATATGTATTGGTAAATATTAGAAATAAGGTATCAAATTAAGTGTGTTTAATTTAATGTTTCTGTGCCTGGAAGTGTAAAACCTAAAGTTATGTTAATGCTGGACAACGGTGTTTGTATGCGGAGGGGTTAGTTAAGTTCCAACTGTGTTCCTTTTGTTCTTAGAGGGGGCTACCGCATGAAGAGTAAATAAACCAGCAGTGAGTGCTTAGCAACTGGGGCCTTATAAGGTAGAAAAGCGTTTAAGTTTTAATTAAGCTAATTTATTTGCTGTTGGAGATAGAGAGAGATAAGGCAGCTCTCACATGCTCTGCCAGAAGCAGTTTGCTTAGAAGGCAAGAGAGAGCATCTCTCTTAGCTTTGGGGAAGAAAAGCCATAATAATGGCGAAGAAAACAATTGCAGAGATCTGAAGAGCAGCTAGTTAAGGAAGTTAGAGAAATAAAGAGAGGTTTCCAAGAAGTCTGAGGTTAAAGGTACCAGAACAGATAACTGTTCAGTAAAAAGATAGACAGAGCTGAGAAGAAGGCTGAGATGCCAGAAAGGTATCTGAAATGATTTTCAGGTTTGAGATTTTACTACAGCCTGTGGAACATGAGTTAGAATTAGTTTGCAAATCGGTGGCTGGATCTCGGAGTTTGTGTCAAAGCAGTTAAAACAATGGAGAATCTAAAGGGGGTTGTGTAAGTTCCTCGACTGAATTCACAGTTAAAAGTGGAGTGCAAGCTTGGGTTGAAAGAGTTATTTGTAAAACCTGGACTGGATTTTGGAATGTGAACCGCAAAGGGAAGGTATTATTATGAGAGAAGGTTTTGAAGTATGATTTTGGGAGTAGAATTTGGAAACTCTCATGTGATCATCATCTGAGGGGGATACTGAGGAGGCATCTGCACACATTCACTCAGAGTGGAGAGTGTACTTTCCCACAGTCATCTTCTGTGCTTAAAAGGGATTTTGTGATAACGAGACCATTGTAGATTAAGATGCACTTTGTAATCAGTGTTAATCCAAAACCCTGTGTGTAATTGTTAAACTAGGGGTGAGTAAAGGCATATTGTACCACAATCCAAATTATTCATGCCTAATAATTTTTTTTTCTAGTTGTTCAAAATAATTAGTGATCCTGTGACGCTGTTCCTCCACATTTTATTGAAAAAATAAAAGTTACATTAACTGGCATAGTATCAATTGGCAAATTCACTATTCCATTGAGCATTTGTTACGAGGAGAGCTTTCTCCACAGTGCGCACTTTGTAACTGTCTGCAATGGAAGCCTTTGTGCAACAGAATTTTTTTTACAATGTTTCCAGTTACTTTTTTCCTTCCTTTCTCCTCTCTTTTTGGCTTTGGTGCTTAACGTTGCCCAGCTGTTGTTATTTGTCTATTATCGATCTGGACACCTCGGTCTGCAAGTAACAGAGATTGATTTGTGTTTCGCTTAATCATTTTTTGCAGAAATAGAGCTTTGCTTCCACACAGCACACCCTGCTCCAAAATTCAAGTGTAATCAGTAAATGTATTCACTTGGAGAAACATGAAAGTAGCTTTCAGCCCTGGGGTGGGGGGGGGGGGACTTCGGGCAGAAAGCTGGAGAAGCAACTTATGGCGCTCGCCCAAGTTTCGGCAGATTTCCAGAATCACGGTGAGTTGCTGTGCTGTTCGGGCGCTCACAGACATCGTGCTGATTGGAGGTGGGAATTCAGCAGCTCCATTGCAAAGCTTAATTGGAAACTTTCCACAGGATAGGGGAGGGAAGGTGGTGCGGCTAGGCCAGCAGAACATCCTGGCCAGGCAAAATTCTTAGTAACCCCCAAAATGGTGTTCCTCCAAAGCAGCTTTTGGTATTTGTTTGAAGGACCACCTGCTACCAATAATGAGCATGTAGTGTAAATATTTTGCCCAGTATAACTTCAAAACTGCAGCAGGATTCTTCAACCTTATTTCAAATGATGTGTTCACTGAAGTGAACTGCGCTGCTGGAGAACTCTAGGAAAACAGTTGGGACCATTCTCGGAGCAGGAATGGGGCAGACAGTGGTGAACTGACCTTTTTATTCCATTGCGTAGATGCCATTCAGCTCGGCCTAATATGTTGCACATTGCTGTATTATCATTCCAGGAATACATTTCAGACCTTTATTCGATTACCATCTCATTAAAAGAAGGAAATCCAATGTAATGCGAGATTTCCTCCTCTTAAGTTCCCCGCCAAACATTGGTCTGACCGCAAGTCCTCACGATCCCTACCATGGGTAGGGCAAAGAGGCAGGTCGACAATCCATCCCCAGAAGAATAGGGGGCAAACTCCGTTCTATTGACACCAATCTGATCAACACAGGCTGTCCAGTCAACTGAACCAACTGCTGTCCCCCCAGCCCCGGAGTCCAAGTTGCTATGGCAACATGTACTCTTTCCTTGCATGTTGTGGCCCAGAATTATGAATACTGATGGTTGAAGCTCTTTCCACCACATCACAGGCCAGAAATCTCTCCACCGTTACTGCCTGATATTGATGCAAAAGGATTTGCAGATTGATACTCAACTGCTTTGGCTGCATAATGAACTCACCTTCCGTGGCCATCAAGTCCTGGAGTGGGCCTTGAACCCAGAACTTCTGTCTCAGAGGCAGGGACGCATCATAAGACCTCCAAGGTGCGCTTTATAAAGATTATTTTCCTGACAAAATAAATTATTCCCCGCCTTCATTCGGTCTATCATTGACATCTTTCCTGCCGAAAGCCTGTGTGCCAACCAATTGGGTCGATGCATCAGCCATGTGACTGGCTGCCAGAAGCCTAGAGGCCTCCCCTCAGGATAATTCAGATGAAGAATTGCATCTTGTTCCCTCCCTGGCTCTGAACATTTGTGCTGCCTAATGTTCAGCATCATTTTTCTCAAGGACGGTCATATTATCACTGTATGTTTAATGAGAAACATGTTTTCCTGATTTATTTTACAATCAAATCGAAGTGTGAGATCATCTGGAAACTCGCACTCTGTTTTCTTTTGTCAAGGGTATCTGGTACATCAGTATACTAATTCTCCCAATGCCCACATCTAAATAATCTTTGTGCATCTTGCCTGAGGCCAGTTAAAATGTCTGAAAGCCTGACAGAAAATGGTTGCCTGTTGCTACCTCAGGTGAAGCATTTCTATTCCTTGGATCCAAGTTGCATCTTTGGTGCTTCATGATCAAATGTCTATTATAGTTTGTGCATATCTTAACATATTTTTCAGTGCCTTAACACTCAGCTGTGCTGCTTTGCAGTCAATAGTTGGAACCCCATTAAGATACCGCCTTCCGATAATATTCATTACCAACTTTGTAACTGATACAGCTCCAAGTCTGTGGCAAGTTGTCATCTCTGCGTGAGGGTGAATGGGAATGGGGGAAAGGGAAGAGGTCAGGTGGAAACGAATTTGCGTTAAATTTAGATGTAAAATAGAGAGTGGAAGTGTGAAGCTCGAGACTGCGAATTAAACAAAGTGGAAAGTCACAATGGTAGCATGGAAAAGATTGAAATAAACTATCACTTTAAAAGGGAAAAAGTTTCTGTCTCATTGCTCAGTACAGGGAAGTCTAAAAAGATGCCAGACAAGGTTGTGTATTGACATATCATTTAGACTTACAGGGATAGGTCTTGTCGGAAACCACATTGACAGAATCGCTAATAACTTGGCATCTCTATTAAAGAGTGTGACAACCTTTTCGGGTAAAATGCAATCTGGATTTTTGCAGCTTTGTGAATTTAAAGTGTACTTGATGAATATGGTTAAACTGCAAGTTCAGCTATTTTCTGCCCAAGGCATCCGGCCTTATGATGGTCACTTTACAGTTCTCTGTTTTCTCAGCCAAGTGACTTTATGCAGAACAATACTTTCCACTGTACCTTGGTACACGTAAAAATAAATCTAAATCTAAATCTTTCCCCCCACTGCGTCTTCTCATTTTCTATTGACGGGATCAAGTCATGCTGGCAGCCCAAGTTGGCGTGGGTTAACCATGGAGGGAATCACATTACAACGCTCAAAGGGTGTCAGCACATGGGCATTTTCAGTACTCCTCATTCATCAGGAGCAGGAGCTCTGACTGAGTTTTTTCCACCTTCCTTGACCAGTGGCAGTTTGGTCAACTGCAGTACCTTGACTGTTAATCAAGGTAACAGTTTGAGATTCTGAGATTCAACACAAATGAGAACCACATAGAAATTACAGCACAGAAACAAGGCATTCCTTCCAACAGGTCTGTGCTGGTGTTGATGACATGACCCGCCTGCCACCTTACTTCATCTTATTCTATTAACATAACGTCCTATTCCTTTCTCTCTCATCTACTTACCTGGCTTCCCCTCAAATGCATCTCTGCAATTTGCCTCAACGATCCCATGTGGTCGTGAGATGCACACTCTCTCAACTCTCTCAGAAAAGATATTTTTCCTGAATTCCTCATTGGATTTACCCATACATTAATGGTGCCTAGGTTTGGATTCCCCTACAAGTGGAAACACCGGACTCAATTCTCCACTTTGCACTACCGGTAGCGGAGTTACCGGTGAGGCGGAGAATCCAGCGTCGGGGAGGAAACTGGTTCAGTGCCAGGCACCAATCTGTTTCCAATTCTCTGCCCTCCCCACCCCACTGGTGGCTGGATCGAGGTTCGGTCTGGGCACCAAGTTCTCCGGACCCACGTGATTCTCTGGTCCTCTGTGCCGAGAATCACATGGGCAAGAATTACTACAGGTATGGACAAGCATGGCCCTGACGTGATGGACCTCTTAGTGGTCCAAATGGGTAACTCCTGAAGGGAATTTCCTCAAAAGTCCATCCGAGGGCCACCCCCCCGTGCTCACCCCGCCCCCCACCCCCCTCCAAAGACCCCCGAGAAAAGAGACCCCTGTCAGGAAGCCTCCCAGAAGAGAGACCCCTATCTGGAAGCCAGAGAGCAGTCCAGACAGAGGCAGTGAAAGAAAACACTGTTGTAACACTCACCTGGGCAATACACCTCCTGGCTCAAACACAGGAAGCAGCACCTGTCAATTCCTGGAAAGTGAAAACATGACAGCCGTGCGTAAGTCCTCTCAGGTCCTTGAGCTACAACTCATTCATTCATTTCCCTTACTAGGCTGTGATTGACAGCTTCCTCACCACACACAGCTGTCATCCTTGTTCCATTCATCTTCCTTCACGGTTGAGTAAATCTGAAATGCTCTAACATCATCCACTGCAAAGAGAATTAAGTGTTGTCAATTTCCAGCTGACCACTTCAAAAGCACTCGAGCGTGAAGGGTGGTGATTTGAATACACTTAACTGTCAATCATACCCCACTAAAGAAAATGAAGGACTTTCTCTGACATCATCTGATGGGGTCCAATACAATATCATAAGGCAATTTTTGGATTGGGGAGGTGATTGCGGCGCTCTCCACAGTTTGCACAGGGGATGTCATGTCTTGCTTTTCTCTTTCATCTCCTTCCCTGTTTTACTGAAAAAAGGTTTGGTATAAAAGTTTGCCAGTTACCTTGGTTATGTGACAACAAAAGTAGGAGGGAATCTTATAGCCGCCCTTGTCAAAATCTCTTGTGCTGTTAGCTATGAGGAGAGGTTGGACAAACTTGGATTGTTTTCACTGGAATGACAGAGGTTGAGGGGCAACCTGATAGAAGGCTACAAAATTGTGAGTGGCTAGGACAGAGTGGATAGTCAGATGCTTTTTCCCAGGGTGGAAAAGTCGATTACTAGTTTTAAGACAAGGGGCAAAGTTTAGAGGAGATGTGCGAGGCAAGTTTTTTACACAGAGGGTGGTGAGTGCCTGGAATGCGCTGCCGAGGGAGGTGGTGGAAGCAGACATGATAGCGGACGCTTAAGAGGCATCTTGACAAATAAATAAGATAGGAATAGAGGGATATGGACCCCAGAAGTGCAGAAACCTTTAGTTGAGGCAGGCATCATAATCAGCCCTGGCTTGGTACGCCAGAGGGCCTGTTCCTGTGCTGTAATGTTCTTTGTTCTTTAAATGAATGGCTTGCAGCTCAAGGATTTGAGGGGTTTATATATAGCTCACTGCTTTCTCTTTCCAGAAATTGACACGTTATGCTTCCTCTGTCTGAGCCAGCAGACGTATTCCTTTTGGAGGGTTGGTGCAGACTTGATGGGTCAAATAGACACCTTCTGGCTTCTTTGTTTCTATGATTAAAGAAAAACCTTTCTGGAAAGTGGCCCCCTGTTTCAAAGCAACATATTATTCTTCTCTTGGCTTTTGTTTAGTCTTCATGCTGCAACCCTCTCTAAGCACAATGTAAACACTGTTGGAATTGAAACCAATCCTCACATATGGCTTTCATAGAATTTATCATAGAATTTACAGTGCAGAAGGAGGCCATTCGGTCCATCGAGTCTGCACCAGCCCTTGGAAAGAGCACCCTACCCAAACCCATGACTCCACCATATCCCCTTAACCCAGTAACCCTACCATTTTGGACACTAAGGGCAATTTATCATGGCCATTCCATCTAACCTGCACATCTTTGGACTGTGGGAGGAAACCGGAGCACCCGGAGGAAACCCGCGCACACACGGGGAGAACATGCAGACTCCACAGAGACAGTGACCCAAGCCGGCAATCGAACCTGGGACCCTGGAGCTGTGAAGCAACTGTGCTAACCACTGTGCTACCATGCTGCCTGCACGATTGTCCAACATGAATCTAACTATAGGCTTTACCTTTCCAGGCATTAAATTCAACCCACTTAAAACTGTAGCTTATTTCTAATTTTTACCAAAACAGATATCAATCCCTTAAAAACGAAACTTTGTTTTCCTAACACATGTGGGAACCTGCTGGTAAATTTAATCTTGCCTATCAATTGGGGCGAGATTACAATACTGGTAATAAGAGGCCTTAATCTTTGTCATTTTCTAAAACTGCAATTCCTCGCAGTTGTTGGAGAACTATTTTATTCTGAAAGATACAACGGTGTTAAAAGAGCCGTCTTTATTATGTATTCATATATTATAGTATTGCATCCATTTAAAACATATTCCCATTAATGTAATATACGGATGGTAAAACAAGCAGTAAGGAAGTCATAGGTTATACAAAGCAAATAGGAAATGATTATGTGTACAAAGCACTGCTCCATCCTCACTTTCAGTGCTGTGTATATTGCAGGTGATATTCCACAGTCTGACATACTGGAAGGAATACAACAGGGGCAATAAGCTTATTGTGATAGAAACATGCTTTCTGTCAAATAAATATTAATCCACTGGCTGAAACACGAATTGAACTTGTAAACATAATTTTTTTAAAACAGAGACTAAATGCAACTTGACCTTTCAGTCTTGAGGGGCTGTTTAGCACAGGGCTAAATCACTGGCTTTGAAAGCAGACCAAGACAGGCCAGCAGCACGGTTCAATTCCCGTAACAGCCTCCCCGAACAGGCGCCGGAATGTGGCGACTAGGGGCTTTTCACAGTAACTTCATTTGAAGCCTACTTGTGACAATAAGCAATTTTCATTTTCAGATGGATACCCTAATGTGCATTACTGTACGTTCCACATGCAGAGTCCACTGAAAGAAGCAGTCCATATCCAAATGCAGCAAGACCTGGATGATATCCAGGCTTGGGCTGACAAATGACAAATTGCATTCGCGCCACACAAGTGCCAGGCAATGACCATCTCCTACAATAGAGGATCTAACCACTGCCCCTTGGCATTCAGCATTACCATCGCACAATCCCCCCACAATAAATATCCTGGGGGTTACCATTGAGATCAGAAACTGAACTGAACTAGTCATATTAAAACTGTGGCTACCAAGAAAGGTCAAAGGCTAGAAGTCCTATGGTGAGTAACTCACCTCCTGACACCCCCCCCCTACCTACCTCCAACCCCCCACCCCCCCTCCCCGAAGCCTGTCCACCATCTTTAAGCCACAAGTGGAATACTCTCATTTGCCTGGCTGAATGCTGCTCCAACAACACTCAACAAGCTCAACATCATCCAGGATAAAGCAGCCTGCTTGATTGCTCCCCCTTCCACAAGCATTCAGAACCTGCACCACCGATGAACAGGGGCAGCCATGTGAACCATCTACAAGATGCTCTGCAGTAACACACCAAGATTCCTTAGACAGCACCTTCCAAACCCACGACAACTACCAGCAAAAAGGACAAGAGCAGCAGATACCTGGGAATCCCACCACCTTGGAGCTTCCCCCCCAAGTCAGCTTGACTTGGAAATATATCACCGTTCCTTCACTGTCGCTGGGGCAAAATCCTAGAACTCCCTTCCTAACAGCACAGTGTTACCTACACGTTAGGGACTGCAGCGGTTCAAGAAGGAAACTCACCACCACCTTCTACGGGCAACTAGGGATGGGCAATAAATGTTGGCCTAACCAGCGTTGCCCACATCCCTTAAAATGAATTTTAAAAAGACAATGGCGGGATTCTCCTCTAGCGGGATGCTCTATTTTGCCGGCGCTGGGAGTTTCCTGACGGCGTGGGGCTGCCCCAAAATGGGAAACCCCATTGACCGGCCGGCGTAACAGAGAATCCGCCGGCGGGTCGGGGCAGAAATGTGGTGCGGCGGGGCGGAGAATCCAGCTCAGCATGTTTGCAAAGCAAAGACAATGACCTGGATGATGTGGCAGACCTACATCCGTGGGGCAGCACAGTAGCATTGTGGATAGCACAATTGCTTCACAGCTCCAGGGTCCCAGGTTCGATTCCGGCTTGGGTGACTGTCTGTGCGGAGTCTGCACTTCCTCCCCGTGTGTGCGCGGGTTTCCTCCAGGTGCTCCGGTTTCCTCCCACAGTCCAAAGATGTGCAGGTTAGGTGGATTGGCCATGATAAATTGCCCTTAGTGTCCAAAATTGCCCTTAGTGTTGGGTGGGGTTACTGGGTTATGGGGATAGGGTGGAGCTGTTAACCTTGGGTGGGGTGCTCTTTCCAAGAGCCAGTGCAGACTCGATGGGCCGAATGGCCTCCTTCTGCACTGTAAATTCTATGATCTACTGTCCCCTTGGCAAGATACTAAGGCAAACACATTGACATATTTATCTGTTGGGCATGAACCATTAAGCTAATCATTTGGACAATGGTTCAGAGAAATTCCCAGACGTGATCTAATCAATTTACTTTTGGAATACACTGGCAAAGACCATATTTTGATCCAATAGGCATTTGGAGAAGTGTGTTTTGTGCAAACTGGGCTATTGAAAGCACAACAAACATAAAGCATGCAAGACTTCTGATCTCTTGGGATCCAAGTGAGGTTTAGATTGGTCATTCCTAGTCCTGTATTCCTTGAGAAACTCGGAGCAGGGAGTGATCTAATTGAAGTATGTTTGATCATTTATCCAAAGTAACCAGGGCCTATTGAAGTCTTCTCAATTGTCTTCAGGAGTTATGGAGAAATTTCTCAGTTTATCCAAGAATTGGCTGAATATTATTTTCCTTTTGCCTCTCTACCTCCTGAGGGGTCAGAATTGCCGGTGATTGATGTGTAGTACATGTAGTCACACTACATCATGGAGCAATAATGGGCCTGATTGTCCTTTGTCGTCTTTTTTCTGTGTTCTTGCGCCATGAGATTTCAGTGGGTGTCGATATGTAACCTCATTTTCCTGATTCTGCAGGACAATTTGTACCTCTGCTGCGTCCTCTAGCAACGCTACACAGTTTACCTGTCGGTACAGAATAATTGCAATATTTAATTGGGAATCACGAAAGTGATTACGATTTCTCATTACCAATTTTCATGGGACAGTGCATCTAATAATGAACTCTCTGGCGCCTGAAGAGTGGAGATTTATCAGTGCTGTCAGTACTAGTTAATAATAATAAGCTAAATAATCAGCTTTGCAATAATTCTTGAGTGGAATAACCGCAGAGTTGCTTCAAAACATGAAATCCCAAATCTAAAAATTGCAATGGGCAGGGGGGGGGCGGGGAGGTGCTGATGTTATGGTACAATTCTATCATCTGAAGGTTGACTTCAAAGGAAGCAAAGAGCAAGCAGATAAACATACTCTGATGGACACAATAACCTACAAATAAAATGAGTGAAAATTATCTCAACACAGTTCCTATTTGATATGGATCCAGAGCAAAAAACTACTTGGAATTAATTCGAAATGAACAATAACAGTGTTCCATCTGTTGTGTAAAATGGCTTCTGCCTCAACCCTTTGACCAAAGGTTACCTCAGAAGTCACATGACCACGGCAAACCACAATATTCAAAAGTTCACAAAAGCTTTTCTCCAATCAATTAATCAAAGAGACAAAAAGGAGATTGAGTTGTGATTTCCAAGCATCAAGCAGGCCTTGAAGTTGTGATGATGTGGAGATGCCGGCATTGGACTGGAGTGAGCACAGTAAGAAGTCTTACAACACCAAGTTAAAGTCCAACAGGTTTGTTTCAAATCACTAGCTTTCGGAGCACTGCTCCTTCGTCAGGTAAATGAAGAGGTGGGTTCCAGCTTCTTTCACTCCCTGAACTCCCGGGTCTTCTGACACTACAAAGATCGCTATCACTGGACTCGGCACCACCCGTGTACCTAGCACCTTGGACATTGTCTTGGCAAACCCCTGCCAGAATCCTCCAAGCTTTGGGCATGCCCAAAACATGTGGACATGGTTTGCTGGGCTTCCCGCACACCTCGCACATCTATCTTCTACCCCGAAAAACTTGCACATCCTCACCGCCATCATGTGTGCCCGGTGTACCACTTTAAACTGTATTAAACGGAGCCTGGCACATGATGAGAGGGAATTAACCTTGCTGAGGGCGTCTGCCCACAGCCCCGCCTCTCACTCCCCACTTAGCTCCTCCTCCCACTTGCCCTTCAGTTCCTCCACCGGGGTCTCCTCTGCCTCCAACAACTCCTGATAGATATCCGACATCTTCCTCTCCCCCACCAGAGACTACTCTGTCCTGTATCCCCCGTGGCGGCATCAGCGGGAAAGCCAACACCTGTTTCCTCAGAAAGTCCCGGACTTGTAAATATCTGAAACCATTTCCTGGCGGCAGCTTGAGATTGTCCTCCAGCGCCTTCAGACTGGGAAGACTCCCGTCTATGAATAAATCTCCCATCCGACTAATTCCTGCTCTCTGCCAACTTCGGAACCCGCCATCTATCCTGCCCGGCACAGGGTCTTGACTGACGCACCCTCCACCTTCTTATACATCCTCCATTGCCCCCAGATGCCACCACCACCATCGGGCTAGTGGAGTAACGGGCCGGCGAGAACGGCAGAGGTGCCGTTACCAGTGCTCCCAAACTGGTGCCTTTGCAGGACGCCACCTCCATCCGCTCCCATGCCGACCCCTCCCCCATTACCCACTTCCTAATCATTGCTATATTCGCCACCCAGTAATAGTTGCAGACGTTCGGCAGCGCCAACCCACCTTCCCCCCGACCGCACGCCAACATTTTCTTCACCCGCGGGGTATTATTCGCCCATTCAAAGCCCAAAATAATCTTATTCACCTGCTTGAAAAAGGCCTTAGGGATGAAGATGGGGAGGCACTGGAAGACAAACAAAAATCTGGGGAGGACCGTCATTTTCACGGTCTGTACCCTGACTGCCAACGATAACGGAAGCATATCCCATCTTAAGTCCCCCTCCTTTTGCTCCACCAGCCGGGTTAGGTTGAGTCTGTGTAATGCCTCCCATTTCCGAGCCACCTGTATTCCCTGGTAGTGAAAGATCCTCTCTACCATCCTGAGTGGCAGCTCCTTCAGTCTCCTCTCCTGCCCCCTTCCCTGGATCACAAACAATTCACTTTTTCCCATGTTCAATTTGTACCCCGAGAACCTGCAAAATTCCCCCAAGATCTGCATAACCTCCCCCAACCCCTCCACCGGGTCCGAGATGTATAAGAGCAGATCTTCTGCGTGCAGCGAAACCCGGTGCTCAACCCCACCCCGAGCCACCCCTGCCACGTCCTTGATGCTCTCAGCGCCATGGCCAGCGGCTCTATAGCCAGAGCGAACAGCAACGGGGAGAGGGGACACCCCTGCCTCGTCCCTCGATGTACCTTAAAGTACCCTGACCTCAGCCGGTTCGTGCACACACTCGCTACCGGCACCTGGTAGAGAAATCGCACCCAGTCGATGAAGTCCTCACCAAACCCAAACCTTCCCAGCATCTCCCAAAGATACTCCCACTCCACCCGTGTCCATCGCAACCACCACCTCTGCCTCCTCTCCTTCTGAGGGCATCATAATCACATTCAAAAGCCTCCGAACGTTAGCATTGAGCTGTCTACCCTTAACAAATCTGGTTTGGTCCTCCCCTATCACCCCCGGGACACAGTCTTCTATCCTAGTGGCCAAAATCTTAGCCAGCAGCTTGGCATCTACGTTCAAAAGCGAGATCGGCATATATGACCCACATTGCTCCGGGTCCTTTTCTCGTTTAAGGATGAGCGAGATCGAGGCCTGCAACATCGTTGGGGGGAGAATGCCCCTCTCTTTAGCCTCATTAAAGGTCCTCATCAGCAGTGGGCACAACACCTCTGAGAACTTCTTATAGAATTCTACCGGGTAATGGTTCGGCCCCGGAGCCTTGCCCGTCTGCATGCACTCCAGATCTTTAACAATATCCTCTGCTTCAATCGGGGCCCCTAGACCCTCAACCAGGTCCTCCTCCACCCTCGGAAACCTCAACTGATCAAGGAACTTCCTCATCCCTTCTACTCCAGGAGGGGGTTCCGACTCATATAATTTGCTATAAAATTCTTTAAAAATGTTGTCCCCCCTGGGTCCAAGACCATGTTGCCCTCCCTATTCCTTACTCCCCCAATCTCCCTGGCCACTACTCTCTTCCTAAGCTGGTGCGCCAACATCCCCGTATTCGTAGACCGCCCCCTTGCCGTCCTCAACTGCTCCACCGCCCTCCCCGTGGTAAACAACTCAAATTCTACGTGGGGTTTCCGACGCTCCCTCAGGAGCCCCGCGTCTGGGGCCTTCGCATATGTCCTATCCACTCGAAGTATATCCTCCACTAATCTTTCCCTCTCTGCTCGTTCCACCTTTTCTGTATGGGACCGAAGCGAAATTAGTTCCCCTCTTTCAACTGCTTTCAGAGCCTCCCAAACCACCGCTGCTGATACCTCACCCGTATCATTTGTATCCAGGTAATTCTGAATGGACTTACTCACCCGTCTGCTAACAACCCCACATCCAGCCTCCACAGCGGGCGCTGCCCTCCTCACTCAACCGCAAATCCACCCAATGCGGGGCATGATCAGAGACTGCAATCGCTGAATATTCCGTCCCCGCCACCTTCGGAATTAACGCCTTGCTAAGAACAAAAAAATGAATGCGGGAGTAAACTTTCTGGACATGAGAAAAAAACAAAAACTCCTTCCCCTCGGCCGTCCACGGGTCTACCACCCCCCCCCCCCCCCATCTGCTCCATAAAACCCCTCAACTCCTTCGCCGCGGCAGGCCTCCTTCCAGTCCTGGATTTTGACCAGTCCAGATCGGGATCAATGACCGTGTTAAATTCTCCCCCCATGATCAAGCCATGAGAATCTAGGTCCAGGATCTTACCTAACACCCGTCTCATAAATCCCACATCGTCCCAGTTCAGAGCGTATACGTTTACAAGCACCACCCGTACACCCTCCAGCTTCCCACTCACCATAATATGTCTATCCCCCTTATCTGCCACAATTCTTCCAGCCTCAAACGCCACCCGTTTGCTGATCAATATTGCTACCCCCCTGGTCTTTGAGTCCAGCCCAGAGTGGAACACCTGACCAACCCACCCCTTTCTCAATCTCGTCCGATCAATAATCTTTAGATGTGTCTCCTGAAGCATTGCTACGCCTGTCTTCAGCCCCTTTAAATGCACGAAAACGCGATCCCTTTTGACCGGCCCATTTAAACCCCTTACATTCCACGGAATCAGCCTGGACGGGGGGCTGCCACCCCCCCCCAGCCCCCGTTACTGGTGCCAAACAGTCCGGCTCCCTATTGTTCGAACCCCTCTCCCGACATGCATAAACCATTCAACAACATCGCAGTCCTCAGTAAGTAAAAAACCTCAAGTAAAAGAAATTAACATAAACCAATGCAGAAAACAATCGCAGAAAACAATCGCTTGGAACCAAACCCACCCTCCCACCGAATAGCACCAACTTCGGGGCTCCCCTCCCCCCTCCGCATCCAATCTCTCCACAAACAAAGCACCCTCAAACCACCACCCCAGCCCCATACTTAACCCAGAACCACATACAGTCTTATTTAAACCGATACAAGAATTACAAAAATAACAAACCCCCGCCACATAATTCCTTCAAGACTTAAGTGTCCTTTAAGATGCTTCCAACTTCTTTTCTTTGATAAAAGACCATACATTGTCCGGTGCCTCAAAGTAAAAGTGCCGGTCTTCGTGCGTAACCCACAACCGCGCTGGATACAGCATCCCAAATTTCACCCCCTTCATGAAGAGGATCGCCTTCACCCGGTTAAACTCAGCACGTCTCTTGGCCAGCTCCGCTCCCAGGCCCTGATAGATGCGCACCTCGCTGTTCTCCCATCTGCTGCTCCGCTCCTTCTTGCCCCACCGCAAGACGAGCTCTTTGTCCGAAAAACGGTGGAAACGCACCACCATGGCCCTCGGCGGGTCATTCGCCTTAGGCTTCCTTGCGAGGGCTCGATGCGCTCCGTCCACTTCCAGGGGCCGAGAAAACGCCCCGGGCCCCATCAGCGTCTCCAGCATGCTCGCCACGCATGCTCCCGCATTCGACCCCTCAATTCCTTCGGGGAGGCCAACAATCCTTAAGTTCTGCCTCCTGGACCTGTTCTCCAGATCCTCCAACTTCTTCTGCATTCTCTTGTGGCGCTCATCCAACACCTCCACCTTGTGCTCCAGCATGGTTAGATAGTCCTCCTAGCTAGAGAAACTTCTGCTCAATTTCTTGTGTCGCTTTCCCTTGGGCCGCCTGATTCAATACCATTTGATCGATCGCAGCCTTGATTGGGTCCAACGTTTCCTTTTTCAGCTCAGCGAAACAATCCATAAAGAACTTCATCAGTTGTCCCTTAGACCACTGAGCCACCGCTCCCTGGTCCAGACCCTCCGCCATGCTGCGGTCCCAGCTCCGACTGCTTCACTCTATCCAGGCTGAGTCTTTTCACACGGCCACTTCTAGTCCAATTAGCCATACATCGGAGGGGGAATCCTTCTTAATATCGTCCACTACACCGATCTATCCCCTAAAGTCCAAGAAAAGTCGGAAAAAAGGTCTGAAAGTCCGTTTCAGGCAGGAGCTATCGAATGTACGACCTACGCGGGTGGTGCTGAGTCCAGAGATGGCGATCTTTGGAGTGTCAGAAGACCCGGGAGTTCAGGGAGTGAAAGAAGCTGGAACCCACCTCTTCATTCACCTGAAGAAGAAGCAGTGCTCCGAAAGCTAGTGATTTGAAACAAACCTGTTGAACTTTAACCTGGTGTTGTGAGACTTTTTATTGAGGTTGTGAGCCAGGCATATTATCACAGTTCCAGAGAGGCTTAATCTACATCAAACCTCTGGTAAACCATAATGCTGAGGAAGACAGTGGAACAGAATTCCCTTTGTGCACAAAACAAACAGATGTTGAGAAAATATTACTTTAATTCATTAGTTTGAATTTCTGTGGCTTGTTAAGCAGAGTTTGTTTTGTACTGCACTTTCCCATTATTGGGAGTAACTGAAAGGGCAATTGCTTTAAATGCATTTCTGTGACATTGCGGTAAAAAGGAAATGGAAATCCTTTACCACGGCTTACTGTTATTTCCCAGTGGTTTGTGATGTTATCCTCTGCATTTCTACCTATAAAGAGATCAAAAAACATGTGCCACATTTGTTTTGTGCCCAATCTTGAAATTATTTCGCAAGATACCAGCCTATTCTTTCTCCTTCAAACATGTATCTTCAAACTATCACTTCTTCAGCTAAGCCCCAATTTCCATATTTGGATGAGCTTAACTTGGTTTTCACAATTTCAAGCTGAGGGATGCATCTGACCATTAATAGCAGCTCAAAGCTGAAAATAAGTAGGGTACAGAGAGAGTGTTCACCAAGTTCATACGTTCAATTGTTCTGTCACATCATGTCAAAGCTGCCAAATAACTGTCAGAGCTGTCAAAGACCTTTCAAAGGATATGAGGTGAGGTGGCACGGAGGTGGACAGGACAAAGAGTGGTAGGTGGGGATGTGGGTTTGCATGAGTTGGCAGTAAGTTGGCAGAGGGGAAATAAGGGCCCATGGGCATGTGGGGGGGGCATAACAGCTATGAGAGGTCATGGAAGAAGTGGGAGCATTGGCGTTATGAGAGGCTACGGGGGTTCGGTAGAGGAGCATGCCTTAGCATGACAGGACATGAAGTGGGTAGAGGGGAATTTGTTGGCATGGAAGATATGAGGGGCCATAGGCATGTATGGGGCATAGATGTGCGTGGGAAGGCTGGAGTGCTGTCTTGTCTGTTCCAATATTTTCTGTCATTAATCCAACAAAGCACTGGAGTGCAGAGGTAGGCCTTCCACCCAGCCTGCCTCTGGACGTAGCTGTCTCCGCACTCATTCCTGACTTCTAATCTATTGGGTTTTGATGCTGAGACCATCCTGAACACCAGCTTGTTGGTTCTGTCACAAGAGAACTAACCCCTTGATTCAACATAGAGTCAATTTCCTCCTTTCCCTTTGGTAATAGTGGATGCAGACATTTTTCTGGGTGCAAACAGGCACTCTGGCTTTGATTCTGGACAGAGTGATGTGGTACACTGCCTTAAGATTTCCCAGACCTGTGAACAGCTGCGGAAATTCAGCTCTGAAGTTGTTAGCCTAATCATTTAACCTTTTCAGTTATTCCACTCCAAAAATCAGATGTAAATTGGTACAGATTTCCCGCTGAAGAGTGATCAGCTCCAATTCAGGATCACATACAAGGTTTCAGTGGCTTTTCGCTGTCTATATTGAAGGGGTGTTGTCCTATGACCTTGAATTCTATACCTGCTAGCTCATGTTGTTTTCTTTGCATGACGGTGGAAGAGAATATTTCTCCAACCACTGCATTGGAAAAAACTGAAACTGCTGCACCAGTGCCTGACTTGGTTAACAACACTTCAGTAGTTTCCACTTGGTTCCTTGATCTCTCCAAGGGCAGGCATCTCAATATCATCGGTACCTCCAACTCATGGATCTTGCCACCTTTCAAAGGCTTTTCCTTTTGCTTATTCTGTACAGGCTTCTTGCTACAGTACACAGCTTGGAACTGACCCATCTTTCAGCAAAAGTCTCCTCTGCGGGACAGTGTTTCTACCTGTGTTTCTTCCTGCCACACCGATTGCAGCTAGCTGTGTGGTCGATAGACTCTCTGGAGTGATATTCAGACATCAAAACACATGATCAATGTATGTAAATGTAGTACAGTCATTTCAACACGAGATGGCTCACAGTCAGATACTATAAGAACTGTTTTTTTCTAAGTACGAAGTCTTACAACACCAGGTTAAAGTCCAACAGGTTTGTTTCGATGTCACTAGCTTTCGGAGCGCTGCTCCTTCCTCAGGTGAATGAAGAGGTATGTTCCAGAAACACATATATAGACAGATTCAAAGATGCCAAACAATACTTGGAATGCGACCATTAGCAGGTGATTAAATCTTTACAGATCCAGAGATGGGGGTAACCCCAGGTTAAAGAGGTGTGAATTGTGTCAAGCCAGGACAGTTGGTAGGATTTTGCAGGCCAGATGGTGGGGGATGAATGTAATGCGACATGAATCCCAGGTCCCGGTTGAGGCCGCACTCATGTGTGCGGAATTTGACTATAAGTTTCTGCTCGGCGATTCTGCGTTGTCGCGCGTCCTGAAGGCCGCCTTGGAGAACGCTTACCCGGAAAGGGCTACAGATCACAAACCCACTCAAGTCGACCTACAACACAGACTACGCTGAGAGACTCTGCCGTCGCACCTCTCTCACGCTCCTCAACCACCTCGTCCGCCAGCTCTACAGCAGACGACGCAACCTTGAAACCAAGATAGAGGCCATATTCTCAACTTGCGCTCAGGATGCAGCAGACCAGCTGCGGAACACCGCCAAACAGATGAGACAGCAATACTATGCCACCTATATGCACACCAAGAACAGAAAGCTTGAGAAACTCAGCATCACCACCAGCAGCAACCAAGCCACCCCCGGTGCCACAGTAGAAAATAATACAGGGAAATCTATTGTCAACTTGTCAGACTGCACCCTTCAACCAGACGAAATCGAAGTCCTCAGCAGAGGGCTCAATTTCTGCACCACCAACAAAATGGACCCCATCAGTCTTGCGGCAGACACGGAGGAATTCATCAGGCGAATGAGGCTCCGGGAATTCTTCCACAGACCCCAAGAGGCCAACAGCGAACCCCAGCAGACTATCAATGAACCGGAACAGCAGACCGAGAGATCTGCGGTGCAGCAACCGAAGAGGAAAGAGTCGAATTGGACCCCTCCGGAAGGCCGCTGCCTTAGACTCGACATATATGCTCAAGCCGTCAGGAGTCGCGTCAATGCCAGATTCATCAGTCGCATTCACAAGACAGCCCCGAACGTCACCCAAGCACAACGCAATGCCATCCGCGCTCTCAAGACCAACCGCAGCATCGTCATCAAACCAGCAGACAACGTACTGAACAGAACGGACTACTGCAAAGAAGTATACCGACAACTGAACAACCAAGAACACTACAGACAGTTACCCGCAGATCCGACCAAGGAACACATACGCCAACTTAACAGACTGATCAAGACCTTGGATCCAGATCGTCAGAGCACCCTACGTGCTCTCATCCCACGTACTCCCCGCATCAGAGATCTCTACTGCCTCCCGAAAATACATAAGGCCGCCCTATCGTTTCAGGCAATGGGACCTTGTGTGAGAACCTCTCTGGCTACATCGAGGGCATCTTGAAACCCATCGTACAAGGTACGCCCAGCTTCTGTCGCGACACTACGGACTTCCTGCAGAAACTCAGCACCCATGGACCAGTTGAACCAGGAACATTCCTCGTCACAATGGACGTCTCGGCACTCTACACCAGCATCCCCCATGATGACGGCATTGCTGCAACAGCCTCAGTACTCAACACCGACAACTGCCAATCTCCAGACGCAATTCTGCAACTCATCCGCTTCATTCTGGATCACAACGTCTTCACCTTCGACAACAAGTTCTTCATCCAGACGCACGGAACAGCCATGGGGACCAAATTCGCACCCCAATACGCCAACATCTTCATGCACAAGTTTGAACAGGACCTACTCACCGCACAGGACCTTCAACCGACATTATACACCAGATACATCGATTACATTTTTTTCCTTTGGACCCACGGCGAAGAATCACTGAAACGACTACACGATGACATTAATAAGTTCCATCCAACCATCAGACTCACCGTGGACTACTCTCCAAAATCAGTTGCATTCTTGGACACACTCGTCTCCATCAAGGACGGTCACCTCAGCACTTCGCTTTACCGCAAACCCACGGATAACCTCACCATGCTCCACTTCTCCAGCTTCCACCCTAAACACATTAAAGAAGCCATCCCCCATGGACAAGAGCTCCGTATACATAGGATCTGCTCAGACGAGGAGGAGCATAACAGACGTTGAAAGATGCCCTCGTACTAACGGGATATGACACTCGACTCATCAATCGACAGTTCCAACGCGCCACAGCGAAAAACCGCACCAACCTGCTCAGAAGACAAACATGGGACACAAACGACAGAATACCCTTCGTCGTCCAGTACTTCCCCGGAGCGGAGAAACTACGTCATCTTCTTCACAGCCTTCAACACGTCATTGATGACGATGAACATCTTGCCAAGGTCATCCCCACACCCCCACTACTTGCCTTCAAACAACCGCACAACCTCAAACAAACCATTGTTTGAAGCAAACTACCCAGTCTTCAGAACAGTGACCACAACACCACACAACCCTGCCATGGCAATATCTGCAAGACGTGCCAGATCGTCGACATGGATACCACTATTACACGTGAGAACACCACCTACCAGGTACGCGGCACATACTCGTGCGACTCGGCCAACGTTGTCTCCCTCATACGCTGCAGGAAAGGATGTCCCGAAGCGTGGTACATTGGCGAGACTGTGCAGACGCTGCGACAACGAATGAACGGACATCGCGCAACAATCACCAGGCAGGAATGTTCCCTTCCACTCGGGGAACACTTCAGCAGTCAAGGGCATTCAGCCTCTGATCTCCGGGTAAGCGTTCTCCAAGGCGGCCTTCAGGACGCGCGACAACGCAGAATCGCCGAGCAGAAACTTATAGCCAAGTTCCGCACACATGAGTGCGGCCTCAACCGGGACCTGGGATTCATGTCGCATTACATTCATCCCCCACCATCTGGCCTGCGAAATCCTACCAACTGTCCTGGCTTGACACAATTCACACCTCTTTAACCTGGGGTTACCCCCATCTCTGGATCTGTAAAGATTTAATCACCTGCTAATGGTCGCATTCCAAGCATTGTTTGGCATCTTTGAATCTGTCTATATATGTGTTTCTGGAACATACCTCTTCATTCACCTGAGGAAGGAGCAGCGCTCCGAAAGCTAGTGACATCGAAACAAACCTGTTGGACTTTAACCTGGTGTTGTAAAAGTTCTTACTGTGCTCACCCCAGTCCAACGCCGGCATCTCCACATCATGTTTTTTCTAAGTCAGATGATGATGTGATTCAGAACAGTGAACAAGCAAGACATAGAATAGCTAGATGAGAGAAGTTAGAACTAAGTTTGTTATAATCGTGTATAGTTATATAGTTATCTGTATTCTACTTTAATTCTTTATTGTTAGTTTAATATTGAGTAAAAGAACTCACAGTTTATTATTTTATTACTCATTAATAGTTCAGCTTTCAACAAGAAGACTATTGGTCATTTTATCATCCTGGTGGATTCAAGAGTAATATATATATTTTAGATAAGTCATTGTTTAAAATATAACACTCTCTTCCGGCCTTCCTTGTTTCTGTATGACAATCTCCTCTCCTTTTAAATTTCACGTACTCCACTCACTCAATTGTTTTGGGGATATAGTTCACCCTGCCACTTGGAATCACTGAACGGTTTTGCTTCCTGACCTCAGCTTGTCTGATCAGTTGAATTGCTTTTGTGAAGATTAAATCATTTCCTGGCTGCAAGGCGGTCACACAATGCTTCATCCAAGATTCCAACAACAATTCTGTCCCTGATTAGTTCATGTTTAAAGCTGCCATAGTTCTCTGCAGGTCTATACAGATCACTGATAAATGTATCAATACTTTCCCCTTGTGTGTTTGGTCTGTTTGTTAAATTCAACCCTCTCAAAATTGTATTCCTTCGCAGACTGAAGTAGACGTCAAGTGCTTTTTAGTCCTTAATTGTTGGTAGCTTTTTCTTTGTTGATCCTGTGACTGACCAGGATATCATCTTTACAACCACCCACCACATATAACAGCGTATTGAATTTTACACCGCTTTGCTTCACCGCGAAGCCCACTGTGGTGCAATATTTGGTAAATCTTCGGTGTCCGTTCAGCCATGCACCTGCCTGATTTGAGACTTGTGACCTTCTCGAAGCTTTCTGGTCATGGGGGAGACTTTTCCAGAATTGTTCTTTCACTTGTTGCCACAAATGAGATTTCTGGTCTCATTGTGCTAACATAGACTACTTACAGAGTCTGCAGAGGTGAGGCAAACCTAGGCCAGGATTCTCGGGCGCCCGCGGGATCGCCGCCGCCCCGTTCGGGGGCCATTGGAAGCGTCCACCCGGTGATTCTCCGCGCCTTGACGGGCCGAGTGCCCGAAGAGTTCGGCCGAGTCCCACTGGCGTAGATTACGTATAGTCCTACTCGGCGGGACCTCGGAGTTCTGGCAGCGGGGGCCGTCCTGGTGCGGGATGCGGGGGGGATCCAACTCGGTGGGGGGCGGGGGGCTTCCTCAGTGACCTGGCCCTCGATTGGGGCCTACCGATCGGCGGGCGGGCTATTTCTGTGGGGGACCTATGTTCCTTTGCGCGGGCCGCTTAGAGCTCCGCCATATTGCCTGGAGACGGAAACCAACGCGCAAACCCACGCTGGCAGTGGCGCGTATGCGCAAACTCGCGCCGGCTGGAGCAGCGGACTCCACTCCGGCGCCGTACTAGCCCCCTGGGAAGCGGTGAATACCTGGCCGCGGGATCAGAGAATCTCAGCCATGAATTTTAATGCAAATATCTTACTGCAGGCTTTCCTTGTCATTAAGTCTACAAGAGAGAGCAAGATTGTTAGATGTTGCACTATTACCTGCGATGATGTATATTGTGTCTCATAAGTATATTAGTTAGAATTACCCCTTACACTACATTGGTAACAAACAAATACCCTTTAAAATCTGTCAAGCTATATAATTTCAATTATCCATATCTCAGTTTGCTCAAGAACTGTCTCCCTAGAAAAACAGACTTCAGATTAGAGTCATAGAATTTACAGTGCAAAAGGAGGCCATTCAGCCCATCAAGCCTGCACCAGCCCTTGGAAAGAGCACCCTACTCAAGCCCATGCCGCCACCCTATCCCCGTAACCCATAACCCCACTTAACATTTTTGGACACTGAGGGCAATTTAGCAAGGCCAATCCACCAAACCCTCACATCTTTGGACTGTGGGAGGAAACCGGAGCGCCCGGAGGAAACCCATGCAGACACGGGGAGCATGTGTAGACTCTGCACAGACAGTGACCCAAGCCAGGAATCGAACCTGGGACCCTGGAGCTGTGAAGCAACTGTGCTAACCACTGTGCTAACCACTGTGCTATTGTTCTGCCCAATAGCAGCAGTGGTTAAACCCTGATTTGCAAAAGAGTAGACGTTTTTAATAGAAATTCAGTCCTTTATCTCAGGCGCTCGGTGCAGTGAAATTTAAATCATACCCAGAATATATTGTACTGCTTTGTTGTCATGTGAATAATGTCATATGCGAGGACCTTTAAAAAATGGGTGTTTATAAATGGGTGTTTATGTAAATATCTGTCGTGAGAGTACCTTTAAGAAATAGGTGTTTATTATTGCAGTGCTGTCAGAGAGTGGGTGGAGCTGGGCTGTCTGTCAGCTTTTTACTTTTGATTTAGGCTTTTTGCTGCAGGGTGGGTTTGGTTTCATTTTAGTTTTGGAGAAACTGCAATCACGGCAGGATGTGTGTGAATTTATGCAAGCTTATGAATGTCCATTTGCTGATTTCAACATGGTAACTGTTCTCAATATTGAATTTAAACCTGAGGTGCTTCTGTTAAAATGTTTTGTTTTAAGTCTTATGGATGTTAAAAGGAAAGTTCAAGGATTACTTAGTGTTGTATTCTTTGGGGGTTGTATTTGAATTGATGGTTGCTAAGATGTTCACTGTATGGTTTAAAAAAGTTAACTTGAGTTCATAGAATAAACATTGTTTTGCTTTAAAAAATACTTTTCCATTCCTGCTGTACCACACCTGTAGAGTGAGCCGTGTGCTCCCCATACCACAATCTATGAAAAGTTGTGGGTCAGGTGAACTCCATGATGCACTTTGGGGTTCTCTAAACCCTGGCCCATAACAAATATCACCCTCACCCTATTCATGAACCTTTGAACAACTTTCATGGATTCTGACTCAACCTACTTTCCAGTCGTCTTCTGTTATTGACTGAATGACAAAACGAGGATGTATTTGCAGCAATTGTCAGAGATAGAAAAATCTCAAACACATTATCACCTGGATCTACCTAGGGAGGTGCAACTTGTTTGTAGCAACATAGTAACTCCATCCCAATTGTGTCAGAGCATGTCACAAATTCAGAGACAGTGTGAAGCAGCAAGACAACTTATATTTGCATCGCAGCTTATCATGGAAACAGAAACAGGCAAATTGGGAGGAGGAAGTATGAGGGGCGACTAAAAGTTTGCTCAAAATGGAAGGTTTTAAAAAGGGGATTAGAGGAGGGGAAAGAAGTGGTGAGAGAGAAAGATGTTTTAGGAGGACATCTCTGAGCTGTCGTTATGAGACAAAGGAAATGCAGGCAACATGACAGGACATGTTGGAGGACTGCAGAGTTCTTAGAGGGCTGTGGTGCTGGTGGACTACAGAGGGACAGGAATGGATCGACGACTTGAAGCCACTTGAATTCAAGGATGAAACCTAGAATATTATGCAAGGCAGTAATGTATACCCTTAGGCAAAAGGCATCACAGTTCCATAAAGTTCCCTCGCACTGCGGCTGGGAAAGGGCAAAGTGCAAGATCCTCAAGGCTACATTGGCATAGCAATATTTTAGGGTGATGGTGCCACACAGTGGACATTGAAAGGCAAATCAGTTGAATGCCGGCTCAGTTTATTGAATTACTCTTACATGTTTTTACCATAACTGGTGGAGAAGATTAAAATGATCCAGAAGCATTCAAGAAGTATTACAACAGTTTGCACAGAAATGCTAACAGATTTATTGTATTAATGTATCTTCCTGCAAATCCCATGTAAGTGCATTTGCGCAACTGGAGCAACATGTAAATCAAAAAATGTGTGAGGCAGCAAGGTTATGTTTGCCTGCATGCGGGACGTCGAATCAGTTCTCATGAAGTTGTGCCCCTTGTGGATATTGCATTTGTTTGGGGATCAACACATCACGGGTGAAGGATGTCATTATGAAGCAGCCAAAAGCTGATACATGTATGTGATTTCTGCTCTTCAGAAGGCCACCATATTTGAGCTTAAAACACACCTTTAAGTATGACAACCATTCCAGCAGCCCTATCGGTGTATCAGTGTTTGTTGACAGAAGTCGGCATATTTCACAACTCCAAAAACGCTGGAGATTTCTTGCACACGCTCAGGTGAATTGGCGGCGATCTGCTAAGCATTTGGGGGACGGGGTACACATGGGTCCTGCTCTACATTTGGGAGAACACAGATAATAGGTATCAAACGTAGGAGGAGAAGTAGGCTGTTTGGCCCATCAAGTATGCTCTGCCATTCAATGAGATCATTAATGATCTAATACGATGATACCCTCTGGTCCTAGACTCTTCCACAAGGTAAACAACCTCCACCTGTCAAACCCCCTGAGAAACCTATATGCTTCAATATGACCTTCATTATTTATTACTGAACTCATAGTCTGATAGAATTTTCAGTGCAGAAGGAGGCCATTCTGCCCATCGAGTCTGCCCCGACTCATGGAAAGAGCACCCCACCCAAGGTCAACACCTCCACCCTATCCCCATAACCCAGTAACCCCACCCAACACCAAGGGCAATTTTGGACACTTAAGGGCAATTTATCATGGCCAATCCACCTAACCTGCACATCTTTGGACTGTGGGAGGAAACTGGAGCACCTGGAGGAAACCCACGGAGGATGTGCAGACTCCGCACAGACAGTGACTCAAGCCGGAATCGAACCTGGGACCCTGGAGCTGTGAAGCAATTGTGCTATCCACAATGCTACCGTGCTGTGTACTGATAGCCTGGAAAATTAATCATTTCCATTATTACTGCAGTTTGCAATTATTGGTAGATAAATAATCCCTATCAACATCGGCAGCATTCTGCTGTGCTATGCTCACTGTATTGCTGTCTGATGGGTTAACTGTCAGACGTTAACTTGGAGCAACCACTCTATTTTAACATTTGGATATCTATATTATACCCAAAATAAAAACATTTTGACTTCAGAGAGTAACTCGTAGTAAACTCCAATTTCACCAACAAGAAGCATAAACAATCTAAATATCCTCAAGGGACATCACCTGCCAATAAATGTAAGGCGGAATTTGCTCACAGATTCTCTCCTTCTCCCACTATCGTGACACTATTTTAAAAATTCATTTTTACGGATGTAGACTTTAATGGCTAGGCCATTTGCTGTCCATCTCTAATTCCCATTGAAAAGGTGGTGGTGAGCAGCCTCTTTGAACCGCCATAATCCAAGTGATGTAGGTACATCCACAGTGCTGTTAGGGAGGGAGTTCCAGAGTTTTAACCCAGCGACATTGAAGAAACGGTGATATATTTCCAAGTCAGGATAGTGAGTGATTTGGAGCGGAACTCACAAGTGGTGGTATTCCCATGTATCTGCTGCCCTGCCCTTCTAGATGGTAGTGGTCGTGGATTTGGAAGGTACTGTCTGAGGAGTTGGTGAGTTCCTGCAGTGCATCTTGTAGATGTGACACACTGTTGCTACTGTGCGTCGGTGGTGGAGGGAGTAAATGTTTGTAGAAGTAGCAATCAAGTGGGCTGCTTTATCCTGGATGGTGTCGGGCTTCTTGAGTGCTGTTGGGAGCTGCACTCATCTAGGAGTATTCCATCAAGCTCCTGACTTGTACCTTGTAACTGGTGGACACACCCTGATGAAGGCAGAGGAAAATCAAGTGAAGACTCCAATGGAAATTCTACCTTCTTATCTCAAACTCTGTTCCCAAGTCAACTGACTCAATACAAATCCAAATCTAAATACTGCAGAAGTTGGAAATCTGAAATAAAAATAGAAAATTCTACTTGTACTCAGCAGGTCTGACAGTAACTATGTTGATGATCTTTCATCAGAACCGTACCTTGGGTACTGAAGCAGTCCGTGTCCGTATGCTGCAAGACCTGGAGAGCTTTCACACATGATCTAATAAGTGACAAATAACAATTGCACCACACAAGTCCCAGGCAGTGATAGTGTGATGTGTACCATCTACAAGATGCACTGCAGCAAATTGCCAAGGCTCCATCAACAGTTCCTTCCAAACTCATGACCTCTACCACCTAGAAGGGCAAGGGCAGCAGATGCTCTTATGGACTGACCTCGTTAACACTACACCCCTGTATGCTTCACCCGATGCTGGTGTTTATGTAGTTACATTGTGTACCTTGTGTTGCCCCATTATGTATTTTCTTTTCTTTTCATGTACTTAATGATCTGTTGAGCTGCTCTCAGAAAAATACTTTTCACTGTACGTCGGTACACATGACAATAAACAAAATCCAAATCCAAATGCATGTGAATGCCACTCCATGCAGGTTCCCTTCCATGACACACACCATCTTGACCGGCGGGATTGGCAGCGCTGTTAATTTATCGCTGTTCCATAGAGGCATAAATCATACAGCAGAGAAAAGGCCTTTGGCCCATTCAATCTGTGCGGTCAAAAACAACCACCTAACCATTTGAATCTCATTTTCCAGCACTTGGCCTTCTATGCCCTGGGATCACAAGTGCACATCTAAATACTTCTTAAATGTTATGAGGGTCATTGTCTCCACCACCCTTTCTGGCAGCCAATTCCAAACTCCCACCACCCTCTGGGTAAAAAGCTTTTTCCTTACACCCCTCCCCACACCTCCTGACCCTTCCCTTAAATCTGTTCTACTAAGGAGAAAAGTTTGTTCCTGACTACTTTATCTATGCCCCTCATAATTTTATACATCTCAATCATGTCCAGCCTCAGTCTCCTCTGCTCCAAGGAAAACAACCGCATTCTATTCAATTTCTTCATGACTACAACTATCCAGCCCAGGTAAATCGCCTCTGCACCCTTTCCAGTAGTGTCACATCCCCCCTGTAATGTGGATTCCAGAACACAATACTCTAGCTGTGTCATAACCAATGTTTTATACAGTTCCAGCATAACCGCCCTACTCTTAAACTCTATGCCTCGGCTAATAAAGGCAGGTATACCATATGCCTTCTGAACAACTTATCCACCTGCTCTGCTATCTTAAGGGATGAAAGAAACAGGTCACTGAGAAAATAATGCAGACAAAGATACCTCTGATCTTCGGTGCTTCGCAGGATCCTGTCGTTTATCAGGTATTCCCTTGTCTGGTCTGTCCTGCCGAAGTGCATCACCTCACACTTATCCGGAATAAATTCCATTTGCCACTGATCAGCCCATCTGACCAGCCTGTCTATATCCTCCTGTAATAAAAGGCTATCCTCTTCACTATTTACCACCCCACCAATTTTCGTATCATCCACAAATTTACTGATCAACCCTCCTTCAATTCTAGGGAGAGCACGGTGGCACAGTGGTTAGCACTGCTGCCTCACAGCATCAAGGACCCGGGGTCAATCCCGGCCCCAGATCACTGTCTGTGTGGAATTTGCACATTCTTCTGTTTCTGCGTTGGTCTCACCCCCACAACCCAAAAATGTGAAGGGTAGGTGGATCGGCCACGCTATATCGCCCCTTAATTGGAAAAAACAAGAATTGAGCACTTTAAATAAAAAACACTTCCTTCAATACTAAAGTTACCAATCTAAATCGAAGTAACTCAAAATCCTGGATTTTCGCATTTAACAGGACTGTAGGTTTATTGAGCACCATGTGCAATGCAACAATTCAAGAAATCAGCTCACCTCCTTCTCAAAGACAATTGGGGGTGGACAATAAATGCTAGCCTTACCGGTGACACACATCCCAAGAACAAAATATGACAACCCTTTGGTCACCTGCCCAGAAGTACCTTTTGTTAATGGGAGTCGGATATTATTTGATCACATTGCCCTGATACATTTTACTATATTGAAGATGCGATGTAAATGCTAGCTGTTGGAGTTGTAGTGGTCAGAATCCTCTTTGTAAACCTTCATATCCACTACTTCAAAAAACGCCATTCTGTTTACTTCAGTGTGACCCTGCGGTAGTTGAAATTGATATATCAATCATTACCATGGCTTCAGTCACGAAAAACTCAAGCCCCACTGCCCTCTCAGCATAACTTTTGTTCATATCGCAGGGATATTTCATGGGGGAGAAAAATGTCTGAATTGTCAACATGATGTGCCTACCATATGCTGAAACATAATTTAGTTTACCATGATGAAGTGGCCGCGTTCATCGTCGGATAATCAGGGCTGTTGTGATTTGTTGGCTTTCAGTTGAATTGTCAGCTTTTTTTGCGGGGCTGTGTCAGCTGTTCTGGATTTTGCCTGCATTATTTTCTAAATGACCTGTTTCTTTCATCGACTCTCTCAGCAAGCATTTTTAAATGATAGATGCAAATTTTCAAGCAGGTCTCGAATTAACGTGAGGATCCCTAGACACATGGGCGGAAAGCCCAGAGTCTGCGAAATTCAAGTGCAAAAAAAATAAAAGAGGACACAAAATAAAGTGGGCAGAGGTTACGATCCCAGTGGAGACTGATAACTTTTGAAAAGGAATTTGAATTCCCAGTGACTGACTTAAAGGGATCAGGCAATAAAATTTCAAAGATTTCAAGTTCTGAAACTTTTAGCTGCAAAAATCAAATGAGTAAACATTGGAGCGAATTCTCCGGCAGCGGGATTCTCTGTTCTGATGGCAGTGTACCCCAGCACGTGGGTTTCCAAGGCAAAACCAATTGCTCTATCCTTTGTTCTCCAATGTGAAACTTGGTACATGGATTACAATAGCCCTTGACCTGGGCCGTTGACTCCCATGGTAACCAAGCCTGCGCAAGCTGATTATTGGGCACAACAGGTTGCAAGTCACATGTCCCTTTTTATTACTCCATTTCAGCTTCAATTAAAGAGACGGTTTAAAACATAACCATCTCATAGCATCTGGCGGTCATAACATGAAACAGGAAAGGATGTTAGAGGAAATTAATTGTAATGTGTTGAACATTAAATGTTGTTAACCATTATTCCCTGTAATCAGACTATGTAGAGTTTTCTTGTTCCAGGACATGATCTAATTGTGTTGATAAACCTTTACTGGTATGAACCTTCAAGCTAAAGGTCCAGTACTACATTCTTGAAAAGTTAATTTACAGGATGTGGGCATAGCTGATTAGGCAAGCATTTAATTCTCATCCCTAGTTGCCCTTCAGAAGGTGGTGGTGAGTTGTCTTCTTGAATCGTTGCAGTCCTTGAGGTGTAGGCACATCCACTGTGCTGTTAGGGAGGGAGTTCCAGGATGTTGCCCCAGCGACAGTGAATGAACGGCGATATATTTCCAAGTCAGGGTGGTGAGTAACTTGGAGGTGGGGTTCCCAGGTATCTGCTGCTTTTGTCCTTCTTGGTGATAGTGGTCATGGGTTTGGAAGGTGGTGTCTAAGAACCTTGGTGAGTTACTGCAGTGCATCTTGTAGATGGTACACATGGCTGCCACTGTTCATCGGTGATGAAGGGTTTGAATGTTTGTGGAAGGGGGAGCATTCAAGCGGGCTGCTTTGTCCTGGATAGTGTCGAGCTTCTTAAGGGGTGTTGAAGCTGCACTCATCCAGGCAAGTAGAGAGTATTCCATTGTACTCCTGACTTCCACCTTGTAGATCATGGACAGGCTTTGAGGGGGTCAGGAGGATTCCTAGTCTTTGACCTGCCCTGACAGACAAGTTCAGTTTCTGACCAATGGTAACGCCAGGATTTTGATAGTGAGGGATTCAGTGATGGTAATGCCATTCACACCAAATGTATAAGGTCACCAAAGCATTCAGTGTCGTAACTGCAAATTTATAACAATCTTTACCATTTTTAAATCAGTTTGATTTTAATAATATACAGACTGACGTCTTTTTGTTTGGTTCGCCTATTTGTCAGTGCTTGTTACTACACTTAGTTTGCATATTTTCATTTTCTATTTTCAAAGTAAACCTGTCTGCAGTGGGACTGTCTGAAAAGTGTCAAAACAAATGCGAAGGCTTCTGGTTTAAAGTTTTTTAATCATCAAATCTGTATGATTCACCTCAGTGTCACTGGTATAACAGCATAAAACAGTAGGAGCACCATGGACCATACGCCCACTCAAGTCTGTTCTGCCATTCAATAAGATTATGGTTGAGCCTCAATCTCAGGCTCACTTTCCATCCTATCCCCCTAGCCCTTGATTCCCTTCATGGCCAAAACAAATCTATCAATCTCAGTCTTGTATCCGCACATCAGCTGAACATCCACAGCCCCCCTGGGTAGAGAATTCAAAGATTCACAACCTTCTAACTGAACATTTATCTCCTCATCCTAGTCATAAGTGGATGACTCCTTATCCTGAGCTGTGGCCCCGAGTCCCCCTAGCCATGGCAAACAGCTTTTCATCATCTGCCTTGTCAGGCTCGCTGAGAATTTTCTATTGCCTGCTTCAAACACCAGGAGCCTTAGGACTGCAGTGTGCTCATCCAGGCGATGGGCCAGCTATGGACTGTGTCAATCAACACAGTTTTGGATTCAAGTCAGTACAACTGTGCAGCGTAATTTAGATCTGGGCCGGGATTCTCCCTTACCCAGCGGGGCGAGGGGTCCCGGCGGGATGGAGTGGCGGGAACCACTCTGGCGTCGGACCGCCCCAAAGGTGCAGATTTCTCCGCACCTTTAGGGGTCAAGTCCTCACCTTGAGGGGCTAGCGCCGCGCCGGAGTGGTTGGCACGCCGCCGGCCGGCAGGATAGGCCTTTGATGCCACGCCAGCCGGGGCCAAAAGGATTTAGCCGGCCGGCGGAAGTCCGCGCATGCGCGGGAGCATCAGCGGATGCTGACGGCATCCTCGCGCATGCGCAGAAGGGGGTGTCTCTTACGCGTCGGCCATGGTGAAGGCTGTGGCCGAGGCGGAGAGAAAAGAGTGCCCCCACGGCACAGGCCCGCCCGCAGATCGGTGGGCCCCGATCGCGGGCCAGGCCAACGTGGGGGCACCCCCGGGGCCAGATCGCCCCGCGCACACCCCAGGATCCTGGAGCCTGCCCGCGCCGCCTTGTCCCGCCAGTAAGCGAGGTGGTTTGATTCTCGCCGGCGGGACAGGTATTCCAGCAGCGGGACTTCGGCCCATCGTGGGCTGGAGAATCGCCGGGGGGGGTGGCGCCGACCCGCACGGCGCGATTCCCGCCCCCTCGGAATATCCGGTGCCGGAATTCGGCAACCGGCGTGGCCAGGATTCATGCCAGCCCCCGGCGATTTTCCGACCCGGCGGAGGGTCAGAGAACCCCACCCCTGAAGTCTCCCCCCTCCCCACACACATACATACACACACATGCCCAGGATTTGTGCTATGTTCGCCTCACAATTGCAATGCAAAGAAAAACGTTAACATCCGGGACACGTGAGCACCGTGAAAACCTATTTGGCGCTGCTCAATGTCAACAGAAAATTTACAGGATAGTGAGATCTCAGCTACGATTACCAGGGCCAGGATTCTCCTCTACCCGGCGGGGCGGGTGGTTCCGGTGGGATGGAGTGGCGTGAACCACTCCGGCGTCGGGCCGCCCCAAAGGTGTGGATTTCTCCGCACCTTTAGGGCCAAGCCCTCACCTTGAGGGGCTAGGCCCGCGCCGGAATGGTTGGCGTGCAATCTTTGGACTTAAATCTCCCGAGCTCCTGCCAGCATGTTTAGTGGCAGGCATGAGGGGGTGGGGGTGGAGGTGGGAATAATATGGTGGGTGAACCTGAAATCGGTTTCACGCCAATTTTAATTTACAGCCTGGCCCTCCCCATGGAATGTGGGCATCTTGGGACTGCCCAGCTGGCACACTGGCACTGCCCCCCTTGCTGGGTGCCAGTGAAAGGGTGCCCGGGTGCCATGGTGGCACCACCAAGGGTCAGGACCCGAGGGGGGTCATGCCATGAAAAGAGGGTGGAGGAGGGGTTTGAAATGTGTATGGCAGGTAAGTTGGGGCCTCCGGG
The DNA here is from genome assembly GCF_047496885.1 of Scyliorhinus torazame. NCBI lineage: Eukaryota > Metazoa > Chordata > Chondrichthyes > Carcharhiniformes > Scyliorhinidae > Scyliorhinus > Scyliorhinus torazame. Next base: position 63,079,088 of record NC_092728.1, read on the forward strand.
AGGTTGTGGGGGTGACGAATGACGAATGGGGGTCTTTGAAGGGGGAGCCTGTAAGGGGGTGTGGGAGGGCCTGAAGAGGTGGGAGCCCCAGGGACCCCAGAGCTATTTTTTTGTACGAGAATGAACATACAGCGGGAAATGTTGACTCCAACCAAGAATCGACACACTTTAAGTATGATAGCAAGCACTAAGTTGTTCAGTACAGTCAATACTGATGAACATACCAGAGTTGATTCTTTTTACTTCTTCTACTTAATCTTTCCGAGCAACACTCTGTTAGACTATTTGTATTCAGCCGTCTTGAGGGAGCAGTTCACGCTGGTTGATTGCCCCAGAGTGATTTCACTCCTTCTCATTCTCTGCATGTGTTACACGACGGCAAACTCTTGTGACCCACACTGAACCTACTAGATGGTTGTTTTAAACATTGCAGGTGGTGCTTTGCGTTAAATCACCGGGGATGTGGGCTACAGAATGACAGCAGTGTGTTTCTTTGTTGTAGAAGTACCTGCTTGAACATACCCGGGACCATAAAACAGGTCAGGAAGCTAAGAGTGCTTTTGTTTCCAGTGTTTCACCTGTGGCAGGAAAGGCTACATTACCCTAATACCTAGCAATTAATCATTCTTGTATTGATGTGTCCAGAGGGCTTGTTTCGACTGCAAGAAATGCTTATTTTAAGCAGATCTCTGTTTGGTGCTTGAGGCGGAGATAACTCAAGCTTGACATTTGTAAAATAGGGGACTTGCACAGCCATCACTTATTAGCTCCTTTGCTAAGTGCCCCGCATAGCAAGCATGTCACTGGAAGCTGCATGAACTAAATCCTTGTGTTCCTGGAAATAATTAGCATTAATTGGTCTTATTAACTGTAAACACTGGAGCTTGATTTACTGACATGTCAAGCATTCCATTAAAAAATAAAATGTCCAATTAATAATATGTTTGGCTTTCAAATCAGTTTGGCACAGATCATTATATGATTTTTCAATCATCCCTGCAGCAACTTAACTAAAGGTGAAGTGATCAGATTGCACAAGCCCTTGTCAATCTGAACTTAATTTAAGAATAATCCATCACGTGTAACTTGCTGAATCTTATTTAGTTTTTTTATCACAAGATTTCTTGAGTTCTCTGTCTGTTAAGCATTCTGGACCATGCATTGTTGCTAATGTTGTCCTGTGACCGGTTATGAGTTTTCCTGTCAGTTTTGTTCGGTTGGCGTGCAATTTTCTTTCTCTCCCTGATGGAAGGGCTTGTCCAAAACTGGGAGCATGCCTGGAAGGGCATGAACATTAAGCTGTCCTCACTCTTGTGCCCTATCCTCACCCTGCTTTCCCTCCAAGGGAACATCAGAAACATTGGGCTGGATTCTCCGATTCTGCGGCTATGTCTGCAGGATCCGTCTGGTCTTACGAAAAAAAGTCTGCGCCGCCCCTGCACTGATGCTCCGCTCGGTGGTGGATTAGCAGCCACACAACATAAAACCCCCGACTTTATCTGCTTATATGGATGCAGAATTGGCAGGTCCGTGGCCTGCGGCAGACACGCCGTACAACATGGCACCGGCCGCGCACGGACCCAGCCTGCCAAACTCTGCCCCCCGCTGAAAACCCCCCTTCGCACCCCCCGGACCACCCCCACCAATCCCTCCAGCCCCTGCAGAAGCCCCCTCCTGCCAGAGGAATGGCTCCCCCCCTCCGACTGTGGCGGCACTGGACGCAGTCCTCAGCCGCCAAGCGAGATCCCCGAAAAATGAGAGGAGATGCACCCCACGCCATCGGGGACTCGTCCCATCGGGATGAAGCATTGGGGAAGGGCCTCAGGTCATGTCCTGAAGCCATCCCGACAGCTTGCCTGAAGGGACAGAGCATCAGTAAAACGCCGCCGCCCCCGATTCCGGCATAACATTGAATTCTCCGGTCAATTGACGAACGCGATTTCGTCTTCGGCAACGGGAGAATCCAGCCCATTGCTTCTATTCAACAATGTCAGAGGAATTGTACCAACAAGTACAGTATCTTCAGTAAAGACCTATGATCGATCTACAATTGATATCCTCACGTTCAGTTGCAGAACAAATTTTCTTCCCTTCCAAACAGCAGTCAATGCTATTTGTCACCTCAATCATCCAAAGACAATGGGCGGGATTCTCCGTTCCCGCCGCACCAGTTTTTTGGTGCGGCGCACACCCACCGCTGGCGGGATTCTCCATCTTGCCAGCCGGCCAGTGGGGTTTCCCATTTGGAGCACCCCCATACAATCGGGAAATTCCCAGGCGTGGGTGTGCTGCCAGCGCAACGGAGAATCCTGACAGCAGAGAATCCAGCCCATGTCTGAAGTCGGTTTGGATTCTGTTTGAAACCCTCGTAATTGGCAATCATGAAATGTTTAAGATGATGCCGGAGAAGTGGTCGCTTTGGTGTGATGCTGGATGGTGTCTGATGTAGGTGGAACAGTCCCTCAGCCTGAGGCATTGTCTTAAACAAGGGGGGAAATAATGTCCAGCTACCTATTTTTGTTTGCAGTCCATTTGTTGAATTATTCCAGTGTTTCCCGGTCTTGTACCGACATCCCAGATCCATATACTGAGGCCTCTCCTGATGATAGTGGTGGCCGATCTTCAATTCCCCATTCAGCTTATTTTTTTTAAATTTTAGAGTACCCAATTAGTTTTTTCCAATTAAGGGGCAACTTAGCGTGGCCAATCCACCTAACCTGCATATCTTTGGGTTGTGAGGGTGAATCCCATGCTGACATGGGGAGAATATGCAAACTCCACACAGACAGTGACCCGGGGCTGGGATCGAACCCAGGTCCTTAGCACTGTAGGCAGCAGTGCTAACCACTGCGCCGCCGTGCCGCCCGATCTCTATTCAGCGCAGTCTCAGCCCTTGCACTCTGAGGAGATACTGAGTAAAACATCGAAGACCTGCTCGTTGTTTCCTCATCAGATGCATGGCAAATCAGAAAGAGTTCTTCTGGTGCAACTTTACACATCTCCTGTCAGCGAGCTAAGAAGATGATTCACAAGAGTATGGGAGCAGACCTTCTACTCCACTCTCTTCAGCCTACCAGCTGTATGACCTGGGAAAAGGAGAGTTCAATTATTGTCAGTTCATGTAACTTTCTTTCTTAGAAACATACATAGAAATAGAAGCAGGAGTAGGCCATTCGGCCCTTTGACACTGCTCGACCATTCATTATGATCATGCCTGATCATCCAATTCAATACCCTGATCCCGCCTTCCCTCCTGTATCCCTTGGTGGTCTGTATGTCATTCCCACAAATGTTTTTTTGCCCTTGGTGTTTCTTAACTCGACCCATACAGATTCCACATCATCTGTGTTAATATCTTTACTCAATATTGTATCAAAATCTTCTTTCGTCAACCTTGCAACTGCACGTCCTTTGCTTTTCTGCCTGTCCTTCCTAAACACATGTTTAGTTCCCATCCTTGGTCACCTTGGAGCAATGTCTCCGTTATCCCAACTGTATTATATCTGTGCAACTAATTCATCCATTTTATTTTGAATGCTTCAAGCATTCAGGTACAAGACCTTAAGGCTAATCTTTTTAATGTACCTTGTCCCATCCCGACTGTTTTTTCACTGAGTCCTTATCTGATTCTGGCCCTATCTTGATTTCTCCATTATTTTTCTTATTCTCCTTGCCGTCTTTTTCTCTTTATTCTTGATTCCCCCTGCTCTGAATCCTTGCATAGGTTCCTACCCCCCGCCATATTAGTTTAACCCTCCTCAACCACTTTAGCCAGTACACCCCAAGGACGTCAGTCCTGGTCCTGCCCAGGTGTAACTTGTCCAGTTTGTACTGGCCCCACCTCCGCCAGAACCGAAACCAATGCCCAGGAATCCGAAACCCCCACCCCTCCCCCAGCACACGCCCACCACCTTTTCAGCCACGTACTCCTTCTGTATATCCTGCTGTTTCTACTCTGACTAGCACATGGCACTGATAGTAATCATGAGATAACGACCTTTGAGGTTCTACTTTTCACCTTGCTTCCTAGCTCCCTGTATTTTGTTTTTAGGACCTCATGACGGAACATTCTAGTGTGCATTCTCACTGAACTTCTGATTTCTTCCCTGCTTTTCCAGGGTAGGACGAGTGTGTTGAACATCAGCAGCTCTGTGACGGTTGGCCAATGCTGTGGCTATGTGAGCATGATTTTTTACAGAAATATAAATCAGAACTAAGACATGGTTAAATGTTTCATCCAAAGTTGGATTTAAAAAATCCATGGTCTCTGACTTGAGAGGAATGCTCCAAGGCGCATTGAAATAACTATTATTTAAAGTATCCTCCCTTTGTGTCACAGTGTTTGCACTCTCCTTTTGTCTATAGTCAAAAAGGACCCTATGGTTTAGCTAACAAATAGTCTAAAGCAAGCTCTTGCTGTCTTTGTTTGTCACCTCAGCTGAAAGATTGCTCCGGTCCTCCTGCAGTGCAATCAACAAGGCACCTAGGAACCCAGTTTTGAAGGTTGGCAAGTTTGACAAGATAATGAGACAGGAGGGGCATTTTGCATCTTACTGAGAGAAACTCTATGTGACTCCAATGCACTGCACAGTTGGACCTTTCCAGGTTTGCAGTACAACCAATCAGGCAAGGATCTGTTCCCGACAAACTCATACACAATACGGAGACATCAATTGTTTCTTGGTATCTTGCATTGTCAGTGATTGCTTGTAGATTGTAAGGAATCATAGAATCCCTACAGTGCAGAAGGAGGCCATTCGGCCCATCGAGTTTGCACCTACCCTCTGAAAGAGCACCCCACGCAGTCCCACTTCCCCGCTCCAACCTCGTAAACCCACCTAACCTTTGGACACTAAGGGGCAATTTTAGCATGACCAACAAACCTAACCTGCACAACTTTGGACTGTGGGAGGAAACCCGAAAGCACCAGGAGGAAACCCACGCAGGCACGGGAAGAATGTGCAAACACCGAACAGCCATCCAAGGTGGGAATTGAACCCGGGTCCCTGTGCCGTGAGCTTGTTGTTTCAATAGTTTGTTTGAAGCGATATGACAAAAATATAATTCTCGCATTCTGGCCATGCTAATCTTAAAAATAAAGAGACGACACATTTTCTAAGTTGCTTCGATATTGTGTTTTAAGAGGACGACGGTTAAGTCAGGGAATCCATAATTGCCTTGCCTCCTTTCCCTTTTGCAAATGATTGCTTCTCTTTCAGAGGGCCAAAGGGAAAAGAGGGACTTGTTTTCTTCATTACCAACTATCACTCTCAGTGCCCAGGAGAAATCAGTTTCTGGTGATCACTGGGTTTCGAGTTTAACCTTGTCATGTTGGATATTGCAGTTTCTAGCTGCCCCCGCTCCCACGCCATTGCCATCCACACGCACTGCCAATTTTAAGGCTTGTCCAATTGGTCAGTTTCTAGCCGGTTGCTCGTTAACATGGGCCTCCAGCACAAAATTGGCCCTTATTTGGCAACATCACCCCTACAGGAGTGAGATGATTGTTGTGGGAGCAGGAAAATAACATGCGGGGCAGGAGATGAAGATTATTTGAAGTTGGATTTGAGGAACATGTTTAAGTGAATCGGAGGGGGGGGGGGAGAGATTTTCCCTGTGCCTAGTTGTGCCATACCAGACACGAGAATGCTTGATACAGACACCGGGCGATGTGCATTTGAAACTGACATTCCTCATCTTAATGAGCAGAAAGCAAGTGTTGAGATTTTGTAACGTTGCCCATATTATTTGTTGCAGGACCTTTTCCTTGTTATCGTCTCACTGTGCCCAGTATAGATTCCCAGAATAAAAATCTTTCCTCGTCATGGATATAAGCAGTTAGAACTGTGCAGCAGTTGAGCTCTATTGGCTCGCCCTTCCACTTTCAATCCTGTCATGAGAGAGTACCTTTAAGAAATGGATGTTTAAGCAATGTACCTTTAAGAAATGGAGCTGATCATATTACTGAAGAGATGTCAGAGGGTTGGGGGGGGGGGGGAGGGGGGGAAGCTGAGCTCACTTCAGCTTTTTGAGTTACAGTTTGAGAACGCAGCTGGGAGTGTCTGTGTGTTTTGCTGTGAGCTGCAGGAAGAAACACAGAGCTGGTCTTTTGGAGTTATCTTTGAAGTAATGGGTGTTAAGATATTCAGTGTTTGTTTTAAAAGGGTTAACTTGAGTTCATAGAATAAACATTGTTTTGTTTTAAAAACCACTTGTCCATTTCTGCTGTATCACACCTGGAGAGTACGCCGTGTGCTTCCCACACCACAATCTATTAAAAGTTGTGGGTCGGTTGAACTCCATGAAACACTTGGGGTTCTGAATACTCGGACCCATAACAACTGGGGGTTCGAGGGGGATAAAAGTCTATCAATTAGATTGGCTTAACGAACTTAAAGACAGTGAGGGGCAAGCATATTGTGGTCGCTTTTCAGGTGTGGTATTTTAGTTTAAGTGGGGAGTGTGTTATGGACAATGGCTCTTTCAGAGGCTCTGGAGTTTTTGGGGGTGGACACGGTAACACGCAATATCTTACGGACAGAGACTAAAAGCAGACTGTTAGATTTGGCAAAAGCATTGCAGTTAACATTGCCTGGCAAAATGCAAAAAGATGAGGTACTTACCGCGGCAGCTGAGCATTTAAATTTGTCTGAGATGCATTCTGACTCATTAGAAATGGCAAAGCTCCAGTTGCAGATTAAGCAATTTGAACATGAAAAAGAATTACAGCAGCTTGAATATGCAATGAGAGAAAAAGAAAAGGAGAGCGAAGAAAGAAACAAAGAAAGAGATAGAGAAGAAAGGGAAAAAGAGAGAGAGTTTGAACTTCATAAAATTGCTATGAAACATGAAAATCAGTTAAAATTGGCAGACGCAAAGGGAAACATACAGTTGGATGAGATTGATGAGGATAGTGAGACAGAGCGTCATAGTCAAAGACGCGGTGGGGATCTATTTAAATATGTCCAAGCATTGCCAAGGTTTGATGAGAAGGAAGTAGAAGCCTTTTTCATTTCATTTGAGAAGGTAGCTAAACAAATGAAATGGCCACAGGACATGTGGGTATTACTGATTCAAGCAAAGCTGGTAGGTAGAGCTAGTGAAGTGTTTGCATCACTGCAGGAGGAGGTATCTGGAACGTATGAGAAGGTGAAAAAAATCCATCTTAGGTGCATATGAGCTAGTGCCTGAAGCTTACAGACAAAGGTTTAGAAATTTAAGGAAAGAATTTGGTCAAACATACATGGAGTTTGAAAGGCTCAACACAGAGTAATTTTGAGAGGTGGATAAGGGCTTTGAAAATAGACCAAACGTATGAAGCTCTCAGAGAAATTATACTTTTGGAGGAGTTTAAAAATTCAATTCCTGATGAAGTGAGAACTCGTGGAAGAGCAGAGGGTTAAAACTGCGAGATTAGCAGCAGAAATGGCAGAGATTATGAATTAGTTCATAAATCAAGGCTTGGTTTCCGCCATCAGTTTAAGTTGGTGAGGGATAAAAACTGGCGACATCAGAAATACTCAAGTGGAAAAGGTAAAGGTGATCTGATGGGAGATACTAAAGAGAGTGTGCCTCAGATTAAAAAAGAAATCCAGGAGGGTGGAAGAGAAATGAAAAGTTTCAAATGTTTTCACTGTAATAAACTAGGCCATGTAAAGTCACAGTGTTGGTGGTTGAAGAAAAGCACTGGGAAGGTTGATGTGGTAAAACAGGATAAGACAGTGGGGTTTGTTAGAGTGGTAAAGGTAAGCCCAAGGGAAGCGAAGGAGGTGCAAACGATTGTACCGCCTGTTCAAGAAGTAATTGATAAGAAGGTGCCAGGTGTCTTTAAAGAATTTACTTGTGTGGGTAAAGTTCACTCATGTGTATCAGGAGGAGCAGGTAAAGAAGTCACAATTTTAAGAGATACAGGAGCTAGTCAATCTTTAATGGTAAGAGATGAGGAATTATGTAGTTTGGGAAGAATGTTGCCAGAAAAGGTGGTAATATGTGGAATTCAGGGTGAGAGGAGTAGCGTTCGATTATATGAGGTAAGGTTGGAAAGTCCAGTGAAGAGTGGTGAAGTGGTAGTAGGAGTAATAGAGAAACTATCTTGTCCAGGAATACAGTTTATCTTGGGTAATGATATGGCTGGATCGCAGGTGGGAGCGATGCCTACTGTGGTTGATAAGCCAGTGGAAAATCAGACAACTGAAGTGTTGAAGGATGAATATCATGGGAATTTTCCGGATTGTGTAGTAACAAGGTCGCAAAGTCATAGGTTAAAACAAGAGGAGAAATCAAAGAGTGAAGATGAAGTTGAAGTGCAATTTTCAGAAATGATTTTTGATCAAATAGTTGAAAAAGAACAAGAACAGGTGGAGGATGAGGTGGATATTCTTAGTTCAGGAAAATTGGCGGAGTAACAACAGAAAGATGTAGAAATAAAACGTATATATCAGAAAGCATATACGGAAGAGGAATCTGAGAGTATACCAGAGTGTTATTACCGTAAAAGTGATGGCTTGATGAGAAAATGGAGACCTGTACATATGCAGGCGGATGAAAAGTGGGCAGAAGTTCAAGTAGTATTGCCGGTAGGGTATAGAAAGGAGGTGTTGCGAGTGGCACATGAGGTACCAGTGGGAGGTCATTTGGGAATAAGGAAAACTCAAGCTAAAATCCAGAAACATTTTTATTGGCCTGGACGACATAAAGATGGAGTTAAACTTTGTCAATCATGTCACACATGTCAAGTGATAGGAAAACCTCAAGCAGTGATAAAACCAGTGCCCTTAATACCCATTCCAGCATTTGAGGAACCTTTTACAAGGGTCCTAATTGATTGTGTAGGACCGCTTCCTAAAACAAAAAGTGGGAATCAATATCTTTTGACTGTAATGGATGTGTCTACTAGGTTTCCAGAGGCCGTTCCAGTCCGTAATATTACAGCTAAAAAGATTGTGGAGGAGTTACTTAAATTCTTTACTAGATATGGACTACCCACAGAAATTCAATCGGATCAAGCATCAAATTTTACCGCAAAGTTATTCAAAGAAGTTATGGATAGCTTAGGAATAAAACAATTTAAATCAACTGCATACCATCCAGAATCGCAGGGAGCGTCAGAAAGATGGCATCAGACATTAAAGACAATGTTTAGGGCTTATTGTCAAGATTATCCAGAGGATTGGGATAAAGGAATTCCATTCGTACTGTTTGCAATTCGGGATGCACCTAATGAGTCAACCAAATTTAGTCCTTTTGAACTAATTTTTGATCATGAGGTAAGAGGACCACTTAAATTGATTAATGAAAAATTGGTGGGTGATAAATAGGAAATTACACTATTGGATTGCATGACAAATTTTAGGGAATGATTAAATAGAGCAGGTGAATTGGCTAGACAACATTTAAAAGTTGCACAAAATTGAGGAAACGGGTAGCGGACAAGAAATCCAAAGTTCGTAGTTTTGCCAGTTTAGATAAAGTTTTAGTGTTGTTACCAGTGGTAGGTGAGCGTTTAAAAGCTAGCTTTTGTGGACCGTATCAGATTGAAAGGAAATTAAGTGAGGTGAATTATGTGGCAAAAACACCAGATGGAAGGAAGACTCATCGAGTGTGTCATGTGAATATGCTTAAAAGGTACTTTGAAAGGGAAGGAGAGAAAAAGGAGGTTTTAATGATTCTAACTCAGTGATGAACCAAATCCAGATGATTGTGAATTTGACATACCTCAAATTAAATTGGAAAATGAGGATGTTCTTAAAAATTGGGATGAATTGTTAAGTTACCTTCCAAAGGAAAAATGAACTGACCTGAAAGAGTTATTGATATCACATGAGCAAGTTTGTAGAGATAAATTGGGAAATACTAAAATGGCTATACATGATGTAGATGTGGGAAATGTTGTTCCTATCAAACAACATCCACATCGACTTATTCCTTTAAAATTGGCACAGGTTAACAAAGAGATTGAGAGTATGCTTAAGAATGGCATAATTGAAGTGGGTTGCGGCCAATGGAGCTCACCCATAGTGATGGTACCTAAACCAGACGCTACCCAATGGTTGTGTGTGGACTATAGAAAGGTGAATGCAGTTACAAGAATGGACTCTTATCCTATCCCACATTTGGAGGATTGCATTGAGAAAGTGGAACAATTCGCTTTTATTTCCAAATTGGATTTACTTAAAGGTCACTGGCAGGTACCTTTATCCGAAAGGGCGAAGGAGATTTCAGCTTTTGTGATTCCAAATGGTATATACCAATTCAAAGTTATGCCATTTGGCATGAAAAACGCCCCAGCCACATTTCAACGGTTAACTTATACAGTTGTTTCAGGATTACCCAATTGTGCGGTATATATCGACGATCTTGTAGTTTTCAGCCAGACATGGAAAGAACATTTAAACCATCTTGTGGAGTTATTCAATCGAGTTCAGGAGGCGGGTTTGGTGATAAACCTAGTCAAAAGTGAATTTGGAAAAGCCCAAGTCACTTTCCTTGGCCATATAATCGGACAGGGTCGATTGGTCCCACGGGATATGAAAACGAAAGTTATTGGGGAGTTTCCGATACCCTCGACACGACGGGAAATAATTTGATTTCTTGGCATGAGTGGATTTGATCGAACATTTGTGCAAGAGTTTTGTAGCATGATTGCTCCACTGATGGACTTGCTGAAGAAACGTTAAAAAATGTCAATGGACAGCAGAGTTTCAACATGCATTTGACTGCCTGAAAGCTGTGGGAACCGATGCTCCTGTATTGGAGAATTGCAAGGGACTCTGTGATCAGATTGAACTGAAGTATCTAACTTTAAAGAGAAATACCGAGGCGTAGATGAATGGATGGATCGTGCAGAGACTTTCTTGTTCAAAGAGAATGTCAATCGAGAAGGATTTCGGTTGGAGGAAGAACGGGGCAAAAACTGGACTACATTATTATACCTGTTTGCGTGTACTGTTGTTTTTGAACCGGTCAAGGTTTTTACTGAGTGCATTTCTTAATTGATGGTGCAAAGGTGCAAAATTAAACCATCTTGAAGTTGATGGTTTTGTTTTTTTTCTTGGGGGGAGGTGTCATGTACCTTTAAGAAATGGATGTTTAAGCAATGTACCTTTTAAGAAATGGATCTGATCATATTACTAAAGTGATGTCAGAGGGTGGGGGGAGCTGAGCTCACTTCTGCTTTTTGAGTTTCAGTTTGAGAACGCAGCTGGGAGTGTCTGTGTGTTTTGCTGTGAGCTACAGGACGAAACACACAGCTGGTCTGTTGATTTCTGCAATCCAAAGGCTATAAATATATTGAATGTAACCTAATGTGCTCCTATTTTTGAAGGTTTGAAGTCTTTTGGATGTTTAAAGGAACAGTTTGTAGGATTATTTAGTGTTGTAGTCTTTTGGGGTTATCTTTGGAGTAATGGGTGTTAAGATATTCAATGTTTGTTTTAAAAGAGTTAACTTGAGTTCATAGAATAAACATTGTTTTGTTTTAAAAACCACTTGTCCAGTTCTGCTGTATCACACCTGGAGAGTACGCCGTGTGCTTCCCACAGCACAATCTATTAAAAGTTGTGGGTTGTTTGAACTCCATGAAACACTTTGGGGTTCTGTAAACCCGGACCCATAACAATCCCTGCACTTTAAAAATCCAAGGTTACAGTTAACCAAATGCCATTTTATGATTTGCCTCGATTCTCCTTTCTGCTTCACTCTTGGTGACGATTTGGCTTCTGGGCCTTGACTTTTTGCCATCTTCCTGAACTCAACAAAAGGAGGTAATTTAGCTATTGCAGGTCAAGTAGCCGTGTCTTTTTTTTTTCTAGGTGTCAGTGGAATCCTAAGAGCAGAAGAGGATTCTGGTACAGAAGCAGATGATGAGACACATCTCACCTTTTACTCGGAACATAGAGGCAGGCGAAGAAGCAAAGGTATTTAGATCATCGACATGTCTTGGTCAACTTGTGAAATTGCAGCCAGGAATGCGAGTGGTGGTCAAATTCATGATTTTTAACTTAATTTAGCACGTATAGGGGTGCAGTAAGTTTTCAATTCAGACTGCCATGAAAGTTAAACGTTTGCCCAAGTCTCTGTTTCTATCTCCGGGTGGAACACAAACCTAGATCGGAATTGTCCATCCTTGTTCGCAGCTGGGATTGTCTGCTGCTGCTGAAAGTGCCAAATTTTCCATTCTCTCTCGCAACGGGTCCCGCCACAGACGAGGCCGGAGAATCCTGCCCCCTGTGCTGACTGCAACTCATCGCTGATATGTGGCAATTCAAAATTAGCAAATTTCAGAATAGTCCTGTCTTTTTCATCAAATTGATTTGTGGAAAACAATAAAGAAATGTCAGTCTAGGTTTTTATGAGCACTTTATGCTGAAGTACACTTAAATGTTTTTGCAGATTCTGGTGTTGTACTAGCTTGAGCTAAACTGGTTTGAACTTATTGCAAATAGTACGCCGCTCAACATTGCCACTGTAATATTAACCAGGGTGATTAATTCTACGGTGTTTTTGAATTGGCCTTCTAAGGAGGCCAACAGGTCTCCAAGGAAAACATGAAGGAAGACAAGTCAATAAGAGGGAAGGGAAATTCAGAATGTTGGAGATGGAAGTTAAACAAGCTGGTGTTAATTGTAAACACGAAGGGCAGAATTCTCCGTCGTGCCGTATCATATTTCTGGTGCGGCGCGCTCCCAGGATTCTCCGTCTCACCAGCCGGCCAATGGGGTTTCCCACTGTGGGCAGCCCCACACCGTTGGGAAATCTCCAGGCTGCCTGCGCAACGGAGAATCCCAACAGTGGATAATCCAGCCCTTAGTGTCTTTTCTTCAGATCTACACAAGCACAAAATAATGGGTCCATGGCTCGTTGGGACATGTTCCACACTTGATAGACATCCACACGCACGTAGTACACTGCAGTTTTTGTTCATTGGGCAAAATCTTCCAGCTGTCCACGCCATTGGTGGGATCTTCTGGTTCCCCCCTATGGCGCCCCAGCACCACTGGTTTCCGGGTAGCGAGGAGTGGATTCCATGCAAAATCTCATTGCCCGCGGTGGGACCAGAAGACTCCACCACCGGGCAACGGCGGGTCGCTGAGAAACACATAGCAGGGAGGCCAGAGAATCCCGTCCTCTGTTTGAATGAAGGAAGCATTATATTCTGCTTTGACATTCTAGTTCTGTCTGAGGGCTAGATATGTTACCTAACATCCAGAATGACAACACCCCGTTCACAAAGGAGACCTTGAAATTCTAAGGCACTTTTTAGCTGGTATACAGACCGCCTGGAAGTTCTCCCATGGAATCCTAAACATTCCATTTGTTCGGAAAACAAAGGTAGTTTTAAGGGAATTAGATTTGTATTCATAAACATTAGAACTGAGGTATAATTTCAAATTAGTTTAATTTAACGTTTTTGTGACTGGAGGGTAGGACAGTGGCTAGCACTGTGGCTTCACAGCGTCAGGGTCCCAGGTTTGATTCCCCGCTGGGTCACTGTCTGTGCGGAGTCTGCACGTTCGTCCAGTGTCTGCATGTGTTTCCTCCAGGTGCTCCGGTTTCCTCTCAGTCCATAGACATGCAGGCTAGGTGGATTGGCCAAGCTAAATTACCCTTAGTGTCCAAAAAGGTTAGGAGGGGTTATTGGGTTACGGGGATAGGGTGGCTGTGAGGGCTTAAGTGGTTCGATGGGCCAAATGGCCTCCTTCTGCACTGTATGTACTCAGTTCTATCTTCTCTAAAACCCATAGTTAGATTCACGCTGGACAAAGGCATTTGTATGTATGGGGTTGGTTGAGTTCCAAATGTGTGTCTATTATGCTTAGAGATGGATATGGTATGATGAGTAAATAGGCCAGCAGAGGTATGTGCATTTAGCTTAGCAACTGGGGCCTTGTGAGGTTGAGACAATTTTTAGTTTTAGTTCAGTTAATTTGATTGAAGTTGGAGATAGGTAGTGAGACAGAAGGCAGCACTCAAAGCTTTGCTAGAAGCAGTTGGCCTAGAAGGCTAGAAAGGAAACTTCTCTCTCAGCTTTGCGAGAAGAAAAGCGAGAACATTGAATAATAGTTAAGAAAATGTGCAGAGACTTGGAGAGCAGCTATTTAAGGAGACTAGGGAAATGAAGAGAAGTTTCCAAGTGGTCTGATGTTAAACGTACTAGAACAGAGTCTTTTGTGCTGAAAAGAGACTTTGTGTTAATGAGACCATTGTTCCTCAAGAGATATACCTGTGTAATTATTAAGCTAAGGACTGAGTAAAGGCCTGTTGAACCATAATCCAATGTTTTAACATTTAACAAATGTTTTATTCTTATTATTAAAACTAATTAGTGGCGCTGTAACTCTATTTCTCCATGTTTTATAAAAAGAAAGAAAAGTTACGGCCTTTTGAGCCAGCGTTCAATTTGGGGACTTTCCCATCTGGTTATAACATCAGCTGAAATCATAACACATTTGTTAAATGTACTTTGTTTTGTGAAAAAGCAAATGATCTCTGACTTTCTGAACCTAAAATGGCAATTCACAACGGGAGTTTAGGAAATGTGCTGTTCAGCGAAATGGACAGATACAGAAATTCTAGGTTATATCACCACCGTGTGTTGATTTTTCTTAAAGTGTTACAAAGCGGAGGGAGAAAAGAAGCTTCAGGGTTCCTGCTGCTAAACTTCGTGAAAGTACTTGAGAATGACAGGGACCCCTGACACTGCACAAGTTATCGCCTTCAGTAGCGAGGAGAGAATTGTGTTTCTCCAAAACTCATAGCACTGCAGGGAATCAGTGAACAATAAACAAGACTGCCAACTTTGATGGATCTGCTTCTTCCTCACCTGGATACACTGGGGCCATTAAAAGGACCCCAACAATAATCCCACATGGAATCATTCAGTACACACTAGAGATCAAATCATTAACCTTCCTGAGCTGTTTGGTTCAGCTCTTCACTGGATCAACTCACTGACCCCATAAAGTACCAATAGGGAAGCCTAACATGTTTTTCATCAGATGCAACCTGGCATAGACTCATTTGGGGTCTGATTTACCCTTTCAAAGTCAATTGCAAGTGACAGACTTTCTTATCTATTAATGCAAATACCCCTGTGCTAAATGCTAATATGAATATCAACTTTTCACATCACAACTTGAACTAGCAGTGATCCACTTGTGAAATTTGAGGCCCTACTTGATGGCAATTAGCTTTAAGGAGCCACTTGCCCTGTGAGTAACCTCAGTTAATTTAAGATTGCCAGGCTGAAAATAAATTGTTTCTGGGAATTGCAGAGGAGGCAGCTGCGACTAAGGTGATCTGAATTAAGTTGGAAAGGCAAAGAAGCGGGCACGGTGGCACAATGGTTAGCACTGCTGCCTCACAGCACTAGGGATCCGGATTTGATTCCGACCTTCGGAGACTGTGTGGAGTTTGCACGTTCTCCCAGCGTCAGCATGGGTTTCCTCCGGGTGCTCTGGTATCCTCTCACAGTCAAAGATGTGCAGGTTCGGTGGACTGGTCATGCTAAAAGTCCCCTTTTAATGTCCAAAGATGTATGGGTTAGGTGATGTTGCGAGGATGGGATGGCAGATGGAGAATTTGATTTGATTTGATTTATTATTGTCACATGTATTAGTATACAGTGAAAAGTATTGTTTCTTTCATGCTGCACAAACAATGCATACCGTACATAGGGAAAGAAGGAGAGACTGCAGAATATAATGTTACAGTTATACCAAGGTGTAGAGAAAAGATCAACTTAATACGAGGTAGGTCCATTCAAAAGTCTGATAGCAGCAGGGAAGAAACTGTTCTTGAGTCGGTTGGTACTTGATGCAGACTCAATGGGCCGAATGGCCTCCTTCTGTACTGCAAAGATTCTATGATGACACTGGGCATTACCTCAAGTCGTGGTTCAGCATTACCTATCCTGAAGCTATCCAGGCACGAGAAATAGACAAATTATTATCAATGAGTCAATTGTCAACTAGATTGCTTCTGCTTATGACTATAAAAGAGGAAACATATTCTTTATTTGTCATTACTATGACAGCACTTGCCGTTATTATCCTCCATTCATGAAGTGTCTGAATTTCACTGAGATTGTTCATCCTCGGCCGTTGCTAATGTTATCTCAGGGGAAAAGAAACTTCCATGAAAGAGATACTGCAGTTTTGCCTCCCACCTTTCGGGAATACCAAAGAATTCACTTGTCCACCCCCTCACTCGGTGAGTATCGAACAAACCATGTGCTCATCACCCAACTCACTAAAACACTGCACCGGTGATGCAATATTCAGTGGCCCCACGTTGTCATTATAATAGTTCATTGTTTCAGCTGCTTTGATGTGGCAACTTCTTGCCAGGCTGGTATTTATTGTTGTCCCCCCCCACCTCTCCAGTTTCCCACGTTGAGGGTGGCAAGTCTCATTCTTGAACCGCTGTAGTTAATGTGAAGTTGCCACGCTACTGTTCGTCGGGGAGTTCCAGAATTTTTACATAATAATGGCGAAAGATCAGTGGCACAGTGACGAGCACTGCTGTCTCACAGTGCCAGAGATCTAGGTTCGATTCCAGCCTTGAGTGACTGTCTGCGTGGAGTTTGCACTTTCCTGCTGTGTCTGTGTGGGTTTCCTCCGGATGCTCCGGTTTCCTCCCACCGTCCAAAGATGTGCAGGTTAGGTGGATTGGCCATGCTAAATTGCCCCTTGGTTCCAACGATGTGCAGGTTAGGTGGGGTTATGGGGTTACAAGAATGGGGCCTAGGTAGGGTGGGTGCTCTTGTTGAGGGTGGGTGCTCTTTTTGAGGGTCGGTGCACTCGATTGGCCGAATAGCCTCCTTCTGCACTGTCGGGATTCTATGGTTCTCTCTGTCCAAGACAGGGAGCTGAGTTCCCTGCCATCGGTAGCAGAGCTCCCAATGCAGCAGTGAGTTCAGCATCAGACAACAAACAGGATAAGTGCTCTCCAATGCTCGAGTCCGTCACTGGTGGCGCCATCAAGGTTCGCACCCCACACCAACAGAAGGATGCAAGTGGGTTAATTTGGCCCATTTGCATCCTATTAATTGGCTGGGCATCATACACTCCAACCCTTGTGAATCTATAGTTCTCTGGGTCAGGATTCACATGGATGAGAATTGGTTCAGGTGTTTGCAAGTGTGACCCTGAAGTAATGCACCTTGCAGTGGGCCATGGGGGTAACTCTTTAAGGGAGTAATCCCCAAAGTTCATGCCCCACAATGCAAATACTGCCCAACAGACCCCCTCCCCAACCAGACACCCTCATAAGAGGGACACCATCAGAGACCCTCCAATTGCATAGACCTCAACCACCGACCCTCCCCCTCATTAGCGTTTCCCCCAATAGTGAGCCCCCAGGAGCCCCCACCAGAGATCCTCAATTACAGAGACGCCCGATAAGAGTCATGCGCAGCACCAGAAGCACCCCATAAGAGAGTCGAACTGCTTGGAAGTTCCCATTAGAAAGACCCCTGCCTGGAAGCCCCCCATGAGAGAGAGTTCTGCCTGGAAGTTGGAGAGCAGTTTAGACAGAGGCACTGAAAAAAATAGTGCTTTAATACTCACCCGTGTAATGCATCTGCTGGTTCAGGCAGAGAAAGCAGCACCTGTCAATTCCTGGAAAGAGAAAACCAGTCAGCTGGTTAAAACCCCCTCAGATCTTTGATCGACAAACACTTCATTTGTATAGATGTGAAATTGCTTTAACTCGGCTGTGATTGATAGCATCCACATGAACCCAGTCTCCTGGCTTTCTTAATTCATCTCCCTTCATGTTCGATTGGATTTTGCCAGTCAGCTGTGAAACTAACCACAATGTTTATAAACATCTAGCTATGATTGACAGCTCATAGACTACATCAAAGGCAGCTAAGTGCTTTCTGCGGAGAAAAAGAGGAAGTGAGAGCATTTAACTCTCTTTGATAACTCTTGCAGCAATTTCCTGTGGCTGGTTTGATTGGCCTCCAGCTAGCAGAACCATCTTCCTTCTGACCAAGTTTGATTCTAGCCACAACTAAAACATTTTGATGTCAAGGACAATCGCTTTCATCTTACCTCTGGAATTCAGCCATTGTAGCCCTGTTTAGACTAGGCTCTAATAGGGCCTGAGTGATCCTTGCTGAATCCAAACAAAGCAATATTTGGCAGTTTATTGATGGGTAATTGCTACATCATAGCACTATTAATGATTCCTTCCATTATTTTCTTGCCTACCCAGGAGAAAAGAGGCATTATCCTGCATTTTCTGTTTTTGTTTTGGATATTCCAAAATCCGCAGGTTTTTGCTTTTATTTGGCAATTGATTTTTTTTTTTTGAAAAGATTTTCCTGGGCAATTTTTCATATTTGTTGGGTGGATAACAATTTGCCGTTATACTGAAACAGCTTGGCTAGGACTTCAATGAGTTCAGGAGGCCGAGCTACTCAGTACCACCGCTAGGATATTGCCAGGGCCATTCACAGTCTTAAGTTCAGTTTCACATTTAACTTGGTTCTCACATTTTGAAAACATCAGGACAAAATGCTTGGTATGAATGGTGTGTCAATGATTAGATTTAGATTTATTGTCACGTGTACCGTGATGCAGTGAAAAGTATTGTTTTGCGTACAGTACAATCAGATTGTACCAGAATGAAAACACAGGACATGGGATAGGTATACAAAAAAATGCATAGATATAGACATCGGATGAAGCATACGGAGTGTAGTGCTACATAGCAGAGTAGATTCGTGGAGTGTGGAAGGGAAATTAACGAGTTGCCCACTTAGAAGCATGCTGGGAATGCTTGACTATATTTTAACACTGCTTTTGAACGGAAATAAGTAGGTCAGGTAACGTAAACAAAATACTGCCCAGTATTTTGGACTCGGCCTTATCATGATATCATGTTCTTCCAAAGGACAACAAAATGCGTACTCGAGTTGTTTTTAGCCAAGGGTAAGAACATACATACTACGTATTTCATCTTAAGTATTTCCAAGGTTTGTTTGATGAGGGCATGGCTGTTTGCTTCTGGAGCTGTTGTTGCAGACTATAAAGATATGTTTTCTTCAGTCTAATCTCAGAGTACTGTGGAATAGTCCTCTCCGCAAATATTGGGGGCTGTTTAGCACAGGGCTAAATCGCTGGCAGTGGCGCAACGAATGCCATGACGTCACGACGTGTGGCAACTGTGGATCCGCACACTTAAAGCGGCAATGTCCAGCCAAAACTCGATAATGCCTCCGCTGTGGCAGGATGGGCCACTACGCTGCCTGCTGTCGAGCAGCTCAACCTGCCAACGCTCCGCAATTCCGCCAGCCTCGCAGGGACGTGCGGACCATTCAGCCTCCATACACCGAGTCACACCCTGACGACATACAGACCGGTGATACCGACAACCGGGAACCCTTCCGCGTTGCGGTAATAGACAGAAATTGGATGTCCCCAAGTAGGACCCACCAGCCGATGCCAGTGCACAGCGTTAATCCAGGCGATGAATGGTGTGCCACCCTAACGGTCAACTGACCACCAATCACATTCCGCTTAGACACTGGTGCCTCCGCCAATCTCATTGCATGGTCAGCCTTCCAAACCTTGAAGGTCAAACCGCCAATTCGGCCACCCCACTGTCAGTTGGTCGATTACAACGGTAATGTTATCCCGGTCATGGGGTCCTGCCAGCTCGAGGTTGCACACAATTCATACACAACCACACTGTCTTTTGAGATAGTTGGATCTTCGAAGGACTCTCTGCTAGGCGCACAGGCATGCAAGATCCTTCACCTCGTTCAGCGGGTACACACTCTGTCTCCAGAAGGCACGTCCGATTTCGCGGATGCAGACTTTCGGGCGCAGCTCCACTCGCTCCTCGCCCACAACCAGGAGGTTTTCGAGGGCATGGGCACACTGCCTTACACTTACAGAATATGGCTCAAACCGGACGCCACCCCGGTCATTCACGCACCTCGTAGAGTCCCAGCACCACTCAAGGACCGCCTCAAGCAGCAGCTGCAGGATCTGCAGGGCCAAGGAGTGCTTTCCCAGGTCACGGAGCCTACGCCATGGGTCAGCTCCATGGTGTGCGTAAAAAAGCCCTCTGGCGAACTCCAAATCTGCATCGACCCGAAAGGCCTGAACAATAACATCAGGAGGGAACACTGCCCCATACCCAAACGGGAAGAAATCACGAGCGAAATGGCCCGGGCTAAAATTTTTACCAAACTTGATGCCTCAAAGGGTTTTTGGCAGATTCAGCTGGATCAGTCCAGCAGGAAACTGTGCACTTTCAACACTCCCTTTGGCAGATACTGCTACAATAGGATGCCGTTTGGCATCATCTCAGCATCCGAGGTGTTTCATCGAATCATGGAACAGGTGATGGAGGGCATCGAAGGGGTGCACGTCTATGTTGACGACGTCACCATCTGGTTCCCATAACAGCCTCCCTGAACAGGCGCCGGAATGTGGCGACTAGGGGCTTTTCACAGTAACTTCATTTGAAGCCTACTTGTGACAATAAGCGATTTTCATTTCATTTCACAGGAGCACATCAGTCGTCTCCAGCGTGTCTTTGCACGGATACGAGATCACGGCCTGCGCCTCAACCGAGCCAAGTTTTCTTTTGGCCAATCTGAGCTAAAGTTTCTGGGGGACCACATAGCCCGGTCAGGGGTGCGTCCGGATGACGACAAAGTGGCAGCTATTGCAGCCATGCCGCAGCCGGCGGACAAGAAGGCAGTGATACGCTTTCTCGGGATGGTCAACTTCCTGGGGAAATTTATTCCCAACCTTGCCTCGCACACAACGGCTCTTCGCCACCTGGTAAAGAAGACAACGGAATTCCAGTGGCTGCCCGCACACCAGAAGGAATGGGAGGAGCTCAAGATCAAGCTCACCACCGCCCCAGTATTGGCATTCTTCGACACTACTCGAGACACAAAGATCTCGACTGATGCCAGCCAGTCCGGCATTGGGGCGGTACTCCTGCAACGGGACGACACTGCATCATGGGCCTCGGTCGCCTATGCCTCGTGGGCCATGACCCCCACAGAACAGCGCTATGCGCAGATTGAAAAGGAGTGCCTGGGTTTGTTAACCGGCATCGACAAATTCCACGATTATGTGTCTGGTCTTCCGCAGTTCACTGTGGAGACCGACCATCACCCCCTGGTCGGCATCATACAAAAGGACCTCAACGAGATGACCCCTCGCCTCCAGCGCATTCTGGTCAAGCTCCGGAGGTACGACTTCCAACTTGGCTACATCCCAGGAAAGGACCTCATCATCGCGGATGCCCTGTCCAGAGCAGTGAACACACCGCCCGAATCGGAGGGGTTCGTTTGTCAGGTCGACGTACAAGTAGCCTTCACAACGGCCAATCTGCCGGCTACTGATGTAAGTCTGGCCCACATTCGCCGTGAGACTGCGGCTGACCCCCTTCTACACCGTGTGATGCGCCACATGACGGAAGGGTGCCTCAAGGTGCAGTGCCCACAATTCTACAATGTCCGGGACGACTTGGCCGTCATTGATGGTGTCCTCCTAAAGTTGGACCGGATTGTGATCCCACACAGCATGCACCGGCTTGTCCTCGAACAATTGCACGAAGGCCATCTCGGGGTTGAAAAGTGCTGGCGGAGGGCCCGAGAAGCTGTGTACTGGCCGGGCATCAGCGATGACATCGCCAACATGGTGCTCAACTGCCCCACCTGCCAATGGTTTCAACCGGCGCAACCCCCTGAGACGCTTCAACCCCATGAGTTGGTAACGTCCCCCTGGGCAAAGGTGGGTGTGGACCTTTTTCATGCGCTCGGCAGGGACTGCGTCATTATAATTGACTATTTTTCCAATTATCCGGAGGTCATATGCCTGCACGACTTGACATCATCAGCTGTAATCAGAGCATGTAAAGAAACCTTCGCTCGCCATGGCATTCCGCTTACCGTCATGTTGGACAATGGGCCCTGTTTTGGGAGCCAAGAATGGTCTTCTTTTGCCGCTTCATTCGGCTTCACACGCATGACGCCAGCCCTTTGCATCCCCAGTCGAATGGCAAGGCGGAAAAGGGCGTCCATATCGTTAAGCGGCTCCTCTGCAAGGCTGCTGATGCCGGATCTGACTTCTGTTTAGCCCTGCCGGCCTACCGCTCAGCCCCACAGTCCACGGGCCTCTCGCCAGACCAGCTGTTGATGGGTCGCACCCTCAGGACCACTGTGCCGTCCATTCATGTTCCTAAACCTGACCATGCTCCAGTACTGCAAAGGATGTGACAGCAGCATGCTCAGCAGAAGGTGGCACATGACGCTCGGGCAACTGATCTTCCTGCCCTGGCGCCTGGAGACAACGTCCGCATACAACTACCAGAGGGTGGCTGGTCGGTAACTGCCGAGGTTCTCCGCCGCATGGCTCCCCGCTCGTTTCTGGTTTGCATGCCTGATGGCTCCATTCGCCGGCGTAATTGGTTGGCCCTTCGGCTGCTTACGCGCTCGCTACGTGATCATGCACCGGTGCCACACCCTCCTGTTGTCCCTGATGTCGACTTCGTGGAGCTTCCTGCCACTCTGCCGATTCCCCTATCGCCCGTGGCCAGGCCTATTCCTCAGCCGGTGGATCCTGACCCACCCTTGAGGCGGTCAACCCGAATTCGTCGCCCACCTACTAGACTGGACTTATGAGCCTGTTTGCACATTGGACTCACTGAATTGTTGTGCAATAATGTTAACGTGTTTCTTGTTTTTTGTCGTTCCAGGAGTTCTCTTTCGATATTTGTTAATTGCAATTGTTTTGTTTGTGGTACAACCTCGTTGCTCTGTTGCACCTGACATCTTCCTATGTATATAGTTTAGTCTCATGTACATGTTGTAAATATTGCACACACATACTCAGCCGCACTCAGTACACACCAATATTTATTACCATGTAGGCACATATCCTTGTGAAAAAGGGGGATGTCATGATATCCATATTAACATATCATGGTGCAATCACGCACACACACTGATGGACAGGTAGACGGACCAATGAACACACACATAACATCACAGCCAATCACCAGTGAGAGCACACGCACTATAAAACAGGGAACACCACAGTTCCTGCGGATTCCACCAGGAGATAGCTCAGAGCACAGAGCTCACAGCGTGCCACTCAGACATACACTATGTGCTGAGTGCCTCTCTAAGATAGCGTTAGGGCTGTGTCCACAGGTTAACTGGTGAAGTACGAACCACAGCCAGAAGTTAACAGTTGTTATTGTACAGAATAATAAAACAGAGTTGTACCATCTACAACTGTGTTGGTTCGTTTGTGTATCGGAACACCCAACACGACACACCCTATCTTTGTAACCCCACCTAACCTTTGGACACTAAGTGGTAATTT
Source organism: Scyliorhinus torazame (assembly GCF_047496885.1). Lineage (NCBI taxonomy): Eukaryota > Metazoa > Chordata > Chondrichthyes > Carcharhiniformes > Scyliorhinidae > Scyliorhinus > Scyliorhinus torazame. Next base: position 63,102,451 of record NC_092728.1, read on the forward strand.
TGAATGGCCAATCTACCTAACCTGCACATTTTGGACTGTGGGAGGAAACCGGAACTCCTGGATGAAACCCAGGCAGACACGAGGAGAATGTGCACACTCCACACAAACAGTCACCAAGGTTAAAATTGAACCCGGGTCTCTGATGCTGTGAGACATCAGTGCTAACCAGTGTACTACCATGCTGCCCATCAAGGTCCACTAGATTTATTCCAAAGATGACGCGGTTGTCTTATGAAGAGGGATTGAGCAGTTTAGGCTGATACATGTTCAAGTTTAAAAGAATGAGAGGAGATGTAATTGAGGTATATAGATGATAAAGAGGATCGACGAAGTAGACGTAGAGAGTACTTTTCCTATTGTGGGGCAATCAAGAACGAGAGGTCATAATTTTAGGATAAGGGGTAGCAGATTTAAAACAGAGCTGAGGAGAAATTACTTCTCTCAAAGGGCTGCAAATGTGTGGAATTCACTACCCCAGAGTGCGGTGAACGCCAGGACATTGAGGAAATCTAAGGAGGAGATAGACAGATTTTTAATTAGCAACGGGTTGAAGGGTTATGGAGAACGGGCAGGAAAGTGGAGTTGAGGCCGAGATTAGATCAGCCATAATGGTATTGAATGGCAGAGCAGGCTCAAGTGGTTGAATTGCCTATTCCTGCTCCTAGCTCTTATGTTGTGTTCTTATATTATCCACTTCAGAAGACAGGCAGGCTCTAATTTTAACTTTTTAATTTTAAGACGGGCATCTGACCATACAGAACTCCCTTTGTTTTTCACTGAAATGACAGCATGTAATTTCAGCTCAAGTCTCTAGAATGGGACTTGAACCCACTCGGTGAGAATTCTGTAATTTCCATGGCACCAACTTTCAATATAATTACACGTTTACATTCAGAGCAATGCCGGAGCTGCTGGTCAGCTATTGCTTGGTATGTGTGTGTATGGCACATTCACGAGCTTACATTGATTAAGTAATCTAATAGGATAGGAGGACACATTTGTTACCTGTTTGCCCTTGGAACAATGAGGGAGAGGATAGTTGAGTGAATTTCAGAAGATTTCCTTACCTTGTCTGGGGATGTTAGGTTGGGTCATTATTTTTGTCTTGCCTGAGGCAGAAGATGGTGTATTCCAGTTTCCCCTAAATCCCAGGTGTGATTAAATATCAAAAACTATTGATATATTATTAAAATAGTCGACTTCATGACTGAGACGATAAAACAATGAGACTTTGGAACTGAGATTAAAATAGCGAGACTTTGAAAGAGCAGCGAGTCTTCAGAAGAGAGAGCAAGACTTTGGGACAAAGAGGTTTAAAGAACAAGACTTCAGGACTGAGAGGTAAAAACAGTGAGACTTCAGGAAAGAGAGGTTTAAACAGAGACTTTTGGACAGAGCGGTTTAAACAGGAAGACATCTAAACAGGGAGGTTAAAACAGCGAGACCGGGACTGGAAGGTTAAAATAGCGTAACAACTGGACAGGGAGGTTAAAACAGCAAGATGTCTGCTCAGGGAGGTTAAAACGGTGAGACGTCTGGGACAGGGCAGCGTCTGGTCAGGGAGGTTAAAACAGCAAGACTTTTGGATTGAGAGACAACTGGACAGGGAATTTAAAAAGAACGAGATTTCTGGACAGGGTGGTTAAAAAGAGCAAGACTTCTGGACAGGGAACTTAAAACAGCGAACATCTGAATGTTATGTCGTCTGGCACACTTCTGGCATCGTCAAGAGACTTCAGACTTTGTTAGGAACAAGTAGATATTTATTAATAAAGAGTAACTTGGTACAGGAGGTTTGCAACTCTAGGCTGCCTTTGGAACACAGTTCCAATCCCTGACAGGCTGACGAGGTAGCTGTTAGATGTATTCTGCCCGAGAGAGGACTGCACTCTCTGGGTGATCACTCGCTCTCGGTTCCCATTGATCCCTTAAATCAGGTGACCCTTTTCAGATGTACTGTTTAACAGACAGACAGCACAAACACTATATTCCTCCACCTCTAACCTTTTTTTACACTATCTCCAAAATCAAATTACTCAAATCCACATTCTAAATAAACATTATACACACAAGTTAGACATTTGTCAATTGTTGTAGCGATTGTTCAGTGATGAGATCTTTAGGCTTGCATTTAACACCACACTTCGGCTCGTGTTAAAGCTTCAACTGTGCAGTTCCAAATATTGTCTTGCATGGGATTCTTCCATACAAACTTGCTGCTTTCTGAGTCCTGTTCTAGACTCGGAGCTGATCAAGGACTACATAATTTGCTCTGTGGACGATTTCACTCCCAATCCTTTGTTGGTCCTTTCCTCTGAAATGCGCCTTTACTCTACAATGCATTCATGTACCATTGTCGCAATACAACACAATCTTATGTCTTCACAGCTCATTCACAAACTCGGTCTGTTCCTATTAAGAATGGTTGTCGTTCTCTATCTCTGGATTGTGTGATAAAATTCTTTCTCTTTCTAGCATTTCTATTCGGCATCTTTTCCATCGACTATGTTATATGTTCTTGAGCTTTTCCATTAATGTGACGATTTCAGCAATCCTATTCTGGCATGTAACCTTAGTTTCCTTCTCTGCCTGAGTTGTTGCTTTGTTTAGTTCTCTCCGGCTCAACTTCCTTCAACTGGGTGGCTTTAGTTTCTTCCTTTCATTTTCTACATCAACCAATCTTCTGTTTTGACAGAAGTACGGGCAGCACGGTAGCACAGGTGGATAGCACTGTGGCTTCACAGCGCCAGGATCTCAGGTTCGATTCCTCGCTGGGTCATTGTCTGTGCGGAGTCTGCACATTCTCCCCGTGTCTGCGTTGGTTTCCTCCGGGTGCTCCGGTTTCCTCCCACAGTCCAAAGACGTGCAGGTTAGGTGGACTGGCCATGAGAAATTGTCCTTAGTGACCAAAATGTTAGGAGGGGTTATTGGGTTACGGGGATAGGGCGAAAGTGAGGGCTTAAGTGGGTCGGTGCAGACTCGATGGGCTGAATGGCCTCCTTCTGCACTGTATGTTCTATGTACTTCTTTATTTAATGCGTCCGCTTTCTCCTCCGCCTGTATTTTGCACTCAGCCTCCATCAGTTCCAGTTTGGGCTGAGCCAGTTCCAGCTTCAACTCCTTTATCTTGCTATTCATCTAAAGTATCCTTAAATGAACTGACCATTTTAAATGGCCTATCTTTGTGAAAAGAGTTCTCTGCAGTGATCATAGTCTTTCCTCTTTCCAAATCTGTTCCAACTCAGCTCTATTATCCAATTGCTGCCTTCCAATCACTCACAGTGATTTGTTTGTGTTTTTTTATTTGTTGTGTACTTGGGATGTGGGCGTCACTGGCTGCGCCAGTATTTATTGCCCATCTCTCAGGGCATTTAAGAGTCAACCACATTGCTGTGGATCTGGAGTCACATGTAGGCCAGACCAGGTAAGGACATGGGACGTGTCAGGTATGGACAACAGATTTTCTTCCCTAAAGGAAGGGTTTTTATGACAATCGACAATGGTTTCATGGTCACCTTTAGACTTTTAATTCCAAATTTTTATTGAATTCAAATTTCACCATCTGCCATGGTGGGATTTGAACCCAGAGTATGACTCTGGATCTCTGGATTACTAGTCCACTGATAATACCACTATGCCACAAACACTACGCTGGACAGGCAGGTTAAAACGCAAGACTCCAGGAAAGAGAGGTTAGTTACCATTCCATCATAATTACATCGGCATGAGGTGTTTCTGATGTTTGCCCTTCACATTATATTCTCCCCTCCAAGTCTTCATCCCAACAATATACATCCTGCTACATCTCCCCACACAGTCTCGGACTTCACAGGGTTAGTCTCTGAGATTTGCTGTCCAATCTCTCTGATCTTGTTCTGATTTCTTTTTGAGGTTGCGGACATTTTGTACTCTCGCCTCACTTGATATGAGTGTCCTTCTCCTGGATAGTTGTATAGGTTTGTCTTGTTTTTTGTTCCTTATCTCTGTCCGGATTTGTACAATAAGCAGCACGGTAGCACAAGTGGATAGCACTGTGGCTTCACAGCGCCAGGGTCCCAGGTTCGATTCCCTGCTGGGTCACTGTCTGTGCGGAGTCTGCACGTTCTCCCCGTGTCTGCATGGGTTTCCTTCGGGTGCTCCGGTTTCCTCCCACAGTCCAAAGATTTGCAGGTTAGGTGGATTGGCCATGATAAATTGCCCTTAGTGACCAACAAAGGTTAGATGGGGTTATTGGGTTATGGGGATAGGGTGAAAGTGAGGGCTTAAGTGGGTCGGTGCAGACCCGATGGGCCGAATGGCCTCCTTCTGCACTGTATGTTCTATGTTAAGCGCAAGTTTCTATTAGTTTTCTTTCCAAGGATATCAAACATTGTAGTTCGAATTCTATTTCCTTGGTCCATCTCAAACCTGTGAGATCTTGGTTGTGGAATTCTTCCTGTTAGTTCTCTTTGTTGGCCTCATATCCTTACTCTCTTACCTGGGCTGTAGCATCGATAAGTCTTGTCCTTTGTGCCTGATGTTGAGCTTATTAGTGTGTCTGTTCCTCCGCACAATTTTGAACTCTCTCATGGTCACTCGAGGTGGTATTTGGTTCTAATTTTTGTTGCAAAGCTGCAAGCTGTGTTCCCGTCTTCCCATAAACAACTCTGATGGTGAGAATCCATTTTGTAGTGGCAAGGTTCGATAACTAAGAAGGACTAAGTTGAGATTATGTTTGTCTTCACCATTTCATTGGTTTGGACTATTCAACGGTTCGAAAACCTCTCTCAGCTTTTCCATGTGGCATTTTCTGATAGGCTCTGTTTTGTCATGAATCCACAACACATCAACTCGATTGACATCAATCTCAGCTGTGCATTTTATGGGGATGAAAAGGTTACACAACCCAGAGAACAAGTCGTTGCTATGGATTGAGCTGATGCATATCTGATAATAGAATGTCAGTCAATTTAGCACGCCATTCATCATATATAATCTTAGTTGTTGTTTTTGGCAATTTACATCTTGGTTTAATGAGACTATTTATGGCCTTATTCTGAATATCAACAGAGTTTTTTTTATAACATCCAATGGTATAATCTTGCCATTATAATCAACCTATATCATCTGTCGGAGGAGCAATGAGGTGTTAAAATCCAAAGTTTGTTTCCACTGACATGGTTTTGGTGCCACCTAGTGGCTTGGAAGAACACCTTGCTCTCTGGTTTATTGATGAGACCTGGTATGGGATGCAAAGCTGCACGGTTAAAAGTTAACTTTACCCGTACATTTTCCTTTAGTTCATATGAAATGCAGCAAAGTTTTATTTTTGATTCAGTTATTCCTGTCAATGGAGAAGTTAAAGCTCAGCCAACAGTTCCTTTCCCAATAAAGTGCAAAGTGACTCTGATTTGTACTGGCATCTTGCACTGGCATCCTTGACAGAAGCTCTTCCATAAGCAATAAATTGGTCCAGAAATCTTGAGGTGCAACCAACATTTTAATGCGTTTTGGAAAGCTTGGGCTTTGACAGATTAACATGACCTTGAGTTACAGAAAGGCAATGCACTCTTCCACAGGGATAGTGTTAAGTTTACTTGGGTGTAACATTCTTTGTGGCATTATCAGCATTAGATGTGCTGGATTACATTATTGTCTTGAGCTAATTTTGGCTTCACATGATTTGCCATGGGTTCCATTCTTGATTTTCTTCTCTGTGACATTTACCTGGTATCCTTGGTAATATCAACTGGAAACATGGGATGAGCTGTACCTCTTCCATTAACTGAAAGACTGTTGCTAGACTCGCTTGGTGTCTGCCAGCTATCAAGACCTGGATGAGATAATGATGGTTGACAAAACTGATAGCATCACCTTGACTCCCCCCAGCAGCTTGATGCCTTTTGGCCTTGACCGTATCAATCTTACCAGCCACCATCTTATTTGGACTCATCCGTTGTCAGCCTAGTGCAGCCTATCTATGCCTCATCTTCCCATTGGTAGCAATTGGGTTTGTACAAAATTAAGATTTGCAGCGTCTAAAATGATATCATCCAAATGAACGAGACCGTAGTCACTGCTTAGATTTTAAAGTTGAACAAAACAGAGCAGCTACAACTTTACTGACTGTTCAGGAGTAAAACTTGGACTTGAGAACCATTTTCTGTTTGCAGCAGAGAATTGTGCAAATGTACTTCTATCAATATTGCACAGATGTCAATTCGAATTTACACAAAGAAACGTAAATGACGTTATCGCCAGACAAAAAAGAAATTCCAAGTGGAACACAAGCTAATTTTCCACGGTTATCTCTCATGCCACAAGGTGTGAATTAATCCTTCAAGAGCTACGCCCATGTAAGATTGTTTATGCTTATAGGATTAACAAGCATGCTGGTGTTCATTGCACAGACTTTCATATATATAGGTTTCTGGTGCAGCACGGTAGCACAGTAGTTAGCACAGTTGCGTCACCGCTCCAGGGTCCCAGGTTCGATTCCCAGCTTGGGTCACTGTGCGGAGTCTGCACATTCTCCCTGTGTCTGCGTGGGTTCCCCCCGGGTGCTCCGGTTTCCTCCCACAAGATGTGCTGTTAGGTGAATTGAACACCCTGAATTGTCCCTCAGTGTACCCGAACAGGTGCTGGAGTGTGTTGACTAGGGGCTTTTCACAGTAACTTCATTGTTATTGTTGTCACTGCTAGCCATGACCTTACAATCAGCAAGAACCTTCGCAGTCAAAGGTGCTCAAATCAAAGTCCCATTACCAATTACAAATAAGGTTTATCCTCTCCTCACTTCACACAAAACAGCTCACATAAACCAAAAGCAGAAATCTGTCTCATTCCCACATTACATAATGATCCCAGCAACATCTGGTTTCAGATTTTGGAAGTTTTGAGGGGTTTTATTTTCCACCTTCCCAAGATTTAGACAAGAACATGGAGTGGGATAAACCGTCCCGCCACACCAGTTTTCTGGTGTGGCACACCCTCGCCGGCGTCGGAATTCTCTGTCTCGCCAACCGGCCAATGGGGTTTCCCATTGTGGGCAGCCCCATGCCATCGGGAAATTCCCAGGCTTCAGGAGCTAATCTTTCTCTTTGATGCCAGGTTATCAAGCATAACATGTATGGTGCAAATGGAAGATTTTCAGGTTGGAAGGATCACAAATCCCGTGATGCAGCCCACCTACTTTTTCTGACCACTAATTTAATTTGAATGAAAAATGAATTGGCTCGCATTATGGAAGTATTGTTCTCCTCATCGGATTTACGCTTCACTGTGCAAAGCTTTACAACCAAAAGCAAAAGGGGGTAAATTTACAAATTATCCAGACTCACCAACTTCACAAATGACCAATTCTTTCAGCACACTGAGGACCTCAAAATGTTTTCTTCTGTTACAACCACATCAGGACGGGTGAAATGAGTCCTCTATTCTCCCACTCCATGTTTGACCATAACTGGGTATTTTTGAGAATTATAGAGAGAATGTGCTTCACCAATTCTGTGAGAGTCCCACTATTTACACTCTCTGAGGTTGGAGAGATTTATTCAGACAGGTTAAACAAATAACAAGATAAGTTGTGTGACCACAACTCATATGGTTACACACACACACACACACACACACATATGCACACGCGCATGTAAGTACAGTTGGTAGAATACAAGGATAGGCTTATAGGATTTCTTTTACAGTTCAAGTAAGATAAAACAAAGGAGTGTACAGTTAGCGGCGCCGTGATTGGTCTCAATGTGTCGGTTCAATGTTGCGACTGTTTTGTTCAGATGTCCTAGTTGTGCTTGTGTGGAGCAGACTTCCATGTTTTTTTGAAAATATCTTGGTTCACAGTTGGATTTCCTTCTCAGGATGGTCACTTTAAAATTGAGCGCAGCACTTTCAAGAGAATGAAAAGTACAGAGCACACAGCTTCAAACTGCCTGTATTCAGTACATCATTGTCTTTTCTCCCCTCTCCTGCTTGGTAAGAGGCTCCTGAAGTGCATTGGTGGCTGTATAGCCCAGAGAAATACCATTAGTTCATGTTTGCTGCAATTATTGTTTCAGAACAGGCAATTGAATTGTCCCACCTCAGAAACATTTGAAAAGTCTCCAGATGGTGTAAATTAACAGTGGATGGGGTCTTTCACACTCTCCAGAGTTAGAGTGTCTGTCTTATCCTAGCTGGTGGAATGCAAAATAATACGTTACAGCAGTTTTGGGACGTTTTTCGAAATTCCATCGTCTGTACCATTTTTAAAATACCCAGCCATAAAAGGAAAAATTAGAAATTGTATCTTCAAAAAAGCACATCCTCATCGCAATTTATGGCAAATGTTTAATTAATGAAGGCATAATTCACTTCTGATAGTCATATTAGAGCTCTGTAGCAGTGGAGGCAAACATCAGTTTGATGGGATGTGTCATTGCTGCATTTTTTGAGTGAAATATTTATGTTGTATAAAAGCAATTTCTGGGTGAGCTATATATGATAAATCAGATCAGTGTAATTTGAAAATAATAAATCAGTGCTGTTTGGTGAGGACAACAGGAGGAGGACACCAGGGTGAGGAGACATACATAATCTAAGAGAGAAGCATGTATGAATGTAGCAGGGTCGTGTGTATCCCATTTGCTCGTTTACTCCAATGGAACCATATCACCCAATTCCAGCGACAAATTGCGAGATATGAAAATCCTTTTGTATTCCTGTAATAGATATTTCACTCATTCTCAAATTAAACGTACTTGGATTACCATGTTATTAATAATAGTTGGAATTAAGTAGATGGCTATTTTGTGCAGGTGGAACAAGCAAATCCCTGAAATACAGAGCCATTTGGAGATGACATTATTGGGAGTTCACTCACATGCTTGGCTCTTGAAACCACTCAACGGGGATCTTTTTCTCAGCTGTTTCTTCATTTTCTGCTGCTTCTGGTGGAGTTTGATGGACATAGAGGAGTGGATGAGTTAGTGGTCTGTCCAGCAGTCATCTGCTCTGGTCATCACAATGGTTATGAAAGCATCCTTTTGGTCTTTGGATCGGATAATGATGAAGTCCATCATGTCCCAGTGCTTTGATCGTGAATGTCTCCAGGAAGTCTTGAACTTGTCTTTTTCTCCGACTAGGTGATGACAAGGTGGTGTTCTGCGCATTTGACGAGTGGGAAAATCTCATTGGAGTTGCAATTCCCAACTCCTTCCTTTCTGATGGTTCCTTTCCAGATTTGAGAGTCCTTTCCAACGCTGGCATTGAAGCCCCCAAGGAGGATGATCTTATGTTCCGTCGGAATGTTGGAGAGTCCAGGGTGTAGAAGCTTTCTTTGGACTCATCATTGGTGTCAATGGTTGGGGAATAGGCACTCAATGCTGGTTCTTGGTAAGTTGTATATGAAGAGTCATGAGACTTTCGTTTATGCTGACAGGGAACTCCGACAGTCAGTTGATGAGTTTGTTCTTGATGGCAAAACCAATTCCATGAGTCCGGAGCTGATCCTCAGTTTTCCTCTCCAGAAAAAGGTGTAACAACTGCCATATTCCCTCAGCTGCCCTTCGTCTGCTCTTCAGGTCTCTTTCAGCGCAGCAACTTCAATGTTGAATTGCCCGAGTTCACGGGCAACAAGGACAGTTCTCCAGTCTGATTAATTGTTTTGCTCATTATCCATGAGGGTCCAGACATTCCAGGTCCGAAATTCAGTTTTAAAATGATTTTCTAACTGCAGATAGATGAACCCGCTGGATGCGGTTTTCCAGCCAGGTTGCGAGATGGATCAGACTACTTTTCGGGCACATTTTCTAGCCCTGTCCCCATGTGGGGTGAGCAGAGTAGATCCTGAAGAAGGCCGCTCACTTGTGAAGAAAGCTGCTGAAAGACTCGCCAGTTCCTATTCGAAGAGCAAAATGGCTGAATCAAACTCCACTGCCGACATGCCATAAAGCTAGGGACTTTCAGATCTCATGGTCCCTATTATCTTTCACTGATTGCTGCAGGGCATACCTGTGTGGGGGTATGTTGTTTTCCTCTAGGTAGATGCCAGGTGCGAGAAATCTTTTAATTTGGGTATGCCGTTGCAAATCAGGTTCTTGACAAGAGGGTAGGTCCAGTTCCAATGGCAAGGGAAACTTGACTGAGGATCTCCTTACTGTTGCAGCCTTTATCCACCATTGAAGTCGGTGATACAATAGGAGTATCTTCCACCTGACCCACCATTCAGTACTTGTTTTGGATTGCGCTTTGTCTGGTTCCTCCCCTTCGACCTTACCATCGTGGGTGACCCTGCCAGGAGCTTAAGACAATGGCACTGGTATCGGCATCAACAAAAAGTTCAAATCTCTCCACCATGGCAAGGTGGCTATTCAAAGAAAGGTAGAGCCAGAGTAGTGTAGGATACAAGCGGTTGGATGAAATTGTGGGAAGTTCTATGACTGGAACCCGGTCTGAAGCAAATTGCCTAACTATGCAATTGATTTGGAAATTATAATAATAATAACCTTATTTTGTCACAAGTATGACGTTACTGTGAAAAGCCCCTAGTCACCACATTACGGCACCTGTTCAAGTAAGCTGGTAGGGGAATTGAACCCACCATGCTGGCCTTGTTCTGCATCACAAACCAGCTGTCTAGCCCACCGAGCTAAACCAGCCCTATTTGTTATATTATAGTCACCCATCAGGTTGTGCCAATTGATGTGGTTATCGCTGAAGCTCAATGAGCTTATGATTCTTTGGCAAGTAAATATGATAATGCCATTGTCCAAACTTTGCTGTCTGGTGAAATAAGTACTCTTTCCTATGTACCTTACTTATGGGCTTGTGAGGAGAAATTTGTACTGAATCAAGATTTGATCCAGTGTGGTTCCCTTCACAGGGCTTTGTGTCATCTGTGAACTGGGCAAGTAATACCAAGGCACTTCAAATCATCAGATTGAAGAATTCTCTCAGACATGAAGAACTCATAGCAGGAAGATACAATAAGGACATGTAAATTACCGTTATGATAAGCAACATAAAGATTGGGAAATACAGAGGGGATTAAAAGGCAGAGATAAATGGAGACAAACAAAAACAAGTTTCTGATGTTCGTTTTCTTCGGAGGAATGAGACACCACACTTGTAATATTAATATGTTAGCACTAGTGGGTTTGTTAAGCAAAAATTATCACTTGTTATCTTAAAAACCCACTTATTCCTGAACACACTTGTCTCATATTTTCAGGTGTTTCTCATGTGAAACTGGTGGGCAAGAACCCAGAGTTCACACCAATACTGTGATTTCAGTGTTGATTCTTATCATTGAGGACTGCAACAGCATACACTGTGGAGGAGCAGGTATTACTGGCAGTAACCTCTGGATTCCTACATTTAATTGTGCATGTACAAATGCCAGAAGCAGATTCATCCAGTAATAACAGCAAGGCATTAATTGCAACACTTTTGCCGGGCAGCACGGTAACACAATGGTGTTGCTTCATAGCGCCAGGGACCCGGGTTCAATTCCCGGCTCGGGCCACTGTCTGTGCGGAGCCTGCACGTTCTCCCCGTGTTTGTGTGGGTTTCCTCCGGGTGCTCCGGTTTCCTCCTACAGTTCCTGAAAGACATGCTTGTTAGGTGAATGGACATTCTGAATTCTCCCTCCGTGTACCAGAACAGGCGCCGTGTGGCGGCTCAGGGATTTTCACAGTGTTAATGTAAGCCTACTTTGTTATGATATGCAAACATGCACATAATGATATACAGACAGGCAGCTAATGAAGACAGAGAACAGGACATGACCAATGAGCAGGCAGGACACTCAGGGGTGGTACCTCACTATAAAAGGCATGAGGAACTCACACTCCACCTCTTTCCACTGATGAACATCTACAGAGTGAGTCAGGGTGTATTTACAGTATCACATCTCCAGCACGTGGCTAAGAGCTAGTCTGGTTCAGTCAGACAGAGTAACCACACTTAGGTTAGCAGAGAGTCGAATGCATAGAGAACTGTGCTTACTGTGCTACTAGTTCAATAAATCAGATTGAACTAACTTCAAGGTCCAGAGTATCTTTTCGTCAAAGCTGCATCCAGTTGCAGCCTGTGTTATCCCAGAGTACATAACATATCATACTTTTGACACTAATAAAGATTATCATTATCAGTAGAGCAAATTCCAGGCCCATAAAGACATGACTGAAGGTTCCCTCTGTGAAAACTATTGTGAAACTATTGATACATTTTTTAACAAGTACCAAACTGAAATTGTTTCACCACAACATTCGCAACATTGCTACATTCTGTGACCAAAGACATATTAACAAACCATGTACCCTGGTTTATAAAACTCATGAAAACTTCTAAATAAATTGTCCTTCTGAAAAATTCAACCCAAAAATCAATTGAATTAAAAATTAAACACTGTAGCTCTACTCAGTTACTCTCAACATATTACCACTAGTTTGTTTTGCCTTTAGCTTTGTTTCATAAACATTTCTTACCTTTTCCCCAAGCACATCTTTCGATTTTCGCCTGCAAGACACTCCTTCACTTACCTTTACCACAGGAATACCTTCAAAATAACATTGATTCCTTCTGAAAACAGATTTCCTAGAAGTGGAGAATTCTGACTCACTGCAATCTCATTGCAACCCGGAGTCATTATGTTCACAATGAACATGGGAATTACAGAGTGCCTGAATGTGGTTGAAATGCACAAAATGTACCTAGGCTTTTTGTGAACTTTCATGAGGCAGCTAACTTGGCAAAGATTGCAATCTGAAGAGTGGAAATGAAACCATTGTTAGCCACCCCTTGAGTAGATGCTTCAGAACCTTTCCTTGGTGTGACCCCATTTTCATGCCTCTGACTTTGTGTAACATAGAGCAGTGTTTTTCAAACTTATTTTCCAGGTCCATTTTTACCAACCGGCCGACCTTTGCAACCCACATCGCCAAACATCAATGCCCACGCTGCCTGAATTTCGCGACCTACCATTTTTGCTTACCTTTAATGCGACAGGTGAGCCTGCTTGGTCCTCATGATCTCACTTGCTTTGTCATTCAATGTTACATTTTTGTATGGGTTGCTCATCAGAGGCTCTGGAACTCACACCAGCACTGCTTTGTCCTGCCGTGGACTCTCCAAAGCAGCTCTCTCCAGCAGATTCAGTTGTGAGATCCTGGCCTGTTTGTGTCTCTGACCCTCTCTTCCTCATTCCAAAAAGATCCATCTTCAGTTCTTCACACAGCTCTATTGCTGCCAGCAGCTACAAAATGGAGGAAGATCTCATCAGGAATTTCACGTCCAGAGCACATGACATCCGTGTACCGGGCACGTGACCTGCTCTCTGCTGCTGCTTCTGGTGGGAAGACTCCAAGGATTGCAAACAAAAATCTGCTCTTGGGACAGTGAGCTGACATATGGAGGAGGCGGTCTCTCCCGCTGGGCTCCTGGCCTGCGCACTGCTACATCCAGCTGAGGGGGCAAGCACGCGCGGGATGGCTGGCATTTTAAACATTTGGTCGTGGCCAATGGGCACTTTTTCCTGGGATCGGGATCGCCACCACTGATTGCGCCGCGACCCTCCCAACATCCACCTGCGACCCACGGTTTGAAAATCCTGAGTTTGAAAATGAGGGACTTAGAGTAAAAATTTGGGGTATTGAGAGATGTTGAGTGGGGGGGAAGGCTTGAGTTGAGTTACTGAGCTGGGTTACATGGAGTGGGCAGGCGTTCAGTTCCTGCCAGCCTGTTCAAAAGGAAAATGGACTCCTACACATTGATAAGCTTCTTGCAGTAGCCATGAGCAGGCCTTAGACGGCAGTCCATCAGGCCACACTCTCCAATCGAAAACAAAATGGTGAGGGTTTAAAGGGGCCTCATGGACAGCTGTCAGAAATCAGTCAAAGCTCATGGCAGGTATTGCTGCCTGGAAATCGTGACTCCAAAATTTAGTCTTGTGATCCCATTGGAGGTTGTGACCCACAGTTTGGGTAGCCCTGCTCTGGAGCATATCCTCACCCAGTGAAACCAACACTGGGAAGGGAAGAAAATAGAATCCTCAATAATGATCAATATACTGAATTTATTAATAGGTGTGTGTGCTTTATTATCAGAAACTGATAGCAAAATTATTTTGCAACATTGTTCCTGAATTACCATCAAATTCAACACTGTTCTGCAATAGAAATTAATCATCACTCGGGCCTCCTGGACTGCGGCTTAATCAAGAAGTGGTTGAATTTGTGCCAATACAAGTATAATTCCAGTGACACACCAAAGTGACCCCTCATTGCCATTTTGCTCCTGTTCCAGATCAAAAAAAATTGTCGCCATAAAGTGAAAGTAGTGACCCTAACTTCTAAACAACTGAACACAGATGCTTCAGTGTAGTTAGCGGGGGAGCTCATACTCATCAAGCCACACGGGGAAGACAATCAAGCCAGTCCCATGTGCTCCATGCAGGTTATTTCAGGGGCGCCCATTTTAAAGGGTCTCCCGATCTCAAAGTTAAAATGAAGGCCCCCCTCTCACCTCCCCCCCCCTACCTCCACAGACATAGCAACCCCCCCTCCCCCCCACAACAATGCAAAGATCGATGCACCCACCCATACAATGCAAAGATTGGGGTGACCCCCTCCACACACGGCATTGGGGCATTAACCTTTCATAGGCATCATGGCAGCCTTCCGCTCCCCTCCTCATCACAGGCACCAGCCCCATTTCCTCATCACTGGCACCATCCTCATCCCCTTTCGCAACTTTGTCCCACCAAACCCCCCCCCCCCTCCACAAGCATCGGTGAGGGATCAGGGTGCCACCCTCCCTTTAGCAGGCACCAGGTGACTGCACTGCAATACATGCACCACCCCCACCCCAATGCATGCATCACCCACACCCCAACCCATAAGCGGAACCTCCCCACGCCCAATGGGGCTCCCAAAAAGGCCTGCCCTTGGTGATGTCCCCCTTAAAGCTCTACCCTGGCACTGCCACGTTAGCATTACTGGGAGCAGTGCAAGAGGAAGTGCCAGGATATTGCCCGACCATGTCCCGGACCACTTGGGGTCTATATCGCACTGTGTGCCCGCAACGTGGTCACATGACTGGTTTTTGCTTTTGAAAACCAGTAGTGATTCACGCCAGTGTGATGGCATGTCATTGAGGGAGGTGAGGGGGCAGACATGTCGTGGGCAGATGCTATGGCAGCAAGCTCGATAAGTATGTTACGATATATTAAAATTAATGGAAATCAGAATCACGCCCGTTCTGGGCATTAACCTGATCACGTTACCGGCAGGGGATGAGGAAGATTTCATACTGAGATCTCTCTGACGCAAATCCCATTTTTGGCTGCTCGTAAGATTTAGCAGCCATTATGGGATTTGTGCCCAGTTCTAAAGGGGCTGATAAATCACAGCCACCATGTCAAACACTAGATGTGAGTACACAACTGGGCAACATTTGTTAAATAATCCTCAGCTTGCTAAGAATTAGGCTGACAACCAATTTAATATTGTCAGTCATGCTTGCAGTCTGGTGTATTTGTGGGTACTGGAAGCTACATAGATTAACACTCTAATATTTCCAGACAGAAATAAAAAACTGTTTAAGCTAAACTAAATAAGTAACCGTTATTCACTGGTTCATTCCTCAGGGCAATAACCTTGATCAATCAGGGTCAAGCTGCCTGGTATAAATTTCAAACAATGCTTGGCAGTTAACTGCCAATCAGCCAGTGGATTCTTCATGACAACACCTCTGCCAATCAGTCTGCTTGTCAACCAATCAGCATTTTTTTCTCATATCGTAAAAATTGTTGTTTTCACCTTGAAGTGGTATTCTTGCGAATCGTCCTGATGAGTGAAAGAGGAAAAACTTTGACAAGTCTATTTTTTCAGCAAAACTCTAGTTCTGTAATACCAAATAGCTATAAATGGAAGCCTTTGAAGTTACCATTCAGGAGTAGCATGTAAACAGACAGGTTAGGTGCTGTTCTCCTCTGTGGCCTAAGGCGAATACGCTCATCAGGAATAAAGTTGGGCAAGTACTGAGCTTTCATGATTTCAGTGACTCTGCTGAGCGTTTCTTCACAAAATATCTCTTCACAGGCTGCCTTTAACCATCACTTTTTGAGCAGTGGGCAGACTATTAATGAAACATTGGAAGTTGTCGGCCTCTGTTGCTCTAATTAAGATCATTTACCAATTCGGGTATGAATAATAAGTGTATGAAATATAAACAATCCATATGTACTTTGTAAAGTAAACTGCTTAATTGGGAAATTATTTACACCTGACAGTTTTATTTAACTGATGTGTAAACAGTCATATTTTACATATTGCACGCTATGTGACCAGGGACCCTTGAGTCAAGTGTGCAAATAAACCAAGATCCAATTGCTGCACGTCATCCATTTCATCGAAGATCAATATTTTCAAACTTTTAGAGCAACAGACTCGAACTGTTTTTTTTTAACCATATCATGGATTTATTTTCTCTCCCATCATCCTGAGGTTGGCCTGTAATATACACCAGTTGGTGGGTGAATTCTTAGGCCTTGACCAAGGACCTGGTTGCCCACGCACAGATAGTCTATGTTAACCTTCTGGAATATCGCTCTAGTATCTTCACTGATTCCAGCACAAATGGATGTGTCGGCAGCTCTCCACAAATAGCAGAGCATGGACTTCAGGAGAGCATGATTGATTGTTCGCTTTCCGATTCAAAGAGGCGAGTCAAATGTGTCGGGTTCAGTTGATGTGTGACAATTAAGAAAGAATCATTGCTGGTCATTTTCCTTTACATATTTTTGTAGGTTCTCCTTCAACTAAATAAAAACACACCATGTGTGTGAAACACAATGGAGTACTTTCCACGGAAAGTACTTACCCATCAGTCAATATAATAATGGCTAAAAAAGAAAAGAAAATGTGATATTGATTTTGTTGCATCGTGTGCTGTGAATGAATTATAAATATTATCCATTACTGAAACATCTTTACCGGACACATAAGTGCCTTGTTTTTCGATGTGCAAGGGCTACTATTTGCCAAAGCAAAGCAATCCTTCTGATCATTGTTAACTGATTCAGTATGTGTTAAAATATATTAAGAATGTTCAACCTCAGGGTAGCATAGTGGTTAGCACTGCTGCCTCACGGCGCCGTGGTCCGAGGTTCGATCTCGGCTCTGGGTCACTGACCGTGTGGAGTTTTCACATTCTCCCCGTGTTTGCGTGGGTTTTGCCCTCATAACCCAAAAGATGTGCAGGGTTGGTGGATTGGCCACGCTAACTTTCTCCTTAATTGGAAAAAATGAATTGAATACTCTAAATTTATTTTTAAAAAAGAATGCTCAACCTTTATTTAAATGCCAGCTGTATAAAGTGCTGATGTCCCACAGATTGAAGTAGTCGCTAAATCTTGCTTCCATTTGTTGAGGACAGCTCATTCCCAACATGAGCTAAAAACAGCTGGCGATATGAAGAAAGTGTTTGTGATCACAAACTCATTTTCAATCAGGTACGGATAAGGTTTTGTGACTTCAGATTAAATGGAAGAGAAATCGCTGTGCAATTTGCAATTATTTCAGCCTTCATTTGGACCTTGCTGGGCTCGGAATAGGGATTTATGATATCATCATAGAATTATAGAATTTACAGTGCAGAAGGAGGCCTTTCGGCCCATCAAGTCTGCACCGACCCTTAGAAAGGGCACCCTACTTAAGGCTACGCCTCCACCCTATCTCCGTGACCCCCACCTAACCTATTGGACATTAAGGGGCAATTTAGCATGGCCAAGGGTAAATTTAGCATGACCAGTCTACCATCTTTGGACTGTGGGAGGAAACCGGAGCATCCGGAGGAAATCCACGCAGACATGGGTTGAAAGTGCAAACTCCACACAGACAGCCAACTGGGACCCTGGAGCTGTGAAGCAGCAGTTCTAACCACTGTGCCACTGTATTGGAGAGTATC
The DNA here is from genome assembly GCF_047496885.1 of Scyliorhinus torazame. Lineage (NCBI taxonomy): Eukaryota > Metazoa > Chordata > Chondrichthyes > Carcharhiniformes > Scyliorhinidae > Scyliorhinus > Scyliorhinus torazame. Next base: position 63,120,388 of record NC_092728.1, read on the forward strand.
AGGATTTTCTCTCAATGTGATGCCCAGTATATGACAAGACACCTTTTGAGTTGCTTTTGCATCTCTTAGTGATCAAACCAATGAGAATAGTGGCTGAGGCTGAGGATCTTGCCCATTAACCGCAGAATGGAAGAGAAGGAAAGCAAAGTTCACTCTGCCCAAAAAAGTTTGCCAATTCTGTCACTCAGCAAAGTTTGCTGATTCTGATCTGAAATGAGCCTTCAAATGGAATTACGATGCACCTGCGATCACCATTGAGATGTGTCTTCTGCACCAAATCCTTATGTTCAATGAATGATGTGCAGGTAAGAAAAAAGGGTTTAGTTTCAATGCGATTTGATTTGCATGGATATTATCTGAAAGCGGGGTCTGATGTTTCAGTCAGTCTCCTAATGAAGCTGTCATACTTTCTGCTGTTTTGTGATTTTGAGATTCGATTTCGAATTTACCTCAACTTTTGTGTATAAGGATCTTCTTTTGCTGATGGTTACTGAAGCGTTATATTTCCCGATTGTTGCTGTCTTGTTTGAAAGGTCTTTACTTTGAGGTACTGGCACTTACAGGCACTCTAATGTGTAGGACCTAAAAATGAAAAGTAACACAATTGGTAGTTCTGCAGGGACGTGGCTCTTTGTTGGGGTGTACAGGAGAATTAATTAGTCACCTTGTCATATACAGTTTGTAAAGGACTATTTGCACTCTCACTGGACACAAACTAGATGTGCCGAGCCCTTGTACTATCGTTTATCAAACTCATGTTAGCTTTTGCTGGTTCGGAGCAACTGAAAGAATAAAGCAAATTGAATGGGGCCAAAGTAGAATGAGGACTCTGATAATACCTTCACCATATCTAATAGTCAAAACCCAGTTAAATGCTGACATTTTGAATTCAGAATCAAAGTTCAAGGTGTGCCTGATGAAAAAGGTACTTTTTTTTTGAATGTAAATAATTTATTGTAACATTCCAGTATTTCTTTGTTGGTTTCTAACTGGGCATACAAGCTGTTATTTTTCAATTTTTCTTTGGCTTTTATTTGCACATCAGTGAGTTTTTACTTATGGCCTTGGGTAATACTTTAGCCTTTTTTGATCCTTATAAATCTCAGGATCTTCCCAAATCTGACACTCATTACCAAAATGCAGTTTCCTTACTTTGGGATTTGATGAGGGTGAATCAATTCAATATTGTCTGTTTTAGTGACCTAAATTTTGCTGTACCCGTAACTTGCAACTCTTCAAGCGTTTCGTTGTGCGCTATCTTGATTTGTTGTATAATCAAGATAATGTTAGCTTCTGTACTTTGTACTTTCTGTTTCTGTGATTTTTTTTTGGTTGAAGCTGACGAATAAATGGGAGGAAGGCATCCTCAAGTTCAGGCAGTGCCACTTCAATCTGGGAAGTCTTTGGGTCAGCAGGTGGATACAAATTCAACTCACTCACAGTTAATTCGCATATGCCATTGCGACTGAGAAAAAATAATTGTTAGCAGTTGCATTGCACAATGCCTGGAGCAGCCTGCTTTTCCATTGCTGATTCTGCTGAACAAATAGTGACGCTCTGCAGATTGTCATCCTCTCTGAAAGGCACTAATTTCCTGCTTGGTTGTGGTTCTCGCAGCGCCCGGCATCATTTGGTATTTCTAATGGCAATTTGTCAATATCACAAGGAGTACAAAGTCTGTTCATTCCCCAACTGCGTCCAGTTAATAAGGTTCTTCAGATCTCATAATACTTTGGACCGACACTACACAAATCACCAGCCTCTGTTGCATGCAGAGCAGCAGATGTCTGGAGCAGTATTTCATCGATAGCTTCACGAGCTGTAATTTCATTCTGGTGTTGGAACCGTTTTGATGTCCTGACCCGATGCCACGTCAGCTCCTGACACCCGATGTGATTTTTAACGAGTAGGCCAATTAATGGCAAGACAGAATGAATGATTTCCTGCAATAATGGGCAGAAGAGACAAGATGTAGCCAAGCCGATGTGATTCAAAAGCAAACTGGCAGCCATTATTGTGGTTACAGGTTTATCGGGAAATAGAAAGAGGAGGAGAGCAGTGGCAGAGCAAAAAGGACAGGAACCCATTTAAAGGCTGGCCCCTGGCTTCAGTGATGCCTCCCTTGGAGGAGCCAGCATTCCGACGCACTATTCTATGCCTGGTGAGCGATAGGAGGTCAGCCAAGCAGACAAAAGAGGCCTTGCTGAAGGTGACAGGGCATGTGAGTGGGCATTGCGTGGGTGAGGAGGAAATGCTTCAATGAATTTCTGTGGACTGGCTGGGTGACTGCAATGGTGCACTCAGGTGACAGGCCTCCAGCTCTGCAGTCATAAACATCCGTTAACTGCCTTATTGCAATGATGTGCTTGAGAAATGTCACCCCAATCAGTAGCCGATTCTTGGAGCAACTGAGAGGTAAAGACGCACAGAGGCACTGCAGCTATTCCAGTTTCTGGCAGGGTGAGTCCGCAACATCTGCGAGGTCCGAGCTGATACCCAACAAGACACACAGGTCAGAAACAAATTTCCGGATAGGCGCAGCTTCCTGTGGCACTCATGCTCTGACATTTCTTGGAAGATTATTTTTCCAGTATAAACTGTCCTGAGCATTTTACTTTCAGAAATTGCTCCAAGGATCAGTTACTGATTGGGGTGGCATTTTGTTGCTCCATCATGGCCTCCTGGACAACCATGCTATGACCCTGTGGGTCCCAAATTCTCACGATCCACCCCCCCCCCCTCATTGTTTGCCCCAACGCTCTGTAATTAAACTTTCAGACATCATGACACCCCTCCCCTCCTATTCAGCCTTCTGACCAACTCCCACATCCATGACTCTCTCTTAGCTGTGTTGCAACTTCCTGCTGACGGATGGGGCCTTCCGTGTTTCTTCTGCCTCCCCTCAAAAATTGCAAACTACCCCTCACACGCTGACAGGCAACCAGTTTGCATGTCAACCATTTTTATGCCGTTACCCGCTTCTCGCTTCAAAGACGGCAGCACATCAGAAGCAGGGTGGCAAATGTCATGCCTCTCATCAGCACAATTTTCCTGCCTTTCCTCCTTTGCCACCCTTTTAATATTGTGCCTGATGGATCTGGAAATTTCTGAATACAAGGTAGTCCTTTCTTGTGATTCTCTCCAGCACTGTATAACATGCAACATGCTATCTCTCTCGGGTCTGCTCTACAATGCTTATGGCATAACCAAAGGATGCTGATGACTTACAATCTGCGAAATTGATGCCATTGACAGAACAGATGAAATTTCACGAAAGCTGAAGTCTCTGAGCTTTTATTTGGCACAACTATTCCATGGGTTACCCATTGAGACTTTATTTTCAGTAGGTGAGACTGTGATGCTGTCAGATGAGTGAAAGAAGGTATTAAAAATCGCTTCCAGAGGAAAATAATTTCCTCATCATTTCTACCAGAAAATAAGTCCATAATTTTGAATGAACCCTGGGTGGGCGATTCTGTGCTTCCTTGACATATTTTTCCTCAAATCATTACTGCCGTATTGAATGTGTTATCAGGAAACGTCCAGCGATAGATACAATCTTTGTGCGGATGATCAGTAAACGTTCTGCTGAGTGGGTGATCCAAATAAAAAATTCCTGAAACTTTTCAAAATACTACCAAAAAATAAAATGAGCACCCATTTCCTGTATTCTAATCAGTGCTACTCAGGGTATAGCCCCGAGGCTATGGCATCAGAGAATAATACAGCACAGAAGAGGCCCCTCGGCCCATCGAGTCTGCAGTGATGCATGAAAACGCCGTGGCTTTAAATAGGCCTCTGATCGATGATTTACTTGGTTTTCCTCCTTGGCCTTCACTGAATTCAGATCCACATCATGCCAGGAAATGCAGGTGCCGAATGATTCAACATGGTGAAGAGTAGCCATCAAACAATAGAGGAATATGTGGATAGAATTAGATAAAGTGAGGTGGGAGAATGCTTGTGTGAAGTATAAAGCCCAGCATCGGTCACTGGGGTTGAATGACCTGTTGCTGTAGGGCAGAATCTTCACTGCGTAGTGATGGGGTCAGGGGTAAATTAAGAAAATTGCACATTGCATCAACTCCTTGAGATATTCCTGTCTCCAAGAACTCTTGCCAGAGGCAAAGTTAAAGGATCTATTCCATGAAGCAGAGGAAAAGGTTCTGAGTAAACGAAGGAGCTGCAAGGAGCAGACTTGAAGTGATGTGAGCCCATGAGATGTCGTAGAATCATAGAATCCCTGCAGTGCAGAAGGAGGCCATTAAGCCTATCGAGTCTGTACCAGCTCTTGGAAAGAGCACGTTTCTTAAGCCCACGCCTCCACCCTATTCCCATAACCCATTAACCTCACCTAACCTTTTGGACACTAAGGAGCAATTTAGCATGTCCAATCTACCTAACCTGCACGTCTTTGGACTGTGGGAGGAAACTGGAGCACCCGGAGGAAACCCACGCACACACGGAGAAAGTGCAAACGCCACACAGACGGCCACTCAAGGCCGGAATTGAACCCGCTTCCCTGGAGCAGTGAGGCATCAGTGCTAACCACTGTGCCATGATGCCGTCATGTCCTGAAGATCTGAGGAGGCAGGCAAAGGCTGAGGACTTCTTACTGCGAATCTTTGGAGCAGTGGTGTTCACAGGTGGTGAGAGCAGAAGAGGTCAGGGTGGCATGAGATTGAGATGGAATTTGAATTTGAGAGTACCAACTAACAATCTTCAGAGCTTTCACCAGCAGACGTGTCCATCAGAGATTGCCGAGTGGGAGGGAAAGGTTGCCATACTTAGATACTCATGCCTCCATTATGTGCTGTCCTCTCCCGTTCTGTGCAGCACAGCAGCCTTCATCTTGGAGCTGGCATGTCCTTTGCACCAGATGCGCCAATTGGCTCTCCTGTCTGAGCAGCCTGGGTACCAGACCTAATTGGATTATAAATGCAGCGGTGGCCTGTTGAGCGGCCACCTCCTGAGGTTCACACAAGCGGGTTGATCGCAGACTCCAGCCCGATCGGGATCTGGATATAGTCTTAATATCTGAAAATATATTCAATGCAGAAGGTGCCAACCATAGACTCTCAGAAGGCAAGAACTGAAACCCTGGAGGTGGATCCTTCTTGAAGCCATCGCAGTGGGAGTGACATTTGATGAGAATTCCAAGGTGAGTTCTTTGAACATGGTGATTGGAAACCCTCCTTAAAAAGTTAGAGGGTCCGATCGAGCAGCCTCGTCGCGTCTAAATTGGTAATGCAATGAGGCCATTGAATCTTGAGAGGCCTTTCGTGATATTTGTGATGCTTGGAACGCCTCGCGAATGTTGTGTTATGCTGCTTCGGATAACACAGGATGCTACTTGATGAAGTCTTATCTAAAGGATGCTCCAGACTCTGAAATGAGTTCAACGTGTTTATTGAACTATTAACACAGTTCTCAAATGAGTTCAACTCTCTGCTAATCTAACTGCAGTAACTCAGATCAACTGTACCAGCTTGCTCTAAGCCACGTGCTGGGGTGTGATGCTGCTGATCAACCCTGTCTAACTCTCTAGATGTCTGTCTGTGGAAAGAGGCAGGGTGTGAGTGCCTCATCCCTTTTATAGTGTCCATGTCATGCCCCCTTGTGGTGATGCCACCTCTGAATGTCCTGACTGCTCATTGGTGGTGTCCTATTCTGAGTGTTCATTGGTTGCATGTTTGCATATCATGACATCCCCTTTTTTTTCCTTGTTATTTTTTTTAGATGTATATACATGCGAACATGTCTGTCTAATGTGGCATGACTGATGGCCTCGTGGTTCGAGGTGTCTGGAGGTGGCAATTCAACATGTGGAAATAGAGGGGAAAGTGGTTGAGGACAAGTAACCTTTTGCGGTACCCTTCGATTCCTTCGCACAATGGGACCATCAGCCATACATATGACATAGGATCAGGGCGCGGCCTGTCGAACAACGACAGCTGGAGCAGACCACCCACCATCCGGTATCCTGATCCTGACTGTTTCTACTGGGGATAGCACATCCAGATTGGTGGCATGTGCGTCATATCCCTGCTTCTGGCTGTCGCGAAGCTGCTGCGTCTTCTGCAGCACCGAGAGGTGATCAAGGTTGGGCAGGTGTATGGCTGGAAGCATTGTCCGCAGGTCCCTATTCATCAGCAGTTGAGCTGGCGACATGCCAGTGGACAAGGGAGTCGCCCGGAACGCAAGTAGTGCAAGGTGTATGTCGGAAGCTGAGTCCGAGGCCTTGCGGATGAGCTGCTTAACGATGTGTACCCATTTTTCGACTTTGCCATTGGACTGCGGATAGTGCGGACTGGAGGTGACATGCCTGAAATTGTAGCTCTTGGCAAACGTGGACCATTCTCAACTGTGGAAGCACGGGTCATTGTCGCTCATGACGGTGTTCGGGATGCCATGCCGTGAGAATTTCTCTTTACACCCTTTGATGACGGTCCGTGAGGTGAGGTCTGGCAGCTTCAACACCTCAGGATGGTTCGAAAAGTAATCGATGATTAAGATACAGTTGCGACCATTCGCGTGGAATAGGTCAATGCCAACCTTGGACCACGGAAAGGTCTCTAGGTCATGTGGTGGAGCATTTCCTTGCTCTTCGCTGGTTGGAACCTCTGACAGGTTTTCCAGTTCAGGACCATGTCCGTGATATCTTGGTTGATGCCTGGCCAGTAGACAGCTTGCCGGCCCCTGTGTCTGCACTTTTCTACTCCCAGGTGTCCCTCATGAATCTGCCACAGCACCATGCTCTGGAGACGTAGCGGGATGACTATCCTGTCCAGCTTGAGCAGGATGCCGTCGATTAGCGTCAGGTCGATCTTGACGTTGTAGAATTGAGGGAATTGTCCTTTCTGCCAGCCATTGCTAAGGTTGTGGATGACTCGCTGCAACAGGGGGCTTTTGGCCGTCTCTTCTCGGATGAGAACAATCTTCTCATCTGTTGCCGGGAGAGTGCTTGCACACAGTTGTATCTGCAGTTCAATGTGCTGGATGATCTCCAGTGGTTCACTGGGTGAGTTGACGGAGCGGGACAATACATCGGCGATGATGAGCTCCTTGCCAGGTGTGTATACCAAATTGAAATCATACCTCCGGAGTTTGAGCAGAATTCTCTGCAAACGTGCCGTCATGTCGTTCAGGTCCTTTTGGATGATGTGGACCAGAGGCCTATGATCCGTCTCAACAGTAAATGTTGGCTAGCCGTGGACATAATCATGAAATTTGAGGATGCCGGTGAGAAGACCTAAACACTCCTTCTCAATCTGCGCATATCTGGTCTCAGTGGGTGTCATTGCCCGTGACGCGTATGCTACTGGTACCCAGGATGACGTGTCATCTCTTTGAAGCAACACCACCCCAATGCCATCCTAACTCGCATCTGTGGTATCTTGGTCTCTCGGTCTGCGTCAATGAATGCAAGGACGGGTGCAGTGGTGAGCTTAGCTTTCATCTCCAGCCACTCTGTTCAGTGCTCCGCCTTCCACTCAAAGGTGGTTGATTTTTTTCACCAGGTTGCGTAGGGCCGTGGTGTGTGTGGCCAAATTCGGGATGAACGTGCCAAGGAAATTGACCATTCCCAGGAAGCGCAATACTGCCTTCTTTTCCTCGGGGACTTTCATTGCCTCGATGGCTTTAATGTTGTCTGTGTCCAGGCGCACACTGTGTTACGAAATCTGATCACCCAGGAACTTCAGCGTGGATGTCCCAAAACAGCACTTGGACGTTTAGCTTGCGGCCATGTTCATGTATGTGTCGGAATAATTTCTTGAGTCGCGAGACATGGTCATATGGGGTTGTGGACCAGATTATGATATTGTCAACTTAGACACGAACCCGTTCTATTCCCTCCATCATCTTTTCCATGATGCGATGGAAAATCTCTGATGCCAAGATGATGCCAAATGGCATACGGTTGTAGCGGAAGCTGCCAAAAGGCGTGTTGAAGGTGCAGTGCCTTCTGCTGGATTCTTCAAGTTGGATTTGCCAAAATCCTTGGGATGCGTCCAATTTTGTGAAGATGCGCGCATGTGCCATCTCACTCGTGATTTCATCCCTCTTCAGGATGGGGTAATGTACCCGCATAATGTTTTTGTTTAGATCCTTGGGGTCAATGCAAATGCCAGCTTCCCCGAACAGGTGCCGGTATGTGGTGATTCGCGGCTTTTCACAGTAACTTCATTTGAATCACAATAAGCGATTTTCATGCGTAGGTCCCCCGAAGGCTTCTTTACGCATACCATCGAGCTTACCCAGTCGGTTGGTTCAGTGACCTTGGAGATGATGCCCTTTTGTTGTAGACTCGTGAGCTCTGCCTTCAGGCGCTCTCTCAGTGGAGCAAGGACACGTCGTGGTACGTGGACCACTGGCTTGGCATTCGGCCACAGTAGAATCTTGTACTCGTACGGCAATGTGCCCATCCTGCTAAATACATCTGGGTACTGGGTTAGGATGTCGTTGATGCTGGCCTGAAGATCCAAATGGGACGGCGCCGTGGTGTAGACCCTTTGAATGAGGTTCAGTTGCTTGCAGGCGTGCGTACCTAGCAGGGACGCCCTGTCTGGTTTAACAATCTCGAAGCATAAGCTTGCTTGTGTGTGTCGGCTGGACACCTGCAGACGGCAGGACCCCAGTGCCTTGATTGCGTTTCCATTGTAGTCCAGGAGTTTGCAGGCAGCTGGAAGGATTGTGGGGGGCTTCTTGATTCTCTTGAAGTCCACCTGCGAAATCAGGTTGGTGGAGGCACCTGTGTCCAGTTTGAACTGGATGGGGCAGTGGTTGACCTTCATCACTGCATGCCATTCGTCCTCGGAATCCACGGCCAGGATTGATTGGACTCGCGATGTGTCTGGTGTGGTGTATTCACGCTTCGTAATAATGCCCACTCGGTAAGTGTTGTCCAGGTATTCATCATCTGGATCCGTCGCACTGCCTGGATCAGAGTCATGCATTGGGTGTTGCTCACCTCTGATGCGCCGCTGTCAGAATTGGGAGCGCTGGCTCCTGATTGGTGGTGCAGATCTGCACAGGGCTGCATAGTGGTTTGGTTTCCCACAGTTTAAACAGCGTTTGCCTCTTACAGGGCAGTTTTTGTAAAAATGGGCAGTGCCGCAGTTCGCACATGTCATGACGCTCAGTGCGTCGTTGCGCATGCGCAATGCGGTTCTCGGACGTCTGCATCTGCACATGTGCTTGATTTTCAACAATTGCTCAGGACTCCAAAAATGATTTGGTCTCTGATCATGGAGTCAGTGATATCACCGAAGTTGCAGGATTGCGCTAGCAGTCTAAGGTTAGTTAGATAGGAGTTGAAGGATTCGTCTTTACCTTGCATCCCGTCCTTGAAAATGTAGCGCTCGAAGATTTTGTTGGTGTCCACCTTGCATTGGCTGTCGAATTTGTCCAGGATCGTTTGGTACTTCGTTTTGTCCTGCACTTCGGAAAAGTGAAAGGAGTTGAAGATCTCTATCGCATGGTCACCTGTAGTAGTGGATAGAAGAGCTATCTTCCGAGCAACGGTCGCGCCATTGAGGTCGGATGCTTCCACGTATAGTTGAAATTTCTGCTTGACTGATTGCCAGTTGGCACGAAGATTGCCGGTGGTCCTGAGCTGATGAGGAGCCTGAATCTTGTCCATTGTGCCTGTATTCAGTAGCTGGTTGTCATGGATCTTGCTGAGTTGAACTAAATAGATTGAAAAGTCACTCCTGGTATCATGTTGTGTTATGCTGCTTCAGATAACACAGGCTGCTACTTGAGGCAATCTTAACTAAAGAGTGCTCCAGACTCTGAAATAAGTTCAACGTGTTCATTGAACTATTAACACAGTTCTCAAATGAGTTCAACTCTCTGCTAATCTAACTGTAGTAACGCAGTCTAACTGTACCAGCTTGCTCTAAGCCACGTGCTGGGGTGTGATGCTGCTGATCAACCCTGTCTAACTCTCTAGATGTCTGTCTGTGGAAAGAGGCAGGGTGTGAGTGCCTCATCCCTTTTATCGTGTTTATGTCATGCCCCCTTGTGGTGATGCCACCTCTTAGTGTCCTGACTGCCCATTGGTTGTGTCCTATTCTGGGTGTTCATTGGTTGCATGTTTGCATATCATGACAGCGAGATCTAACGAGATTGCTGGGCGAGATCCAGATTTATACATTTGAGTGAGCTATTCGGCTAATATAAATATGTCGGCGCTCGATTCTCCCAAGGCACTGGAACGAACGTCCATGCCTTTGAGACCTCGCCATGGTGCTGTTTAGCAGTAGCACACACAAACGTGGACCAGGTGTAACGGCACCTGGGAGGTCTCCCAGGCCATTGAAGACCCCCGGGTGGTGGGGCTCTGGGCAGGGTGGTACCCTGGCACTCCCACTGCCACCCGAGCGCCCTGGCAGCACCAGCCTGGAACCCTGGAAGTGCCAGCCTGGCACCCTGGCAATGTCACCCTGGCATTGCCAGAGTTCCTGTGTGACACTGGCAGACTGGCAGGGGCACTGCCTGAGTGCCAGGCTGGCAGTGCCAAGGTGCCAAGTTGTCTGTGCAAGGGATCAGGCCCGGTGTGCCCTGCCTTCAAGAGACTATGGTGAGGGTGGGCTTGAGGACCACCCTACGAGATATGTTTGGATGTCCGGAGGCCACGGTGGGGAGTGCAAAGCGGGGGGTCAAGAGATCGGGATGGCATTTAAAAATGGTACCCCAATCTCTTCCTGCTCTGACGAGATGTGTTCGTTAGTATAGGACATGAAGTAAGTGCGTCATCGGTGGGGTCCGGTTTGATAGTAGGGTCGCTTTTGGCACTGCAGGTGCGGAGAAACACACTGCTATATGCTCCCAAAATGGGAGTCTGTTTTTTGGGCATTAAATCGTGCCCAGAGTTTCAGTGATACGGTTGGCTCATGATATGACCAGCCTTTGGGTGGGTTGTTGACAATTTCATTGAATCTGTTTTGATCGCATCTGCCATTTACTTTGGAGCGTCGTGTACTTGACTATAGCTTGCCTATTCGGACGGCTTCAACAAGGATGCAACTCCAGCATTTCAATCTTGCCTGAGAGACTTCTTTTCCCTGGAACGCTAAGTACAGTCAAACCAGATTAACTATCCACCTGCCCCATGACAAAATAGCAACATCTTTAAAGTACTAAAACTGCTTTTAAAAAAAAGAGCATTCAACATACAGTCACACTGGATATTCTGTTACCATTCTCAGCCACTGCCAAGATCACGTCAGCTTTTGCATCTTTTGCTTTTGTGTCAGTGGATGGAGAGAATTTCCTCACAGCACAGCAGGAAGGGCAGGTGTCTGCTCCCTTTGAGCAAGGATCGAGGGAATTCTAGGGCCGGCAAAGTCCAAAAGCTCCTCGAGGGGCCTAAGAACTTCTTCTGCTCTTTCTAGCCCACAAGGAGTTCAACATTTTAAAAACTTACCTGGGCTTCTTCCGGCAAGGTGGCAACTCCTGCCTTATTGCTACTGTTGGGGTGCAGACAGTTTGGGATCACCTACTGCATGAACCTTTGAACTACTCTTGAGACTTGAGTAGACCTCCCACTTTCTTTTAGCAGGAGCCCCATCCAGGGCTAGAACACAGAAGCTTGATCTCAAGTTTTAGGATTTTAACTCATTGATGCCCATCCAGTGATGGGGGCAGCGTGGGAGGGGAGGTTAAAATCTAGGCGAATATTATTGAATAATGTCCAGAATAATGCAATTGATAACATCACAAAGTTAAGACATGCAGGTTAATCATTGGTTCAGTATTCCACAAGGTCAGAGAATACACTTTACAAGGGCCCGAGTTCAATTCCCGGATTGGGTCACTGTCTGTGTGGAGTCTGCACCTTCTCCCTGTGTCTGCGTGGGTTTCCTCCGGGTGCTCCAGTTTCCTCCCACGAGTCCCGAAAATCGCGCTTGTTAGGTGAATTGGACATTCTGATTCTCCCTCAGTGTACCCGAACAGGGGCTGGATTGGATTTGTTTATTGTCAAGTGTACCGAGGCACAGTGAAAAGTATTTTTCTGTGAGCAGCTCAACAGATCATTTAAGTACATGGAAAGAAAACAGAATAAAGGAAAATACGTAATAGGGCAACACAAGGTATACAATGTAACTACATAAGCACCGGCATCGGATGAAGCATACAGGGTGTAGTGTTAATGAGGTCAGTCCATAAGAGGGTCATTTACGAGTCTGGTAACAGCGGGGAAGAAGCTGTTTTTGAGTCTATTATTGCGTGTTATCAGGCTTCTGTATCTCCTGCCCAATGGAAGAAGTTGGAAGAGTGAGTAAACCGGGTGGGAGGGGTCTTTGATTATGCTGCCCACTTTCCCCAGGCAGCGGGAGGTGTAGATGGAGTCAATGGATGGGAGGCAAGTTTGTGTGATGGACTGGATGGTGTTTGTCATGATATTCAAACATACATCATAACACATACATAATGATAGACAGACCAACAGACCAATTAGCACACATAACTCGACAGCCAATCACAGACAAGAGCAGACACAGTATAAGACAAGAAACACGACACCTCCTGGCCAGTCCATTTGGAGACAGCACAGGGCCAGGACCTCATTAGCAAGACACTCACACAGTCACAACGTACAGAGTACCAAGTCAGATGTGTAAATAGTTAGTTGGAATAAAACTGCGTTGTACCAATCGCAACCGTGTTGGTTCATCTGTACCTCAGAGCACCCAACACCTCATGGTACCAGTGAGTGAATCGATACCTACCGGCAATTCTGCCATCCTGAGCCATGGCCACCCGCAACAAACCGCAGCCGTTGCAAGTCGCTGGGAACCTGGGCACAAATTGGAAGCTCTTCAAGCAGCGATTCGAACTGTTCATGCAGGCCAATGAAAACCAGGGCGCCTCGGACGAAACAAAGATTGCCATGCTCCTCACTACCGCAGGTCAGCACGCAAACGATGTATACAACTCCTTGGTGTTCGCGGAAGGTGAGAACACATCTAAGTATGACACGGTCCTCCTCAAGCTCGACAAGCACTTCAACGTTGAGCTCAATGAAAGCTTTGAGAGGTATGTCTTTCAGCAGCGCCTGCAAGGTAAGGATGAGCTCTTTCAGTCCTTCCTGACGCACCTCCGCATACTCGCGCAGTCCTGCGGTTATGACACCACCTCAGAGTCCATGATCCGGGACCAGATCGTTTTTGGCGTTGCCTCCAGTGGCCTACGCCAGCAGCTTCTAAAAATTAAAGGCCTGACCTTAGCATCTGCAGTTGAAGCCTGTGTCCTGCATGAAAATGCGACCAGCCGCGATGCCCAATTTCAGGCGACCGAATCGGCACGGAGGGGGTCCCACGCGATCGAATCGGCAAGCCAGGCCGCCCACGAGGCCGAACGCATCCAGGCAATCGAGTTTCTCCCGGCCCGCGGCCCGGACGAGGGCGCCCGTTTCGCGCGCTTTTTGGCGCCTCCCGCGCTTGTGCGCGCCAAAACCTACGGCAACACTGAGGGACGTGCTGCGCAGGCGCGCCCGACGCAAGACCGAACTGCGCATGCCCAGTGGCGTTATGAACGCCATGACGTCATGACGTGCGGCAACTGTGGAGCTGCACATTTAAAAGGGCAATGTCCTGCAAAAACCCGACAATGCCTACGCTGTGGCAAGATGGGCCACTACGCTGCCTACTGTCGAGCGGCTCAACCTGTTGATCTTCCACATCTCCGACAACCTCGCAGGAACGTGCGGACCATTCAGCCTCCACATCAGACATCCAAACCGACGACACAGATCACCAAGACGCCTTTCGGGTTGCGGTCAACACAATCAATCCGGGCGATGAATGGAGTGCCACCCTAACGGTCAACCCAAATTCGTCGCCCACCTACTAGACTGGACTTATAAGACTGTTCACACGTCAAACTTTAGCAACTACTGTTTTGTAACATGTCACTGTTTTATCGTTCCAGGCCTCGTTTGATCGGTCCAAATATCAACGTTGTTCTTCTTTTGCTATGGTACAACCTCGTTAGCATGTCACACCTGACATCGCCCCTTGTATATAGTTAAACCCCATGTACATGATGTAAATATTACGCACACACACCCTTAGCTGCACTCAGGACACATATATTTATAACCACGTAGGCACATAATCTTGTAAAAAAAAGGGGGGATGTCATGATATTCAAACATACATCATAACACATACATAATGATAGACGGACCAACAGACCAATTCGCACACATAACACGACAGCCAATCACAGACAAGAGCAGACACAGTATAAGGCAAGAAACACGACACCTCCTGGCCAGTCCATCTGGAGACAGCACAGGGCCAGGACCTCTTTAGCACGACACTCACACAGTCACAACGTGCAGAGTACCAAGTCAGATGTGTAAATAGTTAGTTGGAATAAAACTGCGTTGTACCAATCGCAACCGTGTTGGTTATTCTGTACCTCAGAGCACCCAACACCTCAGTGTTCACGACTCTCTGAAGTATCTTGTGGTCCTGGGCCGAGCAGTTTCCATACCAGGCTATGATGCAGCCAGATGGGATGCTTTCTATGGTGCATCTGTAAAAGTTGGTAAGGGTTAACGTGGACATGCTGAATTTCCTTAGTTTCCTGAGGAAGTATAGGCGCCGTTGTGCTTTCTTGGTGGTAGCGTCGACGTGGGTGGACCAGGACAGATTTTTGGAGTTGTGCACCCCTAGGAATTTGAAACTGCTAACCATCTCCACCTCGGTCCCGTTGATGCTGACAGGGGTGTGTGCAGTATTTTGCTTCCTGAAGTCAATGACCAGCTCTTTAGTTTTGCTGGCATTGAGGGAGAGATTGGTGTCGCTCACCACTCCACTAGGTTCTCTACCTCCCTCCTGTATTCTGACTCGTCATTATTCGAGATTCGGCCCACTATGGTCGTATCGTCAGCAAACTTGTAGATGGAGTTGGAACCAAATTTTGCCACGCAGTCGTGTGTGTACAGGGAGTAGAGTAAGGGGCTAAGTACACAGCCTTGCGGGGCCCCGGTATTGAGGACTATCGTGGAGGAGGTGTTGTTGTTCATTCTTACTGATTGTGGTCTGTTGGTCAGAAAATCGAGGATCCAGTTGCAGAGTGGGGAGCCAAGTCCTAGGTTTTTGAGCTTTGATATGAGCTTAGCTGGGATTATGGTGTTGAAAGCATAGCTGTAGTCACTAAATAGGAGTCTGATGTAGGAGTCCTTGTTGTCGAAATGCTCTAGGGATGAGTGTAGGGGAGTGTGGCGACAAGGGTATTTTCACAGTAACCTCATTACGGTGTTATTGTAAGCCTACTTGTGACAATAAAGATTATTATTATTTTTATCATGGGAATAATTGCAATGTGTTATGATATCTCAGCATTGTGAATCTGAGGAATGCTTTACCTCAGAAGGCTGTAGAGGGTGGGTCATCAGGTATGTTCAAAGTTGGTAGCGAGAGATTTCTGACCAGTAAGAGTATCAATGGGTTATGGGGATCAGGCGTGAAAGTAGAGTTGATGATTCTCATATAACATCCGTGATGGTCTCATTGAATAGTGGAGCAGATCCAATGGGTCTATTGGTCTATGGTTTCTTTGTTATATTATTCATGATTTTCAGTGTTCAAGGCGATAATGCACCTTAGCAAGACAAACTTACATAGAGCATAGAGCATAGAACAGTACAGCACAGAACAGACCCTTCAGCCCTCAATGTTGTGCCGAGCTTTGTCCGAAACCAAGATCAAGCTATCCCACTCCCTGTCATTCTGGTGTGCTCCATGTGCCTATCCAATAATTGCTTGAAAGTTCCTAAGGTGTCCAACTCCACTATCACAGCAGGCAGTCCATTCCACACTCAAACCACTCTCTGAGTAAAGTACCTACCTCGGACATCCCTCCTATATCTCCCACCCCGAACCTTGTAGTTATGCCCCCTTGTAACAGCTACATCCACCCGAGGAAATAGTCTCTGAATGTCCACTCTATCTATCCCCCTCATCATCTTATGTACCCCAGAACTTCCAATAACCATTCCTGTCCCTGTTCTAACCATGTCTCCGTAATGGTCGCAACATCGTAGTCCCAAGTACCAATCCACCCTCCAAGTTCACTTACCTTATTCCGGATGCTCCTTGCATTAAAGTAGACACACTTTCAACCCACCTTCCTGCCTGTGACCTTGATACCCTCCTCAGTACCTCACTACTCTGAACACTGGCTTCTGGACTACAGCTCGTTTTCCCATCCCCCTGACAAATTAGTTTAACCCCCCCCACCCCACCCCAAAGAGCCGTAGCAAACTTTCCTCCCAGGAAATTGGTGCCGCTCTGGTTCAGGTGCAAACCGTCCTGTTTGTACAGGTCCCACCTTCCCCAGAATGTGCTCCAATTATCCACGTAACTGAAACCCTCCCTCCTACACCATCCCTGCAGCCAAGTGTTTATCTGCACTCTCTTCCTGTTCCTCAACTCGCTAGCACGTGGCACTGGCAACAAACCAGAGATGACAACATGGTTTATCCTGGCTCTCAGCTTCCACCCTCGCTCCCTAAATTCCTGTTTTAAATCCCTGTCCCTACTCTTACCTATGTCGTTGGTATCGAGGTGTACCACGACTTGTAACTGTTCCCCCTCCCCCTTAAGGATTCTGAAAACATGATCCGAGACGTCACGGACCATGGCACCAGGGAGGCAACATACCATCCGTGAGTCTCTTTCGTTGCCACAGAACCGTCTATCTGTCCCTCTAACTATCGAGTCCCCAATAACTATTGCTCTCCTGCTCTCCCCCCTTCCCTTCTGAGCCACAGGGACGGTCTCAGTGCTGGAGATCCGGTCACCGTGGCTTATCCCTGGTAAGTCGTTCCCCCCCCACCAGTATCCAAAGCGGTATACTTGTTACTAAGGGGAACGACCACAGGGGATCCCTGTACTGACTGCTTCCTCCCAGCCCCTCTCACCGTCACCAATCTATCTTCATCCTTCGAAGTAACTACATCCCTGAAGCTACTATCTATGACTACCTCTGCCTCCCGAATGATCCGAAGTTCATCCAGCTCCAGTTCCCTAACACGGTTTCTGAGGAGCTGGAGATGGGTGCACTTCCCACAGGTGAAATCAGCAGGGACACTGATGGCGTCCCTCACCTCAAGCATTCTGCAGGAGGAACATTGCACTGCCTTCCCTGCTAACCCCCCTAGATAACTTGTGGTAAAAACAAGAACAAGAATTCAATTCAGTGCTTCCAGTATTTGAATATTCTATCGCTCAAATTTAGCCATCAGACATGCATCATTTGCCCTCCAGCAAGCAATTGCTGTCATATTGGGTGACTCTACAATCATGAATGAACTTGTCAGAAACTCTGTACAAACAGAAGAGAGATGTTTAAATTTCACAAACGGTAACAAAAGTCCAAATTTCAGCTAATACCTGAATATTAAAGAATATTCACCTTAGTTTTGTACCCATTTTTTACAATTTCCCCTTTCGCAAATAAAGTCAGCCCTGTGTGAAACAGTAACAAACCCGGAACAAGAACCCTGGCCGGGATTCTCCCTTCCGGGGACTAAGTCCCCACGCCGGCAGGAAAACTGGCGTCAATGACTCCGGCGTCAACGGGCCCCCAAGGTGAGGAATTCTCACCTGTCTAGGTGGGGGCTAGGTGGACGCCAGAGGGGTTGGCGCCGCTCCAGCCGCCGCCGAAGGGACTGCGCGAGTTCGCGCATGCGTGGAACGACCGTCGTGATCTCGCGCATGTGCCTAACTGCCGGTGTATTTTGGCGCATGCGCTGGGGGTTCTCTTCTCGGGTCGGATTCCCCCCCGCCCCCCCAAGGACCACCCATGCCGACTTACCTGCCAGGTCTGCCGTGTGGGACCATACATAACCCACGCTGGCGGGACTGGCCAGAAATGGATGACGCTTGGCCCATCGGGATTCGCGCCGCCCTCCGGGGATTCTCCGCCCCGGCGGGGGGGTTGGAGAATCACGCCACCTGTCTTTCTTTGCCAGGCTTCGTTTCATATTTTGCAACACCTGTGGGCATGTTGCCTTCCACCGTTATTTTGTTTCTTGTCACCATGAGGCTGAAGCCCATAAAAACCCAATCACCTTAATTTTTTGGTAAGCAGAGGCTCCAAATATTAATTTTGGGTGGTTGGTGGGGCAAATTCTTACTCCCGAGTCTGGATTAAGGTCCATCATGGTGACAATGACTGATACGCTGGGTGAGTGGGGGCATACTGAACTGCACAAACTGTGGCTGGGTCACCTCTGGAGAGAAACAGAATACTCTGATTTGCAGGCTAAGTCGGGGGGATCCGTGGCATTATATGTCAAAAAAGTTAGTGCTGCCCCAGAACCGATCCTCCAACTGGTGAGGAACTCGCAGCCGCGCCACGTAAAATGCTCATGACAAAACTGGCCAGCGAATTGCCAGGTCCGTGGCCACGCATGTACATGGCGAAGACCGGCATGGACCTGACCTGCCAGAGAGTGCCCCACCTCGCCACCACCTCGCCACCCCCGGCCACCTTCCACCAGTCTTCAGAGCCCTCACCGTAGTCCTCCCAGCCAGCAGCATGGCACCTGCCCAACTGTGGCAGCACTGGACACAGTCCGCACCCGCCATACCGGGCAGCCGGCTGCTGAGACCACACGTTCCCTGCGCGGTCGGGAACTTGGCCCATCGGGGGCGGAGCATTGGAGGAGGGCCTCAGGTGACGTCCTGAGGCTGTCCCAACGCTGTGCGGCGCGCTCCTCTATGATGCTGTTTTGGAAGGGGCGGAGCATGCAAAAACAGGCGCCGGCCCCGATTCCATCGTAAAAAGGGATTCACCGCCCGATCACCGATTATGAAGTCGGGGAACGGCGAATCCTACCTATTGTGTATGATCCCAGGATTTTGGGGCCAATAGATTGAATTTTTAATAGACTGTTTTCTCACAGAATTTTGTACTTTTTCCTTGTTTAAGTATATCTCAAAGCAGTTAAATGATTTATTTTTCAGTCATTTGTATCGTGTGTGTGATTAGGCCTGAAAGTACTAGGCAACAGTTTTCCCAATTTTCACCTAGTAATGGTTGAATTATTGTCAATTAATTTCAAAGCCAGGCATGGCTTTGTCCTGCATGGCTTCTTGTCTGGTTAGCGTTAAGTTGAGACTGATCAGGCTCTCTGTGGTCTATCATAGTTGCCAAGGAGAACTTCATCTCATCTGTCTGAACTGGATTCAATGCCGCATCTCTCTGTGTGAGGCAGCAACATTATAACAGAGTGTTTCACTTCCACTCAATATAATGGCTTGTGATGTTTGGAGTAATGAACAGCAACACCATACAGAGAGAGGGACGCATCTATCGCTTTTCAACACTAAATGCCATTATGGTGTCTGTTGAATGTTTGTTTCACATTAATAATTCACAGCAGACTATTAATTATTAACTTTACATCTTTCGGTATTCAGTTCCTGTACTACTTTAAATAATCACGCTTATAATTTTCCAGAGCAGACATTTGTTAGGATGAATAAGTGCTTGCAAAGTGTAATGTGACATGAAGTAAATTAATGTTGCAATATAATAAACCATCATCAACTGTGTTTTTTTTAAACAGTTGAATATATTTTGAATTCAAAGCTGTGTCGTCATAAACCAAGCCAAATTTCGACATGCATTGATTATGGAGGGGATAGCACCTGATACCCTGGCGCCATTTCCAAACTAAAATAAGCTGCTTTTTTCTCTTTCAAAAGGCAGATTGTGTTTTCTCCTATGTGAGGTTACTTCTTCAGTTCAGTTACAGGCCATAACTGTAGCATGAAGCCAATCTTCAGCTCCAACACCATTCTTTTCACAGCAATCTTCTTTTTGTGCAGTCAGTGCTACGCCAGTCGGTGCTTCATCCTTCTTCCTCCTCATCTCCAAAAACAGTGAATTCGCTGGGTAAATAACGGTGAGGTTAATGCCCACATCATTATTAATGTGTAACAACCCAGCCACTTGTGGGGAGAACCAACTATTACGCATGTTGCGAATCAATACAAATTTCTGGACAATTTGCACCATCCTGCCATTAGCCTGGTGAAAAGTGGAGCTCACCATCAACCTTGAATTTCAGGAAATTGCCACCTTTCCAGAAAGGAATCTTGGGCGGAATTCTCTGACACCCCCCCCGCCCCCGCAGGGTCAGAGAATCGGTGCAGCGCGCGCGAATTGCGCCACGCCGCCTCGACGCAATTCTCCACAATGCGGCGAATCGGCGCCAGCGTGGTCGGCGCGCCGCCGGTCCAGGTATGCGCCGACTCTCCAGCCCGGGCAGGTACGGGACAGCGCGTCAATTCTCCGTCCCGGACGAGCTGAGCGGTCGTCAACAAAAAGCCGAGTCCCGCCGGCGCCGTTCTAACATCCTCTGAGCTGGCGGGACCTCGCCGTTGAAGGGTCCGGGTGCAGCCTGTGGGTGGGAGAGGGTGGGTCCGACCCCGGGGGAGAGGGGGGGTCTGACGCCGGGGGGGGCTTCCATAGTGGCCTGGCCCGCAATCGGGGCCCACTAATGGGCGGGCCGGACTCTGTGCCCCCCAGCCTCCTTTCCTCCGCGCCGGCTCCTGTAGCCCTGCGCATTTGGCGTCGGGGCCGCTGTGGGGAAGAAGGTCACTGCGCATGCGCTCGTTGGAGCCGGCCCAGGTGCGCATGCACTAGATGGCGCTGGCTCAACTGCGCATGCGCGGACCCCATGGTGCCAGGTTCAGGCCGGAATCGGCAGCTGGAGCAGCGGAGGCTGCTCCAGCGCCGTCCTAGCCCCCTGTGGGCCTCAGGATGGGGTCCCAGAACGGGCGCCGGAGTAAAACACTTCCGTTTTTACTCTGGCGTCGGCACTTAGCCGCCCGTTGGGAGAATCCCGCCCATTATGTACAGACGCATTCTGCTTTCTTTGTGGATTTTTTTTTAGCTCTTTATCTCCAGAACTGCTGAAGTGCAATGTTCCCTTCCTTACATTTGTTCCATTCCTGACCTGCAGCTCGATCAAATTTCCCACGCTGTGTGATGGTGATGGACTCAGCACCTCCAACATCGTGAAAGGTTACTGAAGATATTTTTTTTTCTAATCTGGGGTGGTGATGGCATTTCACTTTACAACGCCATATAACCCCTGATGCTTCAGACTATTTTCTAATTCCTGAAAGTTTGAGCCTGGTGGCTTCCGAAATGTCCAAGTGATTAAATTTCATTCTCATTTAAGAAACTTTGTGAATTCTTTCCTGGCAGTTAGAAACTGTCAGAAATTGAGTGTACCTTTTTTCAAACAATACATATGGCTGAGGGTATTCCCTCCCTTTACGTCTTACTTTTCCACACATTTGAGACTCAGTAAGTAATCAGGACAAGGCTTCCAGACCTTGGGCTATGTCCTGGAAATTGCAACTGAAATATGTGCTGAAGTATGGACTGTCACATGCTTTCCAAGTCCCCTCTCAGTGCTTACGATAGGTGCTGACCAGTAAGCAGGAAGGGTGCCAAATTCACTCCGGGACAGAGAGTGGCTAATACATATCTGGCAAGTAAACATTCCATAGAACCAGAGAATTCCTACGGTGCAAAAGGAGGCCATTCGTCCCATCAAGTCGGCACTGATCCTCTGAAAGACCCTCTGAAAGAGGCCCATTCCACTGCCCTATTCCCTAACCCTACCTAACCTGTACATCTTTAGATAGTAAGGGGAAATTTAGTATGGTCAATCCACCTAACCTGCACTTACTTGCACTGTGGGAGGAAACTGGAGCAGCCAAAGGAAACCCATACAGACACTGGGAGAAAGTGCAAACTACACAGACAAAAACTTTTTAACTTATTTTAAGTGTGTGTAAAAAATCTATTAAGTAGGTGACACTGGAGAGGAATTGATTTATTTGATGGAGTGAGTGAGTGGAAGAAGATGTTTGAAATATTGAAGTATTGAAATAAAAAACATCTGTTCATCTTTTTCTTCAAATCGATGAGAACCAGTATATTTAACATTGCTAAAGAAACAAATATACTAATGCATGGTGCCAGGGATAATCTATAGTTGCACTCCTCTCTATTAGCTCTGTTCCTACATGGTTGTAATTTACCAAGGACTAATTCATCTCGCCAGGCCTTACTCTGAGTGAAGATATAATAAATAGGGGCATTTGAGAGGCATGGCGGTGGAAGGATTGGTTGAAAAGGTTTTATTGTTTGGTTTTAAAACCACCCTGTGCAGACGGGTATGTACAGTTTTATTGGATGGGATCAATCAATAATAATGTTTGGGTAACTGATACTCTGCATGTTTATCTCTAACCTTGTGGTTACAGTAACAGATACGGTGACATCAGTGGATTGGTAATCCAGATACCCGGGTTTGAATCCTACCACAGCAGATTCAATAAAAATCTGGAATTAAAATCTAATGGTGATCATTGTTGATTGTCATAAAACCCCAGCTGGTTCACTAATGTCCTTCAGAGAAGGAAATCTAATGTCCTTACCCGTTCTGGCCTACATGTGACTCCAGATCCACAGCAATGTGGTTGACTCTTAAATGTCCCTTGAAATGGTCTAAGAAGCCACTCAATTCAAGGGCAATTAGGGATGGCCAACAAATGATGTCCCGGCCAGCAATGCCCACATCCAATAAAAAGAACCTTCTAATGGATTGAATGGCAATTCAGAGAATCTGGTAAAACAAAGAATTAGAATACATTGGGCTGTTTTTTGTGACCCCCAGCTGGGTGTGCTTGTGCAAACTGTGACGATTGGCCAGCCCACCAACTTCCTACTCAGCCCCAACGCGTTCCCCATGCAACAGATCAAATTGGGCAATTGAGCCTATTAACAAGCCAATTGACCATAATGCAGCAGGCAGAAAAGAGTGGGGAGGCTGCTGCTTCACCATCTGGGGTGGAAAAGAGGGTAGGAAAGGGTGTGCATTTTTTGAGGGGGTGCCCTGTGCACCTCAAGGGGCCCCCAAAAATGACACCCGACATTTTGCCTCCCCGCCTGGCCTCCAAAACCAGTTCCGCCAACCTACTCGCCATTTTCCCTACGGTGCATGATCGCCTTCCGCCCTTGAGGCCTGGGACATAGGTTACTCCAGAATCCATTGCTCATTTTCCTGGGGCGCTGCTTGCAGTCCCAGCAGCGTCCACCGCTACGTTCTAGCGCTGCTGGGACGACTAGAGCTCCTGGACAATCAGAGGGGCAGAATAACACTGGCAGAGTGTTATTGCCTTCATGGTGTCCTCGGTGTCTCTCAGCCTGTTTACCTCCACCGCTAAGGTCTCCAGCCCTGTATCTGTGAACATGAAACCATCTCTTTTGCCCGGTCGTTGCATTTTCCTTGTTTATAACTGCAGCAATAATATTTATCTGCCCACTTTAAGGGGGGGGGGGGAAGACTGCCTTTAAGAACAGAAGGCTGGCTGCACCACGTACAGTGAGCACACACTACTCAGTTCTCTCAGGAGTGCTGAGTCAGCAGAGTAGGTGGGTTAGCAGCACCAGGTTTGCTTGCCACCATTTTTGGGGGTCTGAGCAGTTTGTGAAATGGCATGGACAAATTTCTAGCCTTTAGTGTTCAGGAATATTGATAATAGCTGTATAATCTGATGTTTTACTTCAACGAACATTCTCTGGAATTCTTAACTATGAAGTAAAGAATCCACAGCAAATGTAAATCTGTTTTTTAGTTTTTTCGCTCTTGCTAGCTCACTCTTTCTCCTGGATCGAGACTTACTGCAGTTAATAAAAAAAAAAAAAAAAAGCTGTCAAATTGTTTTTCTTATGAAACTTTTGGTTTAAAAATAACTTCCTAGATTCATATTTCAAAGTATCAAGAAAAGACACAAAAACAAACAGGATTATAGCTTAAGCAAAGATCTGCTATAATATCTATGATTTTTGAGCAATAATTGCTTCTGACATCCAATGTACACACACAAAAACAAAGGTATTGCAATCATTCTGACCCTCAGCTTCAAAAAATAGCATTTGATAAAATAGTTTAATTCTGAAAATTAAACTGAAAAATGCTTTCATAAGTCTTGAGTAATTCCTTCAATTTATTTGAAAAAAAAAAACCCCAAACCTTTCAACATCATAAGAAAAAATCTATTTTAATTTGCACACGAGGAGAATCATGCTGATGGATGCTGGGACGAGGTACATGTGCTCAGACTGTAAGATCGATCCAGGGAGTTGCAGATACAGGCGTAGCATTAGTTGATTTCGCATCCAGGTTTATGTAAGATTTTTGGGTTAACAAAATAAAGGTAAAAAGGGCAACTTTATAAGAAAGCTTAATCGGAGTAGTGTGAAGCAACATGGTCAAAAGGCTGGAAGGTGGTGGGGGGACAGTGACAAGAAAAAACATTCTCTTCAGCATTTTCAGCTATGTCATTGGTTTTGCTTCTGTCCTTCATGATGTGGTTTGTCGATCGTCTTTGTTTTCTTGCTGATTAGCTTTTTTTGAGGATTCAGATATTTTTGAGGTGCTCAATTATAATTTGCTGCTGTTCATAGATAAGAATATTTTGGTGAATGCAAAAGCATGGCACTCAAGTGTGAGAAAATGTCATATTTCAAGATGAAACTAGAAGTCAGAGAATCAAACAGTGCAGAAGGAGGCCATTCGGCCCATCGAGTCTGCACCGACTCTTCGAACGAGCACTCTACCCATATCCACTCACTCAACCACCGTATGTTATTCTCTAATTCTGAATAACGGCTCTAGACTTAGTTAACACAAACACTTTATTCAAAGGGTTCATTCTGCTTCCAGAGCTCAATTAGATGTAAAACAGTCAAGAGGTATCACCAGTGAAACTAAGATAAACTGCCTATGCTAAGCTATCCCTGTGTGCTGCTGCTCACTAGCTCTGTGCTTCTAAAAGAGGCAGATCCTGCCTTGGGCTCGCCCCTTTATACCTCTCTCGAATGCTCCCTCTCGTGATGCTGTGGCTGTCACATCTGTGCTGCAGTCCCTGGTGTATGTGCAGATGTATGTACAGATGTACAGATCACTACACACCCCCCTTTTGACTTGATATGTTTTCAGACTGGCCTCAAGAAAACTGTACATAACAAGTGGTGAGAATAAGCAAAGCTGCACACTGCGAAAATTATAAAGTAATACAGAAACAATTAAGTGTTTTTTTTTCATAAATATTTTATTGAAAATTTTTGGTCAACCAACACAGTACATTGTGCATCCTTTACACAATATTATAACAACAACCTATTTTATAAACAAAAAATGAATAATAAATAACAAAAATGAAAACTAACCCTAATTGGCAACTGCCTTATCACAAGTAACACTCTCCAAAAATATAATTTAACAGTCCAATATATAATTATCTGTCGCAACGACCTATACATATTATACATTATATATTAACAACCCTGAGAGTCCTTCTGGTTCCTCCTCCCACCCCCCCTCCTCCTCCGATCCTGGGCTGCTGCTGCTGCCTTCTTTTTTCCATTCCATCTATCTTTCTGCGAGGTATTCGACGAACGGTTGCCACCGCCTGGTGAACCCTTGAGCCGACCCCCTTAGAACGAACTTAATCCGCTCTAGCTTTATAAACCCTGCCATGTCATTTCTCCAGGTCTCCACCCCCGGGGGCTTGGCTTCTTTCCACATTAACAATATCCTGCGCCGGGCTACTAGGGACGCAAAGGCCAAAACATCGGCCTCTCTCGCCTCCTGCACTCCCGGCTCTTGTGCAACCCCAAATATAGCCAACCCCCAGCTTGGTTCGACCCGGACCCCCACTACGTTTGAAAGCACCTTTGTCACCCCCATCCAAAACCCCTGTAGTGCCGGGCATGACCAAAACATATGGGTATGATTCGCTGGGCTTCTCGAGCACCTCGCACACCTATCCTCCACCCCAAAAAATTTACTGAGCCGTGCTCCAGTCATATGCGCCCTGTGTAATACCTTAAACTGAATCAGGCTGAGCCTGGCACACAAGGACGACGAGTTTACCCTGCTTAGGGCATCTGCCCACAGCCCCTCCTCGATCTCCTCCCCCAGCTCTTCTTCCCATTTCCCTTTTAGATCATCTACCATAATCTCCCCTTCGTCCCTCATTTCCCTATATATATCTGACACCTTACCATCCCCCACCCATGTCTTTGAGATCACTCTGTCCTGCACCTCTTGTGTCGGGAGCTGCGGGAATTCCCTCACCTGTTGCCTCGCAAAAGCCCTCAGTTGCATATACCTGAATGCATTCCCTTGGGGCAACCCATATTTCTCGGTCAGCGCTCCCAGACTCGCGAACTTCCCATCCACAAACAGATCTTTCAGTTGCGTTATTCCTGTTCTTTGCCACATTCCATATCCCCCATCCATTCCCCCCGGGGCAAACCTATGGTTGTTTCTTATCGGGGACCACCCCAAGGCTCCAGTCCTTCCCCTATGCCGTCTCCACTGTCCCCAAATCTTCAGTGTAGCCACCACCACCGGGCTTGTGGTGTAGTTCCTCGGTGAGAACGGCAATGGGGCTGTCACCATAGCCTGTAGGCTAGTCCCCCTACAGGACGCCCTCTCTAATCTCTCCCACGCCGCTCCCTCCTCCTCTCCCATCCACTTACTCACCATTGAAATATTAGCGGCCCAATAATACTCACTTAGGCTCGGTAGTGCCAGCCCCCCCCCCTATCCCTGCTACGCTGTAAGAATCCCTTCCTCACTCTCAGGGTCTTCCCGGCCCACACAAAACCCATGATGCTCTTTTCAATCCTTTTAAAAAAAGCCTTTGTGATCACCACCGGGAGGCACTGAAACACAAAGAGGAATCTCGGGAGGACCACCATCTTAACCACCTGCACCCTCCCTGCCAGTGACAGGGATACCATATCCCATCTCTTGAAATCCTCCTCCATTTGTTCCACCAACCGCGTTAAATTTAACCTATGCAATGTGCCCCAATTCTTGGATATCTGGATCCCCAGGTAACGAAAGTCCCTTGTTACCTTCCTCAACGGTAGGTCCTCTATTTCTCTACTCTGCTCCCCTGGATGCACCACAAACAACTCACTTTTCCCCATGTTCAATTTATACCCTTAAAAATCCCCAAACTCCCCAAGTATCCGCATTATTTCTGGCATCCCCTCCGCCGGGTCTGCCACATATAGTAACAAATCGTCCGCATACAAAGATACCCGGTGTTCTTCTCCTCCTCTAAGTACTCCCCTCCACTTCTTGGAACCCCTCAACGTTATCGCCAGGGGCTCAATCGCCAGTGCAAACAATAATGGGGACAGAGGACATCCCTGCCTTGTCCCTCTATGGAGCCGAAAATATGCAGATCCCCGTCCATTCGTGACCACGCTCGCCATCGGGGCCCTATACAACAGCTGCACCCATCTAACATACCCCTCTCCAAAACCAAATCTCCTCAACACCTCCCACAAATAATCCCACTCCACTCAATCAAATGCTTTCTCGGCTTCCATCGCCACTACTATCTCCGTTTCCCCCTCTGGTGGGGCCATCATCATTACCCCTAACAGCCTCCGTATATTCGTGTTCAGCTGTCTCCCCTTCACAAACCCAGTTTGGTCCTCGTGGACCACCCCCGGGACACATTCCTCTATTCTCATTGCCATTACCTTGGCCAGGATCTTGGCATCTACATTTAGGAGGGAAATAGGTCTATAGGACCCGCATTGTAGCGGGTCCTTTTCCTTCTTTAAGAGAAGCGATATTGTTGCTTCAGACATAGTTGGGGGCAGTTGTCCCCTTTCCTTTGCCTCATTAAAGGTCCTCGTCAATACCGGGGCGAGCAAGTCCACATATTTTCTATAGAATTCGACTGGGAATCCATCCGGTCCCGGGGCCTTTCCCGCCTGCATGCTCCTAATTCCTTTCACCACTTCTTCTACCACCTCGATCTGTGCTCCCAGTCCCACACTTTCCTGCTCTTCCACCTTGGGAAATTCCAGCCGATCCAAGAAGCCCATCATTCTCTCCCTCCCATCCGGGGGTTGCGCTTCATATAAATTTTTATAAAATGTCTTGAACACTCCATTCACTCTCTCCGCTCCCCGCTCCATCTCTCCTTCCTCATCCCTCACTCCCCCTATTTCCCTCGCTGCTCCCCTTTTCCTCAATTGGTGTGCCAGCAACCTGCTCGCCTTCTCCCCATATTCGTACTGTACACCCTGTGCCTTCTTCCATTGTGCCTCTGCAGTGCCCGTAGTCAGCAAGTCAAATTCTACATGTAGCCTTTGCCTTTCCCTGAACAGTCCCTCCTCCGGTGCTTCCGCATATTGTCTGTCCACCCTCAAAAGTTCTTGCAGCAACCGCTCCCGTTCCTTACTCTCCTGCTTCCCTTTATGTGCCCTTATTGATATCAGCTCCCCTCTAACCACCGCCTTCAATGCCTCCCAGGCCACTCCCACCTGGACCTCCCCATTATCATTGAGTTCCAAGTACTTTTCAATGCACCCCCTCACCCTTAGACACACCCCCTCATCTGCCATTAGTCCCATGTCCATTCTCCAGGGTGGGCGCCCTCCTGTTTCCTCCCCTATCTCCAAGTCTACCCAGTGTGGAGCGTGATCCGAAATGGCTATAGCCGTATACTCCGTTCCCCTCACCTTCGGGATCAATGCCCTACCCAGCACAAAAAAGTCTATTCGCGAGTAGACTTTATGGACATAGGAGAAAAATGAGAACTCCTTACTCCTAGGTCTGCTAAATCACCACGGGTCTACACCTCCCATCTGCTCCATAAAATCTTTAAGTACCTTGGCTGCTGCCGGCCTCCTTCCAGTCCTGGACTTCGACCTATCCAGCCCTGGTTCCAACACCGTATTAAAATCTCCCCCCATTATCAGCTTTCCCATCTCTAGGTCCGGAATGCGTCCTAGCATCCGCCTCATAAAATTGGCATCATCCCAGTTCGGGGCATATACGTTTACCAAAACCACCGTCTCCCCCTGTAGTTTGCCACTCACCATCACGTATCTGCCCCCGTTATCCGCCACTATAGTCTTTGCCTCGAACATTACCCGCTTCCCCACTAATAT
This sequence comes from Scyliorhinus torazame, assembly GCF_047496885.1. Taxonomy (NCBI): domain Eukaryota; kingdom Metazoa; phylum Chordata; class Chondrichthyes; order Carcharhiniformes; family Scyliorhinidae; genus Scyliorhinus; species Scyliorhinus torazame. Next base: position 63,149,434 of record NC_092728.1, read on the forward strand.
AGCCACCCCCCTGTTTTTCGCATCTAGCCCCGAATGGAACACCTGCCCCACCCATCCTTTGCGTAGCCTAACCTGGTCTATCAGTTTCAGGTGAGTTTCCTGTAACATAACCACATCTGCCTTAAGTTTCTTAAGGTGTGCGAGTACCCGTGCCCTCTTTATCGGCCCGTTCAGCCCTCTCACGTTCCACGTGATCAGCCGGGTTGGGGGGCTTCCTACCCCCTCCCTTTTCGATTAGCCATCCCCTTTTTCCAGCTCCTCACCCGGTTCCCACGCAGCTGTATCTCCCCCAGGCGGTGCCCCCCTGCCCATCCCCTCCCATACCAGCTCCCCCCTCTCCCCAGCAGCAGCAGCCCAGTAATTCCCCCCTCCCACCCCCCCCGCTAGATCCCCCGCTAGCGTAATTACTCCCCCCATGTTGCTCCCAGAAGTCAGCAAACTCTGGCCGACCTCGGCTTCCCCCAGTGACCTCGGCTCGCACCGTGCGACGCCCCCTCCTTCCTGCCTCTATTCCCGCCATGATTATCATAGCGCGGGAACCAAGCCCGCGCTTCTCCCTTGGCCCCGCCCCCAATGGCCAACGCCCCATCTCCTCCACCTCCCCATCACCACCTGTGGAAGAGAGAAAAAAGTTACCACATCGCAGGATTAGTACATAAAACTCCTCTTTCCCCCCTTTTTAACCCCCTCTTCGCCCCCCACCTTTGTTCAAACGTTCTTTTTAATAACCCGCTCATTCCAGTTTTTCTTCCACAATAAAAGTCCACGCTTCATCCGCCGTCTCAAAGTAGTGGTGCCTCCCTCGATAGGTGACCCACAGTCTTGCCGGTTGCAGCATTCCAAATTTTCATCTTTTTATGAAGCACCGCCTTGGCCCGATTAAAGCTCGCCCTCCTTCTCGCCACCTCCGCACTCCAGTCTTGATAAACGCGGATCACCGCGTTCCCATTTACTGCTCCGAGTTTTCTTTGCCCATCTAAGGACCATTTCTCTATCCTTAAAACGGAGGAATCTCACCACTATGGCTCTGGGAATTTCTCCTGCTCTCGGTCCTCGCGCCATCACTCGGTATGCTCCCTCCACCTCCAACGGACCCGCCGGGGCCTCCGCTCCCATTAACGAGTGCAGCATCGTGCTCACATATGCCCTGACGTCCGCTCTAACCGCACCTTCAGGAAGACCAAGAATCCTCAGGTTGTTCCTCCTTGCGTTGTTCTCCAGTGCCTCCAACCTTTCCACACATCGTTTCTGATGTGCCTCATGCGTCTCCGTCTTCACCACCAGGCCCTGTATGTCGTCCTCATTCTCGGCTGCCTTTGCCTTCACGACCCGAAGCTCCCACTCCTGGGTCTTTTGTTCCTCCTTTAGCCCTTCGATCGCCTGTAGTATCGGGGCCAACAGCTCTTTCTTCATTTCCTTTGGAGCTCTTCCACACAGCATTTCAAGAACTCTCGTTGTTCAGGGCCCCATGTTAAACTGCCACCTTTTGACGCCATCTTGGTTTTTGCTTGCCTTCCTTGCCGCTGTTCTAAAGGATCCACTGCAATCCGGCCACTTTCTCCTCCTTTTTTCATCCGTATCCAGGGGGGGATTCCCTTCTGGTTTACCGCGCAGTGTTTTTAGCCGTCAAAATTGCCGTTGGGGCTCCTATCAAGAGCCCAAAAGTCCGTTTCACCGGGAGCTGCCGAAACGTGCGACTCAGCTGGTCATCGCCGCACCCGGACAACAATTAACAGTGTTATGAGTCCATCGTGAGAAATGTTCATATTTGCCTTGTGGGTGTGTTGAAGCGTCGTTACAAATCTAGCCGGTCGGGTGACTTATGGCTTCTGCTGGAGCGTCTTAACGGTGGTGGTGGGGATGACGGTTTGATGTCATCAAGAGTACTGTCTGGCGTTGTGTGGCGAGGAACGTCCTGTGGACTAATGGACTAGTCAAGTCCAGTGTGGGAAACACCGGTGTTGTAGGCCGAAGCATTAACAGATGCAAAAGAGTACTCCCGCCACCGACTTGACAATGTAGGACCGTGGTGCCTCCTGTCTGATCACCGTGGCTGGCTCAGACAATACGCCTTCTGGGTCTCTGATCCTGATGATGTCGCCCATGTTCAGTGGCTTGAGTGGGATCACATGTTGATCGTAGTATTGTTTTTGTTTGGACTGTAGTACCCGCATTTTGTCGAGTACCAGAGCGTTAACGGGATCTCGGAATTGAATCGCCGCTAGGGTTGTCCGGATGTCCCTGCCGAAGAGCATCTGCGCTGGCGACAGTCCTGAGCTCAATGAGGTTGCTCGGTAGGACAACAGCGCTAGGTTGATGTCCGAGCGTGAATCTGTTGCCCTGCTAATAAGTTGTTTAACAATGTGGACACCCTTTTCCACTTTCCCATTTGACTGTGGGTAGCGCGGACTGGATGTTACATGCCAAAAGCTGTAGCAGTCTGAGAACTCTTTCCATTCCCAGCTCGCGAAGCAGGGACCATTAACTGACATCACCACACGCGGATTCCATGTCGTGCGAATGGCTCCTGGCACGCCTTGATAACAGATGAAGACGTGAGATCATGGAGTTTCAGTACCCCCGGATAGTTTGAGTAATAGTCCATGATCAAGATGTAATCACGCCCTGTGGCATGAAATAGGTCAATGCCCACTTTTGTCCACGGTGCCATTGTGAGTTTGTGTTGCTGCAATGGTTCTTTACACTGTGCGGGTTGATGTCTTTGACAGGTGTCACATTTCATGACCATGTCCGTTATGTCTTGATTCATGCCGGGCCAGTACACAGCCTGTCGTGCTCGCCTTTTGCATTTGTCAATTCCTAGGTGGCCTTCGTGAATCTTTCATAGCATCTTGGTGCGGAGTGTGGTCGGAATCACAATCTGCACATTGCATAGCAGCAGGCCGTCAACTTCAATCAGTTCTGACTTGACATTCTGAAATTGTGGACATTGTCCCCCTCATCCTACCGTGCTGGAGTAGGTGCAGCATCCTCGGTAAGGTTGCGTCTTTCTGCGTCTCCTGTCGGATTAGGCAAAGCTTCTCATCCGAAGCAGGCAAATTCTCCATGCACAAATGTGTTTGGGCCTCGATTTCTCTGATAGGGGCTGATGGTGCGTTGTCAGTGCCAATTGATCGGGACAGTGCGTCGGCAATGGCAAGATCTCTTCCCGGAGTGTATATTAGGGTGAAATCATACCTTCGCAGCTTCATCATGATGCACTGCAGACAAGGTGTCATGTCATTTAGATCCTTGTCTACCCCGGTAACTATAGACCAGTGAGCCATACTTCTGTTGTGGACAAAATCTTGGAAAGGTTTATAAGAGATAGGATGTAAAATCATCTGGAAAGGAATAATTTGATTAGAGATAGTCAACACGGTTTTGTGAAGGATAGGTCGTGCCTCACAAACCTTACTGAGTTCTTTGAGAAGGTGACCAAACAGGTGGATGAGGCTAAAACAGTTGATGTAGTGTATATGGATTTCAGTAAAGCGTTTGATAAGGTTCCCCACGGTAGACTACTGCAGAAAATACGGAGGCATGGGATTCAGGGTGATTTAGCAGTTTGGATCAGAAATTGGCTAGCTGGAAGAAGACAAAGGGTGGTGGTTGACGAGAAGTGTTCAGACTGGAGTCCAGTTACTAGTGGTGTACCACAAGGATCTGTTTTGGGGCCACTGCTGTTTGTCATTTTTATATGTGACCTGGAGGAGGGCGTAGAAGGATGGGTGAGTAAATTTGCAGATGACACAAAAGTCGGTGGAGTTGTGGACAGTGCAGAAGGATGTTACAAGTTACAGAGGGACATAGATAAGCTGCAGCGCTGGGCTGAGAGGTGGCAAATGATGTTTAATGAGGAAAAGTGTGAGGTGATTCATTTTGGAAGAAATAACAGGAAGACAGAGTACTGGGCTAATGGTAAGATTCTTGGCAGTGTAGATGAGCAGAGAGATCTCGGTGTCCATGTAGATAGATCCCTGAAAGATGCCACCTAGGTTGAGAGGGTTGTTAAGAAGGCGTACGACGTGTTAGCTTTTATTGGTAGCGGGATTGAGTTTCGGAGCCATGAGGTCAGAATGTTGCCTGGTATGGAGGGAAGATCTAATGAGGAAAGACTGAGGGACTTGAGGCTGTTTTCGTTCGAGAGAAGAAGGTTAAGAGGTGACTTAATTGAGGCATACAAGATGTTCAGAGGATTGGATAGGGTGGACAGTGAGAGCCTTCTTCCTCGGATGGTGATGTCTAGCACGAGGGGACATAGCTTTAAATTGAGGGGAAATAGATCCAGGACAGATGTCAGAGGTAGGTTCTTTACTCAGAGAGTAGTAAGGGCGTGGAATGTCCTGTCTGCAACAGTAGTGGACTTGCCAACACTAAGGGCATTCAAATGGTCATTGGATAGACATATGAACGATAAGGGAATAGTGTAGATGTGCTTTAGAGTGGTTTCACAGGTCAGCGCAAGATCGAGGGCCGAAGGGCCTGTACTGCGCTGTAATGTTCTATGTTCTATGATATGGACCAATGGTCTGTGGTCGGTTTCCACTATGAACATGGGCAGGCCGTACACATAGTCATGGAACTTCAGAATGTCAGAGAGGAGTCCGAGACATTCTTTTTCGATTTATGCATATCTGCATTCAGTTGCGGTCATGGCCCTGGACGCGTATGCCACCGGGACCCAGTCAGACTGATCGGCCTGTTGGAGGAGAACAGCGCCAATCCCGTCCTGACTGGTGCCAGTGGAGATCTTGGTGGGTCTTATTCAAAGGGTTTGTTTTGCATCCAGAGCTCAACTAGATGTAAAACAGTCAAGAGATATCACCAGTGAAACTAAGGTAAACTGCCGATGCTAAGCTATCCCTGTGTGCTGCTGCTCACTAGCTCTGTGCTTCTAAAAGAGGTGGATCCTGCCTTGGGCTCGACCCTTTATACCCGTCTCTGATGCTCCCTCTAGTGATGCTGTGGCTGTCACATCTGTGCTGCAGTCCCTGGTGTATGTGCAGATGTATGTACATAGGTACAGAGCACTACACACCCCTCCCTACACCCCCCCCCCCTACTCCCCTGCCAACCTAACCTGCACATCCCTGGACACTGAGGGTCACTTTTTAGCATGGCCAATCCACCTAACCTGCACATCTTTGGACTGTGGGAGGAAACCGGAGCACCCGGAGGAAACCCAAGCAGACACAGGGAGAATGCACAAACTCCACACAGTCACCCAAGGCCAGAATTGAACCCAGGTCACTGGAGCTGTGAGGCAACAGTGCCAATCACTGTCACCGTGCCACTGTATGTTACAACAAACAAGAAATACATAATATTGTGCCAGTTATATAATGTATAGGCAGCAATAAATATGTTTCTACGCTGTACATTAAAAATGGTATGACGGCCCGCACATAATGTCTGGTATATCACAATTCTGGTGTCACTTCTCCCTCATCAAACCTTTAGTTCCATTTTGGGTTTTTTCCTTGTACTACCTTTTGACTTTCCCAATTCTGCTCTTCATGTTAATTATTTTCTTGCAGATTCTTTTCTTCATTAGGATTCGTATTAGTTCTCAAAAACTGTCTTCAAAACAGAGAGCACAGAAGAACCACTGAATCTGTGCCGCAACACTGAAAAAGCTATCAATTAGTCTCACCCCCTCACCTCTTGCCCCACACTCAAACTACTCTCTGAGTAAAGGGATTTCCTGGAAACATTCTCTTCACATCTAAAATGCCCAGCACATTCAGAGTTTTGAAGACTTCTGTCAGGTCACCTGTACAATTTAAAGAGAAAACGCTTACAATATTCCAGACCCACAGCAATGTGATTGACTCTTAAATAGTCTCTGAAATGGCCCAGAAAGCCACGCAGTTCAAGAGCAGTTGAGGAGGGGCAACAAATGCTGACCCAGCCAGCAACACCCACATCCCATGAGCAAATAAAAAAGAAAACTGAGAGAAGAAAGTTTAAAGGAAGCGGGGTGGGAGAAATTGCAGTTAAGGTAGCTGCGGGAGTTGGTGGGTTTACAGTCTATTGGTCGACAGGCAAACCCTTGAAATAGAGAGAGAGAGAAGTCAAGGGAGAGAAGAGCGCAGATGAAGGAAAGGGTAGAAATTGGATATAAAGTTTTAGAGTCAGAGAGTCGTACAGCGGAGAAAAGGTTCTTCGGCCCATTGAGTCTGCACTGACAAAACTACACCTAATCCCGCGCTAATCCCACCTACCAGCACGTGTCCCATATCCTTGGATGTGATGGTGCTTTGAGTGCCCACCCAAGCGCTTTTTAAAGGTTGTGAAGTTTCCAGCCTCCACTACCTTCTCAGGCAGTGCATTCCAGATTCTCACTACACGGGCAGCACGGTGGCACAGTTGTTTAGCCCTGATGCCTCATGGCGCCAAGGTCCCAGGTTCGATCCCGGATCTGGGTCACTGTTCGTGTGGAGTTTGCACATTCTCCCCGTCTCTGCGTGGGTTTCGCCCCCACAACCCAAAGATGTGCAGGGTAGGTGGATTGGCCATGCTAAATTGCCCCTTAATTGGAAAAAATGAATTGGGTACTCTAAATTTTAAAAAAGACTCTCACCACACTCTTGAGCGTTTTCTTTTTCTCAAAACTCTCGGAATCTCCTGCCTCTTACCTTAAATCTATGCCACCTTGTGATTGACCTCTCAACCAAGGAAAAAACTGCTTCCTATTTACCCTGTCCAAACCCCATCTGGTCCTCTGAGACACCTAGTGACCTTCCATTCATTACATACTCCCTTGTCCTGTCTCTTCTTCCAAAGTGCATCACCTCACACTTATCACGGTCAAATACCATCTGCCAGTGCTCTGCCCATCTGACCAATCTATCTTCAAGTAACCTTTCACCAAACGTTGGTGACATTTTTCAGTTCTGAGCAAGAACATGAATATGGTCATCAATGTACTGGAAAAGGAGGTGAGGGTTGGGAGCGTGAGTCCGACAGGAATGAAGAGTGTTCCACATATCCCACAAAATGACAGGCATTGCCCAAGAACTGTATTGTTTCCCAAAATAAAATCCTTTATTTGCAGGAGGTGAGTGGAGTCAAGGAAAAAGCCATTCAATGTGAGAACTGTAGTATAATGGGCTAAGAACAAAGAACAAAGAAATGTACAGCACAGGAACAGGCCCTTCGGCCCTCCAAGCCCGTGCCGACCATGCTGCCCGACTAGACTACAATCTTCTACACTTCCTGGGTCCGTATCCCTCTATTCCCATCCTATTCATGTATTTGTCAAGATGCCCCTTAAATGTCACTATCGTCCCTGCTTCCACTACCTCCTCCGGTAGCGAGTTCCAGGCACCCACTACCCTCTGCGTAAAAAACTTGCCTCGTACATAGAACATAGAACATAGAACATTACAGCGCAGTACAGGCCCTTCGGCCCTCGATGTTGCGCCGACCTGTGAAACCTTGCCCCTCTCACCTTAAACTTATGCCTCCTAGTAATTGACCCCTCTACCCTGGGGAAAAGCCTCTGACTATCCACTCTGTCTATGCCCCTCATAATTTTGTAGACCTCTATCAGGTCTCCCCTCAACCTCCTTCGTTCCAGTGAGAACAAACCGAGTTTATTCAACCGCTCCTCATAGCTAATGCCCTCCACACCAGGCAACATTCTGGTAAATAATTTCTGCACTCTCTCTAAAGCCTCCACATCCTTCTGGTAGTGTGGCGACCAGAATTGAACACTATACTCCAAGTGTGGCCTAACTAAGGTTCTATACAGCTGCAACATGACTTGCCAATTCTTATACTCAATGCCCCGGCCAATGAAGGCAAGCATGCCGTATGCCTTCTTGATTACCTTCTCCACCTGTGTTGCCCCTTTCAATGACCTGTGGACCTGTACTCCTAGATCTCTTTGACTTTCAATACTCTTGAGGTTTCTACCATTCACTGTATATTCCCTACCTGCATTAGACCTTCCAAAATGCATTACCTCACATTTGTCCGGATTAAACTCCATCTGCCATCTCTCCGCCCAAGTCTCCAAACAATCTAAATCCTGCTGTATCCTCTGACAGTCCTCATCGCTATCCGCAATTCCACCAACCTTTGTGTCGTCTGCAAACTTACTAATCAGACCAGTTACATTTTCCTCCAAATCATTTATATATACTACAAAGAGCAAAGGTCCCAGCACTGATCCCTGTCGAACACCACTAGTCACAGCCCTCCAATTAGAAAAGCATCCTTCCATTGCTTCCCTCCAGTGACGTATATTGACATCAGTATTTGTGCAAGAGACTGTAGAGCAGATGGAACAGTCTGTACTCATGAGAGACATACCTATTCTATAGCCCATCTTCTAAGTAAGGTCGCCATAGTCTCAGATGACCATAGGCTGCTTTCCCCTTTGAGGGAGAGAGCTAAATGGTGGTGATTTAGCCTGAGGATCACCACACCTCAGGCGAGGAACAAGGTTGAGAAGGTGGGGCCTTCATGAATAACCTCAGCCGGTACGGGAATTGAACCCGCACTGCTGGCCTTGCTCACAACCCAGCTGTCTAGCCAACTATACAGGAGGACAAGGATTGCAGAGTTGGAAGTGGATAAATTGTCTAACTTTTGTTGCTAACTTTTGGTTGGTTCTTAATTTGGCTCTATTTAATCACGTTTGCTCAAGAGTCGCTAGGTATCTTTCGACACCGCCACAAGGTTCAGAACCGAATACTGATCAATGACTCGATACACCAGTTAGTAAGTTCAAAAGCAATGCTCATTTATTTACACACAGTCAAATCTACTCATGCATAAACTCTACAAACTAAACTACCACTATTACTAAAGCCTATACTTAGCTTTGGGCGCCCACTCAGTCAGAGGAACAATGGCCGTTGCTCGGTTCTGAGACTGCTGGGTTGAGCTGTTTACAGGGTAGCAACTAGGAGCGTCTATCTCGTAGCATGCGTTGACTTGGGACTTACTTGGTCTGATGCAGCTGCTAGGCTGGTCTCTCTCTTCGCTGAGAGCCAAAGCCAAAGGAGGGCGTTCTCCCTTGGGTGATACCTCTTATACTGCAAAGGGCTTTGCGCTCTTTTGGGCCGGCCTTGAACTTGGCCTCAACTAATTGGGTCTTTCCCAATCATCTGTATCGATTTTCCTCCAATAGAGGGGTGGTTCCCTGATCGCTGGGCGTGTCCTGGTGACTGTCAGTCTGCTTTGTCTGAGCTTCTTCTGGCACCGGGTAGTCTGTCCTAACATTGTGTATCTAAATGTTTCCCTTTTGTCCCCGGAGATGGCTCATTAGTATGTAAATCGTTTGGTAGTTTCTGTCCTGTCTGAGCGTTTAAGGTTCTAATCAACAGACAGAGCTTGCACCTGCTTGTTTCTTAGCATTGTCCAATTTTCCCTGCATTCCTTGCGGGTGTCCATTTTGTAATCGGGACGTGGCCATCCCAGATGGCTACACTGGGAAGATACAGAAAAGTAATGTAAATAAAGAATTAAGCAGTAGTTTAACATGATTAAATAAGTTGACATTACACTTGAGGGGGGGTATAAATTGTTACCAGAAGCAAATTATATTTGCATTTGTCGGTGTTAGGAATAAGGTATAGCTAGCTAAAGGTTTCATTTTAATTCATATTTTTCATTTGTGGGTTAAAAAGGTGAAACCTGTATCAAGTTCCATTTAAGCATGGAGACAGCACACCTGGAGCTGTTTGTATACCTGCATGTTAAAGAGGTTTTTTCGCTCTCGAAGGGAAGATAAAACAAACAGAAATACAACTGTGCTGTTGACTCCAGAGTGAGGGACCCATAGAGACAGGAAATATAGTTTTTGTTCAATTGGAAACAGGTGCCAGAATAGGCACGGGAATGAAAAGGGTCAGAGAACTAATCCCAATCAAAAGAAGAAGGATCCAAAAACCAGGGAGGGACAGGAAAATGTTCCAAGACAACAGCTAAGTAAAGGCCAAAGAGAAAATGCTGTAAAATCTCAGCGGGTCTGGCAGCATCTGTAGGGAGAGAAAAGAGCTCACGTTTCGAGTCCAGGTAAGCCTTTGTCAAAGCGGGTAAGTCATGTTTTAGCAAAGTCAAGGAACAAAGGCAGGGATTGTAAATAGGCCTTTCAATTAATTAAGAGTGAGGAGCAGAGGAAGGCTCCAAATGTAGAGTGAGAAAGCTGCAGGAAACAGACTTACTGAGCCTGTGAAGCAGTGGTGTTCTGTTGGTGCAGGTTAAATACCTGACAGAGTGTGTGGAAGGGAAATCTTGAAATCATGTGGCAATTCAGCGGAGAAGAACATCGAAGGCGAATTTGTTGTCTGAGAGAAGATTGCAGTACTTTTGAGCGTTGAGATTGGAAACCCTCATATGAAAGACAGAGGGCAGGTATCTCCGACCCCCCACCGGGTAGGACAATCCTCGAGGGGAGGTGCGAATCCTGCCCTGCCGTATTCTCCGGTGGCGGTTTTCAGGCGGGGTTTACGCCAGACCGGTCGGGAGCCGTTGGCAGCAGACCCCCCCGGCAATTCTCCGTGCCTCGATGGGCCGAGCGGCCATCGTTTCTTGGCCATTCCCCCCGGCGTGAAATGGGCATGGTCCATCACGGCGGGACCTGGCTTGTTGGCCAGCTAGGTGAGTCCTCGGGAGGTGCGGGGGGGGGATCTGGCCCCGGGGAGGGGGGACCACGGTGGCAGGGCCCGCGACCGGGGCCCACCGATCTGCGGGCGGGCCTGTGCTGTTAGGGCACTGTTTCCTCCCCCGCCGGGTCGGAGAATCGCCGGGGGCGGTGTGAATCCCAGCCTGGCGAATTCTCCGGCGCCAGGGATTTGGCGGGGCGGGAAACGCGCCGCGCCGGTCGGCGGCCGCTGACAGCGGCTCCACCCGGCGATTCCCCGGCCCGCGATGGGCCGAGTGGCTGCCCGTTTCTGGCCGGTCCAGCCAGCGTAAATTAGAGTAGGTACTTACCGGCAGGACCTGGCTACGTGGGCGGCGTCCGGGGTCCTCGGGGGGATCTGGCCCCAGGAGTTGCCCCCACGGTGGCCTGGCCCACGATTGGGGCCCACCGATCCATGAGCGGGCCTGTGTCGTGGGGGCACTCTATTCCTCCGCGTTGGCTGGTGTAAAAGTCCGTGATGGCCGATGCGGAGATGAACCCCCCCTGCGCATGTGCGGGGACACCAGCGCGCGCCGGCCGGCATGGCGCAAACCACTCCGGTGCCAGCTTAGCCCCTGAAGGTGCGGAGGATTCCGCACCTTCGGGGCGGCCCGACGCCGGAGTGGTTCACGCCACTCCTTGGCGCCGGGACCGCCGCCCCGCCAGGTAGGGGAGAATCCCACCCCAGGTTTGTCAATTTAAATATAAACAATGTTTTTTTGATAACAGTTACTACAATTAAATAGGCATCAAATAGACCTAATTAACTATTATCTAATTTCTAACTCATTCTCTTTTTAACTCCTCTCCACTCCGCTCTCTCTACACACACACATAAGACAGACAAACATAGAGGGGAAACAGGATGTAAAAATGGCCAAAAGTAAAAGGATAAAAGTCTTTGTTTCAGATGGGCATCTTAGAGTTAGATGTTTCTTCAGTCTAGGCCTCCAGTTGGATGCCTTTGCTTTCAGTCTGTAATGGTTTCCACTGCAGATTCATCAGGTTTGTGAGACTTCTCTGCAGACTCAGAACCAGCAAGCAGGACACATTTGGGAAAAAGAGAGAGGGAGCAACGTATAACCTCTCGTAACAGCGTTCTGCTGCCCCCCCCCCCCTGAAAACATCCCACCTGGCATGATCCAATCGCAGTCTGTTGCTGGGCAGAATGCGGTCCTTGGCCAATCCATTGGCCACCAGCCAACCAATTGTACCATATTCCTCCCATCTCTTGGGTGCCATAAAGTCTGAGTTCTTCTGTTCGAAATCTAAATTTTCTGAGCACAGTGTACTTGCAACTTTTGAGTTCCTCATTTCCCCTGCTCAACTTGCAGGTGTGAGTCCATTTAGAAACAATAACCATAAAGAGAAATAAATAGGAATTAAGGGAATCAACAGGAAGGGCCATACAGTGGTAATAAAGCATTTTAAGGCAGCACGGTGGCGCAGTGGTTAGTACTCTGCCTCACGGCGCCGAGATCCCAGGTTTAATCCCGGCTCTGGGTCACTGTCCATGTGGAGTTTGCACATTCTCCCCGTGTCTGCGTGGGTTTCGCACCCACAACTCAAAAATGTGCAGGTCGGTGGATTGGCCACGCTAAATTGCCCCTTAATTGGAAAAAATGAATTGGGTACTCTAAATTTATTTTAGAAAATAAAGAAAAATAAAGCAGTTTAAATAATGTACCTGAATCAGACCACAGTTACTGAAGATAAGATAGGCCAGGCGATCATGATATGAAACCCAGCCACATGAAGGAAGGTGGTGATGGATGGTGAATGGGGACTGATAGGGCCTCCATTCAAGGAAGTACTAGAGAGTCTTCAGATCAGGATGTGTAGAAGAATTGAATTGCTATGTTGGAAAATGGTCAGGCAGAGTCATGAATGAGTCATGGATAATGCAGAATAGGCCTAATGGCCTTCTATGCTGAAAGATTCTCTGCAGTATTCACATGCTGACTGCAGCCTGAACTGACAAGCCCATTGTTCAATACTTGTAACACCATTAGATACGGCTTCCATTTTAAATGATAAACAGACACACATGTTAGCTGATAAAGGCAACCTTAGTATAGGATGTCTGACTTGAGCTGATAACAGATGTTATGCTTCCTCCCCTACCCCCCAACCACCCCCCCCCCCCCACCTCCCTCACATACTCACAACGAAAAAATGTCAAGCAACAAAATGCACAAAAACGCAAGTTGATAATCTGAAAAAAATGAAATTCTCCATGGCTGGTCAGACGTTCCCAACATAACCAGGAGTTCAGTTACATTTTAAGCACCTGCTCCCTTTCCACAGGGGGAAAGTGTTTGAATCATGATTATTAAATGTCAGAAACCATAAGGATTGCAAAAACAAAAATAAACTTGGGTTCCTGTGCCTGAGGAATGATATTGTGCCACCGGCATTAATCTGAGTTGCCACACCCAGGAATGTCACCCAAATCATATTATTTTTCACTGCTGACAGATTTGCTCAGAAATAACAGCAAGAGCTATCGAATAAATGCCGTGTTCAATCTTTGCTCTGGAAGAAATAAATATCGCTGCGAGCCAAAAGTGAATTGGCTCTCCTGAGGGATGGAGATGAGTGTTTTTCTGCGGGCACTGATCATGCGAATGATCAATTAGACTGTGCAGATATCCGATCCCGTCGCACTTTGTTTTCCCGACCACCTTACTTATACTTTGGGATTTTGTGGCCCTTTCAGTAGCCAAGGAAAAACAACTTTAATCTCTGAAAATGGATGGGTTTGGTTCTGGGTTGGTGGGAAATTAGAAGACAAAGGCCGGAATTCTCCAGCCGCTGCAATTCACTTCCCGCCGACAGCACACCCCTGCCCATGGATTTCCCGGCGGCATGGGGTGGCTTCAATGGGAAATCCCATTGACAAGTGCCAGGAGTCACGAATCTCACTGTCAGCGATCGCTTGCTGCCGAGAAACATGCGGCTGGGGGACTGGAGAATCCAACCCAAAAGATCTAGAACCCAAAAGATCTAGAACCCAAAATCAGCCTGCCTCGATCCAGCCCAGTGACCCATCAGACCAAGGTTCAAGTTACAAGTCAACAGACTAATTTATTTAAATAACAGTCATTAAGTATGAACGATATGTCATACAGTAATTTACATGTTACTATTTTCCGCAACATCTCGGAGACAACAAAGACATTACCGATCATTAAAAATAGCTCTTAATTTTGCACATGGTGAAACTCTTTCACAGAGCCTAATTCAAGTGTCAGTTTACTGTTGATCTCAGTGCGAATGACTGCAAATACACAGCTGTGTGTGCAGTCTAAATTAACCCACAGTTGGAATTCAGTGACCACAGAGTCATTGTTAAAAGAATGAGGAATAATGATCAGCAAGGCACTGGCAGCTCTGATCATACCTTCACCTCAGATATAACTCTCAATCAAACCATTATCCTGGGATTGTACGATGCATTTATCTGTGCTCGTTAACTTTGAACAATCAGCCCACCAACCTGTGAAGACATATCACAGGGAGACAGTACAACTCTCCTGACCATTCATTTAAAAAGAGACACAGGGCAGTATTCCTCAGATTGAAATACTGCTGCAACCAATTTATTGACAAATAAATACAACCCGATAATTGATGGCAATGTCTGTCAATTGTGGACGGATTGAGCACATGTCCTGTTGATCCCAATAGAGAGAAACTACCCAAATTCAGAACTGTCAACAGGTCTGTTCATTGTGACTGAACCTGGGTTAACCTGACCATTGAGAAATGAGTAGTTGAATGAAAATCAAAATGATTAGTTTTTGTCAATTTCGGGTAAAGAAATCACCATTTGTGTACAAAAACCATCATTCTAAGTAATTTGTTGTTTGGACTTGTATTTACATGAATTTGTATTAACAAATGGTCTATCTACCCAATTCATAATAGTGGATAATTAATGTGAAAGCTGGCAACAAAAACAATACATTGCTCCAGGTAAGCCCCCAAAGTGCCATTATTCCGAATAACAGAGTTTTCTTTTGTTTAAAAATGCAATCAGAAAAGGCTGGGGCACATTTCGCAGATTTGGGCCGCATTAGATTGGTGGGGGCAAAATGTTTCTGGTGCATAGAGTTTTAAGAATTCTTAATCTACCTTTGTTTCATGATCAACTGAATAATGCAAGATAAATATAATGGGTGGAATTTTCACATACTTTTTCAAAATGTCAGTTCCGGTGAGAATGTCGGGGAGTATTCTGCCATCGGCATTGGCGGGATAACTCGCCGTATATTCAGCCGCTTTGAGAATTTTTGTTTCCATGTGATTCACACCGTGCTCATGGCGGCTTGCCTCTGGTATGCTTTCCCAGGGGAAACCTAATTACTGTAATCAGTGGGGCGCTCCTTTTAAACGCCTCCACAGCATTCCCCTGCACTTGTTCCAAACCCTCCGCAAACTTCTCAGTGGTGTCCAGAAGAGGGGCAAACCTCTACCTGCGATCAGGCAGACATCCACCAAAGTGACCAGCCCCGCTTGGGAGGCTGTGGCCACGATTGTGAGCGCCAGATCTCTCTAAAAGAGGACGGGGCTGCAGTGCCGGAAGCAGATGCATGACCTTCTCCGTGCAGCCATTGTAAGTCTGCTTCCTCATGTCTCCCTGAGCGCCCCTTATCTAACCCTAACACCTCCATGGTGATCCCGTGGAGGGATGCCAGAACCCATTACTTTGCTGAGCCCCAGGCCGATGATGTGCCCCATGTCCCAGAGCTACTGAAATTGCAAAGACAGAGTTGTGAGCATCAGGAAGGGAGGACACCTTCCCTCCTCGGGCTGCAGGGCCATCTGGAGGAGTCCCATCGCCATCTGTCCGAGGAGATGAAAATGAAATGAAAATCGCTTATTGTCACAAGTAGGCTTCAAATGAAGTTACTGTGAAAAGCCCCTAGTCGCCACATTCCGGCGCCTGTTCGGGGAGGCTGGTACGGGAATTGAACCGTGCTGCTGGCCTGCCTTGGTCTGCTTTAAAAGCCAGCGATTTAGCCCTGTGCTAAACATCCCCTTAAACAGATGGTGCCATCAGTCCGAAGCAACGAGGCCAACACTGCAAGGGTGGCTTCCGCAGTTGAGACCATGGTGCAGCACGTGCATTCCATGGTGTGTGATGTCAGCTCCATAGTTCAGCTCATGACCTCCATGGTTCAGGGCATGACCTCCACGATGCAGGGCTTCAACTGCATGGTGCAGACACTTGTGGGAATCCACGAGTGTCAGCTCCAAAGGACAGCCGGCCTTCTGAATCTCACTACAGCTGCCCCTCTATTGCATGGAATAGCTCAGGGGCCCTTGGCAGGAGCGCTGCCCAGGGCCTTCCACCCTGGAGGTGTCCAGTACATCTGACACACCCCTTCCTGTAAGCAACACACCTTAAGCCTCACACACCAAGGAGGGCAGTACAGCAACTACCATGTTGCCCGAAAGCAGGCCGGGGTCCCAGAGGATGCCTGCCAATGTCATCTCGGGCAACAGGAGGTGGAAGTCAGCAGACTGTCTCAAACTCCGATGTGGATACTGGAGATACACCTAGATGTATATGGAGGGTGAGGAATGCTAAGAAATGCTGGGCATTTAGCGGGGATGGGTGAACCAAGGCACTAGTAGAGATAACAGCATTGTAATAACCAGCTGTCATTATGGTTGGAGGATACTTTCGGCTGAAAATGCGTGAGAGTCTGTCCATCTCATCAGCAAATAGAGAAAAACACCGAGGCCCCTGACCTCGGAGGAGGCAATAGCAGCTGAGATGTTTCATTCAGCCTCCCTGGGCCTCAAGATCACCCCATTCAGTGGCAGGTCGTATTTAGATCTCTGTCAGGCAGGAGTCAGACATATCGGGGAGGTTAAGATGAACATCGTTCGGTCTTCACTGGAAGTCATCATCATTCTCCTGCAATGTCTGGTCAGTTGCTTTAGCACTCTGCCCATGCATGGAGTGACCATGTCAATGTCCTCCCTCATGCCCCAGAGTAGTGAGGCCCCATGTTGGGGAGACCTTCACACCCTAGTCCTGGACTCCGCACTGGAGTCCATGAGGGCAACTCTAGCCCTACACCCTATGCAGGCCTTGGCCTTCGCCCGAGATTCTTCCTCCGCACCACCCTGTTACCACCCTATTCGATATCCTCCTCATCTGAGGAGATATGGCACTCCTCCATTTCCTTCTAGTCAGCTGCCCTCCTCTGCAGTGACAGTTTGTGCAGGGCGCAGCAGACCACTATGATGCAGGACACCCTATGGAGACTGTACCGGAGAGCTTTCCCCGACAGTACCAGGCACTGGAACAGCAACTTGAGCAGTCCAGCCGCCTGCTCGACCAGCACACACTTTGACACATGAGCCTCATTTCAGCGAGCATTTGTAGCCTCTGCACTGGAGTCATCAGCTTCCTCCTGAGTGGATACCTTTTGTCCCCAAGGAGCCATCCCACCAGCTGCTACCCTCCCACAAAAACTGCTCTGATCTGCATGCGCACCAAGATGTTATTATCATGGACGCTCACTGGGAAGCGGCAACACCTGCACGATGTGCATCGTGTAGTCACAGACGAGCTAGACATTGGAGGAGTGGTATCCCTCGCAGTTCAAAAATGCCACCTCATGCCACTATGGGGAACGCAGAGCCACTTGAATGCAGTCAATGATACCCTGCTCAGAGGGCATGCCTGTTATGCGGGCGAAGCACATGACCCCGACATCTTGGCTTGTCTAGTCCTGGTGCAAGTTGATGTACATCTGGGCCCTCGCAAATAGCGCACCTGCGACCTACCTTGTTCACTTGTGCGCTGCTGACTTGGATATGCCTGAAACAGGCCATTGGCATAGAAGTCCAGACCGGCGGTAACTTTCAGTGACAGGGGCAATGGGTGACCTCCCAGTTCATTTGGTGCCAACTCTTGTATCACTTGTTCTGCCATGGCCCAGCACAGATGCAGTCTTCTCCAGCACTGAACTTCTGACATCCAGAGGGAGGAAGGTCTACATCAGAACACCTGCGGCCGGTAGAGTTCTCTCCTCTGTGGGCCTGTTCCCATAAGATTCATGTGCCCTGCCTCCCCCTCCTCTCTAGGCCTCTGATCTGGCCCCGTGCAGCGGCTAATCGATGATCCTGCTGCTCATTGATCGCAATTAAAAGAATTTCCAGCTTGATTGATTCCATAATCCTCCCGCATCAAAAACTGAAAGGAACTGAGCATCAAAGTGAGCGATGAGTAATTCTAATGAAGCACTGACACCCCCCCCTCACACACACACAAAGTGCCAATTTGAATTTATCTGGGTCCCCCCCATCTTCTCCAGTGCCGCCTCCGCAACTGGCACCAGGAGGAGTGATGGCAAAATATGTGCTCACCTCTGATATCCCTTCAGAAGTGTGATCGCCAGTTTCTCGTTTTTATACAGTCGTAAATCACTCCGCTGCCCAATGAATATTCAGTGAGGAGGGGAATTCCCAGAGGGAGGGCTCACTAATAATGTTATATTGCATTAAAATGATGTTCCCTGCCTTCAGTGGTGGATTTCTAATCATGCCACCGGCAAGGGGCCTGGAAATTCGGAACTCGCGATCTGGCAGCATTTTCCAATTCTCACCGAATTTTCCATCCACATCGCCATTCTCTCTGACGGCAAATGCGGGCTCAAAATTCCGTCCAATATGTCACCTGATTCTAATCAGGTGAGGAGGGTAGACTGGCTCCCTCTTTTCCTATTCTTTGTTTGACTGCAATAGGTATTCTGTTTTAAAGGATTTGCTTGCCAATTTAGTGAGTGTTTAATTGTTTATATGTTGTGACTGCAAAGACACATGCACAGAAAATACCATTTATCGTACTTAACCTAGTCGAAGGAAAAATAATTAAAACACTCCAACTGTCGCTCACGCGCACTCAAGTTTCACTCACACGTATAAGTAAGTTACAGAGTGGGAGGAAAATTAAAAAGTCTTCATAGAGTCGAGCAAAAATTAAACGTATATGGCTCTGATCGACTGATGACCTGGAGGGTTTCAGGTCGTACTTGAGGAATCTCCAAGTTCAGCTTTAAGACCATTTAATTATGTTGATGAACAATTACTCAGTTCCTATTGAGTCAACAGCGGCTAATTTGGCTCTTAAAACTCTGCGTGTGGCAAGTCAGTTAGCAAGCAGGGCTCAAAATTGCAGGGAGGGTGTGGAGAGAGAACGAGAAAAAGCAGAGTGTGTGTGGTCCACTTAGGGACCTGTTCGCTTGATGTTTCTTCTTCTTTGTCTATTGTCGCCGGGAGCTTCCTAAACACTTTATCACAAGATCCTTTCTCTTCAACTGACGGGGAGGCGGTAAGTAGTGGTATTTTCACTGGACGAGTCATCCAGAGATCCAGCATTACATTCTGGGGACCCCAGTTCAAATCCCACCAAGGGAAATTGTGAAATTTGAATTCCGTGAAAATCTGGAACTAAAAGTCTAATGATGACTGTGAAACCATTGCCGATTGTTGTAAAAACCCATCTGTTTCAGTCATGCCCTTTTGGGCATTACCGGGTCTGGCTGACCTCTGACTCTAGATGCACAGCAATGTGGCTGACTCTTAAATGCCTCTGAAATACATAGAAACGTACAGAGATAATAGAAGCACCATTCATCATGATCATGGCTGACCATCAAATTCAACACCCCAAACACACCTTCCCCCCCCCCCCCCACATATCCCTTGATTCCGTTAGCCCCCAAAACTATATCTGATTACTTCTTTAAATTGCACAATGTTTTGGCCTCAACTATTTTCTATGGTAGTGAAGTCCACAGGTTCGGCACTCTCTGGGTGAAGAAATTTCTCCTCACCTCAACCTTGAAAAGTTTCTCCTCAACCTATGACCCCTAGTTCTAGCCTCCCCTACCAGCGGTAACATTCTTCCTGAATGTACCCTGAGGACAATAGGGATGGGCAATAAATGTTGACCCAGACTGTGACACCCATCCCATGAATTATTTTTTTAACCAAGACCCAAAAATGGTTATGGCTAGTGCATTCCAGCAGCGTATCTTCAACCTGATTAGGTGATAGCTGGGAGGGTTCCTCTCCCATCCATTGTCTGGTGATTACATTTAATGGCTTCAGGTGTGTCAAGATGGTGTGAAAATGTGTCTGGAAATGTGGCTCATTCGCATTCCTCTCAGTTAATAATCTTTGATAACTCTCTGCTGACAGGTTGATTCAAATTTCATAACTTTGAAATTTGCAAGGTTTCGTGATGCAAATGTTCAGTCATCTTAGAAACTGATGTTTTCACTCACTGAAATGCTGTGTTAGATCTTTTAAAATGTATTCAGTAGTTTTCAGACAGTAACATCACCTGCCGAATATTGGAAGGGCATAGAAAACTCGAACTTCACAACAACATGTGACTAGCATGCCATAATTTTAGACATGGAGAAGACATCATGGGCTGAACCTTTGCACAAATTGGCCTATCAAAATGGTTCCAGAGGTCCAATTCTGGAAGGCTCGCTCCAAGGCCCAGCCCCTACTATTTATGTGGGGTTGGGGGGGGGGGGGGCAGGACCATGCGTATTTCACACATCCATGGTTCTTGGAGGTAGCTGCACATATTAAGCTGCCTTCATTGCAATTTGATTTTCATGAGTGGGATATCCAAAACACGGCTTGTGCACTTTAGATCTCTCAGGTGAAGATTTAGTATTAGCGGAGTACTTTGGATAGGTGGGACACGATTTTGGAAATGCAGGTTACCCCTTTGGATAAGGTCCCGGACACCTTTGGGTGAGGTAAAGTGCCCTTTGGAAGAAGTTGTGACGTTTGGAGTGGTTAAAAGTAGACATGAGTGTGTGTAAAATGTAATAAACTCATAGGAGGGCAGCACGGTAGCACAGTGGGTAGCACTGTTGCTTCACAGCACCAGCGTCCCAGGTTCAATTCCCGGCTTGGGTCACTGTCTGCGCAGAGTCTGCACCTTCTCCCAGTGTCTGCGTGGGTTTCCTCCAGGTGCTCCAGTTTCCTCCCACAAGTCCCGAAAGACGTGCTGTTAGGTGAATTGGACATTCTGAATTCTCCCTATGTGCACCCGAACAGGGGCTGGAATGTGGCGACGAGGGGCTTTTCACAGTAACTAGTTCACAGTTTCATTATAAGCACATGGGGTTGTCAAAGTCTTTGAAATGGGAATATGAATACAAATGCTTGCTGTTGTAAGGGAGTAAGTAGTTGAAGGAATTTAAATGTAGTGAATGGGTTTTACCACTTCAAGTGTTTGTTTAGAGAATTCATCAATAAATACTTTACTTTGTTTGCTCTCAGCAGGGGTCCTCAGTTCTTCCTATGATGAAGTTCAGTTGGCATGGCAACAGGAAAGGGTGGCAGGGAGGCTATGTAGGTGTAGGGATTGGTTGGAGAGGCATGGGTTGGCATGGAAACTATGAAGGGCCAGGGGTGGGTTGGGGGGCTGTGTATGAAGGGCATAGATTGGCATCAGGGTTATGATGGGCCATGGGGCATAGGTTGGAATGGGTTGACATGGATGGAGCATGGGGAGTGTGTGGGCGTGATAGAATGCGCGGGTGCAATAAATACCACATAATACATGTATTCACTAAATTTAAGCCCATGGTGATGAAGAGGCAGTGGCAGTGTGGATAGAAAATTGGCTAAGGGACCAAAAGGACAGAATAATGGTGAACCTTTGTTTTTCAGTTGGGAGACAAGTTTACAGTAGTTTTTCCAGTAATGGCAGCCCTGTTCTTTCTGATATGTATTAATGACCCTGCCCCCCGCTGCCTGGGGAAAGCGGGCAGCATAATCAAAGACTCCTCCCACAAGGCTTACACTTGACAATGACAACAGTGCTCCTTTTACAAATCAACAGCTATGACCCTAAAGATTGGGTATAGAATCCTATGGTCCATCTGCAAATTATAATGAATGAATTGGTGAAGATTTCTTCCGCCTGCTATTTTTCGTGAAATTGTGAATGCAATTTGTATTGATATACACACTCAACTGAGAAATACATTCCCTCAAAATAATTAAGACAGAAACAGAAGGCTGTTGATTTTAGTGCAGTTTGTTTCTTCAATTGTGTAGTTGCAAGGTCCTGATTGTGAGATAAATTATAAATATCTGTAACTACCTGATGTCCATGCTTATACACAGCAAGGCCTGGAAAGCATTCAGGTTTAGTGGGGTAAGTGGCAACTAGCATTCATGCCAATCAAGTGCCAGGAAACGGATCATCTCCAACAGGAGAGAATTGAAACCATATCTACATAACATTCAACAGAATATTGCTGAACCCCTGCTGTCAACATCCTGGGGGTTACCATTGACCAGACATTTAACTGGATCAGCCACATGAATACAGTGGCTACAACAGTAGCTCAGAGGCTGGGAATTCTACGGCGAGTAACAAACTGTGGTAGTATGCATTAGGGGTCATGTGGGACTGTGAAGCCGTTATGTCATTGGCTGACAGATCCCGGGTCCTGGTTGGCTGTTGACCTCTAGCTCCGCCCTGAAGGCGGAGTATAAGAACCAGGAGTTCTCCCCCTCAGGCCAGTCTGCTACTGAACTGCCGGGAACAAGTCACGCTTAATAAAGCCTCATCGACTTCATCTCTATTCGTCTCTCGTGAGTCTTTGTGCGCTACAATTTATTAAGCGTGACTTGTTCCCCGCAGTTCAGTAGCAGACTGGTTCTTATACTCCGCCTTCAGGGTGGAGCTAGAGGTCAACAGCCAACCAGGACCCGGGATCTGTCAGCCAATGACATAACGGCTTCACAGTCCCACATGGCCCCTAATGCATACTACCACACAAACGTCTTGACTCCTGAAAGCATGTGCACATCTACAAAGCACAGGTCTGATGTGTGATGGAATACTCCTTGTTTGCCTGGCTGAATGCAGCTTCAACAACACTCAAGAAACTTAGCATTATCAGTACAATAGTCCATCTGGTCAGCACCCATTCACCATCTTAAATATTCACTCTCTCGTCCACCAGTACACAGTGGCAGAAGTGTGTGTACCATCTCCAAGATACATTGAAGCAACTCACCAAGGCTCCAATACAGCACCTTCCAAACGTGTGACCTCTATTATCGAGAAGGGCAAAGGCAGTGGATGCATGGGAATGCCACCTCCTGCAAGATCTCCATCACATCACACCATCGCGATTTCAAAACATAGGATGGATTTCCATCCTCGAGGAGGGTAGTGGGAGTTGGATACATTTCTTGGCTCAGGGTGGCCACCTTGGGAGAAGGTGCCTGCAACGGTTGGATTTCTATTCAGGAGTTTGGGTGGAAGGAGGGCAGAGCTAACTGCAGTTGGACTGGCCATCCTCGGAAGCAGTTCATAGGCAGCTACTTGTGCAGTCAACTGCCAAAATGGGCTGTTTAAAAGGCCTGCCTTGATGATTTGGGACTTTGTAATAATAGTACAATAAAAACCTGCCCTTTCTGCTTACCCCACCCCCACACAATTCACGTGCCCCATCTATGCCAACGCATGACCCTCACCCAACTCCCATTGGCCCTCTCATATCCTCCATGCCAATCTATATCCTTTCCCCACTCTCCATGGCCCATCATACCATCCATAACAAACTACACCCATCCACCCACTACCCATGAATACTCATAACCTCCTGCCAAACAAAGCTCCTCCACACACTGCCCATGGCCCGTCATACCCTCCATACCAACCTATGGGACTGCAATGACAATTTGCCCAGTATACACACTGTACAAAACCAATAGACACCATAGTAAAAATGACATGTGTGGTAATATTTTCAATAAGTTATTCATTCAAAACTTTCTATTTTCTTAGAAAAACTACTTATCCTACAGCTCTATGAAAGCTATAATCATCCAGTCCTTTAAAGTCTCAATAGCAAAATTACAAACACTTGACACCTCTGTCTTGTTTAAATGAACATTGTACAATGGACAGAGTAGATAATGGTGCAGGATCTGTCAATAACACAGTGTTTTCCCATGGGTTCAGCTGTTTTGATGAACTTCTGAATAACTTGACTCTCAACCAAGCCTCCCATCGACAATGGCGGGGTCGGTAGATCCGGCTGGCGGGCGCCTCCACCATGGAAAAACACACGGCGGGGTGGTCAGTAAATCCCACCCTATGTTTTTTGATTACTTTTTGATTACTTCTTATTCTAGTGAAGTGAATTTCATCATGAAAAATTTTCATACATGATACAAACAATGCAGAATGGAGAGTTCCTGGCAATGGATAAGGACTAATCGCCTGGGTTTCTTTTTTCAAACTCAAAAACATAGGAAACCACAATATATTGCACTGCAGTAAGGCACTGACTGGAGCCAGCTTCCTTGCAAAAATATTACTGTGACATACTAATGCATCGTAAAGCCCAAGAGAATCATTCTGCCTGGGTTATTACCTTCCATAGAAAGTGTACTCCCTTCACACCAATGAATAGAAAGGCAGTTGAGAAGGCCAGAATGGGGCATGTTTCCCATGGGAACAAAACACATTGCTTTACTGGTACAACTACAGAATGAATGGATATCTGAGGCAGTATGATTTTCAATTACAACTAAATCCTTTGTCTTGCTTTATTTAACTCTTATATTTCTATTGCGCCATAATTAATGATTCTCCCCACTGATTCTCCAGCCTGACCTGCTAAACTGGGGGACACGTGAAGGTAAGCTTGTCACATACTTCTCAGTCTTTTAGTCTCTTTTCAACGAAAAGAAATGAATAATTTAATGAACACTTCTTTAATCGGGAATGGTGCTCGGTCAGATGCATAATATTGCGAATCAGTTCACGACCAATTAGAGCAGCATCTCATTCTGGACAACAATTATATCAACTGTAAGGCATGATATGCGGTGACACATTTCAGGGTTCAGAAGGTCAACGTTAGCTACACAATTATATAAAGAAAATAAATAATTTGCATTTATGTAGCATTCATGACCTGAGGGCATCCCAAACCGCTCTATAGCCAATTAAGCACCTTTGAAATGGGAGTTATTGTAATGTAAGCAATGTGGCTGCCAATTTGCATGCAATATCCCACAAATAGCAATTAAATAAATAACCATGTAAATCTATTTCAGTGATATTGGTTGAGGGATAAATATTGGCCAGGGAGAACGCCACTGGTTTTCTTAAAATGAAATGAAATGAAATGAATGAAAATCGCTTATTGTCACAAGTAGGCTTCAAATTAAGTTACTGTGAAAAGCCACTAGTCACCACATTCCGGCGCCTGTTTGGGGAGGCTGGTACGGGAATTCAACCGTGCTGCTGGCCTGCCTTGGTTTGCTTTAAAAGCCAGCGATTTAGCCCAGTGTGCGAAACTAGCCCCTATTACATTATGGGATGTTTTATGTCCATTTAAGAGGGAAGGTGGGCCTGGGCTTAATATCACGTCCAATAGCGCAGCATGTCCTCAATATTGCATTGAAGTGTCAAACACATGCAACCACTAAGCCAAGGCTAACATTTCAAGAAGGCATATAAATTCAACTTGAGGCCTCCCTGAGGGGACAAGGGAAGGCACTGTGACTTCGACTTGCATGTTCAAAGAAGACAGCTCACAATACCTTTTGAAGAGAGGTGGAACACGGTTATTGACCTCCTTTAGAAAACGATTGCAAAATCGTAGAATGACGTAGCACATCATAGAATGACGCAACACAGAAGGAGGTAATTCCGCCCATTTCTCTTTCCTCATAGCCTACCTATTTCTTCCCTTCAAGCATTTCTCTCATTCCCTTTTGAAAGTTACTGTTAAATATGCTTCCATCGCCCTTTTAGGCAGAATACGCCAGAACGTAGCACTAGCTATGTATATGAGTGTTTCCTCACATCACTTCTGGTTCTTTTACCAGTCACCTTAAATCTGTGTCCTGTGATTATCGAACTTTCCGCCACTGTAAAATGTTTAATCCTTATTTACTCTATCGCTACCCATTATAATCTTGAACAGCTGCATCACATCTCCTGTTAACATTGTCTGATCCACCAGCTTTGTAACAGTGTTCCCAATATGTCCTGCCACCTTCGAACATTTGTATGCTGACATCCCAGGTGTCTCTGTTCATGCACATAATAATCCCATGCTGATGTATCTCTTCTTCATCTTTTCCAGGGCCTTGTCATCCTTTCTAGAGCATGATGCCCAGAATTGGATACTCTAGCTCAGCCCTAATCAGTGATTTTAAAAGTTTATCATAGCTTCCTTGATTTTACTTCCTTTGCCTCTATTGCACAGAATCCTGCAAGTCTTTTTAAACTACCAGTGATATCCTTCACAGGGAATCACACTGATCTCCCCAGGGGGCTCATTGAGTGCAAGTTCCATTGGTAATGGGCAGAGGTCTTCCCAGCTAGGCCTCATTATTGAGCCTTTTAAATACCATCCCAACTGGGAGATCCTGTTAGTCCCGGGCTGGGACACTAGTGGTGTATTCCAGTAGTTCACCCTCCCACAGACTTTCTGACCCACAGACCACAATCAGTAAAAATAAACAACACCTCCTCCACAATAGTCCTCAATACCGGGGCCCCACAAGGCTGCGTACTTAGTCCCCAACTCTACACCCTGGACACACACGACTGCGTGGCAAAATTTGGTTCCAACTCCATCTACAAGTTCGCTGACGATAAGACCACAGTGGGCCGGATCTCGAATAACAACGAGTCAGAATACAGGAGGAAGATAGAGAACCTAGTGGAGTGGTGCAGCGACAACAATCTCTCCCTCAATGCCAGCAAAACTAAAGAGCTGGTCATTGACTTCAGAAAGCAAAATACTGTACACACCCCTGTCAGCATCAACGGGCCGAGGTGGAGATAGTTAGCAGTTCCAAATTCCTAGGGGTACACATCATCAAAAATCTGTCCTGGTCCACCCACATCGACGCTACCACCAAGAAAGCACAACAGCGCCTATACTTCCTCAGGAAACTAAGGAAATTCGGCATGTCCACATTAACTCTTAACAACTTTAACAGGTGCACCATAGAAAGCATCCTATCTGGCTGCATCACAGCCTGGTATGGCAACTGCTCGGCCCAGGACCACAAGAAACTTCAGAGAGTCGTGAACACAGCCCAGTCCATCACACAAACCTGCCTCCCATCCATTGACTCCGTCTGCTCCAGTTTCCTCCCACAAATCGCAAAAGACATGCTGTTAGGTGAATTGGACATTCTGAATTCTCCCTCTGTGTACCCGTTGATCAGAACGGCGATATATTTCCAAGTTAATGCGATGAGCGCCTGGGAGGGGAATATCCAGGTGGTGATGTTCCCATGTATTGGCTGCCCTTGTCCTTCGAGATGGTAGGAATGGCCGTGGGTTTGGAAGGTGCTGCCTTAGGAGCCCTGGGGAGTTCCTGCAGTGCAAATGTAGATGATACATAACGCTGCCACTTTGCAGTGGTGGTGAAACGAGTGAATGTTTGTGGAAGGGGGTGCCGATCAAGCGGCCTGCTTTGCCCTTGGGAAGACAAAACACTTTGTAGGTGACATTAACCAGGATATAATTTCCTCCAGTAGCGTCAGATTTTGGAGCTGGTGTGTTCAGTTCCAGAGAGAAGACGAGAAAGTACATTTTGATGTTACTTGAATTCTCAGGACAGTGTCAGCCCTGTTATGATGGGTTCATGAAGACTGCTTATTGGCAACATCCAATGAGTACGAATGTATCAATAGTTGTTAAATTAGTTTTCTTGGCAGTCCTTAAAAACTTCTGGAGTGTTCATTGAATGAGATACGCAGCAAGCAGCACATGGCCATTGTGAAGGTTTTAAGCAGTACTTGAAATGATTTTTGTTATTTCAGATTTTGTGGCTCAGTATTTCATATCAGGATACACTCGCTGGCTTTGATGCAAAATCTTCTTTTAACTGCCGCCTGACTGCAAATAGCTTTTTTGTCTGCGCAGCTATTTCTTAGACAGAATTTCCAGGAAACAATTTGAAGCAAAATCTGAAGTTTGTTTGTGTATTGTCATCAATCCAAATGTTTAACAAGCATCAACCAAAGTTGGAACTGGGGTAATCATGTTTTTTGCTTCTGTTTTCAGTCCTCTTCTTTGACAAAAAAACCTGCGGCAAGTGGCCACTTTAAAAAGCAAGTTCATGATTTAATAAGCATTGATGAGGTGACGTATTCCGAGCACAAGCTTTTCTCTTCATCCTCTCTCGCCTCATTCATTTTCCCTTTCCTCCCTATTCACCACTCTTTCTCTCTCTCTCTGCTGCTTTCTCATTCATCCTTCGTTACACCCCGAGAGGAATTGTTTAATATGTATTTTACATTTAGGAACTGTTGCCAACAGAAAGCAGTTTTTCTTCGGGTGTTGGCTGGGCTCTGGTGATTCAACAGTTTCTGAGTGAGCATCTGGCAGATTGTTGAGTCCGTATCACAACCTATTGTCCGAATACAATCAGCTTTTAGTATTCTTTTGTTGAGACATAATTTTAAATTCTGGTGCTGAAGGGCCATGCGCTCAAAATGATGAAGCACCAAGGTTATGAAAAGCGTTGCATAGATATAGGTGTGGTTTCTCATTTAAAATTATGGGAGAGTGGCATAGGATGGATGGGAGCAGAATATTTCCAGACTTGAGGGGCATCATTCTCCGACCCCCCCGCCGGGTTGGAGAATTGCCGGGGGCTGCTGTGAATCCCGCCCCCGCCGGTTGCCGAAGTCTCCGGTACCGGACATTCGGCGGGGGCGGGAATCGGGCCGCGCCGGTTGGCGGGCCCCCCTCTCGATTCTCCGGCCTGGATGAGCTGAAGTCCCGCCGATAAATTGCCTGTCCCGCTGGCGTGGATTAAACCACCTTTTGACCGGCGGGTAAAGGCGGCGTGGGCAGGCTCCGGGGTCCTGGGGGGGGGGCGCAGGGCGATCTGGCCCCCGGGGGTGCCCCCACGGTGGCCTGGCCCGCGATCGGGGCCCACCGATCCGCGGGCGGGCCTGTGCCATGGGGGCACTCTTTCCCTTCCGCCTCCGCTACGGTCTCCACCATGGCGGAGGCGGAAGAGACTCCCTCCACTGCGCATGCGTGGGAAACTGTCAGCGGCCGCTGACGCTCCCACGCATGCGCCGCCCCGAGATGTCATTTCCGCGCCAGCTGGCGGGGCAACAAAGGCCGTTTCCGCCAGCTGGCGGGGCGGAAATTCCTCCGGCGTCGGCCTAGCCCCTCAATGTTGGGGCTCGGCCCCCAAAGATGCAGAGCATTCCGCACCTTTGGGGCGGCGTGATGCCCGTCTGATTGGCACTGTTTTGGGCGCCAGTCGGTGCCCAACGCGCCGTTTCGGGAGAATTTCGCCCGAGGAGTCCAGCACAATGGGCCGCAGGTGTGAGATTTAATGCAAGAGATTTTGAAAGCAGTGCACAGATACGTCATTGCACAGAGTTGTGAGACTCTAACGTTCAGTACCAGATTTACTGATTGAGTCAGAACCGATGTCAACATTTGAGATTAGTTTGGAAGAAGGAATGGGGAATTAAGGAATGTTGTACATATGATTAGGACTATCGGCTTGCGTGAATGGGAAACGATGGGTGGAATTCTTTGACCTCCCCCCACCCATGGCATGTTTTGTGATGGTGAAACAGGCCCGACATTGGCTGGCAGCAGAACATTCGGCTCCGGCCGCTCCCGTCACTGGCAACAGGGTTTCCTGTTGTTCGCACCCACTGCTGCCGGGATATCCGCAGTGAGAGGGGAGGGGGGGTGGGGGTGGGAGGGGGGAGGGGCATTGGGGGGGGGGGGTTGCATTCGGTGGGACCGAAAGATCCCTCCGGCGAGAAGATCGGAAAATCCCGCCCAATGAAACAGACTAGTTGGATTGAATGGTTTGTTTCTGTAGAAATTGAAATGAAATGAAATGAAAATCGCTTATTGTCACAAGTAGGCTTCAAATGAAATTACTGTGAAAAGCCCCTAGTCGCCACATTCCGGCGCCTGTTCGGGGAGGCTGGTACGGGAATTGAACCATGCTGCTGGCTTGCCTTTGTCTGCTTTCAAAGCCAGCGATTTAGCCCTGTGCAGGCTGCACGGTAGGACAGTGGTTAGCACTATTGCTTCACAGCGCCGGGGCTTGGGTTCGATTCCCGGCTTGGGTCACTGTCTGTGCGGAGTTCTCCCCTTGTCTACATGGGTTTCCTCCGGATACTCCGGTTTTGTCTGATAAGTCCCGAAAGACCTGCTGTTAGGTGAATCCGACATTCTGAATTCTCCCTCGGTGTACCCGAACAGGCACCAGAGGGTGGTGATGCAGTAACTTCATTGCAGTATTAATGTAGGCCTACTTGTGACACTAATAAAGATTATTATTATTATGTCAGAGTATGAATGGATTGAAATATCAACATATTACTGTTAAATTGAAATTCACATGTCTGCTATTACATTAGGTATGTCACCCTGTTAGAAATACAGATAATTTTTTATTTAAATATGTGAAGTATTGGTCCAATAACGTTGCACAGATCTTCACTTTTACCAGCTATTGCTGTACTCACATAGTTTGGAAACATGTTTTTTGATTGTATGGTCCTAATTTTATTGGCTTATTTGATAACAAGATAATGAAGAAAGCCATTCTTTTGTGGAACCCAATTAATTCTTAAAGGATTCCGTGATATTCGCTCCATCTACTCGAACTCAGTAAATTCCACGTGTTGATCTCGTTTTGTGTCAAAAAACATGCAGTAATGTCAACCTTAAGTCAGACATTTTCCCATTAGAACCGGTGTTTAGCTTCTTATAATTGACCTTTTCTGGACTATTTTTCTTTGCCTGTACTTCCATATGATCACCTCTTGGATACCTCCTTCCTATAATCAAAATCCCAAACTTCTTGGTTTTTTTTCACAACTCCCAGTTCTAAGACTTGGAATCAGCCTTGTGCCTCTTTACATTGCCTCCGAAGCTTGAATGTCAGTCCTGTTTGTTCAAAATCAGTATGGAACACATTACTCAAGGAATAATTTGTCTGGAGCACTGAACAATTTGATCATGAATTCTTTTGACTCATATCGTTGTGATCATTTTTATTTATGGTTTTGAAAACGTCCTTGGGCAGATTTGAAGTCCAGAAATGTATTAAAGATGACTCACTTTAAAAAAAAACTGGAGTGACACGATATGACAAAATGATAACGTGCTCCTGTCCAACACACTTAGTTTTATTGGCTAAACAATTATTAAAGTTTTCAAGCAGTGCTCAAAATCTTGGCAAATCCTGCCATTGTGTGTACACAAATTAATGGAATAACACAATGGGAAACCTATCAATACCATACTGCTACTCATCTTTTGTCTTTTCTGTAAAACCTGTTACACATTTTAGTAGGAAATTCATAGACTTCCATGTGACCTAATTCTTCTATTGCTGTGGTGAACCACTGTATTAGGGGATGTAAGGTACGACCTGCACTACAGGTTCGCCGGTAGTCCCTGCCGGCTGGCTCCACAAACTAAGAACTGTATAAATATGCATGACCTCCATTGCCCTGCCATTTCGCCTGCTGCAGCAGGAGGCCACGCATCTGACTGCAATAAATTGATGCGCAATCAATTGCACAAAGGCGCAGATTGTTGATTGTAGTGAATAGTGGTTGTAAGGGATTGTCGGTGTTGCTCCTTTGTTAGGTTTTATGCAATTACGTGGCATTAGGAATCACAGAACATGATTGGCAAGTGAAAGATGTTTCAGGAAAGGAAATCCTAGGTGATATTTCCCAAATAATTTGCATATATTCACTTTGTGGTGCTGCTGATTTTGGATCAATGATCCCCTTACATTCTAAATTTAAAAAAAAGTTTTATTTGCAAAGTAACTGCTTGACTTGGAAGAAAAAATATTAAATATTGATTATCAACAGGCCTAATATCAGAAGACCCCTTCAGATAAATTGGATTTTTTTTTTGGCTTTTATTTGTGCAGTAGTGCCATGAATATAGATTTTTTTCAAGACTTGAGGAATATTAATATTCCTAGAAAAATTACTGTAACTGAGCATTGTCTTCAAAGAAACACTAAAAATACCAGGAGCCACAAAAATGTATGCAAAAATAAACTTGAGTTTGTCAAGATTCGCTCAAAAACTTTTTACAATGCTGATATGAGGTTATATTGCAAATGAAAATAAGGAAATGACAGACTTGTTGAATAATTGTACCAGACATGACATTCCAGGGAAAATATTCTGAGTCAAGGACTGAAGCATATCAAAGTTACATAAACAAGAAAATGGTATCAGAACAAAATTGACATATTTAAGGCTGACAAATCCCAGGGCTTTCGAGGAATTGGGTGAGAAAATTGTAGATGCTTTAGCTATAATCTTAAAAATGTATCAATAAGACGTGAAAAGAAAACATTTTTGCTATTTTAAAATGAGCTTTTACTGAACCACAAGATGGCTGCTACAGGTCACATGACTCCACTATTGACCTTCCGTTCAGGAAGCTTCCAACAGAGATTAAAAGAACAATAGATTTCCGCTCTCAGCTTTGTGCAATCTCGCATCCCATTGTAAGGCTGCATTATAACTCACAAAACTAGATGACTAACGGAAAAACTTGCGCCCACCAGCCGGGACGATAAAGAAGACAGAGACAATAAAACAGGTATAACTGACAAGGTGTCTAAAGCCACCATTTCACTCTTAAGGGCAACAATGGATTTTGCCTAGAATTACTGAAACATATTGAAAGGCTGCAATTAACCCATTAATGAGCCACGTCACATCATCCCATGCTTCGTTTGGACTATTTTAATATTACATTTATAGGCTCACAATTCAGTTTGCTGCTTAAACACCACTCACAAAGAACTCCATTTGCTCTCCCAGCTGACCAAGCAAACAGCCACCATGTCTGAATTCCTCAAAGACTGTGGGCGGGATTCTCCACAATCGGCGCGATGGCCCAACGCCGGCGTCAAAAACAGCACGAACCACTCCGGCATCAGGCCCACCGGAACGTTGGAAAACCTCCAACCCGGAAGGGGCTAGCAGTGGCATGACGCCAATCGCGATGGCGTCACCCGTCATTGACATGTGCGGTGTCGCAGCACAAAAGACGCCCCTGCCGGAGACCTGGCAAAATGGCCTCCCGCCGCGCAGCCCCGAGGTTCCAGGAGCGCGACATCGAGGCGCAGTAGAGCAGAGGAGGGAGGCCCTGTACCCCGGACATGGTCGCAGGGTTGCTCCACACCTCAGCCGGCGCCTGTGGAGGGAGGTGGCAGAGGCCGTCAGCACCGTGGCCGTAACAGGCAGGACAGGCATCCAATGTCACAAGAAGGTCAATGACCTAGTCAGGGCAGCCAGGGTGAGCACCCCCCCCCCCCCCCCCATGATGGGCGGGACGGCCCTAGCTGAAACCGACATGGCTGCACCCACCCATGCAGGCTGCATTGGCAGGATGGGGTGTTAACCTATGCCAACAACCGCTGGTCCGCATGTATATGTCTGCCAAACACTGTTGCCCATTATCCCTGCGCCCCCCCCCCCCCCCCCCCCCCCCCCGCAGGAGAAGCGCACTCATAACAATTGGGAGTGTGAGAGGACCGGAGGGGGTCCACCTGAAGTGCACACCCTCACCGTTCATGAAGAGAGGGCCCTGGACCTTGCAGGCGAACCCGAGGACCGGGTGGTTGTGGATGCGGAGGTCGGGGGCGCACCAGCAAGTGAAACCCCCCACTGCCTGCCCCTTTTTCCCCAATCCCCCCTTTCCCCATACTCCCTTCCACCATCCCCCTTTCCCCATCCCCTCTTTCCCCATCCCCCCCTTTCCCCATCCCCCTTTCCCATCCCCCCCCTTCCACCATCCGCCCTTTCCCCATCCCCCCTTTCTCCATCCCCCCTTTCCCCATCACTTTCCCCCTTTCCCCATCCCCCCTTCCCCATTCCCCTTTCCCCCATCCCCCCTTCCCACATCCCCCCTTCCCACATCCCCCCTTCCCACATCCTCATCTGCGTGTCTAACCATGCATGCTATATTGTGTATTGCAGGACCAAACGTCAACCCACCCGTCCCTGCAGATGCCAACCGGCCCCAGAACGTGCCAGGGCACCCACGTGACAGAGATAGACCCGGTCCATTGGGCATACGATGCCCCCACCCAGTGCCAGAACGCTCATGAGCCAGGAATAGACCCGGAGCGTCAGGCGTACGCCGCCCCCATCTAGTGCCAGTGCGGCCAGAGCCAGCAGCAGATCATAGAGGCACTCAACGCCGTGGCCCAGTCTCAGCATGCCATGCGCCAGTCCCAGCAGGCCATGGGCCAGTTTCTGCAAGCCGTGGCCCAGTCTCAGCAGGTCATCGCTGAGGGCATCGGGGCCATTGCCCTGATACTGGCCGGCGTCACCCAGACACAGACAGGGATGGCCAACGCCCTGAGCTCCATGGCTGCAAACCTGCAGACCCTTGTTGATACCAGGGCGGGCCTCCAGGACTGGCAGCGCCGGATGCTGGATCCGTTCGCACACCCGACCCATGGAGAGGCCCGGGGACCATCGGGCACCCCGAGGGAGGAGGAGGTGCTGGGGCCAGCTTCGGGTCTCCCTGCAGGGGAGCTCCTGGAACACCGCGACACCTCGGACTCCCCCCCCCCCCACCTCCGTCCTGGGTGCATCTGGTGGGCAACGGGCTGGACAGGCTGGCAGCTCACCATCCCAGTCACCCGAGCCGGGCCTTGCCCATCCAGGCGGGCCGCCCCAGGAAACGGCCGCCAAAGGGGACCCTAGTCACAGGGCAGGAATCACAGGAGTCCACCTCCAGCTCTGCTGTACCGTCTGGGGAACCACCTAGACATAGTAAGGCCAAAAATTAGACACTGAGTAAGTTGGCACTGGTGCAGTGCACAGATTAGTTCCAGGGGCAAGGACACGTGTATGAACTGTTTGTCATTAAAATCACTTTCACACCTACAGAAGCTGCCTCTGTGCTCTGTCCGATGCGTGCGGGGGTGTGGTGTGAGGTGAGTGCCAGTGTGTGTGTGAGGGGTGATAGGATGTTGGCCTCAGGTGAGTGTTCCCCCCTTTTGCCACCATGCACTTGCCCAGGCAACCCCCCAGCACTCACCCTCCCCAGCCCCTCCTACTCCCTGCACTCACACTCCCCGGCACTCACACTCCCCGGCCCCTACCTCGCGTTGGCCGGCGTCAACCAGCCGTTAATAAGGTTGTTTGATTGGGACTTCGGCCCATCCGCCCCGGAGAATTGGAGTAGCCCAATTGGGGAATTGGGGCCCATAGTGTCGCGCCGGCCCTCGATATTCTGTGAGTCGCGTGATGCGATTCCTGTTGGCATGAATTTCTGGCTGCCGGAGAATATCGCGGGCGGCGTCGGAGCGGCGGGGCGGGATTCACGCCGCCCCTCCCCGGCGACTCTCCAACCCGGCAGGGGGTCGGAGAATCCACGGAAGCCCCCATCATTCGGCATCATCGAAGCTTTCAGAATTGAAGGCAAATTATTGCCCCAGTTATGAGATTGGTTCCAATATTAATGATTTAGATGACAGAGTCGGGAAAAGTATACCCAAGTTTGTCGATGGCACAAAGGATTTGACCTAGTAAGTACTGTAAATGGCTGCATTAGAAAGAAACATTGATAGATTGAGTAAGTAAAACAATGGCAGATGGATTGCAACTTGGATAAATGTGAGGTCATCGATTTGGGACAATAACAGAGAGACCCAAGTATTGTTCAAGCAGTGCAAAACTGTGAACAGTGGAGGTCCAAAACGATTTATGGCACAGATGATGAAAATGTACTCGGCATGTACAATAAATAATCTAAGTGGCTGATAGAATTTTAGCCTTAAGAACTATAGCGTTAGAATATAAATAGGAGGAAGTTTTGCTGCAATTCTTTTGGCACACATTTGGAATACTGCCTGAAATCAGTATTGACAAAGGTGTTTTTTTCCTTGGCTAGGAATGTGTATTCCAATAAATAATTCAGCAGCAAGCTTTTCTGAGTTTATATTAGAGGAGGTTAAGTATTTACACACTTACACCACAGTCTATTATTTATGATTCCTGGTCTCCCATGTGGCAGGCCTGTGGTTTCCTGAATGGATTGGATGATTTGAAGTTGAAGTGAGGGTCTGTTAAAATGAAGGATTCCTAGCAGATTGCAAGGTTTCTTGTAGGTTAGTATCTAGAATTTTGGATCTCAGGTGAACTTTGAATCTGGGACAGGTTAAGTATTTTGGCTGCTTGATGACTTGCAACTAATTTCAGATTTGGTTCTCAGGCTGGCTAATGGTTCTGATGGATCTGCTGGGTTCTTGGGTACTACTGCTACTATTGTTCGCACTGATAAACAGCTCAATGTCAAATTTGAAAATTTTCAGCCAGATGGCAGCTTCCTCATCAGCCTGATGTAGAGCAGTGGGACTGCCATTGAAACCCAGTTCAGGGCACTTGCCGATTATATGCACCATGGTTTGCACTTTGCCATAGTTTGGTTAGCACAGTAGCATGGTGGTTAGCACAATTGCTTCACAGCTCCAGGGTCCCAAGTTCGATTCCTGCTTGGGCCACTGTCTGTGCGGAGTCTGCACGTTCTCCCCGTGTGTGCGTGGGTTTCCTCCGGGTGCTCCGGTTTCCTCCCACAGTCCAAAGATGTGCAGGTTAGGTGGGTTGGCCATGCTAAATTGTCCTTAGTGTCCAAAATTGCCCTTAGTGTTGGGTGGGGTTACTGGGTTATGGGGATAGGGTGGAGGTGTGCAGTTGGGTAGGATGCTTTTTCAGAGAGCTGGTGCAGACGCGATGGGTTGAATGACCTCCTTCTGCACTGTAAATTCTATGAATAGTTGCATAGTGAGTCACGGTGCCTAATGGAAGACATTGTTGCAGCAGGGTCTGACTCCAGTGTGAAACTTGTTCAGTTTGATCCATTCACCTCATGGGAGGTGGAAGCCTGGGATTTCCAATGTAGGATCGTCAACCAAGTGCTGATGCTGGGCTCTGTTGTTGGTGTTGTGCCACAGGTCCACAGCAGAACTGCCCAGCTCGGACAGACTGGCCGTCTTGTGATGAGGCACTTTCTGGGTGGGTGGGTGGATTCTGGGATAATAAAGGTGCAATACCTGCAGCTAATCCCGATCGTGTGACTGCTGGGTTAACACTATGAGGCCCACCCAGTCTGGTTTGGAGACTACCATAATACAATGGAAAGGTGATCGTGGCCGCAGTCCATATTTAAAGTTATGAATGTGACATCCGCATCAAACAGACGACTGTTTTAAAAGTACATTTTGTTTTCAAACCTTTAAATGTAGTTTAAAAACCTTTTCAAAATGAAAGTATGGGTAGACATCCTGGCGGCTTTATGTGTTTGTTAAAAACTTGTTTTCTCTAGAGCTGGCTATGAAGAATAATTAAAATGAAAAGACTCCTCCAGGGATGTCCTTTGAATCTTTCAAAAGGTATGAAAAGCCCTTGGTTTCTGATAAAACAGGAGACTGGAAGGATTTCATAGGACCTCAATGTAATGAATGTATTTGCTGGTGGAATATGGTTCATCCAAATTAACATAGCAACCATTTTGTTTTTGTTGTGACAGAGCCAGACTAGCTGGATGGATTCAGAACTGGCTTGGCCATAGAAGACAGAGGGTAGCAGTGGAAGGGTGTTTTTCCGAATGGAGGTCTGTAACTAGTGGTGTTCCACAGGGATCAGTACTGGGACCTCTGCGCTTTGTAATATTTATATAAATGAGTTGGAAGAAAATGTAGCTTGTCATTAGCAAGTTTGAGGATGATACTAAGATTGCAGGAGTTGCAGACAGTGATGAAGATTGTCAGAGAATACAACAGGATGTAGATAAGACTGCAAAATTGGGCAGAGAAATGGCAGATGGCATTTAACCAGGACAAATGCGAGGTGATGCATTTTGGTAGATCTGATTCAGGTGGGAGCTATAAAATAAATGGCAAAACCATCAGGAGCATAGAGGCACACAGAGATCTGGGCGTGCAGGTCCACAGCTCCTTAAAAGTGGCAGCACGTGTGGAAATGTTGGTACAGAAAGCACATGGCATGCTTGCCTTCATAGGACGGGGTGTCGAGTATAAAAGCTCGAAAATTATGTTACAGTTATATAGAACGTTGGTTAGGCCACATTTGGAATACTGTGTCTAATTCTAGTCACTGCACTACCAGAAGGATGTGAAGGCTTAGGAGAGAGTACAGAAAATGTTTACCAGAAAGTTGCCTGGCATGGAGGCAAGTATTGTTCAAGTGGTGAAAAAATGTGAACAGTGGAGGTCCAGAGATTTAGAATTAGCTAAGAGGAGAGATTGAATTATCTGGGATTGTTCACCCTAGAGAGACGGAGGCTGAGGGGTGACCTGATAGAAGTTTATAAAATCATTAGGGTATAGATAGGGTGAACAGTTGAAGGCTTTTTCACAGGGCGGAAATGACAATTACAAGGGTGCACACGTTCAAGGTGAGGGGTTGAAAGGTTCAGTGGAGATGTGCGGGGGAAGTTTCTTACACAGAGGGTGGTGATGGCTTGGAATGCACTGCCAAGTGAGGTGGTTGAGGCAGATACGTTAGCGACCTTTAAGACTTATCTGGATAGGCACATGATCAGACGGGATATAGGATACAGGCGGTTTGTCTAGATTGGACACGTGATCATCGCAGGCTTGGAGGGCCGAAGGGCCTGTTCCTGTGCTGTATTGTTCTTTGTTCTCATTCCTATGAAGGTCATTTTGTGCAGACCCTCCAGGCAGAACTCTGAGAGACCTCATCAGAGCAGGTTCATGGCCAAGGGAGCACAGAGCGGAAGGTATCCAGAAATCAATTGCTATTCC
This sequence comes from Scyliorhinus torazame, assembly GCF_047496885.1. Taxonomy (NCBI): domain Eukaryota; kingdom Metazoa; phylum Chordata; class Chondrichthyes; order Carcharhiniformes; family Scyliorhinidae; genus Scyliorhinus; species Scyliorhinus torazame. The sequence goes on from NC_092728.1 coordinate 63,187,960, forward strand.
GCCAGAAAGAATCGAAGCAGCTCAAGTGACTTGCAGATTTTCGGGAAACAAATTGAATTTGGAGAAGATCAAGTGCTTTTTGGTCTCCCGCTGGGTAAGGGAGCTGGCGTGGGGGATTGCCAATTCTTATGGTGACTACTCACTTCAGGCATCTGGGTCTGCAGGTGGCTCGAGATTGGACCCTGCTCTGTAAATTTAATTTTACGAGTCTGGTGGGCAGGATGAAGGTGGATCCCTTTCATTGGCAGGCCGCGTACAGTTGGTAAAGATAAATGTTTTGCCGTGGTTTTTATTTTTTCCAGTGTTTACCGGTCTTCTTGCAGAAAGCATTTTTTATGGGGCTGGATTTTGTCGTTGCCTGGGCAGGTAAGGTCGCGAGGATTTGGACAACAGTGCTTCAGAGAGGACTATGGTCAGGGGGTTTGGCTCTGCCGAATCTGATGCATTATTATTGGGGAGCAAATGCCAAGAAGATGCAGGTTTTGGGTAGGGAGTCGGAGGTAATGGAGGTGAGGATGGAGGCAGGCTGTTGCAGGGGGTTTGGGTTGTGGGCGCTGGCAATGGCAATGGCGCCACTCCCATTTGCCCCAGGGAAATATTCAGGTAGTCCAGTGGTAGTGGCCACACTGAAGATATGGGGACAATTTCAGCAACATATTAAGTTAGGGGCGGGGTTAAAGGTGTTGCCAATTCGATAGAATAATTTGCTTGAGATAGCGAGATTAGAAGTTAAGCTTCAGGGCTGGGAGGAGCCGGGGAGAAGGGGAGGGGCAGGGTAAAATGAAGGACTTCTTCCTGGAATGGTGGTTTGTGAGCTTGGAGGACTTGGCGTAGAAGTTTGGGATTCCTTGGAAGGAGGCCTTAAGGCATATGTAGGTGCAAGATTTTGCAAGGATGGTTTCCCTGATGTTTCTGGTGACACCGCCCTCCTCGTTGTTGGAGGGGCCGTAGTAGGTGATGGGGTTGGAGTGGGAGGAAGTCTTTTTGGTGATTTATGGGAGGATTCTGGAGGAGGATGCGGCATCATTGGAGGCGGTTTAATGCCAAGTGGGAGGAGGAGCTGAGGAAGGTGCTGGAGGAGAGGTTGTGGTATGAGATGGTGCGGAGGTAGAAGGCCTCAACCTAGAGTGCGAGACAGAGTTAATACAGTTAAAGGTGGTGCACAGGGCGCACCTTACAAGGTCAAGGATGAGCTGTTTTTTTGTAGGGGTGGAGGACACTTGCAAGTGTTGTGGAAGGGGCCCAGCCAATCGTGTACACATCAGGTACATATGTTCTGGATCTATCTGAAGTTGGAAATGTTTTGGAGTTTAGTATCATGTCGGTGATCTTGTACTTGCACATGGAACCCAGTCCCTTGGGGACCATATCTGGACTTGCAGGAGCCACAGACGGAGTCGGGGGCGGATGATTTAGCCATCTTCTCACTGATTGCTCGCAGGCAGATCCTGTTGGGGTGGAGGTCAGCTTCTCCGCCCTATGCCTCAGTGTGGCTCGGGGACCTGATGGAGTTTCTGCACCTTGAGAAAGTTAAGTTCACCTTGAGGTGGGCAATTGAGGGGTTCCTTAAGGGATGGAGTCTGTTTGTTTTACACTTTAAAAAATTGTTCGCCGTTGGCTGCGAACGGTGTGGGGGGGAAAGAGTTATTTTTCAAGTCATAAATGTATTGGTTGGCGGGGAGGGGGGTGGGTTCTTCGGGTATTCTTTCTGCATTATGTTGTTTTGTTTTATGTATAAACTATTAAAAATCGAAATATTTTTAAGTGCTGTAACTGCAAAACGAGTGAGAGGCAAGAACCCTTCCCTCTCTCGCCCAAAGCCAAATGACTGAGTCCACCTGAAAAGACTAACACTAACCAATTGACTACAGAAGCCATCACAGTTGACAAACACAACTCTTCAGCTTCTGCCCTTCACTCCAGACAACCAAAACTCCCACTGCAAGCTACGGGTCTGCAATTATATCTTAAATAATATAATTGAATTTCATCTTTATTGAGATATTTTATTCTTATCTGCATTTAGTCTTTGTATATATTCAGTTGGTAACTTTACCTTTACTTAAGTGAGCAGTAGTTTTGTCGTAAATGAAGCTTTATCTTGTTTAAGACTAAAGTTTTGCTGCTGGTTACTTTTCAGCTAAATCCTTCTTCGCTTGAAAAGGATAAACACACACACCTTTGAGGAAATGCCTTTTATGTGGTTGTGACAGTGAGCATGACATTAGTGTTTTAAAATTCTGCCCATTGCACCTCAAAAGGAGAGATTGACCTTGGAACATGGATTTGCTGCACAGATTCACCAAAATGTTACCAGGGCTCGAAAATCACGATGCAAGATTACATAAGCTAAGCTTGTATTCCCATTGAGGTTTAAGGAGTGATTTCAATGAGTATCGATTGAGTAAATCAAGAGAAGGTCAGAGGGGGAGCCAAGGACAAGGAAATATAACCTTAAATTCAGAGCCAGCTGATCCGCAATGGAAGTTAGAAAACACCTTTACAGATAAAGGGTGGTGGAAGTGTTGAACACTCTCTCAAAAAAAGTGGTACATTGATGCTAACTCAATTAATAATTTAAATCGGGTCAATAAATATTTGCTAGCCAAGAGATATATTGGCCAGGATTCTCCGAGCCTGCGCCGGGTCGGAGAATCACCGGTGACGCGGGAAATTCCCGCCACATTGCTCCGACGGCGGGACACGATTCTCCGGCGACCGGAGAATCGGGGCCAATCGCAGCCGAAAGAGGCCCCCACGGCGATTCTCCGCGGGCGACCGGCCAACCTCCTGCTGAGTCCCGCCGGCATGGTTCCAAGCTGGTACCACCCGGCGAGAGCTCGGACCCGCGGCTGCGATGGACGTCCCAGTTGGGTTGGGGGGGGGGGACGGCGGGGGGATCTGACTCCGGAGGGGGCCTCCATGGGGTACAGGCCCGCAGTCTGGGGCTTCCGATCGGCGGGCGCCCGTGATCTGGAGGGGGCCTACCTCCTTCCGCATGGGCCTGCAGGAGATCTCTGCCATGTTGCTTGGCGCCGGCGTGGAGACGGCAGCCTCGCGCCTGCGCTGGCACGGAGACGGCAGCCTCGCGCATGCGCCGGCACGGAGATGGCAACCATGAGCCGGCGCGGAGATGGCAACCACGCGCATGCGACGGCGCAGAGACGGCCGTTGCGCGCATGGATTCGGTGCCAGAGCAGCGCGCAGCTCTACAGCACTGTGCTGGCCCCCTGAAGACCACTGAATTGCTGGGCCAGGTGGCCCATTGACGCCGGCGTACACCACTCCATTATTTACAAACAATTGGCACATTAGGAATAAGATCAACCATGATCCCATAACATGTCGGTCAGGCTCGAGGGACTGAATAGCCTACTCTTGTTATGTTTCTATTTGAAGTTTGATGCAGGTATCCAGCATTTAAAGCATATTCTAAGAGCGTGTTTTGTTTCAGTGTGGTTTGCAAATGAGGGAAGTTCTTCCACTTTCATTTTAGCATCGTCACCGCACATACTCAGTCTTTCCTATAAAACAAACCACCGCTCCACTCGCTGCTACCGTGCCTTCCACCTCCTTCTCATCGCTTCCCTCTCCGAAACCCTTGCTGCTTCTTGCTCGCTGCCTCACTCGACACCCCTTTTCCGAGCCCTCGCTGTAAGCAAGGGACGGAATGAGCAAACGAGCGGATGGGCCTGTCAATGAACAAAGAACAATACAGGACTTCCGGTTGCAGCGATGCGGAGCTAAGCCTCACGTTTCGGCAGCTCCCACGACAACGGACTTTCGGGCTCTGCAGAGGAGCCCCAACGGAGCTTTTTTTGAATCAATCCCATGTGGGAAGGTGCAGTAAGATCCCCCCTTACAATATATGGCAGAGATCAGCGGTGGAACGACGAGAAAAGAGGCCCTGGAGCAGAGATCAAAACGAAGGGGAAAAAGCAAGATGGCGGAGGGCGGAGAGCGAGCAGCGTGGGGGCCAGACCAGCAGGAGTTCCTCAAGCGATGTGTGGAGGAGCTGAAAAAGGAGGTGCTGGCGCCAATGTTGTTGGCGATCGAGGGGCTGAGGGAAACCCAGAAGACCCAGGCGGTGGAGCTTCGTGAGGTGAATGATAAAGTGAATACCAGCGAGGACGAGATCCTGAGCCTGGCGATAAAAATGGAGGCGCACGAGGCGGTGCACAGGAGGTGGGCCGAGAGAATTGAGGTCCTGGAGAACAGGTCGAGGAGGAAGAACCTCCGGATTCTGGGTCTTCCCAAAGGAGTGGAGGGAGCTGATGCCGGGGCGTACGTGAGTACGATGCTCCACGCGCTGATGGGTGCGGATTCCTCTCCGGGCCCCCTGGAGCTGGAAGGGGCCCACCAGGTCCTGGCGAGGAGACCCAAGGCCGATGAGCCGCCAAGGGTGATAGTGGCAAGGTTCCATCGCTTCGCGGACAAAGAAAGTGTGCTGAGATGGGCCAAGAAGGTGCGGAGCAGTAGATGGGAGAACGCGATGATCCGAGTCTACCAGGATTGGAGCGCGGAGGTGGCAAGGCGGAGAGCTGGCTTCAACCGGGCCAAGGCGGTGCTGCATTAAAAAAAGAGTCAGGTTTGGCATGCTGCAGCCTGCGCGACTGTGGGTTACTTATCAGGACCGACACCATTATTTTGAAACGATAGAAGAGGCTTGGACCTTTATTCAGACGGAAAAATTGGACTTGAACTGAGGGACTGTGGTTGTGGGGGAGATGTTGACTGTATACAGGGGTGTAAATATGGGTAAAGAATGTTTCACGGGTGGGACGATGGATGGGGATGGGGGAAGAGTTTTTTGATGGGGGGGACAGTGAGGAATGTGGGCGTCGGTGCTGGAGGGAGGTGAGACTCGGGGATGAGGGAACTGGGATAAGGGCCGCAACAGGAGCTGCGCCACAGGGGGCGGGGCTGGGTCAGGAAAGCTCAGGCTTTTTCCCGTGCCAAAAGGGGGGGGGGGGGATGGAGGAAGGTAAGGAGGAGGAGAGACTCCCACACGGGGAGATCAACGGGAAGGCGGGGGAAGCCGGGGTCAGCAGAAGTCAGCTGACTCACGGAAGTAATATAGGGGGAGCAAAAGAGCTAGATGTAGATCTAGCGGGGGGGGGGGGGGGGGGTGGAAGGGGGGGGAGAGGGTTTTTTTTAGGGTTGCTGCTGCACTGTCCAAGGGGGAACTGAAAATGGAAGAGGTGGTCGGGACGGGGGTTCCCAGCCTGGGGGACTGGAGGGTGCAGGAGGCACGAGCACGGGACTGGCCTAAGATAGGAGATGGCTAGTCGGCGGGTGGGGGGGGGGAACCCCCCAATCCGGCTGATCACGTGGAATGTGAGAGGCCTAAATGGGCCGGTTAAGAGGGCCCGAGTGTTCGCGCACCTAAAGGGACTGAAGGCAGACGTGGTCATGCTTCAGGAGACACATCTGAAGGTGGCAGATCAGGTCAGGTTAAGGAAGGGATGGGTAGGACAGGTGTTCCATTCGGGGCTGGATGCGAAGAATAGAGGGGTGGCAATACTGGTTGGAAAGCGGGTGTCGTTTGAGGCCAAGAACATAGTAGCCGTCTAGGGAGGCCGATACGTGATGGTGAGCGGTAGGTTGCAGGGGACGGAGGTGGTACTGGTGAATGTATATGCCCCGAACTGGGATGATGCTGGATTCATGAAACGGATTTTGGGGCGTATTCCAGACCTGGAGGTAGGGAGCTTGATAATAGGGGGGGATGTTAATACGGTGCTGGACCCAGCATTAAATCGCTCTAGAGAGGCCGGCTGCGGCCAAGGTGCTTAGGGGGTTCATGGACCAGATGGGGGGAGTAGATCCGTGGAGATTTGCCAGGTCTTTGGCCAGAGAATTTTCCTTTTTCTCCCACGTCCATAAGGCCTACTCCCGGATAGATTTTTTTGTTCTGGGCAGGGCATTGATCCCGAAAGTGGAGGGAACGGAGTATTCAGCCATAGCCATTTCAGACAATGCCCCGCATTGGGTGGAGCTAGAGCTGGGGGAGGAGAGGGACCAACTCCCGTTGTGGAGGTTGGATGTGGGACTGCTGGCAGACGAGGAAGTGTGCGGGAGGGTGCGGGGGTGTATCGAAAGGTATCTGGAGGCCAACGACAACGGGGAGGTGCAGGTGGGACTAGTATGGGAGGCGCTGAAGGCGGTGGTCAGGGGAGAGTTAATCTCTATCAGGGCTCATAGGGTGAAGAGAGAGGGCAGGGAAAGGGAGAGGTTAGTGTGGGAGATTTTAAGGGTGGACAGCAGCTATGCAGAGGCTCCAGATGAGGGACTACTCAGGGAGAGACGAAGTCTCCAGACAGAGGTCGACCTGTTGACCACAGGGAAGGCAGAGGCACAGTGGAGGAAGGCACAGGGGGCGATATATGAATATGGGGAGAAGGCGAGTCGGATGCTGGCACATCAGCTCTGTAAGAGGATGGCAGCGAGGGAAATAGGCGGAATCAAAGATGGCAGGGGAACTACGGTGCGGAGTGCGGGGAAAGTGAATGAGGCTTTTAAGGCCTTTTACGAGGAGCTGTATAGGTCCCAGTCCCCAGGGGGAAAAGAGGGGATGCGGCGATTCTTGGACCAATTGAGGTTCCCAAGGGTGGAAGAGCAGGAGGTGGCTGGTTTGAGGGCGCCAATTGGGGTGGAGGAGCTGGTTAAAGGACTGGGGACCATGCAGGCAGGGAAGGCCCCGGGGCCGGATGGGTTCCCGGTGGAGATTTATAGGAAGTATGTAGACCTGTTAGCCCCATTGCTGGTAAGGGCCTTCAATGAAGCAAGGGAGGGGGGGACCCTGCCCCCGACAATGTCGGAGGCGACGATTTATTTGATCTTGAAGCGGGATAAGGACCCACTGCAATGTGGGTCATATAGACCGATTTCGCTCCTTAACGTAGATGCTAAGTTGCTGGCAAAAATGTTGGCCATGAGGATTGAGGACTGTGTCCCGGGGGTGATTCACGAGGACCAGACGGGATTTGTAAAGGGTAGGCAGTTAAACACTAATGTGCGAAGGCTCCTAAATGTGATAATGATGCCATCGATGGAGGGAGAAGCGGAGATAGTGACAGCCATGGACGCGGAGAAGGCCTTTGATCGGGTAGAGTGGGAGTATCTCTGGGAAGTGTTGCAGAGGTTTGGGTTCGGGGAGGGTTTATTAGCTGGGTTAAGCTCCTATATAGAGCCCCGGTGGCGAGTGTGGTCATGAACCGGCGGATGTCGGAGTATTTCCGGCTGTATCGAGGGACGAGGCAGGGGTGCCCCCTGTCCCCTCTGCTGTTCGCATTAGCAATTGAACCTTTAGCCATGGCGTTAAGGGAGTCGGGGAAATGGAAGGTGGTGGTTCGAGGGGGAGAGGGACATCGAATGTCTCTGTACGCAGACGACTTGTTGCTGTATGTGACAGATCCAGTGGAGGGGATGGTTGAGGTAATGCAGATCCTACGGGAGTTTGGAGACTTTTCGGGCTATATGTTCAATGTGGGAAAGAGTGAGCTCTTTGTGATCCATCTGGGGGACCAGGGAAGAGGGATAGACGCCCTACCGTTGAGGGGGGCGGAAAGGAGCTTTCGATACTTGGGGATTCAGGTAGCTAGGAGCTGGGGGGCACTGCACAAACATAATTTAGTGCGGTCGGTGGAGCAGATGGAGGAGGATTTTAAAAGGTGGGACATGTTGCCACTCTCGCTGGCGGGTAGGGTACAGTCGGTTAAAATGGTGGTCCTCCCGAGGTTTCATTTTGTATTCCAATGCCTCCCAATTGTGATTACTAAGGCCTTCTTTAAGAGGGTAAGCAGGAGCATTATGGGATTTGTGTGGGCGAGTAAGACCCCGAGGGTAAGGAGGGGGTTCCTGGAGCATAGCAGAGATAGAGGAGGGTTGGCGCTGCCGAATTTGGGTGGTTACTATTGGGCTGCCAATGTAGCAATGATCCGTAGGTGGGTGATGGAGGGAGAGGGGGCGGCGTGGAAGAGGTTGGAGATGGCGTCCTGCAAAGGAACGAGCCTGGGGGCGCTGGTGACGGCACCACTGCCGATCTCGCCAACAAGGTACACCACGAACCCGGTGGTGGCGGCAACGCTAAAGATCCGGGGGCAGTGGAGACGACCCAGGGGTGCGACGGGAGCCTCGGTGTGGTCCCCGATCAGAGACAACCATTGGTTTGTCCCAGGAAGGATGGACGGGGGGTTTCAGAGCTGGCATCGGGCAGGGATTAGAAGAATGGGGGACCTGTTCATTGACGGGACGTTTGCGAGCTTAGGGGCGCTGGAGGAGAAGTTTGAGTTACCCCCGGGAAACGCTTTCAGGTACATGCAAGTGAGGGCATTTGTGAGGCGGCAGGTGAGGGAATTTCCACGACTCCCGGCACAGGGGATTCACGAGAGGGTGATTTTGGATGTATGGGTCGGAGAGGGCAAGGTGTCGGCGATATACCAGGAGCTGAAAGAAGAGGGGAAGGCTTTGGTAGAGGAGCTGAAGGGTAAATGGGAGGAGGGGTTGGGGGAGGAGATTGAGGAGATTGAGGAGGGGCTATGGGCTGATGCCCTAAGTAGGGTTAATTCCTCTTCCTCATGTGCCAGGCTTAACCTGATACTATTTAAGGTGGTTCATAGAGCGCATATGACGGGGGCGAGGCTGTGTAGGTTCTTTGGGGTGGAGGACTGATGTGGGAGGTGCTCAGGAAATCAGGCGAACCATGTCCATATGTTTTGGTCATGCCCGGCACTGGAGGGGTTCTGGAGGGGAGTGGCGGGAACAGTATCTAAGGTGGTGAAAGTCCGGGTCAAGCCAAGCTGGGGGCTAGCACCATTTGGAGTAGTGGACAAGCCGGGAGTGCAGGAGGCGAAAGAGGCCGGCATTCTGGCCTTTGCGTCCCCAGTAGCCCGGCGAAGGATCTTGCTAATGCGGAAGGAGCCGAAGGCCCCCAGCGTGGAGGCCTGGATAAATGATATGGCTGGGTTTATCAAGTTGGAAAGGATAAAGTTTGCCTTGAGAGGGTCTGCGCAGGGGTTCTACAGGCGGTGGCAACCGTTCCTAGACCATCTCGCGGACCGTTAGATGAAAGTCAGACAGCAGCAACCCAGGGGAGGTGGGGGGGGGGGTGGTAGGACATTGTTCAGGGGGGAGGGGGGTTCCTTTGGGGGACATTTGAGCAAGAAAACACATGAATGACCCGGAAACTGACATGTACGGGAGGAATCCAATGTATAAAGTTCTGTATCTTATTGACTTGCCATGTTCATGTCTTGCCACACGAGTTCTCTTTCTTTTCTTTGTTACGCGGCGGGGGGGGGGGGGGGGCGGGGTTTGTAAGGTGGAAAATATTGTTGAAAAATTCTTAATAAAAATATATTTTTTAAAAAAGAACAATACAACACAGGAACAGGCCCTTTGGACCTCCAAGCATGTACCGGTCATGATACCAACCTTGGTCAAAACCCTCTGCACTTCCTAGTGCCCTATCCCTCTATACCCTCCTATCCATGTATTTGTCAAGATGCCTTTCGAATGCTGTTAATGTATCTGTTTCCACAGCTTCCCTTGGCAAATCGTTCCAGGCACTCACCACCCTCTGTGTACAAAACCCGTCTTGCACATCTCCTCTAAACATTGCCCCACGGACCTTAAACCTATGTCCCTGGTGACTGACTCCTCCACCTTGGGAAGGAGTTTGCCCATCCATTCTATCCATGCCCATCATAATCTTGTAGACCTCTATCAGGTCACCCCTCAGCCTCCGTTGTTCTAATAAAAACAGTATGAGTTTATTCAGCCTCTCGGCAGAGCTAACACCCTCAGGCAACATCCTGGTAAACCTCCTCTGCACCCTGACCAAAGCCTCCACATCCTTAGGACTGAGTTTAGGAGGAATTTCTTCACCCAAAGGGTTGTGAATCTATGGAATTCCTTGCCCAGTGAAGCAGTAGAGGCTCCTTCATTAAATGTTGTTAAGATAAAGATAGATAGTTTTTTGAAGAATAAAGGGATTAAGGGTTATGGTGTTCGGGCCGGAAAGTGGAGCTGAGTCCACAAAAGATCAGCCATGATCTCATTGAATGGCGGAGCAGGCTCGAGGGGCCAGATGGCCTACTCATGCTCCTAGTTCTTATGTTCTTACGTTCTGATAGTGTGGCGACCAGAATCGTGCGCAATATTTCAAGTGTGGCCTTACCAAGATTTTACACAACTGTAATACGACTTGCCAGTTTTTATACTCGATACCCCGTCCAATGAAGGCGAGCATTCCGTATGCTTTCTGGACCACCTTTTCCACTTGTGTTGCCACTTTCAAAGATCTGTGGACCTGCACGCCCAGATCTCCCTGACTTTCTATATTCCTCAGAGTTTGTCATTCACGGTATATTTCCTCTCTATGTTAGACCTACCAAAATGTATTACCTCACATTTGTCTGGATGAAACTCCATTTGCCATTTCTCTGCCCAAGTTTCCAACCTATTATGTCCTGTTGTGTCCTCTGACAATCGTCAACACCATCTGCCACTCCATCAACCTTGGTGTCATCCGTGTGCTTACTAATCAGACCAGCTACATTTTCCCCCAAATTGTTTATTTTTTTTAAATAAATTTTGAGTACCCAATTATTTTTTTCCAATTAAGGGGCAATTTAGCATGGCCAATCCACCTAACCTGCACATCTTTCAGTTGTGGGGGTGAAACTCACGCAGACACGGGAAGAATGTGCAAACTCCATACAGACAGTGACCCGGGGCCGGGATCAAACCCGGGTCCTCTGCGCCATAGTTATCATAGAATTTACAGTGCAGAAGGAGGCCATTCGGCCCATCGAGTCTGCACCGGCTCTTGGAAAGAGCACCCTACCCAAGGTCAACACCTCCATCCTATCCCCATAACCCAGTAACCCCACCCAACACTAAGGGCAATTTTGGACACTAAGGGCAATTTATCATGGCCAATCCACCTAACCTGCACATCTTTGGACTGTGGGAGGAAACCGGAGCACCCGGAGGAAACCCACGCACACACGGGGAGGATTTGCAGACTCCGCACAGACAGTGACCCAAGCCGGAATCGAACCTGTGACCCTGGAGCTGTGAAGCAATTGTGCTATCCACAATGCTACCGTGCTGCCATGAGGCAGCAGTGCTAACCACTAGGCCGCCATGCAGTCCCTCAAAATCGTTGATGTATACTACAAACAACAGAGGCTCCCCATTCCTGTGGAACACCATTAGTCATTACCTTCCATTCACAAAAACACCCTTCTACTGCTACTCTTTGCCTTCTGTGACCGAGTCAGTTCTGTATCCATCTTGCCACCTCACCTCTGATCCCTTGTGACTTCAACTTTTTTACCATTCTGAGGCACCTTGTCAAAGGCTTTACTGAAGTCCATGTAAACAACATCCACCAGAGACAATAATCTTTGTCACCTCCTCAAAAACACGATCAAGTTAGTGAGGCACGATGTCCCCTTCACAAAACAATGCTGTTTATCGCTAATGAGTCCATTTGTTTCCAAATGGGTACAAATCCTGTCTCTGAGAATTCTCTCCAATAATTTACCCACTACCGACGCGAGGCTCACTAGTTTTCTGGATTACCCCTGCTACCTTTTTTAAACAACAGTACCACATTAGCTATTCTCTAATCCTCTGGGGTCTCACTGTAGCCAATGAGGATACAAATATGCCAGTTAACGTCCCAACAATTTCCTCCCTTGCTTCCCTCAGTATTCTGGGGGAAATCCCATCCAGCCCAGAAAACGTATCTACCTTAATGTCTTTTAAAAGACCGAATACCTCCTCTTTTTCAATATCAACATGACCCACGTCCACACACCTTCCTCAAGAGTCATCTTCCAAAAAGTCCCTTTCTTTGGTGAACACTGATGCAAATTACTCATTTAGTACTTCACCCATTTCCTCTGGTTCAACACATAGATTCCCCCCACTCTCCTTAAATGGTCCAATCCTTTCCCTGGCCACCCTCTTGCTTTTTACATATAAATAAAAAGCTTTGGGATTCACCTTAATTCTACTTGGAAGGACTTTTCATGACCCCCTCCTAATTTCCTGCATAAGTACCTTCCTACTTTCTTTTAACTCCTCAAGGGTTGCGACTGTCCTTGCCCTCCTATACCGTACAAAAGCCTCCTTTTTCTTTTTGATGAGGTTCAAAATATCCCTCATTATCCAAGGCTCCCTAAACTTCCCATACATATCCTTCATTCTCTCAGGAACGTGACTTTCCTGAATCCTAATAACTGTTGCTTGAAAGACTCCCACATGTCAGATGTTGATTTACCCTCCAACAGCCGCACCCAATCCAAATTCTTCAATTCCTATCTAATGTTATCATAATTTGCCTTTCCCCAGTTTAGCACCTTAACCCGAGGGTTACCCTCATCCCGATCCAAAAGTACCCTAAAACCTAGGGAATTGTGGTCACTACTCCCAAAATGTTCCCCTACTGAAACCTCAACCACCTGGCCAGGCTCATTCCCCAAATCCAGGTCCAGTGCTTCTTCCCTAGTTGGGATCTCTACATTTTCCTGGATAGACCTTGCAAACTCTGCCCCATCCAAGCCCCTTGCACTAGGTGAGTCCCAGTCAGTACAGAAAAATTAAAATCTCCTTTCATAACAACCCTGTTACTTTTGTACCTATCCAAAACCTCTCTACCTATCGTTCCTCTGTCTCTCGCTGGCAGTTGGGGGGCCTGTAATAAATGCCCAACATTGTGATTGCCCCCTTCCTGTTCCTGATGTCTACCCAGATTGCCTCATTGTATGAACCCTCTGAGGTACCCTCCCGCAGTACGGCTATAATATTCTCCTTAACCAGTAATGCCACTCTCCCACCCCTTTTACATCCCTCTCTATCTCTCCTGAAGCATCTATATCCTCCAACTGTCAGCTGCCAGTCCTGCCCTTCCTTTAACCACGTTTCTATAAGTGCTCTAAGTTCAGCTGCCTTACCTGTTATACTTCTTTTTTTTTAAATATATTTTATTCAAGATTTTTTGGCCAAACATAACAGTACATGGTTTTTCTTTTTAAGCAACAGTAAAGCAATATAAATAACAGTGGCCAGTTTTAAACAAGTAAATAAATAATATATAAACAGAAACAAAAACAAAACTAAATGGCAACTGCCTTGTCAAAAATAGTTACTCTCCAAAAATACAATCCAACAGTCCAATATACATTACCTATAACAAATGTCTATACATATACAATGACATCCCTAAGAGCCCGCCCGGATCCCCCCCCCCCTCCCCCCTGGGTTGCTGCTGTTGTCTTTCTTTCTTTTCATTCCCTCTATCGTTCTGTGAGGTAGTTGACGAACGGTTGCCACCGCCTGGTGAACCCTTGAGCCGAACCCCTTAATACGAACTTGATCCGTTCTAACTTTATAAACCCATCCATGTCGTTTATCCAGGTCTCCACGCCCGGGGGTTTGGCTTCCTTCCACATAAGCAATATCCTGCGCCGGGCTACTAGGGACGCAAAGGCCAAAACATCAGCCTCTCTCGCCTCCTGCACTCCCGGCTCTTCTGCAACCCTGAATATAGCCAATCCCCTATTGGCTTGGCTCGCCCCGGACCCCCACCACCTTCGAAAGCACCTTCGCCACCCCCACCCAGAACCCCTGTAATGCCGGACATGACCAGAACATGTGGGTGTGATTCGCTGGGCTTCTCGAGCATCTCCCATACCTATCCTCTACCCCAAAAAATTTACTGAGCCGTGCTCCAGTCATATGCGCCCTGTGTAGAACCTTGAATTGTATCAGGCTTAGCCTGGCACACGAGGACGACGAGTTTACCCTACGTAGGCGTCAGCCCACAGCCCCTCCTCAATCTCTCTCCCAGCTCTTCTTCCCATTTCCCTTTCAGCTCATCTACCATGATCTCCCCCTCGTCCCTCATTTCCCTGTATATGTTCGACACCCTACCATCCCCCACCCATGTCTCTGAGATCATTCTATCCTGCACCTCCTGCGTCGGGAGCTGCGGGAATTCCCTCACCTGTTGCCTCGCAAAAGCCCTCAGTTGCATGTACCGAAATGCATTCCCTTGGGGCAACCCATATTTTTCCGTCAGCGCTCCCAGACTCGCAAACGTCCCATCTACGAACAGATCTCTCAATTGTACTACCCCAACTCTTTGCCATGCTCCAAATCCCCCATCCATTCTCCCCGGAACAAACCTATGGTTATTTCTTATCGGGGACCGCACCGAGGCTCCCGTCCTTCCCCCATGCCGTCTCCACTGCCCCCAAATTTTTTATGTTGCCACAACCACCGGGCTTGTAGTGTATTTCTTCGGTGAAAACGGCAACGGTGCCGTCACCATTGCTTGTAAACTGGTCCCCTTGCAGGACGCCCTCTCCAATCTCTTCCACGCCGCTCCCTCCCCTTCTCCCATCCACTTACACACCATTGAAATATTGGCGGCCCAGTAATAATCATTTAGGCTCGGTAGTGCCAACCCCCCCCCTATCCCTACTACGCTGCAAGAACCCCCTCCTCGCTCTCGGGGTCTTCCCAGCCCACACAAAACTCATAATGCTTTTCTCAATTCTCTTAAAAAAAGCCTTTGTGACCATCACCGGGAGGCACTGAAACACAAAGAGGGATCTCGGGAGAACCACAATTTTAACCGCCTGCACCCTACCCGCCAGTGACAGGGACACCATGTCCCATCTCTTGAAGTCCTCCTCCATCTGTTCCACCAATCGTGTTAAATTAAGCCGGTGCAAGGTTCCCCAATTCTTGGCTATCTGAATCCCCAAATATCGGAAGTCTCTTGCTACCTTCCTCAGCGGTAAATCCTCTATTTCCCTGCTCTGCTCCCCCGGATGCACCACAAACAACTCACTTTTCCCCATGTTCAATTTATACCCCGAAAAATCCCCAAACTCCGCATTATCTCTGGCATCCCCTCCACCGGGTCCGCCACATACAACAACAAATCATCCGCATACAGAGATACCCGGTGTTCTTCTCCTCCCCTAAACACTCCCCTCCACTTCCTGGAACCCCTCAGTGCCATGGCCAGGGGCTCAATCGCCAGTGCAAACAATAACGGAGACAGGGGACATCCCTGCCTCGTCCCTCTAACAAGGCGGAAATAATCAGACCCCTGTCCATTCGTAACCACACTCGCCATCGGTGCCCTATACAGCAGCTGTACCCATCCGATATATCCATCTCCGAAGCCAAATCTCCTCAGCACCTCCCACAGATAATCTCACTCCACTCTATCAAATGCTTTCTCGGCATCCATCGCCACCACTATCTCCGCTTCCCCCTCTGGCGGGGGCATCAACATTACCCCTAGCAACCTCCGTATGTTCGTGTTCAGCTGTCTCCCCTTCACAAACCCAGTCTGGTCCTCATGTACCACCCCCAGGACACAGTCCTCTATCCTCGTCGCCATTACCTTGGCCAGAATCTTAGCATCCACATTTAAAAGAGAAATGGGCCTATAGGACCCGCATTGCAGCGGGTCTTTTTCCTTCTTTAGGAGGAGCGATATCTTTGCCTCTGACATAGTCGGGGGCAACTGCCCCCTTTCCCTAGCCTCATTAAAGGTTCTCGTCAGAAGCGGGGCCAGCAAGTCCATACACTTCCTATAAAATTCCACCGGGAATCCGTCTGGTCCCGGGGCCTTCCCCGCCTGCGTGCCCCCAATCCCTTTCACTACCTCCTCCATCTCAATCTGTGCTCCCAGTCCCGCCCTCTCCTGCTCCTCCACCTTAGGGAATTCCTGCTGATCCAGAAAGCACATCATTCTCTCCTTCCCTTCCGGGGGCTGAGCTTTATATAATCTTTCGTAGAATACCTTGAACACCCCATTCACTCTCTCCGCTCCCCGCTCCATCTTTCCCTCCTCGTCTCTCACCCCCCCTATCTCCCTCGCTGCTCCCCTCTTCCTCAGTTGGTGGGCCAGCAACCGGCTCGCCTTCTCCCCATATTCATACTGTACACCTTGTGCCTTCCTCCATTGTGCCTCTGCATTACCCGTAGTCAACAAGTCAAATTCTACATGTAGCCTTTGCCTTTCCCTGTGCAGTCCCACCTTCGGTGCCTCCGCATATTGTCTGTCCACCCTCAAAAGTTCTTTCAGCAACCGCTCCCTTTCCCTACTCTCCTGCTTTCCTTTATGTGCCCTAATAGATATCAGCTCCCCTCTAACCACTGCCTTCAACGCCTCCCAGACCACTCCCACCTGAGCCTCCCCATTGTCGTTAAGCTCCACGTACCTTTCAATACACCCCCTCACCCTTAAACATATCCCCTCATCTGCCAATAGTCCCATGTCCATTCTCCAGGGCGGGTGTTGTTCTTTTTCCTCCCCTATCTCCAGGTCCACCCAATGTGGAGCGTGGTCCGAGATAGCTATTGCCGTGTACTCCGTCCCTGTCACCTTCGGGATCAGCGCTCTTCCCAATACAAAAAAGTCTATCCGTGAATATACTTTATGGACATAGGAGAAAAACGAGAACTCCTTACTCCTAGGCCTGCTAAATCTCCAGGGGTCTACTCCTCCCATCTGCTCCATAAAGTCCTTGAGCACCCTAGCTGCAGCCGGCCTCCTCCCGGTCCTGGACCTCGATCTGTCCAGCCCTGGGTCCAGCACCGTATTAAAGTCTCCCCCCATTACCAACTTTCCCGCCTCTAGGTCCGGGATACGTCCCAACATTCGCCTCATAAAATTGGCATCATCCCAGTTCGGGGCATATACGTTCACTAGAACCACTGCCTCCCCTTACAATCTGCCACTCACCATCACGTATCTACCCCCGCTATCCGCCACTATGGTCTTTGCCTCAAACAGTACCCGTTTCCCCACTAATATAGCCACCCCCCTGTTCTTTGCGTCTAACCCCGAATGAATCACCTGCCCCACCCATCCTTTGCGTAGTCTGACCTGTTCTATCAGTTTCAAATGCGTCTCCTTCAACATAACCACATCTGCCTTTAATTTCTTTAGGTGTGCGAGTACCCGTGCCCTTTTAATCGGCCCGTTCAGCCCTCTCACGTTCCACGTGATCAGCCGGGTTGGGGGGCTCTTTACCCCCCCCCCCCCCCACTTGTCGACTAGCCATCCCCTTTTTTAATCCAGCTCCTCACCCGGTTTCCACGTAGCCGTATCTCCCCCCGACGGCGCCCTCCCGCCTCGACCACCCCACCCCGTACCAGCTCCCCCTTCTCCCCAGCAGCAGCAACCCAGTGAATCCCTCCCCCCGCCCCCCCCCCCCCCGCTAGATCCTCTTCTAGCGTAATTGCACCCCCCATGTTGCTCCCAGAGGTCAGCAAACTCTGGCTGACCTCGGCTTCCCCCCGTGACCTCGGCCCCCACTGTGCGAGGCCCCCCTCCTTCCTGCTTCCCTGTTCCCGCCATGATTACCATAGCGCGGGAACAAAGCCCGCGTTTCCCACTTGGCCCCACCCCTAATGGCCGGCGCCCACAATTCCTCATCCTCCCCCCCCCCCCCCCACGACATGGGGAAGAGAGAAAAGTTACAGGGTCGCAAGATTAACAATTTGAGAAATCATCCCTTCCCCCTTTTTCCCCCCCTTCACCCCACGTAATCACACCACCACTTTGTCCCAAACGTTCTTTTTCTGGCCCGCCTATTCCAGCTGCTCCTCCACAATAAATGTCCACGCCTCTTCTGCCGTCTCAAAGTAGTGGTGCTTCCCTTGGTGTGTGACCCACAGTCTTGCCGGTTGCAACATTCCAAATTTGACCTTCCTTTTGTGAAGCACCGCCTTGGCCCGATTGAAACTCGCCCTCCTTCTCGCCATATCCGCACTCCAATCTTGATATACGCGGATCACCGCGTTCTCCCACCTACTGTTCCGAGTTTTCTTCGCCCATCTGAGGACCATCTCCCTGTCATTATATCGGAGAAATCTCACCACTATGGCTCGAGGTATTTCTCCAGCCCTCGGTCTTCGCATCATAACTCGATAAGCTCCCTCCACCTCCAATGGGCCCGTCGGGGCCTCCGATCCCATTAACGAGTGAAGCATTGTGCTCACATATGCCCCGACGTCCGCCCCCTCCGCACCTTCGGGAAGACCAAGAATCCTTAAATTCTTCCTCCTTGCATTATTCTCCAACACCTCCAGCCTTTCCACACACCTTTTGTGTTGTGCCTCGTGCATCTCTGTCTTCACCACCAGGCCCTGTATTTCGTCTTCATTATCAGTGGCCTTTGCCTTCACAACCCGAAGCTCCTGCTCCTGGGTCTTTTGTTCCTCCTTTAGCCCTTCAATCGCCTGTAATATTGGGGCCGGCAGCTCCTTCTTCATCTCCTTTTTAAGTTCTTCCGCACAGCGCCGCAGGAACTCTTGTTGGTCAGGGCCCCATACTAGACGGCCACCTTCCGACGCCATCTTGCTTTGAGCTTGCTTTCCTTGCCGCTGCTCTAAAGGATCCTCCGCAATACGGCCACCTTCCTCTCCTTTTTCCATCTGTGACAAGGGGGAATTCCCTTCTGGTTTACCGCACAGTGTTTTTAGCCGTTAAAATTGCCGTTGGGGCTCCTATTAAGAGCCCAAAAGTCCGTTCCACCGGGAGCTGCCAAAACGTGCGACTTAGCTGGTCATCGCCGCACCCGGATGTCCCTGTTATACTTCTGGCGTTGAAGCAAATACACTTGAAACCACTGCATTTGAGCAAAAAGGGTGATGTTGTTCTCTTATTTTTGTTCTCTATTTTCCCTTCAGTTATTACACCTTCTAAGCTAACGCTCTTGTTCCCATCCCCCTGTCATATTAGTTACAAATCCTCCCGAGTGACTCAAGCAAACCTCCCAGCCAGGATATTGGTGCCCCTCCAGTTTAGATGCAACCTATACTTCTTGTACAGGTTACACCTGCCCCAGAAGAGATCCCAGTGATCCAGAAATCTAAACCCTCCCTCCTACACCACCAGTTTAGCCACGCATTTAGCTGCACTGTCCTCCTGTTACTGGCCTCACTGGCATGTGGCACAGGGAATAATCCTGAGATTATAAGCCTCGAGGTCCTGCTTTTTAGCTTACTGACTAACTCTCTGAACTCCTTCTGTGGGACCTCATCACTCTTCCTGCCTATGCCATTAGTACCTATGTGTACTACAACCTCTGGCTGTTTATCCTCCAACTTCATGATGTCCTGTGTTCGTTCAGAGACACCCTTGACTGTGGCACCAGGGAGACAACATACCATCCAAAAGTCTCTGTCACTCCACAGAAACGCCTATCTGTGCCGCTTACCAAAGAGTCTCCTATAACTACCACTCTCCTGCACTTTGCCCTCCCCTACTGAGCAATAGAACCAGTTCTGGTGCCTATACTAGCTGCTGTTGTTTTCCCCTGATAGGCTATCATCCCCAACAGCATCCAAAAAGCCAACGGGGATTCCTACACTAACTGCCTACCCTTTCTAATGGTCACCCATCTGTCTGCCTGCACCTTGGATGTGCCCACATCTCTATAACTCCTATCTATGACACTTTCTACCATCTGCATGCTCCTAAGTGCATCCAACTGCTGCTCCAATCGAACCACGTGGTCTTTGAGGAGCTGCCATTGGTTACACTTACTGCAGACGTAGTCGACCAGAACACTGGAAGTGTCACGGATCTCCCACATCTCACAGTTAGAGCACTGCACCTCGCTGAGTGACATTTAAGCACTAGTTAATTAATTTAAAATAAATACTTAAATTGTTATTCGATTAAATTAACTATATGGTCCCTGCCGATAGTTTTTTTTACTGTAAAATTAAATGCTGAACACTAATCTCTGCCCTCGGGTTCAGTTACTCCTCTACCTAGTTAATTAATTAGTTTCTCAATATTTTTTTTCAAATTTAACAGATTCCCATCAGCCAATTAGGTCACAGCTTTAATGTGATCTCACTTCTCAGCCCACCCCGTCTCTGCACACCCCCCACCCCACCCTCACACAATTTGAAAACACAGAACGAGACACAGACATAGACAGAAAGTAACACTTACCTTCTCAGACTGCACTCCGGACTTCTGCCGCTCAGTTCCGCTCCCGATATGAAGGACATACCTGCCTTACCTGCTACACACCAATCAGCCACTCACTGCGAATTTGAGTGTAATAAAAAAAAGGGATAAAAGGCGCCTCCTCCATCCCAGCCTTGAATTCCTACCTAGCTTCAAATTCCCAGCTCCCAAACTCACTCTTCAATGTGTCTCACTCTGGATGTGTCTTCTCTGTCTCAGGGAATGAGCGGGAAGGAATGGCCGAGAGGCGGGTAGCAGGAAGCGGCGAGCTGGAGGGTCAGGGGAGGGAAGTGATGAGTGGGAGCATGAACGAGAGGGCGAGGCAGCAACCAGGAGGCAAGTAGAATGAGTTGGTGAGTCAGTAGGAGTCAGTAAGAGAATTGTTGTCCCAGTTAGTTTCAAGGTCACCAATCGGTGTTTAATGAAAATATTCGGAACGCAGTCTACCCTTATTACATGTCTTCTTATAGAAAAGAGAATTTCTGTTTCTCAAATTTTTCTTCAGCATGCTGTTTATTAGGAACTCATTAGGATGCTAATTAAGGAACAGCTGTATAACCAAGATCTATGCATGTATATACAGTGCAAGAATTATGTCTGAAACCACTGGTTTATGATGATTGAATAAATTAAACTCCATTTGTATTGGATTCAGATTCTGGTGTTTTTAGACTGCATTCTGTGACTCTCACTGTTCTTTCTTGAAAACTGCAAACTAGTTTCTCTCATTTATGCATTAGTTTTAATCCCCGACCCTTCGTTAAGGAAGTCAGCTGACATTCTTCCTCAGCCGTTAGAAAATTTCTTGGAATTGGAAGGAATAATGTTCTGACCCATCAGGGGCATCTACTAACTACTCTGCAGATGGAGGGATTTACTCAGATTATTAGTAGATTTCAGTGTTAGTGTGGGAGGATTGGTGATGCTTGCATCATTAAGTATCAGTCAGATCTTCATCGAGCTGCACCGCTAAGGGATGAAGAAACACAAAAGGTGCTGAAAATAGCACACTGATGAATTGCTGCCTTGACAGCACAATAGAAATGTCAATTGTGTTGTAAGGTGCACAAAGAAGTTAAAACCTGGAATAATAATTTATTCCAAGGTACCCAAATTATCAGCATTTCATTCAGAAAAGGTTACCTCGAGGAAGAATACAAGGGGACAGCAACAAAGTAACAGGTCATTTAGTCACAGCTGCAGTCTGCTGAACTAGCTGGGACAAAAAAAAAAGAAGGAAAATAAAAGACCTCTGACTTTGTGGAATAGGAAAGAGACAAAATTCAATAGCACCCCAAAATTTGGTGAGAGGATTGCAATACA
Source organism: Scyliorhinus torazame (assembly GCF_047496885.1). Lineage (NCBI taxonomy): Eukaryota > Metazoa > Chordata > Chondrichthyes > Carcharhiniformes > Scyliorhinidae > Scyliorhinus > Scyliorhinus torazame. The sequence continues at coordinate 63,209,312 of NC_092728.1, forward strand.
GGATTAAGCTGCAACCATTGCTCCTGATGGACCGAGCCTGCCAGCTTCCTGCTGACCGCTAATGACAGTGCCAGCGTTAGTCATATTGTTGAGTGACTGTGTGTCTCCGCAGAAGGACCCAAATCGTGAAATGCTGGCAGTAGTTAAAGCTAAGCCTGCACATTTTAAAGGGGAGGTGGACTGTACCTGGAATAGGTGCTGGAAGTCATTCTGCGATAGATTCTGACCTGGGAAACATTCAATAAACGCACAACTTGAGAGAGCATGGGCTAAAGAGGCTCTTTGAAGCTGTCCTAGAGGTCTTGACTGAGGAGGATAGATGTATCCAAATGATAGCTCGGGCAATCGATGCCAAGAGTCAAGACTCAAGGTAACTGGATGTAGTGCTGCAAGAAATTCATTGGCATCACTTGAATGGTCGAAGTTGGTTAATGTATCCTGAAAGTTAGTGTTGTGGTAATGCCACTGCACTTTTAATCCAGAGGCCCAAACTAATGCTCTGGGCACAGTAAGAATCTTAAAACACCAGGTTAAAGTCCAACAGGTGTGTTTCAAATCACTAGCTTTCAGAGCAGAGCTCCTTCATCAGGTGGGTGGGGCTCTGGGGACATTGTTTTAAATCCCACCATGGTAGCTAATGGGATTTAAAATTCTATTCATACATTTGGTATTATAAACCTAGTTTTAGTAATGATTGAATAAATGAAACTCCATTTGTATTAGATTGAGATTGTGGTATTTTATGGATTGCATTATATGACTCTCACCATTCTTTCTTGAAAACTGTTCACCGATTGATTTCAGAGATGAGGAGTCTGTGGAGTGTGGTACAACCTGTTTGGGTGTTCTGGCTCATGATTGAATAATTGGCAGTGATGTGGTTGTGAGACTCCCAGCTGTGAAAAGTGCGTGATATTAGGTGATGGGTAGGAACAATGAAATGCTGGATGCATTGATTGGGCTCCCAGAGAGCCTGCATGCAACATCAAGGAGCATCGAGGAGGATGGCAGCAACTTCACGCAGGGCTTTTCACAGAACATGGACCCACCCTTGCACTCAATGGAAGTGGTGGCCAAGTCCATTAGCACACTTATGGATCTGGCTATGTGCCGCGCCAAATGGCCAATGTCTCAGCTTCCATTGTGGAAAAATGAACTTCCACCAGAGATTTAGGCTGAATACATGGAGGCTGCCATGTACAGTGGTGCAGAGAAAAAGGCTGCTGGACAGGCATAATAAAATCTGATGCACGCAGATATGCTTGCTGTATTGGCAGGCATGCCACAACAGATGTCACTGTCAATATGGCATTAAACCTTGCACAGAGCTTGACGGCCAACCTTCACAGATTGGAAGTGGTGGTAATCTCCATGAGCACACTTGTGGATCCAACCATAATGCCTTGCCTTTGAGTAGTGCAAGGCTTGCTTTACGTGGCACGAGCTCCGCATGAATCAGTGCCACCTGCGCTGAGGTGTGCAGCCACTCAAGTGGTGAGCTGCGTTACTGGGCTGCATGCCACTATCATTTAAATTAGCAGGCAGCATGAAGTTCATATGCTGCCTACATAACCATGAATGAGCGCAGATTAATCACTGTCCCATCAAGTCTAATAATTAATACCCTATTAACCACCTGATAATAGTTTTGACTGACAAGCAACCCCAAAGTGAACAATCAAATGATTGTATTTTCATTTCTTCAAGTAGTGAATTATTGGTAATTTTAAATATGTTGACATTTCAAGTTTTACATTTATTTTCTTATTTTTCATTTTTTTTCTCTCTTTTATTCTTCTAAATATGACTGCAATATTTCTTTCCCTTGCTTTTCTTTCTGTACTTTGATTTGACATTGAATTCACCCAACCGAAATCCAGCCTCCCTCTCAATCTTTTCTTTGTATATCTCTCAACCTTTAAAACTCATTGGTTAAGGAGATGCACTCTTGCCCTTATTGCGCACTCAGATCACCAATGCGGCATTATCACCTTGCACTTCCAGCAACCTGCAGGCCAGAATGATGTTAAGCTGAAGGGAAAATATTTAGCTAATATGGCAAATCGCAAGACAGCTCTCCAGCCAATTCCAGGCAATTTACAACCTTACAAAGATCGTGCCTCTTTAAGAAGAAAATCAAATTCTTTGGGAATGTGCTCTAGACAGTGATTTAGGGATGGAAATGTATTTTGAAATGACACTAGTACCTTTAAAACATGTTAGCACCTTGTACCATGGTTCTTTTTTAAAATTTAGAGTATCCAATTATTTTTTTTTCCAATTAAGGGGCAATTTAGCGTGGCCAATCTCCCTAACCTGCACATCTTTGGGTTGTGGGGGTGAAACCCATGCAGACACGGGACGAATGTGCAAACTCCACACAGACAGTGACCCGGGGCCGGGATCGAACCCGGGTCCTCAGCGCCGTAGGCAGCAGTGCTAACCACTGCACCACCATGCCGCCCCAACGTGGTTCTAAACATTGTTTACACTCCGCATTTTTGTTTGGTGGCCAATTGAACGTTGACAAAATAATTAGTTCCTTGGGAGCTCTGCAGTGTCAACAGATCTCCGTGGCTTAATTTAATACCTAATGGTGGCGCAGAATAAGATATCTTTCAAAGCAAGGAACATGCAGTTTGCGTAAACTTGATTTTTACCTTAAATACTATTCCTGGAATATTACCTTAAATACTATTCCAAGGATGTATCCTTGTTATTGTGCTCGGTAGAACATCACATCATCAGGTGTAAAACAAGCTACTTCATCCAAATTTATTTTGGAGCTCTCTGACCCTAATCATTTGCACAGTGCGAGTCTTCTTTTCTTATTACCATATCCAGGCATGGGATCAGTAAAGGGGCAGAGGCACTGCCTCAATTTTATCATTATTCATATTTTATCATCATTCTGCTCAGATGTAATGATATCATTCCGATTATATCTGATATTGTCTGTTTATATATATATATATACGTATTTTCAATTTTGCAAACCCAAAATTGAAAATTCTCTTTTCACTTCTGGTTGCCTGCAAGTCCCCGATGTTATTTGCATTTTCCAGTCATTAATTGCTATTTCTGCCAATTGCTTATGTTGCTTAATGCCCAGAGAGCGGGAATGAGATTGGACTAAAAAAAACGCAGACAGGAAGGAAGTTAAAACAAATACTTCAACTTCGTGCTAAAGGTAATTCACAGAGGGAATTAAATCTTCAGGTTCGCTCAGCGACATAACAGCACATCGTACAATGCTGAAATTGATTTCTGGAATTTACTGAATGTGGTCTCATATGGAAATCAATTGTAAATGGGCAGCTGCATCACTTCTCGCTCTTTTTTTGGCCTTCAAGCAACAGATCAAGCCCGAGATGAAGTGCAATACCTTTTCTTGTCTGCTTGGATCTTGTACATCTCTCTTATGGAAATCATGGGCGCAATTCTCCCATCGGGAGACTAAGTCCCGACGCCGGAGTGAAAACCAGAGTGTTTCACTCTGGTGTCGGAGCCCGCTCCCAGCCCCCTATACCCGCCCCCAGGAGGCTAGGAGCGGCGTCGCGTCATTTACGCGCACCGGGCCTTTGGGCCACGTAAAAGCGGCGCCGCGTAAATGACGTCACCCGCGCATGCGCGGGGTGGCCGGCGCCAACCTGCGCATGCACAGTTGCCGTCCTCCACGAGGCCGCCCCGCAAGAAGATGTCGCATGGATCTTGCGGGGCGGCGGAGGAAAGGAGGTCCTCCTTCAGAGAGGCCAACCCGCCAATCAGTGGGCACCGATCGCGGGTCAGACCCCTTTTGAGGCCCCCCCCGGTGCAGGAACCCCCCTCCCCCCTCCCACTGGCCGCCCCCCCAGCGTTCCCGCGCAGTTCCCGCTGGCAGCGACCAGGTGTGGACAGCGCCGGTGGGAACCCGTTGTGTTGGGCAGGCCGCTCGGCCCATCCAGGCCGGAGAATCGCCGCTCGCCCGTTGCAAACGGCGAGCAGCGATTCTCCCAGCGGCCAGCCGTGATTCTCGCCGTGCCGGTTTGGGGGGGGGGTGGGAATCACGTGCGGGCATCGGGGTGGTGTGGCGGGACACGCGCAGCGCCCAGCCGATCCTCCCACCCGGCGTGGGGGGGAGTGGGGGGAGAAACCCGCCCCATGCAATGGCTTCAATTTGAATTTGAATTGGTTTTTGGAGCAAGCAATGAGATGGATTAAGGGTCTGCCCTGTCCACTCTGCGCATTGACTTTGTAACTTTAAGGATGGGATTTTAAAAGAAATAAATAGGAAGCTGCTGATCTCTGAAGGCTTGATGGCACAGCCCCACATTCCCAGCGCGTCTTTGGAGCATGATCATTAATTTACTATTTTTTGCAGATAAAGACTCTCCTTCACAATGCAATGGAAGTCCAATGGCTTTTTAGTGGGTAAAGGGTCATCAGTTGGAATGAGAGGCATTAAGTAGGGATTGGGACTTCACGGGCTATTGGTGTGGGTGGGAGCATGGGCTGTCTGACATGCCTTGCATGACATGGGGATCGGTGGAAGATGTTAAGTGGGAGTCAGGGGTGAGGGCTCGAGGGTCTAACATTTAACAAAACAACTGGGACTAGGTCCCAAAGAACCAAGACAGGGCTTTTAACTGGTCAGCCTTGAGACTTGGCAGTCCCTCTGGCCAACTTCAATCTGCATACAAGGGTTGTAGGCCCAACTTCACCCAAACACATGCTACATCAGTTCGCCTTCCCAGAACAAAGATCCATCCATTTGGGCACTTATTCCCCAAGGTGGGTGTGACAAGCCAGGAAATCTACAGACTCTGAGCATTCACCTCAGGATTGAAAATCCAGGCTTTGATCTTAGAACTATCTTTAGTGGTGGAATTTTCCCCCCAGAGTTCCTTCATCTAGCATAAACTAGACAAACCTTCATTTTACCTCCTCGTGAATTAGGTCTTTTCAATCCAAGAACTCTCAGTCTATCCACTGTTAGCACACAGGATTCTGCCAATGTCTCCAAATTGTACCTTTGCACCATCTTCCCAGTAAAACAAACTGGGTCCCCTTTTTACACGAACAATCAAACCAACCAAGTCAGGCAGACTTCAGAACAGATCTCAGGATCCCCTTCATTTATCGTTAAATTAAGGGCACAGTCGCAAAACACAAAAATATCAACCTCGTGGTTGTAACAATATGATTTGAATTGCTTTCATGTTAGTAGCCTCTAATTAGTTCATTTTAATTTTCCCTTAGATCTAATTAATTACTTTCATTAGTTCAAATTACTTTGGTTCAAATTACTAAGCAACCCCTTCGCCATCTGCAGCTAATTTTCACTCTAACCCAATTCTCATTGTCATTCAGTTTAGCAAGCTGTTCTGCTTTGCAGATTCACTTGACTCTCATCAAGCTCTGCGCTAGAAGTGACGGAGAAAGTGAGAAGGAGAAAGAGACACAAATAAGATAGATAGACAAACACAAGACCCAGAGGGAGGCAATGAATATGATCTGAAATAAAAACAGAAATGTAAAGAGGAAGATGTGTTAAATGCTTCAGTTCTGATCAATTGATTCACTCTTATCAGGACTTTCAAACAGAAATTGGGAGTATTCGTCCATTAGTCCTATTGGCAAAGTTCAATATTTAATATATGGGATCAAACTGTTCAGACAAGGTGAAGGCCCCAATATTTGCTGCAACGAAAGGGCTCCAAACCTTAACCAAAATGGTGGCGGGGCCCTGATTCCAGAAGTCGCACCCTCGATCCTGTCACCCACGTCTTTTACCAGGTGGGAACGGGATAGGTTGTGGTTTTCACATCTGTGGCTCACAGAGGGAGTTGCAAATGTAATAGTGCAGCTGCCCCATCCCTTGGACTGCCACCTTGCTGTGGTGGTGAAGCTTGAATGTTCCAGTCCTCCTGAGAGAAATGTCATCGGGAGTCTTAAGCACCTTGCAGGGTCACCCATGATGGTAAGATCGGAGGGGAGGAACCAGACAAAGCGCAATCCAAGACAAGTCCTTAATAGTGGATCAGGTGGAAGATACTCGCATGGTATCAATGGCTGCATTGGCAGATGAAGGCAGCAGCAGTAGGGAGATCATCCGTCAAGGTTCCCCTTGCCACTTGAGCTGGACCTACCCTCTGTCAAGGATCGTGTCTCTGCTGAAGCGCAATGCCATTCCAAAATTAAGGATGTCCCGCATGAGACGCCTACTAGAGGAAATTAGCACGCTCCCCCAATGACAATCCCTGCGCCAAGAGGTGACAGGAACAGGATTCCATGAGACCTGGAAGTCCCTAGCTTCAGATCGGCACGTAGGTGGTGGAGTTAATTTAGAGGTCTCGCTCTTAGAATAGGAACAGGCGAGCGTTTCGGCAGCTTTCCTAATGACTGAGTAGCCCTCTTCAGGATCAACTCTGCTTACCCTGCATTAGGAAACAGCGAGGAAAGGCGCCCTAAGAATAGTCTATTCCGTCCCCAACCTGGTTGGAAAACCGTATCCAGCAGGTTCATCGACGTGCGGTCAGAAAATCAAAGTTAAACTCAATTTTAGAATCTGGAATGTACAAACCCGCATGGATAATGAGCAAAGCAATCGACTGGAATAGAAAACTGAACTGCCCTTGTTGCCGGTGAACTCAGGCACTACAATATTGGTGTCACTGTCCTTCAAGAGTCCTGAAGAGCAGGTGAAAGGCAGCTGAGGGAATATGATGGTGGTTGCGCCTTCTTCTGGAGAGGAAAACCAGAGGATCAGCCCAGGTTGCAACAAACTTATCAACCGACTCTGAGCTATCGGTCAGCATCAATTAGCGCCTCATGACCCTCCGTCTGCAATTTGCCAAGAACCAGCAGGCAACAGTCACAAGTGCCTACGCACCAACCCTTGATGCCACTGTTAAGTCCAAAAAAGGCTTGTACACCACTCTGGACGCCATACTCTCCAACATTCCTCAGGAAGAAACAATCATCCTCCTTGAGGACTTCAACGCTGGGTTTTGAAACCCAGGGACACAATTCTTCAAGGATACCGATGGCAAGAGGCAAAAAGAATCCCATTGATCTACAGTCCAAAGACAGATTCCACCTCCCAGAAACACTAGCCAAGTGTGCGGTCAAAGATGTGGCTCTAGGATAGGGCTCATCAGTCACACAAGAATCAATGACCAGTAACAGGGTTTCTTAGGTGGACACTCATAAGTAGTGAGTGATCACCGAACAAGAAGAGTGAAGCTGCCATCAAACAGATACAATTAACATTACTGGGATGCTGGGGCAGCACGGTGGCACCGTGGGTTAGCCCTGCTGCCTCATGGCGCTGAGTTCCCAGGTTCGATCCCGGCTCTGGGTCACTGTCCGTGTGGAATTTGCACATTCTCCCCGTGTTTGCGTGGGTTTCACCCCCATAACCCAAAAGATGTGCAGGTTAGGTGGACTGGCAATGCTAAATTGCCCCTTAATTGGAAAAAATGAATTGGGTACTCTAAATTTATTTTAAAAAACATTACTGGGATGCTGAAAAAACAATTCATTGGCTTTAGACATTTGAGCAATAGGTCTGGAGCTGACAGAGATATTTGGAGAGGTAGGGTATTGTTTTGGAAAAGTCCAGATACCTGTGTGGGCTAGTTTAGAGGTAGGGTTTTGGGGGATTTTTAAAAGTAGACATGAATGTTTCTAAAATGTGCATACTTCAATGAAACTATCAAGCTGTAAAGACATTTAAAACTTCAAGCTCTTTAAACCTTTGGGAAAAAAAATACAGTCTACAGTTGATTGGTTCTTGCAATTTGATTAGCTGTCTGTTGACATAACCCTGAGAGTTACCATTATCGGAATACTGCTACATGACTGATTCCACAACTTATCATTATTTCATTGGGAGTGGGGGCGGAGGGGCTGGAACATAAATTCACAATTTGATTGGCAGCTCCATGTGGTTATACAGGCTTTTATGTGGGATTATGAATACATTTGTTTGATTTCATTATGGATTAAGTGGTTTAAAGAAATCTGTTTTATGATGGAATAAGGACTTGAAGGATTTTTTTAACATGGATTAAGTACTTAAAGGGAATTAAATGTGCCAAATTGACTTTTAGAAATGATTCTTTTTCAAATAGTGAAATCCTCAATAGACAGAACTTTATTTTATTTCATCTTACTGTCGGTCCTGCAGTCTTCCAATGGTGAATACACCATAGGCAGTTTAGAGTAAAGATGGTGAGTGCTGGACATGGGTTGACATGATTTGGCACTAAGTTGGCATTGGGGCCTTAAAGGTCCATGGTGAGTAGAGGGGCATAGGTTGACATTGGGTAAATGAGGTATCATTGGGTGGATGGAGGCATGAGATAGCTCGAGTTGCCATGGATGGGAAGTGTGCGAGGGTAAGATGTGAAGAGTGAGGTCTGGAGTGCTATTTTTTGCTTCATTGGGTTATTTTAACTGGGACGATGTGCCGTGGCACCGAGGCAGGTCTTTTAAATAGACTGCCTCTGTACCTAGCAACCCCCGAGTATAAGCCCGAACTGTTCAACCTCTCCTCATATGTCAATCCTTTAATCTCCGGAATCAATCTGGTAAACCTCCTCTGAACTGCCTCAAATTCCACCACATCCTTCCTGAAAAATAAGGAGCCCAAAACTGGACATACTACCCCATATATAATTTATAATATATATAATATCCCATGTTTCAAACAAAGCATCCGCATGTTTGTTTTTCTTGTTGCTATGTTTTGGTGAACCCAGAATGCACTGAAATAAATGTGGTTGTTTTAGCTTGCTGCATATATGAATTGATTGTCAAAATGTGCGGATGGAGGAAATGGACGATGCAATTGAGCAAATAACGCATGCTTTCAGAAGGAATTTGCAGCTTGATTTCAGTAAATGCTTTGATGTGGGGTCTGAAGATTATAAATGTACTTAATCTCAGGAAACAAAGTAAAATGGTATGTGCTGTGCCTTGACTTGAAACTATTGGATGACCGGCCCAACAAATTATGAGGCGCAAGTTCAACCAAGTGCTTCTGTGAAACCCTCTCACAAGCAGACTATGAATATCAGCAAAATTTCTTAATTACATTCCTACCTCTAACAAGGCCCCTATTTTGCCTCACATAACACGGTTTAATTTTACGGTGTCCGTAGGATCTGTATGGGCCTATAAGATTTGTTAGTCATGTTAGTGTGCGATTCCAATCTGTAGGTAATTAATGGTATTTGCTGTCAGTCCCAAATTTAATTATTTAACTCCAAAAGAATTTTGATGGTGCAGTGGTTAGCACTGTTGCCTCATGGCACCGAGGACCCGATTTCCATCCTGGCCCCGGGTCATTGTCCGTGTGGAGTTTTCACATTCTCCCCATGTCTGCTTTGGTCTCACAGCCACAACCTGAAGATGTGCAGGGTAGGTGGATTAGACATGCTAAATTGCCCCTTAATTGGAAAGAAATAATCAGGTACTCCAAATTTTTTTTAAAAGAATTTTAGTGCCAGTTGTTTTTATATTTGAAAACAACTTTCCATCACTTCTGGCTGGTAAAATGATGTATTTTTGAAGAAAACTGTCCCATTCCCCTCATCACAGAATTGACTGCAGTGGACTGGAAGGTTGCTCAATCATCATGCAAATCTAGATTCCAGTCAAGCACAGAATTGGTTGACCACTTCACCAATAAAAGATGCTGCATAGAATCTGTTTTGGCAGTCTCCATGCAATTACTACTGCATAAGGACGCAAACCTCTCTCCCACTCAATGGTTCTGACAGTGGAATTTCCCATACATCATGTCAACTCCAACCTCTACAAACCATGGATCCTGTTTTAATTGGCCACTTCGAGGTTGAGCATCTCTGAGGACTTTCAAACTGAACAGTGACAGTGAGCCTCAAACCTTCACTTGTTGGGCCTTGGTGATGACTGCAGCAAGAGGATTCGAGTACAAGAGCAGGATGTCTTGCTGTAATCAGACAGGGCCTTTGTGAGGCCACACCTGGAATATTGTGTGCAGCTTTGGTCTGCTTCTCTGAGGAAGGATGTTCTTGCCATCGAGGGAGTGCAGAGAAGGTTTCTCACATTGATTCCTGGGATGTCAGAACTGATGTATGAGCAGAGATTGAGTCGCTGGAGTTCAGAAAAATGAAGGGAGGGGGTTTATAGAAACCTATAAAATTCTAACAGGATTGACAGGGTATATGCAGAGAGGATATTTCCTCCAGGACCAGGGATCATAGTCTGAGAATAGGGGGTAGACCATTTAGGACAGAGATGGGGAAAGATTTCTTCATCCAGACAGTGGTCGGCAGGTGGAATTTGTTGCCACAGAAAGCAGTTGAGGCCAAAACACTATGTTTTCAAGAAGCAGTTAGATGTAGCACTTGGGGAGAAGGGAATCAAATGATATGGGGTGGGGAGGGCAGATGTAGCACTTGGGGAGAAGTGAATCAAATGATATGGTGGGGGGAGGGGGATGTAGCACTTGGGGAGAAGGGAATCAAATTATATGGGGGGGAGGGGGAAGGTGGGATCAGGGTATTGAATTGGATGATCATAATGAATGGCGGAGCAGGCTCGAAGGGCCGAATGGCCTTCTCCTTCTGTTTTCTATGTTTCTTTGTAAATAAACGCTGCTCCACATTGTTGCCTCATGGCCCTTGGCCCAGCTATCTGATGGCCAATGCACTTTGCCTGCTGGTAAGGGCAATGTTGTAAACTGCTTGGTACTGTCTGCAGATTTTGCATGCACTAAATAAATACTGCATATAATTTGCTCATCTAAATTGGATAGGCATTTGAAAATTAATTGTGTGATAATTGAAACTTTTATATTGATTGAAAATTGATTAGGTCAAGTGAAAATTTGAAAACAGATTGATAAATTTTTTATGAGATTTGTGTGTTAAAGGAAAGTGAAACAAGGCAGGCATATGGGAGTCTGCACCTACCCCAATGCTATTGGGAACAGGAGTAAGTCATTCAGCCCCTCAAACCTGTCCTGCAATTCAATAAGATCATGGCTGATCTGTGACCCAACTCCATACACCTACCTTTGGCCCATATCCCTCAATATCTTTGTTAAACAAAAACCTTTCTACCTCAGATTTAAAATTGACAACTGATCCAGCTTCAACTGCTGTTTGTGGGAGAAAGATCCCAACCTCTGCCACTCTTTGAAAGAAGTGCTTCCGAATATCTCTCTTGAACGGTCTACCCCCTAATTTTTAGAATCTCCAACCAGTGGAAATAGTTTATCTTTATCTAGACTGGTCTTTCCCTGTTAACATCTTGAATACTTCAGATCACCCCTTAACCTTCTAAATTCTAGCAAAAATAGGTCTAATTTGAATAATCTCTCCTTGTAATTTAACCCCTGTATGATAATCTCTCCTAACTCAACCCCCTATTTAGACACACTATCCCCATAATACCATTCGCATCTGGAAAACTATTGATCTCAGTCTTAAACATACTTAACAAGTGAGCTTCCATAGCTATCTTGGGTAGAGAATTCTAGATGCACAGCTCTGAATGAAGAAGTTTCTCTTCATCTCTATCCCAAATGCCTTTACCTTTATTCTCTGAACTCTGCTTGGAATGAATATAATTAAGAGAAGATCATACCGAAGTACAGAAAATGATAAATTCTTCTCCTGTTTATGAAACCCAATGGACCAAAACAGATTCGGTCATGAAAACAATTCATTATACTGTGGCCCCCTTTCTGTTCTGAAACAGCAGACACCTTACCAGGACAACTTTTTTGTTCCCTATACGTTCAATTCATCTCAGATAAAAACTGCTGATGACATTATCTGAGGCAGTGGCTTTGGAAGGGTACATTAGCTTGACAATGAAAGCAATCTGAAAGAACATCAATCAAGGTGCAGCCATTAATCTGGGTGCAATTTAACATGTGTAATTTCAACTGCATGAGTTGTTAACCATTGCTCCCAGCCAAGTGTGGGATAAATTTGTTGTTCAATTCTATACAGAGGGTGAAAGGCAATGAGTTAGGACTAGTAGGGGTTAGAGTAAATTTGAGGCCCTTAAAAATAATACTTTAAAAAAAATACATTGAAGAGCTTCACAAAAACATTTTTGTGTGCGTGTTTGAAAACAGTGCAGTGAATAGCGTAGTGGCTCATCGGAGAGGCGGGGCTTTCAGTTGCTGCAAGATATAGGAGCAGTTCATTCAGCCACTTGGGGCTGTGATGGCATTGAATTAGACCGGGGCTGATCAGTGTTTCAATCCCATTTATCCACATGCTTTCATCTACTAACACAAACCTACAAATCTGTCTCACCCACTGCCTCTAATGAAATTGTAAAATGCGAGCCAGTTTAGGATTGTGCCACAAAGCACACACAGCAACATTCATTTGTTATCCTTCCCTCCCGGCAAAAACAATCAATATACTTTTTTTTCAAGGATGACGATGGTCCTTTAAGATCCCTTCCAAAACACCATCGCTGTCTCCGAATCCCACGTCCCTGATATATACAAGGAAGGCGCATTAGTATTCGTGGCTGGTGCTGACTCACTCGTTCACTCCTGTGCAGTTAAGCAGCGCTTGTTGAATTGCAACTCGCTCGGTATCAGGCTCGGCAATTCCTTCATACCAAGAAGTCGCCGCCAGCAATCGGTGTTCGTTGTTTTCTTCAAAAAAAACCAAGGATGCTATGATTACAGCCCTGAATGACTGCAATTTTTTTTTAAGGAATTCTGATAGTGAAGACTTCTTCAATGAAAACTTTCAAGAGTCAGAGGAACTATAAGGGTAAGGCATGGGCCAATTAGGAGGAGGAGAAAGTGAAGTTGAAAGGCTTTTTTTTTCAATCCGCATGCAGAGATTGTTGATGTTGATGTTATTTTTGCTCTTTAATGGTAATTAGCGTGACTGCAGTTTGTACTGCTATTGGTGCCCTCTAGTGTTATTAGTGAGGGCACATGAGGCTGGCTGTGGATTCGAGCAGGTACCGGGATTTTGAGAGGATGGATTTAATAATTCACTGGGAATTACAGTTCAAGTTAAGAACTAATATAAATCAGAGCTTTAGGAGGTTCTATCATTACTGGGGGCTATTTTGCACAGCGCTGATTTGAACCCAGTTTTGAAATGCTCGTGTTTCGTGTTGTATTGAGGAAAGTGTTGCAGCATTGGGAGCTGAGTTTGTTAGCTCGGCTTCTAAATGTACTTACTGTCTGCTGTGAGGTTTGAATAGATTTAAGGTATCTTGCTTCAATTCCTGGATGTGTTGTTACTTGACCTCCAGCTGAAGTGTCTGTGGAGGATGCTGCCCCTGGCCACCCTCCATTGAGAAGAGAAAAAAAAAATCAATCGAGGCTCACTCCTAATTGCTCCATGTGGAAAGGTCGCCAGTGTGAATTTGGTTCAGTTGTGATGCTTCCAACACTGCCTCCAGTTGTGATGCTTCCAACACTCGACCAAGGATCAAATGTACAAAATGTGCCCTTACTATCTGGCAAGCTGAGAGTTGCTGGGCACCCATGTCCCCACCCAGAGGGCCAGGGAGAAGGTCAGGGCAGTGAAATAAACATATTAAGAAAAGACAAAATGAACATTTTATATACCGAGGTGCTTCAAATATTCATGCCTCCGGATTTGTAGAAAGTGCCTCTTTAAATCACGCAGCGAAGCTTTCAACATATGACTGGATAATAATATATTATTGTCACAAGTAGGCTTCAGTGAAGTTACTGTGAAAAACCTCTAGTCGCCACATTCCGGCGCCTGTTCGGGGAGGCCGGTGCGGGAATTGAACCCGCACTGCTGGCATTGTTCTGCATTACAAGCCAACTGTTTAGCTCACTGTGCTAAACCAGCCCCAAGGATAGCAACCTCTTGCCCTGTTTTTCTGTATTCAGTTCAAAACTCCTGAAGCCTGTACTAACACATGTCCCGGTAAATCAAGAGCAGCATCCAGAGTGTGCATAAAGTACCCAATTCATTTTTTTTCCAATTGAGGGGCAATTAGCGTGGCAATCCACCTACCCTGCACATCTTTGGGTTGTGGGGGTGAGACCCAAACAGATCCGGAGAGGATGTGTAAACTCCACATGGACTGTGACCTGGGACCGAGATCGAACCCGGGTCCTCGGCCCCGTGAGGCAGCAATTCCAACCACTGTGCCACCATGCTGCCCCAATCAAAGGATGCTTAATTCAAACAAAAGGTCAAGTGAAATCTGAAATATATTCTTGTCCCTCTGGAGGGCATGGTTTTCGAAACATTGACATTTATTTTACAAGAAAGTTGTTTGGTTGACCCTCTTCCATTGACCAGTCCCCACTCTTGCCAGGACTGTGCCAGGCACAGCAACAAAACGATTAGCTCTGTTGCTTCTCCCTTGGACTGCCTGTGGATTAGGGTTAGACAGCAGGGTTGGAGCAAACGTTAGTATCCGTTTTTGGCAGTCCATGCAACTAGAACTTGACAGCGTTGGCAAAGAAGCAGGAATATCATCCTGCTAGTCTTTACAATGTTAAGGGGGGAAAAAAGAGAAGGCCAATAATCATTTTGAGCAGTTTTGGGTAAAAGAACATTAGACCAGCAGTCATCTCCCTTTCAAGCGTGATGCATTTTGGACTTGGCGGAGGGAGGGGGGGGACTCGATTTTCATTGGAATTTTTCACACACATCTGTGATTGTGTTCTCTGTCTGCACACAACAGCCAAGTGGCTGTTCAAGGCCAGGTGTCAGTTCTAACATGACTCCTGACTGACGCTGCTCTTGGGAAGTGTTTTGTTTCGGTTGATCTGTAATACTGCGCGTTAGATTTTTCCTCGCGTTTCTCAGCAAATTCAGGAAGGTGCGGCCTCCCTGGCCTTCTGGCTAAGATCAAGCGTCAGACCAAGCCCTTTTCTTGTCAGCTTGGATCTTGTATATCTCTCCTGTGGAGACCATGAATTGGCTCCAATTTGAATTGTTTTTTGGGGCAAGCAATGAGATGGATTATGGGTTTGCCCCATCCACTCTGAGCATTGGCTTTGTAACTTTAAGAATGGGATAAAAAACATTTCATTTTTAAATGGAAGATGCAGCACTGATGATCAGATTTCTCATAAAACAGGTGGTTGCTAACTTGCCACCTGTCGAGTGGTTTAAAAATAAATAGCGTGGGTTGCAAGGAGGTTTCAAGACAGTCTTGTTTCTTCCATTCCTGTGTTTGAGACAGACTTTTCCAAATCCACTTGAGATTTGACCTCCTGGCCTGGATGTGCAACAGCAGGTGATTAAAATCTGCTGGGTGGTTCTAGAACAGGTGGAAATGTGCTTCTTTGAACATCGAGTTGAGATCAAATTCATGCTGAACCGATAGC
Organism: Scyliorhinus torazame; assembly: GCF_047496885.1. Classification (NCBI taxonomy): domain Eukaryota; kingdom Metazoa; phylum Chordata; class Chondrichthyes; order Carcharhiniformes; family Scyliorhinidae; genus Scyliorhinus; species Scyliorhinus torazame. Next base: position 63,224,652 of record NC_092728.1, read on the forward strand.
AGCGATAAGTCATCTGGAAAGAATCAAGAAGGTGGGATTGTTTTCCATCAGGCAGTAACGGTTAAAGGGAGAGTTGAGAGGCGGCCAAAGTTATAAAATCAAAAATGCCGTGGATGCTGTAAATCCGAACTAAAAACAGAAAATGCTGGAATTCTGAAAGGAAAACAGAAAATGCTGGCAAAATTCAGCAGGGCTGGCAGCATCTGCAGAGAGAGAGAAGTAGAGTTAAAGTTTCGAAGAAGAGTCACACAGACTCGAAAGGTTAACACAGTTTCTCTCTCCACAGATGCAGCCAGACCTGCTGTGTTTTGTCAGCATTTTCTCTTTTTATTTCAAAGTTAGAAGGGGTTTTGATAACAGTGTAGCTACAGAGAAACCATTTCCACGACTGACCAAAGGGCACAGATTTAAAGCAATTGGCAAAAATTCAAGGGGTGACATGGGAATTTTTAAACGCAGAGAATTGTTATGATCTGGGCCAATAAATGGTCTCTTTGCCAACTATGCCCCCACCCCATGGGCGAGATTCTCCGACCCCCCCCACCGGGTCGGAGAATCGCCGGGGGCTGGCGTGAATCCCGCCCCCGACGGTTGCCGAATTCTCCGGCACCGGAGATTCTGCGGGGGCGGGAATAGCGACGCGCCGGTTGGCCCCCCCCCCCCGCGATTCTCCGGCCGGAATGGGCCGAAGTCCCGCTGATAGGATGCCTGTCCCGCCGGCGTGGATCAAACCACCACTCTTACCAGCGGGACAAGGCGGCGCGGGTGGGCTCCGAGGTCCTGGGGGGGGGGCACGGGGCGATCTGGCCCCGGGGGGTGCCCCCACGGTGGCCTGGCCCGCGATCGGGGCCCACCGATCCGCGGGTGGGCCTGTGCCGTGGGGGCACTCTTTTCCTTCCGCCTTCGCCACGGTCTCCACCATGGCGGAGGCGGAAGAGACTCCCTCCACAGCGCATGCGTGGGGATGCCGTGAGCGGCCGCTAATGCTCCCGCGCATGCGCCGCCTGGCAATGTCATTTCCGCGCCAACTGGCGTGGCACTAAAGGCTTTTTCTGCCAGCTGGCGGGGCGGAACTTAGTCCGGCACGGGCCTAGCCCCTCAAGGTTGGGGCTCGGTCCCCCAAGGTGCGGAGGATTCCGCACCTTTGGGGCGGCGCGATGCCCGACTGATTTGCGCCGTTTTTGGCTCCGGTCGGCAGACATCGCGCCGATACCGGAGAATTTCGCCCCATGAATGGATAGAAAAATTTGCACTGCCTGAAAAGGCGGTGAAAGGAGATTCAGTAACCACTTTCAAAAGGAAATTGGATCTATCCACAAAATAATTTTGTTTCCTGATATTATTATGCAAAGGGGCGGAGGGGTAGCATGAATTGGGATTCTTTGAAAGATCCAGCACATACATGATGGGCCAAATGGCCCCCCCCACTCTGTGCAATATTACCCCATGCGCATTTGTGATATCCCCATGATCACACAACATTTCAATAAAGTGCAAATGTAAGTAAGGAACCCCAAGGTGAGTTATAAGGTGATGGCTGTACATGGGGCACCAACCCTGTGAAAGGCTCAATACCCAGTGGAGAAGCGAGTACATTGGAAGTCGGGTATCTGAGAGACAGATTTGCCAATTCTGGTGGTTTCGCACATGACTGGACCACTCGATATATCCATCATCATGGTGCACAGCTCTCCCATGCCAAATGGAAAGTGATTATTACACAGTTGTTTAACTGTTTAAATTTAGCACAGGGCTAAATCACTGGCTTTGAAAGCAGCCCAAGGCAGGCCAGCAGCACGGTTCAATTCCCGCAACAGCCTCTCCAAACAGGCACCGGAATATGGCGACTAGGGGCTTTTCACAATAACTTCATTTGAAGCCTACTTGTGACAATAAGCGATTTTCATTTCATTTCACTTCATATCTGGGAATTAAAGAGTGTTTTTCCTCAAGTCCAATAATATTCTCACTAAAGAAGAATTATTTGTTCAACGTTTGTTTTGAATACACATACATGTTTTTTCTCCAGTCCAATAATATTCTAAGTAAAGAAGAATTATTTATTGAACATTTGTTTTTGAATACGCGTTGATTTTTCTCTGGCTTTCCTGACAACAATATTGTGGAGATAGCTTTTTAATTCCTGAAGATTCCAGAACAATCCTGGAAAGCTGGAAAACTTTGTATAAGCAAAGGCAGGAGCTGCTGATTTAATTCAATTACGGGAGGTTTTGCTGGAACAGGGAATGATTGAGGAACTTTGAATAATAGAAGAGTTGTATGTTATTATGTTACCTAATCTACTCCCATTCCGTTCTAAAGCTGATACCTTACCCATTGTTTCGCAGCTGTCTGGGTCTGTGTTTAACTGTGGATGACACCACAGCTGAAGCTAAGGCTGGTGGGGAGACATTGCCAACACTATTGTGAACGTCATGGGCGTGATTCTCTGAAATGGAGACAGAGTGTTTGCGCCGTCGTGAACGCCGTCGCGTTTCACAATGCCGCGAAACAGGCGCGGGCACTACCGATTCTGGCCCCCACAGGGGGCCAGCACTGCGCTGGAGCGGTTCATGCCGCTCCAGCCTCCCTGCCCGGTGCCAACTGGGCGCTGCGCCAACCCGCGCATGCGAAGTTGGGCCGCGTCAACACGCAAATGCGCGGGGGACTGCCTCAACGCGCCGGCTAAAGGCAACTAGGTGTGGGGGTTCAGGGGCCGGCCGCGTAATAAAATAGAGCCGGGCTGGAGAGGCCGGCCTGCCGATCGGTGGGCCCCGATCGCGGGCCAGACCCCATCGGAGGCTCCCCATGATGAAGGAGTGCTTTTCCCCGCCCCACAGACTGCCCCCTGACCCGACGCGCAGAGTTCCCGCTGGCTGCGAGCAGGTGTGAACGGCGCCGGCAGGTCTCTGCTGTTTCCGCGCGGTCGCTCGGCCCATCAAGGCCGGAGAATCGGCGGCCCGTCTGCGGACGGCGGCCCGCGACCGACGTCGCGGCAAACGTGCCGGTGCAAATGCCGCCGATTCTCCGCTCCTCGGAGAATCGCGCAAACGGCGAATCTCCCATACGGAGAATGGGAGAATCGCTTCCATATCTTCATGAGTATTTTTCTTTGAAAGTTTGGAAGGATTATTTGGGCTTTTTTTTTCCCAAAAGATCATCATTTCACTTTTGGACTAGGACCAAGCATACCTTGTTCCAGGAAATCACATGATTTCAGTGACCTGCTCAGTATGGCCCTTGAACTGCAATTATTTTAATTGATAGAGGGAGTACAAAATGGTTTAACGGCAGAGGCCTGGTGATTTACGGGCAATCACCTGACTGAGGTGTTTTTCTGTTCTGGATCTTTTGTTTTGAACTCGGTTTTAGTGGAATAAGCCAAGAAGGAAGACTGGCCTAACTCACAATCTCCCTGCCTTCCCTGGAATTCCTTGTGCGGTTTTAACCTGCTGCCAGAGGATCCTCATCTGAGTATAACTTGTCTGCAGTTCGAAACCTGCAATGCTGAGACAAGAATTGACCCAGTTCTCTATTCTTCTTTATGCTGAAGCTCCAGATATCTACTGGGACCAGTGGCCCATCTTCATATGAGCGAGCTCCAGGTCAACAGTATCAAAACACTGCAAACTCTTTCCTTTACTTCATAAAGCCTATCATGAAAATCCATCACTGCAAAGCCTCTCGGTGCCGAGAACAATCCCACTATCAAATGGGACTCTTTTTTTTTGGCCTCAGCGAGGAATGCCTTGCCAAGGCTGCACTTAGCTTAATTTCCTGCACTGCAAACCTGGGGCTGGATTCTTTGCCGGTGGGATTCTCCGTTTTACCGGCGCCCGGGGGTTTCCCGACAGCGTGGGGCTGCCCCACAATGGGAAACCCCTTTGACCGGCCGGCGTAACGGAGAATCCCGCCGGCGGGTCGAGGCAGAAATGTGGCGCAATGGGGCGGAGAATCCTGCCCTTAATCTCTGGACCTTCACCCCACTACCCCAACTTACCTGATAGTGGGTCCTTGAGCCCCTCTTCACTTCACCTCAGAAGGGCAGGGCACCTCAGGGCCCGATCCCTGGCAGTGCCAACCTAGCACCTGGACACCTTGGAACTGCCAGCCTGACACCCTGGAAGTGCCCCTGCTTGCCTGACACCTAGGGTGCCCAAGTGGCAGGAAAGGCGCCTGTGCGCCAGTGGGAATGCTAGGGTACTACCCTGCCCAAAGTCCAACCACCTGGAGGCTTCCAATGGCTTCCCGTCCAGTGAGGGTGAGATTCAGATCACGAGGTGTCCCAAGATTTAACGGCCTTATCACTTCCTTGGTTAGGAAGCTTGGTTAAAGTCTCTTTTGTTCTCGGTCTAACAGCAGCGAAGACAAAGAATTGGCCATTTTGGTGAGTGAGTTAAACTTTTGAACTGTTGGTGCAACCTGTGATGTAGTGGGGCGAGAGGAGAGGTGCACTCCTCTTATCCTGGTCGTAACAACTTTGTAATGTTGGGCTCAGATGACATATCTCAGACCTTGACACAGTTTTGACCTTCGGGCAGCACGGTGGCGCAGTGGGTTAGCACAGCAGTCTCACGGCGCCGAGGTCCCAGGTTCGATCCTGGCTCTGGGCCACTGTCCGTTTGGAGTTTGCACTGTCTCCCCGTGTTTGCATGGGTTTCGCCCCCACAACCCAAAGATGTGCAAGGTAGGTGGATTGAACACGCTAAATTGCCCCCTTAATTGGAAAAAATGAATTGGATACTCGAAATTTATTTTTTTCAAAGAACGAAGTTGAGGTTTTATGAGGTCTCGATGGATTGAGAGGAGATTCCCATGCCTTGGGAGTTTTTGGAACGATTCCCATGGTCAGGTAACACATGGATGCTCATAGGTGTGTGGTTCAGTCTCCCGCAGTATTAAGTAGAAGGTTGGAACAGTCGAGGTATGATAACATTGAGGGACTGTCAGCATTGAAGAAGGCTCTGTGATCCAGGAACATTAAGAAGGGGTTTTGAGGTTTCAGCAATGAATGGAAACTGTTATCTGGCATTTTGGAGCCTTGCCAGGGTCATAAAACCATGAGTAGCGGGAGATGGATCCAGGGAAATCTGGGCTGACCTACTCCGAGTTCATTGCAGGTTATTGCGTACCCCGACACTGGGCTGTTGGGCTCTCCAGACTGGGTCTGAATCAGGCGTCAACTTTAAATAGAAAGAGTGGTTTCACACTCGGATTGTCACTTGTCCACTTGTTCTGTAATTACCACAGCAGTAATTAATTCAAATGTTTATAGTTGGTTGCACAGATGAAATCATTGTTTTCTCAAAAATATAAACAAATACTGGTGACATAATTAGCTTGTCCTGCTTAACTGAAATGTTTTATAATTAACTTCATCCCTGAACAATTACAACCCTCAGAACTAAGCTTTTTAGTATGATAAAGACAGATAGTAATGCATAATTCAAAATTGCATGATTAGTTCTGTCCTGTGTTCCTCCATTAACTGCTATAAATGCCCCTCCGTTTTCCCCAGCCATATGAAATTCACTAAACCTCCAAACTCCATCCCTTGGCTCCGGCATCATGTACGTTCCATACTTTCTTCAACATTCTATTCCTGGCAGAGCTGTCTTCGACATTGGGTACCAATGTTTGCGGATAAATTGCAGTTGAAGCCAATAAGAACCTCTCACGAAAATCCTGCCCAACCAAATGGCAGAGCCTCATTAACATGTGTTGGTGTTTCCCACCCAGCTGTGAGTCAAAGGGGCGGTCTGATCTGTAGATGATTGGAAAACCCTTGAAGGTGTCCCTCCCCCCAATTCAGAAGTCTGCACGTGATTGGGAGTAAGGGGCGAGGCCTACAACCGGCAGGAGGAGGCCAAAGGTTTCCTTGAGGACCTGCAGCGAGCCCTCCTGCTCCCATGCCTGCAGGAATTCTGAAGGAGGTTCCTGCCTTGTGGAGCCGGCAACTCCTGCATCCTATTCACTGCTGAGTTCTCCACCTCTGAGTAACCTGTACCGCAACAGTAAATTTTTTAAGCTGATTCACAATCCCACTATGAAGATTTGATTTAAGTATGTTTGTTAAATGTCCTAACTTTCCATGGATGCCTTGATAACTTCTGCTATTTTTAAAATACAACTGGGGCACATGTGGCACTGAATGCATTTCCCAACATTAACTCTTAAACTACCAACCATTTGCCCTCAACCCACCTGCCCAGTTAGTGAGGGCTTAATAATTTATCTAGAATTCTCTTCCTCCATTACCAATCCTTCAAACCCACCTTTCCAACTCCTCATCAGCGCTCTGAATATCTCTCTTCCCAAATCTGTTATCTGCGCCCAAAGTGCCCTCAAATCACCTTGAGGCACTTAAAAAAATTTTTTTAATGTAAATGTATTTCTTTTCACTGTTAAGTTTGTTTTTCTCATTGTTTTTCATACTCTCTCACTCGTTCACTCACATTTATGCTGTCTCTCGTAATAATTGTAATGTAAATTTGAAAGATTCCTTAAAATTAATGGATGTTTAAATCACGGCGCTTGCATTCAAGTAATTTTCAACTGGGGAAATATATGGAAATACTGGCGTACAGTGAAAAGATAAAGCTCGCACTCAAAAAATCTAGAGAGCAATCTACTCTACTAATGAATGCTGCAAAATTCTGTCAATGACATGTGCACAGATTATAAATGTGTGGTGGATTGCTGCTATTGGTTTCAGCACCACTAGGCTGGGGAAGAGACAATTGGGACTTCCTACTCCTAACAAGAATAACCACTTGAAGAACAAGGGGGCAGACTGTTGGGAACACCATTGTCTGCAAGTTCCCACCAAGGGGCGGCACAGAGGTTAGCACTGCTGCCTCACCGCGCCAGGGAACAGGTTCCAATTCCAGCCTTGGTCGACTGTCTATGTTGAGTCTGCATGTTCTCACCATGTCTGTGTGGGTTTCCTCCGGGTGCTTCGGTTCCCTCCCACAGTCCAAAGATGTGGATTGACCATGATAAAATTGCCCTTTAGTGTACAAAAGATGTACAGGTTAGGTGGGGTTATGGTGTTAAAGCGAAAGTGGGGGTGGGGTGGGGGGGTGGGTAGAGTGGGTCTAGGTAGTGTGCTCTTTCACGGGTTCGGTGCAGACTTGATGGGCCAAATGGCCTCTTTCTGCACTGTAGGAATTGTATGGTTCTAAGTCACACACCATTCTGATTTGGAAATGTAATGTTCCATCATTGTCAAAATCCTGGAAATCCCTCCCTCGCAGGACCTTGCAGATCATGCAGCTGCAATTCAAGAAGGGGACTCACCACTACTTCTCTCAGTGGCACGACCCCTTGCCAGTAAGGCTGACATGCCAGAAATCATTTTTTCTAAGAACTTGGGTTTATGTAGTGCTTTGAATAGAGTAAAACACTCCAGTGGGCAAGATATTCCAGCTTTTCCCGCCTACCGGGTCTTTCAGTCCCGCCGAAGCCGCAACCCCACTGTGGGGTTATCACCAGTGTGGGGTGGGTTCAATGGAAAATCCCATTGGCAGCGACGGGACCAGAAGATCTCACCATCTGCCAACAGTAGGCTGCCTCTAGCCGCCGAGAAACATGCCATGGGGAGGCCAGAGAACCTCGCCCATAATTTTTATTGTGTGGCATATTTTCACACTCTGGGGAATAGTGATGAAAGAATTCCCGAACTATCAGCCCGTTGAACGGCATTATGAATGCTCCTTCCATGACCAATAAGTCCTGGCATTGAACACCAACCCGGAGCTTCTGATCCAGGGATAGAGGCGCTTATCACTGCGCCACACCTCCCGGAAGCATTATTAAACAAAATTTGACACCAGTTAACCACAATATTGACTCTGCTGCACATTGTAAAGGGCCAAATTTCTCTGGCCTGTTCCCAGATAGTAAAGGAAAATAGGGTGTAATAATTCAGATGAAAAATGGGCACAAATACTTTCTCCTGTTTTGTTCCTGAATACTGACAAAGGCCCATACGTCCGGAAATAACAGGGGAAAGCAAGGCAGGCATGGGAAAGGAAGTTTATAAATGTTTTGCTACATCATTTATTGGTAGAATGCACTCCTAGTTATGCAGAGAATATATTCAAGATAAATCTTTTGAAATTCCAATATTCTGCAGATATCTCCCATGATAGCTTGGAAAAGGAATTTCATACCCAATTCATGTTCAGCGATGCCTCAGCAAGTCCCAGGAGCAAAGCTAGTATTGTATCAGTGTAAATGAGGTAGCATGTACATCTCTAGAGGGAGGAAGCACTTTCAAAGGTATCCTTACATTGTGTGGGGCCTATATTGTTGTCGATGAGCCAGAAATGCCTGCCTTATGCTGACAGCTGTGACTGTGACAGTATGTATATTGCAAGAATACTGAAGGGTTAACAATTTACTGTTACTGTATCAACCACTAGATGGTGATCAAGCGCATACACGTATATCACGTAATACTGTTGATTCGGGGAGAAGATTGTTAGGCGAGGTAGAGAATAGCCGTGTTATCAGGACCTCTGTAATTGAAATCATAGTTTTAGTGAATCTGGAATCTTTTATATCTTAGCAAGCAAGTCAAATATATTTAGTTGTAGTGTAAATAAATTAGCTTTGTTCTAAACTTAGCTTGATATTCTTTGTAAGACACTACACTTTGAAGCCATCCTCATTCAGAAAGCAAAGAACATCGCAGTGACTAGATTCAAAACTATGTGAGGGGCTCATCAAGCCCACTTGTCAGGAAGATTGACTTTCACCGGGTCTTCGAGTCCCTACAGTTTTTACAAAAAATAGAAGCACAGAATGCTGGAAATGCTCAGCAGGTCAGGCAGCATCTGTGGAGAATGCAACAGAGTTTGTGTTCCAGGCTGTTAACCTTTCGTCAGAACTGTTTTGCATTTAACTCGAAGCTGGCTGCGCGCATCTCAGATTCCCGTAACCCCCAGACATGCAACTGTGATGTGGGAGGAGGTAAATAACTGCCTGCTTTTCCATCAGGATTATCACCTGGTTTATTTCTTGGGAGGAAATTGATTGTGGAGCTTGCTAGACGTGCAGATTCCAGATTTAATTTGGCTGTGCCAAATCCGCCAACAAGATAAATGAAATACATTCAACACAAGAAGGAATGAGTATGAATAGGATGATTGCAGCAAATGGCCAAATACTGTCGATGTTGGAAATCTAAACGTAATAATAATCTTTATTGTCACAAGTAGGCTTACATTCACACTGGAATGAAGTTACTGTGAAAAGCCCCAAGTCGCCACACTCTGGCACCTGTTCGGGTACACAGAGGGAGAATTCGGAATGTCCAAATTATTTAACAGCACGTATTTCAGGACTTGTGGGAGTACCCGGAAGAAACCCACGCAGACACGGGGAGAACGTGCAGACTCCACACAGACAGTGACCTAAGCCGGGAATCGAACCTGGGACCCTGGAGCTATGAAGCAGCAGTGCTACCACTGTGCTACAGTGCTGCCCGTGGCAAGAAACTATGAAAAGAAGACTGGTTTATAACAAGTTTTGCCAGGAATTCTGGTTTACATTGTAAAAACGGAGGAAAACATTTCCGAGGAAAATAGCAAAAGAAAAACAAATGGGTCGAAAGCACAGGGGATTGAACAATTTATTCAGCTAGAAATGGTAAAAACCTGATTGCAAATTAACCCTTTGTGTGTAGCTGAGTGATCACTGATTGTAATGTGGTGAATTGGTATCCTAGGGTTTTCAGAGAAAGTGGTGATGCCTCAATAAATGTAGCAGCCACCTCTGCAGCATGGACTATTCTTTTTTAAAAAAACAACTGGTTGTTCAAATCAAGAAAGATGGTATCACTGTGTGACTTTTAACATCTACACAAACACAAATTAAATTGCCCCTCATTTTGTTTTTCAAGATCTAACTTGAACCAAATTGGCTCTTGCCTGCTAGATCTTCTGCTGGCTCACTACTTGCTGTTAGCAATCATATTCCACATTTACATGCAAGTAAAACAGATGTGATTCAGAAAAATTGGCATTAGGTTGCGCAACGATTCGCACGGAGAGGAGGCAGAAACAAGGCAGAGGAAGGAGGTGGATCAGAGCCAAAACTGACAGCTTGCTGATTTCAGATTGGTTAAAGATAATGCATCAATGGTTGGCATCAGTGTTTATCCGGTTTCTGCTCTGATTTCCAATTTGAGCTGTTCTTTACCTTGGCATTGCCAACCCGGGAAAGGCAACACACCAGGAAACAGCCTCATCCTTATCCTCTAGCGAGTCAGAGCAATGTGCAGCAGCTGGTATGTGAAGGCACAATGGTAATAAGGGCCTCCGGCCAATGCTCTAGGGACACACGGTTCAAGTCCCGCCAAGACGGCTGGTGGAATTTAAATTTGTTTAATGGATCTGGAATTGATGGCTAGTCTTGGGAATGGTGAAGCTATCATTGATAGGCTCACTTGATGTCCTTTGGAGGAGTAAATCTGTCATCCTTACCTGGTCGGGACTACATGTGACCCCAGAGCCACAGGAATATGGTTAACTCTTAACTTCTTTGTGGAGTTTTCTTCGGTTCAAGGGCAATTAGGGATGGGCAACAATTGCCGGTCTTGCCAGCAATGCCCACATTCCGTGAAATAATTTTAAAAAATCTGAACCAAAGAGATGAGTGAGGTCTGTAATGTCGTAATTGATCTTGCCCTGACCTCTACAGAGTCATGATATGAAGATGCCGGAGTTGGACTGGGCTGAGCACAGTAAGAAGTCTTATAACACCAAGTTAAAGTCCAACAGGTTTGTTTCGAATCACTACCTTTCGGAGCACTGCTCCTTCCTCAGGTGAATGAAGAGGTATGTTCCAAAAACATACATATAGACAAATTCAAAGATGCCAGATAATGCTTGGAATGCGAGCATTAGCAGGTGATTAAATCTTTACAGATCCAGAGATGGGGTAACCCCAGGTTAAAGAGGTGTGAATTGTGTCAAGCCAGGACAGTTGGTAGGATTTCGCAGGCCAGATGGTGGGGGATGAATGTAATGCCACATGAATCCCAGGTCCCGGTTGAGGCCGTACTCATGTGTGCGGAACTTGGCTGTAAGTTTCTGCTCGGCGATTCTGCGTTGTCGCGTGTCCTGAAGGCCGCCTTGGAGAACGCTTACCCGGAGATCAGAGGCTGAATGCCCTTGACTGCTGAAGTGTTCCCCAACTGGAAGGGAACATTCCTGCCTGGTGATTGTCGCGCGATGTCCGTTCATTCGTTGTCGCAGCGTCTGTATGGTCTCGCCAATGTACCACGCTTGGGACATCCTTTCCTGCAGCGTATGAGGTAGACAACGTTGGCCGAGTCGCACGAATATGTACCGCGTACATACTCGTGGGTAGTGTTCTCAAGTGTAATGGTGGTATCCATGTCGATGATCTGGCATGTTTTGCAGAGATTGCCATGGCAGGGTTGTGTGGTGTCGTGGTCACTGTTCTGAAGGCTGGGTACTTTGCTGCAAACAATGGTTTGTTTGAGGTTGCGCGGTTGTTTGAAGGCAAGTAGTGGGGGTGTGGGGATGACCTTGGCAAGATGTTCATCTTCTTCGATGACGTGTTGAAGGCTGTAAAGAAGATGCTGTGGTTCCTCCGCTCCGGGAAAGTACTGGCCGACGAAGGATATTCTGTCGGTTGTGTCCCATGTTTGTCTTCTGAGGATGCGGTTTTTTGCTGTGGCGCGTTGGAACTGTCGATCGATGAGTCGAGTGCCATATCCCGTTCGTACGAGGGCATCTTTCAATGTCTGTAGATGTCTGTTACACTCCTCCACGTCTGAGCAGATCCTGTGTATATGGAGAGCTTGTCCATAGGGGATGGCTTCTTTAATGTGTTTTGGGTGGAAGCTGGAGAAGTGGAGCATCATGAGGTTATCCGTGGGCTTGCGGTAAAGCGAAGTGCTGAGGTGACCGTCCTTGATGGAGACGAGTGTGTCCAAGAATGCAACTGATTTTGGAGAGTAGTCCATGGTGAGACTGATGGTTGGATGGAACTTATTGATGTCATCGTGTAGTCGTTTCAGTAATTCTTCGCTGTGGGTCCAAAGGAAAAAAATGTCATTGATGTATCTGATATATCTGGTATATCACGTCGGTTGAAGGTTCCGTGCGGTGAGTAGGTTTAGTTCAAATTTGTGCAAACTTGTGCAAACAACAAGACCATGCAGACGCTGTGACAACGAATGAACGGACATCGCGCGACGATCACCAGGCAGGAATGTTCCCTTCCAGTCGGGGAAAACTTCAGCAGTCAAGGGCATTCAGCCTCTGATCTCTGGGTAAGCGTTCTCCAAGGCAGCCTTCAGGGCGCTCAACAACGCAGAATAGCCGAGCAGAAACTTAAAGCCAAGTTCCGCACACATGAGTGCGGCCTCAACCGAGACCTGGGATTCATGTCGCATTACATTCATCCCCCACCATCTGGTCTGCAAAATCCTACCAACTGTCCTGGCTTGACACAATTCACACCTCTTTAACCTGGGGTTACCCCACCTCTGGATCTGTAAAGATTTAATCACCTGCTAATGCTCGCATTCCAAGCATTGTCTGGCATCTTTGAATTTGTGTCTATATATGTTTCTGGAACATACTTCTTCATTCACCTGAGGAAGGAGCTGCGCTCCGAAAGCTAGTGATTTGAAACAAACCTGTTGGACTTTAACCTGGTGTTGTAAGACTTCTTACTGTGCTCTACAGAGTCCTAATTGGAGCATTGCACTTGTTCTTGATGCCATTTGATTAGGGAGGGGAATTCAGCCAGTTTTCCTGTCTCTGAATCTGTAATCTAGGCTGACTCGTTAGGAAACTATATATCAGTGTTGCTGCTGTTCAGTTTACATATTAAACAGAGCCCTGTCTGCCTTGTCAGGCTGGTGTTAAAGATCCTCTGGCACTATTTTAACAAAAGTAGAGGAGTTCTTCTGCTCTTTCACCGCATTGTTATCCCGCAAAAGGTCATATTGTATTTTCATTATTCCATTTCTGTTTGTGGAGCCTTGCTTTGTCCAAGTTGGCCGTCATATTTCCCCACATTGAAACAATGGCTGAAGTCCGTCATTGACAGTAATGGTATTTCAGTTAAAAGCTGCTATATAAGTGGCAGTGGATTCTTATTTGTTCCTTTGTATCACTCACAAGCGTAAATGGGCACCTATCTCGCAGGTCTTCAACAATGCTTACGTGGCATCAGCTGGAAGGTCAGCAGGCAGGTGCTATTTTCCCTTTCCTGTGAGCCCTTTCTGCTGATGCTACAACAAAGATATGTTGCTGATCCACTTGAGCAGTTTTGAAACTGTATCTCCGAGCCTGCAAATCTTCAGACCCCTTTTTGAGTCTGATTTAAATTGATTACATTTTTACAGCCACCAGCAATTGCACAGGAAATGAGGCCTTTGTAAAATCAGTTCAATAAGTTCTTCTTGGCCCAGCATGATTGGTTTCCTTCTTTGACAGGCAGTGGTAAAAATGGATTAGTATGCTGATGGATTTATTTTTAAATGTCTCACTGTCAGAGTTCTTGGAATCATTTAAATCTTGCTTCCATGATTGAATCAATGTAGTCAAACAGAGGTGCTTTTTTAAAATTTAAATGAAACCCAATCCCTTTCCCTGATGAGATATTGCTACAGTATGTATTCATGTTGATATTTTGCGTACACGTTTAATCGGTGAAACTGGAAGTGTTCATCCTATTGTTTATAATGGGGATAATGGCCCACAACATGGAGTTCAGATCATTGGGGGGAGAGACGCTTTTGATGATGGCACCATGATGCAGGGGGCCATTCAAGTGGAGGAAGCAAAAAGACCATAAGACCATAAGACATAGGAGCGGAAGTAAGGCCATTCGGCCCATCGAGTCCACTCCACCATTCAATCATGGCTGATTTCAACTCCATTTACCCGCTCTCTCTCCATAGCCCTTAATTCCCTGAGAAATCAAGAATTTATCAACTTCTGTCTTAAAGACACTCAACGTCCCGGCCTCCACCGCCCTCTGTTACAATGAATTCCACAGACCCACCACTCTCTGGCTGAAGAAATTTCTCCTCATCTCTGTTCTAAAGTGACTCCCTTTTATTCTAAGGCTGTGCCCCCGGGTCCTAGTCTCCCCTGTTAATGGAAACAACTTCCCTACATCCACCCTATCTAAGCCATTCATTATCTTGTAAGTTTCTATTAGATCTCCCCTCAACCTCCTAAACGCCAATGAATATAATCCCAGGATCCTCAGACGTTCATCGTATGTTAGGCCTACCATTCCTGGGATCATCGATGTGAATCTCCGCTGGACCCGCTCCAGTGCCAGTATGTCCTTCCTGAGGTGTGGGGCCCAAAATTGCTCACAGTATTCTAAATGGGGCCTAACTAATGCTTTATAAAGCTTCAGAAGTACATCCCTGCTTTTATATTCCAAGCCTCTTGAGATGAATGACAACATTGCATTTGCTTTCTTAATTACGGACTCAACCTGCAAGTTTACCTTTAGAGAATCCTAGACTAGGACGCCCAAGTCCCTTTGCACTTCAGCATTATGAATTTTGTCACCGTTTAGAAAATAGTCCACGCCTGTATTCTTTTTTCCAAAGTGCAAGACCTCGCACTTGCCCACGTTAAATTTCATCAGCCATTTCTTGGACCACTCTCCTAAACTGTCTAAATCTTTCTGCAGCCTCCCCACCTCCTCCATACTACCTGCCCCTCCACCTATCTTTGTATCATCGGCAAACTTAGCCAGAATGCCCTCAGTCCCGTCATCTAGATCGTTAATATATGAAGAGAACAGCTGTGGCCCCAACACTGAACCCTGCGGGACACCACTCGTCACCGGTTGCCATTCCGAAAAAGAACCTTTTATCCCAACTCTCTGCCTTCTGCCTGAGAGCCAGTCGTCAATCCATGTTAGTACCTTGCCTCGAATACCATGGGCCCTTATTTTACTCAGCAGTCTCCCGTGAGGAACCTTATCAAAGGCCTTTTGGAAGTCAAGACAGATAACATCCATTGGCTCTCCTTGGTCTAACCTATTTGTTATCTCTTCAAAGAACTCTAACAGGTTTGTCAGGCAAGACCTCCCCTTACTAAATCCATGCTGACTTGTCCTAATCCGACCCTGCACTTCCAAGAATTTAGAAATCTCATCCTTAACAATGGATTCTAGAATCTTGCCAACAACCGAGGTTAGGCTAATTGGCCTATAATTTTCCATCTTTTTCCTTGTTCCCTTCTTGAACAGGGGGTTTACAACAGCGATTTTCCAATCCTCTGGTACTTTCCCTGACTCCAGTGACTTTTGAAACATCATCACCAACGCCTCCACTATTTCTTCAGCTATCTCCTTTAGAACTCTAGGATGTAGCCCATCTGGGCCCGGAGATTTATCAATTTTTAGACCTCTTAATTTCCCTAGCACTTTCTCCTTTGTGACGGCTACCATATTCAACTCTGCCCCCTGACTCTCCGGAATTGTTGGGATATTACTCATGTCTTCTACTGTGAAGACTGACGCAAAGTACTTATTCAGTTCCTCGGCTATTTCCTTGTCTCCCATCACAAAATTACCAGCGTCATTTTGGAGCGGCCCAATGTCTACTTTTGCCTCCCGTTTGTTTTTAATGTATTTAAAGAAACTTTCACTATCATTCCTAATGTTACTGGCTAGCCTACCTTCAAATTTGATCCTCTCTTTCCTTATCTCTCTCTTTGTTATCCTCTGTTTGTTTTTGTAGCCTTCCCAATCTTCTGACTTCCCACTACTCTTTGCCACATTATAGGCTTTCTCTTTTGCTTTGATGCATTCCCTAACTTCCTTTGTCAGCCATGGCTGCCTAATCCCCCCTCTGATAACCTTTCTTTTCTTTGGGATGAACCTCTGTACTGTGTCCTCAATTACTCCCAGAAACCCCTGCCATTGCTGTTCTACTGTCTTTCCCACTAGGCTCTGCTCCCAGTCGATTTTCGTCAGTTCCTCCCTCATGCCCCTGTAGTTACCTTTATTTAACTGTAACACCTTTACATCTGATTCTACCTTCTTTCTTTCAAATTGGAGATTGAATTCAACCATATTATGATCACTGCCTCCCAAGTGTTCCCTTACTTTAAGATCTTTAATCAAGTCTGGCTCATTACATAACACTAAGTCCAGAATGGCCTGTCCCCTCGTGGGCTCCATCGCAAGCTGTTCCAAAAAGCCCTCCTGTAAACATTCAATGAATTCCCTTTCCTTGGGTCCACTGGCAGTATTATTTACCCAGTCTACCTGCATATTAAAGTCCCCCATGATCACTGTGACCTTGCCTTTCTGACATGCACTTTCTATTTCGTGGTGCATCTTGTGCCCCTGGTCCTGACCACTGTTAGGAGGCCTGTACATAACTCCCATTATGGTTTTTTTGCCTTTGTGGTTCCTCAACTCTACCCACACAGACTCCACATCATCCGACCCCATGTCGTTTAGTGCTATTGATTTAATTTCATTCCTAATTAACAAGGCAACCCCGCCCCCTCTGCCCACCTCTCTGTCTTTTCGATAGGTTGTGAATCCCTGGATGTTTAAATGCCAGTCCTGAACCCCCTGCAACCACGTCTCTGTGATGCCTACCACATCATACCTGCCAGTCACAATCTGGGCCACAAGCTCATCTTCCTTGTTCCGTACACTGCGCGCATTTAAATATAGCACCTTTAATTCTCTATTGACCGTCCCTTTTTGTTTTGTTAGTGTGGTGGACCTTGGTTTACTGAGCCTTTCCATACACTGTGTCATATTTTGTGGGATGGGGACTATTGTAACCTCTCCTGAGTTCTGTCTTTTCGTGCTTTTTTGTATTCCTAAGCAGCTACGCTTCCCACTGATTACTTCACCTCTTGGTTCCCTGACTTTCCCTTCCCCCCCCAATCTTTAGCTTAAAGTCCTATTGACCACCCTATTTACTCTTTTCGCCAGAACACTGGTCCCAGCTCGGTTCAGGTGGAGACCATCCCAACGGTATAGGTCCCAAAACTGATGCCAGTGTCCCATGAAAAGGAACCCCTCATTCCCACACCACTCTTTCAGCCACGTGTTAACTTCCCTTATTCTTGCCTCCCTATGCCAATTTGCACGTGGCTCGGGCAGTAATCCGGAGATTATGACCCTTGAAGACCTGTTTTTTAATTTGAATCCTAGCTCTTTATAATCTCTAAACAGGTCCTCTTTCCTAGACTTGCCTATGTTGTTGGTACCGACATGGACCACAACAACTGGATCCTCCCCCTCCCTCTCCAGTATCCTTTCAAGCCGGTCAGAGATGTCCCGCACCCTAGCACCAGGCAGGCAACATACCATGCGGGACTCTTTATCCTGCTCACAAAGGATACCATGTATCCCCCTGATAATAGAATCCCCTACAACTACAACGTGCCTATTTACTCCCTCCCCTTGAATGGCCTGCTGAACCATGGTGCCTTGGTCAGCTGACTCATCCTTCCTGCAACCCTGTTCGCCATCCACACAGGGAGCAAGTGCCTCACACCTGTTGGACAGAGTCAAGGGCTGAGGCTCCTGAGTTCCTGACTGCTGGTTCCCTTTACCTGCCTGACTTGCAGTCACACCCTCCTGTCCCTGGCCACTAGCAGGATTTAAACTACTTACTCTGACAGGTGTGACTGCCTCCTGAAACACAGTGGCCAGGTAAGTCTCCCCCTCCCGGATGTGCCTCAGTGTTTGAAGCTCAGACTCCAGCTCATCAACTCTGAGCCGGAGCTCTTCGAGCAGCCAACACTTAATACAGATGTGGTCGCTGCAGCTCGCAATGGGATCTGCCAGCTCCCACATCAAGCAGCTCAAGCACATCACCTGACCAGCCATCACTAATTAATTAATTTAATTTAAGTTTATGGTGGGGGCAGCTTCAGCTACACCAGCTACACCAAAAAGGAATATCATTGTATTCAGGGACAGTTTAGTTAGGTGGATAGACACTGCATCCAAGAACATGAGTCCAAAAGGCTGTATTGTCTGCTCAGCCAAGGTTAAGAGACCCTCTCTGGCTGGAGAAGACCTTTGAGTGGAAGAACAAGGATTCCCATTGCCATGGTCCATGTGGTTATGAATGGCATGGGTAGGGCTAAGGAATAGGTTCTGTTGAGGATACATGAGCAGCTAGGGATAATATTTTAATGAGCACAAATGTAATAATATCTAGGTTACTACCTGAGCCACAAGCAAATTGGCATAGTATAGGGCAGCATGGTGGTGGAGTGGTTAGCACTGGGACTACTGTACTGAGGACCTGGATTCAAAAAATGTTTTTAATTGGCAATAGATAAATAAGATCAGAGAGTTGAATGCATAGTTCAAAAATTGACATGGGAGAAATGGGTTTCAGTTGAAGGGACACTGGTACCAGTAGTAGGAAATGCGGGGACTATGAAGGAATAGCCTTCACCTCACCCAAATTGGGACTAGTGTACTGGTGAATCATAAAACTAGGGTTGTAGAATGGGCTTTAAGCTAAATAGTAGGATGGGTGTGTGTGGCTAGAGAGTTCACATGTGGCGAGATTTGGAAATTTAAAGGACAAGGTAACAGTGTAAGGTAGCGATGTGAATAATGACAACCAGACTGTGATGGGAAGGAACAGACCCTACAAACATTAGAGTGTTTCAACAAAGAAGGTCAGTGAAGGGAAAAATGGGTTTATAAAAGAATAAAGTAAAAGGCCCTTTACCTGAATGCACACATTCTCTGTAACAAGATGGATAATTAATAACACAAAAGGGAAATAAATGAAAATGATGTGAATCACCATTATGAAAATATGGTTACAAAGTGATCATGGCTGGGATCTGAATATTCAAGGTTCTTTGACATTTTGGAAGAACAGGGAGAAAGGAAAAGGAGGTGGTAACAAAAACTGATCAATACGGTCATGAAAAATGATCTTGATTAGGAGGATCAAAATGTGGAATAAGTTCAGATGGATTTACAAAATGGCAAAGGAAGGAGGTCATTGGTGGGAGTGGTTTGCAGGCCCCCCAACAGTCACTACTGGGTAGGGCAGAGTATAAATCAGGAAGTAATGTGCACTTGTTAGAATGGAACTGCAATAACCATGGGAGATTTTAATCATCTTATAGTTTGGATGCATCAAAATGTATCATGTTCCAATATATCATGAACTTTCAGTCAGTACTTTTAATACTGGACACACACAGGCTATTAAAGTGGCTCCTGCAAATCTTGTGACCTTTGGCATTTTGAGCTTCAGATAGACCAAAGTCTCAAATGAATACCTAACTAATATGGACATTCACAGACATCCAGGGAGTTTACACATCCCTTTGTTTAAGCATGGGTCAACACAAAAGGACAATAGGTGTCCAGCTGACCTGACTTTCTGATTCATCGAACATCGAAACTAATGTGTATCAGATGGATGTGGGTGGATCCTATCAACTTTTCATTGTACTATGATGGTTTCCCTTATCCAAACTAAGCTGTGTGACTCTCACGATGCCAAATGCCAACACAGAATTAAGATACACGCCGCCTTTTTGTTTGGAAAAAGGACTTTTTCACGCCACGTGGGAACCATTTTGTTTTCTGATTTAAAACCAGCAAGAAACTGCTTGCTGACAGAGTTAGACCATAAGACATAGGAGCGGAAGTAAGGCCATTCGGCCCATCGAGTCCACTCCACCATTCAATCATGGCTGATTTCAACTCCATTTACCCGCTCTCTCTCCATAGCCCTTAATTCCCCGAGAAATCAAGAATTTATCAACTTCTGTCTTAAAGACACTCAACGTCCCAGCCTCCACCACCCTCTGTGGCAATGAATTCCACAGACCCACCACTCTCTGGCTGAAGAAATTTCTCCTCATCTCTGTTCTAAAGTCACTCCCTTTTATTCTAAGGTTGTGCCCCGGGTCCTAGTCTCCCCTGCTACTGGAAACAACTTCCCTACGTCCGCCCTATCTAAGCCATTCATTATCTTGTAAGTTTCTATTAGATCTCCCCTCAACCTCCTAAACTCCAATGAATATAATCCCAGGATCCTCAGACGTTCTAATCAGACGTTGCATCAAAGTCTATTGAATTAGATACAAGTCAGTAAGCAACAAAGATAACTGACAGCAATACATTGAAAGTGGGAGAGCCCCACCGAAAAGAAGGACTCCCCAACGAATTCTGTTAAAGTTTACCTGAGAATCAACCTACTGGAAATGTTGACAAGAAACCTCACAACCGGCTGTGAATCCCTCACTTTACAAGACTCTCATTTCAACTTTAAGGAATCAAATTTCATCAAAGAAACTACAGGCCTGCCACAAAAAGAGACTTGGATAATTATAAGCTGTAACAATATATTACCGTCATCTGTATCTAATCTTTGTGTGTAAGTGTAATAATACAATCAGGCAGAGTCAATGTGGTTTTGTGAAAGGGAAATTGTATTTGACAAACTTATTTAGTGTTTTTTGAGGATGTTAGACGCAGGGTGGATAAAGGGGAACTTGTAGATGTGGTGTATTTGAATTTCCAAAAGGCATTAAATAAGATGCCGCATAAAAGTTACGGAACATGACGAGCTGATTGCATTGAATGTAATGTATTAGCGTGGGTAAATGATTGGTTAATTAACAGGAAGAGAGAGTCAGGATCAATGGGTAATATTCAGATTGCCAAACTATAACTTGCGGAGTACCACAGAAATCAGTGTTGGGTCCTCAATTATCTACGATCCATATTAATGACTTGGATGAAGGGGCTGACTGTATTGTAGCCGCATTTACAGGGTATTAGTGAGATAACACCTGGTTTATTGTGTACAGTTCCAGCTTCTGTCATAAGGAGGGATATACTTGTATTGGAAACAGTTCAGAGAAGGTTCATAAGACTGATTAAGGGGTGTCTTATGTGGAAGGTTTGGGTAGATTGGGCCTATACTCAGTAGAGAACGAGAGCTGATCTTATTGAAAGAGACGATCCTGAGGGGCTTGCCCATGTGGATACTAAGAGGATGGATGCTTTCCTTTGTGGGAGAATCTAGAACTAGGGAGCGCAATTTTAGTTAGTTGGCATAGGCAGAAAAGTGGAGTTAAGGCCACAATTGGACCATGCATGATCTTATTTAATGGTAAGGCAGGCTCAATGGGCAAAACGGCACACACCTGTTCTTATAATTTTTCATGATGTATTATCTTTTTCTTTTCAAAATAAGTCCTCCAACAACATCAGTGTAACAGGCAGCAAATCCTAACTCTAACTCATTGAATTGTAGCGCAAATTGTGGGCAGCACAAGGTGAGTACACACTTGGGGCTGGATTCTCCATTTGGGAGCCTATGTTCTCCTACAGGAGCTGAATTGCACCAGTTTTATGATCCCCTTGGGATCATAAAGTGGATGCAATTCAGTGTTCCACACCGTGCAAATGTATGCATGGCGTGGAATACGAGTGATTCTCAGGGAATCCCGCTATCGGGCTGCCATCTAGAGCAGGAGGCCTAGCACCATACTCACACACTCATACACACCCTGCTGCTACTCGGCGCCAATTGTTTTTTTCCCCCGCCCACTCCATCATAGACCCCCCCCCCAACCAAAAATGGTTCCTTGTCTAGAAGCTAGAGAGCAGTCCAGACAGGGGCAGTGGGAAGCATTATAGCTGTATTACTTACCTTGAAGCTACACATGTCCATTCCTCGAAGGAGAGCTGTGCCTGTGTCTGGTTCCCACAGATCTACTATCTGCAAGCCATTCCACGCTTTCCCGCTGTGGCCTGTGATCGACAGCTCACAAAAAACATCTGCAGCTTTGATCTATTCATACCCTTTCATGCGTCACCTGCAGCTTTCATCTATTCACATCCTTCCACACTTCAGTGACCTAAGTGGTGAACCCCCAATGTTTTTAAATATTGACCACATCAAAGAGAGGTAAGTGCAGTGAAATAACACACTTGAGTGCTTGGAACGCACTTAGTGCACTTACATCTCTTTGATACGGACAATGTTTACAAAGGAGCATCGGGCACCGGGCCCACTAAATAAATGCAAACGGGTCATTACGACCCTTTTGCACTTATTACATGCTCCTGCTGGTGTGCGATGTGGAACTCATTCACGCTGCCAGTGGAGGCTTAGAGCATCACGATCGGGTGGTGACCCTGATTTTGCCCCGATGCCAATTCTCCATCCCATTGGGGAAAGCATTCTGGAGAATCCAACCCTCCCTGTTAAAAAGCGATGATTCTAAGTCTATTTCCTCCCATATCTTGGAATAAGTATTGATATAATTCTTCTAAATTTGGTTGGTTAAATTGTGTTTTTTGGGGTCTCAGCAAAGAAAGCTGAATGCCAAGAACACTTGTTATCATCTGAGTTCTTGGTCCAGTATATTTGTCCAGCATTACCTGGGCATATGCTCCATTCATTGTGGTGGGGGAGGGGGGTGGGGAAACAAATGAGGAGAAAAGGAACAGAAGACTGCTGAAAGAAAACATAGGTGTGAGGAATGAAGGAACCTCAGATCTTCGGAAAGAAATAGAGGACAGATGTTTGCATTGACGAGGTAGAAAAATGAACAGGATTTGGCCTGTGGAGTTGAGAGGAAGCAAATGGACATCCACAGGGAATGGGAATGCTAAACTTCATCCATAATTATTGATCTGCGGAAAAGAGAAAACAAACAAGAAGTGTCCAAATAACAAGACCATCCAACATGAGTCACAATATCTGCATGTTAAAGAGCAGGGAGGTAATGATGGAGCTGGAGAAGACACTTGTTAGGCCACAGCTAGAATACTGTGTGCAGTTCGGGTCGCCACACTGCAGGAAGGATGTGATTGCACTCGAAAGGTGCAGAGGAGGTTCGCCAGGATGTTGCCTGAGCTGGAGCTTTTCAGCTATGAAGTGAGGCTGGCTAGGTTGGGATTGTTTTCCTTCGAGCAAAGAAGGCTGAGGGTGGGCTTGATTGAGGTGTACAAAATTATGTGGGACATAGGGTAGATAGGAAGAAACTATTGCTGTTAGCAAAGGGGTGAATAATCAGGAGGCAGAGATTTAAGGTAAGGGGCAGTAGATTCAGATGGGATTTGAGGAAAAACCTCACCCAGAGGGTGGTGGGAATTTGGAACTCATTGCCTGAAAGGATGGTAGAGGCTGGAACCCTCACACTGTTTAATAAACATTTCAATGAGCCTTGAAACACCGTACCATACAAGGCTATGGACCACGTGCTGGAAAATAGGATTAGAATAGATAGGCGCTTGGCGGCTGGTGAAGACACGATGGGCCGAAGGGCTTCTTGCTGTGCTATAAAACTCTATGACTTTGACTCAAGTGTAGAAGTGAAACAAGACCATTTTCATTATCCAAGGTGATGTCAATACTGCAGAAATAGTGAGAATGATATTTATGAACTGCAATCTGTCTCTGATTCCAACATATGGAACTGTTTGTGTATAAGAATGACTTGTATCAATATTTCTTAAGCCACGATGAATGATAACTATTCTTCCAAGTTGTATTTAAGAAACCAACATGAAAGATTTTTCATTCTCTTCCTGCAGCCAAGTTATACCCCACTGCTCCCTGATCAATCAAAAATTGATCCAATTTGCTTCTGAATGCTTTAACTGAGCCAGAATTTACTGAACTCAGTCACTATCAATTCCACAAGGCAATGAGTCTAAACGCTGAGGTTTTGTTGCTTAAACTGATTTAGATTGGGGTTTCTTCTTTAGCTTTTGATTACAGGGTAATTTATAACTCCGAAGGAGATCGTTCAGACCATTGAGTCCAGGCCAGCTTCCCTTGGAGCAATGCAGTCAGTCCCAACCCGCCCGCTCGATTCCCATAATCCTCCAAGTTTATTTCCTTTCCAGCGTCCATCCAGTTTTCCAGTGTCCATCCAGTTTATTTTTGAAATTGTTGATTGTTTCGGCCCCCACCAGTCTAATGGGCAGCGAGTTCTAGATTATTACCATTCGCTCCAGTAAAAATGTTCTTCCTCACATTCCGCCCTGAATCTCGACCAAAATCGTAAATCTGTGTCCACTAGTCCTTGTCACAGCAGGTTATGGGAAATGTTCTTCCTTGTCACTTTTATCTACGCCTGTCATAATCTTGTACACTGCAAATAAATTTTCCCTCAATCTCTTCTGCTCCAAAACACGAGATGGAGTTGACAAGGTTGATCAACTTGAATTGTTTTCGCATTGTTTTTGTTCAAGTTACATGGAGCTTAAAGCTTAAAATCAGTCTCTTCTGTAAAATGAATGGTCCTTATATGTACATTTAGTACAAGCACGGTGTAAAAGTTAGCTTGATCCTTAAATCTGAGATTACTTTTATTTTAAGCTAAAAGCAAGCCCTTGACTTAACAGTTTATTGATTCGGTGTTGGCAATGAAAAACTCCACTTCTGTGCATGTAATGAAACCTCTTCATGTTACAGTTTGTTTTTAAATCCTTAGAACCTGATCAGTCTGGAAATTGCATCGTGTTTGACTTTTTAATGAGTGATATTGAACAATTTTGAAGTATTCCACCTGGATAGGAAACATCCCTGAAGTATCAATCATTTCTTTCATTGACTTTTGGAATATTTCACCCATTGAACATTTTTGTTGAGAAACGCGGCCTGTAAGCTTTGGGCTCCAGTGTGCTATAATTGGGGGATACCCTAAAGATGCTTTGGAGGTCCCAAGTAAGGATTGCACAGTAATTGCCGGAAAAGTTCAAACTGCAGTTGGGCAATTGCCCTGCACTGGGGTCCACCCGAAGTACAACTGTGGTTAGCACTGTTGCTTGACAGCACCAGGGTCCCAGGTTCGATTCCCAGCTTGATTCGGCACGTTCTCCCCGTGTCTGCGTGGGTTTCCTCTGGGTGCTCCGGTTTCCTCCCACAAGTCGCGAAAGATGCGCTGTTAGGTTTATTGGACATTCTGAATTCTCCCTCCGTGTATGGAGGTGCCGGAGAGTGGCGACTAGGGAATTTTCACAGTAACCTCATTGCAGTGTTAATGTAATGCGGGATCCGCGCATGCGCAGTGGCACCGGCGCCAACCTTCGCATGCGCGGTGGCCTCCCTCAATGCGCCGGCCCCGACGCAACATGACGCGGGAGTTCAGGGGACGGCGCAGAAGAAAATAGGTCCGGGGAGCAAGAGGCCGGCCCGCCGATTGGTGGGTCCCGATCGCAGGCCAGGACCCATCGGAGGCCCCTTCCCCACCCCCACAGGTCGCCCCCCGACCCTGCGCGCAGAGTTCCCGCCGTCTGCTACCAGGTGCCGGCGGGACTCTGCCTTTTTAGAGTGGCCGCTCAAACCATAATAGCACTGATGTGTGGTAAAGGATGTGTCTTTTGAAAATAACTGTTTTGTTTCCTAGGTTCTCCCCGGAGCCCTTTGAATAGAACTGCCCTCACTTTAATCACTGTGAGCAGCTGTGTCCTAACTGTGGTATATGGAGGCCACTTGACATGCCCTCTGATGGTGAAGGTGACCCTACATGTCCCTGAGCACTTCATTGCAGATGGTGAGTTGTTCCCTTGTGGGTGTTTACAGAAGACGAAAAGACTTCAAAGCTGATTGTAGTTTCTTGGCTTTCGTTTGATTAATGTGAATTGGTTCTGCATTGCAGTCGTTGGAAGCCCTTGCATACCCGCTGTGGTATACACCATTTTGGTTTTGAACATTGGATAATTTTATTCCAATCCAAATAATGTTTCTTTATATTTGGTGCAGTGGGGAAAGCAAAGAAAAGAGCATAAGAACACAATCGGAGGTTTACGCTGGAATGTGTTTGTGAAAGTTAGTTTTGGTCAGACTTGGTGATCGGGTATCTCGGTTCAGTTCTGACGGGCTTCCCAGCTCAGTTCACACAAAATCAAGGTAGTCTCTATAAGGGATTGCGCAATTTTGAGCACAGATGATGTTCTACACAACTTGAGATTTCACAATCTTTTGTGCTGGTTTTATAAACATCACCAATCCTATCCACAAAACTGGCCCCAGCCCCAGGAATTACCATTGGAAATTTCCAGGAACTGTGGCTCTTTTGAGGGCCTTTTAAGGGGCTCCATAAAGTAAACTGTTTCTTCTGGCACAGTGGTAAGCACCACTGCCTCTCCCGATCTTGATGGTGGGCCTGCTCCTAACTCCTAAATCTCAACGTCCACTTGTTTCCACCACCACCTTCTGCTGCTGGCGTCCCTCATGCTGGGGTCTCACAACCGCTGGATATCTGCACTGTCACTTCCGTTCTGACCCCAACCCCTGAATGGAAAAAACTGCTCCCGGGCCAGGCTAGGGGTGGGAGAAAAGGGCGTGGGTGGGAAGACTTGGCGGTGCTGCAGTCTGGTAGCAGTGGGTCAGGGAGATACTGAAATCCGGGGGTTGGTGGGACCAGCAAATTGGTGCATCTGGTAGGCCAGGCTGCACAACCCAGAGAAATTTGCAAAATGCCTGGTGGATAAACGTTAATTCCAGCGCCAAGGAATAATAATATAATTTAAATATAAGCAAAGGCTATGATTGAGATCATGAAATTTTTTTTAAATTGTTTTCGGCATACGGAAATTTGCAAATGTTCACATTCGCACAAATATCGATTTTATTCTCAAGAATCAATATAGGTCAGATAGAACAAAAGAACAAAGAACAAAGAAATGTACAGCACAGGAACAGGCCCTTCGGCCCTCCAAGCCCGTGCCGACCATGCTGCCCGACTAAACTACAATCTTCTACACTTCCTGGGTCCGTATCCTTCTATTCCCATCCTATTCATATATTTGTCAAGATGCCCCTTAAATGTCCCTATCGTCCCTGCTTCCACTACCTCCTCCGGTAGCGAGTTCTAGGCACCAACTACCCTCTGCGTAAAAAACTTGCCTCGTACATCTACTCTAAACCTTGCCCCTCTCACCTTAAACCTATGCCCCCTAGTAATTGACCCCTCTACCCTGGGGAAAAGCCTCTGACTATCCACTCTGTCTATGCCCCTCATAATTTTGTATACCTCTATCAGGTCTCCCCTCAACCTCCTTCGTTCCAGTGAGAACAAACCGAGTTTATTCAACCGCTCCTCATAGCTAATGCCCTCCATACCAGGCAACATTCTGGATGCTTTTCTACATGCGTGAATCTCCATTGGAATTGCCACTTCCATAATCCTTGCAATTGTCTGCACAAAATAAAATAAAAAATTAGATCATGAACATGCCCCTCAAATGGATTTTTACTGAGGGAACATAGCCAATCGCGAGAAGAGACAGTGCAAAGGTTAGGGGTTGCTGGAGGATGGAGACTGGGGATGACGGTTGGCTGAAAATGGTAAGGTGTATAATGGATCATGATCCATTATCCACAGATCGACCTCAGCATTTTCTGGGGTAGGGCATGTACTTTTTAAATTGGTGAAATGATTCTCATCGGGTCATATAATGGTTTCTGAACTCATCAATAGCCAGAAGCTTCTTCAGATTGTAAAAGAGGATGGATCCTCCTTATACTGAAGATCACTGAATGGGTTACATGGTTCTCAAAATACAGGATCAATATCTGAGATGGAAAGTGACAGATTGAGCCAAATCGAGATGAGTGCCTACGTTCTTGGCAAGGTCATATTCCTAACCAATTGCTGTAATGGGGATATTTAGTTGCAGGAGAATTATTGTGGAAACCAATTGATTTCCAATAGTCCTTCGCATTCTTTGTTATAATGGAAAGTTTTATTCCCATCAGCAGATCTAAGTTAGAAAAGCTCTCATGGACAAAATTCAAATGCATTTGATATTTGATCATCATTGCTAAACTTAACACAAATGGCCGGATGTCCCAGTTTGGCCTGATTAGGCACAGTGATAATTGAGCCAATAGATGGCATATATATTCAACTCCTCATCATAGAGGTCTACAGCACAGAAAAGCCCTTTCAGCCCATCGTGTCTGCGCCAATGGTTGGTCACTTTCATTACTGTTAAAGCATGCATTAAATCCATCTAAAGATTGCTGATTTGAGTTTCTGAATTGGAAACTTGCATTCAAAAAACCTGGTTGGGTTAACAATTCAAGATTTTCATCAATTAATTTACATTTTTTTTCTTGAACCAATGCAATGAGGCAGCTTAATAGAACAGAGGGTGTTTTTATTTTTTTCCCACTAAAAGGTATTCCTTGGTATGTTTGAGTGATAACCTGATACAGGTTTATTAATGTAGCTGAAAATAATTTTATCACCACAAATATTTTAATAATAGTATCAAGTCCGCCACTAGTGAATAATTATTGAAGCTGATTTAAAATCACTAAGAGTTACTTCATAAAAAATCATACTGCAGCATTGGATTTTTTCATTGATACAGACACTTTTCTTTTCGTAAATTAAGTATTTTTGTCTGTGAGACAGTTATTCAAAACTTGTCCACTCGTTCCCGGGCACCTAAGAAAATGCCCACAATTGGATGAGCCTTCATGAGCCAACACAATCCGCCGGATCGCACAATTGCCAACTCTTAGAACCCCATTGCCATTTAATGCTAACTTGAGCATTGAACTGGCAGTGGGGGAGACCACTGTCCGCTCTTGGAAGGAAGTCCCAACCATGAGGGCTGACAGCTCTCCAACCAGACCAGGCACCATGCTGCAGTGGCCAGAAGCGGCACTGCAGCATCCTAAGTCACATGGCCATTGTAAAGCTAAGTCCTGATGGCCCTGAGCCTGTCTGGAGCGTAACTCCTGACCTTCAATCAGCCAGATAGCAGAGTTTGATTGGTGGAGCTCCTATTGTAAATTTCCTGTGTTCACGTGGACCCTTTTACCTATCTCTTAAACTCTGGGTGTCTGTAGGTGATCCACCTAGATCTCCAGCAGCTGTTTGCCTGCTCTCCTGCCACTTGCTGGCTCTCTGGCCATCGTCAGTGGCCGCGATCTGCCCAATTCTTGGCCTTGGCTTCTCAATGCTGTGACTCACCAATCTCAGGTTTCTGCTACTATTCCATTCTCTCTCTCTCTCACACTCGCACTCTCTCTCAGTCCATGAGGCTTATGGCCCTGCCCCTTCTTAAGCCCTTTTCCCAAGGGAAGCCCTCAGAACTGACTGAACCCCCTGCCTGGCATCTTGGGCTGACAACCTCACCTGGCAGGGACATAGTACCATGCAGGGAATATCCCACGGGGAGTGGGGCCCAGCATCTGGTCCTACACTGAAGTCTGAATTTTTGATGCCGAGATCCCACTCACCTCTCCCGCTACAGTAGGAATGGAAGATTGCCTGGGATTTCATGGGACCAATGGCCGTGTTTAGAATTGACCCAAACTGAAAATAGTTGGAGAGGCTTGACTTCTAAAGAAACAAAAGCAAGTCAACATTCTCCTTATTGTGATAATGCAGTTGATTGAATGAGGCCCGAAAACTAACTAAGCTCGGCTGACATACTAACTGGAGAAGTCAATGTCGAATATATATCGGTGTAGATTATCATCCTGCATTGAAATAAATTTAAATCTTTATGACGGAAAACAGCATTTAGATACTTCAGTGTAGACCCCAAATGTCACAGAAGCGAACACTTTAGTCCTCAATGATTTGTGCACTGACTTAATGTGTGGCTTGAAAAAGGGCAATCATTACCTGCGGGGAAAAATAAAAGCACAGTCTGTAAGTCCTTTTATTCTTATCGTAATTTGCCTTTCTCAGGCAAGAGTATTGATCTGCAGAAGAACATGCTTCTGCTTATTTCTCTTTTTAAGGAACGATAGCTATATGTGTTGGCGTGTTCTTTACAAAGGAGAACCAACATTATCCTGATATGTGAACAGCCTCCATTTAACTAACAGCATTTTCAATCAATATCTGTGCATTATTCCCGAGTATTCTTGCAGAAGCTCTTAGCTTCTGGCAAACTGGCATTACGTGACAGCAGGAAATAGTCTCTTTCATTATTCTACTTATTGTTAATGTTGCACCAAATTAGTGCAGCGCATGTATTGGAAAACAGTGCATTTGAATTTTGCTTAGCTCTAAAATAATCCACAGTAAATCCTTACAATACGATAAAGTGGTATCAATAATACTCCTATTTTTGACATAATTCCTAATTAGTTTATACAGCACATTGTATGTACTGAGTTTGTTTTCCAGGGGCTGGTTTAGCACACTGGGCTAAATCGCTGGCTTTTAAAGCAGTCCAAGGCAGGCCAGCAGCATGGTTCGATTCCCGTACCAGCCTCCCCGAACAGGCGCCGGAATGTGGCGACTAGGGGCTTTTCACAGTAACTTCATTTGAAGCCTACTTGTGACAATAAGCGATTTTCATTTTTCATTTTCATAATCCGTTGAAAACCCAATCTATCAGCTATTGGCCAGCCCAAATATCTTCTGTCTGCATCATCATGCATTGTGTGGTAATTATTTCAACACACATGTTCCCGAACATAAGTAAAATAAACTCATGCAAGCTTTATTCTGTTGAAATAACTTTTGGTAATAATGGTGAGTGAAAGTCTGACAGGTTTGTTTGAAGTCGCATGTTATTTTAGTAGAGGTGCTAATTCTTTGAAAGGAAATTGATTTAGGTCTTTGTAGATATAGCAGACAGGGAGATGTTGCATAAATTGAGTGTTCACCGGTTGTCTCATCAACAATCATTTTTTGTATCGTTTGTTTTATCATATTTTGTGAAGAGCAAATTGTTCTTTGAGCATAATGAACGGCAAATGGAGCCCACTGAACTACTCCGCACAAATGAACCATTTTACTGCTTTCAGCCTTAAGTCACCCAGCAGGTGTTGCCAGTAACACATGTCGTTATCTCTGCAGTTTGAGTGCACAGTCTGCATTATGTTAAATTAATACTTGCCAATGAGTTAGAAGCGGCAACTCCTTCGAACAGTTCAGATGACACCCATAATCTGCATCAACTTTATTCCCATGGTTTTCAATGACATCTGAACACCTCATGATTGAAAGGTTCCCGTCCGTTTGGATCCTAAGTGTTCATTATTCTTGACATCACTGTCCATCAAACACTGTTTTTGACAGGTCACGAATTGGTACTTTCATTAAAAGGAACAACAGTGTCAAAACGCATTGAGCAGACGTCTTTAACATTCTGCCATTCTCTGTTGTCCAGGGAGCAGCTTTGTTGTCAGCGAGGGAAGTTTTCTGGATGTTTCTGACTGGTTAAACCCAGCCAAGTTATCACTGTTTTACCAAATCAACTCCACATCTCCATGGACAAGAGATCTTTGTGGACAAAGGACACTGGAGCCATGTGAGCATCTCTGTGATGAAGAAACAGGTAAATTGCATGAGTTCTGACAAAGAGTCTTTGGACTCGAAACGTTAACTCTGTTTCTCTCCTGATAGGTACTGGCTGACTCGCTGATTCTTTCCGGGTCCTCTGTTCATGCTGCAGATTCCAGCTTCGTCAGTTATTTTGCTTATTTAAGCTCTTGAGTCCTGTAGCTATCGGCATCTGTGACTTCAAGCGTGGGATTATCCAATTTGATGCTTATTTAATTATTTCCAATTTTTGGAGCTTACTTTAGCCATCTTTTTGAGCCCACTCGATATTGTTTAATCATGGAATAGAATCATAACATTTACAGTGCAGAAGGAGGCCATTCAACCCATCGAGTCTGCACCGGCCCTTGGAATGAGCACCGTTTTTAAGTCCACGCCTCCACCCTACTCCCGTAACCCAGTATCCCCACCTAACCTTTTTGGACACTGTGGGCAATTTAGCATGGCCCATCCACCTAACATCTTTGGACTGTGGCAGGAAACCGGAGCACCCAGAGGAAACCCACGCAGTCACAGGGAGGACGTGCAGGTTCCGCACAGACAGTGACCCAAGCCAGGAATCAAACCTGAGACCTTGGAGCTGTGAAGCAACTGCACTAACCATTGTGCAACCATGCTGCCCATGTGCTTCCTCTTTTGTTAAATAACATAACATTGGGTGGAAAGGATAACACTGTAGAACCATTTGATTTTAGTCCTCATCAGGCAGTTTTAGTTGCTATCAAGAATAAACGCCTTCTCGATATCCTTGTTGAGATAAGCAGAGCAAGGTTTTGGAAAGTATTTTTATCACAAGTACAGCATGAAAGCAGTAACTACATCAAGCAAACATGTAGTTGGGTTTATTTTCTTTTTTCCCTCATTAATGTCGTCAAAATAAATGCTAATTACAGCCTTAATTTGGTGGGAGGGAGATGGCAGTTTATATTAAAAGCAAAATCTTTAAGGTTTTGACTGAGTGTTAATACAAAAATAATTTTGTAACTCAAGAGATCAATCTTTGTCCTCATGAAGTGAAACCATCTCTCTCTATTTTGTTGTGGGCATCTTATCATCCGTGTAGGCTGGAGAATTCACTTTTTTTAAAGATGTGGATAGCTGGTCTATCGGACAAGCTTAGATGCTTGATACACTTACCAAAGACTCTATTTAATAATAGTGAATGCTCCCACTTGTTTTTTAAAAAATATATTATCGACTCTTAAACTGAGCTTGGTACGTGGCCTAAGCATCTACCCTGTATCATGGAACAACTCTTAACAATTAATGATTTAAAATCATCGGGCAAAATTTTCCTGGCCTATTGTTGTGGGAGGTGAGAGAGCTGGCAAAATGGCATGGGGCGGGCAGTTGGACGTGTGGTGGAGCCTGGCATTATGAAATGAAATGAAAATGAAAATCGCTTATTGTCACAAGTAGGCTTCAAATGAAGTTACTGTGAAAAGCCCCTAGTCGCCACATTTCAGCGCCTGTTCAGGGAGGCTGATACGGGAATTGAACCTGCGCTGCTGGCCTGCCTTCGTCTGCTTTAAAAGTCAGCTATTTAGCCCTGTGCTAAACCAGCCCCTTCCATCATGCCATAATGCCTTGGTGAAAAACTTGATGGCTTGGAGCTTGATGGCTTGGAGGACTGCCGAATAAAACCTGGCAGCCCCTCAGTGGGTTCAGGGGCATGGGGTGTTCTGCTTGATGGGTTCTCCCTGGCCCACCAAGGGGCTGCGCCCAATGATGGATACCGCTGTGGCGACCACACTGCCGGTCCTCCATACTATCCCTGAACCCCTCCAATCGCCGGGACCTAACTGCCAGGCCTCTTCTTCCTGCAACCCTAACTCTCCTGTTCTCAGGGTGGACCACTCTTTGGGTGTCTTAACCCTGGTGTTGAAGCCTTAGCATTGGTTGCACTAGGGTCATGGCACTGCTGAGCTGCCAGGTCTCTAGCAATCGGCCTCTCAGGGTCCCAAGTCCCTCTGTCAGTCAGCCCTGGTGATGAGGTAAGCAGCAATATTCAAAAGTGTAATTGTGGAAACAAGGGGTGAATCATCGAATTGACACTTGGTTCTGTTGCCTGTACTCTTGCTTTTAAGTCCGAAGGTTATGGGTCCAAATGGATTAGAAACTTGAGTATTAAATCTCGGTTAACAGATCAGTGTCCTACTGAGAGAGTGTCATATTGCCAGAAGTATCATACCCTTTTGTGTTTATCATGGCTGAGGTTTACTGATCAGCTGCAAACGATGATCGTCACAACTGATCTCGAAGAGATCTATTGATATCTGTGGTGTGGATTTCATCTTTTCGACATTAATTTAATTCTGGCACCGTGGGGGATCTCGGGTATCCAGAAACAGTGACATCATCAAGATGCAGACTAAGCTGCCAACCATATTGAGGAATTCCCTCAGATAGCAAGCGGGAAGCATAGCAGGTTTTCATTCACGTTTTTTCTAATTGTACAAAAGCAAAGTCAAGATTGGGGCATACACACAGGTTGAAGCTGAAATATTTTTAAAAGTTTAATATTTTTAGAGCATCTGTGACATTTTGATCATGGAATTGAGAAATTTGGTAATGCATAAACATTAAATTAATTTTTCAGTGCCATATAAGTTGTTCTGCAGCAATTGTGACTTTCTATACTGATAAAAAACAGTAATCCCTCATTCACCGAGGCACTGACTCTGCAAGGGTTTCTAAACAGTGTTTTGTAATAATGTACAAAGTGGAACTTCATGTTAATTTAGTGATTTCTAATAGACGTTGATCTTGAAGGAATTCAAGGTGCACCCTATGGACGAGTGCAGAATCAGTGAGTGCCAACGTCTAGGTATCCACATTTAACTGTGCATGTGCAGATGCCTGAAGTTGCCGTCAGTTTCAAAGTGTAATGACCGCAAACGCTGCCCAGTTTGTCTTAGGTACGACTAAAATACAGGCCACTGTTTAAAATAATGCCCAGTCAACCTAATGTTTGGGCAGAGACTATTTGGGGCACGAGTTGAAGGAGATCAGTGGGAGAATTTTTTTACAGGTGTGTCGAATATCTTTCCCTCAATTATCACCATCAAAAAGAATATCTGCTCTGTCAATCTTTTTTGTTTGTTCAAGGGATGTGGGTATCGCTGGCTGGGCCTACATTTATTGCCCATCCCTGAGGGCATTTAAGAGTCAACCACATTAGTGTAGGTCTAGAGTCACATGTAGGCCAGACCAGGTAAGTGTAATGATCTGTATATAGGCAAGCTAGTGAAGAGTTAATTATTACATCTCTGGTGTAATTCAAACACTAGAGGCAGCTGGAGCAGCGTGAAGCTGTCCAGTGCAGTGCTGGCCCCCTGTGCGGCGCAGGATCGCACCACATTTCTCAGTATATAAATCAGACCTTAGGGAATGCTGGGTAGTTAGCAAAGGAGAGAGCCTGAAAACAGCACGAGTAGATTAGATTAGAGAGAGTTAACATGAGGATATTATTAGTGACTACTAAATTCTTGATCACTGCTAGACAGATTCAATGTTACTTTATTATTAACTATAGCTGACTAGTGTGTGTGAACTTCATTTAATTAATCGTTATAAATAAATTAATTTTATTTCCATCTAATGATTGGTGGATTCTTTGTGATCAACTCAACGGACCATTCTGGAATAAAAGACAAAGAACACAACATATTACCATCAAAGGTAATATAACAGTAATATGACAGATTCCTTCCCTAAAGGACATTAGCGAACCACATGGGTATTTACAATAATCGGCAATGGTTTCATCGTCACCTTTAGACTTTTAATTCTAGATTTTTATTCAATTCAAATTTCACCATTTGCCATTGCAGGATTTGA
The DNA here is from genome assembly GCF_047496885.1 of Scyliorhinus torazame. Classification (NCBI taxonomy): domain Eukaryota; kingdom Metazoa; phylum Chordata; class Chondrichthyes; order Carcharhiniformes; family Scyliorhinidae; genus Scyliorhinus; species Scyliorhinus torazame. The sequence continues at coordinate 63,259,817 of NC_092728.1, forward strand.
ACCCGGGTCCCCAGAGCATGATTCTGGGTCTCTGGATTATTAGTCCAACGACAATGCCACTACGCCACTGCCTCCCCTTCACCGACTGCTTGCAGAATCTTCTATGATAACTGGTTTGCTTGCATGACACTCATTTAAATTTGGTCCACGTGTTGTGAACTGCTTTAGTTTCAGCACCTGCCTCAGTCGGTAGAGTTCTCATTCTTTGTCAGAGATTGTGGGTTCAAGTTTCAGTTTAGGACTTCATAAATCAGGGTTGTGCTCTCCAATGATACATAGGGGGCGGGATTCTCCGACCCTGTACCGGTTCGGAGAATCGCCGGGGGGGGGAGGGGGGCATTCATGTGACACGGTTCCGACGCAGGCCCGCTGATTCTCTAGTGACCGGAGAATCGGCGGCATTGGCACCGGTCGGTGGCTGCTCTACGTGCCCCACGCCCCCCCCGGCGATTCTCTGCGCGCGATGGGCTGAGTGCCCGCCGAGTTAGGCCGAGTCCCGTCAGCGCCATTATCGTATAGTCCTACCCGGCGGGACCTCGGTGTTCATGTTGCAGAGGCGGCCTGGTGGGAGGAAGGGGGAATCCGAAACCGGGGGGGCCTTCCACGGTGGACCGGCCCGCTATTGGGGCCTAGCTATTGGCGGGTGGGCTTATCCTGGTGGGGGCCTATGTTCCACTGTGCCGGGCCCCTGTAGCTCTCCGCCATGTTGCATCAGGGCTGGTGTGGAGAAGGCGACCCATGCGCGAACTCACGCGGCCGTAGCGTGCATGCGCGAACTCGCGGGGGCCGTAGCGTGCATGCGTGGACCCGCGGAGCTTGTTCTGATGCCCGTATCAGCAGCTGGAGCGGCATGAAGCTCTCCAGTGCCGTACTGGCCCCCTGCGCGGCGCAGGATTGCTGATCCTAGGGGCCTGTTGATGCCGTCGTAAAACGCTCAGCCGTTTGCAGCGCTGTCAACACTTAGCCCCTGGATCAGAGACTCCCGCCCATGGAGTGCCGCAATGCGTTGGGAATGTGGTGCTATCTTTCAGATACCTTCCCTCCTGAGCTGTCATCATCCATCTGTTCTTGCAGAAAGAGGAGGAGTTAATTATCGAATGCTTCTCATAAAGAGGTGTGCAGATAAATGAGACAGATTCATAAGTCAGCTTCATCAGTAACACTGGCACCTACATATGGGCAGAAATGGAGATGTTAACTGATAAAAACAAGTTCCGCTTGTAATTCTTTAGACAATGAAGAAGTCCATTATCCCATGCAGCAAGACCTGAACATCATTCAGTTATATTACAAGATTGAAATATATATATTACTCTTTTTGTCTATCCGAGTTGGTGAAATATAAACATAGTCTTCCAGTGATGATAAAGTAATTTAATGAGTAATATAAAATAATCTTGTGAGTTCTTTTTACTTAATACTGAACTAGTAAACAAACAAATAATTGTAGATTAAACTATTAAATAAGATAATGCTATATACTGATATCTCTTAACTTCTTCTCACTAGCTGTCTCTCTTCTGTACTCTCTGCACTCCCGACACACTCTCCTCTAGGAAAGAGCGGGGAAACTTTTATATAGGTCCTGATAGCGTGACCATCTAGTGTTCAATTGCCTGTACTTGCTTAACATACTCTGATCATGTATTACTACATACAGTGATCACTACAGTGGCAAGTGACATTTCTTCCACGTAAGTGCCTGACAAGGAAATCTCCAACAAAAGAAGGGCTACCTGGCTCCTCTTTGCATTCAGTGGCTTGAAAAACACCAAATCTCTCACAATTAACATCCTTGGGATCATCACTGACCAGTCCTTCAACTGGAACAGGCACATTTTTTCATAAAATCACTGAAAGGATGTGAGCATTGCTGATAGGGCCAGCATTTATTTCCCACCCTAACTGCCCCCCATTTCAGAGGGCATTTGAGAGTAACCGCATTGCTATGGATTTGGGGGTCACATGTCGGCCAGACCAGGTAAGGATGGCAGACTTTCCTCCCTAAAGGACATTTGTGAATCACAAATAGTGTGGGTACGTGAGCAGACCATAGCTCCCCAAAGCCTGTCCACCATCTATAAAACATACGGCAGCAATGAAAGGAAAGTAATCTGTTTGATTGTCACCCATCCACCACTTAAAAATATACCCCCCCCCACCAACACTACACCGTGGCTGCAGAGAATACTTTCTACAAGATGCATGACAACAACTCGCTCAGATTTAATTCACAGCACCTTCCAAACCCATGACCTCTATCATCTAGAAGGACACAAGTGACAGATGCATATGAAATTGTCAGCTGAAGGCTCCCCTTTCTATCGACTGGGGAATAACCAGTCATTCCTTTATTGACCTTGAACCAATTTCTTGAAGCTCCTTACGCAACAGAACCGTGGGAGCACCTTCGCTTCATGGACTGTAGCTGTTCAAGCAACTGCTCGCTATCACTTTCTCAACTGCATTTGGAGATGGGCAATAAGTGGCTTTGCCATTCACGCCTGCATTACATGACTAATTTAAGCGAATATAATGGAAATACTGCGGACAGGTCAAGAGGTGAAAGTCAAGAATGTGGGCTCCAACATGAAAGCAGTGAGCAAAAGAGCGCGATTCGCCCCAGTTGCTGTGATGTAAAAACAAAATGCTGTTTGTGCCGGGCACAAGGCCATCCACAGTCGGTAAGTGTGTGATTCAATGAGAAGGGTGACTACTGGGTTGCCTTGTATTTGGAGAAGTAGGAAAGGTGAGAAAGCCAGGTATTTGGAGTACTGGGTGGGAGAGTTGAATCAAATTCTGTGGGAAATCTAACATTGCGAAACAGATACACAGAGCATCATTCTAACCCCAAAGTCTAAGGCTTTGGTTGTTGAACTTCTCCCTTCACTGATGTTTTTATGTTGCAGCTACATTCTCATCCACGTCCTTCAAGGTCATCTAGGGAGTCTGCCTTTTAACAATCCTATCAACACAGAAAAAGAGGGCCTGCCTGTGACTATCTCCTGCTCCAATCCCACATGACTAAACCTCCGAGCTCCTGATGGAAACATGTCTCACTTCCGAATTCCAAATCCTGACCAGGATTTCCAGAGGGATAGGTCATTTACATTTTAAGAGGTTCAGTCACACTGGAGGGACCTAGACATAGACAGAGATTCAAATGAGGCTTGACGGCCACATTGTACAGCCCTATCACTGCTGTCATTGAGTAGGTGATGCAATCGGCCTGACGTCCACCCGAGCAAAACTCATCACCGATATTTTATTTTCACTCTAGCCTTGTTTATCAGATGGTAAACAAAGCTGCTAAAATGCCAAATTCAAATTAAGTAATCATGCATAGTCAGCTCCAAAGACCTCTTTAATTAATGTTAAATTGGATTGTGAAGGACAGTGCAGCTTTTTAATTTCTGTTATCTTGCATTGCCTCAATCTATTTCGTTTGAGGTCAGTAAGATTTGATAACCTTTTCCAAGGAAAATGCCATCCCCTTTTGATATTTAACATGAGTCTGCTGGATTGTAAGGATAGGATTTAGAAGAAAAATGTTCAAATTATGCTGTTTCTTCTACTGTCTTTGCATCTTCCTCTAGTTTCTCTCCTCTCTCCCCTCTTCCTCAGTCGAAGCTATATTCTCCTCTCCTGACTCAATTCCCATGAAACCGCTGACCACTCAAACACTCCTTTCTGGTTTCCATTTTATCTGATGGAATTAATAGTTCTCGCTCGCCTTGGTTTTGGCCCCTTCATCTTTAAATATGCCTTCATAATCTTTCATCCATATTCGGAAACACAGAATCAGCTTTCACATGTACACATCGCAATAGCTACCTCCTATGTCATCTCCACTCTCTTAAACCTGCACTGTCCCTAAACCATTAGACTGCCTGCCCGTCCAACATTGAGTACTGGGTGAGCAGAACTTTCCTGTAATTAAGTATTGGGAAGAGAGAAGCCAGAGTCGTTTGTCTGTGTCAGCAACTCTGTTCCCTGTCAACTGACTTAATTACCCTGCTCACTGTTGCACATTGGTTCCCAGTTAAATAAAGCCCCGATTTTAAAATTGTCATGTTTGTAGTATAAGGGTACTTGGCAATGTGGAACCAGGGAAAAGGAATCGACAGGATGATGTAGAGGGATAGGTGACAGGAGGCAGCGTTGTATAGAGAGAGTACGAGAAAAGTCAGCATAAAAATAAAACTAGTAAGGGCTATACCTTGGAGATATGTATATAGTTATATGTTAGCAATTAGCAGTTTATGGTGAACCACACAAGCCTTCAGGTCTCTTAGTTAGATACCAAATAACATGACAATATGGTGACAGTTAATGAATGAACCTAGAACCAAAGAAGTTTGTGAAGGGCCCCAGATTTAGAAAAACTAAAGGCACTGAAAGAACAGCAAGAGATTTGCAATAAAGCTCAATTGCAGGCGTAGAGGCTGAAGGGCAGATGAATGTAGTTGAAGGACATTACTCGAGTAGTGGAGAAGTATTATGAATCCCCATCAATTGCAGAGACGAAGGGCCTAGCAAGGGTGAGCAAAAATTCACTTCAAATTATGAGCAAGCTAGCCTTTAAAAGTCTTCAGGCTAGTAATCGGACAGAGCAGCCCAATTTGATAATCAGCCCAGGTTCAGTGTTGCCGCCATACCACATGGCGACGCAGTACCTTTCAGAAAAAAAGCCCAAGTTTTAAAAACTCAGTCAACGCCGGGAATCACCTTTCAATCACCTCAACATACTCTGAAAATGTTGTAAAGGGCCCAAATCTTTGCTCAAAAGATTTTTCTGCAAGAAATCTGTTCCTTTGACGTTGGGTCCACGTTCGGCATGGGAACCTGCCACATTCTGACAGGCGTGGGACGAAGCATTGAAAAATGGTTACTGCAGCACCATCTTCAGAAGGGAAACATCATTTAAAGCTGTCTGCCCCTGAGCTGAAAAACAACCATGAATAATAAATCAAAACCACCAGACCAATTTGAGCTCATGCGAGGGACAAACCAGATGCAAAACAGGATATCATGGAAAAGAACATTTTTCGAATACAGGTGTGGACCAGAAGTAAGTTGGAAATAAAGTTGAAGTTAATTCTTCTTGTATTTGTTGGTGAAATTGGCAACAAGGTAATTGAAAGACAACATATATATGAACCCTCAACCACCTTTGGTGAGGTACTAAAAGCCTTTTACAGGTGTCTTTTTGCAAAAAGAAACTGAAGTTAGTCCACAGGAAAATATTACTACCAAAGCTCAGTTGGAAGAACTCAGCCAGAGGTACAGCCAAACAAAACAACAGGCAGAAATGGAATGCAAAGAGGTTTCTACCCTTTCAGACTCTTGGGGAACCAAGTTAAACTCCAAAGTTGCGGAGTGCACAGACCTAATAAAAAGGTATAGAACAGCCCAATAAATCACCACAAGGGCAAAGAGACCCCAGAACAATTGAGATGAGACCCAAGCAAAACAAAACATGGTTGAAAACTTTGCCAGCACCATGAAGTGCAAGACTTGAAGACTTTCCTCCGATTGAACTCAACATCATGTTCTGCCCACACTCTGCCTTCCTTATACTCTGTTGTGAAAGCAAAAAAAGTAGCTAATAATAATAATCTTTATTATTGTCACAAGTAGGCTTCCATTAACACTGCAATGAGGTTACTGTGAAAATCCCCTCGTCGCCACACTCCGGCGCCTGTTCGGGTACACACGGAGAATTCAGAATGTCCAATTCACCTAACATGCACGTCTTTCAGGACTTGTGGGAGGAAACCGGAGCACCTGGAAGAAACCCACGCAGGCACTGGGAGAACTTATAGATTCCACACAGACAATGGCCCAAATGGAAATTGAACCTGGGACCATGGCACTGTGAAACAACAGTGCTTACCACTGCGCTACCATGCCGCCCTTAATTGATGAAGTGCGATAGGCTCAGAGTGGCTCCGCTGTTCTCTTCTTTGTTCTCACCCAACCCACAGCCCATTGAAACACACACTGGCTAAATCTGTGGAATTTAAACTTGCCTCGGAAGTCCTCGACGTTTTGTTGATTATTTTCTTCAAAATTGTGAGTAGACAAACAAAATGGAAGCATGCTTCACTGATTTGTAAATGAACTCAAGAAAGCTTGTTTCTCCACTCTCACTTCCGTCTGTTGTTGAGGGGTCCCCCTGGTTTGGGGCCTTTCGATTTCAACGCAACTCCTCATTGGGCCATGCAGGGGAGTCAGGAGTCCAGCCTCTAAGTAACAACTCCAATGTTTCCAGCCTGCCTCCCTTCATTCCCATTGCTGATTAAAGCATAACACCGCAGTACAACATTCTAATCGAACATGCACAACCATTCCCATCTATTTGGGAATGCAGAACATATTAAATATCTTCATTTCAGTGCATGCTGTACCAGGAAACAGTATTTAGAAGATCAACATTTTTTCAAAATATCATGTTACATAATTGTGCGTTGCGAGAGCCGGTCATTTGGTAAAAGTGGGTCGCCATAAGAAAAGTTTGAAACACACCGTATTACTGCATCAAAGATCCTTTATCCTTTTTACTTCATTAATATTTTCTCAATCTCTCAACCACCCTTTTACCTCTGTTTTTTTGTCTGTATGTGTGTGCAGAGTGGGGGTTTGGAAAGGGATATTAATTAGTCATTTTTCTGGCCGTTAATTGTAATACTGCACAGAATACTTGTGTAGTAGTTGTGTAAAAGTTACAAACCCGGTGACCACAGCTTATTGGGCTCAGCCAAGATCCTCAGGTGTTTTAAAATAAAATCTAATTTTACTGTGTTGCAAATGTGGGTCAAGTAGGGCTGGAATTGACCGTGCACTAGCCCAGGGGGTGGTGACATTCCCGAGTCCACTCTATGAATGAACAGGTAGAACGTTCTCTCTGGAAGGAAGAAGATACGAGAATGATATTCCCAGATCATGATGGTTGATAAATCCAACACAAAAGGAGTGCAAAAAGCAAATCAGGAGGCGAGACCCTGGTACCAGAAACCGCCCACAATAAAATGTCGAGAGACATGTTGATAAACATGAGACAAGGTTGTGTAGTGAGAGCCTGAGAGGAGTCGGCATGAAGATAGTAACTCGTTAGGTTTTACCTTGGAGATATGTGTATAGTTGTGTGCGAAGAATAAATAGTCTATGTTAAAATACAGAAGCCTCCAGATCCTTTGGAAGAGACACCAACGTCTTACAAGAAACTTTGTTGTCAGATCTCTCAACAGCATTACACTTTTATTATCTCCAGCCCTGCAACCCCTGAGATCTCTGCACTCTTGACAACTTTGGCCTCTTGAGTATTCTAGAATTTAAGCAGTCCACCATTGGTGACTGTACCTTCCATTGCCAAGGCCCTGTGCTCTGAAATTCCTCCCTAAATCATTTTGCCTCACTACCTTTCTTTTCTCCTTTAAGATGTTTCTCCTTTGAATCAAGCTACTGGCCATCTAGCCAAATACATCCATATGTGGTTCCAAGTCACGTTTTTTTTGGATAACAATGCTGCAAAGTGTTACTTTATAAAAGGCTATATAAGTACAAGTTGTTGTTGATATATTGGTTTGACATTTTCGCAGCTGTTTATGTTGACAGGTCTGTGAACGGTACTGCTGATAGATGTTGAGGTGATTACGGAACAGTGTGCATGGTAAATGGGAACATTCCCTTTTACAAGGGGTTATTTTCTCAGGTAATGTACTTAAATCAATAAAAATGAGCTTTGATTAATAAGTGAAGTCTTGTAAATTGGTCAATTTCATTTTCATGGGTCTCTCAATTATTAGGTTCCACTTCGCCAGTTTATTTCCAGATTGCAGCGAAGTGTCGGCAGGGCTCGAAAAAAGCTATTTACATGAAATCAATGACACTTCTCAATGACTATTGATTCTTCCCACCCCCCCCCCCCGCCCCCCCCCCACACCCCCACCACCTAATCATCATATTTCTCAACGGTAAAGTTTAAGCTACTTTAACTGCTGATTTTCCCTGAGGTATTTTTGTGTGTAGTGTGATGACTAGTTCACATATTTTCGTCTCCTGCCTCAACTCCTGCCCTATTTTTGTATCAATGGCCAAACTAATCATGATACAATTGGATTTGCTCTCCAGGTCATTTAAGTAGATGCAGGCCAATAAGTGGGTGGGATTTTCCATTCAACCCACCATTTTGTGTTTCGTGGCAGTGGCCCACCATTAACCAGAGGTGCTGATTTTCTACTTGGTTCAATTGCTCTGTTTTATTACCTTTGCTCTCGGGTCGCCAGGTATCTTTATGATACCGCCACGAGGTTCAAGTCCGAGTAATGATCAATAATCCAATACACCGATTAGTAAGATTTAAATCAAAGCACATTTATTATACACCGTAATCGCTACTCATGCACAAATTCTACATCTAAGCTACTTCTACAACTAACAGGCCTATACTTAACTTGGAACTTTGAACAAATGGCCTTTCGTTCGGGTTCTGAGTCTGCGGGATTCGAAGTTGGTACGGATTGGTAGCTAGGAGCGCCTATCTCGTAGCGAGCGTTGAGTTAAGACTTACGATTTTGATGATCACTGGAGTCACTACACCGGTCACGGTCAATGTTGGTTCGTTGTTGCTGAGTGACCCGGGCAGGAAGAAGAGAGCGGTAAAGAGAGGTGAAGAGAGCTGAAGAGAGAGCGATTTGAACTTGGGGCTCAACTCTTATAGTCCCCAGGGGCTTCCCGCCTTTCGGGGCGGACCCGATACCTGATCCCAAGTGATTGGACTTTGGCCCAATCGCTTGGTTCGATTTTCTCCAATACTGGAGCGGTTCCCTGATCGATGGGCAGTCCTGAGGTGCTCGTTCACCTCCTTTGTTTTGGCCCCTGCTGGCGCCGAGGAGTCTGGCTTTGCGTTGTGTGTCAAAATGTTACTTATTGTTCCCGGGGATTACTCATCAGTATGCAGATGGCTGTTTACTTTGTTATGCTGATGGTTGCTGTATCGATGTTGTCTAGGTTTTGCAGAGGTAAATACAAAGCAAACCTGCAGCTGCTGGTTTTTGTCTTGTTGGCTGACTCCCATCAGCCTTTGCCGTTCGCCATTTTAAATCGGGAGTTGGCCACTTTAGGTGGCTATAGGTGGTATCTGGTCCCACCATTGTCAATGGGGTTTCCCTTTGAATGCACCATTCGCCGCCTGGAAATCGGGACGCGCCCTCGGCAGAATCGGAAGATCCGACCCGAGCGAACGGCCGGGAAATTCCGCCCGTGGTCTGTGCACAGATTCTTAAGGCACTGCACACTGGAGTACCCCTCCCCACTATCTGATTGCACACCTCCATGTCTTTTGTTTTACCATTGAGAATAAGCTTTGCATTTGATTTGTTAGCCTTGCATCCATTCTGGTTGCTCAAGCAGTATCCTCTGAAGGCTTTTTTCTGATTTCTGATTTCGGCTTTTCACTGTGGCCTTGCACTGGACTGATTGTTTTTTCACCCCACAATTTCATTCAACTTTGTTCACTGACGTTTCCTGAGGGGGGGATGCGAAATTGAAATGATTCGATTTATAAATACCCACTTTCCTATTTTACTGCCGGTTTTGAGGAAGGACATTCTTGCTATTGAGGGTATCCAGCGAATGTTCATCAGACTAATTCTTGGGATGGCAGGACTGACATATGAAGAAAGACTGGATCGACTGGGCTTGTACTCATTGCAATTTAGAAGAATGAGAGGGAATCTCACAGAAACAGATAAAATCCTGAAATGACGGGACAGGCGAGATGCGGGATGAATGTTCCCGATGTTGGGGACGCCCAGAACTAGGGGTCACAGTCTAAGAATAAGGGGTAAGCCATTCAGGACTGAGACGAGGAAGAACTTCTTTCCTCAGAGAGTTGTGAACTTGTGGAATTCTCTACCACAGGAAGCTGTTGGGTCCAGTTTGTTGGATATAAGAAGAACATAAGAACTAGGGCCAGGAGTAGGCCATCTGGCTCCTCGAGCCTGCTCCGCCATTCAATGAGATCATGGTTGATCTTTTGTGGACTCAGCTCCACTTTACGGCCCGAACACCATAACCCTTAATCCCTTTATCCTTCAAAAAACTATCTATCTCTATCTTAAAAACATTTAATGAAGGAGCCTCAACTGCTTCACTGGGCAAGGAATTCCATAGATTCACAACCCTTTGGGTGAAGAGGTTTCTCCTAAACTCAGTCCTTAATCTACTTCCCCTTATTTTGAGGCTATGCCCCCTAGTTCTGCTTTCACCCGCCAGTGGAAACAACCTGCCCGCATCTATCCTATCTATTCCCTTTATAATTTTATATGTTTCTATAAGATCCCCCTCATCCTTCTAAATTCCAACGAGTACAGTCCCAGTCTACTCAACCTCTCCTCGTAATCCAACCCCTTCAGCTCTGGGATTAACCTAGTGAATCTCCTCTGCACACCCTCTTGTGCCAGTATGTCCTTTCTCAGGTAAGGAGATCAAAACTGAACACAATACCCCAAGTGTGGCCTCACTAACACCTTATACAATTGCAGCATAACCTACCTAGTCTTAAACTCCATCCCTCTAGCAATGAAGAACAAAATTCCATTCACCTTCTTAATCATCTGTTGCACCTGTAAACCAACTTTTTGCAACTCATGCACTGGCACACCCAGGTCTCTCTGCACAGCAGCATGTTTTAATATTTTATCATTTAAATAATAATCCCTTTTGCTGTTATTCCTACCAAAACGGATAACCTCACATTTGTCAACATTGTATTCCATCTGCCAGACCCTAGCCCATTCACATAACCTATCCAAATCCCTCTGTAGACTTCCGGTATCCTCTGCACTTTTTGCTTTACCACTCATCTTAGTGTCGTCTGCAGACTTGGACACATTGCCCTTGGTCCCCCAACTCCAAATCATCTATATAAATTGTGAACAATTGTGGGCCCAACACTGATCCCTGAGGTACACCACTAGCTACTGATTACTAACCAGAGAAACACCCATTAATCCCCATTCTTTGCTTTATATTAATTAACCAATCCTCTATCCATGCTGCGACTTTACCCTTAATGCCATGCATCTTTATCTTATGCAGCAACCTTTTGTGTGGCACCTTGTCAAAGGCTTTCTGGAAATCCAGATATACCACATCCATTGGCTACCCGTTATCTACCGCACTGGTAATGTCCTCAAAAAATTCCACTAAATTAGTTAGGCACGACATGCCCTTTATGAACCCATGCTTCGTCTGCCCAATAGGACAATTTCCATCCAGATGCCTCGCTATTTCTTCCTTGATGATAGATTCCAGCATATTCCCGACTACCGAAGTTAAGCTAACTGGCCTATAATTACCCGCTTTCTGCTTACCTCCTTTTTTAAACAGTGGTGTCACATTTGCTAATTTCCATCCGCTAGGACTACCCCAGAGTCTAGTGAATTTTGGTAAATTATTATTAGTGCATTTGCAATTTCCCTAGCCATCTCTTTTAGCACTCTGGGATGCATTCCATCAGGTCCAGGAGACCTGTCTACCTTTAGCCCCATTAGCTTGCCCATCACTACCTCCTTAGTGATAACAATCATCTCAAGGTCCTCACCTGTCATTGCCTCATTCCCATCAGTCACTGGCATGTTATTTGTGTGTGCACTGTGAAGACCGACCCAAAAAACCTGTTCAGTTCCTCAGCCATTTCCTCATCTCCCATTATTAAATCTCCCTTCTCATCCTCTAAAGGACCAATATTTACCTTAGCCACTCTTTTCTGTTTTATATATTTGTAGAAACTTTTACTATCTGTTTTTATATTCTGAGCGAGTTTACTCTCATAATCTATCTTTCTCTTCTTTATAGCTTTTTTAGAAGCTTTCTGTTGCCCCCTCAAGATTTTCCAGTCCTATAGTCTCCCACTAACCTTTGCCACTTTGTATGCTTTTTCCTTCAATTTGATACTCTCCCTTAGTCCCTTAGATATCCACGTTCGCTTTTCCCTCTTTCTACCGTCCTTCCTTTTTGTTGGTATAAACCTTTGCTGAGCACTGTGAAAAATTGCTTGGCAGGTTCTCCACTGTTCCTCAACTGTTTCACCATAAAGTCTTTGCTCCCAGTCTACCTTAGCTAGTTCTTCTCTCATCCCATTGTAATCCCCTTTGTTTAAGCACAAAACACTAGTGCTTGATTTTACCTTCTCACCCTCCATCTGTATTTTAAATTCCACCATATTGTGATTGCTCCTTCCGAGAGGATCCCTAACTATGAGATCATTAATCAATCCTGTCGCATTACACAAGACCCGCCCTAGGACTCCATCCCTTCAGCCACATATTCATCCTATATATCCTGTCATTTCTTCTCTGACTAGCACGTGGCACCGGTAGTAATCCTGAGATCACTACCTTTGAGGTCCAATTTCTTAACTTCCTTCCTAGCTCCCTGTATTCTTCTTTTCGGACCTCATCCATAGATTCAAGTGGGAGCTGGATGTGGCTCTTGCGGCTAAAGGAATCAAGGGGTATGGAGAGAAAGCGGGAGTGGGATAGTGAATTGACATGATCAGCCATGATCATATTGAATGGTGTTGCAGGCTCAAAGGGCCGAATGGCCTATTTCTGCACTTATTTTCTATGTTTCTCATTTCCCTCAAACCAGACTCTACCTGAGTCAGTAAATAGCACGATGTTTCAAATGTTTCCCAAATCTCCAGATGCAGGGGCACAATTTCCTGTGGTTGATCTGTTTGATTAACAGTGTGAACAGGTTGGCCTCCCACCTGTCTTTGTTTACGCCCTGACCCTAGCTCATTGCTTAGAGTTGTGACAGTTTAATACTTCCAGAGGACATTGCAGCTATTAACCACACTGTCGTGGAAACAGTAGTTAGAAGAAACAGCTATGTTCCCATTGTATTGTTTGTTTTAATAATACAGACACTTGCTCGGTGATTCATTGCATTGTCAAAATATGTCCTTTTAAATTTTGCAGAATGGTGCCAAGGCCCGCCATTGTGTGATAAGGTTGCAAATAAAGGGAAATAATTATATGATCCATATTTGTGTTGTCATGAATCTGCCTGGAGACAGCATAGAAAGTGTTATAAGAGCGATTTGGAGGAAAATATAGCTGGTCTGATTCGTAAGTTTGCGGACGGCACCAAGGTTGGTGGAGTGGCAGATTGTGTTGAGGATTATGTAGGACATATGTTGGAGACTTGGGCAGAGAAAGGAAAATGGAGTTTGTCCCAGACAAATGTGAAGTAATGCATTTTGGTAGGTCCAACATAGAGGGTAAATATAAAGTAAATGGCAGAATTCTCAGGGATATAGAAAGTCAGAGAGATCTTTGAAAGTCAGATCTTTGAAAGTGGCAACACAAGTTGACAAGGTAATCAAGAAAGCATATGGAATGCTTGCCTTCATTGGACGGGGTATCGAGTAAAAAAAACTGACAAGTTGTGCTATAGTTGTATAGAACCTGGGTAAGGCAGCACTTGGAATATTGCGCACAATTCTGGTCGCCAAACGACTAAGAGGAGGTTTACCAGGATGTTTTCCTGGTCTGGAGGGTGTTAGCTATGCAGAGAGGCTGAATTGACTCGGACCATTTTCATTAGAACAAAGAAGGTTGAGGGAAGACCTGATGGAGGTCTACAAGATCATGAGGGACATGGACAGAATGGATGGGCAGTCACTCTTTCCCAAGGTGGAGTTGTCTGTCACAGGGGGCATAGGATTAAGGTCCATGGGGCAAAGTTCAGACGAGATGTGCGAAGCAGGTTTTCTACAGAGAAGGTGGTGAGTTCCTGGAACACGTGGCCAGGGGAGGGTGTGGAAGCAGATACGTTCGTGACTTTCAATAGGAATCTGGACACATACATGGATAGGATGGGTATAGAGGGATACGGCACAAGGAAGTGCTGAGGGTTTTCGCCAAGGGTGGTATCATGACCGGTACAGGCTTTGAGGGCTGAAGGGCCTGTTCCTGTGCTGTATTCTTTGTTCTAAGGCATAATGACCACCGACCAGTGGCCCTGACTTCAGTCGTAATGAAGTGCTTCGAGAGGTTGGTCATGAAGCGCATCACCTCCATACTCCCAGAACGCCTTGATCCACTGCAATTCGCATACCGCTGCAACCGGTCCACATCAGACACCATGTCCCTGGCCCTACACTCATCCCTAGAGCATCTTGAAAATAAGAACTCCTACATTAGACTCCTATTTATTGACTACAGCTCCGCCTTCAACACCATAATCCCAGCCAAGCTCATATCAAAGCTCCAAAACCTAGGACGTGGCTCCCCACTCTGCAACTGGATCCTCGATTTTCTGACCAACTGACCACAATCAGTAAGAATGAACAACAACACCACCTCCACAATAGTCCTCAACACCGGCGCCCCGCAAGGCTGCGTACTTAGCCCCCTACTCTACTCCCTGTACACACACGACTGCGTGGCAAAACTTGGTTCCAACTCCATCTACAAGTTTGCTGACGATACGACCATAGTGGGCCGGATCTCGAATAACGATGAGTCCGAATACAGGAGGGAGATAGCGAACCTAGTGGAGTGGTGTAGCGACAACAATCTCTCCCTCAATGCCAGCAAAACTAAAGAGCTGGTAATTGACTTCAGGAAGCAAAGTACTGTACACACTCCTGTCAGCATCAACGGGGCCGAGGTGGAGATGGTTAGCAGTTTCAAATTCCTAGGGGTGCACATCTCCAAAAACCTGTCCTGGTCCACCCACGTCAACGCTACCACCAAGAAAGCACAACAGCGCCTTTACTTCCTCAGGAAACTAAGGAAATTCGGCATGTCCACATTGACTCTTACCAACTTTTACAGATGCACCATAGAAAGCATCCTATCAGGCTGCACCACAGCCTGGTATGGCAACTGCTCGGCCCAGGACCGCAAGAAACTTCAAAGAGTCATAAACACCGCCATTCCTTCACACAAACCTGTCTCTCATCCATTGACTCCATCTACACCTCCCGCTGCCTGGGGAAAGCGGGCAGTATAATCAAAGATCCCTCCTACCCGGCTTACTCACTCTTCCAACTACTTCCATCGGGCAGGAGATACAGAAGTCTGAGAACACGCACGAACAGACTCAAAAACAGCTTCTTCCCCACTGTCACCAGACTCCTAAATGACCCTCTTATGGACTGACTTCATTAACACTACACCCTGTATGCTTCATCCGATGCCAGTGCTTATGTAGTTACATTGTATATGTTGTGTTGCCCTATTATGTATTTTCTTTTATTC
Source organism: Scyliorhinus torazame (assembly GCF_047496885.1). Classification (NCBI taxonomy): domain Eukaryota; kingdom Metazoa; phylum Chordata; class Chondrichthyes; order Carcharhiniformes; family Scyliorhinidae; genus Scyliorhinus; species Scyliorhinus torazame. The sequence continues at coordinate 63,275,095 of NC_092728.1, forward strand.
CCTTTTCTTCTCATGTACTTAATGATCTGTTGAGCTGCTCGCAGAAAAATACTTTTCACTGTACCTCGGTACACGTGACAATAAACAAATCCAATCCAATCCAACAACAAGGATATAATTGACCAATCCCTAAGAAAGGGGGGGGGGGGGCGCAGTTACCTTCCAGCATCTCAGAAAGCGGACAGGCCAGTTTCCAGTCATCAAGCCTGAAGGCCAGGTTTACAGCAAACCAGCTTCTAAATCTTAGAGCCATGGCCAGTGCAGAAACCTTTGCAACAGCAGTTTTACAATATCTCCGCTGGACCAGGCAAAAGACGGTTCTCAGATTTGAGCAGCATCCCTGTATTGTGTGGTGACTATAGCTGGTTATTCATCTTGGCCCAAGTGTCATCCAAAGAAAGGTAGATATGACAAAGGGTCATCCAGAATCGAAATGTTAGCTCCCTTCTCTCTCCACAGATGCTGTCAGACCTGCTGAGATTGTCTAGTATTTTCTGTTTTAGTGTCAGATTCCAGCATACACAGCAATTTGCTTTTATCTTCATGTTTAATTCACTGCCGCTTCTCTTCCAGGAATGTTGGGTCATCTGTTCCCTGCTCCTAATTGTCCTTTGACACACTGCTTACCTTTGTTCTGCTATTAACACATTCTAATCTCTTTATGGGCCACCTTTCTTAGCCTTGATCAAGCCCATTTACATTCCTTTTGCTTTCTGTCCACAACATCTATGTCAATCTCCACCTATCACTGGCCCTCTATCCAGCCCCACTGCTTTACGCGCCCCCCCCCCCCCCCCCCCCCCCCCCCACAACAGCATAAATCTGATCTGATTTCCAGTTCTCTCTAGCTTTAACAGAGTCATTCAGACTCAAAACATGAGTTCCCTTCTTTCGCCACAGATGCTGTCAGACCTGCTGAGATTGTCCAGTAGTTTCTGTTTTTGTTTCAGTTTCCAGCATCCGCAGTATTGGATGTTGCTCAACAAAATTTAGGAAGCCTTCCAGAGTTCAGCTATCGTGGATATATTGTGTAATAAGGGTACATTCTGCATAAACTGTGTGTATAGTAATTCATCCATCTTAATTACATGAGAGTAGAGTCATCCTTTTTCTGTGTAATTGTCTTGTCTTTACTTTAATAGTCTTTAATCATTATTACACAACAACTGGGTTATTTATGGGTTACCCCATCTCTAGATCTGTAAAGATTTAATCACCTGCTCATGCTCGCATTCCAAGCTTTGTCTGGCATCTTTGAATCTGGCTATATATATGTTTCTGGAACATACCTCTTCATTCACCTGAGGAAGGAGCAGCGCTCTGTAAGCTAGTGACATCGAAACAAACCTGTTGGACTTTAACCTGGTGTTGTAAGACTTCTTACTAGGTTATTTATTCTCACTGGGGTTTCACTTGTCTCCTCAGACCATAACAATATATACACTCCCATGAACTGGTGTCCCAAGTTAGGATGCCCTCGCAAATAATAACAGCGTGCTTCGTGACAGTGTACTGTTGCAATACACCTGCACTTGTGAAGATTGGCATTATCAAGTGACAGTTTTTGACATGCAGATAAAGGGATGAACACCTGACATAACCAGATGCTACTCCAAATCCTGCTTCCACCAACTCAGAAAATTGCCAGTGTTGTGCTTCAGGTTCTCAAGAATTTAGGGTTGCTAACATTTGCTCGATTTCTGTTATCCAATCTGGCGGTAATATCTTGAAAATCTCCATCAAACTTGTCGAGCATAATCTCTGCTTAATGAATTCTCATTGACTTTTCTTTTTCAAGCTGGCAAATGTTTCATTTTTCCCCGTTTTATATTTAAACAATTTCAACTATACCTATATAACTAAGGTGAAAGTAATGGTATCTCGAAATATCTCCCCTTTAAATTGTTGCCCTGTATTCCTTGGAGGCCTCTCTGGTATCCCTCACACCTGCCCTATTATACTTCAAATCTAAATTCTTTTAAAAATCCTTTCCTGCTTTGCACATTCTCCACGTGTCTGCGTGGGTTTCGCCCCCACTTCCCAAAGATGTGCAGGTTAGGTGGATTGGCCATGATACATTGCCCCTTAATTGGAAAACAAAATAATTGGGTACTCTAAATTTTCTTTTTTTCAATTCTTTCCTGCAGTCATCATCTCTGTCTTCCCAGTAAATTTAATGAACTGTTTCTTTTGTTCAATTACATTTTAAATATGTCGAATAAATATTTATTAATTACTGACCCTTACTACTGAATACCTTGACATGACCACAAATACTCTGTGCGATAAAGTGTTTTTTTTTTTTGCATTGCTGTGGCCAAAAAGTATATGGCGGATCATGGAGCTCTGGGAATCTATGAATATTTTAAACTTTTTGCATCATTATCTTGGTGGTGGGGTATATTTATGCAAGGCTTTCCCCCAGGTGATTTACTAGGGTGTAATATTTTAAAGGTAGGTTAGGTATAGTCTGAAGAAGCTGGGTGATGAGCCAGACTTCACTCTCCTTTTTAGTTTTGGCCTTATTTAATGAAGAGATTGTGTTTGTATTAATGAGTAAGTAGCAAATAAGCCAGCCTCTGACATGGTATCGTTTAATTCATCTGTCAACATTAACTTAATCAATTCACAGGACTTCATGAAATTCGCCTCAGTGGGCAGTATTTTGTCAAAGATTTAGCAGATCTTCGAACAAGAGGTTAGGATTTATTCTATTCTGCATAATGAAGTTGGAAATCCATTTATAGAAAGTGGATTTATGTTTTCATTACACATACCATTTCAATGTACACAGAAGCAAGCTTCCCTTAAGACTAGTCCTTGCCTGGACAAAAACACATGTTTTTGACTATGTTATTGCCATTAGATTTTGCAGATTTAGAAATCAGATTTTTCATTTGCTGCCAGTCTGTATCTCACAGCTGTAGCTCTGAAAACCTCTTGACGTTAAATTTTCCGAGGCATTAAATTGTTTCTGGAGACTGGTTCTGAGGCGAGTAGAACATTCTCTTGCAGAAATTTTAATCTCCAGGTGAGGTGTATTTACATTTTGTCCCGAAACTTCGCGTTCATTAACTTCAGCACACCTGGTTCGTCCAAAGCCAAAGCATAACATGAATATCACGTGAATGGTCCCTGGCATGATTGAGTTAATAATAAGAATCTTTATTATTGTCACAAGTAGCGTTACATTAACACTGCAATGAAGTTACTGTGAAAATCCCCTAGTTGCCACAGTCTGTTCGCGTACACTGAGGAAGAATTCAGAATGTCCAATTCACCTAACAGCACATCTTTCAGGACTTGTGGGAGGAAACCGGAGCACCCAGAGGAAACCCACGCAGACATGGGGAGAATGTGCAGACTTCGCACAGACAGTGACCCAAGCTGGGAATCGAACCTGGGACCCTGGCGCTGTGAAGCAACAGTGCTAACCTAGTCTCAAGCAGAGTGTGGTTTTCAGTTTGCAAAAACTGTGTTGTTTCCTCACCAATGCAACCAGGGAAGTTTTTACTTCTTATTCGCTGGCTGCATGTTTGCACCTGCAGGGATGTCAGGCAAGATTGAGCCAGGTTTTACGCAGGCATATAATGTCACGGGCTCTCATCTGCCATACAAGTATGAGTGTCTTCAAGAGTATAGTGAGAAAAGAGAACTCAGGAAAGAGAGACAACTGTAATCATTATCAACCTGTCCGAGGGGTGACCAATTACTGCACAAGATATCATTATTTTTCCCATTTCGGACGCAGACTTTTTGTCTTTTCATTAATGTCACTGTTTTAGCTGATGGATGATGAAGCACTTGGAAGATTTTCTTTCTTTCACCAATCTGTTTGACTTCTGCCTGCGGAATGAAACATATTATTGTAACACAAGAAACAAAGGAACGGGTTTACGCCATTCAGCCCGTCGAGCCTGTTCTGCAATTCTATACGACCATTGCTGATCACACATTTCAATGTCTTTTACCCACACTATCCCCTTAACCCTTTTATGTCATTGTTAATCTGTAATCTATCAATCTCTGCTTTAAATGTACTCAATGAGTGAGCTTCCACTGCCCTCTGAGGTAGTGAATTTCAAAGATTCACAACACTAAAGAAATGTCTCCTCACCTCGGTGCCAAATGGCTTCCCCGTATTTCAAAATTGTGTCCCCTGGTTCTAGGCTCCCCAAAGAGAAGATGAAAGTCTTCCAGTGCCGATATCCACCCTTTCCTTGCTGCATGAGCACATACTCTAAACAGTCCACACAAGAGTTAAAGCACACAGACTTCAGTACCTGAGTGACATTATTTGTTACTGCATGCATGAAGGATGGCAACTGCTTTTAATTGATGAGAGTGAGAGAGTAATAACTCAAGGTGACTGCAAGCATAAGTGAGTAGGTTTTTTTTCCCTTTTATATGTGGGAATTAAGACTGCTATTCATTCATCACAGCTGTATTGTGTTATTTATCTTCTTTTATTGAGAAGAGAATTCTGTGCCATATTTAACTTTCCAATGCATTTCAATGATGCTATTTATTTTCCGACTGTCATGATGTGTGATTGAATTGTGCATGCAGTATGATTTGAATGAGGAATTGCAAAAGCATTAGCATGTGTGGCCCAGTGAAATAAAGTGGCTCTGTTTGCAAGAGCTGTGAAACACGAGCTGCATTTTCTCTTTATTCAAACTTTTATTGTTCCTTTTTCTCTTTTTTAACTCTTCTTCCCCTTTGCGCCACCGTCTTTGTCTTCTACTTTCAGCTTATCTCCTGTAAATCATGATATTTGTTCAATTGTAAGAATACAAATCAGCCATTCTTTCCATGCAGGACGCCAGCGACTGCAGTAGCTTTTTAACAATAGGGTACAAGAATATTGCACAAACTACAGGCGATCGCACCACCAGCATGGAATGACATGCTAACTGTCAGGCAGAATTTATATGAATCGGAGTGCTGCTGTAAATGTAGTTTTTAAATTGCTCTTTTACGAACAAGCAAGCACATGTTCCTGTGACTTTGCATTGAAGCTGGCATTTTTGCAATGTGACTGGGTGGGATACCGAAAGATAATCACGGTAGCTCCGACTTTCACTCCTTGCTTGAATTGTCTTTTGGCTGCCATGGCAACATAACCAACACAAAATCTAAAGTTGTTTCTCTGGGATGAAAAACTACATGTGCATAAAACATATTTCAAGAATCCAATATTAGTACAGTGGGTGAACCTGGCCAACTTTGAGTCATTGTTTATCTCTGTGGCAGTGAGGAAAGAGCTCTCATCGTTCCTATCTGGAATAAAATTGTAAATATTTTTGTATCTATCTAATATACAACATGTAGATCAATCTTTCTGCGGGATTCTCTGTCGGCGGGATCCTCCGCTTCACCGGCAGCTTACCCATGCCCGTGGGGATGGCCACAATGGGAAAAACCATTGGCCGGCTGCAGGAATTGAGAATCCCGCCGCTGGCGGGGGGCGCGCCCCACCGGAAAACGGGGCTGGTGGGAAGGAGAATCCCATTATATTTATATGATTTATTTATATCACACAAGCAAGAGATTAAATATCCCAACATTTCTGCATGTGTGCATATTTATATATTCTCTGATTTGATTCAGGCTTCACTTGACAGATTTTCAATAAAAAGAAAGAGATAGGGACATTGTGATGTACGGACAAAATTATTTCTTCTTATTTTTGGAGTGGGGGTATTGAAGCAATATCCCTTCTGCCTGTTTGGATGGACGTAAAATACCACATGCACTTTTTTAAAGGACAGGGTGTTATCCAGTGTCCGGGTGAATATTTAGCCGGTCAAAGCGTCACCAAAACAGATCAACATGTGCCTTTCAATTCGGTGCAAGTTTCGGAACCCTTTTATGTGGAAAGTGAGCGCTGCATTTGCCCACTGGATAGCTATGACAATGAAGTTGGCGGATTGTAATAAAATTCCAACCGATTTGGGTGCAGCACGGTAGCACAAGTGGAAAGCACTGTGGCTTCACAGCGCGAGGGTCCCCAGGTTTGATTCCCCACTGGGTCACTGTCTGTGTGGAACCTGCACGTTCTCCCTGTGTCTGCGTGGGTTTCCTCCAGGTACTCCGGTTTCCTCCCACAGTCCAACGACGTGCAGGTTAGGTGGATTGGCCATGATAAATTGCCCTTCGTGACGAAAAAGGTTAGATGAGGTTATTGGGTTACGGGAATAGGGTGGAAGTGAGGGCTTCAGAGGTCGGTGCAGACTGGATGGGCCAAATGGTCTCTTTCTGCACTGTATGTTCTATGATTCACGAGGTAACAAAACCTCTCGCCTTAATCGGGCGTGTCCCATACTTGACTTGTGGCCCACACGGACACTTAACTGTTCTCTGAAAGGAGATTACAAGCCAGCCAGTTAAGGGCAAGTGAGGATGGTCAATAAATGCCAGCCTAGCCAGGGATGCCGATACCCTGAGAATTTAAAAAAAAATCTTCATTCTTGCTTTTTCTGACTTATAGGAAATTCTTTTGGGATAAGGATGCAGTGATATACTTACGCATTTGTTAAAATGATCATAAATGATTCAAAGTTACACAGAAAACATACAAGATAAATCTTTGCTTTCATGGAACAATTGTCAATGAGCAAACTGAGCTGCAGAATTCACCACTCTCTCTCTCTTAGCAGGCAAATTCGATGCCTGGCACTGGAAGATTAGGGGCGGGATTCTCCACTCCCACGCCGAAGTGGCCGCGCCGTCGTGAAAGCCGTCGAGGTTCACGACGGCGCGGAATGGCCCCGGTCCCGACCGATTCAGGCCCTGACAATGGGCCAGGATCAGGGCCGCGTCATCTACATGCGCCAGGCCTTGTCGCCCGCGTAAAAGCAGCGCCGCTTAACGGGCGTCATCCGCGCATGCGCGGGTTGGACGGCGCCAACCCGCGCATGCATGGTTGCCGTCCTCTCTACGTCCGCCCCGCAAGAAGATTGGGGACGGATCTTGCGGGGCCGCGGAAGGAAGGAGGTCCTCCTTCAGAGAGGGCGGCCCGACGATCGGTGGGCACCGATTGCGGGCCACCCCACATTCCAGGTGATGCCCGGTGCAGGATCCCCGTTCGCCCCCCCCCACAGGCCGCCCCCCCCCAGCATTCACGCACCGGCACGATTGCAGCGACCAGGTGTGGACGGCACCGGGGGGAACCCGCCGTTTTGGCCTGGCCGCTCGGCCCATCTGGGCCTGAGAATAGCAGAGGTGCCGGAGAATCGCCATTTTCGGTGTCTCCGGCCTGCGGCCCGCGAAACCCGACCGGGCCGTTCCCGCCGCTTGGGAAAATCGCGGGAGGGCGTTGGACTGGCGTCCCCGGAAATTTTGACTGCCCAGGCGATTCTCCCAACCGGCGTGGGAGTGGAGAATCGCGCCCTAGGTGTGAGGCTTAGGGGGAATTAATCACAACATTGCATCTGTGACTGGATCTCAACAAAATATGATTTCTTAGTCAAACTCAGGCTTCATAGTCAAACTGATGAAGCAAATTTGATACTTAGGCAGGCCTTTTGATTTTGAAATCACTTGTGGCAGCATTTTTTTGATTCCAAATTGTTATTTTGGACTGGACAATCTTCAACGTCTTCCAGCACCATCCTCCTTGTCATGGTTATAGAATAAAAACTAAGTCTGGTTAGGTCCATGCTCAAGTTGTCCGTCAACGCATTGCAGAGATGATGAGTAAGGTTACATGAAGACACCATAGCCATCAAGTGTGACACAATGTATACTGCCTCAGAAACCAAGCCATTGAACTTATTCACCATGTTACCAACAGTACAACAATAATTGCCATTGGGTTAATTTTTAATTGCTCCTTCTAGCGAGCTAATGACAAACTGGATGATTTAAATCCGTTTCCAGACTTATTTTCTCGCTTAGCCATCTCCTTCTCAAAGGGCCCACTGTTGGATGCCCTTGCTGTGAGAAAATAATAATTACTTCATGCCTGTTTTGCTGCCTGTGGTTTTATGCCTCTCCTTTGTGAACTTCAAAGCTTATGTTTATTTGCACCACATCATTTAGCCGTCAGCTCTTTTTTTGTTGTTCTACATTATTACTGAACCAGATGAGTCTCTGATCCCCATGTAATCCTGGGATCAATTTTTTTTTCCGGCAAAGGTTAGGCATGTGGTTGGTAGGGCATCTCATCTGCCCACCTGAAGACTGTGGGCGATCCAATCGATTTGGGCAATCAATCGCCATTTCTATACAGGTGGCAGATTGCGTGTGCTTTTAAACATTGACTGGCAGCTGACCAGATGCTAGGGGCTGGGTAAAGGGTGGAGGAGGGATTAGGGGGGGGGGGTCAAGGTGGGGGGACATTAGGAGTCTGGGGGGATCCGATAGCTACTCAGCTGAGTAGAGCAAGTGGGAATGAATTCAAGAGCACGCAGTTGACCATAGAGTCGAGTCACGCAAAGGTGCAGAAACAGGTACAATGATTTTAATGCCCGTCCCAAGTCCAAAAATCCAAGTTCCGAGTTGAAAGCATTTTAGCGCTGTTCTCAGTGGTCTTTTGTCAGTTCATTTTCTTTTTATTGAAGGCTGGACGTGCAGCCTGTCTGCCAACCCATCAGAACTGCAAAATTGCCTTGGAGATTACATTGACCTGATCTGGACGCACTGACTGCCTACTTCCTCTCCTGCTCCAAAATAGTCGTGGGCTAGATATCCCTGGAATGGGGCCCTTCATATTTTTCAAATGATTTTGGCCTCCCACCGCAAAATGGGTAAATACTGAGATTGAAATTGGGCCAGATTTTTGTGGAGTCGGGCCAACTCCAGAGGCCTTTTAAAAATATAGGAGGGGCCTGGAAACTGAAGTCCAGCCTCCATTTCCAGCAGATCCGTTTCTTTTGCCAGCACGGGGTAGAAGGTGAGTCACACAGGAGGGAAACCCAAACTCAGGGGGGCCATTTGAAATTAGTGCTGAGTTCAGACAGACCCCATTTTCATTGTTCCAAGAACCTCAACGCAGAGTGTGGGCGTCATGGAGAAGGTGTGCATGCTCTTGATAAGGATAAGGTCCATTTAAGTGTCATGATCTAAAGTTACTTAAATCTGCATTCCTTTAAACACAAGGTAAAACTGACTTTGGTTGTCATCAAAAGTGAGAAAAAACATTGGCTGCTGGAGTACATTATTTGACGGGTCACATGGTGTATCTTTAGTTTCTTGCAGCTTCAGCATACATAATCATTGAAATTTCTCTAACCTGTTATTACATTTGAGCATATTGTGAATGCTAGGCTAAGTTTTAAAAGTCCAAAATTACTTAGGTCAGCAGAGGTTGAATCCATACTTTGACAGTTTTAAGAGACTATTCAAGAATGTGCTGTCCTTAATGTGATTAGTGAATAGAGGTTTGTTTGCTTTTATGAAAAATTTAATCTTTGTATGGGTTTCATGAATGAAAGCTCTAATCAGTATCAACTGAGAGCTCCCTTAGATTGTAACGTTTTTTTTTCCATCCTCACCTGCATACATAGGTCTGCCTGTAGAGTGGGTATGGAGGTGACATAGGGGTCAGAGGGGGCATGGAGATGGAAGGGAGGTATGAAGGGGCTGCGGGGTAGGGGAGTTGATGGCTAGAGCACTTAACTACAATGGGCAAGGAGCCAAAGTCTCAGAGACCACTGCGGGAAATCTAGCCTGGTTACCTCAGCACTCACCTGCTTCCGAGCTGCCTCCAGAGGTGACAAATCTGACTCAATCATCTGACTCTGTCCGGAGTGAACAAAGTGCTGGTGGGGGTCTTTTCCATTGAGACAGCTCTTTTGAAACAGAGAATTTCCAAAGTTAATCTTTCCATCCTGATGGCTGAAATCTGGCCCAATGTCTCCTTGTTTAATTTTCATGCAGCATTGACATGCAAATAATATGATCAGGATAGTCAGCATGGCTTTGTGAAGGGTAGGTCATGCCTCACAAACCTTATTGAGTTCTTTGAGAAGGTGACTGAACAGGTAGACGAGGGTAGAGCAGTTGATGTGGTGTATATGGATTTCAGCAAAGCGTTTGATAAGGTTCCCCACGGTAGGCTATTGCAAAAAATACGGAGGCTGGGGATTGAGGGTGATTTAGAGATGTGGATCAGAAATTGGCTAGCTGAAAGAAGACAGAGGGTGGTGATTGATGGGAAATGTTCAGAATGGAGTACAGTCACAAGTGGAGTACCACAAGGATCTGTTCTGGGGCCGTTGCTGTTTGTCATTTTTATCAATGACGCAGAAGGGTGGGTGAGTAAATTTGCAGACGATACTAAAGTCGGTGGTGTTGTCGATAGTGTGGAAGGATGTAGCAGGTTACAGAGGGATATAGATAAGCTGCAGAGCTGGGCTGAGAGGTGGCAAATGGAGTTTAATGTAGAGAAGTGTGAGGTGATTCACTTTGGAAGGAATAACAGGAATGCGGAATATTTGGCTAATGGTAAAGTTCTTGAAAGTGTGGATGAGCAGAGGGATCTAGGTGTCCATGTACATAGATCCCTGAAAGTTGCCACCCAGGTTGATAGGGTTGTGAAGAAGGCCTATGGAGTGTTGGCCTTTATTGGTAGAGGGATTGAGTTCCGGAGTCGGGAGGTCATGTTGCAGCTGTACAGAACTCTGGTACGGCCGCATTTGGAGTATTGCGTACAGTTCTGGTCACCGCATTATAGGAAGGACGTGGAGGCTTTGGAGCGGGTGCAGAGGAGATTTACCAGGATGTTGCCTGGTATGGAGGGAAAATCTTATGAGGAAAGGCTGATGGACTTGAGGTTGTTTTCGTTGGAGAGAAGAAGGTTAAGAGGAGACTTAATAGAGGCGTACAAAATGATCAGGGGGTTGGATAGGGTGGACAGTGAGAGCCTTCTCCCGCGGATGGATATGGCTGGCACGAGGGGACATAACTTTAAACTGAGGGGTAATAGATATAGGACAGAGGTCAGAGGTAGCTTCTTTACGCAAAGAGTAGTGAGGCCGTGGAATGCCCTACCTGCTACAGTAGTGAACTCACCAACATTGAGGGCATTTAAAAGTTTATTGGATAAACATATGGATGATAATGGCATAGTGTAGGTTAGATGGCTTTTGTTTCGGTGCAACATCGTGGGCCGAAGGGCCTGTACTGCGCTGTATTGTTCTATGTTCTATGTTCTATTGACAAGTCTTCATTGGAATGTTGTTGCAGGAATTTAACATTTTCATCTACTAGCTTGAGAAAATTAAGGTTGGATGTGGCCGAGTACCTTCAAATACTTGTGAGCTCCTTCAGGTCTTACTCATGTTACAAAGTAATGAATAGATTACAACACAAGTATTCAGTCTGTCCCGTGTCCAGAGTAAGGCCAAAATCTTACAGGTTCCTGGGTGGGGGGAATGGGGGGGAAGGTTAGGGAATGTAAATTGGATGCCGTGGCAGTCACCTACCTGCCCACCCCACAGATAATTTACTGGCGGTGGAGGCAGCATTGGGCAGCCCACTCACCCATGTTCAATTGAGGCCCTTAAGTGGCTCATTGGCCACTTAAGGGCTTCCTCCCACTACCACTGGGATTTCACTCACTGGGGGTTCTCAGTGCCAAATGTACAGCTGCCAGGTGAAACTTAATGGTGTCGTGGCTGGGAAGGGGGCAGTGCCTCCTTTTCAAGCCTGTGCGCATAGGGGCTCGATTAAGCTCATCCTCCCATCTCCACCCCGTCCCAAAAATCACAATCACAGCCTCCACTCCACTCACCGGGACCCATCAACCTGGTGGGAACCAAGAGTTGCATTTCAATTCCAGGCTCCATCAGCATTTCTCTGCATTCCCAGTTTTAGCCGTTGCTCCTGACGGTGCTGCTGGTTCAAGAGAGCTGCCATCCTCTGGTCCGCATTCTCAGAGGCAGAACTTCCTCTTGGATTCGGAGGGATGCCGAGACACAAGTCAATTTAAAAAGCAATCAACTGGCTGTGGGTGAGCAGGTAAAGAAATTTAACCCTTTGTAAAGTATGATGATTCCTCGATCAGCAATTGACATTCTGTGATTAATACTGGATCTACACCGACGGTAGACGCAAAGTCCTTATTTGAGATATTATGGGCCAGGGTTTAGAGAACACCGAAGTATATCATTGGAGTTTACCTGACCCACAACTTTTAATAGATTTTGGTTATGGGGAGCACAAGGGCCCACTTTACAGGTGTGATGCAACAGAGAACTAAAAGTATTTTTAAACAAAAACTTTATTCCATGAATCCAGTTAACATTTTATAAACGCACAGTAAACATCTTATCATCTACCAACCCTGATAACTCCTCAAAAAGATACAGTACTCTATAGGTAACCCTTAGTAACTTTCCAAACAACATCCATAAGCCAAAACACTTTTTAAAAAAAGACAGTAGGTTTGCGTTCTCTACAGAAACAGGTATTACTTGGAAATCATCAAGTGATCTGGAGACATTCTTATCATGCAGAGAGAGCGACCAAACATACATCTGCTTGGTTTGAATGCAGCTCTCCAACTGAAAGCGAAACTAAAACACAGAGTCAAAAAGAGCTTCCAGCTCCACCCACACAATGACATCACTGCAGCCATTCGATAAAGCACACTTTTCTTAAAGGGACATTCACATGACAGAGATCGTACCAAGCTTGTCGGTGATAGAAGTGCCTGTTATTCAGTTTTGCAGCTTGACAATTAGTTGCTGTGCCCATATAGTAGTTGTTTTAATGCCCAAGGCATTAAGATGCTGATAAATGTAAATGATGTCAGGTGAGTTATTTTCTGAATTATCTTTGCTGGTACCAAGCAGTCCCATTTTAGCATTTGAGGTTACTCACATTGTTAAATTGCTCCAAAATAGAACATGGTACGGATAATTTTGAACATTGCACTACCACAGTGATTAAGACTGTCAGTCTTTTCCATGAGAACCCAATTTGGAAAGTTAGTGGTACCCATTGCCCACACCTTTTATTTCCACAATTGAACCTGTTAGCCCAAATTTCCAATTGTTGCTTCATTGTTAAGGCTCTCCATCGTGAGCAAGAATTCAGAAAATGACCCATTCCATGTCAGGAAAACAGAAAATACTGAAAACACTTGTCAGGTCAAGCCAGGCAGAATCTGTCAAGGGAGAAACAGATGCAACTTTTCTGGTCAAGTGACCTATGAATGGGGCTGGAGAGGCAAATAGAAATACGACCTGAGGAGAAACTCAACTCCTTTAAAGTGGGAAACCCTAGAAGATAAGTGGCAGTGGCTTAAACACTAAAACAAAAATGGGGGAGAGGTGTCATGTGATGTAAACGCGGGAGCGGTCACTTTTTCCTGCGCTCCGGCTCTGCTCATCTTTTAATCCTTTATTTAATCCTGATCTACATTCCATATTCATCTTTTTTTGAGCTACATGGCCTGTGCTATGCCCCGGAAGTTTCTGATTGGTGTTTTTGCAAGGAAGAGCCAAGATAAAATATTTGTATTCCCGTTTGCTCTTGATGATCGGGGCGGGCTGGTTTGGGGCCCAGTGTGCAGTAGCACATTTGTTGCTGAGCTCTCACCTTGGTAGTGCTGTGTGCATCGGATGATAGCCGCCATCGAAAATGCTGTTGAAAATGCTGTCTTGGCTGAAGATCTCGGCCCTGCAGTGCACGTCATCTCAATTTGAAGAATTGTGGGATACTTTCAAAGACTGGTGGAGGTGCACAAGAAGGTTTTTCCACTCAAGTGAGCATTTTTTTTGGTGAGGGCCCACCTCCATGTCATCGAGTTCCTGCTTCATGGTGTGTTGTCTCTACAGATGTGTTCAGGAGACGGAGGCCCGGCGGGGTCCACCCACAAAACCTGGTCCCTACCGGGAGGTAGTAGGCGAGTTTCTGAATATGTTTGAAAATTGCCTGCCAGGCTTTGGTAATCTTGACTTGGAGGCGGTGTGTATCAAATTTGATGGACAGTGTATCCTGCCTGAGGCCGGGGGTGGGTTGGCCCACCGATCACTGGTCCTGTATTGAACGGTTCGAGATGCTTGTCGTGAAGGGTTGGAGGTGGCCGAACCGGCCAAGTCATTCCCTCTGGCCTAGGCTGTGGATTGCCTGGAAGTCGGTGAGACAGCATGGTGGCATCTCTTGCTTTGATCGTTCGAATCGTTGAGAGAACTTAAGAATGCTCTTTGATCCTAGTTTATCCTTTGCCTTCTTACGCAGCATGGAAGATGTCTTTATTCTGCAGTGTTCCCTGTGGTTCTTCTGTTATCCTGGACACGACTCCCTGTTGATCATGTGATTGAACATTGCTGCCATCTTTTTATTCCTGCAGGGGAGTGCGAAATGTGAGAATGATGACCTGTGTTGTTGATTACCTTGATTTCGTGAAATCATATTGATTAAATTATGAGAAGTCTGATTTGTACGCCATTTTCTACTTTTTAAGGGGCTAAATGGAGCCAGGGCATTGTGAGGAGTGGAGGGTTAGGGTTGGTAGGGTTCATCCTCACTGGGATTGAGAATAGCGCCATTGTTAGAACTAATCTAGTGAAGTTAGTGAATTTAAGAATCTGTGTCTTTATCCTTCAGTGGCGTGAGAAGACTTTTCTTTATCCTGGGAAGAACTGCGTTCCTTATGACTCCTATCATGATCTCAGCAGACCTCAACAGTGGCTAGGATACTGGGCAGAAACCCCAATATTTTATACTTCGCTCCAGGAGTGATTTCACGCAAAATAGGGATATGGTCTATTGAAGCAAACTTTATTATAACACACAGTATTATAGTAGCTTCAACCTCACACAACAAAATAGCTTACAATTCCCCCTTAAACAATGCTAATCAATACAGTGATGCAATAACCCTTAACTGCTACCTTTATTTCTACTCAAACAAAAAGCCATCTCTGGTCACAATCCACTTTTAAATACAGTTCGCAGATTTAGGAATACTTGCTGTGAAGCGATGCATTGGACACTGCACTTTGAGAAATAGGGATCTTTTGAGAGTCCTTTAAAGAAAAGAGACCTAAATCCCTGTCAGAATAATGCAGAATCTCTGGCTGTAAACTTCAAAAACCTTTTGAGCTCTCCTCCCCACCCCCCCCCTCCCCCCATGCCTCTGCCCAGCTGGGTCCAGAGTGTTTATCCTATTTTTATGCCTTGATGATTGTACTAAAGTCCCCATATTGGGCTGGACGTCCTCTTGCTGGCTAAGGGCTTATTCTCCTCCTGTTGGTGGGTGCTTTGCAGGTTTCATGGAGGATCAGGGCCTGGATTGGGTCCTGAGCTTTCGTTGTCTGGTGGGTTAGTTCTAGTCGTTCCAGTCCTTCTTTCCTCCTTTTTCTTCTATGGGAGGCCCTGAAGGTTTGATCGTAATCCTAATGTGGTTGCTGGTCCTCTCTCCAGAAACGTATGGAATGATTTTTGTTCTGCTCTGGGTATGGATTGGGGTTACGTTGCGTTGTGTGTCATGCATGTAACTCCCCTTAGAACTGGGGTTTTGATGTATTTTCTTTTGCCTTTTGTAAGGGTGGGTATCATGAAATCCGTTCTTGGCTCCTGCATGAGTGCAAATGAGTCTGATATCCCAGGAGAGGAGGCTGTGATGGGTGGTTGATGCCTTTGGGCGAGGGAGTTGTATGTTGGTGTATGTCCGATCATGCCGTGGGACATTTATCCTGATTCTTATGATGATTGCAGACCTGTGCGGCATGGGACAGTGTGCACAGTTTTACCGTGTCTTTCTGACTTTATCCTGCTCCTCCCTCGGTCTTTGGTGGGGCCGTATGAGTATCCAGTTGTGTCTAATGATTTTATCGAACCAGTTGCAATATCATTATTCTGTTCCATTCTGTACTCGTGTCTGATGAGCCGTTTCCTTCATCTCATTTATGGCGCGATATCATTTTGTAACTTTGCGTTATTCTCGACAATGAGAAACCTTGACGGATATATTTTATATATTTTAATAAAAAACAGAGTGCTGTGGGTGCTGCAAATCTAAAATAAATGCAGCAGATTCAAAGAACACTCAGCAGGCCAGGCAGCTTATGTTGCAAGAGAAACTAGCGTTAACATTTCATATTGATTACCTTTCAACAGATTTGCTTTAGATGTCATGTTTTTCTTCCCTCCGGGTGCATTCAGTATTTGAACAGGAAGAAACAGAATTGAACTTTTGGCCTTGACTCTCACCACCATGTCGACTTAGCTACCTCCAGTTCAAACACCACACCTTAAGTCGAAGGCCAAGTAATTCTGAAAGATGAGTGTTTGCACAAAACAAGAAAGACTATTTCCATTTTTATCGTTGTCGTTTCACTTCCGGCATCCACATCTGCAAATTTAATTGGCTATTTTGAAAACAGTCACGGATTATATCCTGGTATTTTTCATGAGCTTACGTGGAACATTCGTTATTCTGGTCCTAATCTGGTTCCCTCCCTCACTTTTATTGGACAGCATTGATGGTGCTCTTCCTTGTGCTTGTTTCAAACAACAATTCGTCCTCACCTTCTTGCGATCAATTTCTGACCCTGCCTTTCTTTTCTTGACTTCTCTATCTCCAGGTCTGAGAATAGGTTGTCAACCAATATCTATTTTATTCTCACTGAGTCCCAAAGACCTTGACTGCACTCCCTTCCATTCCTTGGAAGGATTTTATTCCATTCTCCCAATTTCTCTGTCTCCATCGCATCTTGTTCTGACATTGCTGCCTTCCATACCAGTGCTTTTGATTTGTCTTCCTTTTTGCTGAACAGAAGATTCCTCTCCACCCACAGGGCCTTTGATCCCTGCCTCTCAGTTCCTACTCTTCCCCTCCCTTTCAGGACCCCCTTGTTCAGGGTCCCCTTGTCCTCATCTTCTACTCTATTAGCTTTCTCTATCATTTTTGCATGATGCTATTGCCAAACTCATCTTACCCCGAGCAATCTGAAGGGACTGCTTCCCCCCCTGTTGACACATTGATGCACTATGATACACTTCAATCACCCCCAAGACCCTCTTCCCCTGACCACACACCTTCTCATGCAAGAGATGCCATTGCTGCCATTTTAACTCCTGCCTTCCTACTATCTAGGACCTCAAATACTCCTTCCAGGTGAAACAGCAATTTACGTGTACTTCTGTCAATGCATTCACTGCTCACAATGTGGGAGACCATACACAGATCACTTTGCAGAGTACCTTCATTCCGTCTGCAAGTGTGACCCTGAGCATCTGGTCTCTTGTCACTTTAACTCTCTTCCCCGCTCCTACTCTGACCCTCCTAAAGCGTTTGTTTGAAGCTCAGTGGAACAACAGACCCATCTCTACTTTACAGCCTCCTGAATTCAACAATCAGTTCAACAATTTCAGATCATGGGCGGGATTCTCCAAGCCACCACTCTGAAATCACGCTCGGTGCGGGGATGGAGAATGGGGCGTCAGACCCACAATCGGGTCTGACGCCTTTCCGCGATTCTCCGGGGACCGGAGAATCGGC
Source organism: Scyliorhinus torazame (assembly GCF_047496885.1). Lineage (NCBI taxonomy): Eukaryota > Metazoa > Chordata > Chondrichthyes > Carcharhiniformes > Scyliorhinidae > Scyliorhinus > Scyliorhinus torazame. The sequence continues at coordinate 63,292,556 of NC_092728.1, forward strand.
GCCATTTGCACACGGGCGGTCGCCGCGGCGCCGGTCAGGGGCCATTTAAAGAGGCCCCGCGGCGATTCTCTACCGACAACTGGCCGAGTTCCCGCCGACGTGGTTCACTCATGGTTCCACTGTCGGGAGCTCGGCGTGGCGGCTGCGGACCCAGTCCACGGTCATCCTGGTGGGGTGGGCGGGGGAATCCTTCACTGGGGGGAGCCTCCAGGATGACCAGGCTCGTGATTGAGGCCACTGATTGACGGGCGCGCGCTAATCTGGGGGGTGGCCCATGTTGTCGGGGCTGGCCCTGGGTGTGGGTCCTCCATGTTGCACGGGGCCGCCGCCGCCGCAGGCAGCCGCCGCGCACATGCGTGGACCCGCGGCTGGAGTTGCAGGACCCCTTGTCTGCAGCCGGAGATGCAAGGACTACTCCAGGGCCCTGCTAGTCGCCTTCAAAATGTAGAATCATTCTGGACTTTCTCCACGAAGGTTCAGGGTGATTCGCGCCCTTTTTCCTGCGGGCATGGGGATATAGCCCCATTATCAGAGAATTCCACCCTTTGCTCCCATTTGTTCAAATATGAGCTGTTGACGATGATTCTGCTTGTGCCATTGGCTCCTCCTCTGGATCCTGTTTTTTCTGTTTCTTCACTTCATCTTTTACATTGCACCCATTTGTCGTTTAATCTCCCCTGCCTTCCACCCAATCGCTGACCTTCATTTCCCTGCACTTGTGTTTGCTTGAAATCTGTCACATGGTTAACTTTTTCCAGTTCTGATAAAACATGGAACATTGTTAGTGGAAATATGACCCCTGAAGCCCTAACATCCTCAACCAAATATTCCACATTTCTATTGCCCTTTGTGTGAAGGAGTGCTTCCTGATATTACCTAACAATTACTTAGCTCTAACTCTTTCTCAAACTGGCTGCGCAGGCATCTACAATACAGTTCAGTGCAGGACACCTGGTTGATTTACCTCCATTTTTCTTCAGTCCAATGAGAAAATATTTAATGGTGTAAGAAATAACTTCAGCTTATATTATGCCTTTCCCGAGTTTGGAATGTTGCAAAGCAGTTTACAGGCAATGAAATATATTTTGTGTTCAGCTCTACACACTACATCTTAGGAAGAATATATCAGCCTAGGTAGGGGTGCAGCACAGACTCACAAGAATGTTTTTTCCAATTAAGGGGCAATTTAGCGTGACCAATCAACCTACCCTGCACATATTTGGGTTGTGGGGTGAGACCCACACAGACACGGGGAGAATGTGCAACCTCCACACGGACAGTGACCCGGGCTGGGATCGAACCCGGGTCCTCGGCGCTGTGAGGCAGCAGTGCTAACCACTGCGCTACCATGCTGCCCAACAGACTCCTTAGGATGACACTTAGGGCTAAATAAGTTCAGTAATAAGGTTAGGTTGCCCAGAGCAGTTGTTTTCTCCTTTGAGTACAGAGATTTGGAGGCAGTCGAGTTGAGGTTATTAAGATGATTGAAGGAATTAACAATGCCTTCTGTTGAGTGACTTCAGAACCTGATCCTTAAAATTGGAGCTAAGTAATTGTTGGTTAATATCAGGAAGCACTCCTTTGTCATGATATTCAAACACACACATCACGATGGACACACCAACAGGCAAATCAGAGCACACAACACCACAACCAATCACACACAAGAACACCAACCACATAAAAAGCACGAGCACGACACCTGGTGGTCAGTAGGTCTGGGGACAAAGACACGGACAAGACCTGTTACAAAATCACAAACAGGGAATCCCCACGTGCAGAGTATCAAGACAAAACTGTCCATAGAAAGTTTAAATAAAATAGCGTTGTACCATATACAACCGTGTTGGCTCATCTGTGTGTCAGAACGCCCAACACCACATGGTACAGGAGTGGATCGATACCTGCCAACTAACCTGCCATTCTGGACATGGACCGCACCGACAAACCGCAGCCGTTGCAAGTCGCGGGGAACCTAGGTACCAATTGGAAGCTCTTCAGGCAGCGATTTGACCTGTACATCCGTGCCAACGAAAAACAGAGTGCCTCGGATGAAACGAAGATTGCAATGCTCCTCTTCTACGCAGGTCAGCACGCCCTCGACGTCTTCAACTCACTGGTGTTCGAAGAAGGCGAAAACCAATCCAAATATGACACGGTCATCCTCAAACTGGACCAGCACTTTAAGGTTGAAGTGAATGAAAGTTTTGAAAGATACCTCTTTCAGCAACGCCTGCAAGGTAAGGAGGAGCTTTTTCAACCCTTTTTGACGCACCTCCGAATTCTGGCGCAGTCCTGCGGTTACGGCACCACCACAGAGTCCATGATCAGGGACCAGATTGTTTTTGGCGTTGCCTCTAGTGGCCTTTGCCAGCAGCTTCTTAAAATAAAAAGCCTCACCTTAGCGTCTGCTGAGGAAGCCTGTGTCCTCCACGAAAATGCTACCTGCCGTTTTGCCCGATTTCAGGCGTCCGAGTTGGCACGGAGGGGGTTCCCAACCGTCGAATCGGCAAGCCAGGCCGCCCACGACGCCGAACGCATCCAGGCCGTCGATTACTTCCCGACCAACGGCCCGGACGACAGCGGCCGCTTCCCGCGCTTTTCGCGGTCTCCCGCGCTGGTGCGCGCCAAAAATAATGGCCACATCGAGGGACGCACTGCGCAGGCGCGCCCACCGCAAGATCGCACTGCGCATGCGCAGTGGCGCCACGAACGCCGTGACATCATGACGTGCAGCAATTGTGGAGCTGTACATTTAAAAGGGCAATGTCCTGCAAAAAACCGACAGTGCCTCAGATGTGGCAAGATGGGCCACTATGCTGCCCACTGTCGTTCGGCTCAACCCATGGATCCTGCACATCCCCGACAATCTCACAGACAAGTCAGGACCGTCCAGCCCACGCATCAAGACTTCCAGTTAAGTGATGCAGATGACCAGGATGCCTTCCGCGTTTCCGTCATCGATGTCAACAAGGTCAATGCCATCAATCCAGCCGATGAGTGGTGTGCCACCCTGACGGTCAACCCAAACTCGTCGCAAGCCCATTAGACTGGACTTATAACACCGTTCATATGTCTAACAAGTTACACAATTTTACATGATAACCTGTTGTTGTTTATCGTTCCAGATATCGTCTGACTGGACAACTGTTCAAGTTTTTTTTTTTCTCGTTCGCATTCATGTTATGTTATGGTACAACCTTGTTCGTGTGACGCACCCGACATCGCCCCATGTAAATAGTTACGTCATATGCACATGCTGTACACGACACACACACACTCTTAGATGCACTCACGACGCAATCATATTTATTACCACGTAGGCACATATCTTTGTAAAAAGGGGGGATGTCATGATATTCAAACACACACATCATGATGGACACACCAACAGGCAAATCAGAGCACACAACACCACGACTAATCACACACAAGAACACCAACCACATAAAAAGCACGAGCACGACACCTGGTGGTCAGTAGGTCTGGGGACAAAGACACGGACAAGACCTGTTACAAAATCACAAACAGGGAATCCCCACGTGCAGAGTATCAAGACAAAACTGTACATAGAAAGTTTAAATAAAATAGCGTTGTACCATATACAACCGTGTTGGCTCATCTGTGTGTCAGAACGCCCAACACCACATCCTTCACACAAAGGGTAATAGAAATTTGGAATATTTGGTTGAGAGTGTTCGGGCTTCAGGGGTCATATTTCTACTAACAATGTTCCAAGTATTCAGCTGAGAGTGTGTGTGTATATATATAAAATAATGTGGGTGAAAAATGCCCTTAGAAGTTTTCTGTTCTCATTTGCAACCTGTTTCTGCTCTTGGGGTCCATTATTGCTCCATTTGAACGGTCTGTCCATTGGCTTTTAGTATTTTCAGATTGTTCCCAGCTGTGCTACATTTGCCTGTTACATCTGTGATATCAGTTGGCAGATGGTAGATGATCATTGGTGTCGGAATTGAAGGGCAGAATTGTGTGGAGCGCACATTTTTAGTTTAATTCCCATGTTATTATTAAGTGCATTAAGTTTACCTTGTGCATTTCTTATTATGCTGTGCAGCCACCTAATCTTCTAGTTGACGGTCAACAGTCCAATTTTATGTAACTATTGTATCAGCTACATGTTCTCTTTGGCACAATCATCAAAGCAAGATAGACATGTAGCTTGTTGTGCATTAGGACGTCAGTGAGCTACAAATCCTAACGTTATTTTATGACGGGTCAGGTCATCGGCAATCTGTTCTGACTGGAAAACTTGAAACATCAAAATGATGGTTATGCTTGGGCTGAAGATCCCTTTAATTATATACAATGCAATTAACAAGCACTAACAATTCTTGTACAGTGCTATCCAGTTGCTTCTGACAAGCAGAAACACTTGTTTGAGTCTGCAAAGCAAACTTTTGAGGAATCTGCACATGTAGAGTTTCCATTTGCCTGATTATAAAGCATGCACTTTTGTATTTATTAACTGCAGGAAGCACTGCACCAACTAACCCAGTTTCATTCGATGTCACCCCTCAGCCCAATGAACATCTGTGAAACAAAGGAAACAAAGAGCCGAAGAGTCTCTTTCCTCATTCTAATTTGATTTCTTGAAGAAAGCAAGTAAGATTAACTTTGAAACAATATTCCGATGAGAAGGTAGAATGCACCATGGGAGGAAGAGGAAAGATTCACAACCAAGAGGCCTCTTGCTTCTTTTCACCTGTTCTTGGGGGCAGCATGTGGGATTGGGAGTTGGGGATAAGTGAAAGTAAAGTTACGTCTGTGGTGCGTGATGCCAGAACACAACGTAGGAGAGACTGCAGGGGTTGAGGGAAAAGGTATGGATAGTGAAGGGAGTGTACATTTGTTAAAATATGAAGGGTGGGAGATGCGATGGATGCGGACAAGCATATATAATTGAGGGAGGGGATGCAAAGGGAGCAACTGAGGGGGATACATTCCCAGCTCTCCCAAATGCAGTCAGCAGTTGTTGGTGGCTCCTTCCCCAACCAAGGTATTCGATGCCACCAACTACTCAAAAGGAAAGAAGAAGACCAGAATGAACAAGACTTGAGAAAGCTGAGAAAGATCGGAAGAAGTAGAATATCAGAGAAAAGCAGAAGAGAAGACAGGTACAGAAGCATAAAGACAGTGGAGACTGGTGAAAGAGAAACCATATCCTTCTTTAAATTGCCATAGACAATAGGCGAGGATACACAATTTATTAAACAATGGTGCATTTGATGTACTGACGCTCCTGCATTTCATGCTTTGAAGAAGTGTCCACCACATGAGAAATTGGTAAAAGATTGCATCTGTGAAACTGGGAGTTAGGGGAAGGGAATCAGGGCAACACTGATTGGGACAGAGCTGTTAGCAGAGATAAATTATAGTGATAACATTTAGAGAGTGAATCAAAGCAGAATAGGACCTTTCAAACAGGAGAAATTGCATTAAAAGAACAAACCTGCTGATGTAAAAATAGCAGGACTATCATTGGAGTTAAAATATATGAAATCAGCTGAGTGTACAAGAGCACACTGCATGACTGTAATCTAATTGTGGGACTTAGAGACATCGTCTTCTGTGAGAGTGAAGCTCAAGTGATTGTTTTATCACTGAGCCCCTGAGATTACTGCGATTACAGTCCAGATCTTTCTGTCTGGTATGCTTTTTGATTATATTGATTATTTTCTTTCTCTTTTAAGACGACTGGGAGATCAGGTACTCCAATATATAAGTCTAGTTTAAAAAGGCAGGCAGCAGCAAAAGGTAATCTTGTGGAAAAATATCCTTTTTCTGATTTAAATAAAAGAGAATTGCTTCTACCTCCGCATATCAGAGTGGGGTTCTTTCTGCACAAGTGCAGAAGCACTTTACGATCAATGGATTCACAGCCGTGTCTGCTCTGTTGTGCTGGATGGGCATGCCTGGCCAATTTCCATTTTGGCAGCCACGAATAAATGACAAGATCATCGGAGGTGTAGATTTGCAAGCGTCAATGTGGCTGCTCCAGAGCCAGCTGCTTGTTAATATTTTTTATGAGATATCTGGTTTTAGTCTGCCAATCAGCCAGTGATCAAAAATTGTAACACTGTGTGGAAAGAATAAATGAGGCACTGGATTCAAATGTACAATTCTGTGACAAATTTCCACACACATGGTGACAGGTTAAATTGATCCAGGAAATGGAGGATCAAATAGCACAGTTTGTGTTAAATGCTGCTCTTCATTCTAATTCTGCATGAGATAGTTCTCTTCACTTGGCAGTGAAATTCATGTATAATTTATAACTTAGTGGTGCCTTTGGCTGTCTCTGTCACCACAATAGTAAGCACTGCTTTGACTGAAACATTGTTTTGATTCAATTATGTCCACTGTCTAGGCTGCTGTGAATCAACTGCAAATTGATAGCGGAGTTACTTGCTTCCTTCGCACAGTCACTGGCCAGTGATAGACAGACTGACTGTCATCCTTCCAAGTAATTAGCCAGCAATTAACAGAATTAGCTCAATGATGTTTTCAATGATGAATCTCAGGGGACGGCACAGTGGTTAGCACAGCTGGCTCACAGCGCCAGGATCCGGATTCAATTACCTTGGGTCACTGCCTGTGTGGAGTCTGCACATTCTCCCCATGTCTGCGTGGGTTTCCTCTGGGTGCTCCCATTTCCTTCCACAGTCCAAAGATGCACAAGTTAGGTGGCTTGGCCATGCTAAATTGCCAGTAGTGTCCAAAAAAGGTTGGGTGGGGTTACTGGATTACGGGGATGAGGCGGAGATGTGGGCTTGGGTGGGGTTCTCTTTCCAGGGACCGGTACAGACTTGATGGGCCAAGTGGCCTTAGGGAAGCACGGTAGCATAGTGGTTAGCACAATTGCTTCACAGCTCCAGGGTCCCAGGTTCGATTCCCGGCTTGGGTCGCTGTCTGTGCGGAGTCTGCACGTTCTCCCCGTGTGTGCGTGGGTTTCCTCCGGGTGCTCCGGTTTCCTCCCACAGTCCAAAGATGTGCGGGTTAGGTGGATTGGCCATGCTAAATTGCCCTTAGTGACCAAAATTGCCCTTAGTGTTGGGTGGGGTTACTGGGTTATGGGGATAGGGTGGGGGTGTTGACCTTGGGTAGGGTGCTCTTTCCAAGAGCCAGTGCAGACTCGATGGGCCAAATGGCCTCCTTCTGCACTGTAAATTCTATGATTCTATGATTCTATGTCTGCACTGTAAATCATGTGATTCTATTACTGTTTTTGTGGAGTGTGCATGTTTTCCCCGTGTGTGCGTGGGTTTCCTCTGGGTGCTCCGGTTTCCTCCTAGTCTCCAAAGATGTGCAGGTTATGTGGATTGGCCATGCTGAATTGCCCCTTAAAAATTTAGGTTACGGGTTACGGGGATAGGACGGGCTAGTGGCCTGGTTTGGGTGCACTTTCAGAGGGTCGGCGAAGACTCAATGGGCCGAATGGCCTTCTTCGAATAGGGATTCGATGATTCCGTTGGCTGGATTCTCTGACGTCGGGATGTTCTGTTTTGCCGGCAAGCCAGGGGTTTCCCGACGGCGTGGGACTGCCCCACGATGGGAAACCCCATTGTCCAGCCAGTGTAACGTAGCATCCCGCCGGCGGGGTGAACCTGAAATGTGGTGGGGCGGGGCAGAGAATCCACCCCAATGTCTTTGCAATAATCTCAACCATTATGTTATCCCTATAACTAAACTATAGTTATCATGCTGATCTCTAGCTTGTCTATCTTGCTATCCACAAGAGTGCTTGCGATGTGAAGTTCCAAATCTCCAACTGGAGGCTATTTTCCTTGTTTAAATCTGCAAAGTTGGATTTCTCAACCAGGAATGTGCCTGGGGATGAGGGAGCTCTCACTTTTATTTTATTTCAGTTATCTTTTTTCACCCTAAGTATCGTTAGTTTTGCTCTGGCATCTTCGTTTCTGTACTTATATTGCACAAACAAAATAATGTGTTGGCATTCTATTTATTGAGTGATACAATGACATTTACATCCAAGCCGTCCGAATCTTAAGGAAGAACATACCTTGTGACGGAATGTGACATTTTCAGGCACATTGTTATCCATGATATCGAGGACAATAAATGCAGCAGAAGCCATCCATCTCCCTGCTTTCAGATTCTTTGAGATCATTTTCCGTTTGTGTAAGGATTGACTACCTCCAAGGCCTTTGAAGCAGGATTGACTACCTCCAAGGCCTTTGAAGTGTTCATTTACATGGGCTTACCTTTCCTTTCCTTTTTATAATTCAGAGTTTCAAAATGTTTTATTTCTGAAACAAAAAAAGTTGGGGGGGAACAGCAAAGATAAAGGGCAACATAAGATGTGAAACTTTTCATTGAAGGGCTAAAACTAAATGCTGTCTTGATTTTTGATCCATGGAAAATCTCCCAAGAGATTTGCACCATCTGTGCAAATTCTGTGAATGTGCTTACAATAGGACAAATAGTTACAATGGGACAATTCTGAGGCAGAATGAAAGAAATTGGAATACGTAGCCACTGGAATACACCAGCCCTGTTATACAGAAAGCTGGAAGAAATTAAATTAGTTGTAGAAGGCCACATGGAAAAAGGACCATTAGAGGGTCAGAATTACTCTTGAATCAGATGCATGGGCACTGTGGCCTGGACTTTCTTCTTTGAGACACTAATCATGAATTGGGCCATTTCCCAATGTCACAATCCTACCTCTACCCGGACACTGTCTGCATAAACTATTTTCCTGGTGGGGTGGCTATAATTGCGGCCAATATGACCATAAGCAGGCCAGAGGGAGAATGGAGGCAGGTGGATGCCTCTCATCTCTCACCTCATCACCTCACCTCCTTGAAGTCCACTCCATACTCCTATGTCCCCTCATATCCTACCATTCTCACTCACTTAGTATCCACTATGACCAGAACTCGAGCTCCAGAATAACTTTGTTTCATAAGCACCATGAAGACTTCACAATCAAAATAAAGAAATAGCTGTTCAAAAACTTTTCAAAAATGTTAACCCTTTAAACTACTCAAATCTATCAATAAGAACAAAGCTCGCAGCCCCCTTAATAATTGTATCATAGAATTTACAGTGCAGAAGGAGGCCATTTGGCCCATCGAGTCTGCATCGGCCCTGAGGAAAGAGCATCCCACTTAGGCCCACACCTCCACCCTATTCCCGTAACCCAGCAACCCCGCCCAACCTTTTTGATATTAAGGGCAATTTATCATGGCCAATCCACCTAACCTACACATCTTTGGACTGTGGGAGGAAACTAGAGCACCCGGAGGAAACCCACGCAGACATGGGGAGAACATGCAATCTCCGCACAGACAGTGACCCAATCCAGGAATCAAAGCTAGGACCCTGGAGCTGTGAAGCAACTGTGCTAACCACTGTGCGGCCGTGCTGCCCACATATCAATAACCCCTTGTGAGCTAATTCCATTAGGTAGATTTGGAGCTTAGATACGCTGTGACAATAAAATTACAAAGCATAGGCTTCTGCCGCTGAATAAAGTAAAGCTTTTTTCATAGAATCCCTACAGTGCAGAAGAAGACCATTCAGCCCATCAAGTCTACACTGACCCTCTAAAAGAGCACTCTACCTAGGCCCACTCAGAATCATAGAAGTTACTGTGCAGGAGGAGGCCATTCCTCGCCTCCCTCGCTCTATCCCCATAACCCCGCACATCAATCAGGGCCTATCCATCTAACCTGCACATCTTGGACACTAAGGGGCAATTTAGCATGGCCAATCCACCTAACTTGAACATCTTTGTATTGTGGCAGGAAATCGGAGCACCTGGAGGAAATCCTGGGGAGAATGTACAAACTCCCAAGGCTAGAAACAAACGTGGGTTCCTGGCGCTGTGAGGCAGCAGTGTGAACCACTGTGCCACCATGCTGCTTACTGCTCCATTTCTTCAAAGGGCAGAGGAGATAACTAGAGTGTCAAGCAAAGATTAAATCACAGGGGGAAATTGACACATTAAAATATTAATCTCAATACTGTTGAATGCAGAGGAGCACTTTATCCACTGGAACATCTGAACATTTTCATAATGCTGAACAATTTAATGGTCATTTAGCTTTTAAGAACAAAGGCCCATCATTGACCACTATATAAATGCGTATTTAACTTAACATGCCCTTTTACATTACGACAAGCATGTGACATAGTCAAAAGCTTTGAACCTACATGCTAAAAGGTCCTAACTCCAGTCACGGCTTTTCTAATCATTCACGACTCCCCTTGAGGTGTGGTGACCATGTCTCCAAACAAAATGGGCCAGACTCTGTGGAAATAGTGTGGGTTTAAAATGCTCACCCCACAATAGAGTGGAGAAGGGTGGGTCTCAGCGTGCAGGCTCACCACCCGCACCATTAGCCCAAGGTCTTTAAAAACCCCATATGATGGGCATGGATTGGGGAGCGTGAAAGAAGTGGGTGGGATTTCTGGAACTGGCCCTGATTGCCATTTTAAATTCTATCCACTTCCATTCTGACACAAAGGGAGACGTTAAAATCCAACTCTACGATTTAGTGTCTTATGCAGCAATAATATGTAACTCTTCCAATGAAGTTCAGACATGTGACAAAGTAAAACCACCTCCACAATAATGCAACCCAGAAAATTGAACCAAAGGTAACCATTTAGTTGTCAACTTGTAACTTCTTAGTTCGCTGATAGTGACTGGAGGCAAGAAGGTATTGCATCACTTTCCAGCACATCATGTTTCTCAATACGATGCCAGCACTTGCTAAAACTAGCACCAAAACCATGTTCGGCATGAGAAAAATTGATTGACTTTTAATGATTCACAGATTATTGAGATAGATGTAGACTATTGGATTTGTTTATTGTCACGTGTACCGAGGTACAGTGAAAAGTATTTTTCTGCGAGTAGCTCAACAGATCATTAAGAGAAGAAAAGGGAATAAAAGAAAATACGTTGGGACCAAGTAACTTTTATTATACAAAAGAAAAAACTGGAATCCCAGTTATTTACTGAAAGAATGAACTCTCAGGATTCCTTGTGTTTTCTTTATAAAGAATTGTTTTTCTTGTCAAGGGTCAAATGAAACAAACACTAAATACTGGGAAGGATTTTCCTTGCCACCTGTGGCATCTTTCTCGGTGGTGGAAGGTGGCCTGTCGTTGGTCATTGGCGGGATCTCTGGTCCCGCCGTCGTCAGTGGGATTTCCCATTGAATCCACACACCCCACCACCACCGGGAAACCTGTGAGATTCCACCGGCGCGAATGACCATAAAATCACCCCCACCACCCACCCCCCTCCCACTCACACATACACACACACACACACACTATGTTCGGTAACCATGTATACTCTTAAACCCAGAATCATCATAAGTTAAATGTAAATTAACAGGCAAATTGTAGTTAATTACAAACTAATAATGACACATTAAACTATTAATGACACATTAAATGGCAGATGCAACTAAGACAGATCTCATGAATTGGCTTGACTTTCCACTCAGCACATCACAAGTGATAGTGTACAAGGGTTACACTGCTGCCTGATCTCAGCTGAAGTTTGTCGAAAGAACTGGTACACTACATTGTATTGTAGGGATACATGAATGTCCTCGAGGTTTGCTGAACTGTTTTGAGGAATCATAAATAATGAAGCAGGATTTTTCTTGCAAGTAAGTATTGAAGACTCAGGCTTCAAATAAAGCACAGGATTAAGAGAAGCAGGATAATCAAGACTCACTATCCTTCTGGGCAACACGGTAGCACAAGTGGATAGCACTGTGGTTTCACAGCGTCAGGGTCCCAGGTTCGATTCCCCGCTGGGTCACTGTCTGCGCGGAGTCTGCACGTTCTCCCCGTGTCTGCGTGGGTTTCCTCCAGGTGCTCCGGTTTCCACCTGCAGTCCAAAGACGTGTCCACCCGCAGTCCAAAGACGTGCAGGTTAGGTGGATTGGCCATGATAAATTGTTGTTAGTGACCAAAAAGGTTAGGAGGGGTTACAGGGATAAGGTGGAAGTGATAGCTTAAGTCCTGATGAATGGACAGTGACCTGAAATGTCTCCACAGATGCTGCCAGGCCTGTTGAAGATTACCAGCATTTTTATTTTACTTTTTAATAAACATTTTATTGAGGTATTTTATTTGCCATCGTAACAGAAGCAGTATAAACAATGTACATGAGACTATAAACATAATGCAAATACCACCTCCCCCCCCCGCCCCCCCCCCCCCCCACAGGTCTCACCATTGATTAACCCCCCAATCTACGCTAACCTAGCCCCCCCCCCGATGATTAATTTTCCACGAAGAAGTCGATGAATGGTTGCCACCTCGGGCGAACCCTAACAGTGACCCTCTCAAGGAAAACTTGATTTTCCCCAAACAGAGCAAGCTGGCCATGTCCGATAGCCAGGTCTCTGACTTCTGGGGCTTTGAGTTCCTCCATGCTAATAGTATCTGTCTCCGGGCTACCAGGGAAGCAAAGGCCAGAACATCTGCCTCTTTCTCCTCCTGGATTCCCGGATCTTGCGACACCCCGAAAATCGCCACCTCTGGACTTAATGCCACCCTTGTTTTTAATAACTCTGGCATGACATCAGCAAACACCTGCCAAAATCCCCGAAGCTTTGGACATGCCCAGAACATGTGGGCATGGTTCACTGGTCCTTCCGCACATTTTGCACACCTATCTTCCACCCCAAAGAATCTGCTCATCCGGGCCACTGTCATGTGGGCCCGGTGAACGACCTTGAATTGAATCAGGCTGAGCCTGGCACAAGTTGCGGTCGCGTTGACTGTACTCAACGCGTCCGCCCAAAGGCCCTCCTCTATCTCTCCCCCCAGCTCCTCCTCCCACTTTCACTTCAGCTCCTCTGTCTGCGTCTCCTCTGATCCCATGAGTTCCTAGTAAATGTCCGAGACGCTCCCTTCTCCTACCCACCTCTGGAAACTACCCTGTCCTGAATCCCCCTTAGCGGTAGGAACGGGAAGGTTGATACCTGTCGACGCAGAAACTCCCGCACCTACAGGGATCCCCTCACCAGTGCAAACTTCTCCTCCAGTGCCGTCATACTCAGAAAGTTCCCCTCTATAAACAAGTCCCCCATCCTCTCAATTCCCGCTCTCCGCCATATTCGGAACCCCCCATTCATACTCTCCGGGGCAAACCGGTGATTATCGCAGATTGGGGACCAAACCGATGCTCCCACTGCTCCCACATATCTCCTCCATTGCCCCCAGACTGTCAGGGCCGCCACCACCACGGGGCTGGCGGAGTACCACGCCGGCGGGAACGGCAGAGGCTCAGTTACCAGCACCCCCAGACTTGTGCCCTTGCAGGAAGCCGCCTCAATACGCACCCATGCCAACACTCCCCGCCCACCAGCCACTTCCTAATCATGGCTATGTTAGCCGCCCAGTAATAATTGCTAAAGTTCGGCAGCGCCAGCCCTCCCTCTCCCCGACTCCGCTCCAGCATTACCACCCCCCCCCCCCCCCCCCACCATCCCCCGGCCCGGCACGGACCAGCCACTTCCAGCCGCTTGAAGCTCTCCGAGCAATTGCCAGCGGCTCTATAGCCAGCGCACACAGCAGTGGGGAGAGGGGGCACCCCTGTCTCGTCCCCCGGTGTAGTCTAAAATAGTCTGAAGTTGTCCTTTTTGTCCGCACACTTGCCGCAGGAGCCTGGTACAGCAACCTGACCCAGTCAATAAAGCCCCTTCCAAACCCGAACCGCCCCAGAACCTCCCATAAATAATCCCATTCAACCCGGTCAAAAGCTTTTGCCGCATCCTACATTCAACAGAGATATCGGCCTGTAGGACCCACATAGCTCTGGGTTCTTGTCCCGTTTCAGGACAAGCGAAATCATGGCCTTTGACATTGTCTGGGGCAGAACCCCTCTTTCCCTTGCCTCATTAAACACCTTCATCAGCACTGGTCCCAATATCCCAGAGAACCTTTTATAGAACTCCGCTGGGTACCCGTCTGGTCATAGATTATCATAGAATTTACAGTGCAGAAGGAGGCCATTCGGCCCATCGAGTCTGCACCGGCTCTTGGAAAGAGCACCCTACCCAAGGTCAACACCAACCAACACTAAGGGCAATTTTGGACACTAAGGGCAATTTATCATGGCCAATCCACCTAACCTGCACATCTTTGGACTGTGGGAGGAAACCGGAGCACCCAGAGGAAACCCACGCACACACGGGGAGGATGTGCAGACTCCGCACAGACAGTGACCCAAGCCGGAATCGAACCTGGGACCCTGGAGCTGTGAAGCAATTGTGCTATCCACAAAGCTACCGTGCTGCCCTGGCGCTTACCCGAGCCCGGGCCCTTACTGCATGGCCTTCAAGCCCTCCACTATCTCTTCCAACCCGATCGGGAAGTCCCTCTACCAGCTCCCGTCCACCTTCGGGAAAGTCAGCCACTCCAGGAAGTGCCTCATCCCCTTCGGCCCCATAGGGGGTTCCGACCTGTACAGCCTGCTGCAGAAATCCCTAAACGCCTTTCTCACCCCTGCCAAATCCCCAACCAAGTTCCCATCCCCGTCAATAACTTTCCCTATTTCTCTAGCTGCCTCCCTCTTTCTGAGCTGCTGTGCAAACATCCTTCTGGCCTTCTCACCATACTTGTAGATCACCCCCTCGCCTTTCTGAGCTGTTCCACTGCCCTCCCTGTGGTTAACAGGCCGAATTCCGCCTGTAGCCTCCGCCATTCCCTTAAAAGCCCTGCCTCTGGGGTCTCCGCGTACCTCCTGTCGACTTGTAGAATCTCTTTTACCAGTCGGTCCGTCTCTGCCCTGTCCGTCCTGTGAGCCCAGATCGAGATCAGCTCCCCTCTCACCACTGCCTTCAGCGCTTCCCAGACCACCGCTACTGAGACTTCCCCTGTATCATTTACCTGCAGGTAATTTTGTATGCATTTCCTCATCCACTCGCACACCGCTTCATCCGCCAACAGCTCTACATCTAACTTCCATTGCGGGCGCTGATTGCTATCTTTACTAACCTGCAGGTCAACCCAGTGTGGAGCATGGTCCGAGATTGTAATCGCCGAATACCCAGTGTCCACCACCCCTGCCAGCAAGGCCCTACCAAAATAAAGAAATCGATCCAAGAGTATACCTTATGCACGTGGGAGTAAAGGAGAACTCCTTCACCCTCGTCTGCCTAAATCTCCAGGGATCCCCCCCCCCCCCCCCCCCCCCCCCCCCCCAATCTGCTCCATGAACCCTTTCAGTTCCTTTGCCATTGCTGGCACCCTGCCCATTTTCGAGCATGACCGATCCACCTTCTCCAGAAGCCTTTTCTACTGGTTCCTCAACATCCCCACCTCCAGCTCCACCGCAGTTTGATGCTCCTCCTGCTCAGCCAGCGCCTTCTCAACCTTCTGGATCGACTCTTTAATCGGGTCCAGGCAGTCCCGTCTCTGCTTGGCAAAGCCGTCCTGGATGACCTGCATCAACTGCTCCGTTGATCGCTGGGCCGACACACCAGGGGTCCGGTCCTCGGCCATGCTGCCTCCTGCTGCAGCTTCAGCGCAGCTCTTGCCTGTCTTTTTATTTCTGCCTTTTCATGCACTTCTGGTTCTTTTCTCCATACATGGAAACGATGCCCATTTGCCTCAGCCTTCGAATTTACCGTTTAAA
The DNA here is from genome assembly GCF_047496885.1 of Scyliorhinus torazame. Classification (NCBI taxonomy): domain Eukaryota; kingdom Metazoa; phylum Chordata; class Chondrichthyes; order Carcharhiniformes; family Scyliorhinidae; genus Scyliorhinus; species Scyliorhinus torazame. The sequence continues at coordinate 63,308,214 of NC_092728.1, forward strand.
ACTGGAAAAAAGTCGGGGGGGGGAAGGTCCAAAAGTCTGACCAGAGCGGGAACCACCAAATGTGCGACTTACTCATCCGTAGCCGCCACCGGAAGTCGAATTTCTTTTATTTTTATCCTATCTCGACTCATGCAAAGTTGATCTGAAATAAAAATCAACACAATAACATTTGAACAAAAAAAGATGTGACTTTACATTCTCCTTTGTAAAATTGGACCCTCGTTTTTCAGGGATCAAACTATTGTGATAATTTATTTTTATTTTTTAAAACTTTTTTCCAATAAAGGGGCAATTTAGCATAGCCAGTTTACCTACCCTCACATCTTTGGGCTGTGTGTGAGACCCAGGCAGAATGTGCAAACTCTAGTGTTATAATTAAATACTTATTGATAATTGCTATGGTTAATTTGGGGCAGCACAGTAGCATTGTGGATAGCACAATTGCTTCACAGCTCCAGGGTCCCAGGTTCAATTCCGGCTTGGGTCACTGTGGTGAGTTCGAGCACAAACCTCTTGATTTTTTCCAACGGACGCAGTGAGATCTTAACTCATCAGCTGATGTCATTATCAGAAATGTGACATTGAATAACAAAGCAAGTGAGGTCGTGAAGACCGAGTAGGCTCATCTGTCACACTAAAGGTAAGTGAAAGTTGTGGGTGGCGAAGTTCGGGCTATGTAGGTCGTGAAGGTCAGCCAATGTGGGTCCCGAAGGGTGACCGGTTGGTAAAACTGGGTCCCGAGCAAAAATTATGAAAAACACATAAGGGACATGCATATTTAATTTAAGACAGTCAATATAAACAAAATATTATCTGAGCCTCACTTTTTCCAATTGAGAATTCACATGAAGCCTAAGCCATCAAACAGAAATATGTATGGCATAGAGACTCAGGAGACAATCAATAAAGAATGGCCATGTACCAGAGAAGCATTGGGTGGTATTTCATGGAGGTGATAGGGACCTTGCCCTGGGCTGGAGATTACAAGATCTCTGCATCACCTCTTTTAGGGAGCCTGCTGTATAAAGTGCCACTTAGACACTTAGCAGTGCGCCTTCTGACTGATTAAATGCCCTCCCCCCCAACCCCCCTCCCCTACCGCCACCAGCCTTGCCACTGGGGAGTACGCTGATTTAGTTAACACTAATTTTTAAGTTTACAGTGACAGATGTGAATGTTGTTCCTTTTTATATTCCGAGAAGACATTTTAAGCCATTAAAAAATTTACAGTATGTAATTGCTCTATTTACTTATCCATTTATTGCTTCGTAAGAATGTTTGACAGTTAATAACCTAAATCACGAGAAAATGAAGGGTTTGCTTCACGGCCTGTTGAAGTTGATGAAAATCATGAGGGAACATTATATAATCCAGAAGCAGAACTGTGGTGAATGAAAATTTGCTTCAAGTTCACTCAATAATGGACAGATAAAAGCACACTGAATTCAGACCATTCAGGAATGGGTGTTTGCAGCCTGGAGTTGTCTCAGTCACTGAATCTAAAATAAATATTTATAATAAAAGCCCAAAACTGAACCGTTATTAAAAATGTACAGCTGCAGCATTAATTTGTAAAACTGGTTGTATTTTACGGCGTTTTGAAAACCTTAGATCAACTTTGGCAGAGGGATGGAAAATTTCCATGCATGATTTGACGCTGGAGGGCAACATATTGATGGTAGTTGAAGCCCCTTCATTGAAAATAATAAGTCAATGAACTGCATAACCACTAAAGCTTTGGCTGGTAGCCCTTCCATTTTTGCATGGACTGAGATTGAAGTGTTGACTCAGCAAAGTTTACGTTTCAGCCTCTGTTTGCTGTTGGAATTAAGTGATTCGAAGAAAAACACCGTTGATATGCTTGTGTTTTGTTTCAAGAAGCATGTGGCTTATTTCCAGTGATCAGATTGATCAGTGTTGTGTACACTGGACTTGTTTTAAAACTCAGATGTTTATGATCATTGTTTATGTCACAGTATGTAACAGAGTTTGGGGCCCAATTATTTGTCATCCGGATATGTCTTTCAGTGATTCTGTCGAGTAAAAAAATTGCAGGCAACCAGATTTAAAAATAAACACTTTGGATTTTACAAAAACTAATTGGTTCGAATTTAATTTTTCTTGAGCTGTCAGCTTTAGCTCAGTTGGCGACATTCTTGCATCTAAGTCAGAAGGTGATGGATTCATGGTTGAATCCTTCGTACAAAGATAAAGGAGTTTGCTACAATTGTACAGGGTTCCACCAGTGTCACTCAGCTCCTGTCCTCATTACAGCCTTGATTCAAACATGGGCAAAAGAGCTGAACACCAGAGGTGAGGTGAGCGTGACTGCCGTTGACATCAAGGCAGCTTTCGACCGAGTCAGGTATTCCTCAGGGTAGTGTCCTAGGCCCAACCGTCTTCAGCTGCTTCATCAATGACATTCCGCTCAACATGAGTTCAGATGTGGGATGTTTGCTGATGATTGCTTTAGCTACTCTCTTCCTTTTTATATATTTATAAAAACTCTTACAATCTGTTCTTCTATTTCTGGCTTGTTTACTCTCGTATTTTATTTTCCCCTTTTTATATCAACTTTTACCCTCTGCTGGCTTCTAAAACACTCCTGATCCTCAGACTTGCTACTGTTTTTTTTTGGCAACACTGTAAGCCTCTTTTACTTGAATACTCTCCTTAACTTCGTGAATAAGGCTGAATTCTGATCAAAACTATTTTGATGAAGAGCTGGGGATTTAACCTGATGCCGTGGCCAATAATAATTTAGCCCTGAATCAAAGCCTTTTACAGAAAAACAGATAATCTGGGTGATTATGACTTCAATATTTGTGGAACTAGGCTGTGTGTAAATTAACTGTTCCATTACAATCATTACAATAGTGACTGTAGTTCAAATGTATTTCACTAGCTGTAAAGCGCTTTGAGCTTTTGCACAGCACTATATGAATGCAAGTCTTTCTTCTTTTCAATATCACAAAATCAGAATATCTTGCTGGTGTTTTTGGCCACGTTCTTTATAAGTAAGGTCTTGTACTTGGGGTGAAATTTAAAGCGAAGAGGCTGCAATGACAATTGTATTTTTTCTTGTGTGGCAAAATAAATTGACAGCCTTATAACAACCTTCTAATGTTTTATTCTGTTTTGCATCCATTTCGGTCACTTTATTCCCCCTATGCTCGGGAACCGTGACTGTTGCAATTTCCTCAGGCAAACTTGCAATTGTTGTTGTAAATACTGCTGACAACAGTCATTGATAGCAATCACTGCGTGCCTGACAATGTTGCTCAGTTGTCTGTCCAAATAATGGTTTCACTTGTGCAATCAACTCACTCAAATGTAAGTGTCAAGCTTATTCCTGGTACTCTCAAGAGGGCAGTGTGGTATGCAAACAGCTGTTGACCGTGTTGAGAAGTCCAAAATTGTAACAGTAATTAATTGCCCCTGGCTGTGTTGCATTCAGCAAAGCAATACCATGTCCTCAATAGGGCCAATGCATCGGAACTAATACTTTTAGTGCCTAGTTACATCCTCCTGGTGGTGTGGTGATATAGATCACTGTATATACACAAGGGGTTAACGTAAATACACTACAACTAAGTAAACACTAGAGGGAGCACTGGAGATGTCATGATATGCAAACATGCAGCTAATGAACACTAAGAATAGGACACAACCGGACTTCCGGTTGCGGCTATGCGGAGCTAAGCCGCACATTTCGGCGGCTCCAGGTAGAACGGACTTTTGGGCTCTCCAGAGGAGCCCCAACGGCAATTTTTCGACGACTTCCCGTGTGGGAAGATGAGAGCAAGGTCCCCCCTCCATAGTATATGGAGTGGACCAGACGTGGAGCGGTCAAAAAAGCGGTTTTGGAGCAGCGAAAGAAGCGAGGGAGAAAAAACAAGATGGCGGAGGGCGGAGATCGAGCGGCATGGGGGCCGGAGCAGCAGGAGTTTCTCAGGCGCTGCGTGGAGGAGCTTAAGAAAGAGGTGCTGGCGCCACTGCTGATGGCGATCGAGGGGCTAAAGGAAACCCAGAAGGCCCACGGGGTAGAGATCCGGGAGGTGCGGGGAAAAGCCGCAGAGAACGAGGATGAGATCTTGGGCCTGGCGGTGAAGATGGAGGCGCACGAGGCACTGCATAAGAGGTGGGCAGAAAGATTCGAGGACCTGGCGAACAGGTCGAGGAGGAAGAATCTTCGGATTCTGGGTCTCCCTGAAGGGATAGAGGGGGCCGATGCCGGGGCATATGTGAGCACGATGCTCAATTCGCTGATGGGTGCGGAGGCCTCTCCGAGTACCCTGGAGATAGATGGGGCTCATCGGGTCCTGGCGAGGAGACCCAAGGCCAACGAGCCGCCAAGGGCGGTAGTGGTGAGGTTTCATCGTTTCGTGGACAGAGAGTGTGTCTTGAGATGGGCCAAGAAAGAGCGGAGCAGTAGATGGGAGAATGCGGTAATCTGAATCTATCAGGACTGGAGTACGGAGGTGGCAAAGAAGAGAGCTGGTTTTAATCGGGCCAAGGCGGTGCTACATAGGAAGGGGGTAAGATTTGGAATGCTGCAGCCAGTGCGATTGTGGGTCACATTTCAGGATCAACACCACTACTTTGAAACGCCAGAAGAGGCTTGGACCTTTATACAAACTGAAAAGTTGGACTCAAACTGAGGGTTTGTGGTTGTGGGGGGGATGTCGGTTGTATACAGGGTTTTAACTATGCGTAGGGAATGTTCCATGGGTTGGGTGATGGATGGGGGTGGGGGAAGAGATCTGATGGGGAGACTGTGAGGGAATGTGGGCGCCGGTGCTGGAGGGAGGGGAGGCCCGGTGATGGGGGAATTGGGATAAGGCCGCAACAGGAGCTGCGCCAGAGGGGGCGGGGCTGGCTCAGGAAAGCACGGGCTTTTTCCCGCGCTAGGGAAGGACGGAGGGGGGGGGATGGAGGAGCGCACACTGATTGCTGGGGAGGAGGAGGAGGGGGAATTCCCACACGGGTGGGGTCAATGTGATGGCGGGGGAGGCCGGGGTCAGCAGGTGTCCGCTGACTTACGGGAGTGTTATGGGGGGAGCGAAAGAGCTAGATATGGATCTAGCGGGGGGAGGGGGAAGGGGGGTTGCTGCTGCATTGGGGGAACTGGAAACAGAAGAGGTGGTCGGGACGGGGGTCCCCCGTCTGGGGGACTGGAGGGTGCGGGAGGCGCAGGCACGGGACTGGCCTAGAAAAGGAGATGGCTAGTCGGCAGGGGGGTGGGGGGGTGGGAAGCCCCCCAATCCGGCTGATAACATGGAATGTGAGGGGCCTGAATGGGCCGGTTAAGAGGGCCCGAGTGTTCGCGCACTTAAAGGGACTGAAGGCAGACGTGGTCATGCTTCAGGAGACACACTTGAAGGTGGCAGACCAGGTCAGGTTAAGAAAGGGATGGGTAGGACAGGTATTCCATTCGGGGCTGGATGCGAAGAATAGAGGGGTGGCAATACTGGTGGGGAAGCGGGTGTCGTTTGAGGCCAAGAATATAGTAGTGGACAATGGAGGTCGATACGTGATGGTGAGCGGTAGGCTGCAGGGGGCGTGGGTGGTATTGGTAAACGTATACGCCCCGAACTGGGACGATGCTGGATTTATGATGCGGATGTTGGGGAGCATTCCGGACCTGGAGGTAGGAAGCTTGATAATGGGTGGGGATTTCAACACGGTGTTGGACCCAACATTAGATCGTTCCAGATCTAGGACGGGGAAGAGGCCGGCCGCGGCCAAGGTGCTTAGGGGGTTTATGGACCAGATGGGGGGAGTAGATGGAGATTTGCTAGGCCCCTGGCCAGAGAATTTTCTTTTTTTTCCCCACATACACAAAGCCTACTCCCGGATAGATTTTTTTGTTTTGAGCTGGGCGCTGATCCTGAAAGTGGAGGGAACGGAGTACTCGGCCATAGCCATCTCAGACCACGCCCCGCACTGGGTGGAGCTGGAGTTGGGAGAGGAGAGGGACCAACGCCACTGTGGCGTCTGGATGTGGGATTACTGGCAGATGAGGAGGTGTGCGGGAGGGTACGGGGGTGCATTGAAAGGTATTTGGAGGCCAACGACAACGGGGAGGTGCAGGTGGGGGTAGTATGGGAGGCGCTGAAGGCGGTGGTTAGGGGAGAGTTAATCTCCATCAGGGCTCACAGGGAGAAGAGAGAGGGCAGGGAAAGGGGGAGGTTAGTGGGGGAGATCCTAAGGGTGGACAGGAGATATGCAGAGGCCCCTGAAGAGGGACTACTTAGGGAGCGGCGAAGTCTCCAGACGGAAATCGACCTGTTGACCACAGGGAAGAGAGAGGCATGTCATGATATTCAAACATACACATCATGATAGACACACCAACAGACAAATCAGAACACACAACACCACAACCAATGACAGAAAGATATAAAAGCACAGACACGACCCCCGGTGGTCAGTATTAGCTGCAGAGCAGGACCAGGACACATCTGCCACCAAACACACTCAGGGAGACAGCACGTGCAGAGTATCCAGAACGAACTGTATTATAAGAGTTAAAATAAAATAGAGTTGTACCACATACAACTGTGTTGGCTCATCTGTGCACCAGAGCACCCAACACCACAAGGCACAGTGGAGGAAAGCACAGGGGGCGACGTACGAGTATGTGGAGAAGGCGAGCCGGATGCTGGCACATCAGCTCCGTAAGAGGATGGCAGCGAGGGAGATAGGTGGAGTCAAGGATGGCAGGGGAACTACAGTGCAGAGTGCGGTGAAAGTAAATGAGGCATTTAAGGACTTTTATGAGGAGCTGTACAGATCTCAGCCCCCAGCGGGGGAAGAGGGGATGCGACGATTTCTGGATCAACTGAGGTTCCCGAGGGTGGAGGAGCAGGAGGTGGCTGGTTTGGGGGCGCCAATTGGGTTGGAGGAGCTGATTAAAGGACTGGGGAGCATGCAGGCGGGGAAGGCCTCGGGGCCAGATGGGTTCCCGGTTGAGTTTTACAGAATGTATGCGGACCTGTTAGCCCCGTTGCTGGTGAGGACTTTCAATGAGGCAAGGGAGGGGGGACCCTGCCCCCGACAATGTCCGGGGCGCTGATTTCTCTGATCCTGAAGCGGGACAAGGACCCACTGCAATGTGGGTCGTATAGGCCGATTTCGCTCCTTAATGTGGATGCAAAGTTGCTGGCAGAAGTGCTGGCTACGAGAATTGAGGACTGTGTCCCGGGGGTGATTCACGAGGACCAGACGGGATCTGTAAAGGGCAGGGAGCTAAACACCAATGTGCGGAGGGTCCTAAACGTGATTATGATGCCATCGGTGGAGGGAGAGGCGGAGATAGTGGCAGCTATGGACGCGGAGAAGGCCTTTGACCGAGTGGAGTGGGAGTATCTCTGGGAAGTGTTGCGGAGGTTTGGGTTTGGGGAGGGGCTTATCAGTTGGGTTAAGCTCCTATATAGAGCCCCGGTGGCGAGTGTGGTTACGAATCGGCAGAGGTCGGAGTATTTTTGGCTGTATCGAGGGATGAGGCAGGGGTGCCCCCTGTCCCCCCTGTTGTTTGCATTAGCAATTGAGCCTTTGGCCATGGCATTAAGGGAGTCCAGGAAATGGAGGGGGGTGGTCCGAGGGGGAGAGGAGCATCGGGTGTCGCCGTATGCGGATGACCTGTTGCTGTGTGTGGCAGATCCAGTGGAGGGGATGGTGGAGGTCATGCGGATCCGAAGGGAGTTTGGGGACTTCTCGGGCTATAAGCTCAATGTAGTGAAAAGTGAGCTCTTCATGGTGCATCCAGGGGACTAGGGAAGAGGGATAGACGACCTACCGTTGAGGAGGGCGGAAAGGAGCTTTCGGTATTTGGGGATCCAGGTAGCTAGGAGTTGGGGGGGGCCTACACAAACTTAATTTGACGCAGCTGGTGGAGCACTTCAAACGATGGGATGTGTTGCCACTCTCGCTAGCGGGCAGGGTACAGTCGATTAAAATGATGGTCCTCCCGAGGTTTCTTTTTGTGTTCCAGTGCCTTCCTATTATGATTACCAAGGCCTTTTTTAAGCGGGTAGGTAGGAGCATCATCAAACAAGACCCCGAGGGTAAGGAGGGGATTTCTGGAGCGTAGTAGGGACAGAGGAGGGCTGGCGTTGCCGAATCTGGGTGGCTACTATTGGGCAGCCAACGTGGCGATGATCCGTAAGTGGGTAAGAGAGGGAGAGGGGGCGGCATGGAAGAGGTTGGAGATGGCGTCCTGCAAAGGAACGAGCCTGAGGGTGCTGGTGACGGCACCGCTGCCGCTCTCGCCGATAAGGTACACCACGAGTCCGGTAGTGGCGGCAACGCTATAGATCTGGGGGCAGTGGAGACGACACAGGGGTGAGATGGGAGCCTCGGTGTAGTCCCCGATCAGAGATAACCATCGGTTTGTCCCAGGAAGGATGGACGGGGGGGTTTCAGAACTGACATCGGGCAGGGATCAGAAGGATGGGGGACCTGTTTATAGATGGGACATTTGCGAGCCTAGGGGCGCTGGAGGAGAAGTTGGGATACCCCTGGGAAATGTGTTCAGGTACATGCAGGTGAAGGCGTTTGTGAGGCGGCAGGTAAGGGAATTCCCGTTGCTCCCGGCACAGGGGATTCAGGACAGGGTGATTTTGGGTGTATGGATCGGAGAAGGCAAGGTTTCGGCGATATATCAGGAGATGAAAGAAGAGGAGGAGGCTTTGGTAGAGGAGCTGAAGGGCAAATGGGAGGAGGAGGTGGGGGAGGAGATTGAAGAGGGTCTGTGGGCTGATGCACTGAGTAGGGTTAATTCCTCTTCCTCGTGTGCCAGGCTTAGCCTGATACAGTTTAAGGTTATTCACAGAGCACATATGACAGGGGCGAGGCTGAGTAGGTTCTTTGGGATGGAGGACAGATGGGGGAGGTGCTCAGGAAGCCCGGCGAATCACGCCCACATGTTCTGGTCGTGCCCGGCCCTGGATGGGTTCTGGAGGGGTTTTGCGAGGACTTTGTCTAAGGTGGTGAAAGTCCAGGTCAAGCCAAGTTGGGGGCTGGCACTATTTGGGGTGGCGGACGAGCCGGGAGTGCAGGAGGCGAAAGAGGCCGGTATTCTAGCCTTTGCGTCCCTGGTAGCCCGGCGGAGGATCTTGCTATTATGGAAAGACGCGAAGCCCCCCAGTGTGGAAGCCTGGATAAATGACATGGCAGGGTTCATCAAGCTGGAGAGGATAAAGTTTGACTTGAGAGGGTCTGCGCAGGGGTTCTTCAGGCGGTGGCAATCGTTCCTAGACTATCTCACGGAGCGTTAGAAGGAGGTCGGTCAGCAGCAGCAACCCAGGGAGGGAGGGGGGGGGGGGGCGCGGGGAGGGGGAGGTCTCTTTCGGGGGGGGGGGGTATATGGGTGGGCGGGGAAGGGGGTTTTCCTCGGGGCACTTGAAAAAGGAAAAACATAAACATATGGGAGAGTCAATATGTGCGGGAGGAACCCATTGCACAAGTTCTGTATTATGTTGGATTGATATGCTTATGTTTTGTTCTGTTCATTCTCTTTTTCTTTTCTGTTACTGGGGGGGGGGTTTACTTGGTTGAAAATTTTTGTTGGAAAAACTTTGAATAAACATTTAAAAAAAAAAGAATAGGACACAACCAATGAGCAGTCAAGACACCCAGAGGTGGCATTACCACAAGGGGGCATTACACAACCCATATAAAAGGACAGGGCACACATGCTCTATCTCGTTCCACAGACAGACATCTAGAGAGTACATCAAGGTTGATCAGAAGCATCACACCCAGCCCGTGGCTTAGAGCAGACTGGTTTAGATAGACTGAGTTACTACAGTTAGATTAGCAGGAGAGTCAAACTCATTTAAGAACTGTGTTAATAGTTAAATAAACATATTGAACTCATTACAAAGTCTGGACCTTCCTTTGTCAAAGCATACATCAAGGAAGCAGCTTGTGCTACACGAAGAAGCATAACACAACGTGTGGATGCATATATTCTGTTGATTCCAGTACATACATCATGCCATGTTACAGTTCTAAAACCTGTTAAAATAAGGCTCCCAAAATGTAGGTCCTGATCCCAGAGACAGGATTTGGGGGTCACGCACTTCGAGGCAGCAGTGGCTGCCATAGACCTCAGACAAAATTCTAAGAGATGCAATCTCCCTTCAAATCCTAGCATTTTTTTCCAATGATGAGTATGACCTAATAGACCAGCCTTTCAGGACAGACGTCTGGTCCAAAAAAGCGAGTGAAAGTGTAGGCAGTTTGATTTATAAAAAATCCAGCAATTTAAATACCTGTCTGCTCTCACAACTCACCCTCCCTACACTCACATCTCTCCCTGTCCGCTCTCACAACTCACCCTCTTCGCTCTCACATCTCTCCCTCTCCACTCTCACATCTCTCTCTCCACTACCACATCTCTCCCTCTCCGCTCTCACATCTCTCCCTCTCCGCTCTCACATCTCTCCCTCTCCGCTCTCACATCTCTCCCTCTCCGCTCTCACATCTCTCCCTCTCCGCTCTCACATCTCTCCCTCTCTGCTCTCACATCTCTCCCTCTCTGCTCTCACATCTCTCCCTCTCCACTATCACAACTCCACTCTCCGTTCTCGCATCTCTCTCTCCACTATCACATCTCTCTCTCTCCACTATCACATCTCTCTCTCTCCACTATCACATCTCTCTCTCTCCACTATCACATCTCTCTCTCTTCACTATGACATCTCTCCCTCTCCACTATCACACCTCTACCTCTCCACTATCACATCTCTCCCTCTCCACTATCACATCTCTCCCTCTCCACTCTCACATCTCTCCCTCTCCACTATCACATCTCTACCTCTCCACTATCACACCTCTACCTCTCCACTATCACATCTCTCCCTCTCCACTATCACATCTCTCCCTCTCCGCTATCACAAGACTTGCTTTTAATTTTTTGAAATTGACTGGATCTATGTCCAATGCCTTGATTCAATTTGGGCCATATTATTGAGACCTGCACAAAGGACCTTAGTCCAAACTAAGTCCAAACCAAGGTTAAAAGGAGTAGGAAGTGAAGCCAGGTAGATCTGGAACTGGCGGTCAGATGAGGCTAAGCTTCTATACACACTCTTGTTCCCATTTCTTATTGAGTTCAAACTAATGTTGGACCGAATACACTTCAGCAGCGCACTCCCAATAAGTTAATGGAAATAGATGGGAAAGCTGGAATGTTTGGTTATGGATTATCGACATCCATGGCTCTCTGCACTGTAATTGTATTGTACACATCATCTGGGAATTGGTTCAGTGATGTTCAGAAATGTCGCTGTTGCTTGGAATCAGTGTAATTATTTTGCGAACCCAGTGTCTCATCTATAATCGCTCCAAGACGAAGTTTGCACTGCCTTCCTTGTACTTGCACCTGTGTGTGATCCAGAAAGCAGCAGCAGTGTTACAGTAAAGAAAGATGGAAACATTCACTGCTGACTCTTACTCGCAGCACACCTCGTGTGAATATAGTGTTCACTTAGCGAAACTGCAGCTGGCAGTGATAAATGGGGAACTTGCAGGTCTGTACCATGATCAAATTAATCACTGTATAGAAATTATATCAGCACAAATGGCATTGAAGGCTCTAGTTGCCTTTTCTTTAGCTCAGTGAGGTTTTTAATAACGTCTGGGCCATACAGCCTTAGTAAATGTATGGATATAAAAGAATTTCTATTCTGCCTCTCTTGAAGCTTTTCTAATACGTTGTTATTTTTCCTTCAGCAGTGTCCCATGTGTGCTTTGTATTATTTGTCGTTATGAATTGTAATATTCGTACCAAATGACAGGCCATAAATCAATGCATCCAGATTTCTAGGACGAGGACCAGAACTTTTAATCTTGATTATTAGATCAGGTTTAAGGTGTGAATATTTCATGAATCTGAAGCCGCTGTGAATCTGTCATTACTGGCCCTTTTTTTTTTAAATCTTGAATTTGATTTTCCTGAGTCAGATAAGGAAGCAATAACTCTCTGATGTATGCTGACTGTAGGTTACTGTGTATGATTTTGTTACAAAGCCTATCCTTCCTGAAACTGAGTTGTGCCTGAACGTGTGTGGATTTGAGCGAGGAAGTGTTTTATTCCCTCCCTTTAAAGGCACACGGCCTTTCCAATGCATGCTTCTGTTTTAATCCAGTTTAGTCAGGAAGATGATCGTTTCCATCTGTTCCTCGTTAAGGGTCACATGAGAAATGAGCTCTGCCAGCTTCAATTCAGTTCTTAGTAGAGGAGATCCCAAGGTGTGAAATGACTATGAATTCAACGTCAATTGGCAGTATCGCTGCAAAGAGGCCGATCGAGACAAGAGTCCAGGTTTTTAAATGTCACCTTGGTGCAGTGGGATTCTGCTCTTCTCTGGGGTACAGCTCATCGTCAAGGCAACCAGGTGCACTCTGGCATTGTTCTCCCACAAGTTCATTTTGCACGCCAGAGGTCTGGCTGAGTTCCAAATTGAACCGGTATCCAATCAGAAACCAGGGATTTAATCCGGGGCCTGCTAAAATTCGGTTAATCGCTGGCTAAATTTGCTGAGTAACATTCTGGGAGTTGTGACCCAACACTTTATGGAATGCCTACAGAAAGACAAGATTGTTCAATTTCTGGAAAATATTGGGGAGTTAGCATTTGAAAACAGTTAAAACTCACAAATAATTCTATTTATATTCTCCTGTAAGTATTTTCTTGACACTATTTAGTCTGAGTTGCCTGACAAAAAGAAAAAGTGTTCAGCTAATAGTGCGTGTAGTCATTTGTTACACTAAAAGTTTTAAAACATTACATTTTGCTGTGTCACCTGGTGACTGGAAGTTCAAATCTAATTTAAAAGTTACAATCTCTGCGGAGATTGTAACAGCCTAGGTGGCTCCAGATGAATTGCTTTTGCAGACAGATGCCTCAGGGGCGACGGGCTTAATGGCCTCTTCCTGTACTGTAACCATTTTATGATTCTATTCTATGGATTGGTAAGGATGAGGTAGGGGAAGGGGGTGCGGGACGGTGGCCTCATGGCACTGAGAACCCGGGTTCAATCCCAGCCCTGAGTCACTATACATGTGCAGTTTGCACATTCTCCCCGTGGCTGCGTGGTTTGCACCCCCACACCACAAAGATGTGGAGCATAGGTGGATTGGCCATGCTAAATTGCCCCTGAATTGGAAAAAATGAATTGGGTACTCTAAAAAAAATGTTATAATGGAAAGGACGGAGTGTGCTTCTTGTAATAAAATGCAGTTGAGAAAATCATACAGAATTGCATTAATATTGCAACAAAAATAACAAAACACAAGGAAGTATTTCATGGAAATGTATGCGTGACGTTATAACTAAATGTAAATGAATGTCAGAAGTAATAGCATTGGTTTCTAGTGTTTGAACCAAATAGTTTTGAAGTGATGCAGATGTTTTGAATCAGGCCACGTGCAGCATTGCAGGATTTTTCCTGCTGGTGGGTACAAGGGCATGTGAAGATGTTGACACCTTGGGTTTTTGAATCTCAGTTAAATTGCTTTGTTCTTTTTCAGGTGAATGTGGCTGTCACGATGGTTACACTCCAGATCCAATCCACAAACATCTTTGTGTGAGAAGTGACTGGGGACAAAATGAAGGGTTAGTTCGGTAAATGAAGATCAACATGTATGTGTTCATGTTACAAAGATTGTAAGGGACCCATGTCCTGTTTGTTACAAATTCTACATTTATAGAAAAGCAAGTGATTTATAGAACGCTGTGATTCCTAGCATTGTAAACAGCAGGAACTGAAGGCAATATATTGCTGCTGCCCTTTTATATGGCTGTTTCTACACTGTTGTTTGGTACATTTAGATCATTGAAGTGTGGACCATCGCTCTCCCATTTATAAATTTGAAATCTGCTGCCAATCTCCTGCAGGTGCCTTTGACAGAAACCAAGGACAAATTAAATGGAACTTTACAGCACAAAAATAGGTCATTCACCACAACTGGTTGAGGCTGATATTTAAGGTCTATGGAAACCTCTTTCCATCTTACTTTGTCTCACTCTATCGACATATCCTTCTCTTGCTTTCTTCTTCATGCACTTCCTTAGCTTCTATTTAAATGTATCCATGCTAATCACCTCAGATTGAGTAGTGACAATTTTTTTTTAAATCTCCAGTTATGCACTTCCTCATATGTGGAAACATTCAAACATCCTCTTTATCTTTAACCTATCGAACCCCTTCATAATTTTGAAGACCGTTAATTCTTCTCTTTCCGAGAGAAAAGGAACCCCAACCTGTTCTATCTTTGCCAACAGTTGTACCGTCCGAAGTTTTTGTATCATCTTCATTAAAGATTTTGGCCGGAATCTTCCACCGGTGGGATCTTCCGGTCCCATCGAAACGAATGTGCTCGCTGCATTTTCCGGCCTCACTCCATCTGCGATGTGACCAGAAAGGTCCGCTTTTTACAATTTCTAATTGGTTCCTGATGAGATGGGTAAGAGGAAATGCACAAGCTGTGTCGTGACCTGGGCCGGGATTCTCAGACCCCTGCCGGGTCGGACAATCGGCGGTGCCGGTCGCCGAATTCCCCGGCACCGGATATTCGGCGGGGGGGGGGGGGAAAATCGCTCCCCGCCGGTCGCCAAGCCCCTCCCGGCGATTCTCCGGCCCGCGATGGGCTGAAGTCCCGCTGCTGGAATGACAGTCCCGCCGGCGAGAATCAAACCACCTCTCTTACCGGCGGGACCAGGTGGCGCGGGCGGGCTCCGGTGTCCTGGGGGGGGGGTGGGGTGGCGATCTGGCCCCGGAGGATCGGGGCCCACCGATCCGCGGGCGGGCCTGTGACGTGGGGGCACTCTTTTCCCTCCGCCTCGGCAACACCTTAACCATGACCGACGCAGAAGAGCCGACCCCCCCCCCCCCCCCCCGCGCATGCGCGGGGATGACGTCAGCAGCTGCTGACGTTCCCGCGGATGCGCGGACTTCCGCCGGCCGGTGAAGTCCTTTCGGCCCCGGCTGGCATGGCGCCAAAGGTCTTTCCCGCCAGCCAGCGGCGCGCCAACCACTCCGGCGTGTGCCTAGCCCCTCAAGGTGAGGGCTTGACCCCTCAAGGTGAGGGCTTGTCCGCACCTTTGGGGCGGCCCGATGCCGGAGTGGTTCCCGCCACCCCATCCCGCCAGGCCCCCCGCCCCGCCGGGTAGGGGAGAATCCCGGCCCTGGTTCCAAGAACCAATAGATTAATGTACTAACATGAGGTAATGCCCTCATGTCAATTCACCATGCGCCAACTGCTACTTTTTCTCCAACTCTGTTCAACTTGAGCACTTTACCCCCACCAAGAGCATTTACTTTAAAACTGACTTCCACTCTGTTTTGTTCGTCTGCATCTCTTTTCTCCGGGGATCCAATCAACGCTTGGCGATTCCTTTCAGCTTGGAGCACGATGATCGTTTTCCCGTGTTGTGTCAGTGCTTCCATCACTACCTGGATACTCAAGTTACTGTCACTTTGCTCCCACCTCTTGACAAAGAAAAACAGTTTTGCTTTTTTTCTCCATGTTCTCCATTGAGGTCATGGGTCGGGAATGGTCAGATCCTGCTCTCAAATACAGAAAGCAACCTCACGTAATGAGGTGCAAGACCTTTAGTAATGTAGTTACATGGAGTCACACCAAACAAAATGTATACATAGTTAAAAAGCTAAATGCAAGGTCGATTGTGTGGGCCACAGGGTCACAAGCATGAAGCATAAATATTTTTTGAAAAATATTTTTATTCTCCATTTTCACATTTTCTTCAGAATTTACACCCCACCAACAAACAGTAAACGGTAACGAATACAATGTCAATCCCCCTACCAACAACAACGATCCCATGCTCCCACCACCCGCCAAACAATGGCCCACCTGACAAGATAAGCATCAAATAAAACTAAACCTCCCAAGGAGGGAAAAAAGAAAAAGGCATTAGGAATCGCCCCTGGTCACCGTTGACTATATAGTCAACCCCCCCCCAACCATCCCCCCCTAATATTCAATGCCATCCAATCCCCGAAAGAATACCGTGAATGGCACCCATGAATTGTAGACACGCCCCCCCCAGACTCCTCCCCTCCACTTCCTCTTGTAAATTCCTCCCCCCAACTTTTCACCCCGGCTAGACTCACCTGTTCTACCAGGCTCTGACGGCCGCAGCCCCTCACCCCACCTCACTCCCGTTCACTGGCCGGCTTAAACCGGCCAACGTGGAGGCCCCCGCCCGGGTCTCCTGTCCCCTTGCCCGGTCCCAGGAAAACCAAGAAATCCCCTTTAGCACACAACCGCAGCATACACACCCAAGCCCCAAAGAACCATCATTGCAAATGAAAGTCCCAACTCTTCCCTTGTCCAAATATACAGCGTCGACTCATTTAGTACATACACCAACACGCAGTGAAAAAATAAATTTACATGTGGCTACATCGGTACACGACCCATTTATCAGTCCCATTTCTCAATTCCGCCAGAGTCTTTCTACCTTCGCAAACTCCTCCTCTGCTTCCGCCGTCCCAAAATAAAAGTCCTTGGATTTGTAGGTCACCCTCAACTTAGCTGGTTATACTATGCCGCACTGCACCTTGCTGATGTACAGTTCCTTCTTCACTCGGCTGAAGTCAGCCCACCTCCTCGCCAGCTCCACCGTAAAGTCCTGGTATATGCGTATACCAGCTCCAGCCCACTGCACCACCCGCTTCTGCTTTGCCCAGCACAGGACCTTCTCCTTCACGCTGTACCTATGGAAACACACAGTTACTATTCTTGGCGGCTCACTCGCCTTTGGTATAGGCCTCCACGGCCGATGGGCCCGATCCAGTTCATATCGAGAGGGAATGTCCACAACCTCCAATAGCTCTGCCAACATAGTGGCAAAATACTATGTGTCCTCGGGCCTTCCACCCCTTCGGGCAGACCCACGATCCTCAGATTCTGCCGCCTGGATCGGTTTTCCAGGTCTTCCATTTTGGCTCGCAGACCCTTATTGGTCTCTGTCACCTTCTGCAACTCCTTCCCCATCGAGGTGAGTTGATCACTGTGCTGCGATAATACCACTTCCACTTCCTTCAGTGTCTCACCTTGCTCCCGCACCTCCGCTGCTGCGCTTGATACCGCCGCCCTCACCGGGACAATGCCTCCTCCACCAGCACTTTCAATACCGCCCCCATCTCCTTCTTCATCGCTTCCATGTGCTTTATGAACTGTTTTTCAAGTTCCACAACCATCACTTTGGTCATTTCTTCTGCTGTAAGCGATGCTGCCTCCCCTGGTGCTCCAGCCTCCGCTTTCCTTACAGTTCCTGCACTGACTTTTCCACTCACCGGCGGACTTTCATTAACCTCCTTTTTCACAGCCGTAATTTTCCCAAGTTTGGACATTTCTCCTCCCCGTGCCTTCTTACAACTTTTTCAGCCTCCGTTGCCCCTGGGACCGGGCATTAAAACCCCAAAATTTCTATTCCCGAGCGGGAGCCCTCCAGTGTGCGGCTGCCTCACGCCCGCCGTCATCGGAAGTGCATCATGAAGCATAAATATTGTCTGTTTTAAATTGTATTTTCAGCGGTTAACATCTGGATACGTATATTGTGAAGTAATTTCCATTTTTCATTGGAACTCTGATACTGGGAAGGGCATGATCCATTCGGTGTCCTTGTTAAATGTAGGGCTATTTCTTCATCTATGCATTCAATTTTTCAATGGGTTAATGTGTAAACAAGTAACATTTCATAAGTTTTTAGAAAGATTTATGAAGGATTGTGATATCTCATTGCCTGGCACGGACTAGAACATAGAACATAGAACGATACAGCGCAGTACAGGCCCTTCGGCCCACAATGTTGCACCAAAACAAAAGCCATCTAACCTACACTATGCCATTATCCTCCATATGCTTATCCAATAAACTTTTAAATGCCCTCAATGTTGGTGAGTTCACTACTGTTGCAGGTAGGGCATTCCACGGCCTCACCACTCTTTGCGTAAAGAACCTACCTCTGACCTCTGTCCTATATCTATTACCCCTCAGTTTAAAGCTATGTCCCCTCGTGCCAGCCATTTCCATCCGCGGGAGAAGGCTCTCACTGTCCACCCTATCTCACCCCCTGATCATTTTGTATGCCTCTATTACGTCTCCTCTTAACCTTCTTCTCTCCAATGAAAACAACCTCAAGTCCATCAGCCTTTCCTCATAAGATTTTCCCTCCATACCAGGCAACATCCTGGTAAATCTCCTCTGCACCCGCTCCAAAGCCTCCACGTCCTTCCTATAATGCGGTGACCAGAACTGTACGCAATACTCCAAATGCGGCCGTACCAGAGTTTTGTACAGCTGCAACATGACCTCCTGACTCCGGAACTCAATCCCTCTACCAATAAAGGCCAACACTCCATAGGCCTTCTTCACAACCCTATCAACCTGGGTGGCAACTTTCAGGGATCTATGTACATGGACACCTAGATCCCTCTGCTCATCCACACTTCCAAGAACTTTACCATTAGCCAATTGGTTGTCTACTAGAATCCAAACTTAATTAAGCATGTTATTAAAATTCCCATGTGTTCACTCATCACTGAAGAACCTAAGGTCACAGGTTTGCTTTCTGTTGCTTGGCATTTTAGCTGATATTCGGTCAGACCAGCAGTTAGACCTCTGGCCATGGAGCGGAAAAATTAGCCAAACTTCCTGCCAACTATTAAGAAGTGAGCATATGCAGGCATATATGATGTCAGATAAGAAGAAAGCAGGATAACTATGATTCACTTCAAATAACCTACAGATAATCTGGGGAAGGGGGGGAATGGGCTGGTGGTATAATTTCAACCCCACTCCCCAAAAAAACTGGTGGATTGGGGGTTGGGTGAGATGTAAAAAAAATGTTTGTCTCAAACCCAACCCCAACTTGCCTGCAACACACTTCCTTCCCAGTTAATGGAGGTGGGATAGAAGATGGATAATTAGCCTGCTACCAGGAGATGATTGTCCACTTATGACGAGGCCAGGACTCTCATATTTGACAGGATTGAAGGTAGCCAGCCAGTTTTCCCAGGCTTCAGGAAACCCAGCAGCTCAAGTTAGCTTTGGGGAAAAGGGAAGTGCCTTTACAGCACTGCTTGTGGACCAGGAGGAGAAGAGTGCTTCCCCACCCCAGGTCACCCAATGCTTGCCTTGGATCAGAATTCCTTCCATTAGACATCCAGAGTCCCTCCTAACTCAGGGTCATGTTCCCTTCTGCCTCAAACTCACAATGCTCCTTCTCGCTGCTGCAGGCTCCTTACCAGGAGCAGCGGCCTACTCTGGCGTGTTCCCTGTTACACTCCACCTCAACTTCAAGCCAAGTCTGAGAGTCAGACTAATCCTATCAAAATAAATGCATGCTGTCGAGTTTAAACTTTGCAGTAAGCGGATCCAACCGAAACTCCACCCTATCACTCAATATCCGAACTACAAATGCAGATTTTGCTGCATGTATTGTTACCAGGTGATGGTTAGTCCAATGATTAGGTTTGGATCAAATCTTCCTTGCTGTTCAGTTATTTCCTAACCTGTGTTTAATTGCTGTTTTTACAGACCATGGCCATATACAACACTGGAAAGAGGTTATGACCTTGTGACAGGGGACCAGGCACCAGAAAAGATATTTAGGTAAAAGAAAAAAGTGAATTTCTGTCATCAATTTCTCCTTTTTCATCCGCAGTTACTTATTAATGAGGAGTGGTTGTGTTACTAGTCAACCCTCTTGTGGTACAGCTCCCTTAAACCAGAATACACCACATTTAAGTTATATAAGACAGAATCTTGGAATCCCTACAGTGCAGAAGGAGGCCATTCAGCGAGTCTACACTGACCCGCTACCCAGATCTATTCCCTGCACACCCCGCCCTATCCCCGTAACCTATCCCTAGACACAAAGGGGTAATTTAGCATGACCAATCCACCTAACCTGCACATCTTTGGACTGTGGGAGTAAATCGGGGGGAAACCCATGCAGACACGGGAAGAACATGCAAACTCAGCACAGTCACCCAAGGCCAGAATTGAACCCGGGTCCCTGGCACTGTGAGGCAGCAGTGCTTACCATCATCCCACCCCATCTTAGACTTAGACCAATTGGTGGACAGGTTTGCTTTTGGGCCACGGCTCATTATCCACTGATTGGATGAAACTCTTCACTGATTCTGCACGTTCGAAGTGGATCAAGTTTCAGAACTCCTTTTATGAAATTATTTATAACTAAGCACGACTCAGCACTAAATCAGTAGTTACACTTTGAGAAAATGTGCGAAGAGCTACAGTGGACAACTTTACACTGGTGCAGAGGATAAGATTAAAGCATTATGCTGGAGCAGAATAGAGGAACCTTTATCATGCATTTAACGTGTGCTGTGTCTATGCTAGAAGTGTGTCTGATCACAAACATAAAAATTGCAAACGTTTTCATTGACCATCATTGACGTCCCTTCTTCATTCTTCTGAGTACAGGATGCACTTTAATTCATGAAGGGGAAAATAGAAGTGAAACATCTTTATAACTGATAGTTATTTGTTTTCAGTCATTATCTTTACAGACAATTTAAAGGATTTCCAATGACTTGCTCACAGGAGTAAAACACAGTATTATAAAACAGAGTATTTTACCGTGTAAAGAAAAATGCATTGTTCCATTGAAGATGTTTACCTGTGAAAGGGTTTAAATTGTGCTTACCTTAGTTTGTCACTTTAAGTCTAATTGCTGTTAATAAGCACATCTTGCAGTGAATTGATTCAGGTAAGTCTTCAGAATATGAAGCAGTGGTAAATAATTATGAATTAAATTACTTTTTAAAATGTCTGATAGTTTGGAAGCATGCTAGGTGGGATTCAGTAGGTCCTGATCGCGGACCTGGCCACTGTGGAGGCCCGCCCCCCCCCGAGTTAGAACCCCCTTCCCCCACACCAGCACGGTCCCCCCAGCATGAACGGCGAGGTCCTGCCGGGTAGGACCATACGCGAACGGCGCCAGCGGGACTCGGTCGAACTCGGCGGGCATTCGGCCCGTCCAGCGCGGAGGATCGCCGGGTGCCGCGTTGAGCGGCAACTGCACCGGCGCCGCCGATTCTCCGATCGCTGGAGAATCGGCAGACCGGCGTCGCATGATTCGCGCCCCCCCCCCCGCCCTGATGATTCCGCAGGACCAGCCGTGCTGGCGCACGTATCACCAGCTGGAGCTGCGTGAAGCGCTCCAGTGCCGCTCTGACCCCTGTACGGCGCACGATCGCTGCCAGATGACGCGCCGTTTACCACGGCGTCAACACTTAGCACCAGGATCAGAGAATCCCACCCGCTATCTGAAACAGATGTTGATTGGAATAAAGTCCTATCTACAGAATGAGGTGGCTGGGCTGATCTAACCTGTTTTTCTTCTGGGCCTCACAACAACCAGGGGCTATCTTAAACATTAACCCAGTTATCCACAAGCATCCCCATTACTCTAGTGCTCATTCAATCACTTTGGGTTAATCAGGAGAGATCTACTAAGCCCAGCGTAAGAATTGAAGGTAGCGAATAAAGTGTGTTTGTTGCTGCATGATGTCTTTGACTGTTGAATGGGCTGCAATTCCAAATACGTTGCATTTTTCCATGCACATAGTGACAGTCTGAAACCTTTGACTTGGAAAACGCCAGTCACCGGGTGTTAGGTCCAGTCTTCGAATTCAGCTGTTACTGTCAGTTACCTTCAGTCTTGCTCCTTTTTCCAAGTCCCATTCAGAATTTAGACTTGAGCGAATGTGGCCATTCAACATATCTCAGTTTCAGAATGGGAAATTTATGTGACAGATGGAGGGAGAATAAAATAAGTTAAATGTTAACCTTAAATAGGTTGAGAGATTTGGAAATAGTGCTGTGAAACCAAATTTCAGATCAGTCCCATAAACCTAAGCCAGCACTTTGCCTGAATTTGGCCGCCATAATGACATGGGGCGAAATTCTCCCGAAACAGCGCAATGTCCGCCGACTGGCGCCCAAAACGGTGCCATTCAGACGGGCATCGCGCTGCCCCAAAGGTGCGGAATGCTCCGCATCTTTGGGGGCCGAGCCCCAACATTGAGGGGCTAGGCCGGCGCCGGAGGAATTTCCGCCCCGCCAGCTGGCGGAAACTGCCTTTGTTGCCCGCCAGCTGGCGCGGAAATGACATCTCCGGGCGGCGCATACGCGGGAGCATCAGCGGCCGCTGACAGTTTCCCACGCATGCGCAGTGGAGGGAGTCTCTTCCGCTTCCGCCATGGTGGAGACCGTGGCGGAGGCGGAAGGGAAAGAGTGCCCCCACGGCACAGGCCCGCCCGCGGATCGGTGGGCCCCGATCGCGGGCCAGGCCACCGTGGGGGCACCCCCCGGGGCCAGATCGCCCCGCGCCCCCCCCCAGGACCCCAGAGCCCGCCCACGCCGCCTTGTCCCGCCATTCAAAAGGTGGTTTAATCCACGCCGGCGGGACAGGCAATTTATCGGCGGGACTTCGGCCCATCCGGGCCGGAGAATCCAGCGGGGGGGCCTGCCAACCGGCGCGGCCCGATTCCCGCCCCCGCCGAATATCCGGTGCTGGAGACTTCGGCAACCGGCGGGGGCGGGATTCATGCCAGCCCCCGGCGATTCTCCGACCCGGCGGGGGGTCGGAGAATGACGCCCATGATGACTGTTTTGCCGGTTCAGCTGACATAGGTTGTGAGTGGTGTTGGATGCTCCTCAGACCAATGATTAAAAATGGATATCACTGTGCTGCCTTGATGACTCAAGACTCATTGTCTGTCTCTGTCCAACCCCCAGCTTTCACTTGTGCGCCAATTAATGAAACAAATTAGTACACAAGGAAAAACAGATGGTGTTCACTTCTTGCCATCTGGAGAGCAGTCAATGCAGCCATCCAATCGTTCACAATGGAGCTGACAATCTTCAACCATGTCACAGCTGCACCAGAACTGAAGGGAATTTTAGGTTGCATGGTAGTTGGAATTTAAATGCTTCCAGCTGTTTTATTGTCAAGACTTGAAATCCAGCATGGCACGTCAGGGAATGTGAGTTCACGCAATGGCAGAAACATGAATTAAACACTTACTGCAAAACACTTGTGTTCGTGAACAAAGTTAGTTTTGCTTGTTTAATGAACACTTAATTTACTCTTTGCAAATTGGGCGATCCTCTGTGTTGCTGTTCGCAATAAAGTGACGGGTACAGTACTTTTTGGAGATGCGAGCACTTTAACAGAAAACATTATTTAGCCCATGAAATGAGTTGCCCATCATGTCTTGAGAATGTTGCATGGTTCAAGTGACGTAAATAGGCACAGCTTTAAATCAGTATGGAGGCTTGTTTAGTTTTGGTTTCATGGCAACGAGTAATAACTAAGTTTTTTCAAAGCACCCAATTATTCTGAAAGACTTTATTCAAAAATAATCTGATCAGTGGCAGGTGGAATTTAACCCTGAATAGTGTGAGGTGATGGAAGGAATGAAAAAATAAGGGAGTACTCTATGAATGGCAGGACACAAGGAAGCTTAGAAGACCAGAGGGATCTTGTCCACAGACGCTGAAGGCAGCAGAACAGGTTTTCTAGGGTAGTTAAGAAGTCACATGCCTTTTAGTTGTGGCATAGATTATAAGATTATAAGAGCAGGGAGGTAACTTTGGTTAGGTCATAGCTGGAGAACTGTGTGCAATGCTGGTCGCCTCACTATGGGATGAATATGATTGTACTGGAGAACGTGCAGAGGAGATTCACATGGATGTTGCCCGGGATAGAACATTTGAGCTATGAAGAGAGGCCGGAATAGGCCCGGACTGTTTTCTTTGGACTAGAGAAGGCTAAGGGGGGATCTGATTGAGGTTTATAATATTATGAGGGGTATGGACAGGGTGGATAGGAAGCAGCTGTTCCCCTTAGTTGAAGGTATTCTGTTCTCTATTTAAAGTTGTCCACTTCTGGTAGCATGTTATATTATCTATTTTGCTTTATCTGGATGGCTTGGATACGTAGCATTGAATAAAGAACACAAAGCTTTGTTAATGAACAAAACTATAAATTTATTACACTACTAACTAAGATTCATTCACATTCCTAAAGTAGAAGGTTTCTATATTAAACTTTGCTATCTCTAACAGTACACAACTGCTCTCTGTCTCATGCCTCACTATCTTATCCCAGAAACCCATGTCACATGATATATATATGACTGTTCTGTGGTTCCCTCTAGTGGTAAGAAGCATTATCATTAACCTGTTAACTCTTTACATCCCAGTCAATATACATATCATTACAGAAGGGTCAATAAAAAAGGGGCATAATTTTAATGTGAGGGACAGGAGGTTTAGAGGGGATTTGAGGAAAACATTTTTCACCTGGGGGGTGGTGGAAGCCTGGAATGCACTACCTGGCAGGCTAGTGGAGGCAGGAAATTTCACAATCTTCAGAAAATATGTGGATGAACACTGGCAAAGTATTCAAGGATATGGGCAAAGTGATGGAAAATCGGATTAGTGTAGTTTTGTCAGTGCCATCTCAATAGGTTGAGGGGCCTCTTCTATATTGTATGACACTATGAATAAAGTGCGACAGATTCGATGGAAGTTGCACATTGACTGGCTATGGAGAAATTATTCAGTGCTAAAGAGCTCAGATGGTGAGTTTTGTGGAGGAGTTGAAGAGTGTGGGCAGAGGTCTATTCCCTGTGTATCTCTGGGATCCCAGCTGCAACCCATCAATACTGTATGACAGCAGGGGTCAGCTCTGTTTTTTTTTGTTAATCCTTCGGATATGGCTGTGTCTAGAAAGGTCAGAATTTATTTGACATCTTTAGCTACCCTCAAGAATGCGGTGCCAACATGCTAATGCTTGATCAGAGTCAGGCATTAAAATTGTACTTCTACATGTTACCGGGTGGCGACTGGCTATACATTCTAACACCAGACAATTTACAAGTTCAAGGAAAAAGCAGAATATAGCTGTTTATAAATCATCAGATCTGTGATAAGAAGTGTGCAACGGCAAATTTATCAAACTATTTTTCTATAAACTCTGACGAGACCTCACATGACAGGAAAATCGAGCTTCCGAAAGGCGACTGTTACCTTTCCTCATTTGCTAAAATGTGTACATGAAGTAATGGAAAGCTTCAAAAGAAGTTCAACGCTTTTCTGGTCTATTTCTGCATCAGAAAGAAAAACCTTTGAATGTCATGTAGAACCTGCCAGCTTGTGGCTTATGATGAAAGTCTTGAAAGATCAGATGAAATTAGATTTATGTTCTTCAAAGAGGAATAATAGATTAATGTCAGTTTACCGTTTATTTTCTTGACTGTACTTCTCCCTTCATTCTCAATTGTTGTTGTTTGGGTTGGATTTATATGAACAGAGTTCAGAGTTTTTGAAAGGAATACCTTTTTTCTATTCGAGTGAGTAAATTATCTTCGTTCCAAACTTATAACAGACTATCTTTCACCACAAGAATTAAACCCGAATGTTAGACTAATACTATATTGCAGTACCAACGGCGGGGTCCTCCAGAAGCGGAGGCGGCTTGACATTGACCAGCGGTGGGATCTTCCGGTCCTGCCGATGTCTACAGCATTTTCTGTGTCTCGCAGGGTGGCGGTTGGGACTGGAAGATCCCACTGGTGGGAAGGGCTGGAAAATCCCACCATGAGAGTCTGTTCCATTATTGACAATCAGAGGATTTTAAATGCAGAAGGAGGCCATTCGGCCCATCGAGCCTGCACCGGCCCTTGGATAGAGCACACTACTTAAACCCATGCCTCCACCCTATCCCCGTAACCCCACCTGACCTTTTGGACACGAAGGGGCAATTTAGCATGGCCAATCCACATAACCTGCCAATCTGTGGGCAGTACGGTAGCACAGTGGGTAGCACTGTTGCTTCACAGCTCCAGGTTCAATTCCCGGCTTGGGTCACTGTCTGTGTGGAGTCTGCACATTCTCCCCGTGTCTGTGTGGGTTTCATCTGGGTGCTCCGGTTTCCTCCCACAAGTGCCGAAAGATGTGGTGTTAGGTGAATTGGACATTCTGCCTCCCTCTGTGTACCCAAACAGGCACCAGAATGTGGTGACTAGGGGTTTTTCACAGTAACTTCAATGCAGTGTGTTATGGGAGAGGTGTTTTCAGAACCCCAAAATGTATCATGGAGTTCAACCAACCTCTCCCTTTAATGCTATTGTTGCTTTTCTGCGCACACGGCTTGTTCCCTAGGTATGGGATTACAATTATGGACACGTGGGTTTTTAAACTCAAAACAATGTTTATTCCATGAACTCAACTTAACATCTTAAATAAACATTGGATCTCTTAACACCCCTTGCTTCAAAGATAACCCCGAAAATATTACAACAGTAAATAATCCCTCAAAATGTTCCTTCAAACTTCCAAGAGACTTAACACCTTTAAACAGAAACACATCAGGTTAAAGGCCTTACTATTATGAGTTTAAATCACCCAAATGATCCAGAGATAGTCTTTCATGCCAGAGATCACAGCAGATCCAGCCCACTGCAAACACAGACACTCTCCAAGCTCTTTTCCTCCAAACTGAAACTTCAAAATGGCTGAACTGAGCTCAGCTCCACCCACTCTCTGACATCACTGTTTTCTTCAAGGTACATTGTTTAAACATCCATTTCTTAAAGGTACTCTCATATGACAAGTGTTAATGTATGCCTACATGTGACAATAAAGATTATTATCTTTGGACTGTGGGAGGAAACCGGAACACCCGGAGGAAACACACGCAGACACTGGGAGTAAGTGCAAACTCCACACAGAGTCACCCGAGGCCGGAATTGAACTCAGGATCCTGGAGCTGTGAGGCAGGACCCTGGAGCTGTGAGGCAGCAATGCTAACCACTGTGCCACAGTGCTGCCCCTGTGCCACCGAGATAATAGATCAAGCCAAGGCCCATTGTTCATTTTGTACTAATAGTTGAGTTGAATGTTGAAGATATTATGACATGATCCAAGAAGTGTTTTTGTGCTGTCGTGGCCCATGATCCCATGAACCAAGAATGTCAATTTTTTTTTTTTTTTAATTTCACACAGTTCATGATATCCTGATGTGCCTAAAACACTTGGGACATAACTGAAGGATGTAGTAATATGATATGGCCATGGAATTTGTCTCCTTAACATCTGGTTTTCCGGTGCTACAAGTGCAGTTGCGCTTGCAAAATTTACCTGCCGGTATGTGTGCACATGGTGGTAGATGGACCAGATGCCATTTCAGTGAGGACACTAATGTCCATCCGCCATTTGCAGAGTACACCTGCAGCAAGCTGGTCTTGCAAGAATGTTGTCTGAACTCTCATGGCAGCATTCAGATGTGCAGTGGCTTCTGTTTGTGCTGCAGCTGAAGCTGAAATGAATTGATTTGGCCAGTGTTTCCATGCTGGGAAAGATTAGCTTGAACCTCTGCACAAAGCCCAATGCTAAATTGGTGCCAGACTCCTTCATGCTCATTGAAACTGACCCCAGGCATTTTGGCAGGAATTTTGTTTTGAATGCCCATTATTTTTTTTCCCCCTGTGGGCCGCCCCAGTGTTGTCCTCTGCAGCAGAGCCTGACATTCTGCCGAGCTGATACCTGTGGCACTCTTGTCCCCTATCCTGGCTGTAGGTTTGACCCTTTCAGGCATAAAAACATTAAATTAAACATAGTTAAACTATTACTTATTTCTAATTTTTATCCAATAAAAATATAAATACCTTAAAACGACTTTTGTTTTCCAAACTACCTCTGTTTTCCAAACACAAGCGTTAAAGATTCTTGTTTACTTTCGTCCTGTTCACTTCCTCTTTTTCTTCTACCATTGCTTGGTCAGTTTGCAGTTCCTGGGTGTCTGAAAGGAATTGACACGAGCTATGGTGAGGGAGCATGGGGGAGAAGCAAGAAGTGCATCCTTACACCCTCTACAGTGGACTATGAGAGCACGGATTAGGTTTATCAGTATGTGTGAGTGAATTTGGTGCCACATGTTTGGGTGATATGGCCATTACATTTAAAAGGTTGATGTGGAGATGCCGGTGTTGGACTGGGGTGAGCACAGTAAGAAGTCTTACAGCACCAGGTTAAAGTCTAACAGGTTTGTTTCGATGTCACTAGCTTTCGGAGCGCTGCTCCTTCCTCAGGTGAATTAAGAGGTATGTTCCAGAAACATATATATAGACAGATTCAAAGATGCCAGACAATGCTTGGAATGCGAGCATTAGCAGGTGATTAAATCTGTGTGGGTGTGAGCCTTGTAGCAGTTAGTTAAGTGATGGCGGTGTGGTTCATTCAACAGTTTGTTAGCCTAGTGGTACAGTCGGTGAGATATGACATTCGATGATTCATTCAGATACATTCCCTGACCTTTACCAAATGTGTTAACCTTCGGTGGCATTACTTGACAAAGATTGCCTCATGAATGTCCTGGCCCTCTGTGAATAGAGGACATCTCTCCTCCACGTTCAGTACCAAGGCTTCCAGTGCAGCATAGGAAAATGGTGTAGCCTGCTCTCTACAGATCCTCCTCTGTCTTTCCCAGGCAGAATCTATTGTGGAATGACTTCCAGCGCCGCCCCCAGCTACAATGCAGGCTAGCTTTAACTCATAATGGCCTCTCATGATTTTGCACAGCCACTCAAAGTCACTTCTCGCTGCGACACATCACAATCTTTTAATTCAGTACGCCACCTCGATCAGAAACATAATCCCACATTGGTTTTCAGTTCAATCACAATTTTTAGTCCCTGTGTATTTAACTAGCCTCTTTCTCTTTATAGGTCGACCTACAGCCTGGGTCAAGGTTTATGGCTGCCAGTCAGTAAAAGTTTTGTTGTGCCTCCGGTGGAGCTGTCTATCAGGCCATTGGCCAGCTGCAAGACTGATGTCCTCGTCACCGAGGACACAGGAGAGGTCAGGTAAGGGAACCAATTGCAGGCACGAGATGGATGGATAAGGACATATTAATTATGCAATGTGATTGCATCATCCAGAAATCAAATTAGGAAAACATTTGCCAGCTGTTATTTCTAATTCATCAAATTCATGGAGCAATTTGCTGTATGATGGATGTTGCCATTTATCTGTTTGTTCAGTTTCCTAATGTGGCTTTCCATCATTTTCTGTGACACGAATAGTAAACGAGGACATTTATTTACTTTTTCTGAGTAAATTGTTGTTTCTACTGCCAGTTGTGTTATTTTCGAGTCCCATCAACAGCGTGACAAGTTTCAAGTTTCCTTGTGGAGTTACAACAGTTTTGATGCTGAAATCCTGATAAATACATGTTTTTAATCCTTTTGTTACATTTTTGTTTCTTTTACACTTTTTACTCCTAGTTTTGCCTTATGTGTCTCAAATTCTCCTCGTAAGTGGGTGCTTCTCCTTAGAGTGTTCCATATTTGCCTCGATCTTCTGGGTAAATTTAATAACACACTTGGGATAGCAAATCTTACCAATAAATGCGAAATACTGCGAATGCTGAAAATCTGAAAGAAAAACAGAAAATGCTGGACAAACGGAACAGGTCTGACAACGTCCACAGAGAGCTAAACAAGAGTTAACATTTTGAGTCTGTATGACTCTCGAAGTGTAAACACTACTTCTCTCTCCACAGACGATGCCAGACCTGCTGAGTTTATCCAACATTTTCTGTTTTTGTTTCAGACTTCCAGTATCCGCAGTGTTTTGCTTTTTTTTTCATGTCACCGTTCTTCTTTGTTGCCAGCAATGGCAGAATTGTCTGTTTAGCCAATTTTCATTGAGAGGTTTTGCTCAGATTGCTTCTCTTCCCAGACACTCGGCTTGAAACGTCTTGAAAAGCTTCAGGCTTTTAAGTTCCTCCTCTCGCTCGCCCAACTCTCCTTGGCCCAAATTTCCAAACCCCCTCCCCCCACTTGCCGCAACTCTCTCTTCTCCCCCTGTTGCTAATTGTGTTCTCTCTTAATTTGGCTCTGTTTAATTACATTTGCTCAAGAGTCGCCAGGTATCTCTCGATACCGCCACAGGGTTCAAAACCGAATACTGATCAAAGACTCGGTACACCAGTTAGTAAGTTCAAAATCAATGCTCATTTATTTACACTCACAGTCAAATATACTCATGCATAAAACTCTACAACCTAAACTATCACTACTACTAAAAGTCTATACTTAGCTTCGGGTGCCCACTCAGTCAGAGGAACAATGGCCGTTGCTCTGTTCTGAAGCTGCTGGGTTGAGCTGTTTACAGGATAGCAACTAGGATGTTTATCTCGTAGCGTGCCTCGACTTGGAACTTACTTGGTCTTTGGCAGGTCTCTCCTCGCTGAGAGCCAAGGCCAAGAGAGCGATTCTCTCTTGGGGAGTCCATTTTATACTCGAAAGGGCTCTGCGTGCTTTTGGGTGGGTCTTGAACTTGGCCCCAATTAATTGGTCAGTTTCCCAATCGTTCTTATCAATTTTCCTCCAATAGAGGGGTGGGTTCCCTGATTGCTGGGCGTGTCCTAGGTGGCCATCGGTTTGCTTTGTTTTAGCCTCCTCTGGCGCCGGGGTGTCTATCTTAGCATTGTTTACTTAAATGTTGCCTTTTTGTTCCTGGGGATGGCTCATTAGTATGTAGATGGTTCTGCAGTCTCGGTCTTGTCTGGGAGCTAAAGCTCCAATCAACAGACAAACCTTGCACCTGCTTGCTTTCTTGGGATTGTCCAATTTTCCCTGCAATCTTTGCAAAGTGTCCATTTTGTAATTGGGAAATGGCCATCCAAGATGGCTAAACCTCCCCCCCCCCCCCCTCCACCAAAGAAAGTTATAGCAGTTTTGTGGATTCAAATGGCTGCCCATAAACATCAAAAACGCTCTCAATTTTATGCAATGACACAGTATGTTGTTTTTAAATTGCTACATTTCACTGCTTTCTGATTGGCGATAGATGAGCAGTCCCCAAATTATAGTATCCATTTCGGTCAATGCATGATTTATCAAGGTGTAGTTGAGGTTTATCTTCTATTATATCATCACTGAATTCAAGGAGCTGTTTCAACCCATGTGGGGGAATGGTAAAGCAAAACAACCAAATTGACTGAATGCCCCCCATGAAGAAATTACCATCAAGATTCTACTTTTACTTTAATGTGAGTCTCAAACCACACAATTCCACATGAATTACCAGGAAAATTATACTTCAAATGGAATGGGAAATTTTACTTAGTAAATTCAACAGCGATAGTCTTAGAAAAACATTCACAACACAAATGTGCACACATTGCTACACAGCTCCATAATTTGTTCCTTATTCATAATGTTGTTTCTGATTTATAAAGTGTAAGTCAGAGTCTTATCTGACAACAGGGGCGAAATTCTCCGGAAACGGCGCGATGTCCGCCGACTGGCTCCCAAAACGGCGCAAATCAGATGGGCATCGCGCCGCCCCAAAGGTGCGGAATGCTCCGCATGTTTGGGAGCCGAGTCCCAACATTGAGGGGCTAGGTCGGCACCGGACGAATTTCCGCGTGCCAGCTGGCGGGAAAGGCCTTTGGTGCCCCGCCAGCTGGCGCGGAAATGACATCTCCGGGCGGCGCATGCGCGGGAGCGTCAGCGGCCGCTGACGGCATTCCCGCGCATGCGCAGTGGAGGGAGTCTCTTCTGCCTCCGCCATGGTGGAGACCGTGGCGAAGGCGGAAGAGAAAGAGTGCCCCCATGGCACAGGCCCGCCCGCGGATCGGTGGGCCCCGATCGCGGGCCAGGCCACCATGAGGGCACCCCCCGGGGCCAGATCGCCCCGCGCCCCCCCCAGGATCCCGGAGCCCGCCCGCGCCGCCTTGTCCCGCCAGTAAGGTAGGTGGTTTAATTTACGCCGGCGGGACAGGCATTTTAGCAGCGGGACTTCGGCCCATCCGGGCCGGAGAATCGAGCGGGGGGGCCCGCCAACCGGCGCACCGTGATTCCCGCCCCCGCCGAATATCCGGTGCCGGAGACTTCGGCAACCGGCGGGGGCGGGATTTACGCCAGCCCCCGGCGGTTCTCCGACCCGGCGGGGGGTCGGAGAATCTCGCCCCAGTTTTCACCTTCAACTTCCATGGGTACGATTATCATCAGTAAGGCGCACTTCTGTGAACCCTCTCTCCATCAGGTCCCAATGGTGCTGTTTCCGAAGTCCCTTTTCAACCGACGACATGTTGGCACAGTGGTTAGCTCTTCTGCCTCCCAGGGCCAAGGACTCGAGATCGATTCCGGCCTTGGGACACCGTGTGGAATTTGCACATTCTCCCCATATCTGTGTGGGATCTCTCCAGGTGCTCCGGTTTCCTTCCACAGTCGAGATGTGTGCATGTCTCTTGAATTGGCCATGCTAAAATTGCCCCTTGGTGTTCAACAATGTGCAGGTTAGGTGGGGCTATGGGGATAGGGTTGGGGAGTGGGTCTGGGTAGAGTGCTCTTTCAGAGGGTCAGTGCGGACACAATGAGTCGAATGGCCTCCTTCTGCTCTGTAGGGATGTATGGACTTCTATGGACTATGATGAACCAATAACAGCCTGGGTCACAGCTGGGCCTCTTATGGGAAAACATCCAGCTCGTTAGCGTCTCCAAGCAATTCGTACAACTTTCCCTGTTTGGAAAGCTTTCACAGTGCCTTTAAGAGCTCATGTCTCCTTTTTTGCCTACAGGAAAACTTACTTCTTCATGAGTGATTTTCTTTGTTCTTCTTTCTGTCTCGGCCTGCTCTCTCTTGGTGGCTTGTGACTTGTAGCTCTCCTTTTTGCTTGAAACTCTCCTTTTCAGCTGGCCATACTTCGTCTCTATCTTAACGTCCGTTCAATTGGAACTACTGCCAGGGCAATGGACCTACTTCCAGGGCAAGTGTTCCCAGTTTCTTATCATCTGTGAAAGGCATAATTGGTCCCTTTAAAATTAATGCAAACATTTAAAAGTTATTTTCAAACATTTTTTAAGACAATGACATATTCCACAAACATTTCAAAGAAATGACAAATTTTCATTACTGTACTCCTTCTGTGTCAACGGTCATCACAGAACCTATACCAAGTGAAAAGAAGTGATAAATGCTTTGTGATAGCAGTTCTTAACAGTTTCCTGCCTCTCTCAGCGAGGAAACAGAGGTATGACCATATGATCATAAGACATGGGAGCATAATAAGGCCACTCGGCCCATCGAGTCTGCTCCACCATTCAATCATGGTTGATATTTTCTCATCCCCAGTCTCCTGTCTTCTCCCCATAAGCCTTGATCCCCTTATTAATCAAGAACCTAATAAGAACCTTGTAAAGTTTGCATCATATACACATTAGATCATGACATAATTTTTAAATGCTAAATATAAATTAGTAGCTATTAACATTATTTCATTACAGACCTTGGGACAACAACAGCAGTTTGTATTTATATAGCTCCTCTATTGTAATTGTTATGATCCCAATTGATGATATAGCTGCAGCAGAGGATCGACAAATCGAAGCCTGACTCAAAAGACTGTAACTTTAATTTTTTTACATAAAAGTGGAGGGACAGAGTTACAGCACCGCTAAATAGTTTTAACAACAAAGAAAAAAAACATTTATTAAACATGAAAAAATTTGATTATGATACAGTATGCTTATACTCCCCCTTGGTTTAACAAATACACACAAATTTAAAGATTAACATGGATTTCAAAAAACCTCCTAAGCCGTAATGGTCTCGTTAACATAAAGTACCTTTTAAGCACACAAGGATGACTGTGGTCAGATACACACACTCTGCTCTGAACCCAGGCCAGTGGGTGGGATTCTCTAATCCCGCGGCAGAGTGTCCACGCCATCGTAAACGCCATCGCGTTTTACGACAGCGTGAACGGGCCGCTGCCATGTCTAATTCTGGCCCCTATAGGGGGCCAGCACGGCGCTGGAGTCAGTGGCGCCGGCACCAACGTGCAGTTTTGCCGGAGCCAAGGCACGCATGCACAGTGGCCTCCTTTAACCCTACGGTCCCGACGCAACATGGCACAGTGTTGCTAACATTCCGGTTGGTTCAATTGCTCTGTTTTATTACCTTTGCTCTCGAGTCGCCAGGTAACTTTATGATACCGCCATGAGGTTCAAGTCCAAGTAATGATCAATAACTCAATACACCGATTAGCAAGATTCAAATCAAAGCACATTTATTATACACAGTAATCGCTACTCATGCACAAATTCTACGTCTAAGCTACTTCTACAACTAACAGGCCTATACTTAACTTCGGACTGGCCCACCAGGTCAGGGGAACAAATGGTCTTTCGTTCGGGTTCTGAGTCTGCGGGATTCGAAGTTGGTACGGATTGGTATCTAGGAGCGCCTATCTCGTAGCGAGCGTTGACTTGAGACTTACTTCTTTCGGCGGTCACTGCACCGGTCACGGTCAAGGTTGGTTCGCATTGCTGGGTGACCCGGGCAGGACGAAGAGAGCGATTTGAACTTGGGGCTTAACTCTGATAGTCCCCAGAGGCTTCCGGCCTTTCGGGGCGGACCCTGTACCTGGTTCTAGGTGATTGGACTTTGTTCCAATCGCTTGGTTCGATTTCTCCAATACTGGAGCGGTTCCCTGATCGATGGGCGGTCTTGAGGTGTTCGTTTACTTTTGTGTTGGCTCCTGCTGGCGCCGGGTAGTCTGGCTTAGTTTTGAGTGTCCCAAATGTTGCTATTGTTCCCGGGGATTGCTCATCAGTATGTAGATGGCTGCTACATTATTATGCTGATAGTCGCTGGTATCGATGCTGTCTGGCCTTTTGCAGAGTTAATACACAGCAAACCAGCACCTGCTGGTTTCTGCCTGTGTTGGCTAAATTTCCCATCAGCCTTTGCCGTTCGCCATTTTAAATCGGGAGTTGGCCAATTTAGGTGGCTACAGCAGAGCTACACGGGCCGGCGCGTAGGAAAGGAGGCCCCCAGCCAGAAAGGCCAGCCCGCCGATTGGTGGGCCCCGATCACGGGCCAGGCCACATCGGAGGCCCACCCTGGAATCGGATGCCCCCTCCCCTCCCCCACAGGCCGCCACCCGATCCTTCAACACCGCGGTCCTGCCAGCCCAGAGCAGGTTAGAACGACGCCGGCGGGACTCGTGTTTTTTTTTCCGGGCAGGAGAATTGCGGGGGTCTGCGTAGAGCGGTCCGCGACCGCGCCATACCAACCACGCCGGCGTCAATGTCGCCGATTTTCTACTAGAATCACGTGCCGGCGTCGGGGCAGCGTGGCCCAGTCACAGGGATTCTCCGGCCCAGCCCAGGGCTGGGAGAATCACGCCCAGTGTCTATAGCTTTCTCCTCAGATTCTCCCCAGATGATGATCACATGAGAGTTTCCAAACTTCACTCCCAAAAAGATGCGTTAAAATCTTCTCGTCAGGATGGCACATGGCACAGTGGTTAGCACTGGGACTACTGCGCTGAGGACCTGGGTTTGAATCCCGGTTTTGGGTCACTGTCCATGTGGAGTTTGCACATTCTCCCCGTGTCTGCGTGGGTTTCACCCCCACAACCCAAATATGTGCCGGTTAGGTAGATTGACCATGACACCAACTCTTCAAGATTTATTTTTCTTGACTGCTGTGCAGGCTGCTTACAATTACTTCAACTCTTGATCCCCAGACAGTTTTAAAATTACATCAAATGTTTCATCTACCTCTGAAGTCTGCTACCCCATTTTCAGTCTCGTTACTGCAATTTAACACAGAACACCTTGTTTACGCTTCCTTGAATTCTTCTGAACAATAGCTTGGTCTCTGTTCTCTTAACTTCAGGTGCCTTCAATGTTCATTCTGCCCCAATCCCTGGTTATCTGGACTGTGTCTTGTTTCTTCAGAAGCTTGCATCCTTGCAACTTTATTGTCCTGTCCAACTTGGCCTGGCAGATTCGAGAGCTATTCACTCCCTGTGTCCTTTTTCCAAATACGCTGACTTCCAGTTAAATCTAAGAACAAAGGAAAACCCTTCCCTCTGGAAAGTGGCCTCCTGTTACTAAGCACTGACTTACTTATTTGCTCTTCACGCCGTGATCCCCTCTAAGCACAATAGAGACACAATTTGGAACCAATCCAACCCCCACGCATACAACTGCCAGCATGAATCTAGCTATAGGTTTCCAGGCACAGAAATATTAAATTAAACACACTTAAAACTATACCTTATTTCTAATGTTTACCAATATGAATATAAATACCTTAAAACTACCTTTATTTTCCTATCACAATACAGTGCCCCAAGGAGCTGCAGCACTAAAAAGCAAAATATGACACCAAATCACAGAAGCAAATATTATTGCAGATGACCAACAGTTTGGTCAAAGCGATAGATGTCAAGGAGAGTCTTCAAGATGAAAAGGAAGGTAGAAAGGGAGAGGCAGTGTATTCTAGAGCTTAGGGCCAGGCATCTGAAGGCATCGCCACGGATGGTGGAACAATTCAAATCAGAGATTCATAACAGGTCAGAATTGGCAGAGTGTAGGTTAGAGGATTATAGGGCTGGAAGAGATGATGGAGAAAGGGAGGTGCAAGACCATATATGGATCTGAAAATGAGTTCTAAAATCAAGGCATTATGTAGGTTGGAGCCAGTCTAGATTTTGTGATTGGTGATCAGGATTTGGCTGCCGAACTTTGGATGGCCTCAGGTTTACTGAGGCCAGAATGTGGGAGGCCTCCGTGTACAGAGGCCGGCTAGGAATTAGAATTGTGGAGTTATCAAAGGCATGGATGAAGGTTTCAGCAGCAGGTGAGCTGA
The DNA here is from genome assembly GCF_047496885.1 of Scyliorhinus torazame. Lineage (NCBI taxonomy): Eukaryota > Metazoa > Chordata > Chondrichthyes > Carcharhiniformes > Scyliorhinidae > Scyliorhinus > Scyliorhinus torazame. Next base: position 63,344,970 of record NC_092728.1, read on the forward strand.
GGCAGGGCTGGAGTCGAGCGATGTTATGGAGGCATAGGTTGGAGGCCTTAGGGGGCAGCACGGTAGCACAGTGATTCGCACAGTTGCTTCACAGCTCCAGGGACCTAGCTTCAATTCCCGGCTTGTCTGTGCGGGGTCTGCACGTTCTCCCCGTATCTGCGTGGGTTTCCTCCGGGTGCTCCGGTTTCCTCCCACAGTCCAAAGGTGTGCAGTCTAGGTGGATTGGCTGTGCTAAATTGCCCTTAGTGTCCAGAAAAGGTTAGCTGGGGTTACGGGGATGGGTGGAGGTGTGGGGATATGGTGGAGTGTGGGCTTAGGTAGGTAGGGTGCTCTTTCCAAATTGCAGAATCGATGGGTCAAATAGCCTCCTTCTGCACTGTTGATTCTATGATTCTAGCGATAGCATGTATGGAATGAATATGTGGTCAGAAGCTCAACCTGGGGTCAAATATGACACTTAGGTTGCAAACAGTCTGGTTCACGCCCAGATGTGACCACGGGATGGAATGGAGTCAGTGGCTAGGGTGGGAATTTATGGAAGGAATAGAACATAGAACAGTACAACACAGTACAAGCCCTTCAGCCCACAATGTTGTGCTGACCATTTATCCTAATCTAAGATCAACCTAAGTTACACCCCTTCAATTTACTGCTGTCCATGTGTCTGTCTAAGAGTTGCTTAAATGTCCCTAATGACTCTGACTCCACCACCTCTGCTGGCAGTGCGTTCCACACACCCACCACTCTCTGTGTAAAGAACCTACCTCGGACATCTCCCCTATACCTTCCTCCAATCACCTTAAAATTATGTCCCCTCATGACAGCCATGTCCACCCTGGGGAAATGCCTCTGGCTATCCACTCTATCCATGCCTCTCATCTTGTACATCTCTATCAAGTCACCTCTTTGCCTTCTTCACTCCAATGAGAAAAGCCCTAGCTCCATCAACCTTTCTTCATAAGACATGACCTCCCGTCCAGGCAGCATCCTGGTAAATCTCCTCTGTACCCCCTCCAAAGCATCCACATCCTTCCTATAATGGGGCAACCAGAACTGGACACAATATTCCAAGTGTGGTCTAACTAGGGTTTTTTAAAGCTGCAGCAAAACCTCAGGCTCTTAAACCCAATCCCCCTGTTAATGAAAACCAACACACCATACGCCTTCTTAACAATCCTATCAACCTGTGTGGCAACTTTGAGGGATCTATGTACATGGACCCCAAGATCCCTCTGTTCATGCACACTTTCAAGAATCCTGCCTTTAATCCTGTATTCAGCATTCAAATTCGACCTTCCAAAATTAATCACTTCACATTTATCAAGGTTGAACTCCATCTGCCACTTCTCAGCCCAGCTCTGCATCCTGTCAATGTCCTGTTGCACCCTTCAACAACACTCAACACTATCTACAACTCCCCCAACCTTCGTGTCATTGGCAAACTTACTAACCCACCCTTCCACTTCCTCATCCAAGTCATTTATAAAAACCACAAAGAGCAGAGGTCCCAGAACAGATCTTTGCGGGACACCACTGGTCACCGGCCTCCAGGCGGAATACTTTCCATCCACTACCACTCGCGGTCTTCTTTCGGCCAGCCAATTCTGTATCCAGACAGCCAAATTTCCCTGTATCCCATGCCCCCTAACTTTCTGAATGAGCCTACCATGGGGAACCTTATGAAATGCCTTACTGAAATCCATATACACCACATCCACTGCCCGACCTTCATCAGTGTGTCTTGTCATATCCTCAACAAATTCAATGAGGCTTGTGAGGCATGACCTGCCCCTCACAATGCCATGCTGACCATCTTTAATCAAACTGTTTTACGAAATAATCATAAATCCTATCTCTCAGAATCCTTTCCAATATTTTGCTCACCACAGACGTAAGACTGATGGGTCTGTAATTCCCAGGGATTTCCCCATTCCCTTTTTTGAACAGGGGAACAACATTCGCCTCCCTCCAATCATCCGGTGGAGAGTGAGGACGCAAAGATCATCACCAACGGCGCAGCAATCTCCTCCCTTGCTTCCCATAGTAACCTTGGGTATATCCCGTCAGGCCCAGGGGACTTATCTATCCTGATGCTTTTCAAAATTTCCAGCACATCCTCCTTCTGAACATCAACCTGTTTGAGTCTATTAACCTGGTTCTCATGAGCAACAAGGTCCCTCTCTCTAGTGAATACTGAAGCAAAATATTCACTTCGGGCCTCCCCCATCTCCTCAGACTCTAGGCACAAGTTCCCTCCACTATCCCTGATCGGCCCTACTCTCACTCTGATCATCCTTTTATTTCTCACTTAAGTGTAGAACGCCTTGTGGTTATCCCTAATCCTTTCCACCAGGGCTTTATCATGCCCCCTTCTAGCTCTCCTCAGTCCATTTTTGCGTTCCTTCCTGGCTACCTTATAAACCTCTGGAGCCGAGTCAGATCCTTGCTTCCTCAACATTACGTAAGCTTCCTTCTTCCTCTTGACTGGAAGCTCCATTTCTCTTGTCATTCAAGGCTCCTTCACCTTACCATTCCTTCCTCGTCTCAGTGGGACAAAACTATCCAGCACTCGCAGCAAATGTTCCTTAAACAACCCCCACATTACTGTTTTGCATTTCCCCAAGAACAATTGTTCCCACTTTATGCTCCTCAGCTCTGTCTAATAGCAGTATAATTTCCCCTCCCCCAATTAAATACCTTCCCATACTGTCTGTTCCCATCCCTCTCCATGTCTATGGTATAAGGTCAAGGAGTTGTGGTCACTGTCACCGAAATGCTCTCCCACCGAGACATCTGACATCTGCACCTGACAATGCTTTCAGGGTGACTTGGATTGGGAGGAGATTGATAAAATTAATTCCTAGACAGTGTGCTGGACAGGAAGGGAGGTGAGAGAGTAGATGGGGCAGTTGGAGCTGCCACTCGTAATAAGACAAATCCTTCAGGGAATGTTAAGGAAGGCACAGAGGAAGTTGTAGGTTTACTGAGGAGGGAGTCAAAATTGGCACTACGGCAAGAGAGTAGGCTGGTCGAGAAGTGCTGATGGGGTAGGGTAGAGAATTTGGAATTCAGTATATTACTGCCCCATCTCCTCCTGATCATCAAAAAAGTGGTGGAATGGGTCATGAACAGTGCACCTGCTTAGCAATAACCTGCTTCTAGGCGCTCAGTTTGGATGCCACTCGTGTCGCTCAGCTCTGACCTCATTACAACCTTGGCTCAAAAATGGACAAAAGAGCTGAACATCAGAGGTGAGGTGAGATGAGAGTGGCTGCCCTTTACAAAAAGGCACCATTTGACAGAGTATGGCATAGAATATAGAACATACAGTTCAGAAGGAGGCCATTTGGCCCATCGAATCTGCACCGACCCACTTAAGCCCTCACTTCCACCCTATCCCCGTAACCCAATAGCACCTCTTAGGACATCAAGGAGCCCTAGAAAAATGGAGTAAATGGGAATCCGAGGGAGGACACTTTGTTGGTTAGACTCACAAAGGAAGATGGTTGTGGTTGTTGGAAGTCAGTCATCTCAGCTCCAGGACATAACTGCAGGAGTTCCTCAGGGTTGTATTCTAGGCCCAGCCATCTTCAGCTACTTCATCAATGACCTTCCATCATAATGTCAGAAGTGGGGATATTTGCTGATGTTCACACAATATTTAGCACCATTTGCAACTCTTCAGATAATGAAGCAGTCCATGTCTAAATGAAGAAACAATATCCAGTGTTGGGCTGACAAGTGGCAAGTAACATTTACACCACACAAGTGCCAGGCAATGACCATCGCCTACCAGAGAGGATCCAACCATCACCCCTCGACATTCAAAGGCATTACTATTGCTGAATCCCCCATTGGTAACCCCCAGGATGTCAAAATTGAACAGGACAAGCTATATAAATACTGTGAGTACAAGAGCAAGTCAGAGGCTAGAAATCCTGTGGTGAGTAACTCACCTCCTGTCTCACCAAAGCCTGTCCACAAGTTACAAGATGAGTGAGATGGCATACTCTCCATTTGCCTGGATAAGTGCAGCTCTAACACGTAAGAAGCACACCACTATCCAGGACAAAGCAGCCAGATTGATTGGCATCCTATCTCCAAGCATTCACTCCCTCCATCATCGCCGCACAGTGGCAGCAGCCTGTACCATCTACAAGATGCAATAAAGGAACTCAATAAGACTTCTTCGGCAGCATCTTCCAAACCCACAATTGCTGCCACATAGAAGAACCCATCTAAAAGGACAAGGACAGCAGATTCAGGAAAGCACCACCACCTGGAAGTTACCCTCGAAGCTGGAAGTTCCCCATCAAGCCTTTCATCCTGACTTGGAAACGTATTGCTGTTCCTGAATTGTCATTGGGTCAAAATGCTGCAACTCCCTCCCTAACAGCACAATGGGTGTATCTACGCCACATGGAATGCAGCAGTTCAAGAAGATGAATCACCTCCACCTTCTCAAAGACAAGGGTTGGACAATAAATGATGTCCCAGCCAGTGATGCACACATCCCATGAATGAATTTTTGAAAAATCTGAGAGACGAGAAATAAGAGGAATAATGATAGGGGGAGAGATTGTCTACGGGGGGAGGTAGAGAGAAAAGAAATAGAAAGAGATAAGATGAAGAAAAGTGGAAATGGAAGTGAAGGGCTCTAGTCTGGAGATGCAGCCAAAGTGTGCATGGGAATAGATTCTGCAAAAACGTGTTACATAAGCGTGGTGACATAAAGAGGAGAAAGTAGGAAAGAATCCAGCATTAAAATCCTAAATCCTGTGGTGGAATAACATTAACATTGATAATTGGAGTCAGCATGGAACATTGACAAATGATTGTCCAAGTTCTGAAACAGGAGTCGTGGGTGAGCGAAGTCCAGATGCAATTTGAAGGCAGATTATCAGACAACGCACTGATGAAGGACTTGCAAAACAATAATAGCTTGACAAAACGCATCACCCACATTTCAAAGGATTAATGTGATATTAGATGCTCCCCGGGTGGCAAAAAACAGTTAACAATATGGGCCCCAATTTTAAATTGGAATGGGTTGGGGGCGTCAAAAGAACAGTGAGTCAAGCCCCACAGGTTCCCGAACTTGAAGATCCTGACAATCTTAATGCCAAGATCTCATTCACGTTATTGATCTAGATATCCCGCCCAAGCCCAGGACCACTATCAGAACAGCCATTGGAAATTTTGCGGGAGGAGGCTAAGGCAGCAGGCTTCGGCAGTCAATGGGACCATTAGTCTGGCAGGGATAAGGGATGGCCAAGGCTGCGGAAGCTGAAGGAGCCTTTGATGGGCTTGGGAAGAGCAGTCCTGCTCCTCCTAGCCTAGAAAGAATTCCGATAGCACTATTATCACGGCCTGTTCCAGCCGAGTGCTGTCTCCTGCCGCAGGCAGTACGGAATCCCCAGACTTTCTATCATGTCATAGTGCCAATGATCTCATAGGGTTTTCATAATAAAAACACACCCCTAGTCTGCTTTTACAGGGAACCACAGTCAACTTGAAAGTGGAATGGTGGAATGGCATTTGGTGGGAATGGTAAAATCCCAGGCCAGTAAGTTGATTCAGCCAATTTATAGCCCCTCACATGTATTATTCTCACGAGGCCAGTGAGTACAAATGACGGCAACAACTTCTCACTCCAAGAGGACTTCCATCAACCAGGGGGGATAAACCAAAAGGAGAAAATTGGTGGGAAGTTACAAGAAGAGATTTTTTTTTTTTTTTTTTTTAAAAGGCAAGTGGGGTCACCTTGGGTCATTATGGCCCAGGTGGGGAGGGGCGGGTCAGGTTGGACTCCAAGTTATGACCCATTGAGATCTTCCTTTGTTAGCTTAAAATCACCAAAACCTCATTTGCAAGCCCATAGTTTTTTGCTACAGTTCACTACTTTAAACCTGCACAATTCATTATCTTTTCATTTGTGTAATTTATGTAAATGATAACACACTCATCTCGACTCTTGTTGACCTGTTGCGGTCTCATTTGCTGAGGTGCAGATGGGAGCTTTATGTTCTTTCCTCTTAATGAGATTTCAGTTTTGTGAGAAAATCATTTTCATCTTCTAATTACATGCATACATCTCAAAATAATTTGTCCTGCTCAATGCCGTTCTGCAAACCTAATTCTTTATGAGTTGTGATGGAAATGAACCTTGGAAGAAATGTGCCAGCACATTCATTATCTCAAAGTTTTTAACTGGTTTACTACTTTTTATTGCGGTTTGTATATGAAGTAACATCAATGTCATAACATCAGAGATGTAGCAGTCCATGTGCATGCAGATAGGTCCCACAGAAAGCAATTAGATGCATGGTCAGATGCTCTGTTTTCGTGACATTAGTTGAACAGGTAAATGTCAGAACAGGGGGGGGCGGGGCGGATTTAGCACATTTGCCTTCTCTGCTTAGTCCTCCAAGAATGAAGAACTGGGTGAGAAGGAGAGAGAGTACAAAATTATTTTCTACAAAACATTTGTACAGAATTATTGACAGAAGGTAATTAAGACTTTCAAAAGTATGTAACCAGAAGCCTTTGGGAACTTAAGTTGCGATACCTCATTCGAATTTGGCGGTGTCATTTTATTTTAATTCTTTCAGGGCATGTGATCATTGCTGGCAAGGGCATCATTTGTTGTTCATTCCTTTTTTTTTTTAAATTTAGAGTAGCCAATTATTTTTCTTTCCAATTAAAAGGGCAATTTAGCATGGCCAATCCACCTAACCAGCACATCTTTGGGTTGTGGGGGTGAAACCCACGCAGGCATGGGGAGAATGTGCAAACTCCGGACAGTTCATTCCTGATTGTCCCCGAACCAACGCTGTCCATCTGGTGAAGGTACACCTCCAGGGATCGGAAGAGTGTTATTCTAACCATGCTAACTGGTGATGAGAATATTACAGGAGTTCTTTGCTCCCAAACCTGTGAATTTTTGTCCAATCACTTTTAAATTAAGAGGAAAATTATGTGTCAGATCACAGAAATGGAGACCCTAGTCTGTCAGTTCGTAGAGGTAAGAAGTTGCACCTGATGATAGCGCTGTCTATACAAAGTGAACTGAGGATGGGGGTCGAAAAGAAAAGAGCCCTTATATTGCAACTGGCTAAGAGAGAGGCAGATCATGTCACATTCAACAAGATCTGCTCCACAAAGTATTTACATACTAAATAGTGTGCACAGACATGCTCTTCATGGTGTGTATGGATTTACTTGTTTCCATGCAAGGGACAAGGTTAAGAAGGGTTTCTGAATATGAATAACCTTTATGAAGAAACTCAGCCAGTAAAGGAATTGAACCTACGCTATTGGCATCACACTACACCACAAATCAGCCGTCCAGCTAACTGACCCCATAGGGAAATGGTGAACAAAAGTGAAGACAATTCATTTGCTGCATTGGGCGGGGAGGTGGAGAAAGTTAAAATCCCCTCCATTTCGATTTATGGCGTTAACGCGCTCAAATTGGCAACTGTAGGTGACGTGCATTCGGTGTACTTCTGCCCCCTACCAATCAAATCAGATACTTCATTGCACCATATTTCATCGAGGACAAAGTAGCCTGCTTATTGGCATTCCTTCCACAAATATTAGCTCCCACCAACACCGACACATAGTAGCAGCAGGGTGTACAAGATGCACTGGAGGAACTCACTAAAGTTCATTAGATAGCACCTTCTGAACTCATGACCGCTACCATCTTTGAAGGACAAGGGCAGCAGTTACAGGGGAACGCCACCACTTGGAAGTTCCCCTCCAAGCCACTCACTATCCTGACTTGGAAATATATCACCATTCCTTCACTGACGCTGGGTGAAAATCCTTGAACTCCCTCCCTCACAGCACTGTGGGTGTACCTACACCTCAGGGGCTGCTGCGGTTCAAGAAGGCAGCTCACCATCACCTTCTCAAGGGAGGTGAGGGGCTGGGCAATGGATTCTGGCCGAGCCATTGACACACACACCCCTTGAATGATTTCTTTTGAAAAGCATCAGGGGCGAGATTCTCCGACCCCCCGCCGGGTCGGAGAATCGCCGGGGGCTGGCGTGAATCACGCCCCCGCCGGTTGCCAAATTCTCCGGCACCAGATATTCAGCGGGGACGGGAATCCCGCCACGCCGTTTGGCCCCCCCCCCCCCCCCCCCGATTCTCCGGCCCGGATGGGCCGAAGTCCCGCTGCTAGAAAGCCTGTCCCACCGGTGTAGATTAAACCACCTACCTTACCGGCGGGACAAGGCAGCGCGGGCAGGCTCCGGGGTCCTGGGGGGAGTGCGGGGCGATCTGGCCCCGGGGGGTGCCCCCACCGTGGCCAGGCCCGTGATCGGGGCCCACCGATCCGCAGGCGGGCCTGTGCCGTGGGGGCACTCTTTTCCTTCCGCCTTCGCCACGGTCTCCACCATGGCGGAGGCGGAAGAGACTCCCTCCACAGCGCATGCGCGGGGATGCCGTGAGTGGCCGCTAACGCTCCCGCGCATGCGCCGCCCGGAGAGGTTATTTCCGCCAGCTGGCGGGGCACCAAAGGCCTTTTCCGCCAGCTGGCGGGGTGGAAATTAGTCCGGCGCGGGCCTAGCCCCTTAAGGTTACCCTCGAAGGAGGATTCCGCACCTTTGGGGCAGCGTGATGCCCGACTGATTTGCGCCGTTTTGGGCGCCGGTCGGCGGACATCGCGCCGATACCGGAGAACTTCGCCCCAGATGTGGGAAAGTATGTGGCCTTCATTTTTCTTTATGACTGGATCATTCACCACTTTGTTGATGTCTGTCAGCCAGTATAATGGTAGAGCCAATGATTTGTACAAATGAAAAGAATGAGCTCTGAATCTCAAGACACAAAGCAATGCCAGAAAAGTTATACTTGTACATGGTAAACTGCATTAAAATCCTCGGGCTGTATGCGCCATTTCAGTGCTAACACCGGGACTGAATTGGTGGGTGGTATTCTACGGCCACTGAAGCGGTGCCAGTCCTGGAACAATTCAGGATCCGTTAAAGGGCTAGCACTGGCGCCATGTGAAACTAGAGCAATTCCACTGAAAAACGGTGTCCGATTCGCCGGGGTCGGGATTGGCACTCGTGAGGCTGACAAGCTGCAGCCGCATATAATCACTCCACTCCCCAACATGCACTCATTCCAGTCAACAAGATGGCAACCCAAAGAGCGACACCCTGGTTTGCAGATGCAGAGCTCCAGACCCTGCTGGACGCCATGGAGAGAGACGGAGCACCCTGTTCCCTGGTGTGGGAAGGAGTTGCCACCCGTCGTCGTACATGGGGCCTGGGCACAGTGACAGAGGCTGTGCGCTCCACTGCCAGAACCAGCCAGCAATGTCTGACCTCTTCAGGGCAGGCATGGTGAGTAGCCAGCACCGTGCCCCTGGCACCAACCCCACTCCCATACAGGAGTGGTGTTGGTGCAGGGTAGGTGGCCATGGGAGGGGGTGGGTGGGGTTGTGTGGTGGGTCGGGATGTTCATGCCGCTGTCGGTCAGTCTACCCAGTCTACGGTACGTGCGGCGTAGAATGCATTCACACTGCTGTCGAGGCACTGGAGCATGGCATTCCATCGGGTGCCCGGCGTCAACCTCGATTCTCGGCTGACTCCGAAACCCCCCTCCAGTCGTGTTTCTGGCCAACAGAGAATCCCAATCCTTAACTTTTTAATTTCTTTCATCAAAAATACATGCTTTGATGAAGGATGTAAAAGGTAAGAATTTTAAAAATACAAAAAGCATAATTACATGATAATACAAGCGCTAATCTCTATTAAGAAGGATAATTGGATGATTGAATACTGTTACACTCATTGCTTTTAATGACCTTACATTATGAATATCCCATTAGTAAAACAAATTATACTTGAAGTAATCAGCATATTGCAAAGATGAATGGAAGTCAAACTGGTGTGGACCACAGAAGTTTGTATCAAGGCAGTGTTCTTTCATTGCAAGTCTTTCGAATTGAAGTATTGAGTGGTGCTGGGTATAATCATGGGTAGGTGAAGCAAAGCTCGACATTGCTTTCACAAATTGATGTGTCAGTCTGTAATCCCCAACTTGGGCAAGTTCCAGAACGTTTACGTGATTGGATAGTTAAGTATTTTGTGATGTTTGTAACTCTAGAACAGTTATTGTGAAGCCAGATCAGTTTGAAATGACTTCATAAAGTGGTCTCAATCCATTTGCCAAAATTCAATTGCCGTCTTGGATCAGTAACTTCAAGCCACGTCTATGCACGGTCACAGTTATTGGATTCTGAGCAGCTCAGGAGGGCAAAGGCTTATCATGTTGCTGATCTTTCAATCCCAGCTGACTCCACTAATCTCGTCATGGACCACAGATCAAACTTGGGATCAGTATAGTCTGCACAGGCTAGTTTCCGATTAGGCAGCCTGTGCCTTCTAATTAACCCATCGGGAGCATAAAGCCCACCTTCTCTGCAATGGCAGTGCTATGCATAGATTCCTTTGACAGCAGATAATGAATAAGTCCCCCAAATCTTGCATAATGACCCATTAAAAAAATAACCTGTGCTTAAAACAGTAGTTTTTTGAGAGTGGGTCAGTGAAACAGCAGTGACTGTGGTAACCCCCAGCTTTCGGGAAAGTGAAGTATCTATTAATGATCTACAGTGGTGAGATTCGTAGGATCCTTTCATCCCACTTCGTAGCCATGGGGCGGGATTCTCCGTTTCAGCGGCTGTGCCGGCTCCAGCGGAGCATGTGTGGTCTTTTACCACTGAAAAATCGGCGTGCAACCCATAACAATTCTGGCACCGGTGAGGGGCTAGCACCAGCGGCGACTGAATCACCCGGCGCCCGTGCCGAACACGGCCGGAAAATGGCTGGGTCCCGGGCCCCGCATGTGCACGGCTGATGATCTGCACTGACCTGCGCGACCCCACAGCCCAGCCCCTGGCCAACCCCCCACCAGTCCCTCCAGCCCTTGCAGAAGCCCCTGCGACCAGCAGCACAGATCCCGGCCGAGCGTGGCGGCGCTGGAAACAGTCTGCAGTCTGTATGGTTGAGACCACATATGTTCTGCGCTGTCGGGAACACTGCCCATTGGGGGTGGAGCATCGCTGATGGGCTGGCCGATGGCGGCCATCGCAGTTAAAACGGCATGTGCCATGCATCATGATGACGCCAATTTGGAGGGGGCAATGCATGGTGGTCTGGCGTCAAACCGGCTCCGGCCTCGATGGCGGCATGAAAATCCATTCTCCGCACAATCGCCAGAGACGATTCCGGCAACGGGCTGAGGATAATCCAGCCCATGGTCTTTGGGTAAGAAAACTATAGAATTTGCATAATGCTGCAATTGTCATCCCATTATATTGCCTGTACCTTAGCCTCTAAAATTACTGCCTCCAATTCATTCAGACAGTGAAGAGTTATATCCGGTAACTTCCACATCACTAACTTACTAAAGCCTTTTAGGTAGATACCATGGGCTGGATTCTCCGCCACGTCACCCCACATTTCCGCCCCGACCTGCCGGCGGGAATCTCCATTACTCTGGACAGTCAATGGAGTTTCCCATTGTGGGGCAACCCCACGCCGTTGGGAAACCCCTGGGCGTCGGCAAAATGGATAATCAGTCAGTTGGAGAATCCCGTCCCTTATTTTTAAAAATTAATTCATGGGACGTAGGCCTCTCTGGCTATTCCAGCATTTACTGTCCTTGAGAGGAGGTGGTGAGCTGTCTTCTGAACCACTGTAGTCCATATTGTGTAGGTACACATACACACACACACATAATGTGAAGGAGTTCCAGGATTTTGGCCCAGTGAAGGAACGGTTTCTATTTCCAAGGCAGGATGGTGAGTGGCTTGGAGGGGATTTTCCAGCTGGTGGTGTTCCCAAGTACCTGCTGCCATTGTCCTTCTAGATGGCAGAGGTGGTGGGTTTGGAAGGTGCTGCCTAAGGAGCCTTGCTGAGTCGCTAAATAAACGTTAAGGTTGAGACTTACTTCACTTTTCATTTTTGCTCACATTACTTGTAAAATACACTCCTGGTTAACCTCAGGTTATTTTTTTTAAAGACACAATTCAGTCAAACCATGGCATGATGATGGATTATAAAATATGTTGAATTCGATATTTATATTTTCAAGCTGAGTTTGGTATGGATTGCTAGAAATGGACGCCATTCTATGGTAGCTGATTCTCCCCCATCCAGTGCAGATTGCAAAGCTGGATGAAATGTGACTTAAACACCAAAATCAATCATAAGTGTCCAGGAGAGATTCTGCTCAAAGCCTATTGTTTAATCAATTAAAAAATGCCAATAATTTTGACCAAACGGTGACAGTAGATGCCAGTGATAAATGGCAGACTTAACGTAAAGGGGCAAATTGATTATTTTATATTTCACATCCACTTATTCATTACCTCTGAAGCTGTTCATTACCTGCTGTCAAAGGAATCTACCATAATTCACCACAGTGGCACTACATGGATGATAGCTATTGTTCCCCCAATGGTTTATGTTTATGAGCATAGAATGTCTATTCAGGAGCTGTGCAGACTCCGATGGTCCCATCTCTGATCCGCAGCCCATGATGGGATTAATTGTCCCAGCTGAGTCAGAAATAGGCCCACCACACTTTGTCTCCTGGGTTAGCTGTGATTCAGTGACATCTGATGGAATGCATTTATGTGTGGATGCGCAATGGGTTTAACATCTGGGATACACGTGATGCCGTCTGTGGTAAACTAGGCGGTTTAAACTCATGCTAAAATAGTGACAACATTGGTAAGGTTTACTGGAGCCTCTGCAATGAAAAGATGTCCAATGCCTTATTTGCCCTGGCAATCTTCAAATGTTCCTGACAGTGACCATAGACAGGCATTACATCCTTTATATATGATGTGGAGATGCCGGCATTGGACTGGGGTGAGCACAGTACGAAGTCTTACAACACCAGGTTAAAGTCCAACAGGTTTGTTTCGATGTCACTAGCTTTCGGAGCGCTGCTCCTTCCTCAGGTGAATGAAGAGGTCTGTTCCAGAAACACATATATAGACAAATTCAAAGATGCCAAACAATGCTAGGAATGCGAGCATTAGCAGGTGATTAAATCTTTACAGATCCAGAGATGGGGTAACCCCAGGTTAAAGAGGTGTGAATTGTCTCAAGCCAGGACAGTTGGTAGGATTTCGCAGGCCAGATGGTGGGGGATGAATGTAATGTGACATGAATCCCAGGTCCCAGTTGAGGCCGCACTCATGTGTGCGGAACTTGGCTATAAGTTTCTGCTCGGCGATTCTGCGTTGTCGCGGGTCCTGAAGGCCGCCTTGGAGAACGCTTACCCGGAGATCAGAGGCTGAATGCCCTTGACTGCTGAAGTGTTCCCCGACTGGAAGGGAACATTCCTGCCTGGTGATTGTTGCGCGATGTCCGTTCATTCGTTGTCGCAGCGTCTGCATGGTCTCGCCAATGTCAGTCCCGAAGCGTGGTACATTGGCGAGACCATGCAGACGCTGCGACAACGAATGAACGGACATCGCGCAACAATTACCAGGCAGGAATGTTCCCTTCCAGTCGGGGAACACTTCAGCAGTTAAGGGCATTCAGCCTCTGATCTCCGGGTAAGCGTTCTCCAAGGCGGCCTTCAGGACGCGCGACAACGCAGAATCGCCGAGCATAAACCTATAGCCAAGTTCCGCACACATGAGTGCGGCCTCAACTGGGACCTGGGATTCATGTCGCATTACATTCATCCCCCACCATCTGGCCTGCAAAATCCTACCAACTGTCCTGGCTTGATGCAATTCACACCTCTTTAACCTGGGGTTACCCCATCTCTGGATCTGTAAAGATTTAACCACCTGCGAATGGTCGCATTCCTAGCATTGTTTGGCATCTTTGAATTTGTCTATATATGTGTTTCTGGAACAGACCTCTGCATTCACCTGAGGAAGGAGCAGCGCTCTGAAAGCTAGTGACATCGAAACAAACCTGTTGGACTTTAACCTGGTGTTGTAAGACTTCGTACGGTGTTATGGAGGATAAGGTTGAATCCATTTGGGTGGAAATCAGGAATAGTAAGGTGAAAAAGTCACTGATAGGAGTAATCTATAGGCCACCAAATAGTAACATTATGGTGGGGCAGGAAATAAACAAAGAAATAACTGATGCATGTAGAAATGGTACAGCAGTTATCATGGGGGATTTTAATCTACATGTCGATTGGTTTAACCAGGTCGGTCAAGGCAGCCTTGAGGAGAAGTTTATAGAATGTATCCGCGATAGTTTCCTAGAACAGTATGTAATGGAACCTACAAGGGAACAAGCGGTCCTAGATCTGGTCCTGTGTAATGAGACAGGATTGATTCAGGATCTCATAGTTAGGGATCCTCTCGGAAGGAGCGATCACAATATGGTGGAATTTAAAATACAGATGGAGGGTGAGAAGGTAAAATCAAGCACTAGTGTTTTGTGCTTAAACAAAGGAGATTACAATGGGATGAGAGAAGAACCAGCTAAGGTAGACTGGGAGCAAAGACGTTATGGTGGAATAGTGGAGAACCTTCCAAGTGATTTTTCACAGTGCTCAGCAAAGGTTTATACCAACAAAAAGGAAGGACAGTAAAAAGAGGGAAATTCGACCGTGGATATCTAAGGAAATAAGGGAGAGTATCAAATTGAAGGAAAAAACATACAAAGTAGCAAAGATCAGTGGGAGACTAGAGGACTGGGAAATCTTTAGGGGGCAACTGAAAGCTACTAAAAAAGCTATAAAGAAGAGTAAGATAGATTATGAGAGTAAACTTGCTCAGAATATAAAAACAGATAGTAAAAGTTTCTACAAATACATAAAACAAAAAAGAGTGGCTAAGGTAAATATTGGTTCTTTAGAGGATGAGAAGGGAGATTTAATAATGGGAGATGAGGAAATGGCTGAGGAACTGAACAGGTTTTTTGGGTCGGTCTTCACAGTGGAAGACACAAATAACATGCCAGTGACTGATGGAAACGAGGCTATGACAGGTGAGGACCTTGAGAGGATTGTTATCACCAAGGAGATAGTGATGGGCAAGCTAATGGGACTAAAAGTAGACAAGTCTCCTGGACCTGATGGAATGCATCCCAGAGTGCTAAAAGAGATGGCTAGGGAAATTGCAAATGCACTAGTGATAATTTACCAAAATTCACTAGACTCTGGGGTGGTCCTAGCGGATGGAAATTAGCAAATGTGACACCACTGTTTAAAAAAGGAGATAAGCAGAAAGCGGGTAATTATAGGCCAGTTAGCTTAACTTCGGTAGTAGGGAAGATGCTGGAATCTATCATCAAGGAAGAAATAGCGAGGCATCTGGATGGAAATTGTCCCATTGGGCAGACGCAGGTTCATAAAGGGCAGGTCATGCCTAACTAATTTAGTGGAATTTTTTGAGGACATTAACAGTGCGGTAGGTAACGGGGAGCCAATGGATGTGGTATATCTGGATTTCCAGAAAGCCTTTGACAAGGTGCCACACAAAAGGTTGCTGCATAAGATAAAGATGCATGGCATTAAGGGGAAAGTAGTAACATGGATAGAGGATTGGTTAATTAATAGAAAGCAAAGAGTGGGGATTAATGGGTGTTTCTCTGGTTGGCAATCAGTAGCTAATGGTGTCCCTCAGGGATACTGGAAGTCTGCAGAGGGATTTGGATAGGCTAAGTGAATGGGCTAGGATCTGGCAGATGGAATACAATGTTGACAAATGTGAGGTTATCCATTTTGGTAGGAATAACAGCAAAAGGGATTATTATTTAAATGATAAAATATTAAAACATGCTGCTGTGCAGAGAGACCTGGGTGTGCTAGTGCATGAGTCGCAAAAAGTTGGTTTACAGGTGCAACAGGTGATTAAGAAGGCAAATGGAATTTTGTCCTTCATTCCTAGAGGGATGGAGTTTAAGACTAGGGAGGTTCTGCTGCAATTGTATAAGGTGTTAGTGAGGCCACACCTGGAGTATTGTGTTCAGTTTTTGCCTCCTTACTTGAGAAAGGACGTACTGGCACAAGAGGGTGTGCAGAGGAGATTCACTAGGTTAATCCCAGAGCTGAAGGTGTTGTATTACGAGGAGAGGTTGAGTAGACTGGGACTGTACTTGTTGGAATTTAGAAGGATGAGGGGGGGATCTTCTAGAAACATACAAGATTATGAAGGGAATAGACAGGATAGATGCGGGCAGGTTGTTTCCACTGGCGGGTGAAAGCAGAACTAGGGGGCATAGCCTCAAAATAAGGGGAAGTAGATTTAGGACTGAGTTTAGGAGAAACTTCTTCACCCAAAGGGTTGTGAATCTATGGAATTCCATGCCCAGTGAAGCAGTAGAGGCTCCTTAATTTAATGTTTTTAAGATAAAGATAGATAGTTTTTTGAAGAATAAAGGGATTAAGGGTTCTGGTGTTCGGGCCGGAAAGTGGAGCTGAGTCCACAAACAATCAGCCATGATCTCATTGAATGGTGGAGCAGGCTCGAGGGGCCAGATGGCCTACTCCTGCTCCTAGTTCTTATGTTCTTATGTTGGAGTTTGTTGAAAGCCTTCTGAAAGTCCACATAAACCACATCCACTGGCTCCCCTTCATCAACTCTACTCGTTACATCTGCAAAGAATTCCAGTAGATTTGCCAAGCATGATTTCCCTTTCATAAATCCATGCTGATTCTGTCCGATCCTGTCACTGTTTTCCAAGTGCTCTGCTATGGAATTTTGACAATGGATTCTCGACTTTCCCCTTAACCAATGTCAGGCTTATTGGTCTATATTTCCCTGTACCTCTTTTTTTAGAGCAGGGTTACATCAGCCACCCTCCAATTTGCTTAATGCCTGTTGCTCAAAATTGCACTGTGCTCCACTTTTAAAAGTTTCTTCTGCAACTTAACCAATGATCCTTAGAGAGACATGAAGGCTGCCAACTGAATGGTAAGTATTTTTCTTCTGGTGACTCCACAGCGCTATTACAAGAAGCTTCCAATATTGCATCCAATCCTCTTTCGTATAGGGGAAACTGCAGAGCTGACCAGTTTGTGTCTCTTCAGAAAGGGCAGCACGGTAGCACAGTGGTTAGCACTGTTGCTTCACAGCACCAGGGTCCGAGGTTCGATTCCCAGCTTGGGTCACTTTCTATGCGGAGCCTGCACAGTCTCCCTGTGTCTGTGTGGATTTCCTCCAGGTGCTCCTGTTTCATAACATAAGAACTTAAGAACTAGGAGCAGGAGTAGGCCATCTGGCCCCTCGAGCCTGCTCCACCAGTCAATGGCTGATCTTCCACCCACAAGTCCCAAAGACGTGCTGTTAGGTAATTTGGACATTCTGAATTCTCCCTCACTGTACCCGAACAGGCGCCAGATTTTCACAGTAAGTTCATTGCAGTGTTAATGTAAATCGACTTGTGACAATAAAGATTATTATTAATTCCTTTCTGGCATTCAACTTTGTCATCCTGCTTGAGCTGATCGTCAAAGGTTGAGAAATGCTTTTCTTTTGCTAACATTCTTGTGGGTAAAATGCACAGCTGGTTAAACCTAATCTTTTTGGAAAAAGATATGGTTAAGGAAAAATCATGTTCATAATCTGAAACATTTTCCGTCTCTCCTCGCATTATAGAAAATTGCCAGGTTGTGTCCTTGCCACAAGAAACAAGAACAATCATATTTGAAGAATTAATGGTGTATGCATCTCCTCTCACTTATCAGCAGAGACACCAAGTAAACACCTACCCGCCATAACGTGCTTGGTGATTCGCAGTTTGTATTTTGCACCCCAGCAATTTATTTTTGATATTCTTCCAGTAGTTCAAAGTGTCTAATTGTAACACTTGATAATAATTTGGGAATGGTGGTGAAATAACTCTCACTTCAAATCAATTTCAGCTTGTTGTCCTTGGAGTTTCAAGTTAAGTCAATTTTATTTTTTAGATGTGCCGGCACAGGCGGTTGCGAGCAAGGCGCTGTTTATGTACGGCCCCTTCTTGTGTTTTAAGAGAATGTCCCTTCTATTGTCTATCAGCTAATGTGTTGCTGGTGTAAAAAATATATATTCTTGCACAGTGAAGTGCTGAAGGTCACTCTTCTAACTCCAAGGGGAGTTCGGCGATCGGCCGGAGAATACCCGTTTATGACCAAATCAGGGGCGGTGACGCTTTTGCGATGCTCCGCCCCCTCCAAAGTGCCATCCTCTGCGAGTATCGACGGCCTCGGGACGTTGCCTGAGGACCCACCCCCCGATGCTCCGCCCCCAACCGGCCGAGTTCCCGACAGCATCGGTCGCGTGTGGTATCATCCGTCAGGAACTCGGCGTGACGGCTGCAGACTCAGTCCAGCGTCTCCACAATCGGGGAGAGGGCAGGGGGTACTTTGACAGGGTCTGGGGGGGCACAGTTAGTGGGTGATCTGGGCCTCGTGAGCCGGCCAAAGGGGAGGCATTATTTCGAGGGCCGGGTCCGGGGGCGACCTGCACCATGTTGCACGGCGCGGCCGCTGCAGGCCGCCGTGCACATGTGCGGCCACAGACCTAGCAATTCTCCGGGCTGTTTTGGCAGCTAGAGCCAGGTGCTCTACTCTGCCGACATGTTAGCCCCTAGCTAAACGGAGGATCGATGGCCGTTTTACGCCATTTGTGCTGTCCTAAAACGCCACCGTTCCCACGTATGACTTGGGGACATAGCCTCAGAATTGGAGAATCCAGAATTGGAGAATCCAGCACAAAGTCTCAGAAAAGTCTCAGTGGAGCACATAGGGTGGCACAGTGTTAGCACTGCTGCCTCACTGGGCCAGGGACATGGGTTTAATCCGGCTTGGGTGACTGTGTGGAGTTTGTACCTTCTCCCCATTTCTGCATGGGTTTCCTCCAGTTTCGTTGCACAGTCCAAAGATGTGCAGGTTAGGTGGATTGGCCATGCTAAACTGCTCAATGGTGTCCAATGGTTAGGTTATGGGGCTACGGAGATAGGGCAGGGTGGGCAGAGGAGTGGATATGGGTAGAGTGGTCATGGGTAGAGTTTGAAGGGTTGGTGCAGACTCGATGGGCTGAAAGGCCTCATTCTGCACTGCAATATATTGGGTGCGATCTATCGGCTGTTCACGCCAGCGCACGGGTTTCCCGGCAACCAGGGTTGCAGTCATCGTGAAATACCCTGCCAAATGTGCCCAAAACGGCACTTCAAAATTTGTTCGGTGAATCGCGCTCTTAGTTATTTTCTGGGAGAATAATGCCTGGAATTTTTCGCAATAGAAGTTAATGAATACCCCTTCTCATCCCTTCTGCCCTTTTTATTTTGCCCTTTCTTCTCTTCCTTTAGATTCAGGTCCCCAAAGCCAGGCTCAAATGGGAATTCCGACATGGCACGGTGTGGGAAACAGTCACTTAGTGACGATTTTCCATGAATTGGTCAGTTCCTTAGAATTGGTCAATTGCAGAAAGCAGGCTGGGCTCCCAAAGCTGGTGGCAAGTTGGATGCTCTCCAACACACTAAATGCTGCAATCTGCTATTGCACGTGAGAGAAATTAAAGGTATCTCCAACGTATGGTGCCCTCTTGACAGCTTTTAACTTAAAAATGGACACAGCTGCCTGTCCACCAAGGTGGCGGGAGATCCCTTCCTCAGGTGGCAGGCACCCGAGCTGTGGCCAGGCAGGTAAAACCAGTTTCAGCAATTTTTGTAAGGGCCACGAAGAATCCAGCACGAGTTTTAAGGATACAAAGTAATAACATTTATTTACTATAACAGAAATACATAACAGTAACTTCCCTTGCTGCACACTCCTTCCTGCTGGTTCCTGAACTGGCCAGCTTTATTTATATGACGAGATTACTAGTGGTTTCTCCGCCCCCCTCATTGGGGAAGCTCATACTCCCACAGGATTGTGGGATAGTCATTAGTCCCCAGCCAATGGTAAGTAGGCAGGTTATAACATCCCTGCCCCCCAAAGTCCAAGGAATCCACCGAAGACCCTGGCGAAGGTGGGCGTCGGACTCGTTTGGCCGCAGGTCGGACACCATTTGCACGCGCGCTGAATCAGGCGGCGTGTAACGAGACGGAGACCGGCGCTTCCGTGATGAACGGCGCAACGGTTGTACATCCACGGCCCGTGGACCCGAGGATTCCCCCTCTGATGCATCCTGTGTCTCCATCTCGGAGTCAGAGTCTGCTGCCTCTGTCATGTCAGCGTCTCTATCTCCATTCGGTCCCGTAACGACCTGCGCAGGTTTCGAGTGAGGCACCAGTGGAAGATTGTGAGGACTACCTTCCCTGGTCTCTGGTCTCTGTGGCTGTTGAAATGAGCTCCGGAGGCGGGGAATCTTTTGAGGGGATGGTCTTCTGGACCGAACGTGGTCTATATGTTTTCGCTGGAGACGACCCTGGGCTTGCACTTGGTAAGATATAGGGCCCGTTTGGCGAAAGATTACACCAGGAACCCATTGAGCACCACCAGCAAAATTCCGAACGAACACTGGGTCACCGGGCGCAAACTGCCGAATCGGCCGATGCCGAGAAAATCCCTGTCCCTGCCGTTCTTGTGTGCGGCGTACTTTTGCGCCAATGTCCGGGAAAACCATACTAAGGCGGGTGTGACGTCTCCGGCCCATTAGGAGTTCTGCGGGAGCTACCCCAGTCACTGCATGGGTGGTGGTCCTGTACGTAAACAAAAAGCGAGCCAGTCTCGTGTCCATTGATCCGGAAGACTGCTTCTTTAGGCCTCTTTTGAATGTCTGCACTGCGCGCTCTGCCAACCCATTTGAAGCCGGGTGGTAAGGGGCAGTGCGGATATGGCGGATGCCGTTCATCTTTGTGAACCTCGCAAACTCCTCACTCATGAATGGAGTGCCGTTATCCGTGACCAGCACCTCGGGGAGGCCATGCGTACTAAACGATAAACGCATCTTTTCAATTGTTGCGCAGGACGTTGTCCCCTGCATCTTATGCACCTCTAGCCATTTGGACTGGGCGTCAATTAGTAGAAGGAACATGGATCCTTGAAAAGGGCCTGCGAAATCTGCATGCAAGCGTGCCCAAGGCCGCCCTGGCCATTCCCAGTGATGTAGGGGCGCGGCCGGCGGAAGCTTCTGATGCTCCTGGCAAATGGAGCAGTTTTGGGCCACCTTCTCAATGTCGGTGTCGAGGCCTGGCCACCAGACATAACTCCGGGCCAACATTTTCATCTTGGTCACGCCCGGATGCCCATTATGCAAGTCTGATAGTATCAGCTCCTGGCCTTTTTCCGGGACAATCACACGCGTCCCCCACAAGAGGATGCCGTCTTCCACGCTGAATTCTGACAGCTTGGAGGAAAATGCCCGCAACTCGCCTGGGAGCTGTCTATGCTGCCCACCATACAGGACTATATGCCGAACCTTTGACAGGACTGGCTCCGCCTGGGTCCACTCACGGATCTGTGATGCCGTGACAGGCAAGGTGTCCATAAAATTTAGGGTTGCAACCACCTCACCGGTGGTGGGGGTCGACATGGGCCCGGTCGATAAAGGCAATTGGCTCAGTGCGTCGGCATTTGCTATCTGCGTACCTGGTTTGTGCTCCAGAGAATACTCGTATGCAGCAAGCAACAAAGCCCAGCGCAGGATCCGTGCAGAAGCAATGGGCGGTATTGGCTTATCCTCTCAGAAAAGTCCCAGCAGGGGCATATGATCAGTCACGATAGTGAAATGGCGGCCATACACGTACTGGTGGAAGCGTTTCACCGCAAAAACCACTGCCAGATCCTCCTCGATCTGCGCGTACTTTTTCTCCGCTGCAGTCAATGTGCGGGAGGCGAAAGCTATCGGTCGTTCGGCCCCGTTTTCCATCTTGTGGGACAGGACGGCCTCAATACCATACGGGGATGCATCACATGTGACGAGCAAAGGCTTTCCAGGATCATAGTGGGTTAGTAACCCAGACGACGACAATTGTTGCTTTACCCGCCGGAAAGCGGTTTCATGCGGCTGACCCCAAACCCAGGTGTGATTTTTCTTTAGCAGAAGGTGCAAAGGGGCCAGCATAGTTGCCAGATTGGGGAGGAACTTCCCGTAATAGTTTACGAGACCGAGAAAAGAACGAAGATGCGAAGTGTCAGTCGGGGCAGGGGCATGTTGAATTGCACGCACCTTCTCTGCGACGGGGTGCAGACCTTCGCGGTCCACCCGATAACCTAGGTAGACTACTTCCTTTGCCTGAAATACGCACTTTGTGCGACGGAAACGGACTCCACCCTCCGAAAGGCGTCTAAGGACAGCCTCCAGATTTTCCAAATGTTCCTGCTCCGACGTCCCTGTCATCAAAACGTCATCTAGGTGCACAGCCACACGTGGTAAACCTCTCAAAATGCCCTCCATAACACGTTAAATTGCGCAGGCAGAGGATACTCCAAAGGGCAACCGTGTATATTCATACAGGCCCCGGTGTGTATTAATCGTTACATATGGTCGGGAGGCAGGGTCCAGCTCCAACTGCAGGTAGGCGTGACTCATATCTAATTTTGTGTACGAGAATCCACCTGCAAGTTTCGCGTAGAGATCCTCTATGCGAGGCATTGGATATCGGTCGAGTCGGGAAACCGTATTCACTGTAAGTTTATAGTCGCCACACAAGCGAACTGTGGCATCTGGCTTCGTTACAGGTACAATTGGTGCTGCCCAGTCAGCAAAACGGACGGGCCTGATAATACCCAAACTCTCCAAACGAGTGAGCTCCCCTTCTACCTTCTCGAGCAAGGCGTAAGGCACTGGGCGCGCCCGGAAATAGCGCAGCGTGGCTCCTGGTTCAACTTGGATACGGGCTACGGCCCTTTTTATTTTCCCCAAACCAGGCTGGAATACATCTGGGTATCGTCCTAGCACCTCAGTCAACCCTTCAGAAACTGTTTGGAGGATGTGCTGCCATTGCAACTGCAAATGGCGCAACCAGTCCCGACCCAACAGGCTGGGTCCATGGCCGCACACCACGATAAGTGGGAAACGCCCCTCCTGGCGTCCATAGACAACAGGGGTCATTGTAGTTCCTGCACTGTCCAGTGGTTCCCCCGTGTAGGTGGCCAACCTGGCCTGTGAGTCAGTTAATGTAAGGGTCTGTATACCCTGCTTGATGCGGTCGAATGTCCTCTGGGCGATCACGGAGACCGCTGCGCCAGTATCCAACTCCATCTCAAGCGGGTGGCCATTGACCCGTACTGTCACCTTAATGGGGGCCACACGGGGAGCTGCCACACAATGCAGCTGCAAGCAGTCGTCCTCCGTCTCCACGTCCTCAGGAGTAGTCGCCGCAGGTTCATCCACATGGAAGGTATGGCCTCAGGGCTGGTCCCAGTTACGGCCCCTGGGCTGGTCCCAGTTTCGGTCGGAACGACGGCGCCTCTAGCCCCCCAGGACCGCCGTCCGCGATGGGGTCGGCGCCTACAAGTCTGACACGGACATGGCTCCTCATCCATTGGCTCTGGAGAAGGCTCCCTTCGGGGAGGAATGCCCGACGGCCACTGGCGTCGGTCCGGACATTGCCTCGCCCAAGGTACCGCAGGAGTGCGGGGGGACGTTTTCGGACGGAAGGGTTTGCGCCCCAAGGCATGCACTTCCATTCCCTGTAGCTCCTGTACTCCTCGCTCTGCGCTCTCTCGGGACAATACTATTTGAATGGCCTGTTGAAAAGTCAATGCTGGCTCCGCTAACAACTTTCTCTGGGTGGCCGCATTGTTAATACCGCAAACCAAACGGTCGCGTAACATTTCTGACAAGGTCTCACCATAGTCACAGTACTCCGCAATCCTGCGTAGCCTGGATAGAAAATCGGCAAGGGATTCTCCAGGGGTCCTCTCAGCGGTATTAAACCGGTAACGCTGGACTATCGTGGACGGGGTTGGGTTAAAATGCTGCCCCACTATATTCACAAGTTCATCAAACGTTTTGGTGTCCGGCGCAGCTGGGTACGTAAGGCTCCTAATCACCCCAAACGTACGTGGGCCGCAGACGGTGAGCAATATGACCACCTGGCGCTCGTTTTGGTGATATTGTTTGCCCGGAAATAGTAACGCATCCGTTGTGTGTACTGGTTCCAGCTTTCCAGCGCAGCATCAAAAACATCCAAACGTCCGTACAGAGGCATGGTATAATAGAAAACAACTTCCAACCTGTATCCAACAAAAATCCAGGGAGGTGGCTTCAGCAGTGTAGACGGCTATTCACTTTTACCTTTGTCGCCAGTTTTGTAAGGGCCATGAAGAATCCAGCACGAGTTTTAAGGATACAAAGTAATAACATTTATTTACTATAACATATATACATAACAGTAGCAGTAACTTCCCTTGCTACATACTCCTTCCTGCTGGTTCCTGAACTGGCCAGCTTTATTTATATGAGGAGTTTACTAGTGGTTTCTCCGCCTCCCTCATTGGGGAAGCACATACTCCCACAGGATTGTGGGATAGTCATTAGTCCCCAGCCAATGGTAAGTAGGCAGGTTATAACAGCAATCTTGCTATCCTGGTAGAGATCAACTAACGCCACATACATTGAGTTCTTCCTTCTTGTATAGCGCAGAACTTTAATGACCAATGCAAGGAGCCCCATAACATTATGGAGCATTGACCCCAGGTTTGCCAGAGGCTTCCTCCAATGTAAGTTTCCTGTAATGTAAATAGGGGGCCTGCAGGCTCACTGGAAAATTTAGCTTCTGTTAATTGGCTTTAATAGGCTATTACTCACTTTAATTGGCTGACTGTCACTTGTGGGCGGCTCCCAGTTCTTCCGATATATCACCTCCAGAAAAATAGTCATTGGGGAGCAAGGTGCCGAAAAACTGGTCGACAATGCAAATGTAGCGCCCACCATCTCCTTATTCACCCCCATACTGGAGTTGGGGACCAAGTGCAATGTGTCCAAGTTTTCAGATGGCACTAAGATGAGTGGTAAAGCAAAATGTGCACAGGATACTCGAAGTCTGCAGAAGGATTTGGATAGTTTAACTGAATGAGCTAGGGCCTGGCAGATGGAATACAATGTTGACAAATGTGAGGTCATCCATTTTGGTAGGACTAACAGCAAAATGGATTATTATTTAAATGATAAAATATTAAACCATGCTGCTGTGCAGAAGGACCTGGGTGTCCTAGTGCATGAATCGCAAAAAGTTGGTTTACAGGTGCAACAGGTGATTAAGAAGGTGAATAGAGTTTTGTCCTTCATTGCTAGAGAGATGGAGTTTAAGACTAGAGAGGTTATGCTACAACTGTATAAGGTGTTAGTGAGGCCACACCTGGAGTATTGTGTTCAGTTTTGGCCTCCTTACCCGAGAAAGGACGTACTGGCGCTGGAGGCTGTGCAGAGGAGATTCACTAGGTTAATTCCAGAGTTTACGGGATTGGATTATGACGTAGACTGGGACTGTACTCACTGGAATTTAGAAGGATGTGGGGGGATCTTATAGAAACATATAAAATTATGAAGGGAATAGATAGGATAGATGTGGGGAGGTTATTTCCACTGGCGGGTGAAAGCAGAACTAGGTGACATAGCCTCAAAATGAGGGGAAGCAGAATTAGGACTGAGTTTAGGAGGAACTTCTTCACAGAAAGGGATGTGAATCTATGGAATCCCCTACCCAGTGAAGCAGTTGAGGCCCCTTCATTAAATGTTTTAAAGATAGATAGTTTTTTGAAGATAATGGAATTATGATGTTTAGGCAGGAAGGTGGAGCTGAGTCCACAAAAGATCAGCCATGATCTCATTGAATGGGGGAGCAGGCTCGAAGGGCCATATGGCCTACTCCTGTTCCTAGTTCTTAATGTTCTTTTCCCGGGGTTCTGAGGTCGTAAAAGGCACTCCACAGGTTTGTCTTTTGTAGAAATTGATGTTCCAGGTCACAGGTGAGGCCAACAATCTGTTCCTGAAACACAACAGTGAGTTCACTTCAAGAGTATTTGATTTGCTCTAAAGCACTTTGTGATGTGCTGTGGTTGTTAAAGGTTCTATCGAATTTGGTTATTTGTTTATTGTTTCAGCCAGTTTGGAATGCTGCTGGTTTAAGGATAAGGCTACTGCTGCTTTGCAGCAGTAAGACACCCCACCTATCGAAAAGCCAGCCTGCTCCTGCCAATGGGTAAAGTTTGTTGCTCCCGACAATGGTTCATTCAAAGCCATGAGGGGCGGCACGTTGTGCAGTGGTTAGCACTGCTGCCTCATGGTGCCGAGGAACCGGGTTTGATCCCGGCCCCGGGTCACTCAGTGCGGAGTTTGTACATTCTCCCCGTGTTTGCGTGGGTTTCACCCCCCGCCCCCCGCACACACTCACGCACACCCCAAAGATGTGCAGCTTAGATAGATTGGCCACCCTTAATTGGGAAAAAAAAAAGAATTGGGTTGGCCTGGATTTCTGCACAGGTGGTGTGAGGAAATTAGCGTGTGGTTTGTGTGAAATTAGGAACCCTAGAAATGGTGGGGCAAGGAAGTGCGGAGGATAATTTGAAGAATAATTAGTTTCAACCTTTCCAGAACTGATCATTCTCAGAAATGGTTGCAGATATTGTTGTCCCAAGTTAAAACTCCAAATTAAATCTCAATTACGTAATTTCCTTCTTGGGTGTGCAGCAGGGAGAAGTACAAAAGGGCCTTTTTTTAAAAACTTATCTGCAGATTTTACAAGGAATCATCTCTCAGGCATTGATAAGCCATCATGGATTGATAATAGATCATAATTCAATTCTGTAAGAACACAGTCATTTAAACCAACACAACAGAACTTTAGTGCAAGATTTACGTCTGCAGGGTAATAAAGGGATTAATAATGCAACTCCAAAAATGCTTTGAATTCCCATTATTGATCCTATTTGAACAAGGGTTGATAGAGCTGGCAGAACAAGTAGTTTACCAAAGTGTCGCAAACCCTTGCAATGTTATTAACAGTTGATTGATTTTTGCACTGTAAATTCAATGCATGCGACCCAAGGGAGGTAACCGAATGGTAATTGATACTGTACATCTTGATTGAAGTGGGCAAATGATTGCCATCTTCCAACAACCATCTCAGCGTGATAGTTTTGCAAAGTACCTACCTGAACATTGTTGGTGAGTTACACTGTGAGTAATCTACCTGCTGAAAGCGAATCAAGCATTTAACAATTTGCCAGTAAAGTGGTCAAGATTAGGAGAGAGTTGGAGTTACTTGACTCTTTGCTGTGATTGTCAATTTGAATATTGAGCACCAGCATCAGTTATAAATCCAGAAATCAGTTGCTTGTTCAATTAGGTTTACTGAAAATTGCACATTTGAAATATTCTGACCCTCCATGCTTCAATTTTATCAATAATATATTGCAAACGAGTGCATTCACTTCGAGGCAGACAATTAGATTTCACATTTTCAATAATTATCACATTAATTCTGACATACATCATGGGGTGGTGATTTTTTTTTAAAACACTGAGTGTCATGACCTTTGTTAGTGGCAGTAGTTTACAGTGTTGTGTCACTTCTAGTAGCTAACTGGAATCAGGGTTTACAGGGATTTGGTCAACAGCCAGAAAATTCTGTTTTTACCAGTTCTTCCCAGCCTTCAACCTTAGTGAATTGTGTTAAAGTGTTTTCAGATTGCAGACAGCTGGGCAAAATTCGGAGCCAGGAAAGTCCCGTGAGCCTTGGACAAATTAATCTTGCGTTGGGGCATCACTGGTTAAAAATAAACAAACACAAAATCTTTTATCGATCAGTTGCGATTAGGGATTGTTCCAGACATTACTGGATGAATTTATATTGCACTGGGGTGTAGAGAAACTTTACCCTGTGTGCCAAAAGAAGGAATGAAAATGTCTTTACGATTTGTGAACATGTATTTCTTGACTTCAGGATATCCCCAAAGTGCTTCACAGCTAACCAATTAATAATCATGAATGTAGGAAATGCAGCAGCTAGTTTGTGAACAAGAAAGTCCCAGAGACTGTGATGCAATGATGAGCAGATAATTTGTTCTCGTGGGGATGGTTGAGGGATAAATATCAGCCAGAAGATTGGAAAAAAAAACAATTCTACTGCTCGTCAAAGTAGTAAGGAGTCTCACAACACCAGGTTTATTTGAAATCACTAGCTTTTGGAGCGCTACTCCTTCATCAGGTGAAGTGAAGGCAGGTTCACAATCGCAGCATATACAGGCAGAGACAAAATTGCAAGATAATTACAGATTGGAATGGGAAGAGTGTTTGGTATGTGAGACTTTACAGGAACAAAAAGTGTGAGTGGAGTGAGGGATAATCACAGGTAATCGTGATGTGAATTCTCTCAATGCAGGACAGTTAGCAGGATTCTGCAAACCCGGGCAGTATAGTGGGAGTTACATGTAATGTGACATGAACCTGAGATCCCGGTTGAGGCCATTCTCATGCTTGCGGAACTTAGCTACCAGTTTCTGCTCACATTCCAAACATTCTTCACATGCCAATTTGAAATAAACCTGTTGGACTTTAACCTGGTGTTGTGAGACTTCTTATGTGCCAACCCCAGTTCAGCACCGGCATCTCCAAATCATGGCTTCAAATTAGTGTCATGGGATCATTTATGTCAACCTGAGAAGGCAAATGTTAGGTGGGATTACTGGGTTACGGGGGGGGGGAAGTGTGGGCTTAAGTGGGGTGCTCTTTTCAAGGGCCAGTGCAGACTTGATGGGCCAAATGGCCTCCTTCTGCACTGTAAATTCTATGATTCTATGCCCGCTCTGTTTGTTGGCATATCCAGTGGTACATTGCACTGAAATGCAGACCAGAGAGCCACTGTGGGGGCCGCCCCTCCCTATTACAGAGGTCCCTGTGGGGGTCCCCCGATTAGAGGTGTCCCCAGGAGGGGTCCCCATATTATAGGGGTCGCTGTGGGATGGGGCGAGGGGATATCTGGTAGAGGAGGCATGGACAGGCAGTGCATTGTTGGGCAGGGGATGGCCCTCGGATGGTCTCTACCAGTGTAGCCTTGGCTTGGTGGACTCGTTGTGGGCCAAGGAGGCAACTCCTGCCCCTTCAGCCCACCATGAGGTCCACCATATCAGGTTCACAATTGCTGAGACCACAAGTGATCAGCGCCCATCAGGAATCACCATGGGGCCCGGTGAATCACGTGAGTTCGGAGAATAGGGCGCCGGGCCCACTAAATAGATCATTAAGACCCATTTGCCTTTATTTACATGCCTACTGCTGGCACACATCATGGACTTTGTTTACGCCGTCAGTGAGGAGTTGGAACATAATTTTTCCCTCGACGCCTGACTCTCCTTCCTATTGAAGAACACATTCTGGGCATTTTGGACAGAATCCCGCCCAATTTTTCCCTCGATGCCTGACTCTCCTTCCTATTGAAGAACACATTCTGGGCGTTTTGGACAGAATCCCGCCCACTATCTCTCCATTAGCCTCCTCGTTAGTTTTAGAAATTAGTTTTACTAATTTACAACTTAACTGCCCATTAAATTGACTATGGAAAGAATAATCATTTCTTTTTAAGAACTGAGAAAAATGCCTAACTTTTCCAAGAAAATATCCCGTGTAAACATCTCTCATTTCAAGACAGTTTGACATTAAAAATATTTTTCCCATCTGCGTCACTTGGAAATATAGCACACTGCTAAGAGGGAGCCCATGGGGAAATCAGAGCTCACTGGAAGCTTAGCACTTTTGAAAATACCACTGATCAAAATGAAAAATTGCATGTTGTGCAGTTCAGTGTGTTTCCCCTGGTAAATGACACATTCTGGTCTGACGAGATGACATGCACTCTTCAGTATTAATAAGACATTTGGGAAATCAGGTAGCATCACTCTTCTCTGCTATTCAGGGCGCTGGCTACTAAAAGGAAATGTTTTGATGCTGACTGTTGGAGTCAGATTGCATTCAGTTGGCAATCAGACGAGCACTTACTGTGTGTCTGGGTTGTTTTTGGTGCTCCCTACATCGTCTACAGTGTTAATTTGTAAACCAGCAAGCATTGAGATTAAAACATTTGTGAAGAGTTACTTAGCTTAATAGTTAATGTCAGGGAAAAGAATATGTTAATGATCTCAAACTGCCTGAATGCTATGCAAATAATTGAGATAATACAAATGCCCGCAGTGTTAAATTAATAGCAAGACTACGAGACTCATTAGCTATTGTACTTTGAAAACCTCTTGATAAGAATTAACATATGCAAGGCCCGATTAGTGGGCCCTGTAACGGTTGTCAAATCTGGCGTGTGTTATCAACTGTTGCCTTTTGCCATATGTCCATTCAACAATATGCTGATGACATTTAGCCAGCCTGTTGTGTCCCTGATCTTTTAGCTAAATTGATTAATACATCCAAAGGGCACTTGAGGGTTTTTTTTAAACAAATATTACACTGGCAAAAACGTGCAATGAATCATCCAGTAATGTGAAGAAATTTAAGATTGAAATCCTGCTTAAAGCAACTTTTTCCATACTTTTAAGAGGTGGATACAACGGGTGGAAGAATGCAAAGTAAGTCTTACAATGCAGTTAATGGAGTGATAATTAGCGGTGGTTTATTTGTCCTTGTCTCTGTATGGCACGCTCCCACGCTCTTGGCCCTCACTTATTTTTTCCCCCTGTCTTGCGCTACCGTGGTGATTATTCCTTTCAGGGCAACACAGCAGAGTAAGGGTCATCTGGCCTGGGTGACTAATCGGGGCACAGAATGGGGAATCAGCCCAGTGGGAGGAGTTCTCTTAGGCAGGAGGAATTCCAGAACTAGCTGCAGGCATGCTTCTGCTCTTGTAGATGTTTGTAATTAAAACCTTTATTTTTCACTCATGAAGTCTCTGAAAGTGCATCATTACAGCTGCCCACTGAAGAACTTATTTTTGGGGAATATATTCTTCCTTGGTGTATTGTTTCCGTTCCCCCCCCACCCCTCAAAAAAGGTTCATTATGTAGATCAACAAAGCACATGTCTCCATATGATTTATATTTTTACATTGTAATCTGATTTGTTTTTAAAATGGAGTGGTCAACTTCAACTCTTTTTGTGCATGCGCTAAAAACACTCAGCTTTTTTTGACAACTTTACCACTTTAAATTGTTCTTTCATTACAGCTGTTGGGATTGAAAAGATTAAGAAAGACTTCTGGCTAAACAATGCTGGTGTCATACATCTTTCCTGATGTTGCAAGGCTTATTCAGAAGGAAATGTTACCCTGGATTAACCAAATGTTGCCCTTGTCCTCCTGTTAGCTGAGAGATAATGCTGGGATTCACCAATCCCGCGGCCAAGTTCTGACGCCGGCGTGAAAAGTGGCGCGAGTCACTCCGGCGTGGTGTCCGCAGCTCCGGCGCCTGAAATACGGTGCGCCACGGCCGGCGCGAGTCCACGCATGCACGCCACGGCTGGCGCGAGTCCCCGGGCAATATGGCGGAGCCCTCCAGGGGCCCGGCACGGAGGAACATAGGCCCCCCACGGAACCCCCACGGAACTAGCACACCCATCGATCGGTACGCCCCGACCGCGGGCCAGGCCACCATGGAGGCCCCCCTCCGGGGTCGGATCCCCCCCCCCAAACGAGGACGGCTCCCGCAGACAGAACTTCGAGGCCCCGCCAGGTGGGACCATACGTAACCCTTGCCGGCGGGACTCGGCCGAACTTGGTGGGCACTCAGCCAGTCGAGGCCCAGTGAATCCCCGGGGGGGGGCGCTTTCAATGGCCCCCGACCAGCGCGGTGGCGATTCCGCCGGCGCCCGAGAATCGGCGCTGGAGAAGCGGTGGGTCGGGGTCGGAGAATCTTGGCCAATGTCGAATGCCCTACTGCAATGCTAGACATTTGGCAGGATATTTTGCATCTTCCGCCGTGTGTTTCGTGGCAGTGGAGGCAGCCCAGCATTGGCCAGCGGCGGGATCTTGTCATCCTGTTGCTGTCAACAGGGTTTCCCATTTAATACACCCCTGGGGCGAAATTCTCCGTTATCGGCGGAAACTCCGCCGATCGGCGCAAAAAACGGCGCAAATCCCACTTGCGTCACGTCATAAAAATGGGCCGATAGTCTGCGGCCCGAAATGGGCTAGCAGCGACGTAACGGGATCCGCGCTTGCGCAGTGGTTCACGCCGTGCAGCGTCATACGCGCTGCACGGCGTGACGGCTCATAAGGCCGCGCAGCTCCCCCCCCACCCGACCGGAACAGCCGACCGCAACACCCGACTTGATGGCTGGCCGTCGCTCAGCCCCGAGGTTCGAGTCACGCGATGTGGAGGCGCTCCTGGATGCGGTGGAGCAGAGGAGGGACGCCCTGTATCCCGGGCACGGCCGCAGAGTTGCCCCACGCCACAGCCGGCGTCTGTGGAGGGAGGTGGCAGAGGCCGTCACCGCTGTGGCCCTGACACCACGGACAGGCACCCAGTGCCACAAGAAGGTGAACGACCTCGTCAGAGCAGGCAGGGTGAGCGTCCCCCATATCCCCCATATCCCCTCTCCCCCAAATCCCCCCCTCCCCCATATCCCCCATATCCCCCCTCCCCCATATCCCCCATATTCCCCCCTCCCCCATATCCCCCCCTCCCCCATATCCCCCATATTCCCCCCTCCCCCATATCCCCATATCCCCCCTCCCCCATATCCCCCCTCCCCCATATCCCCCCCTCCCACATATCCACCCTCCCCCATATCCCCCCTCCCCCATATCCCCCCTCCCCCATATCCCCCATATCCCCCCTCCCCCATATCCCCCATATCCCCCTCCCCCATATCCCCCATATCCCCCCTCCCCCATATCCCCCCTCCCCCATATCCCCCATATCCCCAAGTGAATCCAGCCCTAACCTTAACCTCTGCAATGCACGCGCAACCGATGGCGTGCATTCATATACCTGCCTAACACTGTTGCCTTTTACCCCTGCCACCACCCCCCCCCCCCCCCCCCCCAGGAGAAGCGCGCACACAACAATAGGGAGCATGTGAGGACTGGAGGAGGGCCCGCTGATGAGAGGCCACTGACCGTACACGAGGAAAGGGCCCTGGAACTGGCTGGCGGACCTGACGACCGGGAGGTTGCTGATGCAGAGGTCGGGGCCCCACGAGCAAGTGAGCCACCAACAGCCCGTCCCCATATCCCCCCTCCCCTATATCCCCCTCTCCCGTATCACCTGATCACTGCCTGATGTCTAACCATGCATGCTTCATTGTGTATCGCAGGACCAAACGTCCAGGCACCCATCCCCGCAGATGCAGACCGCCCGCAGGATGCCCCTCGGAGACCACGGGAGACGGAGAGACCCGAACCCTCCAGCATGCGACGCCCGCAGGATGCCCCTCGGAGACCACGGGAGACGGAGAGACCCGAACCCTCCAGCATGCGACGCCCGCAGGATGCCCCTCGGAGACCACGGGAGACGGAGAGACCCGAACCCTCCAGCATGCGACGCCCGCAGGATGCCCCTCGGAGACCACGGGAGACGGAGAGACCTGGAGCAACAGGGAGACGACACCCCCGTCACG
Source organism: Scyliorhinus torazame (assembly GCF_047496885.1). Classification (NCBI taxonomy): domain Eukaryota; kingdom Metazoa; phylum Chordata; class Chondrichthyes; order Carcharhiniformes; family Scyliorhinidae; genus Scyliorhinus; species Scyliorhinus torazame. The sequence goes on from NC_092728.1 coordinate 63,378,412, forward strand.
TGCGGGAGCGACCACCCAGCGATGAGGGGGGCAGCCACAGGCCCCCGTCACATCCGAGCCAGGACACCACTACCCAGGACACCACTATCCAGGACACCCCTACCCGGGACACCACTACCCAGGACACCCCTACCCGGGACAGCACTACCCGGGACAGCACTACCCGGGACAGCACTACCCAGGACACCCCTACCCGGGAAGACGAAATACCGGACAGTGACTCAGAGTGGATGGGTGGAGACGAACCCCCACCCCAAAGTGCCATGGACTCAGAGTGGGACGAAGAGCACGACACAACGCCACTGCTGTCACCAACACCCTCCACCATCGCAGAAACACTCACCACGGTTGGGCACTTTAGTGATGAGGCGTCTGGTACACTCACTGGTGCGCACAACACAGCCGTCCCGGTACAGCAGGTGGAGGTAGGAGCAGCAGAGGGACCGGGCGGTCGGAGGGCAGCCCAGGCCAAGCGAACATCTGCCGCCCAGATGGATCCCGGGTTCCTGCAGTTACCACACCCACACATAGATCCGATGCAACCACCGACACGGAGACGAGCGAATAGGGTGACGGGTGGCTTGCGGCGGCTGCGGTCGCAGGTGGAGGAGTCCACCCGCGTCCAGGAGCTGGGAGTGGTCCCGGTCATGCGTGCCACCCAGGCTGACACCGCACGGGTGGCGTCCGCGGTGGAGGCAATGGGTGCGACGGTGTCAGACATGGGGAACGGTTTGCGAGGCCTGGGGCCTTCCGTGCAGGCGGCGTCTGTGGCCCAGGAAATGGCTGCCCTCTCACAGGAGGCCATGAGCCAGTGCCAGCGCCAGATGGCAGAGGCGCTCAACGCCATAGCCCAGTCTCAGCAGGCCATGGCCCAGTCTCAGCAGGCCATAGCCCAGTCTCTGCAGGCCATGGCCCAGTCTCTGCAGGCCATGGCCCAGTCTCAGCAGGCCATCGCTGAGGGCATCGGCGCCAGTGGCCATGTGCGAGCTGGCGTCGCACTGTCGCAGACAGGGTTCGACAACCCCCTGGGCTCCATGGCTGCAAACCTGCAGACCCCTGTCGATACCAGCACGGGCCTCCAGGACTGGCAGCGCCAGATGTCGGGGGCGCGTCGGATGGCCAGTCCGTTCGCATCCCCCACCCATGTAGAGGCCTGGGGGCCATCGGGCACCCCGAGGGAGGAGGAGGTGGTGTGGTCCATCCCGGCTCCCTCTGTAGGGGAGGTCCCGGTACACCGCGACACCTCGGACTCCCCCCCTTCCGTCCCAGGTGCATCGGGTGGGCAACGGGCAGGACAGGCTGGCAGCTCGCCATCCCAGTCGCCCGGGCCGCAGCCTGGCCCATCTAGGCCAGGACGCCCCAGGAAACGGCCGCCAAAGGGATCCAGTGTCAGAGGGCAGGAATCACAGGAGTCCACCTCCAGTTCTGCTGTACCGTCTGGGGAACCACGTAGACGTAGTCAAAGGGCCCGTAAGGCCAAACAATTAGACACTGAGTAAGTTGGCACGGGTGCAGGGCACAGATGAGTTTTAGGCGCTAGGGCACGTGCATGAACTCCTTTGGTTATTAAAGTCAATGTTACACCTACCGAAGCTGCCTTTATGCTCTGTCCAAAGTGTGCGGGGGTGTCATGTACGTTGAGCGCAAGTGTGTGTGTGAGGGGTGGTCTTACCTCAGCCCCAGGTGAGTCTGCCCCCTTCCCCCTGGGCCGCCATCAACATCCCCCGGGCAGAGGACGGGACCGTGCGCTGCAGTATCACAGCCGCATGCAGGGATGGTCCGGGTGGATGGTGGTACTGTGGCCATGGGTCAGACATAGTCCAACGATGTAGAGCCAGGAGCTCATCGGAGGCGGGCTGTCATCATTCTCCATGGCCTGCGATAGACACGCGTCCACCCGCAACTGGGTGAGCCCGGCCCGTTGTGCCGCCGGTGGATCGGCAATTGGGAGTGGGGGGGTGGTGTGCATGCGGGTGGGGTGTGTGGGGTTGGGGAGGGGGGTGATGGTGCTGGGTGGATGGATGGGTGGGGGGTGTGGGTGGTCGGCTGTTGTCATGGTGTGCGGTCTGTGGCCATACTACCCGATTCCCACGCCCATCTAGTCAGTGAAGCGGGCGTCTATCAGTCTGTCCCGTGCCCGCTGGGCCAGCCGGTAACGGTGGACAGCCACCCGTCTGTGTCTACCCCGTCTGCCCTGACCATTGCCCCCATCCCCCTCATCTGGGGAGGACTGGGCCTCTTCCTGCTGCTCCTCCACTCCGCCCTCCTCTGCCTGCGGCACATCGCCCCTCTGCTGGGCTATGTTGTGCAGGACGCAGCACACCACAATGATGCGGCCGACCCTATCTGACCGATACTGGAGGGCGCCCCCAGAGAGGTCCAGGCACCTGAAACGCATCTTCAGCACGCCAAAGCACCTCTCGATCACTCCCCTTGTCGCTACATGGGCATCATTGTAGCGGTTCTCCGCCTCATTGCGTGGCCTCCGTATAGGCGTCATCAGCCACGATCGCAATGGGTAGCCCCTGTCGCCCAGCAACCAGCCCCTCAGCCGGGGATGGCGTCCCTCGTACATGCCGGGGATGGATGACCGCGACAACACGAATGAGTCGTGTACACTGCCTGGGTAACGGGCGCAGACGTGCAGGATCATCATGCGGTGGTCGCAGACCACCTGTACGTTCATCGAATAGGTCCCCTTCCTATTAGTGAACACGGCCCTGTTATCTGCAGGTGGCCGCACGGCGACGTGCATCCCATCGATCGCGCCCTGGACCATGGGGAACCCGGCAATGGCAGAGAAGCCCACGGCCCGGGCATCTTGGCTGGCCCGGTCCACGGGGAAGCGGATGTAGCGGTGCGCCATGGCATAAAGGGCATCTGTCACTGCCCGGATGCACCGATGCACCGATGTCTGCGATATGCCGGACAGGTCCCCACTCGGTGCCTGGAATGACCCCGTTGCATAAAAGTTCAGGGCCACCGTAACCTTGACGGACACGGGGAGAGGGTGTCCCCCGCCAGTGCCACGCGGTGACAGGTGTGCCAGCAGGTGGCAGATGTGTGCCACGGTTTCCCGGCTCATCCGGAGTCTCCTCCTGCATTCCCGGTCCGTGAGGTCCTGGTATGACTGCCGGGGCCGGTACACACGGGGCGCCCTCGGGTGCCTCCGTTGCCGTGGGGCCGCGACGTCCTCCTCCCCCTCCTCGTCCTGTCGGTCAGGTGTCCCTCCAGCCTGGGCGGCTGCCGCCTGCCCCTCTGCGGCAGCCTGCGCCGCCTCTCTGGCACGCTCCTCCTCCTCCTCCTCCTCCTCCTCCTCCTCATCCAGGGCAACATAGACATGAGCGGCTGCCACCACGGCGGCCAACATCGCTGGATGATCTGAAAACATGACGACCTGGTGGGGGGGAGGGGAACGACGACATGTCATCATTGCCCATATCCCCTCCTCCCCCCAGCCAGGTGGCATGGACCGCATGGGTCCAACTGTTGGAGGCTGGCACCTGGCCAGGTGGACCAACTCATTTGCCCTCCCATCACCCACCCCGGCACGGACCCCCCCCCGCCCCAACCTCCACCCCAGCACGGACCCCCCCCCAACCTCCACCCCGGCACGGACCCCCTCCCCAACCCCCAACCTCCACCCCAGCACGGACCCCCCCCCCCCAACCTCCACCCCGGCACGGACCCCCTCCACAACCTCCACCCCGGCACGGACCCCCTCCACAACCCCCAACCTCCACCCCAGCACGGACCCCCTCCACAACCTCCACCCCGGCACGGACCCCCTCCACAACCCCCAACCTCCACCCCAGCACGGACCCCCCCCCCCCAACCTCCACCCCGGCACGGACCCCCTCCACAACCCCCAACCTCCACCCCGGCACGGACCCCCTCCACAACCCCCAACCTCCACCCCAGCACGGACCCCCCCCCCCCAACCTCCACCCCGGCACGGACCCCCTCCACAACCCCCAACCTCCACCCCGGCACGGACCCCCTCCACAACCCCCAACCTCCACCCCGGCACGGACCCCCTCCCCAACCCCCAACCTCCACCCCAGCACGGACCCCCCCCCCCCAACCTCCACCCCAGCACGGACCCCCCCCCCCCAACCTCCACCCCGGCACGGACCCCCTCCACAACCCCCAACCTCCACCCCGGCACGGACCCCCTCCACAACCTCCACCCCGGCACGGACCCCCTCCACAACCCCCAACCTCCACCCCAGCACGGACCCCCCCCCCCCAACCTCCACCCCGGCACGGACCCCCTCCACAACCTCCACCCCGGCACGGACCCCCTCCACAACCCCCAACCTCCACCCCAGCACGGACCCCCTCCCCAACCCCCAACCTCCACCCCAGCACGGACCCCCCCCCCCCAACCTCCACCCCAGCACGGACCCCCCCCCCCCAACCTCCACCCCGGCACGGACCCCCTCCACAACCCCCAACCTCCACCCCGGCACGGACCCCCTCCACAACCTCCACCCCGGCACGGACCCCCTCCACAACCCCCAACCTCCACCCCAGCACGGACCCCCCCCCCCCCAACCTCCACCCCGGCACGGACCCCCTCCACAACCCCCAACCTCCACCCCGGCACGGACCCCCTCCACAACCCCCAACCTCCACCCCAGCACGGACCCCCCCCCCCCAACCTCCACCCCGGCACGGACCCCCTCCACAACCCCCAACCTCCACCCCAGCACGGACCCCCCCCCCCCAACCTCCACCCCGGCACGGACCCCCTCCACAACCCCCAACCTCCACCCCGGCACGGACCCCCTCCACAACCCCCAACCTCCACCCCGGCACGGACCCCCTCCACAACCTCCACCCCGGCACGGACCCCCTCCCGGCACTCCCCCGGAGCCCAGCCTACTCTAACCACCCCCCCCCCCCCCCCGCCGCACACACACACAAGCCGAGACACACCTCTTCTCAGGCAATCAGTCTGCGGCCACGCCATTTCCTGCCCAGAGCCAACCCCCCAGGCCGTCACTCACCTCCTCGCTGGTCGGCGTGAGCCTGGAGCACCGGGTCACGCCGATGAAAAGGAGGTTTGATTGACGTCGACGTGAACGGTCATCACGTCGACGGGACTTCGGCCCATCCGGAAGGGAGAATATCGGCAGGCCGAAAATCGGCTGCCTTGCGCAGGCCCGTGACATTCTCCGCGGCAGCGGCGCCATTAACGCCCCGCCGACTTTTCTCCCTTCGGAGACTTCGGCGGGGGCGGGGGCGGGATTCACGGCGGCCAACGGCCATTCTCCGACCCGGCGGGGGGTCGGAGAATGACGCCCCAGATCTCCGGGGAACCCACAGTGAGGGTTCACCTTTTTTGGAACCGGATGATCCCACCGGTGGGAATGCGAGAAAGTCCCATCCATTATCCTCAACATATTTCCTCCTGGTTGCCCAGTGAGATCCAGTTTTGGGATGTGAAATTGCATTTGGAATAAAAGGACCCAAGATTGTCAGGACAAACAAAATAAGGAGGATTGGGATTCTTATTAGAGGCAACTTCCCCAAAGATTTCACGTGATTCTCTGCCATATTTGTGTAAACAATAAAATGGGGCACTGACATTACAGTGCAACAGAACAATCCATGGGGGACATTTGATCAATATCCATTCAAAGACAAGTTGAGGAACAGGAATTCCAAAATTGCCTAAGTGGAGCATTTAGTGGCGAACAATTCGGATTTTTAAAAACTCAACTTTCAGATTGTATTATCAATACAAACTAATAATGCATCACCTGGGGGCAGCATGGTGGCGCAGTGGTTAGCACTGCTGTTTCATGGCGCCGAGGACCCAGGTTCAAACCCGGCCCCGGGTCACTGTCCGTGTGGAGTTTGCACGTTCTCCCCGTGTCTGCCTGGGTCTCATCACCACAACCCAAAGACGTGCAGGGTAGGTGGATTGGCCACGCGAAATTGCCCCTTAATTGGAATAAAACTTTTTTTTAAAGTATCGGGGCACCTGGACCATTGTGAATGCTGGGTCAGATGGCCTAACTCTTGAACCAATGAAAATTATAGATAGATTCAAGAGTAACTTTCAAAAGGATATTGGATCTCTACTTAAAAAAGATAAACATTGCATGGCCAAATGGAAAGTGCAGGGCGGTGAGGCTAATTGGTCGTTCTTTCAGAGAGCTGACACAAGCACAAAATAAATCAAAGATGTCCTTCTGCTGTATGATTCCATGAGAAAGAAAGAAACAGAGTGAATGATAGAGAAGGAGATAGACTGAATTCAGGTCAAACTGGAAAGAGAAATAAAGCGAGGGAAAGAGAGTGGATTAATCAGAAACAAAGTGACAGAAACATGAAGAACAATTAATCTGGGCAGGAGTAGATGAAATGGCCCATCGGGCCTGCTGTGCCATTGAATAAAATCATGGTTGATTGATTTTCCTGCCCACTCCCGATATCCCTCAGTTCCCTGAGAAATCTCAATGACACCACAACCCGCTGGGTAAAGATGTGCATTGGACATTCTGAATTCTCCCTCAGTATCCCTCTAGGGCAGTACGGTAGCATAGTGGTTAGCACAATTGCTTCACAGCTCCAGGGTCCAAGGTTCGATTCCCCACTGGGTCACTGTCTGTGTGGAGTCTGCATGTTCTCCCAGTGTGTGCGTGGGTTTCCCCCGGGTGCTCAGGTTTCCTCCCACCGACCAAAGATGTGCGTGTTAGGTGGATTGGCCACGCTAAATTGCCCTTAGTGTCCGAAAAGGTTAAGTGGGGATTGCTGGGTTACGGGGATAGGGTAGATACGTGGGCTTGAGTAGGGTGCTGTTTGTAAGGGTCGGTGCAGACTCGATGGGCTGAATGGCCTCCTTCTGCACTGTAAATTCTATGATTCTATGATACCCAAACAGACGCCGGATTGTGGCGACTGGGGGATTTTCACAGTAACTTCATTGCAGTGTTAATGTAAGCCTATTGTGACAATAAAGATTATTATTATTAAGAATTCCAAAGATTCACAACCCTTTGAGTGAAGTAATTTTTCCTCATCTCAGGCCTGAATGGCCAGCCCCTTGTCCTGAGGCTGTGCAAGAAAAGGAATGCAAGAAAAGAAAAAAAAGTTAAATTTAAAATTTGAAAACCTCCAGGAACAATTTGTCTGCAGGAAAGCTAATCCACAGTTTTGCGTTTCATTTCTGGGCCTCCAAAGATTTAGTGTCAAGTCAGGGCCATAAATTTCTTGGTTAATTTCTTGCTGTAAGGGTTCTTACAGCATGAAATATCAACCCAAAATGGCTTGGGCAAAATTAATTCTGATTAAAAGTGTAAATCCATCAATTTCATGACACACAATGGTGAAGGTCATGGCAAAAATGGTATTTTCTTTTGCTTTTGGCCATGTTAACAGCGGAGCATTGCCAATCATGTTTTGTGATTTGCGGTGAATGAGAACATGTGACTTATCTCTTCTTTGGCACAAATTGCTGTTCTCTTTTAATAAAAATCAGAGTGAAAGTGAACTCACCATTAATCTTCCAGCAATTTCTGGCCAGTATTGCAAACAATCAGGGCTCATAGAGATGTTGAATGATTTCTTCTAATTGTCTTTGACAATAAGCACTTTTGACAAATTGGAGCCATAGTAAATGGGATGAATCATCCATAAAGAAGGTGTTGTACAGAAACTAGAAGAATTACATGTCGGCATTAATCCATTGTTGCATATGTCTTGGAGCGCCCTTTCAGGCATTAGAGGTAACATTGAGATCTTAGTCCTGCACACTATGGCGTAAATCCAACTGGAGTGCCAACTACCATAACTTCTCGTCATTCCCTATCATAAGGAGTTGCGAAAGATTTGGGAGAGGTCATTTCAGAAATTGCACAGAATGGGCCTTTGTGCCAGAACTAGCCAGTTCCATTCTAGTTTCTGTAATAATATGTATACATGTAGATAACTAAAGGGTTAATTATAACATATAGCTGTAACACTATCACTAGAGGGCACCACTCGACCCCACTATAAGTATCAGCTCCCAGAGGATCTTGCTCTTTTTCAACCCAGGAGTGACTAGCTAGTGTATCACAGCTAGATAGATCACAGCATAATTTTGAATCAGTTAACACATTAATATTTAATTACTTGATTACTAATGATAGTTCTATAGAGTGTCGAGCTCAATTATAATTAATCGTTACTTAATAAATTAGTTTGCTTAGTTGAAGGCTCGTGGTTTTTTCAGGATCACTCCATCAGACCTTGTGGATATACAGCAACTAGTAACGATACATATTACTGAACCCAGTAATATAACAGTTGCAACGACTGTTCGTTTTACTTATCAAATCAGAGCCTCAGAAGCAGATACTGCCGGCAAATGGAGAGCAATATGTTCCAGTTTGTTTCTGCGTGCGTGCTGTTACTGAATTTTAAAAGTAGCCACTGTGTCAGAAGCCTGTTTGTAGTTTCATTGCATCCAGTTGCAGTCAACGTTGAACCAACTTACTTAACACATCAGCCACAAACCTCTTTGTGCAGCTATCCAAAATCCTTCAAATTTCCTCTCAGATGGCTGTCCTTGGTTTGGTACCAAATTATTCAGTGTTGATCTTCATCTTGTTTTGGACTGAATGCTGCAAAATCATCAGAAGGAACATTGCTGAAAGATATTCAACTGGATTTGTCAAAGGTATGCTCCCTCAATATGCCACATATGGTCGGTTAGGCTGAATGCCACAATCCAGAAGTGACAACTATTGCTTCATTAAATGGCCAACTAGCTGGAGCAATTAACAATTATACTCAAACCTCCGCCCACACCCACAGCCTCTATTACTTCATGAAGTGAGGCAAACGACTTTATTGGAATCAGGAACCTGCTAAATAGGCCAGTGGCTATTCTAATTACAGACGAGCAACAAGCTGCACCTAATGAGCACCAAGTCCTGTTTGCCTCCAGTCACCACACATTGGCCCACACCGGCTCTCAGTCTGATAAACCATTTTCATCTCTGTTTTAAAGTATCACCGTGATCTGTAGCCCTGAAACGCTTTGGAATCTCCTCGCTCCTCCAATTCTGAGCATTCCTGATTTTAAGTACACCCATCATTGTGCTTTTAGCTGCCTGGATTGCAAGCTCTGGAATTCTCTCCCTAAATCTCTCTGCCTCTTGATTTCTCCCCTCTTTTCAGACCCTCCTTAATACCTACCTGATTTGAGCAAACATTTGGTAACCTGTCCAAATGGTTCATTATGTTTTTGATAATGTTCCTGCTTGTGACATTCAAGTTGATATATGGATGACGCTGAACAATGAGGTAAGCGCAATAGTACTGAAGGAATGGCTTCCCCCTCTTGGGCCCATGTGCTCCCTGTGAGCAAAAAAAAGCACAGGATAAACATGTAGACATTATTATGTCTACATATAATGTTGCTTTATTATTTATAATGGGGGTCGGTTTAGCTCAGTTGGCTGGACAGCCAGTTTGTGATGCAGAGCAAGGCCAATATGGGGCTGGTTTAGCACAGGGCTAAAGAGATGGCTTTGAAAGCAGACCAAGGCAGGCCAGCAGCACGGTTCAATTCCCGTACCAGCCTCCCCAAACATGCTCCAGAATGTGGCGACTAGGGGCTTTTCACAGTAACTTCATTTGAAGCCTACTTGTGACAATAAGCTATTTTCATTTCATTTCATTTTCAATATCACAGATTCAATTCCCGCACCGGCTGAGGTAATTCTTGAAGTCTTCTCATCCTTGCCCCTCGCCTGAGGTGTGGTGACCCTCGGGTTAAATCACTACTGGTTAGTTCCCACCCTCAAAGGGGAAAGCAGCCTATGGTCATCAGCGACTCTGGCGACTTTCCTTATTTTATCTTATAATGGAGTCAAAACATTTTTTCAAAGCAGTGAATGTGTAAACCTTAGCGACAGTTAGAACAGCCTGTTATCGTTGAAAGTCAGTAATATCCTCAGTTCTGCAAACTTCAGCATGCCACAGCTTCCGAAGAGTCTCCAAGCCCTTAATTTCTGTAATAACCTTTTCATGTTGTGCCAAATAACAATGCACTGCACACAGTTTAAGGTTTAATTTTGCATAGACAATCTGGGGCTGCACAAGTACCTAGATTTCCAACAACTAGCAAGAGTTCAGTTTTCAATACCTTGCCTGTTACAGATGGAAAAGCATAAAATGTACTTTTCTTTTGGGTAGATGAGCAGGCGACTGTATCTGTAGTACCAAGAGAGCATGACATATCAATCTGCATGCTCTCCAGATTGGCACTAAACGTGTTTGTTCGATTAGATGCCACCATATGGACACTGAGTAGTAGATTTCATTATTATTTGAAAAGGGATGAAATGTTTTCATTAATGATCCATTAATAAAATGCAATTGTATAATGCAACTTTGTTCAGAGAGGGACAAAGTACGTCATTCGCCACACACCTTCAGGTAACTAAGTGTGTAGATGAAGGTCAAGCAGTTGATGTCGTATACATGGATTTTAGTAAGGCGTTTGATAAGGTTCCCCATGGACGGCTTATGAAGAAAGTAAGGAGGTGTGGGATAAAGGGAAATTTGGCCAATTGGATAAGTAACTGGCTATCACATAGAAGACAGAGGATGATGGTAGATGGAAAATATTTAGACTGGAGACCAGTTACCAGCGGTGTACCACGGGGATCAGTGCTGGGTCCTCTGCTATTTGTGATTTTTATCAATGACTTGGAGGAGGGGGCTGAAGGGTGGGTCAGTAAATTTGCTGATGACACCAAGATTGGTGGATTAGTGGATGAGGTGGAGGGCTGTTGTAGGCTGCAAAGAGACATTGATAGGATGCAGAGCTGGGCCGAAAAATGGCAGATGGGGTTTAACCCTGATAAGTGCGAGGTGATTCATTTTGGTAGAAAAAATTTGAATGCGGATTACAGGGTCAACGGCAGGGTTCTGAGGAATGTGGAGGAGCAGAGAGATCTTGGGGTTCATGTCCACATATCTCTGAAGGTTGCCACTCAAGTGGATAGAGCCGTGAAGAAGGCCTATAGTGTGTTAGCGTTTATTAACAAGGGGCTTGAGTTTAAGAGCCACGGGGTTATGCTGTAACTGTACATGAACCTGGTGAGACCACATTTGGAGTATTGTGTGCAGTTCTGGTCACCTCACTATAGGAAAGATGTGGAAGCATTGGAAAGGGTGCAAAGGAGATTTACCAGGATGCTGCCTGGTTTGCAGGATAGGTCTTATGAGGAAGGGTTGAGGGAGCTAGGGCTTTTCTCTTTGGAGCGGAGGAGGATGGGAGGTGACTTAATAGAGGTTTATAAGATGATGAGGGGGATAGATAGAGTGGACGTTCAAGGACTATTTCCTCGGGTGATGTAGCTGTTTCAAGGGGGCATAACTATAAGGTTCAGGGTGGGAGATATAGGAGAGATGTCCAAAGTAGGTTCTTTACTCAGAGAGTGGTTAGGGTGTGGAATGGACTGCCTGCTGTGATAGTGGAGTCGGACACTTTAGGAACTTTCAAGCGGTTATTGGATAGGCACATGGAGCACACCAGAATGACAGGGAGTGGGATAGCTTGATCTTGGTTTCAGACAATGCTCGGCACAACATCGAGGGCCGAAGGGCCTGTTCTGTGCTGTACTGTTCTATGTTCACACACCTTCAATCAATAAATGAGGCAATTGACAAGAAAAATCTTGATAACCAAATATGGAACATGCAACGTTGGTGTTTAGTAAATATAAATTTACCCAAAAGAACACCCATGTTAATGGAACCACTTGATTTGGAAAAACATATGGGCGATAAATTGCTAACGGCCACTCTCCATTGCCAACGGCCACTCTCCACCTGAAAAGCAGCTCGTCGTGGAGCAGCATGGCCGATGAAAGTTGGAAGTCCCTGCTCCCGGGATCTACCTGGCTTGCTACACCTTGCAAGATCCAATGCGATCTCGCAAGACATTGCGATGTAAATCCTGCCCACAAAGGGTGGGATCCCTTTTTAGCAAATCTGCATATTTGAGCGAGCCAGCAAGCCTTACTCGAATGTGCAGATTCACGAGGTACCTGAGGCTTTGGGATTCAAACCCTTTGCCTCAGAGATCGCGGACAAGCGCCATTCAGCACTGGCCTCCATAAATGGGAAGGGCATTCATGGGGGTCTCCCAGGGGATTGGACGCCCCCAGTTGCATATCCTTTGGGAAGAGTAGTGTCCTGACACTGCTGGTGTCACCTGTGTAATGTGGCAGTGCCAGGCTGGCACTGCCAAGGTGCCACCCTCCCATAGTGTGTTTGGGCTGGGGGGAGGGAAGGGGGGGGGGGGGGGGTGGAGGTCGGCGATTGTTTCAGGGGCCTCGGAGATTAGGACCTCATTTAAAATGGCATCCTGATCTCTCGCTACAATGGGAGTTCCGGCGAGCAGTGTTCCCCGCTGTACAAAGCGGGATTATGTATGGCCTCAGCCGCAAGAGCCCCATTCACACCCCTTATTCACGTGAGTCGTGTTGAATAGTTAAGTGTTTCTCGACACAGAATGCCAGGAAATACGCGAGTAAATGCGCTCGCTTGGGGACTTTGTGGAAATTGCACCCCGTGTTTCAAACTTTTGATATAACTTTTAATTAAGTGGCAACACCACTTCAAAAACGAGAGACATACTAGGTGGTCACTTGTCAGAGATTGAAACTTGAGCTAACAATGTAAGACAATGCATAACCATTATTCCTTATACTGGGAATTTTAGAACAATCTTTGTGACCATATAACTTCTGACGACTTTCAAACAAACCTATGGGACATTTGTTAACTGCTCACTCAATATAACTGGACGACTGTATATTTTTGTCCCCTGAAAAAGATATATTTGATAATATGGGGCTTTGTGGGCTAACTGGGGGAGAAAACAGTTAGGTAAGTCGTCTGTTGTAAATATTGAAATCTTCAGAATATACAAATTGCCTGGTAATTGAGGCACATTTTTGACAGTCATTGTCCTTTTGACAGGGGCCCCCCCTTGCAGCATAATAAATAGACAAAAACTTTGAACCAAATAAATAACAAGGGTAAGCAAATTGCTTGATCCAAATTCTGGTTGGGAATTGTGTGCAGAACCTGGAATGGATCACTCCACAGGGGCCACAAAATGGGACATGATGGGCGGGATTCTCCGGTCGCCAATGCCAAAATCATGATCGACTGGAGAATCCCTGTTTGCGGCGAAATCAGGGGTGGCGCCACTTTTGCAATGCTCCACACTTTTGAAAACAGCGTACTCGAATAGTATGCCGCACGTCGTCGGGACCGCCTCAGGACGTCACCTGAGGCCCTTCCCCAGTGCTCCGTCCCCAATTGGCTGAGTACCCGACGGTGTGGAACACTTGTCCATTTTTTTCCCATGAACCCGGCGTGGCGGCTGTGGACTGAGTCCAGAGCCGCCTCAGTCAGGGGGGGTGTTCCCCGGACAGAGGATCTTTGGCGGGGGCTGGGGGCACTGTTGGGGTTGTTCCGGGGTTGGCAAGGTTAATTTCAGGGTGCGGTTTTTAGCAGGATGTGTCCGCGTGCGGCTGGTGCCACATTGCACGGCGGGAACGCTGCAGGCTGCCGCCATGCGCATGCGCGGTCACGGACCCGGCAATTCTCCGGCCGTATCCGCAGGTAATGCCGGGGGATTTACATTGTGTGCCTGCTAGCCCCCGCCTTTGCACCCTTTTTTCGGGTGTTAAACGGCACTGTTCCCACTCCAGCGTCAGCACTTAGTCTTCAAATCGGAGAATCCAGCCCGATGTGTTTCCACTGCAGTACCACACTGTGTTTTTCTGTCTATCATTTCCTAGTGGGTCCTGTCCCATTTTCTGATTGCCTATCAAGAGGAGGCACCATACAGGGATCAATGGAATTGTAGAACACCGAAGGAGCCCATTCATCCCATTTTATTGGTGCTGGTCCTGCAAGCGCAACCCTGATAACCTCACCCCCACGCCTTTTCCACACAGTTCCACAATATTTCTTCCCTGTGATGTGCTTAGCCAATTTCCTGTTGAAAGCCACGTTTAAATCTCTAGCCACCACATTCTGAGACAATGCATTCTAAATCCTAAACACGCGCTGTTGTTGTTTTTCTCTATGTTGCCTCTCGTTCTTTGGCCTGGCACCACAATCTGTATCCAACAGTTATCAATTCTTCTGCCAATGTGAATGATTTATTCCTATTTACTCTGTTCCGAACCTCAAGACTTTGAACACCTCTCCTCATCTTCTTTTCTCTCAGGAGGGCAACTTCTCCAATGCAACCTCGTAACTGAAATCTGTCATTCCCGGAACCTCCTCGTAAATCTTTTTGCAGCCTCTCAAAAACCATTGGATCTTTCGGAAAGTACTGTACCTAGAATTAGGCGCAGTAGCCCAGTTGAGGCCAAATCAGTGGCCGGATTTCTCCGACACTTGGGATTCCCTTTTCCTGCCGGCAGCTCACCCCTGTCCATGGGTTTCCCAACGGCACGGGGTGGCTTCAATTGGAAATCCCACTGACAAAGTGGCGGGAAGGGAGAATCCCGCCACCGGCGAACGGGACGCCGCTGAGAAATATGGGGCTGGCGGACCGGAGAATCACGCCCAGTGCTTTATAAAGGTTCACCACAACTTCCTTGCATGTGTATCTACAGCCCATTCCAACTCTAGCATTTCGGACACAGTCTCCGGAAATGGCTGTCTGTGATTCTGTACTTTTGAATCTTACTCAGACTGGGGGAGCAAACCATAAGGAAATCTGGGCCCTTTTGTTTCCAACCACGGAGCATTGGGAGCCTGTCAATGCGGCGTGGACATTTCAGAAACTTCCTGTTCATTCAGCTGCTGAACACCAAGTCTGATTCGATTACTTCATTATTTTCCATCCCCTTTCAATCTGTAATTTTGCAGGGAGTATGGCCTTCAACATCACCGAAGAAAACCAAAAGCTGCTTTTGATTTTTAGTTATTTTCATTTTTTTTCAAGCCGCTTTTGGCTGAGTGTGACTCTCAGGTCAACAAAAACAAGGATGAATTCTCCGTGAGCATTTTCTGCTTCATTACTTTGTTTTTACTAAAAATAAGCACAAATCTTATACAAAATAAGGCCTTGAAATCTCTGTTCTGAAAAGCCAGATGTCTTGTTTTGAAATGATTAATGTATAATTTCCCAGTATTCCCATGGTGAAGCTGCTGAATTGTTGTCCTTCATTTTTACATTTAATATGCATTGCCAAAAACCCTCAGCAGCGTCCTTCCAGTGTGTGAATATTGGAGCTGTTATAAAGTTGGAATTTCTATTTTCTGCCAGAGTCAGTGGATGTGGAATAGAATAGAATCCCTACGGGGCATTCGGCCCATCGAGTCTGAACTGACCGTCTGAAGGAACACCCTATCCACTCCCCCATCGTATCCCCGTAACCCAGTAACCCACCGAACTTTTTGGACACTAAGGGGCAATTTAGCCTGGCCAATCCACCTAACTTGCACACCTTTGGACTGTGGGAGGAAACCGGAGCACCCGGAAGAAACCCACGCAGACACGGGGAGAACGAGCAAACACCACACAGTCACCCGAGGGCTGGAATCGAACCCGGGTCCCTGGTACTGTGAGGCAGCAATGCTAACCACAGAGCCGCCCGATGTGAAATAGGTGTGTAAAGGCAGTGAATTATCTGTCTTGTAAGACGAGACCACAGCACAGAGCAAAAGGAGCTGACAACTGCAATGCAGGAGGAAGAGAACCTGGATTCATTAATCAATCGCTTATCCTGGGCTTCAGCAGAGAATTTGATTAACCTTTTCTTTAACTCTACCAGAACAAGCACAGTTCTTGTTGTGCTCTTCCTTTTACAAGTTTATAAAAAGACACAGTTCAAAAATGCTACACCGTGTACTTTCCAGCTAGCCAATACTCAAGTCAGAGCGTTGCTACAAATAAATTATTGCCGCCTACTTTTGAGCAGATTTTATGAACTGCTGACACAGTTTCTGATTCTAGTTCAATGAGGCTGTAACAAAAATTTGAACATTCCTATTTCCTATGCTGGTTTGATGTGATTTGGATGGAGTTCCAAAAGGCACTTGATACATGACAGACTTGTGTGCAAAGCGATAGCTCTTGGAGTAAAAGGAAAAGTACATGAGTACAAAATTGACTGATTGCGGGAAACAGTGAGTTTCCATGAACCCATAAAAACCCTGCAGTGCAGAAAAGGCCATTAGGCCCATTGAATCTGCACCGACCCTCTGAAAGGGCACCCTACCTAGGCCCACTCACCTTCCCCATTCCCATACCCCGTAGCCTCACCTATCCTGCACATTTTTGACACCAAGGGCAATTTAGCCTAGCCAATCCAACTAACCTGCACATCTTTGAATTGTGGGAGGAAACCGGAACACCCGGAGGAAACCCACGCACACATGGGGAGAAAGTGCAAATTCCACACAGTCACCCATGGTCGGAATCGAGCCCGGGTCCCTGCCTCTGTGAGCCAGCAGTGCTAACCACTGTGCCACCGGAGGGAGGTTTGTACTGGAGTTCCCTGGGGGTCAGTGTTGGGAACCTTGGTTTTCTTGATATATATTTATGACCTGGACCTTGGTCTGCGGGACACAATTTCAAAATAAGCGCATGATACGAATCTTTGAAGCATTATGAATTGCGAGGAGGATAGTGCAGAATTTCAAAAAGACATAGACAAGTTGGTTGAATGTACAGACATGAAGTGGATGAAGTTCAATGTGGAAAATTGTGAAGTGATTCATTTTGATAGGAAGAAAATGCAGCGACAGTGTAAAATAATTGGTACAACTCTAAAGGGGGTGCAGATGCAGAGACACCTGGGTGCACATATGCATAAGTAATTGAAGGTGGCAGGACAGGTTGATTATTAAAAGGGGCATAGAATATAATGAACAAGGTAGTTATGTTGAATAACAAGGAAGTTATGTTGAGTTTGCATAAGACCCTGATTAAGTGTCAACTAGAGTATTGAGTCCAGTTCTGGGTGCCACAGTTTAAAAAATATGTTAAAGCATTAAAGAGAATGCAGAAAAGATTCAAGAGAATTTAGAAGGATCAGGAACTTCAGTTATGGTTGCTCTTTCCAAGGGCCGATGTGGACTCGATGGGCCGAATGGCCCCTTCTGCACTGTAAATTCTATGATTCTAAGATACATTGGACAAGTTAGGACTTTTTTTTCATTGGAGAAAAGAAGGCTGAGAGGGGTGTAGATTGAGGCATGTAACATCGTAAGAAGTCTGGACAGAGAGACAGATTAGATGTGGGGGGGAACTGTTCCTACTTCTGAAAGGATTGAAAATAAAAGGGCACATATTAAGGTAATCTGCAAAAGAAACAAAAGTGATATAAGAGAAACCTTTTTCATGCAGCAAATGGTTCCGGTCTACAATGCACTGCCAAAGAATTTCAATTGAGTTTTATAAAGGAAATTAGACTGTTATTTGAAAAGAAACAATGTGCAAGTTTATGGGGTGAAGGCAAAAGAATGGCACAAAATAAATTACTCATTTGGAGAGCTGGTGCATGTGATGATTATACTTAAAGCAATTCTGTACATAATGTGATGCACGACCTCTGACCACTAGATGGCAGTGTAAATGCACCATGTGACAGTGGCTGGGGAGTTGGGAGTATGTCGTGTTGGAAGATAGATATATTTTGCAGTCATTAATTAGTGTTAGTAGTTTATTATTTTATTTATCCTAGTTATCTTTAACACGCAGTTGTTTCATAACAAATTATTTAATCTAGATGTTCTGTAGTTCATCGTTCACTTTGGCCAGTCTACAGAACATGATAGTGCAATCACGATGGGCTGAATGGCCCTCCTGTGCTGTGAAAATTCTGTGATTTCTGATTCTGTTGATCACATCCTGAGGTCTCGTCAAGTGTTGATAATTCTGAGACACTTTTACTTATTGTGGCAAACAATATGAATGGGCACAATTCAGTGGAAATGAAAAAAAATCTGCTTTTGGGTACGTTTAGCGGGATGTTGCTGAGATTTACCCCACTTTTCACCAGCACTTTGGCACTTTTGTTAATTTCCTGCACTGGCAAGCTGAGCTCGCAAATAGGACCGGCTCCTTGCAGATCGGCAGGGGGGGGCGGAGCCATTTTGACCGGGAGCCCTGATCCTACACCCCACCCCCATTTCAAGCCCCTCCCGGTTTCTGGAACCCCCTCCCCCCCCCTCCACCCAAACATCTTGTGCACCCTGGAGCACCCCTCTAATGGGCAAGCTCCCCTGGTCCCTGGCAGAGCCAACCTGGCACCTGGGCACTCAATATTGCCAGCCTGGCACCCTGTCAATGCTACCCAGACATGCTGGAATTCCCTGTTTACGCTGCCACTGTGCTCGTGTGGCAGTGCCAAGGTGTTAGACTGGCAGTGCCCAGATGCCAGGGTACCGCCTGCCCAACCCCCAACAACCAGGGGTCTCCAATGGCCTGCAAGACCCCGGAGGTGCCGTTACGAAGATCTCTGGCTACTGTGAAAGTAGGGCACATTAATTACCATGGGGGCAGGGATTGACTTAATCTGTCTGCGTTACACCCAGTTAAGGTTTTTGATGGAAAAGGAGACCAGATTAAAATGTCTCCTGCCTCACCTGATCTAATGTTGTCAATGCCACCATGTAAAAATTAACACCTGTCAGGAACTGGTCACACAGCCCAAAAGAGTTTCTTGAAGAGGAAAGGAAGAGGTTAAAATAATTTTAAACCTTTCAGTGCTGGAATTTCTTTTTGTCATAGTGTGAAAGGATTTTTGGCTGTGAGCAGTGGGAACGAAACCTGCGAGCATTTTGCGAGACTATGCGTGGGATTCTCCGTCCTGCCCCATCAGTTTTCCAGTGCGGCGCACCCCTGCCAGCAGCGGGCTACTCCGCCCCACCAACCGCCCAATGGACCTGAAACATTGGGCAGGATTTCCCCCTTTGGTTCAGGACCTCAGTGCGGGGGTGAAACAGAGGTAACAACCTCATACTATGTGGGAAACGGTGGCCCCGCAATATTTTTCCCAGGATTGACCAATTAGTGGTCAAAGGGCAGGGTTGCTGTCCAATCCGAGAGGGCCCTTGAAGCTTGGAGAGCCAATGTGAGGCTGTCCAGCACTGAAGAAGCAGCAGCTTGCAGTCCAGGTAAAAGACAGATGGCAATTTTTAGACCCTCTCTCCAACTTCTTTAAACTTTTGGGGGCAGCACGGTAGCACAAATGGATAGCACTGTGACTTCACAGCGCCAGGGTCCCAGGTTCGATTCCCCGCTGGGTCACTGTCCGTGCGGAGTCTGTACGTTCTCCCCGTGTCTGCGTGGGTTTCCTCCGGGTGCTCCGGTTTCCTCCCACAGTCCAAAGACATGCAGGTTATGTGGATTGGCAATGATAAATTGCCCTTAGTGACCAAAAAGGTTAGGAGGGGTTATTGGGTTACGGGGATAGGATGGAAGTGAGGGCTTGTGGGTCGGTGCAGACTCGATGGGCCGAACGGCCTCCTTCTGCACTTTATGTTCTTTGTTTTAAAGAAAAGTAGTCTCAGCAGCCACAATTGTGAAAGAGAAACTATCTCACGCGAAGGTCTCCACCCATAGCTGAGGCCAGGCTGGTAGGGAGGGCTTCAAAGCCTGCCCAGAGCCCATTGACCTGCCTTCAGGCAACTTGTCCAGTCCCTGGCATCTTAGCAGGCCTAGACCATAGGCCCCAAGTGGTATTTACATGCCCTTATTGGGTTGTCCACTGCTTGCAGGTGGGTCTCCCTACTGTCCCTATTCCCCCTTTCTCTCCAATTCCACGTCTGGGAAAATGACTTGAGGCCTGGATGGTACTGGCATATAGATTAGCCAGCCGTCTTTCATGTCCTGCCCTTCCCCCTTCAGAGCCAAAGAGCCCTGCCCTATAAATCTGTTTATCTCTCCACAGAGTCTGCCTGACCTGCTGAGTATGTCCAGCATTTTCTGTGTCTACTAGTCGGTACTTCTCTGTAGGAAGCACGCAGTGACCTCCAGTCCTTCCTGTTATCGAACACAAGTGCAAATGCTTCTGCAGCTGCTATTGCTTTCAGAAGACAAGACGTTGATGAATATTCATGTTTGATATTGCCATGGAGAACAGATTTCAACTCGACCATAACTAGCCATATGTCTCACATTGTACAAGATAGAGTACCGGCTCTCCAACTATGTGCATTCTCAATATGTTATTCTCATGTTATTCTCTCTGTTGTACTGCGCCAGTCACTTAGAAATTCAGGTTCCACTCTCTCATCCTTCAGTTTCTTCATGTTCCTTGACTCATGCAGTGACAGTTCCTCATTTATACTATTCTATTTCCCCCTTTGTAACTCTGGGACAATGAGAGCCAGTGGTGGCATACATGTGAAAACCAAGATTTCCTTCTGACAGTCTCGTTGAGGCTCCAAGTACATCAATCTCTGTGCCTTCATCCGGTGCTTTACCTTCTCTGGAGGGATGAGGAATCGCAATAAGGTTATTCCATTCAACCTCCGACGGAATATTGTGTCCATTTCTGAACACCACACTTTGGGAAGAATGACAAGTTCTTAAGATTGTTCAAAAGAGATATACTAGATTTTTACAATTCTTTCACAGGATTTGGGTGTCACATGCAATACCCGCATTTGTTGTCCATTTCTAATTGCCCCTTGAAGAGAGTGCCTTGCGAGGCCATTTCAGAGCATTGCCGTGAGTTTGGAGTCACATTTGGCCAGACGGGCTAAGGATGGCAGATTTCCTTCCCTCGAGTGTCATGAGTGAACTAATGGGGTTCACAGCAATTGACAACAGGGTTCATGATCGCCATCAGAGAGGCTAGCTTTTAATTACGTATTTTGTTCATCAAATTGAAATTCCACCAGCTGCCGTGGTGGGATTTAAACCCATGTCCCCAGAGCATTCAGCTTGGGTACTGGTTGACTAGTTCAGTGACGTTACCACTACGCACCATCTCCACAGAACAGAATGGTGCCAAGGTGCAGAGACTTCAGTTATGTGGAGAGACTAGAGAAACGGACATGATTCTCCTTGAAGTAGAAAGGGGTAAAGGGAGATTTAATAAAGGTGTTTAAAATTTTGAAGATTTTTGATTGAGTAAATATGGCGCATCTGCTGTCACTGGCAGGAGGGTAGCCTACCAGAAAATACAGATTTGAGGTAATTGGCAAGTGATGATGTGGCTAATTTTGTTTTTACACAGCAAGTTGTTAAGCTCTGGAATGCGGTACCTAAAAAGATGGCGATACCGGAGTTAGTAGTAACATATCATCAAGAGTTTTGCAGTACAGAAAGAGGCCCTTCGGCCCATCGTGTCTGCGCCATCGCGCACTTATCTATTCTAATCCCATTCAGAAATTAATCCTTGAAAACTGAAACATTTGTGGTACTCTACAGGAAGAGGTCTTTTAAATATTGGGCCCAGCCATGATGGGGCATGAGACCTCTTTTTGTGCTGTGTGATTCAATGGTTCAGTTCCGTTTCAGCTCTGCAGATAATGGGTGCGATTTAACTAAAAGGGAACAAAGTCCCATCGCGAGCGTGTTTAGCAGTACTAAGAAACGCAGTGCTATTAACTGGCACTCGGGTTCGATAGGGGGCATCCGTGGGGAATGCACAACCGAAGCAACACATAGCCCTGTTTTCTGAGGACCTCCACTCACCAGAACTCTTCATGGCGTCCTGATCTCTGGAGCCCCTGATGCGACCCCCCACCCCCACCCCACCCCCACGAGCACCAACGGACCATGTGTGGTGGGAGATTCCTCACCACCCCCACCACCCACGCAGGGAATCCCAGCCTGATCGCCACCACACAGAAAATGCCAGCTTGTCACCCTGGCAGTGCCATCCTACCAGTGTCACTTGGGCACCTTGTCACCCAGGTGGCACTGCCAGGGTGCCGGGCTCACACTGACATGGTGCCTAGGTAGCACCAGCAGTGTCAGGGTGCCACCCTGCACCGAGGGCAAGAACCTGGGGTCTTCCGATGCCCTGGGAGACTCCCACGAGTACCATTCCATCTGGTCCGTTTGTGGAGACCAATTATTATTATTTTTTTTCCAAAAAATATACTTTATTCATAAAATTTATCATAAGCATTACAGAACATTTCGAATTGTCTTGACTGTACATTTCCATCAGAGTTACACATTCCCTTGACTTTCTTCCATTCAATTTTGATAACCTTACACACATATTGCTCTTTACGTTACAATTCCTTCTTAAACATTTACATTGTCATGTTTCTTTTATACATTTCCCCATTGCGCCTTGGCGGCAGCTGCCCCAAGCTTGAGTGCGTCCCTCAGCACGTAGTCCTGGACCTTGGAATGTGCCAGTCTGCAACACTCGGTCGAGGACAGCTCTTTGCACTGGATCAGCAAGTTTTGGGCAGACCAAAGAGCGTCTTTCACAGAGTTGATGACCTTCCAGCAGCAGTTGATGTTTGTCTCAGTGTGTGTCCCTGGAAATAGTCCGTAGAGCACAGAGTCCTGTGTCACAGAGCTGCTCGGGATGAACCTTGACAAATACCACTGCATCTCTCTCCAGACCTTCTTTGCAAAGGCACATTCCACAAGGAGGTGGGTGACCATCTCATTTCCCCCACAGCCACTCCGAGGGCAGCATGCAACGGCGCAGAGCCTTCGGGTGTACATGAAGAATCTGACGGGGAGGTCCCTTCTCACCACCAGGCAAGCTAGGTCTTGGTGCTTGTTTGTAAGTTCTGGTGATGAGACGTTCTGCCAGATGACTCTGACAGTCTGCTCAGAGAACCGTCCAACGTCCTCCACAGTCTGCTTTTCCCTGAGGGCCTCGAGAACATTACGTGCTGACCACTGCTTCATTGCCTTGAGGTCAAAGGTGTTTTTCTTCAAAAACCTTTTCACGAGGGTCAGGTGGTACGGCACGGTCCAACTACTTGGAGCATTCCGCGGCAATGAGGCCAGGCCCATCCTTCGTAACACCAGGGACAGGTAGAACCTCAGTATGTAGTGGCACTTGGCGTTTGCATACCGGGGGTCCACACACAGCTTGATGCAGCTGCACACAAAGGTGGCCATCAGGATGAGGGAGACGTTGGGTTCGTTTTTCCCTCCCTTATCCAGAGGTTTGTACATGGTGTCCCTTCGGACATGGTCCATCTTGGATCTCCAGATGAATTTGAAGATGGCCCGGGTGACTGCTGCAGCGTAGGGTCGGGTAATGGGCCAGACCTGCGCTACGTACAGTAACACCGAGAGTGCCTTACACCTGATGACCAGGGTTTTGCCCGCAATGGAGAGGGAGCATTGCTCCCACCCGCCCAGTTTCTGTCCTACCTTAGCGATGCGCTCCTCCCAGTTTTTGGTGTACGCCCCAGCCGCTCCGAACCATATCCCCAGCATCTTCAGGTAATCTGACCTGACAGTGAAGGGGACAAAGGACCGGTCGGCCCCGTTCCCAAAGAACATGGCCTCGCTCTTGCCGCGCTTTACCTTGGCTCCCGAGGCCAGTTCAAACTGGGCGCAGGCATTCAAGGGCCTGCGTACAGACCCGGGATCTGAGCAGAAGACGGCGACATCGTCCATGTACAGGGAGGCCTTAACTTGCATGCCTCCACTGCCTGGGATCGTCACTCCTCTTATACCCGGATCCTTCCTGATGGACTTGGCAAAAGGTTCTATGCAGCACACAAACAGGGCCGAGGAGAGAGGGCAGCCGTGCCTGACTCCAAATTTGATCTGGAACTTTTCTGATTCCCACCCATTGATTGAGAGTACGCTATAGATGTTTGTGTGGAGCAGTTTGATCCAATTGCGAATTCCCTCCCCAAACCCCATTTTGGAGAGCACATCCATCATGTAGGTGTGCGATATTCTGTCAAAAGCCTTCTCCTGGTCAAGGCTGATGAGGCAGGTGTCCACCTTCCTGTCCTGCACGTAGGCGATCGTATCCCTGAGTAGCGCAAGGCTATCAGAGATCTTCCTGGAGACCAATACTGAACGACACTCGCCCGAGGTCTCCGAGGCAAAAGGGATATATTCCAATGCCTTGGGTACCTCGGGAAATTGCATATTAGAATGAGACTAGCTGTCTAGCTTTAACATGTAGATTTGCCAAAAAGTGTTCCCATCTACAACGGGCGGGATTTACATCACAAAGTATCGCGAGATCGAATGCAATCCCACGAGTCGTTGCGAGCCAGGTAGATCCACCGTGCACACGCAGCGAGCTGCGTTTTGGGCGCCATATGGCCATTTGATCGCGCCCAATTTTTTAAAAAGCATCTGATAGTCGGGGTGGTCATTTTAATCGCAACACATTCCTCTGCTCTTAAGGTATTTGTTAAGCCTCCAACGAGGGTGGAAATGGTGATGACGTGAAGATAAGAAGGCTCAACCCAATTCTAAAAAAATCCTCTGTTTAAACAGCAGAAAGAGGAATCCGATACAAGATATGTTTAAAGTTAATGTAACACTTTTCAGGGTCACTTCAATGCCGTTCTCAAAGGAAACTGTTTACAAAAGGAATCCAGCTCAATGTTTATAAAAATGACTTTCAATCAAAACTTTTGAGCCAGTTGTGAAAAGAAAAAGTACAGCAGATGGATTTTTGACATTTGTTTCTAAAACAGAAAAACTCAAAAAAAATAATAGGTTCACTTGAAAGATGTAATGTTGGTCCAACGTTCGCTGAGATGTTATGCCACAAAATAGTGATGTTCGGAATTTGATTTTTCTGCGGCATCTTACAAATTTTAATTTACAGGGTATTAGTCCATTAATCTTTCTGTGGCTGGAGAAAGGATTTCTGTTCCAATGATGTCTTTGCATCGATGTTCAGCTGCCGATGAATGCTAATCTGAATTAATTAGAAAGGAAACGCCAGGGAATTTTGCTATTTCTTGCCGGTGCATCCATAATCTTTTTGAATGACATACCTAACTCTAGGTACTAGGCTTTATGGATAAAGATACTCAGGAAGATTGTCACATTGGAAGGCATCGTTTTCAGTTTTGAGGCTACCTGGATTTATTTCTTCAATGCTGCGTGCAAAGATATTCGTATGCTTTTGTTAAAAGGGGAAGGATGGTTCAGAGGGAAATTCTCTTGATATCGAGGTTATTTTTCTGGATCTTGCTAACTCTTTAACAGTGAGTGTTACCAGACTCCATTGGCAAAATGCCCAATAATGATACATTTTCAAAGAGATCCTAAAGGATCCAGCAGTTGGGCAAATGGCTGGTAAATGGGTTGGTAAATTTACCAAGTAATAGCTATGTATTAATGCTGTCATCATGTATGAACCTTTTAGTATGGAACAGCAGGTCTGCAGGGGATTGGGAGGGACTCGATTAGAATAATGAACCATTCTGACAAAATTGAGACCAGGTGAATGAGGGCTTGAAGGTCTGAAGTGCAAGCTCAGCTCAATTGTAACTCAATTCTTAAAACATTGAAGTAGATGGAGCAGGCAAGTGGATTTGAATATTTGTTGCACCTACGCCTTTGCAAAGACTGCACAGACTGGGAATCCAATTATAAAGCAGAAAAATATTAATTTGTTCATTCCTACAGGATGGAAAACAGCGATAGGGAAGTGATGAAAAAAAGTTGAAATATTACATTGAGATTTAGCTATTACACAACTAAACTGGCCTGATGTGCTTGCAAATATGTCAAGGATTATTTTCAGACTTGGTACCAAAAGGCAATATCAGACTTTCTTTGGAAGAGGAAAGTGGAGATTGGCAAATTAAGCTGGAATTTGTTTTGATGGAATGATGTTTGTAAATAATTGAGGCTTTAGAAGGAGCCTGATCTTCAGGCTGGTCAATTTGTGGCACAAACTACTGGGGCAATGGACACACTAGGATTACAGATTTTTTTTTTTTTAATGGATTTATCCAATCTTTATTTCCTTCTCTGTTGTTTTCTCTTAAAAAGTGGGGTGGGGCGGGGTGGGACACGGTGGCACAGTGGTTAGCATTGCTGACTACGGCGCTGAGAACCCGGGTTCGAATCCCGGCCCCGGGTCACTGTCCATGTGCAGTTTGCACGTTCTCCGCGTGTCTGCGTGGGTTTCCTCCCCGCAACCCAAAGATGTGCAAGTTAGGTGGATTGGCCATGCTAAATTGCCCCTTAATTGGAAAGAATAATTGGGTACTCTAAATTAAATTTTAAAAAAGTGGGGGGAGCGAGCTGGTAGAGAGAAGGTGACAATATCTGCAAGCAGAGTCCATTCTGGGTGGGATTAGTGCGTCGGGAATGACCCCACTATCTAACGGCACTCTTTTTTTCTGCTGTCAGTGGGGAGCACTCTGACAAGGCCGGACAGTTGCATTTCCTGCACTGAGGAGCTCCGCAGTAAACGGGGTGCCATTTAAAAAGGATGCCCTGATCTCTCGCTTCCCTGATACGACCCCCCCAAAACACCAACTTACCCTGGAGCCCCTGCACCCCACCTCATAAGGGCAGAGCACCCTGAGCCTGACACTGGCACGGGGGAAATGCCACTTGGACACCTTGGCACTGACAGGCCACCACCCTGGCAGTGTCCCTGCCACCCTGGCAGTGTCCCTGGCAGCGTCACTTGGGCACTCTGCAGTGCTAGGCTGGCACATGGGTAGCACTGCCTAGATACCCAGGTGGCACTGCCAGGCAGTGCCAAGATGCCCGAGTGGCATCAGCAATGCCAGGGTTCCAGATACCAACTACTAGGGACGCTCCAATTGCCATTCCGCCTTGTCCCTGTTTGTTGGGACCAGTGCTAAATGACGAGGCCGGGAGATCCCCGGCACTGGTTCGATCTGGCGTCAGCAGAACTTAACTCTGCAAGTCTGGGTCCTGCCTATTTACGGAGGAATAATGACCGGCTCGAATCACAGAAGAGGTGTCTCCCGGGATCTACTGGCCATGTCCTGCCTCAATATCCGGTGGGATGCGGCCGGTAAATAGCGCCGTATATCTTCATAACATCTGAAATATTGGCCGGAATTCTCCGACCATCGCGATTCTCTTTTCCCGCTGGCAGCGCAACCCGCAGGCAGGTTTCCCGGCGGCATGGACGTGGTTTCAATGGGAAATCCATCAGCGAACAGCGCACCTTGGAGAAACACGTGGCTGGGGACCGGAGAATCCAACCCATTAAGTGATACAAAAATATGTGGGTGCAGGACATTGAAGTAATTGTCAGCAGGCTGTTCTGTGCAGCCATCAGGATCTAGAGCACAGTGAACTGGCATGAGGAACCAAAGGATAGTAAAAAGAAAGTGAAAGAAGTATGAATGATAGCTAAGAGATCCTTTTGTTACAGTGTTGGAGTAGAGCATACAAGTGTGTAGCGGCAAATCAAATCATGCCACGTGCACTGGAAATTGCTGTTAGCTGAGTTTTTTTGAGGAAAAAAGTGTTCAGGCAGCACAAAAACTGGATGAAAGAATGAAGGTCACAATAACCAAAGTAAATAAATCCAACACATCCAATGGAAAGCCAAAGGAAATCAAGCACAGTATGTTCAGAGCCAACCAGTTACATAACTCTTCATCTTCAGGCAGTCCCACAGCACAAGCATGACTTGCTTCCACTCCAGTTCGCTAAGTTCTGAGAATGGCTGAAAAGTCCAGTGCCCGATCTGCAGATTCTGCCACATGCAGAGGCAGGCGAGGTGTTATGGAGGTTTGCGTGCTCTATCCAATGCCCCAACATGGCCTCTTCGGGCGCTCGACGAAGTCTCTTGATCTGTTCAATGCATTCCCAGATAAATCTCTATTTTGTTCGGTCAGGAAAGATAGAAACCATTTTCTTCCACATCTGCTGAACTGGACAATCAAGCAGAAACAGATCAATAATATTCCACAGTGGCAGTCAGACAATTAAAAGTCTTGTTAATTATTATTTGTTTCACTGAAAGCTTTTAGACATTGAAGCTCGTCGTAACAAAAATCAATTCATGAAACAAGTAGCGCACCGAAGGAAGAAAGTTCAGTGGCTGATGGATTGCAGTTATATGTCAATTAGCAGTGAAAATGCCGTTTGTACGAAGAAGAGTGTAATTGTTTGTTTGACATTATTTCTGAGAGCATTAAACTGATAATTTCAGAGCCCTGTCATTTCTATGGAAAGCTACGGTTGAATGGATTGGAGTTGCTGAGGTTTTGAAGGAAGTTCGTGCATTTCGGAATAGATTTTCTTTCGGCCTATCTTGTTTCCTTATTAGTTTTTCAGTCAACCATTGCTGTGGGTATATTATCTCCATTTTTTAGCGAAAAGCAAAAATGGCCTTTAAGAGTTTACAGTGAAGTCAGTCAATTTGTTCATCACAGCAATTTATTAAAGGCAGTCAACGAACAAAATATAATAATCTTTATTGTCACAAGTAGGCTTACATTAACACTGCAATGAAGTTACTGTGAAAATCCCCGAGTCGCCACATTCCAGCACCTGTTCAGACACAGTGCAGTGAGGGAGAATTCAGAATGTCCAAATTACCTAATAGCACGTCTTTCGGGACTTGTGGGAGGAAACCGGAGCAGACACGGGAAGAAAGTGCAGACTCCGCACAGGCAGTGACCCAAGCTGGGAATCTGACCTGGGACCCTTCCGCTGTGAAGCAACAGTGCTAACCTAACCACTGTGCTACCATGCCGCCCATCATTCTCAACCAGCCAACAGACTGACAGCAGCTGTTAAAAATGGTGAGGTGCATTTTGAATGAGCTAGGTGAAGCAGGCATTTAGTCAGATACTGTGCATCTCGAAATAGCAGCCCAACAGATTTTATTTTACCTTGAGATAATACTGTGCAAAGAACATCGTCAGTATCGTCGGGATATTTTTCTCTGGGAAGCTGTTCTTCAGTGAGACAGGCTGCTTAGGTTGTCAGGCAATTGCAAATGCTCCTAAAGGCAGGCCAGCACGGTTTTTTGAAAATGCAGCAATGCTAGGTTGTTTGTCTCAGAAATGCAGAATCTAATTATTATTAACAATTTCATGTAGAGATTATTTGCACAATATATTTGAAAATGCTCTTGGAGAGCTTGGGCCTTCAACCGATATGACCAAGTTTAATCTTCTTGATGTACATGAGTCCAATGGTAATGGATTACGCTTAACTGTGTCAATTTAATAGACTCCATGCTTAATGCTTTGAAATTCCATGTCCACACAGTGAACCTTCCTCTATTGTAACATTTGTCACTTCAAAGGTATCTCAGTGCTCTGATTGTGTCTCAGATTATCTTCAACCTTAATCTAATCTTTCTTGTGAATATTTTAACAATAGTTCCACAACAAGCGATCCCTACTCTTCTCTGAAAACATCAAGTGTGCTGTGCTTTACTATCCTCCATGACTTGAAAAGGTTCCTGTATCAGCAAGTATATAATCTCATTCCGTTAATGTCACAAAGGTGGGCAGCATGGCGGTGCAGTGGTTAGCACAGCTGCATTACGCAGCACCGAGTGTTAGTCTTTGGCTGCTATTAAGTAAAGAGTCAAGAGCTCTGCTCCTTTTCCCAAACACCTTTATTTTTCCTTGAACACACTTTGCACCAAACTCTATCATCACATCACATGCTCCAAAGGCCACCTGTAGCCTCTTTACATATCAGTGTCAATTATTGGATCAAGGAGACATCGAATTGGAATGTTTCTTAACGCATTCCTTAACACTGAGGACCCAGGTTCGATCCTGACCACAGGTCACTGTCCGTGTGACATTTTCACATTAGACCATAAGACATAGGAGCGGAAGTAAGGCCATTCGGCCCATCGAGTCCACTCCACCATTCAATCGTGGCTGATTTCAACTCCATTTACCCGCTCTCTCTCCATAGCCCTTAATTCCTCGAGAAATCAAGAATTTATCAACTTCTGTCTTAAAGACACTCAACATCCTGGCCTCCACCACCCTCTGTGGCAATGAATTCCATAGACTCACCACTCTCTGGCTGAAGAAATTTCTCCTCATCTCTGTTCTAAAGTGACTCCCTTTTATTCTAAGGCTGTGCCCCCGGGTCCTAGTCTCCCCTGCTACTGGAAACAACTTCCCTACGTCCACCCTATCTAAGCCATTCATTATCTTGTAAGTTTCTATTAGATCTCCCCTCAACCTCCTAAACTCCAATGAATATAATCCCAGGATCCTCAGACGTTCATCGTATGTTAGGCCTACCATTCCTGGGATCATCCGTGTGAATCTCCGCTGGAACCGCTCCAGTGCCAGTATGTCCTTCCTGAGGTGTGGGGCCCAAAATTGCTCACAGTATTCTAAATGGGGCCGAACTAATGCTTTATAAAGCTTCAGAAGTACATCCCTGCTTTTATATTCCAAGCCTCTTGAGATAAATGACAACATTGCATTTGCTTTCTTAATTACGGACTCAACCTGCAAGTTTACTTTTGGAGAATCCTGGACTAGGACTCCCAAGTCCCTTTGCACTTCAGCATTATGAATTTTGTCACCGTTTAGAAAATAGTCCATGCCTCTATTCTTTTTTCCAAAGTGCAAGACCTCACACTTGCCCACGTTGAACTTCATCAGCCATTTCTTGGACCACTCTCCTAAACTGTCTAAATCTTTCTGCGGCCTCCCCACCTCCTCAATACTACCTGCCCCTCCACCTATCTTTGTATCATCGACAAACTTAGCCAGAATGCCCCCAGTCCCGTCATCTAGATCGTTAATATATAAAGAGAACAGCTGTGGCCCCAACACTGAACCCTGCGGGACACCACTCGTCACCGGTTGCCATTCCGAAAAAGAACTTTTTATCCCAACTCTCTGCCTTCTGCCTGACAGCCAATCGTCAATCCATGTTAGTACCTTGCCTCGAATACCATGGGCCCTTATTTTACTCAGCAGTCTCCCGTGAGGCACCTTAACAAAGGCCTTTTGGAAGTCAAGATAAATAACATCCATTGGCTCTCCTTGGTCTAACCTATTTGTTATCTCTTCAAAGAACTCTAACAGGTTTGTCAGGCACGACCTCCCCTTACTAAATCCATGCTGACTTGTCCTAATCCGACCCTGCACTTCCAAGAATTTAGAAATCTCATCCTTAACAATGGATTCTAGAATCTTGCCAACAACCGAGCTTAGGTTAATTGGCCTATAATTTTCCATCTTTTTCCTTGTTCCCTTCTTGAACAGGGGGTTACAACAGCGATTTTCCAATCCTCTGGTACTTTCCCTGACTCCAGTGACTTTTGAAAGATCATAACTAACGCCTCCACTATTTATTCAGCTATCTCCTTTAGAACTCTAGGATGTAGCCCATCTGGGCCCGGAGATTTATCAATTTTTAGACCTCTTAGTTTCTCTAGCACTTTCTCCTTTGTGATGGCTACCATATTCAACTCTGCCCCCTGACTCTCCTGAATTGTTGGGATATTACTCATGTCTTCTACTGTGAAGACTGACGCAAAGTACTTATTTAGTTCCTCAGCTATTTCCTTGTCTCCCATCACTAGATTACCAGCGTCATTTTGGAGCGGCCCAATGTCTACTTTTGCCTCCCATTTGTTTTTAATGTATTTAAATAAACTTTTACTATCATTCCTAATGTTACTGGCTAGCCTACCTTCATATTTGATCCTCTCTTTCCTTATTTCTCTCTTTGTAATCCTCTGTTTGTTTTTGTAGCCTTCCCAATCTTCTGACTTCCCACTACTCTTTGCCAAATTATAGGCTTTCTCTTTTGCTTTGATGCATTCCCTAAATTCCTTTGTCAGCCATGGCTGCCTAATCCCTCCTCTGATAACCTTTCTTTTCTGTAATGTGTCCTCAATTACTCCCAGAAACTCCTGCCATTGCTGTTCTACTGTCTTTCCCACTAGGCTCTGCTCCCAGTCGATTTTCGTCAGTTCCTCTCTCATGCCCCTGTAGTTACCTTTATTTAACTGTAACACCTTTACATCTGATTCTACCTTCTTTCTTTCAAATTGCAGATTGAATTCTACCATATTATGATCACTGCCTCCTAAGTGTGCCCTTACTTTAAGATCTTTAATCAAGTCTGGCTCATTACATAACACTAAGTCCAGAATGGCCTGTTCCCTCGTGGGCTCCATCACAAGCTGTTCCAAAAAGCCCTCCTGTAAACATTCAATGAATTCCCTTTCCTTGGGTCCGCTGGCAGCATTATTTACCCAGTCCACCTGCATATTGAAGTCCCCTCTGATCACTGTGACCTTGCCTTTCTGACATGCACTTTCTATTTTGTGGTGCATTTTGTGCCCCTGGTCCTGACCACTGTTACGAGGCCTGTACATAACTCCCATTCTGGGTTTTTTGCCTTTGTGGTTCCTCAACTCTACCCACACAGACTCCACATCAACTGACCCTATGTCGTTTAGTGCTATTGATTTAATTTCATTCCTAATTAACAAGGCAACCCCGCCCCCTCTGCCCACCTCTCTGTCTTTTCGATAGGTTGTGAATCCCTGGATGTTTAAATGCCAGTCCTGAACCCCCTGCAACACGTCTCTGTGATGCCTACCACATCATACCTGCCAGTCACAATCTGGGCCACTAGCTCATCTACCTTGTTCCGTACACTGCGCGCATTTAAATATAGCACCTTTAATTCTCTATTGTTCGTCCCTTTTTGTTTTCTTAGTGTGGTGGACCTTGGTTTACTGAGCCTTTCCATACACTGTCATATTTTGTGGGATGGGGACTATCGCAACCTCTCCTGAGTTCTGTCTTTTTGTGCTTTTTTGTATTCCTAAGCAGCTACACTTCCCACTGATTACTTCACCGCTTGGTTCCCTGACTTTCCCTTCCCCCCCCAATCTCTAGTTTAAAGTCCTATTGACCACCCTATTTACGCTTTTTGCCAGAACACTTGTCCCAGCTCGGTTCAGGTGGAGACCATCCCAACGGTATAGGTCCCCCGTGTCCCAAAACTGATGCCAGTGTCCCATGAAAAGGAACCTGTCTTTACCACACCACTCTTTCAGCCACGTGTTAACTTCCCTTATTCTTGCCTCCCTATGCCAATTTGCACGTGGCTCGGGCAGTAATCCAGAGATTATGACCCTTGAGGACCTGTTTTTTAATTTGAACCCGAGCTCTTTATAATCTCTAAACAGGTCCTCTTTCCTAGACTTGCCTATGTTGTTGGTACCGACATGGACCACAACAACTGGATCCTCCCCCTCCCTCTCCAATATCCTTTCAAGCCGGTCAGAGATGTCCCGCACCTTAGCACCGTGCAGGCAACATACCATGCGGGACTCTTTATCCATGCCATGGCTCACAAAGGATACTATCTATCCCCCTGATAATAGAATCCCCTACAACTTGCCTATTTACTCCCTCCCCTTGAATGGCCTGCTGAACCATGGTGCCTTGGTCAGCTGACTCATCCTTCCTGCAGCCCTGTTCGCCATCCATACAGGGAGCAAGTGCCACATACCTGTTGGACAGGGTCAAGGGCTGAGGCTCCTGCGTTCCTGACTACTGGTTCCCTTTACCTGCCTGACTTGCAGTCACACCCTGCTGTCCCTCGCCACTGGCAGGTTTTAAACTACTCACTATGACAGGTGTGACTGCCTCCTGAAACAGTGTCCAGGTAAGTCTCCCCCTCCCGGATGTGCCTCAGTGTTTGAAGCTCAGACTCCAGCTCATCAACTCTGAGCTCCGGCTCTTCGAGCAGCCAACACTTACTGCAGATGTGGTCGCTGCAGCTCGCAATGGGATCTGTCAGCTCCCACATCAAGCAGCTCAAGCACATCACCTGACCAGCCATCTCTAATTAATTAATTAGTTTAATTTAAGTTTACGAGTTTAGCTGTGTTTTTTTTAAAATTTGGGGCAGATTTGCTATCAACCAATCAGATCACAGCTTCCCTCTGACGTCACTTTTGGAGAAAAAAACTGGAAAACAGGAAGTTACAGTTAGGTTTTTATACTCAGAGACTGTTCCTCCTCCTCCGAACGGCTCCCGAAATTAGGCCCGAAGAAAGAGAGAGAACAAAACAGTAGGGGAAAAGCACCTTCTTCCACGCTGCACCAAATTACCAAGTTTCAAATTCTCACACGGTCTATGTCTCACTCACTCAGGCTGTGTCTCCTTGACCAGCGCAACGCATACTGAGTGCGCTTTCTGTCTGTCTTTTACACAGACTTTAGGATAACTCACACTAAAACTTCAAAGAGAAGAATACAATGTGTACCTTTGTGCCCCTAAACAGGCCTCAGGTGACTGCCAGATAACTGCCTCTCAGCAATTAGGATGGGGGCAGCTTCAGCCAATCCGACTCTAATCTACACTGCACTTTTAACTGAAAACCAGCACAATTAGATTAACCACTTACCTTTCCTGGTTACCTCACAGCACCAAATAACCAAGTTTCAAATTCTCACTCTGTCTGTGTCTCACTCACTCAGGCTGTGTCTCCTTGACCAGCGCAACGCATACTGAGTGTGCTTTCTGTCTGTCTTTTATACGGACTTTAGGATGACTCACACTAAAACTTCAAAGAGATGAATACAATATGCACCTTTGTGCCCCTAAACTGGCCTCAGGTGACTGCCAGATAACTGTCTCTCGGCAATTAGGGTGGGGACAACTTCAGCCAATCAGACACTAATTACAATGCACTTTTAACTGAAAAACAGCACAATTAGATTACCCACTTACCTTTCCTGGTTACCTCACTGCACAAAATTACCAAGTTTCAAATTTTCACTCTGTCTGTGTCTCACTGACCAGCGCAACGCTTACTGAGTGCGCTTTCTGTCTGTCTTTTATACAGACTTTAGGATGACTCACACTAAAACTTCAAAGAGAAGAATACAATGTGTACCTTTGTGCCCCTAAACAGGCCTCAGGTGACTGGCAGATAACTGCCTCTCAGCAATTAGGGTGGGGCAGCTTCAGCCAATCAGACACTGATCTACACTGCACTTTTCACTGAAAAAAAGCACAATTAGATTAACCACTTACCTTTCCTGGTTACCTCACTGCACCAAATTACCAAGTTTCAAATTCTCACTCTGTCTGTGTCTCACTCACTCAGGCTGTGTCTCCTTGATCAGCGCAACGCTTCCCATGTTTGCACGGGTCTCACCGCCACAGCCCAAAAATGTGCAGGGTAGGTGGATTGGCCATGCTGAATTGCCCCTTAATTGGAAAAAGAAGAATTGGGTACTTTAAATGCATTTTTAAAAAATGTCACTCAGGTACCTCACCACCTGAACATTCTGTACCAATTTCATGCACACATAATAATCCTGATGCAATTCTGGGCTAAAACAACAGTCAATGGCGATTGTATCCATGTAACTTTCTGATGGTTCCATACATAGCTCACTTCAAAAGTCTTTGACAAGGAGTCACCCAGTCTCAAAATGTTAGCTCTGTTCTCTCTCCACAGATGCTGTCAGACCTGCTGAGATTGTCCAGCGTTTTTTGTTTTTGTTCTCTTCAATGGATATTATCCTGAAGTCTTCCCCCTTTTCCCCTTTATCTAAACCAGTAATCAAGGCAAAATAATGTTTATCAGTGCAACATTTCTGCTGAGGGACGCAGACCGAGATTTTCACGGAATTGTGGAGACTCCGAGGAGTGTCCAAAATTTGGACAGATCCTGGAGCAAGAATTCCCGCACCCGTTTCCGATAGATGCCATTTTCACTGGTAGGGGAAAGGGGGTTGGAAGTGAGCAACCTGAACTCAGCAAGCTAATTTGAATTCAGTACTGAAATAAAAACAGAATAGGCTAGAGACCACACAGTAGGTCAGGCAGGAGTCTGGGAGTTCTGACACTTTAGTGTAGTCGTAAATGCTCTTGAAGGGCCAATAATTTCTGTCAAGCTGCAAAGTTATTTAAATGTCCAGCCCCTCAAAAATTAACAAACAGCCTCCGTGTTTCAGTAGGGTTTTTAAAAAACTCAAAACTTAAATCCCAGCCCTTCAAAAAAAAAAATATACATACTGCCTGTGTTAGTGAATGGTGCAGTTACAATAGTTCTATGTTGACATGAGTCTGAGGGTTGCCATTATGTCATTATGTATAACTGCTTTCCACAACCTATCATTATCTCAGTAGGGTTTTTAAAGCTCACAGTTTGATTGAAAGCTCAGAGATTATTAAAGGCTTAGTTGCCTTTTGTGGGGCTATGAATTCAACTGTTTTACTTCAAGGGCTTTTTAATGTTTCGGGAGGGGGAGGAAGATGTATTGAGAGTGCAAAAGGGGGAAATGTGACCAGCAGGGTGACTTAAATCGGCAGGAATAATAATTTTGATGATGGGTTGAGATGCAGAAATGAAGGGCGTGATCTACCGGCCATGCTGCGCCTGAAAAGCAGCACGCTGTGGCACACCGTGACGGGTAAATGATGGGAAACCCCGCTCCTGGGATCTACCTGGCTCACCACACCTCATGAGATCTAACTCGATCTCACAAGATGTTGCGATGTGAAGCCCGCCAATTATGGATGGAATCACCTTTTGGCAAATTGGGCCTGGGGGTGCCCTGCGCGGGTGGAGAGGAGGTAAAGGGGGTAAGGGTACCGACTCCCTTACAGTGAGTTGGGGCTTGCGGGAGGGGGGGGGGCGGTGGTTCGGGAGTCACGTTATGGGCTCAAGAGCTCAGGATGTGATTTCAAAATGGTGTCCCGAACTCTCCCTGCTCGAAGGAGTTTTGTTAGTGCAGGAAAAATGTGGAAAACATCTATGCCATCTTTGTGCTCTTGCATCTCAGGTTAATGGCCATGGAGATCCTTCCTGCTTGACCAGGTTGCCCTTTTATGGCCCACTCTGCGAGAGCATTGTTAACTAATGGCAGGTTTCACCAATGGAAAGCTCCTCACTGCGTGATCTTGCTTGTCTCCTATGCGCGCTGACACTTCAAAT
Source organism: Scyliorhinus torazame (assembly GCF_047496885.1). Taxonomy (NCBI): domain Eukaryota; kingdom Metazoa; phylum Chordata; class Chondrichthyes; order Carcharhiniformes; family Scyliorhinidae; genus Scyliorhinus; species Scyliorhinus torazame. Next base: position 63,415,293 of record NC_092728.1, read on the forward strand.
TTTAACCATAAATGTCTTGGGAATGGGAAGAAGCAAGAAAGCGGAAATGGCCCAAGTTCAGATTCTGCTCTCGGGAACACTGTGCCACTGATAAAATCCACCCTTGAATGGGCTTTCACGAATTGGAGTATTTTTTTTAACCTTGAACCTGTCATGGGTAATTAGAAGTTCATTTTATTTCATCTCGTCATGACTCTTGAGGTCTTTCCACTCAACATAGTGAGTGATTGCGTGGAAGGTTTCAGTCCAAAGAGTGTTGGGTTGGCATTAATCTGGGATCGAGGCTGTAAGGAGTGGATAGGCATGGGTTGGCATGACTTTTCATGGATAGGGCTTGGGGAGTGGGTGGGGGTGTGAGGGTTAGGGGGCCTAAGATTTACTAAAGCAACTGGGGCAATATCCCGGATAACCAAGACGGGCCTTTTAAACAGCCTGCTTCAGGACTCAGCCCCTGAGGCCAGCTCCAGTCTGTGCCCGAGATGGCGGGCTTGACTCCATCCCACATCCCCCAGATCAAAGATCCCACCGTTTGGCTTAGTGTCTCCTAACCTGGGAGCGACAAGCCGGGAGGTTTCCCAACCTCCGCCAGTTGAATTAGGGTGGGGGAGGGGGGGGGGGGGGGGGCGGCGGGGGCGGGGGCGGGGGGGTGGAATCCAAGCCACGATGTCTGAGCGAACCATTCTGAAGGCCCTTTTTACAAACCAGGCCAGAGAGAAACTGCTTGCAAAAGAGTAATTTATTGAGATTCTTTTGCATCAAGATGACATATTATGAAACGCTGAACTTTATACATGAACAATTCTTTTCTGAAAATCTTGATGCAACTTGTTAAAGAGAACCATTTATTTCTCTAAAGTCCACGCAATGCTATTGCATTTTTTTGATTGAGACTGAACCTGCTATTGTACCTCTTTCTCACTGGAGGAAGGAAGCTGAAGCACAGCCACAAAAATGCACTGGCTAATACTGGATTTGGCTTTGTCTGATCATCCTTCCCAGACCTGTGCCCACACTTTGCACCTCTAATTCTGGACTGCTCATTCTCGGCATTGGGGGCGTTAAAAAATCCCATGGCACTATTTTGAAGATGTTAACCCTAGTGTTCTGGCAGCTGTTAATCCCTTATTCAACGTCACAAAAGCAAACTCCCTGGTCACAATCACATTGCTGTTTGTGCCAGATTTTCACATGCAAATACTACTGTCATATTGTCTACATTACAGCAGTGGCATTGGAGGCAGTTCAAGGAAGGTTCACTAGGTTGATCCCAGGTATGGAGGGATTTTCTTGTGAGGAGAGGTTGGAGTCGGTTGGGCCTGTACTCAGTGGCATTTAGGAGAATGAGAGGCAACCTTATTCAGACGTATAATATTCTCAACAGGCTCGACAGGGTAGATGCTGAGAGCTTGTTTCACCTGGTCAAAGACTCTGGTACCAGGAGATAATTTGAGAGTAAGGGGTCACCCATTGAAGACAAAGTTGAGGAGAAATTTCTTCTCTCAGAGGGTACCGAATCTGTAGAATTTGTTACCGCAGAGGGCTGTAGAGGTCGGGTCGTTAAGTGTGTTCAAGGCCGAGATAGACACATTTTTAAACAGTACGGGAATCAAGGGTTATGGGGATAAGGCGGCAAAGTGGAGCTGAGGATTATCACATCATGTCAGTCATGATGTCACTGAATGGTGGAGCAGAATGGCCGACTTCTGCTCCTTGGCCTTGCAGTCATCTGGTATTATCGTGACTAAATTACAGAAGTACTTAATTGGCTGTTTGACATTTTTGCAACGTCCTGCAGTTGTGAAAGGCGCTTTATAAATGCAAGTTCTTTTTTTTTTTCTGATCTGTACCTCAGTTCCATTTACCTGCTTTTCTCTTTTAAATTTCTTGGGGGGGATTCTCTATCCCGCCAGCCCCGTTTTCCGGCGTGCCGCTGCCGGCAGCGGGATCCTCCGTTCTGGCAGCCAGCCAATGGGGTTTCCCATTGTGGCTATGCCACTCCTTCGGGAATCCCGCGGGATGTGGGTGCACTGCTGGCGAAGCAGAGGATCCCGCTGATAGAGAATCCCGCAGCTTGTCTTAACTTTAAAATCCTCCTTAAAGATGCATCTATTCAACTGAAAGGAATTGTCTGTATTTATTCTTCACCTTTCGTATATTTAAATTTTTCACACAGTATACATTGCTGTTGAAGTGTAGTCAATACTGCTGTGAATGTAATTATGGCAAAAAGATGGTACCGACTGAGGGATACATGTTGAAGTGCTTTCCAACTGCTCTTGGAGTAGTGCAAAGGGATTTTTCACACTCACCTGAGTTTGTCATGGCTGAATCCAGAAGCAAGTCCCTCTGTGAGTGTGGCACTTCTCAGAATATCACTGCCATGTCGATCTAGATTATGGTCTGGATTTTCCAGCCTCGTCGCCATGGGAGATTCGATGGTTCAGCCAAATGTCCATTGATCTTCAGCGGGACAGTACAATCCTGGTGGTGGGAGGGGCTGGGAAATCCCACCCAGCGTGTTCAAAGCCTGCGATGGAAATCCGCAGGAGGTGACAATGTTATCAATGTACCAATATGACACAGTTTCATTTCTTTGCCTCATCCTTTCCATATTGGACTGTATTATTTTGAGTGAATGTACTTCATGAGGGTGGCTTTGTGAGTTCACGTCGCAGGGGATGGGACTTGGGGGGGTGGTGGGCATGCTTTCTGACAGTGAGCAAGGTGTATTCCATAGAGCCATGCTGAATTGAATTTCAGGACTGAAAGAGGAAATGGAAAGAAAATGAAAAGTGTTCCAGTTTGTCAACCACTGAACTCTGGCAGCAATGTGTGAATTGAAAGGAGAGGAATTGGATGATGGAGGGGGGAGAACAGAAGATGAAGAGAACTGGGGATGTGGGTAAGCAGAATAAAGAGCAGCAGAGGACAAGAATTGATTAGATGAGAGGGAAATGGGACAATGATTGCAATGAAGGCAGTGTTTGGGGAAGATGACGAAGAGTGGGGAAGAGGAAGCAGATGGCAGGGAAGGGGAGCAAAATGGATGAAAATAGAGGGCTGTGGAAATGGATGTTAAAGAAGGGGAGTTGTCCCCTCTACACCTCCCTCCCCCCGCATGGCTACGAGAACTTATTTAATTGACTTGTATTAGTGGCATTAGCATTGGGTCTTTTATTCGGGGTTGTTTTTTCACTCAAATGTTATGAGTTCTCCGTTTTTTGGAAGCTGTTTGTCAGTCTTTCTAAGTTTGGTAACTTGGTATACTGGAAAGCACTCTGTGTTTGTTGACCAATATTTAATTTAAAAATCAAGGCCGGAATTCTCTTTTTTCCCACTGGCAGTTGTTAATTTCTGGTGCTTGGCCGGTAAGAATAATGCACAATCGAACGTCGAGTTCTTGACTAGTTAAATATTTATTATTAAGCAAATGCGTGGTTCAAATAAGTATGAGAAATATATCAAAAACTATTATCTATAAATAAATAATCTGAGAGCTAGTGCAAATATGACTATCCACTATCACGATTATCTCCAGACTCCTCAAAGTATTGAGTCATGTGGTAGTCCTCTACTGCCCCTGCTAGTTGGAGGTCATATACATTATTATTTACATGATTGCTTATGCATATCATCACAGCAGTGCAACCCCACCTTCAGTAAAGAATTCCAGTCATTAAAGGCATGGTTCAGTATATTATTGAGCAATAAGACCCAAAAGGTTTCAAGCTCTGTTCGTCAGTGTTGAATTAGCTGATCTCAGAGGTCAGTGGTGGGGTCTTACAATTGACTTGCACTTGTGAACGCAGTGGGAAGGATCAGCCATGGTTCCTGTGCCTTATCGTCAATGTTCACTCTAATTCCTCTTTGCTGTGGCACAACCTGTTTCTTGATTTGTGTGGTCCCTTTAAGATTGCCGTGCTGCCATGCATGCTGAAGTGAACGTTGGTTGTGCATGTTCTGTTTTCTTTTTCCCTGACCGGTAAATTCCAAATTGTTATATGGCCATACGCCCAGATTGGGTGGAAGGAACATTGGAAGGGACCCCAATGGAAAGATTGTATATGTGGATATTGAATGAAGATATGGTTGATCTCAGCTGTGATGCCTTCCCAACCCCACCCCCACCCCCATGACATACTCTGCTGATATTCAGTTTTAGCTTATTATAGAGAATAAAAGTTCACCTCCAACCCAACTTGGAGTTATATTATCATTCTAAGTTGCCGCTGGAATGCCCTCCCTTTATCACATGGGCTGCAGTGATCCATAAGTGCTAAGCCGACATTTCAGGCAATGCCCACATGGGATGAAATAATTAAAAACAAGACATGGCAAAGTACCAGAGAATACTCTGCAGTTGTGGAACTGTGCCCCTGCAAAAACTGAGGGGGGGAAATGATAAAAGCACTTACTTGAAATGATAACTTAGGTATTTGTGCGGAAAGCATTCACAAGAGGAAAATTCTGCCACCTAATTTTCTGAGCGTAAATAAGGAGAGCAATCTGGTAAATCGGGAGAAATTTAGTTACTTTAGACTTTTTTCTTTTGGGTGGGAAATTCTACCAAACAACTCCAGTCATGCAGCAAAGAATCCAGGCACAGCATTAGGTTGGACATCACTGCAGCTAACTGGACCTGTAACACCAGAGCAAAATGACCATTGCTCATTGGTGAATTAAAGCAATTAACTCCGTGGCACCTGAAAAGGTATCCAGAATGTAATTATGTTTCAGTGTCATTCAACATTTTGAGTCGTAGTTTCTAAGATTCGTAATTACCTGCCTTGCAGAGATTAGGGAACAGAAGATTGGAGTCTAACCTCAATTTATTCATGTACTGCCCTTTAATAACTTATACTTTAATCTGGAATCAAACAACTTATATTTGAAAGCAAAGGCTGCAACTGATCAGCATAAATACAATCGACTATTAATAGTACAAACTTTCGTAATTAAATTTTGCCTGTCTTCCATTAGTAATTCATGAACAAATCAATGGCTGCCAACTAATCTCTACGATGTTGGCAGAAAAAATGGATGTGTTAACATGGAAATAAAATTGAATATTGAATTTCCCCAATTCTCTTTCCCCCCGCACCTAATGGTGCAATAAGGCAGACTTTTGTCTGTTTCCATAGCTAATGATTCCTGGAATAGTTCACCATTTGTCGCCAGAGGCTTTTAGTTGGAGGGGTATCGCTCCACGTGTAGAGTGGCTGACTAGGAGTCTCGCCCGCTCTCGCCAACGGCCATTGGTGTGTTGGGAGGATTTGAGGTCAACACACCCGACCTGTTTGACCCCGTTATAAATGCACTTTCCTTGGCCAACGAGTCCTGGGGTGGGACGCGAAGCTAGAGCTTCTGGCTCAGAGGCAGAAACGCTACCCATTACGCCACAAGACCTTACGCATATTGAATTGGAGACCCCCCTAATCAGACACTGGCCATTATTCCTGATTAACAACAGCAGTGCATAATTAAGATGGTTATATATTTAAATAGCTGTGATGCCTAAATTTTACACTGAATAGAAAGCAATAACATTATTACAATGGTGTTTAGTTGGTATCACTCTTGACTCAAGAAGGTTGGAGGTTCTCATTTGCTTCTAAAATACGAAGAGATCGTTGCATTGTTAGAGGTGCGGTATCACGGATGAGATTAACATTTGCTATTTTGCTGCTTTTTTTTTTAAAAAAGCAGAATGGTTCTCCTTCATGATCTGGTCAACATTCATCCCTCAGTCAGCATCCGTGGTCATTATTTCAAAATGGCTGCCGCTGACTACAATTCTAGTTGTATGGCATGTTGGTGTGTTCTGAAATCATGAAAAAGCCGAGCATTTCTTTCAGTACTTTTAAAAAGGGGGTTTGCTAATTTTAGATAATGGGCGGGATACTCCAGTCCCCCAGCCACGTATTTCTCGACCGCACGCTGTTTGCTGGCGGCGGGATTCTATCCTCGTGCCATTTGTCAGTGGGATTTCTCATTGAAACCACTCTGTGCCACTGCAAAATTCATGGGCAGGGCTGTGCTTCCAGCTGGAAAAGAGAATCCCAACGACCAGAGAATTCTGGCCAATATCTGAACATCAGTGCATCCTTTTAAAGTCAAAACATGACCAGGGTCCCTACGTAACCACCCCTGTTAATTCTTCCATAACTTGAGAGCACTGCTGACATCCTCAATTTGGGAGAAGATTGTGAATCTAATTGTTGGAGGGAGCATAATAACTACATGTTGCAGAAATGAGAAGATCATTGCAACGCCAAGATGAATTATTGGATTTGCAGACATCAATTCAACTCTCACACTGCCAGACGCTCAAAAACTGATGTGGGTATCAACCATTGTCCTATGTATATGCTGGGTTTTTACAGGGCAGACTTAATGGTGAAACTCTTGAAATGTTCTTCATCACAAAATGTAGGAAGTCCAATTATATGCCCCCCCCTCACAAGTATTTTACTGTTGAGCTGTTCACAGCCAGCTGGAAGCATTTTAACATCTTACTTTTGTTGCATGAAAATCATGAAAAATGTCCTTAACCTGTAAAAGAAGAATCAATAATGGGAATACAGAAATGCCGTCCATTCAGCTTTAGATGACGATCAGGCATATTTTGCTCTGTGTGTTAAGATTTTTTGTAAATTGTAACCTTCCTTCCAGACAACACATTCAGCAAAATATGTGAGTAAATTTGATATTTCCGTGCTTCTGCAATTTAAATACTGGAGTTAATCTGCGTAATTTATAGTCTGCACAATTGGCATAACTGATTTATTTTTTGTTTTGATTTTAATGGATGGAAGGTTATTTGGACCATGAATCAGTGGCAGGCTTCCACACTTTAGATTCCTATTTGTGTTCATGCCAGACTATTAGGCAGTGGCACAGTGGTATTGTCACTGGCCTCGTGTTTCAGAGACCCAGGGGGACCCGATTTGAATCCCACCACAGCAGATGGTGAAATTTATTCAATAAAATAAAATCTGGAATTTAGGGAAGGGAATGCCAGAAGTGAATTTTTTAAAACTGTTTTGTACTGCGGGTGCAGAACCATAAAAGAAAGCATGTTCCTTCAGTTTCTTTTTGATACTTTGAAGGTTTTACTTGACTGAGTTCTTGTGTTAATTAGTTCATAAGTTCATAAGATATAGGAGCAGAATTAGGCCATTCGGCCCGTTGAGTCTGCTCCGCCATGCTATCATGGCTGATACGTTCCTCATCTACCTACAATGTTACAGACCAAGTGCTGGATTACAAAATCAGCCAGAGCATCTCATCCCTATAACACATGACATAGGAGCAGGAGTAGGCAATTTATCCTCCCGAGCCTAAACACCCTCAATGTGATCATGGCTGATCCCATCCTGGCCTCAACTCCACCGTCCTGCCTGTTCTCCATAACCCTTCAACCCATTACCAATTAAAAATCTGTCTAACTCCTCAAATTTACTCACTGTCCCTGCATCCATCGCACTTTGGGGTAGCAAATTCCACAGATTCACAACCCTTTGTGAGAAGTAGTTTTTCCTCAAATCTGGTTTAAATTTGCTATTATTCTAAGATTATGACCTCTCATTTTAGAATGCCTCACAAGAGGAAGCATCAGATCCACGTCTACTTTATCCATACCTTTTAGATATTTTTAAAATTCTTTCATGCAATGTGGGTGTCAAGGCCAGCATTTTTTGCTTATCCCTATTTGTCTTTTAACTGAGTTGTCAAGGTCACCATTACTGAGACGATCTTTATATTCCAGATTTATGAATTTAAAAAAATAATAATTTAGAGTCCCCAATTATTTCCAATTAAGGGGCAATTTAGCATGGCCAATCCACCTAACCTGCACATCTTTGGGTTGTGGGGGTGAAACCCACGCAAACACGGGGAGAATGTGCAAACTCCACACTAACAGTGAGCCAGAGCCCGGATCGAACCTGGGACCTCGGCGCCATGAGGCAGCAGGGCTAACCCACTGTGCCACCGTGCTGCCTGCAAATTTATGAATTGACTTTAAATTCTACCAGCTGCTGTGTTGGGATTTGACCCAATATCACCAGGATATTAGACTAGGCCTCTGGGTTACTTTGGCATGATTATATGTGTCATACTAGGAGGACGGTAAAAAGTGACTTCGAAGCTCTGATTCCAAAAGGTCTCTACTACAGGAATTTCAACACACTTGGGCACTTTATTCATTGTCAAAGAAGTTTTCAAACTTAGATATGTTACATTTCAGTGAAGTGGATTTCTGCTTAAACTTTTTGAGATAGATTTAAGCATTTTAAACGCAGGTTCAATTTCCATACCAGCTGCGGTTATTCACGCTTTCTCAATCCTTGCCCCTTGCCTGAGGTGTGGTGACCCTCAGCTTAAATCACCACCAGTCAGCTGTCAAAGGGAAGAGCAGCCTATGGTCCTCTGGGACTGTGGCAGCATTTATATTTACATTGCCACTTCTGTTCTATTGTACTGAAAAGTTCAAAGGTTTGTATGCGCAATACATTCAATCTTTCTCAGGGCTGATATAATCATAATATGTATAATTTTGCAAATGTTTATTTGTGCATCTTAAGGGCACAGCTAATGGTAAATGAGTTTTTCTCAGAAGGGAAACTTAGTGCAACTACCCTCAACTGTGTTTGCAATGTATATCGTATGAGGAGAGGTTTGAAATCCAGAAATTATGTCCCTGACTTTCTGTGAAAATGTTATAACAAAATAAATGTTTATTAAGATCTAGAAAAAGAAACCAATAAGGTAAAATAGAAGTATGCTTAAATAAAACAATGGCTTCCTTCACATATAACCAATTCTTTAAACAGTTCCAAACAATCTGAATTTGACTACCTTCAGAGCTAATTCTCCTCAATCTGTCCTGCAACGCCTTATAGATTTTAAGATCTGTAAAAATCCAGGAACTATTACCACACCATGCCTTCACATCGGTTCGGGTTGCTTCTGAGGTCAACCAGCAGTTTGCCTTTCAAATCTGTCTGTCTTCTCACTGCTTTCTAGGAGTTAAACAACTATTCTTGCTGTTGCCTGAGATCTAAAGTAGCTCCCACATAGGTTTCAGTATTCTCTGAAATATGTTCTTTCTCTTTGATTTCTCTCTTATATTACCTAAGTTTTTTAGAACTGTTCTCCCAGGCTTAATTATCTTCATCTCTTGAGTTTAGCTTTTAGAATTTAAAAGAAAAGTAAACTTACTTCATCCACCTCCCCTATGACACCTTTCTTTCACATCTTGCATATCCATAGAATCCCTAAAATGTAAAAGGAAGCCATTCGGCCCATCGAGTCTGCACCGACTCTCGAAAAGAGGACTCTACCGAGGCCCAATCCCCTGTCCTATCACTGTAACCACCGCGCATTGATCATGGCCAATCCATTTAACTCGCTCATCTTTGGACTGAGAGGGGAAACCGGAGCACCTGGAGGAAGCCAGTCTTAATCACTAATAAATAACCTCTCTGACAGTGAAATTTAACATTTACAAGTCTCTTACCTTCAAATTTTAATTGTTGTTGCCAATTAGTAATCTTTATTTTATTTAGTCTTTTATGGGGAGAACCACGCAGTTATGCAAAGTCCACACAGACAGTCACCCAAGGCTGGAATCGAACCCAGTTCCCTGCTGCTGTGAGGCAGTGGTGCTAACCTCTGTGCTGCCGTGCCATCCGTCTTACCCTTTGAATCTGACCAACCCATTCAGATCGATTCTTGTTCTGTACCCATTCTTACTAAATTACCTGAGGTAAACATCTGTTTGCAATCTTGCATATCAAATACACAGTTTTAATTCACACAGTCACTCTGTCCCTTGCTTTAACTATCTTACTAACAGTTTAAAAACATGACCAGAACATAACCAACAGAAAATATTACAATTTCTTCAATTTCCCTGATATCTTTTGTGATAGTAGTCCCTAGTTTTTAAGGAAAATTGTTTGGCAGTTGTTTTTCACTCTTTCACTCTGAAACGATGCAAAGACATAAATCACACTGTAACACGTTATTTGTCACTTGCAAACAACATGATTATGATGAAAATCATGATTCTTGTGGTTCTGCTTTGCAAACGAGATAAGAAAATTGTTTCCTCATGTGGATGATGGTCATAGAATCCGTACAGTGCACAAGGAGGCCATTTAGTCCATTGAGTCTGCATCGACCTCTGAAAGAGCACCCTGCCTAGGCCCACTCCCCTGCCCTCTCCCTGTAACCACATAACGCCATCTAACCGGCACATCTTTGAACACTGTGGAGCAATTTAGCATGGCCAATCCACCTAACCTGCACATCCTTCGACTGCGAGAGGAAACCAGAGCATCCGGATGTTACCAACGTAGACATGGGGAGAATGTGTAAACTCAACACAGCCAGTTACCCAAAGCCAGAATTGAACCTAGGTCCCTGGCACTGTGAGGCAGCAGTGTTAACCATTTGTACCACCATGTCAGAGCAACTTTTGGTGACTGCCGCATGCCCAGCTAAACATAGAAATGTGAAGTTTCTGTGGAAATTGCCCTGTTTTCCCAAAAGCTGTGCTGCATCAGCATTTTGTTGAGAGACACACCATTGAAACATATGGAAGGGTGCAAAGTTACTGGGCGGGATTTTCCGCCGGCGGGATGCTCCGTTTTGCCAGCACCTGGGTGTTTCCCGACGGACACAATGGGAAACCCCATTGAACACCCGGTGAAACAGAGCATCCCGACAGCGGGGTGAGGTGGAAATGTGGTGCGGCGGGGCGGAGCATCCTGCCCACTGTCTTTATCCATTAGATACCCACTTAAATGCACCATAAAAGTTAGAGCTTATCCATTCCAGTCTAAGTAAGTTATCAAAAGTGTGGCAAGTCTTAATCAGTGATAAATAACCTCTCTGGCAGTGAAATTTAATTTTTACAAGTCTCTTACCTTCAAATTTTAATTGTTGTTGGCAATTTAGTAATCTTTATTTTATCTTTTATTTGTGTCTCTTTCACTTCTAAAGCCTTCATTTTGCTTTCGATACCTCAATTGCCATTCAATTATACATTGTAACTGGCATTTCCTGATTCAGACTCTGTGCAGCTTATTCACAATTCTTCAGTCTAATTTGTTAAGAAGATGTGCAGTCAAGTGCCCGGTTTATACAGGCCCTAGATTCCCTATAGAGTGTAGTGCACTGTTTTTACTTTGTAACGTATAATAAGTTAAAGTGAGAATATAAATCCATGATCTCACTGAATGGCAGATCAGAGTTGAAGGGCCAAATGGCCTACTCCAATTCCCAACTCTGCGAAAAACTGTCCCCAAGTGTCATGAACAGTTGGTGCAGTTTGTTTGCTGCTCAAGGCAGGCATAACAGCAATTGATGAGGGTAGCACAGCTGCCGCATGGCGCCGAGGACCCCGGTTCCATCCCAGCCCCGGGTCACTAGCCGTGTAAAGGTTGCGTATTCTCCCCATGTCTGCATGTGTCTCACCCTCACAGCCGAAAGATGCATGCAGGGTAGATGGATTGGCCATGCTAAATTACCCCTTAATTGGAAAAGAACATTTGAAAAAAATAGATAAATAAAGCAATTGATACCCTAGCTTACTGTGAGTATGTCTGTGAGTGAGGGGGTGTGATTGTCTTGTCAGCAATAGTGTCCGGATCACTAAAAGTGATGTACACATAGAGGGATCACTGATTCTTTGAAGAATTTTGCCAATTAGTCCATGGATGAATTTACTTTCATTTCCCTAACTCACAGTTACATTGCTGACAAGTCATCCCCATTTATGTATTTTGACTTTTTGCATGCATATTTTGCCGACTTAATATTAGTGATTGCAAGACGTCCTTCCTGTTCAGTCTCTTGCTCTGCCTGCTCCCAGGGAAGCTTGGTTAACCTGCATGCTTTACACGTATCAATGACAAGAACCTAATACCATTGCCAACTTCATTTCCATTCAATTATATGTTACAGTTTTTCGTCATCCTGCATGTCACCTCTTTCAACCTTAGAATCTTTTTATTTATGCAAACCATCCTATAATCAAGCTCCAGTGTACTTGATTCATTTCATTTAATTTTCGGTGACTGTCATTTTCAATTCATGAAGGCTGTTAGTTTATTTAATTAACTTTGTACCTGACAACTTCTGCACCATTAGTTACTTAATTTCTTTCATTCGGCTCTCAATAATAATGCTTCTAATTATGAGTAAGATTTCACTTTCAGTAGCATAAAGCAGCAGCATTTATAATATTTGTTTATGGCAGGGTTTAGCATGTTATTATAATGCTGGATATTATAATGTTCCTGAATCATTATAGGCAACACTGCAACAGATAGAATAGTGGAATCGTACTGCACGAAGGCAGTCATTCAGCCCATCAATCTGTGCTGCTTCTCTGACAGAACTCTTAATTAGTGCCACAACCCTGTTTTGTTTTTCTCCCCATTGCCTTGCCAATGTTTCCTTTTTGGGTACATACGTAAAGACACAAACGCAAGGGGGGAGAAAAGTAGAACAACATTTTTGATTTTTTTTTCGAAACTTGCCTTCCCAGAAAGAGATCAACCAGGAACAACTAATTGAAGGAAGGACCTGTTTAGACTACGTCTCCATGCTGAAGTGGTTACTGTTACCAATAGGGCAGTCTAGCAGCAGCTAAACAGTATTACATGCAGTACTCTAGACCTCAGGCTACCAGTTAGCCAAGTCACGAGATCAGTGTCAAATAATTGTTACTTCCTCGTTAGTATCGTGGTTAGTATCCCTGCCTGTCATGTGGAAGACCGGGGTTCAATTCCCCGATGGGCGGCACGGTAGCACAGTGGTTAGCATTATTGCTTCACAGTACCAGGGTCCCAGGTTCGATTCCAGACTCGGGTCACTGTCTGTGGGTGTCTGCACGTTCACCCCGTGTCTGCACGTTCTCCCCGTGTCTGCGTGGGTTTACTCCCACAAGTCCTGAATTCTGTGCTGTTAGGTAATTTGGACATTCTGAATTCTCCCTCTGTGTACCCGAACAGGCGCCGGAATGTGACGACCAGGGGATTTTCACAGTAACTTCATTGCAGTGTTAATGTAAGCCTACTTGTGACAATAAAGATTATTATTAAATAACAAATTTAGGGTAAAAGTAGACATGGCCACTTTTTCTTTTTACATATTTCAGGATTTATTGCAATGGCTTTGTGAGGTCAGTTATGCTTTCAGACCACACTACTGAATCACACTGGCCCAGGGTCTTCCACTTAATTAGATGGTGGTTACAAACTCCTAATGATCACCGACCACACATGCAATCATTGCACTCGGAACAATTCAAGATAGTTAAACCCTCCAATTCCACCCAACAAGCTGCCTGGTGCTCAACTAGTGCAAAAGCACAGCACACAATCTTTCTTGAGTATGTCAAACCTGCCGCTTTAGTTTCAGGAGTACATTGTAATTAGAGAGGAGTATAATGAAACCAAAGGGAAAGATTTAAATGGCTGGAAGTAAAGTCCTGATTCATCCAGATTTCATTCAGATTCCAATCAGGTGTTACAATTTACATCCCAAGACACATCACCTGTAACAAGCAGGAGCTTTCTGAAGAATTTTTGTAACGTTGACCAAGTTTGAGTTATGGACTATTTCTTTTTCCAGAGTTAATTAATGGCCAAGATGCACAGTGATATTTGAAAAGGTAATTTCAAAATAACTATTCCGCTGCCATTTAATCAAGCTGTTAGAACTGTCACTTGAACCCACTTCCAGTTGCTGCCAGAACTTTGTTTAATTATCGAACAAAGCCAGGTCTTCAGTCTTGACCCTGATAAAACTTAAGCAAGTAAATTAAGATTCAGCTGACTGAAATGAGTAGCCTGCTATTCCCCATGTTCTGCAGACTTTTACAATGTTGCTGGCGTTACTGCATTTGTTCTTTAGTTATTCTCCCAATAACTTTTGTAAATTTCAGATTTGGGTATCACGCATCCTATAATATAATTAACTCTGCCATCTGACAATACGGACTACATTTTTGCAACCTAGCTATATTATTTTTCCTTTATCCATAGCTTCTCAATTGTGCCAACAAGACGCCATCCACTCATTAGCAACCAGCAATATGCAGAGTTGTGATGGGTCAGTAGTTACCCAGGAGTTAGGAGCAATTTCAATATTTCCAACTTTTTCTGGGTAACTATCCCTATATTGTTTTATTAAAACAGTAAAAATATATACAAGGCCAAATGGTACAAACACTAATTTTGTGTTGGAGAAACAGGGTACCCTCCCCTCAGTACCAATGTATGGGGAGGGTGGGGGTGGATACTCTGATTAGTAAAACAGTTCACAACACATTTCTACAAAAAACAAATGGTACAAGCACTAAACTTTGCGCTGGAGAGACCAGATACCCTCGCCTCTGTACCAACAGAAGTGAAAGGAAGGGGATGGTGGGGAGAGAGGGGAAAGGAGGGTGGTGGCGAGGGAGGGAATCGGTGTGTTGGTGGAGGGGGGCCCAATCGGGCACTGCCTGAACTATCTACGGAGGCAGAAAAATAAAGGAACCTTCAATTATGATGTGCCAGATTTCAGGAGTCCCCGAGAGGGCTTGAGGAGCGACACAGTGTCAGGCACAAGTGAGCCCTGCACCCCACTGCAGAGAGCCTCATGTGCACCCTACACTTCCGACACTGGGCGGCTGACAGCCTTTGAACAGTCGCCCTCCGGGCCCAAATCCTCCACCACACTGAGTGCGGCGGGTGACACGGGCCCACCAACCAACCCACTTGCTGCCTTGATCCCGCCAATGGGATCATCGACAGGTGGGATCTCCTCGGGCTCCCAGGATCCTGGGCCAGTGGCAGGCAGTGGTGCAGATGCCTGCTCCGTCCCTGTCGCCTGGTCACCGGAAGGTCCCGTAAATAACTCCGGATAACTATCCTTATAAGAAGGTGAAAGTTAGTGATTTAAATCAGAGTTTCGGATGGTTTCCCTGTCAAGGAAATTGCTTAATGGAAGTTTGAACTCCCCAGGCAATTGCTGTGCAATCCTTATGTGCGGAGTTCTGGGTTTGGGGGGTGTGGAGAGGGGCAGCTGGCCATCTTAGGGGTACCTCGGCAGCTACAATGCCCTGCAGCTCAGAAGCTATGGGTCTATATCTTTAACTTATGGACAATGAGAGGCAGATTAGGTAATACATTGGTGGGTTCAATGCAATGAAGATTTGAATGTTGCTCAGACACTGGAACCAGCGGAACCTTCAAAAGAAGACAACAGAGACATCATATGATGCATCTATCGATGGTAAAGATGGACGACCCTCCAGGACCTCATCCTCCAACACATCAGTCCGTGCGGCAATGACTTCATTCTCATGTCCAGAATTCTACGTTGTTTACGCAGGTGTGTGCCCAATCCAAAATCAAGCTAGACGACATCAGGCGCAGTCAACGCCATCGTACACTTGTGCCACATTTCGGTCAGCGAGCGTGCGCACGAATCGGCAATGTGCCTGCCGACAATCAACTAGTTAAGGCGATGAAAAGAGTAATTGATTGGAATTGAATATTGTTCGTGAAATATTTAAGTTGGTGCATGGGCAACACGATCAGGCGGCCATCCCATTTCTTTCACTTTTCTCATCCGAGGGCGGGAAAAGAAAGGATGTGGGGCATTGGCTGCGTGAGTTATTAGGTGTCTTTTGTTTTGTCAACTCTGTTGGAGGATTTCTGCCCATTGTAGCCATCAGTGCATGGGGCAGTGCCAACTGCATTGTGTACTCGACTGGGGGCACCTCCTCCTCTGAGGAAGGGAGGGCCTATGGGAGAGACCTGAGGGAGGGAAGGCCCTGGCACACGGGAGTGCAGCGCCGACAGGGAGAGCAAGGGGCATAGCACCGCAGGAGATACCACCATCCTGCTCCCAGAGTGTACAGGCAGCAATCGAGCTACCTCAACATGCCCAAGGTCCAGTGCTGCAGGAGGTTCTGCCTCTCCAGGGGCACCGTGACATCATTATACCACATGAC
The DNA here is from genome assembly GCF_047496885.1 of Scyliorhinus torazame. Taxonomy (NCBI): domain Eukaryota; kingdom Metazoa; phylum Chordata; class Chondrichthyes; order Carcharhiniformes; family Scyliorhinidae; genus Scyliorhinus; species Scyliorhinus torazame. The sequence goes on from NC_092728.1 coordinate 63,431,311, forward strand.
CAGGCTGGCGACCACCTTCAACTGTGTAAGTGGGCATCCAATGCCAGTGGCTCTGAAGGTCACAATAGCCCTCAACATCCAAGCGTTCTGATCATTCTAGGGGTCAGTCAGGAATGCGTGTGGATTGTGCCAATCAACTGTCCATAGCTGCATCAAGCTCATAACTGACACTCTGATCAGACAGGTCTGCACATTTATTCCCAGACAGACCAAGCCCACCAGGCTGAGCAACACTGAGGCTTTACAGCTATTGCTGGGTACCTCCACATCCAGAGTGCCATAGACTGCACTCATGTGGCCACTCCAGTGGGTCAGGTGGGTGCGTTTATGAATAGGAAAGGTTACCACTCCATGAGCATGCAACTAGTACATGACCACAGGACAAAGATTCTCCAAGTCTGTGCAAGGTACTCTGGCAAATCCCCCGCTACATGCATTCAGTGACACTCCCAGGTGCCAAGGCTGTTCTTGGCTCCAGCTTAGTTGGATGGTTTGTTGCTGGGTGTCAAAGAGTATCCATTGAAAAGATGGCTCATGACGCCACTCCAGTACCCTCGGATAGAGGCAGAAAAGAGGTACAATTGATGTTATGCGTCCATAGGAGCAGTGCTTGAGAAGGCAGTAGAGTTACTGAAGACGAGGTCCCACTGCCTGGACTGTTCTGGGGGTTCCTTGTAATACTCACAGAGGGTTCCCCTTATTGACGTGGCCTGCTGCATTCTGCACCACCTGGCACTGGCAAGGGAGACCCACTGGCATATGGGGATACTGAGGAAGCACAACAGAATCACAGATGGATGTGACGCTGAACCTAGGCAGGCGCAGGGTGAGGATGAGGAGGAATACCTGATGAAGCCTCAGGGAGGCCTTGATTCAACTCCCCTTCCGCTAGGCTGCCAAGCTTTGCCTTCCATCTCAGTGCAAGGGAGCTGCCTCCTATTAAGGGTCGGGACCAGAACCCCAATCTTTTGTTAAGATCCCAGACTAGAACTCATGATTTTCATTTGGTAAACATGTGAGGAAATGTTACCACAGGACAGATAACACTGACCAGCAGGCATCTTTTCTGGTAAAACAAACTTAATTTAAACACAGAATTCAACATCACAGCAACGAAGGAATAGCTTACATTTAATAGGCACAACATTTTATTTGTTTTCTAATCTCTGTTCCAGCCGCTGTTAATGGGATTTCCCATTGAAGTCACCCCATCCCCGGGAATCCCATAGGTGGGGAAGCACTGCCGGCAGGATCAGAGAATCCTGACGCCAGCAAACGTCTGGAGAATTCCGGCCATGGTTTGCAGCCCTTGCCGTCTATCATAAGGAACTGATGAGACCTGCACCTCTGGAAAACATGAAAGACACTCAGAGCATTGAAACAAAATCTTGATTGATATTTTTACCAGAGAAGGAACATGATAAAAAATAGTTGCCACAGTTACACAAAATCGGTTGTCACAGTTACACAAATACAATAGATTACACTGATGAAAAGAATGAATGTCATCCATCAAAACCCACCCTGTGTTCACAGTGCCTTAAACCTATGCTTGCAAGTGTTATGTCTTGGTGCTCCCCCTCCTCACCCGCTTCTACACCTCGCTAGCAGTGACATTGCTAACTCTGCTGTCGTGTTGGCCCTGATGACCTTGGCAGGTGTCCTTGGACGGCAGTGACTGAGCAGACTCCACCTTGTGACATGGCTGGGCACTCCTCATTCGTTGCAGCTTCAGAGGATGCTTCAGTCATTGGAAAAGGGGCAGAGGAGCTGCCACCCTCATTCGGAGCACCGTGGGAGTACCGCACAGAGACGACAGGCAGCTCACTCTCCAGTGTGAGGTGTGTTTGGACCTCCTTATCATTGATGGACAGGCACCTAGCAGAGAGATTAGATGCTTCATCTATCGCTCATTGGCACTGACCTCCTGAATTCACGGCCAGTGTGTGGGCTTGTGAGTCTGAACACAACCCCAGGAACCACTGATTGATTAGCTCCCTAATCGTGAGACTCATCACTTTCTCAAACCTGGAGACAGTGCACTCGGTGCTCAGGCTCAATGCAGAGCTCACACTCCACATGGACTACTCAATGACAGAGACCATGGCACACAGACCCTCAGGAATCTCTGCCAGATTTCCCTGCGCATCCCACTGGACATCCAGCATCTGCCCCAAGATGGACGACTCCAGAGGCTCGTTGATGTAGGAGCAGTTTCAAGACCTATGTATTGAGTCAGTTTCCACGTGGAGTTATTCCCCGTGGCTCAACTCAGTACAGAGAGGAAAAAACACAACAACAACCTGGACAAGATGGCTGTTTAATCAAGCTTGTTATGTGTACACGGAGAGTAGGCTGGATATTTGCTAAGACCTGTTCTGCCGAACAAAGATCAGAAGACAGTACTTATATAAAGTTCAAAAATCAATAGCCCACCCCAGTTGGATGCGATCCAATCCCTGAAGCTCCTACGTTTAAATTTATCCAATAGAATTGCAAGCAGTGTTTAAACTTCACGCAATAGAATCGCAAGCAACCCATGATTAATCCTCATCCTGACAGCTATGTACAATCTCAGCAGCCTGTGCTGAATGTTTGCGAGAAACAGAACAACAGAACCAGCACCCTGGATTGTTTCACGAAGACAGGATGTCAGAAGTAATGTCCTTTTGGTCAAGTTAGCTATCCTAAATCCCATTTGATTAATTATTACTTCTATGTCCTAAAAATACATGTTTAATGGTTAATAATGATTACTCAGTCCTATAATTAATCTCAACCACGATGCAATACCATCTGACCTGATGAACTAATGCCCATCAGTGTGCTTGTATTTGTACTGGCATCTTGGCACTGCCAGCCTGAGACCTTGGCACTGCCAGGTTACTGGGGTGGCACTTTGAGGCGAGCATGGCACTGACAGAGTGCCAGGTTGGTAGTACTAAGGTACCCAGGTGCCAGGTAGTCTGAGCCAGGGATCGGACCAAGGGGTGCTCTGCCCTTAAGAGGTGGGGTGAAGGGGAGCTCCAGGACTCCCTAAGAGATGAGCTGGGGCATTTGGGGGAGGGGGGGGGGGTTCCAGAGACTGCGGTGGGGTGGCCGGAGGGAGTCGAGAGATCGGGCGACATTTAAAAATGGCGCCTCAATCTCCTCTTGCACTGATGAGCTGAGCTTGTCAGCGCAGGAAGTGAGGTAAGTAGAGCCTCGAAGGGGCGTTCCCGATGGAGGGCAGAAAAAATGACAGGCGCCAAGAAAGACCCTGCTATACGCACCCAAAAAGGGACTCTGATTCCTTTGCGCATTAAATCGCGCCCAAATTTGTTTTCCTGTCTTCTACCGCAATTAAAATTAGTGGATCAGCAAAAATATTTAAAGTGCCAAGTTTTGCCTTACCCAGTCAACCAAGTCATGCGAAGCCTCAGCTCACATCAAATTATTGCCCAGTGAATTTCTCTAAGCTTGGCCTGCCTTACATACTGGACCACTTGATCTAAAGAAAGGTCACCTTTGGTCTTCAGATAGTCGGAGATTCTTTTGCCTACCACTGGTTCATCATGTTTGTTTTACAGCAGAGCTCCACCTTGGGCTAACACATGACTAACTGATCTCAGGGGTACATCATCATTAATGTCATAGATTAGCAGATCTTGTTTAGTCACTCTATACTGCGTACTCCACTGGTTCGGGGTTAATGTCTAGCCTTCTCTTTTTTTGCTCACACACTCTGATATTGAAGCTGGAGAATTCTGACACTGGGTATTTGCCAATTGTGAGCCCACATGGTTATACATAGAAACATACGTAGAAAACAGAAGCAGCAGTAGGCCAGTCGGCCCTTCGAGCCTGCTCCGCCGTTCATTATGATCATAGCTGATCATCAAGTTCAATACGCTGATCCCGCCTTCCGCCCCCATATCCCTTGATCCCTTCAGCCCAAGCGCCAAATCTAATTTCTTCTTGGTTCTTGGTGAAACGTCTGGTCTTCTTTTATGACATGCACATGTCTTGTGAAATAAAACTGAAAACATTTCCTTCCTTAAATCTTCCTCATTCATATTTCGAAAGGTCTACTTTGCCTTTTCAACGTGGCCAAGTCAACACTTGAGCTATAGGGTTTGATCTTGCTGGAAACTATGGGTAAATGCTGTCAGTGGCGACTTACTAAAATATTCCCATTCTCCCTAAAACTCCATAATGTTCATTTCAACTAATATGTTGTGTGGCAATGGTAAGATTTGAGCAAGGACTAAGATACTATCGTGACGTACATTGACATACATTAGCTGCAGGTATCTTAGCAGGAATCATTATCATGATATCCCAGATAGTTTTTTTTATTTGTTCATGGGATGTGGGCGTTGTTGGCTGGGCCAGCATTTATTGTCCTTCCGCAAGGGTATTAAGAGTCAACAATCTTTCCGTGGATCTGAAGTCCCATGAAAGCCAAACCAGGTAGGGACAACAAATTTCCTTCCCGAAAGGACATTAGTGAATCAGATGGGTTTTTACGAAATCGACAACGGTTTCATAGCGATCATTCGACCTTTAATTCCACATTTTTATTGAATTCAAATTTCACCATCTGCGTGATTTGAACACTGATCCTCAGAGGCATTTCCCTGATTCTCTGGGTTACCAGTCCTGCGAAAATACAACTACGCACAAAGTGTAAATTAAGCAATGAATTTTGACAATTAAAAAAGTTGCTCATTTATTTTTCTATATATATTTGGTTAGACTGCTCATTCCACCCCAGAGGTGACGATCAACTGAATTTGGCAACACTAGTACTTGATGACATGTTAGTTTAATTTCCCTGAACTCATTAGGACATTGACTGAAGCAAATCCTCCTGAACAGTAAATGCTCAGTTATTTTGAAATGGGCTTTCAAAATCCAACGGCAAAAGGACTTATAGCCACTTCCAGTCAGCACAGAAGTGAAGCGAGTTTAATATCTTTGCGACTACTTCATTCAAAATTCATCGAATCATATGGCATTGCTGATATTTTCTTTCCAGCGGCTTTCAGATTCCGTTGGCATACATCGACAAATAGGGACACTGCGTCTTGAAGATAGCGAGTACAGTCAGTTTTGAACAATTTCATACCCCGAGGATATAACAGAATTTAAATATGCACATGAGCAGTTATGATTCTAAATGCTCTAATTTAGACTGGCAGTCTCTGAAGGATTAAACAGTTTGAAACATTAAGCAAGTTGTCTGATGAAATAGATGAATGAGGTTTGCCATATGTGTTATCAAGACATTTTTCCTTCTTGGATTCATTGCTGCTGAGGTCAATTTAATTCTCCGGCACTGCTCTAACATATTCATTTCTTGTTTTGCCTTTAAAGGGAGGAAGCAATGCGATCTACATATTTTGAAACGCCAGACGACCTCTTGTCCTCATTCGGCCCTGTACGTGACTGCTCGAGGGATAATGGAGGTTGCACAAGAAATTATCGTTGTGTGACCGATCGAAAGGTTGACTCCACTGGGTGTATGGTATGTCGTAAAGCCTCATCAATACCATTGCAGGATGCATGTTAGACGGAATGTTGTGTCAGGGAATTGCTCATTTCCAGATCACCCAAGAAGATCATTGAATCATAGAACCCCTACAGTGCATAAGGAGGCCATTCGGCCCATCATGTCTGCCCCGACCCTCCGAATGAGGGCTCCACCAAAGCCCACTCTGCCACCCCAACCCGCAAATCTAACCTACACGCCTTTGGACACCAAGGGGCAGTTGATTATGGCCAATCCACCTAATCCACACAATTTTGGACCGTGGAAGGAAACCGGAGCACCCAGAGGAAACCCATACAGACCTGGGGAGAACATACAAACTCCACACAGTCACCCAAGGTCAGAATCGAACCCAGGTCCCTGGTGCTGTGAGGCAGCAGTGCTAATCACTGTGCTTTCATGCCGCCCCTAAAGATACATGAATCAATGGTAGCATTGAATTTAACTCTTGAATAGCGTGCAAAAGTTGATGTTCTTCAAGTGTACAGTGCATTGAGAATGCTTCCGCAAAGTTGTATAATATCAACCATTGGTTGCAGCCAATCATCAAATATGCTGACTCACAGAGTGACCAATGATCTCAAGTGACCAAGAATCACCTCTTAGATTAATGTTGAGTGGTCCTTTCCAATAAATCAACCTGGTTGTCAGCAGTCGATGTCACACCACTTATTCCATCTTCTATATTCAGCCAGAAATTATCATTTTCCACATTGCCTCACTGGGAAGCGAAGGAAAATAACAGTGAATGTGCTGACTCATCCACTGATTGCAGACAAGCTTGGTTCTCTCAATTTGTTTGGTTGTCAACCCTGTTAAGTGAATGGCAATATTTATTTGCTTAGGCTGTTGTTTCTTTCTGCAGAGGTGTTGACTATTGCTGGGATACAGTTCCTTGGTGGCTAACCATCTGCTTTGGGGTTTAGGGCATGGGACAATGGAATTAGGTTGCAGATCAGATATCATGTAATTGGAAGGCAGAACAGGCTGGCGGCAGAGTGGTATGAGTGTGGAGATAGTGCTAAATGGCCTATTCCTTTTCCTATATTAAATCACCTCATAGCCATGCTTAAAATTCTTTCATAATGTGGACTTTGTTGACAAGGCCAGCAATTGTTGCCCATCTCTAATTGCCCTTAAGCGAAGTGGCTTGCCGCACCATTTCAGAGGACATTTAAGAGTTCACCATATTGCTATATGTATCTGGATTCATATGTAGGCCAGACCAGGCATGGACGGCAGATTTCCATCCTGAATGGACATGACTGAACCAAATGGGTCTTTGCGACAATCGATGATCGATTCTTGGTCACAATGACTGAGATCAGTTTTGTATTCCAGATTTTGTTATTGAAACTTCCCCAACCGCTGCGGGGGATTTGAATCTCCGTCCTCAGAGCATCAGCCTGGGCCTCCGGATCACTCGTCCAGTGCCATCTCGCCAAATGATTATTCTGCCCTTCAGGGTCATGGGTTCGAATCCCACCATGCAAGAATCCAGAATAATCTGTTAATTTGTGGGCGAGCAGCAGAAGAAAGATCACAAAATCTGCCGAATTGATGGCATCTGATTTACTTGGGAAAAGTTAACCTCCTATCTGGTCTGGCTGGAAAGTGGCCCCCACTCCAGCTTATGTGAACCGAGGGCAGCTTGGGATGCTGACTAAAAACAACCTTTCCTGTATCACCCATCTCCCCACCACAACAAATAAATAAAATGCTCATCGTAAAAAAGTGAGTAATGACAAACTATTTAACCAGTCATAGCTGGTTTTCCCTTTCCCTATCTCAGAATGAAAAATTTGCATTGAAATAATGTTATGCTCTCTTTAGAGACAAGTAATTATTTAGAATCTGAAAATCCAGGTGTTCACTAGAAGAATGAAATCACAAGAGACACGGTATAAATTAAAATAATTTTACTGCACAAAAGCCACAGAACATGAATAGTATTAAATGTATTCTATTATAAATAGTTAGTTATATTGAAGTACACTAATACTTATACTTTAAACCAAACTGCCTAACTCAAATTGTCTTCCACAGGCATTTTACATGCATCCCAAAAATCAGGTCTGCGGGTTACCAAAATTGGAAGATTACTTACTTGATCTGAATCCTGCTTTGAAGATTTGTATAAATGTTGAGACTTCTTGAGCAATTGCTTACTACAGTTAAGGGGCGGGATTCTGTGATCCTGAGGCTAAGTGTTGAAGCCGCTCTCGACGGCATCAACACGGCCTCAGGATCAGCAGTTCTGGCCCCTCCAGGGGGTCAGCATGGCACTGGAGCAGTTCACGCCGTTCCAGCTGCTGATCCCGGCGTCAACTGAGCGCCGCGGGATCCGCGCATGCGCAGTGGCACCGGCGCCAATGTCCCCATGCGCAGTGGCACCGCACCAACACGTGCATGCGCAGTGGCTTTCTTCAACGCGCCAGCCTCCGTAGTCCTGCGCCATGTTGCGTCAGGGCCAGCGCGTTGAAGGAAGCCACTGCGCATGCGCGCGTTGGCGTTGGTGCCACTGCGCATGTGCGCGTTTGAAGAAATGAGGCCCCCAGCCAGAGAGGCCGACCCACCGATCGGTGGGCCCCAATCGCGGGCCAGGCCACATTGGAGGATCCCCCCCCCCGGCGTCGGACCACCCCTCCCACCCACAGGCCGCCCCCCGATCCTTCCACGCCGAGTTCCCGCCGGCTGCACCGGCGGAACTCCGCATTTTTACGACGGCTGCTCCGCCCATCCCGGGCTGAGAATCGGCGGGCCGGCCGCGTAGAGCGGTTCCCGACCGACACCGCGCCAACCACGCTGGCGCCAGTGGTGACGATTCTCCACTCTGCGGAGAATCGCGTGCTGGCGTCGGGGCGGCGTGATTCGCGCCGGTCGGGGGGATTCTCTGGCCCGGCCCCGGGCTGAGAGAATCCCGCCCCCGGTTCCCCTCAAATCTTTTCCAAATGTCCCACGGCTGTAGGCTTCCCATTTAACGCAGGTTTTGTGAAACTCTTAAGTGTAGCCACCTCGTTTGAAAATACTTTGTTCTAATATTCTCTCTCGCTTTCTCTCGCTCTCTCCTCAGCTTGGTTCTCCCAGATGTCCAACTATTCAGAGTCCCTCAGTTAAAAAGGATTTAAAATCTTTAAGTCAGCATCCACAATTTCAGCTGGTTTCTGCTGGAAAGACACATTTCCTGTTATGCGGCCAAATTGCTCGAAACTCCAACTAAACCAGTTCACAACAGAGCCACACTCAGAAACTCGTCACTCCTATAATTAACTTCTAGTTGGTGTATTTTTCTATTGTTCATGTCCCAGACAAAATGTTTGTATGCACATTTGTTGGAAGCAAGCTGCTTTTTAACAAAGAATCTCCGTCCGTTCAGATAACCTGGTCCTTGAAGGGGTCATCGCCATTTTATAATGCAAGGTCCTAGAATAGATCAGATAATCTGTTTTTGATCCTAGTTGAGAGATAAATCATGACCAGAACTTAAAGAGTCTCTTCTTCGAAATTGTGTCCACCTGAGTGGGCAGATGGGGCCTAGGTTTAATGTCCCATCCGAAAGGTTATGTCTGACTGCACAGATTTCCCTCAGGACTGCAGTGGAGTCTAAGATTGGAGTTTATGTCCAAGTTTCTGGAGTTGACATGAATACACACCTTTCCTTTTTAGAAATTAGAGTATCCACTGATCTATGGCTGACCTAAAGGTGAAAGACAGTGTCCCAATCTCCATAGACTTAAAAAAAATGAATTCCAATAACCGACTGAAAAGATCATACGGCAAAATTTCATGTTTTAAGACTTCTACTGTAACAAACTAATTAAGAACAATATTGACTGAACATTATTTTAGTAGGCAACGTACACTTACTGATTGCTGGGATACAGTTCCTTGGTGGCTACCATCTGCTTTGGGGTTTAGGGGCATGGGACAAAGTATCTATTAAAGACTTCACTATGTGAACACGCCTCTCATCGATAAAATTCAATTCAATTTTCTAAATCCTTTCAAGTGCTAAATCCCATTAAAAAAAAACATACATTTATATTTATAGCCCAACATCAAAGACAGCTAATCACCTCTTGAACTGCCAATCAAATTGTTAACCTATAGCCACTCACTGCGATATTGATAATAATCTTTATTAGTGTCACAAGTAGGCTTACATTAATACTGCAATGAAGTTACTGTGAAAATCCCTAGTCGCCACACTCCAGTGGCTGCTAAGGTAGAATTGAGAATGTCCATTTCACCTGACATGCACATCTTTTAGGACTTGTGGGAGGAAACCGAAGCACCCAGAGGAAACCCATGCAGACTCAGGGAGAACATGCAGACTTCACCCAGACATGACCCAAGACGCGAATCGAACCCAGGACCCGAGCACGGTGAAGCAACAGTGCTAACCACTGTGCTACGATGCCGTTCATTAAACAATTGTACCCAGCGTGGGGCTTGAACCAACGAGCCTGAGATTAAGACTCTTGTGCTCTACTGACTGAGCTAGGCAGGCCCAAAGCAAACGAGCAAAAACTTTAGCATAATGATAGCCCTTAGGATTATGTCAAAAAAAGAGCTTTGAAAGTTGAAGCACTATATTTTTTTAAATTTTAGAGTACACAATTATTTTTTTCCAATTAAGGGGCAATTTAAGTGTGGCGAATCCACCTAATGTACACATCTTTGGGTTGTGGGGGTGAAACCCACGCAAACACGGGGAGAATGTGCAAACTCCAGACGGACAGTGACCCAGGGCCGGGATTTGAACCCGGGTCCACAGTGCCGTAGGCAGCAGTGCTAACCACTGTGCCACCTTGCTGCCCTCAAGCACTATTATTTTAACTGAAAGACACAGCAGGCTGCTTTTTTTTCTTCAAAATGTAAAGGGCTGGGGATTTAAATAACTTTGACAGCTTGTCACTTCCACATATCTTATCCGCCTTTTACCAGCATTCACGTCTACTCTTTGAAAGAATAAGTCACACACTGCAGGAAAACGGATCTTCTCCAGTGAAAATTGGGTCTGTCTGAAGACAGCACTGAGTTCAAATCGGTACGGGTTTCCCCCATGTGGATCGTATGCACTCCCCTTTCCCTTACTTGCAAAACTAAGGTCTGCCTAAAATGGCAGTCGGACTCGCGTCCCATGCCCCTAAACCCCAAAGCAGATGGTAGCCACCAAGGAACTGTATCCCAGCAATCAGTAAGTGTAAGTTGCCTACTAAAGTAGTGTTCAGTCAATATTGTTCTCACTGATCCAGGGGTTCAGGCATCATTTTGGATAAGATGTGGAGTTACGACGCTGCTTGTAAATCTGGGCATAATAGTCTATCCACCATCAGCACAGCTGCCCTGGTCATTGGTAACAATTGTGAATATCCTAACTTATTCCTCATAAGAAAACCACAAGAAAACAGTGGTTAGCACCGTTGCTTCATAGCTCCAGGGCCCCCGGTTCGATTCCCGGCCTGGGTCACTGTCTGTGCGGAGTCTGCACATTCTCCCTTTGTCTGTGTGGGTTTCCTCCGGGTGCTCCGGTTTCCTCCCACAGTCCAAAGATGTGCAGGTTAGGTGGTTTGGCAACGCTAAATTGCCCTTAGTGTCCAAAAAAAAGGATAGGTGGGGTTACTGGGTTATGGGGATGGGGTTGCGGGGATAGGGTGGAGGTGTGGACTTAAGTAGGTTATTCTTTCCAAGGGCCGTTGCAGGCTCGATGGGCCAAATTGTCTACTTCTGTACTGTAAATTCTATGGAAAGATAAGATTTAGTGCCTTGAAATTAACCTTGCATGTTTGTTCTTCTGGAGGTAAGACCAATGTTCTTCATGTTGTTATTTAAATGTCAGCTGTGCACCCGTCAGCATGACGGGAGGTTGAGTTTGAATTTGCGGGAGGAAATGTGATGAACTGAGCATATGCCACGAGTAATTAAGTCAATTAGTTGGTGAAAGCAGTTTGCCATTGGCCAACTCAACACGGGATCTTCCAGTCCCTGAATTTTGTGCATCTCAGCCATCCCAGAACTGGGGAACCCGCCATGGGGGTGGTCGCCATCGGCAGGATGGGAAGATCCCAGAAAACCCTGATTTTGGTGTTTCAAGATCAGTTCTTTCGAATTTGACCCAACCCCGTTGGATATGTGCCTGCATCACACACTCTGATGGACACGAGACTTTGTATATCAACGTCACATTAATTCAATCTCAAACAAATGAGACCCATGATTGGACTGAGAAAAAGCAGCCCTGTAACATAATAGGCTTAATTAAGCATTCACATTCACTTCCAGCCAACTACGCCTGTGCCAATTAAAGTGATCCCAGTGCAATTCCGGGTGTAATTACTGAAAGAGCCACAGAGGTGCTTTGATGGCTGGAACAGTGACATTACCGTGTCTCAATGTGCTTCCCTTGAATAAGTTAAAATGGTTCAAATTTCCCAAGCTCAACAGGGACCTAATTCTTGGATGAGTCTGTGCTACTGGAGTAATGTGATAACAGCTGAGTTCCTTTCAAGGAACCCTCCTTAGATTTGTCACAGATTTAGAAAACAATCTTCAATAGATGTTCAGTCCTTCTGTTAGATCTAGCCTTTCAGATTCTCGGCTTGTGTAAATGTCATGCACAATGCTGCCAGTTTGTATAGAGCATCCATATTGTCTTGAATTCTCAATGAGATTACAGTTACAGGCGATGAATTCTTAAATCACTGATTAAAACACGCAACTATTCTAGTTGTGACAACAACGTGCATTTATGTAGCATCATTAACATAGTAAAATGTCCCAAGTGCTTAATTTATAATTAAATTCTATTACTCTCAGTTACCTCTATTGCATTTGACTTCTTCCTTTTAACTTATTTATGATGCTTTTTTCAGAGGCTTATCTCTCTCAGATGCTCCCTCGTCAGTTTAATTTTTTTCTTATATCCCCTTGCAATTCTTTTTCTCTCAGGTACTCTTGTTTCAAGAAGATAAATTAAAGAAGTCAAATTCAATAAAGGTAGTTGATAGAGTAACCTCTTTTGAATGTTTGTTTTTGCTCCACTCGGTTGTTCTTCTTTCTAACTTATACCTTTCCAACTTTATCTCAGTGCAGGTCCTTCCTTTTGAATTTTGCACGGTTCGTTCTACTTTAAAATCAATATCTGACTTGTGATTAATCTACTTTTCAACCCTTTAAAATGATCTCCCTTGCTTTTCTCCCACAAATGATTTTACCCAGTGGGATTCTCCAATGACAGGTTTTGGCATACAATTTGTTGCTTTGTCTTCAAATTCCCAACAACTATCAAAGAGCATGTTCTTTCATGTTGAATTTTTTGCCTTTTTCTGAGAAATATGTGCAATGTTCTTTGTTCATGGAATGCAGTAATCAGGGGTATTGCCTTTTCCAAATTGCCCTTGAGAAGGTAATGTTGAGCCACTTTCTTGAGCCGCTGCTGACCATGTGTAGGTACGGTGCAGTTAGGAAGGTAGTTCATGGATTTGACCCCAACAATAATGAAGGAATGACGATAAAGTTCCAAAGTGGGGTGGTGTGTGGCTTGGAGGGGAACATGCAGATGGCTGCATATCTGCTGCCCTTGTCCTTCTGGGTGGTCGAGGTTGTGTGTTTGGAATGTGCTGTCGAAGAAGACTTGGGGAGTTGTTGAAGTGCCTCTTCTGGTTGGTACACGCTGTTACCACTGCATCAGTGGTGGAGTGAGTGAATGTTGGTGGTGGAAAGGATGTCAATTAAGCAGGCTGCTTTTCCATGGATGGTGTTGAGCCTTGTTGAGAGTTGTTGGAATCGTATTAATCCAGGCAAGTGGAGGGTATTCCATCACACTCCTGACTTGTGTCTTTAGGTAGTGGACAGGCTCTGGGGATTCAGGAGGTGTGTTATTTGCCACAGGATTCTCAGCCTCTGACCTGTTCTTATAGCCAAAGTATTTGTATGGCAGGTCCAGTTCAGTCTCCAGTCAATGCTAACCCCCTAGGATTTTGATGGTGAAGGATTGAGTGGTGGTACTGTCAAGGGAGATGGTTGGATTCTCTCTTCATTGTCTGTCACTTGTGTGGCACAAATGTCATTGCCAGTTATCAGCCCAAGCCTGATTGTTTCCCAGGTCTTGCTGCATAAAGACACAGGGACAGAAATCCCCCCCCCCCGCCCCCCCCCAAGCTGCTGGCAAATCCGAGGCTGGCAGCTGTTCTTTGCTGAGCAGCTGCAGCACCCACCTGAAGCTTAGAGTTGCCTGACGAGTGATGGCAAGAGGAGGGTTGCGGGCAAGGGGGGCAAGGAAAGGACAGGGGTGTTGCTCTGAGTGGCCTTCCATTCCTCTTCATTGTTCTCTTCATTGATAGAACTCACTTAATTGGTTGTCGCTCCCATTAGCTAGTGAAACCAGAATTTGTTTTGCATTCGGACGTGAGTCTGCTGTAGCTCATTTGAAAAATAAAATTCTGCAGACACAAAACAGCACCGTGGCTGCTGGAATCGGACAGTATTTAATTCCACCACACAACAGAAACAATTGCAGAAGGCCTTGCACAATATTCAATCAATGCGATCCTCACATGTAAGCGAATTGCTGGAAAATAGAAGCCAGAAGGGCGGGGTGAGTCTGTCGAAGAACACTTTCAAGAGTGTATGTTTGAGGAATAATACCCTCACATTCAGACAAAGAGAATCATCAGAAAATTGAGGACAAATTGCAGGATATAGGAATGTACAATTGTATGTTGGGAGTGAAAGCATTTTGTACAGATCTTGACTCCAGCTGAATGATTTGATATGAAGCCCGCTGGCTCCACTGGTCTTTGCTTTCAGGGAGCACTGACAGATAACTGGAAGTCAGAGATTCCTTGTGACAAAAAGATGCACTCTGTTCCTGTAGATTGCTTGCAACCTATTAAGAGGAGCTGATGGTACAAGATTAGCTGTCTGAAAACAAAACTTGCTGAGCTGTGATTGATTAACGGTGGAAACTCTTTGAAAGATTGGAGCCCACACGTGCCTTTTGGTGCTGCGCATATTGATCCATTGTTTCACAAAGAAGGCGTTGTTTCTTTTTGTTTGCCGGCAACTTTTCATGTGAGAACTTCTGTAGAAAGCACCTTGCAAAGTTTTCATTTCCTGTTCGCCTCAGCACTTGTAATTCCAGGATAAATGCAGTCAGTTATTCATTAGAATAATTGAATCATAGAAAGTTTACGGCACAGAAATAGGGAACATGGCGCATCGCGTCTGCGCCAGCTGAACATTGAGCCTCTCAGCCTGATTCTACTTTCCAGCATTTGGTCTGTAGTCCTGCAGGTTACGGCATTGAATATCCAGACCCCTTTTCATAAGCTCTTAAGATTTCGGAGTCGAATTAGGCCATTCGGCCCATCGAATCTGCCCTGCCATTCTCTCATGGCTGATATCTTCCTCATCTGTTACCTACAATGCTACAGACCAAGAGCTGGATTGCAAAATCAGCCAGAGCATCTCCTCCCTAGAACACATGACCTAGGAGCAGGCGTAGGCAATTTAGCCTCCCAAGCCCAACACCTTCAATGTGATCATGGCAGGTCCCATCATGGCCTCAACTCCACTGCCCTGCCCATTCTCCATAACCCTTCAACCCATTACCAATTAAAAATCTGTCTAACGCCTCCTTAAATTTACTAATTGACATTGTAAACTTGGGAAAAGGAGTAGACCATTTGACCCCACAAGCCTTTTCTGCCAGTCAGTGGGATTTGGCTTCCTCCCGCTAGGTTCTCTCTGTTCCTATCATTATCATCCACTCCTTATCAAAAAAAAATTTGAACTTCTTATCCTTGCAAACAACCACCTTTTTCAGCCTCCCTTCAAGTCCTTAAATGTGTTGTCACCTCCCAAATTCCTCAGGAAGAGGAAGAAAGAAAATCTGTTGGCATATGCATTACTGGGAAAATTGAAGAAATGTTTTAAGTGGCAGGTGGGATGAGCAGTCAAGGATATTAAGGACTTGCATCTTACGGTTATACCTCCCGGTGTCTGCGTGGGTTTGCTCCGTGTGCTGCGGTTTCCTCCCACAAATCCTGAAAGATGTGCTTGTTCGGTAATTTGGACATTTCTCCCTTTGTGAACCCGAACAGGCGGCGGAATGTGGCGACTCGGGGATTTTCACAGTAACTTCATTGCAGTGTTAATGTAAGCCTACTTGTGACAATAAAGATAATTAAATATTAAATACCGCAAATTCATCAGTAAAGGCAGAGTAACAGATAATTAGTTTCCAATGTGGATGACAGGAGATTTTGGCAAGCCAAGAACAAAAAGCTTCTTGCATTTAAAGTAAGTTTTATAACGTTGTAGGTATAGTTCTTGAGTTCAGCCGTGATGAATCACAGGTAAAGTATCTTGTGACGACACTGATTCTCCAGGCTTAAATTTCCTTTTTTTATTCATTTATGGGATGTGAGCATTGCTGACAGTAGTGGATCATCAGCCTGGTTTTAGCCCATTTTTCATTCTGGTGAAGTCAATGGCCAGTTTATAGTGGCAGTTTGTTCTGCTTCCACGTTACATTTCCAAATTCTATTGTGGCTGACACCCTCTCTTATTCTCTCTTTTTTTTTCTTTTTTTATAAATTGAGAATGTCTAATTCATTTTTTCCAATTAAGGGGCAATTTAGCGTGGCCAATCCACCTACTCTGCACATCTTTTGGGTTGTGGGGGCGAAACCCACGCAAACGCAGAGGGAATGTGCAAACTCCACACGGACATTGACCCAGAGCCGGGATCGAACCTGGCACCTCGGCGCCGTGAGGCAGCAGTGCTATCCACTGCGCCACCGTGCTGCCCCTACTTCTCTCTTGACCTACAAAAGACTTTTGTAAATCTGACAAGCCTTTGATCACCTTTTAACTGCAGCATATTTTTAGGGTCTGTCTCTTGCTTCTCCTCTCACCTTATTGTTCATTGTAAACTATTGGGAGTTTTCCAGGCCTGAGCACATCACCAGATCTGAGGATAACCTTTTTTTAGCTCAGATTAATCATTACACAGTGGCCGAAATTCTCTGGTCGTTCATTGGCAGGGGGATTCTCTGATCCCGCTGACAGCTCATCCCCGCTCACTGGTTTCCTGGCGGCGTAGGTTGGTTTCAATGCGGATTACCACTGACAGCGGTGGGAGCATAGAATCCAGGCTCCAGTGAATGTCGCCCGTCTCCCGCCACCGGGAAGTACGTGGGAGGCCGGAGATCCCCGCCCAATGTGTGTGTTCGCCCTGTCTTTTTCTTTTCTCTCTCTCAGATCCACACATGCATACTCTCGCTCCTTATCCCAAATGTGCTTCCCACTCTTCGCCTGCCTGTCTCCTCTCTTTTTCCCTACTCCCCTTTCCCCCTTCTCCTTCTGCCTACTTATTCCTCCTCCTTAATTTACGCCGTTTTTCTCTTCCATATGTCTGCCTGTCTTTTCACAGCTTTGAACCAATTTGCCCTGGTTATCGATTCAGCCCCATACATAATTGAGTCCTTTCAAAGACAAATTGAAACCCAGGAGAGATGTATAATGGGCATTGGATTCATTGTTGCCCATTTTATATTGTTGACAAAGTTTAGCATTACTCCCAGTGAGTGATCAGCAAATGTCCACTATTTGTTCCTCGTTCCTACTTATTGTCGATTGGTTTTTTTTGTGAAATTTTCCAATCGTAAGTATTCATCTCAGTAATCAAATACCAGATCCCCCTGACAGCATTGTTGTCAAAATCCCAGGAGAATTACATCAGAGCTATCCGGACAGGCAGACTGCATTTGCCTTATCCAGAACTTTCCTGTGAAATTGATTCGGTTGACCCTTTGTGAGGATGACACGGGTCTTTTGGAACAATTCCCAAGGTAGGAATTTGGTTCTGAAAGAGGCCTGGAATGGAGGTGTGCAAACATGGGATTTCCCAGCAGTTACCGGCCATTGGGGCTGGTTTAGCACAGTGGGCAAAACAGCTGGCTTGCAATACAGAACAATGCCAGCCGCGCGGGTTCAATTCCCATACCGGCCTCCTCGAACAGGCGCCTAGGGGCTTTTCACAGTAACTTCATTGAAGCCTACTTGTGACAATAAGCGATTATTATTATTATTATTATTATTATTATTATTATTATTATTATTATTATTGTAATAACTCACAGGCATTTTCTCCTGGAATGGGTACCTGACTGTAAATGGCAGGGAGCTTGTAAAATCAACCAAAATGAGACACCGAATTGGGTTTTCCAGTCAGCCTGTGTGTTTTAGCAGATCAGGACGATGACAGATGCTTCGAGGCGACCTCCCTGGTGACAGACTGATTCCAAAGTGATTGCAGAATCGCTTTGAGGATCCCTTGGCATGCTGAAAGCCATCTGCAGTCGCAGTCGCTTGCTTCGATGGCGGTCTAATATGAGTGTTTTTTTTTATTTTGAAAAAATTTCAGAATCACTTTGAGGCTTTCAGAATCCCTCTCTCTGCCACATCTGGAATGGCAGGTTGCAGCTCCTTCAGCGCTGGAGGGCCTCCTCTTGGCCCTCCAGCTCTGACAGCCTGCCCGCTGTCATTGCTTGGACAGCGAGCACGCGCTTTGGCCAGGAGGTGGAAACTTCAGCCACAATCAACGTCGGGTTACTGCTCCCAACACACTGCAGAGTCGGGACTCGCATTTGATCCCAATGTCAGGGATCCTGGTTCAAAACGGAAAATCCTGCCCGTGGTGTCAGTTAACGCCCATTTGTCACCTTCTGAGGAGACAGCGTTGGCAGGCGGGATCTCGAGAGCTTCCTAATATTGTGCAGACCAGCCATGTTCCTGTTCTGTGATCCCCTCGATGACGATGAATTAGACTTCATTGCTATTTCCTGTTAAGTTTGGAAAAGCAATCAGTTGAGGCCGGAATCTTATGCTGGCCTTCCCGTATCATTCAGATCATTCTGAAGCTCTACCATGGTGATCCATATTATGTTGCAGTGATCAAGTCGTCCTGGATACATGTAATTTAGTTCAGTAGGCATACCACTGAGCATTAAAAATTCAATGGATTTGGTCCATGTGGATCATTGACATGCAGTCTTCAGCACTGACTGTGGCATGACAGCATCAACACTAAACATCAGTGGCATGGCGTTCACATTCTCTTCACAGCAGGGTTAAAGTCTGATTTGTGTCGAAAGCCTGAACTAGTCAGACAGTGCCCCAAGGTAGCTATATTAAAGCAGCAATGAATATGTTGTGGATTAGTGCTCAGTAAGCCATGAAATGATTAGCAGGAGCTTAAGTCATGTGGACAGAATGTAATCCTGAAATTCATTGCAGTCGGAATATTCTGTAAACGTGGATCAATTTTCTTGCTCACTATAACGTTCAGATTTGGGAAGAACCTTTCTGTGCTCCATGTATAGATTCATCATAAAAAGCACTTATCACTGTGTGGTGGGATCTGTTTAGTTCAGCATTTATATGAGCGATTTTCATTTATATGAACACACAAATTCGGAGCAGGAGTAGGCCAATCGGCCTCTTGAGCTGATCTGATGGTAGCCTCACCTCCGCATTCCTGCCTACCACCGATAACTTTTAGCCCCCTTGTTCATCAAGAATCTATCTACCTCTGCTTTAAAAATATTCAATGACCCAGCCTCCACCATTCTCTGGGAAAGAGGGATTCAAAGATACCCGAGCATCTGAGAGACAAAGGTTCTCCTCTTCTCCATCTTAAATGGGGGATCCCTTATTTTTTAATTCTGCCCCCTCATTCTAGTCTCTTCCTTCAAGGGAAAGCATCCTTTCAGCATCCGCCGTGTCAAGCCCCCTCAAGATCTGATATGTTTCAAAAAAGATTACCTCCCATTCTTCTAACTCCAGTGGGTACAGTCCCAGCCTGTCCAACCTTCTCTCATAAGATAACTCACCATCCCAAGTATCAGTCAGCTGAATCTTCTCTGAACTGCTTCTAATGATTTTATATCCATTCTTAAATACAGGCGATTAAAGTACTCCAGATGTGGTGTCACCAACCATCTGTAGAACTGTGGTAAATCATCCCTATTTTCATATTCCATTCCTCTTGCAATAAACGATAACATCCCATTTGCCTTCCTAATCACTTGCTGCACCTACATACTTTTCCCGTTTTATTTACCAAGACCCCCAGATCCCTCTTTACGGATCCTGCTGTCTCTCCCATTTAAATAAAGTACTGCTTTTCTGTTCTTTCTGCAAAATCACCAAGTTCACATTTTCCCAATACCTGCCAAAGTTTTACCCCCTCATTTAGAACTTATCTATATCCCTTTTCAGACTCCTTAGGCCCTCTTCACAACTTACTCTCCTGCCTATCTTTGCGTCATCAGCAAATTTGGTAATCCTCCATTCATCCAAGTCATTGATATAAATTGTAAATCGTTGAGGCTTCAGGATTCAGTTATCATTTGGGCGGAAATTCCTACTGGTTTGGCCATAGTATGGAGAGCAATCTTGTAAGAGGCAGGAAGTTTTAGGTTCTGCAAGGTAGTGTCTCAAATCTAGTGAACCAAAACCGGCGATGTCTGAAAACCAGGCATTTCTTTAAGCTGCCACATACATGAATTTTTATTAATGTCATCATATGACATTAGCATGGCAGCACGGTAGCATTGTGGATAGCACAATTGCTTCACAGCTCTAGGGTCCCAGGTTCGATTCCGGCTTGGGTCACTGTCTGTGCGGAGTCTGCACATCCTCCCCTTGTGTGCGTGGGTTTCCTCCGGGTGCTCCGGTTTCCTCCCACAGTCCAAAGATGTGCAGGTTAGGTGGATTGGCCTTGATAAATTGACCCTAGTGTCCAAAATTGTCCTTAGTGTTGGGTGGGGTTGCTGCGTTATGGGGATAGGGTGGAGGTGTTGACCTTCGGTAGGGTGCTCTTTCCAAGAGCCGGTGCAGACTCGATCGGCCGAATGGTCTCCTTCTGCACTGTAAATTCTATGATAATCTATGATATCAAAATAACTTGGTGGCTCGATGGGCTAGTCGCTGCATTGGCATGGCTGCACACCAAACTCGTTTGCCAGCCTTTTCCCGTGCAACGAGTGGCCCGAGCAACCCTTGACCCGTCCCGATCCGGCCTGAATGACCTGACCCGAAAAACGGCAGGATCCAAAATCCGGCAGAGACTCGGCCTCAAGGTTACCCGCTTTGAGACGTTGAATCTGTCATGACGTTGCCAGTTAAAACGCAAAAATCTGACAACTTTCAGATTGACCTTCAACAGTGTCACTTGCTCGAATTGCACCCGTGTTTAATTTGTGTTTTCAATTAGAGTCGCGATGCTTGATCTAGCAGTTCAGTCGAAACCAGTGACAGCCTAATGCTTCGGATTTAATTGCCCCATTTTAACATCTAATGCTGTCCTAAGTACCTTAAAGGTTTTGCCCTGTGTTGTAAAATTATTTTTTTATTTTAATAGATATTGCATTTAATCTAAGTGCAATTTAACTGTGGGGTCCACGGAAATGATTTGAATCCAAAGTTGTAGTGAATGTAATGTGGAGTGACTCAGTCTGGCTAGTTTGCAGCCTATCTTCAGCCATTGTTTACTAATTACGGCCAGAATTTTACGCTGGCCGGGTGGGTGCACCCCCGGTCCAGAAGCACATGAAATCGCGCGGAAATATGTTAGGCATGTGTCCCGACGATGCACTTCTGCATTATTTTGCTCGATGGGCACATTCAGTAGTCAGAGCGCTGACAATCAATCCGGCTATTTAGCTCATTAAGAGACCAATTGAACACAATTTGATATGGTCTGTCTGCTTTTATGATTGGCCAGGATGTCTTTACGTTTTAGCTGCAACCTTGATCCATGGCGGGATGAAATGTCAGGACTCAAATAAAATGTTTAAATGTGTCTGTGGTTTGTGTTTTAAATGTGCTTCCTGGATACTCTTTCAACAGTTTTTTTTTAACATGTTTTGCAGCTCCCTGAAACAGCTTCGCAGCGATATTCTCCCTGAAGGAACCTACTAGAAATGTCAGCCCACACCCTCCCTTATCTCGCCGCCCACCCCTCTTCCCGTCCACCTTGGCAGCGCTGAGCCTTTCCCAGCGCACCTTTCAAGCTGGCCGTCTGTTAATTGGCCAGCTGGCAATAAATCGTGTTCCGGGGTTGATCGCGGCTGGAATCGCATTCCGCATCCAATCCCGATGAATGCCTGTCAGGCGGAAAGGTTTAGCTCATGTCTTTGCAGCAGCTGATAAACAAAATGGAAACTGGATTAAAAGGTTTTCCAAGAAAAGTGAGGAAGCGAACCTCAGTGCCAAAAATAGCAAGTTCACTAAGAGGAATGCTAAAATGTATGTGGTAGAAATGATGCTAGCTGGGCTGGTTGAACAAATGTAGAGATTGGTAAATTGTTAACAATTTATCCAAAGATTTGAGTGGAACAATAGGATAGATTGATGAGATCACAATTGGCATATTTTTTCCATTTGGTCAGTTTATTGCAGTAAGTATAAAGCAGGGTCACTGTAAAACTTAAAAGATATTGCTTAAAGTTAGTGAGCGAGAAGAAGAAAACTAATGAGCTCCAATTGTCTCTTTTAGAAAAAGAAATTGGGATGATCTCAGTGTTGAGAAATATGGGTCTTGATTAAAAGCCATAGAAGGCACAAGCAAAATATAGCTATTTCAAACACAGCATTGTTCACTAAAAATGAAAATGTGGCCGCATCCCTAATTAAGGAGAGAATTATAGTTTGCCACCAAGCTTGGAAGGAGACACAAGTGGCCCGCATGGGTTTTAAACCCATATCAAAGCAATAAGGTTAACTTTGTTCAGTTTTTAAATTTAATTCATAACAATCTGTTCACCATTTTAATTCCCATTTTAATGAATAGAATAGTGGATTGGGAATTTGGCTCCTACTTGGATGAGAATTTCAATTGTACTGAAAAAAGGACAGCAACACACAGCTGCTTATGGGGATGTGCATTAGGCTTACACTGTACACTTTATAAGGTCACCATTGTAACTGGCGATGATCCTCATGTCATTAACAGCAATGTGGACAGCGTTTTCTGTCATCAGTGAAGTTAGTGACGTGGAACACTGATTCAATGAAAGGACTATTATTAATACTGAATTTTTCAGATGTGTTTTTGGACATTTCCACCCAATTGCTTATGTAATAATTTTTAAAATATTAAATTATTAATTGAATCACAGCAATACCTTTGAACTATACTAAAACTACTTTTATTTTGAGAAAGTAGTGTGAGGTGCCAATGACCATAATACAAGACTGAAAAATGCAGGTGCCAATGAGAAAAATCCATTGTTGTTTCGCTGAAGGCAAGACTTGCTTCTCATCTGCTTGCAAATGGTTACTTAGTCTTCACTTTACCATTTTGTGTGAACAATGGATAGTCATCCCGAGTCTGTTATTTTCTACTTTTTCTCGACATTACGGTGCCCTGTGCTCTGACCTTGGCATTAAGATTGATTTATCAATACATATAAAAACGTGCTAATGGAATTGAAATAAATTTTCATTGCTATGTCCAGATGCTGACCAGCTACAAATGGAGCTATGGTGTTACAGCTTTAACTGCATGCAATAATTTTAATAGAAGACACTATGGGTAAACACACTTCACACATAATTATTTAAACATTTGCCATCCTTCAGTGTGAGACTTTGCAGTTTTTTTTATTCAGTTTCAGACAAAAGCACATTATGGTGAAGCTTCACGTTTTTTTGTCCAGCAGTTGCTTTATCTCTGTTCACTGAGAACGTTGGTTTGCACAATGAGATCCACTGGACCCATCTTTGCTTCCCATCCAGAAGGTGGTTGTGCTCTATTTGCTCTTCGCCATGCTCAGTACTTGTTGACCTCGTTTTCTTCTACTGACCTGGAATAATGATTCCAATCAGCACAATGTCCATGATCACAGCACATTTCTGCTAGCGTTAAAGTACAGCATTTTCACCCATGTTGCACGCTATTGTAGCACACAGTCATAAGCTGTAACCAAGAAAGTAAAGCACATACAACAATCAAAGAAAAAACATTCACATGCTCTGTTTTTCAATTAACCATACACTATGTGAATGAGTATTGCGATCACATGCCCAATGATGGTGTCGATTACTCATTTTTCATTTCCTAATCAAAAAGACAATTAGCCACATATGGATTCTTAATTAACCACATGTGGTTAGCAGCTAATTTATTGGACAATGCTGGGATTTGTGCTGAAACGTTTAAACATTACTTCCTAAGCTACGGAGTAAATATCTGTGACAAGCAGGCACTCTTGAGTAATTTTATTGCCCGATTGTGAAGTTTTTTTTACCATTAATTTTGTGAGCACCTGCATTTCAAGATAATATAGTTATTTCCTTGCCTTGCTTTCACATTGTAGGCTTAATAAGACACGAGAAAATGTTGGTTACTGTTGAATATGGTCCGTTATAAAATTACTTTCCGCATTACGAAAAGGTTACACTCATAACCAGCAGATCTATGTGGTTATTCTCCAATCACATGATGACAGTTGATTTCACCTATTCTGCGTAATGGGCAGGGCCAACTCTTGGTGCAGCAGTTAGCACTTCATATGTGACAGCAGTGTTCATTCATTGCTCAGCCATGACTCTCATCTGGATAAGTGAGGCAAGATTCAAGTTTGAAGGTGGTATAATTTTTTGGTTTAAAAAAAATGTTTCCTGTACGATGGAGTGGGTTTTGGTTTTATACATCTGTATAAAAAAAGGGTGATAGCGAATTAGATCATGTTGCATCTTTTTTTTGCTTCTATTTCCATTGAAATCTAATCCCAGGTGCTCAGACATCTGCGTGAGAAATCTTCCCCTGTGCCCCCTGCTGGTGGCTCTGGTATCAAACTCCAGAAATAAATATAACAACTTTCAAGTTTCTATGAAAAGATATTTGCTATTAATTTGTTGAGGAGATGCAATATCGGTAGGGTTTCCAGTTGTAATAAATGTTCCCGGAGGTTTCATCATGCGTTCCAGCCGTTTTCGGCCACACAAACTCATTACCGAAGTGGATGATGTTTGGCTGTCAGACAAACAGCCATACTTCCAGCATTTGCAATGTTTCCATATCTGGTTTAAAAACTAGTGTCCAAAGGAAGTGGCAACAAGATGTCATGTCCCAGTATCTTTCTCCAGGGTCGCACACAACAGTGCCCTGGAGATTGAGCTTCAATTCCTGGAGACTCCAGGCCAATGCTGGAGTGTTGGCAACCCTAGACATCAGTACAAAAAGGTTTGATGTGTTAGTGGATCACTGAAACAATGGATTTTGGACTTTACACAGTAGTAATACAACAACAACAGCTTATACTTATCCAGAGCCTTTAATGTAATGAAATATCCCAAGGTGGGTCATAGGAGCATGACAAAGCAAAGTACCAAACTGAGCCATACAAGGAGATATTAGCCCAAATGACCAGAAGCTTGGTGAAAGGGCTAGGTTTCATGGAGTGCCTCAAAGGAGGAGAGAAAGCTAGAGAGGCAGAGAGATTTGGTGAGGACGTTCCAGAGCTTCGAGGCCGAGACAATTGACGGTACAGCCATCAATGCTGGAGCAATTAAAATTGGGGGTGCACAATTTGAAGAGTGTGTATATTTTGAAGAGTTGTTGGGCTGGAGGAGATTACAGGGATAGGGAGGAGCAAAACTCTGAAGGGGTTTGAAAACAAGGATGATGATTTTAAAATCAACATGTTTGCCTAACCAGGAGCCAATATGGGCCACAGGGTAACTTATTTATTCCCATATTCAGGCTCGCTGAGATTTTCATTTCAGTGACTGCACCTTCAACTAAGGTGTCAGTTGTGGCTCAGTGGTAGCACTTTTGCCCTTAGGTCAAGAGGTTGAACAAAGAAAAAATGCACAATTGAGCACAAAATGGAGATTGACATTTTGGCGCAGTGCTGAGGGAGTGGGAACACGGTCGTTCAGACCATATGTGATACCAAAGCCCTTGTCTGCCCACTCAGGTTGGGATGGAAGATTGCTTCGGGCACTGCCATAAAGAAGAGGAACAGAGTCCTCCCAGGTGTCTATTTCTCTCTCAAGGCACAGCACTAAAACACGCTATCTGGTTTGTCTCTCTGCTGTTTGTGGAACCTTGCTGGGTGTAGATTGACTTTTGTTTCCTCCCTGACAACAATGATTAAAAATAGGCTGCAAGAGGCTTTGAGATGTCCAGAGGTTGCAAATAACACTACATAAGTGCCATTTTTCTTTTATAATCTTCAGAATAAGATTATAACCTTCAGCTATAAAGAAAAATAAATACTTTGAAAACTGTGCCGGCCTGGATTCTGTTACCCAGTCGGGATCACTCAGGAGCCCTTTCAAAATGGCAAGCTTATTTCAATTAAATAATTCCCCACGCAAATCCCCAGTGTCTCTTTTTTGGGAGTGTCTGTAAAATGTGTGAACTTGTTCTTGTCAAAAGCTTGGATCCAGTGCTCCTGACCTGGCTAGCGCCATTGCGGAGATACGCATATCCTACTTCTCCACAATTTCCATGGAGCTGGGGGAAGTTTTTAAACAGTCATGGTTCACAGCCCCTCAGAGGAGCCATGAACCCCAGCTTGCATGAGGGGACCTCTTAAAAGGTCAGTTCATAAGGACCTCCTCATGACCCACCCACCCCCCTCCCCAAGCCAAGCCCTGCCCTCCACCCACTCCCTTGGGCCCTCATGCCCCCTATGCCACTCCCATGCCCACTGGCCCACTATACATTTTATTGAACCTATGAACCCTATAGTTACAGTAGGATATGTTTTTTAAAAAGCTTAACAAAAGGTATTTCATTCATATCTTTCTATGAAAAAGAATTTGAAAAAATAATTTATCTACAAGTTAGTAAAAGTGTCAATCATTCAACCCATTTAAAGAATTAATGAAACAAACTATAAACCCTTGAAAGCACTTAACCTTGTGTAAATAAACATTGTGAAATTGACCACAGAGATCAGAGAGCCTAAGCTGTCAATCAAGCAATGTTTTGTCTGGGGTGCTGGTGTTTCCACAAGCATAAAGGAAGCCTGGTTTTTCAGTCAAGCTTTATTATGTATGCATGAAGGACCATAGTGGGTGGGGTTGGGTGGCATGAGTGGGATCGATGGGAAATGGAGAGTGTGCGGCATGTAGATGAGTGGCTGGTTGGTAGGTTAGTTAGGTCAAGAGGGGATTGACAGGTGGTCTGGAGGGTAGTTGGGTGGTCAGGAGGTGTACTAATGTCATGTCTGGCTGTAGTCAGGGAGTCAAGGGGGTGGCTGGGTGGTTATTTGAGTTGGGCCAGGGTCTTGTTGGGTGGTCACAAGGGAGGTTAGGTTGGGTCAGGAGGGGATGCGGTTGGCCATGCTAAATTGCCCTTAGTGTCCAAAATTGCCCTTAATGTTGGGTGGGGTTACTGGGTTGTGGGGATTGGGTGGGGGGGCGGGTGGGCTTTTGTAGGGTGCTTCTTTCAAAGAGCTGGTGCAGACTTGATGGGCTGAATGGCCTCCTTCTGCACTGTAAATTCTATGATTCAATAATGGGAGAAGGATTGTATGGAGCATACACAACAGCATGAATTGTTTGTGTTAAATGCTCTATTTCTGAATCCTGTGGGGCCCTTGGTCCATTGTGGGGGGGGGGGGGGGGGGGGCTAGCTGCTTTCTAAATACAAATGGCCCAACCTCTCAAAGCAATGTAGACCCAAAATGTTTTTAATTGGACAGTTATTTGAGCAACCTGAGCCTGCAGACTGTGATTCACTCGTAGCAATTTGGTTCAACAGAAATACAAAACAGAATCAAAACCCAAGCGGGTTGAAATCAACATCATAACTCAGTTCCACTCATGTCACTTCAATCCTTATGAAGAACATCCCAGGGCCTCAGAGAATCAAGCTGTCCACAGATAGATTTGACCTAGAGTTAGGTTGATTCTCACCAAATAAGAACAGGCTTGCAATCATAGAAAAAAAAATCATAGAATCACTGCAGTGCAGAAGGAGGCCATTCAGCCCATCAAATCTGCACCGATCCTCTGAAGCAGTACTCTACCCAGCCCACTCCCCAACCCTGTCCTAATAACCCGTTAACCTAGCCTACATATCTTTGGACACTTAAGAGGCAATTTTTTTAGCATGGCCATTCCACCTAACCTGCACACCTTTGGACTGTGGGAGGAAACTGGAGCACCCGGTGGAAACTCACGCGGACACAGGGAGACAATGCAAACGCCATGCCAGCAGTGCTAACCACTGTGCCATCGTGCCACCTGTGATTTTGCAGGAATATTTTGAACGAACAACGCAAAATAGAAGGAAGAAAGAGTGTGCGTGTGGGGTGGGGGGTGCTGCACAAGTAAATCAGGAAGCAGCCGCATCATATTCGAATAAAAGCAAAGACAAGTTTGCAAAACACAAAGGCACAGAGAGCAGATATTGCTGGGGTAGCGTCAGATGGAGGGAGGAAGCAGTGTGAATCCTGACAGGTTCTGGAGGAGAGGCAAGAGAAATGAAAGAGAAGTGAGAATAAATACATTAAAGAGAATTTTTTTAAAGAAAAAGATGGATCACAGGAATAAGAAAGTAGGTGGAAGAGAAAAAAGGGAAAGTACAGATGAAGCAATTTGATGCTATGTGATGTGTCTGTAAATATGACGGTGGTTTAGTGAGTGTACTGCTTGTTCAATGCCAAAGCCTTCCATCAAGGTTTGTTGGGGGAATTGCCTCACAGAAATACTTCCTGACAAAGCCTCCCACATCTTCTGAATATTGATTAGAGCAATGAGAAAGCAGAATTTGAGAATTAGCTTAGCTTTCAACAACATATGGCAATCAATCACTGACCACCAAATCAGTGAAATCTGCCTCTCCTTCACACTGAACCTTTACATCAAACAGCGCAGAGCTCTAATGCACGGCTGCTGTTAAATAATCTCCACCAAAGAAGCAGCAGATGTTGGACTCACTGTCCTGATGTAGGGAGGTGCAAAATCACCCGGTGATTCCTTTTCTTTTGTTTTATAAATTTAGAGTAGACAATTCCTTTTTTTCAATTAAGGGGCAATTTAGCATGGCCAATCCACCTAATCTGCACACCTTTGTGTTGTGGAGGCGAAACCCTCACAAACAAGGGGAGAATGTGCATGCTCCACATGGACAGTGATCCGGAATCGTGATTGAACCTGTGACTTTGGTGCCATGAGGCAGCAGTGCTAACCACTTCCCCACCATGCTGCCCTCGGTGATTTCTTTTCTGAGAGCTACTCAGTGGCCCATCCCAATGTCAGATTAAGATAGGAGGGTCACTTGTTTGAATTCAAACAACTAAAATCACTGACAAATCACAGAGTGACAGAGACTAGAAAATCTAGTAACCAGGCACTGGGGTTGCTGCCAAGTGGTGTGAGGCCCACATGTGAGTAACTATTAGTTTCAATATCCCTACAAGGCCAGTGTAGAAACAGAAGGACTGCAGCGGTTCAGGAAGGCAACTCACCACCACCTTCTAAAGGGCAACGAAGGAATGGGCACTAAATGCTGGCCTAACCAGCGACGTCCATATGCCATAAAATGAATTTCAAAAAAAGATAATGAGGTGCTGGTGGGTTGCTGGTGCATGAGAAATTACAGTCCAGCAAATAAATTACTGTGCGGAATCCAGAATGATGTCACACAGAAGGATACTATTGGTTTGGTTCATTGCGCCTGTATTGCTCCACAAAATATCTTTGAATTAGTCACCCAATTTGTCTCACTCTGGATCTGTCCCAACAATCCGGTATTTCATTTTCTTCTTCAAGTATTTATTCAATTCCTTTTTTCAAAGTTACCTTTGAAACTGCTTTTGCCATCCTCTCAGGCAATTCCAGATTAGAAAAAAGTGTTGCTTAAAAAAATTTTTTGTTGTTGAATCGTTTCACATTGGACTCATCAGAATATTTACAAGAATACCAAAGTAAGGGAAATTAACTTTATATTGCATGAGAAGAGAGTGCTGATTGGTTAGCAAGTGAACTCTGATCGGTAGAGGCATTGCCATAGGGAATGCGCTAGTTGACAGTTAACTGCCTAGCATTGTTTGAAATTTAAACCAGCCAGTTTAAATCTGATTGATCCACGTATTGTCCTGAGGAATGAATCAACTTGTGTATATCACTTATTTTGTTTAGATGAAACAGGCGTAACGTGTATATGTGTTATTTCTGTCTGCAAAGACCAAGGTCCTGTGTATTAATATATGTAGCTTTCATTATATGCAAATGCCGCACTGCAAGTCCGACTGGCAATCTTAAATTGGTTGGCAGCGTAATTCTTAGCACACTGAGGATGATCAGCAAATGTTGCCCAATCCATTCATGATTTTAAATATGTCTATCAAATCTCCTGTTAATCTTCTCTACTCTAAGAAAGTCAAATCCAGTTTCTCTCTGTGCTTGAAGTCCCTCACCTCTTCTATCATTCCAGTAAATCTATTCAAGGCCTTTAAATGCTCTCTAAAATGTGGTCCCTAGATTTTAACACATTGCTCAGGCTGAGGACTAACCAGCATTTTATAAAGGATCTGAGATGGTTTTTGGCAGATTATTCAACCGATTCTGCTACCTTCAAAATGTGTGTGCATACATACCCAGATCTCTCTGTTTCTACACTCCTTTAAAATTGTAACATTTAGTCCATATTCCCTCCCTTTGTTATCCCGACCAAAATCTATCTCATCACTCTTTTCTGTGGTTTATCTGCCATGTGTCTGCTTCCTAACAGATTTTAGTCTGTTATTATCCCCCTTTGCCAGGTATCCAAGTTTTGTGTTTTTCCTGAGTGATGGAATTGAGCCCTGTATAGTAAGTATATCCAAGTCCCAGTCATTCATAAATATGTAAAGGAGCAGCTGTCATAATATTGACCTCTAGTTTATACCATTGAAAACTTTCCTCCAATCTGGAAAATAATCATTCATCAGTAGTCTCTGTCCCTTAGGCAATTTTGTATCCTTCTTCCTGTATTGTATGTCAGTTATCCTTTACCTCATACAAAAGGTAGTAGAAATTTGGAACTTTCTCCCCCAAAAGGCTGCAGATGCTTTAGGGCAATTGATGTTTTCAAAGCAGAGATCAATAGATGTTTGTGAGTAATGGAGCAAAGACAGATAAATGGAACTAAGATAAGCCATGATCTAACTCGGCTGTGTCCAACATGCGGCCTGAGGTCTCAAAGCCCCTCTATGCTGCCCCCAGAGACGGCTTTCAAAACGCCAGTCAAACAGGTAAGTGAATGGATGAATCTGCATGGAGATGCTCTTCGAATCTGCATGGAGATGCTCTGGGGGCAGCACGGTAGCGGTTAGCGCAATTGCTTCACAGCTCCAGGGTCCCAGGTTCGATTCCCGGCTGGGTCACTATCTGTGCGGAGTGTGCACGTTCGCCCCGTGTGTGCGTGGGTTTCCTCCGGGTGCTCCGGTTTCCTCCCACAGTCCAAAGATGTGCAGGTTAGGTGGATTGGCCATGCTAAATTGCCCTTAGTGTCCAAAATTGCCCTGTTGGTTGAGTGAGGTTACTGGGTTATGGGGATAGGGTGGTGTGGGCTTGGGCAGGGTGCTCTTTCCAAGAGCCGGTGCAGACTCGATGGGCCAAATGGCCTCCTTCTGCACTGTAAATCCTATGAAAGAATCACAGGCTGTTTCTCCTCATGTTTGTTGCTGTGAGCTTATCAGCAACAAATTGGGGGAGAGAGACAATCTGTGATTGGAAGAGCAGGGAACACCAGCAGCAGTGAGTTATGAGCCTGAGGAGCAGGAGTTAGAGAGCCGAGTGCCAGGTACCAAGGAGTGGAGACCGGGGAGCCAAGAACCCGGATGGCTGTGGAGCAAAGGAGATGGTCTGAGGAGCTGAGGGCCATTAAGTTAGATTCCAACTGAATGGTGAATGGTCCCCAGATCTTAACACACTTTTTGCTGATCTGGGCTTGATTAATAACTGTTTGGCTCGACAGAAAGCAATAATGGATGCTACAAACACGATACCTCTATAATATCAGATTGTGCGGCGATTGCCTTCGTGAGTTGCTTTATGTGTCACTCAATCACTCTAAGAAATTCCCTATTTATTACATTGTGGTTTCATTTTGAAACACAAATTGCTGTCTGTCCATTTCACCAATTCCTTGGAAAATAGTGGAACATTTCTTTATGGGTGGCACGGTCGCACAGTGGTTAGCACTGCTGCCTCACAGCTCCAAGAACTCGGGTTCAATTCCTGCCTCGGATGACTGTCTGTGTGGAGTTTGCACTTTCTCCCCGTGACTGCGTGGGTTTCCTCCGAGTGCTCCAGTTTCCTCCCACAGTCCAAAGATGTGCAGGTTAGGTGGATTGGCCATGCTAAATTACCCCCTAGTGTCCAACAGGTTAGGTGGGGTTACTGGGTTACAGGGATAGGATGAAGGCTTAAAGTCGGGTGCTCTTTCCAAGGGCCAGTGCAGACTCGATGGGCTGCATGGCCTCCTTCTGCAGTGTAAATTCTGTGATTCTATTCTATGATTTTACATTAGAGTTGTCCAACTTTACAAATTATCTGGTTATGATTGGGACATTTGCAGTGTTGTTGGTAGATCATAGAATCATAGAATTTACAGTGCAGAAGGAGTATTTAAGCTTTACACGTCAGGTGAGATGGTTTTCTGTTCACCTCTGGACTTTGATCATGCATTTCCCTCATTCAAGGTTAAAGAGATCTATAGACATGCAAGCTCTTCAAGTTGTGCTTTACTGGGTAACGTCTCATGAAGGATTTTGTTGGTCACCACATCCACTGATGCAGTGATTTAATTAGACATTTTAATAGGGGTTCCTGCTGCACTATTGTCACATGAGCCAGGTTGAACCCATTAGCTCTTCAGGCTGTTTAGCAAATACA
The DNA here is from genome assembly GCF_047496885.1 of Scyliorhinus torazame. Taxonomy (NCBI): domain Eukaryota; kingdom Metazoa; phylum Chordata; class Chondrichthyes; order Carcharhiniformes; family Scyliorhinidae; genus Scyliorhinus; species Scyliorhinus torazame. Next base: position 63,463,760 of record NC_092728.1, read on the forward strand.
GGGAAAAAACCTGAGGCACTGATTAGTCACAGTTTGTTGCTTCTGTCAAAATGCTGCTAAACCAGAAAACATTTTCAAAATGGTTCTCCAACTCGTAGTGAGCAAACAGTGCCTAGTTATTGCCTTTCAGAGCACATGGGGCGCGATTGTCTGCTTCCGCACTGGTTTGGAGAATCACCTGGGTCGCCAAATTTTCCCGCGACGCCGGTCCGACGCCCTCCCGCGATTCACGGAAGCGGCCAGATCGGCACAATCGCGTTTTGCGCGGCACGGTCCAGTGAATCGCCCGAGACAGCCAAAATGGCGATTCACCGGTACCCCCGCGATTCTCAGTGCCGGATGGTCCGAGCGGCCTGCCAAAAACCACGGGTTCCCCCCGGCGCCGTCCACACTGGCCGCTTCTGGCGGGAACAACGTGGGATCGTAAATGACGCGGCACCGCTCCTAGCCCATTATCGGGCCCTGAATCGGTGGGGATTGGGGCCGTTTCGCGCCGTCTTGAACCTCGACGGCGCGAACACTCTGCCTCCATTTCGGAGAATCCCACCCATGGTGTTAGAGTGGACATTAGCAATGAATCCCTGCACATTTCTGTGTTATTGCTACTTAACTCGAGTTTTTTTTAGTTTGCACGCATCTTTGACACTTTGTTTCTTTGAATGGTATCTATCTTTAGCTTGGCACTGATAAATGTCGTGGTTGAATTTTTATTCAAATATTCACTTTTCGTAAACTGACTTATTGGAGCTAGCTTGTGGACCTTTGCTTTCATTGAGTATGTATGTCCATCTACCTGATACAAGAAACTAACAGACATTGTCAGACATTCTTCTACAATTGATGGAAATAACCTTCCTTGGGTAGCTGATATATATTTTACTCAAGCATTCCAGACATATTTCTGGCCTGCATAGCATATTTGAATATAGTGGACTGGATTCTCCGCAGCCCCACACCGAAATCGCGTTTGGCGCGGGGGTGGAGAATCAAAGTTCCCGACTGAATTGGGACTGGCGCCGCTCCAGCGATTCTCAGGGCGCCGGAGAATCGCTCGTCTGCGAATTACGCCTCGCAGCTGGGGGGCCATTGCCTGAAGCCCACCCAGCGATACTCCGCTCCCGACAGGCCGAGTTCCCTACCGCATGGAACTAATGTGTTATGGCCGGTCCGGATACTCGCGCGGCGGCTGCGGACTCAGTCCGCGACCACCCTGGTGGGGGTCGGGGGGATCGAACACAGGGGGGACCTTTTGGGCGGCTGGGCAGCATCGGGCTGGTCCAATGCAGCAGCACGTGGCCGATGGGGGAGGCCTACATTGTCCGTGTTGGTCCGCGGTCCGAGTCCGCCATTGCGCTCGGCGTGGCCACTGGATACTGTGCAGTGCGCATGCGCGGACTCGGAACCGGAAGTGTGGGGGCCCGTATCCGCAGCTAAAGCTGCGAGAATCACTCCGGGTCCCTGCTAGCCCCCTGCAGGGCTGAGAATTCGTTCAACTTTAAGGTAGGAACTTCTGGAGTAAAACTCCACCGTTTTTACGCTGGCGTGGGGCATAGTCTCATTTTAGGAGAATCCAGCCCAGTGTTCTTGGAATGCCAAGTACCAGGATGTTATTGCTTATATTGAGATCTCCAGATAGTCTAGATATTGCTTCTCTCTTCACCTTCTGAAAGATTGAAAGATTTTAGCAGTTGAAGCATTGAAATGTAAGGACTTGCACATTTAGTATAAAATATTTGTTAGAAAATGACAATGTATCTATTTGGCTCAAAGTAGCATACCTGATGGTAGTTACCTAAGGTACTGTCTAGTTTGAAGATAACCTTTGTACTTTGTAACTGTCCAATGCTGTCATCCAGCACAGGGTAATGAAACGCTCACATGTATTGCATGGTTGTTGAGCCCCATTGAGCCCAATACTGGGCAACATGATTAGCACTGATGTCTCACAGCGCCAGGGACCCTGATTCAATTCTGGCCTTGGGTGATTGTGTGGAGTTGCACATTCTCCCCATGTCTGTGTGGGTTTCCTCTGGATGCTCCAGTTTTCTTCCACAGTCCAATGACGTGCAGGTTAGGTGAATTGGCCATGCTAAATTAGCCCTTAGTGTCCAAAGATGTGGGGTTACAGGGATTGGGCAGGGGATTGGGTCAAGGTCTGGTGCTCTTTCAGAGGGTCAGTGTAGATTTGATTGGCCAAATGGTCTCCTTCTGCACTGTAGAGATCTTATGGAAATGTAATACTATTTGTCAGACACCAGTGTTTTCACCGGGAATTAATATGTGCAATGGACACTGAAGCAGGAATGGCATAGTTTGACACTGAAATAGTCTCATTCAACAGACCCCGGGGCGAAGCTTTGTGAGTAGCAGTGTTGAATGGATACTGCAATCGATAAGGGAATGGCTTGTTTGATTAAAACTGCAACAGAAACGGCACTGTTTAACAAACACTGGTGTTGAACTTAGTGACTAGCACTGTTCAGTGGATACGACAACTGATTGGCGCTGTTCAACAGACATTGGTGCTGAAATGAAAAATGAAAATGAAAATCGCTTATTGTCACAAGTAGGCTTCAAATGAAGTTACTGTGAAAAGCCCCTAGTCGCCACATTCTGGCACCTGTTCGGGAGGCTGGTACAGGAATTGAACCATGCTGCTGGCCTGCCTTGGTCTGCTTTAAAAGCCAGCGATTTAGCCCTGTGCTGAACCAGCCCCCAGGAATGTCCCAGTTCAAGAAAAACAGCTCTCAGTGTCACACTGCTATGACTAGCCATGAACTATATCCCTCTCCCTGGCATCTTTCTGAGGCTGAAGAAAAATGGCAGCAAACCTGGTGAGCCTTCCGAGCGCATATCATCTATGCCCATCACCAAGACTGTCTAATTCCTCCTTAACATTTGACCCGGCTTCAGCTTATCTACTGCTGAAACTCTTGTGCATTTTTTATTCCCCTCTAGGCTTGATGATTAAAACGCACCCCAGACCAGTGTCCCACATTCCCCTATTCATAAACTTGAGATCATCCACAACACTGTTGTTTGTGTGCGAATCCATACCAGGTGTCAGTTATGCATCACCCCATGTGCTCACTGACCCCTCTCCTTCCTTATGATCTCCTCCTGCCACACATCCCTCCACGATACCAGCACTCCTCTAATTCTGGCTGCTTGTGCGTCCAAATTTTAATTGTTCCACCACTGACAGCCATGCCTTCTGTTGCTGAGGGCCTAGGTTCTTATATTTCCCTCCCTGTACCTCTTCATCTCTTTAACTGTCATTTTTACTTCAGGAGACTCCTTGAAACCTACCTCTTTGATCAAACCATTGGTCATTTGCCCCACTGTCTCTATGTGGGTTGGTGCCTAATTTTGTGAAGCACTTTGGGGTGTTTTGTTTTGTTAGACCCATTATTATAAATGCAATTTGTTGTTATCACTGTTGTAAAAACATAAATGAATAGTGTGCCTCTTTGCTTGAATCAGAATATCAGAAGTACAATGGAAATAAATAAATTGAAGTAAAACAGGCGGTTGGTAGATAGTCTCCAATTTTAAAGAATCACACAGAGTTAAACTTACCCCAATATGCCTATTTCCCCCAGCGATTTTGGAAGATTAGTTATTGATAAATGTTTGTTCAATCTCTGAAATCCTCGTTGGGGAGATACACGTGTCTCTTTGCTGGTTGAGGGAGTCTCCTGTATTAACTCTTTGCCTTTACAAACACAGAGTTTAAAGACTCTGAACTTTAAAATCCAAGCACTCATCCCATTGAAATGCTCTATTTTCCCCTCTGGTACATGGCTTGAAGAAAAGCCTGTGAAGTTCAGACAAAGCTTTCTGTTGTTAACAGCCCTGAAGGAAATAAATCTGCAAGCATTCTCTAAAGGTCCCCGCACAAACGCATCTTCATACTCAGAATGTGGGACAGACGCACAAAAGACATTTATTGCCTGATAATCTGCATCATCAATAATAGTTTTCTTTTACTGATGTGATGTTCCTGACATGGTTTGTCTGATAAACTAAGATTGAGCATCTTCTATGTTCCATTGCATAGTCCTAGGATGCTGATTAGTCTTGCAACTCCTGAAATTGCCGCTGTAGGTATCTGTATACACACTCATCAATGAATAGCTTTTAAGACTGAATGCTTGAAGAATTTAGCCAAATGAAAATGCTAAAGCGTGTTACATCTACCCGTGCATCCGGGTTTTCAGCCAGAGAGGCAAGACATTGGCATGTGGCACATCACACAGCTGTTAGAGCTGATATCTTCTGCGTTTGATTAATGTAGAAGATATTTGCTCCCCAGGGAAATTGTGGTTTTTTTTTATATGAATAAACTAGAGCCACTTGCTTTACCTTCCATATGTGTGTTAGGTTGTGTTAATTTATCTCTCTCACTACTCATCACCAGAATAAATAATGCTGATCTGATCTCACATAGAGCAATGAAAATCAATGTGATTTTGTTTCCTGTGGCATTTTTTAATAATAAATTCTCCTCTTGGACTACACACAACTTTGATATTAACGTGTTTTCTTTGCAAGATGTTTATACTGATGAGGGCAGGCTGAATGTTTGATATAAGTGTAATGCTTCAGGCTCAGATAATATATAAAACACTATTGTTAAGAATGAATGTTAGTCTCTGCTTGTTCTCATTTTCACCTGACGATTGTATTTGATGGGTCATTAAACTTCTGCGTAAAGGAAGGCACATTTATATTTCATTAGTAGTGAATTATACCAGAAGCACCTTGTATCTAACTTGCTGCTTTATAATGTAATCTGTAAAACTGCAGGGCAATTTCATATTTTAACTTCGAGAGGCGATATCTGCCTTGAGTTCTGCTTAACCCATTTGAGGACTGAAAGACATTAAAAGGGAACGATCCGAGAGGCGATATCTGCCTTGAGTTCAGCTTAACCCATTTGAGGACTGAAAGACATTAAAAGGGAACGATCCAATGGCCACATGCGCCGGAAAAGCAGCTCACTGTGGCGCAGCGTGGCCTATGAAAGCCAGGAGACCCCGCTCCCGGGATCTACCCGGCTCTCCACGCCTCGCAATATCCATCTGCAGGTCAGAACAAGGCAGCTAGCATCACTCTAATGCAGTGTTTTCAAACTTTTTGTCCCGGGACCAGCTTTTACCAACCGGTGGACCTTCAGGACCCATGCCGGCCAACGTTCACGAGACATGTCAGCGACCCACGTAGGCCGATCTTCGTAATACACCATTATTGCTTATCTTTAATGCAGCAGGTGGGCCTGCTTGGTCCTTACGATCTCTCTTGCTTCATCATTCATTGTTACATTTCTGCTAAGGACTTCAGCTGATGATTTAAGTTCTTGCTACATGCTTTGAAAAAAAATCAAGAGGTTTGTCCTCAAACTCGCCATGCTGACTCTTCAAATGCCTTTGAAGATTTGAGGGTTTTAAACCTCATTTGTCAGTACTTCTCTGCATATAACACACATGGGCTTTGCATCCTGATTTGCATTGGCACAATTATCACCATACCTCAAGAAATCATCTTTTATACTGCTTTGTTCCCAATTTCAGTTTCTTCTCAATTGTTTGTTCACCAGAGGCCCTGGAGCTCGGGATACAGCTCACACCAGAACTGCCTTGTCCTACCGTGGACTCTCCTGAGAAGCTCTCTCCAGCAGTTGTGAGATCCTGTTCTGTTTGTATCTTTGGCCCTCTCTACCTTATTACAAAATGACCCATCATTAGTTTTCTCACAGTCCTGTCACTTGCTTGCTGGGAGCTACAAAATGGAGGAATCCTACTTCTATAATTTTGCACCCAAAGCATTGACGTTTCTGCCGCTTGACCTTCTCTCTGCCGCTGCCTCTGGTGGAAAGATTCATTGTTCATATTTAAAGGCCGATCGTGGCCGGCATTCTTTTTTTTAACTTCAAAACTTTATTTCTACTACCTAAAGTTATCAAATTTTTGACTTTTTACTGCTAAAAATTAAAGCAACTTCAGTTGAACACGTGCTTCCTTCCATTTACACAAACTTTGTTTGAAATATATTCCCTTTCTTTCGAAATTTAACCAATTATAGAAAAAAGTACAATTTGTTTTTACTTTACAAACTACGACTTTAGAGGAGATGAAGCAACTTGTCAAACATGCACACTATTTCTTACTGGTTCCACTGTATTGCACTATCCAAACATCCAAGTCACCTCCTGCTCCATTCTCACCAAAAGGACTTACTTCCTGGTTTCCAGAGAGTGTTGACACAAAGTGATGACTGTAGGATTCTTCCAGTGTTCACATATGTCAGCCCTATTGACTGGCCTCGATTAAGCAGTATTGCGAGAAACCTGGCCTGGCTTCCTCTCACTTTATCCACCCCAGTCACAGACCATTTCCCGACCAGTACTCCGCTCTAGTCCACGCTTGGAACTTTTTTCAGCAATCGGGAGCTGAACCTGATGGTGAGACCCGCGACTCAGAAATCGGGTCACCATTTTGAAACGATGACCTGATCTCTGAGTGAGCTTAAGGGTTCCCTTACACCTTCCACCCATGGGAAATGCCACCCACTGCACACATGGGCGTTACCCGACCCCCCCCCCTCCCAAGTGAGGACACCATACTGCTATGGGGTAGCTGAGGGCCCCCTCATTTCAGCCCCCCCTTCCTCTTCAGGATCCCCACACCACCTCCCCACCAACCTTTATGAGGCTCCTCATACCCTCCCTTCACCCACCCCCAGCCTTCAGACCCTCCTCATTACCCATTTTATGGACATGGCTCCCTCAGGCCCTACAGTGGGCTGTGCCATCCTGGCACATGGTCACCCTGGCTTTGCCATCCAGTCAGGAAGACTGTTGGTTCCCAGGTGCTGGGAGAATCTGGCGCAGACATATTTAACGGTGGCATGCTGATCTGGATCTCAGGCAGTGCGGGCGAGATCGGGCTAGACAATTCAGGAGAGGTGTTGGGAAGAACCTCTTCACAAAGGATGGTAGAGATTTGGAGCTCTCTCCCATAAATAGCAGATGAAGCTGGATCAGTTGTTAATTTTGAACCTGTGAACGATAGGTTGTTGTTCAGAGAAAATATTAAGGGATTTGGGCCAAAGCCAGGTATGTGGAGTTACGTCACATATCAGCCATGATCTCATTGAATGGCAGGACAGGCTCAAGGGGTTGAATTGCCTACTGCTGTTCCAATGTACCTATGCTTGTCCTGAATGGTGGAGCAGGCTCAAGGGGCCATATGGTTAATTCCTACTCCTGTTCTTATTCCTATTTCCTATATTCCAGCCAGAATGTTTGCTTTAAGACTGGCAAACTACCTTTAATTGCTGCAAGCTAATTTTAAAACTTGGCCCCTTGTTCAAGTGCCCAGTACTTAAGCTGCGTGCAGCTACCCTGTAAATCAGCAGGCATTATGATGTTTACATGTTGCCTGCATTGAAAGGGAAACCTTTGTCGAGATTCTCTGTTTCTCGACGGCGATTTTGTAATCGGCGATCGGGCGGAGAATCCCTTTTTAACGACAAAATCGGTGGCGGCGCCTGTTTGACGCAGGTTTCGCATGCTCCGCCCCCTCTGAAAAAGTGTCACTGCGCCATGCGCTGCATGCCATTGGGATGGTGTCAGCGTGTCACCTGAAGGCCCTTCCCCGATGTGCTGAGTTCACGACGGCGCGAAGGGCGTGTGGTCCCAGCCGTGCGGGAACCTGATGTGGAGGCTGCGGACTGTGTCCAGCGCCGCCACAGTCAGGCAGGAGTCGTGCTGCTGGCTGGTGGGGGAGGCTTCCGCGAGGGCTGGGGAACTGGTGGGGTTGGCGAAGGGGTGTCCAGAGGACCACTATTTGGCAGGTCGTCGCCGTGAGCATGCGCAGCCACGGACTTGGCAATTCTCCGGCTTTTATTTTGTGGAGGCTGGGAGATTTACATGGCTCAGCTGCTAGCCCCTCACTGGTCACAGCAACCGCGAGGGTGCGCCGCCGATTGCTTCCACATAAAATGAATTGGAGAATCTTGCCCTATGTGTTTGTCGCAGCATCCCAATATCAGTACCCATTTTCAGGTGTATCAAATTTTGCTCCCCTATCCCCTTTCCGATATATATTTTTAAAAATAATAATAATAATAACAATAATAATCGCTTATTGTCACAAGTAGGCTTCAATGAAGTTACTGTGAAAAGCCCCGAGTCGCCACATTCCGGCACCTGTTCGGGGAGGCTGGTACGGGAATTGAACCCGCATTGTTCTGCATTACAAGCCAGCTGTGGTGTGATATGAGCCCAGGTCCCCAGAGCATTGCCCTGCATCTCTGGGTTACCACAGTGACGATGTCCCATGCCACCGCCACCTCTTGTCATTGACTGCAGTCAAGCACCTTGTAGTTTTCTCAAGCAGATAGCAGCCAAACAAACGATGTATAAAGGAAGAATGGGAAGCTTTCATCAAAAAGCAGTGGAAAAATGTATTTACCATGGAGCCAGGGGAGTTGAAGTGTCATTTATGCCTTCCCAATCAAAAATGCAGGCTGCTTCCCTCTACCAGTCATTACTCATCACATCCATTCCACTCATATCCAATATTGGCATCTATGAAATAATTTCATCCACATCTCTTCTCATTTTGCCTGTACATTCTATTCATTTGCACCATCACTGGACTCCCCCCCCCCCCCCCCCCCCCCCCAAGCACCAAATCTAGCAACTGAGATTTCTTAATGGGAAGTCTAGATGAAAGGCCAACATACTTTGTGCAAGAGACTATTAATGTTGGTCTGAATGGAAGAGAAGGTGAACTCAGTTAAGGCAATGTGCCTTTACCCGATCTTTTGCAAACTATGAACATGCGACGAGACAGCCGAGGCCTTCGCAGGAATGTTGCAAAGTAAAATTCAAGTGAATGAAGTATGTCACCTAATCAAAATGAACAGTGCATGTTCGCACCAATCTTGTACTGCTCTGCAATAATAATTAAGTTAGGGTAACTTTTAGGTAGGTAGAACTAATATGCGGGTGAAAATCTAGCATCTCGATTTGTCTTTTTTTAAGATGATTGTTTGACACATTGCTGTCAGAGCCAAGATAACCAGATGTGGCGTTCAGTGCTGCTTTTCAATCATGCAACATTTCCTGAAACCAGTCAGACAGTTAAAACACTTCCATTTATAATGCCTGCGCTTACCTCTTTGCCATTAAGGAAGCAGATATCGTCGTGACTGTCACATCCGCAAATAAGTTTCCAATTGCTTAGTCGATAGTCAGAGAGGGGAAAAAAATCCTTTTCTGCATCCTAATTCACTCCTCTGCAGCTGTCGGCAGTTACCGTCCACATTATTATACATTTTAAACAGCCCAAATTACAAATACTGTTGTTTGTAACTACATCAATGAGCTCAACCTGCTTGGCAGCTTACTTCAGAGCACTTAAGTGTTCTGCTTTTTTCCCTCTCTTTTTGTGATCGTTATGATTACTTCAAATTAGACAGCAGAGTTCATTCTTTGATTATTGTGCCAAGTCTTCTCTGTTAAAGTAGCTAGCTCTACACAGCAACTATGCTGATTACTGCAAAAGTAAATGTCTTTCTAATTTAAAGAGCTTTCACTGAGGAAAATGTTATGGTTTTCTTTCTTATGATTTGACATATAAAAGTGTTCCTGCATCCTTTGAACGTGGTAATAATTGACTTCAGGAAAAGTGTAATCTGGCAGTCAATAATTTGTTTCATTGTTGCAGGAAATGGACCAGCCGCAAATAATGAGCATTTATCTTTGCTTCTAAAATATTGTGTTTTACTGTAGGGAAATGACAACTCGGTCTCAAATATGACTTTCTGAATGTTAATGCTTTTGCATTAATTCCAAAAATTGCACGCTCCCCCGGTTTTTGTGTAGATTTTAATCCACTCTAGCTTCTTTATTCCAAGTGTTTATTTATATTTTATGTCTTCATCGACTTCAATTTTCAACTGAACCCTTCAGATGCTTACTTAGTTTAATTCTCCTCCCTATTTTGGTAGAGGTGGATGCAGTTGCTTACTTGGATGAGTCCTCTAATGCTGCACCTTACCTGAAGCCCGGGTAGTCAGCATTAGTGGATTATTTAGACCAGAGTTCGTCCTGCCCTCACCAGCAAGAATAAATGCCGGTTTTCTAAGTGTATTGAGATTGTAAACTTGTCCCATTTGAGTACATACACAGGGGGGTGAAGAGAATAATGATCTCCTCTCCATCCACCCCCACCCCCCAATCGCCATTAACCTTTATAATCAAGGCCTCAGTTAACGGTCAAGGGTGGGAAATCTGGTTGAGCATTTCTCCTCTTGATTTGTGTTTCTGAGATAGGGCGAGAAAGGCCAGTGACAGAACTCCATTTGAGCAAGGCAGAAGCCAACCAGCTCACCAGAGAGCAAACGTGGGCTTTCTTAACCACAATATATCAGAACCGCAGAAAGTGAGGCATTTCTGGAGTAAGTGATAGAAAGTGATGACATTTTAAAGGCTAGTAGAGGCAGGAATCCTCACAACTTTTAAGACGTATTTCGATGAACATTTGAAATGCTATTACATAAAAGGCTGCAGACCAAGTGCTGATAATCCAATATAAATGGAGAACGCCAAACTACTTTATTTTGGCAGCCATCTCATAATCTATTACTTCATAAAGATAAAGGTGTTTGCGTTTAACCCCCCCCCTCCCTCCCTGATTGTGCACTATATATGCCTTACAATTAAATTGCACTTGGTGAGCTGGGTAATAACGTGGTGCATAATTCATAATTTTTTAATAATTCATTTTTTGATTATGGCATCACGAGCACGGTCACTGTTTATTCCCATCCCCCAATGCCTTTGAGAAGATGACAAATCATTGCTATGAGCCACTGGAGTCCATGTGATCTCGGTGTGCTGTCAGGAAGAGAGTTCCAGGATTTTCACATGGCAATGATAAAGGGACACAAGCAAGTGATTAAAAACCTGAAGCATATGTCACAAAAACAATTCCCTTCTAATAATCCAGAAGTGGGATTGTGCTGATACAGAGTTGGAGAGCGTATCTGTAACTTAATATTATTGTTATGGTAAGGGTTTTTTTTACCTGGGAAAAAACGAGCAGTGGTATTGATTGTGACATTTTATCATTGCCCGCATGAAGTGCCCGTTAATAGGTTTCCGTAAATGTCACTAAGATCATTGTTTATGATCTGTCTCAGTGACACCATCAGCACTGCAACACTTAACACCCTCATGATTTCCCTCAGCTCTGTTGAAATGCAGCTCCCAGAGGTACTAGTGCAGTTATCCTGGACTGTATTGTTTCTCTCTAAATTGCTCGTTAGCTTGTTATCTCCGCGAGGTAATCCCGAGTTCAACAACTTAGTCCTACTTTTCACGCCACAGTGAAGATCAGCGTTTAAGGAACAGCAGAGTTAACACTGAAAGAAATGAATTGTCAGATCAGTATTGTTGAACCACATGCGGCATTTGGGGTGAATATCATATCTAGCTTCCCTTAAATATATATATGTGCATAATTTGAGAAAGGAATAGAAGTATTTATTCAGATTAGATGAAGTAAAGGAGTGGAAGTTTGTATGGAGCAGCAGTATTAACCTGTTGAACTGAATTGCCCGTTTTTGATTTGTCAATTCTATGAACACACACGCATTGTGCTGCAATCCTACATTTCTTGGCTACATGGTGAAGTACACAAAGTGCCACTACTGCTTCCAGGTGGACTGAGATACCACAACAAAGTGATTTGTGTCGCCACCTGTGAAAGCTGAATGCTTCAGCATGTACATTCTGAATCAAGTTTGAGCTTCTTGTCCTTCCGTGACTTTCTTTAGTTCGTGTGGTATCTGGAATTGAGATTACCAAACCCTACTTTGATGCGTCCTTAATTTTATGGACCAGTGATTGAGAAAGTAGTTCAAAGCTGCCACCCTCCTGAATTCGATTTTCAAACACCGCCAGTGGACTTTCTGTGACATGGTAACAATCGGAAAATATACATATAAAGAATCGGTGCCAAATTGATCATACAATGCCAGCAGCGTGAGTTCATTTCCTGTACCGGCCAACCCGAACAGGCGCCGGAATGTGGCGACTAGGGGCTTTACACAGTAACTTCATTGAAGTCTACTTGTGACAACAAGTGATTATTAATATTATTATTATTACAACACATGCATGACATCAGTATGTCATGATGTCTTTCTAAAAGAAAAACTTGCATTTATATCGTATCGTTCTCAACTTCACAACATCCGAAAGTGCCTTAGTCAATCACATAGAATCCCGACAGTGCAGAAGGAGGCCGTTCGGCCCGTCGGGTCTGTATCAACCCTTCAAATGGTCACTCTACCCATGTCCACTCCCCCGTCCACCCTGCCCTATCCCATAATCTAATCTGCACAACCATGGACACTAAGAGTCAATTTTATCATGGCCAATCCACCTTACTCGCACATCTTTGGACTGTGGGAGGAAGCTGGAACACCCGGAAGAAACCCACACAGACTCGGGGAGAAGATACAAACTCCCCACAGACAATGACGCAAGGCCGGAATTCAACCCAGATCACTGGTGCTGTGAGGCATGAGTGCCAACCCAAATACATATCGTCGTGTGGTCACTATTGCAAAGGTGATATCCACTTTGCCTGTGCCAATGGTACACAAATACCAAAGTGACAATGAGCAGGTAATCTGCTTTGATGATGTTAGTTGAAGAATAAATATTAACAAGGACACATGGAGAATTCCTGTGTTCTCCTTTGAAATTGTACTATGGGATATTTATGTTGGCCTGAAGGGGTGAAGGCTGCCTTGGTTTAGCATTTCATTCAAAAGACAGGGGGCGGGATGCTCTCCCGCCAGCCCCGTTTTCAATCCCCCCCCTCCGGCAGCGGGATTTTCAATTCCCGCAGCTGTCCAATGGGGGCCATTGTGAGGGAGCCCGCCGACAGAGAATGCCAGAGTGGATTTCTGACACTGCAGCAATCCTTCAGTAAGACAGTAGGCTGGACTCTAGCCTGTATTGTGGGCTTAATTCTCTGTGGTAGGGCTTGAACACAAACTTTCTAACTCAGAGGCAAGAGTACTACTCTCAAGCCGCGGCTGACACCTAGTTATTTTGTGAGGGATAGAATAAGGGACAGAATCATATTGGCAAGTCACATTGACTTGGCAGCATGATAACAATGGTAACGATAAGTGCCTATATTTCAATGCCAATGCTTTTCTCAGAAATAATTATGCTGGCAGCAACCAGAGGGATCAAGGGAAATAATGTTCAAATTAATTCCATTTGTATTAGCTTCACCTGGCTTCGGGCTATGGGAGTCTTTGGCCAAAAATCGACAGGAGACCAGTTTGGAACAAAGACACACATGCTTTTTCCTTGTTCTAGCTGCAGTGGAAATCAATTTGCAATATGAACAGGGCATGTTCCACTGCATGGGAGCCCTCCGGCAACATTACAGGACCACCTGGTGGAACAATGAAGCATTATAAAAATGACATTAAACCAGCCTTTCACCACTGGGTTCTGGTTTACATTGCTTCGGGAAGGAATTCAACGCTTGTTTGGTGGAGATACTGCCTGGCTTAAGCACAGGATTTCACCAGAATGGTCAGAACTATACTTGCCATTTGTTTCACTGTCAAGTCTAAAGGGTACAGCTACTGAAGCAAAACAAATTACAAGGCGTGCAATCAAATGCAGGACACAGTGAATAAGCTAATCTTTGTATAGGAGATTGTTTCATCAGGTATTTACATTTTGTAGGCTGGAACTGGATATGAAAGCTTCATTGGATCTCAGCAGGAGTGCTTGATGCTGTCAAGAGGAGCAAGATGAAAAATGATTGAAAACGCAGTTGGTCCATAATTTGGCGTGCATGGTCACACTACAAAAATGGTATATTAAGATGGGATTGATTTAGATAAAAAATTACTTCCTTTGAATCTACCTATTATCTCACAACCACAGCATAGCTATCAGTATCTTTCTCTGCGTTGATAAAGGTCTGCATTTGGAGCCTCTCCTGAGCTCAGTTTGTTTTTATCCTGGACCCCATAGTCAAAGTTTATGATTCAAAATGTCCAAAGTGCTTTTCAGTTGAGTTTTAATGGTTCTAAATGCATCTGTCATGCCTAGTGAATTCATGCTCTGCAACAGACTTTTATTTCTCTAAATTAACACTAACAAGGTGGCTAAGAAGACTGCCAATGGTCAGGTGACTTCTGCAGATTCACACAGACTACAGCAAGATTCTTGAAAGATCCTTATTAGATCGCGGGGGTGGGGGTTGCCTGGACATGCCTCGAGTGCACTTCTCTGTGTAAAACACGCTTGTCTTTTTTTAGTTTCCTCTAATCTCCGAATCAATGGACTATTGGGGATGTGATTAGGTCACTCCTGGGTCCTAGGGGTGGGGGGTGCTTTGCATCTGTGAGGCTTTCAAGCCATTTTTAAATGTTGAGGAGGCCTATAACAGGGGAAAGCACAGCAGCAGCTTGTCTATTCTATCAAACACTTGCCGAAAAAAGACCTGCTGTGGCATCTATTCTGAAATTTAATTTCACCCTCTTTGACTGTGAGCAACCCCTAGCTTCACAGCTGAATGCTATTTCAAATGAAGAATTAGCCTCATTAGTTGTGAGCATCTCACACTCCTCAGCTCTCAAGTCCCTTCTTGAGGGCGCACATGCCGTACCTCAGAGGATGATGAGTGCGCTGCATGTCCAGCAAACTTTGATACCTGAACAGTGTGCCAAAACTCTAGGACCTTCAGCACCATAGAGGCAGCTGCCAACAATCAAACAATGTCTTGAATCTCATGGGGGCTCATTCTGGGCACTAATTGCCATTGAATGTGGGCTGTGATCTCCCCAATGCTGCCATCTTGAAATATCCCTCCAAATATGCCCAAAATCGGACTTTGAAATGTTTCCGTTGAATTGTGCCCCAAGTCTCTAAGTTTCCAATTCAACAGAAACAAAATTGCAGAAAATCCATTATCGAAAAGTGAGTGTGAAGAACCATAATCTATCGCCATTGTATAGCAATGTCTTCCAGTCATAATCCATTCTGGTAGACAATAGCAGTTAATCAAGTGACCATAATAGGCTTTTGATACCAAACGTTCTTTATTATCCAAAGAACCAGAGCAGCCTGTATAGAACACCAGTACAGAATGGCAGTTGCAGACTAAGGCAGTAACACCAAAGCCTTTTTTAAACTTAGAGGCTGCTACATATTAAAAAGTCTCCCAGCCTTATTCCAAATCCAAGTCCACCTGTAAGGAAATTGGATGCACTAATGGGAAAACCACATGTGCCTAACTTTGTGACCTGCTGAACATTTATCTCGTCAATGGAATCCTGAAATAGTTCGGATATCTGATATAAGGGGCTGGTTTAGCACAGGGCTAAATAGCTGGCTGTTAAAACAGACAAAGGCAGGCCAGTAGCGCGGGTTCAATTCCCGTACGTGCCTCCCCGGGCAGGCGGCGGAATGTGGCGACGAGGGTCTTTTCACAGTAACTTCATTTGAAGTCTACTTGTGACAATTTGAATTTCATTTCATTTCATTTTTCATTTCATTTCATATCCACCAGCTATTTTAACTAGAATTCAAGAAAGGAAAATAATCCTTTCTTTATTGAATTCACAATTACTTTTCTCCTACAAGGAGCCAGATAAGTCAACAATAAATTATTCCTTTGTTAAAGTTTATAAAAGTATACTAGACTCTTGAACTGTATCTTCAGTGCACATGTGGGTGTGAGCGACCTAGCGTTTAAACATTTAGGGTTAATATGTAATAAACAACCTTCTTCATTGAAATCCAGAAAAGCTTGCTGCTGTTATTTATATTGACCACACACTGTGGAGGCGAAGAAACACGCATATCTTCCTCTCCAAAAAACGTACACTGTGTAAGTGAAAGGGTTACAATGGCTTAAGTTTGATTCTGATCCTATCCATGACAATATCCAAATAATATAGTTAACGTCAGGATGGAGATTCTTTGCTGTGCATTGAATGATGCCCGTTAGACTACTTTTACACATTTAACACTGGGTGGTAACTGGTGGAGGAGCTGTTGAAAAGATGCAAGAGGAGAAAATCAGGAATAAAGTCTTATTATTTTTGAACAAAGTAAATGGTTGAAAAGAGCATGAAATTCTGTTTTGAATGTGAGGTTCCTGAGCTACGCAAACCATTGACCTACCATGTTAAGGTTGTCTGCAACAATATCTTGCATTAATATATTGGGCGGAATTCTGTGATCCTGAGGCTAAGTGTTGACGCTGTCGGAAACTACGTCGCGTTTCGCGACGGCGTCAACACGGCCTCAGGATCAGCAATTTTGGCCCCTACAGTGGGCCAGCACGGCACTGGAGTGATCCACGCCGCTCTAGCTGCTGATCCTGACGTGAACTGGGTGCCACTGGATCCGCTCATGTGCAGTAGCACGGGCGTCAACGCGCGGACGCGAAGTGGCACCGGCGCCAACGTGCGCATGCGCAGTGGCTCCCTTCTCCGTGCCGGCCCCGATGCAACATGGCGCAGGGCTACAGGGGCCAGCGCGGAAGAAAGGAGGCCCCCAGCCAGAGAGACCGATCGGTGGGCCCCGATCACGGGCCAGGCCACATCGGAGGGCCCCCCCTCGGGGTCGGACCTGCCCTCCCCTCCCACAGGCCGCCCCTGGACCCTTCCACGCTGAGTTCCCGCCGGCTGAGAGCAGGTGTGAATGGCGCCGGCAGGACTCAGGTTTTTTACGACGTCCGCTCGGCCCATCCCGGGCCGAGAATCGGCGGGGGGGGCCGCATAGAGCAGCCCCCGACCGGCACCGCGCCAACCACGCCGGCGCCAATTCTCCGCTCTGGGGAGAATCACGACCCGGTGTCGGGGCGGCGTTGCACGATTCGTGATGGTCATGGGGATTCTCCGGCCCGGCCCCGGGCTAAGAGAATCCCGCCTATTATTTCTCCCTTGCAAAAAGACCTTTCAGAGCACTTCAGTAGAATGGACTTTTACTTGATTGGCAGAATTTTCCAACTTTCATTCGGAGGTTAAAGGGGCTGTGCAGCACCTACGATAGGGGAAGAATGAATGTGGTTTGTGGAATTAATGAGCTAATAGGCCTTTGGTGCTCATTAGTTTCCTTATCTTTCTCAGCATTCAGTAGATTTTATTCCTTTTCTTCCAGCTCCCATTCTCATTCTCTCCCTCCCTCATGGTTCAGAAGACGGGTTAGATCCGTTTAAGTTCTGACTTTTATAGCTCAACAAAATTAATTTTGTTAACAATGTTAAATTTGTTGAAGTAATAATGCCTTTCATTTCCATGCCAACTATCTAATTGAAAACCATACTTCTAATTTTACACTGGATCTTTTGGATTCTGTTTTTGATTTGAATTAACTCCTGGACAGGTAACTCAGGCTTTTCACAGTAGCTTCATTTGAAGCCTACTTGTGACGATAAGCGATTTTTATTTCATTTCATTTTGGAAGCTTATTTATTTGCTTCAGAATTGAATTAATATTGTTATTGAGCTGGACAACAACATAATAACCCATACCTCACTCAGAATCTTTTCCTCATAAAATATTTAATTCGGAAGGAATGACATCTGATTATGGATTCTCAGCAAAGAGCCACACCAGAATAGATTGTGAGTCATAAAATTGGGGCTACACTGTTTATTTTCCTTTTTCTGGGCCCTCCTTTCTCCTTTACTGAGGTGCCAAATTCATCCCAACAAGTAAGAGTGAGTTATAGAGAGACCATAACTCACGTTCCAGGAAATAAGAAGCATAATATTCTGTCCTGCTCATGATCTACTCCACATGCCAATTTGCTGCCTCTCTTATTCTGGTTTTAAATTCAGTTCGGCGGTGAATTATTGGGCCACTGAAACAATTTGTTTTTAACACATTAGTCCTTTTATTAGACTTGAGTGAATGGCATTAAAATAATAAAGTCTTGCATTTGGCTTCTTATTGGGAAATCTTATCAGCATCAATAGGAATTTACTTTTTGATTATTCATTTGCCCTTGAGAAGGTGGTGGTGAGCTGCCACCTAGAATCACAGAAGTCCATGAGGTGTAGGTACACCCAATGTGCTGTTAGGGAAGGAGTTCCAGGATTTTGACCCAGCGACAGTGAAGGACCGACGATATATTTCCAAGTTAGAGTAGTGAGTGACTTGGGGAAGAACCTGCATGTGCTGGTGTACCCACATGTCTGCTAATGATTCAAATGTCTGAATTTTGCACCTGTTGGATGCACACACTCGGTGGGCTCGGCCCCTGAAAGTGATTTGATGCTGCCTGGCAAATTAACGCGCAGCCAGTGTGAAACGCACGGTGAGAATGGCTCATACTGCCGAGCTGGGCGGGAAGAGGGTGAACACTGAGAAATGTCAGGATATGGGTTGGTGCTTCTAATGGGCTCCCTCAAAGTGGATAGCCGTTGCAGACCTCTCTCAGGGAGCTGCTGATCACTATGAATTAAATGCCAATGAAAAAACACAGCAAACGATATCCAGACAGCACATTCTAAACACAAACCAGACACCATTTTAATGTTTCAGTTCACCCTCGAGGAACAATGTCGGGGGGTGCCCTCGATGCACACAGATCACCCCTATTGATGTGCCATCGCATTCTTCCTGCCTTCCCAAAAATGCCCTTTCAAAAATTGCTCTCACACTCTGGACTTGCTGCCATTGCCCAGCTATTTATGGCAGCGGAGATGGATTAAGGCCCATAGTTGACTAATAATGGGCCTCGGAATGGAAAGCTGTTGATGACTTATCCATCCCTGGCATTATGGGGAACAGGCTAGGAGTGTGCAGGAAGGAGGTGTGCTGGGCACACAACATATTTTACCTGCCACCCCACTGAAAAGTCACCGGGCAAGGGGGAACTCTGTGGCCTCCATCCCAACGATTCAAGTCATTGATCACAACTCTGATTGTTAAGTTTCTTTCTCCACAATAGCTTTCAGACTTGATTGTGGATTTCTAGTATCTTCTGCGTTTATTCTAGCTTCTTCAGCATCTGCAGTATTTTGCTTTTGTACAGTAAATGGTGATTGCAGCTGGATTATTGCCTGGGGAGATGATACAATTTCTCTGTTTGTGTGCTAATGATTTGATGACAGCTTTTGCTTCATGAAATTTTTGTAATCGGAAATTCACTCATAGGGTGCCAACTGACACATTTTACTTCCTGCAGACAATTGCGTAGGACACCACTGCTGTTGATAACCGTCAATCTAGCAGCAGCAAAGTTTACATGGCATCTGTTTACGCAAGTGATTTTACAAAGCAGCTGTGTGAACATTGACAAAATGGAGAATGTGACCGTGCAAAGTGTGTCCAGCTTTTCCTTTTCCTTCATGAAGTGGTTTTCGTCTTCCTTATGCTTAGAGATTCCCCGGAATGTTTTCTCAACAAAATAACGATTCAAGTTATCATAAAAAAAATACATAAACAAGCACAAGGCCTTTGAATGATTGCTTGGCACATATTGACATCATGTTAACCATAGAACCATAGAATTCCTACATTCGGCCCATGGAGTCTGCATTGACCCTCTGAAAGAGCACCCTACCCAGGCCCATTCCGCCGCCCTGTCCCTGCAACCCCACCTATCCTACACATCTTTGGGCACTAAAGACAATTTAGCATGGCCAATCCACATAACCCGCACATCTTTGGACTCGGGGAGGGAACTGGAGCATACGGAGGAAACCCACACAGACACGGGGAGAACGTGCAAACTCCACATAGACACCCAAAGCCAGAATTGAACCTGGGTCCCTGACGCTTTGAGGCAGCACTGCTAACCACTGTGCCTCCATGCTGCTTTTTTTCAAAGTTCACCGGCCCCCTAAGTTCCATCTTGCATGAATTCCAACACATTCAGAGCCCATCGTACTCCACAGAAATCCCTATTCATCATTTACACTAACTCGACCTCCATCGAGTTCCCTTACCTCATCAGCTTTAAACTCCTTGGGTGGAATTCTCCAATAATGGGGCTATGTCCCAACACACGCGAAAAAATGCGCGGAAGTCCAGGGTGATTCTCCGATTTGTAGGGGGCAAGCAGGGCACCGGAGTAGTCCTCGCAGCTCCAGCTGCTGCTACGGGGCCCTGTACTTTTGTTCGGAGGTCCGCGCATGTGCACACCGGCGGCCTGCGTCGGCCGCCCGCGAGACATGGCCGACCCACACCGCAGACCGGCACCGAGAAGATAGGCCCCCCAATATCGTACGTGCCTGCGGATTGGTGGCCTCCAACCGGTAGCCTGGCCATTCTGGAGGACCGACCTGTAAATGATATCCCTGCTCCCCTCCAGGGCGGCCGCGGATTGAGTCGGGAACTCGACCAGCTGCACTCGGTGAATCGCCGCGATGGCCCCC
This sequence comes from Scyliorhinus torazame, assembly GCF_047496885.1. Taxonomy (NCBI): domain Eukaryota; kingdom Metazoa; phylum Chordata; class Chondrichthyes; order Carcharhiniformes; family Scyliorhinidae; genus Scyliorhinus; species Scyliorhinus torazame. Next base: position 63,484,211 of record NC_092728.1, read on the forward strand.
CAACCGGTGCCGCATCGACCGCGCGCACCCGATTGATGACGATTCTCCAGGGACCAGAGCGCATCGGACCCGATCTCTGGTTTGACGCCTCCCCCATTCTCTGCCCCCGCGCCGATCATGATTTTGGCATGGAGGCTCGGAGAATCCCGCCACTTGTTCTCATCCTCAGATCCCGTCCCAATCTGGTTTCACTCTGTTTCTTGGTATCTATGGCATTCTCCACTTGCCCAAATATGGCCGACTATGCGTTCCACCCGCCCACCTCTGTTGTTGACTCCTGAGTCTTCAGCTACTTTGCCTGAAAGCTCCCAAATATTCTTTATCAACTGATCCATATTGCTATATTTCTCCCCAACTTCAGGAGCTTTACTGAAAGCTGTTTCTTCTCCTATGCCTCCCTCCACCCCGCCTGCTTCTTTGCAAGTCTAACCTGTGACCATGAAGCACCTTGGGATGTGGCAGAAGTTCCATAAGAAAGTCAAGAGTTATGTCACAAATGTCATGTTAAACTTGGTAATTAAATAGCTTTGACAAGAGATTTTTGTTCCCATTCGCTTCAAACCTGCTATCTTAATGGTTGTAAAGAGGGAATGTTAATCTTTCGCTATTGATTCTGTCCAATATTCCAAAATAACAAAGTCTAAATTCCAACTTTTCCTCTGTTTCAGTGTCCGGTGGGCCTGAGACCTATGAGGGACGATTCTGGTTGCTTTGACTACACCAAAGGAATTGACTGTTCTGATGGCTTCAATGGAGGCTGTGAGCAGCTTTGCTTACAGCAGACGGTGCCACTGACTGAAGACCCCTCGTCCAATAATATTCTTATGTTCTGTGGGTAAGTACAGGCTTAAGCATTCTCATAAAACATGGCTGACATTTCTTTGAGAAACAGAGATATGTATATATTATACACAACCATACTGAGCCCTTTGTTTCATTGTACAAAATCACAATGGATTTTATTGCAACCTTAATGAGGCTGTTCTATAATTGGACATTTTTTTATTCATTGAGGAGGCAAAAAGTATTGAGGTAGTTGTTAAAAGAATCCACAAAGCAGCAGACTCTTATTGCCCTCTCTCCCAATTACTTCTGTTGCTGTAATGATGGGCGAAGACATATACTTGGGTCCACCTCAAGTTAGATGGCCTGAGGAACTCCAGCAAAGTGAGTTGTGCATCATTGGAACTTACCTTTAGGTTGCTGCTTTCCAGAAACATTTGAATGTCTTCCACATATGGCAAAGCTAGATTCCTCCACAGATGTGACCATGCAAAAGGTATGCATCCACCGAGACAGTTTAGTGACCCCAGACAGGAAATGTGGGCGTGCCTGTGTCTGGAAATGTGCTGCTCCTGCCTCAGTCCATGATGATGAGCAGGAAATCTAGCCCCACATTCAAAACATTTTGACAAAATTAGGGAGGGAATTACATCTGATTTTTATTTTCATCAGCTGGCAAAAAGAGGGAGAACTCAGCTCTTACTGAGATATTGGTGCCGTACATCTATGCCTCAACACTCATAGCAGCTGGTTTTGTGGAGCTAAAGGTGCCAAAATGGATTCTGATGCAGGCCACATCATGTTGGTTAGGATTATGGCGGGTACAAGGGGCATGTGGTGGATGTATGCAAAGTAAGCAGATCATGACATCATTCAGCATGTAAGGCTGATTTAACACTCACGGTGCCATTTTGTTGAAGTCTTAAATATACTACATCCATTGGTTCCCCTTTATCTACCCTGTTAGCATCCTCAAGAATTCTTATAGCTTTGCCAAACATAATTTCCCTTTCATAAAATCATATGAACTCTTCTTAATCATATTATGATGTTCTGCCCTATTGCTACTTCCTTAATAATGGAGTTCAGCATTTTTCTGAGACTGATGTCAGACTGACAGGTCTGTCTACTTATTTTCTGTCTCTCATCTTTCATGAACTACCTCCCCATTTGCTACCTTCCCATCCACTGGGACCCACTTCAGAATCTAGAGTATGGTAGAATATCCCAACCTGTGCACCAGGTCAAATTATATCAGTCTTAATGAGGTGGATGGATTATTAATAACAGTATATTTTTTTTAATTGTCTTGACGGCTCTTCCTATATGAAGAAGACTTAACTGTCCAGCTGACTCGAAAAATCTGAGATTTTCAGAATGCTCTTTACAGCTTTCAAAACATTAACAAATGGTGGGAATTTATGCACCCACCCACACCCCCATGGTGTGAACCCTCCCAGCCCTGTGGTGTGATCACTGGCGGTGGAGGCAGCTTGCCATTGGCCACTGGCAGAATTTTCTGGCCCTATCAATGTCTGAGGCATTTCGCCTAGCTCGCCCATCCTGTTGCTGGGGAACCCGTCGCAGGGCATCACCTCCAGAGGTTCCAGAATATTCCGCTGGAAGGAAGTGCTACCCAAGGTTTTCTGTTAGCGACAAAGGAAAAAGAAGCAATTCACATCCCTTTCCTGCGTAGCCTGAAGAGTGCCGATCGGGAAATAACGCCACTGCTTTACTTCATGCCACGCTACAGGCAGGGTTTGACTAGGGATAGACATGTGCTGCCTTAGAACATAGAACATAGAACAGTACAGCACAGTACAGGCCCTTCTGTCCACGATGTTGTGCCAACCATTTATCCTAATCTAAGATCAACCTAACCTACACCCCTTCAATTTACTGCTGTCCATGTGCCTGTCTAAGAGTTGCTTAAATGTCCCTAATGACTCTGACTCCACCACCTCTGCTGGCAGTGCATTCCACACACCCACCACTCTCTGTTTAAAGAACCTACCTCTGACATCTCCCCTATACTTTCCTCCAATCACCTTAAAATTATGTCCCCTCGTGACGGCCATTTCCACCCTGGGGAAAAGTCTCTGGCTATCCACTCTATCCATGCCTCTCATCATCTTCTCCACCTCTATCAAGTCACCACTCTGCCTTCTTCGCTCCAGTGAGAAAAGCCCTAGCTCCCTGTGGTAATACCAGGTATTGCAGTACTGAGAGGTGAATGACCATTGGCTAGACCGCAGGGTCTACCACTGGGTAATGTACATAGGCCCGCCCTGAGAGGCAGGGTATAAGAACCAATGCCGTCCCAGCAGCCTTCACTTCTGTAACATCGCTGCTGCGTACAGTTCTATCTGATTAAAGCTGAATCGATATGACTCCTCGTGGTCTCAAGGGTATTGATTGTGCATCACTCCCTCAACCTTTCTTCATAAGACATGCCCTCCAGTCTAGGCAGCATCCTGGTAAACCTCCTCTGTACCATCTCCAAAGCATCCACATCCTTCCTATAATGAGGTGACCAGAACTGGACGCAATATTCCAAGTGTGGTCTAACTAGAGTTTTATAAGGCTGCAGCAAAACCTCGCGGCTCTTAAACTCAATCCCCCTGTTAATGAAAGCCAACACACCATACGCCTTCTTAACAACCCTATCAACCTGGGTGGCAACTTTGAGAGATCTATGTACGTGGACCCCAAGATCCCTCTGTTCCTCCACACTTCCAAGAATCCTGCCTTTAACCCTGTATTCAGCATTCAAATTCAACCTTCCCAAATGAATCACTTCAGATTTATGAAGGTTGAACTCCATCTGCCACTTCTCAGCCCAGTTCTGCATCCTGTCAATGTCCTGTTGTAACCTGCAACAACCCTCAACACTATCTACAACTCCACCAACCTTTGTGTCATCGGCAAACTTACTAACCCACCCTTCCACTTCCTCATCCAAGTCATTTATGAAAACCACAAAGAGCAGAGGTGCCAGAACAGATCCTTGCGGGACACCACTGGTCACCGACCTCCAGGCGGAATACTTTTCATCTACTACCACTCGCTGTCTTCTTTCAGCCAGCCAATTCTGTATCCAAACAGCCAAATTTCCCTGTATCCCATGCCCCCTAACTTTCTGAATGAGCCTACCATGGCGAACCTTATCAAATGCCTTACTGAAATCCATATACACCACATCCACTGCCCGACCTTCATCAATGTTTCTCGTCACATCCTCAAAGAATTCAATGCTTGTGAGGCATGACCTGCCCCTCACAAAGCCATGCTGACTATCTTTAATCAAACTATGTTTTTCTAAATCATCATAAATCCTGTCAGAACCTTGCAGATTGATCATGAGGCATGGGCTATGTTGCTGAAGTATGACAATAGCAAGTGACTTTGTAGTGACTATAGTCCAGAGACACATGGATAGGAAAAAGAGTAAACTCCTGTCAGGTCTTTGGTATGCAAAGAAGAAAATATATGGAGGAACTGAGTTCAGAGGATTCTTTGAACAGATCATATTTTTTTGATTTTGTGCGGAGCTACAGTTCTCAAAGAGTTAAGCAGTCCCGAATATTTTAATATAAATAAACTTTTAAGATGAAAAGTTCTTCTTTTGAAACTGAATTTAAAAGTCAAATGCCGTTGTATGTGTCCATAGAAAATGAGATTTGCTACAGTGCAGTTGTTATCTTATGAATAGATTTATATTACTGAGTCATAAAAGCATGCATAAAAGGTTGCCTGAGTAAAATGGAAATCACAGATATGACGTTGAGCACCTTTTGAAATCCATTATCTATTTTTATAGCTCAGTCTTTGAGTTGTTATCAAATGTCGAACAAGCCTAGATTTCATTTGCAGCATTTCATTAAATGGTTCAATAACCTCAACCTTCAATGATTGCAAAAAACATTCTTCTGACTTCCTTCCATTGGCTCAGAGATAAAGGTTCTGCCTCTGAGCTGCACAGAACTGCCCAGGCAGTACAATTTGCTGCTGTTAGTAAGTTGGCTGATAGCCTATGGTTGTACACATTTACTTTGGGTGAAGGAAGCAAACATTAGCCAGGTTCCCAATTGCTCTGGTCACAGGATTGCGACTGCCTACTCATAGCGTCTGTGTGTGGGGGGGTGGGAACAGTACAACCCCAATTGTGATGTCCTCACTCACACCATTGGATAATTTACTGTCTCACAATCAAAGTGCAGACTTCTGTTGTGGTCTTGGGCGTAAAAGGGCAATTGGTGTCTTGGAAACCAATTTGCAGCAGTGCATGAAAAGGAAACAAAAGTGCTCTAATATTCTAAAGCAATGCTCAAAACAGCAGGGAAAGAAGTTGTGAGGCTAAAGCCTGAGAAAGACCGGCGTGGGTATATTTTTTGTCCTAACGCATAGACAGTAATGTGGCTGAACAGATCGCCCACCTGTTATCAAACTCACCTGATTCTACATCCACTCCATTAAAATGAGCAGTCTCACATTATTTAGTGTGTGTTATAAATGTTCCTCCCTGCAGAATATCTAATTGGCTGATGGTAATGTTCCAAATGATATCTTATAGTTAACATCAAGAGATGCCTTCTTTCCCAAGGTCTGTTACTGACTGATGAAGCTTCTTTCTCTGCTGGCAGCTGTGTGGAGGAGTACAGACTGACAGCAGATGGTAAATCTTGTGTGCTACTATCGGAGGCATGTGAGAGCAAATGCCAGAAGCTTGATGCCAAACTGAATGACACGCTCTTTGTGGAGATGCTGCATGGCTACAACAACAAATCACAGCAGGTCAATCAGGGTCAAGTGTTCCAGATGACCTTTCGGTGAGTGCAGACTTTAAAATACTTTGCATGGAACGGTTTATGAAAATTATTAGTTCGGTTCATTCCATCTGCACAAATTGTATTTGTTCACGTGGGAGTGAGAAATCAATGATCTTGCGCACAGCAACAGCTCCGTAGATCATTTATTTTGGGATCCTATCATACAATTTAATCTGTTGACAGAGCGTTATTAGTTCTTTCAGCTACCAGTTTCATTATTTGACTAGCACACACTTTAGCAATGGCATGAACTATCAGGCTTTTCAGTAGGAAGCAAGAGTGTATCAGTCTTCGATTCGGTTGATTTTGGAGAAGAGAGAAACTGGCATTCAATACATTGACATCAGAATCATAGGCGGGATTCTCCGACTGCCCACCGGGGTCGGAGAATCGCCAGGGGGTGGCGAGAATCCCGCCCCCGCCGGCTGCCGAATTCTCCGGCGCCGGAGACTTGGCGGGGGCGGGAATCGCGCCATGCCGGTCGGCGGCTGCTGGCAGCCGCCCCCCCCGGCGATTCTCCGGCCAGCGATGGGCCGAGTGACCGCCCGTTTTTTGCCAGTCCCGCCGGCGTAAATTAGAGTAGGTCCTTACTGGCGGGACCTGGCGGCGTGGGGGGATCTGGCCCCAGGAGGTGCCCCCACGGTGGCCTGGCCCGCGATCGGGGCCCACCGATCCGCGGGCAGGCCTGTGGGGGCACTCTGTTGTTCCGCATCGGCTGCTGTGGTCCTCCGCGATGGTTGACGCGGAGATGTACCCCCCCCCTGCGCATGCGTCGGGATGACGCCAGCACACGCTGGCGCTGCCGCGCATGCGGCAAATCGCTCCAGCCGGCGGAGGCCCTTCGGTGCCGGTTGGCGTGGCACCAAGCCCCTTCCCAGCCTGCCGGCGGGGCGAAAACCACTCCGGGGCCGGCCTAGCCCCTGAAGGTGCACTGAGAATTCCGCACCTTTGGGGCGGCCCAACGCCGTAGTAGTTCACGCCACTCCTTGGCGCCGGGACCCCCCGCCCTGCCGGGTAGGAGAGAATCCCGCCCCACATTCCTTCTTTCACTCCGTGTGGTCCAAGTGTGAGAGAAAAAGGACCTAATTTGTCTGCTGCATCTATCCACTCCAAATGAAAGTTGACCAACTCCATTAGGCCCAGGGCAAATATATATTGTGCAGAAGGTGAAAATAATACTTGGTGAAGAGCAGTGAGATTTCCTTTTCATCCACACAATATGTAACAATGGCAGATTTACCAGGTGTCAGTCCAGATAGGGAGAGCAGGGCAGCTTGTTGTCCTGGGCACCTGGAGAACAGAATTTAATCCTACTCGGACTCAATATTATCGCCTGGAATTTACACAGGCAAAGAACAGCAGAGGGCCTAATGGGAATCTGGTTGATTCTTGTCTCTCCTTGGGATGCAGAGGCCAGTAATAGCAGTGCACTCTTTCGCTGCCTGACATAACGACTTCAGCGCAGCCTCGGGTCTGAACATGCTGTCCTGCACAGCTCAGTACCTCATAAATCAGTGCATTATCCCATTCCGGCACTGGAGAACTATCAGTTACATTTTCTTATTTTGTATCTCATTCTGTACATGATGAAGCACACAGCGGCCATTAGTAAGCCTTACAATTGTAAGACAAACGCTGAGCTGTTATAATGAGCACTAAAACATAATTTATATTTCAAATATTTCCCTTGTGTATACCCCATCATTCCATTTTCATTATTATTTTATGTCTTATTTTAACTTTAATTTGGGGCTATTCCTGATGAATACGTTTTCCTCTGCTGAGTTCAACTTTATTGTTCAGGTTTAAAATTGGCTGCCTTTCTATCTTGCTTCTTCTGCCACCCACTGATAGTTAATGGTAAGTAGCTTGTGATGCAGGTATCAGCTTGTTAACCTTTATCACTTGTTTACCACACCAAAAAAGAAGGACCTGTTATAGGCGTGTGGACCAACACTGCTTTTACCATTCTGTCATTGAAGGCGTCTGATTATTTTTCAACCAGAGCCTCTATTTCTCTTTCAGACTGCAAATGGATTCACAACTTGATGTTTGTTCAAGTACTTTTAGAACCAATGTAGCAAAAACATCTTCTGTACGAAACAGGTACCAAACAAATAGCATTAGTGGAGAAATTCTGCATTGTTTTGTCAAAACGGTATTTCCATTCGCATTGTTTGCAACATAAGGATGAACAAGCACAGTCAGTAGGCCTCAACTACAACCTATGGAGTGCAGTGACAGCTTGATAATAGGAAACTGCATAGTGAGCAAAATACCTTTTTTCCCCAATTGTTCGGATGAAAAACACAATAGCTTTTGTGCTCATCACTGCTTTGGTAATTTAGATGTCCGCCAAGAAGTTTACAGAATGTTGACATGGGTATGTTAGCTCCATGTTCTGAGATGTGCCTAATTTAACCTTCCTCCTGTACTTTGCAACACAGTACCATTAATATCAAAGTCAGGAAAACAAAGTAATAAGTTGCAAAAACTCTAGACTGGCCCTCACAAAGTGAAATCAAATAGTTAAATGTGTTTTACACCCAAAGCAGTAGGTGTTTGCAACATTCCTCCCTTACAGAGTCACCAAATAATAGTGGCGAAGAGGCCCTTTGGCCCATTGAGTCTGCGCCGATGCATGAAAAGCACCTTGTCATGATATTCAGACAAACATCATGGTGCAAACACACATACACACTGATGGACAGATCAACAGACCAATCAATACACATGCAACATCACGGCCAATCACAAGCAAGAGCAGACACACTATAAAACGGGGAACTCGACACTTCCCGCTCATTCCAGCAGGAGACAGCTCAGGGCACAGAGCTCACAACAAGCCACTCAGACATTCACCATGTGCTGAGTGCCTCTCCAAGATAGTTTTAGGGCTGGGTTCACAGGTTAGAGGGTAATGAATGAACCACAGTAACCAGTTCACAGATGTTAATATTGTTAGTAATAAAACTGAGTTGTACCTTCCGCAACCGTGTTGGTTCGTCTGTGTAGCAGAGCACCCAACATGATATAGTACCAGGATTGGGACCCAGTAACTGTGAGACCTTCCTACGCATCTTCAGGAATCCACCATCCTGCGTCATGGACACCATCAGCCCGCCGCAGCCGCTCCGAATCGCTGGAAACCTTGGCGTTAACTGGAAGTTGTCTAAACAGCGCTTCCAGTTCTTCCAAGAAGCCACAGAAAGGGAGAATGCTTCGGATACCAGGAAAATCGCCCTCCTCCTCTCCACGGCAGGGCAACACGCCATCCACATCTACAACTCCCTGGTGTTCGTGGAAGGTGAGGACAAAACGAAGTACAAGACGGTCCTTCTCAAACTCGAGCAACACTTCAGCGTCGTGGTAAATGAGAGTTTCGAGTCCTGCGGTTACGAGGCAACCTCCGATTCCATGATTTGGGACCAGATAGTTTTTGGGTCCACCTCGGGCACCCTACGCCAGCAGCTCCTCAAGATTAAAAGCCTCACCCTAGCCACCGCCATCGAAGCCTGCGTCCTCCATGAAAACGCGACCAGCCACTACTCCCAATTCCAGGCGGCTGAGTCGGCACGGCAGGGGTCCGACGCGGACGAATCAACAAGGGAGGGGTCCTACGAGGCCGAGCGGGTCCAGTCCATCGAGTTCCTCCCGGCCCGCGGCCCGGACGAGGGCGGCCATTTCGCGCGCTTTTCGCGGCCTCCCGCGCTTGTATGCGCCAAAAGAGACATCGACGCAGAGGGACGTGATGCGCAGGCGCGCTCTACGCAGGACCGAACTGCGCATGCGCAATGGCGCAACAAACGCCATGACATCACAACGTGCGGCAACTGTGGATCCGCGGTTTTAAAGCGGCAATGTCCAGCAAAGAAACGACAATGCCTCCACTGTGGCAAGATGGGCCACTACGCTGCCTGCTGTCGTGCAGCTCAACCTGCCAACGCTCCCCAATTCCGACTGCCTCGCAGGGACGTGCGGACCATTCAGCCTCCATACTCCGCCCGGACGATATACAGACCGGCGATACAGACGACCGGGAAGCCTTCCGCGTTGCGGTCATGGACAGGAACCGGATGTCTCCAAGCAGGACCCACCAGCCGATGCCAGTGAACAGTGTCAATCCGGGTGATGAATGGTGTGCCACCCTAACGGTCAACCGATCACGAATCACATTCCGTTTAGACACTGGTGCCTCCGCCAACCTGATAGCATGGTCAGCCTTTTACGCCTTGAAGGTCAGAGCACCAATTCGGCCATCCCATTGTAAGATGGTCGACTACAACGGAAACGTTATCCCGGCCATGGGATCCTGCCAGCTCCAGGTGAGGCACAACGCGTACACGGCCACACTGTCCTTCGAGATTGTTGGATCATCAAAGGACTTCCTGCTAGGCGCACAGGCGTGCAAGGTTCTCCACCTCGTTCAGCGGGTACACGCTCTGTCTCCAGAAGGCACGTCAGACTACCCGGATGCTGAATTTAGGGCACAGCTCCACTCGCTCCTCGCCCACAACCAGGAGGCCTTCGAAGGCATGGGCACACTGCCCTATACCTACAGAATACGGCTCAAACCGGATGTCACCCCAGTCATTCACGCACCTCGTAGAGTTCCAGCACCACTCAAAGACCGCCTCAAGCAGCAGCTGCAGGATCTCCAGGACCAAGGAGTGCTATCCCGGGTCACGGAGCCCACGCCATGGGTCAGCTCCATGGTGTGTGTTAAAAGGCCCTCTGGCGAACTCCGGATCTGCATCGACCCGAAAGACCTGAACAACAACATCATGAGGGAACACTACCCCGTACCCAAATGGGAGGAGATCACGAGCGAAATGGCCCGGGCTAAAATGTTCACAAAGCTTGATGCCTGGAAGGGTTTTTGGCAGATCCAACTGGATCAATCCAGCAGGAAGCTGTGCACCTTCAACACTCCTTTCGGCAGGTTCTGCTATAACAGAATGCCGTTTGGCATCATCTCGGCATCCGAGGTATTTCACAGAATCATGGAACAGATGATGGAGGGCATCGAATGGGTGCACGTCTATATTGATGACATCATCATCTGGTCCACCACACCACAGGAGCACATCAGTCGTCTCCAGCGCGTCTTCGCGCGGACACGGGAACACTGCCTGCGCCTCAACCGAGCCAAGTGTTCCTTTGGCCAAACTGAGCTAAAGTTTCTGGGGGACCATATGTCCCGGTCGGGAGTGCGTCCAGATGCAGACAATGTGAGCGCCATTACAGCCATGCCGCAGCCGGCAGACAAGAAAGCAGTGCTACGCTTTCTAGGCATGGTCAACTTCCTGGGGAAGTTCATTCCCAACCTTGCCTCCCACACAACGGCTCTTCGCCACCGAGTAAAGAAGTCCACGGAGTTCCAGTGGCTGCCCGCACACCAGAAGGAATGGGAGGAGCTCAAAATTAAGCTCACCACAGCCCCGGTATTGGCGTTCTTCGACACCTCTCGGGATACGAAGATCTCGACTGATGCCAGCCAGTCCGGCATTGGTGCGGTACTCCTGAAACAGGATGAAACTGCATCATGGGCCCCGGTCGCCTATGCCTCGCGGGCCATGACCCCCACAGAACAGCGCTATGTGCAGATTGAGAAGGAGTGCCTGGGTTTGTTGACCGGAATAGATAAGTTCCACGACTACGTGTATGGTCTCCCCCAGTTTACCGTGGAAACCGACCATCGTCCCCTCGTCAGCATCATACATAAGGACCTGAACGAGATGACCCCTCTCCTCCAACGCATCCTGCTCAAGCTCCGGAGGTACAACTTCCAACTGGTCTACACCCCGGGAAAGGACCTCATCATTGCGGATGCCGTATCCAGAGCAGTGAGCACACCGCCCGATTCGGAGGGGTTCGTCTGTCAGGTCGAAGCGCGTGCGGCCTTCACATTGGCCAATCTGCCAGCTGATGATTCAAGTCTGGCCCGTATTCGCCGGGAGACTGCGGCTGACCCCCTTCTACAACGTGTGATGCGCCACATGCCGGGAGGGTGGCTCAAAGGACAGTGCCCATAATTCTACAATGTCCGGGACGACTTGGCCGTCATTGACGGTGTCCTCCTAAAGCTGGACCGGATTGTGATTCCACACAGCATTCACAAGCTGGTCCTCGACCAACTACACAAAGGCCATCTCGGGGTTGAGAAGTGCAGACGGAGGGCCCGAGAAGCTGTATACTGGCCGGGCATCAGCGATGACATTACCAACATGGTGCTCAACTGCCCCACCTGCCAAAGGTTTCAGCCGCGCAACCCCCTGAGACGCTTCAGCCCCATGATTTGGTGACGTCCACCTGGGCGAAGGTGGATGTAGACCTTTTTGATGCGCTTGGCAGGGACTACGTAATCATCATAGATTACTTTTCGAACTATCCAAAGGTCATACACCTGCACGATTTGACATCGTCCGCTGTCATCAGGGCATGCAAAGACACCTTCGCTCACCATGGCATTCCGCTTACCGTCATGTCGGACAATGTGCCCTGTTTTGCAAGCCAAGAATGGTCTTTTGCTGCTTCGTATGGCTTCACAGACGTGACGTCCAGCCCTCTGCATCCCCAGTCAAATGGCAAGGTGGAAAAGGGCGTTCATATCGTCAAGCGGCTCCTCTGCAAGGCTGCTGATGCCGGATCGGATTTCTGCTTAGCCCTGCTGGCCTATCGCTCGGCCTCTTGCCAGCCCAGCTGTTGATGGGTCGCACCCTCAGGATCACTGTGCCATCCATTCTTGTCCCTACACCCAACCATGTTCCAGTACTGCAAAGGATGCGACACCAGCGTGCTCAGCAGAAGGTGGTACATGACACTCGGGCAACTGATCTTCCTGCCTTGGCGCCTGGAGACAGCGTCCGCATCCACCTACCAGAGTGTGGCTGGTCGGCAACTGCCGAAGTTCTCCGACGCGTGGCTCCCCGCTCGTTCCTGCTTCGCATGCCTGATGGCTCCATTCACCGGCGCAATCGCCGGGCTCTTCGCCTGCTTCCGCGCTCACTACGTGATCATACACCAGTGCCACGCACTCCTGTTGTTCCTGATGTCGACTTCGTGGAGCTTCCTGCCACCATGCCCATTCCTCTGTTGCCTGTGGCCAGGCCCACTCCTCAGCCGGTGGATCCTGACCCACCCTTGAGGCGGTCAACCCGAATTCATCGCCCACCTACTAGGCTGGACTTATGAGCCTGTTTGAACATTGGACTCACTGAAGTATTATGCCACAATGTTAATAAGTTTCTCTTTTGTCGTTACAGGAGTTCGTTTTGATGCTTGATGTTTACACTTGTTTTGTTTATGGTACAACCTCGTTGCTGTGTTGCACCTGACACCTTCCTATGTATATAGTTTAGCCTCATGTATATGTTGTAGATATTGCACACACAGACATTCAGCTGCACTCAGTACACATCTATATTTATTACCACGTAGGCACATATTCTTGTAAAAAAGGGAGGATGTCATGATATTCAGATAAACATCATGGTGCAAACACACATACACACTGATGGACAGATCAACGGACCAATCAACAGACAAGCAACATCACAGCCAATCACAAGCAAGAGCAGACACACTATAAAACTGGGAACACGACACTTCCCGCTCATTCCAGCAGGAGACAGCTCAGGGCACAGAGCTCACAACAAGCCACTCAGACATTCACCATGTGCTGAGTGCCACTCCAAGATAGTGTTAGGGCTGGGTCCACAGGTTAGAGGGTAATGAACAAACCACAGGAACCAGTTTACAGATGTTAATATTGTTAGTAATAAAACTGAGTTGTACCTGAGTTGGGCAGCACGGTAGCATTGTGGATAGCACAATTGCTTCACAGCTCCAGGGTCCCAGTTTCGATTCCGGCTTGGGTCACTGTCTGTGCGGAGTCTGCACATCCTCCCCGTGTGTGCGTGGGTTTCCTCCGGATGCTCCGGTTTCCTCCCACAGTCCAAAGATGTGCAGGTTAGGTGGATTGGCCATGATAAATTGCCCTTAGTGTCCAAAATTGCCCTTAGTGTTGGGTGGGGTTACTGGGTTATTGGGATAGGGTGGAGGTGTTGACCTTGGTTAGGGTGCTCTTTCCAAGAGCTAGTGCAGACTCGATGGGCCGAATGGCCTCCTTCTGCACTGTAAATTCTATGATAATCTACCTTCCGCAACCGTGTTGGTTCGTCTGTGTCGCAGAGCAGCCAGCACGACACACTTGACCTTCCCACCTAATCCCATTTGCCAGCACTTGGCCCATAACCTTAAATGTTATGATGTGCCAAGTGCTCACCCAGGTACTTTTTAAATGATGTGAGGCAACCCGCCTCTACCACCCTCCTAGATCGGCACCACCCTGTGTAAAAATGTTTTTCACCCATTCCCCCTGAAATCTCCCACCCCTCACTTTGACCTTGTGTCTCCTCGTGACTGACCCTTCAACTAAGGAGAACAGCTGCTCCCTATCCACCCTGTCCATTCCCCTCATAATCTTGTGCACCTCGATCAGGTCACTCCCTGTGGTAATACCAGCTATTGCGGTACCTGAGAGGTGGATGACCATTGGCTAGACCCAGGAGTCTACCATTGGCTGATGTACATAGCTCCGCCCTGAGAGGCAGAGTATAAGAACCGATGCCGTCTCAGCAGCCTTCACTTTCTGTATCGAAGCTGCTGGGGAACAGTTCTAGCAGAGTAAAGCCTATTAGTTATGACTCACCTTGTCTCGAGAGTAATTGATTGCACATCAATTTAATCTGCTACAAGTTCAGTTGAAAGGATGGATCTCCGTATCAAACCGGAGTGCCTTCAGCTCAGCCCCCACGCGGACAACTCTGCTGCTATCTTCAAACATTGGCTGGCGTGTTTTAAGGGCTACCTCGACACGGCCGCCGACACCCGCACGGAAAGACAAAAGATGCACCTTCTACGCTCGCGGGTCAGCCCTGGGATCTACCCTCTGATCGAGGAGGCGGAGAATTATGCTGCAGCTATCGAGCTGCTAGAAGGACATTGCAAAAGCCACGATGTGCGCCATCGACGAGTCCCTCCCCTTCCAGATCGAGAGCAATGCGTCCGACGTAGCTCTGGCAGTACCCTCAACCAAGCGGGCAGGCCCGTGGCTTTCTTCTCCCGCACCCTCCATGCTTCCTAAATCCGCCACTCCTCGGTCGAAAAGGAGGCCCAGTCCATAGTAGAAGCTGTGCGACACTGGAGGCATTACCTGGCCGGCAGGAGATTCACTCTCCTCACGGACCAACGGTTTGCTTTCGTGTTCGATAATGCACAGCGGGGCAAGATTAAGAATGACAAGATCTTGCGGTGGAGGATAGAACTCTCCACCTACAATTACGAGATCTTGTACCGTCCAGGGAAGCGGAATGAGCCTCCTGATGCCCTGTCCCGCGGCACTTGTGCCACCGCACAAGTGGACCGCCTCCTATCCCTCCACAAGGACCTCTGCCACCTGGGGGTCACTCGTTTCTTTCATTTTATCAAGACCCGCACCCTGCCCTACTCCATCGAGGAGATCAGGACAGTCACCAGGGACTGCCAAATCTGCGTGCAGTGCAAACCGCACTTCTACCGCCCAGAGAGCGCGCACCTGATAAAGGCTTCCCGTCCCTTTGAACGCCTCAGCATGGATTTCAAAGGCCCCCTCCCCTCCGCCGACCGTAACACATACTTCCTGAACGTGATTGACGAGTACTCCCAGTTCCCATTCGCCATTGTTGCTCTTATTAGCCTTAGTTTTATTAGCTGTAATTCTGTCACCTTTGCTCACGAGTCGCCAGGTATCTTTCTGATACCGCCACGTGGTTCAAGCTCAAGTAATGATTAGTAATGCAGCACACCGCTTAGTAAAAGTTATATCAACGATCATTTATTATATACAGCAATAAATACTTAGACAATAATCCTACTTCTAGACTATTACCTACCACTAAAGGCCAATACTTAACTTTGGTGATGGCCCACCAGGTCACGGAAACGACTGGTCTACCGAATTGGGTCTGGCCTGCGGCATTCAAAAAGGCTGGTACGAGTCGATAGTCTGGAGCACCTATCTGGTAGCGATCGCTGGAGTAACACTTACTTGTTTCTTCGCCGAAGGATCTCGAAGGTTGCGAGTAGGAGAAGAAGGGTCGATCTGAACTTGGCCCCTATTTTTATAGTCCCTAGTGGCTTCCCGCCTCTCGGGACGTACCTTGAACCTGGTTCCAAGTGATTGGACTTGGTCCCAATCACTTGGTTCGATATGCTCCAATAATGGGGCGATTCTTTGATTGGGGGGTGGTCATCCACCTTTCTTTGTCTCAGCCACTGCTGGCGCCGAAAAGTCTGGATCGGCTTTATGTTGCTAATGTGTAGCAATTGTTCCTGGGGATGGCTGCTTAGTATGCAGATGGCTGGCTTATTGTGCTGTTAATGGTTGCAGGTATCGGTCTGGGCCAATTTCCTCAGAGCCGAATACACTGTTTTGCCTGCAGCCGTCCGTTTGAGTCCTGTTGGCTGATTTTCCCATCAGCCTCTTTCTTTCGCCATTTTAGATCGGGGTTTGACCATTTTACTCGGGAATCAGCCATTTTAGGTGGCTACACACCCTCCTTGTGATCCTAACGCGAAGCGTGAAGGATCACATAAATTTTGTTCTTTCCATTCCCTGACCGGGGGGGGCACCTTCTACATGGCCACTGCTCTGACCCTAGCTATGCACAACATTTTTTACCTAAACAATTCTAAGGGCGCTATGTCAGGCAGGGGCATGCATTTACAAAATAACGAACTTGGGACCTCTAATTTTACCTAAATACACTATACTCTCTAAACATTGCATTATCCTATCTTCCTAAAACATACAACAACAATCACAACATTTAATATACTCTTTCCTGGCTTGGCAGTCAAGCTCAGGATCATACATTTTTTTTTGTTCATGAAAAGTTTTGTACATCTTTTTATATACAGTAATAACGCAAATGAATGCTCTTTATTATTTTGTTATAGATCGCGGGGGTCTGGGGTCTGGTCATAACCAAATATAGGGGATCTGATCCGATATACCGGGGTTCGAGCGCGGTACGCCCGCCTTCTCCATTTGCGGAGGCGCATAGTCTGCACTACACAGCAGAGTATCGCCAACGCTAACAGTGCTTCAATCACGTAGGACAGGGAGTACCAGGTTATGAACCTGGCACACCAGGAAGATGCAGTGTCGCTGGTGACTGGGCTCTGGGTACTGCGGGGCAGTGAAACATTAACGGCAGGGGGGTTTGAAGTAATGGGGTCCGTGTTCCCGCGCAACCAAGTGTACATGAAAAAATGTTGAGCATGATGAAAGAAGGTCCTCATGGCTGTCCTCGTTCCTTTTCCTTCTTGTGTTCTTTTGTTTTCTCCGGTCCTGGAGCCTCTGGAGTTCTGTAAAAACAAGCATAGTATCTGTAACTACCTTGGTTTAATATCCGGTGTGTTAGTGTGTCTGCCCTTTTGGGGCCAGTTATTCCCTTATAATTGGTCACTATGTGTGACTCACTCATTTTTTTTTTCAAAAACAAATTTTAGGACACGGCACACTTCCCAATGACGGACCAGTGCTGATTTACCATCCAAATGTTCCAGGATGTAAATAGCATCTGGCAGCAACCTAAAGGTCGCCTAAACAAATAAAAACTTTTTGAAATGAAAAATGTCAAATGAGGTGCGTATGGGCCGCGACGGGTAAGATTTGGATGGATTCCCCGGGTAGGACGGCTACCAATGCCGTATCTCCCCATCCTGAGCGTGTTTGACCAACGGGGGTGTCCCCAGGCAGGGCGGGTCTCACGCCTTTTCTCCACTGCCTGAGCAACCGACAAGAACGGGCAAAAATGTAGTCATCGTGGTGTGGTTGCTACAGTGATTCTATCCTTGAATCACAAGAGCAGCTACGATCGGGCATCTGGTACCCGAACCGGTATCAGCTGAAGTGTCTGCAGACAAGTTGGTACCGCTGAACAAGCATCTGGAAAAAATTCTCCTGTCGGACGAACAACACAAAACAAACGTACGAACAACATAAAACATCCTGCAGGTTCCATCAGGAAGGACAATACTTCTCCCAAGCGTTTCCTTTAAACATCATGTGGACACCTCAGTTCTCTGTTGCGAACAGGGTCGCAAAGGGGTTGGCGGTTTGGGAGTCGGACTCAAGGTCGTCCCCTTCTCCCGGGTGCCAAACTCTGGAGTGAATTAAGGCTGAAAGGGCTGCTTGGTGTGAGTTGGGGTTGCTTTCGGCGTTGCGGACGAGTCTGTAGGAATTGTCGCGGTGCCAATGAGTTGTGTCGAGTTGTGTGGGGACAAAGTCGGGGTCGTCCGTGTGGTTCGGTGGTCGGTGGTGGGATTTAGTTAGAAAAGTGATCATGAAGGGATCACTGGAGTCGAAATCGGAGTCGGTGGGTGTGGGTCCGGTTGTATGGGGATAGTAGGGAGGTGTGCTGTGGCTATCGTCCGAGTCACAGTCGCTGTCTCTGCTGCTGCAGTCTGTGGGCGTTCCGGGGCGGAGTGTAGATTTTGGGGGTGGAGTCGAGGGCGAGTCTGTGGCTGGGCTGGACGTGGTGGGGGTTGGTCGGGTTACGTTGGCTGTGGGCGGTGTGTGGTCTGCTGCGTCAAGCATGACGTGGTGGGCGTGGTTTGACTGTGTTCCATAAGCCTTTAACTGGTTTACATGAAACCACGCAGTCTTACCATTTGGGTATTTTATTTTGTATACTGATGGGCTTACTTTATCCGTAATGGAGTACGGACCCGAGTATTTTGGAGACAGGAATGTGCTGTGGTTATATACAGACAACATCACTTGCTGTCCTATATCATACTCCGTTGCATGCACTGCCTTATCAAAACAGGCCTTGCTCTGTTTCTTTTCGGTGCCCAATTTAACTGTGGCTGCTAACTGAGCCGTTTTGACGTTAGCAACTAATTGCTCCACGGCTTTCTCGTGGGTGAGAGCCGTTACTTCAGGGCTGGTCAGGTCTAAACCTAACAAGTATTCTGTCCCTTTCATGGAGCGTCCGGTCATGAGGGTGTGTGGGGTGTAACCTGTGGAGGTGGAAACAGTGTTACGCAAAAACATCAGCGCAGAAGGGAGGACTGAGTCCCAAGTGGTGTTGTTCTGCTGGACCATTTTACGAAGGGTGGTTTTTAGGGTCCGATTCATGCGCTCCACTATACCACTCGACTGTGGGTGGTACGCAATTTTTGGGTGATGCCAAATATCGTGAGGACGTTCTGCATGACCTGTCCCGTGAAGTGAGAACCTTGGTCCGATTCAATACTGCGGGGGAGTCCCCATCTTGTAAAGATGTGGTGGGTTAGGATCTTGGCTGTGGTTTTCGCGGTGTTGGTGCGGGCTGGAAATGCTTCCACCCACTTTGTAAAGGTGTCTATGACCACCAGAACGTATTTATAGCCGTTCCTGCAAGGGGACAATGGACCTATAAAATCAATCTGGAGGTTAGTCCAGGGGCCGTTAACAGGTCGGGTGTGGCTGAGTTGTGCCTTTTTGGCATATCTATCGGTGTTGTTCTGCGCACAGATAAGGCAATTCTCAATGTAATGGCTTACATCTTTATGAGATTTGGCCACCAACAAAGCTGTTTGAGGTGGGCAGTAGTGGGATCGATTCCCTGGTGTCCATGACCATCATGGAATAAACAAATTAATTGGTTCCTATCCTGCTCAGGAACTACATAAAGGGTGTCCTTTAACACCACACCGTCATGTGTGGTTAGTGTATTTCTGAACCTCTCGTAGGAGGGTGGAAACTGCCCTTTCACAATCTCAGTGAGAGCGCTATCCTGCTTCTGGGCCTCTACTAGTTCCTCGATCCTAGTCTGCGTGACCTGAACTGCACTCACTGGCACACTCACTGGCGCGCTTTCGGGGGGTTTCCAGAAATACCCATGCCTGGATCCTGCCTTAGCCATTGCGTCGGCGTTAACATTTCCAGGGGGGGAGGAACGATGGTGGCTGTGGACTTTTATGATCCCAAAAGTCCTGTTCTGGGCTTTTTGTAAAATATGGCGGAGTAACGGGGCTGACGGGAGGGGTTTCCCATCCGCGGAAACAAATCCTCTTGTTTCCCACAGGGGCAGAAATTCTGTAAGGCTGTTGCAGACATAGCGGCTGTCTGAGTATATGTCTGCTGGGCTGGGGAAGGAATCTGGGTGGTCTACTATGTACGCGATGGCCGCAAGCTCTGCTGCCTCCGCGCCTAAGTGGCCGGGGAGTTTTAATGCTATCTCCTCGAGGGCGCGTCCCTGTGCGTCCTCAACATAAATCCCGCAACCTGTTATGCGTTGCCCATCTAAGACTGTGGAAAATCCATCCACGTGAATCTTAATGGGGTCACACGTGTCCGGGTGAGGGGGGCTCTGAGATGGAGTACCTATTTTTCTGGGGGGTGTTTTTGGTATAAAGGGGCCTGTGTTGAGGTGTGGAGAGGTGATTTCACATTCATGGGGGGTTCCGGGGTACTGTAAATTGTCCGTTAAGTATGTGTGGGTCTTTGTCCGTTTGACTGTGATGTCCCGTCCTTGCAAGAGAAGGGTCCACCTAGCTGCGCGTATTTGGCTAACTGTACCGTCCTTAAGTCGTCCGTCCAGTAAAAGTTGGGTGGGGGTGTGTTCGGTCAGAATGGTGATGGGCTTTAGTCCGGTAATATAGGAAAAGTACTGGACAGCCCAGAAAACTGCGAGCAGGTGCCTCTCACAGGCTGAAAATCCCTGCTCCACAGCATCTAAAATTCGGGAGGCACAAGCCACGGGTCTTAACTGGTCGTGCCGTTCCTGCAGGAGCACGGCTGAAAGGGTGCAGTCTGTGGTCGCTACCTCTATTGCGTAAGGGGAAAGCAGGTCGGGAACTTGTAGTGCGGGGGCGGCTATGAGCGCCTGTTTTAGTGATGCCACAGCATCCGTATGCTGCGGAAGCCACTCCCAGGGGGCTCCTTTCTTTAGGAGGTCTGAGAGGGGCGCTGCCTTGCTGGCGAAACCGTCGATGTGGTTTCGGCAGTAGCCAACCAGTCCTAAAAACGACCGGAGGGCTGAAACGTTCTGGGGAAGGGGCAATTTAGCGATCGAGTCAATTCTTTAATGCTCGATCTCGCGTTTGCCGTGTGTGATAATTGTACCCAAATATACCACATTTTCTTCCAATAACTGGGCCTTTTTGGGGTTGACTTTACAACCAATGGAATGTAATAATTCCAGGAGTTCGGACAGAAGCTCAGTGTGCTCTTCCTTAGTGTCTGTCTGCAGTAGTAGATCATCTACATACTGTACCAGACATTCGGGGCGAGAAAATTTCGCTCGTCCATTTGCCAGCTGTCGGTGGAAAATAGAGGGGAATTGTGGAAGCCTTGTGGCAGGCATGTCCACGTGTACTGCTGCGCTCTGAAAGTGAAGGCAAATTTATACTGGCACGCCTTTGCCAATGGAATGGACCAGAATCCATTACTGACGTCCCAAACCGTGAAATAGCGGGAATTGAGTCCCTCTTTGAGCATGGTCTCGGGACTTGTTGCTACGGTGGGGGCTGCTGCGGGGGTGACTTTATTGAGTTCCCGATAATCAATGGGCAGACGCCATGATCCGTCAGGCTTTCTTACTGGCCAAATCGGGGCATTATTAGTAGAGGCTACCGATCTGAGTACGCCCTGCTCTAATAAGCTCTCTATAACTTTTAGGATTTCTCCCTCTGCTTCTAGGGGGAATCCGTACTGTTTTTGGGGTCTAGGGTCCGGTCCTGTTACTTGTACAGAGCCAGTCATCCGTCCACAGTCGTGCTTGTGGGTCGCAAATGCTGCCCTGTTCTTTTGCAGGACTGCCCTAACCTGCCTGTCCGTGCTGAGTGTGGTGGGGTTGAACCAAAACTCGCCTACTGCGCTAATTTTGTTCATATAGTCCCCTATGTTGAGCGTTGCGGGGGCTCTAGAGGATTTCGCAATCTTCCAGACACACTGGTCGACTGGATCGAAGGACAGGTGGTGGGAATTCATAAAGTCGATTCCCAGAATGTGTTCTGCTGTGTGGGGCAGGTCGACTAAAACTACGGGGTGTTTTGTGGTTATGTTTCTTATCTGAATGGGTACAGGGGCTGTGATGTGTCCCTATTGTGAGTGGCCCGTAAAGCCGCTGAGGGTGATAGTGGCTGTAGTGGGCCACGTGTCCTGAAAAAGGGTGGAGGAATTTATGGTGGTGCAGGATCCTCCTGTGTCCCAAAGAAACTCGATAGGCTGTCCCCGAATTTTCGCTGCGACTACGGGTCGTCCTGACCTATCCCAAAGGGTATCGCAGACACAACTGGGGGAGCCCGTACACCGTCAGTCCGTTTCGGTCAAGTCCGTCTGATCCGAACGGGCGCTAACGCTATGGATGGGCTCTGCCTTTTTCTTAATAAGAGTGCCTGTCTGTTGGGCTCTCGGTGGCTTTTTAGGGCCATTGTATTCTTTTGCGAAATGTCCCAACTGTCCGCAGTTGTAACATTCTTGTGATTTGCGTGGGGGGCTGTTCTTTCCCTCATTTACCCAGGCGGGGTTGTGAGGTGTGGCTTTTACTGCCTGCATGTCTGCGGCGTCTTGCTTTTCCTCGGTGGTTTTAGCGTCGGGTCGATTGTGAACAGACTGCTCCCAAATGCGGGACAATCTTTTAACCACCCACTTCTCGTTATGAGCCTCCTCCGAGGGATCATAACTACTGCAGGCATTCTGTCCTGCTTCTGTGGCATGGGAGATAAGGGTGCGGGTCCATTTGGCCATATTGTCTGGGGACAAATGGGCACGGTCTACGTTTCCGAAAACGGCTTCGAAGTGAATCCACAAGCGTCCTGCGAACGCTGTGGGGTGTTCAGACTTCTTCTGCCTACACTTATTTAGGCCATCTACGGGGTCACCCCGGTTATACCCGATCGCATCCAGGATCGCGGTATGCATTCCTGCAAGGGTGCCTCCTCCTACGTTCTGTGGGTCGGGAAGGGCTGCTGCTACCGATGGATCCAAACTTAGAACCATGAGCTTTGCATGCTCTCTCTCGTCCAGGCCGTACATGGTCGCCTGATGTTTGACGGTGGCAAAGAAATGGTGTGGGTCTGAAGCGGGGAGGAACGGTGTGATTTTTGCACATGGGTCCCGTAATTGGGTCACTTTGAGGGGGGTGGAATATAGGAATTCCGCCTCGTCTGATGTGGCTGTGCGGTGGGTTGTTACAGGGTTCATGGGAGCCTGAACTACCTGCTGTGTGGGGGGTGGGGGTGCTTTTCTCCTTTGGGGCTTTCCCTGCCCACATGTTCCCTGAACATATATCTGCGCTGTTTCCTGTAATTCTTCCCAATCAGGGCTGTCTTCCTGGTCTAATTTTTCCCCAAAGGTTTCTTGAAATCCCTTCTGGACAGAATGCAGTGATTGCAGGTCTGCAATTTGCTTCCTACACTTCGCATGGTCTATGGTGCTCTGCCTTTGTTCCATGGTTGCAGCGTGGAGCGCTCTCAAGGCTGCCTTGAGATCACTACATTGCTTCTGTAGCGTCTCCACCTGCTTCTCTGTTTCTTTATTTACCAGGACTGCACGCTGCGTGTCTTGATGAGCCTTTTCGTACTGGGACTGGAAACTACTCAAATGCGCCAGACAAGACTGGTGACCCCGTTTGGCGTCAGCCACCTCTTCGTCCTTTGCTGCTAATTTCCGCCTTAATTCCAGATTCTCTTTCTCCACCTCGCATACATCGACTTTACTCATACGATGTATGCCCTCTACTTCTTTGCGGAGCGTCCTGACGACCTCCTCTGTGCCTCACAATTGTGCCAGACAGGACACAATTGCCATCGGCTTGCGAGCTTTTGTTAAGTTCTTTTTATGGATCTCACTCATGTTCTCCCACCAAGTATGCCCTATACTTCCGGGACCTGAGTCGTCATTATTACAGAAATCATTCCACATGGGCCATCCTTTGCCCTTGAGATATTTCCGAATTTCCTCTTCCCAAGTGGGGCACTGTCCCACTCTACTGCTGCTGGTCGCTACGACCGCAAATTCCTCGTGGTTCATGAGGCGTTGCATTGCCTGCATGGCCATCTTTCCTATCCGTTTGCTTCGTTTAAATTTGGAACAGGGGGCTAAGGTGGTGTCGTAGATGCGGGTACGGCTTGCGCTAATTTCCAAAAATACAGACTTCCGACAGTTTTGACGCAACAACATTTATCAGTTTTACCTTATAGCCCTGTTAGTTACGCATGCATACACACACTTCCGAATTATGACTTATTAATCAGAACTGCTTGAACACTTGTGGTTTTTGTTTCCAATTGGATTCTAATTCAAAATTTCTTGGGTTCTCCCGGAGTGGTTTTCCACTTCTAGATCGGGTCCCACCAGAGTCGCCAAAATGTTGCTCTTATTAGCCTTAGTTTTATTAGCTGTAATTCTGTCACCTTTGCTCACGAGTCGCCAGGTATCTTTCTGATACCGCCACGTGGTTCAAGCTCAAGTAATGATTAATAATGCAGCACACCGCTTAGTAAAAGTTAAATCAACGATCATTTATTATGTACAACAATAAATACTTATACAATAATCCTACTTCTAGACTATTACCTACCACTAAAGGCCAATACTTAACTTTGGTGATGGCCCACTAGGTCAGGGAAACGACTGGTCTATCGAATTGGGTCTGGCCTGCGGGATTCAAAAAGGCTGCTACGAGTCGATAGTCTGGAGCACCTATCTGGTAGCGATCGCTGGAGTAACACTTAATTGTTTCTTCGTCGAAGGGTCTCGAAGGTTGCGAGTAGGAGAAGAAGGGTTGATCTGAACTTGGCCCCTATTTTTATAGTCCCTAGGGGCTTCCCGATTCTCGGGGCGGACCTTGAACCTGGTTCCAAGTGATTGGACTTGGTCCCAATCACCCCATTATTGGGGTGATTCCTTGATCGGGGGGTGGTCGTCCACCTTTCTTTGTCTCAGCCACTGCTGGCGCCGAAAACTCTGGATCGGCTTTATGTTGCTAATGTGTAGCAATTGTTCCCGGGGATGGCTGCTTAGTATGCAGATGGCTGGTTTGTTGTGCTGTTAATGGTTGCAGGTATCGGTCTGGGCCAATTTCCTCAGAGCCGAATACACTGTTTTGCCTGCAACCGTCCGTTTGAGTACTGTTGGCTGATTTTCCCATCAGCCTCTTTCGTTCGGCATTTTAGATCAGGGTTTGACCATTTTCCTCGGGAATCAGCCATTTTAGGTGGCTACACCATCCCTTGCCCAGACATGACCACAACCACCGTCATCAAGGCCCTCCAGGGTATGTTTACACTGTTCGGTCTCCCCGCATACATTCACAGTGATAGGGGGTCCTCCTTTATGAGTGACGAACTGAGTCAATTCCTGCTCAGCAAAGGCATCGCCTCGAGCAGGACGACCAGTTACAACCCCCGAAGAAACGGGCAGGTTGAGAGGGATAACGGCACAGTCTGGAAGACCGTCCTGCTGGCCCTACGGTCTAGGAATCTCCCAGTCTCCCGCTGGCAGGACGTCCTCCCGGTGGCCCTTCACTCCATCCGGTCGCTGCTCTGTACTACCACAAATCAGACACCTCATGAACGTCTCCTTGTTTTCCCCAGGAAGTCCTCCTCCGGGACCTCGCTCACAACCTGGCTAATGACACCCGGACCCATCCTGCTTCGGAGACATGTGAGGGCGCACAAGTCGGACCCGTTGGTCGAGAGGGTCCACCTGCTGCACGCCAACCCCCAGTACACCTATGTAGCATTCCCTGACGGCCGCCAAGGCACGGTCTCCCTTCAGGACCTGGCACCCGTCGGAGCCCCACGCGCACCCGCACCATTGCCCCCACCCCCACCCTCCCCGCAGCACCTGACCGGAGGGTCAGTACTCCCGCCGCCCCTACCTAGGCCCGAACAAGCACCGACGCCCCCTACAGGCGCCCCTCCCCCTGCCCACTTTTCACCTCAACAGCGCCGCCTAGGGGTGACGAAGCTTCCTGGGAGGACGACATCATGTTCCCGGAGTCGCAACCGCCGGGGCCCCCATCAGGATCACCGCCGAAGCCCAGGCGTTCCAGTAGGACGACCAGGCCACCCGATCGACTGATTGCTGCACCATGAACACTTTGCTATTCCCCTCGACAACACGGCACCTCCATACCTGGTCCTACCATGCGAAAGGCGACATTAACGCTGGCCATCACCCCACCGGGTTCTTTTTAACAGGGGGTGAATGTGGTAATACCAGATATTGCGATACCTGAGAGGTGGATGACCATTGGCTAGACCCAGGAGTCTACCATTGGCTGATGTACATAGCTCCGCCCTGAGAGGCGGAGTATAAGAACCGATGCCGTCCCAGCAGCCTTCACTTTCTGTATCGAATCTCCTGGGGAAAAGTTCTAGCAGATTAAAGCCTATTCGTTATGACCCACCTTGCCTCAAGAGTAATTGATTGTGCATCACTCCCCTCTGTCTTCTCTGCACCAGCAAAAGCAAGCCAAGCCTATCCAACCTCACTTCATAACTTAAATGTTCCATCACAGGCAACATCATCGTGAATCGCCTTTGCACCCCCTCTGGTGCAATTGCATCCTTCCTATAATGTGACATTAGAGGGAAAAATAAATATGAATGTATGAACGACTTAAGGGGAAAATGCAAATGAAACTGGTGGTGGTTTTTTAATGAGAGTTCAGGAACATGCTTTCTTAAAATTCTTGTATCATTCTTTTAAATGATTTAAGCACTTTTACGTTTCATAATTTGATTGGATGTGTGTGAAAGTAACTTTGGGGTTTGGTGCATAATCCATGTTGAGAATACCACTGCTCCTTGAGAATTTGAAAATTAAATTCTATGGCCTAGAAATCTGACTTTGCTGCATCTGTTTTGGAGGTATAAAACAATCAGAAAAGCACAGATTTTACAGGAGGTACATTGTGCATTGGAAGTATACCATCTGCCATGTTGGTGGAGGCAGCAAGGAATGTGTCCACACCCACACCCGGAGCTGTTATCATAAACTGTTTGATGCACCCTTTTTTCCCCAAATTGATTGATGCTGCGTGAGAGTGTATTCAGTAAAAAGGACTTTACGAAGAACAAAGAACAATACAGCACAGGAACAGGCCCTTCGACCCTCCAAGCCTGCACTGCTCATGATACCACCCTTGGCCAAAACCCTCAGCACTTCCTAGTGCCGTATTACTCTATACCCATCCTATCCATGTATTTGCCGAGATGCCTTTTGAACGCCGTTAATGTATCTGCTTCCACAACATCCCCTGGCAGTGAGTTACACTCACCACCCTCTGTGTAAAACACCTGCCTCGCACATCTCCTCTAAACTTTGCCCCACGGACCTTAAACCTATGCCCCAAAGGTACTGACCCCTCCACCCTTGGAAAGAGTGCCTGCCCATCCATTCTATCCATGCTCCTAATAATCATGTAAACATCTATCAGGTCGCTTCTCGACCTCCGTCGTTCTAATGAAAACAGTCTGAGTCTATTCGGCCTCTCCACATAGCTAACATGCTCCAGACCAGTCAACATCCTGGTAAACCTCCTCTGAACCCTCTCCAAAGCCTCCACATCCTTCTGGTGGTGTGGTGACCAGAATTGTGCGCAAGTGTGGCCTTACCAAGGTTCTATACAACTGTAGCATTATTTGCCAATTTTTATACTCGATGCCACGTCCAATGAAGGCAAGCATTCCATATGCTTTCCTGACTATCTTGTCCACTTGTGTTGCCACTTTCAAAGATCTGTGAACCTGTACGCCCAGATCCTTCTGATTTTCTACATTCTTAACAGTTATGCCATTGGTTGAGGCTTGTATATACCCCATCGTTCCATTTTCATTATTATTTCATGTCTGATTTCGACTTTAATTTGGGGCATCTCGGCAAATACATGGATAGGATCGGTATAGAGGGATAGGGCATTAAGAAGTGCTGAGGCTTTTGGTCAAGGGTGGTATCCTGACCAGTACAGGCTTGGAGGTCCAAAGGGTCTGTTCCTGTGCTGTATTGTTCTTTGTTCTATTTACTGTATATTTACGTTCTATTTACTGTATATTTCCGCTCTATGTTCGACCTACCAAAATGCATTACCTCACATTTGTCCGAATTAAACTCCATTTGCCATTTCTCTGCCCAAGTCTCCAACCTATCTATGTCCTGCTGTATCCTCTGACAGTCCTTATCACTTCCTGCCACTCCACCAAACTTGGTGTCATCCGTGAACTTACTAATCAGACCAGCTACATTCTCCTCCAAACCATTTATGCATACTACAAACAACAGAGGCCCCAGCACCCATCCCTGTGCAACCCCACTCGTCTGTTTTCTGTGACCGAGTCAGCTCTGTATCCATCTTGCCATCTCACATCTGATCCTGTGTGACTTTACCGTTTGTACCAATCTGCCATGAGGCACCTTGTCAAAGGTTTT
Source organism: Scyliorhinus torazame (assembly GCF_047496885.1). Classification (NCBI taxonomy): domain Eukaryota; kingdom Metazoa; phylum Chordata; class Chondrichthyes; order Carcharhiniformes; family Scyliorhinidae; genus Scyliorhinus; species Scyliorhinus torazame. Next base: position 63,512,297 of record NC_092728.1, read on the forward strand.
ACTGAAGTCCATGAAAACAACATCCACCGCCCTCCCCATATCAATAATTTTTGTCACCTTCTCAAAAAAGTCGATCAAGTTAGAGAGGTACTACCTCTCCTTCACAAAATTATGCTGTCTATCGCTAATGAGTCCATTTGTTTCCAAATGGGTATAAATCCTGTTCCTGAAAATTCTCTCCAATAATTTACCTTCTACCGACATGAAGCTCACCAGCCTATAGTTTCCTGGATTATCCCTGCTACCTTCCTTAATCAATGGACTACATTAGCTATTCTCCAGTCCTCTGGGACCTCACCAAGAGCCAATGAGGATATAAAGATGTCAGGCAAGGCCCTAGCAATTTCCTCTCTTGCTTCCCTCAATATTTTGGGGTAAATTCCATCAGGCCCAGGAGACTTATATACCTGAAAGTCTTTTAAAACACTGAATACCTTTTTGATGTCAACATGACCCAGACTATCCACACACCCTACCCAAGAATCATCTTCCACAAAGTTGTTTTCTTTGGTGAACATTGATGCAAAGTACTAATTTAGTTCCTCGCCTATTTTCTTTGGTTCAACACATAGATTTCCCCCACTGTCCTTAAGTGGTCCAATCCTTTCGCTGGCCAACCTCTTGCTTTTTACATATGAATAGAAAGCTTTGGGATTCACCTTAATCCTACTTGCCAAGGACATTTCATGACCACTCCTCGGCCTGCAAATTTCCCACTTAAGCACCTTCCTACTTTCCTTATACTCCTCAAGCTTTTTGACTGTCACCTCCCTCCAGGCCGCACAAAAGCCTCCTTTTTCCTTTTTAATGAGGTTTACAAGATCCCATGTGTGTAATCAAACCCGCCATCCTTAAGCGGCCCATTGGAGGTCACCACTGAGGTGGTGCATTTCGTAAAATCTACTCGCCTGAAAGTTAAGTTGGGAGGTGCAGACCCAAAGCTTTGAAGATCGCTAACACATCCTGATCATCTCCATTTTTCTCCCGAACACAATCAGCTTATCTTTCCCCGATCATACCCTTCCCAGCCGGTCACATCCCTTCGCACCTCAGCTCCCTCCCCCGGGCTAAGCCAGCCAATTTCTGCTCATTTGGTTTTCAAGACGAAACCCTCATCAAAAGTCAATATCATCCATCTAGCGAGAGTTGATCATGACATGTATGGAAATTCAGTGAGCTGCTGCACCAGTTTATTGTCTGAGGAAGGTGGTGTGGTTGATTCGTTGTGTTCACACTGAGAAGTAAGCAGTCAGAGTACCAGCCAGAAAGATTTCCCAAGAGAGAACCTGTGGAGAAATAAATGGATGTGCTGATGTAACTCAGAAATAGTGGAACGTGCAGAGAATATATTTGACAAATTATCAGTCACGCATTTGAAATCAGCTGTAGTCACAACTGAGATGCTTTATTGCTATTTGAAACAGGGAGTCAAATGGTGAGTTATCACCTCATGAATATAAATCAACCTGAGCGCGGTAAACAGGGACAGTGCCTGTGAAATTATTGGATTAGACACTGCAATTCCAACCAAGTGGTTAACTAATGAGCCTGTTGCTCTATGTTGTTCCATTAGAAATACATGTCTGTGATTGCAGTTTTTGCATGTGGAGAGGAACAAATGATTTGCATTCTGCTGAGGTACCATTAGTTTTTTCTGGTTAGGAACTAGTGGCATATATAAAATAAGAAATGAATTAATGCTATGCAGAGTGATGTTTCAATGATATTATTTATCTTCATTTGTATCAGCCTGCATCTGTTCAAGTACTTTGTATTATCTCTTGTGCCACCACTCAAGTCGAGGCCCTGGGCAGGATTTTATATTTTTGGATTGGGACCCTGACAGCAGGGTTAACTGGGGGTCCCAACCTCGCACCCATCACCCAGCAGTGATTTTCCCTCGAAGCTATACGGCCAATAGGTGGTCCTTTAGCAGTGAAGGAGCTGAAGCCTGCTGTTTCAGGCAAGCGGGAGAAAGTGCGCCTTCAGAAGCCCTTTCAGCAACTTTACGAACTTTTAAATTAAAAGATGACCATAGCAGCCAAAACACCATTTTGGATGGGAAATGCATCAGAAGGTGGTCCCCGGCCACAGCTGAGCCCAAACAGGCAGTGGAGCACTGGCTTAGCAGTCTGCTATCTGCAGGCCTGGTCCCATATTGAGTCAGTGGCCAGCAGCCAAAATTCTAATTGGACTCTCACATTGGCCTTAATAATAATAAGATTCGCTTATTGTCACAAGTAGGCTTCAATGAAGTTACTGTGAAAAGTCCCTCGTCGCCACATTCCTGTTCGGGGACGCCGGTACGGGAATTGAACCCGCGCTGCTGGCCTTGTTCTGCATTACAAGCCAGCTGTTTAGCCTACTGTTTAGGCCATTAATTCAACTGAATTGGCTATCTGCAGCTTGCAGGTGGGTAGCCCTTCTTCACCTGATCGCGCTGCAGGGAAAATTGCAGAAATTCGGCCTCTCCACCTCTCTCCAGCTACCTCAGGTGAAAATTCTTCACCTCGCTCAGCTCTTTTAAGATAATGGGGGGGTGGGAACTTTCCGGTCTGCCAGTCACCTGTTTCTCAGTGGTGCACCATTTGCTGGTGGCCGGATTCTCTCTTCCCTCCGCTTGTCAATGGGATTTCCCATTGGAGCCACCCCATGTGACTAGGAAACCCATGTGCGGGGGTGCGCTGCCGGCGGGAAAAGAGAGCCCAAAACTTACCTCTTTGACTAAATCTTTGTTCGCCTGTCCTGATGTCTCCTGCTTAGGCTCAGTGTAATTTTGTGTCTGGTCGCAACAGCAACAATGTTCATTGATATAGCACCTTCAGTGCAGGAAATGCGAGAAATTTGACAGCGGTGTTTCATTGAGGTGAAAGTCTGGGAAAGCAGATGTATCAATATGCGATAGGCCAAGGTTGCAATGTTTGTGCCTTCAATTTGATTAAAAGAGACCCCCAGGGCCCCTCTAACATTCACTTGGGAAGGACCAGGATTTGTGATAAGGTTAAGAAGACATTTGATAGAGGTGTTCAAAGTCATGAATGGTTTAGATTGAATAAATAAATAGAAACTGTTTTTTGGCAGATGGGTCAGTAAGTAGAGGATGCAAATTTAAAGTTGTTTGGCAAATGTATCAGGCCTGATATGAGGATTTTTTTTGTTTCACACAGCAAGTTGCTATCTGGAATGCACTGCCTGAAAGGCTAGGGAAGCAGATTCAACAGTAACATTCAAAAGAGAGATAGATAAGGGGGAAATAAAACTACAAGGCAATGAGGAAAGAGAAGAGGAATAGGATTAATTGAATAGCTCTTTCAAAGAGAGCTGATAGTTCCCTGTGCCAGTTCTTGAAATCAGGCATCTCGGGAAGCAAGGGGAAAACTTTCCACTGGTTGGAATCATACTTAGCACAAAGGAAGATGGCTGTGATTCATAGAATTTACAGTGCAGAAGGAGGCCATTGGGCCCATCGAGTCTGCACCGGCCCATGAAAGAGCACCAAACACGTCCACCCTATCCTCGTAACCCAGTAACCCCACATAACGTTTTGGAAACTAAGGGGCAATTTAGCATGGCCAATCCACCTAACTTGCACATCTTTGGACTGTGGGAGGAAGCCTGAGGACCCGGAGTAACCCATGCAAACGCGGGGAGAAAGTGCAAACTCCACACAGACAGTCACCCAAGACCGGAATTAGAGCTGGGACCCTGGAGCTGTGAGGCAGCAGTGCTAACCACTGTGCCATTGTGTCGTCCCTGAAGGCCAATCATCTCAGTGCAGGGACATCACACTAGGAGTTCCATAAATAGTGTCCAAAGCCCACCGGTCTTCAAATGCTTCATCAATGACCTTTCTTCCATCATACAGTCAGAAGTGGGGATATTCATTGATGATTGCACAATACGGTGCCATTCACAACTCCTCACAAACATAATAATTATTTTGGAACAATATTTTTCTTGGTGTTTTGAGTTATAGATAGAGAAAAAAACAAAAGGGGAAACTGAGTTTTTCACCTGTAACAGGCAATGCAACAACAGAAATAATAACCAGCGTTAGGAACAACAAGATTTGAGCCCCTCGCTTTCACCGTAACCGTGAATGAGGCTCCAATGCTACTTAACCTTTACATCTATACTTTAGTGTTTGGTATTTACAGTGGTTTGTGGGATTCCGCCCGGGGTGTCCGTAGTGGCTGTCGCCAGCCTTTCCCCCCACAGGTACAGTTGGGGTCCATCCCCTTCCTCGTTGGTAATCTCTGCTCCATTGCGGGGGGGAGGACACACCTACCCCCCCCCCCCCCCCACACCCCCCGGCCAATTGGCTGCTGGTTGCAAACAGGTCTGTGAAGAGGCTTGTGAGTTTGCTCCATTTTTTCCATGTGCCGTGGAATCTCTCCACGGATCCTCATATTTCGAATCTTTTCTTTTCTAGCCTCAGGAATTCATCCAGATCTGAGAGCCATTCTGAGGCCCGGGTTGGCGCAGCCGACCTCCACCCTAGCAGAATCTCCGCCTGCCAATCAGTGAGGCAAAGGCCAGGGTGTCTGCCCCTTTCCCTGTCCAGAGCTCTGGGTCCTCTGAAGACAGCCACAGATGTGCACGGATCCATCTTGGCACCCACCACCTTGGCCATAGCCTTGAAGCAGGCCATCCAGAATTCCACACACATAATATTTAAGGCAAAATACTGCAGATGCTGGAAATCTGAAATAAAAGCAGAAAATGCTGAATAAACTCAGCAGGTCTGGCAGCATCTATGGAGAAAGAAACAGAGTTAATGTTTCGAGTACATATTACTCTTCTTCAGAGATGAAGAGTGTTAGAAATTCCTCAGATTCACAAGCAGCCCAGGCCCAGATGCAGCAAGGCTGGACAAGGTTCATGTTTGAGTTAATTAATGGCAAGTAACATTCACACCACCATAAATGCCAAGCAATGACCTTCTTCAACAAGCGAAAATCATCTTGTCTCCATTTGAAATTCAACCACATTACCATGGATGAATCTCACACCTTCAACATCCTGGGGCTTATCATTAACCAGAAACTTAACTGGGCCACCCATCTAAATATTGTGGCTACAAGAGCAGGTCAAAGGCTGGGAATACTGCAGCAAGGAACTCACCTCCAGACTACCCAATGTCTGTCCACTATCGACAAGCCACAAGTCAGAATGTGCCAGAATATTCGGGCCTGGATGAGTGGAGCTCCAACAACACTCAAGAAATACAACTCCATCCAGGATAAAGCAACCCGCATGATCATCATTCAATCTGCCATCATAAACATTTGCTCCCTCCACCACTGCAGCACAGTTACAGCAGTGTGTATCATCTGCAAGATACAAAGAACAAAGAACATTGCAGCAACTTGCCAAGTCTCCTTTTATAGCACCTTCCAAACCTGTGATTCCTCATACCTAGAAGGACAAGGGCAGCAGATGCATGGGAACACCATCACCCGTAAGTTCACCCCTAAGTTACACCATCCTACCTTGAACATGTATTGCCGTTTCTTTACTGGCACTGGGTGAAAACCTGTGACTCTCTTCCATAACAGCAATGTGATTGTTACCTACACTCGATGAACTGCAGCAGTCCAAAAAGCAGGCTCACCATCACCTTCTCAAGGCAATTACGAATTGGTAATAAAAGTTGACATTGCCAACAATGCTTGCATCCCATGAAGGAATTAAGAAGAAGAGAATTGTTCTTGAAATGTCCTTTTACCTCACCATTTTGGTCAGATTTTCTTTCATTTCATCAGCACTTTTCTGGAACATTCCTATAGGTTTTGAATGTTCACCATCTGCCTCTTTTATAATGTCGCGCTGCTGGGCCTGGCTTCAGTGTGACTTAAACAGCATTAATAATACTGGAGAAGCCAATAGATATGAGGTTCACACCCACACAGACTAACAATATGCTATGAGTCTTCAGTCGTTTTCTCTGAAGGGAGGCAGTGGCATTGTGGTATTCTCACCGGACTAGTAAATCAGTGACCCAGGGGAATGCTCGAGGGACCTGTGTTCAAATCCCACCAGGGCAGACGGTGGAATTTGAATTCAATGAAACCAATCTGGAATTAAAAGTCCTATGATGACCATAAAACCATTGTCCATTGTCGTAAAAACCCATCTGGTTCACTAATGTCCTTTAGGGACGGAAATCGATCGCCCTTGCCTGGTCTGGCCTACATATGACTCCAGACCCACATAAATGTGGTTGACTCTTAAATGCCCTCAGGGATGAGCAATAAATGCAAACACATCCCATGAATAAAGAAAAAAATGTATTATTCGATGGGTGCCATATGCCACCAATACATCAACTAAGATTGGCCATGTGCGAGTCTGGACAATGAGGTTAATGTTACGATCCCAGTTGGTGTTGCTACGGGATGGGTAGGTACCACAATGGAACGCTGGCGCAGAAGATCGTAATTTTTTTTTAGAAGACGTAGAGGAACAGAATCACAGGGCTGCCAATCTGTATTTCACACCAAGAAAAAGATATGTAATGAACCAGAAATATTTGACTATCATGCAACACTCCATTGCTTCCCCCTCAGCTTCACAAATGTGTACAGTTTTCAAAGATAACACCCTACTTGGAAATCAAATAGCCGGTGCCACTGAACCAATCATCCGTGCATTTCTTTTTAAAAATAAATTTACAGTATCCAATTCTTTTACTTCCAATTAAGGGACAATGTAGAGTGGCCAATCCACCTACCCTGCACATCTTTGGGTTGGGGGGGGGTGAGACCCACCCAGACACGGGAAGAATGTGCAAATCCCACAAGGAGAGTGACTCGAGGCCGGGATTGAACCCGTGTCCTTGGCGCCATGAGGCAGCAGTGCAAACCACTGCTTCACCGTGCCGCCCATCCCTGGATTTCTTCTCGGAGCCACCCCAGATTAATGTTCCCAAATGCCACTCTCAAAAAGTCACGTTTTGAAATTGTTTTTCAAACAATGTTTGCCATCAGCTGTTTTCATTCAGAAACCGCTCTGGGTTTTGCAACTATCCTGTCCAACAAAGCTTCCTCTCTGCTGTTTGAATAAGGAATCCAAAAGCAGCTCCACTTCCAGATGACCAGAGGCCCTCTGAGCATTCATAGGATACAGGGAGCACTCAACAGTGTGAGCAGCCAGGAGCCTGTAAATAATACCAAAGGGATGCATTTAATACATAGACTGCAGCAATGCTGATCTGAGCCAGGTCAACCAGATCCTGAGGACTTGGACTTGGCACCAAGTCGTTCACAGCCCCCAGCTCGGGCAGCCACACCACCAGCAAGCCCTACAAGTTTTGTGGCTTTTTGAGAGGTTTTATTTAGCCTCTTACTTCCCCTCTGCACCCATGGCACCGGGCCCCGCTTGTAAATACTTGCAGTAAGAGGTTGGAGCATCGTGGAAGAGTGAAACATGAAGTGTCCAAACCGCTAATGATATTCAAATCCATGCAAATTATTGTTTTGCATGTATCTGCCAGCACGGAGTGCAAACATCGATATCACTGCCAGCGAGGGACCGGAGCAATGGGTCTGAATCGGTGCCGGGCGGGAACTTTGATTTTCAATTATACGCGATTCTCCACCTAATCGTCATTCGCACTTCCGACGTCATGAAGCGGAGTGTTCAGTTGCAAATATTGTATATCTCAGCCTTAAATAGGTTCAATGATGCAGCATCCATGCTCCCTTAGGAAGACAATTCAAGGTTTCATAATCCTTTGAGTGAAAGAGGTTTCCCCACATCTGAATTCTATGTGATTGACCTTTCCCTCTGAGAATGTGTTCCGGTGTTTTGGATTCCCCAGCCATCAGAAAGACCCTTTTCAGTGTCTGATCTATCAAGCCCATTCCAAATCTACTGGGTGCAATTCTCCCATCGGGAGTCTAAGTGCCGACGCCGGAGTGAAATCTGGAGTGTTTCACTCCGGCGCGGAGCCCGCTCCCAGCACCCTATTCTCCCGCCTCCGGCACCCTATTCTCCCGCCCCCGGGGGGCTAGGAATGGCGTCGCGTCATTTACGCGCACTGGGCCTTGGCACCGCCTAATTGACGCGGCCGGCTCCGCGTAAATGACATCCTCCTCTAGGCCGCCCTGCAAGAAGATGTCGGATGGATCTTGCAGGGCAGCGGAGGAAAGGAGGTCCTCATTCAGAGAGGCCGGCCCGCCAATCGGTGGGCACCGATCGCGGGCCAGACCCCATTTGAGGCCCCCCCGGTGCAGGAACCCTCGTCACCCCCCCCCCCCCAAAGTCTGCCCCCCCCCCCGCCCAGCATTCCCGCGCTGTTCCAGCCGGCAGCGATCAGGTGCGGACGGCGCCGGTGGGAACCCGTCGTGTTGGTTAGGCCGCTCGGCCCATCCGGGCCAGAGAATCGGCGCTCGCAAGTTGCAAATGGCGAGCGGCGATTCTCCGAGCGGCCAGCCGTGATTCTCGCCGCGCCGGTTTGTGGGGGGTGGGAGAATCGCGTGGGGGTGGCGGGGTGGTGTGGCGGGACACACGCGGCACCCCGGCGATTCTCCCACCCGGCGTGGGGGGGGAGAATTCCGCCCATTATCTTTCAATGTGATCACCTCAATTCTCCTAAACCCCAGAAAAATTCCCAAATTATTCAATGTCTCATCAAAGGACAAACCCCACATCCCAGGCACCAATCCAGTAAACCTTGACGGCACCAAGTGCAATGCAAGTACACTTGGCTAGACAGCTGGTTCGTGATGCGGAGCAAGGCCAGCAGCGCGGATTCAATCCCCATACCGGCTGGGATTATTCATGAAGACTCCGCCTTCATGGGGAGGTGGTGGTGTAGTGGCATTGTCAGTGGACTAGTAAACCAGAGAGCCAGAGTAATGCTCTAGTGACCCAGGTTCAAATCCCGCTACTGCAGATGGTGAAATTTGAATTTAATTTGAAGGGAAGCACGGTAGCATTGTGGATAGCACTATTGCTTCACAACTCCAGGGTCCCAGGTTCGATTCCAGCTTGGGTCACTGTCTGTGCGGAGTCTACACATCCTCTCCGTGTGTGCGTGGGTTCGTCCGGGTGCTCCGGTTTCCTCCCACAGTCCAAAGATGTGCAGGTTAGGTGGATTAGCCATGATAAATTGCCCTTAGTGTCCAAAATTGTCCTTAGTGTTGGGTGGGGTTACTGGGTTATGGCGATAGAGTGGGGGTGTTGACCTTGGGTAGGGTGCTCTTTCCAAGAGCCGGTGCAGACTCGACGGGCCGAATGGCCTCCTTCTGCACTGTAAATTCTATGAAATCTATGAAACCTTCTCAACTTTGCCCTTCGCCTGAGGCGTGGTGAACCTCAGGTTAAATCACCACCAACCGGCTCTCCCCCCCAAAGGGGAAAGCAGCCTATGGTCATCATGGCGACTTTACTTTACCTTCTTCTTTAGGTGAGGAGATAAACAATGCACACAGTACTCCCTGGGCGGAATTCTCCCCCCACCCCACGCCGCGTGGGAGAATCGCCCGGGCGCTGCGCGAGTCCCGCCACGCTGCCCCGAAGCACGCAAGTGATTCTCCCACCCCTCCCAAACCGGCGGGAATCACGGCTGGCCGTTGGGAGAATCGCCGCTTGCTGTTGGTAACGGGCGAGCGGCGATTCTCCGGCGAGCGGCCTGCCCAACATGACAGGTTCCCGCCGGCGCCATCCATACCTGGTCGCTGCCGGCGGGAACAGCGTGGCAATGCTGGGGGGGTGGCCTGTGGGTGGGGGCGAGGGGGGTTCCTGCACCAGGGGGTGCTCAAAAGACGTCCGGCCCGCGATCGGTGCCCACCGATCGGCGGGCCGGCCTCTCTGAAGGAGGACCTCCTTTTGTCCGCCGCCCTACAAGATCCATCCGACATCTTCTTGCGGGGCAGCCTAGGGGAGGACGGCAACCGCGCATGCGCGGGTTGGCGCCGGCCAACCTGCACATGCGTGGGTGACGTCATTTGCGCAGCGCCGGTCGCGTCATTTACGTGACGCCACTTTTACACGCGGCGCCAAGGCCCGGCGCGCGCAAATGACGCGGCGCCCCTCCTCGCCCCCCGGAGGCGGGAGAATAGGGAGCTGGGAACGGCTTCCGACGCCGGAGTGAAACACTCTGGTTTTTATTCCGGCGTCGGGACTTAGTCTCCCGATGGGAGAATTGCACCCCATGTGTGGCCTGATATAAACCCTATCCATTTCTGGAAGCATTTGCTTATTCTTCTACTCCAATCTTGTTACAAGAAAGGCCAATATGCCAGGCAGCACGGTGGTGCAGTGGTTAGCACTGCTGCCTTACGGCACCGAGGCCCCAGGTTCGATCCCTGCCACGGGTCACTGTCCGTGTGGAGTTTCCACATTCTCCCCGTGTCTGCATGGGTCACCCAAAAGTGTGCAGGGTAGGTTGGTTGGCAATATTACATTGCCCCTTAATTGGAAAAATATTTCTTCTTTTCTACATTTAGAATCAAAGTGAAGAATCTCATGCATCCCCACTTTATGCTCAATGTGCCACATATATTTATAAAGATATTAATATAAATAGCAAATCAAAATTCAGATAATCGTCCAAGAGAAGAATCCTTTTCTTCTTGCTCCGAACGAAAAATGTGAAAGGCACTTCAGGCACGATTTTCCAGCTGTCCCCATCGGTGGGACCTGCTGGCCTCGCATATGGCGACCCCCTGCTCCTCCGGCGGTTTCTCCGACGGCGGAGGGATGGGAAAATCCCACCACCGGCCATTGTCAGACTGCCTCCACCACCCCACAACACGCCACGGGGAGAGGGTGGGTGGAAAATCCTGCCCATTGTACTCATCAGGCATTGAATCTGTCCCTTTCGTGAGAGCCTATGCTCGAGCATTGCAGGATTTGGACTGAATAGACAGAGATAAGATTCACTGCCATGTTATTTATTGTACCTGTGAGTTTAATGCTGTGTTGTCAAAGATGTATTTCTTGAGAATTCCTTTCTTGGTTCTGTCGAGCTCCTCTGTCATCAGTAGAAGTGAAATGCCAAAATACAGAGATCTTGACAAGTTTTGAGGCAATAAATTGACTTTTGTTGCATGTTATGCAAGCACTCGATTAAGGAGAATCCTGTGCCAAAGGGAACACAGTGTCGGACAAATTGATAAAAGGTTAGCCAGCTATGAGCTATTTAGATAAAATAAGTTGGACATTTTACAAGCAAGCACGGGAGTCCCATCGTAATGATACACATGAGTAACTGTTGGAAAGTGAATGTTGAAAACAATAAAATCTAAGGTGAGTAAGTTCATGGATTAAATGGGTTTGAATTTATTTTCCTGACAATAACAACAGGGGAAGTTCCTGAATATTATTTTGTAATTGGACCACATCAATATATTGTGGGGCTGAAAACATTGAATACATGTCAAATTTACCTAAGTTCAATGATTAGACCCATGTAATGCTGTAAAAATCCACTGACCCAGAAATAACAATGGAACTATAAAAGGAAATTAACTGCCAATTTCAAATTATCCAGTCAAACCCTGAGGGAATGTATGGGGAAATATGAAAACAGAGAGTAAGAGTTTCTACATGTACTTTAAAAAAAGGAAAAGAACAAATTAAGTGAGTGTGTGTCCTCGAGAAAGTGAGACTGGGGAATTAATAATTGGAAACAAGTAATTGGCACAAGTATTGAACAGTGCCTGTTTTCTCTGTCAAAGACACAAAGAATATTCCAAGAATATTTCCAAGTGAAGAGACACAAGAGAGGTAAGGACTTAAAACGATTACAATCCCGAGGAAAAAGGTGCTGGCAGAATCATTAGAGCTAAAATCTGACAAGTCTCGTGGACCTGATGCTTGCATCCTAGGGTGTGAAAAGAAGTGACTGCAGAAATGGTAATTGCATTAGTTGTGACCTTCCAAAATTCCCTAGATTCCAGAAAGTGCCAAGTCCATTGGAAGATCACTAATGCATCATCTCTATTCAAGAAAGGAGAGAGATAGAAAGCAGGAAACTCTAGGCCAGTTAGCCTAACATTTGTCAGAGGGAAAATGCTAGAATCCATTATTAAAGTGGTAATGTAACAGAATCATAATATAATCAGGCAGAGTCAACATGGTTTTGTGAAAGGGAAATCATGTTTGGCTAATTTATTAGAGTTTGGTGAGACCATAACAAACAACCTGGATGAAGGTTAACCTGGTGTTGTGGTGTACTAGGATTTTCAAAAGGTGACTTCAAAGGTTACTACAGAACAAAAGATGTAGAGGCTAACAGAGAGTGGCGATTTGGGATAAATGGGTCATTTTCTGGTTGGGAAGATGTTACTAGTGGTGGGCCACAGAAATTGATGCCTCAACTATTTAAAATCTAATTTCAATGATTTGGATGAAGGGACTGAATGTAGCTAGATTTTCCAATGACACAAAGATAAGCAGGAAGGTCAGTTGTCAAGATGTGGTGGGATTTTTCTTCCACTCCACAACGTGTTCTGTGCTAGCAGAGGGCGGCTCGCCAGTGACCGGTGGCGGGATCTTCTGGGCCTGTTGTTGTCAGTGGGGTTTCCTATTGAACGCACTCCTCGCCGCCACGACACCCAAGGCAGGAGTGCACCATCAGCGAGACCAAAAATCCCACCCAGAGGGTCTGCAAAAGGAGTGAGATAGGTTAAAAGAGTTGGCAAAAATTTAGACAATGGAGCATAATGTGAACTTGTACATTGGGCAGGAAGAAGAGAACAGCATTATTTGATTGGAGAGAGACTGCAGAACTCTGCGGTACAGAAGGATCTGGGTGTCCTGGTACATAATTCACAAACAGTTTGTATGCAGGTACAGCAAGTGATTAGGAAGGGTAATCAAATATAACAGTGGGGAAGTGTTGGTGCAGTTGTACAGAGCCTTAGTTAGACTACATTTGGAATACTGTGTACAGTTTTGATCTCCTTACTTAAGAAAGGATATAATTGCATTAGAAGCAGTTCAGGGAAGGCTTGCTTAACTGATTCCTGAGATGAGGCGGTTATTTTATGAGGGCAGGTTGAGCAGTTTGGGCCCATATAAATTGGAGTTTAGAAGACTAAGAGGTGATCTTATTGAAACATTTAAATCCCTGAGGGAACTTGACAGGGTGGATGCTGTGATGTTTCCTCGTGTGGAGGGGAAAGTCTAGAACCCAGTTTAAAAATTAGGGGTTGCCAATTTCAGATTGAAATGAGGAGTTCTTGGGCGGGATTCTCCACTCCCGCGCCGAAGTGCCCACGCCGTCGTGAACGGCGTTGAGGTTCACGACGGTGCGAAACGGCCCCTAACTCAACCGATTCAGGGCCCGATAATGGGCTAGGAGCGGGGCAGCGTCATTTACACGCGCCAGGCCTTGTCGCCACGTAACTGGCGTCACATGCGTGGGTTGCCGTCCTCTCCAAGTCCGCCCCGCAAGAAGATGTCAGACAGATCTTGCGGGGCGGCGGAAGAAAGGAGGTCCTCCTTCAGAGAGGACGGCCCGACGATCGGTGGGCACCGATCGCGGGCCAGACCCCATTTGAGGCCCCCCCCCCGTGCGGGATTCCCCCCCCCCTGCAGGCTGCCCCCCCCTCCCCCCCCCCCCCCAGTGTTCCCCCGCTGTTCCCGCCGGCAGCGACCAGGTGTGGACGGCGCCGGGGGGGAACCCGCCTGAGAATAGCAGGGGTGCCGGAGAATCGCCATTTTGGGTGTCTCGGGCGATTCTCCGGCCTGCTCCGCGGGGAACTCGGCGGGGCCGTTCTCGCCGCTTGGGAGAATCACGGGAGGGCGATTCTCCCAACTGGCGCGGGAGTGGAGAATCGCACCCCTTGTTTCTCGTATGGGGTTGTTGGTGGAGGCTGGATCATTGAATATGAGTTAGCTTTTTAAACAATAAGGGAATCAAAGGTGCAGACAGGAGAGTGGAGTTGAGGCCACAATCAACCATGATCTTATCAATGGAGGCTTGAGGGACACAAAGGCTGACTGTTGCTCTTAATTATTGTGTTCTTTAGGAGGGGAGACATCCTGGGTATATCACCTCAAGAGGTTGTGTATAACATGCTATATGGAATCAGCTGCTAGTTTATTTCTTCTTTTTCTCTCCCTGTCTCTCTCATTTATTTTTCTCGCTTTCTCTCTCACTCTCTTTCTTTGTCACTATCTACACATGGGTGCACTGAAAAAATATTGCATTTAATTTGGGGATCTTGTCATATAAAACAGACATGATGGCTGAAATGTGTTGAACAGAAATCTATTCTATGAGCTTCAGTTTTATCTCACAGGCAAGTTTCTGTGCCATGTTTGCACCTGATTGGTTTAATTACATATTCATGAGATCTCAACCAATCATACCTGAACAGCTGGAAAATATTACAATCAAAAATTGCCGGACAAGCTCTGCATCAAATAACCAATTCTAAATAATAACAGAATGAAAAAAATGGGAGCCAGTGAAATTAATCAAAATATTACAGAAACCCTTGCAAAGCCTGCTCAATAACCTGAGGCTTCATATTGGAAATAAAGCATCTAACATAGCTCCATCCCCCATATTGTCACGTGATAAGCACAACCTGACAGCATGAACTATGACATTTTTGACAACGAAAGGGACGACACAGTGGTCTAGTGGTTAGCACTGCTGCCTCACAGTGCCAGGGGCCTGGGTTAAATTCCTGGGGTGACTGTCTGTGTGGAGTTTGCATATTTTCCCCGTGTCTGCATCGGTTTCCTCCGGGTGCTCCGGTTTCCTCCCACAGTCCAAAGATGTGAAGGGTAGGTGGATTGGCCATGATAAATTGTGCCCAGGTGGGGTTACGGGGATAGGATGGATCATTGGGCCTAGGTAGGGTGTTCTTTCAAAGGGTCGGTGCAGACCCGATGGGCCGAACGGCCTCCTTCTGTACTGTCGGGATTCTGTGAACAAAGCAAAATAGGTTATTTTTGAGCTAACTTTAATTAGAAGGGCTGCAATTAAAAATAGGCAGAGGTCTGTCTGTTTAATCACCTACGTTACATGCATTTACTATTTTCCAAGTGCAGCTTTGTGAGGAGCTTAAAATGATCTTTAGCACGTGAGGAGAAAGCTTATTCATTCCTTTCTTAGCTGATGTGTCAACCTAAGAGGAAATATATCCCAAGGAGATTTCTTCCTCCTTATATTGAGGAGGGAATGATTTTTTAACGGCAGCCTAGAGTCCTCCACAGATTTTTATGTTGATTGGTTACAGAAAGTTGAAAATACCTTTTAGAATTCAATAGGGGTTGAAGAGGCAGAATTGGAGTTGGATGTGGGTATTTAAAAAAATATATCAATATGTGTAGCGCATGTACACCTCGATAAATGAAACTAAATGAAAGGAAAGATACATTAACAGTCCTGCCTCGAGAGAGAGAGAGAAAGAAAGCAAAATTAAATGCAAAAGAGTGAGTGGCCTTCGATGAATGCGCCAGAGCACCCCTAGTGGTAGATGGAGCAAAAGACAGTGAAAGGTATTATTTTAACAAGTCATATGCAGTGTTACCTTTTACAAGTAAAAGGATCAACCGATACATTTTAGGCATGCACTTATTAAATGTAACGGCAGTAATTAGGCAGTACAAAGAGCCTCAAGAACTTGAGTAAATCACAGGAATATTGCATTTATTTATTTTTGTTTGCATGCACCATCATAGGAGATTTATATCAATTAAAGCCTTGTGTCTACCATTTGATATCACAAAACAAAATTCCTGGGAGTAGGTAAAAAACATACTTTGTTCACTGCGTTCTGAGCATATCATTCAAGTTTCTTCCAGTTGTACTCCTTGAATGAGAACAAAGGCACATGGAACCATTAGTGGGGACAACAAAAATGTTGAAAGGAACAGCACATATTCTGAAGAAAATTGAATCAGATTCTGTCCCTTTCTCCTTCAAATTTGCCATCAGCAACCCAGCCTCAAAAAAACAACAACCCTTGACCCCCTCCAATCCTGGAAACTACCATTTCATCTCCGATGTCCCTTTCATCTCCAAAGTCCTCAAACAAGCTGTCAACTCCAAACTCAGTGCCCACCTTTCCCAGAGGTCTGTGTTTGAATCTTCCCAATCTGCCTTCCACCCCCAGTCACAGTACAAAACTGCGCTTATCAAAGTCACAAGTAATATCCTCGGTGACTGTGGCAAAGGTCAACTATTCTGCATCACCTTCCTAGAACTGCCTTGTTGACCATGGAATTCTAATCCAACACCACCTGGCTGGGTGTGGAAGCGCCTTCAACACACCTATACCATCAAAGATGAACATAGATGAAAATAGAACATACAGTGCAGAAGGAGGCCATTCGACCTATCGAGCCTGCACCGACCCACTTAAGTCCTCACTCCACCCTATCCCCATAACCCAATAACCCCTCCTAACCTTTTTGGACACTAAGGGCAATTTAGCATGGCCAATCTACCTAATCTGCACATCTCTAGACTGTGGGAGGAAACCTGAGCACCCGGAGGAAACCCACGCAGACATGGGGAGAACGTGCAGACCCCGCACAGAGTGACCAAGCTGGGAATCGAACCTGGGACCCTGGCGCTGTGAAGCTACAGTGCTAGCCACTTGTGCTACCGTGCTGCCCATCAGTAGGATCACTATTTCCACCTCCCTTATATCACCCAACATGGACCTTGTGCTTCAGCCTATCTTCTGCACAAACCCTAACCTTACCATTGTCACCCCCAAACATGGGTTTTGCGACAACTTTCCAGCCGTCACCCCACATTTTACTCTCTGCAAACTTTAAGTAATGTGACTTTACTTGCACAAGATTCCCACTCACCCATCTTCCCTGATCTCATTAACAAACACTAGCTCCTAGTCAAGCAACGTTCCAATTTCAAAATTCTCATTGTTTTTTTCAAGTCACTTCATGGTCTTGTCTCTTCCTGTGAAACCAGCCCTGCAATTTCCCCTCAACCTCTGTGGTCTGAAGATTCTGGCCAATTGAGCACCCATGGCGATTGGTGGCCATACCTTCAGCTGCCTTGACCCTCAGCTCTGGAATCCCCTCCCTGTTTCTTCCACCCCTCTTCCTCTCTTTTCCCCTGTAAGTTGCTCCTTCAAACACTTTGTCCAATCTTTTGGTGATCTGGCCTAATATCTCTTTCTGTGACTCAATGTCCAATTGTGCTACTGTGAAACACTTTGGGAATGCTTTCTTGGGAATGTATATATAAATGCTAATTGTTGTTGATGATCTTAAAGGTGAAACACCAAGACTCTCATGGCTGAAGGTCCTAGGTTTCATTCTTAGGTGGTGCTGAATTTGCCGTGACAACATCTTGAAGGGTTATAATTGACCACAGTGCCCTTGGGTGATGGAAAGGAAATAACAGGCAAGGTTTTCACTCATGACTGCTTCTGCAAAGAGCATACAATGTTTTGTGAACACTAGGTGTGAATGGGATTGCACTCAGTTGATAGTCTCGTAATAACTTGCTGAAGGTCATTGACTGAGTTCGCGTGAAGTATGTTCTCTTGTGGGAGATAATTGAGGGCCGCTGGCATTCTTGGAACCAATCCACAGCAAGCACAATGCTTTCGAGGGAGCAAGGGAGATAACAGAGTGAAATGAAGAGAGTTTTAAAATATTTTAAAGTCAACTAATCATCTGGCAAAGCTGCTTACAAACGAGTTTAACAGGTTATTGGATTAGATGATTGCCCTCACAAAGCCAGAAAATGCTCCACATAAGTTAGTGTAGAAACATAGAAAATAGGTACATGAGGGTTGCCCTTCAAGCCTGCTTCACCATTCAATACGATCATGGCTCATCCTCTATCTCAACACCATACTCCTGGGCTCTCCCCATTCCCCTTGACACATTACGAATCTAGAAACCTACCTAATTCCTTCTTTAATATACTCAGTAACTTGGTCATTGAATATGTCTGTTTCTTTTAATATATTAGAACTATTTACAGAATAACAAAATTAAAAACAAGAATGAGGCAGTTGGTTGAGGTGCTAGCATTGAAAAGAAGCACTGTCACGTGTTTAAATCATTTACATTTTCTAATGTGACTTTGACATTGCCAGTGCTGCTGATAAGCATGTAGGGCGGAATTGAAACACACAATTTCTAAGGGCTCGATTCAACTAATTGGAATTAGGACTTGCGTAGGACAAGGGATCTCAGCGGAGAACACGTGGCTGATACCGCACTTTGCTCCATTTTATACACGGTGTAGCAAGAGATCAGAACGCCATTTTTAAATGGTGTCCCGATCTTCGAGGTCTCCAAAGTGACCCCCAACCCACCCCCCCAGCCTGAATGCGCTATGGGAGGGTCCACCGCACCACCCCCAATGCCCACACAGGGCATTCCGGCCCAATCCTGCCCCGGCAGTGCCCCAGCCAGCTGGCAGAGCCACCTGGACATGTTAGAGCCGGGCTTGCACCCAGGTGGGACTGCCAGTGCCCAGGTGGCACCAGCAGTGCCAGGACACCACTGCCAAAAGAGCATGAAGCTGTGGGCCTCCACTCCCCTGGGTGACCCCCACAAGTGCCAGCCTGTCTGGTTCCCATTTGTGTGGACCAGTGCTGAATGGCGCTAGCCCGAGGTCTCCAAGGTGAAAGAGATGAATCCCAAAGCCTCGGGTACCTCGGGAATCTTCACATTAGAGTTAGTCTAGCTGCCTCGATCTAATGCAGATTTGCCAAAATGATCCCGCCCACAATGGGTGGGATTTACATTGCAACGTCACGCGAGATTGCCTTGGATCTCGTGAGGTGTTACAAGCAGGATAGATCCCGGAAGAGAGGTCTCGCGTCTTTTATTGGCCATGCTGCACCATAGCGAGCTCACCTTCAGGCGCAACATAGCCATTGGATTGCACCCCAAGTGTAATTTTCGGCGGGTTTGGTGGGGTATTTCCCATCGGCATTTTGGGTGAGATACACACTGGTATTCAACCACATTTGGGCGGGATTCTCCATCTCGCATGCTGCAAAAGCAAACCGCGATCAGGCACAGAATCGGACGCCCAGCTAAATTTGAGGTCCCAGACGCCTGCTCTTGTTTCAACCATGGTCTAGATGCCCTCAACTATGGAGCACAGAGACTGGGCCATGTCCCTCAGGGAGTGAGTCATGTCACCTTGCTCCTCGGTCATGTCTCTTTGTGACTGTCCCAGGTCAGTCAGTGCCCGGCCAATGCTCTCAATGCCCTCAGCCACGACACTTTGTGACCGGATCCAAACCCTGGAGCACCGCAGAAATGTCCATGTGGGCCTGGTATATGGCTGCCTCTGACTGGCTCCCCTGTCCTGAATCTCAGCCATCGACCCCACAGATTGCCCCGGGCCTTGGACGTCTTGACCCATGGCTGTGACTTTTTGACCCCAGGCTTCCACCGTGGAAGCCACCTGTTCAGTGGTGACCTGGGTACCATTCATTGTTGGCACAGTCTCCTGCACCTGAATGTGGACGGACCTCTCCAGCTACACTTGCAGGCGCTGGGAAATTAATGACACCCCCTCCTGTAGATCCTGGCGTGTGACGTGCACACCAGAAGGTGCCCCGGGAACCTCTTCACGGAAATGCCCCATTTACGTTGACACAGCTTTTGGGAACAGCCACAGAAAATGTGGTGACATTATAACAAGGATTTTTACATAGGCCCTTTTCCAGCTGTTTTGTGAATTAACCTTTTGTTCTCTGGTGACCAAAATTCATTTAAAATTTGCTTGCTTCATTACAGTATATTGCAGCTGATCTCTCCACAGCTGGAAGATGGGGGCAAAGGAAACTTGATTGAATTGATGGCATAGTGTTTGGTCCCATTGAACATGTTTCCAAATGGCACGAGAAACAATCACTGTTTAATAATAGGAGGTGAATGAGTAAAATGTGTCTCTGAATTTCATTTTAGTGCCTGGGAGTGACAGATGCCTTTCCCATTTTGTGAAAAGCTTTTTCATAAACCATTGTGAGAACACACTTTTTCATACTTCTGTGCCCCTGTTTTCAAAAGTGAGCAGGCAACACATTGGGTACTGAATATTCCAGAGAGTGTGAAAAGTATAACCCTATATTTTATTAATATGAGGAATTTTACCTGAGAAATTTATAAAAAGGGCGGGATTCTCTCAGCCTGAGGCCAGACCGGAGAATTCCTGCAACCTGTGCGAATCACGCCATGCCGCCCCGACGCCAGCACGCAAATCTCCGCAGAGCTGGCATATTTGACGCGCCGCAGGTCAGGGGCCGCTCTACGCGGCCGGCCCGCCGATTCTCAGCCCGGGATGGGCCGAGCGGCCATCGGAAAAACGCCGAGTCCCGCCGACGCCGTCCACACCTGCTCTCAGCCGGTGGGAACTCAGCGTGGAAGTGTCGGGGGGAGGCCTGTGGAGGATTCGGGTGGGTCCGACCCCGGCGTGGGGGGGGGGCTCCGATGTGGCCTGACTCGCGATCGGGGGGCCCACCAATCGGTGGGCCAGCTTCTCTGGCTGGAGGCCTCGTTTCGTCCGCGCCGGCCCCTGTAGTCCTGCGCCATGTTGCATCGGGGCCGGCGCGTTGAAGGAAGCCACTGCGCATGTGCGTCTTGGTGCCAGTGCCACTGCGCATGTGCGTCTTGGTGCCAGTGCCACTGCGCATGTATGTGTTGGCGTGAACCGCTCCAGTGCCTTGCTGGCCCCCTGTAGGGTCCAGAATTGCTGATCCTGAGGCCGTGTTGACGGCGTCGAGAAACGCACCGGCATTTCCGACGTCGTCAACACTTAGCCTCAGGATCACAGAATCCCGCCCAAAATGTATCCCTGTGCACTTGATGTAAAAAAACATTTTTATAAATTGTGCATTTACAGTTTCTCACATCTTGCAAAACACTGACAAAGGCATTATGTGACCAGAAGAGTGCCTAGCAGTATAATTGTGGTGCGAGTACAGACAGTCCTCGACCTTACGATGGAACTAGTTCCTGAAAACCGTGTTTTAAGTTGAAACGCAAGTCGGAATAGATTTTGCCGTAAAAATAATATTATGAATTGGGGACTGTGTTTTAACCTGCCCGAATCCTATTGGCTGAGGACAATTGGTTATCCCATGATGTTGTATTTTGGGGAGTATGAGCTACCCCAATGAGGGGGGTGGGGCAATCACTAGTAGTTGCAGCTGTATAAATAGAGTTGGCCAGTGTGTACCTACTGGAGAAGGAAACATTGGTGAACTATTGTGTGCATATTGTCGGAAATAAAGTTAGTTTCTGTTTGACTACAAACTCGTGCTGGATTCTGCGTGGCCCTCACAAAAGACTGGTTTCTGAACCATGGCATAAATACCCTATTTTCATCAAAATAACTCCAAAATTTGTACTCAATCAATTATAAATGAATAGTATAAAATATAAATTTGAAGAAAACGTTTGGAAACTCAAAACAATTACCAAGTGAAAATGCATTAGAACAGCCTTGTGTCAGGGAGCTCAGCAGTGCAGAATGTCGATCCGTACTTATGGATGTTTTAACTTGTTCACTGGTGTAAAGTCAAAACCAACATTGTAAATTTGACACAGGCCATTCATCGAATGTCGTAAATTCAAGGACTACCTGGAACACAGTCACAGTTCCACGTGCAATAAACTTTGCAGAAATGGTTGGTGACAATTTATGCGGGTCAATTTCATAATCTATGGGCTGGATTCTCCGCCGGCGGGATGCTCCGTTTTGCCGGCAGTCCGGGGGTTTTCCAACGGCGTGGGGCTGCCTCACAATGGGAAACCCCATCGACCGGCCAGCCGAACGGAACATCCCGCCGGCGGTGTGAAGCAGAAATGTGGTGGGGCAGAGAATCCAGCCCATGGTTCATTTAGAGCAGGCCACAGTTTGAGTCGAAAGGCACAAAAGAGAAAATTTTCAGAAATGCATTTTAAAAAGTATATATTTTTATTTGTTATTTATAACAGCATTGCAAGGGATATCACAACACTAAAGGGAAATCTGCCAGATGGGTATATATAAAAAAAATAAATAGGTTTGCATACAAAAGTGACATATATATACAGATTTGGGGTCCCTCATTTTGGGCTCCCGGTGATCGGTTGCCACAACCGTATTGTATTAACTATATACATGTTGCCTCCTGGTATTAAAACATCCCAGGAGCCTGTTTGGTGCAACCCTGGCATACCTTGGTGTGGTAATTGGGGTGTAACCTATGCATTTCCTTGCTCATTGCCCCCTCTGGCTCCTTTGTCCAGCTTACCCTGTGTTCTGATTAGACCTCCCTCTCCCCATCTCCTAACTCCCCCTATCCCCCCCCTTTTTTTCTCCTTCCGTTATCCATTTTGATTCTCCGCCCTCCAACCCCTATTCATTGCTGGTCGTCACAAACAGATCTTCCACTACACATGTTGTTGAAGCCTTCCTCCAATTCCAAATAGTATATTTTCCCTTTTCCAATTTACTGGACAGGGTTCTCCCATCCCGCGGCAGAGTGTCCACGCCGTCGTAAACGCCGTCGCGTTTTACGACAGCGTGAACGGGCTGCTCCCACGTCTATTTCTGGCCCCTACAGTGGGCAGCAGGCGCTGGAGCGGTTCACGCCGCTCCAGCTGCAGATCCCGGCGCGAACTGTGTGCCGCGCGATCCGCAAATGCGCAGTTGTGCTGGTGCCAGCGAGGACATGCGCAGTGGCTTCCTTCAACGCACCGGCCCCGACGCAACATGGCGCAGGGCTACAGGGGCCGGCGCGTAGGAAAGAGGCTCCCAGCCACAGAGGCCGGCCTGCTGATCGGTGGGCCAGGCCGCATCGGAGGACCCCCCCCCCCCCCCCCCCCCCGAGGTCAGCCCCCCCTTCCGCCCAAAGGCCGCCACCCGACCCTTTCATGCTGAGGTCCCGCCGGCCCAGAGCAGGTTAGAACGGCGCCGGCGGGCCTTGGCTCTTTTCTTACGGCCGCTCGGCCCATCCGGACCGGAGAATCGGGGGGCCGCTCCACTCCGCGGAGAATCGCGTGCCGCCGGCGGTTCTCCAACTCGGTGCGGGGTCGGAGTATCCCGCCCATGGAATTCTGCCAGGTCTGACAGCTAATCTGTGGTCATGGGTGGCGTTGCTGATCTCCAGCTGAGCAGGAGTCTCAGCAGGCGATCAGGGAGGCAAAGGTTTGGACATCTGCCCCTCTCCCTGTAAAGCTACCCAGAAGACTACCACTAGTGGGTATGGCTTCATCCTCAACCCCCACGACCCTGGACATGGCCTCGAAAAAGGCGGTCCAGTACCTGACAAGATTGGGACAGGACCAGAAAATATGGATGTGGTTGGCCGGGCCTCCCTGGCACAGTTCACATTTGCCCTCCACCTCCCGAAAAAAAAGGTTTTTACTTGTTCTGGTCAAGGGCGCTCTGTGCACAATCGTTAGCTACGTTAAGCTCAGCCCTGCGCATGAGGAGGTGCTGTTCGCCCTATGCAGTGCTTTGATGCAGAGTCCGCCCTATCTCTCTGTCTAGCTCTTACTCCCACTTCTCCCGTGTCTCATCCAGCAGTGACTGTACCTCCTCTAATAGTCGCCCGTACATGTCAGCGCAATTACTGTCCCCTAGTTCGCCTGTGGTTAGAAAGCTGTTCAGTAGGGAGTGTTCCAATAGCTGGGGCATCTTTGCTGTCTCCATGCAAAAGAAAGTTTCTTATTTGCATATACCGGAACTCGTACCCTTTCGGGAGCTTGTCCGTGAGTTCCCCCAGGGTTGCCACTCTGCAGTACCGTCAGTACCCCTTCATCCTGTTTCCACCTTTTGAAGGAGGCATTTAATGTCGCAGGGGAGGATTTATGGTTCTTGCCGATGGTGGCCATGGTGGACATTGCAACCAGACCAAAGTGGTGCCCGAGTTGGTTAGAAATGCATTTATGATGCATCAGGTTCCCCAGCAGGGAGAGAGTCACTCAAAGAGAATTCCAGGTCTAATTCAATGCTATCAGTTTTTGTACCTCCTTCGCCATTCCACATTTCCTTCAAGCACAATGGGATTGGTGAATTTGAATTGCTGCGATTAGCGGAATTCTTGGCTGGAATTCTCCGACCATTCATTGGCGGTGGCATTCTATGGTTTCGCAGGCTGTGCATCCCCATCCACGGGCTTCCCAGTGACCTGGGGGTATATTCCATGGGAAATCCCATAGACAGGAGCGGGAATAGGGAATCTCGCCGGCAGAAAACGGCGCGCCGACTCCCGCTGCCGAGCAGCACGCAGCTGAGGGATCGGAGACTCTAGCCCCTTATCTTAGAAGTTTTATGCTGAACTTTCTGGGGTTTATTTCTCATAGGAGAGAACTGAAAAGCACAGAACATATATGAACCTTGTATAGAGCCGTGGTGAGACCACATTTGGAGTATTGAGCAGTTACGGTCTTCATATTATAAAAAGAGTGCTGGAAAGGGTGTGAAAAAGATATAGAACAATGAGACCAGAACTGAGAGGTTATATCTATCAATAAAGATTGAACAGACTGGGACGTTTTTCACCAGAAACAAGGAGATTAGAGGTTTTTAAAATTAGGAAAGGGTTTTCAAAAAGTTGATGAAGAGGAGAAGCTTCCACTTGTGGGGAAAGTGAAGGGGAAGAATAAAGGACAGTCACAAATAAAGCCAACAGGGAATTCAGGAGAAACATCTTTACCCAGAAGAAAGTAATTGAAGATTATGCTGATGTGGTGGGATGAAGTGTAAGGAGGCTCATGTGGACCAAAACCACGACTAAGATCAGTTGAAAAGAATGGCCTGTTGCTCCGCTCTACATTTTATTTAATTTTTTGGGTCACTCAGATCACAGACTGGCCCGACCGTCCAGTCTCGGGCCTACTCGACCTGATCCAAACATCCATTTCTGGGCCTAAACGGCTGACCCGACCCTGCCCAACCTTCCATCTTGGGCCTACAAGGATAGGCCTGGACTTCAGAGCACCACATGCCCTCAGCCGGGCCTGAATAATGTCGCCAGCCAAGGCACCTACCTTCCCCCATTCCGCTGATCGCAGCAATTCAAATTCACCAATCCCAGTTGTGCTTGAAGGAAATGTGGAATGGCGAAGGAGGTACAACAACTGATAGAACATAGAACATACAGTGCAGAAGGAGGCCATGCAGAAGGGGCAGGGTGCATTGGCACATCTGGTTGGCCAGGCTGCACAGCCTGCAGAAGTTTGCAAAATGCCCCATGAATGCAGGGTAAATCCAATTCCAATGAATAACAGTGGAATAAAAAACATAACAAGAGTTAATGGTTACGATCGTGAAATAATCTTTTTATTGTTTAGATGCTATAGGATATTCACTAATGTATTCGTCCACATAAATTTACTCTCAAGTCAATTCGGATCTGGTATACATTTCAACGTGAGCGAATCTCTACCGAAATTATTACTGACATAAATGAGACAAGGGCAGATATTTTCCGTCCGTTCGCTGGCGATGGGATTCTTTGGTCCCGTCGGCAGCGCACCCCCACCCTCGGGTTTCCTGGCAGCCTGGGGTGGCTTCAATGGGAAATCCCATTGACAGAGGCGGGAGCAGAGAATCCCACCTCCAACGAACAGCACGGCACCTCTTGCCAGCGAATAAAGCACAGCCGGGAGATCGGAGAATCCTGTCCACAGTATAAAATAAAGGTTAGTGGGTTCAGGAGCATAGAGGGTGGAGTCTGGGGTAAAAGTCGGCTGATGATGGTAAGATGTATAATGGATCATGGATGTCTCTGTGCATATGTTAAGAGGCTGCCTGAAATAGTTATGGAAAAATTTGCCCAGGTTTGTTCAATGCATTGTTACTCCAGATCCTCGCACTCCCCCACCCTCATATTCACTGTCGTGATTTGTGCACTGACCCCATGCTGAACAATCTACCTTGCATCGGCTGGGAAATAGAAAAATCTAGGGCGGTATCTCCGTCGGCTGATGCTGAAATCGGGAAATGCGGTTTTGACGCCAAAATCCTGGTGGGCGGCGGTTTCACGGCAAACCACAATTCTTCGTTGCCTCGGCAGCAGCATCAATGCGTTCTACTCCGCACGTACAGTAAACACCCTTGGCATATCATTAGCGGGCCTGATATGGTATTCTCTGGGGCCTCCGCGATTCTCTGCCACCACTGGGATGAATTCAGGATTGCGAGGTTCACTTGTGCTTTTAAAAATCGTGAAACAAGCGCTGTGGCTACAGATGGAGAGAGAGGGGGTACGGAAAGTTTCCAACATTGCCACAATTTGCTAACAGTTGTGCCACTGGCCCGGGGAGCTTCTGCCAGGACCGGTGGGGGGAGTAATGGAGGGGTCAGGTGGTGGGCTGTGAGGTCGGGGTGGACGAGCATGGACCACCATTGCCGTGGCCTGCAAGGGAGCCATGCAGCTGCACACGCCGTTGGCTGCCCACTGTGAACTTAGGGTCACAGACATATGGGTGTCCCCCAGGCCACAGCCCCTAGGTGCCCTCTGGCCCCAACCAACCTATCAGTGGGATGGGCACGCTCCAGTGCAACCAGTGCCATCTTGTTGGCTGGGATGGTGCTTGTGGGGAGTGAAGTGTATATATGCGGCTGCGGATTGTCAGCCTCCTGAGTGTCAATCGCGAATCCGGCGAATTCGGCACCGTTTCTCATTGGAATCAATTGTATACCACTTGGTGCCAGTGCCAGCAGTCGCCGAATCGGTCCAGGTGCACCACCAGTTCTGCTGTCGTGGAAGTCCACGAGTTCTGCCCCGGCGTCAACACGGAGAATTCCGCCGCCGATATTTGATTCTTCGTCAATTATGCTGTGATCGCTTGACCTTAGTTTTTCCTCATGAACTAACTCCTTGATGGCTTCTGGTTTTAGTTGAGTGCCTTCTGAGCATTTAAATGTTGCGAAATGGCTGAAAACAATGGTTTTTGAGCTTTGTATGATTTCATGTCAGCTGATCGTTGGTAATCCAATTTAATGATGAATTGATATCAAAAGATGACTAAATGATCGCTTCTGAATGCAGGTAATCACAGATGAGTGCTGCTGAACACAGAGTTATGCCTAAATTTTCTGATATGGCTGCATACTTTACATTTAAAACTTATTGAAAGGTACTGTGGAGCTGCAAGATGCTGACCTTTGGGGTGCTTCTGTTGGCAGGGGTATAAGGCCACTTTGAATTGTTAACGGGTTTCATGGCATTAAATCATCCAGCTAACAGCGAGGGTTTACGGCCTATGGTTTCCACTCACTTGTGCTGTTTGTTTGGCACTTCCCCAAGATTTCAGCCTGAAGAATCGCAGAATTTTAGGTTCAAATTTCCTTCAGCACAATTCAAGTTCGTGTGGTCCTTGTTCCAGTTTTAAAAACATCACATTAGAAGCAGACGCCCCTGCACCCGTCCCCCTCCACTGGCACAACCCCGAGGGTGAATTAAACCCATTGGATTTTCCACTAACAGTGATTATTTGCAGGTCTTCGCAGAGATTCTAAAACTTAAATTGGAATATTTGTGCACAAGGACACCAAGCAGGATATTTTGAAGAATTCGAATGATTTTTTTTAAAAAATGTGCTGACGAACTCACTACCCTAATCTAATTAGAAAATAGTTTTGAATATTTTTTAAAATTCATATTCAATCATTTAAAGTCAGTTTATTCACAAGTGGTGGATTGGCACTTTGAATTATAATGCACCAATCCATTTTGAGCTATATTAATCCAACTGTACTAAGCTAGCACTCTAACTATATCAAGGAACTTTTTCTAAAAAACAAATATTCCAAAAAACGTGTTGAAACAGTGCCCGATGGTGCTGTTTCATGGCAGATTATGTGCTTGCTGGGGGATATACTTCACAAACTCATGTAACCTTATGCACAGTTTCCACCAGAATTACCAATTGCACCCAAAATGGAAACCTTACCTGATATAGCCTATAGTGCAATCAATGTCCACACCTTTATCCTGATGAAATTCTTCAATTAGGAATTTCATGTACTCTTCACATTTGTTTTCTATGGGTCTCAGGAGAAAAGTGAAGCTCAGCCTGTCAACAGAGACAGGACCCTCAGTTAAATATGAATCTATATGGACATTGACCTGTCAGCACTGAACACAAGCACTCTGTGCAAACTCAATAGCATTTGATAACCGCTCATTTCCCATCTTACTCTTCAAAAAGACAAGACCTTCAAATGTACTGTATAATGATTCAGGACTAACAGTGTATGAAATCAGTAATTTTAGATTCAAGAGGCTATTGGTTAAATGACCCAAACAAAAGTGCTGAATAGACCGAAAAGGAAGAGCAATTGCGCATAATAACACTTTGAAATACGGAAAATGAAAATACACAGCAAAGACAATTGTGTTTTCTTGTTTTGGTTTGATAATTTACTCTCTGGGAGAATTCTGTCCTTCCTGGAGATTACAGAAAGCAACACTTTCAAAGTAATAAAATCATTGTTGTCAGCACAGTGGAGAGGGTAATAATTGTTCATTTTTCCATTAGCCATGGATCCGTTCTGCATCCAATAGAGTTACTGGCCGGGCTTAATAATATTATACCTCAGTCTAATTATCTTGCCTGTTCTTGTGGAGATGCTCTGTGCACAAGAACTTGTGACATTGTAATTCATTTTAATTGATGTTGTTATGGTGGTTATAACTCCAGGAACAGACCACAACAAACAAAGCTATGTGGCTGGATTGAATCTGTTGGTAATTGTCTCACCTCTGAGTCAAGCGGTTGTGGGTGTGAGCCTCAATCCAGGATGTGTATCTGCAGTCTAGACTTGCATGCCAATATAGTATGGAGGGAGTGCTGCATTATCGGAGGTGAAGTATTAAACTGAGGTGCTATCTGCCTGCGTAAATTTACGTTGAATGTTCTGTTGCATTCGTCATAGAAGAACAGGGGTCATCTTGTCGGGGGGGGGGGGGGTGGGGGGGAGGCAACATTCTCCCTTGAAACATCAGCAGCAAAAAATAAATCAGTTCCAACGGATCATTCTTCTTATTTCTGTTTATGGAATCTTTCTGTTTACAAATTTGCTGTCTGGTTTGGTTACATATCAACAGTGATCGTGCTTCAAAACGATGAAAGTGAAGGGCTTTGAGATGACCTGCAGGTCTGATATGGCACAACATAATATTGAATCAGGCTTTCTTCAGGATTGTTATTTAGACATGACACAGGGAGAAAGGAAAAGGGATGAAGGAGGAAAGAAATGAATTTACATGATCACTTCAGCATTGGAGCTTGTCCGACGCTCGCGCGTCGATCAGCTCCGAGACATTCATTCTAAAGATGATGAGTTCACAGACTAGAGCTGAAGTCAAATGTTACACTGAGCTTATTTGTTTTGGGGTTCTCTGGGGTGGAGTTTGGTAAAACATCTCGCGAATCAGCATGTAAAAATTTGATATCAAGAAATGGCTCAAAGCACTGGCAACTGGGAAAGGCAGTGGGCCTCCCAACATCCCTGTAGCAATACTGAAGACTTGACCTTAGAGCTAGCCGCACCCCTAGCCAAGCTGTTCCAGTACAGCTACAACAATGGCATCTAAGTAGCTTTGTGGAAATTTACCCAGGGATGTCCTGAACATAAAAAGCACGCCACATCCAAAGCAACCAATTACTGTCTCGTCAATCTACTCTTGATCAGCACAGTGAAGGAAGGTGTTGTCGACAGTCCTGTCAGATGGCACTGGCACAATAATAACCTACTCACAGTTTGTGTTCCGCTAGGACCACTCAATTCCTGACCTAATTACAGTCTTGGTCCAAACATGGACAAAAGAGTTGAACTGAAGAGGTGAGGTGAAAATGACTGCCCCTGACATCAATGCAGCATTGGACCGAGTGTGGCATCAAGAAACCCAGGGTAAATTGAAGTCGATGGGAATCAGGGGGAAAACTCTCCACAAGTTGATGTCATACCTGGCACAAAGGAAGATGGTTGTAGTTTTTGGAGGTCAATCATCTCAGCTCACTGCAGAAGTTCCTCAGGGTAGTGTCCTAGGCCCAACCATCTTCAGCTGCTTCAGCAATGACCTTCCCACCATCATGAGGTCAGAAGTGGGGCTGTTCACTGATGATTGCACAGTATGTAGTACGGTTACTGAAGCAGTCTGTGTCCAGATGCAGAAAGAACTCAACAACATTCAGACTTGGGCTAATAAATGGCAAGTAACGTTTGTGTCACATATGTGTCAGAAAATGACCATCTCCAACAAGAGAAAAACTAACTATATATCTTTACATTCAATGCCTTTATCGTCACTGGGTTCTCCCATTATCAATATTCTGGGGTGACCACTGACCAGAAACCTACCTAGACCAGCAATATATATGCCGTGACTAGAACAGATCAGAGATTGGGAGTCCAAGGACGTGCAGATTAGGTAGGGTTGTGAAATTACGGGAATGGGCGGGGCGGGGGGGGGGGGGGGGGGGGGGGGGAGAGCGAGGTAGGGTGCTCTTTCAGAGACACGGTGCACATTTGATGGGCTGAATGGTCTCCTTCTGCACTGTAGGGAATCTATGAATTCTGCAACACATCTCCTGACTCTCCAAAGCCTGCCAACCATCTACAAAGATGGAATACTCTCCATTTGCCTGGATGAATGCGGCTCAAACAACACTCAAGAGACTCCACAGAATTCAAAATAAAGCAGCCCACTTGATTGGCACCCCATTCACCAACTTAAACATTCAATTCCCCCACAACTGAATCAGAGTGGCAGTAGCATGTACCATCGGGACAATGCACTGGAGCAACTCAACAAGGATCCTTTGACAATAGCTTCCTACCCTGAGATCTCTATCACCTAGAACAACCAGGGCAGCATATGCCACCATCTGAAAGTTCACCTACAAGCCACACACCATCCTAACTGGGAACTATACCACTGTTCCTTCATTGTCACAGGTTCCAAACCTTAAACTTCCTTCCTAACAGCACTCTAGGTGTACCTGTACCAGGTGGATGGCAGTGTTTTAAGAAGGCAGATCACCATCACCTGCTCAAGGGCAATTAAGGGATAAGTAACAAACATTTATCTTGCCTGTGATGTCCACATTTCCTTGAAAGCATGGTGCAAATGTTTACTCTAATTCTCCAGGATAGTCACCAAACTATTGCTGATGATACAGAAGGATGGCAAGGGAACTCCACAGAAAGTCTCCTTCAAGATTTAAAATTGACAGGCTTTTTAGTCCTCCTAATTTTGATCTTCTTCTTTCAAAGCATTGAATGCTCGTTAGCACACGGCTGTCTGGGCACCGTCTTATCCAAGTGACCTTATTAATGTGAGGGCCTTGGAGGCAACTGAGCTAAATTTGACTTGAACAGGTATCACTGGATAGTGATCAGGGGCGCGATTCTCCGACCCCCCACCGGGTTGGAGAATCGCCGGGGGTTGGCGTGAATCCCGCCCCCTCCGTGTCCCGAATTCTCCGCCATTCGGCGGGGGCGGGAATCGCGCCGGTCGGCGGAAATCGCGCCGGTCGGCGGGCCCATCCCCGGCAATTCTCCGGTCCGCGATGGGCCGAAGTCCCGCCGCTGTCAACCCATGCCAGCCGGCATGGATTGAACCACCTTTCGAACGGCGGGACAAGGCGGCGCGGGCGGGCTCTGGGGTCGGGGGGGGGGGGGGGGGCGCGGGACGATCTGACCCCGGGGGGTGCCCCCACGGTGGCCTGGCCCGCGATCAGGGCCCACCGATCCGCGGGCGGGCCTGTACCGTGGGGGCACTCTTTTCCTTCCGCCTTCGCCATGTCTTCACTATGGCGGAGGCGGAAGAGACCCCCTCCACTGCGCCTGCACGGGGATGCCGTGAACGGCCGCTGACGTTCCCGCGCATGCGTCGCCTGGCGAAGTGCCGATTGCGGAGAATCCCGCCCCAGAAGTGACAATCGGTGGAGGTTTATCTTAACCTGCCTTAATTGTAGTATCCTTAAGATCATCTGGTTCAGTCCATCTGGTCTATGTGGCTCAACTACTTCAGCTGAGCCATAATGATGAACCATAGATTTCAGTCAAAATGAGGGTGAAGCTAATAGCTCTCACTGTTACACACTGCAGAAAGCAACTTTGGCTGAGGACAAATGTGCGTTTAAAAGTGAGAATCTGGAATTCATCTGAGATGCTATGAGCTGCCTGAAAACAGCTGTTCACTAAGTGGTTGACCATTCAAATATATTGAGAGCATGAATCCTATATTCACGTGCTAGATATCAACTAAACTTGACTTTTTAGTCTAACATTACTTTTCAATAGTGTGATATTTCTTAATTATGACTAAGCAACCTTGCTGGCACTGAAAATGAACAATTATGGGAGTGGAGTCTCATTGGTACAGCTTTTAATTATTGTCCAAGTATTTTTTTTTAATTAACTTCTTTTCTCTGTCTCTTTTCTTTCTTTCCCATACCAATCTTTCTCCTCCACTCTTTATTTTGCTTTTTTTGTACCCGATTTGGGATTAAATTCGATGGGACAGGATGATCCTGGCTGGAGAGGCCTGAAAATCGCACACAAAGTTCCTAAAGCCTTTCCCACCACCGAGGTTAATTTGGCTGACCTGTGGTTGCTGGGATTATTCTTGCACTCTTTTTTTCAACCAAGGTGTAATCTTAGCAATATTCCAGGATTCCAGCCAGTCTATCGAATACTTCCTCTTTATTGATGCTGAGCCCATTCAGTGTCTCAACTGCTCCTCTTACACTATGACTTTGGTAGCATCTTCTCCTGTGGTAGAGACAAATGCAAAATACCGTCAAGAAGCTTGAAACAAGTAAAGATTTAAGAAGGGGATGAAATACAGGCTGAAGAAGCTTGGATAAAATAAAGTTTGAAGAACGGGATGAAAGAGGAATTGATAAGAGTGCAGCTGGGGCATCACGGTAGCACAAGTGGCTAGCACAGTGGCTTCACAGCACCAGGGTCCCAGGTTTGATTCCCCGCTGGGATACTGTCTGTGTGGAGTCTGCACATTCTCACCATGTCTGCGTGGGTTTCCTCCGCGTGCTCCGGTTTCCTCCCACAGTCCAAAGACGTGTAGGTTAGGTGGATTGGCCATGCTAAATTGACCTTAGTGTCCACAAAAACGTTAGATGGGGTTATTGGGTTACAGGGATAGGGTGGAAGTGAGGGCTTAAGTGGGTCTGTGCAGACTCGATGGGCCAACTGGCCTCTTTATGCACTATATGTTCTATGTATGGAGAGGTTTTGATATGCGAATTAGCTTAGAAGCAGGGTAAACATATAGTTACTTAAAGTGAAGTGGGGAACAGTAGAATGTAGAATTTTAGCTGTTAAAACGGCAGAAGCAATGCGTTCAAAGTGGAAATATAAGAATACATTTCACACTTAACAGCTTGGCTTCTAAGGCAAGTCACTTAGGTCGAAGGAGGTCAAAAAGGCAGCTCTGTACTGGCAGGAGGAGAAGGAAGTGGAGAGCAGAGAACAGAGAAGCAGTTGGTAAACAGTTATGATCATAGCCATGCACAGCTGGAAAGAGAAACTCTCTCGGAATTCAAGGCAAGAAGCTTCTGATTTGAAAACCTCAGAGAAAAACTACATGGCACTGACGAAAGGCTTCCTAAACTTAAAGATTACTCGTGGGTGGTAACTATTTGCTGAAATTAGCTCATCGAGTTATATTGTATGGAGGGGATGTTGTTTTTGGACAAGGGACAATTTGATTTGCTGAGTTAGGGACATGATAGATGGGAATGGGATTAATCCCAAAATATAGCGTGTGCATATATGTAACCATTATTGTAGTTTAGTGTGCCATTTTTGTATTATGGCCTTGTGTGTTTTCCATGTTAATAAACATTCTTTTACTTGGGTCACTGGTTTGCATATGTGCCCTCACATTGTACCAAATTGGAAAAACATATTCTTGAGACCCAATGTTGCAAACCCTTCTGGGTTTTTGGGATACCCTTGCGTCTATCATCAGCGGGGTTCTTAACAGTACTCATTTAGTACCTAGGCCACACCCGCTGCCTCCATACATAAATCTCCTTTAAGTTCAATTGGTTTTGAAGAAGCTGCTGAAACTGCAAGGCGTGGCATTTAGGGAGAGAGATTGTCTGCTCAAAGCTTCTCCCTCAATTAGTTTTACTGAATCTCATTGTGAATGAGTCCTACATCCTGCATCCTCCCAGGAAATGACTATGCCACCAGGCCACGTAAGCTGGGTAATAATGACTCTTTCCCCAAGTACATAGTTCATATCTAGATATTTAGCTCTTCAAAGATTGTGGTGAGTGTGTGAAAAGATATCTCATTTTGAACAGCTCCTCACCATCTAATAAACCTGAGATCTTCCAGCACACGTGCTTCACATTGTCCACAGGAAACACAACAAACTCTGAAAAATGTAGGCTGCCCTTGGACTTTGAAAAATTCGGAGAAATCAATCAGCTCACCCAGATTTGCAGGGCAATTGAGGGATTACTATCATGGTTGTGCCGTATGAAGATAGATGGCAGTTTCCCGCTTCTTTCATAGAATTCAGAATATACAGGCAGAACTGAGAGTGATACAAATAAAAAGCAACTATTTGTCTCCATTTCAGCTGGAGAAACTTTATACTTCAACTGTACTGAAGTAGCAGAGTTCTGAAGATAACTGTGAATTTACATTACCGTTTCGACTGGATGCCACCGAATGCCTCACTGAGCCCTACAAACCTAGGAAATTCTCTTCCCACTTTCAAAAACACACTTTTGTCAGTTGTGGCACCCTGGTCTACACAAGTGGTGGGCTCAAGTCCCCTTCCAGGACCTGAGCACAAATATCAGGGCTAACATTCCAGCGCAGCAACGAGGGAGTGCCTTGCTGTCGGTGGTATCATCCACCAGATGAGACGTTAAACCGAGCACCCTATTACCCTTGCAGATGGATGCAAAAGATCTCGATGTAACACTTCAGAGAAGACCAGTGGAGATATCCCCAGTGTCCTGGCCAACATTCATCCCTCAATAAACATTAAATGAGCAGGTTATCTGGTCAATATCACAATGCTGTTTGTGGAATGTTGCTGTGTGCAGATTTGCTGTCATGTTTCCTACATTACGACAGTGCCGATGCTTCAGAAGTACTTAATTGGCTGTAAAGCCCTTCAGGATGCCCAGTGAAAGGCACTATAAAAGTAGAAATATTTATTTTCTTTGTCCAAGAATCTGGTCTTCCTTTTGATGCTCAACTCCTCATTCTTGCTTAGTGCCCATTTACCCTTCCTTTCTGAAATGCCTATCGTGCTAATGGTGTTACTTAAGTGTAGGGAGCATTTGCTGCGCATCTTTGGAATGTCCAATCATTTAAGTAGGCGGGCGGAACGGTGGCGCATTGCTGCCTCACGGCACCAAGGACCCGGATTTGATCCCAGACCCGGGTCACTGTCAGTGTGGAGGTTGCACATTCTCCCCGTGTCTGCATGGGTCTCACCCCCACAACCAAAAGATGTGCAGGTTAGGTGGATCGGGCACGCTAAATTGCTACTTAATTGGAAATTTCTTTTTAATTATTTGAGTAGGCTTTGTAACTGCATATTTCCATTGGCCTAGGAAAGCCTATGCAATGTACACCTTCCAGTATAAATTTGATTAGCCTTGCCAGCAATAGTGCAACGTAATTATCAAAAGGATTTAATCATGCAGGTGACAATTATATTTTGACTTGATCTCAAGTGTAGGATATGTTGATAGTGCTAAATTAAGTGAGATGGGAAGAAACCCGCTGGGTCGGAGAATCGCCAGGGGCTGACGTGAATCCCGCTCCCGCCGGTTGCCGAATTCTCCGGCACCGGATATTTGGCGGGGGTGGGAATCGCGCAGCGCCGGTTGGCGGGCCACCCCCCCGCGATTCTCCGGCCCTGATGGGATGAAGTCCCGCCGCTAAAATGCCTGTCCCGCCGGCGTAGATTAAACCACCTACCTTACCGGCGGGACAAGGCGGCGCGGGCGGGCTCCGGGGTCCTGGGGGGGGGGGGCGATCTGGCCCCGGAGGGTGCCCCCACGGTGGCCTGGCCCACGATCGGGGCCCACCGATCCGCGGGCGGGCCTGTGCCGTGGGGGCACTCTTTCCCTTCCGCCTTTGCCACGGTCTCCACATGGCGGAGGCGGAAGAGACTCCCTCCACTGCGCATGCGCGGGAATGCCGTCAGCGGCCGCTAACGCTCCCGCGCATGCGCCGCCCGGAGATGTCATTTCCGCGCCAGCTGGCGGGGCACCAAAGGCCTTTTCCGCCAGCTGGCGGGGCGGAAATTCGTCCGGCGCGGGCCTAGCCCCTTAAGGTTGGGGCTCGGCCCCCAAAGATGCGCAATGCCCGACTGATTTGCGCCGTTTTGGGCGCCAGTCGGCGGACATCGCGCCGATACCGGAGAATTCTGCCCCTCATGTAGAGCATAAACACTGGGATAAAGCTGTTGCATCAAAAAAGTGTGTTAAGTACGAGAAATACTATGTGATAAGATAATTGTGCTTGCAGTCAAATCGCAGATATGCTTTATGGAGCGATTACATTGACTCCTGTGAGTTTAAACTTTACATCCCATATTACACCCTGGGCTGCTGCAATGAATTCATTCATAGCGTGTTGGTTGATACAATCTTTTTATCATGTAATGAATCAATTCTTGGACATTTAATGCGTCCAGCTATCACTTAGGATCAGGACATTAAGCCGCAATTCTGTCTGATTGGAATAGATTAAAATCTTGCTGATCGAGAGTGAACAGATAAACAGGGGACCGTGGAATGCATTCGCAGTTCAGAAAGCAGACTGATAATTTTGCCAGGACTCATGCCTTCTGATGTTAGTGCACCCTCTCCTGGTTTCTTTATGCCACTTCAGTTGAAGAAGGAAGATGAGTAATTCTGACACATTGAGTATAAAATCATGGAGCGTAATGTGAAATATTTCCAATTCAGTGGAAACCACATATTTTCAACAAAAGAGATTGTTCGATTGTACAAATGTTGTAAAATCTTTTCAAGAGCTTGATTCAGTATGTTAGTTTCAGAATGATAAGAAGAGTTCAGTGCTCGTAACAGAATTGAAGCCATTCAACCTATTCTCTCTTGTGGGGGTCTTTGAAAGAACTATCCAATTAGTCCCACATCCCAGTTCATTCCCCATTGCCCTGCAAACCTTTCCCTTTCAATTACCTGTATGTACCTGATCCTATCTGACATTTTGGTACATTGGTTCTGTGTTTTGAGAGTATTTGAAATGTACAATGAGTGCATCATTACCTGTTCGGAGTTTGCCCGCTGCAATTGGGAGTGTTTCTGTTCAGTGAGTAATCAGTGAAGACTTCAGTGTAAAATCAAGTCTGTACCAATAAGCCTCCTCATCACCACCCTCTAGAACGTAACTTCCAGCAGTTACAAAATGTTTCCACACTAGGTAGTCTCCTACCTCCAAGTAGAATAAAAACCCATGAACTAGGCGGCAGTGGTTAGCACTGCTGCCTCACAGCACCAGGGACCCGGGTTCGATGCCGACCTCGGGTGGCTGTCAGTGTGGAGTTTGCACTTTCTCTCCGTGTCTGCGTGGGTTTCCTCCAGTTTCCTCTCACAGTCCAAAGATGTGCAGGTTAAGTGAATTTGCTATGCAAAATTGGCCCTCGGTGGGGTTACAGGGATAATGTGGGGTTTGGGCCTGGGTGGGGTGCTCTTTCAGAGGCCCACGTGCAGACTCGATAGGCCGAATGGCCTCCATCTGCACTGTAGGGATTCTATGATTCTATAAACTGTGTGTGATGCCAATTTGCTTTGCTCCAGGTACAGGTTTATGATTCGAATGCGCGATCACCCAGTCAAAAATTTAAGACATTCAACTGCAAACTAAGGAAAACTGTGGAGCACCCATTTATGTCTTCTATTAAAGGTCAATGCTGAGTTGAAAGCATACTGAATTTTAGTTTTAGTCCAGACGGGCAGCTTCCATGACTTAGGCCCTGGGAATTGCCAAAGGATTGGGAACCCTTGTCCCGTGCTATCTAACTGAAATGTTTTGGCACTTACCTGTGTGCAGTTAGCACATTGGATTCCCCAGAAGCTACCCATGCATCAGTATTAAAGGCCCATAATATATTTCTCATTTAAAGTCTGGCATTAAATCAATGATGCTGTGAATATTCGGATCTCAGAAGCCAACTTGTCCCCGTCAATCCTCAAAATATTGGCAGAGGATCACTTAGGCAAAGTTACCAGACCTCAAAATGTACATTAAGGTCTGACTTACACACACACACAGAATATTTTTCAATACTTCTGCAGTCATGCTACATTTCAAGATGACTGTACAAAACATGGGCTACTTCAATTGGAAAGCCAATGAATAAAATCTGTAATTTCTAATCAGTCATTTGTTTGTCTATCCTACCACAAAAATAGCATTAAGCTCCGGACTGAGTTCTGTTGTTAGATTGTCTGAATGTAGTAAAGGTGATCTGAATTTGTCAATGCACTGGAGAAACTTGTTAAACTCTGGTATTTGAAGTACGGTATGTTGCTGAATCTGTCCAGTGAGAGCAGTATAACCTGTATTGGTTTTCCAATGTGAGCCTTACCACACTCTGCAATATGTCGGGTAAATATTTCCACTCTGTTAAAGCTTGTGTTCTATAATTCACATCATCAATGACAGCTCGGAATTCCACATTTATCCACATGAACTGTAGCGTGGGCTGTGAAAAGTATGGCCAGGATTCTCCGGCCGTTGGACCATGGCAGCAGCACGGTGACACAGTGGTTAGCACTGCTGCCTCACAGCGCCAGGGACATGGGTTCAATTCCAACCTCGGGTAACTGTGTGGAGTTTGCACAATCTCCCCTTGTCTGCGTGGGTTTCCTCCGGGTGCTCCAGTTTCCTCCCGTAGTCCAAAGATGTGCAGTATAGGTGGATTGGCCATGCTAAATTGCCCCTTAGTGTCCAAACAGGTTAGGTGAGGTTACAGGGATAGGGCGGGGGACTGGGCCCTTTCAGAGAGGGTCGGTGCAGAGTCAATGGGCCGAATTGCCTCCTTCTGCACTGTTGTGATTCTATGATTCTCTTTTCCCACCCGCAGTGCACCACTGCCCGCGGGTTTCCCGGCGGCGAGGGGTGGCTTCAATGGGTAATCCCATTGACAAGTGGCAGGAGGAGAGAATCCTGTCGTCAGTGAATAGCGCACCGCTGAGAAACATGCGGCTGGACTACCGGAGAATCCCGCCCGATAGTTCCGTTTTAAATGCTTTCGAAAATGATGAGTCTGAGCTATTCATGGAACGAGGGAATGTTCAAAAATCAGTAGATTTGGAACCTGCGT
Source organism: Scyliorhinus torazame (assembly GCF_047496885.1). Classification (NCBI taxonomy): domain Eukaryota; kingdom Metazoa; phylum Chordata; class Chondrichthyes; order Carcharhiniformes; family Scyliorhinidae; genus Scyliorhinus; species Scyliorhinus torazame. The sequence goes on from NC_092728.1 coordinate 63,551,575, forward strand.
GAAGAGGATAATTACCATTGGTTAGGATATTGAGAGACACATGACAGTCTTACTCATGAAGTGGGACAGACATTGGCCGGTATTCTCTGGCCGTTGGGATTCTCTGTTCCTGCCGGGTGAGCATCGCCGCCCACGGGTTTCCGGTGATCTGAAGTTGTCAATGTACTGGATAGAGCTGTTGAACTCTGAAGTACAGTACAGTACAATTTGAAGTACAGTATGTGACCAGCACACCGCCAAGAAACATGCGGCTGGGGAACTGGAGAATTCTGCCCCAAATTGTCGTTTCATCTCTCAGCCGGGCGGAATGTAAGTATCGTAATCTTTGAACCCAGCATCACTTCCAATTTCAACAGGGCCACACCATTCTTTCCAGCTGCCCTCAGACAGCAGTTCCCTGTTTATCTTTCTCCCTTGCACAGTCATCCATCGAATGCTGGACTGAAACGAAAGCTGATGCGTCAAATGGCAATTCACAAAACTCACTTTCACCTCTCCACCGACTGTGGTAAATTGGCACGCTTCATGATCGGCCACCCGTCTTAATGTGAAAGTTTCTTTACATTACTATTACATGCAGTGGCTTTTCAGATTGCTTTGACAGGCCATTTGTACCCGAATGTCAAAACGAACCCTGGCATCATTAGAAGAGAAGCTATAAGTTCTCCCAGTTTTTAACGTTCCTCTCTAAATCCAGTTCCTCCAAATCCTGATGAACTGTTCGTTAATCTCATTGCTGTGTGTGGATCTTCTGCTCTCAACATTTGGTATCTTAGCAACGAGTCGTGAATGCATATAAATTATGAAGCACTATAGGGTATTTAAGCAGAGTGTGGAATAAGTGAAAATCTTTAATTCTTTCTGTACCTGCTCTGGAGTACGAACATATGGAAGAGGAGCGAATGTCGGTCATTGGCCCCTCGAGCCTGCTCCACCATTTGGGAAGATCATGGCTGATCTTTTTGTGTTTCAACTTCTACATTTCATCTAACCCCGAAAATCTTTGGTTCCCTTACCGAACAACCTCCGCCTTAAAAATATTCTGTGACCCCCGCTTCTGCGGCAGAGTGTTCCAATGTTCCCCAATCCTCTGAGAGAAAACCTACAAGATGCTGATGCTGGGCGTAAAATGTGCAGCAAGTGAAATCGCAGTATGATGGCCATTCCCAGCACGGAAATCGTTCAATGTAATGGGTACAGGGTTAATTAAAGTCGACTGAACATTCCTCCCACAGGTTTTGTTTGAACATGGGCCCATTCTGTCTTACAGTTAAAACATGTGCCAACAGTGCCTGTGTGCGGATATGTACAGGAAGCATCTGAACAATTCATTGAGTCACATACCGATGCAGCCCAAGCCTGTGAAATTCCACAGTACAGAATTAACCAAAATCTGTATCCGAGGCTCCCAAAAGAAATAACTGAAGTCTATCCACAATAATTTTGGGGGGGTGGGGGGATTTTTCATGTGTCTCCTTTGACAACGGTGGGCCCGAAAACCTGCGGCGGGGTGTGTGCCATCGACAGGACTGGAAGATCCCGCTGGTGGGAAGGGCTGGAAAATTCCAGATAATAGTGGTAATGGTTGAGGGACTCCATGAGGGAATTTTATTATTGTGATGTTATGCGTGAACGAAGACATGGTAGCTATCTGAAACAGCTAATTAACTAGAGCACTCTACAACTTTTACATGCTGTGTGACTGCAGCCATGCGGGAATGCCTGCCGCGCCCTCCCCTACATCCCATATCACTACCAGTGCTCAAGCTGCCCGGTAAGAGGCAAATTCATGCACAACCACAGGAATTAAATTTAATTAAAAATCACAACTCTGAACTTATGCTGAATATGTTTGCCCAAGAAATTGTTAAACCAGTGAAATCCCTCCAGGCTACTTCCACATTCCATGCAAGTATTTGAATGCAAACCTAGTCCAGTGCATTGATGCTTTCACATCAGAATGTCAGCACCTAGTTGCTAATCAACACAGAGCATTGAACGGCACATTGAACATTTGTGTTAAAAGTTAAAAAGTGAAAAATAAGACAAAAAATATGCAGAAGAGATGGATGATATGACTCTCCGAAACTGCATCCAGGGGTTCAATTGCCATTGAGAATAGGCAGGTGTTCTTTATTCCTTACTAAATAAATACCTTCCAAATGTTGAATAATGCACATGAGGGTGTAATGCAGGGTATTGTAGCTAAGGGGTGAATTTGAGCTCAGATGCTGCTTCTGGTCCAAAGAAAATCACATTAATCTGTATACAAATATAGGGTTCACTATTTTGTCCACCCTCTTCCTGTTGCAATGGCTTCTGAGCAAAAAGAGTGCAATCTTACTCCCAACGATTATCACTTCAGGTAGAAAGGAAGGAGAAAGATAAAAAGGACCGAATATTCTTTAGGTCCTGCTTTGCTGTCACTGACTGCATCAAAACTAGTGTTCAGCTGTCAGTGTGATTTACAACCAAACTTCTAATCAAAGAACAGAGGAAAGAGAGCCAGAGGCAGTGAGTTAGTTGTGATTGATTGAATCATTTTCACTTTCCAGCGCCTTACCTTTTCTGGGCGAGGTGGTGTATCGCATTCAAATGATGAGCCTTGGGAAATGTCAAGGAAACATCTCTGTATTAAACATACACGTGGATCCAAATGTGCTTGGGCAGAACTCTTAACAGCATAGGGGATTTCTGCATTACAGCAGCAAGTTCGGGAAATCCTCAGCAGACCAAGCAACATCTCGAGAGGTAGAACAAAGTTATCATTTCATGTCGATGGCCTATCCTCAAAAATGAAAAAGGTTGGCAGTGTAACCAATTTTAAACGTGCAGGGGCAGAGAAATAGGGAGCGGAAGAAAGAACTAAAAGGGACGGTCTCTTACCAACCCAAGCCTCCAGCCACCACTCTTTTCCCTTACTACTTCCATGTCAATTTACCTAGTATCCACAGTGGGTAAACCTCAGGAGCCATGCTGACATTAAATGAATTCATGTAGCTACTGATTATGTCCATTTTTTTTCAAACACTCATTAATAAAAAAACATTCAATATGTTTAAAATACCTTTGTCTACTCTCTTATGAAAACAATCGTGTATATATCTATAACCATTTGGAGCTGTCAGTCAAACTGCTGACCCATCAGGCACCACATTGTGATAATGTTTGGTTGTAAAATCAATCATGCAGAACAAATCCTATAATGATAACCCTCAGGTTATGTCAACGGAGGGACATGTAATAAATGGGGATGGGAGTAGAATATGGAGAGATTTGGAGACCAGTTTGTGGAGGGGAGGCTTGCTAGTTTTAAGGACTTGGCGGAGAAATTCCAACTACCTGGTTCCAGTTTCATTGGATTGGATTGGATTTGTTTATTGTCGCTTGTACCGAGGTACAGTGAAAAGTATTTTTCTGCGAGCAGCTCAACAGATCATTAAGTACATGGGAAGAAAAGAGAATAAAAGAAAATACATAGTTCGGCAACACAAAGTATACAATGTAATTACATAAGCACCGGCATCGGATGAAGCATACAGAGTGTATGTTAATAAGGTATGTCCATTAGAGGGTCATTTAGGAGTCTGGTAACAGTGGGGAAGAGGCTGTTTTTGAGTCTGTTCATGCGTGTTCTCAGACTTCTGTATCTCCTGCCCGATGGAAGAAGTTGGAAGAGTGAGTAAGCCGGGTGGGAGGGGTCTTTGATTATGCTGCCCGCTTTCCCCAGACAGCGGGAGGTGTAAATGGAGTCAGTGGATGGGAGGCAGGTTCGTGTGATGGACTGGCGGTGTTCATGACTCTTTGAAGTTTCTTGCGGTCCTGGGCCGAGCAGTTGCCATACCAGGCTGTGATGCAGCCAGATAGGATGCTTTCTATGGTGCATCTGTAAAAGTTGGTAAGGGTTAATGTGAACATGCCGAATTTCCTTAGTTTCCTGAGGAAGTATAGGCGCTGTTGTGCTTTCTTGGTAGTAGCGTCGATGTGGGTGGACCAGGACAGAGTTTTGGAGATGTGCACCCCGAGGAATTTGAAACTGCTAACCATCTCCACCTCGGCCCCATTGATGCTGACAGGGGTGTGTACAGTACCTTGCTTCCTGAAGTCAATGACCAGCTCTTTAGTTTTGCTGGCATTGTGGGAGAGACTGTTGTCGCTGCACCACTCCACTAGGTTTTCTATCTCCCTCCTGTATTCTGACTCGTTGTTATTTGAGATCCGGCCCACTATGGTCGTATCGTCAGCAAACTTGTAGATGGAGTTGGAACCAAATTTTGCCACGCAGTCGTGTGTGTACAGGGAGTAGAGTAGGGGGCTAAGTACGCAGCCTTGCGGGGCCCCGGTATTGAGGACTATTGTGGAGGAGGTGTTGTTCATTCTTACTGATTGTGGTCTGTTGGTCAGAAAATCAAAGATCCAGTTGCAGAGTGGGGAGCCAAGTCCTAGGTTTTGGATTTTGATATGAGTTTGGCTGGGATTATGGTGTTGAAGGCAGAGCTGTAGTCAATAAATAGGAGTCTGATGTAGGAGTCCTTGTTGTCGAGATGCTCTAGTGATGAGAGTAGGGCCAGAGAAATGGCATCTGCTGTGGACCAGTTGCGACGGTATGCGAATTGCAGTGGATCAAGGTATTCTGGGAGTATGGAGGTTATACGCTTCATGATCAACCTCTCGAAGCACTTCATTGCGACTGAAGTCAGGGCCACCGGACGGTAGTCGTTGAGGCACGTTGCCTGGTTCTTTACCGGTATTGTAGTGATCCTTACATGTGTAAGTACAGAAGGGGGGCTGATGGGTAATGGAAAGACCACCAGGGTCTGTCACTGGCGTATATAAAAGTGGGACACAAACAGCCCTTCCCCTCTTTGGCTGATTTGACTGTGAGGAGAACAGGAACAGAAATTTAGCTCGGGGCTGCCAGTGTGGTCAGGCCCATTTGCAGAGCATAGAAAAGTTGTAACCTTTTTACGAGTGCAGTTCTTTAAGTAAGAGCTCACGCAGTTATTTAAGTTGTGTTGCTCAATGAACCTTCTATCAAACTTCTGGACGACTTTGAGCCTTCTTCCAGAGCGTCTACTGTAACTGAGTTGAGTAGCACAGATTACCATCTCTACAGGTAACAAAACATGGCACAGGAGTGGCTTTTATTGAACAGCACTAGATAGATTATGTTAGAGACCAGAAAGAACCAAAGCAATCAGCAAAAGCAACAGGCCGGCCACTCAACTGTGGAAGACTTCACAGCATTTTGATTCCAAACAACCTACTGAAGCGATGGACCACACGTCACTTCCAGAGTTGCTGAAAACTACCGGTAATTTAAATTGTAACTGGAAAATGTATAAACAGCAGCTTCAGATATACATGGCAGCTACTGACCTAAATGCAGCTACAGACGAGAGAAAGATTGGAATATTACTCTCAACGGCAGGCCGGCAGGCGGGAGACATTTATAACTCGTTTACGTATGGTGATACTGAAGATAAAACTAAATATCAAGTGATAATGGCAAAATTGGATGAACACTGTAAATCACAGTTAAATGAAATCATGGAACGATTTAACCTGAGCAACAGATTTCAAAAAAACGGGGAGACTATCTCTAATTTTATCACAGATCTCCACTTCCTAGCACAAGGTTGTAACTATGCTGATGTAACAGATTCCATCATCAGGGATAAATTAATATATGGGGCGGGATTCTCCGCAATCGGCGCGATGTCCGCCGACCGGCGCCAAAAACGGCGCGAATCAGTCCGGCATCGCGCCGCCCCAAAGGTGCGGAATCTTGAGGGGCCGAGCCCTCACCTTGAAGGGCTAGGCCCGCGCCGGACTGATTTCCGCCCCGCCAGCTGGCAGGAAAGGCCTTTGGTGCCCTTCCAGCGGGCGTGAAAATGACTTTGCCGTGCAGGGCATGCGCGGGAGCGTCAGCGGCCGCTCACGACATGGCCGCGCATGCGCAGTGGAGGGGGTCTGTTCCGCCATGGCGAAGGCGGAAGGAAAAGAGTGCCCGCACGGCTCAGGCCCACCCGCGGATCGGTGGGCCCCGATCGCAGGCCAGGCCACCGTGGGGGCACCCCCCGGGGCCAGATCGCCCTGCGCCCCCCCCCCCCCCCAGGACCCCGGAGCCCGCCCGCGCCGCCTTGTCCCGCCGGTAAGAGATGTGGTTTGATTCTCGCTGGCAGGACAGGCATTCCAGCAGCGGGACTTCGGCCCATCGCGGCCCGGAGAATCGCCGGGGGGGGCCCGCCACCGGCACGGCGCAATTCCCACCCCCGCCAAATATCCAGTGCCGGAGAATTCGGCAACCGGCGGGGGCGTGATTCACGCCAGCCCCCGGCGATTCTCCGGCCCGGTGGGGGGTCGGAGAATCCCGCCCATGGTCTTTCAGATGAAAATTTAAGGGAATCATTAATGCAGCAAAATGATTTAACTTTAAAAACCACAATAACAAAATGCTTACAGCAAGAGCAGAAAAAACAGCAGTACCTGGAGTTTCTTGAAAAAAAACCATGGAGAAAGTATTCCACAAGGTAGAAGATGTAAAAATGGTGGCCTCTCCTCACAGGCCTTCTTTTCCGGTGGCTGGCGCCCATTACGGCATGTCTGCGCATGCGCGCAGTTAGGACAGACACGATCCAGGAAGAACCCGGTATGCGCATGCGCAAGAAGCTGCCGACGCGTGACGTCACGGGCGTCATGACATGCTGCCGCTGTGGCACCGCTAATTTAAAAGGGAAATGTCCTGCACAAGGGAACAGGTGTCTAAAATGCTCTAAGATTAATCATTTTGCCTCCCAGTGTCAGTCCACAGCCAGATATTACTCTCCAATGCAAAGACATGGAAACTTCAAGGTTCGCACAGTAGATGCAATGGACACTCGGATACCTGAAGAACATTTTTCCGACCACGAAGAGTTCCACTCCTGGGAGAACACTTACGGCGTTGGAATCATAAACGCCACAGAGGAACCGCATGAGCTGACCACACAGCCTCGATACGTGCATACCATTGACTCCACAAGCGAATGGAGTGCCACGGTGCAAGTGAACAACTCCCCAATTACGTTCAAGCTTGACACGGGAGCATCCACGAACTTGATGACAAGCAAAGATCTCGCATCCATCCCAGGGACACACGAGATGATACCTGCTGCATGCAAGTTAACAGACTACAATGGCAACCAGATCACCTCGAGGGGATCATGCCACCTACAAGTAGTTTATAAGAAAGTCACAAAAGGACTACGTTTTGAGATCGTGGACGACAAAAGAACATCACTGTTAGGTGCTCAAGCCTGAAAGGATTTGCAGCTGATACAAAGGATTTTCATGAACACGGTTGACTCATCACGACTGGCCGATGCCATACATCTGCTTCTCAGTGAATATCCCGACGTCTTTTCTGGCATGGGTACGTTACCCTACAAGTACAAAATCCTGCTCAAAGAGGATGCAACACTGGTCATTCAAGCACCAAGGAGGGCACCAGCTCCATTGCGGGACAAGCTAAAAGCAGAACTCCAACGCCTCCAATCTCAAGGCATCATCTCACAAGTCACACAGCCGACTGACTGGGTCAGCTCGTTTTTAAGTGTCAAGAAGCTGTCCGGTGAACTCAGAATCTGTTTAGATCCCAAAGACTTGAACAAAAACATTTGCAGGGAACACTACCCTATTTCCAAGCGAGAGGAGATAAGAGCGAAATGGCAAAAGCTCGCATATTCACCAAACTTGATGCCTCACAAGGCTTCTGGCAGGTGCAGCTCGATGATTCCAGCCGACTGCTGTGTACCTTCAACACACAGTTTGGACGTTATTGTTATAATCGAATGCCTTTCGGGATTATATCTGCATCCGAAATATTTCACCGAATTATCGAGCAGATGACGGAAGGCATTGAAGGCGTCCGTGTATATGTTGATGACATCATAATATGGTCAACGACAGAGGAAGACCACATTGCTCGGTAAAACAAGTCTTCCAAAGAATCCACCAATTTGGGCTGAAGCTCAACCAAGCCAAGTGCACCTTTGCACATTCGTCTCTGACCTTCCTGGGTGACATGATATCAGGGCACAGGGTGAAGCTGGACCCTGAGAAGATCGTAGCAATTCAGAACATGCAGCGGCCACGTGACAAGAAAGCGGTGCTCAGGTTTCTTGGATTCATCAACTTCCTAGGCCAGTTCATATCAAACCTAGCAGCACGGACGACGGCGTTACGGCAAGCGATAAGGAAGGGCACGGAGTTTGACTGGACTCCACACCACCAAGACGAGTGGGTGGATCTGAAGCACCAATTGATGGCAGCTCCAACGCTGGCATTCTTTGACCCGGCAAAACCCACAAAGATCTCCACTGATGCCAGTCAACATGGAATTGGTGCGGTGCTACTTCAACAGACTGACCAGTCGGACTGGGTCCCAGTGGCTTACGCTTCTCAAACGATGACCGCCACCGAGTGCAGGTATGCACAGATAGAGAAGGAATGCCTGGGATTGATCACGGGTATAACGAAATTCCACCACTATGTGTCTGGTCTTCCCACATTTCTGGTGGAGACTGATCATAGGCCACTGGTCAACATCATCAACAAAGATCTCAATGACATGACGCCGCGCCTACAACGCATGATGATGAAGTTCACGCTGGTCTACACTCCTGGGAAGGACCTAATAATAGCTGACACCTTATCCCGAGCCATTGACGCTGACAATCCGCCTCCGGCTTCCATTAATGATGTGGAAGCTCGTACACAGTGGTGCAGGGAGACACTCCCGGCAACGGACGAGAGGCTGCAGCAAATCTGTCAGGCGACACTGGAAGGTGCAATCCTGCTTCAAGTCATGCACAACCTTCAGCATGGCTGGCCAAGAGAGCGGTGCCCACAGTTCCAAAACGTCCAAACTGAACTGTCCGTAGTGGATGACATCATACTGCAAAATGACAGAATCGTCGTTCCACTGGCGCTTCGGGCGGACATGCTCCGCATGATTTATGAGGGGCAGCTTGGTGCCGAAAAGTGCAAAAGGAGAGCACAGCAATCCATGTATTGGCCTGGGATAAACGAGGACATAACAAACATGCTGCTCACATGTGACACGTGTCAAAAACATTGACCAGCACAATACAAGGAGCCACTAAAGCAGCATGAGATGGCTACGCTACCGTGGGACAAAGTTGGTAGTGACTTGTTTCATTCCATGGGTCGATACTATGTTCTTCTCATCGATTATTACTCCAACTTTCATGAAGTACTGAAACTCCCGGATCTCACATCAGCATCGGTTATCAAATCCTGCAAAGAAACCTTCTTGAGGCATGGCATCCCACAGACTGTCATGTCCGACAATGGTCCTTGTTTTGCCAGCTGGGAGTGGTTGGAATTCTCAAAACAGTACAACTTCAAGCACGTGACGTCGAGTCCACACTTTTCTCAATCGAATGGCAGGGTGGAGAAAGGTGTCCACATTATTAAGCCACTGATCAGTAAGGCCACTGACTCGAATTCCGACATACACTTGGCTCTATTGTCATATTGTTCATCGCCTTTGAGCTCTGGGCTGTCATTGGCTCAAATGCTCTTCAATTGAGATGTGCGGACAACGCTACCGGCGTTACACTTCTCCAATCCAGATCACTCGCTAGTCCTGGACAAGATGCGGCACCAACGTCAGAGACAAAAGCAGCACTATGACCGGCATGCGAAAGTGCTGCATCCGTTCGCGATCAACGACAGGGTTAGGTTGTGACACCCGGCTGGAGGTTGGTCTAACCAACTTGCCCCTATACTTGCCCCGCCAAGTATCCCCATGATCTTACGTTGTGAAGTCTGATGATGGAATACTGATTCGACGCAATCGGCGAGACCTGCTGAAGGTTCCACCTCGTCAACCTGTATTTCCAACGTTAGATCTGCAGGACTCTATCATGCGACCACCTGGGACACCAGCAGTTGGTGCCCGAATGGACATTAAAAACCTCTGGGTCTCCATGCCCACTCAGGAGGTCTACCCGAATCAGACGTGCACCCAACCGTCTGAACTTGTGAACATGGACTGATAGAATCATTGCTCTGTTCTGTATTTGTGCATCTAACTTACTGTGTTTGATTTTTGTTTTTAGTTACAGCTCTGCAACTATGAAAACAAAAAAGTGAAAAAGGGGGATGTCGTTATCCTTACATGGGTATGTACAGAAGGGGCTGATGGGTAATGGAAAGACCACCAGGGGGCAGCACTGGCGTGTATAAAAGTGGGAAGCAGACAGCCCTCCCCCTCTTTGGCTGATTGACTGTGAGGGAAACAGGAACAGAAATTTAGCTCAGGGCTGCTAGTGTGGTCAGGCCTAGTTGCAGAGCATAGAAAAGTTGTAACCTTTTTACGAATGCAGTTCTTTAAGTAAGAGCTCACGCAGTTATTTAAGTTGTGTTGCTCAATAAACCTTCTATCAAACTTCTGGACGGCTTCGAGCCTTCTTCCAGAGCGTCTACTGTAACTGAGTTGAATAGCACAGATTACCATTTCTACAGGTAACAAAACAGGTATAATGGTGGTCTTCTTGAAGCAGGTGGGGACCTCGGAGTGGAGTAGGGACAGGTTAAAGATGTCCGCGAATACCTCTGCCAACTGGTCCGTGCAGGCTCTGAGTGCACGACCAAGGATCCCATCCGGGCCCGTCGCCTTCCGAGGGTTAACTTTTGGAAAGGCCGATCTGACTTCGGAAACTGTGATGGTGGGTATGGGTGAGTTATGGGCTGCTGGGGAACTCGACAGCGGATTGTTGGTTACCTGCTCGAACCGAGCATAGAATGCATTGAGTTCATCGGGGAGGGGTGCGCTGCTGCCGGAGATACTGCTCGGCTTGGCTTGTAACCTGTTATGTTGTTTAGTCCTTGCCACAATCGCCGAGAGTCTGTCTGCGGCTCACTAGCTTGGTTTGATATTCTCTCTTGGCATCTTGGATGGCTTTGCGGAGGTCGTACCTGGATTTCTTGTATAGGTCAGGGTCGTCTGACTTGAATGCCTCAGATCTGTCCTTCAGTAGGGAGTCAATCTCGTGATTGAGCCATGGTTTCCGGTTGGGGAACGTACGTACTGCTTTCTTTGGCACGCAGTCGTCCACACATTTGCATCTTCGGGTATTTTTAGATTTGCGATTTTTCACACAATGTTTTCCCCTCCTTTCCACTGGCATTGCCCTCCTCCCTGTTGAAGAGGATTTTGTCTTTGGCCGGTCTGAGGTGGGGAGTATTTCGGGCATAAATAGTTACATCCTGTCAGCGGAGTCAGCTCCGTTAAGGGAGGTGAGGATGAAATGCGAGGGTGAATTGTGGTCCCATTCTGGATGGTGAGGAATGGATTGAGGCACTTCACAGGGTCAACTCCATGTCTTCATGTGCTCGGATAAATTTGATCCAGTTCAAGCTGGTGAACAGTACGCATCTGACTAAAGCGAGGATGAGTGGATTCTTCTGTATGGTGGAGGATATGTGTGAACACTGCTCTCGGGGAGCAGCTAACCACACACATATGTCCTGATCTTGTCCCAAGTTGGTAAGCTTCTGGGCCTTTTTCTTTAACAGCACATCAGAGATGCTCAATGTAATTTGGATTCATGTCTGCTGGTGGCCATATTCAGGGTATCAGACTCTCTGGTTCTTAAGTCGGGGGTGAAGGCAGATGTCCTCGCCTTCACCTCGTTGATAGCCCGGAGACGAGTTCTGCTTGGGTGGAAGTCTCCTCCTGTTTTTAGTGCCTCGGCTTGGTTGGGGATCATTAAGCACACCATTAGATGGTCGGTAGAAGGGTTCCACCTAAGATGGCAGCCATTCATTTTCTTTTTTAAGGGGCTAGTCACCATCAGGCTGTTTGGGGATTTAGTTTATTTTTGGGGGATAAAGTTAATATGTGTTTTTGTTGTTCACCTCTTCTATTGTATAATTTTGGTTGTTTTGGATGGTTTTGTTTAAATTGAAAAAAACTGAATAAATGTATTTTTAAAAACGTCTACGACAGAGTGATATATCAAATACCACAGTACTGAGCCACTTGATTCAAACTGCAGGCTGCAAATTTATTTTTCTCAAAATCTAAAGCCAAAATGGCTGAATCAGAGGTCTTTCCTCTGGGTCACAAGATTCTTGCATGAAAGCCCCATTCGAGCGCAAAGATCAAGGTTGACACTCCATTGAGGTACTAAGAGAGTGCAGTATGACGGGAGTGCTTCAGTGTCAGAGGAGCTATCTTTTGGAGGAAGCTTTGAACCAAGGCGTTGTCGGCCTACTTGGCTAGATGTAAAAGATCCCAGGACACTATTTCAAAGAAGAGCAGGGGTCTATCAGTTAAAATATATTTAAAAAGCAGACAATGCATTATCACATTTCTGTCTGTGGGAACTTACTGTGTACAAATTGGCTCCCGCAGTTACGGCATGAGAGCAATAGTTATGCATCAAAGAAATTTATTTATTTGGTTGTAAAGCATTTTGAGATATCCAGTGGTTGTGAATAGGGCTGGATAACTGCAAGACTCTTTTTCTCTCCACCTTTCTCAATGAAATGCAGCAACAGAAATTTAATTTGCTATTAACTTGAAAAAGTTCAAGAGCTAAATTTTTTTTTTAAATCATGAAGCCTTGTCAGGAACTTTGGAGCATGACACGCAGGAACAAAACTCCACAGCCCGTATAGCCATACAGCGTGAAGGGAACTGGCCAGACAATGATTCCATTCCCATTCTACTGTTCGTTTGATCCAAGTTAGTGGAAATTAATGGGGATCGAAAATTTTTGCAATCAATCACAGTTAACTCGATTGAAACAGCACTGGAAATAAATGACTTTCCAACTCAGCCTTTCACAAGTAATGGGGCAACCTCTTGCATATGAAATTCAAAGCTATTCTCCAAGTCTGATGAACCATATCTCTTATTTAAATAGATATATTAGATTAGGCACTGCCGTCTTTTTTTTCCAGTTGACAACTTGCCTACTTAGGAATACAAATCATTTATCCTGATAGGAGATAGACTATGTGCAATGTATGTACAAATCATTGGACAAGGATTTCACCACCTGCCCTCGGTACGGACAAACAAAATCAACAAATTACCCGAGCATGCAGCTAATGGGTCTTATCAATCGTGGTTCAGAAATAAAATGTGTTTTTCACCATTCAACTGGGTAGCACAGTGGTAAATATAGTTGCTTCACAGCTCCAGTGTCCCAGGTTCGATTCCCGGCTTGGGTCACTGTCTGTGCGGAGTCTGCACATTCTCCCCGTGTCTGCGTGGGTTGCCTCCGGATGCTCCGGTTTCCTCCCACAGTCCAAAGATTTGCAGGTTAGGTGGATTGGCCATGCTAAATTGCCCTCAGTGTCCAAAAAGGTTAGGTGGGGTTACTGGATATGGGGATAGGATGGAGGTCTGGGGCGTTCTTTCCAAGGGTTGGTGCAGACCTGAAGGGCTGAATGGCCTCCATCTGCACTGTAAATTCTATGTCGAACTGCTACTTTTGCATCACCTCAGCACGATAACGATATTACCATCACTTGTACCTGGCAATATCAAACTTCTGGTCCGCGCTATTGGTCAGAAACTTAACTGGACCAGCCAGATCGATACTGAAGCTCAAAGAGCAAGTCAGAGATTGAAAATTCTGTGGTGAGTAACTCGCCTCCCAATTTTCCTTTGGGCAAAGCACAAGTCAGGAATGTGAGAAATACCCCGTGGTTGGCTGGATGAGTGTAGCTCCAGTACCATTCAAGAAGCTCATTATCACCCAGTTCAAAGCAGCCCATTTGATTGGCACTCAATCCCATCACCATTGGCACACAATGGCTGCAGCGTGTACTATCGCCAAGGTGCAGCAATTCTCAAAGCTTCCTTGGCTTCCAAATACAGAACTTCTATCACTGGTGGATGAAAGCAGAACTAGGGGGCAGAGCCTCAAAATCAGGGGAAGTAGATTTAGGACTAAGCTCAGGAGGAACTTCTTCACCCAAAGGGTTGTGAATCTACGGAATTCCCTGCCCAGCGAAGCAGTTGAGGCCCCTTCATTAAATGTTTTCAAGATAAAGATAGATAGTTTTTTGAAGAATAAAGGAATAAAGGGTTATGGGGTTCGGGTGGGAAAGTGGAGCTGAGTCCACAAAAGATCAGCCATGATCTCATTGAATGGAGGAGCAGGCTCGAAGGGCCAGATGGCCTCGTCCTGCTCCTAGTTCTTATGGTTACACTTTTCCTCCCTAATGGTGAAACGCAAAATCTATATCTTGAATTTTGTCAAAGCAATTGATTGTTGCCAAAAGAACAGAATGTGAAGCTATAAAACCTAAACCATTCAGAAGAATAAATGAGGCGCGTCCATAGTTGGATTCCTGGTCTGTGCTGTGCTGGGCTAATCTCAACTCGGCAGCAAGAGTTGATGCTAAGTTGTCCCCAAAACCTGTGGCTCGAGAGGGGGAACACAGGTCCTGCTCTTTATTTCTATTCAGTGGCCTTTATTGACAGCGTTCATGACGAGTTAGGAGAAAACATTGCTGAATAACTAGATAATTCTTTGCTACTAAAGATTGACTTCTCGGGCAAGGTTGCAAAGAATGCTTGGCATTCTTGAAGTCATCATCAGTCATCACGTACAGAATGAGAAAGCAGGAATGGAGGATGGTTTTTAGTTCTGTAAATGACTCTGAGAATCAGATTGCAATAATAAACCTAAAAGTTTGTGTACAGTCACGGGTTATTCCATGTGTGTTTATGCAGTTCCATTGATTATAACTCAATTGCGTGCAAATGTAAGGAAACATTCAGGCTCCTTCGCTGCACAAGGACGTTCTAAGTAGCAAGCGTTCAGTACGTTGAGAGTCAGGGTTCAATCTGGTTGAATAATGGGGCCTCTCACTTTGACCGCATGTTGTAAATCAAATTCTGAGGCACAGCCATTAATGCAGCAATCCATCGGCCAATCCAATCTGTGCCTCTTTTAACCTCTTTATTGTGAAGAATTCAAGAAATGTCCACTAATTTCAATGGGAATCAACTGGTATTTTTGGCCCGAGTGGCAGAAGGAAGGGTTAGACTAAGCAGTACCATGTGTAGAAGCCATCTGCAGCCTGCAACGGTGACTATTTTATTATTTTGAAAGGCTGAGTACACCATGTTCCTGATTTCGTGTGCAGATACGATCGATGGGATGAAGTGGTTAAGGTGTGAATCTCTGCTGACCAGAACACAAAGAGCTGCTGCAGTGTTTAATTCAGGATTTTATTGGAATATTTTAGTGTCAAATCCTGTTACTATTGGCCTTACATTCCCTCTTTAATCCACAAGAGAATGAAACAAGGCAGCGAGAAACTTCACCTCAGTCCAAATTAAAATTGAGCCTCTTTGGATCAAATTGAAGAAAAGCATCTTAAGCTTGGCCAGATGCAGAATGTGTTGGATATGGCTGTTCTGTTTTCTAATTGAGCACATGTACAGAGTGCGTGAAAAAAATAACACTCTGTTCCCCACCATCTGTACAGAACATCAATGTCCGATTAAATGTTCAGTCACCATCTTCTCAAAGAGAAGAAAGAAATCCTTAGCATTGGCACTTCAGGACTGTCACTATTGATGGTTAGCTCTGCTGTCTCATGGCGCCGAGGTCCCAGGTACGATCTCGGCTCTGGGTCACTCCGTGTGGAGTTTGCATATTCTCCCTGTGTTTGCGTGGGTTTTGCCCCCACAACCCAAAAGATGTGCAGGGTAGGTGGATTGGCCACGTTAAATTGCCCGTTAATTGGAAAAATTGGGTACTCTAAATTTATTTTTTCAACATAAATATATAGGGCGCAATTAAACCACCGCGTTGTGCCCGGTGTGGATCTGGGTGCGCCGTAGCGGGGAAGGCCAAAATTGAGATTCACGTCGGGCGCAATTCAGTTTGCTATCTAACCTGCCCGCTCCTGACGACATGTTCCAGATCTCGGCCAAATATGACGAGCATTTCATTCACCCTCATTTGCATTTATTTCAATCTTATTAGCGAGATTGAAGGCAAATGCGACGGCCTCCCGGGAATTTACCGGCTTCACAGCGAGAAATCACACGGGTGCCGTTTAGTGCATCTTTTTAAAAACGTGAAGCTGGCGCAATGGCTGCTGAGGGGAACTGCGGAGGTAAGTACCATTTGCATTTTCTGGCATGCAGCTCAAGGGCACTGGAGCTGCTGCCTAAGTGATTGGGGGAGGGGGAATGTTGGGGCACCCCTCAGGAGGATTGGGCTTAGTTGAGGGGCTGAAACATTCCAGGGCAGGGGTTGGCTTTTTGTCCATGAGGCTTTCAAGCCATCTTTAAATATTGTGGATATTCATAACAGGGGAATCTACAGCTGCTGCCGTCTGTCCTACCAAACATTTCCAGGACAGAGCTTTGCTCTTTGCTGAAGGTCACGTTAACTCCCTTTGAAATGTTTTAACTCACCCATGTTTGCCACGGGATGAATCCTTTTTTAATTGAAACCAATTACGGTGGAGGCTGGGACCCCTGAGTGTTGCTCTAGATTTGTGGTTTACTGGTTCAGTAACCTATGCTTCTCGGACACAGGGGGATCTTAACTCCCTTTGACTGTGAGCAGCCTCTAGCTTCACAGCTGAAGTCTATTGCTCATGAGGAATTGGCCTTGTTAGTTGTGAGAGCACTTCACAGCTCTCAAATTGTGATTCAGGTTGTGTTTGCTGATTGCTCCTGCTGGCAGCTGAAATTTCCTGAAGGGGGTCTATGTGTTTGTTGCTGTCTCTTATGCTTCTGTGGCCTGGAGTAAGGAAAGGGAGAATGTAAGAGGATCTGATACCAGCATTGAGAATGGGAAGGGGTGCTCTTTCTCTCTTCTGGCATGCTCTTTGTGGTTTGACTTTCCAGTGTGATTTTCCACTGTTGCAAGTCTACTGCTTGGAACTGCAGGAGGGGGAGAGAGATGTGGATTGATCCGAACAAACAACGTGCTGAGAGTGTTGAATAAATGCTTTTGCAGATAGTTGGCGACATTATTGTACTGTTGATTGTTTGAGGCTTCATGTCTGGAGGCCATGGAGTGTGTTTGTTTGCTTCCACCTCTTTCTCTTCTGTGGCCTAGAGCGAGGAAAAGGAGGCTGTAAGATGATCGCCAACCAGCGCTGGAGAAGGGGAGGGGTTGCTCTTTCTATCCTCTGGTATGCCCTGCGTCGGTGTGACTTTCCACTGTTGAGAGTCGACTACTTGAGCTGCAGGATGGGGAGCGAGAGAGAGATGGATTGATCTGAATAAGCACCATGATGAATATGTTTACGAAATGCTTTGCAGAGTGCTGGTGACTTTATTGTACCATTGACTGTTCAATGTTTAATGTCCGGAGGCTGTATGTCTGTTTGCTTCCGCCTCTTTTGCTTCAGTGGCCTGGATTTCATTGTCGGTTACCGGTTAATGTGATATATTGACTGTTTAATAGTTTGTTTTAATCTTTTTGTATAAAAGTACTATTGGCCGTTAATAAACAAAATATTCTCAAGTGGCTTCTCATGGGTACATGTGCCATGTCTCAGACGATGATTATTGCAACACATTGCAATCAAATCTTGAAGCCTGAACAGTTTTCCTGAACTCTAGAAGTATCAGCAGCATAGAGGCAGCAGCCAACAATCAAACACTCAAGAATTGGACTTCACTGCTGGAGAGATACCCGCAACCATCGGGTAAGTGTGTGGGTCAGGAGAGGGCACCAAATCACGGGCTCCCTGAAGTCCCTGCCAGGGGTCTGGAGTTTAGGGGTTCCTGCTGTAGCCAGAGGTGAGTGTGCACAGCAAGATTTTCCAGCACAACTGGCTCAGTGGATGGCACTATGAGAGAAGGTGGGAAACATAAGGGTGGGGGAGGATTGGGGGATTTGGAGGTCCCGGGGTGGAAGCCCGAAATGATTATCGGTCTCACTTCTTCTCCAATTCCTTACAGATATGAAAATATAGCTCGTTATGTTGGTCCTGCAGAGGCTGCCCTCACGGTGCTGGTGGCAGCCCAGGCAGCCAGACACCAGAGAAGGTAGCAGCGTTGATGCAGGCTGGAGGCGACACCCTATGTGCAGGAGGCCGCCGCACACTCTGAAGTCTTGGCTGTCCATCAGGCTGAGGAGGAATCTAGAGGGAGACATCATAGAATTTACAGTGCAGAAGGAGGCCATTCGGCCCATCGAGTCTGCACCGGCTATTGGAAAGAGCACCCTGCCCAAGGTCAACACCTCCACCCCATCCCCATAACCCAGTAACCCCACCCAACACTAAGGGAAATTTTGGACACTAAGGGGCATTTTATCACGGCCAATCCACCTAATCACCAGGTGATTGAACATCTTTGGACTGTGGGAGGAAACCGGAGCACCCGGAGGAAACCCACGCACACACGGGGAGGATGTGCAGACTCCGCACAGACAGTGACCCAAGCCGGAATCGAACCTGGGACCCTGGAGCTGTGAAGCAATTGTGCTACCCACAATGCTACCGTGCTAGACGCTGAGACGCTAGCGACAGCCAAGGTATACAGGCATCTTTGGTCTATCGAGGAGATGATGGACACCATGTGCCGGAGTAGGCCCCATCTCATCAAAGACACTGTGTGACACCCCATGGAGGAGGATGACACCTGCTCCCGATAGCCGTGAAGGTCACAGCAGCCCTGAACTTCTATGCAACCGGATCATTCCAGGACTTGAGTGGGGACATTTGGGGCATTTTCCAAGCTACAACCCTTAACTGCGTCCATGAGGTCACGGATGCCCTGTATGCCCAGGAATCAGGCTTCATCAACTTTTGAGCTGGACCAGGCCCATCAAGATGCCTGGGCTGCAGGATTCTCTGCCATCGCTGGGATACCCCAGGTTCGGGGAGTAATTGATGGCATGCATGTCGCCTTGCCCACACCTGAAAATCGGGTAGTGCCCTTCATTTACAAGTCCGGGTTTCACTCCCTGAATGTTCAACTCATGTGGGACCACCACCGCCAGAACATTCACGTGTGTGCACATTTCCCAAGGAGTGTGTATGACAGCCACATTCTGGGACATCCGGAGATTCCCGGTCTTCGAGAACCACCCTAAGCTGATGGGTTTGCTCTTGGGGCATAAAGGGTATCCGCTGAAGTCCCGGCTGATGACGCCAGTGCGGTGACCAGAGACCGGGGTGGAGACTGCATATATCGAGGCCCATCTTGCTACCCATGCTGTCATTGGGCGGAGCATAATAATAATAATCTTTATTGTCACAAGTAGCCTTACATTAACACGGCAATGAAGTTACTGTGAAAAGCCCCTAGTCACCACACTCCGGTGCCTGTTTGGGTACACCGAGAAAGAATTCAAAATGTCCAAATTACCTAACAGTCTTTAGGGACTTGTGGGAGGAAACCGGAGCATCCGGGGAAACCCACGCGGACACGGGTAGAAAATGCAGCCTCTGCACAGACAGTGACCCAAGTCAGGAATCGAACCTGGGACCCTGGAGCTGTAAAGCCATAGTGCTAACCATTGTGCTACCGTGCTGCATCGGCCTGTTCAGATTCTCATGCCTGAACTGTGGTGTACCGCACTGGTCCTCTCCCTTCTTGATCTTTCGTGATCAACTGTTGCATCGAGGTGTGTTCTCACGATGCACATCAGAGGTCGAGGCAGCACATTCAGTGGCCTTTGATGCCCTTGGCGGATGTCCTCTGGAAGGCTGGAGCTGTAGGGCTCTGGCCAACTTACCGGTGACACTGGCATCGCCGTGCCTCCCTGTTCTGCACTTGAGATGCGCCAATGTCAGGAGGGGTTGTATTCGGATGAACTGGAGACCACCGTTGTCTCCTCGGTGTCATACCCCCGGTTGACCCCTGTTCTTCCACCCTCATAGTGCCGTTGGGCTCTGGGATTCTCCATGGGACGGAGGGGCAACTGTGGTGAACTCCAGGTGCCTCTGAGTCATCTGGCTTTGCCAGTCTTGGTGGCTCCCCATTGTTAGCACCGTGTGCCGTCGCCCTCAGTGACCCTCTCTGACTCGGCCATGCTCTGCAGTGCCTTGAAAAGTACACCTGAGTCTGGGACATGTCCCTCATTGACTGGGACATGGTGTCGAGGCCCTCAGCTATGGTCATCATGGACTGAGTCATGCAGTGGGCACCACCACTAAAGATGCTGAAGTCATGCTCCAGGTTTTACACTGCGGTTGCCTTCCTAACAGTGTTGGCCTCGATGCCACGAATTGTCAGCATCATCTCCAGCTCCCCTAGCCTTTGCGAATCTTCCAGTCATCCATGCACGGAATGTCACTGACATCCCCTCCTGAATGTCACGGCTGCGTCCTATCAATTGCATCAGCTCTGGGATAACCTTGTCCAGAAGCTCGGTATCTTACTGGGACCAGCTGAGTCCTGGGATCCAGCAGACATCCAACTGCTGACTCCCTTGGATACTCCTGCCTCCACCTAATGTGCATTAGCAACGGTGTGATGCTCACCAGATCGTGCCCCAGAAGCCTGTCCACTAATGTGTATATCTGCACTGGTGAAAGGTGGGGATGATAGCTCTGACACCTCTATGGTCTCCTCCGAAGTGGTTTCTTGGGTGGCAGGGGGAGAATGACTCCGGATGGCCCAGTGGAGATCCTGAGAGACAATGGACCTATGGTGAGTAAGTGAGAAGGATCATATGGTCTGACATGAACAACTCACTTGAGACAGATCATCGGGTGAATAGACAGTGGATCCTCACCTCTGCGCGCAGGCCAACCACTGCTCTTTCCTCGGGCAACCCCACGATCTCCAAGGCCCATTCCTTATAGGAGGTAGGACTCGAATCCCCCCCCCCCCCGGTCTTGGCCCTTTCTCGTTTATTATGGGCTGTCTCCTCCTGCAAGGGCAAAGAGAGGGCTTTGTGAGCCACATGTTTGATGTGTCAGGGGAGATCTATAGCAGATGGCATGTGTGAGCACTGCAC
Source organism: Scyliorhinus torazame (assembly GCF_047496885.1). Classification (NCBI taxonomy): domain Eukaryota; kingdom Metazoa; phylum Chordata; class Chondrichthyes; order Carcharhiniformes; family Scyliorhinidae; genus Scyliorhinus; species Scyliorhinus torazame. The sequence continues at coordinate 63,572,553 of NC_092728.1, forward strand.
CTGAACTTGAAGGGGTTGTGTTGGTGGGTGCCAGTGGGTTCTGAGGAGCAAACATCAAGATCAGAATGTGGTAAGGGTGTCAGCCAGTGATTAATGCAGGAGGTGTGGTGGTTTTTTGGAATTGGAGGGGTGGTAGGTGGGACTGATGCCAGGTGATAGGTGGTAACTTACCCTTGGAAGCTTGATGGAAAGCATTGGTCATCTTCCGACAGTGTACGCCAGTCCTCTTTGTCATGCTGCCTGGATAGATAGCCGCAGCTGCTGTCACCCAGATGGTATTGGTGGTACTGCTACTGGACCTCCGCCCCCCCCCCCCCCCTTTCGGGGAACAGGATGCCCTGGCTCGCAGTGACTGGCCAGGTCTGCATCCCCACAGTGAGGAGCAGGTCTGCGTACTGCCATGCTTGTGTGTTGACTGGGAGTGAGTGATGAGGGTGTGTTGAAAAGCATCTCCCATTGTAAGCAGCGAAACGCTGAGATGCGAGTCGGGCAAATCAGATGACAACACAATCAGTCATGGTGAGAAGCTCATGGGGGCTCATTTCCGGCAATAAGTTCTGTTCAACATGGGCCAACATCTTGCCAATGCGGCAGTCCAGAAACATCCCGCCAATCGTACACAAAATGACACCAAAATAATAATAATCTTTAATATTGTCATAGGTAGGCTTACATTAACGCTGCAATGACGTTACTGTGAAAATCACCTAGTCGCTGCACTGTACCTATACCTGTTCGGGTACTCTGAGGGAGAATTCAGAATGTCCAATTCACCTAACAGCACATCTTTCAGGACGTGCGGGAGGAAACCGGAGCACCTGGAGGAAACCCACGCAGACACGGGGAGAACGTGCAGACACCGCACAGACAGTGACCCAAGCGGGAATTGAACCTGGGACCCTGGCGCTGTGAAATAACAGTGCTAACCACTGTGCTACCATGCCACCCGAATGTTTCTGTTAAATTGCGCCCATGAATACTGTTCACCGAAGGCTGAACTTTATTTGCAGGTTATGACATTTCCTTTTAAGGAAACCATCATCCAGATGAAACAATTGATTTTAAGGATTGAGTTAACGCAATATCAGCAGACATTGTTTTGCAGAGGAGACAGGAAGTGGGTTCATTTCCAGGTCATGAACTGGAAACTGATCCACATTTGCATTGAGGTGGAAACCTATTTGGAGTGGGGATGGGTCAGCTGGCAAATTAATGGCTGGGGTGGGAGTGCGAGACACCGGGAAAGTGGTTGTGTAATGGTCGGACATGGCCAACCATTGTGTGGCTGCCATCTGTAAATAATTTGAAAATAGGCAACAATCTGCACCTTCAAATTGGCCAGGCAGATGGAGAGCTAGAACTCTGGATCGGGTATGGAAATGTTAGTGCTATTCAAATGTAATTGCTAGACAATGGAATTTTACCAAAGCTTCCACTTTGTAAATCGCACAAATTGTTTTCATTGCTGCTGACCCTGATGCTGAAAGGCTGGACCTGATCAACTTTAGTCAGATGGCTGCCTCCCCAACCCCCTGAAATCTCATTGTTGGAAGGCGAGCTCTTAACATGTTCTTTAATGACATAAATGTGCCCAATTAACAATGAGGAGGACTTGACTTCCCTCCCCGACCTTGAGAAAGTCAGTAGGGTCAGGAACCAATGTCAATACCTTGTTTTGACCGCTCACCTCTGATTCAGCACATTGTCAGTTAATTCCCTGTGAGTTAAAAATGAAGGCTTTGGAAACAAGAGAGTTAAACTGCAAAACAAATAGAATTATTTTCTCTTAAAAAACGTTAATTTCATTCTAAGATTCAGTGATCTAAGTGCGCCATTATGAAAGTTAACTAAGGACGACCATTAATTTTATTTTCTTCATAATGATAAATCTACACAGCATAATTTATCATTTCACAATGAGTTGATTGCTGTAGTACAAAGCACACATGTAGTTGGTATTCAGTGGGTGAGCACAGATTGTGTGGAAAGGCTCTTTGAATTTAACTGGAGAGCAGAGTCGTCAACTTGTGTAATATCTTCTCATTTAGGTCAATTACCAGACCATAGCCTGAGGGATTGCTGATGATCCCAAAGTTTGTAGCTCGTAGAAGAATAATCCTTCAGCCTTGGAAACTTATCAGCATGGATACGGGAAAACATCCATCATTCTACCAGACAATTCCGGAATGTTCTTTTCCTTTCCTTCGAGAAAGAGGCACAAATGTAACTCATTTAAGGACGTTAGTGCTGCCAAAGCAATTGAAAATAAGCATTGTCAAACTGATGAATCACTCAAAGAGGCAATTTGCCTGTTGCCCCATGCTTGGTGCTGTTATTGACTCCTTTATAACATGTCATTTTTTCCTCAATGAGCCAGCAAAGAGCACTGTGCCAACATCTTGAAATCGGTCTGCAGAGACCAATTCATTTTCTTATGTTAGAATTGCCTTGAGGAGACATGGAAATGACAGGATGAGCATCAACTGCTGGGCTTCAGGTGCCTGCGGTGGTAGATCTGTGATCCACAAGCAGTACAAAGAAGCCGGTGAAATTTCAGGCATGGAAAATGCAGTCATTCCCTTCGTGGAAACATTCAAACTCCTCCGATTCCTCCTTTTTTTCTTCTTTGTGTAAGAGTACTTCCTTTTTATTTCCTTTGTTTCTATTTCTTTTCTTTCCTTTTTATTATTTTGGTCCGTGAAACCTTAATCGGGATGTACCTTTCAGCAGAAAATTAAAAGTTGAAACAGTCTGCTTGCCGGGATATTGTTTTCCCAGGCTTCGTATTTTGGAAAGGAGAAGCCTGACTCTTCGGCACTGAGTGGATCTGAGGAACCAGCCTTGGAAGGAGTTTGTTCGATTGGTTAACTTGCAACTAGTGGGTTGGCCTGGGACAGCGTTCTGCCTGACAACGGTCACCAATTGGTTCTTGCATGATGCTTTCTCTGAGAACTTAGCAGAAGTGTTTAAATCTTCAAAGTGAAAGTAACTTTCTCTCTCACTCTCTCTCTCTCCCTCTCCCTCTCTCTCTCTTGCTGAAGTGAGACCTTCACTGTTGTTCTAAAAGCAGTTGGTGCCTGGCACATCCTTTGATGTAAACCTGAAATGATGCTGAGGGTCAATGGAAGATTTTTACTGCAGATGGTGGCCGTTTATATTGCACTTTAAAGAGCTGGTCACTGTTAGCTGTTAGGAGGGACGGGAGGAATAGGGTGGGTGGAGAAATTTAGTAACTAGGTTTTGCTGTTGTAAGGGAAGATGGGAGGTGTGGGAGGTGACTCTCACCATTTACTTGTTATTCTGTGTTTTTGTTGGTTTTATATTAAAATTGATACAAATTTTAATTCAAATATTTGAGAGAAAAAAATCATTGCTTAAATTAAAGCTTTTTCATGGGGGTGATCTTATCCAAGTTGGTTAAGGTACCATGGGAAATACAGTATTTCTTGACTTTTATTGTTTGAAAGAAACATTCTGAATACACGTTAGCTACAATCTGCGGTTTGTTTTAAACTCTACTTCCTAATAAACCACAATTTACAGCCAATGTTATACCGTCTGATAGTATGGTCGTTGTCCCTCGTGCAAGCGATTAAGATACACACATTTTATTTCCAAAGCACGCGTTAAGTATGGTTAAATGTTCACCCTGAGGACTACCTTTCCTGAACATTCCATGCATAAGATCCTGCTCCTCTCCATTCACAAGGGGAGCTGTGTTGATGGAAGCGAGCGTGCTGATAAAAGTATCAAGAGCAGGCTTGAACTATAAAAAGGGGCTTGCGATAGGCCAGTCAGGCAACCAAGAATTAGTCACTGAGACAAACTGCCCAGGGCCACATGGCCTGTCAGCCTCATCATGGGCGGATATTCTTTGGGTGTCGGCTATTGCTCACTCAGCGAGTATCTGACCTGCCTCTGAGTTAGCAGGATGTGGACTCAAGTCCCGATCTAAAGGCTCGCGCATAAAACCTGAGATGGCTTCTCTCTGGTGGATGTCAAAGATCCCATGGCACCTTTGAAGAGGAAAGGGCGTGGAGTTCGCTCTGGTCTCCTGGCAATATTTATCCTTCTGCAGCACTAAAAAGCAAGATTATCTGGCCATTATCACATTAATGTTTGTTGGGAGCTGGTGCGCAGGTTAGCTGCAACAGCATTTCAAAAAATAAATAAAGTACTTAATTGACTGTAGAGTACTTTGAACTGTCCTGAAGTTAAGAATGGTGCTGCATATATGCATGTCTGACTTTCTTGTAATTTCATTGATAGATTTCTAAATATTACATTTCGATCAAATATCCTGTACAATATGAAGCAAATTGCCTGGACCAAGCTGATTTTTTTTGTTAACCCTTATTAACCCGTTTGCTGCCACCATTGAGGAAGCAAAAAGAAAAAAAATCATGGTAAAAGCTGTGAAGCTGGAACATGGGCACAGTGCAGTCATTCACTGTGCCACAGAGTGTCAGGGTACAGGTTGTCATTCCTGAATCTGCCATTAGGGGAGGCATTCGAAACAATGAGACAGGAGAGGCAAATTGAAGCCAAGACACCTTGTGGAAGCCAAGTTAAGGTTAACATTAGCAAGGGGTTGGCAGCCAGTGCTCTCAAATAGGGAACAGTGTGTGCTGTTAAAAGATGGAGGAAAATAAAGAATTTACATTAAAAAAAACAGACAATAAGTCAGACTGTACAGATTCACAAGTGTTTCTTAATTATCTGTCTTCACTAAATCACAATTCAAGTTAAACTGCCTCATTAAATGTTAACATTTGGCACTACTACCACCTGAATATAAATCACACTGTATTTAGTGAAACGTGATGAGCTTCCCAGGCTGTGCATTATTGTGCAGGCAAGCATAATTATAGTCTGTGTGGCATATATTTACTGAACAGTATAATCTACCACAGGAAGTTTTTCTTCAGATTACATTGTGTTGAAATATGGATGAATTGTAAGTGTCTTTTCACAGTAATGCATACTGTAATTTAGGTTTATGTAAGCCTTCGTTCAGTTTGTTAAATTCATGTGAATGTCTCCAATTTTTTAATTTCTATTTTTGGAATCACTTTCTGTGCACCCACATGTGGAAAGATCGAACAGCTTAGTATTCCATGCCCCCCTCCCGAGAAGTGAGTTCGATGGAGCAGATATATATGCAATTGAATATTTAGTTTGAATTTCAGAGAACTCTGATCGGTGACCAAGTTTCAACAAGAAGTTGTATAATGGTCAAATGAAACTTACAAGGGGCATTCTGTTTTTAGAGTCATAGAGGATGATTACAAAATGCACCAAATATGCACTATGTCAAATATTTCTCAGGCAAATTGCACATTTGGAATTGAGGGGGACTAAATTTGATTGCTCTCCAAAACAGGGAATGCACATTTAACCTGCTTTCACCCTCTGCAATGCAGATATCCTGCCAACTTAATGCTGCCTGCTACCTCAAATGATGTCAGTATCCAAGCAGTGCCAGAGACACGTAAAATGCAAAGCAATTCTGTTTTTTCTTTGTCATCTTTTATTGTTTCATGGCTTACCTACCTGTTTTGTAACTGGCCAAACCTTGCAGTGTGTCCGAATTCTGCTGCGATGGCAAGCTGACCCTGTTTAAGGTGTTGGAACTTAGCTATGTAAGATACAGGGTCATGGCAATAAATTGTGTTTCCAGCAGCATTCCTCCAATGTAGAGCATTTTACAATGGAGGGAGGCAAATACCAAGCAAAGGATAAGGGGTGCATGAGGAACTGAAGGCAATGTTGAATGCTTCGGCTTTTGGAAGGCATTTGGGAAGAGGAAGCAGCCAAGTCAATTTGGAAAGAAAATTCAATGCAGATGCATTGCAGCTGAAAAACCCACTTGCAATGGTGGAATTAAAATTCAGCTATGTTGGTCACACTGCTATTAACATCGTATGCTGAATTCTTTGAATCCATAGAATTGTTCAACAGGCCATTTGGCACAACCAGCCTAAGCCAATGTTTATGCTTCACTTGTGCCTCCTGCCACCGCTCTTTAATAATAATCTTTGTTGTCACAAGTAGGCTTACATTAACACTGCAATGAAGTTACTGTGAAAATCCCCTAGTCACCACACTCCGGCTCCTGTTCGGGTACAAAGAGGAACAATTCAGAATGTCCAATTCACTTAACAAGCACATCTTTCGGACTTGTAGGAGGAAACCAGAGTGCCCGGAGGAAACCCACGCAGACATGGGGAGAACATGCAGACCCGCAGTCAGTGATCAAAGTGGGAATTGAACCTGGACCTGGCCCTGTGAAGCAACTGTGCTAACCACTGTGCTATCGTGCCACCCAGCACATGGGCTTCAATGATTACATTTCCAAGACCAAGGACCACATGCATCCCATAATTTGCAGTTTGGAATCCCTGCTCTGTTGGGGTTCCTGTGCAGAGAATGTAATTGTATATGCACACCTAAATGTGGTTCAGCTGCAATTAAATCGTCCTTGTAAAACGTTTTACACTTTCTATATTTTGTTCTCTTCAAAAAATGGTTATAATTTTAAAAATTGGCATTTAATGTTCTGATGGCTACACATTTTGAGATGTTTGTTTCTTCCAAATTACTAGCAGCCTTGGTAACTTTGAGAAATAAATCAAATTGCACATCCATTTCTGAAAGGCCCTTCTATGAACCAACTTCTGACAATGTCTGCTTCCTTCATACAGGGAGAATAATTTTGTGAAGGATTTCCCTCAACTTGCTGATGGATTAGTTGTCATTCCCCTTCCTGTGGAAGAGCAGTGTCGTGGAGTTCTTTCTGAGCCTTTGCCTAATCTCCAGCTCCTCACAGGTAAGCACCTTGTGTATTGTCAGTGCCCTGACTGCCTGCTGCAATTAGAATATCCTTGCAGACCTGCCTGTGCACACGGGCCACACTGTGACCAAATAGGCCAGGGGAAATACAGAACATTGTGTATGTATGCGCATAGTACATTGTCCTGCACCATGATAGTGTCTGAATCAGGGCATAAAACACCAGCTTCTGTCTTTTCCTCACTGAGGTACTATTTGGCATGTGAGTAATTAATTTGATATTGAAGTACTACGTCTTCCTGAAGCCCTGCATCTTAATTATTATTCATTGCTACTGTTGTGTTCAATGGAGTCATAAGGGATTGCTCACTGATATGTGGACACTTCAATTCTAGCCACAGAAAAAAGATGTCATGGTGCAATTCAACATTTCCTCTTAATATCATCGAGAGACACAGTATAATTATTACTGTTGTTTCTTTTCAATGTAATTTTCAATAGCAAAATATCCCAATGCCTGAATGAAGTGATTGTGAAAGATCCACAATGCATTTCCCTCATTATTTTTCTTTATTTTTAAAATTATCATGTTTTCTTCATTTCCCCCTTGGATTTGCGGTACACCTCTCCAATATCAAGGAACCAGCCAGGCAAAGCTTTTCTTTCTCACCTCCTGTTTGAATAACTTGCTGAGATTAGGAACTCATGTCAAGAATTGGAGCACCAAGTTTGTTTCCTGCCACTTTGTGACATAGTTAATTGGAAACCAAAGTACTACATCATTAACATTCAAACCATACAGTTTTTGCCAGCCAACATTTCAGGCCACAAAGCTTAAACTACATAGCCTATTGGCACCCAGCATTCCAGGTTTCAATGCTCAAACAACGCAGCTGATGGGCGGCCAATGTGCCAGGCCACAACATTTGAACTAAGATGACAGTCTGACAAACGTTAATGTGCTTTGACTTGTTAGTTAATTTTTTTTTAAACTTGATTTGTTTTCCAGGTGATGCGAAATACAATGAGGCTACTGGCTATCCCATGGTGCAGGAGTGGAGAGTTAGAAGCAATCTGTACAAGGTTAAGCTCAGTTCAATAACACAATCTGCAGGTAAAAATAAATAAATGAAGAACTTTGCTGAATAGGATCGCAATGATTCAAAAGGACTTGGGTGCCGCAAGCGTAGCATGGAGATTTTCTAGCTGAACAGAAACTTCACAAACCTGAAGGGCTGAGGGCACACTGGATGCTCAAGATTTTGAGGAGGACGTTGAAAGCAGGGGGAGGACTGGCAAGCTATAAATGTTCTAGGCAGGCAGTTTCGGAGGGCAGCAGCCAATAGAGCAATACGTATGCCGAGGGTTACAGCAAAAGAAAATTGGGTTGCAAGCAAACATTGCACTCTACTGCAGGAATATCTGTGCTTTTTAACCTGGGTGTCCGTGTTCAGTTCATTTGTGGGGAAGTAATCCAGGATCCCATTAATTTGCATGTATTTCACTGAAATAATACAAACAGGCAAATATAATAGAACTCAGTAACATGGGCTTCAATCATTAGATTTCCACATGCATCCCATAGTTTGCAGTTTGGAATCCTTGTGCAGAGTGTATTTGAATATGCACATCTAAATGTGGTCAAGTTGCAATTAAATTGAGCTGATATCACTGCATATCTCAGGAAACTTTGATATATTTGGCTACGCAACTGTGCATCAAAATTCCCTGAGCCTTAAAAAATATATAGTAAGAAGTCTTACAACACCAGGTTAAAGCCCAACAGGTTTGTTTCAAATCACTAGCTTTCGGAGCACTGCTCCTTCCTCAGGAGCAGTGCTCCGAAAGTTAGTGATTTGAAACAAACCTGTTGGACTTTAACCTGGTGTTCTGACTGTGCTCACCCCAGTCCAACGCCGGCATCTCCACATCATGGTTAAAAAAAATATGTCAGTTGTTTACGTTACAACCAGGGGAGGGGTGAAACTACTCCCCTAGTCTCTCAGTCCTCGTTTGACTGTAACAGTTTTTAAAAAATCTTTTAAGAATTTAGAGAGGGGGTGCTTTGCCAATTCTGAAGTCTCCAACTATTCATGTGTCGAAGTTGTGGATAATTACTCAGGCAGGTTTTCTTAGTTTAATGGAAGAATAAGGTAAATTTTTTTGAAATATTCCCAATCTAAAAAAAATAAGAAAAACAGGACACCATTCATACATTCACACACATCCGTCTAGGCCTACGCACACTGAAGTACAGATGGAAGAGTAAATGGATATGCTTTTAAGTGTTTTGCTGTCCCTGAAAGAAAAATACAGACTACATGGTTAGTTGCTCCTTAATTGGTCTCAATGCAGTGATTCAATATCGCAGCCATTTACCTTGATGCAGTACAGAGCGGATTTCCAAATTTTGAAAGATTTCGGTTCACAGTGCGTTTCTTCTCTGTTTGGTCACTTTATAAACCAGGTGTTGTACTTCCAGAGAGAGAGAGTGAGAGAAAGGGTACGCAGTACGAAGAGCCTGTTTCAGCACAGCAAAGTTCTTTTCACTTCTTCCTCCTGCTGTTTAGCACAAGGCTAAATCGCTGGCTTTGAAACCAGACCAAGGCAAGCCAGCAGCACGGTTCAATTCCCGTACCGGCCTCCCTGAACAGGCGCCGGTATGTGGCGACTAGGGGCTTTTCACAGTAACTTCATTTGAAGCCTACTTGTGACAATAAGCAATTTTCATTTCATTTCATTTCATTTTCATTTCACTTCATTTTCTGCTTGGCAGGGGCTCCTATGAATACCCTTGCTGATTGTATATTCCAGAAGAGCTTGATTAGTTCATGTCTGCTGCAGTTATTGTTTCAGTACAATTCAACTGAATTTGGACATCTCCTCTCAGGAACATTTGCAAAGCCTCAGTGTGGTGTAAATAGTCACGAGATCCGACCCCCTTGGGGTTTATTGTTTGTCTTCATTACAACTTTATGAAATGCAAAATTGTATTTGATAGCAGCTCAACCTGTCTGGGTTTTCCTTGAAAAAAGCACATTTGTCTGTACAGCATCCCCAAGTTTAAAACCCAGTCCATGAAAGAATAAGAAATCATGCCTTCAAGAAGCACATCCGCATGACATTTAGTGTTCTTTAGATTAGTAATTCTGTTTTTCATTGTGTAAGTTATCGCCACAGGCATATTGCTTGGTAACATTACTATTTTTAACATGGCTAACTAAGTGGCCCATTAAGCCACTCATTTATATCAAATCACTACAAGTGTTTCATGAAGTAGACCCAACGTCACCTTCTGCAGCGTACATCTCAAAATGAATTTAAAAAAAATAAAATGTCTGTCCTATTTGAATGTGATGTTGGATCGCTGAGGTTTTGATCAGTCATTTTAATTTGTCCTTGTGGAATACGTATAATTTTGACAATTACTAAATGTTAGTAAAAGTGTGAATTGAACACCATCCGATGTTTATCCTTCAATGAAACTCTATTCAAGAAGACCACTTTGTAGATGCCAACAATCTGGTACCGAATTAAACCTAACGGGAGTGAAATTCTTCAGACAATAACTTTACTGAAATTGTTGCTGCAAATAAAAGTGGGAGTTGCTTTTTGTAGACACGCAGCTTTTTCCAGAAATTTGTCAGCAGCAGGAATTTTAATTTTGTTCTTCACAATAACGGTTTGCATTTCAACTCATTTGTTCTGATTTTACCATCTGCATGACTTCCTCTGTAACATTATTTCTTTAACGAGTCCTGCAATTCAGCCTCAGTCACCCATCCTGGAAATCTGTTTTGCTTATTTATTCCACATTTTGGTCTTTGAACTTTTTACCCTTTTGTTCTGCTGCCTGAGGTTTCTGTACTTGCTGTGGTGGCACCTTAATCGCCTTCACTCTCAATTATTCACAACGTTTCTGGTGTCAGGGCTTAATTTTGCCATAACCTCAAGGTGCAATTGAACACACTTAATTGATATTTTGCACATCCCAGGCTCTGAGTTTAACAGAATAAGTATTTGTTATCTCCATTTCCAGAATCTGGTAGGATTTAGTATCCGCTCTGATGCTGGCCTTCAATTAGAAGTCAGGCGTCCTGGACCCTGGAGAGCAGGTGTGGGTGGGTGGGTGGGGGGGGGAGGGGGAGTCAGGTGGCCAACACTATTCCTAAGAATTTACTTGCACAGGCTAGGAAGCTGCTTAGACAACCTAAATAGAACTAACAGAATATAAACTTACTTTGTACAATTAAGTTTAGGGGAATTGCACAATCTAACAGGCACATTGTGTATGACTCAGGAGGTTTACCCAGCTTGCCACGCCTCGTGAGATCCCCGGCGTGGTGATCTGGATCCCGCTGAAAGTGGGCGGGACCTATTTCATATTTAAGTGGGCAGTTAGACTCACTTAAATATGTCTCGGTTGGATCTAACCAGCGCCCTGGATCGAATCCCCTCACCAAGGAGAGCCCAGCCAGGTGTCGTTTAGCACAGGGACCAGGTGGAATGACATTTGGAGAGTCTCCCAGGCAATTGGAGACACCCGGTGGTTAGCCTCTGGGAGGGTGACACCCTGGCACTGCCGATGCCACCAAGGCACCTTGGCCCTGTAAGCCTGGTAGTTCCACCCAAGTGCCAGACTTGCACTGCCAAAGGGCCAAGGTGGCACTGCCAGGTTGGAAGTGCCAAGGTGGCATTTTGCCTGCGCTGGGGATCAGAACCGGGATGCCCTGCCCTTATGAGGTGGGGTGCAGGGGACTTGAGGCCCCACCAGGTAAGTTGGGGGAATCGAAAGATCTGGGCGCCATTCAAAAATAAATAACAGATTCCCATTTAATATCAGGGTTGTTCTCAATGCTGCAAGCACCGGGAAACACCCTGCTAAACCCAACCACAATGGGACTCTTTTTTTCATTAAATCGCACCCTTGATTTTCCACCAATTTGCAAGGGTGGCACTGGTTGCTGGAGCGAGCCATTTTCACTACACCAGGCATTCAAAACTAACTAAATTTTGGACAAATAATTCTATGGAGCTTCCCCAATTTCCTGGAATGACTTTGGAACAAATCCAATGGAAAATGGCAGAAGCAGTTATTTGTACTGTTTCTTAAGGATTTTCAGCAATGTATGGTGTATGATTGGGACCTTGATATGTGGCATATCATTTTGAGGTACTCCATGTTTTAACTTGCACCTGATTTACAGAAATACATTCCACTGATTAATGCGCAGAGAGCTGCTGTTTTGATCGGTGAGATGCTTTGCAATTTTCCCTCAGTATAATTTAATTTCTACTTCATCATAATAATCTTCAATGGTAATGTACGCAAAGAAAACATCTGACACCGTAATGGAAAAATCGATCAGCTCTGCAGCAATTATATCTCACGAATAAAAACTGCTTTTGTCCAACAATCACCGAGAGTGCTCAGATATAAATCACATTTCAATGGCATTTGTTTTCATATTTATAAAATTATGAAGTCAGTTGTTCTAAATAAGCACCTACAAAATCCATTATTTTTATGTATAAGAATTCAAGTAAACCCGTTCAGATGCATTAAGTATAATTACTTGTTCATAACTACTAATTAAATTGCATGGACAGTGACTGACCTGATAATGTTTTACAAGTTTAAATTTTTATTGCCCAATATAATGTAAATTTTAAAAAGCCTTAAAAGCCCTGAGATGGTTTCACTCGAAACATTCAGCAATATTGTGGTTATATTACTGAAAAGGCCTGAACAAACGCATAAGGGACATGAGGCTGAATTTTGCACCCCCTCAAGGTCAGGAATGGAGGCATATGGGACCAAACAATTATCAGGCTGGCAGGTGTGCTTGTTTCCTGAATTTCTCCTGGTGTCAGCCATTTTGGCTGATGCAGATTTGGGACCCGGCAAGGCTGCCCACGTCCACAAAGTGTGCAGGCAATTAGCTTTGTTCAGGTTTGAGGAATGGAGGCTGACTGGGATCTTCCAGTCGTCCTCCAGATTCCTGATGCGATGGGAACAGATTAGTTTCCTTTAGGTGGGCTCCCAACCCCAGCCTGTCTGGGTGGGAGTTCAGCCAAGGGCCAGTACACTAATGGTGGCCTGACTGCTCACTACTCTGGTGATATACATCACTGTAAGTACACAAAGGGTTAATGTACATACACTACACCTAGCTAGACACTAGAGGGAACACCAGAGACATGACACACAGGCAGTCAACCAATAGGTCAGTAAGATAGGACATGACCAATGGGCAGTCACGATACACACGGAGGTGACACTACCACAGGAGGGCATTACACCAACCCATATAAAAGGACACATCACATATGTTCGGTCTCTTTCCATTGGAGACACTCAGTGAGTACAGACACAGGTTGATTGAACATCACTCCCACCACGTGGATTGTAGCAGACTGGTTCATCAGTCTGAGTAGCTATAGCAGGATTAACAGTAGCGTCGAATCCAAGTAGGAGAATTGTTAATAGTTTAATAAACGTGTTAAAGCTATCTCCAAGTCTGAACCTTCCTTTGTCAGAGTGCACATCAAGGAAGCAGCTTATGCTACGACAAGAGCATAACAAAACAACTACCTCTTTAAATTTCAGTGGCTGAGAGGGCACCTTCACTTTGACGCGCTCGCCCCGTTTTATTGCTACTCCCCTTATTTTACTGCTGCTAAGTGCTCCTCTGAAGCATAGAGGCCTCTTTGATTGTAACCCCCCCCCCCCCTCCTTACCTCACCTCACCCCAAATTTGAGAGCCTGCTCACTGTCCTTAATTGGACAGGGACCCGGTCTCCTTACAAATTAAGAAATGCACAAGTCACAACTCCAGCCAGTGGCTGTTGCCCCCACAGGAGGCTTTGGGACCCAGAGACAGTCTTGGCTCCTGTTCCGTGTCACCAAAGCAATGATTCAACCATGGCAGTTAGGGTTTTTTAATTCAGCGAATCAAATAAAAAACTAACATCAGTAACGCTGACCATGCAACCACTGGATTGGCATTCAAAAAAAAACAATCACGTTCACGACTATGAAAACCGAGTGCTTGCTGGGCCAATTCATAGGGAAGGAAATCTAATTTGCCTCCCTGATTGCCCCGAGACGGATTTTGCTACGGTGGCGGGACTCGGAGCCACCGGAAGCGGGGGGTCTTGGTGAGCAACCTGGCAGAATTCCTGAGGCTGGAAAAGATTAAATTCGCGCTGCAAATGTTGTCATCGGGATTCACAAAAAATGCCCTTTGACCCACCGTGTCTGAGCCAACCACATAACTATTTTTTAAAAAAATGTTTTTATTCTCCATTTTCACATTTTCCTTCAAAATGTACACCCCACCCACAGACATTAAATGGTAACAAATACAAAATCAATCCCCTTAACAATAACAACGATCCCATCCTCCCACCACCCCAAACAACGTCCCACCTGTCAATATATGCATCCAATAAAACAAACCCTCCCACGGTGGAAACAAAAAACAAAGGAGAAAAAGAAAAAGGAGTCCGGGACCGCCCATGGTCACCATTAACCTATAGAGTCCACTCCCCCCCCCCCCCTCCCTCCCCCCCCCCCCCCCCCCCACTCAACGCCATCCAACCTCTGAAAGAGTACCGCACATGATACCCAAGAGTTGTAAACACCCCCCGCCCCTTTCCAACTCCTCCCGTCCACTGCCTCTTGTAAAACTCCTCCCCCCCGACCTCGGTTCCTTCCCCCCAACTTTCCACCCCGGCTAGACCACTCGGACCCTGTTCTGCCAGGCTCCGATGGCTGCAGCCCCTCCCCCCCACCTCACTCCCATTCACTGGCCGGCTTAAACAGGCCAGCGTGGAGGCCCCCGCTCAGGTCCCTTTCCCCCTTGCCCGGCACTAGGAAAGCCCAGAAATCCCCTTTTAGCACACAAACCCCGCATATCCACCTACAGCCCAAAGAGCCCTCATTTCAAGTGAAAGTCCCATCGCTTCCCTTGTCCAAATATATACAACATTGGCTCCTTTAGCCCATACACCCGCACGCAGTGAAACAAAAAAGAAGAAAATACAGTCCTGAGGTTACATCAGCACATGGCCATTTCTCAGTTTCTCAGTTCTGCCACAGTCCTTCGCAAACTCCTCCGCTGCTTCCACCGTTCCAAAATAAAAGTCCTTCAGCTTGTAAGTCACCCTCAGCTTCGCTGGATATACAATGCCGCACTGCACCTTGCTAATGTACAGTGCCCTCTTCACCCGGTTGAAGGCAGCCCGCCTCCTTGCCAGCTCCACCGTAAAGTCCTGGTATACACGGATACCAGCTCCAGCCCACTGCACCACCCGCTTCTGCTTGGCCCAGCACAGGACCTTCTCCTTCGCACTGTACCTCCGGAAGCACAGAGTCACTACCCTTGGCGGCTCACTCGCCTTTGGTACAGGCCTCCACGACCGGTGAGCCCGATCCAGCTCATATCGGGAGGGATCCTCCCCCTCCCCCAATAATTTTGCCAGCATCGCGGCAAAAAGCTCAGCCGGCCTCGGTCCTTCAACTCCTTCGGGCAGCCCCACAATCCTCAAATTTTGTCGCCTGGATCTGTTTTCCAGGTCTTCCATTTTTCCTCGCAGATCCTTGTTAATCTCCATCACCATCCGCATCTCCTTCCCCATCGAGGTAAGTTGATCACCGTGCTGCAATAATGTCTCCTCCACTTCCTTCAGCGTCTCCCCTTGCTCCCGCACCTCCGCTACTGCGCTCGCCACCGCCGTTGTCACCGGGGAAATCGCCTTCTCCAGCAACACACTCAAAACCTCCCTCATCTCCTTCCTCATTGTCTCCATGTATTTTGTAAACTGCCTTTCGAATTCCGCAGCCATCACCTTAGTTATTTCTTCAGCCGCAAGCAATGCGGCCTTCCCTGGTGCTCCAGCCTCCATTTTCCTTGGTGACCTCGTGGTGACCTTTCCACTCCCCGATGGACCTCCAGCTGTTTTTTTTACGGCCTTTTTTTGCTCATCCTCGACATTTTTCTTGACTGTGCCTTCACTGTGCCTCCTCTCAGCCTTCTCGCTGCTTTTGCCGCCTCCGTGGACCCTGGGACCGGGCTTAAAGCCCCGAAAATGCCGTTCCCGAACGGGAGCCCTCCATTGTGCGGCTGCCTCCCGCCCGCCGTCACCGGAAGCCAACCACATAACTATTCTAATTCCATTTTTCAGCACTTGACAAATAGCCTTATATGCTTTGACATCACAAGTGCACATCCAAATACTTCTTAAATGGTTATGAGGGTCTCTACTTCCACCATCCTTTCAGGCAGTGGGTTCCAAAGGTTGAAAATGTTCTTCCACACATCCCCTCTAAAGCTCCCGCCCCTTACCTTAAATTTATGCCCCCTGGTCGTTGATCCCTCCACCAAAGGGAAAAGTTACTTCCTGTCTACTCTATCTATGTTAAAATGTTATACATCTCAATCATGTCACCCTCTCAATCTCCTCTGTTCCAAGAAAAATAACCCCAGTCTATCCAATCTCTCTTCATAGCTAAAATCATCGATAAGTTTTGATGAGATCCCCCCTCAATCTTCTGAACTCCAATTTATATAATCCAAACCGATTTAGTCTCTCCGCATATGACAGTCCCGCCATCCCAGAATCAGCCTGGTAAACCTTCGCTGCACTCCCTCGAGAGCAAGAACATCCTTCCTCAGATAAGGTCACCAAAACTGCACATAATACTCCTGGTGTGGCCTCACCAATGCCCTATATAATTGCAGTAAAACATCTCTATTCCTATACTCAAAATTGTAAAACCTTAAATGAGATGAGAGATTGGAAGAATTTTTGATTGGAATGAACTCTCTTGCAAACAGAACATATGGTTATGAACAAGCTGAGAGTTATAAGAAAAGACAAAAATGTTGCTGATCAGATAGTCAATGGAATATATCTGTTATGGTCCATTTGCCTCACTGATGGGTAAATCCTGCGAGTGCCCCAATTCAAGCTCTGTGCCAGGCACGGGCCGAGCACAGGGCACTTGACTCGAGGTGCCCGGCACAATCTGGATCATGCCCTTACTGAGCATGATCTCGATAATGACATTTAATTGAGTTATTAGGCTCATTTAATTACCTTCACCCTGCTTTCACCAGCTACCCAGGAGTTGATGGCTGCGCCTGTGAGACCTCAACTGGTTTCCACAAACGTGTACCAGGCGTGATGACACATCGGGGGGAGGAGGGGGGGTAGTCTCTGAGACCATTAGAGACGCCCGGGTGGTGGGGGACAGGACATGATACCACCTGGCACCTGAGCACCTTGTAAATGCCAGCCTGACACCCTGCTAGTGCCAACTAAGGAGGGGTCCTGAAAGTAAAGGGGGGGAGACTGAAAGGACGGGTGTGCAGAGGTCAGGTCTGCCATTCAAAATGGCGCCACGGTCTGCAAGGAGCCGGCCTCGCCAGTACAGGAAAAGATCCTGGGCTGCATTCTCCGTTTGGGAGACTACGTTCTCCCGCTGAAGCTGAATTGCAACCGATTTGTGATTCTCTTGGGAGCACAAAGCGGTAAGCAATTCAGTGTTCCGTGCCATTCATATTTATGCATGCCGTGGAATACAAAGGAATCCTGCTATCGGGCCATCATCTTGGGCGGGCGGCCTGATTACGAGGTCCCGCGGCCGGCCACCCATGCTTGCACCATGAAATGGCCACAAACAAAACCCGCATCACACAGCAGCCCCCTCACCCCCGGATTGCCTGGGTGCCCCCCCATCCCACAGGTCGCTGGGCCCACTAAATGATGCAAATGGTCCATTAAGACTCCCGCTGACGTGTTGCCTGGACCTCGTTCCTGCGCCGTCGGAGTTTAGAGCATCACGTGGCCCCGATCCTGATTTTCCCCCCACGCCCAGTTCTCCATCCCATCGGTGAATGTATTCTGAGTGTCCTAGGATGGAGAATTCCACCCTCCAATTGTTGCCTCGACAGGGCGAAACTCAGGAGGCGCAGTAAGCTAGTCAAATGCCAGTGAATGATGGAGTGAACCTCGGCACTGCAGCTGCCGAGGAACACCCTGCAAAACGTGCCCAAAAGGGGATTTATTTCTACTGAATCACACACACTATTTGTGAGGTTTGAATAGGGTACTTCCAGATTTGCACCCTGCAGCTAAATAGACCTGGAGAGGGAGCAGATGAGATTTGCTCGATCAATACCGGGGTTGACTGATTTCAGTTATCTGTTGAGACAAGGAACATTGGTGTTGAACTCCATTAAGGGGACGTTTATCAGAGGCTTTCAAAAGGTTTTGGTAGAATGCATAAACATAGAACATACAACATACAGTGCAGAAGGAGGACATTCGGCCCATCGAGTCTGCACGGACCCATTAAAGCCCTCACTTCCCCCCTATCCCACAAACCCAATAACCCCTCTTAAACTTTTTGAACACTAAGGGCAATTTAACATGGTCAATCCACCTAACCTGCAACTCTTTGGACAGAGGGAGGAAACCGAAGTGCCCAGAGGAAACCCACGCAGACACGCGGAGAACGTGCAGACTCCGCAAAGACAGTGACCCAGTGGGGAATCGAACCTAGGACCCTGGTGCTGTGAAGCCACAGTGCTAACCACTATGCTACCGTGCTGCCCTAAAGAGTCAATATTTTCAGTGGCGGGAGGGTTTGCAACCAGAGCATATATTTGCAAAAGAACCAGATGAGTTTATTTTTCGTCCCATGCGGTTCTGTTTGGACTTCACTGCTTGAAAGGGCAGTGGAAGCAACTTCAACAGTAACTTTCAAAAACGCATTTGATAGATACTTGAAGAGGAAATGGTTTCAGGGCCTTGGCGGTAGCTCAGGAGATTGCAATTCAGTGCACACTCTTTAAAAAAGTTGCGATCCTTAAGGGGGAGGGGGAGCAGCCCCAAGTCGTGGTCCACATAGGTACCAACGATATAGATAGGAAAAGGGAAAGGGATGTAAGGCATGAATTCAGGGAGCTAGGGTGGAAACTTTGATCTAGGGCAAACAGAGTTATTATCTCTGGGTTGTTACCCGTGCCACGTGATAGCGAGACGAGGAATAGGGAGAGAGAGGAGTTGAACACATGGCTACAGGGATGGTGCAGGAGGGAGGGTTTCAGATTTCTGGATAATTGGGGCTCATTCTGGGGTCGGTGGGACCTCTACAAACGGGATGGTCTACACCTGGACCAGAGGGGTACCAATATCCTGTGGGGGAAATTTGCTAATGCTCTTTGGGAGGGTTTAAACTAGTTCAGGGGCTTGGGAACCTGAATTGTAGCTCCAGTATAGAGGAGGTTGAGAGTAGTGTGGTCATGAGTAAGGTTTCAAAGTTGCAGGAGTGTACCGGCAGGCAGGAAGGTGGTTTAAAGTGTGTCTTCTTCAATGCCAGGAGCATCTGGAATAAGGTGGGTGAACTTGCGGCATGGGTTGGTACCTGGGACTTCGATGTTGTGGCCATTTTGGAGATATGGATAGAGCAGGGACAGGAATGGTTGTTGCAGGTGCCGGGGTTTAGATATTTCAGTAAGCTCAGGAAAGGTGGTAAAAGAGGGGGAGAGGTGGCATTATTAGTCAAGGACAGTATTACAGTGGCAGAAAGGACGTTTGATGAGGACTCGTCTACTGAGGTAGTATGGGCTGAGGTTAGAAACAGGAAAGGAGAGGTCAACCTGTTAGGGGTTTTATATAGGCCTCCGAAAAGTTCCAGAGATGTAGAGGAAAGGATTGCAAAGATGATTCTGGATAGGAGCGAAAGCAACAGGGTAGTTGTTATGAAGGATTTTCCAAATATTGACTGGAAACGCTATAGTTCGAGTACTTTAGATGGGTACGTTTTTGTCCAATGTGTGCAGGAGGGTTTCCTGACACAGTATGTAGATAGGCCGACGAGAGGCGAGCCATATTGGATTTGGTACTGGGATAATGAACCAGGACAGGTGATAGATTTGGAGGTATGTGAGCACTTTGGTGATAGTGATCACAATTCGATTACGTTTACTTTAGTGATGGAAAGGGATAGGTATATACCGCAGGGCAAGAGTTATATCTGGGGGAAAGGCAATTATGATGCGATGAGGCATGACTTAGGATGCATCGGATGGAGAGGAAAACTGCAGGGGATAGGCACAATGGAAATGTGGAACTTGTTCAAGGAACAGCTACTGCGTGTCCTTGATAAGTATGTACCTGTCAGGCAGGGAGGAAGTGGTCGAGCAAGGGAACCGTGGTTTACTGAAGCAGTCGAAACACTTGTCAAGAGGAAGAAGGAGGCTTATGTAAAGATGTGACATGAAGGTTCAGTTAGGGCGCTCGAGAGTTACAAGTTAGCGAGGAAGGACCTAAAGAGCCTTCTCAAAATGCACATCATATGTGGTCAACATTTAAGATCAATGACGAGCTCAACTTCAGAATACACTGCCTGAAATTCTTGCCATTTAGGCAGTGACTTATGCAGTCCACTGACCAATTCAAATGTAAATGCAGAGACTTTACTGCATAATATAATAATATAATCTTTATTATTGTCACAAGTAAGCTTGTATTAACACTGCAATGAAGTTACTGTGAAAATCCCCTAGTTCCCACACTCCGACGCCTGTTCGGGTACACAGAGGGAGAATTCAGAATGTCAATTCACCTGATAAGCACATATTTCGGGACCTGTGGGAGAAAACCAGAGCACCTAAAGAAACTCACGCAGACAAAGAACTAAGAAAGAACAAAGAAAAGTACAGCACAGGAACAGGCCCTTCGGCCCTCCAAGCCTGCGCCGACAATGGGGAGAACATGAGACTCCGCACAGACAATGACCCAAGCGGGAATCGAACCCGGGACCCTGGTGCTGTGAAGCAACAGTGCTAACCACTGTGCTACCGAGCCGCCCATAAAGTGCGAGCCAACAGAATAATCAAGCTTGTGACAGCTATGACCCAGTGGGTAACAACCTGCAGCTCGGGGTCATATGCGGCCTTCAGGGTTCTGAGTGTGGCCCATGAGACATTTTGTTGACTGTTGCCCACGCGTAGGGTTTCTGCATTCCGCTGGTTTCCATCCACGTAATTTTTTTCCTACTGGTAAGACTGAAGAGATACACACCTAAAGCAAGGGCAAGTGAGGTGCCCGGAGGTGTGCTGATTTCACACAACATTGGCTGTGAGAGTCATGTGCTACTCTGCATCCCTTCAAGCGTAAATATTTATTTTGTTTTTACCACTTGAAGTTGATGGCATTTCTATTAATATAGGAATTATTAAGCATTTTCAATTAACTTGTTATGAAATATTCAGCGTGTATTAAATGTCCTTAATCTTATTCAAGGAACTTAGTCAGTGAACATGCCCGATTTCAATATTGTAGCCCACTGAGATGAAGGAGGGCCACTCATGTGGCCCAGTCACTAGCCTAGATTACCCATCACTGTTGTACCCCAATGGAAAAATTCCAAAAATATATCTTGGGCCAACCCAAAGATTACACCATAAAAACACAGCTACAAAAGTGGACATATGTATGAAGCCCCATTAACAGGTAGACAGAGCCTGCAAACTATGTGTAACTCATCCAACATTCCATGATCTCCATTGCAGGCAACCCTAGTTAGCAATGTGGGTGGTTCAGCCTCATACCGGCACCAATTAAATGCACAGCTTTTAACGTTGTATGCAAGGCATGTGGCAACAGAGAACAAACACCAATGCAGAAAGTAAAGGCCAAAACAAGTGGTTTGGCGTCAGGAGAAGCCACAACCAGAGTCCCACAGACACAGCATTTCACCCAACCAAGAGAATGTATCAAATAACGTCAAAACAAGATCCACAAAATGTCTAGCCAAGCTAACAGTCAGATGATGAGGTTAACTAGACCATCAACACAAAAGATATGCTGACATTAAGCACAGTGAACATCAAATAATCTATTGACACTGTGGTACCAACAAGATGTCTTTGCCACCATCCAGATCATGTGTCCATAGATGCATAACCTGTATGATAAACTGGACACCGGGTACAGGTGCAAACATTCTTCCACTTCTCACCTGAAATGTGTATACTCAGAATGGCAAGTGATGATTCAGCCAACCACTGTCAACCTCAATGCATACAATGACTCAGAGACTCTGCTCCTGGGATCCATTACACTCAAGTGTCACTACAAAATCTCACCCAGTTCACCCAGATGTTCCATATTGCGGGTAGCATGGTCCAGTGATCGAAGATCTATCATCCAGGACAAAGCAGCCTGTTTGATTGGCTCCCCTTCCATCAACAATTACTCCCTCCACCACGTAGGAATGGTAGCAGTAGTATGTATCATCTGCAAGACGCACTGCAGGAACCCACCAAGGCTCCTGAGGCTGCATCTTCCAAATCCACGACTGTAACCATCTAGAAGTACAATGGCAGCAGAGACCTGGGAGCACCGCCACCTGGAAGTTCCCCTCCAAGCCTTACACCACCTGACTTGGAAATATATCAACGTTCCTTCGGTGCCGCTGGGTCAAATTCCTGGAACTCCTCTAATAGTACTGTGCGTATACCTACATCTCACCGCCTCCTTCTTCAGGGCAATTAGGGATGGGCAATAAATGCTGGCCTAACCAGCGAAGCCCACATGCCTTGAATGAATTTTTAAAAATGAAACATTGTCATATCCTGCATGCAAATCTAAATTCTAAACGATAAGTGAAAAGCAAAAAAATGAAAAATTGCATGAGTCCTGGCAGACTAAGATATGGCAGGGAGAGCAGAATAAATATACATTGATATGATAACAGTTCAACAGCAGCACAAGGGGTTAGTAGTTATATTTCAACTTTGTACAACTCACTGGTTGTCCAAACCAATTTTAGTTATGATGTCAGGGTTTACTTTCTCAAGAATTTAGAGTTACTTTTAAAACGAGTAGTGTATTTTGGGAAGTCATTATACCTATTTATAATTTACAGAGAAAATTCATTAAAAATATATTTCTGTCAATAATAAAGAATTCTGACTAGCTCATTCCTCAGACTGGTCAGAGATTCAGTGAAGTTCTGGTCCTTTGGGCAGGCAATTTATAAAAATATACGCCATGAGGATTATGATTCTCGTTGGAAAAAAAAGATATTACTTCCTTCTTCTGCAATTAATAGCCTATTAATAAAATCATGGACATCCACTGCTTTGAAACACAGAACTTCAGAAAATGTGATTTGGTTAGTGGATTTTCAATTACAGAAAATGGGAATTATCCTTTTTCATCCTCGTAGTATGTTAGCTTCCTTGACACAAAATCAAACATGAATGCAACATTAATAACTCATCTTTTATTGGCATAACATTAGCCTGATATAATGCATTGAATATGTAAAAAGAAACAGTTTGAGAAAGAGTTGCAGTCTTTTTCGCAGTGGGGCAATTATTTGAGAACATGCGTTCAGCAATGTATCTTCAGAAAGCTACCCCCCCACCTCATCCAACTCCCCAATTCCCATGTCCCCATGCTCAATGCTCTCTGTTTCTTTCTTGTGTTTTTCTTATTTGCCTTTTGCATTATTTTCATTTCATCTGAGAGCTTCTTGCATATCCACCCCAAAGGCCACCAAAGAACAGCCCTTTGTACTGGCCCTCTGCTTCTTTCTCTGTTGCTTTTCCCTCCCATAAATGTGGCACATCCAGGGCATTAATTACTTGAGAAAGATTGATCCAAGAGCCTCAAAATAGATTATTATTTAATACAACCTCATGTCCAAGTTATTCGGAGTTCCAAAGCTGGGTTCATGTCCATATCAAATCAATTGAAGCTGAGCAAACATTCAAAACTATTTAAAATTCTGATAAATACAATCTATCACCCATCACAACATTAATTTGCTCGGAAAAAAAACTACATTTGAATTTGTAAAATGAGATTCCATTGGAAGAACTGGATGTGATGAGGTTGTATTGAGTTTAATTTCAAACTAGTTAGTGATACATTTGGGAGAGAAAGAGAACATAAGCATTTTTACGGAAGGGAAAGGCCATGAAGCCCAATCAATCTGACCTGAGGAACTATATGACTCTGCAAATTGATTTGATAACGGATCATGAAATGCTTAACTTAAGAGGAAGGAATGTTGAGGAAATTTTCCACCCAAATGGCGATCATTTCTTTCCCGCTGTACCTTCAGCATTGCTATTGCAAAAGTGAAACTTGACGCACCTTGAGCTGCACTTTTAAATTGAATGGACTGGCATGGAAGTTGAATCACGGCAGGAAAAAATATCACTAGGAATGTTGCACATCTTGTCCTCATGGTTTGTATTCAACATTTATTGTGCCATCATGTAAAGACTCCTGCCATCGGATTAGTTACATGGCTCAGAAGGAAAGGTTTGTTGACAAGAATCTCTCTCAATTTTACATAAAATAAAAGCAAAATGCTGTGGATGCTGGAAATCTGAACTATAAACAGAGCTCTGAAGAAGTCATACTTCTGAAGAAGCACCATCTGCCAGACCTGCTCAGTCTTTCCAGCATTTTCTGGATTTATCTCTCGTTCTCACATTTTGCCAAATATTGGTTCATTTTTCATTTGATTTAAAGTTGAGCAAAATGGTGGGTCTATCTATGTTCCAAAAGCACCATTTCAGTGAATCTTATCACTAAAAATGTGCAGAATATATTCGTGTCCAAAACATTCAGGCCACGTTGCAGCTGTGAGCAACTTAATGATTTAGCAATCATAGATTTTATCACTCTTTTTCAGCTTTCATTGTAGAATGGCATTGGGTAGCAATACTGAATCAGTACTCACTGTTATATTATATTGCTACTCCTGGTAGCATGTTATATTACTGGGTTTAAAGTAAGATATGTTGTTACTAACTGTAGATGATGTTGAAGAACACTCAAGTCTTCGATGTAAAGTAAACAAATTTATTAAGTGATGATAAAACTAATAAATTAGTTTGACACTCCACTGAACTAACTCGAGCAATAAAGTAAGGATAAACAACTGTACAATCTGTAAGTTTCATGTGGTGTCTAGGCTGAGATCCTCTCCACTACACTGCTGTCCTCTGGTAACCCCTGCTGGAAAGAGAGCTGAAAAAAGAGCTAGAGCTTCTGGGAACTCAGTTATTTTGTGGATCGAGTAATGCCCTCTAGTGGTAGTGTTACAGCTAGGTGTTGTGATTAACCCTTTAGTTACATGTCTGTCTACATATCATTACACACACATTTATAAAGCGTATTACGATCCCAGACCAGACCCCAACAGTGGCTGCGATACTTGACCGAAATCCCAATATTTTAGTTTATTTTAGGACTGTGTGAAAAGAATGATTTGTGCCAGGAGTGATTACATGAAAAAATAGGGCTTTGGTATTTCTAAAACAAAACTTTATTATAAATAGAACATCAGTGTTTTAACTTCACTCCTGAAAAGAAACAGCAGATAATTACTCCTCAACATAACTATACAATTTCCAATTAAACAACAAGAAAAGAAACATACAGCTCTGAATCCAGTTTAAAATTAGCAGAGCGTAGAGTAGTACTTGCTTTTGAAAACAGATTTGGCTCCAGTTGGAACCCCTTCAGACTCTGGCTGAATATCTGCAAATAGCTGCCTCCACTAGGTTGTTTCAGCCTCATCCTTGTCTTCAGATGGGACAACCCTGCTTCAAAATATTATTACTCTTTTTTTTCCAACTGGGAAATAAAACTGCATTTACTTGTGAACTCTGTGGTAGTCAAATCAGACTTCAGCTATCTCTCAAAACTACTCCAAACTCATTTCCTTTTTGCGTTTCTGAGTTCCACCCAGGCAATGCAGGGGTGGGCTGCCGTATGGTGGAGGGAGAGGGGCCAATTTAGGAAGGGGGGAAATTTGTGGTGAGTATGGTGCCGTCAACTCAAGATGGTGGCTTGATAGCGGGATTCCCTATAAATCCCTTGAGTATCCTCATCTCCCCAAGCTGAAAACACATTGGGCTTGATTCTCTATTTGAGAGATAATGGGTGGGATCCTCCGTTTCCCGACACCGATATCGTAATCAACGATCAGGCGGAGAATCACTTTTGATGCACCTGTTTTCGGATGCTCCACCCACTCCAAAACGACATCATCGGGGAGTACACTGCACGCCGCTGGGATCACCTCAGGATGTCACCTGAAAGCCCTCCAGATGCTCCGCCCCTGATGGGCTAACCTCCTGACAGCGCGGGGCACGTGTGCTCAGAGTTTTTGTAAACCTCGCGTGACGCTGCGGACTGTGTCCAGCGCTACCAGTCGGGGGTGGGGACGCCGTTCCGCTGGCAGTGGGGGGAGCTTCAACGGGGGCTGGGGGACTGGTGGGGGTGGTCCAGGGATGGTAAGCGGGGGGTACAGGGGAGCACTATCTGGCAGATAGGGTCCGCGCGCAGCCGGAATCATGTTGTATGGCACGATCGCTGCAGGTCGTCGCCGTGCGCATGTGTGGCCACGGACCCAGCCATTCTCTGGCCGTTTTTGGCGGGGGAGCCAGGGGTTTTACCCGGCACGGCTGCTAGCCCCTTACCGGTCCCGGAATGGGTGAGGGTTAGGCGCTGATTTTCACATCGTAAATTGCCACTGTTTCCACGCCGGCGTCGGCACTGAGCCACAAAATCTGAGAATCCAGCCCTATGTTCTCCCGCTGGAGCTGAATTGCACCAGGTTTAAGATCCCCCTAAAGGTCATAAGGCAGGATGCAATTCAGTGTTGCACGCCATGCAAATTTACACATGGCATGAAATACGAAGGATTCCCAGGGAATCACGCTATCGGGCCGCCATCCTGTCTGGGTGGCTTGATAGTAGGATCCCGTGGATGGCATCCCCCCCACACACCAAAAATCGGCCCTGCCCCACCACATGGCAGCCCCCCCCCACCCCTGGATTGCCTGGGTGCCCCCCATCCCCAAGTATGGGGTCGATGCAACCTCCCCAGGGACCCCTATAATAGAGGGACCCCCAGGGACCACTGTAATATGGGGATCCCTCAGGGTCCCTGTAAGAAGGGGACCTCCTGGGTTCCCTGTAATAGGGAGACACCCCCACAGGGACCCCTGCCTGAAGGAACTCCCTGCACAGACTCCCAACACAGAACACCCACACATAGACCCCCTCTTCCCTGGAAAAGAGACCCCTGTCTGGAAGCTATAGTGCAGTCCAGCGAGGGGCAGTGGGGAACATTAAGCTGTAATAGTTAGCTTGCAGCTCCCTGAGTCCATTCCTCCAAGGAGAACAGCTGTGCCTGCATCTTGTTCCCACATATCCATGATCTGCAATCCATTCATAGCTTTCTAGTAGTGTCTGTCAATGACAGCTGGTAAAAACAATCTGCAGCTTGAATCCATTCATATCCTTTCATGCTTCAGTGGCCTACGTGGTGAATACCAAATGTTTGTAAACATTGACCACATCAAAGAGAGGTAAGTGCAGTGTAATCACCCGCTCAACGCCCTTGGCCAGTCACAAGGTTCATCATGCCAGGGCCACGATTAGAGAGACCACAAGTGAACCGCGCCCACATGATTCCCGGCTGTGGGTACTGGAGAATCACAGGAGGGTGGGGCATAGGGCTCCAGGCCAGCTAAATAGATGCAAATGGGTCATTTATTTACGTGCTCCCGCTGGCATGAGACATGGAACTCGTTCACTCTGCCGGTGGCGGGTGAGAGCATCGTGTTCGGTGTCAATCCCGATAGCGTGATTCCCTGGGAATCCATCGTATTCCATGCCGTGTGTAAATTTGCATGGCCCCGACGCCTGATTCTCCATCTCATCGGGGATTGTATTCCGGGCATCCCAGGACGGAGAATCCAGCCCATTATCTCTGCAGGCTGCAAAAGCCTATTAACTCCCCAGAGACTTCCCCAAGCAAACTACTATGCATTAGCCCAGACTGATACACATGTTCCTGTGTCAATTTCACTTGATGGCTGCGAAAACCATCTCTGCTCTGCAAACAGATTTCTTTTTAAACAAACACATTCTAACCTCAGGCTCTTAACCCTTAAATTGATCCAATATTTATGATCCAATTTGCCTGAAATCTTCCACAAGCATTTCTACAAAAAGAAGACACTTAAATATAACATAGTAAATAAAGGAATAGATTACTTTTCCTCAGCTTTAAACAACTACATTACTCTTAACAATGTACTCAATATGTACACAATAGACAACATTAAAAGCGAACATAATTTATTACCCATGGTTCTGTCCAGTACTGTGAAATATGAAAGTCACCATTGTCTCCGAGGACTCTAGGCTGCTCGCCCCTTTTGAAATGAAATTAAATGAAAATTGCTTATTGTCACAAGTAGGCCTCAAATGAAATTACTGTGAAAAGCCCCTAGTCGCCACATTCCGGCGCCTGTTCGGGGAGGCTGGTACGGGAATCGAACCGTGCTGCTGGCCTGCCTTAAAAGCCAGCTATTTAGCCCAGTGTGCTAAACCAGCCCCTCTCATGCAAGAGATGATTGGTGGTGATTTTACCCAAGGGTCACCTCAGGCAAGGTTGCAAAGGCAGGGCCTTCATAATCTCAGCTGGCACGGGAATTGAACCTATGCTGTTGGCATCACTCTGCATCATGAACCTGCCGTCCAATTGAGCTAACCAACCCCCCCCCCCCCCCCCCAGTACTGGAACCATCAGTTTGTTGCTGATGTGTTGCCATAAGTTTTTTTTTTTGCAGTGCTTTGATCCTTGATTGACCTCATGAGCAGATCCATCCTTCTCATTCAACTAATTCCTTATCTTCCCAAAGTCTCAACCACTGTAGTGATTCTTTGTAAACTTGCTCATAAAGATGACCAAATCAAGCTCTGATCTGGAGTCAAGTGGTCCTTAAATACTGTGAGCTTCTGATGAATGGTTTTTAATGTACCCTTAATGGGCAAAAAATCTGTTGATACTTATTTTCTGTTAATTTTCATGAAATTGTTCTTGATTAGGAACCATCCTCAAACAGCTTCATTAATGGCTTCTGTTGAGAAGGTTCATTCAAATTATCCAACATATGGCCAAACAATTTTCATCTCCAATCCTCTTCTCCTTTTTCTGTCCAGCCCCTAAGATTGCATTTGACTGAGGTTGGTACAGTAGGAAAGAATATATTTCACAGTAAATCTTTTTAATGATTTAACTACAATGCTTACATATGGAATCCATTCTTTTAATAACCTTCCTGATAGCTTACATTTGGCAAATGTGAATCCTTTCAGTAATTATACACTAGCATTGTTCCTTCCTCCACCTTGAGTGCTGACTAGCAATACATGACGACAAACACACTTTTGATTTTCATTTAGTTTTGTATCACTCAGACTGCACACTCCCTCAGGTTTTATTATCTGTGCACAGAACTGTAGATGGTTCATGATTATTCTACATTCTCTTGTGAAGAGAGAGCGTGCAGAAGCAGCAACGTTCATAGAACCAACAGGATGTACCTTCCTTTCTTGGGGCATTGAAGTGTATAAGGATTGGTCATCCATAATTAATGGCTGTAATCTGTTAAAGTGGCAGTCAGGAGAGTCACTGATGTAGGTGGGAGGATTGTGGGCAAGGTTGGATAAGAGTCTAGGTGGAAATCAGTTTTATTGTGCAGGAACAGGCTGCGGAAATAGGTTTGATTTTGGGGAGGAGATAGAAGCTGACTGTGTCAGATTTTGAACTTGAGAGATTGAAGGATGTTGAGGGAAGACCCAAACCTAGCCAAGTCCGTTCCTTCACCTTTTTTCCCAGTACATTGATGACTGTGTTGGTGCTATCACCTGCTCTTGTCCCACAATGGAAAAGTTCATAATTTTGTTTCCAATTTACATCCTTCCCGTCTTCACATGGTTCATCACGGATACTCCCCATTCCCTTCAACTTCGGTTTCACAATTTCTGGGGATAGGCTAATGATTAATATTCACTATAAACCCACAGCCACCTTACTTCCTTCCACTCAGTTTCCATTAAGATTTCGACGCCATTCACCAAATTTATCCATGTCTATTGCATCTGTTCTGACAATGCCACCTTCAAGAATTTTCCTCCACTGTGCTCGATAGGACTCTCGGAGATGTCCATTCTATTTCCTGCATTTGTGCTCACACATCTTCCCCTCCCTCTCAGAACAATCAAATTTCTCTGGTCCTCACCTTCCACCCGACTGGCTGCCATGCTGAGCAAACTATCCTCCATTCCCACCTCCTCCAGCATGTTACAGTCACCAAACTACATATTCTCTTCCTCTCGCCTTTCCTTTTGTCATTCTGAGGAGATTGTTCCCTCCACGATACCCTTGTTCGACCTTCAATCACCTCCAATGCTACCCCCTTCCCATCACTTGACAGCGTCCTTCCAGTAATAGCACCAGAGAGCCAACATCTGCTCTGTAACCTCCTCCCTTCCCACAGTCCAGGCCAACAAAAGCTCCTCACAGGTGAAACAGTGACTACAAAAGCAAAATACTGTGAATGCTGGAAATCTGAAATGAAAGCAGGAAATATTGGGAAAACCCCGAAGTCTGGCATTCTGTGGAAAGACTAACAGGTCGATGATCTTGACATTAGGGAGATTGGATGATCACCTCCATTTTGTCTGTAAACATGACTCTAAACTCCTGGACACCTGTTATTTTAAGTCTTCCCCGTGTTTGGCATCCTACACTCTTTCAAAGAACTTAATTGTTAGGCTGGAAGAACAGCACTTCAGCTTCTGATGAGACACTTTACTGCCTTCCGGACTCCGCATTGGAGATTACAATTTCCAATCACAGCCACTTTTCCAATTTATCAATAGCCATTGTTGGTAATGATTAAGCTATTGACATTTATAACAACTTTAGAGCCATCTTTTGTTTCTCATCCCATCTCATCCCCCTGAGCACTCCCTCAAGCTATTTTTGTTATTTAAACACTCTTGCCTTCCACCCTATCACTGAACTTGGCTTTTGTTCAGTCCTTCTTCTCCTGCCTCAGTACAGTACCTTCTCAGAAACCATTGCATCTCTCAACTTTTTCCAGTTCTGATTAAAGTAATTTTGTCACTCCCTATATGTGCTTCAGCGTTTTGTGGTTCTATTTCAGATTTTCAGCATTGGCACTAAGTTGCTTTTGTAGCTACTGTGGAAGGACAAACATTTGTTTGAGAGAAAACACAATAAAACTCTTGTATTTTGGGCTAAATTTAATTTATTTTCAAATGATGTCATGGTGCAATGGAGGGTCTGGGAAGAGACCAGGCCAGTCTTTGCTCGTTGACTAAAAGTCTTCACTATCACAATTTGCCGGTGAGAGAACTGCCTGACTTCCAGTTTAATATGAACTTTCTTTTGCTGCCCAGGTTTCTCCAATGTGCTGAAAATGTTGAAGGGAGAAAGCAGCCGAGAGGATCTGATTTCCATCATCCAGCAATATGGTAGCCATTATATTGCTGAGGCTCTCTATGGCTCAGAGCTCACATGCAAAATACACTTTCCAAGCAAGAAGGTCCAGCAACAGCTTTGGCTTCAGTATCAGAAAGGTAAAAGAATCAACTTTATTATTTGCATGAGCAGAATACTCAGTGGGGCGGGGGGGGGGGTGGGGGGTGGAGTCATGAAGTTTGACCCTGAAATCTTACTTGATCACAGGACTAAAGGAGCTTTCCTCTCAGGCTGCAGCTTGAGGCAGTGTTGTCCTGCATTGCTTATGCCAGCAGTGTAAGCCATTCCGGACCAAACCTCTGGTTATTTCCTAACACTCCTGTGAAGTGCCTTGGCGCATTTTATTACAGTAAAAGCACGGTCTAAGTGCAGGTTGTTGTAAACAATCACTCAGCACACTCCCTGGGGATTATCTCAGTCCACATTCTCAGATGTGGTACTCATCAGTCTCCGAAAGTTGCAAAAGATATTTCTTGCAGTACCATCAAACAGTCAGAAGGAAAACTGGCATTAAAACTATTTCAGCGTGGAAGTTGGTTTCAGTGACAAGAGGAGCAGCACCTCCCAAAGCATAAGCAAGCGGAATCTTCCATTGCTGGAGACTGCATGCGGAATGCGGCTGCTGGGA
Source organism: Scyliorhinus torazame (assembly GCF_047496885.1). Lineage (NCBI taxonomy): Eukaryota > Metazoa > Chordata > Chondrichthyes > Carcharhiniformes > Scyliorhinidae > Scyliorhinus > Scyliorhinus torazame. The sequence continues at coordinate 63,604,385 of NC_092728.1, forward strand.
TGCAGCACTGCGACATGGCGCACCGAGTCAGAAATCTATTGGTGAATGATATATTTAGGAGGGCAACTTAAACAATCTGAAAACTGCACATTTGGGTATTTATGTCCTGTATTTATCGACCAATATTATTTTGCAGCAGAGGCCTTTAGATCGGAGAGCCAGATACTTTAAACAAATCTCACTCCCCCAAATCTAGGAAAAAACCTCACTTCAATGTCAGCTCTAACCTGTTTGATTAGCCTGGTCTCCTCTCAAACTTGGGTACTGTCTAGCACCGTCATCCTTTATCGGCTTTCAAAACATACTGAGATGCAGGGATTGAGAAATGTCAAGCCATGCTGGATCAGAAAGTCTTTTTGCATCCTTGATACTTGCTCTACACAGTAACCTCTCCAGTCCTAACATCTATTGCTTGGAGTCACCAGTTGTCCGGAAATGTTTTGAGCAGACCCAAGCAGCTCGAGGACTCGCCACATGACCGAGAAGGCATGGGCTCAGTAAAGATAATGAAGATTTAACTCCTCCTTAATGCGGGGCACAATATTTTGGGAAGTAAAATGATTTTTTAATCCTTTATCATGTTTTATCACTTTTGTGTATGTCACATAAATATTTATAACCATGTTGTTTTTCAGTTCCCACACCTGTGATTAGGCATTCTAACATCCGAAAATCTAGAAAATAACAAAATTCAGAAATGACTTGGTCCCGAGCATTCCAGACTGGCAAGGTTACAGTGTATATTGTTGATATTTTAGGAAAAAAGGACCATAAGATTGCATTAAAATCCAGCAGTTTTATTTTCTGAAACACTTTTATTAAATGTATTACTCATTATAAAGCAAGGTAACCTTAATATTGTTCACAGAAGTACCAAACTGCAAACCAAATGATCCAACGATGTGCAGCGATACACCACCAACCAAAATTGTCTATTTAACGAAGCTTTGCAACATGCAGTACGGTTAAATTGGTAGTTTGATTTTAATTGCTGAGTTTACCCACAAAATGAAATTTGCAACACTTCACAGGGAGGTTCGGGTGGGCATAAAGTTGATTGTTGCAATGGTGGGAAGGGTGCAAGGCTTGCTTTTTGTCCCCAGACAATATAAAAGCTATGGTGCTATAAAGATTCGTTCTGCCATGGTCATTTAAATATCAATTTGTTACATGCCTCCTGGAGTGATAATTGTAGATTTTAATGCAGTGATCCCAGCAGTCCAACACCAGAAGCTGACCCTTGGGTGACACAGCTACCCCTACTGGGCACACTAAACCTTCTCTTATCAGACTGACAAATCCACCCTCTTTGGGAAAGAGAAGGATCTCCTTGCGCCCACTGTCTGCAACAATCAGGTTTCCGTTTATGTCGACACACATCCCTGCGATGCAGCGGAAGTCTTCATTCTCAGCGAAGAAATGGCTGTACTGCCGACTGAGCTGTCCCTCTGGACTGACTGAGCCAATGGAGAAGCCACCTTCCAGGTGATGCTCATTCTGACTATTCTCCAGATTCAGGCCCAGGCCCTGAGTGAAATAGACACTGCCGTTGGCATCACAGGTCACAAACTTGGGCCTCACTGCACTGCACAGCCGTGAATAGTTTACAACGCCGACATTACGGTCCACAGTTAGACACCATAGCTTCCCACCTTCTACGTCTGTTACCACAAACTGTCCAGAAGGCATTGCTGCTATGCCCCAGGGCTTCGTCAGCTGGTTTTTATGACATGCGACACATTGCCCAGAAGTGGTGTAAATCTTAACAGAGTTGTCGTAGTTGTCGGTGACGCCAATTAAGCCAATATTGTTGACCGCTACAGAAAGCGGTATCAAGTTCGGGAGCTCAGCACCAAGAAAACTGAGAACAAAATTGTCAATACTATTTGGACTCCTTCTAATCTCCTTCATAAAGCCTTTCCGATTGAAGAGTTGTACACGGAAGTTTCCCCGATCTGCCACGAGCACTTCCCCTTGTATTGTCACACACAGGCTCACTGGGAGGTGAAACAACCCAGGCAAATTCCCGTGGGAACCAATTTTCTTCAACAGCTGACAGTTAGGGGGCCCAGAGGCCATGCTTTCAGTTACCCTGCTTTTTGGAGATGATGGTAGGAGGAAGCTGGCCATTTCTTTGGAGGAGTCTACCTCTTGTGCATACTCAGTGGGAGTAAACATCTCCATGAGTGTCTCTTCAATGGGAACAGTATAGGGCCTGGTCTCAAGCTGTCCGACCTCAGTTGGCTCTAGGTGCTCCCCTTTGACCAATTCTACCTGTTGAAGAGTTAAATGGGTGGGCAAGTTGTTAGTCAAATCAGGGTCTTCATCATCAATGGCTTCTTCAAGAAGAGCTGTGTCTGCCTGTTTGATTTTGGTGCTGAGGTAATCACACCGTGACACAATCTGCACCTCTGCAATATTGATCAGATAAGCATGTTCCTCCAGTATCTGATTGTTCATCTTTTCAACTTCCGACACTGCCGACGTGAAAGCCCTGCGGGATTTGGCCAGCTCCTCTTGGATTCTTCGCTCAGCCCGACAGTAATCCTGATGGATTGCTTTGTATTTTGCCTGCATGTTTTTTGCTACCGTGTCCACGGCGGTCTTCTTGTGCTGCATGTCACCCATCATTTCACGTAGCTTGGCAAGCTTAATCCCAACCGCCTTCCGCCGCTGTTCGGCTGCTGCACGAATTGTGACAATGGTGTGTCCTTGCACTTGATGAAAATCAGTCTTGCAGTCCTCACAAAGGACCAGGCTGCAATTCTCGCAGAAGTTTCGAGGCAGTCTCTTCCGGCAGACTTTACACATGACCGTACACATTGCTTCACTTAGAGAGGCCGAATCAATGATTTTTAAAACTGTAAGATTGTCCGACAATTGCGACAGATTATTCATCCTGGTTATTTTGCTGCAAAAGGGACAACGTACTCCATTTATACTGTCTGCTATGAGCTTTTCCAAACACTGTTTGCAGATGGTGTGTCCACACTGCAGGAGTTTGGGCCTTATTACAGTCTGGTTGAAGGTCTCCATACAGATGGGACACTCCAGCACCTCACGGACAATGTCTGCATCCAGGCTAGTTGCCATAGCTAGTCACCTCTGTCACCTAAAAGCAAAGAGATCAGTAAGTAAGATTTGATGCATTGATGATTTCCAACTTTTCGAAGGGCGACACATTTAACAGCCAGTTTAATATAAACATCATTTCAGTGCACGGTTATATGCCATAACAATTTTACATAAGAGAAAGTGAACATTGGTTCATCTTTGATATCAAAGGAATTTGAGAAATACAGCATCGTATAACAAACACCAGTCAGAAAGTATATAAATTGACAGTTTTTACACTGTTACAGGGCCTGATTTATAATGCAGCCATTAGTCGCTTTCCGGAATGATCAGTAAAGGGGGGGGGGGGGTTTGAACATGGGCAGGCTCCGATTATCACTACTCGTCAGGTCAGCACTATCAGGAGAAATATATGTTCCTTTGAAAAGGGTAGTCAGTGTTTTTATAAAAAACTCTTAACTCCATTTCAAAGACTGACAACCAACCCACCCAAAGTAGTATTCCTTACACTTCAACCAGAAAGTACGTCTCAGTAAATTCCACTTCCAAATGCAAGGATGTCACTTACATTTTATGTAAGCCAACCAACAATTCACCGATCTCTTGTCACGATTACACATAACATCTATTTAAAACAGGGTATTTGGGATCCATTTTAATATTTACATGATGAGGAATTTTACAGGCTGAGGTGGGGCATAGAGAGGATACTGAGAACGATATTTCCTTCTCCACATCCTCGACTTGACTCTGAGAAAGTCTTCGCGAAGAACACCCCTTCAGATCCCCAAACATCTGCACATCAATCTGCACCTGACCAAGTAGCAATCCACTTGTGCAAGTGTAAAAATATTCCAGCCCTTCCCGTCGTCATTCCCCTCCTCCCCACAGATTCCAAAAAGCACTGGCTTTGTCACCAAAGACTGCAGAGGTAGCAGCAGTCCTTTTCATTACCTTCAGGTAGCTCGAATAGTCATTTCAACTCGCTGTGTGGCTGGAACAATGTACCGCAAGGTGAGCTCAGGATGAGTACTGGGACCGGAGGGAGAGGGTTTGATTTGAGGGCATTGCAGGTCCAGTCGATTGTGGGAAAGTAAATCCCAAACAAGATCCACTCCAGGCCTCAGCAGGGAATCTAATACCAAACACCACCCTCCCCAGCCCCTCATATCTCAAATGTCAGGATACCTGACCTGAGGGAGGGGGGCAATTAGCCTGCAGGAGGAGGGGAGAAAATTAAAACAAATGATAAGCTTCTTGCAGGCTCGGTGAGCCCATGTGGCCTCCAGGCCTCGTTTGATGCAGCACTTCGCACATTCGGAGAGGGCCCCCAGGCCTACCTTGGTTGGTTGCGGGGCTGGGAGGTCCCGGTGCGGACGCTGCAATGAAGTGCGCCACTCACTCACCTGTCGCCGTCCGTCACTCACCTGTCGGGGGAACCTGCCGAGAACGCGCCTGCCCGTCCGCGCGCGCTCAATCAACCGCCGCCGCGCGCTCCGTCGATCACCTGCTTTCTCCCGGCCTCCGCGCCTCGCCCTGTCAATCACGCGCCCGGGGAACCGGCTGTCGCCTCCAGCTCCGCCGACCGACCGCCCGCTCGCTTTCGACTGGCCGCCACCTTGCAGGCCCGATTGTGACGTCACCCCCGCTCCGCCCCCGCTCGCGCGCGGATTGGCTCCCAAAGCGCCGAGCGGCGGATGTTCGCTCGATTGGTTCGACGTGCTGTCAATCACAGCACGTCCCTCCGACGCGCTGTCAATCAGAGCACTTCTCCCCGCCCCTCTGACGCGCTGTCAATCAGAGCACTTCTCACCGCCCTCCCCCTTTAAACTTGATGTGGAGATGCCGGCGTTCGACTGGTGTGAGCACATTAAGAAGTTTTACAACGCCAGGTTAAAGTCCAACAGGTTTGTTTTGATGTCACTAGCTTTCGGAGCACTGCTCCTTCCTCAGGTGAATGAAGAGGTATGTTCCCATATATATATATATATATATAGACAGATTCAAAGATGCCAGACAATGCTTGGAATGCGAGCATTAGCAGGTGATTAAATCTTTACAGATCCAGAGATGGGGTAACCCCAGGTTAAAGAGGTGTGAATTGTGTCAAGCCAGGACAGTTGGTAGGATTTCGCAGGCCAGATGGTGGGGGATGAATGTAATGTGACATGAATCCCAGGTCCCGGTTGAGGCCACACTCATGTGTGCAGAACTTGGCTATAAGCTTCTGCTCGGCAATTCTGCGTTTTCGCGCGTCCTGAAGGCCGCCTTGGAGAATGTGTATAAAAATAAATAGTTCAAACTTTCGAAGGTGCCTCTCCACGCTTAAACTTGGTTCTGGCAAATTACAGCCATAGGAAAGTTAGTGCTGGATGAGGCTTTTTCAGCCCATCGCGTTTGTGTGGCCCAAAAAAATTACAAAATAAACTGGCCGTTCACTTTAATCCCACTTCCCAACACCTGGTCCGCAGTCTCACAGGATTCCAGGTACCTTTTAAATGAAAGCAAAATACTGCAGGTGATGGAAATCTGAAATAGAAACAGAAAATATGGATAAACGCAGCATGCATGGAGAGAGAAACAGAGTAAATGTTTTGGGTCTATATGACCCTTTTACAGAAGTGGCGCTAGCGTTATTCGTGCGATTGATCACAGAGGAATAAACAAAATACTGAAGTCACAAACAAGAACAGGGGATGCTGGAAAATCTCAACAGGTCTGGCAGCATCTGTAAGAGAAAGCAGAGATAAAGAGCTGACTTTAAGAGTCAGTTCTGCAAAACTACATTGCAAAATGCATCACACTATTTGCATTGAGCCTCATTTGGAAAAACAAACACTTCCATTGTCTTTCACAACTACTGGTTGTCTCACAGCCCTTTATCTATATGGAGAGGGATAGGTGCGTGCAACAGGGCAATGTTTACAATTGGGGGAAGGGTAAATACGATGTCAGACAAGAATTGAAGTGCATAAATTGGGAACATAGGCTGTCAGGGAAGGATACAAGTGAAATATGGAACTTGTTCAAGGAACAGGTACTACGTGTCCTTGATATGTATGTCCCTGTCAGGCAGGGAAAAGATGGTCGAGTGAGGGAACCATGGTTAGCAAGAGAGGTTGAATGTCTTGTTAAGAGGAAAAAGGAGACTTATGTAAGGCTGAGGAAACAAGGTTCAGACAGGGCGCTGGAGGGATACAAGATAGTCAGGAGGGAACTGAAGAAAGGGATTAGGAGAGCTAAGAGAGGGCATGAACAATCTTTGGCAGGTAGGATGAAGGAAAACCCCAAGACCTTTTACACATATGTGAGAAATATGAGAATGACTATTGCGAGGGTAGGTCCGATCAAGGACAGTAGCGGAAGATTGTGTATGGAGTCTGAAGAGATAGGAGAGGTCTTGAACGAGTACTTTTCTTCTGTATTTACAAATGAGAGGGCCCATATTGCTGGAGAGGACAGTGTGAAACAGACTGGTAAGCTCGAGGAAATACTTGTTAGGAAGGAAGATGTGTTGGGCATTTTGAAAAACTTGAGGATCGACAAGTCCCCCGGGCCTGACGGGATATATCGAAGGATTCTAGGGGAAGCAAGAGATGAAATTGCAGAGCCGTTGGCAATGATTTGGGCAGCACGGTAGCCTTGTGGATAGCACAAATGCTTCACAGCTCCAGGGTCCCAGGTTCAATTCCGGCTTGGGTCACTGTCTGTGCGGAGTCTGCACATCCTCCCCGTGTGTGCGTGGGTTTCCTCCGGGTGCTCCGGTTTCCTCCCACAGTCCAAAGATGTGCGGGTTAGGTGGATTGGCCATGCTAAATTGCCCATAGTGTCCAAAATTGCCCTTAGTGTAAGGTGGGGTTACTGGGTTATGGAGGGTAGGGTGCTCTTTCCAAGAGCCGGTGCAGACTCGATGGGCCGAATGGCCTCCTTCTGCAGTGTAAATTCTATGATTCTATGATGATCTTTGCGTCCTCACTGTGAACAGGGGTGGTACCAGGGGATTGGAGAGTGGCGAATGTCGTGCCCCTGTTCAAAAAAGGGACTAGGGATAACCTTGGGAATTACAGGCCATTTAGTCTTACGTCGGTGGTAGGCAAAGTAATGGAAAGGGTACTGAAGGATAGGATTTCTGAGCATCTGAAAAGACACTGCTTGATTAGGGATAGTCAGCACGGATTTGTGAGGGGTAGGTCTTGCCTTACAAGTCTTATTGAATTCTTTGAGGAGGTGACCAAGCATGTGGATGAAGGTAAATCAGTGGATGTAGTGTACATGGATTTTAGTAAGGCATTTGATAAGGTTCCCCATGGTAGGCTTATGCAGAAAGTAAGGAGGCATGGGTTAGTGGGAAATTTGGCCAGTTGGATAACGAACTGGCTAACCGATAGAAGTCAGAGAGTGGTGGTGGATGGCAAATATTCAGCCTGGATCCCAGTTACCCGTGGCGTACCCCAGGTATCAGTTCTGGGTTCTCTGCTGTTTGTGATTTTCATTAATGACTTGGATGAGGGAGTTGAAGGGTGGGTCAGTAAATTTGCAGACGATACGAAGATTGGTGGAGTTGTGGATAGTGAGGAGGGCTGTTGTCGGCTTGAAAGAGACATAGATAGGATGCAGAGCTGGGCTGAGAAGTGGCAGATGGAGTTTAACCCTGAAAAGTGTGAGGTTGTCCATTTTGGAAGGACACATTTGGAGTACTGTGTACAGTTCTGGTCGCCTCGTTTTAGGAAGGATGTGGAAGCTTTGGAAAAGGTGCAAAGGAGATTTACCAGGATGTTGCCTGGAATGGAGAGTAGGTCTTACGAGGAAAGGTTGAGGGTGCTAGGCCTTTTCTCATTAGAACGGAGAAGGATGAGGGGCGACTTGATAGAGGTTTATAAGATGATCAGGGGAATAGATAGAGTAGACAGTCAGAGACTTTTTCCCTGGGTGGAACAAACCATTACAAGGGGACATAAATTTAAAGTGAATGGTGGAAGATACAGGGGGGATGTCAGAGGTAGGTTCTTTACCCAGAGAGTACTGGGGGCATGGAAGGCACTGCCTGTGGAAGTAGTTGAGTCGGAAACATTAGGGACCTTCAAGCAGCTATTGGATAGGTACATGGATTACGGTAGAATGATATAGTGTAGATTAATTTGTTCTTGAGGGCAGCACGGTAGCATTGTGGATAGCACAATTGCTTCACAGCTCCAGAGTCCCAGGTTCGATTCCGGCTGGGTCACTGTCTGTGCGGAGTCTGCACATCCTCCCCTTGTGTGCGTGGGTTTCCTCCGGGTGCTCCGTTTTCCTCCCACAGTCCAAAGATGTGCAGGTTAGGTGGATTGGCCATGATAAATTGCCCTTAGTGTCCAAAATTGCCCTTAGTGTTGGGTGGAGGTGTTAACCTTGGGTAGGGTGCTCTTTCCAAGAGCCGATGCTGACTCAATGGGCCGAATGGCCTCCTGCACTGTAAATTCTATGATAATCTATGATTAATCTAGGACAAAGGTTCGGCACAACATCGTGGGCCGAAGGGCCTGTTCTGTGCTGTATTTTTCTATGTTCTATGTTCTATATATTTCAATCAACAATTCAGCAAATGCAGTATTTTTTCAAGTGTAGGCTTGGTTACTGCTATGATTTATACCTTACCTTTAAACGTGCATACCTTACATGGGGACTGTGGGATCGCACAGCTTTGCAGTTTACACAGAACATTGGTCAGTGCGAGGGGAAAGTTTCTGTGTGTCCAGTTCTGGATGTTGGAACAGCAGTCTAACAATTTACAGATAGTTGAGGGATCTAGAGAGATGACAATGATGGGTTTCCTCCGGGTGCTCCGGTTTCCTCCCACAGTCCAAAGATGTGCAGGTTAGGTGGATTAGCCATGCTAGATTGCCCTTAGTGTCCACAAAAGTTGGATGGGGTTACTGGGATAGGGTGGAGGTTTGGGCTTGGGTAGGGTGCTCTTTCTGAGGGACAGTGCAGACTCGATGGGCCGAATGGCCTCCTTCTGTGCTGTAAATTCTATGATGCAGAGATGCCTGTCCTCAGTGTATATGTGGGACCTGCTGTGTTTTCAGATGATGCCACCCGTTAATGAGAAATACATCAGGAAGTTTGACTTTGTTTCTTCACAAAATCTGATATGGTTTGATTGATTTGTTGCAAGACGATGAAGGGAATTCACAAAATAATTCAACTGAAGCTGTTATTTTGGCAATAGGTTCAAATATTGGACAACATAAATAACATAAAGTGAGGAGCATCTCACTAAGGGTAATTAGATACATTCCTTTTCAGCTGAAAGATAATTGTCTGGATTTTGAGATTTAAAAATGTTGAAGTTACCAATGGTCACTGATATTAAAGTGTTAATTGTACTGCAAAGTTTAGCCCTCAGATATGTGCAGCTAAACACGGAAATCAGGAATTTTCTGTCTGTGTCACTCGGTCCCCCAAAAATTATGCTACATTGGTATCACGCTGAGTGACTGCATTTAAATGCACGGAATTGTATGAAGTTGCTGTACTTATGTAATAGATACAGATTAAACTTTCTATCAAAAATTTAGAGCTTGTCCATTCTAATGCAAGTACATTTTTTAACAGTGCGACAAATCTGAATTGCTGCCAATCAACTGCTCTCACACTGAAATTTACTTTTAAAAGTGTGGAGTCTCATTTCTTCACATTTTATTTATTGGAGATATTGAAAAATAAAAGTAAAATATTTTATGATTTAATTTTATTTCTACTGACTCAATGAATTTAATATTTCTTCGGGGAGGACTCCTGCCCGAAGAAGTGAGTATGGAGGCACTGGAAGAAGAGTTTGGTATTGTATTGAGCCCGAATTGAGTTGGGGGCGTAAGGGTTATTTGCTGGGTGCAGCATGTTCAACATCAGAGAGGGAAGGCCAGAGGGTGAATATATGGCAATATATGGGAGGGGTGGAGGAGCCTGGGTGGGCGTTGGTATCGATGAGTTGTTAGAGCTTGCGTTCTGCAGCACTGGAAGGAAGAGAAAAAGTTTATTGTTATGGCGGCGGATGAGATGAAGAATGAAATGAAACTGGGGACAAGAACAGCTTTGAGATAGGGTGAGTTGGCATTGCTGGAGAGATATCAAGTGTTTGCATATGGCAGTGCATGGCCTGAATTGGATCTCAAGATACGGCGAGAATAGCACTCCAAGGAATGTTGTATGTCCTGGATATACCTGTAATCCTGGGTGGATTCAAAACATGAGGGGTGGAACTTGAGTTGGAATCCATTCAGGGTAAGTCGAGGAGAAAGACAATCGCTGAGGACGGAAATATGGCTCTGAAAGTGAGGTTTGGTAAACAACTTGTCAAACATCAGGAGGGAAATGGAAAGCAAATAAGGTGGTCAGACAAACTGAAATCCTGTTGGAGAGAAGAACAGTACTTCTTCAGGATAGGCATTCCTGGAAGAGACGTTGCAGTGAATTAAACACAAAGATAAAAGCAAATTACTGCGGATGCTGGAATCTGAAACAAAAAGAGAAAATAATGGACAGTCACAGGAAGTCTGACAGCATCTCTGGGGCGAGGCTGGATGACTCTTTGTCAACGCTGGAGAGAACTGGAAATAGGTTCATATTTATACTTTTGTGGGGGGGATGTGGAACAGTGGGGCTGGATAGAGAGCAAGCGATAGGTGGAGATTGGCAAAGACGCTATGGATAGAAAGACAAAGGGAATGTAAATGGAGTGATCAAAGCAGGATGGTGAGTTGAAATGACAATGACAGGATGGTCTGGGTCCTACTTGCGGACGGACCAAAGGTGTTCTGTAAAGCAGTCACCCAATCTGTGTTTAGTCTTTCCAATGTGGAGTGGACCGCATTGGGAACAGCAAATGCAATCAACCAGATTGAAGGAGGTGGACATGAAGCACTGCCTCACTTTAAAAGAGTGTTTAGGAACTTGGATAGTGAGCAGAAAAGAGGTAAAGGGGCAGGTGTTACACCACCTGCGATTGCATAGGAAGAGGGTGAGGTGTTGGGGGTGATGGAGGAGTGGACCAAGGTATCCCGATGGAGGACTGGACGAGGGTATGAGGGAATAGTCCCTGTGAAAGGCTGACAGGGGAGTGAGAGAAGATGTCTTTGATGGTGACATCATGTTGGAATTGGCAGAGGATGATTCTCTGAATGCGGAGGCTGGTGAGGTGAAAAGTGAGGATAACTGAGACCTACTACGCTAATAGATCCAGCTCAGCAAGAGATCTTTATGCAGTCATTCAGTGGCTGGTTTAGTTCAGTGGGCTAGACAGCTGGTTTATGATGCAGAACAAGGCCAGCAGCGCAGGTTCAATTCCCGTACCAACTTAGGTAGGCACCGCAGGCACCGGACTGTGGCGACTAGGGGCTTTTCACAGTAACTTCACACTTGTGACAATACAAGGTTATTATTATTATTAGTGGAATCTTATTATTAATCCTTGGCTGAGTTCGAAACTTACTAATGGATTCTGTGCAGTCGGGGTTGTTGAGAAGGGGAAGGTGATATTGGTCATTTTGACAGATGCATGTTCTGCTGAGGTTAGTATATTTTTTTAAGGGCCTTCCAATCATCTCCAGAAATGGGTCTGTGTCCCATTGAATAGAGGTGTGCCTCTTAACCTGTCCACCTTGGCCTCTGTCTCAGCTTCAAGCCTTCAGGCACGGCTTCATCCTTCCCCGACTCCCTGCGGGCACAAGATTGCGACATTCAGAAATTTCTTGGCTCCCGATTCTGGCGTCCAAGGTGAAAACGTGGTCCAGACAGTTGCTTGCGCTGTTCACCACGGTCCCTGGTCCTCTGTAGAGGGTGCCTTGCCAACAGAGCATTTCAATCACAGCAAGTTCCTGTCTAAAACTCCTTAATAAATCTGTGGTATAGTTATGATCAGTTGGAGCTGTTTATTCACCACTGAGCACAAATTCAAGCCCATTAGGTTTGCAGAATAATTTGTAAAGAAAGTCTTTGAACCAACTGGTATAGCTGAGTTCAGAAGGCAATTTCCTTGTTATTGGAGACAGAAGAAATTGAAGTATTTGGTGGGGCAGCAGAATAATAGGTTGATCTATTAAAAAGGGATAGATCTCTTTTTGTGCTTCTAAATAACATAAAATAACTGGCACCGCATAAAGAACAGAAATAAATGATGGATGGGCTCTATATGGCCAGATATCAATTTAGTAAGGGAGTGGCCCAGATCTGATAACTGAACGTGAAAATACTGCTTGATGACTAAAAGTCTTATGCCGAGACTGGTTGGAGCCTTCTTGTGATAACAATGTGAATAAAATTGGAGAGTTTTGAGAATGTTAGCTCTTAATACATCACCATTGAAATAATGGAACATTGCTAATCGCTTGATTTCTGATCCACTAATAAACAGTTTAATACTTTGTTTTGGGTCAGAAAAAAGAGGTCAGAACATGGTCATATTTGATAAATTACAACGTTTCCAATGATTTCCATTATTTACATGCATGTATTAATTGGGAAGTGCTTCAGGCTTATGAGTTCACTTAAAACAATTTGTTACGAGGATGTTTTTGGTTCCCCTCTCCGAGCTCCAATGTACTGACTCCATCATTCTCCTTGGCATCAGTTTTTGATTTAGCCTCACTGTTCGCAGCCTTGTTGTCACATTTGACCTGAAGATGGGCTTAACTTCATATTCATTCCATATCTAAAACCCCTTATTTTCACCGCCAACATCCCACAGCTTCACCAATGCAGCACGGTCGCATTGTGGATAGCACAATTGCTTCACAGCTCCAAGGTCCCAGGTTCGATTCCGGCTTGGGTCACTGTCTGTGCGGAGTCTGCACATCCACCCCGTGTGTGCGTGGGTTTCCTCCGGGTGCTCCGGTTTCCTCCCACAGTCCAAAGATGTGCAGGTTAGGTGGATTGGCCATGATAAATTGCCCTTAGTGTCCAAAATTGCCCTTAGTGTTGGGTGAGGTTACAGGGTTATGGGGATAGGATGGTGTGGACCTTGGGTAGGGTGCTCTTTCCAAGAGCTGGTGCAGACTCGATGGGCCGAATGGCCTCCTTCTGCACTGTAAATTCTATGAAAATGCTGCAGCTCACCTGGTATTGAAACTTTCATTCAGGCATTTGTTACCACTGGGCTCAACTACTCCAGTGCGGTCCTGCCTAGTCTCCCACGGTCTAGTTTTCAAAGACTCGAGGCCATCCAGCCTCTGTTGCCATTGTTTTAATTGCTATTTATCTATTGCCCCTGCACGGCCAGAGAAGTTCTGAAATGTTAACTCTGCTTCTCTTCACATACACTCGCACAACTGCTGAACATTTCCAGCATTTTATGGTTATATTAGTGGGAAACATCACTGATGACTGCAGGAACAAAAACACAGAACGTGGAGCCAAAATGTTCCGGCTGTTCCCACTGGTAGAATCATCTGGTTCCACCAACAGTGACCCCCCTCTCACCACCCCCCCCCCCCCCCCCCCACCCCGCCTGCCTGCTGTGGGCACCTCGGCAGTGAAGGGCACGAACAACAGGAAAGTCCATGACAACAACAAGACTGGAAGGTCCCGCTGTCGGTCACTGGCGGGCTGCTTCTGCTGCTGCAAAACACGCAGTCGGGGGAGGGGGAGGGGACTGAAAATCCCATCCAAGGATACTAAAAGTCAATGAATTAAAATATTTGTCAAATGTTATGAATTCAATTAATTGTATCTGTGTGCCCCTGCGGGCATTGTTGCATTTTGGGGTGCAGCATATTCCAATGCTGGTTGTGTGGTTTCTGCCCAGTGACCAGGATGGGGGATACTGTGAGTGTGTGGATGCGTCCCCCAGCTCAGTCCAACGGCCAGTGATGAGCATTTTGGGGGAGTCAGAAAACAAGCTTTCAAGCTGCGAGTGCGCCATGAGCTGGCTGTACAAATGGGACCCAGGAGGAGGCCCGGGAACTGTTTGATGGACCCAAGTTCTGGAAAAAGAGTGAAGAAACCCCGGGAACCACTAACAGTTAGAGTGCACATACCATAAACTGGAGGCAGAAGTTCTGACCTTTCCAATTAGAAACCTTGCAAAAAGCTTGATGAGGAATTGTGTTGAAGGAACTCATGTATTTACTCAGAAGTTTACGCAATAGTGAGTTTAGAATTCAGTTATTTTGAGTGTCTCAGGGAGTGATCCCAACTGGTCTTCCAAAAGACAACTGGTTGAAGCGGAGTTAACCCAAGTAAGACATCTTGGTGTTGTGACAGTGGTAAATCTGCACCGAGGTTTGTGCCTGTAAGGGTTGCTGGGATAAAAGGAATAGTGTGAGTTTGAATAAATTTCTGGTATTTCTACCGTTTGTCTAATGTAATAGAGTTCATCTTTCTCACTTAGTAAATCTTTAATGTGCTCTGATGGATCAATGAACTTATTCACCAATAATAAAAGACATAGTTTAAAAAAAAAAGGGATGGATTCTCCGGTCAGCGATGCCGAAATCGCATTCGGCGATAGGCCGGAGAATCAAAGTTCCCTCCCAAATCGGGGGCGGTGCCACTTTCACAGTGTTCCGCCTGTGGTCCAGCACCCGATGCTCCGCCCCCGACCGGCCGAGTTCCGGACGCCGTCGGTCGGGTGTGGTCTCATCCGCCGGGAACTCGGCGTAGCGGCTGTGTACGCCGCTATGTACGCTGTGTACGCCCCTGTGTACAGCGGGGGAGGGCCGATCTGCGGGCAGGGGAGAGTTTATCAGGGGCTGGGGGCACTGTTTGGGGGTGGTCCGGGGCACGACAGCCGGCCGAAGAGGGGGGCTATTTTGCGGGCCGGCCGCCGCAGGCCGCCGCCGTGCACCTGCACGGCCACGGACCCGGCAATTCTCCGGGCCATATTGCCAGCTAGAGCCAGGTGCTCTATGCTGCCTTCCTGCTAGCCCCCAGTAAAATGGTAAATCAAAGACCGTTTTACACCATTGTTTCTGGCATATAATGCCACCATTCCCATGCTGGTGTGGGGACACAGCCCCAGATCTTCAGACTGATAAGGTCCCAATTCTGCTATCAGGCTGGATTCTCTGGTCCCTCCCAGCCGTGTTTTTCTTGGCGGCGCACCGTTCGCTGGTGGCGGGATTCTCTACTCCCTCCACTTGTCAATGGGATTACTCATTGAAGCCACGCCACGTCACTGGGAAACCCATGGGTGGTGGTACGTTGCCAGCAGGTACAGAGAATTCCAACGGTCAGAGAATTCCACTTAGGTCTGCGTTGAATTAACTATTCTCAGCAAGAGTGTTATAGTTGGTCACCAGAAACTAGAAATGGTGTCACTATCTTTACTGTCAAGGAGAAATCAGCCAGATGTATCCGTCATTATCTCGGTCTCAAGTGATTCTGATCCACAGTGTGCAGGTGCAGCTACCAACTAAGTGTGTGTAATCTAGCTGTGATGCTCTGACTAAAATTTATGCTTTGACCCACACATAAAGGATGGTCATTGTTAAGGAATGGGTTAAGAGACATTCCAATTAGATGTCTCATTGATGTTCAGTATCCAATAATTGACATTGATATGTAAAGAGGTTACTGGTGGCTCTTGTGGCATGTGATGTGGTGATAGAGTTTTGTACAGAGTGTGTTAAAGGAAAATAAAGGTCTTTGTGAAAAGGAGCAGAACACTTGACTCTTTACTCAACAGCAGCCGGAAGCTAACAGTGGTGGCAGAGAATGGTTGCTGTGCAAATGGAAAGGGTTGAAAGATACAACTTTTCCTGAAGAAAAAAAAATTCTGCATCAACCAAGGAGTGAGTGAGAAGGGAAAGAAAAAAAATACATATGGCTGAACCTAGAATAAAGATGTCCGGATATGACTAACCGCCATTATTTTCTGAAAGGGGATCCTACGACCAATGAAGTAGTGAAGTTGTTATGTGGACTAAAGTAACTGCCTTGGGAAAGAGCAAACAAGGCATGGCATTGGCTCTTTTTCTACCCGATGAGAGTAAAATCCGAAGCAAAGTGTTTTCTGAACTGGAATTGGAAGAGTTCGACTCAGAAAAAGTTCTGGAGATTCTAAATGGATAAGATTTATCAAAAGGATGACTTGGTAAGTGTGTATGAAGCCTGGTCAGAATTTGATAGATTCCGGAAAACAGAGGATATCTCTATCGAGGCCTATTAAATGGAATTTAGCAGACTATACAAAAGGCTACACAAACACCGCCTGGAATTTACACAGTCCGCGTTGGCATTTAAGTTACTGGACTGTGCTAGAGTGACCAGTATGGCTCCTAATTTTGACAACAGTTAAGATTACAGATAAGGATACCTTATTCGATCAAATGATAGAAGCCTTAAAGACGTTTCTGGGGAAACATTCAATTCCTATGGCTCTTTTGACACAAATGGGTCAGTCAGTAATAAAGCAGACTATGGAAGATACACTACTGACAGGATGGCAAGATTGTATGGCTACATACAGGTTACAAGAGTATGGAAGGAGATCGTGACCTGGAAATTATGAGGACAGAAACCCATTTAAAACCTACAACAGGAGGAGGGACATGGAGAATGGTAATAGGAAAATGAACCCCAGAAATGCCCGGGGTATGATAAATCGATGTTTTCGTGTGACTCTCAATACCATTTTGCTTTCAACTGTCCAACACATTATAATTGAGTGTTTGAAGCAACACATGACACAGAAAAGTCGGAAGAGGAAATAGATAGTGACCAGAAAGAAGGCATTATCCTATTAACGAACAGTTTTACAACAGTAATGAGAGTGTTGCTTGCAGAATCCTTCAATTGTACTGTATTAGACAGTGGCTGCACATCTACTGGGTGTGGAATTGACTGGTTAAAATGTTACCTGGACTCTTTGAATGCTGAAAATCATAACAAGATTAAGGAATTTGAAAGTTCCACAAGTTTCAGGTTTGGGGATGATAATGCTCTGAAGTCACTGAAAAGAGTGGTGATCCCTTGCAATATTGCCGGAGTGAATCATTTCATTAGCACGGATTTGTATCAAGTGAGATATCTTTGCTTCTGAGCAGACCGTCGATGAAGAAAGCACACATGAAACTGGATATGGAAGAGGGGAAGGCAACTGTTTTTGGAAAGACGGTGGACTTACAATTTACACAGTCGGGACACTATTGTATTCCATTACTGGCAAATAATATTTCAGGTGCAGTTGTTAAGGATGTGTTATCGGCAGCTGGAAATGGGACTTCAGCGGATAAAAAGATTGTTGTATTAAAACTGCATCGGCAATTTGCACATCCATCTCCTCGGAGGCTGAAAAAATTATTCAGGATGCAGGGGTAAGGGATGAAGACTATACTAAGCTGATAGAACAGGTTAGTGATTGCTGTGATGTTTGTAGGAAGTACAGAAGGACACCATCACGACTGATAGTAACCCTACCTGGCCAGGGATTTTAACGACATTGTGGCTATGCACCTTAAGATCTGAGGTAAAGCTAACAATATATTTATTTAGCATTTTGTAGATTCAGCAACCAGATTTAGTCAATCAACCATTGTATGAAGTAAAGAAAAGAGAGTAATTCTGGATCAGATCATTGAAAAATGGATAGGGACAGGAATGGGCCCACCGGCAAAATTCCTTACAGACAATGGGGGCGAATTTGCTAATGATGAGTTTAGGGATATGTGTGAAAACGTGAATATCACAGTTATGAATATAGCTGCGGAAAGCCCATTTAGTAATGGTGTGTGTGAAAGAAACCATGCTGTAAAAGATGACATGCTCCAGAAATTTTTGGCAGATAGACCAAGTTGCAAGTTAAATTCAGCCTTTGCATGGGCGATACATGCAAAGAATTCATTGTAGATGGGTGGGGGCTATAGTCTCTATCAATTAGTGTCTGGTAGAAATCCTAAAATTCCGTCTATTGTCCGATTGTTTTACAAAAAGAGGGGCTAGTTCATAGAAACGTTTGGATATTAATAACGAAGGGTGCCTGTTTCTGTAACTTTTTCAAAATAAAGGGGGGGGGGGGAATTGTGTCTGTTTTTGAGTTTCTTATAATTTTGTTTTTTCAGGGGAAAACAATATTTACCAAATTATTTTTTTAACCAAGGAAGGGGAGACTGTTAAAGAATAGGTGAAGAGACATTCCAATTAGATGTCTCATTGATGTTATGTATCCAATAATTGATACTGATATGTAAAGAGGTTACAGGTGGCTCTTGTGGTATGTGATGTGGTGATAGAGTTTTGTACAGAGTCTGTTAAAGGAAAATAAAGGTGTTTGTGAAAAGGAGCAGAACACATGACTATTTACTCAACAGCAGCCAGAAGATAACAGTCATTTGAGCAAAGTACTCAAATGTTCATGGAACTGTACTCTATGGTGGCACTGTCACCTCAGAATCAAATGATTGTGGGTTCAAACGTTACTGCGGAGACTTGAACACATTTATATCAAAGCTGATATTTCAGTGCGATACTAGGGGAGTGCTGTGTTGTCGGAGCTGCCGTGTTTTGGGTGAAATGTGAAACGAGGCCTAGTCTGTCTTCTCAGGTGAATGTAAAATATGCCACAACACTATTCAGAAAAGAGCGATGGACTTCTCGCAGTTCCCAGCCCACAGTTATCCCTCAGCCAACATGTGAGGAAAGTTATTGGACTGATATGTATATAGTCAGGTTCGTGAAAGATTAATTATTATATCTCTGTGTAAATCAAACATTAGAGGGTGCGACCACTTCTCTGTATTTAAGTCACACCCTGAGGGAATTCTGGGAGTAGCATAAGGAGAAAGCATGGTGACAGCATTAGCAGAAGATTGGATTCGACAGAGTTAACACGAGGTTAGATCATAATGTAGTTAGTGACTATTTAGATTATTGAGTATGCTAGACAGATTCAATATTATTTAATTATTATCTGTAGCTCAGTAGCGTGTGCGAACTTCATTTAATTATATTATAATAAATTAGTTTTGTTTCAATCTTTTGATTGGTGGATTCTTTGTCAACAATACATTGGATCATTCTGAAAGAAAAGACAACACAACATCTGGTCATTTCTTTCCTTACCGTTTGTGGGACTTGTCATGCATAATTTCACTGAAGCAATTCCTACATCAGGTAAGTGAATATACTTGAAATGCACTTCTTCATGAAAGATGCTGCATAAATTAAATTATTTTTTTTTAGTCTATCAAGGGGAGGGGGCAGGTAGAAAAACGTGCATACCTTGGAAGCTGAAAAGGTTAATATTGCCTGGCACAATAAATGAAAGAGAGCAGCCGTATGTGTAAATAATTGAGAGATACCTTAATTGACATACCTGCTTGAAACATATTTGATCTGATACATGTGTCTTGTTACTGAAGCTTTAATTCATGTCAGCAAATCAAAATGAACAATTTATAAACTGTATTCAAGATAGCAAATGTTCCATGATGCCTCACAGTGCAAAATCAGACCAAAAAAATAAAGTTCTAAGGAAAGCGCATCTATCCTTTCTTTTCCCTATGATCTTATCAGACATTTAGCCACGATTTAGCAGCCTCATCACGTCGGGCTTGGTGTTGGGACGAGGCCGTTGAATCTGGCAAGAGGCATTTTGCTAGATATATGCTGCTCGAAACACCTTGCAAGATTTAACAAAACCTCGCGAGACATTGCGATCTGGATCGCGCCCTCTCTGGGTGTGATCCAGATCAGCACATTTAAATGAGCCATTTGGCGCATTTAAATATGCATTTGTGGGATTCTCCCCGAGCCTGGGGCTTAATAGCTGGCCCTACAAGACCTCACCAGCATGCTGTTTGGTACTGGTTTTCACAAATGTGGACCTGTCGTAATGCACCGGAGGGGTTCTCCCAGGTCATTAGAGACCCCCAGGTGTTCGGGATAGGGCAGGGTGGCACCCTGACACTCCTTCTGGGACACATGCATCTTAGCAGTGTCAGAATGGCACCCTGGATGTGCCACCCGGGTGCCTTGGCATTGCCAGGCTGCTCAGGTGGCACTACCCAGCTGGCAGAGGCAATTCCAAGGTGCCAGGGTGTCATTACCAGTGTGCCCATCACACATTGCCAGGGCCATGGCCCAGGGGTGGGGGGGGGGGGGGGGCTTACCAGGTGGGGAGGGGCCACCCAAGGGTTGTGGGAGGGGAGGAGGTTCAAAAACAGGGGAGGGGGGCTGCTGAAAGGAGGGGTGAATGATCGGGCAGCGAGACAAAGTGGCGCCCCGATCTGTGAGGAGCCTTTCCTGCTGGGCTTACCAGGACAAAATGACTCTAAGTGCGTCCTGGGCGGAGAGAAACTCCCAAGGCCAGAACGAAATGGCAAAGTGTTGTTGCATAGCAGGGTGTTTCTCGGTGCTGTAGTCATCGTGAAACACCCACCTAAATGCCCCCAAAACTGAACATAGATTTTTTTTTTTCCGATTAAATTGCGCCCTTGATTCAATGTAATTCCCAAATTCAGACGGAGTTTAACAGGAGCTGCAGGCGATGGTGATCAAATGTTGAAAAATGGCCTCCTTTCATCGGCACCTCTTCAGCTCCTGAAAGGTCGTTTTTTAAAATTTGCGCTGACAAAAAGCCAAGCTGGTGCCTTTTGTGAATCTTTCTATCTTTCCCCATTTGCTAGTGCCAGTGCTTTTAAAATGCAAGGGAGCATCCATGAGGATGGTCCAACTGAAATGAGAGTGGCATATTTAAAATATAGGTATATGAAAGGGCACAATGCCACACTGACAAACCAAACATGTGTTTGCTAAACTTCAAATCAATTGGAGCAAAGTCAAAAAAAATTTTGGCCTGCAAAATGCAGACCCTGTTGGGATGGGAGTTGAGCCATTGCCCCATATGATTTATTTTGACAAGGATTATTTTACCATGTTATGGAAACAGTGAGGAAGTGGCACTTATGTTGATATGTGTGCCCTGTTGTTATTCTGTCCCATATTGGATGTTGAACGAAGTTGTGTGCACCCATGCACAAATAAACATGGATACGCACTCCCGTTGGGATTCCGGCAGTAGAGCAAGTCGGGATTTTATATGTTCAAGGCAGAGGGAAAATTGGAGCCAAAACATCTCCACAGTTTTGAAAATACATCGTAATTCTATAGCTAACGCTGAAATTATTTTCTGCCATCGTTTTAGGCAGAGAGTTGTAGAGTTAAAGTTTTGTTTTATGAGCACATGGCATTTTAAAAACATTTGTGCAACAACAATAAATACAATCGATAGCATCAGTACAGATGGCTTTTGTTACAAGTTATCTGTTCATCATCTTCAACTGTTAGATTGGCAAATTCAGAAACAAAAGCTGGATTCAATGCTGTGATCGCTCCAAGGGAAACCGCGACAAAATGCATTGTTTCAAAAGGAAGATTTGGTTCACAGAATCACAGAAAATACAGTGCTGAAGAGGCCATTCGGCCCATCAAGTCTGCACCGACACATGGAAAACACCTAACCTACCTACTTAATCCCATTTGCCTGCATTTGCCCCTTAACCTTGAATGTTATGGCATGCCAAGTGCTCATCCAGGTACTTTTTAAAGGATGTGAGGTAACCCACCCCTACCACCCTCCCAGGCAGTTCATTCCGGACCATCACCACCCTCTGGGTAAAAAGAGTTTTCCCTGACATCCCTCCTAAACCTACTGCCCTTCACCTTGAACTTGTGTCCCCTCATAACTGATCCTTCAAACAAGGGGAACAGCTGCTCTCTACCCACCCTGTCCATGCCCTCATAATCTTGTACACCTCAATCAGGTCACCTCTCAGTCTTCTCTGCTCCAATAAAAACAACCCAAGCCTATCCAACCTATCTTTATAATGAAATGTTCCACCCCAGACAACATCCTGGTGAATCTCCTGTCTATGCCTTCCAGTGCAATCGCATCCTTCCTACAGTGTGGCGACCAGAATTGAACACAGTACTCCAGCTGTGGCCTCACCAAAGTTCTACACAACTCTAACATGACCTCCCTGCTTTTGTAATTTCTGCCTTGATTGAGTGTCCCCTATGCCTTTTTCACTACTCTATTAACATGACTGGGAAGTTCCGAGGAACAAAAGGACATTGGCATGTTTGTCCAATGAGCTCGAAAGGCGGGAGCCTTTCGAGCTCATTGGACAAACATGCCAATGTCCTTTTGTTCCTCGGAACTTCCCAGTGTCATGCCGTTCATTGAATACGCCTTTGTCAAATTTCTCTTTCTAAAATGTGTCACTTCTCACTTTTCAGGGTTAAATTCCATCTACCACTTATCTGCCCATTTGACTACCCATGCCTTCCTGTATCCCAAGACACCGAACCAGGAATAGAGTGCTGTTAATGGGTAGTAGTTGAGTTTTTATCTCCGAAACTGGTGTGGGGTGGTAAGGGTGAGCCAAGATTGCCTTGTTGCTTCACCGCTCAGAAAAAGTTACAACTGGGGGGGGGGGGGGGGGGGGGTGTTGATTGAGCATGTGACGACATACAATGCTGGAGTACGAAGCAAAATTTAAGTAAGTTATTTTCTCTTCCGAAATGTTGAGCTGAGGCCAATTTTCAGTTTCGGGTGGAGCAGTGTTGCTAAGCTTTCAAAAGAGTTCAGGAGTCTGAAAGGGATGCATTTGAAACAGCTATGTATTACAGGTGATCAATTTGAATATGCAAATTTTTCAGTGGGCAGGGCATTATCAATATTGAGTGGCGCAATCATACATTACTTGGTATATGAACAGATCAATTAGGAGAAGGACTAGCTCATTCCGCCCCTCCAGGCTGCTCCCATATTGGATAAGATCATGGCTCATCAGATTGTGGGCACAATTCTACTTTACTGCCTACCCACCAAACCCTTTGACTCCTTTGTCAAACAAAAATATATCTAGCTCAACCTTAAAAATATTCAACGACCCTGCCTCCACTGGTCTCTGGGGGCAAGAGTTCAGATTAATGACCCTCTGAGATATGGGGTCAAATCAAACCTCCAGCTGTTTTTTTTTTGGGGGGGTGGTGGTGGGTAGGAATGTGGGTTAAAGGAAAAACATGCTCAATGGTCTAAGCTTGAGACCAGTGTCATTTTCTCTGTGTACCCTTAAATAGGTTTAAAATGGCAACTGGCTGGAGGGCAAGAGTGAACGTTTGAATGGCTGGAGCAAAGATGTCCAGGAATTGTGAAATCAGGGGCAGGGGGTTTCCGAGGAGGTGAAAGGACAAGTCCAGGGTGATGAGGTCAAAGTTTTCCTTGTGGGGCCCAAAGGAACATGACTGTTGCTTCTGGCTTCGCAAAAGCAGGATTTCCCTTTTACCCAGAGGCCTCTTTGATCTTCTGGCAGCAGGTGACTTCCCCTGACCTGGTAGGAGAACTGCACCTTCTTCCCTAATCGAGGCCCAGGCTTCAATACAATTGGGATCCCATTGATATTATGGTACCCATTTTGCATTTGTTTATGAGGCTTCTGCCAGAGCAATTAAATGCCCAATGGCATTCCAGCAGGAACGGAACGGAATGGCTGAATGTTCTCTTTTAAATGTCCCCCCCTCCAATTCTTTTACACAGGGCAGGATTAAAATGTTCTTCCCTCCCCTGAGTTATAAGGGAGAGCACATCATGGTTGTGAAATTCAAACATAACAAAGTTCTCCACATCAAGTGAGTGCAACATAGACAAAAGATAACTTGAAGAGGTGTAGGCTCAATCCTTATTTTCTCTGATATCTTCTGAGACACACATTTGTTGTGGGATATCATCTGGAAACATTTCTCAGAATTAAACCTTGGGGTTCCCACCCATCCTGACCTGGTAGCGATTTTATGTTGGACCCAGCAGGGAGAGGAAGCCTGCCCTTGCCCCAACAAATGCCCTTAAGAGACCACTTAAGGATCTTTCCCGCCCAGCCTCAAATATAGGTTGACGGGCAGATGACATCTCCTGGGGGAAATGCCTAAATAATGATAGTTAGATCTCAGGTGGGAAAGGGCTCCCTCCCCTTAAGACCCGGTGACCTCCAGACCTATATACCCCTGCTTCCCAGCCTATCCCAGGGACCCCAGTTGCTTGCCTGCCAACCGCCTAGACATTCTCTACTCTCCCTGGGATGCCTGCCATTTACCTGTCCTCCAGTTCAAAGCACTTTGTGTGAGGAAGATCCCTGCAGCTCCTCTTCCGGCCACTGTAGCGCTGTGTCTGAGAGGATGGAGAGCTTCCCGCCAAGCTGATTGGCTGGTCGCTGTCCAAGGCGGAATTTTCTCCCGACTGAGGGACGAAAAATCCTGCCTTATCCCAATCAATGCTCATTAGAGTGTAATATGACACTGGGGCTGCTGAAGTTGGATGTGTTCCCCAGAGACCGTCCTGAAAATTCAGGCCCTCATGTTATGTTGTAAAACCAAACTTAATTTGAATTACCGCTGATGCTTTGTATATTAATTTGTAACTATGGCCCAGAATTTCCATTGCCCGGGGGGATCGGACCCCAGAGGATGCACGGTAGGACGCCCAAAAGTCCCCATGCAAGGATTGCACGGGAATTGCCTGAGAAGCAATTACCCTCCATCGGGAACCATCCAATATTCTAATTCTAATATTCTAAACTGGGGACTTTGGATGGTTCCAACACTTAGTAGAATACTTACTCAGGAAAAGTTAGAAGGATTAAAATCACTAAGAACTCCTAACTGCACGCGCGCGGCAGCACGGTGGCAAAGTGGTTAGCACTGCTGCCTCACTGCACCTAGGACCCGGGTTTGATCCCGGCCCTGGGGTACTGTCCGTGTGGAGTTTGTACATTCGCCCTGTGTCTGCGTGGGTCTCACCTCACATCCCAAAGATATGCTGGGTAGTTGAATTTGCCACGCTAAATTGCCCCTTAATTGGAAAAGAATTGGGTACTCAAAATTTATTTAAAAATAATCCCTGTCTACTGACTCCCCAATTACCGCCCGGCTACATCGTACATCCTCCTCGACCAACCCCCACCACCCAATAACCCCTCACCCACCTGACTAACCCCAGAACACTACACACCCTCCAGAGCACCCTCTCAATCCCCTTATTACCCCCCCCCCATCTCTGACTACCCTGCTCACTCACCCAGCTACCATACCTATCCCCCCTGACTCCCTTCCAATACCCTGACTACACCTCACCCCCCGCCCCATACACAACCATCCACATCCCCACTCCCCATCAACTACCCCCACCGCAGACCACCCTCCTGACCCCACTTGACCACCCCTCACTTACTTATTTTACATGCATAACTTCTGCCTGGCTTCTCAAAGTTGCTGGGATCTTTCAACCTATCTGGTTTATGTCAGCCAGTCTCTGGAGCTGCTGTGTTGCACATTTCTCATCAGGCTCAGGACAGATGATCAGGCAAGAAATGTGCAGCTCCAGACTAAAGTAAGTAAAAAGGAGCAGAGTGGCAATCTGAGTGATTAGCACTTCATGGAATTTCTTGGCTCTATATCACTGAAGGATGCTGCATACAGGAAGCCTTTCAGCCTATATGGACCCGTGGGTATGCATCCATCAATAGCTGTACATACAAATTAACTGTTTCAAAACCACTGATTTGGTCCCTTCTTCTTCATGCTTTCACATGGTGATGCCCCCTCCCAGATCCACATAGAATCATAGAATTTACAGTGCAGAACGAGGCCATTCGGCCCATCGAGTCTACACCAGCTCTTTTTTGAAAGAGGCAGACAATGGCATGGCAAAAAGATTTACCGTCACCGGCCATGAGGCGCCAAAGGTTCTGATATGGCAGGCAGCCATCCAGACAATCCTCGATGTCCCACTCAATACCCAGCCACCAAACATAGCACCAGACCAACATGGTTCAGCTTTCATATCCCCGGATGGGCACCATGCAAAGCCGGAACAGGTCTCCCTCGCCCTCCGGGAGGAAGGTAACTTGAGCACCCTACCACATCACGCTCTGCGAATTTCGGAGCGAAAGGTCGAGAAGATGCTGGGAAGGCTTCCTTTTTCACCGCCTTCGGGTAACATAGGTGAAGCTTCGCTGTGTCCATACATGTTCTTGAGCAGCCTCCAATGGTAAGGCGTCCATAAACTTCCTCGCCCCAATCACCTCATCCACAACTGGTCGGGGGGTTTTCTGCCGTTTACTTTTCTGACTTTGGCTGCCTGCTTTGCCATTTGAGAATTCTTCCATCGAATTCATTGATCAGACCTCCTACTGCTGAGCCATCTTGGTACCCGGATGAGTTTGGAAAATTTACTTGTAAGCGACAAGGAGGAGCGCCCACCGCTGGAACCTGGCTGACACCATAGACAGGATGTTCTCATTCTCATGGTGGTTCCCAAGATCTGTAATGGTTCCCCCCCTATATGTAGCCAATCTTGCCTTGGTATCCACCATAATTACAGGCATGACTTCCATACAAAAGCATTGAAACATGCGGATGTCTACAACGAAGACCGCGGGCAGCACAGTAGCATTGTGGATAGCACAATTGCTTCACAGCTCCAGGGTCCCAGGTTCGATTCCGGCTTGGATCACTGTCTGTGCGGAGTCTGCACATCCTCCCTGTGAAGGCGTGGGTTTCCTGCGGGTGCTCCGGTTTCCTCCCACAGTCCAAAGATGTGCAGGTTAGGTGGATTGGCCATGATAAATTGCCCTTAGTGTCCAAAATCGCCCTTAGTGTTGGTGGGGTTACTGGGTTATGGGGATAGGGTGGAGGTGTTGACCTTGGGTAGGGTGTTCTTTCCAAGAGACGGTGCAGACTCAATGGGCCGAATGGCCTCCTTTTGCACTGTAAATTCTATGATAATCTATGACCCAGTGTCCATCTCCATCACCACTGGATGGCCATTGACCCGTAGGGTGATGCCGAAACACAGTTTAATAACATCAAGCTGATATCCTCTTCTGGGCTGTCCGTGAGCAAGCCCAGGTCTGAGGTAACCCCGGTCGCTACCCGGATGGCATCTCCTGTGCTTAAACGAGTGATCCTGATCTTCCCGAGTCTTTTGACCACAAAGTTGACAACGTGGCCAGTACAGAGCATTGTCTTCGGGTGAAGGATTCCGCCGGGCAGTGGCAGCACCCGAGGTGCAGTTTCCGTCCCTAACTTGCTTCAGGCGGTGCTCTTTCGGAAGAAATCTGCCCATACCAGCGCTGTTCCGACACTCAGGAACATCCGAAAAGAAGGGCAGCCCAAACTATGCACACCACCATCAACAGATCCCTGCGGTTCCTGTACACCCTTCTCTGCATTTTCACGAAAGAGGGAAGCTCAATGCCTCACCTTAAATCCAGCATAGTTTTCACGAACAGCTTCCATTGAGTGGCAGAATTATTGCTACCACACACAAATCTGGCCTGTCATAATTCTGAGAGGGACAGCCCAAACCAGCAGTGCTTAGCCATACGTCGCAAATGCATTAAAAAGTCCATAACTGACTCACCAGAGGGGTATATTGCCACGTTAAACTGGTACCTTTGCATAATCTCTGACGGCTTGAGGCCTTGGTGGTCCGAAACCATTGCTATGAGTTCGTCAAACGACCTAGAATCCAGTGCAGCCAGATAGGTCAAACGTTTAATGATCCCAAATGACTGGGTCAGGAGAACCATTTGTTGGTCTTCCCCAATATACAATTTGCTTGGAAAAAGTATCACTTGTGCTCTGCATATTGATTCCTATTCTCTAGCCCCCCATCGAAGGCATCCAATTTAATCTTTTTAAATGATACGACATATCGTACTCAAGACGAATTTCCGGTGGTTAAGCAAATGGACGGGTGAGTCCAGGGCCTCCTTAAATCCTCGTCACCAATATAATAACTAATCAGGAAGCTGTCAATTCCTAAGATGCATTTATTTACAAGTTCATGCTTAACACAGCATCTTACTCCCAGTACAGACGTCGCTCAGAGGATAGGTCTCACCAAGCCCTGAGTTGGGCCTGCTTGTATTCTGCTCATAACAAGCCCAAGGTGGTTGGCCTACGCCCGGTACCTGGGAGCTAATGCTTCTACAAGTCCCACGGGGAGGGAGGATTAATAATGGTTTCTCACCTGGGGCGGGATTCTCCAACCAGCTGCCGGGTCGGAGAATCGCCGGGGGCTGGCGTGAATCCCGCCCCCGCCTGTTGCCGAATTCTCCGGCACCGGAGATTCGGCGGGGGCGGGAATCGCGCCGCGCCGGTTGGCGGGCCCCCCCCCCCGGCGATTCTCCGGCTCGGATGGGCTGAAGTCCCGCTGCTGGAATGCCTGGCCCGCCGGCGTGGATTAAACCACCTCTCTTACCGGCGGGACAAGGCAGCGCTGGGCGGGCTCCGGGGTCCTGGGGGGGGCGCGGGGTGATCTGGCCCCGGGGGGGTGCCCCCACAGTGGCCTGGCCCGCGATCGGGGCCCACCGATCTGCGGGCGGGCCTGTGCCGTGCAGGCACTCTTTTCCTTCCGCCTTCGCCACGGTCTGCACCATGGCGGAGGCAGAAGAGACCCCCTCCACTGCGCATGCATGGGGATGCTGTGAGCGGCCGCTAACGCTCCCGCACATGCACTGCCCGGCAATGTCATTTCCGCGCCAGTTAGTGGGGCACCAAAGGCCTTTCCCGCCAGCTGGCGGGTCGGAAATCAGTCCGGCGCGGGCCTAGCCCCTCAATGTTAGGGCTCGGCCGCTTAAGATGCGGAGGATTCCGCACCTTTGGGGCGGCGCGATGCCGGACTGATTTGCGCCGTTTTTGGCGCCGGTTGGCGGACATCGCGACGATTACGGAGAATTTTGCCCCTGGTCCTTGTTGGGATTATAACAGAAACAAAACCCCATACTTGTAAAATTAATTCATCACAGCCAAAGAGGTTGTTCAGGAACAATCATGTCACAAAATTAAGTTGCTCCTCATTGAACAAGGATTAAATATTTTATTGGTCTTTACTGTAAGAATAGTGGATAATTCGTTTTAGTTCTCTCTTCCTACAATTGCTGTTCCGTGGCTGCAATGTGTCCCATCTACAAAGTGTACTACAACAACTTAACAGAGTCACAGTACTACTACAACGCAGAAAGAGGCTGTGGTAGTATGTATTAGGGGTCATGTGGGACTGGAAGCCCTAATGTCATTGGCTGACAGATCCCGGGTCCTGGTTGGCCGTTGACCTCTAGCTCCGCACTGAAGGCGGAGTATAACAAGCCGGAGTCCTCCCCTGGCAGGCCAGTCTACTATCGAGCTGCGGGGGAACAGACACGCTTAATAAAGCCTCATCGACTTCACTCTATTCGTCTCACGGAGTCTTTGTGCTCTACAATTTATTAAGCGTGCCTAAAAAGGACTATGGAGCTCAGGATCATCCCGGAATGCCTGAGGATCAGCCCCCACGCAGTGAACGCGGCAGCAGCCTTCAAGCACTGGCAGACTTGTTTTGAGGCCTACCTCAGAACGGCCACTGGCCGGGTCACAGAAGACCAAAAACTACAGGTCCTGCATTCGAGGTTAAGCACGGAGATTTTCTCCCTCATCGAAGACGCGGAGGATTTCCAGACGGCGTTCGCAGCACTGAAAAGTCTCTACGTCCGCCCAGTTAACCAAATCTACGCTCGCTACCAGCTCGCGACGAGACGGCAAAGTCCCGGAGAATCGATGGACGAATTCTACGCCGCGCTGCTGATTTTGGGACGAGCCTGCAGCTGCCCTTCGGTGAACGCAAATGAACACACGGACATGTTAATGCGCGATGCTTTTGTGGCAGGTATTAATTCCTCCCAAATCCGCCAAAGACTTCCAGAAAAAGAGTCGCTAGGACTCTCAGAGGCACGGGCCCTAGCAGCCTCTCTAGACGTGGCTGCGCGTAATACCCGCGCCTACGGCCCCGACCGCGCGGCAGCCCATTGGGCTCCGTACGCACCCGTCACAACAAACCCACCCCTCCCCCCCGGACACCCCACAGGCTTGCGCGGTCCAAACGCCAAGTCGCACCGGGGGCGCCCGCTGCTATTTCTGCGGCCAGGCGAAACACCCCCGGCAGCGCTGCCCGGCCCGCGCAGCAATCTGCAAGAGCTGCGGGAAAAAGGGCCATTTCGCGGTTGTGTGCCGGTCCCGCAAGGTCGCCGCTGTCCCGGGAGAACAGGGAGCCCTGCAAGACGCTTACGCTCCCCAACCCCCCCAGCGCCCCATGTACGACCCGCAGGCGCAGCCGCTCTGGGTCCCGACCACCGCGGTCCCGGGAGAACAGGGAGCCCTGCACGCCACTTACGCTCCCCAACCCCCACCCCGTCCCCACGTATGACCCGCCGGTGCTACCAATTTGGGTCCCGACCACCACTGTCCCCAGAGATGAGGGAGCCCCACACGGTCCTAACGCTCCCCAACCCCCCCAGCGCCCCATGTGCGACCCGCAGACGCCGCCATTTTGGGTCCCGGCCACCACGAGGGGAGAAAGGGCGCCGCCATCTTGGACCACCCCAGACCTGTACGACGCGTGGGGGCGGCCATTTTGTCCACCCCCGCCGCCATCTTGTGACCCCCCCAGCCATGTGCGATGTATGGGGGCAGCCATTTTGTTCATCCCCGATGCCATCTTGGACGGCAACAACGGACCCCAGTGTCGACGGCTCCACGGGGTTCGAGGAAGACGCTCCACTACTACAACCACGTCTCGCTTCAATTACGCTCGATCAAGCTCGGCCCCGGACACTCCAGACGACGACGACAACGGTGCTAATAAACGGGCACGAGACACCATGCCTAGTCGACTCCGGGAGCACGGAGAGCTTTATCCACCCCGACACGATAAGACGCTGTTCCTTGACCACCTATCCCAGCGCACAAAAGATTTCCCTAGCTGCAGGATCCCACTCCGTACAGATCCAAGGTTTCTGCATAGTTACCCTAACGGTGCAGGGGAGGGAGTTCAAAAACTACAAACTACACGTCCTTCCCCATCTCTGCGCCCCCACATTACTGGGATTAGATTTCCAGTGCAATCTACAGAGCCTTGCGTTCAAATTCGGCGGCCCAATACCCCCACTCACTATCTGCGGCCTCGCAACCCTCAAGGTGCAACCCCCGTCCTTGTTTGCGAACCTCACCCCGGATTGCAAACCCGTCGCCACTAGGAGCAGACGGTACAGCGCCCAGGACCGGACCTTCATTCGGTCCGAAGTCCAGCGGCTACTAAAGGAAGGCATAATCCAGGCCAGCAATAGTCCCTGGAGAGCACAGGTGGTAGTAGTGAAGACAGGGGAGAAACAAAGGATGGTCATAGATTATAGCCAGACCATCAACAGGTACACACAACTAGACGCGTACCCTCTCCCCCGCATATCCGACATGGTCAATCGGATTGCCCAATATAAAGTCTTCTCCAGCGTGGACCTCAAGTCCGCCTACCATCAGCTCCCCATCCGCCCAAGTGACCGCAAGTACACAGCCTTCGAGGCAGACAGGCGATTATACCATTTCCTAAGGGTCCCATTTGACGTCACAAACGGGGTCTCGGTCTTCCAACGGGACATGGACCGAATGGTTGATCAACATGGGTCACGTTCTCGTATCTCGACAATGTAACCATCTGCGGCCACGACCAGCAGGACCACGACGCCAACCTCCAAAAATTCCTCCAGACCGCCAAAGCCTTGAACCTCACGTATAACGAGGACAAGTGCGTTTTTAGCACCAACCGGCTAGCCATTCTGGGCTACGTAGTGCGCAATGGGATAATAGGCCCCGACCCCGAACGTATGCGCGCCCTCATGGAATTTCCCCTCCCGCACTGCTCAAAAGCCCTGAAACGCTGCCTGGGGTTCTTTTCATACTACGCCCAGTGGGTCCCCCAGTACGCAGACAAGGCCCGCCCCCTAATACAGACCACGACCTTCCCTCTGTCGACAGAGGCTTGCCAGGCCTTCAGCCGCATAAAAGCGGATATCGCAAAGGCCACGATGCGCGCCATCGACGAGTCCCTCTCCTTCCAGGTCGAGAGCGACGCCTCCGACGTAGCTCTAGCAGCCACGCTTAACCAAGCGGGCAGACCAGTGGCCTTTTTCTCCCGAACCCTCCACGCTTCAGAAATCCGACACTCCTCAGTGGAAAAGGAAGCCCAAGCCACAGTGGAAGCTGTGCGACATTGGAGGCATTACCTGGCCGGCAGGAGATTCACTCTCCTCACCGACCAACGGTCGGTAGCCTTCATGTTCGATAATGCACTGCGGGGCAAAATCAAAAACGACAAGATCTTAAGGTGGAGGATCGAGCTCTCCACCTTCAACTACGAGATCTTGTATCGTCCCGGAAAGCTGAACGAGCCGTCCGATGCCCTATCCCGCGGCACATGTGCCAACGCACAAATTAACCGCCTCCAAACCCTCCACGAGGACCTCTGCCACCCGGGGGTCACTCGGTTTTTCCACTTTATCAAGTCCCGCAACCTCCCGTACTCTTTAGAGGAGGTCCGTACAGTCACAAGGGACTGCCACATCTGCGCAGAATGCAAACCGCATTTTTTCAGGCCGGAGGGTGCGCGCCTGATTAAGGCTTCCCGCCCCTTTGAACGCCTTAGTCTGGATTTCAAAGGGCCCCTCCCCTCCACCGACCGCAACACATACTTCCTTAATGTGGTGGACGAATAGTCCCGCTTTCCATTCGCCATTCCCTGCTCTGACATGACCGCGGCCACAGTCATTAAAGCCCTGAACACCATCTTCACACTGTTCGGTTGCCCCGCATACGTCCACAGCGACAGGGGGTCCTCTTTCATGAGTGACGAGCTGCGCCAATTCCTGCTCAGCAAGGGCATAGCCTCAAGCAGGACGACCAGCTACAACCCCCGGGGGAACGCGCAAGTAGAGAGGGAGAACGGCACGGTCTGGAAGACCGTCCTACTGGCCCTACGGTCCAGGGACCTCCCAGTTTCACGGTGGCAGGAGGTCCTCCCGGACACTCTCCACTCCATCCGGTCGCTATTGTGTACGAGCACTAATCAAACGCCTCATGAGCGTCTCCTTGTCTTCCCTAGGAAGTCCTCCTGTGGAACGTCGCTGCCGACCTGGCTGGCGGCCCCAGGACCCATCTTGCTCCGAAAGCATGTGCGGGCACACAAGGCGGACCCGTTGGTCGAAAGGGTTCACCTACTCCACGCGAACCCGCAGTACGCTTACGTGGAGTACCCCGACGGCCGACAGGACACGGTCTCCCTGCGTGATCTGGCGCCCGCCGGCAACACACACACCCCCCCAACACCATTCACCCAACCCTCCCCTTCCTGCCACCGCCGCACCCCCCGACCGCCCCTTCCCAAGAGGATCGGTCCTCCTCCCAGGCCCGACCAGGAATAAAGCCCAAGCTGAAACCGTAAGGCTCCCGGAGACGACAACACCGGAACAAGCACCACCACCACCACCGGGGCCGAGGCAATCGACACGAATGACCAGACCGCCCGACCGACTCGTGGCGTCGATCTAAATCAATATATGGACTTTTCACAAGAACATTTTGCTTTTCTCCCGATACCTTCTGTAAATAGTTGAAACAGGACAAAATTGTACATACTGTATTACCGTATGAATGTTTTCCTCCCAGGACCAGCCCTGTAAACCCTTACCACCATGCGAAGCATCACCCCGCCGGGTTCATTTTTCACAAGGGGTGAATGTGGTAGTATGTATTAGGGGTCATGTGGGACTGGAAGCCCTAATGTCATTGGCTGACAGATCCCGGGTCCTGGTTGGCCGTTGACCTCTAGCTCCGCCCTGAAGGCGGAGTATAACAAGCCGGAGTCCTCCCCCGCAGGCCAGTCTACTATCGAGCTGCGGGGCAACAGACACGCTTAATAAAGCCTCATCGACTTCACTCTATTCGTCTCACGGAGTCTTTGTGCGCTACAGAGGCCATCATGTCTGCACCAGCTCTCTGAATGAGCACTTCTCCCAGTGCCATCTCCATGTAACACAGCAGCATGTTTCTTTTCAAATAATTGTTTAATTCCCTCTTGAAAACCTCGATTGGACCAGCATCCACCACACTCTCAGGCAGTACGTTTCTGAACCTAATCATTCACTGTGTGAAGAAAATTTTTCATATCGCTTCTGTCAAATGTTCTCTGAACCGTCTTTGCTCCACGGAAAAGAATCCCAACTTCTCCAATTTATCTTCATAACTGAAATTTCTCTGCACTGGGACCATTCTCATAAAGGTTCTCTTTTTCGCATTAAACTTCATCACCTTTCCATCCATTCCACCAATTTTTGCTTTTGAAGTTCAACACTGTCCTCCCATAGTTGACAATGCTTCCAAGTTTTGGAAATTCTGCAAATCTTTAAATTGTTCTCTGTGCACCAAGGTATATAAGACCATAAGACATAGGAGCGGAAGTAAGGCCATTCGACCCATCGAGTCCACTCCACCGTTCAATCATGGCTGATTTCAACTCCATTTACCCGCTCTCTCTCCATAGCCCTTAATTCCTCGAGAAATCAAGAATTTATCAACTTCTGTCTTAAAGACACTCAACGTCCCGGCCTCCACCGCCCTCTGTGGCAATGAACTCCACAGACCCACCACTCTCTGGCTGAAGAAATTTCTCCTCACCTCTGTTCTAAAGTGACTCCCTTTTATTCTAAGGCTGTGCCCCCGGGTCCTAGTCTCCCCTGCTAATGGAAACAACTTCCGTACATCCACCCTATCTAAGCCATTCATTATCTTGTAAGTTTCTATTAGATCTCCCCTCAACCTCCTTAACTCCAATGAATATAATCCCAGGATCCTCAGACGTTCATCGTATGTTAGGCCTACCATTCCTGGGATCATCCGTGTGAATCTCCGCTGGACCCGCTCCAGTGCCAGTATGTCCTTCCTGAGGTGTGGGGCCCAAAATTGCTCACAGTATTCTAAATGGGGCCTAACTAATGCTTTATAAAGCTTCAGAAGTACATCCCTGCTTTTATATTCCAAGCCTCTTGAGATGAATGACAACATTGCATTTGCTTTCTTAATTACGGACTCAACCTGCAAGTTTACCTTTAGAGAATCCTGGACTAGGACTCCCAAGTCCCTTTGCACTTCAGCATTATGAATTTTTTCACCGTTTAGAAAATAGTCCACGCCTCTATTCTTTTTTCCAAAGTGCAAGACCTCGCACTTGCCCACGTTGAATTTCATCAGCCATTTCTTGGACCACTCTCCTAAACTGTCTAAATCTTTCTGCAGCCTCCCCACCTCCTCCATACTACCTGCCCCTCCACCTATCTTTGTATCATCGGCAAACTTAGCCAGAATGCCCTCAGTCCCGTCATCTAGATCGTCAATATATAAAGAGAACAGCTGTGGCCCCAACACTGAACCCTGCGGGACACTACTCGTCACCGGTTGCCATTCCGAAAAAGAACCTTTTACCCCATCTCTCTGCCTTCTGCATGACAGCCAATCGTCAATCCATGTTAGTGCCTTGCCTCGACTACCATGGGCCCTTGTTTTACTCAGCAGTCTCCCGTGAGGAACCTTATCAAAGGCCTTTTGGAAGTCAAGATAGATAACATCCATTGGCTCTCCTTGGTCTAACCTATTTGTTATCTCTTCAAAGAACTCTAACAGGTTTGTCAGGCATGACCTCCCCTTACTAAATCCATGCTGACTTGTCCTAATCCGACCCTGCACTTCCAAGAATTTAGAAATCTCATCCTTAACAATGGATTCTAGAGTCTTGCCAACAACCGAGGTTAGGCTAATTGGCCT
This sequence comes from Scyliorhinus torazame, assembly GCF_047496885.1. Taxonomy (NCBI): domain Eukaryota; kingdom Metazoa; phylum Chordata; class Chondrichthyes; order Carcharhiniformes; family Scyliorhinidae; genus Scyliorhinus; species Scyliorhinus torazame. The sequence goes on from NC_092728.1 coordinate 63,640,118, forward strand.
ATAATTTTCCATCTTTTTCCTTGTTCCCTTCTTGAACAGGGGGGTTACAACAGCGATTTTCCAATCCTCTGGGACTTTCCGTGACTCCAGTGACTTTTGAAAGATCATAACTAACGCCTCCACTATTTCTTCAGCTATCTCCTTTAGAACTCTAGGATGTAGCCCATCTGGGCCCGGAGATTTATCAATTTTTAGACCTCTTAGTTTCTCTAGCACTTTCTCCTTTGTGATGGCTACCATATTCAACTCTGCCCCCTGACTCTCCTGAATTGTTGGGATATTACTCATGTCTTCTACTGTGAAGACTGACGCAAAGTACTTATTCAGTTCCTCATCTATTTCCTTGTCTCCTATCACAAAATTACCAGCGTCATTTTGGAGCGGCCCAATGTCAACTTTTGCCTCCCGTTTGTTTTTAATGTATTTAAAGAAACTTTTACTACCATTCCTAATGTTACTGGCTAGCCTACCTTCAAATTTGATCCTATCTTTCCTTATCTCTAACCTTTGTTGTCCTCTGTTTGTTTTTGTAGCCTTCCCAATCTTCTGACTTCCCACTACTCTTTGCCACATTATAGGTTTTCTCTTTTGCTTTGATGCATTCCCTAACTTCCTTTGTCAGCCATGGCTGCCTAATCCCCCCTCTGATAACCTTTCTTTTCTTTGGGATGAACCTCTGTACTGTGTCCTCAATTACTCCCAGAAACTCCTGCCATTGCTGTTCTACTGTCTTTCCCACTAGGCTCTGCTCCCAGTCAATTTTCGTCAGTTCCTCCCTCATGCCCCTGTAGTTACCTTTATTTAACTGTAACACCTTTACATCTGATTCTACCTTCTTTCTTTCAAATTGAAGATTGAATTCGACCATATTATGATCACTGCCTCCTAAGTGCTCTCTTACTTTAAGATCTTTAATCAAGTCTGGCTCATTACATAACACTAAGTCCAGAATAGCCTGTTCCCTTGTGGGCTCCATCACAAGCTGTTCCAAAAAGCCCTCCTGTAAACATTCAATGAATTCCCTTTCCTTGGGTCCACTGGCAGTATTATTTACCCAGTCCACCTGCATATTAAAGTCCCCCATGATCACTGTGACCTTGCCTTTCTGACATGCACTTTCTATTTCGTGGTGCATTTTGTGCCCCTGGTCCTGACCACTGTTAGGAGGCCTGTACATAACTCCCATTATGGTCTAGAAGGTCATTAACATTTTTCAGCAAAACTAAGTGTCCCAATGACGACCCCTGGGGAACTCCCCTACAAACGTCCCTCCAGTCCAAGACACATCCTTTAACCACGACTCTCTGTTTCCTCACTCAGCCAATTTTGTATCCATGTTGGTACCTATCCTTTTATTCCATGAGCTATGATTTAACTCGCAAGTCTGTTGTGCAGTGTGTCTCAAATGCCTTTTGGTAGTCCATGTACACCACATCAACAGCATTTTCCTCATCAACCCTCGTTTACGTCTTCGAAAAACTCGAGCATGTTCGTTAAACATGATTTTCCCTGAATAAATCCATGCCAGCTCTTCTTAATTAACCCACATTTGTTCATGTGACTATTAATTCTGTCCCAAATTATAGGTGCTGGAAGTTTCCCCACCACCAAAGTTAAATTGCCAAGGCTTCTGCAACAGCAAATCCCAAACCTGTGATTTCTCTATCTAGAAGGACAAAGGCGGTAGGTGCATGACAACGCCATTACCTTCCAGTTCTCCTCCAAGTGCCACATCATCCTGTCTTGGAAAAACATTCTCGATCCTTCATCATTGCTGGCTCCACGCCACCTTTTCAAGGGCAACTCGGGATAGGGAATAAATGTTGATCTGAAATCCCATGAATAAATAAGGTTCATGCCAAGACTGTAGTTTTGGGATGATTCCATCAGTGAAGACTGCCACAGTGCAACTTGTAGAGCAACAGATCGTCGCAGATTTTACCCTGCATTAACTGCGAATGTTAACATCCACGCCTTTATTGTTATCCCTAATTCCGGGCTATTGTGTTGTGTTGAAGTTACATTGACATAGGCAGAAGCTTGGAGAAAAAATATGAATCGTGGAGAGGGTCTGTGATTTCCGAAGCAGGCACTGGGTGGCAGTAACCTTTCATCATGGAAAACCAAGCCTGCTTTTACTTACACCAGGCGCAAATCTTTAACCTTCATAAGAAGCAAGACGGGTTTTGAATCATCTTAAAAAAAACTAGTCGATTTTAACAGGCTCAGAAAATACCATGAATAATGGGGATGTTTTGTCCATCTCTCTGGTTCTGTTTTGAATAAACCCTTTGGTGGATGGAGAATCATATTGGACAGATTTTATATGTACGACTGACTAAAAGCTAAAATAAGTAATTACTTCTCTGGAACGGTGGGTAGAAAGAATAATCTAACTGGATTCTGAGTAAAGTATGCTCTTTGATTAATTATGAAAAATGCTTCTTTCAAAATAGCTCTGTGTAACATGCCAGTTTGAATTACTCAGTTATGAAAGAAATGGTGTGATTTACAGGCACCTTGTGAGGGCTAAAATATTCTTTCCCATCCAATGTTCCAGCCAGTTTTCATAAATGTCATAGCTTTTTGATGTTGTAGGATGCTGGATACCATTTGATGGATTCTCGCCCCCTGGACCCGACCTGATTTCCCCCACCCGCCCTTGCCCAACACTCAACAACCCACCTACCCACTCACCCATCTGTCACTCTGTCCACCTGGTCTATTTACCCACCTTTGGGTTTTAGGAGTGAAACCCATGCAGTCACGGGGAGAATGTGCAAATTCCACATTGAGTGACCCAGGGCCGGGACTCGAACCGGGGTCCTCAGCACTGTAGTCCCAGTGCTAACCACTGTGCCACGTGCTTCCATAGTCCCCAGAATCTTAAGACCTGGTGGTCCAGGACCAGGTAAATTTTGGGAATCTCAGGGAAGGAAGGTGAGGATAGGGGCTTGGGCAGAGATGGATGGGGGTATTGATGGAGAGGCCGGGAGCGAGAGGGGGTGTAGAAAGCGCCCCTAGGGCCAGAAGGTTTGGGGCTGGGGGGGACTCCCGATTTTGAAAATAGGCTGTTGATGGAGGTTGATGCCCGCTTCCCACCTGAGGCCTGAGCAGGGTCACTTTTTGGGCTTCCTGCCTTCCCATTGACCCCTCCCGCCAGCCAGAAAACTTAGGCTGTGCAGAAAACAGCCCATACGGGATCATTAATTGGACTCTTAATGGCCTCAACGAGGGAAAGGTTGGAGAGGGAGGGGCTAGCCTAGGAAATGCCCCCTTCCACTGTAAACCGCAGAGAGGCCAGATTTGGTGAGAGCCCAGTGGAAAAGCCATCTGAAAAATGTTATGGCAACCCCCCACCTCGTCCACAAGCTTGCTGGCGGGGAAACATAAAATGTTACATTTCCTTAGTCAGGACATTGGCAGAGAGGTCTTAATCAGTGTTGATGTAATTCTTCACAGGTTGGGAAGAAACTTCAGAGGGGGAGTTTCTCAGGGCAACTTTTGTAATTCTCCGACCGTCCAACTTACCATCATGTTTTGGCAGAGGTCTGAAGCCAGGAATCCACTTATACTTTTGTTTGGGAAATGAACATGATATGCAGACTCCAATGGAAGAGAAGGGGTACAACAAAAGTAATAATATTAAACGCGGTTCACCCTCCAAAATATTAAAGACACAGCCTTTAATTTGAGGACATAATGTGTGTTGTGCCTTACGATCAAGGATAGTCGAGTACATCAGAAAGTCTAATTGAATAGTTGGTCTGTCACACAGATTTTGTTCAAAGTTAATGTGACTCACACACCGTTCAGCCTCTGGGGTATTGATGTGAATGCAGCCAAGGGAAATGGGATGGAAGTTTTATTCTCTACTCACTGTAAGGTCCCCAAATGAAATGAATTTGAGTTAACTCGACTCAGCACCTAGCAGGAGCACTTCTGATTGACATTGTTCCTGCCCCTTTTGTCAGTAATGAAGCATACTTTTTATGCATTTATTAATTTTTGGTTGAAAATACTTCATTAAATCTGTAAAAGTGGTTCTGAGAGTTTACAAATGAAGTACAAAAATATGCAAAGTTTGTGTTTTATTTTCAAATCTCTTGGGATGTATTTTATTTGTAAACTTCCAGTATTACTCAGATTCTGGTTATTCCACCTGATTATGGTGGAGCTTGAAGGCAGCATTGAAAAAGGCCTGCTCTAACTAAACATTTGCAATATCTGCATATGCAACAGTGACAAAAGAAAGAACACAGAACAAAGAAAAATTACAGCACAGGAACAGGCCCTTCGGCCCTCCAAACCTGCGCCAATCCAGATTCTCTATCTAAAACTGTCACCTATTTTCTAAGGATCAGTATCCCTCTGCTCCCTGCCCATTCATGTATCTGTCTAGATACCTCTTAAATGACGCTATCGTGCCCGCCTCTACCACCTCTGCCGGCAATGCATTCCAGGCACCCACCACCCTCTGCGTAAAGCACTTTGCACGCATATCTCCCTTAAACTCTCACCTTGATCTCATGACCCCTAGTAATTGAGTCCCCCACTCTGGGAAAAAGCTTATTGCTATCCACCCTGTCAATACCTCTCATGATTTTGTAGACCTCAATGAGGTCCCCCCTCAACCTCCGTCTTTCTAATGAAAATAATCCTAATCTACTCAACCTCTCTTCATAGTTAGCGCCCTCCATACCAGGCAACATCCTGGTGAACCTCCTCTGCACCTTCTCCAAAGCATCCACATCCTTTTGGTAATGTGGCGACCAGAACTGCCGATTGACAACATATCGTTTATCGACTGTATGTGTTATCAAAAATCAGAAATGTATCTTAAATTAGAACCGATTGTATATCAAAGGATTGAAGTTAGTATTTACTTCAGCAAAGAATCAATTTCCAAATAAAAATAAAAATTATACATGACACGTTTAAGACTGAAAGTTTCATGTTGTGAGCTTATCACTTAACTGGCTCAAGAAAGGAATTCTACCTGCACAGCAATTACTATTTTGCTCATTTAAACCTGATGGGGCATAAGAGGAGGTCATCTAACGTGAGCCAGAACCATTCCATGGTGGGGCCTGGAGTAACAGGAGTAGTCCTCTAGGTCACACAGAGCCAAAGTCTGGTGTAGGTACTACCTCTTCCCATGGGCAACACAGCTCTAAATCTCATAACCCGATGCCACGAGGAGCAGCAAACTCCCCGTTTCGGGTTTGCCACTTAGCTTGCTCCGTCGCCCAACCTGCCTAAAAGTAACTCCCTGTTAAAATCCCACCCACCTCCACTTCCCCACAATGATTGCCGGACATAAAATAAATTTTACACCGGGGGCCGATATTCTCCGCCTATTCTCTTTTCCTGCCGGCAACACATTCCCATCAGCATTGGGTGGCTGCAATGGGAAATTCCATTGACTAGTGGCGGGAGTAAAAAATTCCATTGCCAGTGAACAGCGCGCCACCAAGAAACACGCGGCTGTGGGCCTGGAGAATCCGCCCAGTATCTGATTTTAGTCTGTTGATAAAAGTTGTATTTTTATCATCAGAGAAAAATAGCAATCATTTTTTGGGGATTGGTAGGGGTTGCAGTGGAGGTTGGGTGGAGGGGGGGGGGGGAGGGGTGAGTTACAATCAGAAAGCTCAGAAATGTGGGCTTCTCCAAGTTTGGTGGGCCTTTAATCCCATGCATGATTTCCTTTTTCTCTCGGTTCCTCACCCAAAACCTCTGGAATATGGCCTAGAGAGGAGTAGGTAAGTTTAGTGGTGTTGAGAGGGAGAAATCACACAGAGGAAATCGACGGGTTGCGGTTGGGGTGTGATCATAGGGTAGTGGAGGACGATCTGGGGGGAGGCTGTGAGGCAATGTTTATGGGGGAATGTTGTTGGGTTCCTTCTCCTCCTGGCCCATAAGCACCCACAAAGGCAACTTATGGATGCCACTTATTCTACATCCTGTGCATTTCACAAGGCCAGGAAACCCTGAAAACGACAGTAAAAAATACAAGCTCTTTTAAAATGTTAACTTAGTTAAAATGTTTCAGTTACTGACAAGTCGACTTCGATTGACCAAAGCTTTGCTGTGGAGAAAGCAACACTGAAAGTGACATGCATCCATACGTAGGGACCCTTTCTAGAACCTTGGTAGCCTACAGTTCCCTTGCCAAGCAATCAGCACTACCACCACCACCATCCCCTCCCTTTCTCCTGTAGTATGAATTGTTGTGATTTTTTGAAATTTGGCTTTCTTGTGTTTGTCCTGCTGAGCACTAGCTGTAAACCTTAAGCAACATGTCTCATTTGTCAGCAATATTCAGAAATCGGATTATATATAGATTATACACAAAACTAAGATACAAATTTTATAAATCTAAAGTTAATCCTTATTAGCTCACTGTTTAAAATTCAGATGGGGTATTGTGTCCACTTCTGGATGTCAAACTTTAGAAAGGATGTCAAAGCGCGAAAGAGGGTGAAGAGGGGATTTACTAGAATGATAATAGTGATGCAGGGCTTCAGTTACATGTGGAGACCGAAGAAACTGGGTCTGTCCTCATTAGAGCAGAGCACAACAAAGGGAGATTTGATAGAATTGTTCAAAATTATGAGTGGTTTTGACAGAAACTATTTCTACTGGTTGAAAGTTTATTAACAAAAGATATAGGTTTAAAAAAAATTGACTTAAAGGCCAGTGGGAAGATAAGGAGATTTTTCTTTTTTATTGAGCCAGTTGTTACGATCTGCAATGCATTGCCTGAAAAGTTGGTGAGAGCAGATTCAAAAGTAACTCCCAAAATGTAATTGAATCTTTACTTAAAAAAGAAGGTATTTCTTTCCAAAGAATCGTCGCAAGTACAATGGGCGGAATAGCCTCTTTTCATGCTATGTTTTTCTGAAATCAATTAAAATTTGCATTATGCATTACCACCATTAAGGTCATTGTAGCAGCAAATTCATTTCACCGCAGCAAGTATCTATTATGTCAGACTTTCAAGAATATTGGTACAACGATATTTTGCTTATTTCCCGGAGAGTGTGGAAAAATTAATTTTAAGAATTCAGCTTTTGAGCATGCTGTCTCTGCTTTTTGTCTTGCACAAATCGGGACAGGCACAAGAATACCAAATTCCAAAGCGAACAACAATTGCATGAGAAAAGAGTGCTAATTGGTTGGAAAGTGGACTCTGATTGGCCGAAGCGTTGCCATGGGGAATGCACCAGGAAACAGTTGTCCCCAAACTTTGGTTTAAAGTCATAAAAACGAAGTCGACTTTCATTGACCGGGGCATTTCTTTGGGCAGTGCACCACAAAACTGTTGTCCTCCAAGCTTCTGTTTAATTGAAAAAGGCGCAATGCCTGGACATATTCTTTCTGTTTGAAAAGAACAGGGCCTTGCATATGAATATATGTAACTTCCAGCAAGTGCAACTGAGCCAGATTTCAAGCTTGGCTGTTAGCCAAAAGGTATTTTGATATTATTATCTGGTGTTCTTGCATCTATCTTGATGTGTGCAAAATGAAAGCATGTCTCTTTTTTCAGCAGTGCTCAAGTTTTGTATTATCAAGTGTGAGGATGGATGTTATTTTTTTTAAGTTTTCAATAATATTGTGTTATTCTGTAAATAAGTCTGTGTGTGTGTAAGTTATGTAATTAAGCTGGGAGAAGGTTAATGGAGATAGCTTGCCTGGGAGAATCAAGAAATGAAAGGAGCAAAACTGCTCAATGCATGCATTTGTAATGAGGTTAGGGTTATGTGGATTTATAAGTAAATCAGTGAGGTTTAGAAATTTGCATTAGGAGATAGAGACAAACTTGTTTTTTTTGAGCTGTTCAATTTCAAAGGGGAGTAAAGCTTATAAAGCTTGCAAAATTTTCATAAGTAAACAAGGCAAGGTTATTCGATTTTATTTGACTTGCAGTGGGAAGAAGAAGAAGATGAAAGACTTTTACATTTCAGAAAAGTTAAGTTCAAAGGGGTGCAGAGGACAATGCAATCGAAGATGTAAAGGAACAAGGGCACCTAAGGAAATATGTTGAGCTGAGTTGTGTTGGCTGCGTGGGGAAAACTTCCTGGGAAAATCTGTATGCTGTGAGAAGTGCAAAGTTGAGTTTCAGGAAGCAGTCTTGTTTCTGACGCGTATTGATTTTCCACAAAAGAGTGGAAAAGGGGTTGTGTGTTATACCCTACAACAGTTTTGCCTTGGGTAACATTATTGGAGGTTTGTAGTTTAACATCTGTACGCCAATGTTGCCTGGAAGGTGTTTACATGTGGGTCTGACCAAAAAGGTTTGTTATGGGGAATGTTTTGTAAGACTATTTTAACTGTGTAACTGTAATCTTGTGTGCTTGTATTTTTTTTCTTCTTGTTGATAAATCTTAATTTTTTTTTTTAATTCCAAAAGCAATATTGAAATTCTATACAGCTGAGATCAGGATGTTTCTTTTCATTTTCAGAATCCAAAAAAGGGGCTATGGTCCGTAAGTCAAGCTCCCCTCTAAGATTTGGTTTGTCCAGCAATTAACATCTGCTGTGGTTATAACACAGGCAATGCATTAGTTTTGGAGATTACATTTTTTTTTTAGATTTGATTTTTATTTTTTTTAACAAGTTTGAATTTGCGTTTCCCTCGTTTATGTCATAATGCTTGAGAACAAGGAATTTGTCATGTTTGTTACAACTTTGGCTTTTGATGCAACAGGTCTGAAATTGACAGCATTTAAATCAGCAACGGAAACTGTCTCCCATTTGAAGACGCAGACAGAGCCCTTATATACTGAAAGATGCACATGGTATAACTGGGATTCTAAGCATAAGCTCTGAAAAGTTGACTTAATGTATGAGATGTTTTGATTTTCCTGCCACTGTACAGCTTGCAATTCGACAGCTGGCTGGGTAATGAAGTATCAGGCCATAGGTAAAGTAGAAACATGCAGCCATACTCTGATGAGCACCAAATCATTCTCGATGCCACTTTGGGAGAAATATCAGGGGTGCCAATCTGTTTGCAACTGATCCCAGAAAATAAGACAACATTGATGAATTCTGATGAACATGTTTTTTCTCTTGTTATGATTCTTGGCTAGGCACTGGCCAGTCGCCAGGACATAGGGGGATGTCCAGTTAGGGACCAGTAATATTTTCTTTAATGTACAGTTAAATCCCGTTGTTGCAGCGGTTCAGTTCCCGCGAAACATTGCAACGGGTGAAATCACAAACAGTGAAGTTGTGCACTATGCAGAGACAGTACATGCATAGTGCTTGCATTCTACGTGGGAAAGATATGGGAAAAGGGCAAGTTTAACAGTCTATGAGAGTCTAAATGGCGGATGTGCGAAGGTTTGGGGCCACAAACTGCGACCTGGGGTACATAAACATTCACACTGGTCAGCAAATTTGCACAAGATTGCAACGGTTTTAAACAACTATAATAAATTTTACTGTACAAAGTTAGAAAAGTAAAAAAATTTACACTGGGGGCGATTCAGCCAACTCAAGTTAAAGTGTGCTGAAAAGCGCAGTTAGTGGGATGTTTCTTGGCACCTGCAGCGCCGAGAATGACCCTGCTAAACTTTGCCGATGTTTGGCCTTGGCGAGGAACTCCCCATCGAGGTCACTCTTTCTTTAAATCATTTCCTGCACTGGTAAGCTCAGCCTTAGTGTTTGTCACAGTTGACTGTAACAAAGGTAAACTATTCCTCCGGACCTTCTTCGACCTATCGCAGCCCTCCACATGGTGGAACACGAAACTCTATTCTAACGCCTCTGCACTGTGGTCTGGCTTAGGAATTTATCATAGAATTTACCATAGAATTTACAGTGCAGAAGGAGGCCATTCGGCCCATCGAGTCTGCACCGGCTCTTGGAAAGAGCACCCTACCCAAGGTCAACACCTCCACCCTATCCCCATAACCCAGTAACCCCACCCAACACTAAGGGCAATTTTGGACACTAAGGGCAATTTATCATGGCCAATCCACCTAACCTGCACATCTTTGGACTGTGGGAGGAAACCGGAGCACCCGGAGGAAACCCACGCACACACGGGGAGGATGTGCAGACTCCACACAGACAGTGACCCAAGCCGGAATCGAACCTGGGACCCTGGAGCTGTGAAGCGATTGTGCTATCCACAATGCTACCGTACTGCACTTGCCTCATTTCTCATATTTATATTCTGCTGTACCCAAAGAAACACTGTAATGGCTTCTCTTCATGCTCCCACATCATTTGCTCTGATGTTCCCCAATAGGACCTATTCTTTAGCGCCACCTTTTTCTCAACTAAAAGCTGCACATCGGTGGGATCACCCAAAACGATGGCGTCATTTTCCATCGACAAACTGATGAGTTCAAATTGTACCTCTACCTCACCTCTCTTGACCCCTCATCAGCCTTGAAATTGACTGCTTGTCCAACCTCTACATTGGATGAGGGACGTTTCCTCCAATTAAATATGGGAAGAAAAAAGCCATGGTTGGTGCCTGTTACAAACTCCATTCTCTCGCCAGTGACTCGGGCCCTTTCCTTTGTAACTCTACAGCTGAACCAAACTGTTTGTAACTTTGGTGTTATATTTACCTTGCTTCAGCTTAATTGCTGCTGAAACAGTTAACTATGCCTTTATTACCGGTTGCCGAATTCTCCGGCACCGGAGATTCGGCGGGGGTGGGAATCGCGCTGCGCCGGTTGGCGCCCCCCCCCCCCCCCGGCGATTCTCCTGCCCGGATGGGCCGAAGTCCCGCTGCTAGAATGCCTGTCCCGCCGGCGTGGATTAAACCACCTCTCTTACCGGCGGGACAAGGCGGCGTGGGCGGGCTCCGGGGTCCTGGGATGGCGCAGGGCGATCTGGACCCGGGGGGTGCCCCACGGTGGCCTGGCCCGCGATCGGGGCCCACCGATCCGCGGGCGGGCCTGTGCCGTGGGGGCACTCTTTTCCTTCCACCTTCGCCACGGTCTCCACCATGGTGGAGGCGGAAGAGACTCCCTCCACTGTGCATGCGTGGGGATGCCGTGAGCGGCCGCTGACGCTCCCGCGCATGCGCCGCCCGGCAATGTCATTTCCGTGCCAGCTGATTACGGAGAATTTCGCCCCGGTTTTCTAGTCAAATATTGAGCTTCTCCTTTGAGAAAAAAATGAGTAGGCGTGGTTTACGCCACCATTGTGGCAGGACAGTGCATCATCATAGAGCCAGAAACCGGCTCCACAGAACTCAGGGTGCCATCCATTAAGGGCTCTCCAACCAGACTAACGACTCCCAGACGACCCCCAGACCCCATCACGGAGTTTCTGGGGTTCTTCCCCCCCCAACCCCCGGACATTCATTGCCAGTCTTCCCTCCCCACCATCAATGCCCTCTCCATACTCCCCTCTCCCCCACCAACACTCATCATGCATTCCCCCCCTCACCCCCTCCCCTCCCCCCCTGCCACCCCCTCCTCCCCAGCCGCATGGGGCTCCCACTGAGACCCGCCCCTGGCACTGTTCCTGCTGTTGGTTGTCACTGCCAGGTTGACACGAGGGCTAAACTTACCTCTCTGCCCCTGCAGGGATCCCCTCGACTGCCTTATGTCTGGGCAAACCTATTGTGAACCTCGCCGATGTTGAGTTGACCACAGATTAACACATAAACAAACCAACGTGTTCAGGTGAAGAAGAGACCTGCCGAGTGCCGTGAATCGCCATAGCTGACTGGGCAATTTGCATTCCTTTATCATTACCTGGCACAAATGACAGCTCACCCTCAACCTCCCCAGTATTTCTTTGTTAAATTTGTGCTTTAAACTTAACTCAAACTTATTGCAGAACGTTACAGTCACACTTTGCGACTTGTCAATTAAATGCATATCAAACATTTCTGTCAGACAGGGATGATTTTGACTGTTGAGTCCTACTTCTGCAGGTCATAATTCTTCATGAGGGTTTAAAAGTGTTTGAATTTTCTTTTACTTTTCCTTGCTTTCTCTTTTTCTTTCCGTCCCTGTATGTATTTTCTGTATCAATTTGACTCTAATTTACCCAACTCTTAATTCAACCTCCTTTTTTGTTGTTCCTCTGTTTCTATTTTAGTCTTTAAATTTTATTGGTTAAGGAGCTGGACTCCTACTCTCATCCTTCACTTTAGTAACAGCTGCCCTGTTGTCCGCGCCACAATGTTTTGAGCTCATACATCCAACAACTTATAGGACAGGTATTGTTTGAGCTTCAGGGTGCAGGACTAAGTCTAAATAATGGAACATGTGGCAAGATCTCCCAGTCTCGCAAGACTTTGGCTACTGTGGTGGTTGCCAGAGTATACCCTCTGCAATACTGAATTGGTGCAGGCAGGTCGCCAGGTTGATGGCTTTGGCTGAAGTAACTCCTTGAGATTTGCAGTCAAACTTTGACAATTCCACAAAGGAGCAACATTTGCGGAACTAAACGCTTTTGTGATTAGTACAAGGTATCCAAATGGCAAGGAGTGAGTTTATGATTCGGCTGAATGTAAAGAGAACGGAAGTCACTGATGCGCAATCAATTACTCTCAAGACAAAGTGATTCATAACTGAAGGCTTTAATCTGCTTGAACTCTTCCCTAGCAGCTTCGATACAGAAAGTGAAGGCTGCTGGGACGGCACCGGTTCTTATACTCTGCCTCTCAGGGTGGAGTATGTACATCAGCCAATGGTAGACTTCTGGGTCTAACCAATGGTCATCCACCTCTCAGGTACCGCAATACCTGGTACTACCACATTCACCCCCTGTTAATTAAGAGCCCGGCAGGGTGATGGCCAGCGTTAATAGTCGCCTTTCGCATGGTATGACCAGGTATGGAGGTACCGTGATGTCGAGGGTAATAAGTGTTCAAAGTGCAGCAATCAGTCGATCGGGTGGCCTGGTCATCCTTCTGGAGCGTCTGGACTTCGGCGGTGATTCTGATGGGGGTCCCGGCGGTTGCGACTCCGGGAGCGTGATGTCGTCCTCCCAGGCAGCTTCGTCACCCCTAGGCGGCGCTGTTGGGGCAAAAGGTGAACAGGGGGGGAGGCGCCTGTAGGGGGCGTCGGTGTGTCTTCGGACCTAGGCAGGAGCGACGGGAGTACTGACCCTCCAGTTACGTGCTGTGGGAAGGGTGGGGGCAATGGTGCGGGTGCGCATGGGGTTCCGGCAGGCGCAAGGCCCCGAAGGGAGACCGTGTCTTGGCGGCTGTCAGGGAACGCGATGTAGGCGTACTGGGGGTTGGCGTGCAGCAGGTGGACCCTCTCGACTTGTGCGCCCTCACATGTTTCCGAAGCAGGATGGGTCCAGGTGTCGCTAGCCAGGTTGGGAGCGAGGTCCCGGAGGAGGACTTCCTGGGGAAAACAAGGAGACGTTCATGAGGTGTCTGATTTGTGGTTGTACAGAGCAGTGACCGGATGGAGTGGAGAGCCACCGGGAGGACTTCCTGCCAGCGGGAGTCTGGGAGATTCCTGGACCGTAGGGCCAGCAGGACGGTCTTCCAGACCGTTCCGTTCTCCCTCTCTACCTGTCCGTTTGCCCGGGGGTTGTAACTTGTCGTCCTGCTCGAGGCGATGCCCTTGCTGAGCAAGAATTGACGCAGTTCGTCACTCATAAAGGAGGACCCCCTATCACTGTGAATGTATGCGGGGAAACCGAACAGTGTAAAGATACCCTGGAGGGCCTTGATGACGGTGGTTGTGGTCATGTCTGGGCAGGGGATGGCAAATGGGAACCGGGAGTACTCGTCAATCATGTTCAGGAAGTACGTGTTGCGGTCGGTGGAGGGGAGATGGCCTTTGAAATCCATGCTGAAGCGTTCAAAGGGATGGGAAGCCTTTATCAGATGCATCCTCTCTGGCCGGTAGAAGTGCGGTTTGCACTCAGCGCAGATTTGGCAGTCCCTGGTGATGGTCCTGACCTCCTCGATGGAGTAGGGCAGGTTGCGGGTCTTGATAAAATGAAAAAAACGAGTGACCCCCCGGGTGGCAGAGGTCCTCGTGGAGGGATCGGAGGCGGTCCACTTGTGCGGTGGCACAAGTGCCGCGGGACAGGGCATCAGGAGGCTCATTAAGCTTCCCCGGACGGTACAAGATCTCGTAATTGTAGGTGGAGAGTTCTATCCTCCACCGCAAGACCTTGCCGTTCTTAATCTTGCCCCGCAGTGCATTATCGAACATGAAGGCAACCGACCGTTGGTCCGTGAGGAGAGTGAATCTCCTGCCGGCCAGGTAATGCCTCCAGTGTCGCACAGCTTCTACTATGGCCTGGGCCTCCTTTTTGACCGAGGTGTGGCGAATTTCGGAAGCATGGAGAGTACGGGAGAAGAAAGCCACAGGCCTGCCCGCTTGATTGTGGGTGGCCGCCAGAGCTACGTCGGACGCATCGCTCTCGACCTGGAAGAGGAGGGACTCGTCGATGGCGCGCATCATGGCTTTTGCAATGTCTGCTTTGATGCAGCTGAAGGTCTGGCGGGCCTCCGTCGACAGGGGGAAGGTCGTGGACTGGATCGGGGTCAGGCTTTGTCTGTGTAATTGGGGACCCACTGTGCATAATAGCTGAAGAACCCGAGGCAGCGCTTTAGGGCCTTGGGGCAGTGAGGGAGGGGGAACTCCATGAGGGGGCGCATGCGCTCAGGGTCGGGGCCTATGACTCCACTTCGCACTACGTAGCCTAGAATGGCTAGACGGTCGGTGCTAAAGACGCATTTATCCTTATTGTATGTCAGGTTAAGGATTTTCGCGGTCTGGAGAAATTTGCGGAGGTTGGTGTCGTGGTCCTGCTGGTCATGGTCGCAGATGGTGACGTTATCCAGATACGGGAACGTTGCGCGTAAGCCGTACCGGTCAACCATTCGGTCCATCTCTCACTGGAAGACCGAGACCCCGTTCGTGACACCGAAGGGAACCCTTAAAAAGTGATAGAGCCGCCCGTCTGCTTCGAAGGCAGTGTACTGGCGGTCACCATTAAGGAGGGGTAGCTGGTGGTAGGCAGACTTGAGATCCACCGTGGAGAAAACCTTGTATTGCACGATCCTGTTCACCAAGTCAGCTATACGGGGGAGAGGGTACGCATCCTGCTGTGTAAACCTGTTGATGGTATGACTGTAGTCAATGACCATCCTATGTTTCTCCCTGGTCTTTACCACCACTACTTGAGCTCTCCAGGGACTGTTGCTCGCTTCGAGGACCCCTTCCCTCAGCAGCCTCTGCACCTCCGATCTGATAAAGGTCCGGTCCTGGGCACTGTAGCATCTGCTCCTGGTGGCGACGGGTTTGCAATCCGGGGTGAGGTTCGCAAACAGAAAGGCGGGTCGACCTTAAGGGTTGCGAGGCCGCAGACAGTAAGGGCCGCCGAATTTAAAAGTCAAGCTTTTCAGATGGCACTGGAAATCCAGCCCAAGGAGGGTGGCTGCGCAGAGGTGCAGCAGGACGTACAGGCGGAAATTGTGGAATTCCCTGCCTTGGACAGTGAGGTTCGCTAGGTAGGACCCCTTTATCTCCACCGAGTGTGACCCGGAGGCCAGGGAGATCCTTTGACTTACGGGATGGGTGACAAGAGAACAGCGCCTTACCGTGTCAGGGTGAACAAAGCTTTCCGTGCTCCCAGAGTCAATCAAGCACGATGTCTCGTGGCCATTGATGCAGATCGTCGTTGTAGCTTTCGCAAGCGTCCGGGGCCGACTCTGGTCCAGAGTCACCGAGGCCAGCTGAAGTAATGGAGAGTTCTGGTCGGGCAGCATGCAGTTGGCTGTGCTGGCGGCCTGGGGCCCCATCCAAGATGGCGTCACCCATGGGTCGCACATGGTGTCCGGTGATGTTGAAGATGGCAGCGGCGAGGGACAAAATGGCGGCGCCCACCCGTCCAGCGTGGTGTCCGGGGGGCAAAATGGCACCGCCCGCGGGTCGCACTTGGCCTTAGGATAGGGGGTGGCGGTGAGCGCTGGGCGATCGGGGCCTGAAAGGGGGGTTGGCGATAGTCGCTGGAGACCGCAGCCACGGCAGGCCTGGCAGACCCCCACATAGTGGCCCTTCTTGCCGCACCCTTTACAGGTGGCGGTCGGTGCGGGCCGGGCAGCACGGGCGGGGATGATTCGCCTGCCCGCAGAAGAAACAGCGGTGTCCGGCGGCGTTAGCGGGCCGTCTCGCCGCGCAGGCTTGCGAGGTCAGGGGAAATATCTGAGGGGCTGCCGCTATGGGGTGCCACGCAGCCCAGGGGGCCGCCGCGCAATCGGGAGCAAAGGACAGCGCTTTTTTATAGGCAACGTCCATGGACCCTGCCAGGGCCCGTGCCTCTGCAAGTCCCAGAGTGTCCATTTCCAGGAGCCTTCGGCGGATATCGGGGGAGGTCATACCTGCCACGAAAGCAGCCCTGATCAAAAGTTCCGTGTGCTCATTCCCCGAAACTGGCGGGCAGCCACAGTTTCGGCCCAGCACCAGCAGCGCTCGGTAGAAGTCTTCCAACATTTCCTCGGGGCTTTGCCTCCTAGTCGCCAGCAGGTGCCGAGTGTAGACCTGGTTCACAGGGCGAATATAATGTCCTTCTAGTAGCTCGATCACGGCAGCATAATTCGCCGCCTCCTCGATAAGAGGGTAGATCCCAGGGCTGACCCGTGAGCATAGGAGATGCATCTTTTGTCCTTCCGTGGGGGTGTCGGCAGCTGTGTCGAGGTAGCCCTTAAAGCACGCCAGCCAATGTTTGAAAATAGCAGCAGAGTTGTCCGCGTGGGGGCTGAGCTGAAGGCACTCCGGTTTGATACGGAGATCCATCCTTTCAACTGAAGTTGTAGCAGATTAAATTGATGCGCAATCAATTACTCTCAAGACAAGATGATTCATAACTGAAGGCTTTAATCTGCTAGAACTCTTCCCCAGCAGCTTCGATACAGAAAGTAAACCTGAGTGTCAAGCACTATAACTGAAGCTGTCTGTCAGTCAAAAATAAGGAAAAGGTTTATTTTGAAAAGAACGTAACATTTGCTAGCAGGTGTTCTTTTTTTTTGTAAGTCAGGACAAAGCAAAGGAGAATTTCTTTCCAAGAGCTGAGACCTAACTGTAACTGTTTGGCTTTTGCCAGAGGCTAGCGATTGCCTCTAACTCAGCAAAGGCACTTCACATTGCAGGCAACTCTGCTTTCGGTCCAGCCCTTTACCAGCGATTGCAGCCAAATTTCGACAACTCCACAACGGAGCAACGTTTGTGGAATTAAATGCTTTTGTGATTAGTGCAAAGTATCCAAATGGCAAGGAGCGAGTTTATGATTGGAATGAATGTAAAGAAAACGGAAAGTGCACATTCTCAATCTCATAGACTGCTGCAGTTACAGATGTCTGAATAAGTAAAGGAGTCAGCAACAAAGCTAAAGTTGATTAAAACAATCCATAAATTTCAGTTTCATGGTAGGCCCCCATGACAACTACAGCACAGCTAACAGGGTAGTTTAATTATCTGGTATATTGTTTTTCTCATTTTTTTTGCACGTCTGGCTAAGCAAGCTGGCACATTTTCAGGCTGTCTGCTACAGTTTAACTTTGATCGATTAATATGCTGCTTACATTTCCTATATGTTTAAAATAATGCAGATAAAAAGTTGACCTGGCATTACATTGAAAATGAAGGGGGCGAAGATATGATATAAAATTACTTGGCTTCACTCTTTGCCACCTTAAACTCGAAGACATGGAAGTGTGTGACAAGCCACCAGGCAATGCTCCTCAGGTGAAATCAAGTGCCATCAATACAGCAATGGATTTTCCTTTTTATTTCTATTTATTTTTATTAGGGGCTGGTTTAGCTCACTGGGCTAAATCACTGGCTTTTAAAGCAGACCAAGGCAGGCCAGCAGCACGGTTCAATTCCCGTACCAGCCTCCCCGAACAGGCGCCGGAATGTGGCGACTAGGGGCTTTTCACAGGAACTTCATTGAAGCCTCCTTGTGACAATAAGCAATTTTCATTTCTTGAAGCTGTTTTGCATCTGAAACGAATGTTAGAACACATTTGCTGTCAATTGGCTGATGAGATGATGAGAGGGATAGATAGAGTGGACGTTCAGAGACTTTTTCCTCGTGTGGATGCAGCTGTTACAAGGGGGCATAACTATAAGGTTCATGGTGGAAGATATAGGAGGGATGTCATAGGTAGGTTCTTTACTCAGAGAGTGGTTGGGGCGTGGAACGCACTCCCAGCTATGGTAGTGGAATCGGACACTTTAGGAACTTTCAAGCAGTTATTGGATAGGCATATGGAGTCCACTAGAATGATTGGGAGTAGGTTGATTTGATCTTAGTTTCAGACTAGTTCTGCACAACATCGTGGGCCGAAGGGCCTGTACTGTGCTGTACATATGTTCTATGTTCTATGAAACATGACCTGGCTCTCAAATTACCTGAAGGTGGCAAATCTTCCATTTCAGCAGGACTGTCCATGATTGAAATCTGTTGTAAGATGGACATCAGCAGCTCCTGCCAACCAGTTACAGAATGTTATGGAGAAAGGCTCAAAGGTCAGCCACCCTCTCATTGGCGAATAATGTGTGTTGTGAAGAAGCGTTTTAAGAGAGAGGAATAAATTCATGAACTCGTTTTTGATTTCCATGATCAAAACTGAGACTGCCTCAAAGTGTCTCTTTCTTGAACTCTGTCTATGGGCAGCCCCAATATTAAAGAGACAGAATTTGTGGTAGCCGCCTGCATATTTAGGTTTCCGGATGCTTTGCTTGACAAACTGCTAAACGCGCAAGGCTGATAACAACGCAACAAGAGAAAACAGATACACAAACAGAAAATACTGGATAAACGCTGCAGGTCTGGTTACATCTGTGGAGAGAGAATCTGAGTTAATGGGCGGATTCCCTGGTGGCTGAGGGTGCGGACGACATGAAATCCTGTTGGGACTAGGACTGGGCCTCTGCCGCCACAAAACATACCGTAAAACCCCTCTCAATGTTTCGAGACCACATGACCACTCTGCATTCTGTAGAAGGGGCATGTGAACTCGAGACGTTAACTCTGTTTCTATCTCCACAGATGCTGCCAGACCTGCTGAGTTTATTCAGCATTTTCTGTTTATCCGCAGTATTTTGCTTTTTTTCTAAGAACCAAGGCATCTGGTACCTGAGTGAACAATTGTGCATCTCCTTAAGCTATCAAATTGAAGAATTGAGGGCAGCACGGTGACACAAGTGATTAGCACGGTTGCCTCACAGCACCGAAGTCCCAGGTTCGATCCCAGCTCTGGGTCACTGTCCGTGTGGAGTTTGCACATTCTCCCCGTATTTGTGTGGGTTTTGCCCCCACAACCTAAAGGATGTGCATGGTAGGTGGATTGGCCACGCTAAATTGCCCCTTAATTGGAAAAAATTAATTGGACACTCTGAATTTTTTTAAAAATTGAAGGATTGAGAAATATACGGTACCAGAACTGAAAAAGAAGTGTTAGTAAAGTGGGAGAATGCAATGTCAAGTACAAAAAGAGGAATAAAGAGAAGGAAAGAACAATTGGATTTAGAGGCAGAAACAGGAGACAGAAAGGAACAATTTTAAAAAATTAAAATTTTAAAATGTAAAATTATTATATTGTAAATATACAATAACAATTAATAACTGAAGGAATGAGATTCCCCACTTTTAATATTTACTTTTCAGCACCAGATAGGGTTGTTAACAGTAATTACCACTTAAAACTTTGTTAACTGAAGTTACTGTACCTTTTATGCCTAAATAATGGTGAGCATCATTATACTCACTGACCATTATTTTAAATCACGCCCATTTAAATAAGCCACTAACACTCTGCTCTTAAACAATAAGATATTAAATGTAACCCGCACATATTCACAGAGACAGGAGCTGGTTTCTTGACTGACACTGTTGGTATTTAAATTCTAGCAATGATGATCATTCTAGTAAAGGCAAATCAAGGAACACTGAAAAATTCTAGGCCATGATTCAGTGTCACTTTAACTCAGTGGCTGTATTTTCACCTAGGAGTGTGGTCATAGAATCAAGACTTACACTTCAGTGCAATACTGAGTGAGTGCTGCATTACTGGGGAACAATCTGGGAAATTATGGCATCAAAGGATTCCTTATTCCGGCAGACCCCCGAAAAAACCCATGGCACACTTTGAAAAAGAGCATCTAAGTTCTCTTAATGGCCTGGCCAACATTTATCATTCAACCAATACCACCAAAATAGATTATCTGGTCACTGATCTTCTTTGCTATTCCTGAGGTCTTGCTGAATCAATTCACTACCATGTATAACAGCAGTGGCTGCATCTCAGGAATAATATCACCAGGCAACAACCTAGAGCATTTTTAATTGACAGACTGGCAGGGGCACTGCCAGCTTTCCTTATAAAATATAAAAATTCCTCACAAAATAATAAAATGCAATCTCTCCCAATTTGTCATGTCACTCAAAGCTCTTGAATACATGACTGCCTTCATAAACCTTACCAACTATCAATTATTCTCCGAACAAACTGCTATCGTTTTCTGTTTTCAATTCTTTCATTCCCACAGATTCGCCTAAATGCTGGTGTATTCCAGAAAGGGAAGGTCTTTTGTTGGTTTGGGGTCTTAATTACATCTTGCTTCACCGCTGGTGCAGAGGTGAGCTACTGCAGCACCTTTCCATACGTGAGACAATGCTGCTGCCGTCAATTCGGCATCCAAAGCATAACATTGGAGTACCTGTCGTCACAAAGGGTTTGTGTATTCATGAAGAACTTAAAACTGCGTCATGGATTTTTCTTCCAAGTGTCATATTAGGCCAAGGGAACTAACTACGAGTCATGATGTTATATAGATTTATTTATTGTAAGTACAAATACTTGTACAGTAGCATATCTGTGTGTGGTCATTGATATAATTGGTGTTGTGAATTAGGGGTGATATACATAGCTTAAAAGCAAATATTTGCATAATGTTCACAAGGGCAGTTTGCCTACTTTCAGCAATTCCTGGATGGTGATGAGCTCCCTCTGCACTGGTACATCTTTCAGAGGACGCCACTGTTTGAACGGGTGACACTGTTCACAGTCCACTCACTCAGCGAAGGCCAATCCTCACTCAAAACAGCAAAAATGCTTGGCTTTAGGGACTTCACATTCACTAAACAAATAAACAAACACACTGTTCAAAAGACTACTAAGGTTCCCGGGTGTATAAAAAACAAAAATGACATTATTATTGATAAAAAGAATGCAAAGCTGTTCTAAACAGCCCATCCTGCACCCCTTCGATATTTGAATTCGGACAACCCATCTTAGATTTTGCCTTGCCTACCACCTGGCTTCAAATTATTTTAAAAGAGAGCTGTCGCTGTAAGATTTACATGCAGTTGCAAAGTCTGTCCAAGGAGTTGCAAGAGGAAACATGGGCTTTTATGTTGCTCACAGGACCGTAGCTAGGCTGAAAATACAACTTTGCTTTTTGATGAATGCTATTGTTGCTGTTACTCCTGGTTACAGCACACATTTGTTGATTTAAGGCAGCATTCATTTCTGCACTGCTTGGATATGTGCACTCCACCTTCTTTCGTCCCTGCATTTTGGTAAGTGGAATGCTCGACAAAATAATTAAATTGTTTAGGACGACATATACTTTCTACTGTCGACAAATTACAGAGAAAGGGTGAAATGAAATGGCTGGATCTTGCATTCCAATTGTCCTATTCATCCCCTTGAGTATCCGAAAGCATTTTACAATCAAAGAGTAATTGTCGATAAGTAAGAGTTTAACGAGGTGGAGATAGTTGACAGCTTCAAATTCCTAGGTGTGTACATCACCAATGATCTGTCCTGGTCCACCCATGCCGACACTACGGCAAAGAAGGCACAAAAGCACCTACACATCCTCAGGAAACTAAGGAAATTCAGCATGTCCACATTGACACATTTAATGAGGCACCATCGAAAGCATCCTATCTGGCTGCACCACAGCCTAGTATGGCAACCGCCTGGCCCAAGACTGTAAGAAACTACAGAGAGTTGTGAACACAGCTCAGTTCATCATGCAAACCTGCCTCCCATCCATTTACTCTGTCTCCCACTGCCTTGGGAAAGTGGGCAGCATAATCAAAGAGCCCTCCCACCCGGGTTATTCACTCTTCCAACCTCTTCCACTCGGCAGGAGATACAAAAATCTGAGAACACGCACTAACAGATTCAAAAACAGCTTCTTCCCCACAGTTACCAGACTCCTGAATGACTCTGTAATGGACTGAACTGATCTCTCCACGCATTTTCACTACGGAGTAGTACTACACTCTGTATGCTTCACCCGATGTCTATGTCTATAAATTTAAATTGTGTATTTATTATGTGTCCTATGTTTTTCATGTATGCAACGATCTGTATGCAGAACAATACTTTTCACTGTACCTCAGTACACAGGACAATAAACCCAAATCCAAATCCGAACACACCAATTTATATTTTCATTCACTTTTACACTGAATTAAGAAAGACATGAAAATCTGTCCCTCCCATAATATTACAGCATTTAATGTGATTCATTTAAACATTAAAGCAGAGTATCAGCATAAATGCTTGTGTGGCTGGAGGTAATACATCAGTTACAGATAGGTGTTGTATTCTTTGTTTTTGTTCTTCAGGAAGGTGAAGGTTGTAGTGTGAACAAAGAATGTTTAACAAACAAAGCTAATTTATTGCACTACACTTAGATTCAAACATATTATTAAGAGATTAGATAAGTAAAGATTACACTACACTTCTAAATTATTCTATCAGTTAAACTACCTCACACCTACTCTGTCTGGCTCCTTTGCACTCTCTCCTGTGTCTCCCAGAAGTCCAGACGGCGTGTAATAATTATATGGTTGCTCTATAGCACCATCTAGTGACTAGAGCAGTAACATTACATTAACCCTTCATGTGCTTTACAATATCCACATATTGTGACAATAGGAAGTGAGAATATCCCTATCAAAAAGCAAATCATTGTCAAGGTGATCAAGTATTTCCAAGTCATGGTCAGATTACGACTGCACACTCTGCAGTATTTCCTTTTCTTTTACTCAAAAGCCTTCAATCATTTCCCTCTCTTTTTCCTTTGTGCAGCCACAGAAAAGTAAAGAAAGAACTAAGTTACTATTATGTTAGGAATTAAAAGAAATATGGGCCGGGATTCTCCGAATGGTGCACGCCGGTGTCAACAGGCCTCCTGGCCCAGCGATTCAGCAGCCCTTGGGGGCCAGCACGGTGCCGGAATGCTCCACGCTGCTCCGGCACCGATACACGGTCCTGCACTGCCGGCGTGGGTCCGGTCATGCGCGAGATGACGCATGTAGCGACGGCCGTCTCCGCGTGGTGGCCGTTTCTGCGCCAGCACTGCGCAACATGGTGGAGTCCGACAGCGGGCCCGCGCGGAAGGAGGTAGGCCCCCTCCAGATCGCAGGCGCCCATTGAACGATTGCCCCCGATCACGGGCCTGGATGCCTTGGAAGCCGCCCCCGGAGTCTGATTCCCCCCCCACACCAGGACGGCCACATTGGCCAGGGATCCGAGCTCCCGCAGGGTGGTACCAGGTTGGAACCACGCCGGCGGGACTCGGTGGGAATTCGGCCGGTCGACCGCGGAGAATCGACGCGGGGGCTTCTTTCGGAGGGCCCGGACCGGCGTCGCGCGGGCGCTATTGCCACCGATTCTCCGGTCACTGGAGTATCGCGTCCAGGCATCGGAGCAACGTGGCGGGAATTTCCCGCGTCACCGACGATTCTCCGACCCGGCGCGGGCTTGGAGAATCCCGGCCATGATTCCTTGGGCGTCATTCTCCGACCCTCCGCCGGGTCGGAGAATGGCCGTTGGCCGCCGTGAATCCCGCCCCCGCCCCCGCCGAAGTCTCCGCTCCCGGAGATTGGGCGGGGGCGGGAATCCGGCCGCGCCGGTTGGCGGGACCCCCCCGCTGGATGGGCCGAAGTCCCGCCCAGGAATTGCCTGTCCCGCCGACGTAAATCAAACCTGGTATTTACCGGCGGGACCAGGCAGCGTGGGCGGGCTCCGGGGCGCGGGGCGATCTGACCTCGGGGGGTGCCCCCACGGTGGCCTGGCCCGCGATCGGGGCCCACCGATCCGCGGGCGGGCCTGTGCCGTGGGGGCACTCTTTCCCTTCCGCCTCCGCCACGGCCTCCACCATGGCAGAGGCGGAAGTGACTCTCCCCACTGCGCATGGAGAGTGGCTGCGTGGGTTCCTCCGGGTGTTTCGGTTTCCTTCTGCATCCATGTGCAGGTTAGGTGCATTGGCCATTATACATTGCCCCTTAGTGTCCAAAGGTTGGATGGGATATGGGGGGTGGGGAGTGGGTAGGGTGCTCTTTCGAAGTATCAGTGCAGACCCAATTGGCCTAATGGCCACCTTCTGTACTGAAGGCATTCTATCATTCTATGATTCTCAAGTGCAGAAATGTTTACTAGTTAAAGAACAACATTGGAACTGATATGCATATCTATATATATATATATACATATGCACAATTACAAACTTATACTTGTTGAATTCACCTCAACCAAAATAGGTGTAATGAGTTCATGTAAATGGACAGTCTCCTTGGGTGAGTGGTATCAGCAGAAAATTATCCATAGGCCGCCCATTGACATTGCAAAACTTGAAATGGACCCACAAATAAAATCCTGCTGTTGAATAAATGAATGCTGACTAATATTTTTCATCATAAGCGAACTGCAGTCATTCATTCCACTTTCCTATATGAAAGGATTAAAATATTTTGACCAAGCCAAGTCAGTTTTCATCTCTTCATATTTCTTTTTGAATTTCTTGATTTACGAATCACTTCCAACTGGACCACAAATGCTAAATGTCTGACTCCAAAAGAGGTGACGCTTTTCACTTTACTTTGATCCTTTCACAAACGTACTGGTTAACTTACCCATCATTTCATCTCAGTTGAAGACAATTGGCATTTGATCTTTTACAAATTGTCGTTAACTTAAAATTATGATTTGTTTTGACAATGAAGAAAGCTGTGCTCAGAAGGAACTCTTGGCATGTTTTATTTTTCTTCTTCCAGTGTTGGGAATCTCTAGGCAAAGTGAAAATGAGCCCAGATTAGAAATACTTGTCTAAAGTGTCCATCAGCACTGCCCTGGGTGGTTGGACAAACAATGGGTTGATATCGGTTACAATGGAGCCTTTGATGTTATACCCTCGCGGGCACGAAATATGTTGTAATATATTTAAGTAAATTGAGAATGAAAGGAATTGTAGGAAAGATAAAGGGGTGGCCCAAGAGCTGAAGCAGTCAATCACTTGACTTCCAATGAGAAGGTCATGGGTTCAAGTACCATAGCTGCCTGTTATTTGAGCATGCTTGCCTTAACTGACTGGGTAAGTTCCAGCAACGTTGAACTAGGGGTCTGTTTCTGGAGAACTGCTAGAGGTTGTAGAAAGTGCAAGTGCGATTTGTACATCAAATTCTTTGCGCATAATTCATGTGTCCACAAAATAGATTTGGATTCCAGCTTCAGCATTTGTAATTTGGCTTTGTATCAACCGAAGCACAGTACAACTATTTCCATGAACATATTATTGATGGCATGGTTTCCATGGAATTATTTTGTAGTTTGTTAGTGTTTCTCTTGTTAAGATATTTATCAATGTTCACCAATAAATCACAGGATAATGATTAGTTTGTGAACTGCCCAAGATAAAGGTATGCACCTAAATCCAGAAATTGTTACAACTTGTAAGCAGCATAATTGAAAATCTGGAGTTTATTAATGAGTTTTCAGGATCAAAACCAATTACTTAACAGGTAAGCCACCTTCATTGCATAATTATATTTGCAACAATTAATGATTATAAATTTAAAGATAATCAGATCGTGGTTTTGACTTAATCGCTAATAGTCAGACTTTTGCAAGCGATTTCTACAGTCTAAAGTGGATAGTCAGAGAAATTGAGAAATCAGGGGCGTCATTCTCCGACCCCCCGCCGGGTCGGAGAATGGCCGTTGGCCGTCGTGAATCCCGCCCCCGCCGAAGTCTCCGGTACCGGAGATTGGGCGGGGGCGGGAATCGGGCCGCGCCGGTTGGCGGGCCCCCCCCGCTCAATTCTCCGGCCCGGATGGGCCGAATTGCCTGTCCCGCCGGCGTAAATTAAAGTAGGTATTTACGGGCGGGACTATGCAGCGTGGGCGGGCTCCGGGGTCCTGGGGGGGGCATGGGGCGATCTGACCCCGGGGGGTGCCCCCACGGTGGCCTGGCCTGCGATCGGGGCCCACCGATCCGCAGGCGGGCCTGTGCCGTGGGGGCACTCTTTCCCTTCCGCCTCCGCCACGGCCTCCACCATGGTGGAGGCGGAAGTGACTCTCCCCACTGCGCATGCGCGGGAAACTGTCAGCGGCCGCTGACGCTCCCGCGCATGCGGCGCCCCGATATGTCATTTCCGCGCCAGCTGGCGGGGCGACAAACGCCATTTCCGCCAGCTGGCGGGGCGGAAATCCCTCCGCCGTCGGCCTAACCCCTCAAAGTTGGGGCTCGGCCCCCAAAGATGCGGAGCATTCCGCACCTTTGGGGCGGCGCAATGCCCGTCTGATTGGCGCCGTTTTGGGCGCCAGTCGGCGGACATCGCGCCGTTGGGGGAGAATTACGCCCTAGGTAAATAATGTAAATAACTTTATTGTCACAAGTAGGTTCACATTAACACTACAATGAAGTTACTGTGAAAAGCCCCGAGTCGCCACATTCCAGCACTTGTTTGGGTACACAGGGAGAATTCAGAATTTGCAGCTGGTACGAGAATTGAACCCGCGCTGCTGGGCTTGTTCTGCATCTCAAACCAGCTATTTAGCCTACTGAGCTAAACCAGCCCTGCTGATGGCTGAAAGGACCCCCACACCACACACACAATTAAATATGTATAATCTACCTTTAAAGAAACAACATAACATTTACTAACCTAGGGACATGGATGAGATGCAGTCATCCACAGGACAATGCATTCCCAAGTATCAGCGTTAACTGGAATTACCCATATCTTCTACCCAGCAAGTGAATTTAGCAGTGCTTACTGGTCCAACCCCCTCATGCTGTCCTAATTTGTAGAAAACAATCTGTTTGGTTTACTCTTTTTAGATAGGGCGTTTGGACAAGATCACCATGTATCCATTTTTTGTCGTCTGGGAATTGTACTTATGTTTTTAAAATAATTTTAAGTGTGTTCGATTTGTCAGTCCAAAAAGGCATGCAAATTTAATACAAAATGAAAACTACTGCTATTTGTATAGAATGTTTAATTTTGCAAATGCAGTCAAATTGACAAATGAATCACTGCCATCAGTGCAATTTGAATGTCGGCAAATCTTAGTTGACTGTAACCGTACACAGTTAATATTTGTAGCCTTTAGTGTTAATGCTAACACTAATGAATCCCAGGTGCATGAACTAACCTTTGATAAATCATGTATTCACAACCAAAAACAATGATAGCTGTTTGCAGTAAAATGATGTGTGTATCATTTTCCTTTAAATCTTTTTGAATTGAAGTGTGTGACAGTACAGATCAAAGTACAGTACTTTGAAGAAGGATGAATTTATAATGATTCTGAGGCAGGGGCGAGTAATATGAGTAATCAGATACAATGCATGTTTAATAGGCCAATATCCATTTACCAAATTAGGCAGCAGAAGACATTCTGATGTTTCAAAAATGTTTTATTGTTGAATAAATACAAATTCAGTACAAATACCAGTTTCCACTCTTCTCTGCGGGATCCTCTCTCCCTGTCCACAAGCTTCCCCCAACGAGGGATAAACCCAGCTCTTAAGTGCAAGCTTCAATGAGCATCACCAGCTCTAAATTCACTCTGAAGCATGAACTGGTTTACTCTTTAGCAGCGACCTGCATTCCTCAGATTGTCACAGCACACGTGGTGAGCTGAGAACTGAATTCATTCCCTATTGTTTTCTCTCGGTCTATCAAGGGCTGCTGGTATTTAGGTTGGCACAGAAGTGAATCGGCATCTTCCTTTATAGATTGGAGCAACATTTTCGCCATTAATAGATTTCCTCAAGTAAACACCTCAGTTGGAAAATTTACAGAGATCCTGAAGACTTAACAATTCTAGCCCATCTGAAAGAAAAACGTGAGGTTTTTCTAAAAGAAAAGTTTTATTCATTTGTTATTTTTCCGAGGACTTCGGCAGGCAGCAACAAGACATCATAATTTGATAGGACAGATTCTTGATACTTTAGGCTCACTTGAAGGGAAAATGGGAATGGATTGGAGTGTTCTCAAGACATTATTCTGCTCTGTACTAACATGCTCCCAATCTGTTTTATTCATTCAATTTTCATCTCAGATGGATTAAGTATTCACATAAATGAAGTTTTACAGCTCCCTAATGATTGTAATGTTTCCACTGCAGTGGATAGTAAATGCTTTAATGTTTAATATTTTTGAAGAGTTGCCGGTTTCAACCCAAGGAAGGATGATGTCATTGCAACTGAATATGTTAAAAGAACAGAAGTACGTAAAGGACTTTTTATTAACACAATTCCACAGCTTTTTTTACCATTTACTGTGGAATTTCTTAAGACAGTTTGTCCATTACTTTTTTTTTGCTTTTTAAAAAATAAATTTAGAGTACCCAATTCTTTTTTTCCCAGTTAAGGGGCAATTTAACATGGCCAATTCACCTCACCCCTGCACATCTTTTTGGGTTGTGGGGGTGAGATCCACGCAGACATAGGGAGAATGTGCAAACTCCACACGGACAGTGACCCGTGGCTGGTCCAAAATCAAATTCTTCCTCAACAGAGACCGATACATGAACTTCAAATCGGAACGAGATCCATCTTCTTAGAAAAGAGGGCAGAGCAAAGAGACCGCAACGATGAACGGCGAAAATGGAAAGAAAGAGGGGGAGACACAAATAATATCTGTTGCAAGGTGGTGAACTGCGTTGCTTTTCCAGTCAAAGTAGGAAAGCAACTCAACACTAGCGCGTCGACAAGTTGATTCCAGTGCTCTTGTGATCATTCTTAAAAATAATTGCACGGTAGCACAGTGGTTAGCACTGTGGCTTCACAGCTCCTGGGTCCGAGGTTCGATTCCTGGCCTGGGTCACTGTCTGTGTGGAGTCTGCACATTCTCCCTGTGTCTGCTTGGGTTTCCTCCGGGTGCTCCGGTTTCCTCCCACAAGTCCCGAAAGATGTGCTGCGAGGTAATTTGGAGATTCTGAATTCTCCCTGTGTGTACCCGAACAGGCACTGGAATGTGGCGACTAGGGGATTTTCACAGTAACTTCATTGCAGTGTTAATGTAAGCCTACTTGTGACAATAAAGATTATATAGTTCTGCACTGTAAATTCTATGATAATCTAGTATAATGACTACAGACTGGAACAAAAACGCAAAATGCTGGAAATCATCCTATCATCATCATCTGAAAGAGAAAGACAGAGTTGTGGTTTGGCTTGAGCCCTTGACCAGAAAATGATGACGGTTTACACCTGAAACGTTGGTAAACTTTCTCTTTCGAGTGCTGTTTGGCCTCTTGGGCAGTTCCAGGATTTTCTAGATTTCTTTCAGATTTCGAATATCATTGGTAGCTGCTACTTTCTGCTGCTCTTGTGCCAGAAAAGAAATGGAAGCATGGTACGTACCTGAGGAGGATTGTGCAAATGCTGGAGAATCATCTCAGAACTGAAGCTTTGTCTCTCCACCAATGACTCTGGGATTGCTGATTTACATATTCATAGGTGCATCATAAAATTGCCATTATCTTTTCCAGGAAGATTTGTGCCAGTATTGATTGTTTATTTTCCTACCAATCATCGCAAATCATTGTGAATGACTATGATTTAGTGGCCATTACTGAAACATGCTTACAGGATGGTCATGACTGGGAGATACCAAGGGTATCAAACTATTCGGAAGCACCAAATGGATGGTAAGAGAGGTGGTGTAGCTCTGTTATTTAAGGATGACATCCGGGCAGTAGTGAAGGATGGCATCGGTGCTATGGAGGATTAAGGTTGAATCCATTTGGGTGGAAATCAGGAATAGTAAGGCGAAAAAATCACTGATAGGAGTAGAACAGGCGCCGGAATGTAGCGACTAGGGGCTTTTCACAGTAAATTCATACTTGTGACAAAAGAAGATTATTATAGGCCACCAAATAGTAACATTATGGCAATAAATAAAGAAATAATTGATGCATGTAGAAATGGTACAGCAGTTACCATGGGGGATTTTAATCTACTTGTCAATTGATTTAACCAGGTCTGTCAAGGCAGCCTTGAGTAGGAGTTCATAGAATATATCCGCGATAGTTTCCTAGAACAGTATGTAATGAAACCTACTAGCAATCCTAGATCTGGTCCTGTGTAATGAGACAGGATTGATTAATGATCTCATAGTTAGGGATCCTCTCGGAAGGAGCGATCACAATATGGTGGAATTTAAAATACAGATGGAGGGTGAGAAGGTAAAATCAAACATTAATGTTTTGTGCTTAAACAAAGGAGATTACAATGGGATGAGAGAAGAACTTGCTAAGGTAGACTGGGAGCAAAGACTTTATGGTGAAACAGTTGAGGAACAGTGGAGAACCTTCCAAGTGATTTTTCACAGTACTCAGCAAAGGTTTATACTAACAAAAAGGAAGGACTGTAGAAAGAGGGAAAATCGACCGTGGCATCTAAGGAAATAAGGGAGAGTATCAAATTGAAGGAAAAAGCATACAAAGGGGCAAAGAATAGTGGGAGACTAGAGGATTGGGAAATCTTTAAGGGACAACAGAAAGCTACTAAAAAAGGCTATAAAGAAGAGTAAGATAGATTATGAGAGTAAACTTGCTCAGAATATAAAAACAGATAGTAAAAGTTTCTACAAATATATAAAACAAAAAAGAGTGGCTGAGTTAAATATTGGTCCTTTAGAGGATGAGAAGGGTGATTTAATAATGGGAGATGAGGAAATGGCTAAGGAACTGAACAGGTTTTTTGGCTCGGTCTTCACAGTTGAAGACACAAATAACATGCCAGTGACTGAGGAAATGAGGCTATGACAGGTGAGGACCTTGAGACGATTGTTATCACTAAGGAAGTAGTGATGGGTAAGCTAATAGGGCTAAAGGTATACAAGTCTCCTGGCACTGATGGAATGCATCCCAGGGTACTAAAAGAGATGGCTAGGGAAATTGCAAATGCACTCGTTATAATTTACCAAAATTCACTAGACTCTGGGGTGGTCCCAGCGGATTGGGAAATGGCAAACGTGACACCACTGTTAAAAAAGGAGGTAGGCAGAAACCGGGTAATTATAGGCCAGTTCGCTGAACTTCGGTAGTAGGGAAGATGCTAGAATCTATCATCAAGAAAGAAATAGCGAGGCATCTGGATGGAAATTGTCCCATTGGACAGATGCAGCATTGGTTCATAAAGGGCAGGTCGTGCCTAACTAATTTAGTGGACTTTTTTGAGGACATTACCAGTGCAGTAGATAACAGGGAGTCAATGGATGTGGTATATCTGGATTTCTAGAAAGCCTTTGACAAGGTGCCACGCAAAAGGTTGCTGCATAAGATAAGGATGCATGGCGTTAAAGGTAAAGTAGTAGCATGGATAGAGGATTGGTTAATTAATAGAAAGCAAAGAGTGGGGATTAATGGGTGTTTCTCTGGTTGGCAATCAGTAGCTAGTGGTGTCCCTCAGGGATCAGTGTTGGCCCACAATTTTTCACAATTTATATAGGTGATTTGGAGTTGGGGACCAAGTGCAATGTGTCTAAGTTTGCAGACGACACTAAGGTGAGTGGTAAAGCAAAAAGTGCTGAGGATATGGAAGTCTGCAGAGGGTTTTGGATAGTTTAAGTGAATGGGCTATGGTCTGGCAGATGGAATACAATGTTGACAAATATGAGGTTATCCATTTTGGTAGGAATAACAACAAAAGGGATTATTATCTAAATGGTAAAATATTAAAACATGCTGCTGTGCAGAGGGACCTTGGTGCCCTAGTGCATGAGTCGCAAAAAGTTGGTTTCCAGGTGATTAAGAAGGCGAATGGAGTTTTGTCCTTCATTGCTCGAGGGATGGAGTTTAAGACGAGGAAGGTTATGCTACAACTGTATAAGATGTTAGTGAGGCCACACCTGGAGTATTGTGTTCAGTTTTGGTCTCCTTACCTGAGAAAGGATATACTGGCGCTGGAGTATGTGCAGAGGAGATTCACTAGGTTAATCCCAGAGCTGAAGGGGTTCGATTACGAGGAGAGGTTGAATAGACTGGGACTGTACTTGTTGGAATTTAGAAGGATGTGGGGGGATCTTATAGAAACATATAAAATTATGAAGGGAATAGATAGGATAGATGCAGGGAGATTGTTTCCACTGGTGGGTGTGTTGCTCATTTTAGCCTTAGTTTAATTGCTCTTGTTCTATCACCTTTGTTCTTGAGTCGCCAGGTACCTTTCTGATACAGCCACGTGGTTCAAGTCCAAGTAATGATCAATAATCCAACACACTGCTTAGTAAGAGTTAAATCAATGCACATTTATTATATACAGTAATCAATACGAATACATTAATTCTACTTCTGAGCTACTTCCTACATCTAACAGGCCAATACTTAACTTTGGGAATGGCCTACCAGATCAGGGAAACGAATGGCCTTTCGTAAGGGTTCTGAGCCTGCGGGATTCAAAGCTGGTACAGATCGCTAGCTAGGAGTGCCTATCTCGTAGCGAGCGTTGAAGTAAGACTTACGATTTGAGCGGTTGTTGCAGAGGGTCAGCAGAAGGGTCTTGAAGGGTGCGGAAGGGTGAAGAAGGGTCGATTTGAACTTGGACTCTATACTTATAGTCCCCAGGGGCTTCTCGCCTTTCGGGGCGGGCCCTGTACCTGGTTCCAAGTGATTGGACTTCGTCCCAATCACTTGGTTCGATATTCTCCAATTCTGGAGCGATTCCTTGATCGATGGGCGGTTTTGAGGTGGTCGTTCACCTCTCTTTGTGTAGGCTCCTGCTGGCGCCGAAAAGTCTGGGTTGGCTTTGTGTGTCTAATTTGTTGCACATTGTTCCCGGGGATTGCTAAATCAGATGGCTGGTGTTTTGTGATGCTGATGGCTGCAGGTATCGATTCTGTCTGGTCTCCCCAGAGGCGAATACACAGTTTTACCTGCAGCTGCTTGTTTGAGTCCTGTTGGCTGATTTTCCCATCAGCCTTTTCCGTTTACCATTTTAAATCGGGGTTGGCCATTCTAAATCGGGAGTTAGCCATTTTAACTGGCTACAGGTGAAAGCAGAACTAGGGGGCACAGCCTCAAAATCAGGGGAAGTAGATTTAGGACTGAGCTCAGGACGAACTTCTTCACCCAAAGGGTTGTGAATCTATGGAATTCCCTGCTCAGTAAAGCAGTTAAAGCTCCTTCAGTGAATGTTTTCAAGATAAAGATAGATAGTTTTTTGAAGAATAAAGGGATTAAGGGTTACGGTGTTCGGGCAGGAAAGTGGAACTGAGTCCACAAAAGATCAGCCATGGTCTCATTGAATGGCGGAGCAGACTCGAAGGGCCAGGTGGCCTACTTCTGCTCCGAGTTCTTATGTTCTTATGTACATATAATTTCCCACAATAATTTCACTATTACCGACGGTGCCAATGTTGTGTTTTCTTAACCTAATTTCTTCTGACACATGTTCTCGGTGTACTGAGGCCCGTTATCAGAAGTCAAGTTTCAGGTACCCCAAATAAACGGAGTCCTTTGGACTGGTACTGACTGTTCCTGGTATTTGAAGTTTGTTGCACGTGTAAGATGCTACTATGCTGGAACTAATCCTTAACGCTTATGAAGAAGAAGAAAATAACGGCACTATTTATATTCACAGTCAAAAATTTAGATTCCCTCTGAAAGCTGCCCTTGAAACCTGCCTTCTTCTCTGATTGTCTGATTGCCTCAGGCAAATATTGTGGCTTGCCAGTTTTCATGGCAACTAAGTGGCCCGAAAAAAGAGGATCGGTCTCACGATCACAGAGTCTTAGATCTGTGCGTTCAAACCTTCCTCAGTTGTTCCTGAAGCAAGAACTCTGACTCCCTGAATCTCCCTGGATATTGAGCCTGACTTCCAGTTTGTGCACACAAACTTACTCGGCTGCTCGCACTGCCGTTACCTTATGAAGCAATGAAATCAATATTCAGGGCTGTGTTGTTCCCGTGGGGGTTGCCTGGCTAGCATTTCTCCAAAGGTGTGGAAGAGCACTTAAAAGCTGAGATATTGAAAATCCCACCACTACCACCAGGTTCTATTTTCTTAACCTCTGTGATTGCCACTACTGTGCACAAGGAACTGACCACTCAAGACACAATCAGTAACACAATAACATGTTAACTTTATTCAGGGATGGTTCTGCATATACACACAGGTCTTCACTGTACAGGAACCTTGTTCAGACTGCTAACATACAACACTCTCATGGTGTGTTACATCCTTACACTGCTGTACATTGCAAACATAGCCACACCTCTTTAAGGTGTACGACAACAACCACTGCTGCTTGCAGGATCTATTGCTTCCAAAGCAACTGCATGACTGGAACACTTAATATACACTGAGCCAAAATGACAACAACATCACATAGGTGAAATGAATTTCCTCCGCTTGGCCAAAGTTGCTGCTTGTGTTGTAGTTGAAGAATGATTGGTGATTACAAAATGCAGAGATGTGAGGTTGTCTTGAGGTGAATATTCATTTTTCCAAATAATAGCAGAGTACAGAATAGAAAATTGCCCTTTTCAATTTCATCACCTGATGCCTCATACTTAGGACTGTGTTAATGTATGAGATCAGCCACTTGGGAATGTGTTGGTGTGATATACCAAAGACTTAGCTATAGGTTACGTAAGGGCCCGTCAGGGAGGAGTAAGCACTGGAGGCCAACCCACAGCCTGCCACCAAGGAGACGACGGCGGCCTCCAGTTCTTCACAATCCCCCACTCCCCCCCCCCCT
The DNA here is from genome assembly GCF_047496885.1 of Scyliorhinus torazame. Taxonomy (NCBI): domain Eukaryota; kingdom Metazoa; phylum Chordata; class Chondrichthyes; order Carcharhiniformes; family Scyliorhinidae; genus Scyliorhinus; species Scyliorhinus torazame. The sequence continues at coordinate 63,675,091 of NC_092728.1, forward strand.
CTCCTGACACCGGCGCATCTCAAGGGCAGTGGGCAGAACAAGGTGGCACAGCGACACCAGTGATACCGGTAAGTCGGCCAGGGGCCTCCTGCTCCAGGTCTCCGGAGGACATATGCCAAGGGCATCAAAGGCGCGAAAAGCATCAGGCTGCCTCCACCTCTGATTGTATCCTGGGGGACACACTTAGACGTAGCACTTCAGACTATGTGTGATCAAAGCACTGAGTGGGCCCTGGGGGCCGGGGGGGGGGGTCACTATGTGTAGCTCGGGGAAATGGAAATGTCCAATGTTCACTATTAAAACATGTTACACCTGATACATGTGAAGACTCTGCCACGTTAATCTTCACGGGCATGCCTGAACCCCCACCCCCTCACGCCTTCAGCTGCCCCCACCCACCATTCCCTGGGCACAGTGGTCCAAGATCAAATACCCACGCAGTAAACCCCATTCAGAGCATGCATGTGAGTGCGCTGTCAGCAGAAAGATAGGGGTCATACTTTGGCATAAACTGAGGAGCACCAGAGTTCTTTCACAGTGAGTTATCATCACTCTCCTGCTTTGTATATTGCCCTGCTGACAGTGCCGACTGGGGTCCATCACCCTGGAGCGATCTTACACAGACCCTGAGATGGTGGAATAGGGTAGTCGGAGGGGGAGGGGAGGGGTGGGGGGCACGATGGTCAGGGAATGGGGTGGGAAGGAATGTGAGGGGGGTAGGAAGGAAGGGAACGTGGTGGAAGGATAGTGGGGAGCTGATGGACATAGCCTGACCCAATGAGAATCAGGAGCATGAGGGCCTCCCTGGTCCTCTAGGCATGCCGGACCGTCAACGCCATTCTCCATCCTCCGGCTCCTCCTGTCCTCAGACGAGACCGCATGTCCCGCCAGCATGTCACCCCATTGCTGTGCCAGGGTGTGAAGAGTAGAGCGGACCACCACCAAGCGTGAGACCATCAGGTATTGTACTGCGGTGCATCACAAGAGCAGTCCAGGCATCGGAACAGGAGCTTGAGCAGTCCAATGTACCGTTCATTGGACAACATGGGCCTCCTTCTATCGGGTTTACACCTCGGTCTCCAGCCTCCGCACTGGCGTCATCAGTCAGGACCTCATCATGTACCCCTTTTCCCCAACAGCCAAACAGTCATCCTGGGGTGGTCCTCGAAGGTGCCTTGGAATTCCGAATGCCCCAGGATGTAGCGGTTGTGCTCGCTCCCTGGGAAACATGCACACACGTGCGTGATCCGGAGGCAGTGGTCGCACACAAGTTGAACATTCAGCGAGTGGAACCCCTTCCTGTTAATAAAGGGCACTCCCTGATATCCTGGTGCGTACGAGGTGGCATAGAGGCCATCAAATACCCCCTGGAACTGGGGCATCCCAGCGATGGCAGAGAATCCTGCAGCTCAGGCCTCTTGGTGGACTTGGTCCAGCTCCATTTTGATACAGTCTGATTCCCGGTCATACAGGGCATCCATGACCTTACTGATGCACTTGTGGGCTGTAGCTTTTTATATCTTGCCCAAGTTCCCACTCTAGCCCTGAAATGAACCGGTTGTATTGAGATCTGTGGTGACCTTCCCAGCCACGATGAGGTGCCCTCCTCCTCCTCCATAGGTGCCAGGTCCGTGAGGATGTGGCAAAGGTGCCGCACATTCTCTTTGTTGAGATGGAGTCTCCTGCGGCACATGCTGTCTGTCATCTCCTCGAAAGAACAATCACGCCTGTACACCTTGGGCCATCGCTGGCGCCCCCCTCTGGGTTCCTCCTCGGCCTGATGGGATGCCCGGTCTTCAGTGTGTGCAGCGGCCCATTGCACAAGGGAGGTCGCCTCCAGTCTGTGTTGATGCTGCTGCCATCTCTGGCATGTGGCCGCCTGGGCAGCCACCAGCACCGTGAGGTCATCTTCTGTGGGACCCATGCCACCATCCAGTTTGCTACCTGGAAGGAATTAGAGGAAAGAGACCAACAATCAGTTAGGGCTTCCACCTCAGGACCCTGAAATTCCCAAACCTTGCCCACCCTTACATGCCCTGCTTTCTCTCAGAGTGCCTTCTCTCAGAGTGTCATCTAGTGAGCCAGTTGTGCTGGAGGACCTAACTCTGCACAGTCAACCCCAGCCACATCAGATGCCTACTCGCACTTTGGTCGAAAGTATATCCCCAGTGCTGAAGCCCAGCCCTTGAGTGTTTGATTGTTGGCTGTTGCCCGTATGGTGCTGACACTTCTGCAGTCATAGAACATAGAACGATACAGCGCAGTACAGGCCCTTCGGCCAGCGATGTTGCACCGACATGGGAAGTCAAAAAACAAAAGCCATCTAACCTACACTATGCCATTATCATCCATATGCTTATCCAATAAACTTTTAAATGCCCTCAATGTTGGCGAGTTCACTACTGTTGCAGGTAGGGCATTCCACGGCCTCACCACTCTTTGCGTAAAGAACCTACCTCTGACCTCTGTCCTATATCTATTACCCCTCAGTTTAAGGCTATGTCTCCTCGTGCTAGCCATTTCCATCTGCGGGAGAAGGCTCTCACTGTCCACCCTATCTAACCCCCTGATCATTTTGTATGCCTCTATTAAGTCTCCTCTTAACCTTCTTTCCAACGAAAACAACCTCAAGTCCATCAGCCTTTCATAAGATTTCCCCTCCATACCAGGCAACATCCTGGTAAATCTCCTCTGCACCCGCTCCAAAGCTTCCACGTCCTTCCTATAATGCGGTGACCAGAACTGTACGCAATACTCCAAATGCGGCCGTACCAGAGTTTTGTACAGCTGCAACACGACCTCCTGACTCCGGAACTCAATCCCTCTACCAATAAATGCCAACACTCCATAGGCCTTCTTCACAACCCTATCAACCTGGGTGGCAACTTTCAGGGATCTATGTACATGGACACCTAGATCCCTCTGCTCATCCACGCTTCCAAGAACTTTACCATTAGCCAAATATTCCGCATTCCTGTTATTCCTTCCAAAGTGAATCACCTCACACTTCTCTACATTAAACTCCATTTGCCACCTCTCAGCCCAGCTCTGCAGCTTATCGATGTCCCTCTGTAACCTGCTACATCCTTCCGCACTGTCGACAACACCACCGACTTTAGTGTCGTCTGCAAATTTACTCACCCACCCTTCTGCGCCCTCCTCTAGGTCATTGATAAAAATGACAAACCGCAACGGCCCCAGAACAGATCCTTGTGCTACGCCACTTGTAACTGAACTCCATTCTGAACATTTCCCATCAACCACCACCCTCTGTCTTCTTTCAGCGAGCCAATTTCTGATCCACATCTCTAAATCACCCTCAATCCCCAGCCTCCGTATTTTCTGCAATAGCCTACCGTGGGGAACCTTGTCAAACGCTTTACTGAAATCCATATACACCACATCAACTGCTCTACCCTCGTCTACCTGTTCAGTCACCTTCTCAAAGAACTTGATAAGGTTTGTGAGGCGTGACCTACCCTTCACAAAGCCATGCTGACTATCCCTAATCATATTATTCCTATCTAGATGATTATAAATCTTGTCTCTTATAATCTCCTCCAAGACTTTACCCACAACAGACGTGAGGCTCACCGGTCTATAGTTGCCGGGGTTGTCTCTACTCCCCTTCTTGAACAAAGGGACCACATTTGCTATCCTCCAGTCCTCTGGCACTATTCCTGTAGCCAATGATGACATAAAAATCAAAGCCTAAGGCCCAGCAATCTCTTCCCTGGCTTCCCAGAGAATCCTAGGATAAATCCCATCAGGCCCCGGGGACTTATCTATTTTCAGCCTGTCCAGAATTGCCAACACCTCTTCCCTACGTACCTCAATGCCATCTATTCTAATAGCCTGGGTCTCAGCATTCTCCTCCACAACATTATCTTTTTCCTGAGTGAATACTGACGAAAAATATTCATTAAGTATCTCGCCTATCTCTTCAGACTCCACACACAACTTCCCATCCCTGTCCTTGACTGACCCTACTCTTACCCTAGTCATTCTTTTATTCCTGACATACCTATAGAAAGCTTTTGGGTTTTCCTTGATCCTACCTGCCAAATACTTCTCATGTCCCCTCCTTGCTCGTCTTAGCTCTCTCTTTAGATCCTTCCTCGCTACCTTGTAACTATCAAGCGCCCCAACTGAAACTTCACTCCTCATCTTCACATAGGCCTCCTTCTTCCTCTTAACAAGAGATTCCACTTCTTTGGTAAACCACGGTTCCCTCGCTCGACGCCTTCCTCCCTGCCTGACCGGTACGTACTTATCAAGAACACGCAGTAGCTGTTCCTTAAACAAGCTCCACATATCCAGTGTGCCCAACATTTGCAGCCTACTTCTCCAACCTATCCCCCCCAAGTCATGTCTAATGGCATCATAATTGCCCTTCCCCCAGCTATAACTCTTGCCCTGCGGGGTATACTTATCCCTTTCCATCATTAACGTAAACGTCACCGAATTGTGGTCACTGTCCCCAAAGTGCTTACCTACCTCCAAATCTAACACCTGGCCTGGTTCATTACCCAAAACCAAATCCAATGTGGCCTCTCCTCTTGTTGGCCTGTCAACATATTGTGTCAGGAAACCCTCCTGCACACATTGTACAAAAAACGACCCATCTAATGTACTCAAACTATATCTTTTCCAGTCAATATTTGGAAAGTTAAAGTCTCCCATAATAACTACCCTGTTACTTTCGCTCTTATCCAGAATCATCTTCGCCATCCTTTCCTCTACAACCCTAGAACTATTTGGAGGCCTATAGAAAACTCCCAACAGGGTGACCTCTCCTTTCCTGTTTCTAACCTCAGCCCATACTACCTCGGAAGAAGAGTCCCCATCTAGCATCCTCTCCGCCACCGGAATACTGTTCTTGACTAGCAGCGCCACACCTCCCCCTTTTTTGCCTCCTTCTCTAAGCTTACTACACCTAAACCCCGGAACCTGCAACGTCCATTCCTGTCCCTGCTCTATCCATGTCTCCGAAATGGCCACAACATCGAAGTCCCAGGTACCAACCCATGCTGCCAGTTCCCCTACCTTATTTCGTAGACTCCTGGCATTGAAGTAGACACACTTCAAACCACCTACCAGAACACTGGCCCCCTCCTGCGAAGTCAAATCTGTGCTCCTGACCTCTATACTCTCATTCTCCCGTACCCTAAAACTACAATCCAGGTTCCCATGCCCCTGCTGCATTAGTTTAAACCTCCCCAAAGAGCACTAACAAATCTCCCCCCCAAGATATTTGTGCCCCTCAGGTTCAGATGTAGACCATCCTGTCTGTAGAGGTCCCACCTTCCCCAGAAAGAGCCCCAGCTATCCAGAAATCTGAATCCCTCCCGCCTGCACCATCCCTGTAGCCACGTGTTTAATTGCTCTCTCTCCCTATTCCTCATCTCATTATCACGTGGCACGGGCAACAACCCAGAGATAACAACTCTGTTTGTTCTCGTTCTGAGCTTCCATCCTAGCTCCCTGAAAGCCTGCCTGACATCCTTGTCCCCTTTCCTACCTATGTCGTTAGTGCCAATGTGGACCACGACTTGGGGCTGCTCCCCCTCCCCCTTAAGGACCCGGAAAACACGATCCGAGACATCATGTCCCCTTGCACCTGAGAGGCAACATACCAAACGTGAGTCTCTCACGCTCCCACAAAATCTCCTATCTGTGCCCCTGACTATCGAGTCACCAATTACTAATGCTCTGCTCCTCTCCCCCCTTCTCTTCTGAGCAACAGGGACAGACTCCGTGCCAGAGGCCCGTACCCCATGGCTTACCCTGGTAAGTCCCCCCCCCCCCACAAGTATCCAAAGCGGTATACTTGTTACTCAGGGGAACAACCGCAGGGGATCCCTGCACTGATTGCTTCTTCCCAGTCCCTCTTACAGTTACCCATCTATCTCCAATCTTTGGTGTAACTAATTCCCTGAAGCTGCTATCTATGACCCCCTCTGCCTCCCGAATGATCCGAAGTTCATCCAACTCCAGCTCCAGTTCCCTAACTCGGTCTTGGAGGAGCTGTAGATGGCTGCACTTCCTGCAGGTAAAATCAGCAGGGACACTAACGGCATCCCTCACCTCAAACATCCTGCAGGAGGAACATTGCACTCTCTTGCCTGCCATCCCTCTAACTTCCAACCAAGATCTAAATTTAAAAAAAAAAAAATAATAATAATAATAATATAATATGGCACTTACCTCACACCAATGGGTCTTATTATTAGGTTAGAGGAGGAGGGCGGGTGGGAGACACTACATGTGTAGTGTCTCGGGTTTCCTCTCCACCAGAATTTATTGGGGGGGGGGGGGGGGGGCGGGGGGGGGGGGGGGGGGCCTTCCCAGAAGTCCGCGGGTCGAACTTCCGGTTCCCGCCTTAAAAAAATAAAATAAAAAATAAAACAGAAAAGAAGAACAGAAACGGGACCAGGTAAGTGTTTTAAATTCAAATACTCACCTCCCGGCAGCCCCTGCACGCCGCTCCCGCCGAAATTCTCCCGCCGAAAGTCAGACAAATTGTTCAGGCTTCAAAGTTTGATTGAAATGCGATGCAACAATCCTCATCTGAGACATGGCACGTGTAGCAACTTGAGCGCTGTGAAGTGCTCTCACAACTAACAAGGCCAATTCTTATTCGCAGTAGCCTTCAGCTGTGAAGCTATAGGCTGCTCATAGTCAAAGGGGATTAAAGTGACCTTCAGCATACAACCAAGAATAGGGCTCTGTCCTGGAAGTTTTGGGGAGGACAGAAAGCAACTGCTGTATTTGCCGCTGTTATGGGTCTCCACAATATTTAAAAATGGCTTGAAGGCCTCATGGATGAAAAGCCCCTCAAGCACCCTCCCGGCTCAGCGGCGACCGCTGACCTGGAATGCTTCAGCCTCCCCGATCAAGACTAACCCTCTTGAAGGGTCTCCCAGCCCCCCTTTCCACCTCCGAGTACTGAGACAATATTCCCAATGTCCTGCATGCCCGAAAATGGAAATGGCTACTCACCTCCTGAGTTCCCCTCAGTAGCCATTTTTAAAAAGGAGTACTAAATGATACCCGCTTGATTTCATTTAGCATGTGGGAGTCTCGTTCGTTATCAGAATTAACCAGACAAATCGCTCCACCAACTAAGAACGGCCATACACCACCACCCACAGAATCGAGAAAGAGCTTTCAATCTGTCAATCCTTTCCGTGTCTGGGCCGGATGAGGTTTCCCGGCTGAGGAACCAGGAAGTGTAGAAGATTATAGTTTAGTCTGGCAGCATGGTCGGCACGAGCTTGGAGGGCCGAAGGGCCAGTTCCTGTGCTGTACTTTTCTTTGTTCTTTGATTTCTCGCTGGGGTGCCGATTAATTCCGGAGAGTCCAATGCATTTGATTCAATCTTGCTAATGAGATTAAAATGAATGCAAATGAGGGTTAATGATATGTTTGCCGTATTTGGCCGATATTCCATATTACGGAACTCACCATTGGGAGCGGGCCGGTTAGATAGCAAGATAAAAACACATTTTTGCAGATGCTAGAATCTAAACATTAGCTCCCTTTTCTCTCCACAGATGCTGTCAGACCTGCCGGTTAGATAGCAAACTGATTAGCGCCTGGCATGAGTCTCGATTTTGGCCTTTCCCGCTATTGAATTGGCATGCCCAGATCCGCGCCGGGCACAACGCAGTGGTTAAATCGTGCCCAAAGTTTTATATTGAGATAGCAGACATGGAGTGCCATATGATTCTTTTTGATGCGTTACATGTATCAGCTATATATTCTAAAAGAGACATATATTTAGATTTTGCTCCTCAGCAATTAATGCAATCTGCACAAATAAAGAAAATCATGCTCAGCTGTTTATGACAGTTATCTGAATCTTGAGACAAGATTCATTGAACTCACTTTGGCCCATATTTTTATTTTTAGTTACTGCGCCTAGCTTGATTCAGTTTTGAGTCTCATTTCTTTGCAGTGGTTCATGGTGAAGAAACCGCTGGCCAGTATACTCCGTGTTGGTGATGTGTGACATTGCCCTGTTGAAGAATGGACATAATGCAGATATAACAGGTCACATTCACTAACCTTACTCCATCTCTCAGAAACCTCTATCAATGAACTGAGCTGTCACTGGGTCTAGTAACAAGAGCAGTCCTCAGTAGCATTCACAATACTTCATGCACATTTTGTTTGCTATCTCTTTGCTCTGCAACGCAAATCTGTTTTCAATCTTTGGCCAATTCAATGCAATACGCACCCACCAGGAGGCATGAGAGAGCTGCAGGGATTGGTTCGAGCTCTCTTTTCCCTCCCAATGATGGAAGTGACTTGCCTCCACCTGAAAGCCTAACTGAGATCATGAATTCAACATGTGGGCTACAAATTTACCCCCCCCCCCCACCACACCCCCGCCCAACCCACTATCAGTTAACCTGCAATCACATTACCCAGGGAAAATGTTGCAATTCAAGTGCACCCAATGTTATCTCTGGGAAGCTATGTTCAGTCCTATCCTATGGTCCAGCTCTTTAACCTCCAAACACTGGGTAAAATATGCTTTCTTTGTTTAATTCACTATGAGTTTAACGAGAACATTCCTTTGACCTTAGTTCACGTACGTGTGGAACTCAAATGGTCAGAGGCATGCTTCCTGACAATATCTTGTCATGGCAAGTTTTACCGAATGAGAAATTCCATTCCCACTCATGTTGAAAGAAATATGAAAATGAACAAATAACTTCCAGTAAGGCACCCACCCATTGTATTTGACTGGCTTTGCACCAACTAAAACCTACTATCTCTGCGTTGGCGGGAGGAAGATGTTTACATTCCAAGTGTTGTAAAAGATTTATCTTTAATTCCCTTGGTTTTCTGTCCTTCCAAACTCACTTTGTGCCCATACATTTATTATAAATTTTCACTGCAAATTACTCTGGTTCTGGTGGCATTGTGACCCGATGATTGCTTAACATAGCCATTCTTCACCCATGAGCGAAGTCTATGCTCTGCATATTATTCAGTTGTTGCGGTATCGTGTCTGAGCAAAGATTGGATTGGCCGGGGTTGTTTATTTTTGTAACAGAGGAAATTAAGGAAGATTTAATCGAGGTGTCTAAAATTAAGAGGGTCCGAGATAGAATGGATATGCACTTGAATGAAGTGCTATAATCTGCAGGGATGTGGACCAAGAGCCAGAAAGTGGCATGAGGGTGGATATTCCTTTTCGGCTGGCACCAGCACAATGGGCTGAATGGCCTCCTTCCTTGTTGTAGATTTTCAACGTTTCTACCTCACGATGCCCCAGTGTGCTTCACAGCCAATTAAGTACCTTTGAAGTGCAGACAATCTCTTGCACTGACTTTAGCGGAGATAAACTTTGGTCAGGACACAAAGTAGACCTCCCCTGCTGTTCTTCAATAGTGTCTGTTGACCTTTCACTTCCATTCAAGAGGGAGAAAGGGCTTCAGCTTAAAATCTTACCTGAAAGACAAAATAAGTCAATAGTAGAGTCCTCACTGCTGGCCTGCAAAAAACTGCAGACTCAGCACAGACTAGGGATCGAAGCCGGGCACTTTCTGGCCAATATGCTTCCATATCAAACAGAATAGTGCATTTACCCTTACCGCCTCTGAGGGGAAGACTTCATTCGTGTTGTAGGAGATTGGTACATAATCACATATTAAATCACAGGTATGCACAGAGGTTCAAGAACATTAAAAAAAATTCTAATTAACTATTTGGCTGATGATCAAAACGCTTCATGGTTTTGTGGACTTGCTGCTGTGGTCTTGGCAGGATCAAGAAGAGAAGCAATAAAGAACTTAGTAACAAGTAAACACCCACATCTGAAACCCCATGACAGGAATGAAATCTAAAGATCTTGCAAAATGTTTGTTTCATTGTCTGGCCTTAGATTTGCCGTAACTTCTGTTTTTTGTTCCTTTGGAATAAAGTTCGACTATTTCTTGAACACCTAATATCAGCTTCAGGCATTCCCAACTCTGTGAAACAGCAGGAGAGATGTCTTGTTAATTGGGCTGGATTTGTTGATATTTCAAACCTTCTCGTGAAGCTACTAACTGAGGTACATAGAAGATGAGGGCAATTCAAGATACTGAGGTGGCACAATAAATAAATGTTACATCCTGTGGAAAAATCTACAGTAAGAACCAATAATGTTGTTTTTCTTATTCATGTTGTGCGGATGTACCTCAGTGCTTTTGCAGTACAAGCAGCCTCAGAGCAAAGTAGTTTCAGTCTGTATTGACGCTGAGGTTATAATGTTCATGCAGTCAAATCCAGCTTCGCACTAACCACTCCAGTTCCCTTTGGAGTTAGTTTGGGCCTTGATTTACACGCTAGGTTATATGCAGTGCACTGCTGCATCACAAACCAGCTGTCTAGTCAAGTGAACTATCCCGTATCGGTTGAGCTTATTCGTGAATGGCCAACTTCTTCTCAACCTTGCCCCTCACCTGAGGTGAAGTGATCCTCAGATTAAATCACCACCAGTCAGCTCTCCCCTCTCAAAGGGGAAAGCAGCCTATGGTCAACTTGGGAGTATGGCAACTTAATATGCTGTGCAATGTTGTTTTGGTTTCATATTGATATTAAATTTGATTTAGTGATTCCACTGTTAGCATCACCCTTAGAAGATTATTCATTTTTCCCAAAATATCGATCTTAGAGCACAGCACATGGCAATCTGAAAGAGTGCCAGTTTAGTGTCAATTCTGTTCTGTTTTGTGAACATCGCGGGGTTGAACTATGATTGCACAAGCCTGGTACACAAAGATTCATCGAATCTTTCAACAAGGAGACCATTCAGCCCATGCGCCAGCTCATTGAAAGAAATACCACTTAGTCCCACTCCTAACCCTTTCCCCTTCTAGTATAAATTTGGTTCCTTTTGAAAGTTATCACTGCACCATCACTCCATTCTTCATGATAACTCACTGCATGGGATTCTCACCTTTAATGGCTAGATTTGAACTTCAGTCCAAGAGGTGAGGATCGAGTATCTAAACCATTTCACCATCCAATTGTTCCAATTTGCACTTTTAAGATTTATTTTTAAAACTATTGTAACTTTCTTTTGCGTTCCTGCGTCAAGGATAACCCCAAATCAAGGCGTGCTGGGCTCCTTCAATATGTATCTCAACAACTCAAACTCATGAGATATTCATATATTGAACAAGTGTGCCAGTGCCCGGGTAGTGGGTTGGATTTGTTGATATTTCAAACCTTCTTGTGAAGCAACTAACTGAGGTACATAGAAGGTGAGGCAATTCAAGATACTGAGGTGGCGCAATAAATAAATGTTACATCCTGTGGAAAAATTTACAGTAAGAACCAATAATGTTGTTTTTCTTATTCTTTTGTGACTGACGATTTGTACGAAGTTCAGTGATTCATAAATTGACTGCAATAGCCTGATCAGATGCTCATTTCAAGGCCCTGCAATAGTGTGATTGAGACAGACAGTTAACTGATCAAACTATTGCTAAAGGGTCCGTAGTGATAACAGGACTTGGGGTTTGATTTACGTAGGTCACTGAAGATGTCAGGTACACATTGAGAGAGTAATTATGTGAGGAAATAGAGATAGTTGAAGAAATTTATATTTGTGTGCTAAGAAATGGCTAAAACCTCACTTTTAGTTTCAGGTTGTCTGCAGGTTGGTTTAGATGCCTGTATTGTAATGAGGCAGGGTGACACAGTGGTGCAGTGGTTAACACTGCTACCTCACGGCACCGAAGACCCTGGTTCGATCCCGGCCCGGGTCACTGTCCGTGTGGAGTTTGCGCATTCTCCTAATGTCTGCGTGGGTCTCACCCCACAAAGCAAAGATGTGCAGAGTAGGTGAATTGGCCACGCTAAGCTGCCCTTAATTGGGAAAGAAAATGAATTTGGTTCTCTAAATTTAAAAAAAAAGTATTGTAATGAGGGTTTTCTGATGTTAAGGCAAATACAGGGGTTTCTTTTGGGGGAAAAAGGCTGTTGCTTAGCAACCGGGGCCCCACATAGAAAAGCACAAGCAGTTCGTTGGCAGCTGAAAGAAAGTTAACCAGGAGTAAACAGCTCTCACAGAAAACTACTAGAACAGCAGGATAATGCTAATGGACAGAAAGCCACGTTAAAGGACAGAAAATCCCAGAAGCCAGGGAATGGGACAAAATAGAACTCCAGGATGATTGTGAAGTCAAAGGAACAAAGAGCAGGAATCTGGGGAAAAAAAGGGTCTGTTCCGTAAAGTCAAGAGAAGAGAGCGAGGTTGGTTCCAAGTTAAAGAGGGGTCTGCAAGGTGCAGACCTGCAAGAAGCCAGATATTTTGAAGCGATCAAAAGATTGGTGACACCATTATACAGCCTGTGAAATGGCCGGGTACCTGAGAGATTGTGTAGAAGCTTGAATGTTTGAACCAGGCAGAGGAATACCAATAGGAAAGGTTGAAATGCTGTATGTGGATCTTTGTTGAAGGCACCCAAGAGAAAGTGTTGTTTGGGAGATGATTCCAAGGAGTGTTCTTCAAGAGTGGAAATTGGACACCCTCGTGTGAAAGCTAAAGTTCTAGTGAGACCAGATGACTCACAGTCTGACAAGCATCTGGGGGGAATTGATGAGAAATCCACAGAAGTTATGTTGGGTGAATTTGTCACATGGTTTTAGATTGTAAGGTGCCTGGCCACATTTTGCCATTGATTTACATGGATTGTGTGCTTATTGAGAATATTAGCATTGTGGTAGCACAATTGCTTCACAGCTCCAGGGCTCCAGGGTCCCAGGTTCGATTCCGGCTTGGGTCACTGTCTGTGCGGAGTCTGCACATCCTCCCCGTGTGTACGTGGGTTTCTTCCAGGTGCTCCGGTTTCCTCCCACAGTCCAAAGATGTGCAGGTTAGGTGGATTGGCCTTGATAAATTGCCCTTAGTGTTGGGTGGGGTTACTGGGTTATGGGGATAGGGTGGAGGTGTTGACCTTGGGTAGGGTGCTCTTTCCAAGAGCTGGTGCAGACTCGATGGGCCGAATGGCCTCCTTCTGCACTGTAAATTCTATGATAATTCTATGTTAGAGTATGAGATACATTTTTCAACTTGTGCTGTCATTACAAATCTGTATATATCTGTAAAGGTACAGTTGGGGTGAGGGAGTGCATCATAGTTAATCTTTTCTTGTTTCGTAATGTTTTATTACTTTGTTAAAAGTTAAGCAGCAGTCCTGTGACTGTGTTCAGTCGCCTCTGTCCATGTATCGAAACAAAAGACAAAAGTTAGCATCTATCAAGCCAGTTTCCACCTTGGGATCTGACATGACCAGCAGTAACAACAGTTGGGATCATAACAATTCGCAAAGTTATGGGATCTCTGGCTTCTGAATAGAAGCATTGAGACAAAATCAGGGAAGTTACTCCAGATCGCAGATCCAAACCAGACTACAAGCGAGCAAATTTATGGTATAAATGGAACAGACGAGGTGATTGCTTGATTCATTCCGAATTTCAAATTGACAGGTATAGAAGCAGTTGTCACAGTTACTGAATGTAATGTCACTCTATATCCTCAGGTACTGTTCATGGTGAACGGGAGCTGTGTCCTTTAGCTGTGTTTGGCGTAACAAGCTGAGGGAATTTGCATTATCACCTTTGGAATGTGGAAGACGATCCAGCCTCTTTTGTAATGTTGATTTCCAGGGAATGCAACCCACGGAGGAAATAAGGGTAACAATGAAATTGTTAGCAGCTAGCGAATTTTATAAGAATTAGTGAATCTCCCATGGCTTTGTGCAAAGTAAATCAACAGATAGTACAGTATTCACTTCCAACAGAATTGGACGGCAGTGGGGATGAAATGTGCCTGGTGTGCAACAGCTGAGCAAGTGGACGGGAGGAGACCACAATGCGATGCGGTTGTCTCTTAACTGCCCCCTCACTGGAATGGCCCAGAAAGCCACTCAGTTCAAGGGCAATTAGGGATGTGCAACAAATGCCGGCCCAGCCAGCGACGCCCAAGGACGAATAAAAAAAATGTAGATCTCACCCATTGATCATACTGAGGATGTCAACTTAAAGGCGTGACCATCGTTGCACTGCATCGTCAGCAGCCATTTTGTTGCCAAGACGCCTGATAATTGGGAGAACAAAGGTTTGGACAAAGTACCTATACTGCAAAGAAAGCAGCAATGAAGCAAAGCTGCTATGCATGCGAATTGCAGAGTGCTGTCCAGGATGTGAGAGAGGAAGCAGATGCATTCCTTCGCATAATATGAACATGGGTATTATTGGCTCCCCAACTGGCAAAACAATGTGTGATGCTGGTCACGGTATTTGACAGTTTAAAAGAAACTGAGTTACGTTGATTCCAGTTATCTTTCTGTTGGTGCTCGTTGTCACCTGTTGAATGAATTTATCTGCTGAAAGATGAACATCTATTGTTGGAAATATAAAGAAAGGATGTAAAAGATTTTCTGCTTGCCCCATCAGGCGAGCACTATGACTGACTGCCCTTGTGCAAACTTCCCAGTTTTTTATTCCTGCTATATTATACATGGTGACAAGTTGACAATTGGACTTATGGTCACTTTGTTTTGTCTATAGACTTCCAGAGCTTTACATATCAAGGCTATCTTGTTCTACTGTATCTGTATTGGTTTTAATATAGTAAAAAGATGTTTTAAAAACATACATTCATTTTTGTGCCTCATTTACTTCTACTCATTAGCTAACCATGGCCAGGATTCTCTGGCTGTTGGGATTTTTTTGTTCCACCGTCAGTGCACCCCCACCCATGTGTTTCCCGGCGCATGGAGTGTCTTCAGTGGGAAATCCCATTGACAAGTGGCAGGAATAGAGAATGGTGCGCCAGCGAAAAACACGCATCTGAGTGACAGGAGAATCCAGCCCTACATGTCCGACTATTCTCTGAACAATACGACAGGCAGGCAGGCTGCTCCCAAATCTTGTTAATGACTGCCCAAGAGTTGTCCATTATTGCTCAACTATCAATCTTGGCCAGTTATACTATGACCGTAATGAGGACACTCACCAGAAAAGAACTTGCTTGTGTCCGCCCATCTCTGAGCATTGGAGCCTGGAGCACTAAGGAAATGTGCTCTCGGAACATCAACTCTAATCTGTCAATGGGAAAGGACATACCTAGCAGTGGTAATGGTGGTATCTGGGACATTGTCTTTAAGATTATGATTATGAACATGTCAGGCAATTGCTCGACTATTCTGAGGGCAGCCCTCCCAATTTTGACACAAGCCCTGGATGATGGGAGGGAAGACTTTGAAGTACTGACAGAGCTAGATGTGCCATTGTCCTTCCCGGTGCCTAGTGTGATGCCGGGCGGTGTGTCCATTTTCATCACTTTTAAATTTTTCAACAGTTTGATCCAGTTTGATGGCCATTTCAGAGGGGCATTTAAGAGTCAACCACAATGCTGTGAGTTTGCAGTCACAGGTAGGCCAGACCAGTCAAGGCTGGCAGATTTCCTTCCCTCAAGGACGTTGGTGAAGTGGATGGGTTTTTATGACAATCGACAATGGTTTTGTGGTCACCGTGGAGACTAGCTCTTAGTTCCAGATGTATTAATTGACTTCAAATCCCACCAGCTGCCATGATGGTTGGCCCTGTCTCCGGGTTACTGATTCAATGACATCACCACATCGTCATCACCTCCCCCCCCCCCCCCCCCCAAAGGGAATAAGTAGGATATCCATCGAATACTAAAGTAGCATTTACCTTAATGCCCAAGTGAGTGAGAGACGTCCAAGCTAGTTAAGTGAGGCCGATTGTCTGCCTGTTTGCTCCTCAGTATTTATATATTTTTCTGAGGATGAATGGATAATTTTTACATGTTCTCTTAATTTTAATTTGATTGCTCCTATTTTACGTTCCAAATTTAGTTTTGATTACTGTTAATTTCTACTTAAGGACAGCTCATTTTTGATTCTAAAGCTTCCTTCAAAATTCCACGAAAGGGCTGACTCTTATTGACGCCACGGAAGCCCCACTTGTGAATTCTCATGGTGGTTAATATCAATTCATCAGCAGTCTGTGTTTTAAGATTTCAAAATGGATGTAAAAATTTCCAGTTGAGTGTGGTTAGAATTACCAGTATAAACTTATTTTATCAAATCCGACATTGTGTGATCATTCCTGACAGTGCAGCAGAATGTACAGTTTTATGGGTCTGGTCTTTCTTGTCTGGGATTACATAGTGCTGTGAGCTACACAAGTCATTACATGTTCGGATGTGTAGTTATCTGTCCTTTTCAAAAATTAACCCTTTAAAATGATTTATATAAAATATTCTTTTACCCTTAAAACCCTTCATTATAGGGTGGCACAGTGGCGCAGTGGATAGCACTGCTGCCACACGGTGCCAAGGACCCGGGATCGATCTCAGCCCCGGGTCACTGCCCTTCTGTGAAGTTTGCATATTCTCCCTGTGTCTGCTTGGTTCACACCCCCACAACCCAAAGATGTGCAGGACATGCTAAATTGCCCCTGAATTGGAAACAAAACCTTCATTATGGTTGTATTTCTTTATATGGATCCGTTCACAAGGGAAGAACTGGAGCAGGGTAGGTGGGAGAGATTAAATGACAAATATGTCATGGAACAAGAGGCAAAAGGAGTGTAATGGTCATAATAAAGAAACAAACGAATTGTCCAGAGGAAGTGCGAATGGCAGAATAATGTGCAGCTCTGTCCAAGAGCAAAAACATGAAAAACAAGATTCAGGCTAGCACATCATTTTGTTACAAGGATGCACTTCATGTCTGCAGACCTTATTTCATGGTATTAGAGTTATTTATTGTGTTTTTGTATCACTATACATCATTGTAAATTGCCATGTCAACATTTCCCATTCAATGTTATTGCGTTAAATGTCATGTTCTGGTTCCAGATGATGACCACGTGGTGGTGCTGTGCAAACTCCTGAAGACTTTCGCATAATTCTGTCATAATTTGGAATATAATACAATGCTTACATTTATCAATCAATTTATTATATTAATAAGGAAACTTATTGAATTTTGGTGTGGTGTTTGACAGTCACCTTAGCCGGATCGTTTGTCTTATTTGGAGTCCTTGTGCCATGTTTTAATGGTGTGAGAATGCACAAGTGAACAGCCTTCGTTTAAGACCTCACGTTACTGCAGACACATCTGTACCTGTAATTCTTGTCATGCCGCTGTCAGCAAGCTTTGAAGTGCCAAAGTAGTGATTGGACTGCTGGCTGTTTCTCACACTTGAAATTAATCGAGCATGCCCATTTTTCTTGTTAATCGCAATGCTGGATTATTGAGTAATCTTAGTGAAGAAAAGCATGTAGTGCAGACCGGGTGCGATTGAACGGCCATTCTGTGCCCGAAAAGCAACTCGTAGAGTGGCCGATGGAAGTCGGGAGATCCCGCTCCTGGGATATACCTGGCTCACAATACCTCGCGAGATAACTAACAGGATCTCGTGAGATGTTGGGATATAAATGGGCGGGATCACGTTTTGGCAAATCTACGCATTAAAGCGAGACAGCTAGTCCACTTTAGTATGCAGTTTCCCGAGGCATTGGGATCTAGCTCCTTCACCTCGGAGATCTCGGGCGAGCACCGCTCAGTACTGGTCTCCACAAATGGGGACCAGACGGAACGGCACTCATGGGGTCACCCAAGGGATTGGAGACCCCAGGTGCATGCCCTTTGGATCGGATGGTACCCTGCCACTGCTGGAGCCATGGCAGCACTAGCTTGGCACTCTGGCAGTACCAGCCTGGCACTCTCACAGGGCCACTGCCAGGGTGCCAGGCTGGCATTTTTGCGGGTGTTGGGGGACGTGGAGGGGACCCAGGGACCCTCTCAAAGTGAATTGCGGCTTGCGGGAGATTGTGAATCGCTTCGGGGGCTCCAGAGATTGGGATGCCATTTAAAACTGGCGTTCCGATCTCTCACTACACTGAGGTGTTCCAGCGAGCGGAGCTCCTCAGTGTACATAATGGGCCTGTTTGCGGCCCCAGCCGCGTGGGTTGCCGTTTTATAGCATTGTGTTTCTCGGTGCTGCAAGCGCCAAATGCGTTCGCGATGGGACTTTGTTCCCATTTCGTTAAATCGCGCCCATCAGTTTACCTAACGTCCATTTTTTCTTACTTTCAGAAACAACTGAATTGGGAAACAAGAAGGAACTCAAATCGATACCATTTATTTCATATCTCTCAAGTTTATTGGGTGCCCAGATGCTATCAGATGAGCAGCCGATTACTGGTGTGGAGATTGAGTGCGAAGAGAAAGGGCAGTGCCCCTCCATATGCCACCTTTGTCATCGGCAAGGCAAGGATCAGGCTAGTCCAACTCCTGTGCTGCTGGAGATCACCCGGATAGTGCCACTGTACCACTTAATAGAGGGCAACATGACTAAAGAGGTAAGTGCAATAAACTCCATTGACTTCTTCCCACCTATACTGGAATTGAAAATCCAAATGACGAAGGAGTTACACTACAAGATGCTCAACTTGAAAAAAAAGGAGTGTAGATTTATTGAAGAGGAAAGAATAGTTTCCAACTTAAATGTGTACCAGCTATATATGATGAAAGATTTTTACACATCAAGGAACATTGAAAAATTCTGGACTCAATGACATTAACTTGATAAACATGTAGAGTTTATGGTAAGATGTGAGTTGTTATAGTAATGGATACTCTCGTGGTGGAATTCGGATGGTATTGTCAAGACAATACCAAGCAGCAACCCATACATCTGTTTTAAAAAGAAAGACGGTTTTGATGTGTTATTTACTCTGGGATAACACAGGCTGCAATTGGATGCAGCTTTGACCAAAAGATACTCCAGACCTTGAAGTTAGTTCAATCTGATTTATTGAACCAGTAGCACAGTTAACTCAGTTCTCTATGAGTTCGACTCTCTGCTAACCTAAGTGTGGTTACTCTGTCTGACTGAACCAGACTAGCTCTTAGCCACATGCTGGAGGTGTGATACTGTACATACACCCTGACTCACTCTGTAGATGTTCATCAGTGGAAAGAGGCGGAGTGTGAGTGCCTCATGCGTTTTATAGTGAGATAGCACCCCTGAATGTCCTGCCTGCTCATTGGTCATGTTGTCTGTATATCATTATCTGCATGTTTGCATATCATGACAGGTTTTGCATTTATCAAGGAAAGGATTATGAAGAGGCTTTATGCACTTTTGTCAGCCACTGTCAGAATCAAAGACTTTTAGGTTAGGTAAAGCATGAGTTTGAAAATGTTCCTGCTCTCCCAAGCAGTGTGCGGCATTCCGGACTGTTTGAGGGAATTACTTCAAAGTCACCTTTAACACATCAGCCACCTTAGTGGTTTCTCTGTTTAAAGCTGCCAAGATTCATGTTATGGGAAGTTTTTGCAATGGTTCATCATTCCAGGTCAGTGCTGAGTTGTGACAGTCCTAATGCTTTTCACCTACTGCCTCAGCTATCAGAGGGAGAAGGAAAATGTATTAAATCAGAGCAGGCTGGCTTTGTGACCAAGGTCCAGATTTCAAAGGGTAATTAGTCAGGGCAGTCCATCAGTACCATATTATTAATGGTTAGTTAGTATTTATTAACCATAAAGAACAAACAAAAGCCTTTCTTGAGTAACTGAAACTTAATTGGCATTGTTTATTGTCAAGCAATCGGTGAAATAGTTGTGAAACGTTTTTCAGGAGTAAGAATGAATCTTTAAATAAAACTGCTTTTTTTCAATTGTATAAAGGAAACATTGACAGACCTCTGGAGATCTCTTTTAATTAATCTGCAACTAAATAACCTAAAGACCTGTTGGACGGAATCTTCCTCTGAGCGCAGGAAAAACCGATCTGTGTCTTCCTGCAGCTCGCAAACTGCTCAGCCGACCCATGTGTGACTTCACACGGTATTTATCTCGTTTCAAAGCAGGGTCAAGTTCGCAGTGCAGTTTGCAAGCCACAAACCAGTGCAAGAGGAGTGTGGCTGCAGAGGCAGGCCGATTAGAAGACCCACCTCGGTCCTCCAATCCAGTATCCCGGCTCCCTGCAATGGATAAGTGCCCTCAAAATCTCACCCCTCACCACCACCTCCACCCGCTCCTCTGCCTGCTCATGTTCCCTCAGATCATTCATGCAACCTCTATGCCCCATGTTTCTTCCATAACCATTCACCCATCATGCACTATATACAATTCTCAGATTTCATGCAGTATCAATTGAAAATTTGTTACGATGCCAGTTGATATTGCTCATATTCCAGAGGGAAAACTGGCTTGATAGATCCTAATTTTTTTTAAACATGGAGGAAAGTTGCGAAATAAATTCACAGGAGTCTGCTGATGAACTTTCAACACTAGGAAAACATTTATTAAACAAGAAAAATTAACTGTAATATACCATATAAAAAAGTTGGAAAGTTATTAATGTGAACAAAAGAAAATGATTGAAATCTTCACTATTCATTCACCCCAGATATATCTTTACAGATAAATACAAAATAGGAAAAAAAAATATTTACGATAACTATCTTGTACCCTTATATTCAGGGCAAGTATGCAATGCATGTGGCAAGCTGTGTTTAAACACATCACACTCAAAAAGTAAATGACAGGTGTGACCAAAGCAGATTCTGTGGATTTCTCAACAACCCATCCTGTTGATTGTCACACCATGAACCAAACAGTTTCACTGAAACTCTGTGTTTCTGACAAGGGTTTCCAATTTCCATCTTTGAAGAGCTTGCCTTGGAATTTTCCCACTTGGATGGCTTCAACAAGAATCTACCTCCAGGGTTTCAACTTCACCTTCCAAGATTCCTTTCACCTGGATTTCTGCATACATACAAGCTTCACCTTCACCTTCCAAGCACGCTTTCAGATCTTTGGACTTACCAAGCAGAAGACCACTGCTCAAAAAGTGTACCTTTGCCCTTACAGCCAGCAGCACGTGGTCAACAAACTTCAGCTGCCCTCTCGGATCTTCTGGGCTTCTTTCAAGCCCATTTTCTTTCAAGTCTGCTTCGCGCAGATCTCTCATTATCTTGGCGCACTTTTTTCTCTGCTCCCCTCATTCACCTTGACTCAATGGGGTATATTTCTGATCCCTTTCTTCTGGGATCTCTTTCTATCCCACTCCCTGGTCTGTGACTTTCTCCCTGTCCCCCTTCCTGTGTCCTGCTCTTGTGGATTCATTCCTTTTAAAAGCTGAACTCTGGTTCAGGTCACTTGACCTGCAGTTTTGTGCCAATTCACTCCTTTGCTTTTTTTTCCTGATTCTCGGCCTGGAGATTGGAAAAACTCTAACTGTATGTGTGACCCATTTCCTGCTGACACATGCGGAGAAGGCCTGAAGTTAATATAAAAACACAAACTGCGTTTGTCCAGCAATTCCCAGGCGGGGCATTCGTATAAGTCCCAAGGCGCACTGGGAACTGGAGTACCGAGCCTCTGAATCCCCAAATTCAACTGAAGGTAAGTTTTTTTTGAGTTTCATCATACATTTCTTGGGGGAAAAAAGAATGAGTGCGTTTCACGCAAAAAATGACTTGTGTCAATTTGGGCAAGTTTGGCAGGGTGTTTCCTGTTGGTTTTTTGGGTGAGATCCAGACCTGTCATCAACCATTTTTGGGGGGGCTTGAACGTTTCTCACTGGTTGATCCCACACTTAGGATTTTTTTCTGCAGTGGGGATCGAAATTCGCCGGCCAAGCATTCTCCTCAGAGGCCGGGGCGCCATTTTGAAAATGATCCCCGGTCACAAAGTGCGTTTGAGGGTCCCCCAACTCCCCCCGCCCACTGATAATGCGACCCGCTGCAGACATGGGCAATACCCCCAACCATCGGCAGGTGAGGGGCAACTTCCCCTCATCAATAAATTTAGCCTGAGACCTCTACCACCCAGGCATGAGGGTGGCCCTGCCCCGCACCCATCCATCCTTGTGGGCATTGGGGTATCGCCTCTCCTCAAGTTAGAATAACCCCCATGGGGTCAGCGAGAGCCCCCCAACCTTCGGAGACACCCTTTCAGTGCCCCCCTTTCAGGCCCCTTCCACTTTCAGGACCTCCCCCCTCAACCCCTACTTTCATGACGCCCTTTATAACCCACTTTCTCACCCCCAGCCTGTAGACCCCCTTCCTTATCCCTACTTTTGTGTGTATGCCCCCCCCCAGGCCGCACCTCTTGGTACTGCCAACCTGGCACCATGGCAATGCCAGGGTGTCCAGGTGTCAGGCCTTGGAGCCCCCAAGGTGATCATCACGCCTGGTCTCCGATTGTGGAAACCAATATTAATCGGCACCTGGGTCGGGACTTGCCGGTGCGGCCCGTGACTTCACGGAGCCAGGGAAATGTAGCGTCAAACTGGGTGCGTACATTTAGATGAGCAAAATGGATCCTTTGAATACGATTATCTGGACAATGTCCAGTGAGGGCAGGATCCAGATTGCGTCAGGCGCTGCGGGTCGGGTGACCAGCGTAAAACCCATTTTTGGCCCCTACCATGATGCTCCAGGCACTGGCCTCAAAGTGGTGGGAAAATCTCACCTTTAAAATATTTGTAATCCTATTATCTTGTGTGAACAAACCAGAAGCCACATCAAAGGCACACTCTATTATTGCAATGTCTTAAAACTGTCATTCATTCTCAGGTGAATGGAACAACTATTGTGCCTCTTTATAATTAGTCAAATATATTTTCTAAGCTTGTTGAGCTTGCTCTGGTATTGATACATATGATTGTATAATCTACCTTAGCAAGGGACTTCTTGTATATTGTTGTTCCTGCACGAACAGCAATAACAGCCTGCATTTAGATAACATACTTAATTCCGTAAAACACCCTTCAGAGGAGCATAACCAAACAAATATTGACCAGACCCAAGGAAGAAGATATTAGGATGAGTAGAGGTATGTGCAAAGGAGTGGCTTATTGAGGTAGTGTGAAGCACAGATGGAATTCCACAGGCACATCGCGGCAGATAAAGGCATGGCTGTCAATGGCTGTTGTGAAATTAATCTTGACACAGCCTAATTGTGTTTTAGTTGTGTAATTTGTGGATAATTTTGACACTGAGTATATTGGGCGGGATTCTCCGCAAACCGGCAGGGCTAGGCCGGCACCGGAGTGGTTTGCGCCGTGCCGCCGGCACGGAAGGGGCTTGGCGCCACGCCAACCGGCGGCAAAGGGACTACGCCGGCCGGCGTGAGTTGGTGCATGCGCGGGTGCGCCAACGTGTGCTGGCGTTAGCCCAGCGCATGCGCAGGGGGGTTCTTCGCCGCGTCGGCCATCACAGACTGTTACAGCGGCCAATGCAGAGGAATAGAGTGCCCCCACAGCACAGGCCCGCCCACGGATCGGTGCCCCGATCGCGGGCCAGGCCACCAGGGGGCACCCCCCGGGGCCAGATCCCCCGCACCCCTCCGAGGTCCTCGGTAGCCGCCCTCAAAGCCAGGTCCCGCCGGGAAGTACCTGTTGTAATTTAGGCCGGCGGGACCGGCCGAAAACGGGTGGCCGCTCGGCCCATCGCGGGCCGGAGAATCGGCGGCGGGGGGGGGGTGACGCTGGCAGCATTCACCGACCGGCGCAGCGAGATTCCCGCCCCCGTCAAATCCCCGGCGCCGGAGAATTCGGCAGCCAGCGGGGGCAGGATTCGCGCCACCCCCAAGCCCCCCAAGCGATTCTCCGACCCGGCAGGGGTCGGAGAATCCTGCCCATTATTCACCAATTATTTTCTCAAGTTTAGCAGCATTACAAATTATATTGATGAATAATTCAACCACGGTCTGGAAAATAAGTCTGAAGTTTGTACTTTATTGACCATTAACTCTGCCAACATTTTGGCTGGAATAATTTGACACATTCCTAGAGACTTCTCTTCTCATTGTTAGTATTGGGAACTCCCCGATTGGTTTCACTTTCACATCATGGGGCGATCTGACCATGTCCGACAGTGCGGCCTAAGAAGCGACTTGGACTTTTGCATACTCACTTTTAATCACGTTTACCACCAAACTAGCCAATTGTAGAGGTTGAAAATCCCTTATCCAAAATTCTTGGGGCCAAGTGTGTATTGGATTTTGGAATTTTTCCCATTCCGGAATATCCTGCACATGTGCAGCGCGCGCTGGGAACTGCATATGTGCAGCATGCGTTGGGAACTGCGCATGTGTGGAATGTTGGGAACTGCGCATGTGAGACATGCATTTGGAATGGCATATCATCTGGGAGCCTTGTGGGATTTCCCGCTCGTTATGTCATGTAGGTGCTCGAAAAAGGTGCGGATTTCGGAATCTGTTGATTTTGGGAATTTCGAACAAGGGACATTCAACCTTTTATTGATCGAACAATTACTTCAAATATTCCAAATGCTCCTTCCACGTTTAACCAGATCATCCATATACACTGCACAATTCTTTAGTCCAGAAATTACCTTGTTGGTTAGTCTTTGGAATTTTGCTCACACATTCTTCACTCCAAACGGCATAACTAAAACTGGTACAGACAATTTGGTGTTACAAAAACCCAAACTTCCTTCACCCTTTCTGATAAAGGTACTTGCTAGCATCCTTTAAGTAAGTCAGTTTTGGGAATGAAGTTTGCTTGTCCCACCTTTTCGATACAGTCTTCCAAATGAGGAATAGGACACAAATCTAACTTTCCAATAGTCCACACACAATTGTTGCATTCCATCTGGTTTGGCACCATCACAATAGGTGAGCTCCAATCACTGCAACTCACTTCAATGATATAATTCTTAAGCATGCTTTCTATCTCCTTTTGAAACTGTGCCAACTTGATTGGCTTCAATCTATATGGATGTTGCTTAATTGGAATAGAATTTCCTACATCTACATTATGTATAATCAATCAATTTTGTACTTCCTAGCTATTCCCACTTATAGCTCTATGTGGCTGTAATAACTCTTTCAAATCACTCTGATTTTCCTCTGGAGTATAACTCAGTAATTTATTCAAATATTTTATTATTTCCTCATGGTCCAATCTAATTTGACGAATGTCAAATTCAGAATCATCTGGATCTCTTCTCCCTGAATATTATGACACCCTGGGCTCAAACAAATAAAGAACAAAGAACAATACAGCACAGGAGCAGGCCCTTCGGCCCTCCAGGCCTGTACCGGTCATGATATCAACCTTTGCCAAAACCCTCAGCATTTTCTTGTGCCCTATCCCACTATACCCATCCTATCTATGTGTTTGTTAAGAAGACTTTTGAACGCCTTTAATGTATCTGCGCCATAAACTCCCCTGGCAACGCGTTCCAGGCACTCACCACCCTCTGCGTAAAAAAGCTGCCTCTCACATCTCCTCTAAACTTTGCCACATGGACCTTAAACCTATGCCCCCTGGTGACTGACGCCTCCACTCTAGGAAAGAGTGCCTGCCCAACAATTCCAGCCTCACAGGCGTCAGAGTCCCAACATAAGTGAATTAACCATAATTCATGGGGGAGAAGTCTCCGACTCCCCCGCCGGGTCGGAGAATTGACGGGGGGCGGTGTAAATCCCGCTCCAACACCGGCTGCAGTATTCTCCGGCACCGGTTTTTGGGCAGCGCCGGGGATCATGCTGTGCCGGTCAGGGGCCGCTCGCAATTCTCCGGGCCCCGAAAGGCCGAGCGGCAACGTGTTTTCGGCCAGTCCCGCCGGTGTGAAATAGACATGGTCCATCCCGACAGGACCTGGCTTGCAGGGCGGCTTGCGGAGTCCTCGGGAGGGTGCTGGGGGATCCGGCCCCGTGGGGGGCCTCCACGGTGGCCTGGCCTGCAATCGGGGCCCACCAATCTGCGTGCAGGCCTGTGCCGTGGGGGCACTCTTTCCCTCCGTGACGGCCTCTGTCAGGCCCCGCCATGGCCGGCGCAGAGAAGAAACCCCCTGCGCATGCGCAGGAAATACGCCGGCGGTTCTGCGCACTGGCCCGCAGATGCCCTTCAGTGCCGGTTGGCGCGGCTCCAAACCCTCCGGCGCCGGCCTAGCTCCCGGAAGTGCGGAGGATTCCGCAACTTCCAGGCGGCCCGACGCCGTAGTGGTTTGCGCCGCTCTTGCTGCTGGTACGGGCCGCTCCATATGTTCTCCTGTGATCTTTGGCCCTCGACTGCTCCATTGGCTGATGGACACGATTTGTAAGTGAACCATTTATAACAAGAAATGAGATAAACATGTAATGTAAATAATAGAACTCGGGACTACTAATCTAACTATTCCACAAACACCGTTCCACCCACCACCGAGACTCACAAAAGACAGACACACTGTGGATGGGTAGGAAAGGTTTAAAAATGGGGGTGAGATATCCATATCTTCGCTGCTGAGATTGTGGTGCTTGTCGGCGATGGTCTTCTCTGGAAACAAAATGTTGAAATCATCGGTTGGTTTGGATCTTTCAGAACCTGCCGTCAATTAGACGTCGCGGGCAGCATGAATTCCTCTGGAGAGTCACCTTTACTTCCACAGGCCTCCACCAGATTGACTCTCAGTCTCACTGAGAAAGTACTAGAGTTCTCCACCTGAGAGTTTACAGCAAGTTCATCGTCCACTCTGCCTTTCAGTTGCTTGTGTGGTCTTTGCTGCCGTATGGAGAGAGAGAAAAGGGCCTGACCTTGGTGTTCTCAGGAGATACATATCAGCTTGGGATTTTCCCAATCTTTCTCACAGAGGTTTAAACTTGCAAAGGCCTGGCTGGAGAGAATACTTGCAGCATTTAAATCAAGAGTTGAACCTTCACAGGCCTGGTCGAAGAGGGCGTATAAAATGCCAGCCTCAGCTGAGAGAACCTATTGTCCCTAAGGTGTAAGCAGTACTGGATTAAAATGGAGCCAACACTTCTCCCCAGAAACCTCTGGGGCATTCCACTAATCACAATCAAAACTAAAGTATGTTCCGGAATCCCAGAAGAGTCGATTGGATGCTAGCCAAATCCATCAAAATGACTGAATGGAGGGGAATACCCTTGTGTCAGTTCAAATAGCAGCTTGCGAGGGGGCGGGGAAGGGGGGGGGGTCAAAATGTTGTAGTTTAAAAGCAGTCTAGTGCAAAAACATCCAGCAAGACAGGAATTAAATGGGGCACAATGATCAGACACAGATTTAAAAGAGGGAACCAAAACTACTAACACATCCTCCCACTCTCCTTCCCTATCAAAATACCTTTTGAGCATAGTAACATGATACACTCAGTGAGTTTTCCTTCTATCTTCTGTTCTTATGAAATAATTCACCTCACTCAGTTTCCTTTCAATGTGATAACGCCCAGTAAATCTTGTTTTTAATGGTTCATTTACCATTGGTAACAATACTGATACATTCCGCCCACCAACTAAACTATGGTTTTTTGATTTTTTTTATCTGCCTCTTTTTTCCATTACGTACTGTGACAACTTTAAATGTCACCAGTCACCAATCCTATTTAATTTCTTTCTAAAGTTTGACACATAGTCCAACAATGTAATCTCAGAATGCTGACTCACCAATTTTCTCCTCAATAGGAGAATTAGGTTGTCCTCTTATCTGATTATCAAAACTCAATCCGAATAGACTGAATTTGGTTGATTCATTGGGTGCATCCCTAATTGCAAATATAATAAATGGAATTCCTTTATCCCAATCGTCTGGATAATCTTGACTCTAGGCCTTCAACATGGTCTTTAAGAACAAAGAACAAAGAAATGTACAGCACAGGAACAGGCCCTTCGGCCCTCCAAGCCCGTGCCGACCATACTGCCCGACTAAACTACAATCTTCTACACTTCCTGGGTCCGTATCCTTCTATTCCCATCCTATTCATATATTTGTCAAGATGCCCCTTAAATGTCCCTATCGTCCCTGCTTCCACTACCTCCTCCGGTAGTGAGTTCCAGGCACCCACTACCCTCTGCGTAAAAAACTTGCCTCGTACATCTACTCTAAACCTTGCCCCTCTCACCTTAAACCTATGCCCCCTAGTAATTGACCCCTCTACCCTGGGGAAAAGCCTCTGACTATCCACTCTGTCTATGCCCCTCATAATTTTGTATACCTCTATCAGGTCGCCCCTCAACCTCCTTCGTTCCAGTGAGAACAAACCGAGTTTATTCAATCGCTCCTCATAGCTTATGCCCTCCATACCAGGCAACATTCTGGTAAATCTCTTCTGCACCCTCTCTAAAGCCTCCACATCCTTCTGGTAGTGTGGCGACCAGAATTGAACACTATACTCCAAGTGTGGCCTAACTAAGGTTCTATACAGCTGCAACATGACTTGCCAATTCTTATACTCAATGCCCCGGCCAATGAAGGCAAGCATGCCGTATGCCTTCTTGACTACCTTCTCCACCTGTGTTGCCCCTTTCAATGACCTGTGGACCTGTACTCCTAGATCTCTTTGACTTTCAATACTCTTGAGGGTTCTACCATTCACTGTATATTCCCTACCTGCATTAGCCCTTCCAAAATGCATTACCTCACATTTGTCCGGATTAAACTCCATCTGCCATCTCTCCGCCCAAGTCTCCAGACAATCTAAATCCTGCTGTATCCTCAGACAGTCCTCATCGCTATCCGCAATTCCACCAATCTTTGTGTCGTCTGCAAACTTACTAATCAGACCAGTTACATTTTCCTCCAAATCATTTATATATACTACAAAGAGCAAAGGTCCCAGCACTGATCCCTGTGGAACACCACTGGTCACAGCCCTCCAATTAGAAAAGCATCCCTCCATTGCTACCCTCTGCCTTC
Source organism: Scyliorhinus torazame (assembly GCF_047496885.1). Taxonomy (NCBI): domain Eukaryota; kingdom Metazoa; phylum Chordata; class Chondrichthyes; order Carcharhiniformes; family Scyliorhinidae; genus Scyliorhinus; species Scyliorhinus torazame. The sequence goes on from NC_092728.1 coordinate 63,703,810, forward strand.
TATGGCCTAGCCAGTTCTGTATCCACCTTGCCAGTTCACCCCTGATCCCGTGTGACTTCACCTTTTGTACTAGTCTACCATGAGGGACCTTGTCAAAGGCCTTACTGAAGTCCATATAGACAACATCTACTGCCCTACCTGCATCAATCATCTTAGTGACCTCCTCGAAAAACTCTATCAAGTTAGTGAGACACGACCTCCCCTTCACAAAACCGTGCTGCCTCTCACTAATACGTCCATTTGCTTCCAAATGGGAGTAGATCCTGTCTCGAAGAATTCTCTCCAGTAATTTCCCTACCACTGAAGTAAGGCTCACCGGCCTGTAGTTCCCGGGATCATCCTTGCTACCCTTCTTAAACAGAGGAACAACATTGGCTATTCTCCAGTCCTCCGGGACATCCCCTGAAGACAGCGAGGATCCAAAGATTTCTGTCAAGGCCTCAGCAATTTCCTCTCCAGCCTCCTTCAGTATTCTGCGGTAGATCCCATCAGGCCCTGGGGACTTATCTACCTTAATATTTTTTAAGACACCCAACACCTCGTCTTTTTGGATCACAATGTGACCCAGGCTATCTACACCCCCTTCTCCAGACTCAACATCTACCAATTCCTTCTCTTTGGTGAATACTGATGCAAAGTATTCATTTAGTACCTCGCCCATTTCCTCTGGCTCCACACATAGATTCCCTTGCCTATCCTTCAGTGGGCCAACCCTTTCCCTGGCTACCCTCTTGCTTTTTATGTACGTGTAAAAAGCCTTGGGATTTTCCTTAACCCTATTTGCCAATTACTTTTCATGACCCCTTCTAGCCCTCCTGACTCCTTGCTTAAGTTCCTTCCTACTTTCCTTATATGCCACACAGGCTTCGTCTGTTCCCAGCCTTTTAGCCCTGACAAATGCCTCCTTTTTCTTTTTGTCGAGGCCTACAATATCACTCGTCATCCAAGGTTCCCGAAAATTGCCGTATTTATCTTTCTTCCTCACAGGAACATGCCTGTCCTGTATTCCTTTCAACTGACACTTGAAAGCCTCCCACATGTCAGATGTTGATTTGCCCTCAAACATCCGCCCCCAATCTATGTTCTTCAGTTCCCGCCTAATATTGTTATAATTAGCCTTCCCCCAATTTAGCACATTCATCCTCGGACCACTCTTATCCTTGTCCACCAGTACTTTAAAACTTATTGAATTGTGGTCACTGTTACCGAAATGCTCCCCTACTGAAACATCAACCACCTGGCCGGGCTCATTCCCCAATACCAGGTCCAGTACCGCCCCTTCCCTAGTTGGACTGTTTACATATTGTTTTAAGAAGCCCTCCTGGATGCTCCTTACAAACTCCGCCCCGTCTAAGCCCCTGGCACTAAGTGAGTCCCAGTCAATATTGGGGAAGTTGAAGTCTCCCATCACCACAACCCTGTTGTTTTTACTCTTTTCCAAAATCTGTCTACCTATCTGCTCCTCTATCTCCCGCTGGCTGTTGGGAGGCCTGTAGTATACCCCCAACATTGTGACTGCACCCTTCTTATTCCTGATCTCTACCCATATAGCCTCACTGCCCTCTGAGGTGTCCTCTCGCAGTATAGCTGTGATATTCTCCCGAACAAGTAGCGCAACTCCGCCTCCCCTTTTACATCCCCCTCTATCCCGCCTGAAACATCTAAATCCTGGAACGTTTAGCTGCCAATCCTGCCCTTCCCTCAACCAGGTCTCTGTAATGGCAACAACATCATCGTTCCAAGTAGTAATCCAAGCTCTAAGTTCATCTGCCTTACCCTCTGTAATGCTCCTTGCATTAAAACATATGCACTTCAGGCCACCAGACCCGCTGTGTTCAGCAACTTCTCCCCGTCTGCTCTGCCTCAGAGCCACACTGTCCCTATTCCCTAGTTCTCCCTCAATGCTCTCACCTCCTGACCTATTGCTCCCGTGCCCACCCCCTGCCATACTAGTTTAAACCCTCCCGTGTGACACTAGCAAACCTCGCGGCCAGGATATTTATGCCTCTCCGGTTTAGATGCAACCCGTCCATCTTATACAGGTCACACCTGCCCCGGAAGAGGCATGAAGGTTTGGTGCCACCTTTCTAATGCTCTCTGTGATTCAGGATGAAACGCAGTTGACTTAAACCTCCATCTCAATTCACCATGATCTCGCTCCCTCCTGTGGATCTGCTGTTCAGCAATTCTTCCTACATCTCCGTCATCATTTTAACTTCCTTGCCCACATTCACAGTGTGGTAAACCACTGTAGTATATAATATGTGTATTGTGGTAAATGGCTACTGTATTGCATGTAATGTGGTAAACCACTGCATGATGGCTCCGCCTCCCCTCGGGCCCGATATAAAGGTGGCTGGTCTCCGCCTCTGACCCAGTTCGGGATCAGAGGCCAGGACGCTTTCTCTTTAGTTTACTAAAGCCTCAATTACGTTCACTACTCGTTTTGTGTTCATTGATGGCACATCAATTTAATAAACTAAACTTCTAAGATGAATTCATCGCTCAAGCCTGATCACCTGGAGCTGGACCCACAGGCAGCCGATACCACTGCAACATTCGAGCACTGGCTAAGCTGCTTTGAAGCGTACCTCGGATCCTCCACCGAAGACTTCACCGACCTCCATAAGAAGCAGATCCTCAACGCATGGGTCAGCCCGCAAGTTTGCCTTCTCATCAGGGACGCCCCCTCGTATACGGAGACGATAATGCTGCTGAAGGGACAATATGTAAATTCTGTAAACGAGGTGTATGCTAGGCATCTTCTTGCCACGAAACAACAACGCCCTGGGGAATCACTAGCAGAATTCCTGCGTGCCTTGCGGGTACTCGGCCGGAACTGTGATTCCCAGGCGGTATCGACTACCCAACACGCAGAGCTGTTGATGAGGGACGCCTATGTCGCAGGCATGAAATCGAACTACATCCACCAGCGATTGCTAGAAGGGGGTACTCTAGGCCTCCCAGAGACAGTGCAGCTCTCAAACTCGCTGGAGGTGGCCTTCCAGAAAATGGAGGCCTACACCTCCGACCACGCGGCACCCTCGTGGACCTCGTGGGCGCCGCAATCATCCGACTCGAGTGCGGCGCAGGCCTGTGCCGCACAGCAGCCTACCAACGCCGGAAGCCTGAAGTGCTACTTTTGCGGCCAGGGTAAGCATCCCAGACAACGCTGCCCTGCACGGAACGCGACTTGCAATGGGTGTGGGAGGAAGGGCCACTTTGCGAAAGCCTGCCAGGCCCGATCTCTCCCTAAAACTCCTAGGCCCAGCAGCGCTGCCTACTGCCTGTCGGGGCCGCCCCCAGCTGCCACACCACCTGCCATGTGCGACCCGTGGGCGCCGCCATCTTCGCTGCCATCTTCGATTTTGCCCGCCACGCACGACCCATGGGTGCCGCCATCTTGGGACCACTCCACAGCCTCTCGGGAGCCCTGCTCACCCGGTCGTATGCTGGCCGCCGCCACCTCCGACCGGCCTACCCATCACCTTCCGAAGCACGCCTCCATCACGCTCGACCAGTCCCAGCCTCATCACCTCAAAAATCTACAATTAGCGTCCAGATCAACGGGCATGAGACGGCCGGCCTTTTCGACTCCGGGAGCACAGACAGCTTCATACACCCAGATACGGTAAGGCACTGCTCCCTCACATTTTTACCCGTGACCCAGAAAATCTCCCTGGCTTCTAGATCACATTCAGTAGAAATCCAGGGGTACTGTGTCGCGACCCTTACCGTACAAGGCGTAGAGTACACTATCTTTAAGCTCTACGTCCTTCCCCATCTCTGCGCTGCCCTATTCCTGGGGCTCGACTTCCAGTGCCACCCCCAAAGCCTTACTTTAAAGTTCGGTGGAGCCCTGCCCCCCCCTCACCGTCTGTAGCCTCGCGACCCTTAAGGTCGCCCCATTCTCACTCTTCTCTAACCTCACCCCGGACTGTAAGCCCGTTGCTACTAGGAGCAGATGATACAGTGCCCGGGAAAGGGCCTTTATCAAGGTCGGAGGTCCAGCGGCTCCTACGAGATGGGATCATTGAGGCTCGTGCCAACCCCTGGAGAGCCCAAGTGGTAGTCGTCAAGATTGGGGAGAAGCACCGGATGGTCACCGACTACAGTCAGACCATCAACCCGTACACGCAGCTCGATGCGCACCCCCTCCCCCGCATATCTGACATGGTCAACCAGATTGCGCAGTATCGAGTCTTCTCCACAGTTGACTTGAAGTCCGTGTACCACCAGCTCCCTATCCGCCCGCAGGACCGCCAATACACTGCCTTCGAGGTAGATGGCCGCATCTACCACTTCCTCCGGGTTCCCTTCAGCATCACCAATGGGGTCTCAGTCTTCCAACGAGAAATGGACCGAATGGTTGACCAGTACGGGCTTGGGCCACGTTCCCGTACTCAGATAATGTCACTTAGATGATCTGCGGCCATGACCAGCAAGACCATGACAAAAACCTCCGGCACTTCCTCCACACCGCTAAACTCCTGAACCTCACCTACAATAAGGAAAAATGCATTTTCCGCACTACCCGCCTAGCCATCCTTGGCTACGTTGTGGAAAACAGAGTCCTAGGGCCCGACTCCAACCGCATGCGCCCCCTCCTGGAACTCTCCCTCCCCCACTGCCCCAAGGCCCTGAAGAGATGCCTGGGGTACCTCTCTTACTATGCCCAGTAGGTCCCCAATTATGCTGACAAGGCCCGTCCACTTATTAAATCCACCATTTTTCCCCTGACGGCTGAGGCCCGTCTGGCCTTCAACCGCTTCAAGGCAGATATTGCCAAAGCCCCGATGCACGCTGTGGACGTGTCCATTCCGTTCCAGGTGGAGAGCGATGTGTCAGACTCTGCTCTGGCCGCTACCCTCAACCAGGCGGGCAGGCCCGTGGCTTTCATGCCTCCGAAATTCAACACTCCTCCGTCTAAAAGAAAGCGCAAGCCATTGTAGAAGCTGTGCGACATTGGAGGCATTACCTGGCCGGCAGGCGATTCACTCTCCTCACTGACCAATGGTCTGTTGCCTTCATGTTTAACTATACACAGCGGGGCAAAATCAAGAAGGAGAAGATTCTGAGGCGGAGGATCGAGCTCTCCACCTACAATTACGATATCTTGTATCGACCTCGGAAGCTCAATGAACCCCCAGATGCCTTATCCCGTGGTACGTGTGCCAGTGCACAAGTAGACCGACTTCGGGCCCTCCACAATGATCTCTGTCACCCAGGGGTCACCCGTTATTTTCACTTTATCAAAGCTTGCAACCTGCCTTACTCCATCGAGGAGGTCAGGACCGTGACCAGGGACTGCCAGGTCTGCGCGGAGTGCAAACCGAACTTCTATCGGCCAGACAGGGCGCACCTGGTAAAGGCCTCTCGCCCCTTTGAGTGCCTCAGCATCTACCTCAAAGGGGCCCTCCCCTCCACTGACCATAACGTGTACTTCCTCAACATTGTTGACGAATACTCAAGGTTCCCCTTTGCCATCCCATGCCCTGACATGACCTCGGCCACCGTCATCAAGGCCCTGCACAGTCTTTTCACCTTGTTCGGGTTCCCCACCTACACCCATAGTGATCGGGGTTCCTCCTTCATGAGCGACGAGTTGCGTCAGTTCCTGCTCAGCAAGGGCATCGCCTCCAGCAGGATGACCAGCTACAACCCCAGGGGCAACGGACAGGTGGAGAGGGAGAACGCGACGGTCTGGAAGGTCGTCCTCCTGGCCCTACGGTCTAGATGTCTCCCGCTGGCAGGAGGTCCTCTCCGATGCGCTCCACTCCATCCGGTCGCTCCTGTGCACTGCCATCAACGAGAATTCTCACAAACGTATGTTTGCCTTCCCGAGGAGGTCCACCTCCGGGGTCTCGCTCCCATTCTGGCTGACAGTCCCAGGGTCCGTCCTCCTCCGGAAGCATGCCAGTAGTCATAAATCAGATCCCCTCGTCGAGAAGGTCCTGCTCCTCCATGCCAATCCACAATATGCCTATGTGGCACATCATGACGGGCGACGGGACATAGTTTCCCTCTGGGATTTGGCACCTGCAGGTTCCCCAGCGACCATCACCACCACCCCCGACCCTACACCATCTCCCTCCACCACTACCCAGCTACTTCAGGAACTGGCACCTGCAGGACCACTGGCGACCATCGCCACCACCACCGCCCATACACCACCCCCTCCTCGACCGACTCAACTACTGGGTGAAGAAGAGGACAACACACTCACGGACGCGCAGGTCTCGGCACCGGTGCCCACACCATAGCCGGACTGAGGCGATCATGGCGGAAGGTCAAGGCCCCCGACAGACTTGATCTTTAAGTCCACTTCACCCCCGCTGGACTCTTTTTTTTTAACGGGGGCTGAATGTGGTAAATCAATGTAGTGTATAATATGTGTATTGTGGTAAATGGCCACTGTATTGTATGTAATGTGGTAAACCACTGCCCGATGGCTCCGCCTCCCCTCGGGCCCGGTATAAAGGTGGCTGGTCTCTGCCTCTGACCCAGTTCGGGATCAGAGGCCAGGAGGCTTTCTGTTTCGTTTATTAAAGCCTCAGTTACGTTCACTACTCGTTTTGTGTTCATTGATGGCACATCACACAGGCTCTGTCTTTTCAAGAATTGAGCTTCCTTTCATCACTCTGTCAGCAATATTTCCATTCCTTTCGCCCTCACATGTTTATCCAGTATGTCCTTAAACACACAACGTTATTTGGCTCAACTGCTCTGGGTGATAGCAAGTTTTAAATTTGTACCTCTCTCTTTCTGTAAGGAGGTTGCTCCTTGAAAACATATTGGGTTAATTTATGACAATCTTATAATTATGGCTTCTAATTTTGCGCTTCATAACAAATGGAAGCATTCACAATTATAATGACAGGTATGAGGACGCTGACTTATCTCTCTCCCTTTTTAGGGAAATGGAAAAGGCTCATTCTGTTTGGTACAATTTCTGGTTGCATTTTGGCACTGAAAAAAACATAGAACATAGTTTCCACAATCTCCTCTGAGGAACCTTGCATGAATAGAGGAAAGGAAGCTTCACTCTCCTTTCCCTGGCATAAAAAACAAGTCAAATGTGGCTTCAGGGATTCTCTGCCGGTGGGATTCTCCGTTTTGCTGGCGCCCGGGGGTTTCCCGACGGCGTGGGGCTGCCCCACAATGGGGAACCCCATTGACCAGCCGGCGTAATTGAGAATTCCGCCGGCGGGTCGAGGCAGAAATGTGGCGCGACGGGGCGGAGAATCCAGCCCCTGGTTTCTGTGTTGAATTCTAACAAGCCACCCAGAGAGCAAAGAAATTTATATCCTCAAAGTACGGCAGGTCTCTTGAACGACCAAACTTCTGCGTATGGATGGGTCATTATTCAGGAACTCTTCAAAGTGACAATCCATCCCATATTTGAAACAACCCCTGGCTGTCACTGGGCTGATGGTTCCAATTGAAACAGCTAACTCTTTTCGGCACATTTCTACTTCGAAGGTATTTAGGAAAGCACATGTCTGTGTGCGTGTGCTGTTTGCAAAATCAATTGGCCATAGAATCCCAAAATGCGTTCACATGCCCAAAAAAGGATCAGGAAACTTTGGAATGATGTTTATTTAGTCATTAAGAGCCTCATTAATAAACATGCCCCATTTTGTTAATGAAGCTTAAACAGCAGAGAGTGTAGACAGGGATAAAGTACATGTGGCTGGATCTCAAGAAGTTTGGTGGAGGCAGATAAAGTGTAACAGAAACCAAAAGCTGCGATTAATTTTTTTTCTTGAAGCAAATATTGTTTGCTGTATGTGTTCATGTGGCAAACTGCATTTGTTCAACAGTATTAGTGTGTATCATCTATCTGTATCATGCAGCAAAACCCATAGGGTGACCTGCAGCAGAAGCCACAAATACCAGACACCATAAGACCATTGAACATAGGAGCAGAAGTAGGCCATTCAGCCCTTCAAGTCTGCTCCACCATTCAATGAGATCATGGTAATCTGATGTGACAATTCTCGATTTCACTTTCCCCCACGTTATTCCCATAACCCTTGATACTCTTACTGACTAGATCTCAACCTTTAACGTACTTACTTACCTAATCTCTACAGCCCTCTGCGGTAAAACATTCCACAGATTCACTATCCTCTGAGAGAAGAAATTCCTTCTCATAAATGGGCGATCCCTTAATCTGAGATTATGCCCTTTGGTTCTGAACTCTTGTCCCACAAGGGGAAAGCAACCTCTCAGCATCTATCCTGTCAAGTCCTCTGAGTATCCTGTGTGATCAATAAGGTAACCTCTCATTCTTCTAATCTCCAATGAGTACAGGCCCAACCTGGTCAACCTCTCCTCATAAGAAAGTCTCTCCATACCTGGGACCTTCCTAGTGAACCTTGTCTGGACTACCTCCAATGCCAGTATGTCTTCCCTTAGATAAGGGATCAAAACTGTTCACCTTCGTGATGTACAGCGGGCAGGTCTTAATGCATGAGATGACATCACCGTGTACGCGGGTGATTTCTGTGTGCACTTTGCGGGCTGACCGCTTGAACTGTGATGTCATTCCACACGTGTTGACATTATCACGTTTGGGGTTTCTGCTCCACCGGAGAAACATCAGGGATGGAAAAGACGGGGAGCCTGGGGGGAAATGTATCAAAACAAACCTGCCTCTTGTGTCCTCATCATATCAAAGCTGCTGCAGACTGAGAAAGGAATGAACATGACCCCTGCCTGAACTCTACCAAGGTAAGTGGACTTTGGGTCAAAATACCAGGTGTGAGGCCACCTGGTGCCAGATAATGCAAGGCTGGTTAAAAAAACTAGATTGTATGGGACCAACCAGACATCTGCCAATTTAAGCCCTCATCACTTCCCTCAGCATAAGCATCAACTACAGAGCTGAGACTTAAACCCGACATAGATGAAGACAATAGTATTATCAAAACACACTGCTGCACTTCGATAATTTCTCAGCGTATTTAATATTTCGGACCTTCAGCGTATTTAATATTTAATTATAAAATGGAGGCAGAAGGTGCCAATTTCAGAAAGAAGAGTTTGCCGTGTTATCAGGTGTGCTAGATACTGTTTTGATAATTTCCTTTGTGTGAAAATGTTAATTGAGGAACACTGAAAGCGAAAGTCCCGTCTGCAAACAGTGAGCAACTTCATAACAGGCAATGGAGAGGTGCTGCTTGAACTGCCCAAATAGTTGACCACTTTGGCATCAGTTCAGTCTTTATACAAGCCATCGTATACATTGAATGAACCAGGCTCGCATGAATACGCTAACTTTAAGAGATGGTGCTAGTGATTTATCAAGCAATTTATACGTTGAAACATCAGAGTTTAAAATAACACAAAATGCTTTGCACACGATGATATAGATGAATTTTTATATAGAATTTGCAGTGCAGAAGGAGGCCATTCGGCTCATCGAGTCTGCACCGGCTCTTGGAAAGAGCACCCTTCCCAACCACACACCTCCACCCTATCCCCATAACCCAGTTACCCCATCCAACACTAAGGGCAATTTTGGACACTAAGGGCAATTTTGCATGGTCAATCCACCTAACCCGCACATCTTTGAACTGTGGGAGGAAACCAGAACACCCGGAGGAAACCCACGCAAACACGGGGAGAGCGTGCAGACCGCACAGACAGTGACCCAAGCCGGGAATCGAACCTGGGACCCTGGAGCTGTGAAGGAATTGTGCTAATCACTATGCTACCATGCTGCCCATGATATTGTTCTGACACATTGTTCTGATGGTTGAATTAGTTTCTCTGCATCAAATCCCTGTATTCTCAAAACACGCACACTTGAAGCCTCAGTTGATCACGGACACAATTTGCATCCAATAGCATAGTTTACACACTGGAAGCTTTTTCTTCGAAATAAACCAAGTTCAAATGTAATCATGAAATGAAATATTATCATAAAATATTATAATTTATCCAGCAATGTCACACATTGTAACACATTGAATGATACTGTGACAATGCAGCTGAGAATGTGTTACTATGTCAGAAGAACAAATGAGTTTGAACTTATAGAGCACCTCTCATGAACTCAGGGTTTCCCAGAGCACTTCGCAGCCAATGAAGTAATTTTGGAGTGTGGTCACTGTTGTAAAGTAGGAAAACTCAGCAGCCAATTTGAGCATGGCAAGGCTCCACGACAAGCAATGAAGCATACAAAATGTTGCGCCTGTGCAATGTGTTGGTTTGCTGTGTGACAGTGAAAGTATGCTGATGGGGAGTGAGCCGAGATGCAAACAAGGTTTAGCGGTATATAGGGTTGGTGCACTGATTCCCCAACTCATGCTCCTCACTGGTGAGGTCCTGCGCTCTTGGGTTTCATGTTATGCCTTTAAATTAGTTGAACGACCTTCGGCTCTATGACCAGAATAGAATTAGGCAAGAATTGACTCCTGCCATAGAAGGGTCATTATGACAGTGGGGGGGGGGGGCGAAAAGGAAGAGGTATCAGAAGGGTTGGCTAAACCTTTGATCAAAGAGGTAGGTTTTATGGAGCGTTTGAAAGGTAGAGGAACAGAAGGACAGGTTTAGGGAGGAAATTCACTTGAAATTCCTTTGTCCATTATTTTCACAGCGGTGTTAACCTGTTGTGTTTCTAGGGATGTTGAAAGCAGGTTTTCAGATCCAGCATTGCGGTTGACATTGATCGTGTTGTAACTCTTCCAACTTGGGTCAGATATAGAGAGAATCAAATTGTAATTTAATACCTTTTTTTGCAAAAGGGCCAAATGTGTAAAATGAGTGTGATTTTCTGTATGAATACATTGGCTGGGATTTTCTAATTTTTTTTAACTGTGTGTCAACTCAGGCGTGAAAGCCTTGTGTGGCTTGCAGGCTCCACTGACAGCTTTTCCAGCCAGATATTTTAAAACTCAGTTTAAAAAAATCCTGGAGGCGATTCCCATGACATCACACTGGCCTTGGCCTTCCAGAGATCGGGGCACCATTTTTGACGGGCGCTTTGATCTTCAAAATATAAAAATAAATCAAAGGTAACCCCACAGATTCGCCACTCCACCCACTCCCAGGGTACCTGCCGGGACACAGGGTACCTTTCTGAGTGGGAAACCCATTACATCATTGGCGGGGTGCAGGGACAATGAGACCAGGGAATCCTGCCAGCTTGTAAGCTACTTTGGGAACTCCCAGTCAATTCTCTGCCTTCACCAGCTTTTGCTCCAGCTGAAAACAAGGGCTGGGAATCCCAGCCATTATTCCAAAAATTCCTGTTTGTAAATGTTACGCATTTCACAAGCGATTCTTAGGCCTGGATTTTCTGGTCACTTCCACCTGAAGTATATTGTGTTCCCGCCAAAGCAAATGGTAATTGAAATGGCCGCCGCACCCGCAGGAGGGAGATACACCGTGGCGGGCAGTAGAATTCTGACCTTAATCTACTTGACAGAAGTTGGTACTGCAGAAGTTGATGTTGTGGCTGCATTAGAAGCTAACTCCAATTGCCCGTCTCGACATCACTGAATTTCATTGCTTTGCAGTCAGAAACTGAACTGACACATCAGCTGGAACCTTCCGCAACCGCCAATAGCAGGGTTGGTGGCAGGTGGATGTGGTGAATGCAATGAGAGTGAAACAATCAGTTTCCCAACATCAGGAAAAGACGGCAGGAACTTGGAGACCCAACCATCATAACGGGATAACGTTGGATCGCCATGTCAACCAAGGGAAAATGTTTGGGAAGCCATTTAGCATACTATTAAGGGGATTAAAATCTTACAATGATCCCTCCCCCCCTCCCCCCCCCCCCCCCGGGCGGGTGTTCAAGCCAGTCTGAAACATGACTAGTCCTAGTCCAATGTAGTATCACGGGCTTACTGGCATAACAGGCTGGTACAATTGGTGGAGGGTACGCAGTGCCTGGGGAGGGACCAGAGGTTGGAGAACATTGAGGGGTTGCTAGATATGCCAGTAAGGATTGTGTAGATGCTGAAAGTGGGGATTGGGATGTCGTTGGGAGGAGCAGGAGTCTGATTATTCTGGTAGGAGGGGGCAGTCTTGTGGGGTCAGGTGGTGAAAATGACCAGTGTCCGGTTCAGTGGGTGTGAATAGAGGGAAAGTAGGCGTGGGAAGCGGTAGATAGTGAGGGGGGGCAGAGCAGGGGGTGGTGAGGGGTGGAAAACAAGAACTGAGAATTAGGATGGCTCAGAGAAAGGGATTGACATAAAGTGCATCTGGAGGAAGGTTGGATTCCACTGGCCTCCTCTCATGTAGCCACTGCAAAAGCACACCCATGGTTATAGCAATCGAGTGCAGGTCCAAGAGCATTCTGCTGGACCAATTTCTCCATGATGTCCACCACACTCCCCATGGAGAGCTCTATGCTTGCACATGTTTGTGTCACTGCATCACAGAGCAGACCTCATGAGCCACCTTATCGAGCGTCTCCAACACCTCTGACTGGTGATCCCCTACCTCTTGCTGCACCTCCAGCATCTTGTCCATGGCCTCTCCCAGACACCCGTCATCAGCCTCAGACTTAGCAGAGATGCCTTCCCCAGCATTCGGCTGAGTGTTGAAGACCTTGGCAGTCTCTGCCTCCTTCTGCTGAGGACACTTGTCTGTGATGTGACCACCAGAGTGTGAGTCCCTGTCTAACATTGATCTATGACCCATCTAGGTGAGAGTCTCTGGGCTGGAGGGGGGAGATTGCAGGTGAATGCTGTTATGGCTATTACTTCTACACACAGGAGAAAGAAGCGCACAGCAAGTGTGAGTGGGAGAAGACGGTTTTTAGTGTCCTCACTCCTTTGTGGTCTGGGGCTCGGTTCAGGATCAGGGTCTGACCTTATGCTCTTCCAGCTGGAGCCTGTTATGGAGAGAGGAGAGAACAAGTACCTGCATGAATTGCCTTCTACATTACACCGAAGCTGAATTTTTCACTCAAGCCTGACCGCCAGGAGCTGGACTCACAGGCAGCCGACGCCACTGCAACATTCGAGCACTGGCTAAGCTGCTTCGAAGCGTACCTCGAATCCTCCACCGAAGACTTCACTGACCTCCAAAAGAAGCAGATCCTCAATGCACAGGTGAGCCCGCAAGTCTTTCTTCTCATCAGGGACGCCCCCTCGTATAAGGAGGCTATAATGCTGCTGAAGGGACAATATGTGAAGTCTGTAAACGAGGTGTATGTGAGGCACCTTCTTGCCACGAGACGACAACGCCCTGGGGAATCACTAGCAGAATTCCTGCATGCCTTGCGGGTACTCAACTAAAACTGTGATTGCCAGGCGGTATCGGCTACCCAACACGCGGAGCTGTTGATCAAGGACGCTTATGTCGTAGGCATGAAATCGAGCTACATCCGCCAGTGATTGCTAGAAGGGGGTACACTCGGCCTCCCAGAGACAGTGCAGATCTCAAACTCGCTGGAGGTGGCCTTCCAGAACATGGAGGCATACACCTCCAACCGCGCGGCTCCCTCGTGGACCTCGTGGGCACTGCCATCATCCGACCCGAGTGCGGCGCAAGCCTGTGCCGCACAGCAGCTCGCCAATGCCGGAAGCCCGAAGTGCTACTTTTGTGGCCAGTGGAAACACCCTAGACAATGCTGCCCTGCACGGAACACGACTTACAACGGGTGTGGGAGGAAGGGCCATTTCGCGAAAGCCTGCTAGGCCCGATCTCTCCCTAAAACTTCTAGACCCAGCAGCGCTGCCTGCTGCCTGTCGGGGTTGCCCCCAGCTGTCGTGCCACCCGCCATGTGCGACCCGTGGGCGCCGCCATCTTCGTTACCATCTCCAATCTCGCCCGCCACGTGTGACCCATGGGGGCCGCCATCTTTAACGCCATCTTGTACTCCACCCACCACGCGTGAACCATGGGGGCCGCCATCTTTGACGCCATCTCCGATGCCACCCGCGACCCATGGGGGCCGCCATCTTGGGACCACTCCACAGCCTCCTCGGGAGCCCTGCTCACCCGGTCGTATGCTGGCCGCCACCACATTCGACCGGCCTACCCACCACCTTCCGAAGCTCGCCTCCATCACGCTCGACCAGTCCCGGCCTCATCACCTCAAAAATCTACGATGACCGTCTGGATCAACGGGCACGAGACTGCTGGCCTTTTCGACTCCGGGAGCACAGACAGCTTCATACACCCAGATACGATAAGGCGCCACCCCCTCCCAATTTTACCCGCGACCCAAAAAATCTCCCTGGCTTCAGGATCACATTCAGTAGAAATCCGGGGGTACTGTGTCGCGACCCTTACTGCACAAGGCATAGAGTACACTAACTTCAAACTCTACGTCCTTCCCCATCTTGGCGCTGCCCTATTCCTGGGGCTCAACTTCCAGTGCCACCTCCAAAGCCATACTTTAAAGTTTGGTGGACCCCTGCCCCCCCCCTCACCGTCTGTTGCCTCGCGACCCTTAAGGTCGCCCCACCCTCGCTCTTCGCTAACCTCATCCCGGACTGTAAGCCCATCGCGACTAGGAGCAGACGATATAGTGCCCGAGACAGGGCCTTTATCAGGTCGGAGGTCCAGCGACTCCTACGAGAGGGGATCATTGAAGCTAGTACCAGCCCCTGGAGAGCCCAAGTGGTGGTCGTCAAGACTGGGGAGAAGCAGCGGATGGTCATCGACTACAGCCAGAACATCAACCGGTACACGCAGCTCGATGCGTACCCCCTCCCCCGCATATCTGACATGGTCAACCAGATTGTGCAGTATCGAGTCTTCTCCACAGTCGACTTGAAGTCCGCGTACCACCAGCTCCCTATCTGCCCGGAGGACCGCCAATACACTGCCTTCGAGGCAGATGGCCGCCTCTACTACTTCCTCAGGGTCTCCTTCGGCGTCACCAATGGGATCTCGGTCTTCCAACGAGAAATTGACCGAATGGTTGACCAGTACGGGCTGCGGGCCACGTTCCCGTACTTAGATAATGTCACCATCTGCGGCCATGACCAGCAGGACCATGACGGAAACCTCCGGCACTTCCTCCACACCGCTAAACTCCTGAACCTCACCTATAATAAGGAAAAATGGGTTTTCCGCACAACCCGCCTAGCCATCCTTGGCTATGTTGTGGAAAACGGATTCCTAGGGCCCCACCCCGACCGCATGCGCCCCCTCCTGGAGCTCCCATTGCCCCAAGGCCCTGAAAAGATGCCTGGGGTTCTTCTCTTACTATGCCCAGTGGATCCACAATTATGCTGACAAGGCCCGTCCACTTATTAAATCCACCATTTTTCCCCCCGAAGGCTGAGGCCCGTCTGTCCTTCAACCGCATCAAGGCAGATATTGCCAAAGCCGCGATGCACTCAGTAGATGAGTCCATTCAGTTCCAGGTGGAGAGCGATGCTTCGGACTTTGCTCTGGCCGCTACCCTCAACCAGGCGGGCAGACCCGTGGCTTTCTTCTCCCGTACCCTCCATGCCTCTGAAATTCGATACTCCTCCGTTGAAAAGGAAGCCCAAGCCATTGTAGAAGCTGTGCGACATTGGAGGCATTACCTGGCCGGCAGGCGATTCACTCTCCTCACTGACCAATGGTCGGTTGCCTTCATGTTTAACAATACACAGTGGGGCAAGATCAAGAACAAGATTCTGAGGTGGAGGATCGAACTCTCCACCTACAACTACGATATCTTGTATTGACCTGGAAAAGCTCAATGAGATGCCCTATCCCGCGGTACATGTGTCAGTGCACAAGTAGACCAACTTCGTGCCCTCCACAATGACCTCTGTCACCCGGGGGGGTCACACGTTTTTTCACTTTATCAAGGCTCGCAACCTGCCTTACTCCATCGAGGAGGTCAGGACCGTGACCAGGGACTGCCATGTTTGCGCGGAGTGGAAACCGCACTTCTATCGGCCCGAGTACGCGCACCTGGTAAAGGCCTCCCGCCCCTTTGAGCGCCTCAGCATCGATTTCAAAGGGCCCATCCCCTCCACTGACTGTAACGTGTACTTCCTCAACATTGTTTTTTTAAAAAAATATATTTTATTCAAGTATTTTTGGCCAAACATAACAGTACGTAGTGTTTCTTTTAAACAACAATAAAGCAATATAAATAACAGTGGCCAGTTTTAAACAAATAAATAAATAATATATGAACAGAAACAAAAACCAAACTAAATGGCAACTGCCTGGTCAAGAATAAATACTCTCCAAAGATACAATCCAACAGTCCAATATACATTACCTAAAACAAGTGCCTATACATATACAATAACATCCCTGAGAGTCCGTCCGATTCCTCCCCTCCCCCTCCCCCTCCCTCCCCCCCTCCCCCCCTGCTGTTGTTTTCTTCTTTTCCATTCCCTCTATCTTTCTGTGAGGTAGTGGACGAACGGTTGCCACCGCCTGGTGAACCCTTGAGCCGAACTCCTTAATACGAACTTAAACCGTTCTAACTTTATAAACCCTGCCATGTCGTTTATCCAGGTCTCCACACCCGGGGGTTTGGCTTCCATCCACATTAACAATATCCTGCGCCGGGCTACTAGGGACGCAAAGGCCAAAACATCAGCCTCTCTCGCCTCCTGCACTCCCGGCGCTTCTGCAACCCCAAATATAGCCAACCCCCAGCTTGGTTCGACCTGGACCCCCACCACCTTCAAAAGCACCTTTGCCACCCCCACCCAAAACCCCTGTAGTGCCGGGCATGACCAGAACATGTGGGTGTGGTTCGCTGGGCCTCTCGAGCATCTCACACACCTATCCTCTACCCCCAAAATTTTACTGAGCCGTGCTCCAGTCATATGCGCCCTGTGTAACACCTTAAATTGTATCAGGCTTAGCCTGGCACACGAGGATGATGAGTTTACCCTACGTTGGGCATCAGCCCACAGCCCCTCCTCAATCTCCTCCCCCAGCTCTTCTTCCCATTTCCCTTTCAGCTCATCTACCATGATCTCCCCCTCGTCCCTCATTTCCCTATATATGTCTGACACCTTACCATCCCCCACCCATGTCTCTGAGATCACTCTATCCTGCACCTCCTGCGTCGGGAGCTGCGGGAATTCCCTCACCCGTTGCCTCGCAAAAGCCCTCAGTTGCATATACCGAAATGCATTCCCTTGGGGCAACCCATATTTTTCCGTCAGCGCTCCCAGACTCGCAAACGTCCGATCTACGACCAGATCTCTCAATTGTGCTACCCCTGCTCTTTGCCATGCTCCAAATCCTCCATCCATTCTCCCCGGAACAAACCTATGGTTATTTCTTATCGGGGACCGCACCGAGGCTCCCGTCTTTCCCCTATGCCGTCTCCACTGCCCCCAAATTTTCAATGTAGCCACCACCACCGGGCTTGTGGTGTATTTCTTCGGTGAGAACGGCAGCGGCGCCGTCACCATAGCTTGTAGGCTAGTCCCACTGCAGGACGCCCTCTCCAATCTCTTCCACGCCGCTCCCTCCTCTTCTCCCATCCACTTACACACCATTGAAATATTGGCGGCCCAGTAGTACTCACTTAGGCTCGGTCGTGCCATCCCCCCCCTGTCCCTACTACACTGCAAAAATCCCCTCCTCACTCTCGGGGTCTTCCCGGCCCAGACAAAACTCATAATACTCTTCTCGATTCTTTTGAAAAAAGCCTTCGTGACCACCACCGGGAGGCACGGAAACACAAAAAGGAATCTCGGGAGGACCACCATTTTAACCGCCTGCACCCTCCCTGCCAGTGACAGGGACACCATGTCCCATCTCTTAAAGTCCTCCTCCATCTGTTCCACCAACCGCGTTAAATTAAGCCTATGTAATGTACCCCAATTCTTGGCTATCTGGATCCCCAAATACCGAAAGTCCCTTGTTACCTTCCTCAACGGTAAATCCTCTATTTCTCTGCTCTGCTCCCCTGTATGCACCACAAACAACTCACTTTTCCCCATGTTCAATTTATACCCTGAAAAATCCCCAAACTCCCCAAGTATCCGCATTATCTCTGGCATCCCCTCCGCCGGGTCCGCCACATATAGCAACAAATCATCCGCATGCAGAGATACCCGGTGTTCTTCTCCTCCCCTGAGTACTCCCCTCCACTTCCTGGAACCCCTCAATGCTATGGCCAGGGGCTCAATCGCCAGTGCAAACAATAACGGGGACAGAGGACATCCCTGCCTCGTCCCTCTATGTAGCCGAAAATAATCAGACCCCCGTCCATTCGTGACCACGCTCGCCATCGGGGCCCTATACAGCAACTGTACCCATCTGATATATCCATCTCCAAAGCCAAATCTCCTCAGCACCTCCCACAAATAATCCCACTCCACTCAATCAAATGCTTTCTCGGCATCCATCGCCACCACTATCTCCGCTTCCCCCTCTGGTGGGGGCATCATCATTACCCCTAGCAGCCTCCGTATATTTGCATTCAGCTGTCTCCCCTTCACAAACCCAGTTTGGTCCTCATGAACCACCCCCGGGACACAATCCTCTATCCTCGTTGCCATTACCTTGGCCAGAATCTTAGCGTCCACATTCAGGAGGGAAATAGGCCTATAGGACCCGCATTGCAGCGGGTCTTTTTCCTTCTTTAGGAGGAGTGATATCGTTGCCTCTGCCATAGTCGGGGGCAGCTGCCCCCTTTCCCTCGCCTCATTAAAGGTTCTCATCAGTAGCGGGGCCAGCAAGTCCATATATTTCCTATAGAATTCAACTGGGAATCCGTCTGGTCCCGGGGCCTTCCCCGCCTGCATGCTCCCAATCCCTTTCACTACTTCCTCCGTCTCAATCTGTGCTCCCAGTCCCTGCTCCTCCACCTTAGGAAATTCCAGCTGATCCAGAAAGCACATCATTCTCTCCTTCCCATCCGGGGGCTGAGCTTCATATAATCTTTCATAAAATGCCTTGAACACTCCATTCACTCTCTCTGCTCCCCGCTCCACCTCTCCCTCCTCATCTCTCACCTCCCCTATCTCCCTCGCTTCTCCCCTTTTCCTCAATTGGTGGGCCAGCAACCTGCTCGCCTTCTCCCCATATTCGTACTGTACACCCTGTGCCTTCCTCCATTGTGCCTCTGCATTACCCGTAGTCAACAAGTCAAATTCTACATGTAGCCTTTGCCTTTCCCTGTACAGTCCCTCCTCCGGTGCCTCCGCATATTGTCTGTCCACCCTCAGAAGTTCTTTCAACAACCGCTCCCTTTCCCTACCCTCCTGCTTTCCTTTATGTGCCCTAATAGATATCAGCTCCCCTCTGCCTTCAGCGCCTCCCAGACCACTCCCACCTGAACCTCCCCATTGTCATTGAGTTCCAAGTACCTTTCAATACACCCCCTCACCCTTAAACACCCCCCCTCATCTGCCAATAATCCCATGTCCATTCTTCAGGGTGGACGCTGTTCTTTTTCCTCCCCTATATCCAGGTCCACCCAATGTGGAGCGTGATCCGAAATAGCTATAGCCGTGTACTCCGTCCCCGTCACCTTCGGGATCAGTGCCCTTCCCAAAACAAAAAAGTCTATCCGTGAATAAACTTTGTGGACATAGGAGAAAAACGAAAACTCCTTACTCCTAGGTCTACTAAATCTCCAGGGGTCTACTCCTCCCATCTGCTCCATAAAGTCCTTAAGCACCCTAGCTGCAGCCGGCCTCCTTCCGGTCCTGGACCTCGATCTGTCCAGCCCTGGGTCCAGCACCGTGTTAAAATCTCCACCCATTACCAACTTCCCCACCTCTAGGTCCGGGATACGTCCTAACATACGCCTCATAAAGTTGGCGTCATCCCAGTTCGGGGCATATACGTTCACTAAGACCACCGCCTCCCCTTGCAATTTGCCACTCACCATCACGTATCTGCCCCCACTATCCGCCACTATGGTCTTTGCCTCAAACATTACCCGCTTCCCCACTAGTATAGCCACCCCCCTGTTTTTTGCGTCTAGCCCCGAATGAAACACCTGCCCCACCCATCCTTTGCGTAGTCTGACCTGGTCTATCAGTTTCAGATGCGTCTCCTGCAGCATAACCACATCTGCCTTAAGTTTCTTTAGGTGTGCGAGTACCCGTGCCCTCTTTATCGGCCCGTTCAGCCCTCTCACATTCCACGTGATCAGCCGGGTTGGGGGGCTCTTTACCCCCCCCCCCTTGTCGACTAGCCATCTCCTTTTTCAATCCAGCTCCTCACCCGGTTCCCACGTAGCCGTATCTTCCCCCAACGGCGCCCTCCCGCCCCGACCACCCCACCCCATACCAGCTCCCCCTTCTCTCCAGCAGCAGCAACCCAGTTAACCTGCCACCCCCCCACCCCCCACCCCCCCGCTAGATCCCTCACTAGCGTAATTGCACCCCCCATGTTGCTCCCAGAAGTCAGCAAACTCTGGCCGACCTCGGCTTCCCCCCCGTGACCTCGGCTCCCACTGTGCGAGGCCCCCTCCTTCCTGCTTCCCTGTTCCCGCCATGATTACCATAGCGCGGGAACAAAGCCCACACTTCCCATTTGGCCCCGCCCCCCAATGGCCGGCGCCCCCATCTCCTCATCCTCCCTCCCCCCCCTCCCCCACGACATGGGGAAGAGAGAAAAGTTACAGGGTCGCAGGATTGACAACTTGGGAAATCATCTCTTCCCCCTTTTCCCCCTCTTCACCCCACATATTCGCCCCACCACTTTGTCCCAAACGTTCTTTTTCTAGCCCGCTTATTCCAGTTTCTCCTCAACAATAAATGTCCACGCCTCTTCTGCCGTTTCAAAGTAGTGGTGTTTCCCTTGATGTGTGACCCACAGCTTGCCGGCTGCAGCATTCCAAATTTAACCTTCCTTTTGTGCAACACCGCCTTGGCCCGATTAAAGCTTGCCCTCCTTCTCGCCACCTCCGCACTCCAATCTTGATATATGCGGATCACCGCGTTCTCCCACCTACTGCTCCGAGTTTTCTTTGCCCATCTGAGGACCATCTCTCTGTCCTTATATCGGTGAAATCTCACCACTATGGCTCGAGGAATTTCTCCAGCCCTCGGTCTTCGCGCCATAACTCGATAGGCTCCCTCCACCTCCAACGGGCCTGTCGGGGCCTCCGATCCCATTAACGAGTGCAGCATCGTGCTCACATATGCCCCGACGTCCGCCCCTTCTGCACATTCGGGAAGACCAAGAATCCTTAAATTCTTCCTCCTCGCATTATTCTCCAGCACCTCCAGCCTTTCCACACACCTTTTGTGTTGTGCCTCGTGCATCTCTGTCTTCACCACCAGGCCCTGTATGTCGTCCTCATTCTCAGCAGCCTTTGCCTTCACGACTCGAAGCTCCTGCTCCTGGGTCTTTTGCTCCTCCTTTAGCCCTTCAATCGCCTGTAATATCGGGGCCAGCAGCTCCTTCTTCATCTCCTTTTTAAGTTCTTCCACGCAACGCCGCAGGAACTCTTGTTGGTCAGGGCCCCATATTGAACTGCCTCCTTCCGACGCCATCTTGCTTTGTGCCTGCCTTCCTGGCCGCTGCTCTAGAGGATCCACCGCAATCCGGCCAGTTCCTCTCCTTTTTCCATCCGTGTCCAGGGGGGATTCCCTTCTGGTTTACCACACAGTGTTTTTAGCCGTTAAAATTGCCGTTGGGACTCCTATTAAGAGCCCAAAAGTCCTTTCCACCGGGAGCTGCCGAAACGTGCGACTTAGCTGGTCATTGCCGCACCCGGAACCTTCCTCAACATTGTTGACGAATACTCAAGATTCCCATTTGCTATCCCATGCCCTGACATGACCGCTGCCACCGCCATCAAGGCCCTGCACAGTCTTTTCACCTTGTTCGGGTTCCCCACCTACATTCATCGGAGTTCCTCCTGCATGAGCGATGAGTTGCTTCAGTTCCTGCTCAGCAAGGCATCGCCTCCAGCAGGACAACCATCTACAGCCCCCGGGGCAACGGACAGGTAGAGAGGGAGAACGCGATGGTCTGGAAGGTCGTCCTCCTGGCCCTACGGTCTAGAAGTCTCCAAGTTACCCGCTGGTAGGAGGTCCTCTCCGATGCGCTCCACTCCATCCGGTCGCTCCTGTGCACTGCCACCAACGAGACCCCTCACAAACGTATGTTTGCCTTCCCCAGGAAGTTCACCTCCGGGGTCTCACTCCCGTCCTGGCTGACAGTCCCAGGGCCCGTCCTCCTCCGGAAGCATGCAAAGAGTCATAAATCAGATCCCCTCGTCGAGAAGGTCCTGCTCCTCCATGCCAATCCACAATATGCCTATGTGGCACATCAGGACGGGCGACAGGACACAGTCTCCCTCCGGGATTTGGCACCTGCAGGTTCTCCAGCGACCATCACCACCACCCCCGACCCTACACCGTCTCCACCCACCTACTTCAAGAACTGGCACCCGCAGGCCCACCGGCGGCCATCACCACCACCACCGGCCATACACCGCCCGCCCCCTCCACCGACTCAACGACTGGGTGAACACGCTCCCATATGCGCATGTCTCGATACCAGTGCCCACACCACAGCCGGGACTAAGGTGATCACGGCGGAAGGTCAAGGCCCCCGACAGACTTGATCTTTCAGTCCACTTCACCCCTGCTGGACTCTTTTTTTAACAGGGGGTGAATGTGGTAAACCACTATCGTGTATAGTATGTGGACTGTTGTAAATGACCACTATTATATGTTATGTGGTAAACCACTGCCCGATGGCTCCGCCTCCCCTCGGGCCCGGTACAAAGGTGGCTGGTCTCCGCCTCTGATCCAGTTCAGGATCAGAGGCCAGGAGGCTTTCTGTTTAGTTTATTAAAGCCTCAGTTACGTTCACCGCTCGTCGTGTGTTCATTGATGGCATATCACTGGGAAACCAACAGGGGTGCATGAACAGCGGGATCAGAGAATCCCGCCGCCAACAAACCACCTGAGGATTCGGGCCCAGATGTCACATTCATATTAAATCCTCGCTTATTGCTAACTTTGTGACCTTGTACATAAAAGTATTATTTTGAAATTCATCTATCTGATTTTTAAATGTTTGTGATTATGTTTGGAATGTCTCTCATTGACGGCCTATCCATTTGATTTGGCTATCTCAAGACAACCTTAAATTTTTCCTGATGAGCATATTTGATTTGATATTTACAGATGTCAGAATTTTTTTTGAAAAATGCATAGATTAAAGTTAAAATCTAATATGAATTGGAGTGCTACCAAACTGGGTTAGTGATCCCTCTAAATGTTATATGTTTTTTCAGGATAGCCAAGTTGTTAATTTAGGTACATTTCAAATATATTCAGAAGAAAGGGAATATGCTGTCAAACTCAAAACCACCGGTCACTGATTTGTGTGATTGAGGCAATTAGTATATCAACGTGCTGCATTTAAAAGGTTTGAACATGTTGTGTAGTTGAACAATATAAAATTATACCACCATTTTCGAATACTGCTTCAAGTTCAGATTTGCTTTCTTAAGTGTTTCCCTTTTCAAATGGATCCTACTCGGAAATGATTGATCCGATAAAATGTGCCCGGTGCTTCCATCTTTCATTACCCAGTCCTTTCTTTAATCCTGTAGTGCTGGAAAGTGTGCGTTGCAAGTACAGAATTTGAATACTTTTAATCACAAGATGGCGTGGAATGTTCAGTGGCCTGTTGCATGGTTCTGGGGTGTAGGGAGCCGTACATGGAGGAAAATGAAAATAGTCAAAGTGGCTGACATGAGAATGTGCATTCAGAGCACAGGAATGTTTCTTTGTTATTTTTGCTGGAAACAGAAGGATAAAGGTCAAAGGAAACAGAGTGCAGATCAAGAGAGGCCCCAAAATGGGAGCGAGTGAGGCAGGAAAACAAAGAATGTGTGAGAGAGGAATGTGCTAACAGACAAAAGGCAGGGGGGCAACTTGAAACATATCCACTCACTAAGGAATGACCAAGAGCAACCAGAAATTACTGTATTGTAGCAGTGATGACGAGAAACATTTCTTGCTTTTCAAAATAATGAGAAATCTGGGCCGGAATACTCCCGCCATTGGGATCCTATGTTCCTGCCATCAGCGCGCCTCCGCCCGTGGGTTTCCCTGCGGCACGGAGTGGCTTCAATGGGAAATCCCATTGACAAGCGCAGGAAGAGAGAATCCCACTGCCAGTGAACTATGTACCATCAAGAAACATGGGGACAGGGGGGTAGCTGGACAATCCAGCCCCTGCTCATCTGTCGGCAGGCATTTTACACTTTCTTCACTATCGCTGAGGTACCCCCGTGTCTCGCTAGATTGTAATAGCTGGTTGCTTGCTGCAAATGTCGAAGTGGTAACATTCTGTAGTAAAATTATTGAAGGGAAATAAGACTCATTATTTTATGTGACTTGAGGTCAGACAACAGCACAGACACTGTGAGTTGTCATTTTGGACTCTAAATGTTAAATCTGTCCTTCTCTCCACAGATGCTGCCAGACCGGCTGTGTATTTTCAGCATTTTCTGATTTCATTTCAAATTTCCCGCATCTGCCATATTTTGCACAGATGCTATAATGTGCTAGAAAGTTACTAAATGATTTTTAGACCAGAGAAGTGGTTCTGAAACCAGATCGTCTCTAACTTTACAGGATTCATGATTAGTCACTAATCCAAAATTTATCAATTAAACAACCATACTTACAAACATATGAACATATTAACTAGGATCAGGAATAGGCCATTTGATCTGTTGAGGCTGCTCCGCAATTGGTATACTTAGCTTCGTATCATTAGCAGACGTTGATGAATTATTCTCGATCTCTTCATCTAGGTCATTAATATCGATTATAAACAGCTGAGGCCCCAGCATTCTTCCTTGCGGCACTGTTCACTGCTTGCCAGATTGAAAAAGCCCTATTTATGCCCATTCTATGCCTTCTTTCCATGAACCATTCCTCGAGCTACGTTAAAGCATTGCCCCCCCAACTCCATGAGAACTGACCTTACAGTAAGCAAAGGAGGGAGTGTTCAGTCATGATGCTCCAGCCTTCATGTTGTACGGGGCAGGCTTCATGGATCAGCTGGTCTTTTTCTGCCAGTCAAATAAAGTAGGCAAATTGACCTCGGTCTTTGAATGACCAGAAAACATAACTTCGACTTCAGGCAATTGGCAAATTGTAGCCCCTCAGATTTGTGTTGCAGCCACTCTTTTTATTTTGGCATAGCATTTCAAGGTGACTGAAGGGTTTTGTCAGTCCAAGCTGAGCCAGTCCTTTATGTTTGAATGATGGCAACCACTACTTTATTAATGCTGACCTTGACACCTCTAAATCATTGCACTACAGACTGCTGCTAATGGGGCGCTGATAGGAAGGGGAAGGGTAGATTAGAACCCATCATTATTTATACGCTGAACATTTCTGACAGAATCTCCGCGTATCAATCTGAAGACAATAACTATCAGTCATTGGCCATCCTGTAACAGTAAGATAAAATAATAGGTTACAGATTACAGGACAATCAGCAGATGAGTCACAGAGGTTTAACTTGTGTGAAATGAAATAAATCAAGTATTCCTTTCAGAAAAAATAAACACTGCAGTAAAAGGGAGATCACAAAAATATCCCACATACTGAGGGTGCGATTCTACCACTGCTGGTCGCGATCCAGAAAGCCATATTTAAATGAGTGATTAGGCTGTAAAAGGCTCTGGTCAGACCCATTTGGAGTATTGTGAGCAGTTTTGGGCCCCAAATCTAAGGAAGTATGCGTTGGCCTTGGAAATGGCCCAGAGGAGGTTCACAAGAATGATCCCTAGAATGAAGAGCTTATCATATGAGGAGCGGTTGGGTTTGTATTCATTGGAATTTAGAAGGTTGAGGGGGGATCTTATTGAAAATTACAGGATACTGAGAGGTCTAGATAGAGTGGATATGGGGAGGATGTTTCCACAAGTAGGAAAAACTGGAACCCGAGGGCACAGTTTCAGGCTGAAGGGACGATCATTTAAAACTGAGATGAGGAGAAATTTCTTCAGCCAGATGGTGGTGAATCTGTGGAACTCATTGCCGCAGAAGACTGTGGAGGCCAAATCATGGAGAGTCTTTAAGACAGAGATAGATAGGTTATTGATTAATAAGGGGATCAGGGTTATGGAGAGTAGGCAGGAGAATGGAGATGAGAAACATATGTGCCATGATTGAACGGTGGAGCAGACTCGATGGGGCAGATGGCCTAATTCTGCTTCTATATCTCATGGTCTTATGCGCGGCTGATATGAGGCCGCATTCACCCGCCGCCCGGGAGCCACTGGCCACACCGGCGAGGCCTTAACCGGTCGCCAATTAGTACTGGTCTCCACAACCGGAGACCATGCGTGATCGCCACTCGGGGGTCTCGGAGGCCATTGGAACCCCCCGGGTGGTCAGGGACAGGGCAGGTTAGTGCTCTGGCACTCCACCTGGCACCCTGGCAGTGCCAATCAGGCACCCTGGCACACTGCACACTCAGGCACTACGAAGGTCCTGGCCTGAGAGGGGCTGATGGGCGTATGAAGAGTAGGGCGGGTGAAGGGGGGTATGAAAGGGCAACATAAACGTTGGGGGAGTCATTAGGGGTCCTGAAGTGGGGGGAGCTCGAAAAGTCCCCAGCTAGTTCAGAAACTTTGTCTGCCCAATTTGGATAAAGTTTCATTCAAGTTACCCAAAATAGCATGTGCTAACGTGAAGCCAAACTGCATTCTGTGTAGCATCCTCCCCCGTACAATATTCCACCCCTATATAATGCTTATCCATGCCAAAGTCAACCGGATTCCTGCACCCTATTGAATGAATGAGATGCTGTGTATGCTTGTATAACTTCACCCCATCCCAGCTCTGCAAATTCCACCAGCTCTGCACTCCTACACTGATCTGCCACTTCTGAACATCATTAACTTCTGTTCCACTCCACCATTGGCAGCCTCCTTCAATGACTGTCTTCTATGTCTCTGCAATTCACTCCTTATAATTACCCCCCCCCTCGCCACCTTTGTACTTTTAAACCCGCATTTTCTAATTATGCTTCTGCATTTTTCATCACACCATCACCCCACTCCCCAAACTGCCCACTAATCTCTTTGTCCTCTTATGGACTCTAAAGACTATTTTATATTGAAGGAGAGCTGCATGCATCAAAGCAACTGTGTAAAGACTAGCCTGTAACTTGTACCATTATTTTACAATTATTGTTCTGAAATTTCTATTCATAATCGAAAAACAACTGAAAAATTGTCAATAAGTAATGTTAAATGCGTGCACTAAATAGGATAGAATATTTTTAAAGTCACACTTTTCAGGAAAAAAAACTTTAAAGATGTTTAGCCACATTATTGCTTTGTTCTTGATATAAAATTGCAACATTAGGAAAACTGGTTTAAAGCTCCTAAGTTAAGAGTGGAAATCAGAGTGAGGTGAGTTGGGGAGCATATGCTTCAAGTTATAAATTTCCTTTTCCATATGAATGAGCAGGAAGAACATTTTTACCATTAAAAGTGCAACTAATATTTTCATAAAAATCACAAGCTTTCAGGTTTGATTGACTGGGTCATGTTTTTGAAAACAGCATAAACATGCAATAATATTTTGACAGCTATTGGAGGTTTAAAGACACCTCACCAAATCAAGGTGTGCCAGTCACAGCCAGATCCTGCAAGAAAAGTGGAAGTGTAGATTGAAGTGATGATGGACAGGCACAAATGCCATAGTGGTACTATCATTAGGATAATTAGCAGCAATTAGTCCAATGCATCCTCCTCCATCCCCACCCCCCACCCCGCTCCAACCACCACCACCACCCAATGCACCAAACACACACATCCTCTGGCACTCCTAACCATGTCACTCTCTTTCGGAGGAACATTTAATATTTCCTGGTACTAGAAGATTTATACTTTGTTATCTTCAGGCATTTTGCATTCATGCATAAGTACATATGAATTAGAAGCAGGAGGAGGCCACACGGCCCCTCGGGCCTGCTCCCCCATTCAATAAGATCATGACCTATCTAAATTTAACCTTGATTTCACATTCCTGCGCAACAAAATACTTTGACCCCTTTGCTTATCAAGAATCTAACCAATTCTGCCTTAAAGATATTCAAAGTCTCCGCCTGAACTTCCCAGACTCAATTTCTACAGGACATATGCTCACTTTGTTAACTCTTTTCTCATTTAAATATCTATTGAAATTCTTGTTATCTGTCTTTGTATTTCTAGCTAGCTTTCACTCATACTCTAATATTTCCTTTCTTATTAATCTTTCAGTCATTCTTTGCTGTTTTTTATTTTCTGTCCAATCTTCTGACCTGCTAACCGTCTTTGCGCAATTATCTGCTTTTTCTTTAAGTTTGATACAACCTTTAACTTTTTTAGTTAACCACAGATGGTGGGTCCTCCCCTTGGAATTTTTCTTTCACATTAGAATATATCTATTCTGTGCATTCTGAAATATCCCCTGAAGTGTCTACCACGGCATCTCTATTGATCTATCCCTTAACTTAAATTGCCAATTCACTTTCACTAGCTCTGCATTCCTGTCCTCATAATTGCCCTTATTTAAGTTTTAAATGCTAATCTTAGAACTACTCTTCTCTTCCCCAAACTGAATGTAAAATTCAATTATATTATGATCACTGATCCCTAGGGGTACCTTCGCTAGGAGGTCATCAGTTCATCCTATCTCATTCCAAAGCACCAAGTCTAGTTTAGCCTTTCGCCTGGTTAACTCCAGAATGTGCAGATCTAAAAAGTTATCCTAAATGCAACCTATGAATTTGTCACCTATGCTACCGTTGCCCATATGATTAATCCAATCTATATGTAGATTAAGATACCCCCATGATAATTGTCATTTATTGCTGACAAGCTGCCACTATTTCTTCTTTGATAGCCTGTCCAACTGTGTGATTACTATTCGGGGGCCCGTACACCACTCCCACAAGTGGGTCTTTATCATTCCTTATCTCTACTGAAAATGCTTCTACATTCTTGTTTCCTCAACTCACGTCATCCCTTTCTATTGTGGCAATGCTGTCTTTGATTAAAAGAACCACCCCTCCATTTTTTCCTGATTTTGTATCCTTCCTAAAGTCACATACCCTTCAATAGTCAGGTCCCAATCCATGCCATCCTGCAGCTGTGAAATGGCTATTCGATCGTACTTATTAATTCTTATTTCCACTATCAATGAATCTATTGTGTTTCAAATGCTACGTGCATTCAGATACAGTCTTACGTTTTGTCATTTTATTATTTTTGTAATCTCCAGCCTTATTTCTTAGACTTGTGCTCTCTGACCCATCCTGCCATGCCCTGTTTATAATTCCCCAAATTGATACCTTCCTCTCTTTGATATGTCACATCTGCCCACATTTGATCCCTTGCTCCACGGTTTAGTTCAAACCCCTTCCTACCTTCCTAGTTACATAGTTTGCAAGAACACTGGTCTAAGCATGGTTCAGGTGTAGATCATCCCAACAATACAGTGCCCACTTTCCCCAGAACTGGTGACAGTGCCCCACAAGCTGGAACCCGACTTTTTCCATAGCAGTTCTTGAGCCACATATTTATCTCTCAAATTTTATATGTGCTCTGCCAATTTGCATGTGCCTCAGGTAATAATCCAGAGATTAAAACCTTTGTGGCTCTGATTTTTTATGTAGTGCCTAACTCTTCATACTCTTTGCGGAACCTTTTTCCTAGCTCCAACTATGTCGTGGGTACCTACATGGGCCATGACAATTGGATCCTCGACCTCCCACTCCCCCTCCCACTGTAAATTCCTCTCCATCAGCATGGTAGCACAGTTGCATCACAGCTCCAGGGTCCTAGGTTCGATTCCCGGCTTGGGTCACTGTCTATGCGGAGTCTGCATGTTCTCCCATGTCTGTGTGGATTTTCCAAGAGTGCTCCGGTTTCCTCCCACAGTCCAAAGATGTGCGGGTTAGGTGAATAGGCCATGCTAAAAATTGCCCTCAGTGTCCAAAAAAAAGGTTAAGTAGGGTTACTAGATTACGGGGATAGAGTGGAGGGTGCTCTTTCCAAGGGCGGATGCGACTCGATGGGCCAAATGGCCTCTTTCTGCACTGTAAATTCTATGATTCTATGTCCCTCAGCAGATGTCCCAAATCCTGGCACTGGGCAGCCAATGCTGATGTCTGGACTGTCATGTTTTGTTACAGAGGACAGCATTAATCCCCCTGACACTACAATCCCTACTCCCACTTGAATGGCTTCCTGTACCATGTTGCCATGGCAAGTTTGCTCATCCACCATGCAGCCCCAACTCTCATCCAAACAAGCTGAGAGAAAC
Organism: Scyliorhinus torazame; assembly: GCF_047496885.1. Taxonomy (NCBI): domain Eukaryota; kingdom Metazoa; phylum Chordata; class Chondrichthyes; order Carcharhiniformes; family Scyliorhinidae; genus Scyliorhinus; species Scyliorhinus torazame. Next base: position 63,734,022 of record NC_092728.1, read on the forward strand.
TCAAACCTATTGGACAATTGCAGATGCTCACACTCCTGCATCCTGGTTCCCATTACATGCCTCACTTGCAGTCACACCTTCCCATCCCTGACCAAATCAGAAGGTCATGGGCGGGACTCCCTGACCCGCCGGTGGGCCGGAGAATCACCGGGGGGCGGTGTGAGTCCTGCCCCAACGCCGGCTGCCGGATTCTCCTGCGCCGGTTTTTCGGTGGGGGCGGGAAGCGCGTCGGTCGGGGGCCGTTGGCAGCCGCCCCCCCCCCCCCCCCAGCGATTCTCCGTCCCGCGATGGGCCGAGCGGCCGCCCGTTTTCGGCGGGTCCTGCCGGCTTATATTCCACCCGGTCCGTACCGGTGGGACCTGCCTCTGCGGGCTGCCTGCGGAGCCCTCGGAGTGAGTGCGGGGGGTTCTGACCGCGGGGGGCCCCTATGGTGGCCTGGCCCGCTATCGGGGCCCACCATTCCGCGGGCGGGCCTGTGCCGTTGGGGCACTCTTACCCTCCACGCCGGCCGGTGTAATGGTCCGCCATGGCCGGCATGGAGAACAAGCTCCCTGCGCATGCGCTGGGATGACGCCAGTACATGCTGGCGCTCCTGCGCATGCGCCAAACCGCTCCGGCTGGCAGAGGCCCTTCGGCACGGTTGGCATGGTGCCAAGCTCTTCGGCACCAGCTGGCGCGGCGCCAACCCCGCCGGTGCCGGCCTAGCCCCTGACGGTGCAGAGGATTCCGCACCTTCTGGGCGGCCCAACGCCGGAGTGGTTCACGCCACTCCTCGGCATCGGTATGGCCCGCCCCGCCGGATAGCGGAGAATCCCGCCCCATGTCTTCAGTGGTGTGGCTGCCTCCTGGTATAAAGCCCCCTCCCTGTTGTGTCACAGTATCTGCAGCTCAGCCTCCAGATAAATGGCTCTGATCCAAGGCTCCTTGAACCGTAAACACTTACTGCAAACGTGTTTGCCCTGGATCAGTATCCAAGAGCTCCAACGTGCTGCAGCCTTGACAGATCACCTCTCCTGCCATCCCTAACGCGTTCTAATAATTATGTAATTCACTTTTCTATGTTGATTTTAAAAATATATCTTATTAACTCTACCACGAGTTTGTATGCTATTTGAAACCTCAAGACTGCAATTGACCTTAACGACCTACCAGCTACTCATCAAACAGTTACTTTATTTCCCTGTCGTAGAGTAAGAACCAATTCCTATTGGATGAAAAAGGTACAAAAGGCAAATGGAAGCAAACACCTCTTTCCCCTCCTCACTTCCGTCCCCACTCACCAAACTCTCGGGTATGCACTCAGTTCCTCAGCTGCTCTCATCTGCCTTAGCTGTACAAAAGAATCCCTAATGTGCAGAACATTGAGCTGGGGCTAGAGAAACCACATTTAGCCAGTTCTCCAAATAACTACTCAGCTTTCTCAGCAGCGTGTGTTTACCTGTCTAAGGCTGGAACATTAGAAACATTGTCTATTTCAACAGTACTTACACAGAACTTTTTTGACAAGAAGATCAGCACTTTAAACTCCTCCACTCATCAAACTCTCAGGTATGAGCATTTCTGCAGGTCAATGACATACTGAAATTGCAAAAAGAAACAGAAATAATAGGCTGGATTCTTCAGCCGCGATGACTGCAAGATAGCCAGGCGCGGGATGGGGACCATGTAAAGGTCCGTTGGCCTCGGCCGGGAATTTCCGGTCGCCGGGTGGGCGAATGTTTCATTCCCGCCCAATGTTTCAAGTCTTTAATCAGAACTGATTTTGACAAAAGGTTACAAGCCTGAAATATTAGTTCTGTTTCACCTTCCACAGATGCTGTCAGATCTGCTGCATATTTCCAGCATTTTCTGTTTCTATTTCATATTTCTAATATCTCTCGAATTTTGAATTTGGACTGAAATTGTTTGCCTTCAGGAACATCGAGGGTTAACAAATGTTCGGAAAATTCGGTAACCCCAAATGATTCATAATATTGATCATCAGATGTCAACAGGAAATGATACTGCACACAAAAATATGCACTCGTGCAAAACTCAAATGACTTTAGCTGTGGAAGGGTCACAAATGGAGGGCGCAATCCAATTGCCACACTGCGCCTGAATGTCAGCTGGCCGCGGCATAAGTGGCCGATAAAAGCCGGGAGACCCAGACTTCCGGTTGCGGCTATGCGGAGCTAAGTCGTACGTTCGGCAGCTCCCGCCACAAACTGACTTTTGCACTCTTTTTGGGGCCCCCAGCGGCATTTGTTCGACGGTTCCCAGTGTGGGAAGGTGACAGTAACATTTCCCCGCACGTATGGATTGAACCAGGAGTGGAGCGGTGAAAAAAGTAGTTTTGGAGCAGCGAAAAGTGTGAGGGAGAAAAGCCAAGATGGCGGCGGGCGGTGACCAGGCAGCGTGGGCAGTGTGGTCGCAGGAACAGCAGGAGTTTCTCCAGCACTGCTTCACAGAATTGAAGGCAGAGCTGTTGGAGCCGATGAGGGCTTCGATAGACAAGCTGCTCGAGACCCAGAAGATGCAAGGGGCGGCGATCCGGGAGGAGCGGCAAAAGGCCTCGTAGAATGAGGACGAGATCTTGGGCCTGGCGGTGAAGGTAGAGGCGCACGAGGCGATGCATTAGAAATGGCAGGAGAAGTTCGAGGACATGGAGAACCGGTCGAGGAGGAAGAACCTGCAGATTCTGGGTCTCCCGGAGAGAGTGGAGGGGTCGGATGTTGTAGCATATGTGGTCACGATGTTGAACACGTTGATGGGCGCGGGGGCCTTCCCGAGGTCCCTGGAGCTGGAGGGGGCCCACCGAGTCATGACGAGGAGGCCCAAGCCCAACGAGCCGCCGCGGGCGGTGCTGGTGCGGTTCCACCGCTTCGTGGACAGGGAGTGTGTCCTAAGGTGGGCAAAGAAGGAGCGGAGGTGGGAGAATGCAGAGGTCCGGATATACCAGGACTGGAGCGTGGAGGTGACCAAGAAGAGGGCCGGGTACAATCGGGCTAAGGCGGCTCTGCATCGGAAGGGGGTGAAATTTGGAATGTTGCAGCCGGCGCGACTGTGGGTCACTTTCAAGGACCGCCACCACTACTTCGAGACGCCGGAGGAGGCGTGGACCTTTATCCAGGCCGAAAAGTTGGACTCGGATTGAGGGTCGGTTGCGAGGGGATGTCGTGAGGGGATTGGTGTGATTGGTGTGTTTTGGGGGGATGTTCTGTTCTGTTTGGTACTGGTTTTTTTTTTTTGGGTGCTGGGTCGGGTAGGGTGAAATGGTTCTTATTGGGGGTTTGGTGAGAGTGTGCGCATTGATGGTTGGAAGACGGGCCCCCATTGGGGGGGGGAGGGAAGAGGGGAGGCCCGAAGAGGGTGAGCTGGGGTCAGGCCGTCTGAGGGGGCAGGGCCAGCTTGGTGGAAAGCATGGGCTTTTTCCCACGCTAGAGAAGAACATAAGAACATACGAACTAGGAGCAGGAGTAGGCCATCTGGCCCCTCGAGCCTGCTCCACCATTCAATGAGATCAATGCTCATCTTTTGTGGACTCAGCTCCACTTTCCGGCCCGAACACCATAACCCTTAATCCCTTTATTCTTCAAAAAACTATCTATCTTTATCTTAAAAACATTTAATGAAGGAGCCTCTACTGCTTCACTGGGCAAGGAATTCCATAGATTCACAACCCTTTGGGTGAAGAAGTTCCTCCTAAACTCAGTCCTAAATCTACTTCCCCTTATTTTGAGGCTATGCCCCCTAGTTCTGCTTTCACCCGCCAGTGGAAACAACCTGCCCGCATCTATCCTGTCTATTCCCTTCATAATCTTATATGTTTCTATAAGATCCCCCCTCATCCTTCTAAATTCCAACGAGTACAGTCCCAGTCTACTCAACCTCGCCTCGTAATCCAACCCTTTCAGCTCTGGGATTAACCTAGTGAATCTCCTCTGCACACCCTCCAGTGCCAGTATGTCCTTTCTCAAGTAAGGAGACCAAAACTGAACACAATACTCCAGGTGTGGCCTCACTAACACCTTATACAATTGCAGCAGAACCTCCCTAGTCTTAAACTCCATCCCTCTAGCAATGAAGGACAAAATTCCATTTGCCTTCTTAATCACCTGTTGCACCTGTAAACCAACTTTTTGCGACTCATGCACTAGCACAACCAGGTCTCTCTGCACAGCAGCATGTTTTAATATTTTATCATTTAAATAATAATCCCTTTTGCTGTTATTCCTACCAAAATGGATAACCTCACATTTGTCAACATTGTATTCCATCTGCCAGACCCTAGACCATTCACTTAGCCTATACAAATCCCTCTGCAGACTTCCAGTATCCTCTGCACTTTTTGCTTTACCACTTATCTTAGTGTCGTCTGCAAACTTGGACACATTGCCCTTGGTCCCCAACTCCAAATCATCTATGTAAATTGTGAACAGTTGTGGGCCCAACGCTGATCCCTGAGGGACACCACTAGCTACTGATTGCCAACCGGAGAAACACCCATTAATCCCCACTCTTTGCTTTCTATTAATTAACTAATCCTCTATCCATGCTACTACTTTCCCCTTAATGCCATGCATCTTTGTCTTATGCAGCAACCTTTTGTGTGGCACCTTGTCAAAGGCTTTCTGGAAATCCAGATATACCACATCCATTGACTCCCTGTTATCTACCGCACTGGTAATGTCCTCAAAAGAGTCCACTAAATTAGTTAGGCATGACCTGCCCTTTATGAACCCATGCTGTGTCTGCCCAATGGGACAATTTCCATCCAGATGCCTCGCTATTTCGTCCTTGATGATAGATTCCAGCATCTTCCCTACTACCGAAGTTAAGCTCACTGGCCTATAATTACCCGCTTTCTGCCTACCTCCTTTTTTAAACAGTGGTGTCACGTTTGCTAATTTCCAATCCGCCGGGACCACCCCAGAGTCTAGTGAATTTTGGTAAATTATCACTAGTGCATTTGCAATTTCCCTAGCCATCTCTTTTAGCACTCTGGGATGCATTCCATCAGGTCCAGGAGACTTGTCTACCTTTAGCCCCATTAGCTTGCCCATCACTACCTCCTTGGTGATAACAATCCTCTCAAGGTCCTCACCTGTCATGGCCTCATTTCCATCAGTCACTGGCATGTTATTTGTGTCTTCCACTGTGAAGACCGACCCAAAAAACCTGTTCAGTTCCTCAGCCATTTCCTCATCTCCCATTATTAAATCTCCCTTCTCATCCTCTAAAGGACCAATATTTACCTTAGCCATTCTTTTTTGTTTTATATATTTGTAGAAACTTTTACTATCTGTTTTTATATTCTGAGCAGGTTTACTCTCGTAATCTATCTTACTCTTCTTTATAGCTTTTTTAGTAGCTTTCTGTTGCCCCCTAAAGATTTCCCAGTCCTCTAGTCTCCCACTGATCTTTGCTACTTTGTCTGTTTTTTCCTTCAATTTGATACTCTCACTTATTTCCTTAGATATCCACGGTCGATTTTTCCCTCTTTCTACAGTCCTTCCTTTTTGCTGGTATAAACCTTTGCTGAGCACTGTGAAAAATCACTTGGAAGGTTCTCCATTGTTCCTCAACTGTTTCACCATAAAGTCTTTGCTCCCAGTCTACCTTAGCTAGTTCTTCTCTCATCCCATTGTAATCTCCTTTGTTTAAGCACAAAACATTAATGTTTGATTTTACCTTCTCACCCTCCATCTGTATTTTAAATTCCACCATATTGTGATCGCTCCTTCCGAGAGGATCCCTAACTATGAGATCCTGAATCAATCCTGTCTCATTACACAGGACCAGATCTAGGACCGCTTGTTCCCTTGTAGGTTCCATTACATACTGTTCGAGGAAACTATCGTGGATACATTCTATAAACTCCTCCTCAAGGCTGCCTTGACCGACCTGGTTAAACCAATCGACATGTAGATTAAAATCCCCCATGATAACTGCTGTACCATTTCTACATGCATCAGTTATTTCTTTGTTTATTGCCTGCCCCACCATAATGTTACTATTTGGTGGCCTATAGATTACTCCTATCAGTGACTTTTTCGCCTTCCTATTCCTGATTTCCACCCAAATGGATTCAACCTTTTCCTCCATAGCACCGATGTCATCCCTTACTGTTGCCCGGATGTCATCCTTAAATAACAGAGCTACACCACCTCCCTTACCATCCACTCTGTCCTTCCGAAAGGTTTGATACCCTCGGATATTTAACTCCCAGTCGTGACCATCCTTTAACCATGTTTCAGTAATGGCCACTAAATCATAGTCATTCACGATGATTTGCGCCATCAACTCATTTACCTTATTCCGAATACTACGAGCATTCAGGTAAAGTACACTTATGTTGGCTTTTTTACCTCTGTTCTGAATCTTAACACCTCGATCAGTAACCTCTCCTAAGTTATATTTCCTCTTAACCTTTCTCCTAATATTCCTTGTCGTTGAACCCATATCTTCATGTAACAACCTGCCGCGTCGCTGACTATTAATGTTTTCACTTCCCGTTTTATTTCTTTTCGTATTCCTGGTCCTATTCACTGAGCGCCCCTCAGTCACTGTACCTTGTATTGTCGCCCTTTTTGATTTTTGACTATGGCTTCTCTGCCTTACACTTTCCCCCTTACTGCCTTTTATTTCTGCCCCTGTTTTACTACCTTCCAACTTCCTGCATCGGTTCCCATCCCCCTGCCACATTAGTTTAAACTCTCCCCACCAGCTCTAGCAAACATTCCCCCTAGGACATCGGTTCCAGCCCTGCCCAGGTGCAGACCGTCCGGTTTGTACTGGTCCCACCTCCCCCAGAACCGGTTCCAATGTCCCAGGAATTTGAATCCCTCCTTCTTGCACCATCTCTCGAGCCACGCATTCATCCTCTCTATCCTGACATTCCTACTCTGAGTAGCTCGTGGCACTGGTAGCAATCCTGAGATTACTACCTTTGAGGTCCTACTTTTTCGTTTAACTCCTAGCTCCCTAAATTCAGCTTGTAGGACCTCGTCCTGTTTTTTACCTATATCGTTGGTGCCTATGTGCACCACGACAGCTGGCTGTTCACCCTCCCCCCCCAGAATGTCCTTCAGCTGCTCCGAGACATCCTTGACCCTTGCACCAGGGAGGCAACATAGCATCCTGGAGTCTCGATTGCGTCCGCAGAACCGCCTGTCTATTCCCCTTACAATTGAGTCCCCTATCACTATAGCCCTGCCATTCTTCTTCCTACCCAGCTGCTCAGCAAAGCCAGCCATGATACCATGAACCTGGCTGCTGCTGCCTTCCCCTGGTGAGCCATCTCCCTCAACAGTATCCAAAGCGGTATATCTGTTTTGCAGGGAGATGACCACAGGGGACACCTGCACTGCCTTCCTACTCTTGCTCTGTCTTTTGGTCACCCATTTTCTATCTCCCTCAGTACCTTTCACCTGCGGTGTGACCAACTCGCTAACCGTGCTATCCACGACGTCCTCAGCATCGCGGATGCTCCAAAGTGAGTCCATCCGCAGCTCCAGAGCCGTCAAGCGGTCTAACAGGAGCTGCAACTGGACTCACTTCTTGCACGTGAAGGAGCCAGCGACAGTGGACGTGTCCCTGAGCTCCCACATCGCACACGAGGAGCATGACACGTGTCTGAGATCTCCTGCCATGTCTTAAACCTTCGATTAACTTCATCAACTACAATTTAAAAAAAAAAAAAACAACAAAGAAAAAATAAATAAATATACCAATGAAAAGAAACAGAAAAACAGAAACACTACTTACCAGTCACTTACCAGGGATGAAAAGCACTTCCTCCCCACCCAGCTTTGAATTCCCACCTAGTTTCAAATTCCCAAACTCACTCTTTTTCCCAAACTCCCAAATTCCCAAACTCACCAAATCCCCCGGTGTGGGGGGGGGGGGGGGGGCAGCCCCCTGATAACTTGGAATCTGAGAGGCCTGAACGGGCCGGTCAACTCGGGTATTCACGCACCTGAAGGGACTGAAGGCAGATGTGGTCATGCTCCAGGAGACGCATTTGAGGGTGGCCGATCAGGTTAGGCAGAGAAAGGAGTGGGTAGGGCAGGTTTTCCATTCGGGGTTGGACGGAAAGAATCAAGGGGTGGCGATTTTGGTGGGGAAGCGGGTGTCGTTTGCGACGCTGAGCATGGTGGCAGACAATGGAGGTAGGTACGTGATGGTGAGTGGTAAGCTGCAGGGGGTGCGGGTGGTCTTGGTGAATGTGTATGCCCCGAATTGGGACGATGCTGGATTTATGCGCCGCATGTTGGGCCGGATTCCGGACCTGGAGGCAGGGAGCTTGATAATGGGGGAGGACTTTAATACGGTACTGGATCCAGCATTGGACCACTCCAGGTCCAGGGCGGGTAAGAGGCCGGCGGTGGCCAAGGTGTTGAGGGAGTTTATGGACCAGACGGGAGGAGTGGACCCATGGAGGTTTGTTAGACCAGGGGCCAGGGAATTCTCTTTCTTTTCCCACATCCATAAAGCCTACTCCCGGATTGACTTCTTCGATTTGAGCAGGACGCTGATCCCGAGGGTGGTGGACACGGAGTATTTGGCCATAGCCATCTCAGACCATGCCCCGCACTGAACATAGAACATAGAACATACAGTGCAGAAGGAGGCCATTCGGCCCATCGAGTCTGCACCGACCGACTTAAGCCCTCACTTCCCCCCTATCCCCATAACCCAATAACCCCTCCTAAACGTTTTGGTCACTAAGGGCAATTTATCATGGCCAATCCACCTAACCTGCACGTCTTTGGACTGTGGGAGGAAACCGGAGCACCCGGAGGAAACCCATGCAGACACGGGAAGAACGTGCAGACTCCGCACAGACAGTGACCCAGCGGGGAATCGAACCTGGGACCCTGGCGCTGTGAAGCCACAGTGCTATCCACTTGTGCTACCGTGCTGCCCTAACACTTCCGACAGGTACCCCCACTCCACTGGGTGGCGCTCGAGCTAGGGGAGGAGAGGGACCAGCGCCCGCTGTGGCACCTGGAGGTGGGTTTGCTGGCAGATGAGAAGGTGAGCGGGCGGATCCGGGGGTGAGGGGGGGGGGGGAGGAACACCGGGTATCGCTGTATGCCGACGACCTGTTACTGTATGTGGCGGACCCGGTGGGGGGGATGCCGGAGGTGATGCGGATCCTCAGGGAGTTTGGAGACTTTTCCGGTTATAAGCTCAACATGAGGAAGAGTGAGCTATTCGTATACACCCAGGGGGCCAGGGAAAGGGGATAGACGAGCTTCCACTGAAGAGGGCGGAAAGGAGTTTTCGGTACCTTGGGATCCAGGTGGCCAGGAGCTTGGGGGCCCTACACAAGCTCAACTTGACGAGGCTGGTGGAGCAGAAGGAGGAGTTTAAAAGATGGGATATGCTGCCGCTCTTCCTGGCGGGAAGGGTACAGTCGGTGAAGATGACGGTGCTCCCGAGGTTCCTTTTTATATTCCAGTGCCTCCCCACCCAGATCCCTAAGGCCTTTTTTAAGCGGGTCCGCAGGAGCTTCATGGGGTTTGTATGGGCGAAAAAGACCCTGAGGGTGAGAAGGGTGTTTCTGAAACGGAGCAGGGACAGAGGAGGGCTAGCACTGCCTAATCTGTGTGGGTACTACTGGGCTGCCAATGTGGTGATGATACGCAAGTGGGTAATGGAGGGGGCGGCGTGGAAGAGGCTGGAGATGGCATCATTTGTGGGCACGAGTCTGAGAGCGCTGGTGACGGCGCTGCTGCCGCTCCTGCCGACAAGGGTCCAGTGGTGGCGGCAACCCTCAAAATTTGGGGGCAATGGAGATGCCACAGGGGGGAGGCAGATGCTTCAGTGTGGTCCCCGATCCGAGAGAACCATTGGTTTGTCCCGGGGAGAATGGATGGGGGGTTCCTGAGCTGGCACAGGGCAGGTATTAGAAGGATGGGGGTTCCTGTTTATAGATGGGATGTTTGTGAGCTTTGGGGCGTTGGAGGAAATATTCAGTCTCCCCCTGGAAATGCCTTCAGGTACATGCAGGTAAGGGCGTTTGTAAAACGGCAGGTGAGGGAATTCCCACTGCTGCCAGCATGTAGGATCCAGGATAGGGTGCTCTCGGGGATGTGGGTTGGAGAAGACAAGGTCTCGGCGATCTACCAGGAGATGCAGGAGGAGGAGGAGGCCTTGGTGGAGGAGCTGAAAGGTAAAAGGGAGGAGGAGCTGGGGGAGGAGATAGACGAGGGTACATGGGCGGACGCCCTGGGTACGGTGAATTCTTCCTCCTCTTGCGCCAGGCTTAGCCTGATACAATTTAAGGTTCTGCACAGGGCGCATATGACTGGGGCAAGGCTGAGTCGTTTATTTGGAGTAGAGGACAGGTGTGTGAGGTGTTCGGGGAGCCCAGCAAATCACGCCCACATGTTCTGTGCGTACCCAGCGCTGGATGGGTTCTGGAGGGGCATTGCGAGGACGGTGTCTAAGGTGGTAAACACCCGGGATAAGCCGAGTTGGGGGCTCGCACTATTTGGGGTATCGGACGAGCCGGGAGTGCAGGAGGCGAAAGAGGCCGGTATTCTGGCCTTTGCGTCCCTAGTAGCCCGGTGGAGGATTCTGCTATAGTGGAAGGATGCGAGGCACCCAAGCGTGGAAGCCTGGATCAGCGACATGACAGGGTTCATTAAATTGGAGAGGGTAAAATTTGCCTTAAGAGGATCTGTGCAAGGGTTCTTCAGGCGGTGGCAACCGTTCCTAGACGTTCTAGCGGAGCGTTAGAAGGTGGACAGTAGCAGCAGCAACCGGGGGGGGGGGGGGGAGTGGGAGTGGGGGGTGGTACTTTGCGTTTACTATTGTGTTTATTATCGTTTAATGGGGGCTTGTATATTGGGGAAATACGTGACAGAGCCATAAGATGTTTATTTGTGTGTTCTTTGTTTTTTTCTTATCTCTGTAAGGGGGGGTTGTTGAAAATATGTAAAAATTTGAATAAAAATACTTTTTTAAAAAAGCCGGGAGACCCCGTTGTCGGAATCTACCCGGCTCGCAACATCTCGCAAAGCCTAACGCGATCTCGTGACACGTTGCGATGCAAATCCCGGCCATTGTGGGCATGATCACAGTTTGGAAAATTTGCATATTGAAGCGATACAGTTAGTCTCACTCTAATATGCAGATTTCTGAGGTACCTGAGGCTTTGGATCTGTCACCTTCACCTCAGAGTCCACAGTCTCCATAAACGGGGACCAGATGGAGTGGCACATGTGGAGGCTTCCCAGGGAATTGGAGGCTCCCAGCTGCATGCCCTTTGGGCAGGGTGGTGCCCTGGCACTGCTGGTGCCACTTGGGAACCCTGGTAGTGCCAGCCTTGCTGTGCCATCTGGGTACCAGCCTGGCACTCCCAAAGTGCCCAGGTGGCACTGGCATGGGCACTGCCAAGTTGGTGCTGGTATTTTTTGAGCATGCGCGAAAAGGCCTGGGGTGCCCTTTGTGGTTGTTGGGGGAGTAGAGGGGCTGGGGACCCTCCCATAGTGTGTTTAGGGGCGACATGATCTCTCACTACATCGGGAGGTCTGGCGAGCGGAGCGCCTCTGTGTATAAAATGGGGCTATGTGCAGCCTCGACCACACGTTCCCTGCTGAGATCCCTTATACAACGTATAGTCATGTGTTTCTAGAGTGCCAGGAAACATGTGGCTAAATGCGCTCACAATTGGGACTTTGTTCCCAATTAGTTGAATCGCGCCCAGAGTGTTGTATCAAAAATTCTGGGGCTGGATTCTCTGATCCTGCGGCTATGTCCACAGGATCCATCTGATCTCATGACCAGTAAGTCGGCGCCACCCCCGCACAAATCGGCCGTCCGGTGGGGGACTAGCAAATCTGCCTTTACCTGCGGATATGACCGGAGAATGGCTGGGTCCATGGTCGCACATGGGCAAGGCGGCTCGTGCAACATGGCGCCTGCCGGGCACGGTCCCAACCTGCCTCCCTGTAACCCGCCTCGCCACCAACGGACCACCTCCTACCAATCCCCCCCAGCCCCCGATGAAGCCCTCCCTGCCAGCATAATGGCTCCTCCCCAGAACAGTCCGCAGCCATCATTCGAGGTGAGCACATGAGGGCGACGCTGTCAAGGACTCGGCCTATCGGGGGTGGAGCATCGGGGGAGGGCCTCAGGTGACATCCTGAGGCCGTCCATACGGCGTGAGGCGTAATCCCCGATTACCCCGTTCTTGAGGGGTCGGAGCATCGCAAAAACGGTGCCGCCCCCGATTCTGCCGTGAACGGGTATTCTCCGGCTGATCGGCGAATGCGATTTTGGCGTCGGCGATTCAGAGAATCCAGCCCCTAATCTATTTGAGGGATTTCTAGTGGCTGCTTGCTGCTTATGTATTACACAAGTACTGAGATAGAAGGTTCACTGGCATTGATCCATTTTATAGACTTGGTAGGGCATAACGTTTACTTTCTCCATATGGGGAAGTAATGTTCTTTCATTCGTGAGGCCTGAAAGGACATCACTAGCATTATCCTGTCTCTGTAGAGCAGCTATAACAACTCACTTGCAGCATCAAGTTTTGACAAGTGTTGGATTAATACCAACAGCAATTCAAAGCTGAAATCATTCTAAATTTAGGGGAAAAAAATGTTTGTGACAAATGTTGGTTTTGTTTTTCTATTCAATTATTTACTTCCTGCTATCAGTGCAATCAATTTTAGAGGCGAAGCTTTTGGCATTTAAATTTGACTCAAGAAGGTTAATTTATTTTTGTTATCCGCATTGCATGACCAGTTAGAGATGCATTCCCCTGCAGATTTACTCTGTTGGTCGTACTTTCTCTTGAGTCATAAGGTGGAGCTGTGGGTTAAAGCCTTAGTATGGACCCTGGGTATATATTCAAGGCTTGCACATTAGTGAAGTATTGAAGGAGTGCACTATTGTCGTCAGCAAGGAAATCGTGCTCTTTGCCTGGCTTCAGATCAGATGAGATTGAGGAGGTCGGCCTAGGTGTTGGGCCCTGTGGTTGTCTGACGTGATGCTGTTGACCGGATCTGGTGTGTCCCGCTGGCTGGTGGCAGTAAGAGGTAGGGTTGGTGTATCCTTCTGCGCACGTGGTTTTCTCAGGTTTTTGGGAGTGGTTTCTTGGTGGGGAGAGGTGGTTGGCGGGACATGTGACCCCAGACAGAGGGATGCTGGGCTGGCTCGCAAACATTTTTGGATTGGGACTGTTTCAAATGTATTCTTTCAAAGGATATAGATATCAGTCGCTAGGCCAGCAGTTTTTCTTGCCCATCCCTAATAGTCCTTGAGAAGGTGGTGATGAGCCATCTTCTTGAACTGTCCATGTGGTGGAGGCATACTCTTCTGGGGAAATAATTCACATTTACATTAATATTTAGGTGTCAGAAGACATTTTGGTTTCATTTCTTAATAGTCTGGCTTTAACTTTAAGTTATTTCCACTTGGTTCTGAATTCCCCACCATCGTAAATAGTTTTTCTGTTAATGACCCATTATTGTCACAAGTAGGCTTCAATGAAGTTACTGTGAAATGCCCCTCGTCGCCACATTCCAGCACTTGTTCAGGGAGGCTGATATGGGAATTGAACCCATGCTGCTGCCTTGATCTTCATTACAAGCCAACTGTTTGCCCACTGTGCTAAACCAGCCCCGCAAATATTCTAAACGTCAGAAAATACAAACCAGGTTTATGTAGTGTGCCATCATTATATAATCCATTCTAGTGTACCAATGCAGAACAGGTTGTACAGGAAGAGTTGCAGGGCTGATATGTTGTTCTTGAAGTAGAGTACACAATACTGAAAAGAAGTGCTCCAGATGAACTTTGGCCAAGATACCGTAAAGCTAAAAGCTTAACTTTCTCCCCTTTGCATTCCAGCCGCATTGATATATAATGTTCTTTCAGCCTTTTTGATCACTTTTTATGCATTTATATTTTGAGAATTGTGATGGACATCCTCCACAGTTAGTAGTCACATTAAGATCATGTTCAGATTTGTCATTATTAGATCCAAAGTGCATGATCTCACATTTTTCCACATTGAGTTACATCAGCTACAGCTTTACTCACTGCCTCAATCTATCTACGTCCGCATGACGTCACTGGACGTCAGAAGGTCACTTCACATTCTTGAATGATGATCACCTCTCCTCTTCCTGTTTGCCCTCCAACAAAGTATTTGAAAAGGAAGAAACATGCTGATCAAAGTACATCCAAGGTTGAGCTGTTAGTCTGCATTTTTTTCCTTGTTTTGATCCATTGCACTTGGTGGCAAGATGACAGGCCCATTCAATTCATATCACAGAAGTATCTACTCCTGTCATGTTTCTCTGCCATTTTTAACCTTGTCAAAAACAATTACCTCATTTCTCATTTTTCTATTCAAAACAAGATCTCGATGTAAGTGAGACCTGGTTTTGCCGCAGTATAACAGTGACTGCACTTCAGAAGCACTTCATTGGTTGTAAATGACTTTATAGACATCCAATGGTTGTGAGAAGTGCTCTGTGAATGAAAGTTTCTTCGTAATCGACCTCAGTATTCAAGGCGACTAAACAGTCTCACTAAATTATGGAATCTCCGCTACCACCATTTCCATGCATGGCTAAAACTAAAGGATTTATGTTGTGGCGTTATGTTGTTCATTTCGGTCAATTTATGGGCACCACCAATATTTCAAAAACTAAAGCAGATTTTTGGGGGAGTTCATGAATAACATGATACGGTATTGATTGTATTCAGGTGGTGGACATTAACATGGTAGCATAGTGGGTAGCACTGTTGCTTCACAGCGCCAGGGTCCCAGGTTCAATTCCCGTCTTGGGTCACTGTTTCTGTGGAGTCTGCACGTTCTCCCCGTGTCTGCGTAGGTTTCCTCCGGGAGTTCTGGTTTCCTCCCACAAGTCCTGAAAGCCGTTCTTGTTAGGTGAATTGGACATTCTGAATTCTCCCTCAGTGTACCCGAACAATGTGGCGACTAAGGGATTTTCACAGTAACTTCATTGCAGTGTTAATGTGAGCCGAAGCTGGTGATTCACTTATGCTTCTGTATGAAAGAGCACACCAAAACTGTGGATGTTGAATTTTGCGGGTGTACGTTTGGGAAGTGTATCGGCAGCGTTTCCTGCCCCTGACATCGGCGGGCATCGTCGTGGGCGTTTTCCCGTCCTACTCGTGATGATACCCGCCAGTGTTGGGGCTGGAAAATCCCACCCTATTTCAGCGAGTAAAAGCTCATCAAGGTGAAGATTGGACTCCAGTTCTATCCTTCACCTCCTGGCTTTCTGGGATAGAACATGTTGTCCCAAATGGATTGGCAAATGATTGCGTAGAGTAAGATTAAATGTATGTGGTGCCCAACTATACTTGCCAAACAAACTTAATCCGTCAGTTTATATTACTTTCGCTGATCTCAGAATACGGTCCAGTCTCTTCACTTTTAAGATTGAAAAATACTTGATGAATCCCATATCTCTAATGGCGGAGTTAGCAGAGGTACCATACCTCACATGAACTTCACCGCAGGCGTGAAGCCGATGACACTCCAGGTGCAGAAGTAAGATACCTTACATCACCTCACAACTGCTTAACGCTATTAGAAAATACATTTTCCTCAGCAGCTCTGACTTGGACTTGCTGCGCTAAGACTTACCGCTCCCTGGTGGGGTGTTATTTTTTCCCCACCATTGTGTATGAAAAAAATGCTTCTTCAGATTTTAAACAATCTTCCTTCGCAATAGCATCTGATCAGGAATGGGTTTCTGCCAACCAAGCATTGTCCAAGTGTCTTGTTGATATGTCTATAAATGACAAAAGTAACACCTCAGCAACTTCTTATCTTGATGAGCGATTTCCTTTGGTTGGGTTCTGGTGCATGTTTGTTAAAATTGACATACTGGGAGCCCTCAGCTCAATTAATTCTTTGCTGGAAGCCTGCCGTCAGACTGCCTTTTGTCACCTCAGTAAGTTAGAAACGTTTTGGCAGATTTACGCCAAAGGTGGAAAGTGAACTCCTTTCACTAGTCCCCAGATACTTCTGCAGAATACATGCTTACAGCAAACTGCGCTTGTGTCTCCATGGCCCTCCATAAATACAAATTTTTCACACTTCAGTAATTTAAAAATGATTTATCCTATTTTCACCGAACCCGACAACGACACTGGGCTGGATTCTCCACTCCCCGACACCAAAATCGGCTTCGGCAAGAAGGTGGAGAATCCCCGATGACGCCAAAAAAGGAGGCGACGCCGCTTTCGCGATGCTCCGCCCCCTGAAAAGCCTGAGGCCCGTCCCGCGATGCTCCGTCCCCGACTGGCCGAATCCCCGACGGTGTGGGACTCTCATGTTCTCACCCATTGGGAACTTAGCGTGGTGGCTGCGGACTCAGTCCGGCGCCGTCCACAGTCGGGGCAGGGCTGGTCCGCGGGCAGAGGGTCTTTATTGGGGGCTGGGGCCACAGTTTGCGGGCGGTCCGGTGCGCGTGAGCGGCCAAAGGTGGGTAGTATTTTTGCGGTCCGGGTCCGCGGGCTGCGTCCACCATGAAGCACAGCATGGCCGCTGCAGGCCGCCGCCATGCGCATGCGCGGCCTGATGGACCCGAAAATGACCCGTAAAACACCATCGTTTTCACGCCGGTGTGGGGACTTAGTCTCCCATACGGAGAATCCAACCCACTGAGTTTAAGCTTCACCAAACAGCAATTACTTAACATCAATTACCAAAGCAATAATCTGATGAGCCCCTCCCCACCGAACCAAGTTTTAAGTAAGTACCTCCATTTGTAAATAAGGTAGGCTAAGCTCTCCTGACCTCGGACACCAAACAGATTTTTTTGCAACACATGTCAGAAATGAATCCTCCTTCACTGCCAAAAAAAAGTCACCATTATTTTCAGCCTTTAAGAGTGTCTGGATTGAGTACTAGTGCTGGAATATTCCCAACAGAGCCTACTGAGAAATAGATACAGTTGGGTTGGAACAGATGTAAGCCCATGGGAGGACTGTCCTGTGTATTGGTCACAGAGACCCAAGGAGCACTGTGTACTGGTCAGAGAGACCTGGGCCGCTTTCAAACCCCATTCTATGTGCTGATCATTATTAATCAGTTAATTTTTTTTTGGAACGGAAAGGTTAACTCAATAAAAATCTGAGAATGGAAGAAAAGGAATCTTTAAAATAATACTGTGCTTACGAAAGAGTGTTCAGTGAACTTTTTCTCGGTTGCTCGCACAAGTTGTATTGAACCACATCTGATAGCATTTTCATGTAACAATTTATCACCCGATACAGTCATTCCTCCGTGAAAGCATTGCCCATTTAACAATCTATTTCACAAACATCCATTTAAGTGGTCTTTCACTGGAACATTTCCCAGCAAGCCTTTCTGGATCTTGCCTTGCTTTCCTTCATTTTGTGATCTGTTCAGAAATCTGACCACGCCAGTTCGCTTGAGCTTCTTTCCATTTAGTCCAGTGCCAGGAAGGTAACTCCACACCAGTACGCTGGTACTCGGCCTCCACTGCGGAAATGGGAAGCAACAAAATATAAAACTCAGCGGCCCGAACTTGTACATTTTGTCCATTCTGTAAAAGGTTATATCATTTAATTTCCCTGCCTTTGCTGGAGGACCTGAGCAAGCAGAGGTAGGAGTGTTAGAATTGGTTTCACGCACATGTGTGAATGAAGTGGAAGTCAGCCATGGCTCATCTTCCCATGAGCCAACAAGAGTCAGCTTCTTGAAGAGAGAAGAGTGAATTTAAGAAAAATATGTCCACAAGAGAGTTAATCCCAAAATGCAGGTATGATCACAGGGAATATGGATCAGTAATATGATTAAAACACAATGACCTCAAATTTCACACTTCCTGTTAGTGTGAACAATGCAAATATAGTGATTGTGGAATATTTCACACATTCAAAAAACATAAGCATTGTTAGTTGTCAGCAAGAGCACCAAACCAGATAATGCAATGCGGGGACTTTTAAAATACCTTGAAAAAAATTATCCTGAACCATTTTTTGGGGCTATTGCATAGATTTATAGTTGTCAATTCTGGAATGATCACACGTAGCACAACCCTTCTTCAAATTATGCTTTTCTATTTCAAATTATCATTTGTACTTTGGATGGATTTCAATTCCTCGCAGAATAAATGTATTTCAACAGATTTCGCTCTGAGGGGATCTGTGCTGCCCTCTGATATGCAATTTAATATCTTTAACAGAGGAATGCATTTTTTTTTCTTTATTTTGCAGAACTGTCAGCTGTGTGGATGATCTGGTGGTTCACTTGTTATTGCATCAGCGTTCAATCTTCACAATTGCTTAAGTTTAGGTGTCGAAGCAAAGAAATTGTTATTTTTAAACAGGACTTTCCTGATGCTTCTGTGTGCAATATAATGATTGGTAATTAGTATAGACCGAACACTCTGTACCACAGCTGCAGAATTGCTTAGGCTAAGAGCGTTCGCGAGTGGTCTCCAGCGGGAAGCATTGATAAAGTGAAAATCTGTTGTTTATATTTAAAAGGGAATAATGAAGAGGCCACTTGGCTTTAAAGGAGAATACTTGTGAAATATCAGTTAAAAGTAACTTGTTATTTTTCCATTGGCAAATTATCTCTCTGATTATAGGGTAATGGAGCATGCGCAGTTAGCGACGGTGCCATCTTTCTTGGGGGCAATAGTGGCCGCAGCCACCTCTTCCGCCGGCACCCGATGCTCGGTCGGGGAGTCGGGTAGCATCTCCCCGTGGAATGGACGCCGCCACCACCTCCCCCGATCAAAATGGCCACCGCCACCTCCCACGTGACGCCGATGTCTGACATCATGCCGCCGGTGACGTGCTCCCGACCACCAATCAGGGACAACCTCAGCCCCAGTCCCAGTTAAGACCAATCAGGGCCTGGCAGTGCAATTTAAACGCCCCAATAAGATTGAGACCAGTGACGTCACGGGTATATGAACTAAGCGCGCAAACAGCTCTCTCTCCTTCTCTTGCCATGGGAACAGAAGACGTGTAAATGTGCCGCACCTTTGGTGCTGAATAAAGCCATTGAAATTTAACAACCGGACTCGACTCTCTAAGAAAACGAAGAGATCTAACATAGGGTATTGCTTGTCGATACCAAACTATGATACTTCAAAATCTGAAGAGCCCTTCATTGACTCAATGAGTTGATCCAGTTGATAGCTGAGTCATAACGGTGACAAAGGAACCAGGATCTCTGCTGAATCAGGATATTCCTATGACTCTGGGGTACTCAGTGATAATTTGGTCAGAGTTCAGTAATGTTTCCTGAAAATGTGTGCAAATGAGGACGCTGAGGGTTCTTCTGGACTGCACCACCTCCCCATGTAAAATAAAAGCAAAATACTGCAGATGCTGCAAATCTGAAATAAAAAAACAGAAAAGGCTGGAAAAACTTTAGCTGGACTGGCAGCATCCGTGGAGAGATTCATGGTTCATGTTTTAATCCCGTAAGACTCTACTTCAAAGCTAATGAGAGGGAGAAATGTGATAGATTTTACAGCAGACCACTTAGAAAACAGTGGGAGGATTGGACAGAGTCAGCATGAATTTATGAAGGAGAAATTATGCTTGAAATATCTACTGGAATTCTTCGAGGATGTAACCAGTAGAATTGATGAAGTGGAGCCAGTGGATCCGGTGTACTTGGACTTTCAGTAGGCTTTTGACAAAGTCCCGCATAAAAGATTAGCATGTAAAATTAAAGGGCATGGGATTGGGGTTCGTGTACTGAGATGGATAAAAAACTGGTTGGCAAACATGAAACAAAGAATAGGAAGTAACTGGTCTTTTTCAAATTGGCAGGCAGTGACTAGTGGGGTACCCCAGGGATCAGTGCTGGAACCACAGCTATTCGCAATATTTATGAATTATTTAGATGAGGGTACAAAATGTCATATCTCCAAATTTGCGGATGACACCAAGTTGGGAGGGTGAGCTGTGAGGAGGATGCAGGGACCCTTCAGTGTGATTTGGACAAGTTGAGTGAGTGGGCAAATGAATGGCAGGTGCAGTACAATTTGGATAAATGCGAGGTTATCCACTTTGTTAGCAAAAACAAGAAGGCAGACTATTATCTGAATGGTGATAAATTAGGAAAGGGGAACGTACAACGAGACCTGGGTGTCCACGTATACCAGTCACTGAATGTAAGCATGGAGGTGCAGCAGGTGGTAAAGAAGGCAAATGGTATGCTGGCCTTCATTGTGAGAGGATTCAAGTAAAGGAGCAGGGATGTCTTGCTGGAATTATACAGGGCTTTGGTGAGGCCACACCTGGAATATTGTGTGCAGTTTTGGTCTCCTTATCTGAGGAAGGATGTTCTTGCTGTGAGGGAGTACAGCGAAGGTTTACCAGGCTGATTCCTGGGATGGTGGGACTGAAGTACAAGGAAAGATTGAATCTGTTAGGATTGTATTCGCTGGAGTTCAGAACAATGAGGGGGTGATCTCATAGAAACCTATAAAAGACTAACAGGACGAGACAGGGTAGATGCAGGAAGGATGTTCCCGATGGTGGGTGTGTGCAGAACCAGGGGTCACAGTCTGAGGATAAGGGGTAGACCATTTAGGACCGAGATAAGGAGACATTTCGTCGCCCAGAGAGTGGTGAGCCTGTGGATTTTGTTACCACGAGTCCAGAACATTTATGGTTTCAAGAAGCAGTTAAGTTATAGCACTGAGGGTGAAGGGGATCAAAGGATATGGGGGATTAGGCTATTAAGTTGGATAATCAGCCATGATCATGATGAATGTTGGAGCGGCCTTGAAGGGCCGACGAGCCTCCTCCTGCTCCTAGTTTTCTAATGTTTTCTATACTGTTTAAGAGGGAGTGGAGCAGGTGAAACAAAATAGAAGGTCAGCGATAGGTGTGAGATAGGAGAGATTGCACAAAGGGCACAAGATAAAGGAAATGTTAATGGTAGTATTAAGTACTATAGAAGGTGCCAGTGGTGACATAAAGGTAAGATAGCAGAATGTGTTAATAGAAGAACTGTGCTCAGTGAAAGCAGACTTTAAGAACAAGTGACAGGTGGACCTGTGGGATAGGGGGTGGGGATGTGTTGAGATTATTTAAAATTGCATTGAAGAAAGGAGTTCAAGATGGGGGAGAAAGCTTACCATCTAAAGTTGTTGAACTCAATGTTAAGTCCAGCAGCTTGTAATGTGCCTAATCGGAAGATGGAGCTTTGTGGAACACCTTCACTCAGACTGCAAGTATGACCCCAAACGTCCTGTTGTTTGCTATTTCAACTCACCATCTTGTTCTCATAAAGTAACCATCCCTGTACTGCTGCAATGTTCCAGTTAAACCCAATGCAAACTGGAGGAGCAAACTCAGTCTTCTGATTCGGCACGTTTACAGCCTTCCGAACTCACATTTAGTTCAACAACTTTTTTTTCCATAAATTCGGAATGCCAAATTTTTTTTTTTTTTTTTACAATGAAGGGGCAATTTAGTGTGCCAATCCACCTAACGTGCACATATTTTTTTGGGTTGTTGGGGTGAGACCAATGCAAACACAGTGAGGATGTGTAAACTCTGCACTGACAGTGACCCAGAGCCGGAATCGAACCCTGGTTCTCAGCGGCGTGAGGCAGCAGTGCCAACTACTGCGCCACCATGCCGCCCCGGGTTCAACACTTTAAACTGTGAACCTTCTCCTCCATCTTGATCCTTTTTTGAATGCATTTTGTAATTGTCCCAGGCAACTTCTCCTGAGCCCACAGGGCCATCTGTCACGTTTACCTAAGTTTTGATTTCACGAAACACTGACCTTTGGGGCAGGACGGTAGCACAGTGGTTAGCACTGGGCTTCACAGCACCAGGGTCCCAGGTTCGATTCCCCGCTGGGTCACTGTCTGTGTGGAGTCTGTACGTTCTCCCCGTGTCTGCGTGGGTCTCTTCCGGGTGGTCATGGTTTCCAAAGACAGGCAGGTTAGGTGGATTGGCCATGCTAAATTGCCCATAGTATCCAAAAAGGTTAGGAGGGGTTATTGGGTTACGGGGATAGGGTGGAAGTGAGGGCTTAAGTGGGTCGCTACAGACTCGATGGGCCGAATGGCCTCCTTCTGCACTGTATGTTCTATGTTCTATATTCTTGTTCTCTTATGAACACGTTCTGCTATCTTACCTTTATGCCATGTTTCGCACATTCTGTAGTCCTTAACACTGCCATTAACACTTCCCTTGTGCCCGAACCTTCATCTCCAAGCTCACGCATATCACGTACCATCTGTTTTGCTCCACTCCCTCTAAAACAGCAAAATATCCATCACACCTCCCTCTCTTTATCTCCAAAGAAGAATCATAAGGTCTCAAAACGTTAACTCGTTCTATCTCTCCACGAATGATGCCAGACCTGCTGCGTTTTTCCAGCAATTTCTGACCCCGTGCAGAATAACTAGCGCTCACTATCAAGGGACACAATGAATACTAGCTTGGGGAAGTTATTTCCCGGGGACTGTAAAATCGTCAACTCATTCGGGAAGATAAGGGAGGGAAAATATTGGTGAGAAGATCAGGAATTGTCTGTCTTTTTTGTTTCTCGAACATGCTGGGTTGGATTCTCCGTCCCGCCACACCATATTTCTGGTTCAGCACACCGGCGTGATGCTCCGCTTCGCCGGCTGGTCAATAGGGTTTCCCATTGTGGGGCAGCCCCACGCGGTCGGGAAACACCCCGGCTGCCGGCAAAATGGAGCATCCTGACAGCAGAGAATCCAGCCCTCTGTTTGTGAACCAAATTCTCAGCCTTGCGGTCATATAACATGCAGAAATAAAATTCAGAGAAGCTTAAATTCCAATTGTGATTCTAATCTAATAAGCGAAACAACATTATGCAACATAACATGTCACTTATGTAATCCCTAAAATTGAGTATTTTCTCTTCTTGGCAGAATCAGAGAGATTTTGTGAAACAAAATCAGGATGTTTCAATGTTAATGGGTTAATTTGGGGTTGGGGGAGGAGGACGAACTAAAAAACCTGGATCACCGTGCATCTCTGAGCCACTTAACCACACTAAGGCTCATTGATAATATCTCAGCCTTGTGCCAAATTAAACTGATTGGAGACAGCCACAGTCTCATAGCATTTACCTCTGTAATTTGATTTGGATGAAGTAAAACAGTGCGGAATGCTCTGCATCTTTGGGGGCCGAGCCCCAACCTTAAGGGGCTAGGTCGGCGCCGGACGAATTTCCGCCCCGCCAGCTGGTGGAAAAGGCATTTGGTGCCCCGCCAGCTGGCGCGGAAATGGCATCTCCGGGCAGCGCATGGAGGGAGTCTCTTCTGCCTCCGCCATGGTGGAGACCGTGGCGGAGTCGGAAGGGAAAGAGTGCCCCCACGGCACAGGCCCGCCCGCGGATCGGTGGGCCCTGATCGCAGGCCAGGCCACCGTGGGGGCACCCCCCGCGGCCAGATCGCCCCGCGCGCCCCCCAGGACCCCGGAGCCCGCCCGCGCCGCCTTGTCCCGCCGGTAAGGTAGATGGTTTAATCTACGCCGGCGGGACAGGCATTTAAGCAGCGGGACTTCGGCCCATCCGGGCCGGAGAATCGCGCGGGGGGCCCGCCAACCGGCGCGGCGCGATTCCCGCCCCCGCCGAATCTCCGGTGCCGGAGACTTCGGCAACCGGCGGGGTCGGGATTCACGCCAGCCCCCGGCGATTCTCCGACCCGGCGTGGGGGTCGGAGAATCTCGCCCCGGTCGCTGCCGTCGTGAGCGGTGCGTGAACGCTGGGGGGCGGCCTGCGGGGTGGGGGGGGCGAGGGGGGATCCTGCTCCGGAGGGTACCTGAAATGTGAGGTGGCCCGCGATCGGTGCCCACCGATCGTCGGGCCATCCTCTCTGAAGGAGGACCTCCTTCCTTCCGCGGCCCCGCAAGATCCGTCCGCCATCTTCTTGCGGGGCAGACTTTGAGAGGACGGCAACCACGCATGCGCGGGTTAGCGCCAGCCAACCCGCGCATGCGCGGATGACGCCCGTTATGCGGCGCCGGCTGCGTCATCTATGCGGCGCCGCCTTTACACGGGCGTGTAGATGACGCGGCCCCAATCCTGGCCCATTGTCAGGGCCTGAATTGGTCAGGATCGGGGCCGTTTCGCGCCGTCGTGAACCTCGACGCCGCTCACGACGGCACGGCCACTTCGGCGCGGGAGTGGAGAATCCCACCCATTGTGTGATAGCAAGTACACTGCGGGTGCAGTGAAGCTTCATTTCAATATGGTGTGTGTTTCTTCAGAGGGAAACGTTTCACAAATGAAACAAGTTGCAAGAAATTCATGAAAAATGCGATTTCTGCAGTGACTGAGTTTGCAAAGTTAGGGTTGTGTTTCTCCCAATAAACCAGCAACGGAAGAATATTGCAGGACAATCAATGTGCTTGCATCCAATGGAAACAGAAACATAGCGGTGTTGACATGTTTTACCACATTAAAAAAAACAGGCAAATACATCATGTTGACTCTTACCAGAAAGATTTTGTGGTGCTCAAATGAAATGCAACATAATTTTACCAGCATTGCTTGCACTGTGTCAAGATTTTCTGTAATGGGGAAATTTGACATTCTACCCGCGTCTGCATGGGTTTCACCGCTGCAACCCAAAGATGTGCAGGCTAGGCGAATTGGCCACACTATGTTTGAATAGCCCTCCCATATCTGAGAAGGCTCTTCTAGCATTCAATGCATGTGCTTGGATACAAGGAAGCGTCTGATACCGTTAGCGTCTCTAACCGCTCCCCACTGAAACCGTTTTTGATCACCCTTCCCTTGTTCTTTTCACCATCCAACGTGATTTCTTGGGCGATTTTCTTCCATCTCAATATCCTACTCAGTCAGGTTTTATGAAAGAGCTTTAAAAATGTAGAACACAGGGCAGCACGGTGGCGCAGCGATTAGCCCTGCTGCCTCATGGCACTGAGGTTCCAGGTTCGATCCCGGCTCTGGGACACTGTCCGTGTGGAGTTTGCACATCCTCCCCGTGTTTGTATGGGTTTCACCCCCACAAACAAAAGATGTACAGGTAGGTGCATTGACCTGCTAAATTGACCCTTAATTGGAAAAAAATGAATTGGGTACTCTAAAATTTTTTTTAAAAGATTTTTTAATTGATTTTTCTCTTCTCCACCACCACCACGCCTCACTCGGGTTTGTGCTGAGTAATGTTGAAATCTTAGGTGAAACACTAGGCAGCATGGTGACACAGCAGTTAGCACTGCTGCCTCACAACCCCAGGGATCCAGTTCCTGCCTTGGTTGACCGCCTGAGTGCAGACTGCATGTTCTCCCTGTGTCGGCGTGGCTTTCCTCCGGGTGCTCCGGTTTCCTCGCACAGTCCGAAGATATGTATTGGCCATGCTAAAATTGCCCTTTAGTGTTCAACGGTGTGCAAGTTAGGTGGGGTTATGCGTATATAATGAGAGAATGATCCTATGTAGGATGCTGTTTTGGACGGTTGGTGCAGAGTCGATGGGCCGAGTGGCCTCCTTCTGCACTCTAGGGACTCTATGGATTCCATTTTGGAACAATGGTGCTGATCCTATTGGGACGGCCAGTAATGTTACCTTTAAAGGGGGTTGCAAACTTATGCTGTGAGGATGCTTAGTAACCTTTGGGAATCAGGGAGTTGATACATTAAATCTTTCTTCAGGACCTTAAAAAGGTTGGATCAAGTTAGATTACATACAGCTTTTAAAAATAATCTTTCATGGAAAGGTCAGGATCTGTCGGCCCTCCCTAATTGCTGTTAAGAAGGTGGTGGTGATCTTCAGACCATGTAGTGGTGATACGTCCACAGTGCCGCTAAGCGACAGCTCATAGGGTTAACAGCTATTATGCTAATATACATCATCGGTGATGTAAGATCATTTGTCACCCAAGCTCAGAGAGATAGTTCATGATTATCTATCTGTGTATATTGTTGTATATAATTAATAAATATTTAATGGTTCCTCATGCTCTTGTTTCCCGTAGCCTATGTCAAATACACCTAGGGAACTTTATTGATGATACATTATCATGACAGTGGTAAACCTACTGAAAAGCACAGATCCTTGACGAAACTGATGGTGCTCGGAAAATGAAAGCTACCGAATACAAATCAACCACGACTGAGCCTGAGAATTAGGGGTTAAAGTATAAATGGAGTCCCAAGTAGTCGATTAAAAATAACAGACAGTCCGACCTTGGCTGCCCAATAATTACAGTCGCAAGGTTTGTAAATATCAACACAATTACTTTTTTATTCATAACAAGAAATGTAACAAAATATGCAGCAAATATAACTGGTTGACTATTATTGAGTTACTCATCCCCTACTTTAACTTGTCCCCACACACACACAAGACAGACAAACACAGAGGGGAGGAGAGAGGTGTAAAAAGTGCGAAGTAAAAGATGAAAGTCTTTGTTTCAGACAGTTGTCTTTAGCACACTGTCCTTCAAACCAGGTTTTCAGTCAAGATTTCTGCTTTCCAGTCTGTCACTGTAGTTCCAGAAATACAGCAATACACGACCTTTCTGAAGTGAGAGAGAGAAAGGCCTTTCCCTGAGTGTTCAGGATTTAAACATGCTCCTTGGGTCTCAGAAAATCATTCCACTCAAGCAGGATCTAATCACCATCTGCCACCAGGCAGAATACAGCCTTTTGGCCAATTCACTGACCACCAGCCAAGCAGTCGAACTGTGTCCCAACCCATCTCTTGGGTGCTGAAATTTCTGGGCCTTGCTTTCCAAAGCTGGCAGCACCATATACCATATTGCAACTTCTTTAATTTCTCCTTTTCTCTGCTGCTTGACGTAAAGATACATGTCCATTAAGCATCCATGGATCAAAATGATAACGGCAAAAAGAAAGGAAGGGGAAATAAGGGAATCAGCAGGAAGGATCCTGACAATAGGACCATTTTGGGGTTAGCGTGAAAACCTGATAAAGAACCTGTCAGCACACTCCTCTCTTCCATTGGGAGTAGCGCAGATGACATTTTAATAAGACTGGATGTTTATGACGACACAACAAAGAAGTTATTAAGGCCTTTGATGCATCTTTCAGTCTTTGAAGGAACACTATTATAGACTGGGAAAGGTTTAGCAGATGCACTTAGGAAGCTGGGGAAAGTATCAACTATATTATTAATGATTTGTATCATTTGGCTGATTTTTGCTGGTATGGTGCTCTAATGGATGAACTCAGACAAGACCACATTGTGGTGGGAGTTCTATCTGCAGTCCAGAGAGGATCTAATGTTATCTAGGGCAGTGCAATTAGCAGCAAGACAGGCTGAGCTATGGAACAGAACCACATTTTAATCCGGGGCAATAGAGAGCATTTGCGGAGTCAGACCACTGACACGATCCAGCTTGTAAACAATAGAGGTACTAGCGCACCCTCTGAAAAGCAGACCCAGAACGAAGAGGGAATGTTTGCTGCTATTATCCAGTGCTACTGTTGTGCTGCAAGAAAACCCCATCAGTTCAAAGACTGCCTCCCTGCCATAAATTCAGAGCATCAGTCCTGCCATCTTAAAGTGGTTTGCTGCAGCAGAATGTTTTCAACTCCAGTTCAAAATTTTGCCGACAAGTCCGTTCAACCAGCCTCTATGAAATAGAAGATACTGACAAACATAAAGTGTCTTTCTTGGCGAGATTTCAAAGTCCAAGGGGAATTTTTATGGACTGCAGGAATTATGATCAACAGCCACAAGACAAATTTTAAATTAGACCCGGGAGCAGGGATGACATTTCTTTCTGAAACAGCACAGTGGCTGAACCTTGAGTTTCTCCATTTGGACCCATGCATTTGGGGTGCATCCCACTAATGGTGCAAGGACTGCCACATTGTGTTTAAGGGAAGAGAAATTACATAAATTCTTCACGTGAACCAAAATCAGGAGTGCTCATTGCGGAGCTAGAGAGCCTGTTCAGGTTTATTACTTATTCGCAAGGTGGAGGAACTAAACAATAAGGATAAAATGGATAAATTCAAGGGGGAAATTTCCCAAACTATTCACAGGTCTGGGGAAGCTCCAAATTGCTTACCGTATTACCTTAAAGCCAGATGCCAAGCAGTGTGTTTGTTTGCCTCAAGAAAAGTCCCAAACCGACTCATGGAAAAGGCACGATAAGAGATTGAATCCATGCTACACTATTGCCGTTAGCACGACCCACCTGTTGATCCTCAAGCATGGTGCATATCCACAAGCTTAATGGCTCACCATGATTTGAGTGGGCCCTCAACAAGGCAGTTGAAAGGGAACTCTACCCTATGGCCCCTGTCGACAAAGGCTTGGCAAAGCTCATAAAGGAGTGCTGTTTTCACTAAACTGGATGCAAACAATGGTTTATGGCAGTTAGATGATGAATCTGAACTGCAAACAACATTCATCATATTCTTTGGGTGGCATTGTTTCAAACACCTACCAATTGGAATTACCTCAGCACTTGAGATCTTTCGACGTACCATGATTGGCATTTTGGAAATGCTGGAAGGAGTCGTCACTCACATGGATGACATTTTCATTCACCACTTTGGAGCATGACACCAGGGTGAGTCCAGGGTTACAGAACGTACAGGCTGTAGGCCTTACACTCAATTATAAATGTGAATTCTCTAAACCCACTGTCAACATCTCAGGCCACAATGTTCATACACCTGGCACTGAGGCATATCCCCAGAAAACCACAGCCATCAAGGATTTCCCACCATCCCTTGATGTTACAGGGCTCCAACATTTCATGTGCATGGATATCCAGCTGGGTAAGTTCCTGCCAATCTTATCCATATTAACAAACTACTATGACAGCTCCTGAATCAGGACCCGGTCTGGTATTTGTATGGACGCCAACAGAGAGAATCAATACAATAAAATATATGCTCATGCTCACGGAAACACTGGCATTTTATGACCCAGAGCTAACCATCATGGTCATCCATTGGCCTTGGGATCATAATGTTCCAAATTCAGTATGACAACTCTTGCACACCGGTATATTATGCCTCCAGGACTCTGATAGCGGCAGTCACATGGGCTTGCGAAAAGTGGGACTCACATTTACCATCCAAACAGACCATCCTGTTTAACACCAAAGAATTAGTGAAGATGTCACCCTGCATTCAAAAGTTTTGATCATGGCTCATGAGGTTTGAGGCCACTTTCAGAACATAACCAAGGTAAACACCAACACTTAGCTGATGCTTTGTTCATATTCCTGTAGGGAAGCCTTGTTGGGGAACTGGAGTCCTATATTTCTTTGCCTATCAAATTCCTCCCGTGACCTTCCAGAATCTAAAATAACTTTGAACAGCCCAGAAAGCTAATGCCAAGTGTGCATAGATACGGGAGTACTGTGTTACTGGATGGTCTGGGTATGTTACTAGAAATTGTAATCTGAAGCAGTACTTTGAACAGCGTTACAACCTTCGTGCCCTGAATGACTTGTTAATCTATAATGACCGAATTGCCATACCTAGGGCCCTCGGACTAGACATTCTCCGATGGTATCCAGGCATCAGCAAATGCAGGGGTGGATCCCTGCAGTCTGGTGGCAGGATATCTCCAAAAATATTGAAAACATGTGTTCCAGTTGTGCCACGCATGACAAGACCACAAGGAACCACTGATGACGTGGCATTTCCCTTCCCACCCTGGCCCTGGGAACGCCTCAATACCAATCTTTTTGTCTTCAAGGATAAAACCTTTATTATCATTGTGGATGGATTATTACCCTTGGTGGCAGAAGGCCAAACAGCTACATGGGCCCTCTTTCAGTTGTTCCATTGACCTGTGTATACCTAGACAAACTGGTGATGTGGATGAAACTATATGTCTCAGTGAAGCATGTTGCAACAACCGACATAATGTTGGAGTGAGAGCGATTCACAACCTACAACTCATATTGGAACTGCTTAAAAAAGAGCTGTGTTTAAAAAAAAAAAACAAGAAAAAACAATGCTCAAAATATGATTGATATTGTAAAGGAACCCTTCTAGAATGGATTAAAATGGCTGACATGTCCCGAGAGGTTGCTTGATTTAGTTGGCCTGCAGTTTGCCAATGACTACTTCACATGTTTGTTATGAATGCGAGAGTCGGAGTGAGCTGGCACCCCCTTTTTTTCAACACCCACTTGTTTGGCCACAACAACGGTTTATTTTAAATCCTTTCCCCTGTGGATACCTTTTCCAATCCAAATATATTTACTTTTTAGCAAGGAGCTAATCGAACCAAGTCAAAGGAACAGTAAGTTTATTAATCACTCAATCTCAAGGAAGAATGATAAAAGACGCAACGCACATTCGTACAGATCAGAAAAGAAAGAGTCCAAATCGGAGTTATAATAGAGTATATGAATATGCTTTTGGCTTGTCTGTGAGGCAGAGATGGTGGTACATTCTGGCTGTTAGGCAATTTCAGTAGAACTCTGGAGCTGACTTTAGCTTTTGCAGTCTGTTGGAGTCACCTTTTAGCTTGGTTCAGTTTTTCTTTTTGTCCAAGCATACACCCTTTGATTGTTTCTGGAGAGCGATGACTTGCTTGTGTCTGCATGGGCGACAGTCTTTTCTTCCTGTGGTTTGCTTCTCCCTGTTACAATCTTTGCCTCCAGCGCGAGAGAGAGAAAGAGACAAAAAGCGGTGCCCTTCTCGCTTTTTTGTTGTTGTTCGCCCAACACTAGTCTTCAGGGTCACTATCAAACTCATTTCACCAAGTACTGCCGGAAGGGTCTTGCATCCAAAATCACCTCAGAAACCTTTTGACACATTCTGAGATATGAATCAATAGGATGTGGTTTTTTGGATGTCTGATGGGGTTGTCGCTGACTAGGTGGGCAGTTTTCATTGCCTTCACAAACACAGGGGATTAAATCCCACCCTTTATAAACCTTCCTTTCCAGTTTGAAGTGTGCCCTGATACTTTCCCAGGTGCAAAACTCCAAGCTACCTCTCGGGACATGTCAGCCATTTTAATCCATTCTAGAAGGCTCCCTTTACAGTATCAATCATCTTTTGAGCATGTTTTTTCTTGGTTTTTTTAAAAACACAGGTCTTCTTTAAGCAGTTCAATATGTTTGCTGTGAAGTTGTAGGTTGTGAATCGCTTTCACTCCAACATTATGTCGGTTGTTGCAACATGCTTCACTGAGACATATGTTCATCCACATCACCAGTTTGTCTAGGTATCCACAGGCTAATGGAACAACTGAAAGAGGGATGCATGCTGTTATTTATTTGTTGGAGAACAATAATAAGGTTAATGTGGCTTTTTTGAGTTACCAGTCTACAGCATTGAATGGCCTGGCTCCATCGGAGCTCTGAATGGACAGGAGATTACACACACAGCTCCCGAGTCTCCCACATATCTTCAACCATATTACAAGGTGACAGAGATAGAATCTGTTAGAACAGATCATTAGTGTGCAGAAACAACATTCCCACTGCTTGGACCACTCTTAAGGAGCTCTGCCATACTTGGCAAAGTGCTTGTCAAGATGTGTCTGTTACATGCTGCACAATCTCACTATTGTGAGGGACAGCTGAGGAGGAGGAGGAGGAAAAAGGGAAAGATGAAGGGAGAAGGCAAGGTAGACATCCCCTTTCCAAATAGGCTGCCCAAGGAAGAACTCATCCAAGTGTGATACCAGAAACAGCAACCCCAATTCCCTAACCAACAATAGTTTTCCCAACTTCCTCCCCCTTGTTACTGGATGGTTGGTAAAAGACTGCTGACTTTCAGCGGAAGCTACAGTGTGGGTGACCACAAACAGCTCTGAGCCCTGAAGACCCGATTGCACCATTATTGGTGACAGCTGTCTGATCTGCCAGGCAACAGCAAGGGCACGGGTGAAGTGGCTGCCACAGGAGGACTAATCTGGCCCTCCTGAGAGAGGCAGGACAGCAAGGGGATTGTGTTCCAGGGAATCACTACTACACCTCTAGGGGTTGCCTCTGCAATCCTAGCTACCTGATGGAGGAGGGATTGCTGGAGTACTGGTGTACAGTTGTGGTCTCCTTACTTGAGAAAGGATGTTCTGGCACTGGAGGGGGTGCAGAGGAAATTGGGTTGATTCTGGAGTTGGGAGGATTAGCTCATGAGGAGAGTCTGAGTAGACTGAGACTATACACATTGCAATTTCAATGAATGAAGGGGGATCTTATAGAAACATTTACAATTATGGAATAGGTAAGTAGAAGCAGGGAGGTTGTTTCCACTGTCTGGTGAAACTAGAACTGGGAAGCATAGCTTCAAAATAAGGAAGACCAGATTTAGGGCTGAGTTGAGGAGGAACTTCTTTACCAAAAGGACTATGAATCTGTGGAATTACCTCGTTGAATGTTTTTAAGGCAAAGATAGATACATTTTTGAACAGTAAAGGAATTAAGGGTTACGGTGAGCGGATAGATAAGTAGATCTGAACCCACAAAAAGATCAGCCATGATCTTATTGAATGGTGGAGCGGGATCAAGGGGTCAGATGGCCGACTCCTGCCCCTAGTTCTTATATTCCTGCGTTTGGGTGAAGTGGCTAAATAGCTTGCAATGTCTACATGGTGTGGGTTGTTGGTATGAGGCTTACAGCGGTACTGAGGGTGTGAGGGTGCAGGGCTCAATACGAATGTCAGGTATGAATTATGAGTGAAAGTGATTGGTGAATGATGGTAGTGTGGGGAATTAAACAGCCTCCGAGGTTTGTGGTTCAGTTTGTAGGAGATGGTATTTGAAGATGCATTCACTGACCTGGTCACACATGTGAGATCCTTGAAGTTCTTGCAGTATGTCTCCAGGTCCTTGGGACTTGACTCCAGGCATTGACCTTCATGACTATCTACTCCGGTTGCCTTGAGAGTATGTCCCCAGAGAGCCCCAGACCTCCTGTGAATACTGGGCATCTCGCCCGAAAATCTTGGAGCCTGCTTTCTCCCATGCAAAGCAATTGGGAAAACAAAAAGCAAATGAAATTCAACGCTAAGAAATGTAAAATATTGTCTGATATTCCAGAAAAGATCTAATCACAGTTATACAACAATGTAAATGAATTAGCAGAGACTAAACTAAAAAGGAGCCAGCAGTGAAATTAAACTTGTCACCCACAAAGCAATTAAAAATAAATACTTATGGAATGACAAGATGAAAGGGGCAATTCTACCACTCTGTATCCGCTGTATTTTTTTTTATGTGCGCAATGCTTATTTCAGTGCGTGATACCTTTAATTTTTTTAATCTGTGCCATCTTAAAGGGGAAAACCTACGAATAACTTGCACAGTCTTTCAGGTTACTGTGTCACCATGCAGGTGCACAGCTCAGATGGAGCATTGTTCCAAGATCAGAGGCACTACCTGTGTGAAACCCAACACCTACTCGAATAATAATGCACCTTCCCTTTAAGAGGTGCAGGCTATCTTCTGGCAGCGCAGGCTAGCTTTCAGTGGTGCTAGCCACTCAAGGTGGTGGCCGTCGCTGATGCATCCAGACAATCAACAGTGTGGTTCGCACCGGTTGGTCTCCTCCGAAATCATTAAAATCAACTGGCAGCACGAGGTTGGTGCGCTGCATGCACCGCAGTCAACGGGCCTGAGTTATTTGTGCATCGTGACGTCTTTTTGGGGGCTGTCGAATTTTAGCCCCCAGTAGCTGTAAAAAAAAAGTGATATCATTAATAATCATGCGGTAAACTGGCTTGGCACGGATAAAAGGTGCATGATTTCCACCTTGTTAGGTACATCAAACACATTCTTTTTTTAATTGAATTAAAGACCTTGGCCGCAGTCTTTCAAGAGCCTGAAAAGTGCACAGTGCCATGAAATTTTCCAAATACAAAATCAGAAGCACGTTTTCCTTCAATAGCCTTTTTTTTACCCATTCTGAAACTACATGGAAGAAATCATTACCAGCCAAGGAACAAAAACATATCTTCAACTTCTCAAAACGACAAGTGTGTAAAGTCAGCATTTTATTTGCTGGGGCTAGTTTACTTCTGCAGACAGTGACCTTGAATAAATGTCAGGGGCTCTGTGTCTGCTGTCATAGATCTGATATTAATATCAGTCCGCGTCTGCAGAAATAAGCCTGCAGCCCATTCAGTGATGTGAGATTTCCGCAACGGCGGATGAAGAACAGTTGTTGGCTTCTCCCCGCCTCCCCCACCACCACCGCCACCCCTTTATTAGCACCAGTCCAGATGAGGAATGAACACATCGTGGTGTTAGAAACTGAGCGATAATGAAATAAACATTGCTGCCGTATTGGGAATTTTAGCATCCAACTGCTTGTGTTGACACACAAGGTATGAGCACATCCCTTAATATATCCTTGCATTTTTGAAGGGTCAGCATTATCACTGGATTCTGTTACAATGAGATCATCAGAAAAGTCAAAGATGAGATAAAATCATTTGACTTGTGGAACTTGCCCTTCAGCTATCCATCGTCCCTCTGAAAGCATCCATTTGCATCTTAGATGCCCTTAATATTTTGATATATTGATATATCCCTGACACAGAGCTACAAATATTTATCACTCTTTGAGTAAAGATGTTTTTCCCTAATACCAGTTCTCAATTTAATTTTCGCTGAATTATTTTGATGTCCTCCAGTCCTACTCTTATGACAGTATTTAAAACAATATTCACTGTTCACACCATCTAAAAATCCTTATTAGTCAATTTTAGATAACCTGCTGATTTCCCCTTAGGTGCCTTCTTTCTAGATGATAGCACTTAAATTGTACCTCCTAGTTGACATTCCCTTCACACTCTTATTGCATCTCTCAGTTCCCCCTCCAATGCACATTTACGCTTTTTTACTGTATGGCAACCAGAAGTAAATATAACACTCCTAAAATGGCCTTACCAGAGTATTGTGTAGCTTTAGTGTTGCTTCTGAATTGATCTAATCTAACACTTCCCTAGAAATGGAGCTGATGAGGGAAGCTTGTCCACTAACTCTGCATGTTAGAAATTTGGATACTGATGTCGATGGTTTTATGACTACTGATCTTCTGGATTCCTTCTGTGCCCTCTCAGTGGGTGGCTTCCCTGCTGCCCTGTAAAATTACCCCTGACACCTCACAATTCCAAGCTTTTTTTTAAAAACCACAATTGCTTTGCAATATTTTCCGAGCCATCGAAATGACAAGTTTAATATCACTGCGAATTCACTCGCATTCATTGTATACTTTTGATGACCTTTCCCCTCTCTAACATCAGACAGTGTTATATTTCATTTGCCTTTTTTGCCTTCCCAATTGCATTGCAACTCTAATAAAATCTACCAGTCTTTTGCTATGTAATTTCTCTTCTGTTCTGTATTAACATCATCATCAGATTTCAGAAATTAAAATTGGTCTGAACATGTCGGCCATTTACTTAATTTAGAAACAATGAGGCGTCAAGTATAGAACATTGATGACCTCTACTTAACTCGTTCTTCTATATTGGCATTGCATTTCTTGCAAGCTCTTTCTTTTCTGTGTATTTTATCCCGCTCAATGGGTGTGATCCTCTGGTCCCGCCAATGTGTATAGCGGGAAACCCGCTGCGGGAGGAGTGGGGGGGGCGCAGCTTTGGCGGGAATGGAAGATCCTGTTGGGGGAAAGGTCCGGAATGGGCCACACCCACCCAGCGACTGGAAATTCCCACTCGAGGTCAATGGACCTTTACATGGTCCGCATCCCTCCCGTGGCAATCTTGCAGAGCGCGGGGCTGAAGAATCCAGGATTATATCCTTCCAAATTTTTAGTCTAGTCCTGTGTGGATTGCTTTATTTTTTTAGTTTTTCTTTGAAGGCCGTCACATAGAGTTGGAGTAAAAGACTTCTGAAAGTCCAAATATACGATGCCATCGGAGGTCAACTTTATCTGTTATGTCTTAAAAATTATAGCGGTCTTGCCAGGCAGAAACATCTTCTTTAAATCTCTGCTGGTCATTTAGCATTTAATTATTAATGCACAGATATTTGGTTAGCCTAACCCTAAGAATTATTTCCATTATTTCTCTCGTGATTGGTAATAGAAACATATTAAAAAACAGGAGCAGGAGGAGGCCATTCAGACCTTCCAGCCCACTCCACCATTCATCATGATCACGGCTGATCATCCAACTCGATAGCCTAAATCCCTTTTTCCCCTATCCTTTGGTCCCCTTCGCTATAAGTGTTATATCTAACTGCTTCTCAAAACCATACAATGTTTTGGACTCAACTACTTCCTGTGGTAATGAATTCCACAGGCTCTTGGGTGAAGAAATGTCTCCTCATCTCTGTCTAAATGGTCTACCCGTTATCCTCAGATGGTGGTCCCTGATTCTGGACACACCCACCATTGGAAACATTCTTCCTGCATCGACCCTGTCCAGTCCTGTTAGAATTTTATATGTTTCTATGAGATCCCCCCTCATTCTTCTGAACTCCAGCAAATGCAATCCTAATCGATTCAACCTCTCCTCGTATGTCAGTCTTGCCATCCCAGGTATCAGTCTGGTAAACGTTTGCTGCGCTCCCTAAATAGCTAGAACATCCTTCCACTGATAAGGATACCAAAACTGCACACAATATTCCAGATTTATCCTCACCAAGGCCCTGTATAATTGCAGCAAGACATCCCTGCTCCTGTACTCGAATCTTCTCGTAATTAAAGGCCAACATACCATTTGCCTTCTTTATGAGCTGCTGTACCTGCAAGCTTACCTTCAGCAACTGGTGTATGAAAACACCCAGGTCTCATTGTACGTTCCCCTCTCCTCAATTTTTGGCCATTCAGTTAATAGTCTGCCTTCTTGTTTTTGCAACCAAAGTGGATAACCTCGCATTTATCCAAATTATACTGCATCTACTCACTCAACTTGCTCAAATTAAACGGAAGGAACTCTGCATCCTTCTCACAGCTCACGCTCCCACACAACTTAGTGTCATCTGCAAATTTGGATATCTGGGGCGGGATTATCTGACCCCCCCCCCCCCCCCCCCCCGGGTCGGAGAATCGCTGGGGGCTGGCGTAAATCCCGCTCCCACCAGTTGCCGAATTCTCCGGCACCGGAAATTCGGCGGGGCGGGAATCGCACCGCGCCAGTCGCCGGGCCCCCCGCCCTGGCGATTCACCGGCCCGCGATGGACCGAAGTCCCGCTGCTGGAATGCCTGTCCCGCCGGCGTGGATTAAACCACCTTTCTTACCGGCGAGACAAGGCAGCGGGAATGGGCTCCGGGGTCCTGGGGGGGGCGCGGGGCGATCTGGCCCTGCGGGGTGCCCCCACAATGGCCTGGCCCACGATCGGGGCCCACCGATCCACGGGCGGGCCTGTGCCGTGGGGGCACTCTTTTCCCTCCGCCTCGGCCACAGTTTTCACCATGGCCGATACGGAAGGGACACCCTCCCTGCGCATGCACGGGGATGATGTCAGCAGGCGCTGACACTCCCGCGCATGCGAAGACTTCCGCCGGCCGGCGAAGACCTTTCGGGCCCGACTGGCGTGGCGCCAAAGGCCTTTCCCACCGGCTCGTGGCGTGCCAACCACTCCGGCGCGGGGCTAGCCCCTCAAGGTGAGGGCTTGGCCCCTAAAGGTGCGGTGAAATCCGCACCTTTGGGGCGGCCCGACGCCGGAGTGGTTCACGCCATTCCATCCCGCCAGGACCCCTGCCCCGCCGGGTAGGGGAGAATCCCGCCCATGATATTTTGTCCCCTCATCTAAACCACTAATATATATTGTGAATAGCTGGGGTCCTAGCGCTGATCCTCGCGGTGAAGATCTAAATTTCACCTTCTCATGGTTTGTAGAAATGCATCAAAGTGCTTTACAGCAAATCACTTTTGCATCCATTTACTGGGGGACATTTTCAGCCCTGTGTAGGTCAGGCACAGAGTTGGGAAGGAGCACAATTTCACACTGATAGCCAGCTTTCTGGTTGCCCGGCCCCATCCTGCCAATGAGCCATTTTTCTGAAGGCTGCAATGGGATGGGGGTTGGGCAGGGGTACCCACTCGCAGGCTGCAGGTAGAATCCATAGCATCCCCACAATGAAGAAGGAGGCCACTCAGCCCATCAGGGATGCACTGACCCTCCAAGAGAGCACCCTACCTAGGCCCATTCCCCTACCCTATCCCCATAAACCCGCCTAACCTACACATCTTTGGACACAAAGGGGCAATTTATCATGGCCAATCCACCTAACCTGCACATCTTTGGACTGTAGGAGGAAACTGGAGCACCAGGAGGAAACCCACGCAGACACAGGGAGAAGTGCAAACTTCACACAGACAATCTCCCAAGGTGGGAATCGAACCTGGGACCCTGGCACTGTGAGGGAGCCATACTAACCACTGTGCCACCGTGCCACCGTGCCAATTCAGCTTAGTTGAGGGACATATTGTCAAAGGCTGACTGGAGTTTTCCAGTTGACCTCCAGATCCCCAAAGGCAGGGAGGAATAGCATAGTTTTATGGATAGTGGCCTGCCAGCAGCAGACCAAACTGGACACACTAAATGGTTTGCATTTGCCTGGGTAAGATTTTACTCCCCCAAGCTAGATGCTATGAGCTCAATGTAATGATCGCAGTAACAAACCCGTTCACCAACTGGCAATCCAGGCATGCCATTTCCAGGAACTCCGATGGAATTAAAGGTTAATCAGGTAGTTAACTGCCTATCATCATAATTCCTGTGCCTTTAAAGCCCACCTTCAAGAGGTGCGACCAACCTGAGTGAAGATCACGTATCTGGCCTTCCAGATGCCGACTTGCCTCCTGTCAAGGGCAGGTACCGAGACCAAAAACTGCCTTGTCCTGTGCACTGTTCTAACTTGGAAGGCCAGATGGTGAAAGATTGTACTGGTGCCAATATTCACTCATTTACACATTTATTTACACAGCAATACATCACAAGCATACACTTCCAAACTCAACCACATGAAAATTTCAAAACGTATCTCTTTATATGTGCTCACAGGAAACCTCAATTTATGTCCTCCATCTCCATTTCGTTGAATGCAATTCAATACTAATAACACCAATGTCTTTCCTTCCTGCTATTCCCTATCTCTCTTCCTGCCTGTTTTATTTGAGGCTTTGCTCATTTTCTAAGTAAAATTTACTTCTCCTTCTCTGTGCAGTAAAACGATACATAACAGACAGAAAGAAGTGGAACCTCACCATATGATGGTGCACCGCTGCTTTAACTAAGCCACCAGCTTGACACATTGGAGATGGTGCTCCAGAAGTGGGAGGTGGGGAAACTAATCTGTGAGATTTTAATGAGGCTGGAGAGTTGGAATTCCTTGGGCTTGATTCGCAGCGGGCAGCGGGCGAGTTTCCAACTGAATCTGTTAGCTACCATTGAAAACTGATCTTAAGAGGACGGCTGCTCAACAGTGACAGGTGGACCTCAGGTGGACAGAATATTTTAGGAAAGACATTTGGAACGCAACATTTATCTTCTGAAGACCGACTTAAGTGAAGGTTAGAATGAAATTTGTTTGTAATGGTATGTGAGTCTGCTATTTTTGCAGTCAAGTTAAATGAGACAAATATAGCATAAATGTCAAAAGCCACCTTACTGGCACCACCACCCTGCTGGCATCGGATCTAAACAAGTACCAGTACTGAGTCAACGTGAGTAAAACAGGGTTTCATTGATCACACAATGATTAAACGCTACTTGCTGAAAGGCTCCGAATAAGACAATTTATTTTTATTGCTTGTGAAAAAGCATGAGCCATGCATCAATGTTATCACATCAGTCTTAATTTGCAAGTGACATGTAAATTCTAAATACATAATCACAGTGCAGTGAGCATATGAAGGTATCTCAAATATTTGGAATCAAGGGTGCCTCTTTGAAGACTTTCTTCAGTCACAGTATCTTTTTTTTCCGTTTTGGTCAAAATGCTTTAGAACATAGAACATAGAACAATACAGCGCAGTACAGGCCCTTCGGCCCACGATGTTGCACCGAAACAAAAGCCATCTAACCTACACTATACCATTATCATCCATATGTTTATCCAATAAACTTTTAAATGCCCTTAATGTTGGCGAGTTCACTACTGTAGCAGGTAGGGCATTCCACGGCCTCACTACTCTTTGCGTAAAGAACCTACCCCTGACCTCTGTCCTATATCTATTACCCCTCAGTTTAAGGCTATGTCCCCTCGTGCTAGCCATTTCCATCCGCGGGAGAAGGCTCTCACTGTCCACCCTATCTAACCCTCTGATCATTTTGTATGCCTCTATTAAGTCTCCTCTTAACCTTCTTCTCTCTAACAAAAACAACCTCAAGTCCATCAGCCTTTCCTCATAAGATTTTCCCTCCATACCAGGCAACATCCTGGTAAATCTCCTCTGCACCCGTTCCAAAGCCTCCACGTCCTTCCTATAATGCGGTGACCAGAACTGTACGCAATACTCCAAATGCGGCCGTACCAGAGTTCTGTACAGCTGCAACATGACCTCCTGACTCCGGAACTCAATCCCTCTACCAATAAAGGCCAACACTCCATAGGCCTTCTTCACCACCCTATCAACCTGGGTGGCAACTTTCAGGGATCTATGTACATGGACACCTAGATCCCTCTGCTCATCCACACTTTCAAGAACTTTTCCATTAGCCACATATTCCACATTCCTGTTTTTCCTTCCAAAGTGAATCACCTCACACTTCTCTACATTAAACTCCATTTGCCACCTCTCAGCCCAGCACTGCAGCTTATCTATATCCCTCTGTAACCTGCTACTTCCTTCCTCACTATCGACAAAACCACCGACTTTAGTATCGTCTGCAAATTTACTCACCCACCCTTCTGCGCCTTCCTCTAGGTCATTGATAAAAATGACAAACAGCAACGGCCCCAGAACAGATCCTTGTGGTACTCCACTTGTGACAGAACTCCATTCTGAACATTTCCTATCAACCACCACCCTCTGTCTTCTTTCAGCTAGCCAATTTCTGATCCACATCTCTAAATCACCCTCAATCCCCAGCCTCCGTATTTTCTGCAATAGCCTACCGTGGGGAACCTTATCAAACGCTTTGCTGAAATCCATATACACCACATCAACTGCTCTACCCTCGTCTACCTGTTCAGTCACCTTCTCAAAGAACTCGATAAGGTTTGTGAGGCATGACCTACCCTTCACAAAGCCATGCTGACTATCCCTGATCATATTATTCCTATCTAGATGATTATAAATCTTGTCTCTTATAATGCCCTCCAAGACTTTACCCACTACAGACGTGAGGCTCACCGGTCTATAGTTGCCGGGGTTGTCTCTGCTCCCCTTTTTGAACAAAGGGACCACATTTGCTATCCTCCAGTCCTCTGGCACTATTCCTGTATCCAATGATGACATAAAAATCAAAGCCAATGGTCCAGCAATCTCTTCCCTGGCCTCCCAGAGAATCCTAGGATAAATCCCATCAGGCCCCGGGGACTTATCTATTTTCAGCCTGTCCAGAATTGCCAACACCTCTTCCCTACTTACCTCAATGCCATCTAATCTATTTACCTGGAGCTCAGCATTCTCCTCCACAACATTATCTTTTTCCTGAGTGAATACTGACGAAAAATATTCATTTAGTATCTCGCCTATCTCTTCAGACTCTCCACACAACTTCCCATCCCTGTCCTTGACTGGTCCTACTCTGTCCCTAGTCATTCGCTTATTCCTGACATACCTATAGAAAGCTTTTGGGTTTTCCTTGATCCTTCCTGCCAAATACTTCTCATGTCCCCTCCTTGCTCGTCTTAGCTCTCTCTTTCGATCCTTCCTCGCTACCTTGTAACTATCCATCGCCCCAACTGAAACTTCACACCTCATCTTCACATAGGCCTCCTTCTTCCTCTTAACAAGAGATTCCTATCCAAATGATTCTTCAGTTGAAAACTATAATGCTGGTACGCAGCCGAGCCATATGGTCTGTGGAAATACAGATTTGATCCTGAGCCTCTGTTGATTTAGCGATGTCAACTAGAGCAGTAGATGGAGGTGCTACAATTGGCCTGAACAGACGGGAGAAAGGGGAAGTAAGCTTTTTGATCACGATCCATTGCCCTCTTCAGCATAGGTGTGACTGCTAGGTTAAGGGCAGAGATCCATTTATGATGCCCTTGATAATTGAAAATCCCGCCCCCGCCGGCTGCCGAATTCTCCGGCGACGGGGATTTGATGGGGGCGGGAATCGCACCGTGCCAGTCGGCGGCCGCTGGCAGCGGCCCCCCCAGCTATTCTCCGGCCCTTGATGGGCCGAGTGGCCGCCCATTTTAGGCCGGTCCCGCCGGCGTAAATTAGAGTAGGTACTTACCGGCGGGACCTGACTGCGTGGGTGGGCTCCGGGGTCCTCGGGGGGGGCACGGGGGGATCTGGCCCCGGGAGATGCCCCCACGGTGGCCTGGCCCGTGATCAGGGCCCACCAATCCGCGGGTGGGCCTGTGCCGTGGGGGCAGTCTATTCCTCCTCGTCGGCTGCTGTGGTCCTCTGTGATGGCCGATGCGGAGATGATCCCCCCCTGCGCATGCGCTGGGATGACGCCAGCACACGCTGGAGCTCCCCACGCATGCGCCACCTCACGCCGGCCGGCGGAGGCCCTTCGGCGCGGATTGGCGTGGCGCCAAGCCCCTTCCGCACCTTCATGGCGGCCCGATGCCGGAATGGCTCACGCCACTCCTTCGTGCCGGAGTTGCCCGCCCCGCCGGTTCATGGAAAATCCCGCACATGATGAGATTAATGGCTTGGCTCACACATCATGGACAGTTACTTGGGTGCGGTGCTAGCAGGCACCAGGTACATGTGAACAATCTCCATGGATAAAATGAGACCAGAAATTAATTTCCATGAAATAACAAATATTTTATCTTGCCACAATTCATTAGTGCATTGGGAATTGTATTGTGCACTTTGCCCACTTCAGATTGCTGTACATATGTACCAGCAGAGGGAGTCTAGGTGGAGAAGAAAGGAATCCATGTTTTAACAGCTTGTGCATTTGTTTCCGAATGCTTCTTCCTAAATCTGACTGTTTCAAGGACCTCACAATTCAGAATGACAGTAAACATAAAAAGGATCATGTTTGATTCGATGGCACTCATTAGAACAGAATGGGTCAGCTCCGTGAATGCTTTGACAGCAAACTTTAATATAAATATAACTCTTTGTGGGCCACCTGATTTATAGGAATGTATTGAATATCAGGTCTGAAGTGTTTCACATTTAGTTGTGGTCAACCTCCCGGGTTTGGGAGATTTTCTGGTGATGATTTATCCTGCAGGACTCAGACCACAAAGTTCTTCATCCAGACAGATGACAATGAAGTTTGGCTGTTCTAGTCATACACAATTTGTCGAATATTTGAGAAATGAGTTGAGGAAAGAGCCACCATGCCAGCAACATACATACGCACACATGTACTCATACATGTACTTATACTCACACAAATGTCATACATTCATACAAATGCACTTGCATATGCACATACACAGCACATACATGTACATCTGCACAGAGACGTGTAAAGGTCTCAATATTTTAGTTGTAATAAACAGAGCACACTTGACCTTTTCTTGGTGATTAAGAAAATGGAGGATGAATTTTCATGGGAGTTCTTCCTGTTCTTTGTCATAATCTTGGTAGAATGGCCAGAGAAAAATGAGACAAGTGGGTGATCATGGTGCTTTATTTTTTTCTCTCTACAGTTCCACAGCTCTTCCATCAAGGTTAACTTTGGGTAATTGGGAGCACTCCTGCCAAACCCCGCCCCCCCCCCCCCCCCCTTCCTCTCAAACCACTAGAATGCTTTTAGAGAAATATTTCCATGGAGTCACTGAGGAAGTGCCTCCAATTACCCAGCTCAGTACTCGCATCAAAAGCAGTTTTGACAGAGATCTGATTTGATCGCTATGAAATCATCCACATTTAAAATCAATGGGGCTCATAATGCTTAGTTGATCTTGTGGGCTTCTCTGTTCGTTGAATGCTCAAACTACCTTTTTTCAGAATAATACTGAGGGACTTTCTTATGTCTACCTGAGAGGGCAGACAGGCCTTGTGCCAGCCTAGATTTTGTCCTCAAGTCTCTGGAGTGGGACCCCAGCCTAGAGTACTATCACTGCATGGCGTAGTTTACATGTGAAGTTGCTTGAGTCGAATTTGGAGCAGTGTGGTGATGATGTCGATCTCACATTGCTTCGATTTTGCCCCTGCTGCCACGCAATTGCATTTGGTGTAAATTGAGGTTGAAGAAAGAAACACTAGGCAGAAAGTCTATTTAAACTTCATTCTACATATTTTGTAATGTAAGAAGAAATATGCTCTTTTGACCTCATTAAAATTGACCCAGAATTTGGCTGCTGCTATATAACTTGCTCAGCCAAAAATGAAGTGATGTGTAGAAGCCTGGTTTTACACGAAACAGGTACGAGTTCCAGATCAGTTTCAGTAACGTTATGTAGATTGTAACTTTTATTTTTTTTGTTCAGAGATGTGGATGAACAGGACTGCTGATTAACTTTTAACAAAAGGATA
Organism: Scyliorhinus torazame; assembly: GCF_047496885.1. Lineage (NCBI taxonomy): Eukaryota > Metazoa > Chordata > Chondrichthyes > Carcharhiniformes > Scyliorhinidae > Scyliorhinus > Scyliorhinus torazame. Next base: position 63,778,520 of record NC_092728.1, read on the forward strand.
AAAAATGTATTTAACAAGGAAACATTCATTATTATACGTGAATCCCATGAAGTCTCATGGCTTCAGGTTAAACATGGGAAAGGAAACCGCCTGCTGATTACCACGTACCGGCCACCATCAGCTGATGAATCAGTACTCCTCCAAGTTGAACACCACTTGTAGGAAGCACTGAGGGTGGCACAGAATATGCTCTGGGTGGGGGACTTCAATGTCTATCACCGAGACTGGTATGGTAGCACCAGAACAGATTGAGCTGGCCAGGTCCTAAAAGACATAGTTGCTAGACTGGGACAGCCGCAGATGATGAGGGAACGAAAAGGAGGGGAAAACATATTTGACCTCATCCTCAGCAACCTGCCTGCTGCAGATGCATCTGTCCATTACAGTGTCAGGAGAAGTGACCACCACACAGTCCTTGTTTTAAAAAAAAAAAAATTTAGAGTACCAAATTCATTTTTTCCAATTAAGGGGCAATTTAGCATGGCCAATCCACCTACCATGCACATCTTTGGGTTGTGGGGGCGAAACCCACGCAAACACGGAGAGAATGTGCAAACTCCACATGGACAGTGACCCAGAGCCGGGATCGAACCTGGGACCTCGGCGCCGTGAGGCAGCAATGGTACCCACTGCGCCACCGTGCTGCCCAGACATAGTCCTTGTTGAGACAAAATCCTGACTTCACATTGAGGATACCCTCCATTGTGTTGTGTGGCACTACCACCATGATAAATAGGATAGACTTCGAACAGATCTAGCAATTTAAGACTGGACATCCATGAGGCGCTATGGGCCATCAGCAACAGCAGAATTGTATTCAACCACAATCTGCAACCTCATGGCCCGACCTATCCCCCATTCTAAAATTACCACCAAGCCAGAGGATCAACTCTGGTTCAATGAAGAGTGCAGGAGAGCATACCGAAAAATGAGATGTCAACTTGGTGAAGCTACAACACAGGACAACTTGTGTGCCAAACCGCATAAGCAGCAAGTAAGACAAAACTAAGCGATTCCACAATGAACGCATCAGATCTAAACTCTGCAGTCCTGCCACTTCCAACCATGAATGGTGGTGGACAATTAAACAACTCACTGGAGGAGGAGGCTCTACAAATATCCCATCCTCAATGATGGAGGAGCCCAGCACATGTGTGTTAAAAGACAAGGCTGAGATATTCGTAACAATCTTCAGCCAGAAGTGCCAAACGGATGATCTATCTCGGTCTCTTACGGAGGACCCCAGCATCACAGATGTCAGTCTTCAGCCAATACGATTCACTCCACGTGATGACAAGAAACACCTGAAGGCACTGTATACTGCAAAGGCTATGGGACCTGACAATATTCTGGCAATAATACTGAAGACTTGTGTTCCACAACTTGCCATAACCCTAGCCAAGCTGTGCCAGGATAGCTACAATACTGGCATTTACCCGTCAATGTGGAAAATTGCCCAGGTTTGTCTTGTACACAAGAAACAGGACAAACCATACCAGCCAATTGCCATCCTACCTGTCCACTCTCCATCTTCAGCTCGGAAGGAATCATTGACAGTACTATCAAGTGGCCCTAACTCAGTAATAACCTAACCACAGACGCTCAGTTTCGGCTCCGCAGGGTCACTCAGCTCCTGACATCGTTGCAGCCTTGGTTCAAACATGGAAAAAAGAGCTGAATGCCAGAGGTGAGTTGAGAGTGACTTCCCTTGACATCAAGGCAGCATTTGGCTGAGTAAGGCATCAAGAAGCCCTCGCTAAACTGGAGTCAATGGGTATCAGGAGGGAAACTATTTGCTGGTTGGAGTCATACCTGGCACAAAGGAAGATGGTTGTACTGCTGAGAGTTCAATCATCTCAGCTCCAGGGCATCACTGCAGGCATTCCTCAGGGTGATGTCTTAGGCCCAACCATCTTCAGATGCTTCATCAATGAACCCCCTTCCAATATAAGGTCAAAAATGGGAAGGTTTGCAGATGACTGCACAATGTCCAGCACCATGTGCGACTCCTCAGATAATGAAGCAGTCACTGTCCAAATGAAATAAGACCTGGACAATATCCAGGCTTGGGATGACAAGTGGCAAATATATTCGAGCCACACAAGTGCCAGGCAATGACCATCTCCCACAAGAGAAGATCTAACATCGCCCTTTGACATTCTATGGTATTACCATTGCTGAATTCCCCACAATCAACATCCTATGGTTAACATTGATCAGAAACTGAACTGGACTACCCATATTAATACTGTGGCTACCAGGGCTAGGAATCCTATGGTGAATAACTCATCTCCTCAACCCCAAAAGCCTGTCCACCATCTACAAGGCACAAGTCAGGAGTGTAATAGAATAATCCCCACTTGCCTGGATGAGTGAAGCTCCAACAATACTCAAGGAGCTTGACACCATCCATGACAAAGCAGCACACTTGATTGCTACCCGTTCTACAAACATTCTATCCCTCCACCACCGATGAACTGTGGCAGCGTTATGTGGCATCTGCAAGATGCACTGCAGAACTCGCCAACGTTCCTTCGGAAGCACCTTCCAAACCCACGACCGCTACCATCTAGAAGGACAGGAGCAGCAGATACCTGGGAACGCCACCCCTGGAGGTTCCCCATCACCCTGACTTGGAAATATATCACCGTTCCTTCACTGTCGTGAGGCAAAATCCTGGAACTCCCTCCCTCACAGCACTGTGGATGTACCTACACCTAAGGGACTGCAGAGGTTAATAAAGGCAGCTCACCACCACCTTCTGACGGGCAACTAGGGATGGGCAATAAATGCTGGCCGAACCAGCGATACCCAGATCCCATAAGTATTTAAAAAAAAAAGAATACTCCTTCACTCCAGCTATACCTTTACAGATAAACAGGTTTATAAGGATAATACAAGTTACAGTTTACCCTATACTCTTAGTTAGTGCACAGTGCATGTAAACCAATAGATGAAATGTGGCCAGGCACAGCTTACATTGAAATCAAGTGGCAGATGCTACTCAAAACAATTTATGTGAATTACTCATCAAATTCCCTAGATACTTGTCACATTGTGAGTCAACCTAGTCTCACTGGAACTCTGATTTTCATATGAGGGTGTCCAAACTCTGCTGTCCAAGAACCTGCTTGGAATCTTCTTGCAAATAACGTTTTCTCTCAGATGCCTTCACCTCTCCTTTTGGTATTCCTCTGCCCTGGATCAACATGTGCGTTCAAGCTTCCATACAATCTCCCAGATCCCCAACCATGCCAACAGAACACTACTGCTTCACAGGCATATTAAGATGCCAATAACCTTACCATCACCACAAATTTCTGACTTCTCGCTCGCCGATTTCACCAGGTCTGCACCTTACAGCTCTGATCTTAATTGGGAATCTCCCTCTCTCTGCCCCTTACCTTCAGTGAACAGTACCTCATTCAGATTGCGATACTTTGTCGCTTCGACTTCAGTCTTCCTGCTACTTTCCTATTTTCATTCCCTGGTTTCTGGACCTTTCTGTTCTTTAGCTTCAGAGACTTAATAAGAGTAATAATAATCTTTTATTGTCACAAGTAGGCTTACATTAACATTGCAATGAAGTTACTGTGAAAAGCCCCTCGTCGCCACATTCCAGCGCTTGTTCGGGTAATGAGCCGATACGGGAATTGAACCCGCGCTGCTGGCCTTGTTTTGCTTACAAACCAGCTGACTAGCCCACTGAGCTAACCAACTCTATGCTTTCTGCCCCTCTTTAGTGTCCTGCTAGAACTGGAAGCATTTGTGGCAGCATCGTTTTTCTTGGGTTGCCTGGTTCCAAAGGAACTACAAGCACTTCTGCCATTCAGTGTGGGCCTCTGGTTGCTAGGCAAGAGCATAGTTACCCCTGGAATTGCTTTTATGTTGTAAACCCTTAATTACAATGCAAGCAAAGCTTAAAGTGAAACTAAAAGCCACAGACATGTAGGCACCTGTGTTTACCATGAAGCCAAACTAAAGTTCTAACCTGTTCTTAAACACAAAATCATTAACTTAAAAATGTACCTTATTTCGAACACACACAAATAAAAATATAAATTATTTAAACTATCTCTGTTTTCTAACAGTGATATAACACTGGTCTTTCAAAAAAGGCTTCTTTGTGCATGCACAATAATGGAGTAACTTAAAATTTTCAATATAACTGCATAAGCAGTGCCAAAACAGCAACATCCCAGTTGGCCACTATTTCGCTTGCAGTTTCTTCCCTAATTTTCTCGCTTGGATAAAACGTTTATCTGACCGTTCAAAACACGTTGGCTGAAACATGGCATTCTATTTATGTCCACATCGGTGAAAAAGCTGGTCAAATACACTGCCGAATAACACTTGGGAGGATAGCAGATTTGAACTGTGATGCTTGTCATAATGTACACCAGTATATCATGGTGCAAACACACACACTGATGGACACACTGCAAGACCAATCAACACACACAACACCGCAGCCAATCACCAGTTAGAGCACACTCATTATATAGACAGAGGGTATCAGAGTTCCCGCTCATTCGGGATGCAGCTTCTCAGAAGGACAGAGCTTACAGCTTACAGCACAGATCTTCACCATGTGCTGAGTGCATAGACTGGTTAGGACAGGCATAGGTCATTAGTTTAATCTAACATCGTGTTAACCCACAGTGTAAGTATGTTCAACAGTTTCTAACTTAATAAAATAGTGTTGTACTATTTTAAGAGTTGGTGGCGTGTATGTGTTCCATGCATCCAGAGCACCCAACACATCAATGCTCAGAACTAATCTTCAAACTTTCATATATGTGGCCCTTTATTGTGATCGACTTGCAATAAAATCTGTCAAAAATATTGACCTAAAATATATTTTAAAATGCCGTCAATTTTTAATACCTCTTTTGCATTGAATTCCATCCATAAATTATCATCATACGAATCTGTAAAGTTAATGTGGGCACACTGGGCTAAGTAGCTGGCTTTAAAGCAGACCAAGGCAGGCCAGCAGCACGGTTCAATTCCCGTACCAGCCTCCCCGAACAGGCGCCTTAATGCGACGACTAGGGGCTTTTCACAGTAACTTCATTTGAAGCCTACTTGTGACAATAAGCAATTTTCTTCTTTCTTTTCTTTTCTGTTCAACCCTGGGGAATATACAGCTGAGCCAGACCCTGGTGCATCGGAATTTCCTCACATTTTAGCTGTCAGGTGTATGGATTTTATTAAGGGTTTTTCATATTATACAGAGCATAGATGAGCGTGACCATACACCAAAATATATATGTACGTCCGTCGGTTGCCTTCCATTATATACATCGATTGTCTTTCATTATTTACATTGGTTACAGTTTCTTGTTTATCGTTTTTCAGTAGGTGCTTAGTTTTAGTTGGATCACCTGCTTCTCTCTCCCTCCTTACTGCCTGATCCCTTTCCCCTTCTAGTCACCTAGCATGTCCGCTTCACTCGTCGGGTCTTTTATACTCTTCCTGTTGGTGTGGCGTGATGCTGTGTATCTTATTATGTGTTGTGCATGGTTGGGCTCCATCCCTCTTTATTCCACCCCCTCCCCTTTTTGTCTGTGTCCGTTGTTTTACTGTGGCTTCCCCTCCCTCCATCTGGCTTATCGGCTATTGGCTACAAACAGGCCTTGGAACAACTGGTTGAATGTTTTGTGGAAGCCCTTTTCATAACTAATGCCAGCTCACCTAAGGACGGACAGCTCAATGGAGACAGTGAATGAGAGTTGGCACCTTTCTGCTTTGCATACATCAATATCACATTGTACTTCCCCAATAAGCCGTTCATTGAGAGTTGACTCAAAATCCTAAGTTATGTTCGGAACAAGAGTAGTTTTAAACAGTTAATATAACATGTTAATATAATGAGGAAATAATAATCTTTCTTAATAATAATCTTTATTAGTGTCACAAGTAGGCTTACATTAACACTGCAATGAAGTTACTGTGAAAAGCCCCAAGTCGCCACATTCTGGCGCCTGTTCGGGTCCACTGAGGGCGAATTCAGAATGTCCAATTCACCTAACAAGCATGTCTTTCGGGACTTATGGGAGGAAACCAGAACATCCCGAGGAAATGTACACAGACACGGGGAGAACGTGCAGACTCCGCACAGACAGTGACCCAAGCTGGGAATCGAACCCGGGTCCCTGGCGCTGTGAAGCAACAAAATCTTCATGATGAAGAAAATGAATGGGTGTAATACCTTCCGCTTTTTGAATAAGACTGTTGTGTATTGTGACTTTTTTTTTGCTTCAGTATTCAGTCATGAAAGAGTACCTTGGAAAAGAGATTGTCACATTATCTCCAGAAATCATTACAAAGTTCGAAATTGGTCATTTTTATTGTGAAAAATGAATGCTTTTTGGCTCTCAATCAGGTCATTTGAAGACCACTTTGACCCATGTGGGTGGGAAGGAAGAAAGAAGTAATTGTATTGAGGAAGACTGTGCTTTTACTTTGGAAACACGAAAGCCAAATGCAGTAAATTATTACTATTTCCCATTAAATATGATCTGGCTTGGAATCGCCCTGCAGGATAAGAATCTTTGTTATTTTATTTCATTTAGTTTATTTTTCCCCTTGTTTTTTTTCAATGGCTGCTACCTTTCGTGAAGTGCTTTGAACTATTTGGATGAGGTGATAAGGTTTGAAATAATTTTAAAATTTCTACCTTTATTTCTGATTCCAGGCTTTTACATTAAATCGAGAGTCTGAAGAATTGCTTTTTGTTTCGAAATTGGTGCCATATATGCAATTAGGTAATTCTGCGGCTGGAGCTGAATTATGTGTAGCATCCTCCGCCAGAAATGCTGCAAAACCTTGGTAAATACTGTAACATTTTGCCTGTGTGGATGAACAAATTTGAGTCCTAGTTGGGATAGCAGATGTGTTAGGCTCAGAGGTCACCACTCAACCCGAAAATCCTTGTACAGTCTTCACTTCCTTGACTAACTTTGTGAGAGAAAGGAGCTCCTCTAATCCAAGGCCTGAAAGCTGATTCAGAAAATGATGATAACATGGCAGTGAACAAGCTGGGCTTCAAATTCACATAGGCCAAGATTCTTTTGGCCGGCAGGGTTTCCCTTCTCACCATCCGAGGAGTAGGTTTGGAACACATCCGCGCCAATACTGGATGCCCCATCGCTACTTAGTGCCTCAAGTAGCATTCATTGGCTAGAAGCAGAATTTCTGACCCTCATACATGGGAACAATTCCACCTCAGAGAGCAACCGGCCATTCTGATTGGCCACCAGCCATCCAGTTCAAACAGCCCCAGGAGCTGCAGTAGACAGGACGGGGACTTCAAGCCGTCCGCGGGGTCGAAGGCTGGAATTCTCCGGCTCTTCGCTGGCGGCGGCATTCTCTGGTCTTGCCGGCAGCACAAGCCCCCCCCCACCCTTACAGGTTTCCCGGCACGTGGGGTGGCTTCAATGTGAATTCCAATTGACAGCGGTGGGAGCAGAGAATCCCGCCGCCAGCGAACACTGCCTAGAAACCCGCAGCTGAGAGACTGGAGAATCCCGCCCTAAATCCCAGGAGTCCAGGTAAGTTCTGGAGGTCTCAGAATGGTGAGGGGATGTAAGGCCCAGTGGGGCAGAGGTGGCGTTGGGAAGGTGGAGGTGTTGGCAGTGGGTTAGGTGTGTTGTGGTAGGTGAGGGAGGGTTGGTGGGGCATTATGGAAGGAAACACCCGCAGTAGCTAGATGTTCGGAGATACTCTCTCTCTTCCCACATGAGGCCTGAGCAGGGTTTTGGGGTTTCACATCCTGCCCTTGAACCTCTCCCACAAACCTGAAAAATTGAGACGGCGGAAACCGTTCCTAATTTGGTCAAGGATGGGGTGGGGGGAGTTTGCAGCCCAGGCCTCAGCCATGCTATCATAAAATTGTGGAGTGGCCGGGATGGGCAGCAGGAAGACTATCTGAAGAATCTTTGGACAATTTTGTCCAATCATTATTTAATCCTTGCTAAGGATAAAACATAAGAGCGGCATGGTGGCACAGTGGTTAGCACAGTGTCTCACAGTGCCAGGGATCCAGCGTCAATTCCGAACTTGGGCGACTGTCTGTGTGGAGTCTGCACAGTCTTCCCGTGTCTGCATGGGTTTCTTCTGGATGCTCCGATTTCCTCCCACAGTCCAAAAACGTCCAAGTTAGGTAGATTTGCCAGGATAATCTGCCCCTTAGTATCCAAAGGTTAGGTAGGGTTACAGGGATCAGGCCTAGGTAGGGTGTGCTCTTTCAGAGGGTTGGTGTAGACTCAATGGGCTGAATGGCCTCCTTATATATATATATAATCACTTATTTTTACAAGTTGGCTTCAGTGAGGTTACTATGAAAAGCCCCTAGTCGCCACATTCCGGCGTCTGTTCGGGGAGGCCGATACGGGAATTGAACCCGTGCTGCTGGTCTTGCTCTGCATTACAAACCAGCTGCTTAGCCCACTGTGCTAAGTAGGGATTCTATGATTCTATAAGAAATAGGAGGGAAGCACGGTGGCGTAGGATTAGCCCTGCTGTCTCACGGCGCCAAGGTCCCAGATTTAATCCCGGCTCTGGGTCACTGTCCATGTGGAGTTTGCACATTCTCACCGTGTTTGTGTGGGTTTCGCCCCCACAACCCAAAGGTGTGCAGGTAGGTGGATTGGCAACGCTAAATTGCCCCTTAATTCGAAAAAATGATTTGGGTACTCTAAATTTAAAATAAAAGAAAGAGGCACGAGTGAAGTCCATGTGGTACCTTGAGCCTGTTGCACCAGCAAAGCCATCAGATAACCTAATACTTAAGAATTTGAAAGTGGAAAATATTAAGCAAATATCGATACAGTCAAAGACCAACAATACTCAGCTGCAAAGATTCAGATTGGAACTCATTGCAAAAGGGTTCATGGGAACACAAAATATGCACAGACTAGAAATTAGATGGAGAAATATTGGGGGATGACATTGTCATGGGCTTGAACTCGGGAATAAGAAGCAAAAATGTGTAGCTGAAAATTATCAACATATGTTGGAAGAAAATAATCAGGTGAGAACCTTTGTCCAGTTTTGTTCTCTGAGCAGCTCTGCACTACGGTGACATGTCGGCCTCAGTTTCATCTTAATCTTCCCAATGGGAACAGGACAAATTTGGACTGAATGCCTAATCTAGCCCCATTCAGACTTTACACTCCACTGAAATCAATGGAGCATGAAGTTTGGTGGCATGTTCTGTGACATAAATTCTACCCGCTGGGTGGGTGAGGCAAAAGTGAGGGCTGTTGTGAGTAACCTGATATTACAGGAAAAAGAGTTACTGGGGGAGCAATTCGTTATTATTATGCTCATAAGGGGGACACAAACTAGGTGCAAGTATACCAATTTATGGTACCAATGCTCCAGCTCCCGATGGCATCAGTAAGACATTGCACCCAATGTTGGTCAGGCAAGACTTCAAGATCCTGATAATCACCCAGAACAGGCGATCAATCTCTTACCAATGAAAATTATGGGTCGAGGGCAAACGTTTGCTGGTACTCAGCATGGCAAACACCAGGCCCGCTCCTCTCAGATTAGCCACAGCCGCCATTAAAAACATGTGTACATTTATTTGAAGTTAGACATGGGTCTGGGTGAAGTACGAGTCCCAAGGGTTTCTGCGACTACAGTCTCGCCATCCTGATGGTGGGGACGCGACCAATGTTTGACAATACTTAGTGCGAGAGCGACTTGCATTTGTTGGGCTGAATATAGTTGCAGCACCTGTCGGAGTGCCCGGAAGCCATCTGGGTTGTGGCGCGTATCCATGGCGGTCGGCTGAACCCGATTATGTGTCAACCAGCTTAGGAATGCGGGTGACTTGGGCTTGGGGTTGGCTCTGACATGGGGACGCCTGCATCACCTGATATCCATGCAGGAGCTGAAACCACATTTAAAGGGCAAGCAGCTCAGATTTAGAGTTAGAAGTCGTCTTTCCACCTATTTAGGAAAGCTCTATAATCCAAATTTCTGCTATTCCGGCTCAAAAGGACATTCCAAAGTCGAGGGACAAGATCCTTCTGCCGTCATGCAAAATTGTTCCGTCACATCAGTGGGTTCAACTGTGATCTGAGGTGTCTGAATCGAACCAACACAGCCCCATTATAGCTGGAGGGTGACTAAGGACAGGGCGGATGGTTCCTCTGCTACCATTACCTCTCCCCTTTCTAGCAGGCATCCTCCTTCATGTCCTCCCCTTCGGGATTCAGATCTTTGATGCTATTTTTAAAGAATGCCCCCAGAGCACCTCAGTTCTGGGCTGTCTGTTTAAATTTTGGACCAACGCTTCTGGGTACTGAATTTCCTGCTTGAGGTGCCGCCCCTCAAAGTGCCAACTCAGCAGCTTTTTACACGGGGGATAATGTCTCGCCGGTCAACCCTGAGCTCTATGACTCAGTCTACTTGAAGTTCAAAGGACTCTGACAGTGAGTCAAGGAAGCGACACGTAAGTCACCAACTTTCGCTGGGAGGGTTACTGAAGGCATGAGAGACATGGGAGTTTCACAAACTCAGGGAGGCGAGAATAAATCACGTCGTATGCAAGTTTGCAATTGAGCGGATGTGATGTTTGTCCGCCTTATGGGGCGATCTGCCGAGAGGGACATGTGACCCTGGTAACTAATCAGGGACTAGGGTGGGAGATCATCTTGGCAAGTGCGGGTTTCTGAATCAATTCGATCCTGGAAGCCAACTTGGAGCTGCGAGGCTGCAAACCTCTGCATTGTAATTATATATCAATACATTTTGCAGTTAATATTTACCTAACTGATGAATGGGAAATGTTACAACATATCAGTGAGCTTCCTGATTTGTTTCCTTCCCACTACTGATTTAAACGCTCACAATTTTTCTCACCGCCAAGAACCTCTCCGTCCCCATCCGCCATCTTGCATGCTCCAGCTGGCTCTGCAAAATCAGCCTGTTATTTGTCCCTATAATCACAAAGCTATGCACAAGAAAATGATTGGTAATCTAGGGTTGGCCAAGAAATTCAAATCTTCTGCAACGAAAAATCAAAGTCACAAGTTTCTTTTCTGACAATTTTAACATGTACATTTGCGCAGTGGAAGAACAACTTTGAGGTAATTTACTTCACGGAATTAAGAAAATATGTACAATTCTATAAGTTTGTTATGCAGTTGTAAGTTATTTTCCCCCCCCGGCAAGGAGGAAGTGAGCATTTGGATTTAAATTGGAGATATTCTCAAAGTATTCAAGCTGACACATAAAATTCAGAGTCTCTGAATATATTTTTTGTGCATGAGTATTTAAGTGAAAATTTATTTGATTCATATGTTAAATAAATATCACATCATCAAGAGCCAGTTTGGTTACTCCCTGTCTGTTACATGCTTAATGGGATCGTGAACATTGCAAGGTGATGAGATTGTAAATGCTGAGATCTCTATTCTGAAAGCAAATACCCAAGGAGATCTCAGAAAGAATTTACCTTACAACCTCATGTCTGCATTGTTAGCTGCATGGGAACAAGTCAGACCAATCAGGAGATAGTCACGATGATGTGTGTATGTATTTTAAATAATTCCAAGAAACATGCATTCCTGAATTGTAATTTGGATACCTTCCTCCGGCAATGTGTTATTGCTGGACTTAATAACGATATTAGTGTGCCGTAAGGAAAAACAACACTTATTTTATGCTTTGCTGTGCAACACACGTATTTATGCATATTCTTAAATTATTATTTAAACTTGCTCTTACTATAACCACCATGTTGACAGGGGATTGCTCCATTGTCCAATTCCATCACAATCCCAAAGTGGAAGACAAAATGTAGCAACGTACCACTTGATGTTCAAATTGACGCAGTCAGTTTAGGATTTTTCTTGCATATATGTGCAGTGAAACTGTGGACAAAGTAGCTCATGGTTTAAGACCATGGGCTGGATTCTTCTACCCCACCTGCCGCAATATCACCACGGGCGGGACGTGGACCATGTTAAGGTCCATTGACCTCGCGGTAATTTCTGGTTGCTGGGTGAGTGCGGCTGGAGAATCCCGCCCATAAGACCATAAGATATAGGAGCAGAATTATGCCATTCTGCCATCAAATCTGCTCTGCCATTCCATCATGGCTGAAATGTTTCTCACCCTCATTCTCCTGCCTTCTCCCCATAACTCCTCATCTCCTTAGGAATCAAGAACCTATCTATCTCTGTCTTAAAGGCACTCAGAGATTTTGCCTCCACAGCCTTCTGCGGCAAACAGTCCCACAGATTCACCATCCTCTGTCTGAATAAATTCCTCCTCATATCAGTTTCAAAGGATCGTCCCTTAAGCCTGAGGCTATGCCCTTGGGTTCTAGTTTTTCCTACCAGTGGAAACTCCTTCATTGCATATAGTGTGCTGCAGAATCTCCCCATATGGAAACTTGACACGTTCACAATTTTGCTTCATTCAAGGACCAGTGACAACACAGCAATGCGCACAGAGCAGGCATGACTACTATGCAAGTCATAAACCACAGAGATAAAAAAACTGGGATCGGGAACAGTGCAATTTTAAAACTGCTCTTTGTTTAATGCTTGGCAGTCGTGTGCCAAACCATAAATTTCTATCTCTGAGGTCAGAACATTTTCAGTTTAACAAATTGTTTAAAAGTTGCTGAGAGACCACTTCCAATAAACTCGTACATTTTTAGTTCTGATAGTTAAGAGACTACTGAACCCAAATTACAACAGGCTAAGTAGAGAGGTCATTTACCATTACGCTGCATACTTTTGTCCATACGCAGCTGAGTAAAGTTGATCTTGCTGGAAATTGTGTTGAGCACACCTGAGCTTTAATGCCATGATGCTCACCTCTTATGACCTGACATGTATCAATGGACAGGAGGTTCCAGTTAATAACGTCCTCTACTGGGACCAGCCAAACAAAATCTCTGATATTTCGAACCTTGGAACTTTATCGTGTAAGGGCTGGAAAAGTTTATGATGGGCCAGTTTCAAAGTCTTTTATTCTATTCAGCATTTTATATTTGCCATAGAAAGTACTTGGAACATGAACTTCTTTTGTGGTAACACTGCAAAATGACTCCGAGTTGTGACAGTAGAATGAGTGTCTTCCAGTTTCCAACATCTGTGGCATTTTGTTAATTCCTTCTCTCACTCCCTCTGAGTTGAGCATTTTGGTGATGGGAGCATATTGTGTTGCTGGGTGACTGGTTCCCATGTGGTTCCTCAAAGAGCAAGTTCTCAAACTTCTTGGAAATTTCAGGCGCATAGCCAAGGGCAGGAAATTACTGAGCAACACTCAACCTGACGGCGTACCAAGTTTAGAACCCAATTGTATTTCAAGATAAACAAATTGAATGACTTACCCTGGAGCACTGACCCTAAGTGACAGAGGATTCCACATCTTTAACAGCCTGTGACCTGATAAAAATGGATCCACTTTGGCCCTTTCTTACTTTAAAGAGATATTCCAGGATCTCTATTGGGAATCAGTTCAGTCGACTGGGACGTCAGTGAGGTAATGCGACAGAGTTTGCATTTGATTGTCCCTGTAGTTCCAGGTTCCCCTGCTGGAGAGACGTAGGGAGGCTTATTTCAGACACTAGTCGGCTGCTCACTGGAGGCAGGCTCCTTGCCTTATTCGCTGACCCGTGGGTGTTGCATCCTTCCAAAGGGATCTGAAATGATAGAATATATTTTGTAAGTGGGAGGCCTTTTTCAGTACCATTGAAAAAACAATTAATAAACATTAAAGTTGTTTCATTTGAGAAACAGACCTGTTAATTGATTGCATGTTCTCTAACGTATATTGTAACAGACAATGGGTTAAAATGTAACAGTTAAAAATAAGCAGCTATCTTGTTTAGTTGAGCTTTAAATTTTGATTTGGATGTCTTCAGATTTTTCACATCAGCCTCTTTGATCCGAAGGATCAAAGGATACGGCAGGGGGAAGCGGGAACAGGTTACTGAGTTGGATGATCAGCCATGATCATATTGGATGGCGGAGCATGCTCGAAGGGCTGAATGGCTTGCTGCTGCTCCTATTTTCTATGTTTTTATGCAATACCATGCTTGGCCTTGCCTAAGCAATTGTTACAGCGGCTCATTTCGCTGTGCCAGATTAGTTAAGAATTTTTGAACTTGGTTAACCATTCCCAATAAGTGCTGATGCTCTGTGATGATGTGGGATAGTGCAATATAATTTATTGCCCTGGGTTTTGAGGATGATCCATGATATTTCATGTGTCTGAGAAATTTAATTGTTGTTTGCGAGAGCTCACATTTATTATTAAGAGGGTGGCTCGGTAGCACAGTGGTTAGCACTGTTGTTTCACAGCGCCAGGTTCAAGTCACAGCTTGGGTCACTGTCTGTGCGGAGTCTGCACGTTCTCCCCATATCTGCGTGGGTTTCCTCCGGGCGTTCCGGTTTCCTCCCACAAGTCCCGAAAGACGTGCTTGTTAGGTGACATTCTGAATTCTCCCTCAGTATACCCAAACAGGCGCCGTAGTGTGGCGACTCCGGGATTTTCACAGGAACTTCATTGCAGTGTACACTAGTAAAGATTATTATTATTATTATTGCATTACAACACTGTTCTCACTCTGGCATTAGGCTCCAACCGTAGTCGACCCATGGCTCAGGATGTCGCCCATATGGTAGATCATAGAATCCCCACAGTGCAGTAGGAGGCCATTTGGGCCGCTGAGTCTGCACTGATCCACTCTGCCCTATACACGTAATCCCGTCATCCCGTAACCTAACCTGCACATCCCTGGACACGAAGGAGCAATTTATCATGGCCAATCCACCTAGCCTGTGCATCTTTGGACTGTGGGAGGAAACCGGTGCACCCGGAGGAAACCTAGCAGATACAGGAAGAACGGTACAAATCCCACACAAACAGTCACCCAAGGCCGGAGTTAAACCCGGGTCCTTGATGCTGTGAGGCAGCAGTACTACCTGTGCCACCGTGCCACCCTTTAATCGTGATGATCCCTTCTAATCCTTCCAAACTGCACAGCGTTGTCCACTGAAAAATCTCTGGTGCCAATGAAATACCAAAGGGTAGTTAATTGAAGGAATCGGCTGGATTCTCTGGCACCCCAGCCACGTGTTTCTCAGCAGCGTTCCATTCGCAGGCAGCGGGACTCTATCTTCCCATTGAAACCACCCCATGCCGCCCCGACAGGCGGGGTGCACTGCCAGCAGGAAAGGTGAACTGCAACGACTGGAAAATTCCATCCAATGTCTCCCAAACAGTGTGATGAATGTAGTCAGCAGTTTGAAATCCTCATCCAAAGGTAGTTGTCAAAAGCCACAGTTTGCCTCTCGTTTGGCAAACATT
The DNA here is from genome assembly GCF_047496885.1 of Scyliorhinus torazame. Lineage (NCBI taxonomy): Eukaryota > Metazoa > Chordata > Chondrichthyes > Carcharhiniformes > Scyliorhinidae > Scyliorhinus > Scyliorhinus torazame. The sequence goes on from NC_092728.1 coordinate 63,793,868, forward strand.
GTGCTTTTTCATAGCTTTGCCAAACTCTCATTCGCAGACAGCATTGAGTGGATATCCCTTTCCACAGCTTTGTTTAACTGTGTACGGTCAACACAGATTTACAGAGCATCATGTGGTATTGGCACTGGAACCATACTTGAACACCAACTTGTGGGTTTTGTTACAGGTGAGGTAAGTCTCAGATCCAGCATTGATTCAACTCCTTGCTTCACCTTCTGTAAAAGTGGAAATGGAATTTTCCTTGGGCTGAACCAGCAGACTGACTTGGTATCTGGTCCCGATGTGATAAGCTGTTTTCAGCTTCCCAAGACCTCTAAATAAGTTTGGAAATTCTATCCTGAGTTCTTCCAGTTTTTCCTGACTGCCCAATTTGTCCACTTCACAAATGAATTGTAGATTTCCGCAAGCTGTTCTGCATAACAGTGAACACTCTTTGATTTGGATCACAGCTAAAGTTTCTTTGATTTATCTTTCTTTATCCTGAAGTTTAGCAGTCAACTGTCCCTTGACCTTCAGTTGAATGCCTCGTGTATAGTCGGAGCCTGGAGGAAGTCTTGTTTTAGCCACTATTCTGTGTCTGACTGAAACTCCAGCTCCAGTGTCTAACCTCAAGCTCGATTTTTGTCCATGCGCCATGACATATGCTCCGATAGTTCCCGTTAGATCATGTAACTTCTCCCAGGAATAGCACTTTATTGTCTTTTGCATCTTCAGTTTCTTGAATACTACACATATTTTAATTGGTTCCTCCTTAAATTACTGAGTTAAGAGCTTCTAGCTATTGCATACTGCTTTAAACTGTCCTCTCTTACAATAAATGGCAGTCTGTATTTTGACTGGACATTCAATGCAGACTTTTCCCTTCACAGCGAGAACACTGAGTAATAAGGCTATGGCACCCACTTTACTCTTTCCCTGTTTTTGAATAGGGTCACTGCTACTTGTGGGTCCTCCAAATTGCACTCTGTCCATTGTTTTTCTCCACAAAATCTCTATCACATTCAATGAAATATATGCACGGGGATTCTCCGTCGGTGGGATCCTCCGCTTCGCCAGCAGCGCACTCACGCCAACAGATTTCCCAAAGGAGTGGGGGTGCCCACAATGCGTATACAGTGGCTGCCGGGATGGAGGATCCCGCTGCCGGTGGTGGTGCGCTGCACCAGAAAACGGGTGCGGTGGGAGGGAGAATCTGTGGAGAAATAGTTGGTGAAAGAACCTATTCTCGGTCTTTGGGTACATCGATTGAACTTTGCTCTTCCAATTATTGTTTTCCTTCTAAAGTTGAAATTCTATCAAAAACTTTTATACCATCTTCATTTATGTCCTGTCTGACCATTATGCTGTTTGCATTACTGTCTATTGCGTAGATAAGGGTACTGACCTGTTCCTTGCTAGCTTCTCTTTAGTCCCAAAGTGATTCTGTACCTGGTAAACCTATGACAGAATTCTGGAACTTTTTGACTTGATCCATATCTTCACTGGTTTTGCAGCACTCTGCTCAGGGTAAGGTTTTCTCCATGGCTTCTCTCACACTAGCCTTTCTTTGAGTTCTGTTGGCATTTATTTCCACACTGTTCTTTATTTGTAACCTTTTGCCCATTGGTTTTTCAGTCATTGGGCTATTTACTTGGTACTGTTTTGCTGTCTTTACCGCTGTCACTATCTGCTATCGTCATTGTGGATCTTGGTTTCAATTGTCCTTGCTTAGTGTCGATAGAGACTGCTGGAGGAAAGACAGTTGCAAAACTTTAACTTCCATTAAACATTCCTCTAACAAAGTTCAGGACAATGCTTCACAAAGAACTCTCTCTCAGCATGCTCTGTTGTCATGTGATTTTACATCTCTCATGATGAAAACTTCTATTTAACACTATTCAACATTTTAACACTTCACACCAGACCCATGAACTCAGCCCCTGGGAGGAACAAGGGCAACATATGGAATGGAAGGCCACCACATGCAAGTTCCCCTCCAAGTCACACCATCCAGCACCTTCACTATTGTTCAACTAAATTGTTCATCTTGGAACTTCCTCTCTCGCAACTCTGTGGGTCGATCTACATCATATTGACTGCAATGGCTCAAAAAGCCAACTCACGGGCCCCTTCTCAAGGACAATTAGGGATGTCTATAAACACTATCCTTACCTGTAATGCTCATATCCAACAAAATATTTTTTTTAAATGATCATTTGCAATCCTTGCCGCAAAATGTGAGATAATATACTCATAGATAACAGTGAGCGTCATTAAGCTTGACATTATACTGACTGCAACATCTCAGCCAATACTTTAGTGATTTTTATGCTGGGATAAAGGCCCTCGAACAGATGAAAGCACTGAGCTTTTATCATATGCTTCAATCGGTTCTTAGTTCCCCTACATCAATGTGCTACAATATTTACTGGTACTACTGAAATTAAGGGGGCGATTCTCCGATATTGAGGTCAAGTGCTCGCGCCGTCGTGAACGCCGTCGCGTTTCACGACGGCGCAAACAGGGCCCGGGTACAACCTATTCTGGCCCCCACAGGGGTTGGGGCAGTCCAATCCTGCGCATACGCAATTGGGCTCCGCCATCCTGCGCATGCGCGGGGAACGTCTTACGCACGCCAGCCCCTCACCGACATGGAGCCGGTGTTCTGGGGACGCGCGCGGAAGGAGGTAGGCCCGGGGGGGGGGGGGGGGGGGGGGGAGTGGCCGGCCCGGCGATCGGTGGGCCCCAATCGCGGGCAGGACCCCATCGGAGGCCACCCCGGTGAAGGAGCCCCCCTCACAGGCCGCCCCTCCCCAGCGTTCCTGCAGAGTTCACGCCGGTAGAGACCAGGTGTGGACGGCACCGGCGGGAACCTTTCACGTCGTAGCAGCCGCTCAGCCCATCCGGCTGGAGAATCGCCGCTCCTCCGAGGGGCCCGGTGCGAATTGCACGCTGCTGGTTTCCAGGGGGGATGGAAGAATCGCGTGCGGGGGTCGGGGCGGTGTAGCGCGATTTACATGGTGCCCCGGCGATTCTCCCACCCACGTGGGGGGCGGGGGGGGGGGGGGGGGGGGGCGGGGGGGAGGAGAATAGCACCCATAGATTTTGGGTTAGTAACTGGAAGAAAATGATCAAAAGCAAAGTCAAACAGCAGTTTCAATTTTCTAAACATCTGTGATTCATTTTAACATGATGTAAAAACATTTTTGCCTCGTGTTTTTTTGGAAAATTTTTTGATCCAACGCTTTAAAAGCGTTTGGAACTACGGTAATATTAATTGCTTGCAGCAAAAGCTGAACCTCTCCAGTAATGGATTTTACGGGTCCATTGTATATGAAAGTTGTATTTTATTTTACAGCAGCATCTCAAAATTAGTGAATCTTTCAATGCACACACTGTATTTTGAACTAATTGTTGAATTCATTTTTTATTAAAAAATAATGGAAAAAAGTGTAGAAAATTAACTGACTTAAACTCAACCGTCAACATGGCAGTAATCTTTCTCTGGGATGTTTCCATTTGCACCAATACTGCTAACTAGTAAATCAGGAAGCATTCACCTTAGGAGGCGCTTTGAGATTTTTATTTTGTAACTCAGCTTTTGAAGTTTATAACTGGCCCACTACATGTGTAACTTGTCTGCAGGGCATCACATCTCAGTCATAGCATCTGGAGCACAAGCACACAAGAATTAGAAGCAGGAGTAGGCTGCCAGGCCTTCCAAGCCTGCCCCACCACTCAATATGATCATGGCTGATCTAAGCCAGCCTCAACTCCTTTTCGGAGCCAATTCCCCATAGCCTCTATTCCTCGATCTATCAAATATTTATCCATCTCCAATTTAAATGCCTCTAAAGATCCAACTTCCAGGGCAGAGAATTCCAGAGATTCACCACCTTCTGCAAGAAGAAATTTCTACTCTCCTCAGTTTTAAATGACTGGCCCTTTATCTTGTAGCTATGTCCCCTTGTAAGAGACTCTCGCATTCGTGGAAACGCCTCACCATCTATCCTGTCAAGCTCTCTCAGGATCTTACATGTTTGAATAAGGTCACCCCTCACTCTTCTAAAGTTCAAAGAATATAAACCCAATCTCTCTTGATAGGACAACCCTCTCATCCCAGGAATGAGCCTGGTGAATCTCCTTTGGACTGTCTCCAATGTTACTTTTTCCTTTTTTAGGTAAGGGGACCAAAATTGTTAGCAGTATTCCAGGTGGGGCCTCACCAACACCCTGTACAATTGCAACAAAACCTCAGAATCATTGAGGATTAAAAGGGACCTGTTGTAACATACAGGGACAAAAAACAATTGATAATGTCAGGGACAATGGATAATGTGAGGGACCGCTGCAATTTATATAATTACCATGCAAGGATTGCTTCGATGACACATTTAGGTAAACATCTCTATTAAGATTGCAGCTTCAAGGTATCTCAAAAAGAAGATGTTGACAGGAGAAAGAGCAAGAGAGTTGCATCTCTTTGACACTCTTCACGTTCCTGTGTTTGGAGGAATATTTTGCTTCCAAGCTGAACCCTGATGTTCAGCAGCCAAGGATGTAAACACACGTTAGGTTTCATACGGGTTTTAATTTAGTTCACAATATCACCAATGTCCAGCGTGCACCTTTCTATGGCGGAGATCCACTGACGCTGGTGCATATCCATTGCTATTCCCCAGTTATTGTCAGGGTTTGCTAATAATCTAAACCAGAAACTCAGTGCCACGAGCAAGCACGTTAATACCTATTATGGATTGTAAAATGAAAATATTACTTCACGAGTTTGAAATTTGATGGCTGACTTCTATTTTTCCAGGCATAGAAACACACAGTCAGCCCACAGATTGTATACGTGAATACATTCCGCTGAACAAACATGTGTTGACAAGGTTTCTATTTTAGTTGGAAAGCCCTTGCTTTGTCATTTTAATTTTGCGTCAGAGCTGATGATCTCATAGAAATAGAGAAATTCCTAAACCTCAAGGAAGCAACATGATCTTGATAAAATCTCATTGGCAGTGAGGTGAGGAAGTGGTAAATTTGATTAATCCAGATCAGTGGCCTAAACTTTGATGAAACAGATGCAAGCATCTGCTACGGTAAGCCTCTGACGAGAATACTGGACACATGCAGAGGGGGGAAGACTGAGGGTTAATTCAATGTTATAACCGTGGTTAGGAAAGTGCAGGCAATAGCATTTGATCTAATTTATTGGACCCGATTTTGGGGTGAGCTCTCCAATTTCTTGGACCTTTTCTCACTGGCATTTCCTGACAGACCAAAATCCCCAAACCACAAAAGTGTCAGTTTGGATATTTAATTTGGTGGGAGGCAGTGGCATAGTGGTATTGTCATTTAATTAGTAATCTAAAGATGCAGGACACGATCTGGCAGTCTGCTGCTGATGCCCAATTTGTACACATCAGCAGCAATTTCAAATGTTTTTCTGCCTTCAGGTCTCAGCCGACATTTTATGGATTCTAGAGCTCAAACTTAATTGTTGGGCTTCCTTAGTTGCTGATGCCATCGAGATTGTGACTTCTAAAGCCTTCTTTAGGTTTCAGTTACGTTTTGTTAACAACTTTTGCTGGATAGCTTCGCTTCTTAAATCGCACACTAGTCTGTCTCGAAAGGTGTCATTGAAGGTAACTGAAATTCACAGTATTCAGCTAATTTCTTCAAAGTAGCTACGATCTGTGTGATTGATTCACCTTCTTGTTGGTTACATTTATGGAAACTGAACCTCTTGGCGATGACCGAGGTTTTAGGTGAGAAATGGCCCTGCAATATCTCCACAATCTCATCATAGGTTTTCAAGCCTGGTGTTTCTGGTTATAGCAGACTTCACAAGAGGTTGAATGTTTCTCCGCCACCTCGCCTCCACCCCGCCCACCCCCATTGTACTCAGGAAAGTTGAGACTACAATACCTGCTACATTTTTATTCGCTCAGACAAAATAATCAAATCTTTCAGCTTATGAGCTCCACTGCTTGGTGTTCTTATCATATGGCCCCATGGTGCCAAAACTTCCCACCATTTTTACGATGAAAAGGACTCGTGTAAGCATGATGTGCTCTGAAATGTTCTAGCACTACCGCTTTTCTTTTTTCAAACAAGGTACCCTTGAGCTTAGCCAGGTTATGGAACATCCCAGCTCAAAACTATTGTTGCAGGGTACTTGCGACTCACAGTGTTCCCTGTACAGTTCCAGATCTTTCCGGGAAGAGCACATGGTAAGCTTCTTTTTGATGTTGTTTCCTCCAAAATCTATATTTAAATTTTGGTTCCTTCGATGGCTGGTCCTGATATTTGGCGCCCCTCCATCGCCAGCTTTGGTGCAGTGGAGTTTTAAGCTTCTTAATCGTTTTCAGATGTCTGCACACAGATCGATGATTTTTCTGTAATATTTGTTTACTTTTCTGGGGGTCTGCCAGTGTGGTTCCCACCTGATCGCTGCAAGTTTTCTTTATGGCATTTTTAAAGGATCGGCTTGCAGACTGCAAAGGTACAAACAAACAAGAGCTTTATTGGAAAGGTGTTTACTCTACAGGTTGTAAAGCTAGACTGCCCACGAAAATGATGTCATCAATACATCACACGACGGACTCTGAAAGTCTGAAAGTGACTTTGCTCCCACTAGGACCAAACATGAATACACAACAGACAACAACTTCCTGCTTTATGCATTTAAGTGCACTGATTATTTGCCAGTGTTATTTGCTGGGCAATTTACACTCTAATAACTCTGAGCACTGTTAATCTTAGCCCTTGTTTTGACAAAGATCTGGGGCGAAATTCTCCCCCAACGGCGCGATGTCCGCCGACTGGCGCCCAAAACGGCGCCAATCAGATGGGCATCGCGCCGCCCCAAAGGTGCGGAATGCTCCGCATCTTTGGGGGCCGAGCCCCAACATTGAGGGGCTAGGCCGACGCCGGAGGGATTTCCGCCCCGCCAGCTGGCGGAAATGGCGTTTGTCGCCCCGCCAGCTGGCGCGGAAATGACATTCGGGGCGGCGCATGCGCGGGAGCGTCAGCGGCCGCTGACAGTTTCCCGCGCATGCGCAGTGGGGAGAGTCACTTCCACCTCCGCCATGGTGGAGGCGGAGGCGGAAGGGAAAGAGTGCCCCCACAGCACAGGCCCGCCCGCGGATCGGTGGGCCCCGATCGCGGGCCAGGCCACTGTGGGGGCACCCCCCGGGGCCAGATCGCCCCGCGCCCCCCCAGGACCCCGGAGCCCGCCCACGCCACCTTGTCCCGCCGGTCAATACCTACTTTAATTTACGCCGGCGGGACAGGCAATTTCTTGGCAGGACTTCGGCCCATCCAGGCCGGAGAATTGAGCGGGGGGGCCCGCCAACCGGCGCGGCCCGATTCCCGCCCCCGCCCAACTCCGGTACCGGAGACTTCGGCGGGGGCGGGATTCACGGCGGCCAACGCCCATTCTCCGACCCGGCGGGGGGTCGGAGAATGACGCCCCTGGGGCCAAGAATTCTACAAATCTTCTGGTATGCTTTGGTATTGCCATCGTATCTTCCAGTCAGGCCAGGAATGTCTGCCATATACAGTATTATCACTTGAACGAAGCATGATCTTCCATTTAATAGAAGCCAAACCCAGAAGATGCGACTGGTTCAAACAAGGTTATTGAAGGTATTGTTCCAGCGACGAGTCTTGACAGCATCATCATTCTGCAAATAGGACAAGTTCTCAAGCTTTGAGCCAAAGTTCTTTGGTGGCCACAAATACATGCCCTTTCACTACTGCAGGCCCTATGCGTGCTCTGTGGGCCATTTGCTGCAAAAAGATACCGTAGACATTCTAATTGTCAACCGGAAGTTGTAACCAACATAGAACATAGAACATACAGTGCAGAAGGAGGCCATTCGGCCCATCGAGTCTGCACCGACCCACTTAAGCCCTCACCTTCACCCTATCCCTGTAACCCAACAACCCCTCCTAACCTTTTTGGTCACTATGTCAAGAAGCTAGCAACAAGAGGCCATTTTCAGCTGGCGCCTTTGATAAATTCATAGAATAGTATCCATTGCCCCATAACTTTGTCAACGTTCTCTTTGCCCCTTCCCTAACATCTGACAGCAAAAAAAAGCTGACAGATTTCTGAATGTGCATCTCCACTGTTTCACGGAGGGAATCAAAGGTGAGAAAGATAGAGAAAAATATTCCTGTGATATTGAACTTCATCTCTGACGTAAGCAGTCAAATTTTTCCTGTCCTTCTGCTGGCATTGTTTTAATGTATGAATTATTCAAGAGGAAAATTCCACTGTTTTGCTCTGAGACGTAAGTGTCGGTTTAGAGGCTGGAGGGAAATGCAGATTATATTGCCGATTTTTGCTCAATTTCTCACCTTAAAAGTAAGTTCATTATGGTGATAATGTCCCTAATCATTCAGACAGCAGATGAACAAGGGTGGCGGTATGCCCGAAATCTAAGTGATATATGTCGTTTCCCATTACATTGTTCAGTAATAGCAGTAAACCTTAGCTTAATGGATTGCATATCTACCCATACTTAGATGACTGGCTTGTGAGAGTCCACTTTCAGGCAGGGGCCAAGAGAGCTCTCTGCAGACAGTCTCCACTTTCAGACAGTTGGGTTTCCTGATAAACCTGGATGGATTCCAGATGGAATCTTTCCAGGATATTGCTTTCATAGGAATTAGATTCCAGACTGTCCCAGGACTGGCCTCCCTGTCAGAGGTGCACTTTGTGGACATTGAGAAACAACTTGTATCTTTTTTCACCAGTCTCCAAAATCCCAGCCAGAACGTACCTCAGAGCCCTTGGGATGAAATCAATAGCCATCTTTGTCAGGTCAGTTGCCAAATCCCTTTATGAAATCCCCTGAAACTAATACATTGATCGCACAATCACTTATATATCTCAATTGGTGTCACTCAGCACAGCATCATCAGAGATTTTTCTGTGGCCAAAAGACTGAACAATATTCAGACAGGCATCACGTTACAACAACCGGCCTACTTTTGACATTGAGACAGACAGAACTTTAATAGTCAGGGCACATGTCTGTGGAATACGTTAGCACAAGGGTAAATGATGTTCAGGGAGATGGTGATGTACAATCAGACTGACGATACCACAGATTTCTGAATATAGATACTATTTCAAATTCACTAATACCCTGGCATCAGAGATGTTGTCAGTTGGTCATTCTGTAGACAAATTGAATTTTCTGTGACGTTCCATAAGAGGCATGGATAAAGTGGATGGACAGGCACTCTTTCCCAGGGTGGAGGGGTCAGTCACTAGGGGGCATAGGTTTAAGGTCCGTGGGGCAAAGTTTAGAGGAGATGTGCAAGGCAGGTTTGTTGCACAGAGGGTGGTGAGTGCCTGGAATGCGGTGCCAGGGGAGGTTGTAGAAGCAGATACATTAACAGCTTTCAAAAGGCAATTTGACAAATACAAGGACAGGATGAGTATAGAGGGATACAACACTAGGAACTACTGAGAGTTTTGGCCAAGGGTGGTATCATTTTTTAAAAAAAATAATTTTAGAGTACCAAATTATTTTTTTTTCCAATTAAGGGGCAGTTTGGTGTGGCCAATTCACCTAACTGCACATCTTTGGGTTGGGGAGGTGAAGCATGTGCAAACTCCACATGGACAGTGACCCAGGGCTGGGACTCAAACCCGGGTCCTCAGCACCGTAGCCAAGTGTGGTATCATCACCAGTACAGGCTTTGAGGACCGAAGGGCCTGTACCTGTGTTGTATTGTTCTTTGTTCTTAATTCCAATGGCTCAATGCCCGTGCAAGCAAAACATTTTCAGCTGTGATTCAGGTGGAACACAGGATGATGAAGGGTTTCTCCTTAAGGAATAATAGTTATTCAGATAAAGAGGAATGGGGGGAAAGAGCTGAAAAGCCTTCACTGTACAGGTAAAGACATCTGGTCCTTCACCCTTATGATCTGTTCTTGCTGGTCGAAGAACGGTCTTAAGTCCATTCTTCCTTATCAGTCTTACCCCAGGAAAGAGATTATTTGGGATCTCGTGGATAACCTTATCAGAGTTTGATTTTTCAAAAACTACGCACTTGGTCAAGTTTTAGTCATATTCTTGAGATGCAGTCCAGCACCAAACATTGGGTGCTCTAGGCTGGATGTAAACCAGCAGTGACTAGCTTAGTTAGAAGGAGAACTTGAGCAGTGCAAAATGCAGCTTACATAAAGACATACGTAGAAAATAGAAGCAGGAGGAGGCCATTCGCCCCTTCAAGCCTGCTCCGCCATTCATTATGATCATGGCTGATCATCGGGTTCAATACCCTGATCTCGCCTTACCCCCATATCCCTTAATCCCTTTAGCCCCAAGAGCTATGTCTAATTCCTTCTTGAAATTACACAATGTTTTGGTCTCAACTCTTTTCTGTGGTACCGAATTCCACAGATTCACCACTCTCTGGGTGAAGAAATTTCTCCTCACCTCAGTCCTAAAAGGTTTCCCCCTTATGCTCAAACTATGACCCCTAGTATTGGACTCTCCACCATCAGGAACATTCTTTCTGAATCTACCCTGTCTAACCCTGTTAGAATTTTGTAAGTTTCTATGAGATCCCCTCTCACTCTTCTAAACTCCAATGAATATAATCCTCACCGATTTAGTCTCTCCTCATATGACAGTCCGGCCATCCCAGTATTCAGCCTGGTAAACCTGTGGTGCACTCCCTCCATAGCAAGAACATGCTTCCTCAGAAAATGACACTAAAATGGCACACAATACTCCAGGTGTGGCCTCACCAATGCCCAACTTAATTGCAGTAAAACATCTCTTTTCCTGTACTCAAATCCTCTCTCTATGAAGGCCAACATACCATTTGCCTTTTTTAACTGCCTGCTGTACCTGCGCACTTTCTTTCAAGGACTGATGCATGAGGACACAAGGTTTCACTGAGTATCCACCTTTCTCAATTTACACCCATTCAAAAATAATCTGCCTTCCTATTTTTGCTACCGAAGCGGATAACCTCACATTCATCCAGATTATACTGCATCTTCCATGCATGTATCCACTCACTCAGCCTGTCCAAATCCCGCTGAAGCATCTCTGCATCCTCCTCACAGCTCACCCTCCCACCCAACTTTGTATCATCTACAAATCATTAATATATAATGTGAACAGTTGAGGTACGAGCACAGAACCCTGAAGTACCCCATTAGTCACCACCTGACAGAAAAAGACCCATTTATTCCAAATTTTTACTTCCTGTCCGCTAACCAGCTTTCTATCCAACTCAAGATACTACCCGTATTCCCATGCTCTTAACTTTACATATTAGTCTGCTGTGTGAGACCTTGTCGAAAGCCTTCTGAAAGTCTAAATAAACCACACCCACCGGTTCTCCATGGTCAACTCTAATAATAGTAATAATAATAATAATAATCTTTATTAGTGTCACAAGTAGGCTTACATTAACACTGCAATGAGGTTACTGTGAAAATCCCCTAGTCACCACACTATGACGCCCATTCGGGTACACTGAGGGAGAATTCAGAATGTCCAATGTCACCTAACAAGCCCGTCTTTCGGGACTTGTGGGAGGAAAATGGAGCATCCGGAGGAAACCCACGAGGGGAGAACATGCAGATTTCACACAGACAGTGACCCAAGTCGGGAATCGAACCCGGGTCCCTGGCGCTGTGAAGCAACAGTGCTAACCACTGTAGCAATCTCTGTATATGTTAATACATGTTTAGTTAATGTGCAGTCAGTACAGTCAGATGATCACTAGATGGCAACACTAACTGGAACTATATAAGGAGTTTCCCGCTCTTTCTTAGTGTTAGTGTGTGTGTATTGCAGTTAGAGGATTGACGTTACCAGCTCAGAGTGTAGTGTATTATATTAATTGTTAATTTAATCTAATCTTAGTTAATTCTATTACTAGTCAAAGTATTAAAGTAAAAGAATTCACAAGTATATTATTGTGTTACTCAAGAAATAATTTGTCATTAACTGGAAGACTTTGACTGTTTATCATCAAGTTAAATACAACTCGGCAAGACAAATGAGTAATATATATATTACATCTCTGTAATATAACATCCACTGTGCTACTGTGCCGCCCATCTTCACTAGAAATTTTGCAAAATGCAATAGCTTTGTGAAACTTTCACACAATGTAAAATGTAACTGTGAGAAACACACAGCAGTATAATTACAGTAAAACAGAGGTCCCATCTTCTAGTTCTATTGGTTTAATTGTGCTTTTCAAAGAAGATCAGGGAAGAGCTTCAAACCCTGAGTTAAAATTTTGCCGCAATTTATAGCGCCATAAACAGCAACATTAACTAATCATTTCTCCCACGACCATTGATGAGATTCTGCTGGCACAGAATGGCTGGATAATTTGCTTCCTCCCAGTTGGCACTGACAGTATGGCACCCCCTCCAAGTGCCGTTCTGCCTGGTCCTTGTTTGTGGGGACCAATACTGAACGGCTCTCGCCAAAGATCTCCAAGGCGAAGATGTGAGATCCCAATGCCTTGGCTAGTTCAGGCAAGCTGCATTTTAGAGTGAGACTAGCTATTCACTCTAATGTGCGGATTTGCCAAATATTGATTCTGCCCACAGATCTTAGCATCTTGCGAGATCCCATTAGATCTCACGTGGTATGGCAAGCTGGGTAAATGCTGGAAGAGGCCTCTCCTGTTCCCCGAATGGGGATGGGACACGGCTGGTCGATCCTGCGCTATATGTTAATGATTTGGAGGAGCCCAGGTATGGAGGGACTGCCATAGAAAGTAAGCTTAAGCTTAAGCCCGTTGGGTCTGTACTCCTTGGAGATCAGAAGAATAACAGGTGATACAATCCAAACTGTGGTGGCATGAGGCAATAATAATAATCTTCCTGTAACAAAGAATGGTTGATGAAAGGCAAAGGCAGTTAGATTACAGGCACAGAGTACTATACAACATGTCTTTACTCTCCAGCTCTCTGGTCCACACTGCCCGCAGACCAGTCCAAACTCCCCATTGGCTAGGGTTTGCCTGCTCTCGTGGGATTGGCTCTGAACCAGTCACATGCTCTGTGGAGCCGACCCCTTAAAGAGGCCAAGCTACCACATCTGTCCCGACTTAAGTCCCTTAGCACACGAGCCAGAAACTGTGCACAGCAGTTACAATAGTTGACAGGGACAACCAAGGAAAGAGAATCCATCGAAAAGCCTATCATTCCGGAGACCCCCAGTCCTCCCAGGACTTCAGTAGCCCAGCTACAGGCTCGGTACTTTTTTTGGCAATTGAGTGGTCCTCAGTCAATGCCACCTCAGGAGGGCTCACTTTGATGATATGCAAACTAACCTCCCTGCCTCTACAGGTGCAGCAGCTTGATCATAAACCGGAGTCCCTGGCTCCTCTTGGCTGGACCGAGTTATAGGAATATCAACGATGCTCGCTGCACTTGTTGACTCCATGGCGGGGTCACCATCACTCGAATCCTCAGGTGGTCGATGAGCTTTTTGATGGTCTTTCCGTTCGCATCGACCACATAGAAAACCGACCCTGGAGTCCTTCTAACCAAGGCAAACTGGAAGTGAAATTTCAGACCAAAACAGGTCTACCACCTGGAACGACGTCACCTCCCGGCTGTGACTGCTGACTCTTCTGGGAGGCCTGATGTGCCTCCACCCTCCTTGCCAAATTTAGAAATAAAATAGCCAATTGAGTGCTCAACCGATGGCCCATGAGCAGATCAGCTGGTCTGACTCCTGTAGCTGAATGAGGAGTTGAGTTGTACAACTACAAAAAATTAACCAACCTCTGGCGAGATGGTTTATCGGATTGCAATTTCATGGAAACCTTGAATGTTTGAATGGCCTTTTCAGCCAGACTGTTCGACGCTGGTAGGGAGCTATCCTTGTGTCTCGTGTGCCAATATCTCACACAAAACGCTGGAAATCATCACTGGGGGGCTGCCATTGTCCAAAACAATTGACTCGGGAACCTCATGAATGGCAAGCACTCGGCACAAGCCACCTACCATGGCTGCAGACATAGTGGTCCCCATCTCTTGAATAGATAGCCACTTTGAATGGGCATTTACCAGCACTAAAAACATCTTGCCCAGGAACGGGCCCGCATAATCAACATGGACTCTGATCCATTGGTGACCTGGCCATTCACAGTTGAAGGGTGGCAGAAGGTGGAAAAGATTGCTGCATTTGGCAAGGATTGCACTGTTGTAGCAATCCTTCAATGGCTTTATCTATGCCTGGCCACCAGACATCGCTGCGCGGCAACATCTTCATCTGCCCTGGGTGGGCACTGTGCAACTCCTGAAGGAGGGGCCACCTAGATTGGGGCTGGACAACACCCGTGATCCCCAAACGATCGCACAGTCTTCACATGTTTTTTTTTTTTTAAATAAATTTAGAGTACCCAATTCATTTTATCCAATTAAGGGGAAATTTAGCATGGCCAATCCACCTAACCTGCACGCAAACCCACGGAGAATGTGCAAACTCCAAACGGACAGTGACCAGAGCCGGGATCGAACCTGGGACCTCGGTGCCGTGAGGCAGCAGGGCCAACCCACTGCGCCACCGTGCTTCCCCAGTCTTCACATGTTGACTCATCTTGATGAGTGATGCAGAGTCTCAGCTGTTCAGACTTCTCGTAACGACAGCCAGTCTGTATCATTCGTTTGACCTTTGAAAGAGGTCTCTTTGAATCCAGCTGCAGATGTGGCCCATGGACACTGGCAGGACGTCTGAGATGTTTAAGGCTAGAATGGGGTACAGGTGGTGGTGGAATGCTCATGTGTGGGGGCAGGCAACTTAGTGCATCCGCATTAACAATTTCCAACTCAGGCAGGTGCTGAGAAGCATAGTTGTAAGCCGCCAACAGCAGGGTCCAGAGCTGCACCCTGCAATCTTGCTGAGGCTATGGTCAGTATGGGCTTATCTTCCCTTAACAGGCACAGTAATGGTTTGTGGTCAGTCACTATTTGAACTGTCGACCGTAGACATACTGGTGGAATTTCTTCATTCTTGAGGCAATTTTGAGGCAAAGGAGAGTGTCTTCTGAACCAGCTACCATTTTGTGGGATAAAATGCTCCCTGTATATTGCAGGGACGTCTCGTATGGCCTTGGCCTTTTATTCCAAAGGGTGCAACCCTGTCGCATCAATGCAAAATCCTAGGTATGTCACTTCTGAGACCTAAAAAGTACATTATTTGCATTTTAGGCAGAGCACTGTATCACAAAACGTCTTCAATACTTCCTCTAGGCTGGCCTTGTGTTCTTCTGGTGCAATGCCAGTGATTAATACATCATCAAGGTAAACCAGCACCGTGGGAATTCCCAGCAGGATATTTTACATTGTGCGCTGGAAGATAGCACAGGCTGAGGTGATGCTCAACAGCAGTCTGGGATACTGGAAGAGACCTTTACGGTTATTGGTATTGGCAATTTTTAAAAATTCCTCATCCAGCACTAGGTGAAGGTTGGTGTGACTTGAAGTCCAATTTTGAATAGACTGGACCCCTGCCAGCATGGCATTGAGGTCTTCAGTTCACAGAATCAAATATCAATCAACCTGGGCAGCTTAATTTATTGTCAGTTTATAGTCCCCACAAATCCTTATCGACTGATCAGGTTTAAGGACAGGGACTATCAGCTCCGCCCACTCTGAAAACTGAGCCGGTTTGATTATACCCAGCTCTTCAAACCTCTTTAGCTCTTCTTCACCTTTCTTATGCAATGCAAATTGCACTGGCCTGTCTCTGAAGAACTTGGCTGTTGAATCTAGATTAACATATATCTTGGTTTTTAATCTGGCCCAATTCTTTGTGGAAGATGTCTTCATACCTCAGGCACCTTGGAGAACGCGTGTCAGATATTTTGAAAATTTCAAGCCAGTTGAGCCTAATCTTCTGGAACTGGTCTCTTCCCAACAGATTTGATCTACATCCTAGCATGACAACTAAAGGAAGGTTGGCCTCTTGCCCTCTGTAGACCACTGCGGTATTGGTTGTCCCGAGGATCTTTGAAATCTCCCCGGTGTATGTCAAAATCTTGGCTGTCGGATTGTTCAAGTTTAAAGACTGTGTTGCTGCACCTAGATATTGGAAGATCTGCTCACCCACTACGACCACTGAAGCCCCGATGTCAACTTCCATTTTAAGGGGTGTAACATTTACCCTTGAGACAATTTCATTTGGAGCCACCTTATTCAATTAGACTGTATTCAACCCTTGCATTGCATGCTCTTCTTCAGAGCTCTTCTCCACTATGTTCTCTGGCGCTGTGGACCGCTGCTGTTTTTATTTGCATTGACGTGCTTTGCCTTGTTATACAACATGTTGAATGTGCACCCTTCTGTTGCAACGGAAGCAGATGGCATGAACATGGCATGGTCCCCTACGCAACAATAGCAGTCTATGTCCGATTTGATTTGACTCTCCGATTCCTTCCCACTCCTTGGGTTCTGGTCCTGTACTGAGGACCGTGTCAGGCTCTGAGCAATATCTGTTGCTCCTGCTACAGATCTCGCAGCCCTCCAGCCCCATATTTGGTTAATCTGAGTTCAACAAAAATGTTATTTCTACCTATTTCTGTAAGAAAGGAAAAAGAGAACGAACTTGCATTGATATAGTACCTTTCATGACCACAGCACATCTCAAAGAACTTTACAGACAATGAAATGCTTTTGAAGTGTAATTAAAATTCAATCACATTTAGGAAAGATGGTGACAGGGGGGAGGAGGGGGGGGGGGAGTGGGGGGGGGGGGGGGGGAGTGGGGGGGGGGGGGGCAATGTCACTGATTTATTAATCCATAGGCCCAGGCTAATGCTGTAGGGACATGGGTTCAAATCCCACAGGCAGTTGGTGTAATTTAAATTCAGTTAATAAGATCTGGAATATAAAACTAATCCCCATAATAGTGACCAAGAAGCTATCATCAATTGTCATAAAGACCAATCTGGTTCACTTATGTCCCTTCATGAAAGAAATTATGGTACTTACATGGCCTGGTCTACATGTGACTCCAGATATGTGGAAATCTGTTTTTTAAAATAAATTTAGAGTACCTAATTATTTTTTTCCAATTAAGGGGCAATTTAGCGTGGCCAATCCATCTACTCTGCGCATCTTTGGATTCTGGAGGTGAGACCTACGCAGACACGGGGAGAATGTGCAAACTCCACATGGACCCGGGGCTGGGACCGAACCCGAATCCTCAGCCATACCAATCTGGTTGACTCTTAACTGCCCTCTGAAATAGCAAAGCAAGCCACTTGGTTCAAGGGCAGTTATGAATTGGCAACAAATAGTCTTGCAGCGCCACCCACATAGAAACATAGAAAATAGGAGCATGAGTAGGCCATTCGGCCCTATGAGCTTGCTCCTCCATTCAATGTGATTATAGCTGATCCTCTATCTGAGCACCATTCTCCCACACTCTCCCAATGCCCCTCAACACTTTTAGAGTCTAGAAATCCATTTATTTCCTTTTTAAATATATATATTCAGTGATTTATGCGATGGAGAATTCCACATGTTCAGCACCCTCTGCATTATTAAGTTTCTCCTCATCTCATATTCTGAGACTGTGACTCCTTGTTCTAGATCCCCGTAGCCAGAGGAAACAGCATCCCTTCATTAAGTCAGTCCAGCCCTGTTAGAATTTTATACATTTCAATTAGATCCCCTCTCAGTCTTCTAAATTACAGTGAATACAAGCCCATTCAACCCTATCTCTCCTCATGCAATGATCCTGCCATCCCAGCAATCAGTCTGGTGAACCTTTGCTGCACTCCCTCCATGGCAAGTAAACCCTTTCTTAGATAAGGAGACCAACACTGCACACAATGCTCCAGGTGTGATCTCGCCAAGTCCCTGTACAGCTATAGTAAGGCAGCCTTGCTCCTGTACTCAAGTCCCCTTGCAATGAACCCCAACGTACCATTTGTCTTCCTAACTGCTTGCGTTACCTGCACTCTTGTTTTCAGTGACTGGTACTAGGACACCCAGGTCCATTTGTATGTCAACATTTCCCAATCTATCACCATTTAAATAATACTCTGCCACTCTGTTCTTCCATCCAAGTATAAAAAGGTTATACACGTTATCCACGTTATATTGCATCTGCCATATTTTCTTCTGCTCCTTCAACTTGTCTAAATCACCTTGAAGCCGGTTCACATCTTCCTCACCACTCACATTCCAACCAAGCTTTGTGTCGGCAGAAAACTTGGAAATATTACTTGTGGTTCCCTCATCCAAATCATTGGTGTATATTGAGAATAGCTTGGACCCAAGCACTGATCCTGCAGGACCCCTCTAGTCACTGTCTGTCACTTCAAAAAAGAGCCACTTATTCCTACTCTCTGTTTCCTATCTGCTAACCAATTTTCAAACTTCACCAATATATTACTCCCAATCCCATGTGCTTTAATTTTGCACACTAACCTCTTAAGTGGGACTTTATCTAAAGCTTTCTGAAAATCTAAATACACTACATCCACTAGTACACCCTTATCTATTCTACAAGTTACGTCCCCAAAAAAACTCGCAGGTGTGTCAAACATGATTTCTCTTTCATAAATCCATGTTAAGCTTGTCTAATCCCGTTGATGGACTGGATTCTTTGGTACTCCGGCCGTGTTTCGCCGCAGCCTACCATTCCCTGGTGGCAAGATTCTATCTTCACGCTGCTTGTCAATGGATATTCCCATTGAATCCAACCCACGCCCCTGGGAAACCCGCTGGCCGGGTTGCACTGCCAGTGGGAAAAGTGAATCTCAATGACCAGAGAATTCAGGCCAATATATAGGCCAACACCCTGTTATCACATCCCATTTTTAAAAATTTACACTCGAGTGTAAAATCTAAAAGGAGTTATTTAGTTTTATTTTGAATAAACATTTCCAACTTCTGAGCCACTCATTTCAATAGGCACCATTATAAGTGCACATTATGGACCGCATGGCGGCACAGTGGTTAGCACTGCTGCCTCACGGCGCTGAGGACCGGGTTGGCGCTGAGGACCCGGGTTCGATACCGGCCCCTGGTCACTGTTCCATGTGGTGTTGCACATTCTCCCCCTGTCTACATGGATCTCACCCCCACAACCCAAAAAGATGTGCAGGGTAGGTGAATCGATCACGCTGAATTTCCCCTTAATTGGAAAAAAGAATTGAATACTCTAAATTTATTTACAAAAAATAAATGCACATTAATTTATTACTGCCGGTGCTCTCACGCAGAAAGAGATAAATATTGAATATGTCAAACAAGTTCTGTCAACTCATATATTTACACGGGTCATTTCCTGACAGTATCGTGTCGCTGAGGAGCTTTACCCATTGGCATTCTCCACCGAAAATTCAACAGCACCAATTTCTGACCACTCATATTATTAAATTACTTTCTCATTCTTAATCGACTAGTGGG
The DNA here is from genome assembly GCF_047496885.1 of Scyliorhinus torazame. Classification (NCBI taxonomy): domain Eukaryota; kingdom Metazoa; phylum Chordata; class Chondrichthyes; order Carcharhiniformes; family Scyliorhinidae; genus Scyliorhinus; species Scyliorhinus torazame. Next base: position 63,813,285 of record NC_092728.1, read on the forward strand.
ATAATATGGATTCCATCCATGAAGTTTCAACAAAAGTTCTGCAAGTACCGACAAACTTTTTTTTTTTCACTTATCCCTGCTTTGCGAGCCCAATTTTTCACTATCGCAACCAATGGGTGAAACGCCTCACCAGAGCGAAAAGGATTGAAAAATGTTCTTCACATGGAAAAAGTCATTTTCATTCTGATCGATTTAAACTGCTCGACATAGTATGATAATCTTTGTTGCTTTTTAAAACAAATTTCAGCAAAATTTCTGTCACATCCGTTCCTGGGCTTCACCTACAAAGAATATTTGTACTTTTTTTTTCATTTCATGTTGTGTAGACTCAAGGCAGTGTGGCACGAATCCACAAAGTTGGTGCCCAGTCAACTGGCATTGTGTCAGCATGCTTTGAGATAACAGTGTCTTATAAAGCTGTTCTTGAGGACAACCACAGGTTTACGCCTGTTTATTGGACACTGGGCTGTTATTTCAGTCTTGCGTAGAACTGTATATTGGTCGAATCATATTAAGCTGCTTTTGCTTGTGCAGTCTCCGTGGCCAACTTTGCAAACAATGAGCCAAGGATTACATGTCACTCCTGATGTATTTTCACCAATTTCTGGATGCCTAGTTGTTCAGTTCATGGCAATTCCATGGGACCACAGTTAATTTCAATCTGAAGGTGTGGAATTCCTCACCCGCTCAATTGTTGATTCCGATCAATTCCCACCATTCAATTCTGTTCAATACACAAACACAATTTGTCCTGCACATTATTTTTTTCTTAATTTCTCATTCTTCATCGACTGAGTGGATGATATGGATTCCATGAAGCTTCAAAAAAAATTCTGCAATTAGCTTCATGATTTTTCTATTTTGTATCTTTTACCAATTACCTCAACAATATCAATTTGCATTTGTATAGTGCCTTCAGAGTGGCAAAAATAACACCATTAAGGCACTTCACCAGTATGTTCCGAAAGAAAATTTGGCACTGAGTTAAATATCCATAATTGAACATTATTTGTGTCATCGGACAGCCAATTTATTCACAAGAATCCTAGAATCTCTACAGTGCGTTTGGAAAGGGTTCCCCAGGTAACCGAGGTATGCCCTGTTGGAGTGATTGCTGCTTCCGGACTTGAAAGGGGAGGGCAGGATGGGAGACATCCGGGTGGCTGGGAGAGCAGGGAAGTGAGGAGGTGGTGAAAATTAAGGAGAAATGGGAGGGGGAGCTGGGAGGGGAGATAAACTGGGGAGTATGAAGTGAGGTGCTACGAAGGGTAAATGCAACTTCCTCATACGCAAGGATGAGCCGAATACAGTTCAAGGTGGCATATAGGGTACATATGACCCAGGCAAGAATGAGTGGGTTCTTCCAGGGAGTGGTAGACGAGTGCGAGAAGTGTGGGCGGGGACCAGCAAATCATGCACATATATTCTGGGGTTGCCCGGCAGAGGACTTTATTGGACTGGCGGTCGGCAACACCGCTGGGGGTGGCGGCCTGGTGGGTGACCTATATGACTTATATGGAAAAGATTAAATACGAATTAAGGGGTTCAGAGGATTTCTTCGACGCAAGGTGGAGGATGTTGTGGCCATATTTGAGGAGATGTTCATCAGAGGGGGGGGGTGTAAAATGGGAAAATATTTGTACAAACTGTATAGTTTGTGCGTTGGGGAGTTTGCCCCCCGGATTGTTTATATTTTGCAACCTTTTATGTAAGTTTGGAATAAAATACATTTTAAAAAAAATAATCCCTACAGAAGGAGGCCATTCGGTTCAGTGAGTCTGCACTGACTCTCTGAAAGAGCACCATCCTACACAGGCCAAATCCCCTTCCCTATCTCCGCAATACCACCGAGGGGCAATTGAGCATAGCCAATTCACCTAACCTGGACATCTTTGGACTGTGGGAGGAAACCGGAGCACTCGGAGGGAACCCCTGCAGACAAGGGAAGAGTGTGCAAACTTCACACAGGCAGTCACCCAAGGTTGGAATCGAACCCGGGCCTCAGGCACAGTGAGGCACAGTGAGGCAGCGGTGCTAACCACTGTGCCACCATGCCACCCACGGTGACCTACTTTGTTCTCACCACCATCCCAGCACCTCCACTTTCTACTGATATATTTAGCTTACCTGGCAGATTTTATCATATGAAATAACAGTGCAAATCCTAATTGTCGCTCAATTCTAAACAAGGGTTTTGTCAAAAAAATGTGTACCTACTAATATTCTTCCTAAATATTGTCAGGAATACCCACCAAAGTGATGAGGAACATGTTACTGTTCGCTGCCTCTGCCAAGCTAATGGTCCAGATTAATACCCCACTATTTGTATTGGTACAAAGCAGTCACATCAACTGTGTAGCACAATTCAAATGTTTTGAAATGGTAGGTATTTGATGTGTTGGGTAGGCTGGGTCGAGGTGAACTGCACTTGATGCAGTGTAGTGAGAGACAGACCTCCAACACTTGATACAATGCAACACGATTTTATTCAACATCCAAACTATTATCCATGTTCAACTGTGGGTCGACACTATGCTGACTTGACTGGAGACCTGACACTAGCCTGACCAGACTAATTTAGCTACCACATGGTGTAGGCACTGGCAAGCTCACGAGCTCTGACTGTCTCAGAGGCTGGGTCCCCAGAGAGTGGGAAAACTGGTGCCCTCTGGCTTTATAGTGGTCGTGTCCTGTCTGGTGATTGGCTGCTCTGTTCTGTGTGTCAATCACTGCCTGTCTGCACTCCATTGTATACATAGATGTATATTATGACATGTCCACCCCTTTTTGTTTTCCATATTGTGTGTGTTGAGATAATAAATATTAAGGTGCATGTGCGTGTGGATGTGTATATGTGTGTGACTATATACAGAATGTGCTAAAATGACCTTATGTACACAGGAAGGTGTCGCTAGTGCAGATATAGGGCAGATGAAACGGTAACAACGATATTTACAGAGGTCAAAACGATAAGGTAACACAGTTGTGCAAGAGTTCAGTTTATACGTCTAGTCTTTGCGGCGGGTGACGAATTCTGTTTGACCGCCTCAAGGGTGGATCAGGAGCCGCCTGCACTTGGATAGGCGGGACCGCCACCAATGCGGTGGTCGCAGAGGTCGGCAGGATTGCTGGTAGATCGGTGGCCTCGTGGTAGGGCACATCCGGAGGAAGCATTGTGTGAGGCGGGACATCATGGTTAGGTGGCGGGCGTAGAACTCTGTGCAGCGCCCACCTGTTGCGTCGTAGGAAGGAGCCATCAGCCATGCGGACGAGGAACGATCTCGGGGCCACTTGCTTGACCACCACAGCTGTGGCGGACCAGCTGCCGTCAGGCAACTGCACACGAACACGATCAGTTGGGACCAGCTCGAGGAGATACGTGGCATGAGTGTCGTATGCTGATTTATGTTGGGCCCGAGACTGCTGCATCTTTTGTATGACCGTGAGGTGGTCAAGGTTTGGAACATGGGTGGCTGGAACTGTGGTTCGCAGAGTGCGATTCATGAGCATCTGCGCGGGAAACAACCCAGTGGACAGCGGGGATGCTCTGTATGCCAGCAGCGGCAGGTTGAAGTCGGAGCCTGAGTCTGCATCCTTGCATAATAATCTCTTGACGATATGGACCCCTTTTTCGGCCTTCCCGTTTGACTGCGGGTAGTGGGGGCTGGAGGTTACATGACAAAAGTTGTATAGGCGGGCAGAATCAGACCATTCCCGGCTGTAAAAACAGGGACCGTTGTCACTCATCACCGTGAGCGGTATCCCATGCCTGGCAAATGTTTCTTTGCATGCTTTAATTACCGCCTTCGACGTGAGGTTGGACAGTTTCACCACTTCAGGGTAATTGGAGAAGTAGTCTACCAGGAGGACATAGTCATTGGCATGGAAAAGGTCGACTTTGGACCATGGGGAGGTCACTATCTCATGTTGCTGCAGAGTTTCTTTGGGTTGAGCTGGCTGAAATTTCTGACATGTGGGGCAGTTGAGGACAATGTTGGCAACATCCTAGCTGATGCCCGGCCATGAGACTGCCTCTCGAGCTCTGCGTCGTCATTTCTCGACGCCCAGGTGACCCTCATGGAGTTGGCCAAGCACCATAGCTCGCATGCCCTGCGGAATCACAATCCTATCGAGCTTCATGAGGATGCCGTCCACCACCGTCAGGTCGTCCTTGGCGTTGTAAAACTGGGGACACTGTCCCTTCTGCCAGCCATTCGTGGGGTGCTCCTTCACACGCTGTAGCAGAGGATCCTTGGCTGTTTCCTCACGAATTTGGATGACCCTCTCATCAGTGGCCGGATGATTGGAGGCACACAATTGCACCTGCGCATCGATTTGGCAGACAAAGTCAGTTTGTTCACACGGTGTGGTGATAGTCCTGGAAAGAGCATCTGCAACAATGAGTTCTTTGCCTGGCGTGTAGACAAGTTCAAAGTCATAGTGGCGTAGCTTGAGAAGGATTTGTTGTAACCGAGGTGTCATGTCATTCAAATCCTTCTGGATTCTGTGGACTAGTGGCCTGTGGTCCGTCTCAACCGTGAATTTTGGAAGGCCATACACATAGTCGTGAAATTTGTCGATTCCCGTTAGGAGGCCCAGGCATTTCTTCTCGATCTGAGCATACCGTTGCTCAGTGGGCGTCATGACTCTGGAGGCATACGCAACTGGGGCCCATGAGGAGGAGTCATCCCGTTGGAGGAGCACCGCCCTAATACCATCCTGGCTCGCGTCAGTGGATATTTTGGTCTCTTTGGTAGAGTTGAAGAACACCAGAACCGGGGCTGTGGTGAGTTTTGCCCTGAGCTCACGCCATTCATTCTCATGAGCGGGCAGCCACTGGAATTCCGTCGACTTTTTGATGAGATGGCAGAGGGCTGTGGTGTGTGCCGCCATTTTGGGAATGAACTTCCGAGGAAGTTGACCATCCCTAGAAAGCGGAGGACCGCCTTCTTGCCCTCTGGGGTCTTCATGGCGTTGAACGCCGAGACCTTGTCAGCATCTGGCCGCACGCCTTGCTGCGAGATGTGGTCACCAAGGAATTTGATTTCTGATTGACCGAACGAGCACTTGGCTCTGTTGAGTCGGAGGCTATGCTCATAAATTCTGTGGAATACCTGCTTGAGGCGATCGATGTGTTCTTGAGGAGTTGTGGACCAGATTATGACATCGTCAACATACACGGGCACCCCCCTCGATACCCTCCATCATCTGTTCCATGATGCGGTGAAATACCTCTGAGGCAGAGATGATGCCAAAAGGCATCCGGTTGTAGCAGTAGCGACTGAACGGGTTATTGAATGTGCACAGCTTGCGACTGGATGCATCCAGCTGTATTTGCCAGAACCCCTTGGAGCGTCCAGCTTCGTAAAGTGTTTGGCATGAGCCATCTCGCTGGTCAACTCCTCTCGTTTTGGTATCGGGTAATGTTCCCTCATGATGTTGCGGTTTAAGTCCTTGGGTCGATGCAGATTCGAAGCTCCCCTGACGGCTTCTTGACTCAGATCATGGAGCTGACCCAGTCTGTGGGTTCTGTAACCTTTGATATGATGCCCTGGTCCTGGGGGTCCTGTAACTGCTGCTTGAGGCATCCTTGAGGGGTGCTGGCACCCGACGTGGTGCGTGGATCACAGTGGTGGCGTTCGGTTTGAGCAGGATTTTCTATCGGTCTGGGAGTGTGCCCATTCCGTCGAACACGCCGTGGTACTGCATGATGACGTCATCAATTTCAGCCTGGAAGTTCTCATCAGGTGAGGCCGTTGCCTGTGAGGATGACATGGTGTGGACTCCTGAACCAAGTTCAGGAGTTTGCAGGCCCGGGCACCGAGCAGGGATGCTCTGTCAGGTCCCACGATCTCAAATCGCAGTGTCGCTTTAAATGACTTCTTGAAAGCTCTGAGTTGGCATGAGCCATTGGCAACTATGGCATTGCCATTGTAGTCAAGGAGCTGGCAGGCCGGTGGAAGAATGCTTGGTCTGACGCAGATGGTGTCGAGATTGGATTTGGAGATGAGGTTCGCCGATGCGCCGGTGTCCAGCTTGAACCGGATGCAAGCCTTGTTGACTGTGAGGACAGCACACCACTCGTCGTCGGGATCCACGCTGAGGATCGGGAGGTGCGTTGCTGTCTTGGCGAAAGGCCGCGCATACTCCATAATGATGCACACCCAGTATGGAGATTTGAGGCACGCAGCATTAGGATCTGTCGAGTCTGGCATTGCCTGCTGTATTGAACAGACGTTTCTGCGCTGTGGCTGGGATCGCTGGATGCTGGGCAGTGGAGAAGATCTGCAAAGGGCTGCGTAGTGACCAAGCTTGCCACACTGTAAACACCGTTGTGATTTTGCCAGACATTGCCACTTTAAATGGGCGGGGCCACAATTCGGACATGTCATGACGCCAACGTCATTGCGTTCCGTGCGCCATCGCGCATGCGCAGTGCAGTCGAACGACGTACGCACCTACGCAGTCTGGTCATCGGTCTCGCCGTCCCCTTGGTCGTGGCGCGCATGTGCAGGGGCCCGGGAAAAGCGCGCGGAATGCCCACTCTCGTTGATACTTAGGCCCTGCATTTGTGTGATGGCCTGCACCCGTTCCGCCTCGTGAATGGTTAGCTTTGCCGTTTCTGCCGCCCCGATGTGGAGGTACCGATTGTTAGCATGTTTGTGGAGAACGCACGTTTCGATGGCGATGGTGAGGGTGAGCTGCTTGACTTTTTGGAGCTGCTGGCGAAGGGAATCGGAGTGGACCCCGAAAACGATCTGATCCTGGATCATGGAATCAGTGGTCGAGTCATAGTTACATGACTGCACGAGGATGCGGAGATGGGTCAGAAAGGATTGAAAAGGTTCATCCTTACCCTGAAGCCTCTGCTGGAAAACATACCGTCCAAAGCTCTCATTCACCTCAATGTCGCAGTGGCTATCGAACTTCAGTCGGACTGTTTTAAATTTCGTCTTGGCTTCGCCTTCAGGGAATGTAAGGGAGTTGTAGATGTGGATGGTGTGGTCCCCTGCTGTTGAGAGGAATAGTGCGATTTTCCTGGCATCCGATGTGGCCTCAACATCGGTGGCTTCGAGATAGAGTTGGAACTTTTGTTTGAAGATCCTCCGATTTGCACCGAGGTTGCCGGCGATGCGGATCTGCGGAGGAGGGCGGACGTTTTCCATGGCACCGGATGGCTGTTTGCTGGTCAGCGCTGATTCACTCAAGGTAGAATTCTCCTTTCGTCAAATTTTCAGCATCACTCAGCTGGTACCATGATGTGTTGGATAGGCTGGGTCGAGGTGAACTGCACTTGATGCAGTGTAGCGAGAGACAGACCTCCCAACACTTGATAAAATGCAACACGATTTTATTCAACATCCAAACTATTATACATGTTCAACTGTGGGTCGACACTATGCTGACTTGACTGGAGACCTGACACTAGCCTGACCAGACTAATTTAGCTACCACATGGTGTAGGCACTGGCAGGCTCACGAGCTCTGACTGTCTCAGAGGCTGGGCCCCAGAGAGCCGGAAAATTGGTGCCCTCTGGCTTTATAGTGGTCGTGTCCTGTCTGGTGATTGGCTGCTCTGTTCTGTGTGCTTACTGGGCATCTTGTGTGTCAATCACTGCCTGTCTGCACTCCATGGCGACTAGGGGCTTTTCACAGTAACTTCATTGAAGCGTACTCGTAACAAGAAGCGATTTTCATTTCATTTCATTTCATTTTATACAGAGATGTATATTATGACATTATTCAGTTCAAAGTTAGATGAAAGTCCAAATAAGTAGTCTCGGTGTTGTGGATTACCCACATCCCAGCGTAACTGCGAACTGCAAATTTAAAAATTCTCCATCAATGCAAAGAACCACATGGCAACTTTTTAAGTTTCATTTTTCAGTCAGCAACATTAAAAAAAAAAGAGAGCCAACTGCATCTTCAGCTTTGTGATAATAATAACATGCAACGAGCATTTGGGGTCAACCATCTGCCTATTTAGTGTTACCTGTAGTATAATGATGCCCTTTCTTTGGAACACATTCATAATCTGTCCAAGTTGTGGTTGAAGGGGCCCTTTGTGCTCACTACTGGTACAGTTTCAGCATCTTCAATCACCTGAACTGATTTGAAAGTAAGTGCGTAAACGTGGGAAAAACACATTTGTTTGAAGATTACTGTAACCTTTTCCCAGAATTTTTGGAATAACTCCGAACACAAATCAGCAATAATTATACCTAAAACCATCTGTAAATGAACACAACAACAGGAGATACAGAGGAATAAAGCATGCATAGAACATAGGAAATACAGCACAGAACAGGCCCATCGGCCCACGATGTTGTGCCGAAACTTTGTCCTAGATTAATCATAGATTATCATAGAATTTACAGTGCAGAAGGAGGCCACCCAGCCCATCGAGTCCGCACCGGCTCCTGGAAAGAGCACCCTACCCAAGGTCAACACCTCCACCCTTTCCCCACAACCCAGCAACCCCACCCAACACGAAGGGCAATTTTGGACACTAAGGGCAATTTATCACGGCCAATCCACCCAAACTGCACATCTTTGGACTGTAGGAGGAAACCGGAGCACCCGGAGGAAACCCACACACACACGGGGAGGACGTGCAGACTCCGCACAGCCAGTGACCCAAGCTGGGAATCCAACCTGGGACCCTGGAGCTGTGAAGCAATTGTGCTATCCACAATGCTACCGTGCTGCCCTTAAGAACAAATTAATCTACATTATATCATTCTACCGTAATCCATGTACCTATCCAATAGCTGCTTGAAGGTCCCTAATGTTTCTGACTCAACTACTTCCACAGGCAGTGCATTCCATGCCCCCACTACTCTCTGGGTAAAGAACCTACCTCTGACATTCCCCCTATATCTTCCACCATTCACCTTAAATTTATGTCCCCTTGTAATGGTTTGTCCCACCCAGGGAAAAAGTCTCTGACTGTCTACTCTATCTATTCCCCTGATCATCTTATAAACCTCTATCAAGTCGCCCCTCATCCTTCTCCGTTCTAATGAGAAAAGGCCTAGCACCCTCAACCTTTCCTCGTAAGACCTACTCTCCATTCCAGGCAACATCCTGGTAAATCTCCTTTGCACCTTTTCCAAAGCTTCCACATCCTTCCTAAAATGAGGCGACCAGAACTGTACACAGTATTCCAAATGTGGCCTTACCAAAGTTTTGTACAGCTGCATCATCACCTCACGGCTCTTAAATTCAATCCCTCTGTTAATGAACGCTAGCACACCATAGGCCTTCTTCACAGCTCTATCCACCTGAGTGGCAACTTTAAAAGATGTATGAACATAGACCCCAAGATCTCTCTGCTCCTCCACATTGCCAAGAACTCTACCATTAACCCTGTATTCCGCATTCATATTTGTCCTTCCAAAATGGACAACCTCACACTTTTCAGGGTTAAACTTCATCTGCCACTTCTCAGCCCAGCGCTGCATCCTATCTATGTCTCTTTGCAGCCGACAACAGCCCTCTCACTATCCACAACTCCACCAATCTCCGTATCGTCTGCAAATTTACTGACCCATCCTTCAACTCCCTCATCCAAGTCATTCATGAAAATCACAAACAGCAGAGGACCCAGAACTGATCCCTGCGGTACGCCACTGGTAACTGGGCTCCAGGCTGAATATTTGCCATCCACCACCACTCTCTGACTTCTATCGGTTAGCCAGTTCGTTATCCAACTGGCCAAATTTCCCACTATCCCATGCCTCCTTACATTCTGCATAAGCCTACCATGGGGAACCTTATCAAATGCACGATTGAATGTTGATCGTCTACAAGTGTAGATGTTTCAGATGCATGCTACTGTTTTCCCCTTTCATTATAGTCATCAGAGATAACAATATAGTCACGAGACAACAAATAGTATTACATTGAAAGTTGCGCAAGCCAGGATTAGTCAGAGAAATGGCTTTTTAACCCTATCATCTGAGCAAAGTGATTTCATTAAAACCAGATTGCTATTGGAAGTGCTACTTAGACTGGTCAGGGCAAAAGGGTTATAGACCACCTATTTCCCAATGTCAGTTAAACCTGCAGCCAACCACTAAGTAATGCCTGCCTTCACAAACCAACTTCCCGTTTTTTTGTATGTCAAAGTATGTGCAGGATTGTTTGTTATAATTTGTTCCCCTTTATTTTTTTTCTGTTTACCCAAAAGTAAATGCTCAGATAATTAAGTCAGCATGTGTTCCTTAATTCTGAGGTAACGTGACACCAATCTATTTGAATGAACTGTGTTTTGATTTTGCTAGATTGCCTGTTGTCATGCAATGTTTTTCTAACTACAAAAATGCGGATTAATCAAGGAATACAGGAGGACAAAAAGAAAACAAAATCGGATGTTACCAATTTCAGAGATGAGGGCTGTTTGTCTTTAGTGTTAATTGCGACTTGGAGATACTTATGACGTGAGATGGTCTGCTGATTCTTGTCTTGGATCAGACGTGCATTTTGTAACCTATGTTGTGTTTTTTTGGCTGCCGTGCGACATGTCAGGAAACGAGACTGACTCGCTTTGCTGAGTTGAAATTTAATGCATTTGCCACCCACCTATTGTCATTCTTTTGCAGACCTTCAAGACTGCGCTAATGAGCTCCTATTGGTGCTTGGGGAAGGGTGATGTCATTGATGACTGGTGCAGATGTGACTTGAGTGCGTTCGATGAGGATGGACTTCCAAGCTGCAGTCCGTTACCTCAGTCTGTGTACGTATCCTAATTGCATTTGTAATCACCTTTGAATAGGGTTTTACAGATGCCTGATGTTGCAAATCCTGGTGGCTATAAAGTTCCATAAGGCACCACTGTAGTTTGAGCCTCTATGGCACAGTTGTAGCAAACCTAGGAGAACAAATGAGCTAGCAGGATCAAGTGTAACATTTTATGATGTAAACCCTGGTATTTTTAGCAACGTTCTTTGATTTATAATACCTGGCTTAGTGCATTCTTTCTTCTTCAGCGTGACCGCCAGTTGAGGGGTTAGCAGGAAAGGGCATTTTTATTTATTTAATCTTAAGTCAAAATTTGTTTTTAACCTTCCAGTACTGGATGAGCATAAATTTCCTTCAATTCAATATTTGGCAGGCCAGATCTGTTGCCATCAGTTTCTGTCCCTGATTCCATTGCTTATTTTCTGACTCCCTGACAACTGTTTGAGGCTGCCTGCAACCTGGGTGCCATGTCTGACTCTGAGGTGAGCTTTCAGCAACATATCCATTCCATCACTAAGACTGCCGATTTCCACCTCCGTTACGTCAAATCCGCTCCCTGCCTTACATCAAACACGCTCCCTGCCCCGTCCCCACTGCCTCAGCTCATCAGCTGCTGAAACCCCCATTTGGGCCTTTGTTCCCTCCAGTTCTGATTATTCCCCAGCCGTCCTGGCTGGCTTTCCACATTCTACCCTCCGTGACCTGAAGGCTCTGCCTCCTGAGTCCTTACTCACACCATGTGAATGGCAAAAGAACCAAAAGCAGCATGGGGGGGGAAATAATTTTTATGCAGCGAGTGGTTACGATCCGGATAACCTGACAGAGAGATAGATTCATGAGAGAATTGGATAAGCATCTAAAGAGGAACAGAACATGCAGGGCTCATAGAACATAGAACGATACAGCGCAGTACAGGCCCTTCGGCCCACCATGTTGCACCGAAACAAAAGCCATCTAACCTACACTATGCCATTATCATCCATATGTTTATCCAATAAACTTTTAAATGCCCTCAATGTTGGTGAGTTCACTACTGTAGCAGGTAGGGCATTCCACGGCCTCACGACTCTTTGCGTAAAGAACCTACCTCTGACCTCTGTCCTATATCTATTACCCCTCAGTTTAAAGTTATGTCCCCTCGTGCCAGCCATTTCCATCCGCGGGAGAAGGCTCTCACTGTCCACCCTATCCAACCCCCTGATCATTTTGTATGCCTCTATTAAGTCTCCTCTTAACCTTCTTCTCTCCAATGAAAACAACCTCAAGTCCATCAGCCTTTCCTCATAAGATTTTCCCTCCATACCAGGCAACATCCTGGTAAATCTCCTCTGCACCCGCTCCAAAGCCTCCACGTCCTTCCTATAATGCGGTGACCAGAACTGTACGCAATACTCCAAATGCGGCCGTACCAGAGATCTGTACAGCTGCAACATGACCTCCCGACTCCGGAACTCAATCCCTCTACCAATAAAGGCCAACACTCCATAGGCCTTCTTCACAACCCTATCAACCTGGGTGGCAACTTTCAGGGATCTATGTACATGGACACCTAGATCCCTCTGCTCATCCACACTTCCAAGAACTTTACCATTAGCCAAATATTCCGCATTCCTGTTATTCCTACCAAAGTGAATCACCTCACACTTCTCTACATTAAACTCCATTTGCCACCTCTCAGCCCAGCTCTGCAGCTTATCTATATCCCTCTGTAACCTGCTACATCCTTCCACACTATCGACAACACCACCGACTTTAGTATCGTCTGCAAATTTACTCACCCACCCTTCTGCGCCTTCCTCTAGGTCATTGATAAAAATGACAAACAGCAACGGCCCCAGAACAGATCCTTGTGGTACTCCACTTGTGACTGTACTCCATTCTGAACATTTCCCATCAACCACCACCCTCTGTCTTCTTTCAGCTAGCCAATTTCTGATCCACATCTCTAAATCACCCTCAATCCCCAGCCTCCGTATTTTCTGCAATAGCCTACCGTGGGGAACCTTATCAAACGCTTTGCTGAAATCCATATACACCACATCAACTGCTCTACCCTCATCTATCTGTTCAGTCACCTTCTCAAAGAACTCAATAAGGTTTGTGAGGCATGACCTACCCTTCACAAAGCCATGCTGACTATCCCTGATCATATTATTCCTATCTAGATGATTATAAATCTTGTCTCTTATAATCCCCTCCAAGACTTTACCCACTACAGACGTGAGGCTCACCGGTCTATAGTTGCCGGGGTTGTCTCTGCTCCCCTTTTTGAACAAAGGGACCACATTTGCTATCCTCCAGTCCTCTGGCACTATTCCTGTAGCCAATGATGACATAAAAATCAAAGCCAAAGGTCCAGCAATCTCTTCCCTGGCCTCCCAGAGAATCCTAGGAGGATTCCATCAGGACCCGGGGACTTATCTATTTTCAGCCTGTCCAGAATTGCCAACACCTCTTCCCTACGTACCTCCATGCCATCTATTCTATTAGCCTGGGTCTCAGCATTCTCCTCCACAACATTATCTTTTTCCTGAGTAAATACTGACGAAAAATATTCATTTAGTATCTCGCCTATCTCTTCAGACTCCACACACAACTTCCCATCCCTGTCCTTGACTGGTCCTACTCTTTCCCTAGTCATTCGCTTATTCCTGACATACCTATAGAAAGCTTTTGGGTTTTCCTTGATCCTACCTGCCAAATACTTCTCATGTCCCCTCCTTGCTCGTCTTAGCTCTCTCTTTAGATCCTTCTTCGCTACCTTGTAACTATCCATCGCCCCAACTGAAACTTCACACCTCATCTTCACATAGGCCTCCTTCTTCCTCTTAACAAGAGATTCCACTTCCTTGGTAAACCACGGTTCCATCGCTCGACGCCTTCCTCCCTGCCTGACCGGTACATACTTATCAAGAACACGCAGTAGCTGATCCTTGAACAAGCCCCACTTATCCAGTGTGCCCAACACTTCCTGACCGGTACATACTTATCAAGAACACGCAGTAGCTGATCCTTGAACAAGCCCCACTTATCCAGTGTGCCCAACACTTGCAGACTACTTCTCCACCTTATCCCCCCCAAGTCACGTCTAATGGCATCATAATTGCCCTTCCCCCAGCTATAACTCTTGCCCTGCGGTGTATACTTATCCCTTTCCATCATTAACGTAAACGTCACCGAATTGTGGTCACTGTCCCCAAAGTGCTCTCCTACTCCCAAATCCAACACCTGGCCTGGTTCATTACCCAAAACCAAATCCAACGTGGCCTCGTCTCTTGTTGGCCTGTCAACATATTGTTTCAGGAAACCCTCCTGCACACACTGTACAAAAAACGACCCATCTATTGTACTCGAACTATATCTTTTCCAGTCAATATTTGGAAAGTTAAAGTCTCCCATAATAACTACCCTGTTACTTTCGCTCTTATCCAGAATCATCTTCGCCATCCTTTCCTCTACATCCCTAGAACTATTAGGAGGCCTATAAAAAACTCCCAACAGGGTGGCCTCTCCTTTCCTGTTTCTAACTTCAGCCCATACTACCTCGGAAGAAGAGTCCCCATCTAGCAGCCTCTCCGCCACCGAGCTTACTAAAACACCTAAACCCCGGAACCTGCAACATCCATTCCTGTCCCTGCTCTATCCATGTCTCCGAAATGGCCACAACATCGAAGTCCCAGGTACCAACTCATGCTGCCAGTTCCCCTACCTTGTTTCGTATACTCCTGGCATTGAAGTAGACACACTTCAAACCACCTACATTGAAGTAGACACACTTCAAACCCCCCCACAAGTGTCCAAAGCGGTATACTTGTTTCTCAGGGGAAGGACCGCAGGGGATCCCTGCACTGACTGCTTTTTCCCAGTCCCTCTTACAGTTACCCACCTATCTCCAATCTTTGGTGTAACTAATTCCCTGAAGCTGCTATCTATGACCCCTTCTGCCTCCCGAATGATCCGAAGTTCTTCCAACTCCAGCTCCAGTTCCCTAACTCGGTCTTGGAGGAGCTGGAGGTGGCAGCACTTCCTGCAGGTAAAATCAGCAGGGACACTAACTGCATCCCTCACCTCAAACATCCTGCAGGAGGAACATTGCACTCCCTTCCCTGCCATTCCTCTAACTTTCTACCAAGATCTGGCTAACAACTAAATTAAATTTTTTATAAAAAATAATAATATAATAAAATATGGTACTTACCTCAGACCAATGGGTTTTATTATTAGGTTAGAGGAGGAGGGCGGGTGGGAGACACTACACGTGTAGTGTCTCGGGTTTCCTCTCCACCAGAATTTATTGGTGAGGGTCTTCCCAGACGTCCGCGGGTCGACTTCCTGTTCCCACCTAAAACACTAATTTTTTTTTTTTTAAATTCTCAGCTCCTGCTGAAATTGACTAACCAGCCAGCTCCACTCCTGCCGAAATCGACTGGCCTGCCCCTGCAAAGACATGTGGACAGGACAAGGACAGACTTACCTCCCAGCAACCACTTCCGCACTGCTCCCGCTGAAACTGACTCACCAGCTGTTCTCCCGCCGAAATCGACTGGCCTGCCCCTGCAAAGACAAGTGCTTTTAAAGGACAGACTTACCTCCCAGCAGCCACTTCCGCACTGCTCCCGCTGAAACTGACTCACCAGCTGTTCTCCCGCCGAAATTGACTGGCCTGCCCCTGCAAAGACAAGTGCTTTTAAAGGACAGACTTACCTCCCAGCAGCCACTTCCGCACTGCTCCCGCTGAAACTGACTCACCAGCTGTTCTCCCGCCGAAATCGACTGGCCTGTCCCTGCAAAGACAAGTGCTTTTAAAGGACAGACTTACCTCCCAGCAGCCACTTCCGCACTGCTCCCGCTGAAACTGACTCACCAGCTGTTCTCCCGCCGAAATCGACTGGCCTGCCCCTGCAAAGACAAGTGCTTTTAAAGGACAGACTTACCTCCCAGCAGCCACTTCCGCACTGCTCCCGCTGAAACTGACTCACCAGCTGTTCTCCTGGGGCCAGAGAGCCAACGAGCAGGGCAGTGGGGCCAGAGAGCCAACAGGGTTCAACTGACAGAATGGTCTGCTGTACTCTAACTGTTCTATGATTCTATAAGTCTGTCGGCTGCATTTTAACTCTGCAAGTGGGTGGGTTTTGAATTAGTTAAAAACGACATCCTATGTTTCCCATTCACCCATCACCCCTAAGATCGCTGGCCAATACTGGCAAGCAATTCCTCAATTTTCAAATTTTCATTTTTGTTTTCAAATCTGTCTATGGCCTCGCTCCTTTGTCTCCACCAACCCCAAAACCCTCCAAGATATCTGCACTCACCTAATTCTGGTGTTTTGAGCACCTCAACTTGAATAAGGCTCTACCATTGGTAGTTTCGCCTTCAGGTTCCAAGGCCTTAACTTCTGGTATGCCCTCCCTATGTCTCATCTTCTCTCCACCTCGCTTTCCTCCTTTAAGGTGGTCCTTAAAACAACCTCTTTACCAAGCTTTTGACCATCTGCTCTAATATTGCATTAAGTGGCATAATGTCAAATCTTGCTTTATAACACTCCTGTAAAGTTTGGAGCAGTTTATTAGGGTAAAAGCCCTATATAAATAAAAACCCACTCTACGGTACATGGCGTGTTGGGTGCTCTGCTACACAGACGAACCAACACGGTTGCGGAAGGTACAACTCAGCTTTATTACTAACAATATTAACATTTGTAAACTGGTTACTGCGGTTCGTTCATTACCCTCTAACCTGTGGACCCAGCCCTAACACTATCTTGGAGAGGCACTCAGCACATGGTGAATGTCTGAGTGGCTTGCTGTGAGCTCTGTGCACTGAGCTGTCTCCTGCTGGAATCAATCGGAAGTGTCGTGTTCCCCCTTGATCTGTCCATCAGTGTGTATATGTGTTTGCACCATGATGTTTATCTGAATATCATGACCGTACAGAGGCCGTGTTAATTATTATGTGTTTTCTTTTTATATGTCTCAATGTGTTGCCGAAATGCTGATAGTATTTTCTTGAAAGGAGCCCTGAATACTTAAGATATTCCGAACCTCTGTAATGCAGGCATTGCAGAAATTCAAGTAGATTCTGTGTCTGCAAAAAAACACCATGATACCACTAGGGGCTTTTCACAGTAACTTAATTTGAAGCCTACTTGTGACAATAAGCGATTTTCATTTCATTTCATTTCATTTTAATTTCCGAAATCGTGTTCGGCAAATGGCCGGTGAATCACATTTGCCGACCGAAGTGGGACGGCGCCCTATCCAAAGCGGTGCACGCGCCACGTATCGACGGCCTCAGGCCATTGCCTGAGGCCCGCCCCCGATACTCTGCCCCCGACCGGCCGAGTTCCCGACGGCGTGGGACACGTGTGGTCTCATCCGTCGGGAACTCAGCATGGCGGCTGCGGGCTCAGTCCAGCGCCGCCAAAGTTGGGGGGGGGCCTATCCACGGGCAGGGGGGAACATTATTCGGGGCTGGGTCACTGTGGTGGGGCTGTCCAGGGCACATGTGCCGGCCGAAGGGGGGGATTATTTTGCAGGCTGGGTCGGCGACCATGACGTGGGAGTGAATGTTTGCAGATGGGGTACAAATCAAGTGGGCTGCTTTGTCCTGGATGGTGTTGAGCTTCTTGAGTGTTGTTGGAGCTGCAATGCAGGTGGTTTCGAATAGGTACGGAGCAATGAGCCTCAGTTTTAGCACAGTGAGAGATGCAAAGAAGAGAAAAGCATGTGAAATATGATGAATGAAATGCTGAATTTGTGCTCTCAAGCAGCTGATCCACCCAAGAGTTTATTGTTATAAAATAAGTGAAAACTTGATGCTTTGCATTATAGGAATAAATCTTTCAGCCCGACGTCCATTCCCCTTGTAATACATGTCTCTATTTCTTTTGTAATAAAGGTTAAGGCTCTCAACGAGTGTGGAACCATCAAGTACTATGATAGGTTTGGAATGGCAGGATGCACAACCTCTGATAGGAACCAAGATAGCGGACTACATCATTCACTATAAGAAACTGGATGATTATATCGACCCAAATCTTTATGCAGGTAAGGGTTGGATTCCTCAAATAAGCTTTCACGATACAAGAATGTTCATTGAAAACACTCTGACCAGATCCTTGCAAATCGGTGTTACTTGCAAACAATTCCATTGCAAAAAAAAATCAAAGCTGGATGTCAAATGATGAGCAGAATAAAATGAGTCTTTTTCTAAATGCATTTCAAACTATATCTCTACAATTAGCTCAGTAATGACATCTGATTTGATGAATTTTGTAAAAGCAACCTTATATTACGGTATGAAATTAGAAATGTGAAAATGGTTTCAGGTCATCTGGTCATTGGTGATGAAAATCAGTGCCAGGGTAGTCACTTGATCCAAAAACAACATTCACCTCATGGTTTCATGTGAGGGTATGGTGCCTTTGACTCCCCGCTTCCCCATCCACAACAAGTCAAAAACACAGCCTGAGCATGCCATGTTATTTCATAAAATCATGAACTTCGTTTGTGGCTGGATCATATGTTGAGAACACTTGTACTTAATGTTCTTCCTCTGATTATAGGGTGGAGTCTGTTCCAAGTCTGTTTCAGACTTTTGTCTTAAATGAGCCACGTTGCCTAGGATTGCTATGTTATAAACTATCACTGCTTGATGGAAAATAAGGCGAAGACTTGTTTCAAACTTGTGGAAATGTACCATATTATGTTTGTTGTTGACACCTTCTGCGGGATTCTCTGTCGGTGGGATCTTCGGCCCCGACGGTAGCGCACTCACACCCATGCATTTCCTGACGGTGTGGGGTGGGCCACAATGAGAAACCCTATTGGCCAACTGCGGGATCGGGGGCGGGATATGGGGCGGGATTTCCCATTCCGCCGCGCAGGAAAACGGGGCTGGCGGAATGGGAAATTCCGCCCCATATATTTCATGTTTTCATTAAATTATAATCGTCCTGCAGATTTTTCTTCAATGTGATGCAGAGTTTGGGTTGTTTTTTCTCAAGAGCAGAGCCGAAAGACTGACTCACGGCCTTTCAATAATTCATTTTTGTTGTTACACTTTACAATCTGCAGTCTTTAGTTTAAACTGATTGTGTTAAAATAGGTAGTAACGTACACAACAATGACTGGCATAAAGGGCGGCCATTTCAATTAATGGCAGTCACCTGATAATTCAAATAACCTGAACCTGTCAATAGTCCAACTTGGTCTTCCCTGTTCAACTAGAGAATCGGCAGTGAGTTTGTGGCACTGCCTCTCATTTCAGAATTATGATTTCACCTTGGGCTCAGAATCCCAGGCACATCCCTTGCTTTCTCCTCCCGAAAAACCAAAGAAACTCCAGAGCCAGAGCTGCCTCAGAATCCATGTTGACAATGAGAATCATCTATAAAAACTCTAGGCCTAATGGCAGGCTGTTAAGACCTATGTGCATGCTGGCATATAAGCACCTCTCTAATATCATACAATAAAAAGAGGAAAACAGAATTATGGTTGATAAAAATATGGGAAAGGAAGAAAAAAATGGGTAAATGATCGGGAGCTGAATATGTTAATACCTGTTGACCACGTCTGGGCTGAATGATGGATGAGGCTTGTGGAGTTTGTTCAAATTTTCATATTCGGTGCATGGTGCAACTCAGGTGTGCAGAATATGACTGAATATTTTACAACTTAGATTTGTCTGACGTTGGAACCGCGATGCGCTTGCGGATTAATGTTTGAAAACAAACCTCCCGGTCTCCGGGTCAGTTCTTCAGAAAATCATTCTTGGAATATAGATGTCGTTGGCTCAGCCAGCATTAATTGCCCATACCTCATTCGCCTTGAAAAGGTGGTGGGGAGCCTCCACTGCTGTCCATGTGGTGGCAGTACATTCACAGTGTTGTCAGGGAGGGAATTGCAGAATTTTGATCCATTAACTGTGAAGGATTGACAGTTTTTTCCAAGTGGGGATGGTGTGTGACTTGGAAGGGAACACACAGATGGCGGTGTTCCCATACTTCTGCTACCTTTGTTCTTCTAGACGGCAGATTTGGAAGGTGCTGTTGGAGGAGTCTTGGTGAGTTTTCTGCACCTTGCAGATAGGATACATTGGTGCGACTGTCAGCTGTTAGTGAAGAAAGTGAATATTTACAGTAATTACAGTAATACCTATCAAGGGGGTTGCATTGTCTTAGATGGTGTTGAGCTTCTTGAGTGTTGTTGGAACTACACTCAATCAAGCAAGTGAAGAGTTGTTCCTACACTCCTAACTTGTACCTTGTAGATGACGGACAGACTTTGAGGAGTCAGGAGGTGAGTTGCTCACCACAGAATTCCCACCCTCCAACTTTCTTATAGCCACAGTATTTATATAGCTGTTGCAGTTAAGTTTATAGTCAATGGTAACCCCTAGGATGTTGATAATGGGGGATTCAGCAATGGGAATGATGTTAAAAGCCAAAGGAAGATGATTAAATTCTCGCTCGTTGGAGATTGTCATTGGCTGGCTGATTAGTGGTGCCAATGTTGTTTTTCTATAAATTTAGATTACCCAATTCATTTTTTTTCCAATTAAAGGGCAATTTAGCCAATCCACCCACCCTGCATATCTTTGGGTTGTGGAGGTTAGACCCATGCAGACACGGGGGGGCGGGATTCTCCGAACCCCCACCGGGTTGGAGAATCGGCGGGGGGGGCGGCGTGAATCCCGCCCCCGCCGGCCGCCACATTTTCCTGCACCGGAGATTCGGCGGGGGCGGAAGTGGCGCCACGTCGGTCGGCGCCCCCCCCCCCCCCCCCCGACGATTCTCCGGCCCGTGATGGGCCGAATTCCCGCTGGTTCTATGCCAGTCCCGCCGGCGTAAATCCCTTCCTGGCGGGACCCAGCGGTGCGGGCGGGCTCCGGGGTCCTGGGGGGGGCGCGGGGCGATCTGGCCCCGGGGGGTGCCCCCACGGTGGCCTGGTCCGCGATCGGGGCCCACCGATCCGCGGGCTGGCCTGTGCCGTGGGGGCACTCTTTTCCTACGCGCCGACCGCCAGCCTCCGCCATGGCCGAAGTGTAGGTGCCCCACTCCCCTGTGCATGCGCGGGGATGGTATCAGCAGCCGCTGATGCACGCACTTGCGTGGCCTCGTGCCGGCCAGCGGAGTCCCTTCGGCAACCGCTGGCGTGGCGCCGAAGGCCTTCCCCTTCAGCCGGCGGAGTGCCAACCACTCCAGGGCAGGCCTAGCCCCTAAAGGTGTGGAGGATTCCGCACCTTAGGGGCGGCCCGACGCCGGGGTGCTTCACGCCACTTCGTCCCGCCGGGATCCCCCGCTCCTCCGGGTAGGGGAGAATCCGCCCAGGGAGAATGTGCAAACTCCACATGGACAGTCACCCGGAGCCAAGATCGAACCTGGGTGCTCAGTGTAGTGAGACAGCCATGCTAACCACTGCACCATCATGTCGCCCATGCCAATGTTACTTGCCACTTATTGAGACACAAAATGGAATACTCTCCAGTTGCCTGGATGAGTACAGCTCAACAATACTCAAGAAGCTCGACACCATCCAGGACAAAGCAGCCAGCTTGAGTGGCACCCCATCCACAAACATTCACTCCCTCTACAACTGATGCACAGTGGCAGCAGTGTGTACCATCTACAAGATGCATTGCAGACACTCACCGTGGCTCATGAGATAGCACCTTCCAAACCCTTGACCGCTACCGTCTCGAAAGAAAAGGGCAGCAGACACATGGGAACACACCAACTGGATGTTCCCTCCTGAACGACTCACTATCTTAACTTGCAAATATATCACTATTGCTTCACTGTCGCTGGGTCAAAATCTTCGAACACCCTTCCTAACAGCACTTTGCTTGGACCTACACCACATGAATTGCAGTGGTTCATGAAGGCAGCTCACCACCACCTTCTCAAGGGCAATTAGGGATGGATAATAAAATGCTGGCCCAGGCAGCAATGGCCACATTCCATGAATTTCATTTAAAGAAACAAATCTGAAAATCGTGCCAGTTTCACTGCATGCATCCATGTACCGCTTCAGTATCTGCGGGGCTGTGAACATGGCTGAACACTGTTCAATCATCAGTGGCATCCCTACTTCTGACCTTATTATGAAGTGACGGTTATTGTTGAAGCAGCTGAAGGATGTAGAATACCCTGAGGAACTCCAGCAGCATTGTCTTAGAGTTGAGTTGATTGGGCCCCAGATGAAACCTCCGCAGGCACGGGGAGAATGTGCAAACTGCACACAGACATTCACCCAAGGCAGAATTGAACCAAGGTCCCTGGCGCTGTGATGCAGCAGTGCTAACCACTATGCCACCCCTAAGGAGTGAAATTATTTGAAGACTGTTATCTCGTGACGGTGCAGTCTCAGGAGGTGGTTGAAATCGAGCACTGAATCACTGAGGCTAAATCATGAGGCACAGCCTTGAATAAAATCAATAACTAAGCCTCAATAATTCAGTGCTCCATTTTAAACATCTCCTGAGATTGCCTACGTCATGAGATGAGTTTGGTTTTTGATAGACAAGGGATTCAAGGGTTGAGGGGGATACGCACACAATGTGGATTTGAGATCACAATTAGATCAGCGGAGCAGGCTCGAAGGGCCGAATTGGTAAATCTTGCTGCTGAGTCCTATGTTCCTGCCATCCACTTGGCACTTCTGGCTGAAGATGTTTGCAAATACTTCAACCTTGTATTTTGCACTGATGAATAGAACAAGGCTGATTGAAGTTTGGCTACAGATTTTTTTTATGTTGAAGTTATTCATTATTTACTTCACTTGCAGACACATGATATTATTGTTTAATTAATATGTCAAATCCAAGCACAAGTAGCTTTCCTGCGTGACATCTTTTTACATCTGTCTGGACTATAAGAGCTAATTGGTTTATCAGCAATACTAGTTTTTGCCAGGAATCATTTTTTGGAAGTGTCTCCTCCATAGTTTGGATAACAATCCATAATCTTTCTTTTCCAAAAACCTTGTGTGAAAATATGATAGAAAGGCACTGAGATGAGAATTAAAGTGGAAGGATAGCAGAAAATATTGCAAGACTGTAATCACATTGGAGAATTTTCATGAAAGAATAAACGGCAAAGTCGTTTTTGGTAGCTTTTTCGTTAAAGTGTTACAATCATTCATCTGGTAGTGTGCATATTAGGTGACATATTGACGTGGAGTAAATGGACAGTCGCTGCCCACACTTCCAACAGTTAGTGGAATAAAAAAACAACCTTCATTCAATTGAACCTCACAATAATTTTGACCCAAACCTGATCTACAAATGGCTCGGGTTATGTGCAAATCCTGGTCACCATCCATAGAATGATAACTGGAAGGGGCTTGTGAGGGCCTTGACTGAAGTGAGTTTCAGGCTTGGCTGTGATGTCCTGTCAACCCGTATGGTCTAAAATGATGCTTGGAGGCTAACCACTTGAACATGATTTGAAGCAACAAGCAGGAGCCATACTGTCAGCTCTGGAGGGAATGAAATTGACAAAATAAAAGGAATCTTCAAATTGAAACAGATTTAAACCTTAAACTGCAAATAGTACTTGGTAGTGATTGATTTTGTTGCAAAGACTCATTACTTTCAAGCCCTCGGGGTGATTTAACAGAAATATTTCTCAGTGTCATTTTGGGTACGATTTGCGGCCACGGTGGCAAGATTGCGGCCCGTATTTAATAGCACTTAGTGCCAGAAATGAGCCCACAAGCTTCTCGACATTATTGGCTCTGCACACACACCCCCGGCCACGGCAATAGCCCCTAGACACCAGATCCCTGCCGGGAACATTAGGGAGACCGTGCTCAGATGCCCTCCCCTGATCCACATACTCACCTTTTGCTCATGAGGATATCATGAGGATATCCCCAGTGCAGAAGGCCAGCTCTTGAGTGTTTGATTGTTGGCTGGTGCCTACATGATGCTGATGCTTCTCGAGGTCAGGCAAAGTGTTCAGGCTTCAAAGTTTGATTGAAATGCAGTGCAAGAATCATCATCTGAGACATGGCATGTGCATCCACAAGAACTCACTTGAGTAATATTTCATTGGCAAAAACGGTCAGCATTATCAAAGATTTGAGAAACAACTACATAACATGCCACATATCACATTAACCATTAATCAACAAGGAAATGCTACCGTTCCATATTGGTACCTATACAACCCTATATCAGCTCATTTTCACCAAAAAAGCAACACACAGTATCACCGCTCAGAGGTTCCTCACAGAAAGGGAGGATAAGCCTGAGAATGTGTTATCACGTCCGGAACTTTGTTATATAAATGATCTGTTCATCAATGTGTTACTTGGTGGTTGTTTCATGTATCAGTGCCATTCTCCGTCCATGAGCTGCACCTATGCTGGCCCTTTCACACGGCCCAATCGGAAACCCCGGCATCCGCATATTCCACTCGCGCTCATGGTGCAGTTGAACATCCTAGACTTCCAGCGTGTTTGACCCGTGTTTGCAGCTACAAGCAGCAGCAAGCAGCAAACACAACCTGCAGAACCGCTTGAGAGCTGGTAAATGCTCTCACAACTAGCAAGGCAAATTCTTTATTCGCAAAAGCCTGCAGCTGTGAAGCTGGAGGCTTCTCACAGTCAAAGGAAAGTAAAGTGACTGTCAGCATATAACTAAGAATAGGGGTCTGTGCTGGAAGTGATTGGTCGGACTCACAGGCGGCAGCTGTAGTTGCCCCTGTTATTTGTATCCACAATATTTAAAGGTGGCGTGAAGGCCTCACTGATGAAACTCCTCCCCACTGACCTGGAACGTGAAGCCCCCCAATTAAGCACAGCCCCTCTGAGGGCCCTCCCTCCAGTGTCCTTAAACTGCATGAAAATGGAAATGGCTACTAAGCTCCTCAGTTCCTCTCAGCAGCCATTACTCCAGCTCCATGCTTTAAAAAGGAGTACTAAACGACGCCTACGTGATTTCTCGATGGGGAGCCGGTTAATTCAACATCAATCTCGCTGATGAGATTGAAACTAATGCACATTGGGGTTAATGATATGTTAGCCATATTTGGACCCCATCGGGAGCGGACCGGTTAGATGGCAAACTGAAATCGCGCCCGGCACGGATCTCGATTTTGGCCTTTCCCGCTATTTAACCGGCACGCCCAGATCCGGGGGTGGCATAACGTGATGGCTGTCCAAAGTAAAATGTTGCTTTTCACAACCCTGTGACAACATTGTTCTTAATCCACTCCTGGTTTAGTTGACCAAAACAAGAATCTTGCCGCTCTTCAACCTGTCTGCAGATGTTATCCAGCAGACATCCAGATTTTATTTTACAAGTTACACAGTCTAAATGACTGTATCAGTTTTGCAGTCTTGAATAGCACAATTTTATTGCTGACATTTAAAATAAAGCCATTTGTTTAGCTTGTACTGGCTTCATATTGGCAATAAAGTGTGATCACATTGAGCACACGCCGTTCTCTGAAAGAAACAGTAATTCTGGTAAGAGGTATGAAGAATGAAGGCAGATGACTACTTGATGCCAATGCCCACTGTGCAATAAAGTCATTGTACTTGAGGTTGTTAATTAATCATGTCATTATAATCAACAAATGGTCCTTTTTGTAGTTCGTAATTTGCCCTGAGTTAACAGAGAGCACAAATGTAGTTCTTATGGTGTAGAATTGACAGTTTGAAGCATGACATTGTTTTTCTAGTGAAACTCTATTCAAATGTTACTTAGTTCAATCATGGGGGCTTTTATTACCACAGTTGCAAGTTTCCATTCTGGCAGATGTCCTGTAACAGCAAATGGCCATCTATTCCAAAATGACATTACTCTATAGGCTGCAAAGTGTCATCTATTACAGCTCCAACACAGTCATGCAATTTAAAATTGTAATCATCATATTGATTAAAATACAATACCCATGTGAATTCGGAGCACCAGTTTGGAAATACAATGAGGTTGCATCACTAATTGCCCTCATCTTTCATTTAATAACCTGATAATTTGCCTTGTAAAAGAATATTTGGAGATACATTCCAATTCAAATCAATTAACTGGATCTGTTAATGATTATTTTTTTTATACCAACCACTTCACAGCTCCAGGGTACCAGGTTCGATTCCGGCTTGGGTCACTGTCTGTGCGGAGTCTGCACATCCTCCCCGTGTGTACGTGGGTTTCCTCCGGGTGCTCCGATTTCCTCCCACAGTCCAAAGATGTGCAGGTTAGGTGGATTGGCCATGCGAAATTGCCCTTAGTGTCCAAAATTGCCCTTAGTGTTGGGTGGGGTTACTGGGTTATGGGGATAGGGTGGAGGTGTTCACCTTGGTTAGGGTGCTCTTTCCAAGAGCCGGTGCAGACTCGATGGGCCGAATGGCCTCCTTCTGCACTGTAAATTCTATGAAAAGACAGTGGATCGTGTGTAGTCTGTTGGGGTTGTGTTCCCCATATTTACGTTTTATCTTTTCCTCCCTCGTCGACATGTAGATATCTTCCATCATTGTTTGGTGTGGATTAACATCAAGGCCATAGAAGCAGCTTTTGGATGAAGTGACCAACTGTATTATGAGCATGTGAAATGCAGGTTTATGACTTTCTGTCACCGGGCTGTGGTTTTACCTTCAAATGCGTGAGATTGTAGGTGGGGGTGGAGCTACAAGACAGCAGGGAGGAGACTGTGGGCTGTGGAGATCTTTGAGAGAGCATTGGGTAGTGATAGTTGGGGCGGGGGGGGTGCAGTTGGTAGGTGGGGGGTGGTTCCAATCACTGGAAAGGTTTATAGATTTTCTTATACCAAAGAGAAAATGTTGGAAAATCTCAGCAGGTCTGGCAGCATCTGTAGGGAGAGAAAAGAGCTAACGTTTCGAGTCCAGGTGACCCTTTGTCAAAGCGGTTATGAAATGGGTAAGTGTTTTTCCAACATGGTTACTGAGTCAGGAGGAACAGGGGTAAGCTTTGACAAAGGGTCATCTGGACTCGAAAAGTTAGCTCTTTTCTCTCCCTACAGGTGCTGCCAGACCTGCTGAGATTTTCCAGCATTTTCTCTTTGGTTTCAGATTCCAGCATCCGCAGTAATTAGCTTTTATATAGATTTTCTTATGGATTTTCTTATGAATATCACAGCTATACTGCGAGAGGACACCTCAGAGGGCAGTGAGGCTATATGGGTAGAGATCAGGAATAAGAAGGGTGCAGTCACAATGTTGGGGGTATACTACAGGCCTCCCAACAGCCAGCGGGAGATAGAGGAGCAGATAGGTAGACAGATTTTGGAAAAGAGTAAAAACAACAGGGTTGTGGTGATGGGAGACTTCAACTTCCCCAATATTGACTGGGACTCACTTAGTGCCAGGGGCTTAGACGGGGCGGAGTTTGTAAGGAGCATCCAGGAGGGCTTCTTAAAACAATATGTAAACAGTCCAACTAGGGAAGGGGCAGTACTGGACCTGGTATTGGGGAATGAGCCCGGCCAGGTGGTAGATGTTTCAGTAGGGGAGCATTTCGGTAACAGTGACCACAATTCAGTAAGTTTTAAAGTACTGGTGGACAAGGATAGGAGTGGTCCGAGGATGAATGTGCTAAATTGGGGGAAGGCTAATTATGACAATATTAGGCGGGAACTGAAGAACATAGATTGGGGGCGGATGTTTGAGGGCAAATCAACATCTGACATGTGGGAGGCTTTCAAGTGTCAGTTGAAAGGAATACAGGCAGGCATGTTCCTGTGAGGAAGAAAGATAAATACGGCAATTTTCGGGAACCTTGGATGACGAGTGATATTGTAGGCCTCGTCAAAAAGAAAAAGGAGGCATTTGTCAGGGCTAAAAGGCTGGGAACAGACGAAGCCTGTGTGGCATATAAGGAAAGTAGGAAGGAACTTAAGCAAGGAGTCAGGAGGGCTAGAAGGGGTCATTTAAAGTCATTGGCAAATAGGGTTAAGGAAAATCCCAAGGCTTTTTACACGTACATAAAAAGCAAGAGGGTAGCCAGGGAAAGGGTTGGCCCACTGAAGGATAGGCAAGGGAATCTATGTGTGGAGCAAGAGGAAATGGGCGAGGTACTAAATGAATACTTTGCATCAGTATTCACCAAAGAGAAGGAATTGGTAGATGTTGAGTCTGGAGAAGGGGGTGTAGATAGCCTGGGTCACATTGTCATCCAAAAAGACGAGGTGTTGGGTGTCTTAAAAAATATTAAGGTAGATAAGTCCCCAGGGCCTGATGGGATCTACCCCAGAATACTGAAGGAGGCTGGAGAGGAAATTGCTGAGGCCTTGACAGAAATCTTTGGATCCTCGCTGTCTTCAGGGGATGTCCCGGAGGACTGGAGAATAGCCAATGTTGTTCCTCTGTTTAAGAAGGGTAGCAAGGATAATCCCGGGAACTACAGGCCGGTGAGCCTTACTTCAGTGGTAGGGAAATTACTGGAGAGAATTCTTCGAGACGGGATCTACTCCCATTTGGAAGCAAATGGACGTATTAGTGAGAGGTAGTACGGTTTTGTGAAGGGGAGGTCGTGTCTCACTAACTTGATAGAGTTTTTCGAGGAGGTCACTAAGATGATTGATGCAGGTAGGGCAGTAGATGTTGTCTATATGGACTTCAGTAAGGCCTTTGACAAGGTCCCTCATGGTAGACTAGTACAAAAGGTGAAGTCACACGGGATCAGGGGTGAACTGGCAAGGTGGATACAGAACTGGCTAGGCCATAAAAGGCAGAGGGTAGCAATGGAGGGATGCTTTTCTAATTGGAGGGCTGTGACCAGTGGTGTTCCACAGGGATCAGTGCTGGGACCTTTGCTCTTTGTAGTATATATAAATGATTTGGAGGAAAATGTAACTGGTCTGATTAGTAAGTTTGCAGACGACACAAAGGTTGGTGGAATTGCGGATAGCGATGAGGACTGTCTGAGGATACAGCAGGATTTAGATTGTCTGGAGACTTGGGCGGAGAGATGGCAGATGGAGTTTAATCCGGACAAATGTGAGGTAATGCATTTTGGAAGGGCTAATGCAGGTAGGGAATATACAGTGAATGGTAGAACCCTCAAGAGTATTGAAAGTCAAAGAGATCTAGGAGTACAGGTCCACAGGTCATTGAAAGGGGCAACACAGGTGGAGAAGGTAGTCAAGAAGGCATACGGCATGCTTGCCTTCATTGGCCGGGGCATTGAGTATAAGAATTGGCAAGTCATGTTGCAGCTGTATAGAACCTTAGTTAGGCCACACTTGGAGTATAGTGTTCAATTCTGGTCGCCACACTACCAGAAGGATGTGGAGGCTTTAGAGAGGGTGCAGAAGAGATTTACCAGAATGTTGCCTGGTATGGAGGGCATAAGCTATGAGGAGCGATTGAATAAACTCGGTTTGTTCTCACTGGAACGAAGGAGGTTGAGGGGCGACCTGATAGAGGTATATCAAATTGTGAGGGGCATAGACAGAGTGGATAGTCAGAGGCTTTTCCCCAGGGTAGAGGGGTCAATTACTAGGGGGCATAGGTTTAAGGTGAGGGGGCAAGGTTTAGAGTAGATGTACGAGGCAAGTTTTTTACGCAGAGGGTAGTGGGTGCCTGGAACTCACTACCGGAGGAGGTAGTGGAAGCAGGGACGATAGGGACATTTAAGGGGCATCTTGACAAATATATGAATAGGATGGGAATAGAAGGATACGGACCCAGGAAGTGTAGAAGATTGTAGTTTAGTCGGGCAGTATGGTCGGCACGGGCTTGGAGGGCCGAAGGGCCTGTTCCTGTGCTGTACATTTCTTTGTTCTTTGTTCTTTGAGAGGAGGGGAAGTTGAGGGTGTGGGGGTGGGGTCGCGGAGGTTGCTGGTGGCAGTGGGAGGGTACCCCGTTCCTCCTGACTCAGTAATCATGTTGGAAAAACACTTACCCAGTTCATCAATTAGTCCTCGCCTCTTTGTAGCTTCCAAGTGGACAGATGGGTTGAGTTCAGGTTTAAGACATTTTTACATTTCTCCTTCCCAGTCGACACAAGTCCATCTGATGTTTGGATAGAAAGGGTGTTAAAATTTCCCCCTTTGTTCATCATTGACTCCAGTCCACAGCAACTAAACTGAGGCTGCCAAACTCAATTCACAGAAAACATCTTGGTTCCAAGGATGTGACTCCTTAGCTATAATATTGCATTGTCACATTTAAGTGCAGGTATAAATGGAACAGGGAGAAGACATATTTTCTAGGCTGCATTTGGATTTTTAAAAAATGATTCAGAGGCCCAGATTAATGTTCTGAGGGACACGGGTTTAAATCCCATCACGACAACTGGTAGAATTTAAATTCATTTAATAAAATCTGGAATTGAAAGCTAATCTCAGGAATGGTGACCTTGAAGCAATCATTGATTGTTTGAAAAATCCATCTGGTTGTCTAATGTCCTTAATCAGTCTGGCCTACATGTGATCCACAGCAACAGGGTTGACTCTTAACTTCCCTCTGAAATGGATTTATAAGCAACTCAGTTCAAGGGCAATTAGGGACGGGCACTAAATTGTGGCCTTGCCAGCGACGGCTGCATTCCATAAAAATAATAAGTTCAAAAATAATAATTTTGGGGATGTGGACATTGCTAGCAAGATGGCACCCATTCCCAAGGCAAGATGTCAAGAGTCAGTGATTGGGGGCTGTTTTAAACTGCTATAGATTGTGTGATAGAGGTGCTGCCAGAGGGATTTCCAGGCTTTGCGTGTGAACGAACACAATAAATGGCCAAGTCAAGAATGGTGAGTGACTTGGAGTGGAACTTGGAGGTGATGGTTTTCCCAAGTAACTCGTGGCCTTGTCCTGTTCTATGGTGGAGTTTGTGAAGTTTGCAATCTGCTGTCAAGAAGCGTTGACAAATTGCTGCAGATTATCCTGACGATTATATGCACTACAGACACAGTACACCAGTTTGGAGGGTGGGCTGCTTAGGTCAGTGGACAAGGTGGCCAGTTACGTGGGCCATATTGTCCTGGGTGATGTCATGCTTCTTGAGTAGTCGCACCCATCCAGGCCAGTGGGGAGCATTTTGTTCCGCTCCTTACTTGTGTTTTTTCGATGGTGGAGAGGCTTTAGGAGTCAGGAGGCGAGACATTCCGAATACCAGCCTCTGACCTGCTTTTGTACCTAAAACATGGGGATTAATAATGAGGACCTGACCAATAAAAGTGAATATTAAGAGAAGGTCATTAGGCTTCCTGTTGTCGGAGATGGTCACTCCCTGACCCTTGTTTGGCTCAAATGTTATTTGTCACTTAACAGCCCAAGCCAGAGTTTGAAATCAGGTCCCAGAGATAGATGACTACATTCTACCCATAATCAGTTGCTGATAAAAAGCTGAATGTAATGAGTCTTTAGATGCAGTTTAGGTTTTATAATCTTCATTGTTGCATTTATGCTTAAATGTGATTCTTTTACTCAAGATGTTTTCTGGTAGGCTTTTTAATAATACTTGAACTATAACTCTGCCAATTTATTTCATAATCTGTTAAAAATAACAAGTGGGAGTGGATTCTCACTTTCGGTACCCTGTCACATCCTTTGGCATCCAGGTGAGCTGTAAGAACTTCAGCTGAGCTTTCCTATGTACCTGAAGGTAAACTTGCCTGCAGGTAATGTGACCGAGGTAAAATGTGATCAACTGATAGAAACAAAGCATCATTGCACTAACAAATCATTATTGCATGCGTCAGCCTTCAGGGAGCTGCAACCAGCTGTCTTTAAGTATGTGGTAGAGTCTCTTTTCAACAAAAAAAATCCTCTCTCTAACAGCTTTGTGGTAGAAGACAGAACTCCTTAAAACAAATCACATTTCCAGTGTATCCTCATGATCTTATTTGTTAATAGGAACCAGTGTCAATTTAGCAATTCATTTGTAGCAGATCTTCCTATTGATATATTGCTTAAAAGTAATTCACAACAAAAATAAAGTTTAAAAAAATGGTCCTCATGGTCACAGTCTAACGCTACTGTGTTGAGGCACCTGCAATTTATGCATCAGCTTGGCTCAGTAGATAATATTGTTGTTCTGGTGTTCTTTGTGTTGCTAAATTCAGGATGGTTTGCGTATTGTTCACAAAGACCACAAAATATCTTTAACTTGAACAAAGCTATAAATTTATTAACACTACTTAATTGGATTAATTAATTAATTAAATTAATTACTTAATTAATACACAGTTGATAATTAACATATAATCTACACTCATTTACTACTAATCTTTACACTATTATAAACTATGATCTGCTCTCACTCATAATATATTTCCTTCAGTCTGTACTCTAGCTATCTCCTTCACTTCTCTCCCCCACAAGGCTTAGCATCAATGTTTTATATACTTGTAACTCTAGCTCCCTCTAGTGGTTGATCTAGACATTTCATTGACCCTTGCAGTTCTTACATTTATGATAATGTCACAGTTGTCACTGAGTCAGAGTGGTGCAGATTCAAGTTCCAGTACACCTTGTTGCTAACTTTTGTTGGCTCTTAATTCGTTGTCCATTGGGCCTTTACTGAATTTGCTCTGTTTCTATAACCTTTGCTCTAGAGTCGGCAGGTATCTTTATGATACCGCCATGAGGTTCAAGTTCAAGTACTGATCAATAACTCAACACACCAATTAGTAACATTCAAATCAAAACACATTTATTATATACAGTAAGTCACTACTTATGCATACAACTCTGCTTTCTAGACTATTTCTATCACTAAAAGGCCTATACATAGCTTTGGAATTGTCCCACCAGGTCAGGGGAACAAATGGCCTTTCGTTCAGGTCCTGAGTCTGCAGGATTCAAACGCTGGTATGGACTTGTAGCTAGGAGCGCCTACCTCGTAGTGAGCGTTGACTGGAGACTTACTTGGTTGATGAGGCAGCTGGGCAGTTCACTCTCAGGGGTTGACTCGCGTTGTTGAGTGACCCTGCCATGAAGACCGATTTGAACTTGGGGGCTTTACTTTATATTCCCCAGGGGCTTCCCGCCCTTCGGGACGGACCCCGTACCTGGTTCCAAATGATTGGACTGCGTTCCGATCACTTGGATCGATTTCTCCAATACTGGAGTTGTTGCCTGATTGCTGGGCGGTCCCTGAGTGTCCGTTGGCCTTCCTTTGTCTTGGCTCCTGCTGGCGTGGAGGAGTCTGGCTTGGCCTTATTCACCTTAAGTGTATCAATTTTGCCTGGGAATCGCTCATTACTATGCAGATGGCTGCTGGTTTCAGTGCTGTCTGGTTTTTGCAAGTTCCAATACGCAGGATTTCTGCACTTGCTCGTTTTTGCCTGTATTGGCTGAATTTCCCTTTAGTCTTTGCGGTTCTCCATTTTAAGCCGGGAAGTGGCCAACCCAGGTGGCTACAACCTCAGCGTAGTGCTAAAAGAGCATTGTCTCAGGTTGCAGGTTTGGGAGATTGTATCAAGGAAACCTGAGTGAGTTACTGCATTCAGAGCCGTTTCTGACATCTTGCCATTCATATTCTTGCTGTTTCATTGACCACACAGTATCTGCATTGCAGAATAAACCCATGTAACATGCATTGAATCATCTTAAAGATATTAAAGGAGCAATATAAATCCAGGGGCTTTCTTTCCTGTTTTTCAATTAAAAACGTATTGCTTATTAAAATATGAAAACCATCACCCCCATTTTGTAGTACATTAGAACTTTGCTGCGGGTTCCTTTACTTTTTGGTTGATGAATTGGAAGCTTCAATAAACTAATAATTAATGCCTATGCAGCAAAGGCAGAGGAGTACAGAAGAGGTTTACCAGGATGCTACCTGGTCTGGAGAGTTTTAGCAATGAGGAAATGCTGGATAAACTCGGATTGTTTTCACTGAAACGATAAAGGTTGAGGTGCGACCTGAGCGAGATTTACAAAATTATGAGTTTCATGGGCAGAGTGGATTGTCAGACACTTTTTCCCAGGGTGGAAAAGTAAATTACTAGGTTTAAGGTTCAAGGGGGGAAGTTTGGAGGAGATGTGCAAGGCAAGGGTTTTACACAGAGGGTAGTGGGTGCCTGGAATGCACTGCCAGGGGAGATGGTAGAAGCAGATACGATAGCGGTGTTTAAGAAGCACTTTGATGAATACATGAATAGGATGGGAATAGTGGGAAATGGACCACTGAAGTGCAAAAGGTTTTAGTTTAGACAGGCATCATGATCGGTGGAGGCTTGGAGGACCATAGGGCCTGTTCCTGTGCTGTACTGTTCTTTGAGTATATGGGGGAAACAAAATTATTTTTCAAGGGCTAGTCTTTTTATGCACTGTTTTTCTATGTGCGAGCTGATTGAGCTAAACTGAAATGGTTAATAATGCAAGTCTGTAGGACACGGGCAGGCATGCTCTACATTACTCCTCCACAACTGCCAGCGAGATGTTTACAGGATCAACTGAGGAAGTTTGACCGGCCTGTATTATTTTCTTCACTGTGGAAATTGCAGGCAGCGCCCCAATAACAAGACTGGGATCAGAAAACTCATAATCTGCCTCCTACCACTCTGTACTGTGCCTGTACCACATTTCATCCCACTATCAGATTTTTAAAAAATAAATATTTGATGAATCAGTCACAATTTCTCCGAATCAACTGATATGGGAGATTATTTTGGATTACTCAGAAACATATTTGCGTCAGGAGAGGAGAAAGCTTTGAGCTAAATGTGTTGAGCTTTTTAAATAATGGGTGGTCTTATGGCTGAAGTGATTTTATCAGATGTGACCTTTCAAAGAATTTTACTGGAGCTATTACATGGTGCCTCCATCCAGTGGATCTTCTAACAGTGTACATACCACCAGCAGTCATGGAATCTTTGATCGCCTTCCCCATTAATTATCTTCATAAACTGTTGGACTTAGAGTGAATTACCCCAGCCTTTGTTAGATTAATCTTTTGATAAAACGAGCACATGTCTCCACAATATCCTGACCTTGTGCTTACAGCTACATTTTCGAAGGATCACAAATTACACACAAATCTTTCAGATGAAGTCAGAATCGCACAAACGTAACTGGGGGCTTTGGTAGTTGGACATCTGCCCGATATTCTGTGAGTAAATCCAGGAGATTTATTTGCCCATAGATGGATGGTATTCCTAGATCATCACTCACTGAGCCACAAGCAGAATTGCTCGAGCTGATGCATTTCTGAAATTGCAGGGTACTTTTTCCATATCAATCACTCCAGTTCACCTTGATGTCAGAATATTCTTCCTTTGTTTTCTTCTATCTTAAAAAAATAAATGAAGTGCCAACTCAGATAAATTACTGGGTAAAGGAAGAGAAAAAGAAACCTGTTAATGCCAGAAATGTCCAACATCTGTGAAGAGAAAATATGGGTTAATGTTTTGGATGCAAATCAAAAGGAAAGCACGTCTTTTAATAAGGTTAGAAAAAGCAAAGAGTAACAAATAATCGATATTCCAATTAAGCAGACAGTTACTGGATCAATAGGCGGTCTTGTGGCGTAGTGGTAGTGTCTTTACCTTTTGGACCAGACGCTCCGGGTTCAAGTCAACATCAGGACTTGGCTGGGCATGAAAGGAGCCTTCCTAACACAGTTCAATGAGCTGATAATCAGCTCAGGAATCCTTCCCCCACTGTTCCCCAAAGGGAAAAACGTGTCTGTTTAAAGATACACTAAAAAACCTGTGGGAAATGCTGGAGAGGTTCGGGTTTGGTGAGGGCTTTATTGGCTGGGTGAAATTGCTGTACCAGGCGCCTGTAGCAAGTGTATGTACAAACCGGCTGAGGTTGGGGTACTTTGAGCTTCATCGGGGAACGAGGCAGGGGTGTCCCCTCTCCCCGTTACTATTTGCCCTAGCTATAGAACCGCTAGCTAAGACGCTGAGAGCCTCGAGGAACTGGCGGGTCTGGTTCTGTGGGGGGGGAGGGGGCGGGGGGGCGGAACTTCGGGTCTCGCTATACGCGGATGATTTGCTCTTGTACATTTCGGGCCCTGTGGAGGGGAAGGGGGAGGTCCTGTGGATCCTGATCGATTTTGGTAGTTTTTCAGGGTACAAACTGAACATGGAAAAGAGCGAGTTGTTTGTGATCCAGGCCAAGGGGCAGAACGAGAGACTGAACGTGGCCAGGAAATGGGATGCCCTGCACAGGCTCAACCTGACCCAGTTGGTGGAGCAAATGGAAGGGGACTTTAAAAGGTGGGACATGCTCCCGCTGTCACTGACAGGGAGGGTGCAGACCGTGAAAATGACTGTCCTCCCCAGATTTTTGTTTGTCTTTCAGTGCCTCCCCATCTTCATCCCTAAGGCCTTTTTTAAGCGTGTGAGTAGGATCATTACGGGCTTTGTGTCGGCGAATAAGACCCCACGAGTAAGGAGATCGCTGTTGGACCGCAGTCGAGGGGGGGGGGGGGTTGGTGCTGCCGGACTTTCGCAACTACTACTGGGCAGCCAATATAGCTATGATTAGGAAGTGGTCGACTGGGGGGGGTGGGTGGCGTGGGAGCAGCTGGAGGCGCCGTCATGTAAAGGTACTTGTCTGGGAGCTTTGATAACGGCTCCTTTGCCGATCTCGCCGACCCATTACTCCACAAGTCCGGTGGTGGTGGCGACACTGCGGATCTGGGGACAGTGGAGGAGGTACAAGAAGGTGGAGGGAGCATCGGTCTGGACCCCGATATGTAACAACCACAGGTTTGTCCCGGGTTGGATGGATGGTGGGTTCCAGAGCTGGCAAAGGGCAGGCATCAGAAGGATGGGAAATCTGTTCATAGACGGAAGCTTTCCCAGTTTGAAGGCGCTAGAGGACAAATTTAATCTGCCACCAGGAAACGCCTTTAAATATCTGCAAGTACGAGCTTTCCTGAAAAAACAGGTAGTGGCCTTTCTGGCACTGCCGCCACTGAGGATACAGGATAGGGTGGTCTCCGGCACCTGGGTGGGGGAGGGGAAGGTGTCTGATATCTACCAGGAACTACAGGAGGCGGAGGAAACCCCGATGGAGGAGCTCAAGGGCAAGTGGGAGAGGAGCTAGGTGAGGAGTTGGAAGCGGGTCTGTGGGCAGAGGTCCTGGGCAGGGTTAATTCCTCCTCATCATGTGCCAGGCTCAGTTTAATTCAATTTAAGGTGGTCCACCGGGCACACATGATGGCAGCGAGAATGAGCAAGTTTTATGGGGTAGAAGACAGTTGTATAAGGTGCAAGGGCAGCTCTGCAAACCATGTCCACATGTTTTGGGCATGCCCGGAGCTTAGAGAGTTCTGGCAAGGGTTCGCGAGGGCAATGTCCAAGGGGCTTAAGACATGGGTGTTGCCGAGTCCAGAGATAGCGATCTTTGAAGTGTCAGAAGACCCGAGAGTTCAGGGGCGAAAGAGGCCGACGTCTTGGCCTTTGCCTCCCTAGTAACCTGGAGACGGATTTTATTAATGTGGAGGGACTCGAAGCCCCCGAGTGTAGAGACTTGGGTTAACGACATGGCTGGGTTTTTCAGCCACGAGAAAATAAAGTTTGCCTTAAGAGGGTCTACGCTAGAGTTCTCTCGGAGGTGTCAACCGTTCATCGACTTTCCCGGGGAAAATTAAAATGTCAGCAGCAGCAATTCATGGGGTGGGCGGGGGTGAGTGCTTCATTGGGATGGTGTGGGAAGGCTGAGTCACGTGGGGTAATGTCTTTTTAATTGTTATTGTATATTCATTTTTTACACTATGTTTTGTTATTATTGTTACTATTTTATTGTGAAAAATTCTGCAAAACCTTAATAAAAATACTTTTTTTTAAAAAGATACATTAAAAAAACTGGATTGACTAATCTTCAGTCTCCTAAATAGCAAACTACCGGATGATTTAAAAAAGATTCAGAGATTTGTATTTAATTTGTTAATTACAACTTGCACTAAATTTATTCAGGCTTACTGTGGAGGTACCTTATATGATGCAGACCTCCATTTTCCAGTAGAATAATCCTACATAACATAATTGTCAATTTTCCTGGTCCTCTATATTTTCCTTATTGTTTTTGTTGCATATTTATTTCACAGTAACTTCAGTGCAGTGTTAATGTAAGGATACTTGTCACAATAAAGATTATTATTATACATTGACACTTGAACACAATCTGATAACTTCTCAGACAGCCAAAATGTTTCACATGATGTGCAATGGCTGAGGTAATGGTTTACCTGCAGGGTTTCACTTCCTTGCTGGAATACATTTCTGTCGGCACTGGGTGTTCCCAGCTACCTGATGTCTGTGATCATTATTCATGTCTAAGTTTTGACAGGGAATGGTGCCTAATTAATGCTGGATTAAGGAGAGCTTTAGAGCTGAGCCTGATCCTGCCCTCTCTGACGTATATGCCCTTGCAGCAAACCTGGCTGATATGCTTTTTTCCTAACCTAGGGCTACTCAGACAACACTTCACTGGTTGTTATTGCATAATTCCTGATCAAGCGTAGCCCACTGCTCATCTGGCAGAGACATAGTGGCCTAAATTTTCTGACTGGGATTATATATTACTGATCTTCATCCATCTATTTCAAACTAGTTAATTACAGGATCAAAATAAGAACATGGACTGGTGTTTTAATGCAAATTTAGAGGGGAAGCTTCATGTTAAAAGTTTTCAATAGAAATTCCCACCACCCTCCTCCCAAACCTTTCCTGCTAAAATATTGGAATGTAAAGCTTCCTTTGCTTTTCAGCAGGAAAGATGAATGGAGATAGATTTGTTTGTCATGAAAATTCTGGTCAACAGTTCCTCCTCAATCAGCACCACCAAAGTCAGATTATCTGTTACTTATTCATTCGCTGTTCATTGGGGTCTTGCTATAGGCATGTTTCCTGCCACATTTTCCTGCACGACAGCAGTGACTGAATTTCAGAACTAGTCCATTTGTTGTATAGTGTCCTGAAGCCTGAATGAGTCTACATTAAAAAGCATTCATTTTTCTCTTATGTTTTTATGATGATGGTGACCTGACCCGCCCACTATCTGACTGAGTTAGAAAGACATTTCATATTGGATAAGCTTTACCTTGAGGCTACCATGAGTTCAGAGTCAAAGGTTTCTTATAACCCCGCACAATCTGTATCATGTCAAATGCTGCCATCGATTCACAGCTTCGAGGGAATAGTTCTGCAAGACCTGAGCTGAATTTTGATTTGAAAACGAAAGATTACTTTAGTACATAACAAAAACAATTAAAAGGTTATGTGATAGTTTCAAGGTGTTTCCTGAGTAGATTCGCCAATGACAAAAGCTTATTCAAATAATTATCATTTTAGTGATACCATATTGGGTCCTGTGAGAATTTGGGCTGATATTTGTTCTAATTGAAAACATTTTTTTTTTAATGTTGCACTGGGACCACAGCATCAATGTTGCATTATGTGTTTTCGATACTTTAATCTCCCCCATATTCAAAGGAAACGGTTGTGGATTTTATCTGATAACAGGTGTAAAATGAATTAGCGACTGTTTACTTTTTAAGTTTTCATTCAGCTTTTGCCGCATATACCCATTGGCTGACAAGGTACTAAGGTATGCAATACAGTAACAGAAAAGGCTGCAGCTGTCTATGACTTTCCACCTAGATCTTGAAGTGTGCTCTGACAGATTTGTTATACTTTCTCATGCATGCAACACAAAAAATAACCCGTGTCTTGTGCAAGAAATGTTGATGTGGAGTTGGTAACAGTTGATTCACATTGGTGAAAACAAGTGAGGTATGTGCCAGGTGACTAAGAGTGAAGTCAGATGACACCATGTGTCTCAGACTAAAGGGACATGATGTTTTATTGCTGCAAACTAGAGTGATACTAGTGCATCATAACAGTGGCATAGGCAGTCAAAGTGAGGAGTGTTCAAACATCCCCCAATCCATGACAAAATGTCTATGACTTGTTGATTAGACTACTCCTTTTGAAAGAATATGCCTTAGATCACTTGATACAATGACCGTTCTCCCTGAGGTAATCGTGCTGTGGTTTAACCACTACCGGCCAATTAATTGGGCTTCTTGTTCTAAAGGTACATTGGGGTTTTGTAACGATTAGTACTGAAATAGTTGATAGGCTAGCAACATATAAGCACGCTGCAGGCTATGTACTTCATAGGTTTTGTTCAACTATTACCGTTTTAAAATTAGAAGTTTCAAAGTAGCTCATACCCAAACAGGCTGCTCCTCCCCTCCCAAAAAAAAGCGGCTGGCTCTGCCGCTGTATTACAAAAACCCACTATTTTTTAAAACTACATTGCTGTAAAGTGGAAGGTAGAGAGATGAAATTGTATTCTTTACAAACAAATTTTACATTGGTTTCCACCAGAAAGCTGAAAGGCTATTCTTGCTGTGAAAGGGTTGTCTAGAGACATACAATAGCCTTAAAATGAAGCACTGGCTTACTTGCAGTTAATGTATGAAGTCAAGCATTCTGAAGATTGGGCTCTGGAACATTGATCTATCAGCTAAATATTGACAGGCTCTCATGGACCAACCTGGAAAAGACACTGAGAACAATACGCTGATGTCCTCATCATATAGGAAATGCCTGCAGCTAATGATGAGAAAGAACACCGTTACAAGATCTATGATTATAAGTTTGCTACAACCTTACACCATGCAAAATATAGCCTGGTGGTTTATGTAAATGATGCAATTACTAACTCTATTACAATCCCAAGCATGAAACACAGAGATACCTCCACAGCTGCTATCAAGATTGGTGAGCTGACAGCTATCAACATCTATTCACCACCCCGTCCCCAGCAAAGAATAGCCTTATCCCGCTGTTCCCAGCCCCCTCAACACCCAATCATATATGTGGGGGACTTCAATAGTTAGCATACGGTATGGGGCTACGATTCAAGTGATAACACTGGGGAAGCAGATTAGATGCTAGCACAGGATTTGCACCTTGTGTATGACCCTAAACTTTGTGTGACCTTCTGCTCAGTAAAGCAGGGAATGGAATATAACCCTGACCTCACCATTGTCTCATCAGATGGTGAAGATGTCCCTGTATGCCTGTCCCGAACTGTCCTACTAG
Source organism: Scyliorhinus torazame (assembly GCF_047496885.1). Lineage (NCBI taxonomy): Eukaryota > Metazoa > Chordata > Chondrichthyes > Carcharhiniformes > Scyliorhinidae > Scyliorhinus > Scyliorhinus torazame. The sequence goes on from NC_092728.1 coordinate 63,854,014, forward strand.
ACTTCACACAGAGGTAGCATGGGTTATTGAGCAGCCATTTTGGAACTGACATCCAGTCACATCATCAAAACAAGGGCCAAGATGGAACTTCCATATGACAAAGCGGCCAGGATTCACTGCTGCAGTGGAGAAAACTATCCGCTGCAATCACATGCATGCTTCAGCACCCCCTCCCCTCCCCCGACATGGCCCTGCTTATTTTTGCAGTAAAGATGAAATTCTTTTGAGGTTTCAGAAAGCAGTACATCCCTTGTTGGATCCCCAAGTGTGAAGCCCTCTTTCAACAATACCAACAAACTGGAGGTCCAGCAGAAGCGACAGTAATACTCAAATCTTTGGACTACGGGAGACAATAAAGCTGGCTGGACTGTATGGAATCCATGAACTTTACGCACTCAAGCCAGCGGGCCTGCAGTTGCCTGAGGAAGATTGTAACATCAAACGCAGCCGCTCACCCACAAGTAAGCACCAATGTTGTTCCTGCCATACATAAAGGTATCCCTCAGTAAATAAGACAAATAGGTCAAGAAAAGACTCAGAGAAGCAATGGTGTGTTATCCAGGGTCTTCCCCGCTGTCAGATTACTTTACCTTTGTGGAGCTGAATGCTGGCCGAGCACCCACAAAAAAGGGCAACATTTCCAGGAAGGGGAGGCATCCCACCGGACTTCCTGTTCCATCCTGGCACAGTGGCAAAGTGAATGGCACTCTTATCAACTGCAATAGAGAACAGCCACGTTTCCTAAATCTGTTTTGAGGCAACGGTAATAACCCAGCTAAAAGCCAGCAGATGTATCTGGGAGCAACGGGCCCATTTTCCTGCTTCACACAATTGTGGAGTGGCTAATTCCTTTAAGAATCAGCTTTATTGACAACTCACCCCACCCTCAAGGGCAGGCTGGCTTTTGGCCCCAGTGCAGTTGTTGTGAAAAAGTCCTTGCTATTACCACAAACATTGAGGCTGGTTTTCATCACAAGCTCATGCTTGGACCCAACTTCATAGATCTTTCCTCAGCCCATGATACTGTGTGGAAACATGGGCTAATTCTCAAACTGTCCATGTGCCAAACTAGTCCAGCTGTTGTGGACATTTCTGAGCAACAGGGGGATGAGGGTCTATCTTCAGGAAAAGGACAGCCCTCCAAGAACACTCAGTAATGGTCTCCCACTGAGCAGTGTGCTGCCATTTGTTACCATCAACAATACGGAAATGTATTTAAGCGTTGACAACCCAGGCAAAACCTTTCCAGGGTATGGTGCCAAGCTAAACTCTGACCTGACAGAGTTTAACCCCTGCCTTTTGTTAGAATCAGCATTAGGCATAACATATCAATAATCAATAATCTTTATTATTGTCACAAGTAGGCTTACATTAACACTGCAATGAAGTTACTGTGAAAATCCCCTAGTTGCCACACTCTGATACCTGTTTGGATACCTAGAGGGAGAGTTCAGAATGTCCAATTGACCTAACAAGCAAGCCTTTCGGGACTTGTGGGAAGAAAGCGGAGCGCCTGGGGGAAACCCACGTAGACACGGGGAGAAAGTGCAGACTCTACACAGACAGTGACCGAAGCCGGGAATCAAACCTGGCACCCTGGCATTGTGAAGCAACAGGGCTAACCACTGTGCGACCCTGCTGCCCATATCCGTTAGTTCCTCAGCCATTCATTTGCTGAAGTTACTACTCAATCTGCAACCTAACTGTACAAGCCCGCTTCCTCCCTTGGTTACTTCTATCTCAGTTGTTCTTAGTCAGAGTGTTCATGATTGACCTCACTGAGGAGGAAGGACAGTCGCTTGATCTTTGTTGAGTCCGAATGACTTAGGAGCCGTTTAGAAATTATGGACGAATCCCAATTCGAGGATTTCCAATCCCGTTCCCAGGCTTTCCATTTTTCAGGAGTGCCTTTTAATTGTCCGGGCTGTTTCAAGTCATGAGTCCCCATCCTACACTCCTAACCTGGCCAGCTCCATTGCTGAGATAGGCATGTCCTACTCCTCAGGATTCTTCATGGAGGTTTCTTCTCTGTGAACCATCCCACTGAGATAGGATCCAATCGCCACTGTTACCGGGCAGAGTATGGCCTTTTTTGTCAATTCATTGACCACCAGCCAGCCAATCGAACCGAGTCCCACCCCCATCTCTCTGTCTGGTGCCGAAAAGTCTGAAGCTTCTGTTCAAACTAGAAGTGACTTGCAGAGTGTTCTCTCCTGTAACTTCAGAATTCCTCACTCATCTTTGCTGCTGGGCTTCAAGGCACATGTCCATTAATCATCCCTGGATCAAAAATGATGGCGGCAAAATAAAAGAAAGAGGAAATAAGGGAATAAACAGGAAGGACCTTTTCGCAATGTCTGGAAGCCCTTCATTGCTAGGTTTCTGCGTGTCTCCTTAAGAGGTCTGGAGACTTGTGTGGTTCAGTATAAACTGTTTCTTGTTAACACACTAAAAGGCTGAAGTAGCCTTTTAAAAATAATCAGGGCACTATTCTGGAACGGCATACCGGCTGTTTAACCAACACAGCTGAAAGAGGACTGCAGCCAGTTATGGAGTCGGCACCATACCACGTGGCAAAAATTGATGACCAAAACTGCGAGTTCAAAAGTTTTCCTGCTGAATTAATATGTTTTAGAAAAAAGGCTCTGTGACCACAACAGGAGCCCACTGAAATTAGACAGTTGTGGAGGATAGAGAAAAAAGACCTGCTACTGCGGTGCAAACTTAAAATAAATAAAAAATACTTCGCCAATTGGATTCAGTCGAGTTAATAGAATTGAAAATGAAATTAATGTCCTCTGTGCTGATGTGTCATTCATGCTGTGCTGACTAAATTTATTGTCAACCTCTCTCAGAAAATTAACTGACTGGAATTTCCAGATATCTGCTGCATTCCAGAAGCCAGAAGTTACATGTTTAGAATAATGTGTAGGGATATCTTGTCTTCCATACGAGGAGGTGACCAGAGCAATGTTTGAAGAGTTAGGTTTTGAGGAGTCATTTCAGATGGGAAGATAAACAGCAAGACAAGGGTTACAGGTGGACATTCAGAAATGTCTGAAAGCTCCAATGGTGCTAATACATTCAGTGCTTACTTTCTGTGATCGGTTGATATTAAACTAATACGTCAACAAATATGTTTTTAGAACTTGTTGCCACAAGGCAACATAAACTAAATGGTGCAATTCTAAAATGGGGCATGATCAGGGGAATCTGGGGCTTCGTGTGCCCAAGCTATTGAAGGTAGAAGTGCAGTTTGAGAAAAGTACGTAATGAGGCATAATGGGACCTTGGGCTCGATAAATCAAGGGAATGGAGTTATGATGAACCTTTTTTAAAAACTGGTTTGGCCTGAACTGGAGGATTGTGTCCAATTTTGGGTACAACACCTTAGGAAGGATGTAAACGCTTTGGAGAAGATACAGAAAAGTATCACGGCAATGATTCCAGGAATGAGGAGCTTCGGCTGCGTGGGTAGGTTGGAGGAGTTGCTACTGTTTCCGTCAGAATAAAGATAGTCGGGAAGAGGTGTGATAGGGGTGTTCAAAATCATGAGGGGGCTGGAAAGAGTAGACAGTGAGAAACTGTTCACATTGGGTCAACCTAGAAGACAGTGATTTAGGCTGATAGGCAACAGAACCAAGGTGATACGAGGACATTTGATCAAGCAGTGAGTGGTTAGGATCTGGAACGCGCTGTCTGAGACTGGTGGAGGCAGATTCAACTAAGGCATCTGAAAGGGAATTGGATATTCAATTGAAGATAGAAAAACTGCTGGACTATGGGGAAAGGGCAGGGAGCAAAATGAGCTGAGTTGCTCTTTTAGAGAGCTGTGACAGACACATTGGGCTGAATTATCCCCTTCTGTGCTGCAATTTTATGATTCTATGACCATGGAGACAAAATGACCAATTCTCATATATAAATGAAGAGTGCATCTGCAATTCAGAGAGTTCAGTAAATTGGCCACCAAAACATAAAGGATAGGATTCTCTGGCCTCATCCATGGGAGACCCGTTGCGAGCGAGAACAGAAAGTTTGGCGACCTGGCCAAAATTCCATTCACTTTCAGCGGCACTGGAAAATCCTAGCCGGGAGAGAGGACGGAAACCTTCGGCCAAAGTCTGGGATGCTGACCTAGGGCTGGATTCTCCTATCCCCAATGCCAAAATCGCGTTCCGCGATGGGGCGGAGAATCCCCGATGATGTCAAAATTTGGGGCAGTGGTGCTTTCGCGATGCTCCGCCCCCTGAAAAGCAGCGTACTCGCAGAATACGCCGCACGCCATATCCACGGCTTCCATATGTTGGCTGAGGCCTGCCCTGCGATGCTCCGTCCCCGACAAACCGAGTTCCCGACCGCATGAGTCTCTCATGGTCTCACCCATCGGGAACTCAGTCCAGCGCCGCCACAGTCGGGGAGGGCTGATCTGTGGGCAGGGGGTAGAAATATTCAGGGCTGGGGGCACTGTGGTGGGGTGGTCCGGGGAGCGCGAGCCGACTGAAGGGGGCACTATTTTGAGGGTCCGGGCCACGAGCGGCATCGGCCATGAAACACGCGCGCACGGCCGCTGTAAATCGCCGCCGTGCACGGCCACGGACCCGTCCAGGCAATTCTCCAGGCCATATCGGCAGCTAGAGCCGGGTGCTCTACACCGCCTCCCTGCTAGCCCCCAGCAAAACGGGGAATCGGTGGCCGTTTTGCTCCAGTTTTCCTGGCGTAAAGCGCCACCATTTTCAAGCTGGCATGGGGACATAGTTGCCAAATCGGAGAATCCAGCTCCAGATGTTTCGGTTCTTAAAACAACAGTCTAAGGAGGATTTAAGTCTGACCTCTGGTCAAGGCTGAATTCACTGAATGGTGCTGGAGTTATGGTTTGTCTTCATTGCCGAGTTACAAAAAGGTAAAATCAACCCAGGTTCCAAATCCAAATTGCTTACCTTTGACCCTGCTGGAAAGAGCAGATGTTTAGATCTTTTGGACATACTTTCCTCTTTAGTCCCAAAACAATGAATATTCTTTTTTTTTGTGGGTTGTGAAATAAAAGGAAATGCCAAAATACTGAACTTTCACAACAGATGCTCATTTTACACTTCTCAAGCTGCTGACCAGCCAAATAAGTGACAAAACAGTCAGTCAGCTGTCTCTGGAACTTTATCACTCCACCAACATAGAGATGATGCTAATTTGCCCTGAAAGATTCTGAAAAGTTCCAACTGTTCATTAAAACAACTTCAACGCTGTATAAATATTCATGTATGCAACCTATTTACGGTAATTGCAGAACAACTTCTCAATTTAACTTTGTCTTCTCTTTGTAGAATATAATGTTTGAAACGTAATAAAAATTTGAATCCGATCTTTCAATTTACAATTGGTTCTTATTTTTAACCTCAGTTCGTACTATAAAAACAGTTTTTGACAGCGTCTCACACCAAACTGTTTAACTAGCCAAAAGAAGATATTGCTAACACTTAGAGTTCATCTGCGATTTGCAGATTCACACGATCCATGTCAAATATATTTTTATTAGAAGCTTCTTCATTTATAACAATATAATATAAAATGGATATTTCAGGTTATAATAGAAAAAGAACACAGTCAACATTTAAGAACACATACAAACCTAGCCCCTCAATACTAAACTAGTCCAAGAGAACCAGGCAGGTTGTGCACGAGTCCCCTGAGGTCCCCCTTAACAACTGATGGTGACTAACTCTTTGAAAAAGGAAATGAATGACTGCCATCTCAGATGGAACCCCTCTACCGATCCCCTAATGGTGTAGTTCACCTTCTCCAAATGTACAAATTCCATGAGGTTACCCAACCAGGCCGAGGCACTGGGCGGATTCCGCCCAAGCAGAACTCGCCTTCGGGCTATTAACGAGGCAAAGGCGAGGACACCCGCCGTTGTCCCCGTCCACAACGCCGGCAAGTCCGATACTCCGAAAATGGCCACCAGAGGACAAGGCTCCAGTTCGACCTTAAGAAGCTTTGACATTTTTAAAGACGGAGACCCAAAAGCTTAACAACTTGGAACATGACCAGAACATGTGAGCATGATTAGCCGGCCCCCAAGACCACCTCTCACAGCTGTCGTCCACCCCCGAAAAAAACCCACTCATCCTCACCATGGTCAGATGAGCCTGGTGCGCCACCTTGAGCTGGATGAAACTAAGCACAAGAGGGCATGGAGTTCATCCTACTCGGCTTCCGGAATGATCCAATTTCCCACTTGAATCATGAGTGTTAAAAGAAAAATCCAGAAATTCCAGGACTCGGGTGCGAATCATGGCTGTTAGCAATGTTGAATTAATTGCCAGAAACTGACTTCATTCAATTAATAACAAATATGCTCAGTCTTCGGATATGCCAATAAGCCAGAAGTGGTATCGTTACTTTGAAGCTATTACTTCACTGAAAGCTGACACATGGCAAGAACTTCAGGAGCCCACAGGTTTGTGTTTTCAAAGGGGTTCATTTTTTCACCACCATTGCTTCAGCGGTGAGCTGGCACAGCGGATCATCAACCTGTAATTGCCAGGCATAAATGGGCAATGGCGTGGGAACAGCCCAAAGAAATTCATAGCCAGTGAATTTGAATTACAAGGAAATTCCATCGCAATTTAGATAATGGCTGAATTATATCAGCACATTTTAATTTCAAATTGTAATTTAACTTTTTACACTATGAATATAAAGAACATTTAAATATTCAGGTATATCTTTGCTAAAACATTGTTATTGTAATATTTTGGGGGGGAAAATGATACATTTCTGAATCCTTCTAAATTGTAGATAATATTGTTGTCCTGTTATATGGATAGCCTGATGTTTGGTTTATCTTTTAAATGGCATGAACACTAGCTGAACTGAAAATTGGAAGTTAAGTTAAACCAAAACCAGTTCTAATCTACTTTCCATGTTTACCCCTTCCCTTTCCATGCAGTCTCCAACTGTTTATCAGGATATAGGCCTTTATTACATCCTTCACAAGTAGTTTTCTTCACAAATTTAGGGTGGAAGCAAAATTCAGCACATTGACTATAATGGTTCTGCTCATCAATTCTTTAGAATATTCTTCACCAGCTTCTTCCCCCGATGGGAATAGGATTGGGTTTGGCTCTGATGTACGTAAATTGAATGTATTGTTTGTACTCATTGCCTGATCATCAGTACTGTCCACTGGTCCCTGTGGAACATTACACAGGTGGGTGTCGCCACTCCGAAGTGGAAGAGAGAATCACTTCATCAACTGCAAAATGGAAGCATAGGAAATTTGGCAAACTGAAACAGGCTGATACCAGGAGTGTGAACCGCACTGTCCACTGTGCCACACAAAATGATTCCTCTTGGCATGCCGACACTACCCGTGAGCCGAGTTTCAGTCAAAGTTTTGATGCCAGTGCATTTGTCAACAATGTCATGGGTGCACGATCTATGAGTCAGCTGGCAATCTGGTGAGAAATTAGGGGTTTATTGTTAATTGCCTGAGAAAGTCTGAATGGCCAGTGGTTGGTAGGGAGAGTGGGATGAGAAGAAGTTGGTGAGCTTAGCCCCCAACAGGCATCCTTCATCAGGAGGCTAGTGAAAAAAGGGTTGTTACTCAGAAGAAAGTAATGGCAGGTGCCAGATGGAAGCTAAAATGTGCATTCAGGAAAGACAGAGAAAATTCAAAGACAAAAGCGATTCGATGAGATATATGGGTTTGGATTTTTATAGTGTGGTGAGGGTGGGGTCAGAGACAGCCATGTTGGCAACTTTGTGCCTCCAGCCAAATTTTGAGGAAAGCTGCTTGTGGGGGGTTGACAGCTTTCTGCCCGACAACATCTTATAGCCAATTAGGCACATTATTTCCATTTGAAAGTTTTCATTTTCAGACCTACCATCGGTTTAGCTAGCACTGCTCGTATGATTGTTGGTGGAACACAGAAAATAACCTGTGATCCCGGCACAACTAAATTCAAAAGTGGAAAGTTCCTATTGAGGGCATTCTTCGCATTCAGCCTGGCTGCACATAAGGATCTCCTGCTGAGGTCTAGGTCCGTTGAATGGACAGATGTGGCCTATGGCAGCAGGTTGAGGGAACTAGCAATGTCTCATTTAGTTCTTTCCCCCACCCCCATCTCCACTACCACCACCAATGTCACCCGCAATGCCAATGGGCTACAGCTGGAGCCACAGGCCATCTGGTGAAGGGGTCCCATTCCACAATGCTGGCCTGGTAGCTGTGGCCACATCTGATTTTCAAACATTGAAAATTCTTCAGGGATCACATCCATCCTGAGACACACTCAGTTTCCCGCCTACTTCAGCAGAGGTCACTTCTGACAATCTCATACTGAGCTTCCAGATTCAGGAGTCTGCCAGCCATGCATAATTGAATGGCTTCCTGAAGGCAACCATTTAATTGGCGGTCTCTTCCAAATACTCCCTTTGGTATCTGGTCGCAGGTATTTCCGTGTTCCCAACCGGTATTTCATCTTGACGGTCATGAAAATTCTGCCCATTATCTCCAAAAAGAAAGAGTCTAAACACCTCCCACTGACATTATTCCATCAGATACCATTGATCAGAAGTAACTGGACAAAACTATGTGGCTACCTTGGCTAAAAAAGCCATTTAAAAGCTAGATATTTTACATTGAGTAACTCACCTCCTGATTTCCTGAAAGCCTGTCTACCATCTACAAGGCACAATCAGGAGTGTGCTGGAATACTCTTGCTTGGATGAGTGCCACTCTAATTATATTAAAGACGCTTGATACTATCCAGAACAATGCAGCTCCTTGAATAGGCATGCAGTCAGACATTCAAACAGTCATTTCCTCCACCACTGATGCACAGTGGAAGCAGCGTGTACCACAAAAGAGGCAAAGCAGCAGCCCACCAAGGCTTCTTCAACAGTACCTTCCAAACCCTCTACCATCGAGTAGAACAAAGGGAGAAGGTACATGGGAACCTCTAAATTTCATGCACCATCCTGATCTTGGAATACATGACTGTTTCTTCAATGTCACTGGATCAAAATCCTGGAACTCACGACTGAATGAGCACTATGAATACGTCTACAACATGGGTAGGATTCTCCAGTCCCCCAACTTCATTTTCTCGGCCACGCAACGTTTGCTGGTGGCGAGATTCTATCTTCTCACGACTTGTCAATGGAATTTCCCATTGAAACCACCCCATGCCACTGTGAAACCTACTGGCAGGGGTTCACTGCCAGTGGGAAAAGTAAATCCCAATCACCAGAGAATTCCAGCCCATATGACTGCAGCAGTTCAAGAAATCAACTTGCCATCACTTCCTCAAAGGCAATTAGGAATGGACAATAAATGCTAATCCAGCCAGCACGGCCAACACCACATGAAAATAAATATCCTGATCATACACAAAGTACAGAGAGGCGGTGATATGATAATGTTGAAAGTTAATGTCTGAGTTGAGTGGTGGGATGATGATGACTTGTAGACAGGTCGAATCAGGTTGGAGCATCAATGAACTGTTATCCAAATTGGGAGACATTTGTGGAGAGTGACTACAAGAGCTGTCAGAGGGCCAGAAGATCTGTGGGTGCATTGGTGAATGCGGATCAGTGAAAACAAAGCAGTAGTGAAGAGTCAGCCATGAGCCAGCAAAGTTTAGGCCAGCAGTTCAATGGAGATGCAGTTGGCCTTAGATATTAGCAGCACATACCAATGGATCTTATACAGTAGTAAAAAAACAAGGATTAGTGGAGTAAAATACAAAGCTGAAGATCAGCAAAGTTCAGGAAGCCATGGAGGATGGGAGGCAAATTCATAAGATCAAGGCAGACCAAGGGAACTAATCTGAAAAACAGTTGTAGGGAGGTGGAGTGCACAAGCTCTTGAGCGAGCTACGGTAGTCTGCTCCAACTCAGTTCAAGTAACGGAAGAGTCCTGAAGGATGTCTGGGATCGAGGCCACGGCCAGCTACAAATGGTTAGGACCAAAGCAGCAGACTCCAGAACAAGATAAGAACCGACAAGAAGCATTGTCAGGAAGAAAGATTCATAGAAGCAGAAAATTAAAGCTGTCAAAGCTGATTAGATATTTGACTGGAAATAGTCGAACAGGCAAAGGCAGCATTGAGTTGGACGTCACTGTGAAGTCCACGAGTTAGCAGAGTATTAGACTTTGGCCCAGAAGTAGGAACATTTTTGTTAATATCCCAACACAGCATCAGGTCTAAAACTTTGAACCACAATGCTAGGAATAGCATTTCGTGTGTATATTGGCATGTGTGTTTTTGAGGTAAAATGATGGATTATCAATCCAACGCGTGAAAGATATTGGTTCTAAAAAATGGAGAACATTTCTGAACGTCAGGTCGTTTTAGTTCAAGACCATTCTCCTACTTTGAATTAATAGGGCGGTCCAGCTCATGAACTTTATGCAACCAATCTTAATATAGCATCCAGACTAGTGAGTTCGTAAGCGATCTGCAGAGAGGACAAAATATTATTCCTTATTTATAGAGAGGATGATGAATAAAGAACTTGTTTTGAATTTTTTGAGACTATCATGTTGAGTAGTATACATACAGACTAACACACAAATTTGGAGCTAGAGCAGACCACTTGGCCTTCAAGCCTGCTCCGCCATTCAATAAGATCACGGCTGACCTGACTGTAACCTCAGCCTCACATTCCTGCCTATCCCTGATAACCTTTCACCCCCCCCCAACCTCATGTTCCTGCCTACCCTCAAGATAACCTTTCACCTCCTTGTGAATCAAGAATTTATCTAGCTCTGACTTAAAAATATTTAAAGACTCGGTGTACATTTCCATGCATTCACAGTTGGATATCTGTGTGTAGACAGGTGGACTGGCCACAATGACTCACTCATATGTGATAATTTACCCAATGGGGCATCTGTTTAAAAGATAGAGGCTGTTGGGCTAAACTGAGGCAAGCCCAAGGATTTGAGGTCACAGTCAGCTAAATCCGAAGGCAAAGCTGGTTCTGACTTCAAATCTCTTGGCTTAGTTGCTGGAACTCTTGCCTCTGAGTCAGATGACTGTGGGTTCAAACTCCTGTCCAAGTTTTTGAACACATTGCCTACATTGATATATCAATCTGTAATTGAAGGAACACTGGACAAACTGGAAGAGAAGTGGCAATGAGTTAAACACTGCACTGCTCTTTTGGAGGTGCTATCTTTCAGGTGAAGCATAAAACCCCGTCTGTCCTCCAAAGTGGACATGGTATATCACATTGCAAAATTTGAAGAAAAACAGGAAGTTTCCCTGATGCTTTGACTCATAGATACTGCTCAACCAATTGCCACCAAAGCAGATTATTTGGTAATTCCCCTAATTACCGTTTGTGACATCTTGCTGTGTGCAAATTGTTTGCTGTGTGTTTCCACATTGACAATGTTCCCAGCAGTGAATGTATTTTGAAAGTACTTGACTGGACATGAGGACTTAAAGGGACCGTTCAAATCCACGTTCATTCGATTTTCTTATTGAGATTTGAAGATAAAATCGAAACAATTAATCCCATTCATTTAATTTGTTTCATGTAATTAATTCGGATTCTGTAGGGCACACTGACGTTTCCAACTTCCTTCTGCCTCAGTACCATATCGATTCTACTAAATCAACATCTTTGCACTCTGTTGAATCAGGAATCTGGGCATATTTAATCTACTATCAGAGACTGAACCCAAGCAAGTCAGTAATCATACTTGAGTATAAATCATAAGAAGTAGAGAAACTAAGAGATTTTGGGCACGATTTAACACCCAAAATATGGAGTTTTTGCCTCGGGGAGGAATGTCCTGCCGAATCTGCACTTACCTCACTTCCTGCACAGAAGAGATCGGGGCACTAAGCAGCCCTGATATCTCCGCCCTCCATCGGCATCCCCACCATGGCCTCCAGATCCCCCAGTTTACCTCTTGGGGGGTCCTCAAGCCCCCCCTCACCCCACCTCATAAGGGCAGCATCCACCACACCCGATTCCTGGCAACGACAATTGTGCACCTTGGCACTGCCAGCCTGGCATCCTGGCAGTTCCCCAGCCAGCCTGGCAGTGCCACCCAGGCAGCCTGGAAGTGTCAGGGTGGCATTGCTAGGGTGCCCATGTGGCAGTGCCAAGGTGCCAGGCTGGCAGTGTCAAGGTTCTTGGTGCCAGTGGGATTGCCAGGGGACCACCCTGCCCAAAGCCTGACCACACAAGAGCCTCCAGTGGGCTGGGAGACCCACCCCCCACACCCCCCTCCCCCTCCACAGGTGCTGTTAACGCCTGGTCCATGTTTGTGTGGACCAGTGCTAAACGATGCCATGGCGAGACCTCTCATGTGCGGGTGTTCGTTCCTGGGCCTAGGGAGAATAGGGCGTCGACATATTTACATGAGCCTAATGAAGCACTTAAATCTGTAAATCTGGATCTCGCTCAGCGAGGGTGAGATCCCTCGCGAGATCTCGTGAGGCGGTCGGAGCATCCCAAATTTCACGAGAGGCCTCTCGCGCCTTGTCGCATCGTCGAATCGGGCGTGACAATCGTGCCTTTTACCTGAGGTGGCCGAAGCAAATTCCCTTGGGATATTGATGAATAAAAATAACATTTGCATTGCGATGGAAAAAGAGCAGGTGTGTGGGATAATAAGATTGTTCTTTCAACGTGCCAGCACAGGTACAGTGGGCTGAATTGCACTTACTATACTGTTTCTCCCATAACAAAATTAGCCCCAAACCCAAAAGAGGTGCTGCTGCCTACACTCCACGTCTGCCTTCTTTTAAAATTTTTTTTTTAGCAGTTCGGAATTAAGCTTTGCAATTTTTAAAATAAATTCTGCAGAGGTCAGAAACATTCAGTACCCTTTGCAAGAAGAGATCGCCAGGGTTGTCTTTCTGATCCAAACTGGATTCAACTGCGCTACGATCAATTTGCGCTGCAGTTTCTCTGAGGTCTCTGTTTATTGTGTGTAAGTGCCATAGCACACATTGTAACAAATAACACCTGAAGCTGCATATAAAACTGTTTGCCTCAGTAAGAATTCTGAATCCCCTGCTTCCTCTAACATCCAGATATCAAAGTTTTGGACCTTCCTTTTGGATTTGTGTTATTCTGATGTTCTCAAGCCTGCCACAGGGGAGCATAAATTACACCGAGTGCCACCCTGTTTGAATCAGCTTGTTGTATAGCCTGCATAACGTCTTAATGTTGATCGTCTTTCAAATAAATTGGAATTATTTTTAAAGAGCATGTTTCATTCTTTTTAAAAATATGGTGTCCTGAAGTGAGCTCACTGTTTGCGAAACCTGAGACTAACCATATTTTGACATATGGCACCAGGGCTGCACAGTGTTCCCTGCTTGATGAGCCAGAACGGAGTAAATACATTTTTTTAAATGGTTTTAACTTGTGGAAATTGTACATAACCCAAAGTGCTACAGTCCATGCTTTATAATAAGCTGAAAGTCTCAAACAAGGCCAGCATTGTATTTCTGAGGTTTTGCAAGCCATTCAGAAACAATCTACACATATGAAGGTGTTTCTTTGACTGGGGACGTACATAAACAGAAAAAAAAATTCAGAATTAAAGTTGGGCATTAAAAGTTGACCTGCACAGGTAATTGGTGACTCCAAACACTAACTTAAGATTTAAAAAATGAGGGGATGAGGTTCAAAAGGACGGGGTTGTGGGGGGGGCTATTGTGTTCCTTTTCATTGAAATCTGCCACCGCTTATTTCATGCCCCCATTAAATTTGAGCCCCCCCCCCCTCCACCAATGTTTCTTAAATCATGAGATTTGTGGAGAAACAACAATTACGTTTTCTTTCATCATGAGGTTGTTGTTATGTTTTGTGTCCGCTGAACAGCCTTCCAATGCGACAGCACTCGGCAGCATGGCTGGAATCAAGACCTGATGGAACTCTTCTAAGTTTTTGACAGCTCTCACATTACAGCTGTTGATGCTGATTTGCGTCTGGGGCCAGACCCTCGTGTGAATAGTTTACGAACTGCTGTGCAGTTCACCGCAGTGTTGTGCCATATTTCAGGACTGACTTTGCCACTGGCTTCTATAGCGGATTATGTTCACAAAATCACAAGGATTGAATGTGTGAACAACACGTTATTTTGTTTTAATAATTATAAATATATTTCCCATTTGTGACCATTAACTTTATATCACTATATTTAGTTCAATCATTTACTGAAAGCTTATTTGTAAGGTGAGGTGAGTGTTGGAGTAGTGTGGAAAACCCTCTCATTTCATCCTGGACAATATTTAACCCTCAGCCAATATCATTATCACAGGTTACCTGATCATTATATGACAAATATCTAGTTCATGGTTCATGTTAATATTTTAGACGTATTTTTTAGTTCCGGGAAGATTGAAATTTAACTGTAGAAAATGGGATAAAAGCAACTAAAGCAGCTTTGAGTCTATTATACGTTTAAGGTTGGGGCCATGTTGAGAGACAACAAGGGGTTAACAGCTCGAAAGGCAAGAGCCATAAAACAACAAGTGGAGTTACTTAGCTGGAGAAGTGGTGTCTATGCAAAGAGTCCAGTTTTGGGAGTTAGAGCTGAATTAATTTGAAAGCATTTAGTAAACCCTGAAAAGCTTTGTCATCATGGAGATGGGTGGAGATTAAGATGGTTCTCTGGTTTCAATTTATCTGTATGAATACTGACAGAGAGGGGTCTAGTTGTAGTTTGGACCTCATATGGTTTGCAGCTCACAGGGAATCCCAAGGAGCTGTTAGCAAGCTCCAGATAGTTAGGGCTGAGAAGGTGGCAGAAATTCACAGATTCACTGCCAAGTAGTCAGGGCTCGAAAAAGGTAGCTGAGACATTGGAGTTTGGAGAAGTCCAGAGGCAGTGGCAGCTTAGTAAAGCTAGCAGTCTGGAACTGTGGAGTGTGCCAATATTTCGAGGCATGTATGTAGTTTTGTGAATCCCATGGAATGTAATCTCAGGAAAAGAGATTGCACTATCAAGAGGCGACCAGTTGTTGTGGTCTGTGTCAGAGTGACCTTCAAGGGATTCAGAGGCTAGATATTTGAAAATGAAGAATTTCAAATCCCTCATGAGGGAGATTTTGTGACTCATAATGGTTACCAATGACTGGCTGGGTTGTTGAGAAATCCATGGGATCTGTCTTATCACATCTGCCATTTTGTTCAAACTCAGTTTGCCTGTTAATTCATGTTAGTCCTGAATGTTAGCATATGAGCTAGATATTGTAAATTGTTTTAATTTTCTGATGTTGTACAGTAAATGTTGTTGTGCTTGTTTCAAAATAAATGGAATATTATGACTTTATTCGACTGGTGGGTAACTGGGATTTCCAACTTTGCCTACTTTAAATGAAAGATTATTGGTCCCTAACCGGATTGAAGTAATTATCCCATTGCAATTTGTGGGACCTTGTTCTGTGCTCCCACTTTTCCTACCTAAGTACTGTAGCGCTATTTTGTTCTACATTGACTGTAAAGTGCTTTGAGATGTTCTGAGGTTGTGTTGGGTACTAAATAAATATAAGTCTTTAGCTTCTTTCCTTAACAGTTTCCAAACCACTGGGAAATCAGCATCTGTACAGTTTAATATACATTTATAAACCTCACTTATGACAGATGGTTACATTTTCATTTTGATCTGACTCAAATCCATTTTCATGTATTTTTTCATAATGTGGACATTTTTACACATTTACGCCATTTGAACATTTTTTTTGCCATTTAAACATTCTGCACATTCTTTTTTGATTTTTCAATGTCTGTTATTTCAGGGATTCTGATGTTTAGTTGCTTTTTTTTCAACCTGAAATGTTGATCCATCCATCAAACTTGGCGAGGCAGAATATTGATGGGTTGCTTTAAATGTTAGGACTGTGGATTTAAATTTCAGCTGACATTCCACTCTGCTGCAGAAGCAGCTACATTTGAAAAAGATATTCATGTAAATGAAGGGATGAAACAATTCATCTCTGTTCATTTTGCTGTGCATGCGAAAAAATCATCCCAACAAGTAACTGGAATGGGACTGGAGCACTTATCCTTTGCCAATGCAAGCAACTCTAAAAGAGAATCTCAAGTCAATAATGGAGAAGTGGGGTTGGGGGGTGGGGTGGGGGGGGAGGTGGTGGAGGTGGAGGCGCAGGGGGTGAGTTGGTGGAGGTGGAATGTCAGTGGGTGGCCCCAGTGGTAGATAGATCCCACTTGATATTGGAAATTAGATATATTTACTGGGATCAATGTCTGATTGAAATTACATTTGTCACTGAAGTATTGTTGTAAAGGAGAATAAGCAGTTCCCTGCATTCAACGATGATTGATCTGTCACCGAGTAACTGACTTGAGTTGGACCAACAGCCAAAAACCTGGTTGAGGCATTTCTAAACAAGACGGCGACAGATTGAACATACTTTAAGATTGTAAAATTACGCATGATGGGTATGGCTCTGAAGATATCCCTTAAGCGCTCCATGCAGAAACAGTTGTGAATCAGTTATCTGGGAAAATTCTATAATAAATCCCATGAATGGCCACTTAAAAAAAATTAACACAAGTGAAATAATGGCAGGTGAAATTTTACACAGAGAAGTATGAAGTAATACATTTTTGGCAAGAGAAATGAAATGAAATTAAATGAAAATCGCTTCTTGTCACAAGTAGGCTTCAAATGAAGTTACTGTGAAAAGCCCCTAGTCGCCACATTCCGGCGCCTGTTCGGGGAGGCTGGTACGGGAATTGCACCGTGCTGCTGGCCTGCCTTGGTCTGCTTTCAAAGCCAGCGATTTAGCCCTGTGCTAAACCAGCCCCTACGAATGAGAAGAGGCAATACAATCAAGATGCTAAAATTTAACAAGGGAACCTGCAGGTGTATATGTGCACAATTTTCTGAAGATGTCAGGACAGGTTGACAAAAAAATAGATTCTTGACTTTATTAATAGAAGCATGGAGTAAAAAACCAGGGAAGTATGGTAAGCCTTTATAGAACACTTGTTCGGCTTCAACCTGAGTGTTTTGCTTAATCGTAGGCAATATTTCCTTATCATATTAAGGAAATGATAGAATCTACAGTGCAGAAGGAGGCCATTCGGCCTATCGAGCCTGCACGGCCAGTGGAAAGACCACCCCACTTAAGCCCACACCTCCACCCTATCCCCGTAACCCAGTAACCCCACCTAACCTTTTTGGACACTAAAGGCAATTTAGCATGGCCAATCCACCTATCCTGCACAACTTTGGACTCTGGGGGGAAACCGGAGAACCCGGAGGAAATCCATGCAGACAACGTGAAGACAACGCAGACAGTGACCCAAGCCAGGAATCGAACCTGGGACCCTGGAGCTGTGGAGCGACTGTGCTAACCACTGTGCTACTTTGCCGCCCATATCAAAGTCCTGAGAGAGTGTGTAGATGAAATTTACTAAATTAGTACCAAGGATGAATGATGTCAGTTATATAGAGAGACTGGAGAAGTTCAGGATATTCTCCTGAGAGCAGAGACGGTTAACGGGACATATGATAGAGGTGTTCAAAATCTTGAACAGTTTCGGGAGAGTAAATGAGGAGCAACTGTTTTGAGTATCAGTCGGGTTGATAGTTGGTTTGGTAGTTAGTAGATACAGATTTAAGATGATTGGCAAAAGACACTGAGAGAACAAGGGGGGGAAAAAGCGAGTTATTATGGGTTGGAATGCGCTGCCCTAAAGGATGTTGGAAGTAGATTCAATAGTAACTTTGAAATGAAATTGGATGTGTACATTAAACTCAAACATTTACAAAGCTATGAAAAAATAGCAGGAGTGTGGGATTGCTTGGATTGTTCAATGATTGTTCTAAATGGGGAAATGCTTAGGAAATCAGAAGCACAAAGGGACTTGGGAGTCCTTGTTCACGATTCTCTTAAGGTTAATGTGCAGGTTCAGTCGGCAGTTAAGAAGGCAAATGTAATGTTAGCATTCATGTCAAAAGGGCTAGAATACAAGACCACGGATATACTTCTGAGGCTGTATAAGGCTCTGGTCAGACCCCATTTGGAGTATTGTGAGCAGTTTTGGGTCCCGTATCTAAGGAAGGATGTGCTGGCCTTGGAAATAGTCCAGAGGAGGTTCACAAAATGATCCCTGGAATGAAGAACTTGTTGTATGAGGAACGGTTGATGACTCTGTACTCATTGGAGTTTAGAAGAATGAGGGGGGATCGTATTGAAACTTACAGGATACTGCGAGGCTTGGATTGAGTGGACGTGGAGAGGATGTTTCCACTTGTAGGAAAAACTGGAATCAGAGGACACCATCTCAGACTAAAGGGACGATCCTTTAAAACAGAGATGAGGAGGAATTTCTTAAGCCAGAGGGTGGTGAATCTGTGGAACTCTTTGCCGCAGAAGGCTGTGGAGGCCAAATCACTAAGTGTCTTTAAGACAGAGATAGATAGGTCCTTGATTAATAAGGGGATCTGGGGTTATGGGGAGAAGGCAGGAGATTGGGGATGAGAAAATATCAGCCATGATTGAATGGCGAAGCAGACTCGATGGGCTGAATGGTCTAATTCTGTTCCTTTTTTTTATGGTCTTATGAACCAGCACAGGTACAATGGGATGAAAAGCCTCTTTTCGTGCTGCACAGTTCTATGATTCTATGATATTGCTACATTTCAAATCATCACACCAGGTTTAAGTGCATTACTGTTCATTGTAGTACCTTTGGCTCCATAGAATTTCATGGGTGTGCTCTTTATTAGGGCCTCTTTCCTCATCAAAGAAGGATAACCTTTTTTTCTTTCTGGTATTGATTGATCTTATCTCCAGTGGGAGGAGATATTCCACTCATGACGCAGCTAAAGTTGCTGCTAAGCAGTTATCAAATATGAGATACCGCTTGTATTCTTTGTTTGATTACCGTTTTTTTAAATTTTAGAGTACCCAATTACTTTTTTCTAATTAAGGGGCAATTTAGCATGGCCAATCTACCTAACCTGCACATCTTTGGCTTGTGCGGGCGAAAGCCACGCAGACTGGGGGAGAATGTGGAAACTCCACACAGATAGTGACCCTGGGTCCTCAGCGCCGTAGGCAGCAGTGCTAATCATTGCACCCGATTTGATTGAATACCTCGCGTCTAATTGAAGCACGCCTATTTACAAGTTTACGTTTAAAAAAGACAGGAGAGGCACTCAGAATGAAACACTGGATGATGTTACATTTTTATATTCCGTTAACAAAACTGAAAAATGTCATCAACAAAGTAAAATCATTCAGATGAGCCTGTGTGGGTGAAGCCTACAACTGTTGGGACAAGCCTGTGGCTCAACTGGCTTTCATTTCCAGAGCTGTTACTCAGACCAACACATAGGTCACTCTTCTTTATCTTGCTCCAAATGCAAGATCATTCAACAGAGAATCGGCCATTGTTACAAAGCCTGCTTGAAGCTGACCATAAGACCATAAGACATAGGAGCGGAAGTAAGGCCATTCGGCCCATCGAGTCCACTCCACCATTCAATCATGGCTGATTTCAACTCCATTTACCCACGCTCTCTCCATAGCCCTTAATTCCTCGAGAAATCAAGAATTTATCAACTTCTGTCTTAAAGACACTCAACGTCCCGGCCTCCACCGCTCTCTGTGGCAATGAATTCCACAGACCCGCCACTCTGGCTGAAGAAATTTCTCCTCATCTCTGTTCTAAAGTGACTCCCTTTTATTCTAAGGCTGTGCCCCCGGGTCCTAGTCTCCCCTGCTAATGGAAACAACTTCCCTACGTCCACCCTATCTAAGCCATTCATTATCTTGTAAGTTTCTATTAGATCTCCCCTCAACCTCCTAAACTCCAATGAATATAATCACAGGATCCTCAGACGTTCATCGTATGTTAGGCCTACCATTCCTGGGATCATCCGTGTGAATCTCCGCTGGACCCGCTCCAGTGCCAGTATGTCCTTCCTGAGGTGCGGGGCACAAAATTGCTCACAGTATTACATATATATGACATCAGCTAGAAAACGACAGATTGATTGTAGGGTATACCAGACAAATTAGTGACAAAAGAACGCAACCAATTTCTTATGATCTGATGAATTGTTGAAAACAAGGACTCATTTTTCAATCTTTTATTTATAGCAGTGCAAGGCACATTGGCTAAACGAGCTCCTATCCTTTATTGATAGCAGTGCCATTTTGGCTAAACTGGGTCTGATCCTTCATTTATTTTAGCAGAAGGTATGTTGGCTAAAGTAATCCCTGTTTACAAGAGTCCATGCAAGGCCCTTGGATAAGTTATTGGCTTCAAAGGTCCTGAAAACCTCCTGCCCTTAATGTGTGCGATCTGCTTTGATACTTGACATTGGAAAAAGACCATAGAGTATGAAATAAATGTGGCACCAGAAAATCCTCAGGTCATTGCAGATGGAGAAATGTTCTAACATTCTCTGTTATAGACACAACTGAAGATATTGTACGTATCGCTTTCAGAAAGCACTTCTGCACACAAATATCGTGAAATCTAGAACTCGCTGCCTCAAAAGGTTGGATTTAGGGGCCAATTGAAAATTTCAAGACTGAGAGAGATCTTTGTTGGGTAATATCATTCGGAGATATGTGTGCCAGCAATTTCTGAATTGAAAGCACTCTCACCAATGAGTGACTTCATTGTGGGTTCAAGTCCCGCTCCAGGACTTGAGCAGAAAAATCAAGACAGACCTGCCAGTGCAGTATTGAGGGAGTGCTGCAATGTCAGGCATGCAATCTATCAGGTGAGACATTAAACTCAGGCCCTGGATGCAGGTGGACAGAAAAGATCCCGTCGGGATTCTGTGATCCTGAGGCTAAGTGTTGACACCGTCGGAAAGCATAGTGTAGGTTAGATGGTTTTTGTTTCGGTGCAACATCGTGGGCCGAAGGGCCTGTACTGCGCTGTATCGTTCTATGTTCTATGTTTCTTGACGGCGTCAACATGGCCTCAGGATCAGCAATTCTGGCCCCTACTTGAACCCATAATTCAGGCTGACATCACCAACAATCTATCCTGGTCCACCCATGTTGATGCAAAGGCCCAGAAAGCACAACAGCGCCTATACGTCCTCAGGAAACTAAGGAAATCCGGCACGTCCGAATTGACTCTCATCAATTTTTATATATGTACCATAGACAGCATCCTATCTGGTTGCATCACAACTTGGTATGGCAACTGCTCGACCCAACTTGGTATGGCAACTGCTCTGTAAGAAACTTCAGAGAGTCATGAACACAGCTCAGTCTAACACGTGAAACCGCCTCACATCCATTGACTCTGTCTACACCTCCCGCTGCCTGGGAAAGCGGGTAGCATAATGAAAGACCCCTCCCATTCGGGTTATTCTCTCTTCCAAACTCTTCCATCGGGCAGACGATACAAAAGCCTGAGAACACGCACTAACAGATTCAAAAACGGCTTCTTCCCTGCTGTCATCAGACTTCTGAACGACCCTCTTATAGACTGAACTGATCACTCTACACATCTTCTCTACTGTTGTTAGCACTATACTCCATATGCTTCACCTGATGTCTATGTCTATGTATTTACATTATGTATTTATTGTATGTCCTATGTTTTATCATGCATGGAACGATCTGCCTGGATCGTATGCACAACAAAACTTTCACTGTACCTCGGTACACATGACAATAAATCTAATCCAAATCACTCCAGTCCAGTACTGAAAGAATGGTGTACTAGAGGATGAAACATCTTTCTTCTGAGATGGACATAAAAGATTCTGTGGCACTGTCCAGTGTGGGAAGGTGGGGGTTCCTCTTGTGTCTTGGTCAATATTTAACCCGCAAACAACACCATCTGAACAGGTTACCCAGTGAATATCTCATTACTGTATTTGGAGCCTTGATGTGTGCAAAATTAGCTGTTTTTCCCCTCTAATATACCAGTACATGATTCCAAAGTTCGTGATTCAAGGGAAAGCACTTTGGGGCTTTCTTGAAGCGTTCAATAGTTTGACTTACCTGTGTTTATGTGTAGTGGTCTATTCTTTGATCTATAACTGTACTTGATTGCTTAATCCTGTGGGTTGATCTAGAAAGCTCAGAAAACTGACATAGTTCCAGAAAGACCTGAGGCGTGAGCTGAGGCCATACTTGTGTTTCCAATCCTGTAAGTTCTGAGATGTGTTAATGTAGTACAAATTAAACTGTTGTATTTATCGAAGATAAATCGGATATATAACATCTAGAGCAATCCAGCAAATACATAGCTCTTATGAGGTCATGTGGGGTCACTGCATAGAAAATGCAAGTTTGGTTTTCTTTTTTGAAGATTGAAGGGTGGCAGGGATAATCCCGGGAACTACAGGCCGGTGAGCCTTACTTCAGTGGTAGGGAAATTACTGGAGAGAATTCTTCGAGACAGGATCTACTCCCATTTGGAAGCAAATGGACGTATTAGTGAGAGGCAGCACGGTTTTGTGAAGGGGAGGTCGTGTCTCACTAACTTGATCGAGTTTTTCGAGGAGGTCACTAAGATGATTGATGCAGGTAGGGCAGTAGATGTTGTCTATATGGACTTCAGTAAGGCCTTTGACAAGGTCCCTCATGGTAGACTAGTACAAAAGGTGAAGTCACACGGGATCAGGGGTGAACTGGCAAGGTGGATACAGAACTGGCTAGGCCATAGAAGGCAGAGGGTAGCAATGGAGGGATGCTTTTCTAATTGGAGGGCTGTGACCAGTGGTGTTCCACAGGGATCAGTGCTGGGACCTTTGCTCTTTGTAGTATATATAAATGATTTGGAGGAAAATGTAACTGGTCTGATTAGTAAGTTTGCAGACGACACAAAGGTTGGTGGAATTGCGGATAGCGATGAGGACTGTCTGAGGATACAGCAGGATTTAGATTGTCTGGAGACTTGGGCGGAGAGATGGCAGATGGAGTTTAACCTGGACAAATGTGAGGTAATGCATTTTGGAAGGGCTAATGCAGGTAGGGAATATACAGTGAATGGTAGAACCCTCAAGAGTATTGAAAGTCAAAGAGATCTAGGAGTACAGGTCCACAGATCACTGAAAGGGGCTACACAGGTGGAGAAGGTAGTCAAGAAGGCATACGGCATGCTTGCCTTCATTGGCCGGGGCATTGAGTATAAGAATTGGCAAGTCATGTTGCAGCTGTATAGAACCTTAGTTAGGCCACACTTGGAGTATAGTGTTCAATTCTGGTCGCCACACTACCAGAAGGATGTGGAGGCTTTAGAGAGGGTGCAGAAGAGATTTACCAGAATGTTGCCTGGTATGGAGGGCATAAGCTATGAGGAGCGATTGAATAAACTCGGTTTGTTCTCACTGGAACGAAGGAGGTTGAGGGGCGACCTGATAGAGGTATACAAAATTATGAGGGGCATAGACAGAGTGGATAGTCAGAGGCTTTTCCCCAGGGTAGAGGGGTCAATTACTAGGGGGCATAGGTTTAAGGTGAGAGGGGCAAAGTTTAGAGTAGATGTACGAGGCAAGTTTTTTACGCAGAGGGTAGTGGGTGCCTGGAACTCACTACCGGAGGAGGTAGTGGAGGCAGGGACGATAGGGACATTTAAGGGGCATCTTGACAAATATATGAATAGGATGGGAATAGAAGGATACGGACCCAGGAAGTGTAGAAGATTGTAGTTTAGTCGGGCAGTATGGTCGGCACGGGCTTGGAGGGCCGAAGGGCCTGTTCCTGTGCTGTACATTTCTTTGTTCTTTGTTCTTTGTTCTTATTGCCATGGACCATTTTTAGCTATAGAAATAAAAATTTCAGGGTTACTTTTATACTGGTTCAGCTATACTGTAGCCAGTGTGAAGTGCATGTGAAGAAACATCATCAACCTTCTCACGATGGCGTGAATGTAGAATCGTTCTCCATGTGAAAATCATATGCATGGGGACAAATATTCCATAAAACTTTGGTTGTTCTATACTAAAATTCAGCAAGACAATTTGGATGTCCTTAAATTTCCAGTCGTCCTGAAAGAAAATAGACCTTATTGATTTATTTGCCAGGATGTTATCCCATCATAAATTTAACTAAACTCTAGGGCAATTGGTATTTTTATTAAAAACGGAACTTGTGATATATAAAGTGGCTGAAAAAAAATAATTGGACCCTGAAACTCTGAAAAAAACATTCCAGCAACTCCCTCGCTTGTAAAGGACTTGGGGGATATTTATGGCGTGTGGCTCATTTTTAGCAAATGGAACACAGATTGGACTTGCTCGTGTTCTGAGAATCTGAAATGCTTTTCCACCCCAACTTAAAATCTCATTGTATAAGCCAACTTGAAATCTCTTGGGTAAAACGGCAGTGCTTGACGATGCAAACCCAAGTTAAACATCCAAATCTGATGACACAGTGTGGTTTCTCAAAAACCAAAGAGAATTTGAATGGGAAGTTGTGTGTGGAGTCTGAAGAGATAGGCGAGGTACTAAATGAATATTTTTCGTCAGTATTCACTCAGGAAAAAGATAATGTTGTGGAGGAGAATGCTGAGACCCAGGCTAATAGAATAGATGGCATGGAGGTACGTAGGGAAGAGGTGTTGGCAATTCTGGACAGGCTGAAAATAGATAAGTCCCCGGGTCCTGATGGGATTTATCCTAGGATTCTCTGGGAGGCCAGGGAAAAGATTGCTGGACCTTTGGCTTTGATTTTTATGTCATCATTGGCTACAGGAACAGTGCCAGAGGACTGGAGGATAGCAAATGTGGTCCCTTTGTTCAAAAAGGGTAGCAGAGACAACCCCGGCAACTATAGACCGGTGAGCCTCACGTTTGTTGTGGGTAAAGTCTTGGAGGGGATTATAAGAGACAAGATTTATAATCATCTAGATAGGAATAATATGATCAGGGATAGTCAGCATGGCTTTGTGAAGGGTAGGTCATGCCTCACAAACCTTATCGAGTTCTTTGAGAAGGTGACTGAACAGGTAGACGAGGGTAGAGCAGTTGATGTGGTGTATATGGATTTCAGCAAAGCGTTTGATAAGGTTCCCCACGGTAGGCTATTGCAGAAAATACGGAGGCTGGGGATTGAGGGTGATTTAGAGATGTGGATCAGAAATTGGCTAGCTGAAAGAAGACAGAGGGTGGTGGTTGATGGGAAATGTTCAGAATGGAGTTCAGTTACAAGTGGAGTACCACAAGGATCTGTTCTGGGGCCGTTGCTGTTTGTCATTTTTATCAATGACCTAGAGGAAGGCGCAGAAGGGTGGGTGAATAAATTTGCAGACGATACTAAAGTCGGTGGTGTTGTCGATAGTGTGGAAGGATGTAGCAGGTTACAGAGGGATATAGATAAGCTGCAGAGCTGGGCTGAGAGGTGGCAAATGGAGTTTAATGTAGAGAAGTGTGAGGTGATTCACTTTGGAAGGAATAACAGGAATGCGGAATATTTGGCTAATGGTAAAGTTCTTGGAAGTGTGGATGAGCAGAGGGTCTAGGTGTCCATGTACATAGATCCCTGAAAGTTGCCATCCAGGTTGATAGGGTTGTGAAGAAGGCCTCTGGAGTGTTGGCCTTTATTGGTAGAGGGATTGAGTTCCGGAGTCAGGAGGTCATGTTGCAGCTGTACAGAACTCTGGTACGGCCGCATTTGGAGTATTGCGTGCAGATCTGGTCACCGCATTATAGGAAGGACGTGGAGGCTTTGGAGCGGGTGCAGAGGAGATTTGCCAGGATGTTGCCTGGTATGGAGGGAAAATCTTATGAGGAAAGGCTGATGGACTTGAGGTTGTTTTCGTTGGAGAGAAGAAGGTTAAGAGGAGACTTAATAGAGGCATACAAAATAATCAGGGGGTTGGATAGGGTGGACGGTGAGAGCCTTCTCCCGCGGATGGAAATGGCTGGCACGAGGGGACATAGCTTTAAACTGAGGGGTAATAGATATAGGACAGAGGTCAGAGGTAGGTTCTTTACGCAAAGAGTAGTGAGGCCGTGGAATGCCCTACCTGCTACAGTAGTGAACTCGCCAACATTGAGGGCATTTAAAAGTTTATTGGATAAACATATGGATGATAATGGCATAGTGTAGGTTAGATGGCTTATGTTTTGGTGCAACATCGTGGGCCGAAGGGCCTGTACTGCGCTGTATCGTTCTATGTTCTATGTTCTAATTAACAGCTTGTGTAATGTAAGAACTTTAGCCAAACAAAGCTGGGGTGAATATTTGGCCATTAAACATGAGTACCAGAAACAAGCTACACCTGATCAATTGATTTGTTTGTGATATTTATAAGGGATTTCCCAGTTAAGTTGGGGAAGCTATTTACAATGATCACTGCCTAAGAGCAGTTCCCAGGCATTGAACAGCATAGCAGACAGCTTAGATATCATGTAGATCAAAGTGACACCATCAGAAATGTGTAGTTTATTTAGTGATATACTTCTGCCCTTTAATAGTAAGTTCTGATAACTTGCAGAAATTTAGGATGATTGGTTTTGGACCGTTCCATTATCCCATTGATTTGAGATGACTGCCTCACTCCATATGGAGAGGCATAATATGTCATTATTAGTTCTTTTCTGAAGTCGTAATGGGCCAGTATATTCGAGGATCACAGTAACTGTCTTACATTCATGAAGGCTTCATCCTGACCATCTTTGGTGTTTTTTCAGTAACATGTGCAGGGGTGACAACAAAGTGACCAAATTTGGGGTGAATTTGCCATAGTGATTTATCAGGCCTAAAAAAGATTTCAACTCTGTTGTATTTTGTGGGATCAGTGCTTCCTTGAATGCCTTGACTTGATCCTCCACAGCTGTAGGCCTTTCTTGTCTACACAGTACCCTAGGTAAATCACAATGCTGCATGGAATACACACTTATCTCTCTTGACATATATATGCCTGCATTGGAAAATCGCCTCAGGACCTCCTCCATTTTCACTGGGTGCTCTTGTTCAGTAGCCCCAGTGATTAATACGTCGGCGACATATACTGCCACCATAAGCAGCACTTGGAGAATATTTTCCATGACACACTGAAAGGTGGCACATTCTGACGAGACTCCAAAGGGCAGGTGTGTATATTCGTCCAGTCCCTTATACGTTAATTGTGACGTACTTTCTGGGTGTATCATCTAAGGACAAAGAACAAAGAAATGTACAGCACAGGAACAGGCCCTTCGGCCCTCCAAGCCCGTGCCGACCATGCTGCCTGACTAAACTACAATCTTCACACTTCCTGGGTCCGTATCCCTCTATTCCCATCCTATTCATGTATTTGTCAAGATGCCCCTTAAATGTCACTATCGTCCCTGCTTCCGCCACCTCCGGTAGCGAGTTCCAGGCACCCACTACCCTTTGCGTAAAAAAACTTACCTCGTACATCTACTCTAAACCTTGCCCCTCTCACCTTAAACCTATGCCCCCTAGTAATTGACCCCTCTACCCTGGGGAAAAGCCTCTGACTATTCACTCTGTCTATGCCCCTCATAATTTTGTAGACCTCTATCAGGTCGCCCCTCAACCTCCTTCGTTCCAGTGAGAACAAACCGAGTTTATTCAACCGCTCCTCATAGCTAATGCCCTCCATACCAGGCAACATTCTGGTAAATCTCTTCTGCACCCTCTCTAAAGCCTCCACATCCTTCTGGTAGTGTGGCGACCAGAATTGGATACTATACTCCAAGTGTGGCCTAACTAAGGTTCTATACAGCTGCAACATGACTTGCCAATTCTTATACTCAATGCCCCGGCCAATGAAGGCAAGCATGCCGTATGCCTTCTTGACTACCTTCTCCACCTGTGTTGCCCCTTTCAATGACCTGTGGACCTGTACTCCTAGATCTCTTTGACTTTCAATACTCTTGAGGGTTCTACCATTCACTGTATATTCCCTACCTGCATTAGACCTTCCAAAATGCATTACCTCACATTTGTCCGGATTAAATTCCATCTGCCATCTCTCCGCCCAAGTCTCCAAACAATCTAAATCCTCCTGTATCCTCTGACAGTCCTCATCGCTATCCGCAATTCCACCAACCTTTGTGTCGTCTGCAAACTTACTAATCAGACCAGTTACATTTTCCTCCAAATCATTTATATATACTACAAAGAGCAAAGGTCCCAGCACTGATCCCTGTGGAACACCACTGGTCACAGCCCTCCAATTAGAAAAGCATCCTTCCATTGCTACTCTCTGCCTTCTATGACCTAGCCAGTTCTGTATCCACCTTGCCAGCTCACCCCTGATCCCGTGTGACTTCACCTTTTGTACTAGTCTACCATGAGCGACCTTGTCAAAGGCCTTACTGAAGTCCATATAGACAACATCCACTGCCCTACCTGCATCAATCATCTTAGTGACCTCCTCGAAAAACTCTTATCAAGTTAGTGAGACACGACCTCCCCTTCACAAAACCATGCTGCCTCTCACTACTACTTCCATTTGCTTCCAAATGGGAGTAGATCCTGTCTCGAAGAATTCTCTCCAGTAATTTCCCTACCACTGAAGTAAGGCTCACCGGCCTGTAGTTCCCTGGATTATCCTTGCTACCCTTGTTAAACAGAGGAACAACATTGGCTATTCTCCAGTCCTCCGGGACATCCCCTGAAGACAGTGAGGATCCAAAGATTTCTGTCAAGGCCTCAGCAATTTCCTCTCCAGCCTCCTTCAGTATTCTACGCCCACCACCAGCCATTGTCCGAGCCAGACCCCAACTGGTTAATGGGAAAGACCGGATACTCCTGTTTATCGATGGTGGTTCAATCAAAACCCATTGTCCTCTAAAACTCCCTTTGTCTGACCAGCCATCAGCTCATTAAGGAGTCTGATGGCTTCTTTTGTCTGTTCTTCGTCCTGCTGCAAAGTTGATCACCTGTGTCTGGAAGTTTGTTACATATTCATAGACTTGGAGTGGGTGATCAAAGTTCATATAGCTATAACAGGTTTCTGCCTTAACTTGGGTGCTTTTTGCAGATGGTCAGTATCGATTCCAGCCTGGGTCTCATGAGACAGTTTCTGTTCCTGGCCGATGTGTATCTTCTCGGCCTGTTTTCAGTACCACAATAGGTAGTGAACTTTGTGTTCTGATTTTAATTTCTTGGGCTAGCCAAATGAATCAAAATCCCCCCACCCCTTCATCTTTTTATCGTCCATGTAAGCATGTATTCTCACCATGAGCACATTCAGTATTGACTATGTGCATTTACGTGATGCCTTGAGTGAGGAACATGTCCCAAGTTCCTTCAAAGAGGCAAGATTGTTTAATAGAAGAATTATAACAGATGAACATGCATCGAGATAAAAATGATTGAGGCAGCTTTTAAATAATAATAATTAAATAATAATTGTGCTTATTGGCACAAGTAGGTTTCAATGAAGTTACTGTGAAAAGCCCCTATTCGCCACATTCCGGCACCTGTTCGGGGAGGCTAGTACGGGAATTGAACCCGCGCTACTGGCATTGTTCTGCATTACAAGCCAGCTATTTAGCCCACTGTGCTAAACCAACCCATTGATGGAGAAGCAGCAAGGAACATTAGTGACCTTAATTAAACCTCTTAGCTACTTCTGCCAAAACCCTCTTCTCTAGCCCTGCCAACATTGATCCACAGATAGGATCTGCAACGTATCTGCAATCTAGTTCAAAGCTAGAGGTAAGCATGGCTCAGATCCAGTTTTGTGAATGTTTGACCACTTGCCAATTTATCTATGTGTGCAGAGGGTACCTGTCCAGTTGTGATGATTTGTCGGCCGGTAGTTATAAAGCGCTCCTAAAGGCGGACTGACTTGTGGGGCTCGAGGATAGGGACCACTGACACAACCCACTCTGTAAACTTCATTGGACGTATGAGCCCAAAGCTTTCTAACCATTCAATTTCCGCCTCTATCTCTACAGGCGGTGCGTATGAGACTGGCCGTGCCCTGAAATATTTTGGTACCGCATTGGGATCCACATGGATCTTGGCCTTTGCTCCATTTATTTTACCAAGGCTCTCTTGGAATACTTTGGAGTATTTGCTAATAACCTCGTATAATCCACTGATCCCTAATTAATACCCAGTCCAGTCAGATCTTTTGGAGCCAATCCCGACCCACGAGTCTAGCTCCTGGCCCTTACACAACTATGAGCAGGAGTTGGACCAACTACTGTCCATAAGCAACCAGGGTTATGGTGGTCCTCATAATCTTCAAAGGTTCTCCCGTGTACGTGGCAAGTCTGACCCTGGGAGTCCCTTAGGTTTAAGGAAAGAATAACTGTTTGGAGATGATAGCATGTCTGTTCCCCAGTGATGGAAATGACAGCTCCCATATCCATCTTCACCTCTAAGGAATGACTATTGGCAAGCAGCCTTATCCGTATTGGGGCGACCTTGGTAGTGATGATGCAGTTTAACTGCATCGTTTTGACCTCTGAGGGCTGGTATACTTGTAGGGCATGGGCCTGAGATGGCTGTGGCGTCTGACCCGGGCAGCACACGTACTGCTGGTTCTGGTAGTCTTGCCAGGGTCATGCCCTTCAACAGCACTTATAGCAGCCCTACGGCTGACACTTGTGATCTTCTGGGTAGATTTCCTGGTTATCCGGCTGTCTTTTAAAACACCAGGATATCCTTATGGAATGTAGGGTTGATGGTGGGTGAGGCTGATGGTGGGCGAGGCATGTGGGTGCCTTCAGTGGATTCACTGGCTTCTCTATGTGAGAACCCACCCCCCAACCTGAGGACACTAACATCCACTCCCACTCTGACCTCTCTGTCCTCAATGTTCTATATTGAGGAAAGAGACTTGTTAGACTGCTCTATTTCAAAGGTGAAGTTGAGCGCAGGATGGAGTGCATTAAGGAAATTCTTAAATACAGTCGTTCCTTTTGCCTTGTCCCAAGAACTATTTTAAAGAACCATAGAATCCCTACAGTGCAGAAGGAGGCCACTCGGCCCATCTATCTGCACTGAAACTCGGAAAGAGCACCCCACCTAGGCCAATTCCCCTGTCCCATTCCCACGACACCACTCATTGACCATTGTCAAACCACCCATTCTGCACATTCTAGAACACTAAGGGGCAATTTAGCACAAGGGGCACATCATTGGACTGTGGCAGGAAACCGGAGCACCCAGAGGAAGCACACGCAGGCACAGGGAGAACGTGCAAATTCCACAGTCACCCAGAGCCAGAATTGAACCCGGATCCCTGGCGCTGTGAAGCTCGTGCTAACAACTGTGCCACCGTCATTTAATTTCCCCGGCTCTTACCGTCGATCTGTGTTATTTTTCTGAACTCATTGACTATCCTCGAAGATACCTGCTCAAAGTTGCTTCCCTGAAAGGCTGTCAAGCACACCTTTCTCCTCTCCTTGCTGATAGCTCACCCTTTGATCCCGGGAGCAGCCTTAAACGCTTAACCACAGCATATCTTTCTTTTTTCTTGGTGACAGTATAAAATAGACAAAGTGCTCATGGGCAGATCTAATCTGAGTTTTAGTATGACAAGCTTGGCCAGCTACAAATACTCGATTGTGTGCTTTACCTTTCCACAATGGAGTATACAAAATACAGAAAGATTGTGCAGTTCAGAGCATGTCACCTCTTATACAACCTTTGGATCTAATTTAGAGCAGACAGAGCAGCTAATTTCATCGTAATTAGTCTTTCACTCACTTGTCTTTAATTCACTTGCAAGATGGCCTGCCGATGTAACTGCGATATTAAGAGGCAAATATTCAGTGTTAACTCTTTGGGGTATATCTTTTGCAGATATTAATGCATAAATGTTGTATATCATACATCAAAGGGTCACAATATTTTCTGTGCATTAATGAATGTGAATATTATTATAAAATAGATAAGGATAATATCTAAGATCAAAACAACATTTCTTAATAAAATAATATTGGTCAGGCTTTTGTATTTGCACCACTACTGCAATCCCTTCGGGTTAAGTTTCAAACATCCCTCCTCCAAATGGCACAGTTGTAGCTGCAGATTGCCTTGTCAGTAAACAAGATCAAATAAGTTCCTATTTGCAGCAAGTGATTCATGCATAGTGGGAGTTACTCATCGGTGAGATCATGCATAGATATCATTGTGCTCCATCTGATGATGAAGAAATGATGCACAGTGTTATTTTACAAAAGATTAATATAGTTTGCTCAACATTGGAGGGTCTTATACCGGTCCTGGGCAATACTGAAACCGGGTCGCATTCTGGGACATTCATCCCCGCACTTTTTCATTCTGCATCTGTGCTGTTACATTTAATGATGTTCTACCTTGTGTATTGTCTATATTTGAAATCACCAGCCACTCAATAACTGAAGAGTTTTGGTGGTTTCTCTGATCAGACATGGGTTAATAAGAGGAACACAATATCTACGTTATGTACAATGCAAGTCTTCTCCTTTTTCGAGAATCAAAAGAAGATCACGTCATTGCCTAGTTTAATTATTCACCAGCTCAGTGGACTTCACAAATGATGAAGGTTAAGTTCCAGATTGGATATAACTAGTCTTTTTTTGTCATTCCTGAATACCCAACTTTGTCTAGGATATGGCTTTAAAAACAGTAATATGGCTCACCAATATTGTAATTGTTATTTTTAGAAAAGCTGCATTGTAAAGGAAGATGCCTTAAAGGGTTTCTCTATTCACGAGGGAGTGTTAAAAGCACAGCAGAAGCTATGTGTGCACGCAAGTGGAAGACTATGTCTATCTGTAACACCATCAGCTTCTTAATTGATCTCTTTATGAACCCGTTGTTCATGTAACAACAATTAAGCTTAAAGGGGATACACACCTGCACTTACTTCATATAATGTTTCTGAGCATATAAGTCAGTTCTTTCTCTGAATTTAAGAAGTACAGAGACAATTTACCAGTAATAATGTTAATAACGGTACATCAGTGCACATTGGCATCACCGCAACTATCTAGCTTTATTACATTCCAAGTTATCTAAAAAAAACAAGCCAGTTCTATCCAATCTGAAACCTGAAATCTGATCATTGGTGACGTTTCCTTCCTGGTCACAAGTTAGACTCTGCGTGGCTTGGTCTCAGTTTGCTGAAGGCCAATTAGATTTCAGCATCTTAAAGAATCACACACCACCTAAGAAAAATGATACTTATGCATCTCATGGTTTAAAACTCCAGTCCGTATAAATCATCATTTGACATGCAATGAGTAACATCATAGAAAAATGCCCATCAAGCTCTGGATGTAGCTGAAGAGTAAAGCTGATTGTTATGTACGTGGGTGGTGTTTTAATTTAAATAGCCAATAACTCAAATGCTTCAAACAATAAAAGCAGTCACACCAAAAGCGCTAAGGGACCAAATGTATCTCAGACTTGTACTGGTAGCCTACAGTGTAGAGTTGGTAGATTTAAGTGCAGAATGGACAAAATAGGAGCAGGAGCAGGCTAATTGACCCCTCATGCATACTCCTCCATTTAATAAGACCATGGTAAATCTGATTGTAGACTTAACTCCACTCACCTGTTCTGCCATAATCCTTGTCTCCCTTGTAGATCAAAAATCTGTTTAACTGAGCCTTGAATATATTAAATGACCCACCTTTCCAGGGTATACAATTCCAAAGATGTATTTGTAATTCTGTGCACAGATGGTTAGTCCCCTACTGACATGAAAACAATTCAAAATTGAATCAGTGTGGATAGTTCCAAGACTGCCCACTTGTCCAATGTGAATGTCTTGAGTTTGGCTTTTGTACCAGAAGATAACTAGACTGGAGTTGTCAAATCTTCTGCAGCAGGCCTCAGACTTCTTGCCACTTCTGCAGTCAGGGTGCCAGCCTGACTTCACAGTTACCCAATTTATTCTGCATCAGTCAACATCAAAACTACCTTGTGTTGCTGTTAAGGCAGCAGTATAGCTCGCCCAATATCACTGTGGTGCGTATATGGTTGATAAAACATTTTTTTCTGCCCTTTACCAAATTAACACATTTTTCTGCAGTAGATTTTTGTACAGATTTCCAGGCTTTGATCGTTGCCGCATCAAATGATCAGAGCTGACAAGCTGATCCCAAACTCATTGTACCCACACGTGAGTGGACCTCCTCAATCCCAAGATTAGCTCATGTGGCAGACTGACGCACACATCGCTAAGCAATCTGAATCAAGCTCAGCGATCAGTAGGTTAATAGCAATAAGCTCATGTCTTCATACTCATCCTTTCTGAGCAACAAATTAGCTCAGAAATTGATCAGGGTATTAGAACAGCACCCAAAATCAGTTTTAACTTCATTTATTCTGCCATGCTGGCCAACTCCCTAACATCTTCCATCTGACCGTCAACACAACACCTCCCCCACTCAGGTGGCCCCAGATGTAGTACAGTATTTTATCCGAGTACTGTATGCTACCTGGCAGCAAGCTGGCGCAGTGGTTAGCAGTGCTGTCTCACAGCACCGAGGACCCGGGTTCGATCCCAGCCCTGGGTCACTGTCCGTGTAGAGTTTGCATATTCTCCCCGTGTCTGCGTGGATCTCATCCCCACAAATCAACGATGTGCAGCTTAGGTGGATTGGCTGTGCTGAATTGCCCCTTAATTGGAAAAAAATAATTGGATACTCTAAATTTTAAAAAGAAGGACTGTATACTATCTAATACTCAAATTCAAATGCAATCAGCGAACATCTTGACAATAATCATTGTGTTGTCAGTTTGGCAAACCTTGAAGGATTTGCATGACGTTCCTAGGTCCACATTATCAACTGGGACATTTACCTATTCATTTTAAATGGGTTGATACCAAAACAGAGGAACAAGGGAATGTTAGGCAATACATTGCGTACTTGTACACTAATGTCACAAACACATACAAATATTACAACCAATAATTGCAAATTTGATCAAAATTGTTTCAAAGAAAATGGATTTCTGTTCACATGCTGTTCTGGACAATTTCTTATTGCCATAGAAGAAAACATATGGGGCGCTATTCTCACCCCCCCCCCAACCCGGGTGGGAGAATCGCCAAGGCACCGCGCGAATCGCGCCACGCCGCCCCGACCCCCGCACGCGATTCTCCCACCCCCGGGAAACCAGCTGCGCGCGATTCGCACCGCGCCGCTCGGAGAACCGGCGAGCGACGATTCTCCGGCCCGAATGGGCCGAGCGGCCGCTACGATACGACAGCTTCCCGACGGTGCCGTCCACCCCTCGTCGCGGCCGGTGGGAACTCTGCGGGAACGCTGGGGGTGGGGGGGGGCCTGTGGGGGAGGGAGGAGGGCTCATTCACTGGGGTGGCCTCCGATGGGGTCTGGCCCGCGATCGGGGCCCACCGATCGGCGGGCCGGCCTCTCCCCCCTCGGGCCTACCTCCTTCCGCGCGCGGCCCCAGAGCACCGCCGCCATGTTGGTGAGGGGCTGGCGTGCGTAGACGTTCCCCGCGCATGCGAAGGATGGCGTGGCTCAACTGCGCATGCGCAGGATTGGACTGCCCCGACTGCGCATGCGTGGGTTGGCGCGGTGCCCATTTGGCGCCGCGTAAGGACGCTGGAGTGGCGTGAACCGCTCCAGCGTCGTGCTGGCCCATGCCCGGGCCCTGTTCGCGCCGTCGTGAAACGTGACGGTGTTCACGATGGCGCGAACACTTGGCCTCCATATCGGAGAATCGCCCCCATGTTCTTTCAGATTTTCCTGTGGAAACAAGGACATATCCTTATAAGTGGTGTGAATATACACTAACACGCATTTTAAAAATATTCTTGCCTCACCATAATATTCTAAATGTGACGTATGTTTGTAGTTTATATAAATGATTTAGACTTCAATGTAGGTGGATTGATCAGTAAATTCACAGATGATAACATTTTTGAGGTGGTACTTAATGAGAAGGATAGCCTTAGATTACAGGATATATAGACGGGCTGGTCAGATGGTCTGATCAGTAGCAAATGGATTTCAATCCGGATAAGTGCGAGGTGATGCACTTGGACAGGACAAACAAGGCAAGGGAAGACATGATGAACGGCAGGACCCTGGGAAGCACCACAAATCTGAGGGACTTTGATGTGCATGTACACTAGTCCCTTAAGGTAACAAGGTAGTTGGATAAAATTATTTAAAATGCGTATGGTATTCTTGCCATTATTAGCTGAGGCATAGAGTTTAAAAGCAGGAATGAAATGCTGGAACTGTATTGTGTGCTGTTCTGGAATCCACTTTAAAGAAGGGATGCGATAGCTCTGGGAACAGTGCAGAGGAGATTTACCAGGATGTTGCCTGGGCTGGAGAGTTTTAGTTATGAAGAGAAATTGAATAGACTGGCTGTCATGATATGCAAACATGCAGCTAATGAACACATAGAATAGGACACAACCAATGAGCAGTCAGGATACTCAGTGGTGGTATCTCACTATAAAAGGGATGAGGCACTCACACCTCGCGCATGCGCAAACGGACATTCCCGTTCTGTGCGCTTCTCGCGCAACTGCGCAAGTGCAGTCCCTTTAGAAAGATGGCCGCCGATCAAAATTGTTCTCTACTCCGGGATTTCGGCATCGTGGTGAGTCCTGGCGCTTCTCTTACCTTTTCTTGCTGGTTGGAGTGTGTTTTCCTCACAGTATTTGCCAAATTTGTCCAGGACTGCCTGGAAGTCGCTCCTGTTTTGCCCCTTGGAGAACTTTAATTTTTTTAAGATTTCTTCTGCTCTGGCACCGGCGATGGTGAGGAGAAGCTCTATCTTTTCAGCATCGGCCAGGTCTTCTAGTTCGGCTGCCACCAGGAAGATTTCAAACCAGAATGCCCGCCAATTTTCGCAGAGATCGCCGTGGCACTGGAGCTGCTGCGGAACCCGGATCTCGAACATCGTGCCTGGGTATCGTTGCTGGTTGTCACTGTACGCTGAGGTATGGCTACCTGGATTGAAACAGTTCAGTCCTGGTACCATGATTTGTTATGTTGTAGGTTTAACAGAAGCGGCTTCCTTGTGGTGCACTTGACAAAGGAAGGTTCAGACGTGGAGATAACTTCAACACGTTTATCAAACTATTTACACGTCTATTACTCGGGTTCGACACTACTACTAATCCGACTATAGCTACCCAGATTGACTAACCAGTTGCTGCAATCCATATGGTGGGTGTAATATTGAATCAACCCTGCGTCTGTACTCACTGACTGTCTCCACTGGAAAGAGGCAGATCATGTGTGTGGTGTCCTCTATATGTGGGTTGGTGTAATGCCCCCCGTGGTCGTGTCACCTCCTTGTGTATTGTTAATGTCTATTAGTCCTGTCCTATCTACTTGATCTATTGGTTGGGTGTGTGTGTGTGATATTTCTAGTGCTCCCTCTAGTGTCTAGCTAGCCTATATGTATTTACATTGATGCACAGCACCACAAAAACTGCATCAAGTGGCAGCTTGTGTTATTCCAAATTGCATAACGCAACACTGGCATTGTTTTCCTTGGAGCAGAGGAGACTGAGAGGGGGACACGACTGAGATGGATAAAATTATGAGGGGTTTAGATAGAGTAGACAGGAAGAAACCTTTCTCTTTGGTGGAGGGACCAATAACCAGGGGGCAAAGATTTAAGGTAAGGGGCAGGAGGTATGGAGGGGATGTGAGGAAAAACCTTTTCACTCAAGAGGATGGTGAGAGTCTTGAACTCACTGCTTGAAAGGGTGGTGGAGACAGAAGACCTCCGAACATTTAAGAAGTTTTTATTTGCGCACTTGCGATGCCAGGGCATACAAGGCTTGGACCAAGTGCTGGTAAATGGGATTAGAATGGTGAGGTAGTTGTTTTTGAGCGGTGCAGACATGAGGGGCCAAAGGGCCTTTTCTTTTTAGCTGTAGGCCTCTATGACTCTATGAAGGATTATGTCAGTAACTATAGCAAGGAAATGTACTTCCCTTGAGCCCTGCCGGCACTGATGCTGACACCAATGGAATGTGATGGTGCACATCAGATGACATTGTGCACTTTTCATGTTTTTTCCCAATTTCTCTGGACAACATTTTGGACACAAAGATAAACCGAGAGCGAGAACATCTGGAGAACAAAAGTATCAATGTCACAAACTGCAAGGGCTAACCTTTATTGTTTCATAACTGTCACCTGAGCTGCCAGATCAGATTACTGCTTTGACGTTGTTTATAGATCATTTATACTTTCTAAAATGCTCTCACAACTTTCTCCCTACCTTCCGTTTTGTTGACCCTTGATGGTCATGTCTACATGGTTTCCTGCTGGTATCTCATTCAAGTGAACCTTGAAAGCAGCAAAGTCAAGGGAAGGCAGTAACCTTGTGATATTGTCGCTGATAATCCAAGAAACAAAGGGTAATGCTCTGGGGCCCGGGTTCGAACCCCACCATGGCAAATGGTGAAATTTATCAATAAAAGCCGGGAATTCAAGGCCCATGAAACCATTGTCGATTGTCATAAAAACCTATCTGGTTCATATATGTCCTGTAGGGAAGGAAATCTGTCGTCCTTACCTTGTCTGGCCTACATGTGACTCTCCAGACCCACAGCAATATGGTTGACTTTTCACTGCCCTCAGCAAGGCGTTCAGTTCAAAGGCAATTAAGGATGGCATAAATGCTGGCCCAACAAGCGACCTCCAAATCCCATGAATGATTAAAAAAAACAAGTTATGGGAGTGTGGACGTACAGCAGGGATTAATCCTAGCTTCACCCTACATCCTGCATTTATGTAGTGCCTTCCATGACCACCAGATATCTCAAAGCACTCTCTGGGCAATGAAATAATCTTTGAAGTGTAGCCGCTGTTGAAAGATGAGGAATATGAGCAGCAATTTACGCACAGCAAATTGCAAGATGATAATAACTAGATGATCTGTTTGGTGATGTCGATCGAGGGATAGAATATTGGCTCGGACACCAGGGATAAACCTCCCGTTCCTCATCGAAATAATGCCAGGAAACTTTTATGTCCACCTGAGATGGTAGGGGGCTGGCGCCTCAGTTTAACATCTCATCCAAAAGATGGCAGTTCCCTCAGTATTGCACTGGAGTGTCAGTTTTCAATTTTGTGCTCAGGTTATACTTTAACCCAGAATCGTCTGGCTCCAGGGTGAGAGTGCTGCCCTCTGACGCACAACTGATGCATGAATTTCCAACAAGGAGCACTCAACAATGATCAGGAGAAGGGAGTCGAGATGACTTTTCCTGATCTCTTCATCCACCGTAGGTGGC
Organism: Scyliorhinus torazame; assembly: GCF_047496885.1. Classification (NCBI taxonomy): domain Eukaryota; kingdom Metazoa; phylum Chordata; class Chondrichthyes; order Carcharhiniformes; family Scyliorhinidae; genus Scyliorhinus; species Scyliorhinus torazame. Next base: position 63,893,158 of record NC_092728.1, read on the forward strand.
CCTTGCTAGCTCAAGAGTGTTGAGAACAATTGCAGCCGCGACCCTCATGCTGCCTGCATGACCTAAGGACATATAAAAAGTTGGCAATGGAAAGATTTATTCAGTAAATTGAAGATGAGTAACTTGGCAGTGACCTTCCTTGTCTTACGAATTGTACACCACATCCCGCAACAATTATCTGTTGAGACGTGGACTGAGCAAATTTATTTCATCATTTGCTAATAGAGGTTGTGACAGATGTGAGCAGGATGTCTGCTCCTGCAAGGTTGATGGATGCTGATACAAGCGGAGGCTCGTTTGAGACTAGCTGATCGAGTCAATTCTGATGACATCAGGCACTGCAAGGACTTTATTGGAGTGGGTTGTTGGCACAACTGCAGTGAGGTGAGATCATTTCCACACAACTATGCGCTTTCAGTATTACATCCACAGTATATCCTTCCCTTTTCTCAGAAAGCTGTGCAAACTTAGTTTCATGGAGGAAATGTTACAATACTTACAGGTAAATGCTACAAGAGTTTTACACAGTTAACCAGTTACACAAAGGCAAAATAGGGTCAGTGGAGGGGAGGGCGTGATGACTGGGGCAGGGGTAGGGTTTATCCCTATGTGGAGGGAGCTGAAAGCTTGTGAGGAGGGAAATGCAATACTGTCGTAAGCTATACCAACAATTGACTCTTGTAATCATAGTGCATGGTGCTGAGTACTGTCAGCTCAGAAAGTGTCCCTGGGTTAGTCAAAGAAAGGTTATATGGGAAATGATTATCACAATTCCAAGTTAGCTCTTGCTGTCATAGCCAAATATTTACAGCTGCAATAGGTAATTGCAGTCACTCTCAATAATTTCTTGTACCTGCTTTGTCATGAGGAAATCATTATCAGTAGATGTGGAAAAAACTTATGGTTGTCTATTTCGCACCTCTGGAATAGGCATTAGGCCACCTGATTTTATGTCCCAATCTGTTAGGCTCCATGTGCGTCAGGCGCCATGTTGACTTGAGCGTCGCTTAGTTGTCCAAGTTGTCGACATAAAATAGGCATTAGCTTCCACAAATGTGCCAGTTTAGCACCTACGTCAGATGTAGGACCTTGAATAAGTCAATTTGTGATGTGCATGTTGCATCTATTTGTACCAGCCCTTGAGCAGTCCAACCACCAGCCCCTAAGGAGACTGCTGGACACAGCTGAAGGGAAGGCTGTTTAATATTTGTTTTTTATCATTGTGTGAACAGGAGGAACAGAAATATTCTTTAGGGAGTTATAATATTTCAGTACACTGCACTGTCTTCATGCTTCCCTCCCCTCCCCCGCTCCCTGGATTTCCTGTCCCCATTTCCCCTCCCCATCCCACAACCTCATGTAGTTGGCTTCAACACAGTGCTGACCAATTTCCCCTACTCTCTGACCAGAGTGTGGTTTGATCATTCTGTTGACTTTGTGCCTGTTTTGGATGCAAGTCAAAAATCTTTCCAGCATGTCAAATGTTTTCCCATCTACTGAGTGAGTATGTCCCGCACATCACACAATGATGTGCTTCATTTAATTCTCAATCCGGAAAGAGTTGGATGATCTCAAATAGGGTGATGCATGCTGCCTCAGTACCTCCTGGTAGTGGCAGATAGGTTGTCCAGGGTTCCTGCTCATGCAAGTGCACACATGTGACTGTTGGGATGAGAGCAGATGCAAACTCATTGTGCCGTCTCCCTATGTGTGTCAATTTACAGCCCATAAATGAACATCCAAGAATGCATATGTATTCTGGCCACTTACACAAAGTGAGTGGGCAGCATGGTGGCACAGTGGTTAGCACTGCTGCCTCACAGCACCAGGGACCCAGATTTAATTCCAGCCTTGGTTGACTGTGTGGAGTTTGCACATGCTTGCGTGAGTTTCCTCTGGTTGCTCCGGTTTCCTTCCACAGTCCAAAGAGGTGCATGGTGGGTGCATTGGCCACGCTAAATTGCCCCGTAGTGTCCAAAAGGCTAGGTGGGGTTACGGGGATAGGGTGTGGGTCTAGGTAGGGTGTTCTTTCGGTGGGTCGGTGCAGACACGATGGGCCGAATGGCCTCCTTCTGCACTTCAGGGACTCTATAATGTTATTGAGAATCCTGCTTGTACCTGCAGAACCAGATGCTAGCAAGGAGCTTTGTGCCTTCAGGAGAAGAAAGGGAGAGAGAGGAACTTGGCAGAAAGGATTTTTAAAAATGACCTTATCCAAGGATCTTGAGGCCTTGTCAACAGAGGCTGTTTAGCACAGGGCTAAATTGCTGGCTTTGAAAGCAGACCAAGGCAGGCCAGCAGCACGGTTCAGTTCCCGTATCAGCCTCCCCGAACAGGCGCCGGAATGTGGCGACTAGGGGCTTTTCACAGTAACTTCATTTGAAGCCTACTTGTGACAATAAGCGATTTTCATTTTCAGTACTGGATTAAGGTGCAGAACTGGTGCCAAAAACGGAAGGTAAGACTGTTTCTCAACAAAGGAGAACAACTGAACAAGAAACAATGAAAACTTTGAACGTAAATATTATAAACCTTAATTTCACCTAAGGGGCGTCATTCTCCGACCCCCCGCCGGGTCGGAGAATGGCCGTTGGCCGCCGTGAATCCCGCCCCCGCCCCCGCCGAAGTCTCCGAAGGGAGAAAAGTCGGCGGGGCGTTAATGGCGCCGCTGCCGCGGAGAATGTCACGGGTCTGCGCAAGGCAGCCGGTTTTCGGCCTGCCGATATTCTCCCTTCCGGATGGGCCGAAGTCCCGTCGACGTGATGACCGTTCACGTCGACGTGAATCAAACCTCCTTTTCATCGGCGTGACCCGGTGCTCCAGGCTCACGCCGACCAGCGAGGAGGTGAGTGACGGCCTGGGGGGTTGGCTCTGGGCAGGAAATGGCGTGGCCGCAGACTGATTGCGTGAGGAGAGGTGTGTCTCGGCTTGTGTGTGTGTGTGTGCGGCGGGGGAGGGGTGGTTAGAGTAGGCTGGGCTCCGGGGGAGTGCCGGGAGGGGGTCCGTGCTGGGGTGGAGGTTGGGGGTTGGAGGGGGTCCGTGCCGGGGTGGAGGTTGGGGGGGGTCCGTGCTGGGGTGGAGGTTGGGGAGGGGGTCCGTGCCGGGGTGGAGGTTGGGGAGGGGGTCCGTGTCGGGGTGGAGGTTGGGGGGTTGGAGGGGGTCTGTGCCGGGGTGGAGGTTGGGGGGGGGGTCCGTGCTGGGGTGGAGGTTGGGGGGGTCCGTGCTGGGGTGGAAGTTGGGGAGGGGGTCCGTGCTGGGGTGGAGGTTGGGGGGGGGGTCCGTGCTGGTGTGGAGGTTGGGGAGGGGGTCCGTGCCGGGGTGGAGGTTGGGGGTTGGAGGGGGTCCGTGCCGGGGTGGAGGTTGGGGGGGGGGGTCCGTGCTGGGGTGGAGGTTGGGGAGGGTCCGTGCTGGGGTGGAGGTTGGGGAGGGGGTCCGTGCTGGGGTGGAGGTTGGAGGGGAGTCCGTGCTGGGGTGGAGGTTGGGGGGGGTCCGTGCTGGGGTGGAGGTTGGGGAGTGGGTCCGTGCTGGGGTGGAGGTTGGGGGGGTCCGTGCAGGGGTGGAGGTTGGGGGGGGGGTCCGTGCTGGGGTGGAGGTTGGGGGGGGGTCCGTGCTGGGGTGGAGGTTGGGTGGATCCGTGCTGGGGTGGAGGTTGGGGAGGGGGTCCGTGCCGGGGTGGAGGTTGGGGGGGGGGGTCTGTGCCGGGGTGGAGGTTGGGGGTTGGAGGGGGTCCGTGCCGGGGTGGAGGTTGGGGGGGGGTCCGTGCTGGGGTGGATGTTGGGGGGGGTCTGTGCTGGGGTGGAGGTTGGGGAGAGGGTCCGTGCTGGGGTGGAGGTTGGGGGGGGGGTCCGTGCTGGGGTGGAGGTTGGGGGGGGGTCCGTGCTGGGGTGGAGGTTGGGGGGGGTCCGTGCTGGGGTGGAGGTTGGGGAGGGGGTCCGTGCTGGGGTGGAGGTTGGGGGCGGGGGGGGGGTCTGTGCTGGGGTGGAGGTTGGGGGGGATCCGTGCTGGGGTGGAGGTTCGGGGTTGGGGGGGGGTCCGTGCTGGGGTGGAGGTTGGGGAGGGGGTCCGTGCCGAGGAGGGTGATGGGAGGGCAAATGAGTTGGTCCACCTGGCCAGGTGCCAGCCTCCAACAGTTGGACCCATGCGGTCCATGCCACCTGGCTAGAGGGAGGAGGGGATATGGGCAATTATGACATGTCGTCGTTCCCCTCCCCCCCACCAGGCCGTCATGTTTTCAGATCATCCAGCGATGTTGGCCGCCGTGGTGGCAGCCGCTCATGTCTATGTTGCCCTGGATGAGGAGGAGGAGGAGGAGGAGGAGGAGCGTGCCAGAGAGGCGGCGCAGGCTGCTGCAGAGGGGCAGGCGGCAGCCGCCCAGGCTGGCGGACACCTGACCGACAGGACGAGGAGGGGGAGGAGGACGTCGCGGCCCCACGGCAACGGAGGCACCCGAAGGCGCCCCGTGTGTACCGGCCCCAGCAGTCATACCAGGACCTCACGGACCGGGAATGCAGGAGGAGACTCCGGATGAGCCGGGAAACCGTGGCACACATCTGCCACCTGCTGGCACACCTGTCACCGCGTGGCACTGGCGGGGGACACCCTCTCCCCGTGTCCGTCAAGGTTACGGTGGCCCTGAACTTTTATGCAACGGGGGTCATTCCAGGCACCAAGTGGGGACCTGTCCGGCATATCACAGACATCGGTGCACCGGTGCATCCGGGCAGTGACAGATGCCCTTTATGCCATGGCGCACCGCTACATCCGCTTCCCCGTGGACCGGGCCAGCCAAGATGCCCGGGCCGTGGGCTTCTCTGCCGTGGCCGGGTTCCCCATGGTCCAGGGCGCGATCGATGGGATGCACGTCGCCGTGCGGCCACCTACAGATAACAGGGCCGTGTTCACTAATAGGAAGGGGACCTACTCGATGAACGTACAGGTGGTCTGCGACCACCGCATGATGATCCTGCACGTCTGCGCCCGTCACCCAGGCAGTGTACACGACTCATTCGTGTTGTCACGGTCATCCATCCCCGGCATGTACGAGGGACGCCGTCCCCGGCTGAGGGGCTAGTTGCTGGGCGACAGGGGCGACCCATTGCGATCGTGGCTGATGACGCCTATACGGAGGCCACGCAATGAGGCGGAGAACCGCTACAATGATGCCCATGTAGCGACAAGGGGAGTGATCGAGAGGTGCTTTGGCGTGCTGAAGATGCGTTTCAGGTGCCTGGATCTCTCTGGGGGCGCCCTCCAGTATCGGTCAGATAGGGTCGGCCGCATCATTGTGGTGTGCTGCGTCCTGCACAACATAGCCCAGCAGAGGGGCGATGTGCCGCAGGCAGAGGAGGGCAGAGTGGAGGAGCAGCAGGAAGAGGCACAGTCCTCCCCAGATGAGGGGGGATGGGGGCAATGGTCAGGGCAGACGGGGGTAGACAGAGGCGGGTGGCTGTCCACCGTTACCGGCTGGCCCAGTGGGCATGGGACAGACTGATAGACGCCCGCTTCACTGACTAGATGGGCGTGGGAATCGGGTAGTATGGCCACAGACCGCACACCATGGCAACAGCCGACCACCCACACCCCCCACCCATCCACCCACCCAGCACCCTCACCCCCCTCCCCAACCCCACCCGCATGCACACCACCCCCCCCCCCCCCCCCCCCCATTGCCGATCCACCGGCGGCACAACGGGCCGGGCTCACACAGTTGCGGGTGGACGCGTGTCTATCGCAGGCCATGGAGGATGATGACAACCTGCCGTGCGATGAGCTCCTGGCTCTACATCGTTGGACTATGTCTGACCCATGGCCACAGTACCACCATCCACCCGGACCATCCCTGCATGCGGCTGTGACACTGCAGCGCACGGTCCCGTCCTCTGCCCGGGTGATGTTGATGGCGGCCCAGGGGGAACCAGGCCTGCAGAGACTGGGCTATGGCCTGCTGAGTCTGGGCCATGGCCTGCTGAGACTGGGCTATGGCGTTGAGCGCCTCTGCCATCTGGCGCTGGCACTGGCTCATGGCCTCCTGTGAGAGGGCAGCCATTTCCTGGCCCACAGACGCCGCCTGCACGGAAGGCCCCAGGCCTCGCAAACCGTTCCCCATGTCTGACACCGTCGAAACCATTGCCTCCACCACGGACGCCACCCGTGCGGTGTCAGCCTGGGTGGCACGCATGACCGGGACCACTCCCAGCTCCTGGACGCGGGGTGGACTCCTCCACCTGCGACCGCAGCCGCCGCAAGCCGCCCGTCACCCTCTTCGCTCGTCTCCGGGTCGGTGGTTGCATCGGATCTATGTGTGGGTGTGGTAACTGCAGGAACCCGGGATCCATCTGGGCGGCAGATGTTCGCTTGGGCTGGGCTGCCCTCCGACCGCCCGGCTCCTCTGCTGCTCCTACCTCCACCTGCTGTACCGGGACGGCTGTGTTGTGCGCACCAGTGAGTGTACCAGACGCCTCATCACTAAAGTGCCCAACCGTGGTGAGTGTTTCTGCGATGGTGGAGGATGTTGGTGACAGCAGTGGCGTTGTGTCGTGCTCTTCGTCCCACTCTGACTCCATGGCACTTTGGGGTGGGGGTTCGTCTCCACCCATCCACTCTGAGTCACTGTCTGGTATTTCGTCTTCCCGGGTAGGGGTGTCCTGGGTAGTGCTGTCCCGGGTAGTGCTGTCCCGGGTAGGGGTGTCCTGGGTAGTGCTGTCCCGGGTAGGGGTGTCCTGGATAGTGGTGTCCTGGGTAGTGGTGTCCTGGGTAGTGGTGTCCTGGCTCGGATGTGACGGGGGTCCTGTGGCTGCCCCCCTCATCGCTGGGTGGTCGCTCCCGCACGTGACGGGGGCGTCGTCTCCCTGTTGCTCCAGGTCTCTCCGTCTCCCGTGGTGTGCGAGGGGCATCCTGCGGGCGTCGCATGCTGGAGGGTCCGGGTCTCTCCATCTCCCGTGGTCTCCGAGGGGCATCCTGCGGGTGTCGCATGCTGGAGGGTCCGGGTCTCTCCGTCTCCCATGGTCTCCGAGGGGCATCCTGCGGGCGTCGCATGCTGGAGGGTCCGGGTCTCTCCGTCTCCCGTGGTCTCCGAGGGGCATCCTGCGGGCGTCGCATGCTGGAGCGTCCGGGTCTCTCCATCTCCCGTGGTCTCCGAGGGGCATCCTGCGGGCGTCGCATGCTGGAGGGTCCGGGTCTCTCCGTCTCCTGTGGTCTCCGAGGGGCATCCTGCGGGCGGTGTGCATCTGCATCGATGGGTGCCTGGACGTTTGGTCCTGCGATACACAATGAAGCATGCATGGTTAGACATCAGACAGTGATCAGGTGATACGGGGGAGGGAGATATAGGGGAGGGGGGATATGGGGACGGCCTGTCGGTGGCTCACTTGCTGGTGGGCCCCCGACCTCTGCATCAGCAACCTCCCGGTCCTCAGGTCCGCCAGCCAGTTCCAGGGCCCTTTCCTCGTGTATGGTCAGTGGCCTCTCATCAGCGGGCCCTCCTCCAGTCCTCACATGCTCCCTATTGTTGTGTGCGCGCTTCTCCTGTGGGGGGGGGGGGGGGGGGTGGTGGTGGCAGGGGTAAAAGGCAACAGTGTTAGGCAGGTATATGATGAATGCACGCCATCGGTTGCGCGTGCATTGCAGAGGTTAAGGTTAGGGCTGGATTCACTTGGGGATATGGGGGATATGGGGGAGGGGGGGTATGGGGGAGGGGGGGATATGGGGGATATGGGGGAGGGGGGATATGGGGGAGGGGGGGATATGGGGGATATTGGGGAGGGGGGATATGGGGAGGGGGGGATATGGGGGATGTGGGGAGGGGGGGATATGGGGGATGTGGGGAGGGGGGGATATGGGGGGAGGGGGGGATATTGGGGGAGGCTCACCCTGCCTGCTCTGACGAGGTCGTTCACCTTCTTGTGGCACTGGGTGCCTGTCCGTGGTGTCAGGGCCACAGCGGTGACGGCCTCTGCCACTTCCCTCCACAGACGCCGGCTGTGGCGTGGGGCAACTCTGCGGCCGTGCCCGGGATACAGGGCGTCCCTCCTCTGCTCCACCGCGTCCAGGAGCGCCTCCACATCGCGTGACTCGAACCTCGGGGCTGAGCTGCGGCCAGCCATCCAGTCGGGTGTTGCGGTCGGGTGTTCCGGTCGGTTGGGGGGGAGCTGTGCGGCCTTATGAGCCGTCACGCCGTGCAGCGCATATGATGCTGCACGGCGTGAACCACTGCGCAAGCGCGGATCCCGTTACGTCGCTGCTAGCCCATTTCGGGCCGGAGACTATCGTCCCATTTTTATGACGTGACGCAAGTGGGATTTGCGCCGTTTTTTGCGCCGATCGGCGGACTTTCCGCCGATAACGGAGAATTTCGCCCCAGATTAGAAAAAGGCTCTCCGACAGACTGTTGTGAAGCTATTTCAAACTCCTTGAGCAGACATAAAAAAGCATCTTAAGCTCTTTCTATTCATTGCGTTCTGCTTCCAAACTTAGCCTTTTCGCCATAACGTTTCTTATATTTATCTGTTTCATGCGCATTTTTCATATGTACTTTCTTTCCAAGCTCATTGGGGCTCAGGGCCGTAGGAACTGCTGGTCACCGGACGGACACTTTAAGTCAGGTAATTATTTCTGGCTGTCGCTTCCAGTTTTAGCAAACTGTTTTTGGACAAGCCAGCCGCACATTTTAAGGCTGCAGCCGCCTCCAAGATTTCATAATAGAGGTCAGGAAGAATCAATGGTTCAAAAGATGGTTGTGAATCTAACAGAGATTTCAAAAAGATAGATTGGTTGTAAAACAGGCAGTGAAAATATCACTTAAAATAGAGAGCGCAAAGGAAAAGTTAAGTTTATGGAACAGAAAGAGATGACAAGGTAAGTAGAAACCAAAGTGCTCAATGTTTGCAAATTTAAGTTCTTATTTCAGCTGCATTGAGTTAGAATTTTAATTTATAAAAGAGCTTGCATTTATCTAGCGCCTCAGAGTGTTTGTTTTTAACCCGTCTACAGCTGATGGAATGATTTGAAGTCGACTTATTTTTGTAATATAGGGAAGGAGGATTAGAGTGCAAAGTAAGAGGTCCATGGTCACAATCTGATTGGTTTGCACTTCATGTTAGATAGAGAATGAGGGTGAAGTAAATTGAGGAGGGACGCAATGCAAGAACATACTGACACCACTCCCCGCCCCCCCCCCGCCCCCCCCCCCCCCCGCCCCCCCCCCCCCCCCCCAAATATTCCCAGTAACACCAGCTGCAAGAGATGGGCACACATGAGTCTCTGGGCTCATTAGACTCATGTGTGCCCATCCCGCTGATCCTGCTCTGTTCCCAATGACCATATGTAATGCTGTATTGCAAGAAAGGGGAAAGAATGTCAGGTGGTTGTGTTGCACTGTGCATGGGTATGATTCTGCCATAGCTGAATAAGTATACCAACATGGAGATTATATTAGAAGATATGTGAGGGTTGGTGGCATATCTGAATGTTAGGCCTGACTCTTGACTTCCAGACACTTCTGATGGGTGAGTTGGGAATGTGGCGCATTGAGCAATGTGAGAGGTTGGTGATATGTTGGATGTCAGATGTCCTTTGAGGATGCATTTACTGACCTAGACAGCCTGTATGAGGCCATTGAGCTTCTTGCAGGACTGCTGCCAGGTTCTTGGAGCCAGACTTTAGCAGTTGACCTCCCAGGTATTGGGAGGCACGGTAGCACAGTGGTTAGCACTGTTGATTCACAGCACCAGGGTCCCAGGTTCGATTCCCGCTTGGGTCACTGTCTGTGCAGAGTTTGCACGTTCTTCTCGTGTCTGCGTGGGTTTCCACCTGGTGCTCCGGTTTCCTCCCACAAGTCCTGAAAGACGAGCTTGTTAGGTGAATTGCACATTCTGAATTCCCCTTCTATGTACCCGAATAGGCGCCGTAGTGTGGCGACTAGGGGATTTTCACAGTAACTTCATTGCGGTGTTAATGTAAGCCTATGTGTGACAATAATAAAGATTATTATTATTAGGTAATCTGCTCCCTTTCCTTTCTGAGGAAAAACCTTGAGGGCCTCCTGGCCTCCATTGAAATGTGGCCACTCTGCTGCTGTCACCATCCATCACTAAGACCTCCAGCGCCTCATCTGTGAACCTCGGAGCCCTCTCTCGGCCCTGGTGCTTCATTTTCCCAGCTGCCAGTTGCACTATTGAACAGTCAGCAGCAGCCTCTTCCCAGTAAGTGCAGATCCCCTTTAGGTGGCGCAGTTTAGGATGTACAGGTGAGTTCAAACACGTTAGTCACGCCCACTACTCACCCTGCTGTTCAGCATCCAGCCAGCCAGAGATGTGGGCCATGCTTGACTGAATGCAACTATCAGTGCAATGAGGAAGAAGTGTGAAGTTTACAACCTGCTTACCTCAATGTCACCAGGTGTAGTCTGCCGAGGAACCACAACCCCTGTACCCAAAAATAGGAGGAAACAATTTTTTAGCTATATGTGTCCACATTTCTAGATGGGGCCTTGAACACATAGCCTCTCATGAAGAGGTGAGTGCTGACTTGGAGTCAAGCATGGCGCAAAAAGGTTTTCGCAATGCTGAAGTTTCAACGGGTGCCAGTAAAAATGGTACAGCTTAATTTTGGTTGGGATTTGCTTTTGTATTATTTGAACAGCTGCAGAAGATCTATGAAGGACTGTTCCTTTAACAAATATCCTGTGAAATTATGATCACAAGATGATAGCATTGCTGAAGTAATGACACCTGAAATAAAACAGTGCCTAGGAGTGCAGATGGCTTTATTGGTTTGGAAAAACTATCAGGGGGAAAGATCGTGTCATTTGGGTCTTCGAGGATCTCTTGGGAAAGCCAGAACTCTTGATCAGAGAGACCAGTGAAGCCCATGGTATTAAACTATTTTCAGGGTTACCACAGGTTATGGCAAAACACCTGCTACCTTTAACTCCCTCGTGGAGTCATTGAAAGGTGGTAATGGCTGTCTTGAATGTAGAACTGCATCCTTTATTTATATAGTTTTTGTTTTATCTTAAGACAGTGAAGGTGGAAAAATAATAAAAGCGTCAGTTTAATCTTAAACATTTGCTTGGTTGGCTTCAAGTGAATCAACAATGATTTGGTGATCTTTATTGTCGTCAAAATTCTTACAGTGACCCCACTGTAAGGAACTGCAGGCTAGTTGGTGCACATGTTAGGCATGCAAGCTACTGAGTTCAATGTTGAGCCTCCAGTCAGTCAGAAACATGGGTCATGGTTGACTGAATTCAACAGGACCCCAACCTTAAAATATTGTCTTCCTCTCATGATATCTCATTTCAGAGGGCAGAATTTAATAGAAATGAAACAGAGTCCCTTTTCCGGTGCGTTTATCCGGTGTTTCCTGGAGCTTGCAGTGCCAAGAACGACCCCGCTATTAAACAGACTCTGCTTCTTTTCCGGGCCACAGTGTGGAACGCCTAGTCGAGGCTGTCCTTAGGCTCATTTCCTGCACGAACGAGCTCAGCTCGCCAGTGCAGGAAGCGATCGGGGCAGCATTCTCTGAACCCCCCCACCGCAGCCTCTGGGTACCCTAAAGCCCCCCCACCTTACCAATAAGGGATCCTCGAGCCTACGCATCCCACCTCATAAGATTAGGGCACCCCGGGCCCGATCGCTGGCAGGGGTAAGATGCCACCTGGGCACCTTTGTACTGTCAGCCTGGCACACTGGCAATACCTCTGGCATCCTGGCACTGTTACCTTGGCATCCTGATACTGCCAGGGTGGCACCTGGATGCCTTTTCCAGACTGGCAAGCCGGCATTGCCACAGTGCCTGGGTGGCATTGAGAGTGCCTGAGTACCACCCTGTCCAGAGGCAGACCACCCTGAGTCCTAGAACACCACCTCCCCCCCCCCACCCCCCCCACCCCCTCAAGTGCCGGTTTACCTGCTCCACGTTTGTGCAAACCATCATATTCAAGAGAACCTATCTGCTCACTTGAGTATCTGTGTCCCGCCCATTGATGGCGAGATCCAGATCATGACAGCTCACGAGGCCTGACGAAACTCATTAGACCTCACGAGGCGTGATGAGGCTGGTATATTTCGTGAGAGGTCCTAAGTTAGGCGCGACGAGGACGATAAATCGCACCCAGAATCATTGTGTTGTTGCAAAGCCATGCTTTATGTCAAAAATTACTTTCTGTATTTACAAGCTGAAAACCACCAGTTGAGTTTTAAAAGACTGGAAACAGCAGCTACCAAGATGGATGCTGAGAGTCAGGTGGCCTGAGATCTCTGGAAAGCTCTTAATTAAATAACCATGGATGGGGTGACCCGCCTGAAACAAGCTGAGACAAAAGCCTTTGTGGAATTTACACCTCCTATTGTCCGTGTACTTACAAAACCTGAAAATCCATGGATGTCCAGACGCAATATTTCTGAAAGGGCACTTAGAACAAAGAAGAACAAAGAAAAGTACAGCACAGGAACAGGCCCTTCGGCCCTCCAAGCCTGCACCGACCATGCTGCCCGTCTAAACTAAAATCGTCTACACTTCCAGGGTCCGTATCCCTCGATTCCCATCCTAAAAGAACAAAGGAAAGTTGCAGAGAAACAAGTTTATCATAAGCAGGTGTGAACAGCCACCATGCATTTCCTATTGTGGAGCCATGGCTGCTAACTTCAAATGATTTGGGTGAACAATAGAAGCATTACTCGTGTGATTACATGACCAAACTGACTGAGGGCAATAAATCTTATTACTCCAAGAACCAGAGGGAAACAACCCAATCTAGAATTGAACAGAACAGAAGGTCGCTGATCTCTCTGGCTCTCTGTCTCTCTTGATGTTGGGAAAAGGAGAGCCACGCTACCTCTCCTCACCTGATTGCAACAGTATTAGCGCTCGTTATTCCTGTCTATTGATTCTTCAAGCTCCTGGATGAACATTTTATCGACATTCTTTGAAATTAATTCTTACCGTGACACTTTGTGAACCTCATGTACCCCCTTGGCAACAATTTCATTTTGTTCTATCTAGTGCCTCACTAACCTCCAGAAAACACCTTTTAGAATAGTTTAACTATTTTCAGGGGGTGGGGAAAACTATTCAATAATGCAGGGAGGTGGCACAGTGGTTAGCACTGCTGACTCACAGTGCCAGGGACCCAGGTTCAATTTCGACAATTTCGAAAAACAAATTGCCCCTTAGTGTCCAAAGATGTGCAAGTTATGAGGCGTTATGGGATTGCGGGGAAGGGGCACTGGAGTGGGCCTAGGAGGCGTGCTCTTTCAAACGTTCGGTGTAGACTTGATGGGTTAAGGAAAGCACAGGCAGAAACTGAAAGCATATCAACAACTGACAATTTTGGGGGAGACAGGGTTGATGGGGGTGTGATAAAAAAATTTAGAGGGAGCTTGGGAACAGAGTGAGATCAAGCCAGTCTGTATGAAACTTCGGTGTCACGTTTAGCTTCAAGATGAGCTTCTGACCTCATTTGCATAATCACTGAGGCCTTTTTACACCTTGCTTGACTTCTCCCCTGCCTTAACTCATCTGTTGCTGAAACTTTCATTCAAGCCTTTGATTATTCCAACACACATTCCTGGTTGGTCTCCCACATTCCACCATGTCATCCAAAATTCTGCTGCCCATGTCTTAGCTCAGACCAGACCCCGTTTACCTACCATTCCTATGTCTGCTGACATACATTGACGCCCAGGTAAGCAACATCATGATTTTAAAATTTCCATCTACTTCTTGACTTGTCAGCCCTTATTTAAATCAAGCCACCACAATTGGACGTGCTTCCAGTTGCGAAGCCTCTTAAGCTCTGGAATTCCTTCCCTGCAACTCTTCGCCACTCCACCTCACTTTCTTCCCTTAAAACATTTCACAAAAACCGACCCTTTGACCAAGCTTTTGTGGCCAATGACATATTTTGTTTCACAATGCTCCTATGAAGCGCAATGGGGCATTTTATTGCCTTAGTGCTATTAAGTGGTGGTTGTTGTTGATTTTGTTTTTCAACCATGTCAAATATTGCAGAATGGAACCCTGACATTCACTCTCGTCATGGAAGTAGGTGCGACAATGTGCAGCAGCAACAACGGCTACTCAAATGTGGCATATCCCAGGTCACCAGATAGTGGAATTGGGCTTATTTTGACTGCATAACAAGCTCCCAGTATGCTTTTGCTCTCTGTTTGTGTTTTGTGCAGTTGATGGTGGTGTAGCAATGTAAAACAAGTATTTATAAGTGAGGGGAGGGAACTTCCGGGTGCGGCGATGACCAGCTGAGTCGCACGTTTCGGCAGCTCCCGGTGAAACGGACTTTTGGGCTCTTGATAGGAGCCCCAACGGCAATTTTGACGGCTAAAAACACTGTGCGGTAAACCAGAAGGGAATCCCCCCTGGATACGGATGAAAAAAGGAGGAGAAAGTGGCCGGATTGCAGTGGATCCTTTAGAACAGCGGCAAGGAAGGCAAGCAAAAACCAAGATGGCGTCGGAAGGTGGCAGTTTAACATGGGGCCCTGAACAACAGGAGTTCTTGAAATGCTGTGTGGAAGAGCTCAAAAAGGAAATGAAGAAAGAGCTGTTGGCCCCGATACTACAGGCGATCGAAGGGCTAAAGGAGGAGCAAAAGACCCAGGAGCGGGAGCTTCGGGTCGTGAAGGCAAAGGCAGCCGAGAATGAGGACGACATACAGGGCCTGGTGGTGAAGACGGAGACGCATGAGGCACTTCAGAAACGATGTGTGGAAAGGTTGGAGGCACTGGAGAACAACGCAAGGAGGAACAACCTGAGGATTCTTGGTCTTCCTGAAGGTGCGGAGGGAGCGGACGTCGGGGCATATGTGAGCACGATGCTGCACTCGTTAATGGGAGCGGAGGCCCCGGCGGGTCCGTTGGAGGTGGAGGGAGCATACCGAGTGATGGCGCGAGGACTGAGAGCAGGAGAAATTCCCAGAGCCATAGTGGTGAGATTCCTCCGTTTTAAGGATAGAGAAATGGTCCTTAGATGGGCAAAGAAAACTCGGAGCAGTAAATGGGAGAAGGCGGTGATCCGCGTTTATCAAGACTGGAGTGCGGAGGTGGCGAGAAGGAGGGCGTGCTTTAATCGGGCCAAGGCGGTGCTTCATAAAATGAAGATAAAATTTGGAATGCTGCAACCGGCAAGACTGTGGGTCACATATCGAGGGAGGCACCACTACTTTGAGACGGCGGGTGAAGCGTGGACTTTTATTGTGGAAGAAAAACTGGAATGAGCGGGTTATTAAAAAGAACGTTTGAACAAAGTGGCGGGGCGAATGTGGGGGGCGAAGAGGGGGGTTACAAAGGGGGGAAAGAGGAGTTTTATGTACTAATCCTGCGATGTGGTAACTTTTCTCTCTTCCACAGGTGGTGATGGGGGAGGAGGGGAGGTGGAGGAGATGGGGCGTTGGCCATTGGGGGCGGGGCCAAGGGAGAAGCGCGGGCTTGGTTCCCGCGCTATGATAATCATGGCGGGAATAGAGAAGCAGGAAGGAGGGGGCATCGCACGGTGCGAGCCGAGGTCACGGGGGGAAGCCGAGGTCGGCCAGAGTTTGCTGACTTCTGGGAGCAACATGGGGGGAGTAATTACGCTAGCGGGGGATCTAGCGGGGGGGGTGGGAGGGTGGAATTACTGGGCTGCTGCTGCTGGGGAGAGGGGGGAGCTGGTATGGGAGGGGATGGGCGGGGGGGCACCGCCTGGGGGAGATACAGCTGCGTGGGAACCGGGTGAGGAGCTGGAAAAAGGGGATGGCTAATCGACAAGGGGGGGGGGGTAGGAAGCCCCCCAACCCGGCTGATCACGTGGAACGTGAGAGGGCTGAACGGGCCGATAAAGAGGGCACGGGTACTCGCACACCTTAAGAAACTTAAGGCAGATGTGGTTATGTTACAGGAAACGCACCTGAAACTGATAGACCAGGTTAGGCTACGCAAAGGATGGGTGGGGCAGATGTTCCATTCGGGGCTAGATGCGAAAAACAGGGGGGTGGCTATATTAGTGGGGAAGCGGGTAATGTTCAAGGCAAAGACTATAGTGGCGGATAACGGGGGCAGATACGTGATGGTGAGTGGCAAACTACAGGGGGAGACGGTGGTTTTGGTAAACGTATATGCCCTGAACTGGGATGATGCCAATTTTATGAGGCGGATGCTAGGACGCATTCCGGACCTAGAGATGGGAAAGCTGATAATGGGGGGAGATTTTAATACGGTGTTGGAACCAGGGCTGGATAGGTCGAAGTCCAGGACTGGAAGGAGGCCGGCAGCAGCCAAGGTACTTAAAGATTTTATGGAGCAGATGGGAGGTGTAGACCCGTGGAGATTTAGCAGACCTAGGAGTAAGGAGTTCTCGTTTTTCTCCTATGTCCATAAAGTCTACTCGCGAATAGACTTTTTTGTGCTGGGAAGGGCGATGATCCCGAAGGTGAGGGGAACGGAGTATACGGCTATAGCCATTTCGGATCACGCTCCACACTGGGTAGACTTGGAGATAGGGGAGGAAACAGGAGGGCGCCCACCCTGGAGAATGGACATGGGACTAATGGCAGATGAGGGGGTGTGTCTAAGAGTGAGGGGGTGCATTGAAAAGTACTTGGAACTCAATGATAATGGGGAGGTCCAGGTGGGAGTGGTCTGGGAGGCGTTGAAGGCAGTGGTTAGAGGGGAGCTGTTATCAATAAGGGCACATAAAGGGAAGCAGGAGAGTAAGGAACGGGAGCGGTTGCTGCAAGAACTTTTGAGGGTGGACAGACAATATGCGGAAGCACCGGAGGAGGGACTGTACAGGGAAAGGCAAAGGCTACATGTAGAATTTGACTTGCTGACTACGGGCACTGCAGAGGCACAATGGAGGAAGGCACAGGGTGTACAGTACGAATATGGGGAGAAGGCGAGCAGGTTGCTGGCACACCAATTGAGGAAAAGGGGAGCAGCGAGGGAAATAGGGGGAGTGAGGGATGAGGAAGGAGAGATGGGGCGGGGAGCGGAGAGAGTGAATGGAGTGTTCAAGACATTTTATAAAAAATTATATGAAGCGCAACCCCCGGATGGGAGGGAGAGAATGATGGGCTTTTTGGATCGGCTGGAATTTCCCAAGGTGGAAGAGCAGGAAAGGGTGGGACTGGGAGCACAGATCGAGGTAGAAGAAGTGGTGAAAGGAATTAGGAGCATGCAGGCGGGAAAGGCCCCGGGACCGGATGGATTCCCAGTCGAATTCTATAGAAAATATGTGGACTTGCTCGCCCCGGTATTGACGAGGACCTTTAATGAGGCAAAGGAAAGGGGACAACTGCCCCCGACTATGTCTGAAGCAACGATATCGCTTCTCTTAAAGAAGGAAAAGGACCCGCTACAATGCGGGTCCTATAGACCTATTTCCCTCCTAAATGTAAATGCCAAGATCCTGGCCAAGGTAATGGCAATGAGAATAGAGGAATGTGTCCCGGGGGTGGTCCACGAGGACCAAACTGGGTTTGTGAAGGGGAGACAGCTGAACACGAATATACGGAGGCTGTTAGGGGTAATGATGATGGCCCCACCAGAGGGGGAAACGGAGATAGTAGTGGCTGTGGTGTTGGGTGTTCTGACACACAGAAGAGCCAACACAGTTGCATATGGTACAACGCTTCTTTATTTAAACTCACTATTTACAACTTGGTCTTTGCACTCTGCACGTGGGGGGCTCCCTGCTTGTGGTGTTTCAACAGCTCTTTCTTGTTTCCTTCTCCCCAGACCTACTGACCTCCAGGTGTCGTGCTCGTGCTTTTTATGTGGTTGGTGTTCTTGTCTGTGATTGGTTGTGGTGTTGTGTACTCTGATTTGCCTGTTAGTGTGTCCATCATGATGTGTGTGTTTGAATATCATGACATCCCCCCTTTTTACAAAGATATGTGCCTACGTGGTAATAAATATGATCGTGACGTGAGTGCATCTAAGAGTGTGTGTGTGTCGTGTGCAGCATGTGTCTATGACGGAACTATGTACATGGGGCGATGTCGAGTGCGTCACATGAATCCAGTTGTACCATGACATAACAGAAATGCGAACGAGAGAAGAAGAAAAAAAATTTGAACAGTTGTCCAGTCAGACGACATCTGGAACGATAAACAACAACAGGTTATCATGTAAAATTGTCCAACTTATTAAACATATGAACTGTATTATAAGTCCATTCTAATGGGTTTGCGACGAATTCGGGTTGACCGCCTTAAGGGTGGATCAAGAACCACCGGCTGCTGTGCAGGCATGGCCATGGGTGGCGATGGAAAGGGCGTGATGTGCGGCAGCTCCACAAAGTCATCCTCGGAAGCCTGTTGAGGATCTGGCGTGTTGTGTGGCTGTGAGCGTGGAAGTCGGCGAAGGGCGCGCCGATTGCGGTGACGCACGGAACCATCCGGCATGCGAACCAGGAACGAGCGGGGAGCCACTTGTCGGAGGACTTCGGCCGGTGCTGACCAGCCACCATACGGTTGATGGACGCGTACTTTGTCTCCGGAGGACAGGGGGGGCAGGTCCGTCGCTCGTGTGTCGTACCGACCTTTCTGGCGATCACGCTGCAGTTGCATGTTCCGAAGAACCGCCTCATGGTCTGTTGTCGGTGCCAGGACGGAAGGTACCGTCGTCCTGAGGGAGCGACCCATTAGTAGCTGCGCTGGCGAGAGGCCCGTGGATAACGGGGCCGATCGATAGGCCAGCAAGGCAAGGTTAAAGTCCGATCCGTCATCAGCCGCCTTGCACAGGAGCCGCTTTGCGATGTGGACACCCTTTTCAGCCTTCCCGTTCGATTGTGGATGCAGAGGGCTGGATGTCACATGAGTGAAACCATATGCTGCGGCAAAGGACGACCATTCACGGCTGGCAAAACAAGGTCCATTGTCTGACATGACAGTCCTTGGAATGCCGTGGCGAGCAAACGTTTCCTTGCAGGCCCCAATGACTGCGGACGACGTCAGATCATGGAGAGGCATGACTTCCGGGTAGTTTGAGAAGTAGTCTATAATAACAATGTAATCTCTGCCGAGCGCGTGAAATAGGTCAACACCCACCTTCGCCCAGGGGGACGTCACCATCTCGTGTGGTAGAAGTGTTTCCGGAGGTTGCGCTGGCTGAAACCTCTGACAGGTTGTGCAGTTGAGCACCATGTTGGCTATGTCTTCATTAATACCCGGCCAATATACCGCCTCCCGGGCCCTTCGTCTGCATTTTTCGACGCCCAAGTGGCCTTCGTGTAGTTGACGAAGAATCATCTGGCGCACACTGTGTGGAATGACGATCCTATGCGATTTCATAAGGACCCCGTCTATATTGGTGAGATCATCTCGCACATTATAAAACTGGGGGCACTGCCCTTTTAGCCACCCTTCCGTCATGTGGCGCATCACTCGCTGCAGCAGAGGGTCAGTCGCCGTCTCTGCGCGTATGTGGGCCAGACAAGGATCATCAGCTGGCATATTTGCTGCTGTCAGAGTCACGTGTGCCTCAATTTGACGCACGAACCCCTCCGCATCTGGTGGTGTGCTCACTGCTCGGGAAAGAGTGTCCGCCACTATGAGTTCCTTCCCCGGAGTGTAGATCAGTTCAAAATCGTACCTCCTGAGTTTAAGTAAGATGCGCTGGAGGCGAGGAGTCATGTCGTTCAGGTCTTTGTTAATGATGTTGACCAGGGGGCGGTGGTCAGTTTCGACCGTGAATCGTGGCAGGCCATACACATAGTCGTGGAACTTGTCCAGTCCAGTTAACAAGCCCAGGCATTCTTTTTCGATTTGCGCGTAGCGCTGTTCGGTAGGGGTCATGGCTCGTGAGGCATACGCAACCGGGGCCCATGATGACGTGCTGTCTTTTTGCAGGAGTACCGCTCCAATACCAGATTGGCTGGCGTCTGTTGAGATCTTTGTAGGGCGAGTCGTGTCAAAGAAGGCCAGCACTGGTGCCGTGACCAGTTTGTGCTTGAGCTCCTCCCATTCCCGCTGATGCGACTGGTGCCAGTTGAATTCCGTCGATTTTTTTACGAGATGGCGCATGTTTGTTGTATGAGAAGCCAGGTTGGGAATGAACTTCCCAAGGAAGTTGACCATGCCCAGGAATCTTAAGACAGCCTTCTTGTCAGCCGGTCGTGGCATGGCTGTGATGGCGCTAACCTTGTCTGCATCGGGACGGACCCCGGACCTTGAGATGTGGTCCCCGAGGAATTTCAGCTCCGTCTGGCCGAAAGCACACTTCGCACGGTTGAGACGCAGGCCATTTTGCCGTATGCGGGTGAAGACACGTCGAAGACGATGCATGTGTTCCTGCGGAGTGGTGGACCAAATGATGATATCGTCCACATATACACGTACCCCTTCGATGCCTTCCATCATCTGCTCCATAATGCGGTGGAATACTTCAGATGCCGAAATGATGCCGAATGGCATCCGGTTGTAGCAGAATCTGCCAAAAGGGGTGTTGAATGTGCATAGTCTTCGGCTGGCCGGGTCCAGTTTGATCTGCCAGAATCCTTTGGACGCATCCAATTTAGTGAATATGTTGGCTCGCGCCATCTCGCTGGTGAGGTCTTCTCGTTTCGGGATGGGATAGTGTTCCCGCATGATGTTGTTGTTCAGATCTTTTGGATCTATACATATACGGAGCTCGCCAGAGGGCTTCTTTACACAGACCATGGAGCTGACCCATGGCGTGGGCTCCGTGACCTTGGATAGGACCCCTTGGTCCTGAAGAATCTGCAGTTGTGCCTTGAGGCGGTCTTTGAGAGGCGCAGGAACCCTGCGAGGTGCGTGAACGACAGGGATGGCGTCCGGTCTGAGTCGAATCTTGTACGTGTGTGGCAATGTCCCCATGCCTTCAAAAACCTCCTGGTTGTGAGCAAGGAGGGAATGGAGATTCGCGTGGAACTCAGCATCCGGGAAGTCGGATATCTCATCTGGAGAGAGAGACATGATGCGCTGTACCAGGTGAAGGACCTTACACGCTTGTGCGCCCAGTAACGAGTCCTTTGATGAGCCCACAACTTCGAAGGGGAGTGTGGCCGTGTACCTCTTGTGAGTCACCTGTAGCTGGCAAGATCCTACGGACGGGATAACGTTCCCGTTATAGTCAACCATCTTAAGCCGGGATGGTGTGATGGGTGGTTTGACCTTCATGGCCTGGACTGCAGAGTAAGCAATCAGGTTGGCGGATGCGCCGGTGTCCAGACGGAAGGCGACGCGCGATCGGTTGACCGTCAGGGTGGCACACCACTCATCGTCTGGATTGATGGCATTGACCTTGTTGACATCAATGACGGCAACTCGGAAGTCATCCTGGTCATCTGCATCACTTAACTGGAAGTCGTGATGCGTGGGCTGGACGGTCCTGACTCGTGTGCGAGGTTGTCGAGGATGCGCCGGATCCATGGGTTGAGCCGCACGACAGCGGGCTGCGTAGTGGCCTATCATGGCACATCTGTTGCACTGTCGGTATTTTGCAGGACATTGCCCTTTTAAGTGTAGACCTTCACACTTGCTGCACGTCATGACGTCACGACGTTCGTTGCGCCACTGCGCATGCGCAGTGCGATCTTGCGGTGGGCGCGCCTGCGCAGTGCGTCCCTCGTTGTGGCAGTTATTCTTGGCGCGCACCTGCGCGGGAGACCGCGAAAAGCGCGGGAAGCGGCCGCTGTCGTCCGGGCCGTGGGGCGGGAAGAAATCGACGGCCTGGATGCGTTCAACGTCGTGGGCGGCCTGGCTTGCCGATTCGACGGCTGGGGACCCCCTCCGTGCCAACTCGGACGCCTGAAATCGGGCAAAACGGCAGGCAGCATTTTCATGGAGGACACAGGCTTCCACAGCAGACGCTAAGGTGAGGCTCTTTATTTTAAGAAGCTGCTGGCGTAGGCCACTAGAGGCAACGCCAAAAACAATCTGGTCCCTGATCATGGACTCTGTGGTGGTGCCGTAACCGCAGGACTGCGCTAGAATCCGGAGGTGCGTCAAAAAGGGTTGAAAAAGCTCCTCCTTACCTTGCAGGCGTTGCTGAAAGATGTATCTTTCGAAAGTTTCGTTTACTTCAGTTTGAAAGTGCTGGTCCATTTTGAGGATGACCGTGTCATATTTGGCCTGGTTTTCGCCTTCCTCGAACACCAGTGAATTAAAGACATCGTTTGGGTGGGGGCCTGCGTAGAAGAGGAGCATTGCAATCTTCGAATCATCCGAGACATTCTGTTTTTCGGTGGCACGGATGTACAGGTCAAATCGCTGCCTGTAGAGCTTCCAGTTGGTGCCTAGGTTCCCCGTGACTTGCATCGGCTGCGGTTTGCCGGTGTGGTCCATGTCCAGAATGGCAGGTTGGTAGGCAGGTATCGATCCACTCCTGTACCATGTGGTGTTGGGTGTTCTGACACACAGAAGAGCCAACACAGTTGCATATGGTACAACGCTTCTTTATTTAAACTCACTATTTACAACTTGGTCTTTGCACTCTGCACGTGGGGGGCTCCCTGCTTGTGGTGTTTCAACAGCTCTTTCTTGTTTCCTTCTCCCCAGACCTACTGACCTCCAGGTGTCGTGCTCGTGCTTTTTATGTGGTTGGTGTTCTTGTCTGTGATTGGTTGTGGTGTTGTGTACTCTGATTTGCCTGTTAGTGTGTCCATCATGATGTGTGTGTTTGAATATCATGACAGTGGCGATGGATGCCGAGAAAGCATTTGATAGAGTGGAGTGGGATTATTTGTGGGAGGTGTTGAGGAGATTTGGTTTTGGAGAGGGGTATGTTAGATGGGTGCAGCTGTTGTATAGGGCCCCGATGGCGAGCGTGGTCACGAATGGACGGGGATCTGCATATTTTCAGCTCCATAGAGGGACAAGGCAGGGATGCCCTCTGTCCCCATTATTGTTTGCACTGGCGATTGAGCCCCTGGCGATAGCGTTGAGGGGTTCCAAGAAGTGGAGGGGAGTACTTAGAGGAGGAGAAGAACACCGGGTATCTTTGTATGCGGACGATTTGCTACTATACGTGGCAGACCCGGCGGAGGGGATGCCAGAAATAATGCGGATACTTGGGGAGTTTGGGGATTTTTCAGGGTATAAATTGAACATGGGGAAAAGTGAGTTGTTTGTGGTGCATCCAGGGGAGCAGAGTAGAGAAATAGAGGACCTACCGTTGAGGAAGGTAACAAGGGACTTTCGTTACCTGGGGATCCAGATAGCCAGGAATTGGGGCACATTGCATAGGTTAAATTTAACGCGGTTGGTGGAACAAATGGAGGAGGATTTCAAGAGATGGGATATGGTATCCCTGTCAATGGCAGGGAGGGTGCAGGCGGTTAAGATGGTGGTCCTCCCGAGATTCCTCTTTGTGTTTCAGTGCCTCCCGGTGGTGATCACGAAGGCTTTTTTTAAAAGGATTGAAAAGAGCATCATGGGTTTTGGGTGGGCCGGGAAGACCCCGAGAGTGAGGAAGGGATTCTTACAGCGTAGCAGGGATAGGGGGGGGCTGGCACTACCGAGCCTAAGTGAGTATTATTGGGCCGCTAATATTTCAATGGTGAGTAAGTGGATGGGAGAGGAGGAGGGAGCGGCGTGGAAGAGATTAGAGAGGGCGTCCTGTAGGGGGACTAGCCTACAGGCTATGTTGACAGCCCCATTGCCGTTCTCACCGAGGAGCTACACCACAAGCCCGGTGGTGGTGGCTACACTGAAGATTTGGGGACAGTGGAGACGGCATAGGGGAAAGACTGGAGCCTTGGGGGGGTCCCCGATAAGAAACAACCATAGGTTTGCCCCGGGGGGAATGGATGGGGGATATGGAATGTGGCAAAGAGCAGGAATAACGCAACTGAAAGATCTGTTTGTGGATGGGAAGTTCGCGAGTCTGGGAGCGCTGACCGAGAAATATGGGTTGCCCCAAGGGAATGCATTCAGGTATATGCAACTGAGGGCTTTTGCGAGGCAACAGGTGAGGGAATTCCCGCAGCTCCCGACACAAGAGGTGCAGGACAGAGTGATCTCAAAGACATGGGTGGGGGATGGTAAGGTGTCAGATATATATAGGGAAATGAGGGACGAAGGGGAGACTATGGTAGAAGAACTAAAAGGGAAATGGGAAGAAGAGCTGGGGGAGGAGATCGAGGAGGGGCTGTGGGCAGATGCCGTAAGCAGGGTAAACTCGTCGTCCTCGTGTGCCAGGCTAAGCCTGATTCAGTTTAAGGTATTACACAGGGCGCATATGACTGGAGCACGGCTCAGTAAATTTTTTGGGGTGGAGGATAGGTGTGCGAGGTGCTCGAGAAGCCCAGCGAATCATACCCATATGTTTTGGTCATGCCCGGCACTACAGGGGTTTTGGATGGGGGTGACAAAGGTGCTTTCAAAAGTAGTGGGGGTCCGGGTCGAACCAAGCTGGGGGTTGGCTATATTTGGGGTTGCACAAGAGCCGGGAGTGCAGGAGGCGAGAGAGGCCGATGTTTTGGCCTTTGCGTCCCTAGTAGCCCGGCGCAGGATATTGTTAATGTGGAAAGAAGCCAAGCCCCCGGGGGTGGAGACCTGGATAAATGACATGGCAGGGTTTATAAAGCTAGAGCGGATTAAGTTTGTTCTAAGGGGATCGGCTCAAGGGTTCACCAGGCGGTGGCAACCGTTCGTCGAATACCTCGCAGAAAGAGAGATGGAATGGAAAAAAGAAGGCAGCAGCAGCAGCCCAGGATCGGGGGGGGGGGGGGGGGGGGGGGAGGAGGAGGAACCAGAAGGACTCTCAGGGTTGTTAATATATACTGTATAATATGTATAGGTCGTTGCTACAGATAATTATATATTGGACTGTTAAATTATATTTTTGGAGAGTGTTACTTGTGATAAGGCAGTTGCCAATTAGGGTTAGTTTTCATTTTTGTTATTTATTATTTATTCATTTTTTTGGGGGTTTTTTTTTGTTTATAAAATAGGTCATTGTTATTTGTGTTGTTATAATATTGTGTAAAGGATGCACAATGTACTGTGTTGGTTGACCAAAAATTTTCAATAAAATATTTGTAAATAAAAAAAAAAAAATAAGTGAGGGGAGGGCACGGTGGAGCAGTGGTTAGCCCTGCTGCCTCACGATGCTAAGGACCCGGGTTTGATCCCGGCCCTGGGTCACTGTCTGTGTGAAGTTTGCACATTCTTCCCATTTCTGCGTGAGTCTCTCCCCCAAAGATGTGCGGTGTAGGCGAATCAGCCATGTTAAATTGCCCCTTAATTGGAATTTTTTTTTTAAAAAGTATTTAAAGGTCAGTTTACTTGCTGTACCTTCCCAGATAAAGAAACTGTTATTATTTTGTATAAAATCTTGGAGATTGGTCTCAGAAATTCTGGGATGCTTTTCCATGGGGTGGAAGCCACTGCACCCACACCAGCTCAAGAGCAGTAAGATCTTCACAGCACAATGCCTTTTCATGGCGTACAATGCTATCGAGTTTAAACAAAGGAAACCAAAAAAAAATCATTATCAATTACTTATGGGGCCCAGAATATTTTCAAAGTGGGGCACATGCATATGCTGTTGTCAGTGTTATGGTCAGACAACATAGGACAGGGTGTACAGTAGTGCATTGAAAGACTATTAAGTTCTCCCTGGATGAGATCAACTCTGGAATTTAATCTGACTTCTGAGCCCCTTGACTCATACTTCATCGTCTCCAACCACAGGAAGTCGTACAGATCACCCAACTATGCCGCTACCCCAGGTGGCGATGCCGACCGCCAGTCCAGCAAAATTCACCGCCGTGAAATCAGAGAATTGATGAATATTTTTCTTTCCACACAACTTGGTTGATAACAATAAATCCAACACCTGATTGTCACGTGAAAATGTTTTTGGCTGCAATTCTCCGGCCGTTAGGATTCTCCTTTCCCACCAGCAGTGCATCCCTGCCAATGGGTTTCCCGACGGCGTGCAGTGGCTTGAATGAGAAATCCCATTGGCAAGCGGCGGAAGTGGAGAATCCCGCCACCGACGAAAGGTGGGTCGCCGAGAAACACGCAGCTGGAGGACCATAGAATCCGCCCTCCATCTTGGAAATCTCCCCTCCTTGAACTATCTCAGCGACCACGTCTCTGTTACTTGCTGAGGGGAGACCTTCTGCACGGCAGGTTTTCGCCATCTACCACAATCGTACACGCCCGCTATCAGATGGATTTGTAAAAGGAAACAGTGCCACTAATGTCGGTCGCTCCTCATCCCAAGGGTGGAACACTAAAATGTATATTTAACCCAGAAGCTCATTGAGAATCAATTCATCACAGCTCGGTGATGGCAGTTTGAAAAAGCAGACAGCCTCGCAGTTTGAATGTGCAGCCATCTGGCTGTAAAGTAAATACCCTTCATCATTATTCTGCCAGCTCCAGTTCTTCATGATACTGTTTCCCTGCGATAATAACAGTGACTTCATTTCAACAAGCAATTCATTGGTCAAAAGGCATCTTGGGTTTCTTCAGAATTCATAAGCAGCCATCCTCTCAGTCACTGATATTACTCTGAACAATCTTATTCATTTCATCAGGTCAAGGGTGTGACCAGTCAACACTTTCATCAAGTTTTTCAGCATAAAAGCTTAAACGCTTCCTACCGTAGATACCTTCTCAAGTTCAGTGATGTTGGTCTCCCTCAAGTAATCTGATCTCCTTATTTTTAAGTAAATTGAAAGACGTTGCCCTATATCCACTTTTATGATAGCACACTGTCATGATCTGAGGCAGATACAGCTCTCTTTCTCTCCTGATAGTATTTCTTCAATCTCTCTGAGGGCTAAGGTGGCAAAGTTCAAGTCAAATCACAATCGGCTTTATTCCAAAGCAAGGTGGGATAAGAAAGTTGCTTTGTTCAACTGGTACAGTCTATATTCATATAAAGACACTAAACAAAGAACAGGCGACACAATATTTAGTGGAACATATTATTTGAACTTAAGTGGAAAATCCTCTCTGCATTCCTTCCTTTAGCCCATGGCAGAACATCTCCCCCTTCAGTCTTTTATCTTCTTGTAGCAGCTAGCTGACTGAGGGAAATGTTGGTATCCATGTTCTGATCATCTTAAAAGCCTGATCTTATATCAATTCTGAGTCACAAATGATTGCCACGCTTGAAGAACAGAGTCCCTAAGCAAAACTTGGTCCTGACTCCAGCTCATTTCAAATGAAGAAGCTTGCTTCAGCAAAGCCACATTCGAATGGCAATTGGACTGCCACACTGGGGCCAGACTCTGCTCTGAGCTGCCCTTTGTTAGGCTGAAAATGGCCTGTAGACGTCGTTCTGTGGGGTGTTGCTGATCAAGTTGCTGACTGCGGAATATCCAAAGAACCCAATGCAGGGCTCAAACAAATAACCTTTATTGTCACAAGTTGGCATACATTAACACTGCAGTGAAGTTACTGTGAAAAGCCCCTCGTCGCCACATTCCGGCGCCTGTTCGGGTACACAGAGGGAGAATTCAGAATTCTCAGCTGGTACGGGAATTGAACCCGCGCTGCTGTCTTTGTTCTGCATCATAAACCAGCTGTCGAGCCCATTGAGCTAAACCAGCCCTCCTTGGGACCATTGTGAACAGGGCAAACAACCATGTCTCTCCTTAGCCAATCAGACTGAAGAATTGTTCTGAACCAGAAAATGAAAATTAGAATAGTGAACACAATGTGGGATCAGGTGCAAAAAATAAAATTAAGAGAGTAAAAGAACAATTGGATTGAGAAAGAGAGATAGTTAAGACAGAAAGGAAGGAAAACTTTTTTAAAATTATTTAATTTCAAGCATAGGACCAAACTTATATTCCCAGAAAAATCTAGCCTATATTCTCTTTCATTGTTTCCATGTTGCCTAATACTCAGTTGTCAGCCCTGCTACTTCTCTGTTTCTAACCCGTTTTGAGCAATCCCTAACTTAAAGAAAACCATATCTTGGTCCAGACCTGTAGAAAAATAGTCAAAACAATCCAGAAACCTGACAGGGATATCCTGAGGACATTATATTATGCTCCAACAAGGCATACTGAATTCTGACTCTCCCGTAATCATTAATCTGTGATAACATCTTGTGCTGAGAAGTCAGAAGTTGCAGCCCGGCGGCCTCTAAGCTGAATAATGTTGTAACTGATTGATAGTAGTGGAAGTGCCTGGAATTTTTGTTCTAAGTTTCTGAAGCCCTAGTGCCAGATCCTGAGAGTTTAAATTTAGGACTGGAATATTGTACTAAAGAGCTTGAGTTTCTCCTGAAACCAGCCAAAATTCAACTTTTGTTTGCCAATGTAATTCAGTTGTATTATCTGTTGTGGTTCAGATGCATAGCAGGCTCATTGCAAATTTTTCTTCACCCCATGGGGCAACACATTCCTTTATCTACTGGCTGTTACATTCCACCAGAACTGCCTGCCATCTGTTCAAGAAGTACTATGCCATTCCATTTTAAAAGAATAACATTTGCATATGTGAAACTATACCGAGTTATAAAACGGAGCAGAACCTACTAATGCATTGAATATTAACCCCGGGTTGCAGAATCAACAGTTTGCTATTTTCAAGCATATTTTGACTAAAATGTATTTCATTCATGTAACCGAGAGCAGTGAGTAGGTGTATTTGAATTTGCAAAGTACTTTATCAACAATATTTGTACATGTTTTTCAAGCACATGTGTTGTAGTGAAGTCATTTGAGTTCTGGAATCAAAATCTCTCTATGCACTTTTGATTTTTGAACTCAATAGAAGAGTAAAACATCCGCTAAGCCTTTACTTAGCTCCCACCAGTACAGTGTCAAGATACAGTACTGACCACTGACATGTTTTAAAGAACAATGTAAATTTACATAGCACCTTACATAGAAAACATCCCAAGCCACTTCATAAGAGCATGAGCAAGAATAGATGTAGAACAAAAGAAGGAGAGATTAAGAGAGCTGGTTCTCCGTTCCCACTGCAGTGAATGGAGATTTGGCGGACCCACAACAGAATCCCACCTTTAATTTAAAAAAAGATGGTATTTATTGTGGATCTTAAAGCAGGTGAGGAAATATCAGAGGGATGAAAAGATTTAGGAAGGCAGCTCTTATGAGTGGGACCTGAGTAGCTCAAAGAACTCCAAAGAGTGTTGGAAGCAAAGTTGTGGATTCACAACAATGCAGGGTAAAAAGGAGAGAAATGGAGGAGGGAATTGCCGGGCTGAAGAATTACCCGAGTAGGAAGGTGCACAAGTCGGTCAGAGATTTAAGTACAAGAGGAATACCGTCTTCATTTTTGGATGGTTAGTTTGTCAATGTGAGATGATTCGAGGAACCGCAAATCTTCAACACCACATTTTCCCATATCATTCAAAGGGGCAGTGGAAACCCAGCAACTATTTATTGTAAAATTTACAGTGCAGAAGGCGGCCATTCGGCCCATCGAGTCTGCACCAGCCCCTGAAAGAGCACCCTACTTAAGCCCACACCTCCACCCTATCCCCATAACCCAGCAACCCCACCTAACATTTGGACTCTACAGGGAAATTTAGAGTGACCAAATCACCTGCACATCTTTGGACTGTGGGAGGAAACCGGAGCACCCGGAGGAAACCCACCCAGACACGAGGAGAACGTGCAGACTCCGCACAGACAGTGACCCAAGCCGGGAATTGAACCCGGGTCCCTGGCGCTGCGAAGCGACAATGATAACCACTGTGCTACAGTGCCGCCCCATCATGCAACCCCTCACCATCCCATGGTCCAAATTACAGTAACGTACATTTATGCTTGTGTCCTGATGCAGAAAAATAGTCCAAAACATATCACAGTGGAGAAAAGAATTACATGTGGATCTTTTTGAGGGAAGTTTTAGAGAAGTGAACATAGGGTCGTTGGAAGAGATGTATGTTGAGAAAGGTCCTAAATGTTGGGAGGGAGTCATAGAAGGGAATGGGTTAGGCAAGCATTTCCAAAGGGTAGAGCCAAAGCAGCTGAAGACACTGCCTTCCTGGATATATATCCTGGTGGATGGACAGGTACATGGGCGGATGCTAATTTTTGTTGCATGCTCAGTGTGTTGAAATTAAGATTTGTTGCGACATCTCCGGTTTTGAAATTTATTTTGTTAGCTGAAGTGAGGCATGTCAGGACCGAGGCTGACATGACCATTGGCCTGTTGCTTGTAGTTGTAACAGCTGCATCGTATTTTTCTAAACAGGTGGAACTTTGTTAAAGATGTATTGCAGACAAGAATCCCGATGAAAATACTACGGTTTATTTAGTGACTGGAAAAATCGTAAGAGTTTTGCCTCTCCAATACAGTCGCTACAATATTTGGTGGAAGGACTTCCTGTGAAGCATTTCTGCATG
This sequence comes from Scyliorhinus torazame, assembly GCF_047496885.1. Lineage (NCBI taxonomy): Eukaryota > Metazoa > Chordata > Chondrichthyes > Carcharhiniformes > Scyliorhinidae > Scyliorhinus > Scyliorhinus torazame. The sequence goes on from NC_092728.1 coordinate 63,923,460, forward strand.
TGTTGGATCTTTGACACTGTGTTAAAACTTTTGGTATCTCTCCTGCCATCTATGATTGTTCAGGCATACCGCTATTCGTAACAAGGAATTTCTTGCAATGCGCTCCAATCTGAGTAAACTCTGCAATGAGTCATGGGTGAAATGATTCTGGATTTCTGTCTGTTAAAGATTCTGATCAAATTTAAATATGGATATTTTATTTACGATTTCAATATATAGGGATTGCTGGCAATTGCAGCATTTATTCTTGTTTATTTATGACTATCAAAACTAGCAGTATTTCTCTTGAGAAGATGGTAGTAAGCCATCTTCTCAATTTGTTTCACTTGGTAAGGTGTTAGGTAGAGAGTTCTAGGATTTTACCAAGCTGAGGAAATACCTTTGTGCGTGAGTTTGCACTGACTGTCCTTTAATGTTGGTCTCTTGCCCAATGAGAAATAGATTTGATGGATAAAAATGCTCCCCTCACACTCGGAACTGAGTGTCCTGAAAACAAATGCTCCAGACACAAACTGGCAAACCACCAGAGATGAACGCCAAGGGCTGGATTTCATGGGGTGCCATGTTCCCCGCAACTCCCACCTCCAACTAAAATGTAGGTCAAGAGCCTGCCCCACGGAAGAGCATCCGGTGATGGACTGGCCACTAACATTCATTGCAAACCAAGTGTCCATAATTGTAATCCCACACCTAGGGAACAAACTGTGTGCTAGGAAAAGCAACAAATACATTAAAGGGGGAGGTTGGTTGAACTCCATGATACATTTTGGGGTTCTGAAAACGCCTCGCCCATAACAACAGCCTTAATGGACCCAAGGGCAAGCATTTTTTAGGCTGTCCAACACCTCCAACCTCCCCCACCCACCTCCCCGTGCCCTGTAAAATGGGAGACAGGTCGGAGGTGGACTGAATGGCAATGGGCAAATAATGCGCTGAATTTTTAAAAGTACCTCCATGTACTGGCCAGTGGAGAGCTGTAAAATCCAGCATCATGTCAGTGACTCAGGAACGTCATATTGCAAGATCAATATCCTACGGATATTTTAATTAGATAGCCTCTTGAAGTGCTGGTGAAATAAGCCGAAATGTTTTTTGAACCATGAGAGTAATCAAATGAAAAACATTCTTTAACCAACAGAAGGTCAACCTACAGAGGCATGGGGCCGGATTTCCACTACTAAGGCAGGTAGCTTGAGACAGCAACTTCCCAACTCAGCAGACCTAACTAGATTGAAAGAGGTCTGAATCAAGTGATATTCATGACAGTGAAGCGAGTGCAGGATGGAATCAGACCCTCCAGCTCTGGAAGCAGATTCTCGGTGGCCAAGGAGATGGGCTGGTTTGAAGGGCCAAGTCAAGAGTCGGAGTGGGTCACGGATTCACGACTCATACGTTTATCCTGCGTAGGCGATAATTGCCAGCACTGGGAATGTGGGCATGAATCCAAAAATCGAGTCCCACCCACCATTTTTAAATGGCTCCAGAGCCATCCTGAATCCATGGGAATCTGGCCCAATAGAGTATATACAGTGCAAGAGGAGACCACTTGGCCCATTGATTCTTTGCCAGCTCTCCGAAGAGCAACTAGTCAGTCCCATCCCACTGCCCCATCCCTGAGCGTTTTATATCCCTCAAGTCTCATGAAGTTTCATTTGAGGTCATTCATTGTCACTGCTTCTACCGCCCTTGTACGTAGAGGGATCCACCTCATTGCCAACAGCTGCGCAAAAAAGCGCTTCTTCACCTCCCCCCTAAATCTCTTGCTAACCTGACTTCAAGTCGTTGTATCATGAGCTAATGTGAACAGCTTTTACTTGTCCACAACCACTCTCCTCCGCCTGGCTGAATTGTTGTATCACTAAATAATTTCTCCTTTAACTTGTCTTACTTCCTGCAAATAAAAGGTGTGGCTGTGGGTACTTGCAAAGGCCTAGTTATGCCTATCTCTTTGTGGGTGATGTGGAGCACTCCTTGTTCCAGTCCTACTCGGCGGCCCCCTCCTGCAACTTTTTTCTCTGACATCAATGTTTGCATACGGTGCCACTTCACGCTCTCCTCTGGACCTCGAAAGATTTATCAATTTTGCTTCCAATTTCCACCCCACTCACACTTTCACATGGTCCATTCCCGACCCTTCACTTCCCTTCCTTGACCTCTCTGTCTCCATATCCAGTGATGGAGTGGCCACTAACATTCATTGCAAACCAGCAACTCTCGACAGCTACCTCGAATATAGCTCCTCACATCCTGTTCCCTCTATCCCATTCTCTCAGTTTCTTTTTCTTAAAGTTGCTACCTTCTGTTGCAGTTTCCTATGCTGTAATACATTCTCCCTCCCTTCAGTTCTGATGAAGAGTCAAAGGACTCGGAGCATTAACTCTTTCTCTCCTGGTAAATGCTGTCAGACCTGCTGAGTTTTTCCAGTGTCCCCTGTTCTTGTTTCACATTCAAGCATCCACAGTATTTTGCTTATTTTCCTTGTCTACCTTGTGTAAACTTCTCATCTTGTACAGCTCTCTCAAATTTCCCCTCAATCTGCTTTGCTCCAAGACAAACAACCCCTACACCTCCAACCCAACCTTGTAGCTGACATTTCCCATCATTGGAACTATTCTGGAAAATCTCCTCTGCAGCCTCTCAAGATCCTTTACATCCTTCCAAATGTGTGGTGACCAGAACTAAACATACTACTCTTGTTCTGGCCTAACCTGAAATTTATCAATGTTCAGTAGAATTTCCCTGTTTTTATATTCAACAACCTTTATTTATGAAGCCCAATGTCCCATATGCTATTCCACTATTATGCCCTGCCACCTTCAAGGGTCTGTTCATAAAGACCCCAAGGTCCATCTGTTTCTCTATGGTCTTTCTTTGGCCCAGTGCAAAAATGCATCACCTCACGCTGTTCTGTATTAAAGTGGTAATGGTAATGTATACCAATAGATGGTACACACTGCTGCCACTGTGCATTAGCGGTGCAGGGAGTGAATGTTTGTGGATGGGGTACCATCAGGCAGCCTGCTTTATCCTTTCTGGTGTCGAGCTTCTTGAATGTTGTTGGAGCTGCACTCACCCAGGCAAGTGGAGCTACTCCATCACATTCCTGATTGTGGACAGACTTTAGGGAGTCAGGTAGTGAGATACTTGCCGCAGGATTCCTAGCCTCTTACCTGTTTTTTTAACCATAGTATTTATATGGAAAGTCCAGTTCAATTTCTGGACAATTGTAACACCCAGGATCTTAACTGTGGGGGATTCAGCTGTGGAATGTCATGGGGCATTGGTTGGAATCCCTCTTATTGGAGATTGTCATTGCCTGGCACTTGTGTGTCAAGAACATTGTTTGCCACTTGTCAGCTCAAGCCAAGAAATTGCTAGGTCTTGCTGCATTTGTACGCGGATTGCTTAAGTATCTGAGGAGTCATAAATGGCACTGAACATTGAGCAATCGTCAGCGATCAACCTCACCTCTGACCTTGTGATGGAAAGGAGGTAATTGATTTAGCATCTGAAGATGATTGGGCTAAGGACACTACCCTGAGGAACTCCTGCAGTGATGTCCTGAAACTAAGATAACTGACCTCCAACAGTCACAACCACCTTCCTTGTTCTAGGTATGATTCCAACCAGCAGAGGAGTTTTCCTCCTAATTCTTTTTAACTTCAGTTTAGCTAGGGCTCCTTATGCCATATTCAGTCAAATGCTGCCTAATGATGTCAAGGGCAGTCACTCTCACCTCACCTCTGAGTTCAGCCCTTTTTTCCATGTTTGAAACAAGGCTGTAATGAGGTCAGGAGCTGAGTGGCCCTGGCGGAGCCCAAACTGAGAGTCATTGACCAGGTTATTGCGAAGCAAGCATCACTTGATTGCACTATTGTTGACCTCTTCCAACACTTTACCAATGATCAAGAGCAGACTGATAGGGTGATAGTTGGCTGAGTTGGATTTGTTCTGCCTTTTGTGTACGGGACATACCTGGGCAATTTTTCATATTGCCGGGTAGATGCCAGTGTTGTGGCTGTACTGGAACAGCTGGGCTAGAGGAGCGGCAAGTTCTGGAGCACAAATCGTTATTATTAGTAAGCGCCCATAGCATTTGCAGTGTTCAGTGCCTTCAGCTGTTTCTTGATATCACATGAAGTGAGTCGAATTGGCTGAAGACTGGCATCTCTGATGCTGGAAACCTTGAGAGGAGGCCGAGATGGATCATCCGCTTGGCACTTCTGGCTGAACATTGAACAAATGCTCCAGCCTTGTATTTTGCACTGATGTGCTGGGCTCCCCTATCACTGAGGAAGGGAACATTTGTGGAGCCTCCTCCTCCCATGAAGCTTCAATTGTCCACCATCATTCACAACTGGAATTGGCAGGACTGCAGAACTCAGATCTGAACAATTGGCTGTGTGATCACTTAGCTCTGTCTATCGCTCGCTGCTTATGCTGTTTGTCATTCAAGTCATCCAGGATTGTACGTTCTGCAGGTTGTCACCTCATTTTTCGGTGTCCCTGGTGCTGCTTCTGGCCTCCTGCACTCTTCAATGAACCAACTATAAGATGCACTGCAGGAACTCACCAATGCTCCTTCGGTAGAACCTTCCAAACCCACAACCACAACCATCTAAAAGGTCAAGGACACCACTGCCTGGAGGTTCCCCTCCAAGCCACTCACCATTCTGACTTGGAAATATTCCCTCACTGTTGCTGGGTCAAAATACTGGAATCCCTCCCTAATAACACTATGGGTGAACCTACACCATATAGACTACAGCAGGTCAAGGGGCAGCTCACTATCATTTTCTCAAAGGCAATAAATGCTGGTCTAGTGAGTGATGCCACATCCCATGGATGAATGTTTCATCTGCCACTTGGCTGCCCATTCTTCTGGCCTATCTATGCCTTGCAACAGTTGATTTGTTCATCGTCACTCATTGATACATCTCCAAGTTTGGTATCATTGACAAATTTTGAAATTTTACTCTGGATTTCAATATCTATGTCACATAAGTTTATGAAAAAAAGCAGAGGCCCTGATCTAATCCTTGGTGAACGGTATTGTCTGGAATCTTCCAGTCTGAAAAACAACCATTTACAACAACCCACTGCTTTCTGCCCTCAAGTCATTGTTTTCATCCAAGCTGACACTGATCCTCATATTCTGAGTCCTCGTAATATCTCTGCACCCACTTCCATTAGCAATCTGGGGTATAAACTGCTGGTCCAGAGGACTTATCCACTGTAAACATAGCTGATCTTTCCAGTACATTCCTTTTTATCAATTTATCCTCCATCAATTACCTCTACCATCTCCATTTCTACCAATACCTTAATAGCATGCTCTTATTTATTAAACACAGATACAAAGTTCCCATTACGTATTCAGGACTCACCCTGTGCTTCTAAGGAGATATTATCTTCTTTGTCCCAAAGAGGCACCACTCTGCTTCTTACCACTTGCTTACTAGATGATTTTGGGATTTCCTTTTATGTTAACTGCCATTTTATTCTCACACTCTCCCTTTGCCAGTATTATTTTACTCTTCACTTCCCCACTCAACTGATTGTATTTGGCCTAGTTCTGGATTGAAGAATTTACCTGACATGCATCTTTTTTGATTCATCATATTCTCTGGCTCCCTTGTCTTCTAAGATGTCCTGGCTATGGTCCACTACATTTTCCTCTTGTTGGAATGTACCTAATGTGTACCTAAAACATCTCTTCCTTGGAAACTACCTATTGCTCTGATACATTTTTTTCCCTGGTTCCATTCGACCCTGATTCGTTTCCTTCTGATCATATTGAAATTAACCATCTTCCAATTAAGAAGTTCTACTTTAGATTGTTCTTTCTTCCTTGCATTATTAATCTAAACCTTATGATGTGGGGATCACTTTTACCCAAGGACTCTCCGACAAACACTCAGTCCACTCTGCCCATCTCATTTCCCAAACCTGAACTAACGATGCTTCCTTCCTCGTTGGTCCAAGAACATACTAGTTCAGGAAGTTGTTCTGAATGCATTTCAGAAATTCTTCCCCCTCTTCATTCTTTACTCTAACATTATCCAGATTGATATTTCAGTCACTAAAGTTTCGCAATACTACCGGTCTCTAGTTCATCCACATCTCTGTGATTCCGCTGCAGATTTTCTCTAACCCTCTACTACTATTTGGCATCTATAGAATATCACTGAGTAGCTGATCAGCCCTTTTGTTTTGCTCCTCAACTCTAAATGAATGGATTCTGTCCTAGCCCCCTCAAGGACATCCTATGTCCCCAACATTATAATATTTCCCTTCATCTAGTCTTGCCACCCAACGTCCCTTTTTGCCTGCTCTATCTTTTCCGAACTGTTTGCACCCCTGAATATTAAGCGCCCAATCCTCACCATTTTAAAGCTACTGTCACTGCATCATATTCCCCACATGACCATTTGTGCCTTTTGGTTCACCAACCTTATTCGTCACACCTTGTAAGCTTACATGTAGGCATTCTAAACCTGCCTTTGTATTTCCTTTAGTCCTTCTTAGCCTGCTGCTAATATGGTGTCACTTCCTTCTCTGGCGTGAACTGACACTCTTACTTCTCCATGCACCTTACTCCTATTTCTACTTCTATTTACTGGTGCTCACCACTGTCAAATTAGTTTAGATTCTCTCCAATTCCTTAAACCTCACTGGCACTAGAACTCCATAGCAATTCATAGCTATGCCACATTATCAAAATGGCACATTGTGAGCACTGAACAGACAGAGAGTGGCAGCAGTCCCATTTTGAATGCTGTCTTCCAAAAGTAACAGGTTCATCCAAATCAGGTGACAAATGTATGATTTTTGTTTCTTTGGAAGCAGAGGGGGTGCGGGTTTGCAGCTGATGTTCCTTGTTGCCTTTATCCTCTCTCCCAATGCGGTTTACTTTTTTGTTTCAGTCAACAATTCAGGCATAAAGCTATTGGAGCAAATGTTGCCCACTGGCATTACATTTATTTTATTTGTTCTTGGGATGTGGGCATCGCAGGCTGGACCAGCATTTATTGCCCATCCCTAATTGCCCTTGAGGGCGCATTTAAATGTCAACCACTGCTGTGGATTGCGAGTCACACGTAGGCCAGACCAGGGGTAAGGACAGCAGATTTCCTTCACTAAAGGACATTAGTGAACCAGATGGATTTTTACAACAATCAATGATGGTTTTATGGTCATCATAGTCTTTTAATTCCAGATTTTATTGAATTTTAATTTTATTGAATTCAAAATTCAGCACCTACCATGGCGGGATTCTGGGTCCCCAGAGCATTACTCTGGGTCTCTGGTCTACTAGTCCGATGACAATTGAGAGCAGCTCGGTAGCACAGTGCTTAACACTGTGGCTTCACAGCGCCAGGGTCCCAGGTTCAATTCCCCGCTGGGTCACTGTCTGTGCGGAGTCTGCACGTTCTCCCCGTGTCTGCGTGGGGTTCCTCCGGGTGCTCCGGTTTCCTCCCATAGTCCAAAGATGTGCAGGTTAGGTGGATTGGCCATGATAAATTGCCCTTAGTGTCCAGAAAAAGGTTGGGTGAGGTTAGTGGGTTGCAGGGATAGGGTGCGGGCATGGGCTTGGGTGAGGTGCTCTTTCCAGGGGCCGGTGCAGACTTGATGGGCTGAGTGGCATCCTTCTGCACTGTAAATTCTATGATCTAGGATCTAATATCTACGCCACCGCCTACAAAGATGAGGACGGTTGGGCCGATTTAGTTCACTTGACTAGACAGCTGGTTCGTGATGCAGAGCAAGGCCAACAGCGTGGGTTCAATTCCCGTACTGGCTGTGGTTATTCCTGAAGGCCCACCTTCTCAACCTTGCCCCTCGCCTGAGGTGCGGTTACCCTCAGATTAAATCACCAGCTGTCAGCTCTCCCCCTCAAAGGGGTAATCAGCCTATGGTCATCTGGGACTATGGCCACTTCACCTTACCTATGAGGACAATGTTCCACTCTGCCGTGTGCTTGGGAATGATCAGAAATTCCATAGTTGGCTATATATGTAAATCCCCATCGAATTACAGCTGACTTCAAATCTGGCATCCATGGGCCATGAATTACATGTCATAGTAAATAATTCAGCCTTTTTCACTCAAAATGTAACAATAATCATGCGTGGATCTATAAAAAATATCATTTTGCATATGTACATAATTTATGACAAATATACAAATTATATATATAATATAGACTGCGAGGAACAGGAATCATATAAACCAATCCGTTAAGGTTAATGGTGATCATTCTAAACTGTTGCAGTTGTGACCGAGTGTGAGACCCCAGCAAATACTTATATTACAACTTCAAATGTAGATCAGAGTGAGCAAAGCCTTCCTCTTAATTGCAAACAGGTCTCTGCATACAACTGTACAAAGCAATCTGAAAAGAGAAAAATAAAGTTTAAATTGAATTTGAACATTGGATTTCAAATGCTCACATGTTTTTGTTTAGCTAAGACACAAAGTAAGTCTCTATGGAGGTAAACATTAGAAAAATATTTTAACATGATTTCTGGCAGAGTCTCTGGGCTTTGGTAATCAACACAGCGTTTCTTCTCTGCGCTGTGCAAATGTCATTCACTGAATGTTGTGTTTGTAATTCTAGAGTTAGTGTCCGGAAAACCTGCAAAGGTCCTCAAAGGGTTCACGCATAATTAGTAACCACGGTGAAGAGTAAGGTGGCAGCGATCCAACCAGAGCTTTAAGGGATGTTTTGAGTAAGAAAAATGACTGCACTTTCATTTTGATAACAACATTTATTTCTGATTGAAAATTATACTCCAGATATTGAAAAAACTTGAAAGATTTGCTCTTATTTTGATTCAGAAAGGTGTTGGTTTGTATGTCTGGACACAGGCAACTTTTCAAACCATTTTTCACCTCCCATGGTGCACACTGGGGTTTTAAGATGGTTGCCAGAAACGGAAGAATTTTTTTTTTCATCTGTCATCAAAACACAGCACCTATTGTTGTAGAAAGTCTTCCCTAGGCCTGCATAACTGAAGGAGACAATATACATGTTGTTACAGGTGACATGTATATGACATTGACAATGTCGAGCAACTAACAGGCCAACAGAAACAGGGCATCTCCCACCACCCTGCAATGTTGTTACCTTCAGTGGAGAAATAAAGTAAAAGGCAGAGCACAATTTAATTTCCCCGGTGTGTTCGCTGACATACTTAATTTTGGAAAATTGCAGATAATTCCTCCCCAAAAGTAACAGAATGGTAAAAGGAAGTTTGCAGTTCTCGGTCTTTCCCTTTGATTGCACAAAAGCAAATATTGTGATTTTATAACGTGCATTTCATGTGGTTATTTGATCTGCTTCTGTGTTAACTGGTTGTGAATGTTTTAATGGCATTGAACCTATGAAAAGGGAATCCAGCTCTCAATGCTGCAATTTCACAGTTTAACACTTATATTTTCACTTTTCATTTGCTACTGTTAAAACAATGTTACCCAAACAGGACTGTACTTGAGCATTGCTGAAGAAAAAAACATGCAGTTGAAACCTTTTTGCCTTGTGCTCATCAGGGCAGTAGCAAGAATTCAACATTTCAAAGAGAGCAACAATGTATACTGCAGGAAAAAAGGATACCAATTGGTTGGCACCTTGACACTGATTGGTTGGAGTATTGTCATAGAGGTGTGCCATGGGATCTGCTCTAGGTTCAGCTCTCACTAACATTTTCATTGGTTTCCATGAGAAATGCTTTTTCCATGGAATGACCTCTTAACCCTTGCATATTTCTGATACCCAGATTGATAGGTTTGCTATATTTGAATCTGCAGCTGCATGTAAAAGTTTCCTTGCACACCTTAATGAGCTGCATCCCGCACTCAAAATCACCTTTGAAATGAGGCAGTCTAACAAGCTCCCTTTCCTCAGTGTTCTAGTTGAAAATCCTGCTAATGGGTTTTCTGCTGCTGTCTACTGCAAGCCTACCTGCACTGATCAGTGTGCATTGTTGGAATTTCCCTGCTATAAGATTGGCCTAATCAACAATTTCATAAATGGGACTTGAGCCATTTTCTCACTGTGCAAGTTTGATGCCAATCAGGGGCCAGCAGTTGTTACACTTTGCAGTGTCACAGAGGAAGCTGTGGCTGCTAAAAGAACAACACCCCAGAATCTCAGGATCAAGGAGCGACCCAGGAAGAAGGTAAGGACTGTTCATAGATCATAGAATTTACAGTGCAGAAGGAGGCCATTTGGCCCATCGAGTCTGCACCGGCTCTTTGAAAGAGCACCCTACCCAAGCCCACACCTCCACCCTATCCCCATAACCCAGTAACCCCACCCAACACATAGGGCAATTTCGCATGGCCAATCCACCTAACCTGTACATCTTTGGACTGTGGGAGGAAACCGGAGCACCCGGAGGAAACCCACGCACACACGGGGAGAACATGCAGACTCCGCACAGACATTGACCCAAGCCGGGAATCGAACGTGGGACCCTGGAGCTGTGAAGCAATTGTGCTAACCACCATGCTACCGTGCTGTAGAACATGAACACTGGATGAATCAGCTTAACACTGTTAGTCAGAAAATTAATGAAAGACCCATTGAAGGAGAAAGTAAACAATTGTATTGAAATCAAAAGTCCAATAATAGAGGAGGGTGTCTCATAGGTGGGGATCATAGGGAGAAGGGGGATAAAGGGGTCAGTGTCCACCTCCTTGCCGCATGTCCCGGTCATCAATCATGGACAGATTAACGCTGATTGAGGGACCCACCCGTCCAGTTGACATGCAGCCTGCATAGTTTAAAGTTGTGCAGGCCACCTGTCAACAGGCCCGTCTGGAGCTGGAAAGATTGCAGTGGAGGATGGAAGAGGCCTTGAGTGGTTGTTGATTGGTCACTTAAAGGACTCAAGCCAAGGCAGGATGGGAAGGTCGACCATGGGCCTTCACGCCCAAAACCTATTTCTGGTGGAGACAGGAATGTACCGGGTATCGGTCCTGATGGCAACACACCAAATTTTCAGGCCCGCCCACCTCCTTCCTTACCTTCTGCCACGGGGAGGGGGGGGCAGAAGGTTTAGACCAATAATTCAGCAGGACATAGGTATAACAAAGAGCCGGATGATAGTTGGAAGAAAGGCAGATTTTGTGGGGCTGAGTATAGAACTTGAAAAAACAAAACAGACAATGATATCGGCAAGAAATGATGTAGAGCAATGGAAAACATTCAAAAACATGTTCAACAGAGTCCAATAAAAATATATTCTCCTCCTAAAAGCTAAACAGTAATGAGACGCCATGGATAAATAAAAGCATAAGGAAAGAGAATGAGTATAGGTTTGGGGATATACGTTAAGTACAGGAAGGTCCAAAATTAATACATTCCCCAAATCTTGGACACGTCTGACACCGAGTTCCCATATTCGATGTACGTGAGCAGCGAAAGAGAGCGTGACAAGGGAAAATAGAAAGATCCTCAGAAAGTAATTAGAAAAAAAAATTAGAAAGGCAAAAGGGACAATGACATTAAATTATCAAGGAGCATAGAACAAATTGGTAAAATATTCTACAGGCACATAAACTAATAAAAAGCTAAGGTTGAACTAGTGCTATTATGGGATGTACAAGACAACAGGCATTGAAAGCAAACAGGCACAAATATTAAATAATTACTTTGCTTCAGTATTTACCAGGGAGACAGATCTGGTGGACGTGATATCGGAAGATGAGATTAGAAATTATGTAACCACGTTTAAAATAAAACAGAAGAAATATTAATTAAACTCATCAAGCTCAAAGAAGATAAAACCCCTGGTCCAGGCTGTATTTTGAAAGAATGTAGAGAAGAAGTAGCAGCGACACTATGATACCTATTTAATAATTAATCAGAAGAAGTTTTAATGCCAGTGGGCCGCAGGGGCTGGTTCAGCACAGTGGGCTAAACAGCTGGCTTGTAATGCAGAACAAGGCCAGCAGCACAGATTCAATTCCCGTACCGGCCTCCCTGAACAGGTGCCGGAATGTGGCGACTAGGGGCTTTTCGCAGTAACTTCATTGAAGCCTACTTGTGACAATAAGCGATTATTATATTATATATTATTGTAAAGAGTTAACGTTTGACCAACATTTAAGAGAGGATGTAGAACATGAACACTGGATGAATCAGCTTAACACTGTTAGTCAGAAAATTAATGAAAGACCCACTAAAGGAGAAAGTAAAAAATTGTATTGAAATCAAAAGTCCAATAATAGATAACTAAAATGGAATTCAAAAGGAATGTTTTGCTTGACAAACCTTGTTGAATTGTTTCAGGAATTAATGGTACATGTAATAAACCTGGATTTCCAAAGTGCTTTTGATAAGGTACCATATCGCAAAACAATGAATAAGGTCAGAGAATGCAATGTCAGGGAATGATTAGCAAAATTGATAGCTAGCTGGCTGAAGGACTGAAAATAGAATGTAAAAATAATGGCCAGCTATTCAGAATGGCAGAAGCTAGGAAGCGGCGTCTCATAAGAAACAGTGCTGCAACCACTGTTGTTCATAACTCATATTAACAATTAAAATTTTGGAATCAAAACAAAATTTCTAAATTTGCAGATGACACAAATTGAGGAGGAAAGTCCACACGGAGAAGGAACTATGATGCTGTTGATATTACAGAGACTTGGTTAAGAGATGGACAGGACTGGCAGCTTAACGTTCCAGACGAACCAGATGTAAAAGAGGTGGATGGGAGTCTTGCACTACAGGATAAAGAGAATATCACAGCTGTACTGCGGGAGGACACCTCACACAGTACGACCTCAGTGAGGCAATATGGGTCGAGCTCAGGAATAGGAAGGATGTAGTCACAATGTTGGCGGTTTACTATAGGCCTCCCAACAGCCAGCGGGAGATAAAGGAACAGATATGTAGGCAGATTTTGGAAAGGTGTAAAAGTAACAGCTGGTGGTGGTGGGTGATTTTAACTTCCCCTATATTGACTGTGGCTCATTTAGTGCTAGGGGCGTGGATGCGACAGAGTTTGTAAGGAGCATCCAGGAGAGCTTCTTGAAACAGTATGTAGATTGTTCAACTAGGGAAGGGGGCCATACTGGACCTGGTATTGGGGAATGAGCCCCGCCAGGTGATCAACGTTTCAGTAGAGGAGCAGTTCAGGAACAGTGACCATAATTCAGTAAGCTTTAAGGTACTGATGGATAAGGGCAAGTGTAGTCCTCAGGTGAAGTTGCTAAATTGGGGGAAGGTTAATTACAGACAGGAACTGAAGAATGTAGATTGGGGGTAGATGTTTCAGGGCAAATCAACATCTGGCATGTGGGAGGCTTTCAAGTGTAAGTTGATAGGAATTCAGGACCGGCATGTTCCTGTAAAGATGAAGGGTAATTATTCAAGTTTCCGGAGCCTTGGATAACGAGAGATATTGTGAGCCTAGTCAAAAAGAAAAAGGAAGCATTTGTCAAGGCTAGGAAGCTGGGAATGCACTAAGCAAGTATGGAATACAAGGAACGTAGAAAGAAACTTAAGCAAGGAGTCAGGCGGGCTAAAAGGGGTCACGGTATTGGCCAGCAGGATTAAGGAAAATCCCAAGGCTTTTTATACATATACAAAGAGCAACAGGGTAGCCAGGGAGAGGGTTGGCCCACTCAAGGACACGGGAGGGAATCTATGCATGAAGCCAGAGGAAATGAGCAAGATATTAAATGAGTACTTTGCATTAATATTGACCAAAGAGAAGGACTTGGTGGATGATGGGTCCTGGAGCATGTGTGTAGATAATTTGGGTCATGTTGAGATGAAAAAGGCAGAGGTATTAGGGGTTTGAAAAACATTAATGTAGACAAGTCCCCAAGGCCCGATGGGATATACCCTGGAATACTGGGAGAGGCAAGGGAGGAAATTGCTGGGGCCTTGAGAGAAATCTTTGTATTCTCACAGGTCACAGAGGAGGTCCCAAAAGATTGGAGAATAGCCAATGTTGTTCCTTTGTTTAAGAAGGGTAGTAAGGATAATCCAGGTAATTACAGGCCAGTGAGCCTTATGTCAGTGGTTGGGAAATTACTGGAGAGGATTCTTCGAGACAGGATTTACTCCCACTTGGAAATACGTGGGCGTATTAGTGAGAGGCAACATGGTTTTGAGAAGGGGAGATCGTGGTTCAGTAACTTGATCGAGTTTTTCGAGGAGGTGAAGAAGATGATTGATTAGAGTAAAGCAGTGGATGTTGTCTACATGGACTTCAGTAAGGCCTTTGACAAGGTCCCTCATGGCAGGTTGGTACAGCAGGTGAAGTCGCACGCGATCAGAGGTGAGCTGGCAAGATGGATACAGAACTGGCTCGGTTCTAGAAGACAGCGGGTAGCAGTGGAAGGGTGCATTTATGAATGGAGGGCTGTGACTAGTGGCATTCATCAGGGATCAATGTTGGGACCTTTGCTGTCTGAAATATATATAAATGATTTAGAGGAAAATGTAACTGGTTTGATTCTTAAGTTTGCAGACGACGCAAAGGTTGGTGGAATTGCGGATAGCGATGGTGACCGTTAGAGGATACAGCAGGATATAGATCGGTTGGAGACTTGGGTGGAGAGATGGCAGATAGAGTTTAATCCAGACAAATGTGACGTAATGCACTTTGGAAGTTCTAATACAGATGGGAAATACATAGTAAATGGCAGAACCCTTAAGAATATTGATAGGCAGAGGGATCTGGGTGTTCAGGTACACAGGTCATTGAAAATGGCAACGCAGGTGGAGAAGGTAGTCAAGAAGGCATATGGCATGCTTACCTTCATTGGCCAGGGCATTGAGTTTAAATATTGGCAAGTCATGGTGCAGCTTTATGAACCCTTAGTTAAGCCGCATTTGGAATATAGTGTTCAGTTCTGGTCGCCACACTACCAAAAGGATGTGGAGGCTTTGGATAGAGTACAGAAAAGATTTACTAGAATATTGCCTGGTACGGAGGGCATTGGCTATGAGGAGCGGTTGGAGAAACTTGGTTTGTTCTCACTGGACCGATGGAGGGTTGAGGGCGACCTGATAGAAGTCTACAAGATTATGAGGGGCAAGGACAGAGTGGATAGTCAGAAGTTTTTTCCCAAGGTAGAAGAGTCCATTTCTAGGGGGCATAGGTTTAAGGTGTGAGGGGCAGGGTTTAAAGGAGATGTACAAGGCAAGTTTTTTACACAGAGGGTGGTGGGAGCCTGGAACTCGCTGCCGGGGGAGGTAGTGGAAGCAGATACGATAGTGACTTTTAAGGGGCGTCTTGACAAATACATGAATAGGATGGGAATAGAGGAATATAGTCCCCAGAATGGTAGGGGTTTTTAATTCAGACGGACAGCATGGTCAGTGATGGCTTGGAGGGCCGAAGGACCTGTTACAGTGCTGTAATTTTCTTTGTTCTTTGTCTTTGAGTGCAACAAATTAACAAGAAGACATTGATACATTTGAAGCAGGTGTATATAAATCACAAAGCAACTTCAACACGGATGAGTGTGTGGTATTGCATTTTAGGAAGAAAAAATAAGGAGGTCAAGTTTAGAAAATAAGAATCTAAATAGACTGAAGGAGTAAAAGGATCTGGCAATATAAACACACAAATCATTAAAAGTTGTGACACTGGGCAAGAAGACTGTAACAAAAGCAAACCAAACACTGTTTATTTTAAAGGGATAGAATTGAAAAACAGAGAAGTTATGCTGAACTTGTTTTGAACATTAGTTTAGACCACACGGAGTACTGTGCACAGTTCAGGTCGTCATATCACAAAAAAGGATATAAAGAATAAAAATCTGGAGACAAGGCATTATCTATGGATGTTTTTTATATGGATTTCCAGAAGGCATTTGATAAAGCCCCTCATAAGAGACTGTTAGCTAAAGTTGAAGTTCACGGAACTGAACGCAAATTAATGACCCCATTCGGAAATTGGCTGCATAGCAAGAGACAAAGGTGTGGGGATAACGGGCTGGTATTCTAATAGACAGGATGTGTGTAATGGTGTCCCTCAAGTATCTATATTGGAGCCTCAACTATTCACTGTGTTTATTGATAACTTGGGTGATGGAATACAAAATCCCAAATCCAAATTTGCTGCTGACGCAAAGGAGCATTTTATGTTGTTTAATTTTGCAAATACATACTGATAGATTAAATTAATTCACAAAACAGTGGCAAATGATTTTGATGTAAGCAAATCTAAGATGATGCACTTGGGACTGAAAAATAATAGGACAGGATACTTTTCAGGAACAGTGAATAGTTAGAAAGAATGGAGGTTGAAGAGATTTGGGGGTCATTTATATAGATCATTAAAATATCATGAACATAAAGAGAGATTGTGCATACTAGATTTATATTCCCTGGAATTTAGAAAGTTGATTCAAGTTTTCATGAAATGAAAGGAACAGATGACAACTTGTTCCTTAATGTGAGGTTTTACAAGATGATTATGTTTTGGGATTGTCTCTTTAATTCCTGGTAAAATGGAGGGATTAAAGGGGTCCTGTGACCAGATTCTGCCCGATGACAAGCCTAGCTGGCTTGATTGCTATGGCACATTGGGGATCTAGGTTGACTTACTGGGTAGAAAGTGCAAGATGTTCACAACTCTAAACAATGATAAGAGCAATTCTGCTAACTGTGGATAGACTTTCAGCCTCCATGTTTGAGCAGAAAAGAGAGAGAGGGACATCTCATAGTGAGAGAGACAAAGGTTGCAGTCCACGTGGTCAGCGTGGAGAATAATGCTATGAATTATTTGCAAGCTAACAAGTAGAAGGCAGGAGAGAACATGGCCTCTGGTCAGCAAGACACATCCTACAGCAAGCTACAGAATCCAAAAGATTCATCAAGGACGGAGAAGAGTTGTTGGAATAGAACTTCCTTCTGGTATTAGTTTCAGGACTTTGTCGAAAATTGAAAGGATTGCTAAGATTAAATTGAAAGGATTGATAGTCACTTGGTGTTGAGACTTGGCAAAACAATGTGAAGCAAATCTGTTGGAAGCTGGGAGTGATATTGGACTGGTTCCTATACAAAATGCATTTCAGTGGAGAGCAGCTGTGAAGTATAATTGTGGCTTACGGTTTTTTGTTGTGTTAAAACGATAAAAGGGAACGTCTTTGCCATAGATAAGAGTATTAATTGCCTACTAAATCGTGTTTAGTCAATGCTGCATTTAGTTTGTTTGTCACAGTAAAAGCCTTAATCCTTGAAATCGTGCGTGATCTTTCCAGGTGATCACTGGATATTCACATGTCTTGTTTACAGTTATTGGTCTCTATGGGGATCATAATTCAGACCTAAAATCAATGCTACAATTTGAGACATTTTAAGTCCATGAAATGACATATGTGCCCCAGTGTTAGCCCCTTTTTGTTTACACATCCTTTCAGATGACTTTTGGAGCATCCTTTAGTGTTCTGAAGCTCAAGTCAAATGACAATCACACTGATATTTATTGACCTCAGCAGAAAGGTTTGAACCTGTACCTCTCAATTTCCTGGTATAAGTATGAATCTCAGCCCAAAACCTGACTATGTTCAAGCTGAGGCTCAGAGTCTGTTTATATTTTTGTGAAATAGGAACTCGGATTTGGGTGGAAATTCTTCTTTCTGCAATGGATCTAGAGAAGTGTATAGTGATTCGTTGGAAGACTATTTATTTGTCTTGGACAAATAAATGATATGAAAAATGAACAAAGCATGCATCGTAGGCTCAGCACCTGATCAGAAAGGGCCAGAGAGATTGCATAAGATAGGGGCTGTCACAAAACTAAATAACATGTTGCCACACTTACAAACAATACATAAGAATCTTCATAATACTGCTATATATCACATTGGCAGGAATGTATTCTATTTACCCATTTAACAAAAGATATAGTCAGTGAGTTTTGTTCAGGTGACTTGTAATGACTCCTTTATTTTCTTGATTTAACCCTGTGGATTTTTTTTCACCAAACATTTGAGGTTTTGAGTGCCTGTATATCAAGGAACCCTTCTTGTGAAAATAAAATTAAGATTCTTTGATTGGTGTGTAGAAGTGTCCGAACAGATTATTATGCTTGACATCATTAACACAGTAGAATCTTTTTTTTATCTAGTCCTACCAATTTTCCTAATCTGTTAGGTTCAGATCTAGTGATGAGTATAGTCAGGGTATCTGTTCTTGTAAAAAGCATTGCTGTAGAAAGCGATCAGATTGCAGTGAAATGGAGATGTGTGATTGGCCAAGATTTATTATAATTTAAATTAGGATAATTGATCATTTGGCGATCAAAGCCATTTGCTCCCTGAGTCAAGCATTTTGCTCAATCTACTCAACCTGCATAATTCCCCAGTAAATCAGCCAGCTATTAGAAATTCTCCAAGAAGATAATGGGCTGGATTCTCTGCAACCCTCCGCCGAAATCGCATTCGGCGCGTGGGCAGAGAATGCATTTTCACACCGAAAGCGGGAGCGGCGCCGGTCCGGCGATTCTCCGGGACCCGAAAATCGGCATGACCGCAGTGTACGTTGCGCAGCTGGGGGCCCATTGACAGAGGCCTGCCCAGCGATCCTCCGCTCCTGACCAGCCGAGTTCCCGGCGACATGGAACTAACCACCTATTGCAGGTCGGGATGCTGGCGTGGTGGCTGCGGACACAGTCCGCAGCCGCCCTGGTAGGGGGCGGGGGATCAGACACCGGAGATGGGGGGCTTATAGGCGGCTGGGGGTTAGATGATCGGGCACGCGGCCAATCGGGGGTTCTAATTTTTGCGTCTGCCTCTGCGGTCCGAGTCCGCCATGGAGCTGGCGCAGCCGCTGAAGGCCGCCGCCGTGCGCATGCGCGGACTCCAAACCGGAAGAGCGGGGGCCCGTATCCACCGCTAAAGCTGTGAGAATCACTCCAGGTCCCTGCTAACCCCCTGCAGGGCATAGAATTTGTTCATCTTTTTTCCCGGAATCTTTGAAGTAAAACACCAGCGTTTTTACGCCGGCGTGGGGACATAGTCCCATTTGGGGAGAATCCAACCCAATGCTTTGTGAAAGGTGCAGCAATGACAGCTTGTATTTATATTGTGCCTTTAATGTAATAAAACTTCCCAAGGTGCTTCACAGAAGCGCTTTTAGCAACATATAAAGAACATTGGGCGCGATTCTCTGAAATGGAGACAGAGTGTTTGCGCCGAGTGGCGCGAAATGGCCCCTATCCCGACCGATTCAGGGCCCGAAATGGGCTAGGAGCGGCGCCGCGTTGTTTACACGCGCCAGGCCTTGGCGCCGCGTAAAGGTGGCGCCGCATACATGACGCGGCCGGCACCGCATAACTGCCGTCACCCACGCATGTGCGGGTTGGCCGGCGCCAACCCGCACATGCGTGGTTGCCATCCTCCCTGAGTCCGCCCCACAAGAAGATGTCAGACGGATCTTGCGGGGCTGCGGAAGAAAGGAGGTCTGCCTTCAGAGAGGCTGGCCCGACGATCGATGGGCACCGATTGCGGGCCAGACCCCATTTGAGGGCCCCCCCCCCCCGGTGCAGAATCCCCCCCCCCCGCAGGCCGCCCCCCCCCCCCCCAGTGTTCCCGCGCTGTTCCCGCCGACAGCGACCAGGTGTGGACGGCGCCGGGGGGTACACGCCGTTTTGGGCAGGCCGCTCGGCCCCTCCGGCACTGAGAATCGCGGGGGTACCGGTGAATCGCCATTTTGGCTGTCTCGGGCAATTCACTGGACTGTGCCGCGCAAAACGCGATTGTGCCGATCTGGCCGCTTCCGTGAATCGCGGGCGGGCGGTGGACCGGCGTCGTGGGAAAATTTGACGATCCAGGCGATTCTCTGAAATGGCGCGGGAGCAGAGAATCGCGTCCATAATATTTTAAAACGATATTGGGTTAAATGACCAAAAGCTTGTTGAAAAACGCCAATTTTAAGGAGCGCCTTTGGAAGGCATGAGAGATAGAGATGGGAGAGGTTCAAAGAGGGTCTTTGAGACTTGGCAGCTCAGGCAGCTGAACTTTAGTGTTGCATAAAAATTACATTTCAGTCAATTAGATGCAGGCCTGATGCATACTTTCATATAAGACAATCGAAGATGCAATGGATGAGTGAGTGATAGGCGCAAGACTTTGGCATACACCGGCAGACTCTTAATGGGGAAATATTTCCAGCCGTGTACCAGTACAATTATAATGGCGACATGCTGTTACTTTAAAAGAGATACACCATTTAAATACTCTTCTCCAGCATACTGTATATGGGAGCCCTACCTATAATGTACTGAAAGCACATTAATGTACGCAGCTTCTTGCAGCCATTTCCAGGTGACCTTCTAGACCATACTGGCTACTGCAGGAGCTGTCAGCATAGTCCCCTTCTCAGCTCCTTTAAATGAGATGTCTTATAAATCAGCTATTCATCTTTTGGGAGGAATATATCACTGAAGAGCTCGCATTTGGGCGACCTGCCCAGTCTGATATTAGCTATGAATTCTCATAAATAAATTACATACACCAGAAATGGATTTGGTCCAGCTGAAAAAGCCAACAGTATTTAAAAGGAATTGCCATGATGTAGATGTGATGAAACTTTGGTCTATGCATTTCAGTTTGGTCCAATTAAATGATCAATGTAATACTGTTTGTGGAGGAGACAGCTGAGTTGAATACATTAATGTCTGAAAGCAATCAATGCTGTTTTAACTTGCAGGCAGTCTGAGTAACACTGCTACTTTTAACAAGGCCAAGCAAGTCATTGTTTAAAGATGGTGCTGTCTATAGTTTTCAACAACAGCATTCTTGGAACATTCTTGGAACAGTTAACATCAGGTTTTGAGCTCTCTGCCATGTTGGATAAAATTGCCCTGCCAGATTACTAAGTTTAGAAAATTCTGCCTTGGCAGTTGAATTTCAATGGCATGCTTCTCAGGTTCTGTGTGCTGTGGAATTGTGGAACATGGACACCTCCTCACTCTCCTTAATGCTGGCTGTACTGAATATAGGCCAGACAGTTCAGGGAAGTCAAGTCAACCTCAGCTTGCACGGAATACCAAAGAGATGGAACAAAATTGGCACTGGCAGAACTTCGAACAAATCCGGGCAGCATGGTGGCGCAGTGGATTAGCCCTACTGCCTGACGGCGCCGAGGTCCCAGGTTCGATCCCAGCTCTGGGTCACTGTCCGTTTGGAGTTTGCACATTCTCCCCGTGTTTGCATGGATCTCGCCCCCACAACCCAAAGTATGTGCAGCCTAGATAGATTGGCCATGCTAAGTTGTCCCTCAATTGGAAAAAATGAATTGGGTACTCTAAATTTATTTTAAAAAAAGAACTTGGAACAAATCACAGCACCGGAGCATAGAGGGTGCGGGAATGGGGTGAAGTTGGGCATCTCAACCTCTTTATAGCTGGAAAAAGGTGGCATGCTGGCACAGTGATTAACACTGTTGCTTCACAGCGCCAGGATCCCAGGTTCGATTCCCGGCTTGGGTCACTGTCTGTGTGGAATCTGCACGTTCTCCCCCTGTCTGTGGGGTTTCCTCCGGGTACTCCGATTTCGTCCCACAAGTCCCGAAAGACATGCTGTTAGATGAATTGACATTCTGAATTCTCCCTCGACATACCCAAACAGGCGCCGGAATGTGGCGACTCGGGGATTTTCACAGTAACTTCATTGCAGTGTTAATGTAAGCCTACTTGTGACACTAATAAAGATTATTATTATTAAGATAGCAGAAACGTCAAGGATTCTCGTACAGGGCATAGAGATCTAGCAAAAGACTATGTTAGAAAATGGCATTAATCAAAAATTTAGATTGGAGTTTTAAAGCAAATAGATTTTAGAAGGGAAGAAAACCTGAGGGAAATAAGGAACGGTACAGTTTTGAGGATCAGCAATAGAATAGATTAGAGTAGAGGACGCAATGATGAATTTTAATTTCCACATATTAAGGATGCAGAGCTGCACGGTGGCGCAGTGGTTAGCACTGCTGCGCCACAGGACCGAGGACCCGGGTTCGATCCTGGCCCCAGCTCACTGTCTGTGTGGCAGCAGTGCCAGTCACTGCGCTATCATGCAGCTTCTGCATCCTTAATGTGTGGAAATTAAAACTCGAAGATGTGCAGAATTTGTGGATTGACCACACCTAAATTGCCCTTGAATTGAAAAAAAAAATTGGCTACTCTGAGTTTCTTTTTAAAAAAGGATGCAGAAACTAGAGGGATCATGACGAACAGGAGAAGTTCAGAGCAGCAATGACTTTTGTAGTGTTGGTAAAATTAAAAAAGTTAAGGCGAGAAAGGTTCTGAGACGGAAAGGTTGGAAGAGACGGGAAGCTGCCTTTTATTTTCTGGATATGCCAATGTTAAAAATCCTAAATTTTAAATGCGGTATCTTTTTCACCTCACAATGATTCTTGGCAAATTTCAACCAGTAGCAGCCATGATAGAGATAATCACAATTACCATTTCTTAAACAATTATTCGCAGGTTCAGCTGAAGGTGACCTTGCCAGGCTGAACTCAGCAAAATGTAAGAATTTTTAGTGCACTGTATGTCTTTCAAAATTCTGTTTTGCTATTCCAGATACAGATTTTGGTAATTTCCAGTTGATAAAACAGGACACAAATTTGTTTAACAATTCCATTACTTTAGAACTGGAGAATAATACAGCAGGAGGAAGTTACAGTATTAATTATCTTATCTTTTCATACCTCCCAAAGTAGAAGGGGGTTCCACTATTTCATTACATCATTCTTGAATTCATTATTTTGACCAACTCGTGGCTGAGTAGCTTCTCACTATGTTTGAACAATTTTGGACCTCATCGTTTTGGGAAGGAGCCAGATTTGAAAGCCTGAAAGGCCCACACCTGTTCGCCAAGTCCTATGTTCCCAAATGGGACAAGGCATAATTGATCTCGGAGTGCAAACCAGAGACACTCACAGCTGGGCCTCCTAGTGGCTGATTTAGAGCAGCGTTGGCAGAAACCTGGAAACAGGCCATGAATCACAGAATCAAAGTAATTACAGTGCAGAAGAGGCCATTTGGCCCATCAAATCTGCACCAACGCCTGAAAGGCATCTGACCTGCCTACCTAATCCCATTTGCCAGCACCTGGCCCACAGCCTTGTATGTTATGACGTGCCAAGTGCTCATCCAGGTACTTTTTAAAGGATGTGAGGCATCCCACCTCTAACACCCTCCCAGGCAGTGTATTCCAGACCGTCACCACCCTCTGGGTAAAAAGGTTTCCCCTCAATGCTCCCCTAAGCCTCCTGCCCCTCATGTTGAACTTGTGTCCCACTCGTAACTGACCCTTCAACTAAGGAGAACAGCTGCTCCCTACTCACCCTGTCCATGCCCCCCTCATAATCTTGTACACCTCGATCAGGACGCCCCGCGGCCTTCTCTGCTCCAACGAAAACAACCCATACCTATCCAACCTCTATTCATAACTTAAATGTTCCATCCCAGGCAACGTCATGGCTCTCGACCTGAGGATTGATATGCTCTGAAGAGGTTATATGATAGAAAAGAAAGAAACTTCTGTCACTGGAGGTCAATATTTGTCAGTTGTGTCTTTGTTTTGGCAGTTTCTGCCATTGCTTAGATATCTTACAACAATGCTAAAATGGCTTTTAGCCATGTTGTTACTGCAGCAGTATAGAAAATGTGATTGTCAATTTACTCATAGTATGTCCCCACGAACAGCATGGAGACAAAGACCAGATGATCTATTTTAGGGATACTGGTTGGGGATTATATATTAGTCGGCACACTTGGAGGAATTGCTGTCCTCTTCAAACTTGTGGCATCTTTTATGCCCAGCTGAGGGGGATGGTTTGCAGTCAAAGAACGTGATCTAATGGCCTCGCCATGTCGTACTCGGGATGCAGCGAGGCCTCCCGCGAGATTTACGACACTCATTAGCCTTGCGAGATTGGGAGAGGCGAGTCCAGATCGCAACACCTCACAACATCTAACGAGAGCTCTCTGGAGATTTACCGCCTCATCGCATCCCGAGTCAGGTGCGACTAGGCTGTTAGATCGCAGGATCCAAATATGCACATTCAAGCTAGTAGTTAGTCACATTTGAATATGGCTACGTCGGAGATACCCGAGGCTTAGGACCTAACGGCCTTGCCTCAGATCCCCAACCGGGTGCCGTTTAACACTGGTTTCCACAAACATGGACCAGGTATACCGGCACTTGGGGGCGGCCTCCAATGCGATTGGAGGCCCCCGGGAGATCGGGCATGGGCAGCATGGTACCCTGGCACTCCCAAAGTCACCTGGGCACTGTGGCCCTGGCACCTGCAGTGCCACACAGCACCCTGGCAGTGCCAAGGTGGCAAGTAGCACTGTCAGGCTGGCAGTGCCATGGAGCCCAGGTGGCATCTTGCACATGCCGGTGTTTGGGCCGAGGGATGCCTTGCCCTTGTGACGTGGGGTGCAGGGAGCTTGAAGACCCTCGAACTGATAAGTTGGGTAGTTGGGGGGAGGGGTCATGAGGTCGCGGTGGGAGGTTCAATGATCGGAGTGCCATTTCTCTTCCTGCAGTGGCAAACTGAGCTCGTTAGTACAGGAAATGAGTCTAAGTGCGGCCTCGGTGGGGCATTCCTCTCCGAGGTCCGAGAAAGAAACCATTTAATAGCAGGGCCGTTCTTGGCACTGCACTCAGGACTCGTATTTCTTTTCCATTAAATCGCACCCAATGTTTATTTTTGCCTGCTGGGTTACTCACCTTACAAGTGGACAGTCACTGCCACACAACCACGCTTGCAAAACAAAGGCTGATTTTAGCAGGCGGGAGAAATTTCTGTAGAAATAACAGAGGTTGTAACAAGAGGAACATGGCATCCTGTTAGGCGCACAGTAGATAACTATGATGTGAGATGTTTTAAGTTTTATGCATTAGAAACCTTCCCTGTGGTTCAGTAGTTAAGCAAAGAAACATCGAAAATAGGAGCAGGAGGAGGCTTTCTTGGTCCCTTGCGTCTGCTCCTCCATATAATATGACAGTGCCATACTCACGCACTCTCTCCCTACTCCTTAGTGCCTTCAGTGTCTCGATATCTATTTATTTCTATCTTAAATATATTCAGTCACTTGGCCTCCACAGCCTTCTGACACAGAATTCCACAGGTTCACCACCCTCTGAGTGAAGACATTTCTCCTCATCTCAGTTAAATGGCCTAACTCGTATCCTGAGAGTGTCACCCTCCCTCCCCCCTTCTCCCAGTCAGGAACATCATCTCTGCATCTGTCCAGCCCTGAAAAAAATGTATATGTTTCAATGAGTTCTAAATTCTTCTGAACTCGAGCGAATACTGGCTTGGTCGGCACAATTTCTCTACGATGTAACACCTGGCCACTCCTATTCCCTTATTTATTGTATTTAAGAGTATATATGTACTGCCCAATGTCTCATCATATAGTCGGCACAGTAGCACAGTGATTAGCACTGTTGCTTCACAGCACCAGGGACCCAGGTTCGATTCCCTGCTTGGGTCACTGTCTGTGCGGAGTCTGCACGTTCTCCCCCATGTCTGTGAGTGTTTCCTCCGGGTGCTCCGGTTTCCTCCCAAAAGACGTGCTTGTTAGGTGAATTGGACATTCTGAATGCTCCCTCAGTGTACCTGAACTGGCACTGGTGTTCATGTAAGTCTACTTGTGGCACTAACAAAGATTATTATTATTAAAGAGCATAGCAAGTAGTGTAACATTAGTAACCCCCATCCCAATCCCATCTTCGCTGCTTTGTCATATGAAACTATAAATCTCCGTTGACTAAAGATTAAAATTAGATGGGCTGCAAAATTGGTGATTGGACGTTTGAAATACTTGGGTAGATACTGTGCATGTCTGCACATTGAGGCTTCCTCTGAGTCGCAGCGCGCAATGGTGGCAAATGCCTGAAAGTTGGCTACGAATTCAATTGGAAGATCTGTCGACTACAGACTAAAACACGGCCTAATTTTGGTGGTTCAGGCACATGCTTGGTGCTGTACAAATAAGTTTAATTGGAAACTTGAGCTAAAAAAGGTTAAACGCACCCAGTTTGCATTCCAAGCAGATACTTTGGACCATGATATGCTTCAGATAAGCATTAATGAAAATACAGCTGTACCGTAGCAGTGATATTATTGTACGGTATTATAAGGCATCACTAGTTACATTTCTGATATTCTCAAACTTCAATTGTGCATATCTTTAAAATGACACATTGTGAATTTCAGAGTAAAAATTTTGATTAAAGGCCATGAAAACAATTGTTTTTAAAATAACCTCTCCAAAAAATTAGCTCAGTTGGACTACCTTTATGTTCGGTTTGGCAAGCTGAATTTTTTAACCACTTGCAATACTCTATATTTCACATTGTGCAATATATATTTTCTACTTATTCCGAATGTTCCTGCAAAGTTACAAAGATTGTTTTGAAAGTAATCATGTGCCTGTTATGCATTGGGAAGTGCTAAGTGCTAAGTGGGCCAGGTGTGAGAAAAAAGGTCTTTTATAATTTGGATTTCCTGATTGAAGGTCATCTGAGTGAGGGGAGGTGTGGGTAGTTTGGCAAGAAAAACGAACATTTCCATTTAAGAAGAATTACATTTTGAAGAATATGTGTCATTCTCAGAAAGCTTGCATTCCCTTGACAGGTACTCTTACTGCTTTCCCAATCTACAATAACACTCACTAATTAGTCTAAAAGCAGCTATTGCAACTATGCCTCCATCTGCAATGATCTCAATTGCCCCGGTAATTATTGGGCTTGTGTGAACATTTTCTCCTGACACTCGTTAGCTTGCACATTCCATTAGCTGGATTATTCCTATTTTTAGTATTTTTACAATTAAAAGGAACTTGCAGAGTTTCTTAATATCTCAAACCGCTTCACAAGAGCGATATCAAACAAAATTTGATATGGAACCAGATGGGATGTATTAGCGAAACACAACAAAATGTTAGTCAAAGCGATATGTTTTAATCATTGTAACGGAGAGAGAGGTAGTGAGCTGGAGAGGTTTTTCAGGAGGTGGGTGTGGAAACTCTAGAGCTGAGGATCTGAGCAAGCTAAATGTACAGCTATGAATAGTGGAGCAAAGATATGAGAATTGGACAAGTGCAGTGATGTCAAAAGCATGTTAGGCTAGAGCAGTGATGGGCAACGAGGCAAGTGAATGGGCTGTGTGATAGGTCCTCCTTCATCTTAGTGGGCCGTAAGATTGAAATCAGGCTTGTTTATTAACCATGATTCCGAGAATAAGATTAAATGCATTTAATACACGCCGAATATTTCATAAAGAGTTATAGAAAATGCTTAATCATTTATATGTATATTTTTTAAATTTTTATTCGTTCATGGGATGTCAGCATCGCAGGCTGTGTCAGCATTTATGGCCCATCCCTAATTGCCCTTGAGGGGGCATTGCTGTGGGTCTGGAGTCACATGTAGGCCAGACCAGGTAAGGACAACATATTTCCTTCCCTAAAGAAAATTAGTGAACCAGATGAGTTTCTATGATAATTAACAATGGTTTCATGGTTTTATTTTTATTGAATTCAAATTCTCCCATCGACAGGGCCGGACTTGAACCTGGGTCCCCAGAGCATTACTCTGAGTCTCTGGTTTACGAGTGACAGTACCACTACGCTACCACCTCCCCAAATTAGTAGAACTATCATTAAATTTGTTAAAAACTGAAGAAATATTTACACTTTGGAAGCAGAGGGAGTGCACGGCTCTCACAGCCAATGTTGTGAGCAACCAGCGAGTACCTCACTTGGCATGCCCTTGCTTTATGTGCGTATCACTTCAGTCATATCAGTAGGAAAACTACTACGTGAATGGAAAACAGCAGAATGTGGTAACCCTGAGGGTGGGCAACAAAATGTCTCGTGGTCCGCACTCAGAACCCAGACCTGCCGCATGTGGCCCTGGGGCCTCAGGTTACCCACCACTGGGGGAGAGAAAGGAATGAAGCCAAGAAAAGTTCTTGTGAACAAGAACATTTCAAAATTGACATGTCACAGGCGCCACAATGGGTCAGCAAATACTGGTTTGATGGCTGGTGGCTGAGATGGTTTTGGTGGGGCATGGGGGAGATGGGGCAGGCATGGGGGGGTGGGATGGAGGGGGGAAGGTGACAGGGTTGATGGGTGAAGTGGGCAGCTAGGTTTGGTGTTATGTTAAGAGTTTAAATAATAAACAATGAGACTGGAATTATTAAAAGTGCATCCCATTAGTCAATTGTTCACAGCTTGCATAAGTTAATTCAGGAATTCCGGTTTTGTCGCAATGAAATGGAGCAAACCAGTTCCAGACATCTCTATTCATAGATGCTTCAATGTTATCTGGTCATGTGTGGCAGCTTAAACACTTTATTAACTTAAGTACTCGACTGCTATTGCCTGCTGTAACTGCAGCCATACTGGGGTGAATTTCCGGCACCCTCTCCCACATCTCACATCATTACTGGTGCACAGGTTGCTGGTGGTATAGAATAAATGCACATTTTACATCTTCTCCGTTTTAGTTAGAACAAATTGTTACTGCATGAAAAAAGTACAGAAGAACAGTGAAGAAAACAATGGCGACGTTGAATGCACAGAACCTGAACTTGAGCTAAAACGTGCACAAAATCCAGATGTGTCCCTCCTCCTGTTATTCATAACAAAAAATAATACTTTTTTCTTTTTTTATATTGAGAGAGAGAAAGAAACATCATACATACATGGGTGCATAGTCCTTAAGCTTGTGGTTTGGTCTGCTCAGCCTCCCAGAGTGTGTAGTCACACAAGTTAGCTTGCCCCAGGAGACAACCGGATTACTGTTGACTAAGGGTGGGCATGGTTGCTGCAGGGTTTGTTACATTAGCAGCAGGAAGGGCCTCCTCCTCAGCTGTTGTTCATATCGTGCTTAAATGGACGGTGCTCCCAGAGGTGGCCTCTTAATTGGTGGTAAAATCAGGCAGGTGGGATGATCGTCATTGCCATTGGGACTGAAGGCAGTAAGATGCGGTCCAGAGCGTTTTCCAGCCCTCTTTCGGATGAATGCACTGATCCAGTGCCATACAGATCAGATGTTATTTTCAAATTTTCTTCAAATATTGTGGGCTGGATTCTCCGTTCCCCCAGCCGTGTGTTTCCACAGACCAAAGGGTATAGTCACAGAATAAAGGGGTGCCAATTTAAGAATGAGATAAGGAGGACTTTCTTCTTTCATAGGGTTGAGAGTCTTTGGAACTCCTTGCCACATAGAGTTGTATGGACTTGTTTATATTGAAGGCTGAGTTAGATATGTAGATTCTTCATCAGTAATGGAATCAAGGGTTACGGGGAAAAGGCAGAAAAGTGCACGTGAGGAATTTTGGCTCAGTCATGACCTCATTGGATGGCAGAGCAAGCTCAAGGGGCTGAACAGCCTGTTCCTGTTCCTATTTCGTATGGTCATGAATGTAACTTCCACAGCCACCGTGGTGGGATTTGAAATTGTACCCCTGGATTATTGATCTAGGCCTATTGGATTTCTAGACTACTAGCATGACTACTGCGACCCTTCCAAGCTTAAATTACAGACCAATAACAGAGTTTATGGATAAAAGCAAATTACTGCGGATGCTGGAATCTGAAACGAAAGAGAAAATGCTGGAAAATTTAAGCAGGTCTGGCAGCATCTGTAGGGAGAGAAAAGAGCTAACGTTTCAAGTCCGATGACTCTTTGTCAAAGCTAACAGACAGAGAAAGTGGGAAATATTTATACTGTGGAGTGAGAATGAGAGATGAGTCATAGCCACAGAAACCCAGGGAAACCGGGTGCTAATGGCCACAGAAACCAAGGGGAAAGAGTGCTAATGGCAATCCCCAGAGAGAACAAAAGATGTGAAAGGCCAAACAGCAGAGAAACTAACATCAGAAGATGAACTGTTGATGTGGGGAGAGGGGAAGGGGGAAGCAAAGAGGAGAAAGTTAAGGAAAGGAGGATAAGATTGGGGGGGTGGGGGTTTAAATGTATATTAAGAAAGAAAGAAATGGTAAAAAACAGTTAAAATGAAATAGGATGAAAACAAGTGGGTCGAGGTGGAGTGGAGCTGATCATCTGAAGCTGTTGAATTCGATGTTGAGACCGGACGGCTGTCGCGTGCCTAATCGGAAGATGAGATGTTGTTCCTCCAGTTTGCGTTGAGCTTCACTGGAACATTGCAGCAGGCCAAGAACAGATAGATGGGCATGGGAGCAGGGTCTTTTGTTAAAATGGCAAGCAACGGGAAGATCAGGGTCCTGAATGCGCATAGACCGAAGATGCTCAGCAAAGCGATCACCCAGTCTGCGTTTGGTCTCTCTGATATAGAGGAGACCATATTGGATGCAGCGAATGCAGTAGACCAAATTGGAAGAGATGCAAGTGAAACGCTCGCCCCCTCACAAAACATAGTTTATGGTCTGGATAGCTTATGGCACAGCTGCCAATAATGGGGAGAAGGGGATGGGTGATGACTGGAGGCCAGATTTGGAGGATTGCTGAGGATTTGAAGAGTGAACCATGTCCTCTTGGGTGAACCAGAGCTTGGCAAACCTTGAGAGCTGTGCACAATCCTTCTTCTTGTGAACTTTTGTTGAATGCATTTTCAGAAAGCCAATACACCTCGGAAGCAACGTTGTTTGAATTTATTCATCTTTTGTGTTTTCTAGTGTGCAAGCCAACCAACAGAACTTTAATGGTAAATCCAATGGATTTGCAAGAAATATTTCAGTCTTGTCCATGCCGTAGTTTGTTCAGGACTTTGTGGATTAAAGCAGTGTTGCGTTCACAGAAGGGGAAGAAATCAGTTGTCTGAGGAAGAAAAAGAACCAGAATTAACAATGCTGCTTGATTTTCTTTCAAGGAAGATAGTGGTAGGAACCAATGGCTGCAAAATAGGTGATCAACAGATAATAGGAAGGAAGTCTACAGTAGAGTAATCTTATGTGGGCTTTGAATAATGCCCCCTGTCAGGGATATTGTATCTAAACTCGCTGTGCTCTCAGCAGAGATGCACATGAGTGCATTTCCTTGAAGAGTCCTCAGCAATAATCAGGAATGAGACTCCTGGACAATCTATCTTTCTTTAGCTCATGGATACAATTTATGATGTTATGTTGGCTCTGATTAAATAACGCATAGAAATTCCTGATCATTGCATTTATTTGGTGCATGGATGATGATTTTTGTTTCCCTTCGAAAGGTTGCCTTTTTACCTATTGTAAATATGGCAATTAATGAGGATGCCCTTCTTCCTTTAGACATCAATATTCTATTGCTCACAGTCGCTATGTATCAAATGATACCACCACAAGGTTCAACTGGACACCGATCAAAGAGCCAAACACCAGTTAGTTAGTTCAAGATTAAGGGTACTTTATTTACACACACAATTAATCCTGCAACATAAACATTACAAATTAAACTACACCTATCAACTATGACAACAAAATGGGCTTCAATGATTTTAGTGGGGAAGGAGCTATCACCATTACCATGATTTTGGCAAAGGTAGCAGTGTAAAAGTGCCAGGAAAATATGGAATGCCATAATTAGGTGTGTAAGTCACTTATTCTATACTTTTCTCTTCTTTTTGCACAGCTTAATGGTGCTTGTATAATCATGCAAGTCCTGAGGAGAATCAAAGCTATTGTAAAATGCAGACAGGAGGTTTTTTGGATCAAATGACCATCATAGTGCCTATATGGACATTTAATTGGTCAGCTAAATCAATGTAATACATTTTAATGGATTATGTTTAGCAGATACTGAATGTGCAAACAATAACAGAGCCCCTGAAGAGCTACATTATTGATAGACAGTCTTCTTCTTAGGCAGTCCGCAGGGATCGATGATGACTTGCTTCCACTCAGGTTAGATGGGTTCTGCGATGGTCGATGAGTTCAATGCAGGCTCTGCAGACTCTGCCTCATGCTGGGCCTTCCCAAATAAATTTTCTCCATTTTGCTCGGTCTAAGTAAAGTAGTTGCTTTAGGAGTTTGGTATGTGAGCGGAGCCGGATTTGAGTGATTGGTGGATTGGGGGAGGTCATCACTGCTGGAACATCTGGATTTTGGGGATCTTGCAAAGTCATCACTGGTGCTTTGAGATAGCTACTATAGATTTTGCAAATTTCCTAAGCATATAGAAGCGTAGGAATTATTGTTGCCTGGTAAACCATGATCTTAATCTCGTGTTTAAGACCCTGGATGCCATTTACCCATTTCCTCAATTGACTGAAGGCTGAGCTGGTACATTGATGAATTTTGTTGCCTATGTCTGGTTTGTCAAGAGGAACCTCCCAAAGTATGGAAAGTGGTCAATATTGCCCAGGATTTTGCCAGTGAGTGTAATTGATAGAGGAAGGTGTTTTGCCAGGGGAACTGGTCGGAAGACAAACTTAGTTTTCTTGTGTTTTTCTTCGGTCATATGACTGAGAAAACTGTTATGGATCAATTTTGAGATTTACAATCTATTTAACGGCTTCGGCAGATGTAGTGTGAATGATTGTGATGCTACCACGAATGGATCACTCGGGCAGGAGTTCAGTATATGGCCGATGGCCTGACTTGGATGGTCACAGTCACAATCTGAGCTGTTCCTCATGTTCAACATGTGGAGCAAGTGCTGACATCTTCCCTGGCCTGTCCTCAAGAAGTTGAGGGTTGTCCAGATTTTATGTGAAAGGTGAAACCTGGGATTTCACCACTCAGGTCAATTACCGGGTTGCGCTCGGTGATGTTTGCAATCAACCATGAGGTGTGCTGCAGGACTGTCATTGGTTTGTAGGATGTAGAGTGTGTTCCATTGGCACTATGGGATTTCAGATGAGTGCATTGTTAATGCATCAACGTGTCGGCAAGTGCAAGCTTTGGCAATTTAATTGTTAAATTAACTCCTTATTAAAGACATCTGATGATTACTGGCTCAACCTCCAAAAGAGGTTGGGCAGCACAGTATCACAAGTGGATAGCACTGTGGCTTTGCAGCGCCAGGGTCCCAGGTTCGCTGGGTCACTGTCTGTGTGGAGTCTGCACGTTCTCCCCGCGTCTGCGTGGGTTTCCACCAGGTGCTCTGGTTTCCTCCCACAGTCCAAAGATGTGCAGGTTAGGTGGATTGGCCATGCTAAATTGCCCTTAGTGTCCAAAAAGGTTAGAAGGGGTTATTGGGTTACGGGGATAGGGTGGAAATTAGGGCTTAAGTGGGTCGGTGCAGACTCGATGGGCCGAATGACCTCCTTCTGCACTGTATGTTCTATGTTGTATGTTCTAAGAGTATAAATGACACAGCTGGAACAGGTGGGGTGGGGGAAACTACAAGGAGTTTGTATCTCTACTGAGGTGGATGCAGAATAAACTTGCTGAAAGTAAAATACAAGCAGCTGTATTATCCACCATCATATTCTAATGTTTGATATTGCCATGCATGGGTATTTCCGAGTTCATGTGTTAATAGGAGTACTTTGTTAGCTGTCAGCCAGTGGTGTTCTTTTAAGGAGGACATTTTCCCTGTGGATATCAGAAGGTTAAATGCGTACTAGCACAGGAAGCTACTCATGCTGTGTTCGTCTCAACATCCCAGAAATAATCCTCCATGGCTTCCCGGAGGTGGCTATCTACCGTGTTTCTGTGGCAGCCCCTGAGCCAGCTCAAATGGAATTATTCTGGTGCTGGGCAGACCAGGGTGGGTGAAGCAATGTGTAATGTTTTGGATCTGCCAGCCAGGTGTTACATGCCAACTTCCGCTTGAGGTTCACTCTCACCTTGACCTTGTCTTCATTGTTCTGGATATGATGCCGCTAGGTCAATGAATGGTCAAGAGTTAAGTCAAGGTATTGTGGGGTGGGATTCTGAGTGAGTGGTTGGCCACAGATCTGGACGTGATATTCTTCCCTGGCCTTTGAGTTGTTCAGATAGAAAGATGAAACAGCAGTCATGGAGTGTTTGACCAAACCCTCCATTTTCTGAAATAGGCTTCAAGAGAACATAGATCGGCACAGAGTGCCCATGACCAAGGGACCCCCACCCTCCCATTAGACTGATGGAACACTGGCTCACATCCCTGGATGTTGAGCGGTGGCAGAGTGGGCTCATGTATTCATTTATGGCCTCAATCCTCCATCTTGGAAGGCCACCAGCAGGCCTGGATTTAACCAGAGGGAGGTAGAATCTCCACCTGCACTTTCCCGTCATATCATATCATGCCACCCCCGTCTTCTAACTAACCCGGGAAATGAGGAGGGTGTTAAATTTTTTCTGAAGGCTTTGTGTGGTCACAAAAGGCAATGTATAATGATTTGTGCTGTTCCTTGCATTTTTCTTATTTGTTATGCAGTGACGATGGTGCCTCTCGATGGGCAAAAACTGCACTGCGACTCTTGAAGGAGCTCTTCAGCCACTGGAAGGAGGCAATTGAGGTAAATCCCCCAATGGCCTTCCCTGTGGCAGACAGCAGGGAGACACCTCTGTCTCCCTCTTTGACTATAACCACAATCACAGTATACCTGAGATCCCTTAACATGAACTCCTCCCCAGTGCAGACACACCAGGAGTGCATCTCTGCCTTTTTTCAAACTTTTGGGAATTTCTAGTGCGCCAGAGGCTTTGTTGATTTCCAGCCATAAAATAGCTTTTTTAACTTCATTCTGGACCACTGAGATGAAGTCAGACGGGACATGAAGGAATAGAGTGGAGGGTGTTCAAGTTGAAGACAGGATTGCGGTTGATGGGTTATTCAAAACATTTTCTCCATTGAGCACTGACTGCTTTCCTATATTTAATAATCTGCCTTTCATGCTTGTCTCTAAGTGAGGTGGAGCCTTTCATGCTTAGACCACATATCATCTTGACAGTGCTGAAAAAAAACATGCATGTCATTGGTATCCATGGGTTGGATCTCCTATGCTCTTTCAACTCACCATTTGTTCTTTATGTTTTGGGTTCTATGCAGTACCATTGCCTTCATTTGATATTTTCAAAGAGCAAAAAGTGCTGTAGAGTAGAGAAAGGAAATCAGTTTATTGACTGCTGGGACTTGGACTAGGGATTGTTCAAAGTTGGTGTATAGAGTCTGTCCTTATTCTCGTCTGTTGCCTCAAATATAGGAGTGTGTGCTAATGACAGTGGCATGCTGATTCCTCAGTAGGGGGAGCCAGGCCAGGAGGATCTCCCCTATCCCACATGGGGAGTCACTAATCCCGCCGGACAGAAGAACAGAACTTCTTCAGGATAGGCATCCCGGAAATAGAAGTGGCAGTGAATTAAACACAAATGTAA
Source organism: Scyliorhinus torazame (assembly GCF_047496885.1). NCBI lineage: Eukaryota > Metazoa > Chordata > Chondrichthyes > Carcharhiniformes > Scyliorhinidae > Scyliorhinus > Scyliorhinus torazame. Next base: position 63,958,733 of record NC_092728.1, read on the forward strand.
ATGCAAATTACTGCGGATGCTGGAATCTGAAACAGAAAATACTGGACAATCTCAGCAGGACGGACAGTATCTGTGGAGAGAGTAGGGAGCTAATGTTTTGGGTCACTAACGATGCCAGACAAGGTAATTTTTGATGGTGACAGAGGTAGACAGTGCAAAAGGCTGGCAAAGAGTTAAAAGCTCTTTGTCATGATTATGCAAACATAGAATAGGACACGACCAATGAGCAGTCAGGACACTCAGGGCTGGTATCTCATTATAAAAGGGATGAGGCACCCACACCCCGCCTCTTTCCACAGACTAACATCTACAGAGTGAGACAGGGTGGATCCTCAGCATCACACCCCAGCACGTGGCTTGGAGCAAGGCTGGTTCAATTAGACTGAGTTACTACATTTAGATTAGAAGAGAGTCAAACTCATTGAGAACTGTGCTAATAGTTCAATGAAACACATTGAACTCACTTCAAAGTCTGGAGCATCTTTTACTCAAAACTGCATCAAGTGGCAGCTTGTGTTATTCCAAATTACCTAACACAACATGATATCAGGAGTCTGTTCAATCTAGTTAGTTCAACTCAGCAAGATACGTGACGACCAGCGAATGTATACCGGCACAATGGAAAAGATTCAGGCTCCTCACCAGCTCAGGACGTCGAAGCATCAGACCTCAATGGTGCGTCTGATGCACAGAAGATAGCTCTTCTCCTCATCACAGCGGGTGATCACGCCTTGGAAATATTCAACTCCTTTCACTTCGCCAAAGACCAGGACAAGACAAAGTTTCAGTCCATCCTGGACAAGTTTGACAGCCACTGTGAGGTGGACACCAACAAAATCTTCAAGCACTACATATTCAAGCAGCGATTGCAAGATAAAGATGAATCCTTCTACTCATATTTAACTAACCTTAGACTGCTAGCGCAATCCTGCAACTTTGGTGATATCACTGACTCTATGATCAGAGACCAAATCGCTTTTGGAATTCACTCTGATCATCTGAGAGAGCAGTTACTGAAGATCAAGCATATGACCCTGCCAGTCGCGATTGAAACATGCACAGTGCATAAGCACGCTAAAAATCGCTATTCCCAGTACAAAACGGCAGAAAATGATAAACTAGCCTCCCAGGAGGCGGTGGGTGTGCAGGCCATCTCCCGGAAGCAGCGCCACAACATTGACGAAAGCGGCCATTTTGCGTGCTCTTCCCGGGGCCCGACACATGCGCGATGCGAACGGGATAACGAAGCGGCCGAAACCCGTACTGCACAGATGCAGATATCTGAGAACCGCACTGTGCATGAGCAACAACGCACGGAGCGTCAGGACGGCGACGTCATGACGTGTTCGAACTGTGGCACCGCCCATTTAAAGAAACACTGCCCTGCAAGAGGCAGACACTGTTTAAACTGCGGGAAGCCAGGCCACTGTGCAGCCCTGTGCAGATCTGCACCACCAGTCAGGAGCCTGCACTCCCAATTCTGACGACGCATCCGGAGTGTGCAACAACGGCAGTGCAACGGAACCAGATGCTGGATGCCTGGACAACGCCTACCGTGTGGGCATTATTGCAAAGTGTGAATATGCCACATCAGACACATCGCAAGTCCAATCGATCCTAGCTGTGGATTCCGAGGACGAATGGCGAGCAGTCATGAAGGTCAACCATTGCCCCATCCAGTTCAAGCTGGACACTGATGCCTCTGCCAACCTCCTCTCAAATGCAGACTTCAGACGTATTGAGAAGCCCCCAAGGTCCTTCCAGCTGCCTGGAAGCTGCTGGATTGCAACGGGAATGCCATCATGGCACTGGGATCCTGCCATCTGCACGTATCCAACTGACACACACAAGCACGGTTACGCTTTGAAATTGTTAAGTCGGACAGGGCATCCCAATAGGTGCGCACGCCTGCAAGCAGCTGAACCTCATTCAAAGGGTTTACACCACAACATCCTCCCATGTGGATCTTCAGGCTGGCATCGACGACGTCCTCGCCCAGTATCCAGATGTGTTCAACGGGATGGGCACGCTGCCGTATCGATACAAGATTCTGCTACGACCTGATGCCAAGCCAGTGGTCCAGGCATCACGACGAGTGCCTGCTCCACTGAGAGAGCGCCTGAAGGCACAGATCAAGGATCTTTAGCAAAAAGGCATCATATCCAAGGTCACCGAACTGACTGACTGGGTCAGCTCGATGGTGTGCGTAAAGAAGCCTTCAGGGGACCTGCGCATCTGCATTGATCCCAAGGATCTCAATAAGAATATTATGCGGGAACACTACCCCATCCTGAAGCGGGAGGAACGCACGAGTGAGAAGGCACGCGCGCGCTTCTTCACCAAATTGGATGCATCACAGGGATTTTGGCAAATCCAGCTGGAAGAGTCCAACAGAAGGCCCTGCACCTTCAACACGCCTTTTGGCAGATACTGCTACAATCGCATGCCATTTGGCATCATCTCGGCATTGGAGATATTACATCACATCATGGAGCAGATGATGGAAGGCATTGAAGGGGTTCGTGTGTACGTGGCCGACATCATCATATGGTCCACGACCCCTGAAGAACATGTGTACTGTCTCCAGAAGGTATTCCGCCGTGTACATGCCAACGGCCTAAAGTTAAACAGGCCCAAATGTTGTTTTGGCACATCGACGCTCAAGTTCCTAGGCGACCAGATCTCCCAGCATGGTGTGCGCCCGGACACAGACAAAATCAAGGCCAACGAGTCGATAAAGGTGCCCGAGGACAAAAAGGCGGTGCTGCGCTTCTTGGGTATGGTCAATTTTCTGGGCAAATTCATTCCAAACATGGCCACACACACCACGGCCCTACGCAACCTGGTGAAAAAGTCAACTGCCTTTGAGTGGAAGGTGGCACACCAGACAGAGTGGCTGGAGCTGAAAGCCAAGCTCACCACTGCACCAGTCCTGGCAATCTTCGACCCGGACCGGGAGACAAAGATATCCACAGATGCGAGTCAGGATGGCATCGGTGCGGTGTTGCTTCAACGAGATGACACATCATCATGGGCACCAGTAGCCTACGCATCAAGAGCGATAACGCCCACTGAAACCAGATATGCACAGATCGAGAAGGAGTGCTTGGGTCTTCTTACTGGCATCCTCAAATTTCATGATTATGTCTACGGCCTGCTGACATTCACTGTCGAGACGGATCATAGCCCTCTGGTCCACATCATTCACAAGGACCTGAACGACATGACGCCTCGGTTGCAGAGAATCCTGCTTAAACTTAGGAGGCATGACTTCAATTTGGTGTACACACCTGGCAAAGAGCTCATCATCGCTGATGCATTGTCCCGCTCTGAACCTCGCCCAGTGAGCCGCTGCAGATCATCCAGCACATCGAATCGCAGATGCAGTTGTGTGCTAGCATTCTCCCGGCGACAGATAAGAAGGTAGTTCTCATCCGTGATGAGACAGCCAAGGATCCCCTCTTGCAGCGCATCATCCACAACCTCACCAATGGCTGTCAGAAAGGGCAGTGCCCACAATTTTACAATGTGATGGACGACCTGACGGTGATTGATGGTATCCTCCTCAAGCTGGACAGGATTGTCATTCCGTTCAGTCTCCAGAGCTTGGTGCTGCGCCAGATTCATGAGGGACAACTGGGCGTCGAGAAGTGCAGTCGCAGAGCCCGGCATCAGCCAGGACATCACGAGCATGGTCCTGAACTGTGCTACCTGTCAGCGGTTCCAGCCAGCGCAGAGCAAGGAGATGCTCCAACAGCATGACATAGTGACCGCTCCATGGTCCAAGTTTGGCATCGACCTCTTTCATGCGAATGGTCGCGACTACATATTGATCATTGGCTATTTCTCAAATTACCCTGAGGTGCTGAAGCTCCCGGACCTCACCTCTCGGATCGTGATCAAAGCCTGTAAGGAGACGTTCTCAAGGCATGGCATCCCAATCACCGTCATGAGCGACAATGGCCTGTGCATTAACAGTCGAGAATGGTCCACGTTTGCCAGGTCATACAATTTCCAGCATGTCACCTCCAGTCCGCACTATCCGCAGTCCAATGGAAAAGTCGAGAAAGGGGTGCACATTGTGAAACAGCTCATCTGCTAGGCCGCGGACTCTGCTTCCGACATACAGGTTGCATTGCTCGTGTACAAGGCGACTCCATTGTCCACTGGCATGTCGCTAGCTCAACTCCTGATGAACAGGGACCTGTGGATGACGCTTCCAGCCATACTCCTGCAAAAACTGGATCACCTCCCAGTGCTGCAGAAGATGCAGCAGCTCAGAGGCCGTCAAAAGCAGGGCTATGATGCCCATGCCACCGATCTGGCTGTGCTATCCCCGGCAGACACTGTCAGGGTCAAGATACTGGATGGTGGGTGGTCTGCCCCGGCTGTCATTGTTCGACAGGCTGCGCCCCGCTCTTATGTTGTACATATGGCTGATGGCTCCATCATGCAAAGGAATCGACGGGCACTGCGCCAAATTGCCTGCCCGCCACCACTTTCTCCTCCATTTCCATATGTTGAATTGCCATCTCCTGATACCTCACACCACGAGGCCACCAATCAGGCTTCCATCCCGCCTGTCAAGGCGCCGTCGTCCCCTCCGCCACCTCTCCGGCGGTCGACCAGGATCAGGCGCAAGCCTCAGAGACTGGACTTGTGAACATTTGTTTTGTTTGCTCTGTTCTGTTGTCCTCCGTCAGTCATGTTAGATGGACTCATTCACATATAAATACATTCACATACGCCAACAAAACATTTTTAAAAAGGGGAGACGTTATGATATGCAGACATGCAGAAAATGAACACAGAATAGAACACGACCAATGAGCAGTCAGGACACACGGGTGGTATCTCACTATAAAAGGGATGAGGCACTCACACCCCACCTCTTTCCACACACCAACATCTACAGAGTGAGACAGGGTGGTATCCTCAGCATCACACCCCAGCACGTGGCTTAGAGCAAGGCTGCTTCAGTTAGACTGAGTTACTACATTTAGATTAGCAGAGAGTCGAACCCATTGAGAACTGTGCTAATAGTTCAATAAAACACATTGAACTTACTTGAAAGTCTGGAGCATCTTTTCAAAACTGCATCAAGTGTGTTGCTCTTTCTAGCTTTATTCTATTTGCTCTGTTTAGGTCACCTTTGCTCATGAGTCGCCAGGTATCTTTATGATACCGCCACGTGGTTCAAGTTTAGGTTATCATAGAATTTACAGTGCAGAAGGAGGCCATTCGGCCCATCGAGTCTGCACCGGCTCTTGGAAAGAGCACCTACCCAAGGTCAACACCTCCACCCGATCCCCATAACCCAGTAACCCCACCCAACACTAAGGACAATTTTGGACACTAAGGGCAATTTATCATGGCCAATCCACCTAACCTGCACATCTTTGGACTGTGGGAGGAAACCGGAGCACCCGGAGGAAACCCACGCACACACGGGGAGGATGTGCAGACTCCGCACAGACAGCGACCCAAGCCGGAATCGAACCTGGGACCCTGGAGCTGTGAAGCAATTGTGCTATCCACAATGCTACCGTGCTGCCGCCATTATGATTAATAACACAGCACACCGCTTAGTAAGGATTAAAACAATGGTCATTTATTATATACAACAAGCAATATTAATACCCTAATACTACTTTCTATACAATAAACCTATCACGACTGGCCAATACTTAACTTAGGAAGAGCCCACCAGGTCAGGGAAACGAATGGCTTGTCCAATCAAATCTGGCCCGCGGGATTCAAAAGGCTGCCTCAGGTCGGTAGCTAGGTGTCTCTACCGGATAGCGATCGTTGGATTCAAACTTACTGCTATCGGTGGCTGGTCTTCCGAAGGTCTCGAGCAGGTGAAGATGAAAGAGAGAGAGAGATCTGAACTTGGATCTTTACTTTTATAGGGCCTAGGGGCTTCCCGCCTCCCGGGGCGGCCCTTGACCCTGAGTCCCAAGTGATTGGATTCTGTCCCCAGTCTCTGGGGTCGATGTGTCCAATGGTGAGGCGATTCCTCTATCGGGGGGTGGTCGCTCACCTGTCTTTGTTTCGGCCATTGCAGGTGCCGACAGGTCTGGCCCGGTATTCAATTGCTAATATGTTGCAATTGTTCCCGGGGATAGCCGATTTAACTGTGGATGTCTGAGTTGATTAGGTGTAAACAGTACTGAATGAAACTGCGGATACCTGGGTTGAAGGGCTGTTGATAGCCCTGAGTATCGATCTGGGCTACGTTCCCAGAGCTGAATATGCGAACCTGTCTGCAGCTGCCTGCTTGTGTCTTCTTGGCTGCTTTTCCCAGCAGTCTTTCGGGTTAGCCATTTTAAACTGGGTTTTGGCCAGATTAATCGGAACGCAGCCATTTTACATGGCTACAAGTGGCAGCTTGTGTTATTCCAAATTACCTGACACAAGCAGGCATAGAATGGACATGTTTGGACTTGGGTGATGCAAGTTCAGCAATCCCTCAAAGCTAAAATCTGTGATCACTTTACTCTGATAAACACCATTTTCCTTCAGAACTGAAAGAAATTTTTTTTAAATGCACAATCTGTCACACAACTTAAATTCATTATAATCGTCAGTATTTCATGTGGAATAATTAGATTAATGTTTAAAAATGATTGTGATAAAAATTTAGTTCGTTTCAGATTTCTTCATCTACCCGTCGCCTCCTCATCTGTACTTTTCAGGTTTTTTCATGTATCCTACATTCTGTCTGGAAGCTCTTCAATAACTTACAAATGAAGGAAAGTACTGACCCCTGATGATGCTGTAATGGAAAATAAAATTCAATTAATTAATTGATGATCAAGTGGATTGTCTTTTTTTCCCCCCAAATGTGGTGGTTTCTTTGATCAAGCAGAAGACTTCAAAGTGGTACCTGAGGATGGTTAACTTGAAACTCTTTTGGTCATAATCTTGTTTTGAAATTTTTTTTAGTCTCTTGTTCGGAGCAAATGGCACTATGATTCCCCCATGTCTGACCACCTTTGCACAGCAAGACACATGAATGCTCATTAATGCAAATCACCATCTTGGACATAATTGCACGATGTCAAAGTATTCTCCACTCCCAATGATAATTAACTGACTCTCAACATTTGACATTTTCTGTCTCTCTCTACAGCACTTTTTCACTGTTCAGAAAGCTCAAGGCTTGGTGCAGTGGTTAGCACTGCTGCCTCACAGCACCAAGGACCCCGGTTCAATCCCGGCCCCGGGTCTCTGTCCGTGTGAAGTTTACGCATTCTCCCCATGTCTCACCCCCACAACCCAAAAGATCTGCAGGCCGGTGAATTAGCCGCGCTAAATTGCCCCTTAATAAAAATAAAAAATAGAAAGGCCAAGGCTTTTCTTGTATGCCTTTGAACATCTTTTATCTTATAACCTCTTTTCACTTTTCTTGGCTCCAAGTAAATGTGAGTTAAAAAGTGTATTGAACTTAACGTTAAAAATGCTGAGTATAGAACAGACCTGTCAGCACCCATAAAGAGAAAAGGCCAGTTAATATTTTGAATGGAGTTAGGGTTTTTATCCAGATCAAAATGTCCTTTATCCAAAATATTAACTTCTACATTCCAGATATTGATAGATGCTTGAAGTATTTTAAGTGTTCCTCATTTTTATTCCAGTGTTCCAGAATGTGTGACTTTGATCCCAGAGAGAGAAAAATAATCTTTCTTTTTGCCAAAGTTAAGTTTGGTTTCAAGCACAAGTTTGTACAGGCACTGTGGTGGAATAGTTCATTTCTGAGCATTGACATCTGTTATAAAGCAGTACAAGACAATAATCAACCATATAATGATAAAGCCAGGATGCGAGGGCGTTTTTTGCACTCTTGCTGAAAAAATATTAATTATGTGTTGCGATTGCCAAGCAGCGTTGGTTTGGAATAAATGGATATATGAAGGTATGAGGCGCCATGGGATTGTATGTGACATTGTAGAATTAGAAAGAATGTGGTGTGCGGTTGCATGGTGGAATTATTTTAGGAATGGGGGGGATATTCATCTGTCAGAATGTTCATGGAAACTTTCCTATTGGGATACATAACAGCTAATTTGACATTTTGTCTATTATTAAAATGTTTTAAAATACACAAAGGATAGAAATGTGCTGTGGTGCTGGACTGAAAAATGACAAGAATCTCAGGGGTCAGCTAGTCTGCATGACCTTGTTATAAAGCACTTACTGCTTAGATATATCAGAAGTTATTTGTTACGTGGGGCGATCCCAAGGCTGCAGCCCTCTGAGTCCAATTGACTCCTCATAGATTATATACCTGCTCCAAGCATGATTGTGATCCAAACATCAAATTGCAGTGCAGAAAACCACATTGCACTCGCTCCCATTGGGTAGAATTCCTGATCCAAGCATTAAATTCATCCCAATTATTCTTGTATTTAGTAGTCAGCACTTAGCGCACAAAATGTAATCAGTCCACTGCCAAGTTCCCCTCAGAATTCAGCAGTTTCTTTTTGAAGTCAAATCATTTTTGTGGAAGCAGTGCTTTACAAAATACTTCATGTTGGTTTTGTTTATACTGGATGATTGATTAACTAGGACTGCGATACCAAGATTTGAATGCCAGTTGTTTCATTCGCAGTTCCTCAACCCTTATCCAAGCATTAGGTTTCTTAGTAAAACAAGTTATATGTTCAGCAAGATCGCCACACAATGGGGGCGATTCTCCAAAATGGAGACCAAGTGTTCGCGCCGTTGCGTTTCACGACGGCGCGAAACGGGTACGACCGATTCTGTTCCCCACAGGGGGCCAGCACGGCACTGAAGCAGTTCATGCCGCTCCAGCCTCCCTTCCCGGCACCAAATGGGCGCTGCGCCAACCCACCCATGCGCAGTTGGGCCGCGCCAACCTGCGCATGCGCGGGGGACTTCTCCAGCGCGCCGGCCCCGACTCAACATGGTGTCGGTGTTCAGAGGCCGGCTGCGCAACAAAGTAGGCCCGGGGGGGGAGAGGCCGGCCCGCCGATTGGTGGGCCCCGATCGCAGGCCAGACCCCATCGGAGGCTCCCCCCGGTGAAGGATCGCTTTTCCCCGCCCCACAGGCCACCCCCTCGACCCTTGGCGCAGAGTTCCCGCCGGCAGCGACCAGGGGTGAACGGCGCCGGCGAGACTCTGTCATATCCGCTTGGCCCATCGGCAGCCCCGCCGATTCCAGCGGCCCGCGGCCGGCACCATGTCAAACGCGCCGGCGCAAATTGCGCCGATTCTCCGCACCTCAGAGAATCGGGCGTCGTGGTGCGGTTGCGGCGATTCTCCAGCCCGGCGCGAGGCTCGGAGAATCACCCCCAATGCATTCAAGTAGATGAGGATCAACCTTTTTTTCTAGCTTACCAAACATAATGGAGCATTGTTCAGTTCATCTATATAGTTTCATTCTTATCCACATTCATAAAAGCATTTCCTGTTTGTTTACGACTCTGCCAATTGGAGACGAGGGTGAACAAGATTCATACTTCTTCTTAGCATGTCAATGCTGCTTCATCATTAGTTGTTATGAAATGTAATGCCAATAGGTGAGACAGACTATTGTCTCTTCCCCTTCTCTCGCTCTTTGAAATTGCACCTTTTACTTTTATTGCTGCCATTCATTCTCACACTAGGTTGATCCCAGAGTTGAGGGGATTAGATTATGACGAGAGGTTGAGTAGACTGGGACTGTACTCATTGGAGTTTAGAAGGATGCGGGGGGATCTTATTGAAACATATAAAATTATGAAGGGAATAGATAGGATAGCTGCGGGCAGGTTGTTTCCACTGGTCAGGGAAAGCAGAACTAGGGGGCATAGCCTCAAAATAAGAGGAAGTAGATTTAGGACGGCGTGTAGAAGGAACTTCTTCACCCAAAGGGTTGTGAATCTCTGGAATTCCTTGCCCAGTGAAGCAGTTGAGGCTCCTTCTTTAAACGTTTTTAAGAAAAAGATACCTTTCTAAAGAATAAAGGGATTCGGGGATATGGTGTACGGGCCGGAGAGTGGAGCTGAGTCCACAAAGATCAGCCATGATCTCATTAAATGGCGGAGAGGCTCGAGGGGCCAGATGGGCTACTCCTGTTCCTAGTTCTTATGTTCCGTACCAAAATCATAGAATCCCTACAGTGCAGAAGGAGGCGATTCAGCCCATCGTGTCTTCACCGACACGAGGGCGGCATGGTAGCACAGTGGTTAGCACTGTTGCTTCACAGCGCCAGGTACACAGGTTCGATTCCTGGCTTGGGTCACTATCTGTGCAGAGTTTGCACGTTCTCCCCGTGTCTGCGTGGGTTTCCTCCGGGTGCTCCGGTTGCCCCCACAGTCCGAAGATGTGCAGGTTAGATCGATTGGTCACGTTAAAATTGCCCCTTAGTGTCCAAAGGTCAGGTGGAGTTGCTGGCGGGGATGGAGTGGAGGTTTGGGCTTAGGTAGGGTTCTCTTTCAGGGGCTGGTATAGACTCGGTGGGCCGAATGGCCTCCTTCTGCACTGTAAATTCTATGACTTCTATGACCGACCCTTCAAAAGGACACTTTACCTAGGCCCAATCTCCTGTCCCTGTAACCCCACCCAACCATTGGACATTTAGGGGAAATGTATCATGGTAAATCCATCTAACCTGCACATCTTTGGACTGTAGGAGAAAACTGTAACACCCAGAGAATGCAGGCACGGGGAGAACGTGCAAACTCCACGAGGTCAGAATCGAAACAGAGTCACTGGCGCTGTAAGGCAGCAATGCTAACGACAGTGCCAACGTGCCGCACGGTCCATCATTTCACACTTATCTGCATTATATTTCTTGAATTTCTTGAAATTGTTTTGAAATGTATCATTTCACACTTGGCTATACTGAATTTCATCTGCCACATGCCTGCCATTTCATCAGCCTGTCTTTGTCCTCTTGAAGTCGATCACTATCCTGCTCACAGTTGATAACCACCAGCCTCCCCAAACAGGCGCCGGAATGTGGCGACTAGGGGCTTTTCACAGTAACTTCATTTGAAGCCACCTTGTGACAATAAGCGATTTTCATTTCATTTTCATAAGACTCCAAGTTTTATGTTGTCTGCAAAATTTGAAATTATACTCTCTGAACCTAAATCTAGGTTACGAACATAGGTAAGAAAATCAATGATCCAATACCAAACCCTGGGGAACCCCACTGTACACCTTCCCCCAGGGCAAAGAAATCAAGCTTTCATTGCTACTCTGTTTTCTGTCACTCAGCCAACTTCATATCTATGCTGCCACTGTCCCTTTTATTTTATGAGGCTTTAACTTTGTTGGCAAACTGATTCTCTGGCACTTTATCCAACATCTTTTGGAAGTCCTTGTTTACCATACCAACTGCATTAGCATCATCAGTGCCAAAAATACCATTTTTATTTCTATTCGAGTGTTCAGTTTTATTTTTACCTCAATCTTTTGTGAGTAACCGCTGGGATAAAATTGGGAGGTTTGATCGGGAATAATACATAAAAGTGCTCCATCACCTTAAAGAACAAGCTTGGCTCAGTTGATAGCATCTTTTGTCTCCAAGTTGGAAGGTTGTCATTGCGATTGCTCACTCCTGGACTGTTTTTCTACTCTTCTTTTGGAATTGTCCTGCCTTCATGTGGGATGTTACACTGAAAATTTTGCCCGTTTTAATAGTGCAAGTGAATGATTTTTTAAAAAGTTGTCTCGGTGCCATTTCTCCCACAACCAACGTCAAGAAGCAAAGGATTCATCTGAACTGCTGTTTCGAATATGTGTGCAAAGCATTATCCTGCACAACCAAGTTATACTTGCTCTAAAGTAATTAATTATTTGCAAAATCATGAAGCAGACTGCGAGTCTTCCTTTTGCACTATTTTGATAGGGGCAGGGGATGAGTGATGTTTCCATTTCAATTCATTAAAAGAAGAGAATGCTTTTTACCAGATGCGATGTCCTGATTCGGAATGCACTGCCTGAAAGTGTGTTGGGAGCAGGTTTAATTGTACGTTCCAAAAGGGAGTTGGATGTAAACTTGAAATGGAAGACTTTTGTTGAGCCAACTGAGCAGGGGAGGACGACTAACTTGACAACTCTTTCAAAGAGCTGGAAGAGACATAATGGGGTGAATAGCCCTCTTCTGGGCTGTATGATTTTATGAAATGTGTAGATATCGCAATGGTGCATTGGCTGTAATTGATCCTTCAGCCATCACTTGATACATAAACCTGAACAAACATCTCACAAAACACTTTTTCCATGAAGATCGTGTCCCCTTTAAAAGAGGTGTGGATTGAGCAGAAGAGAACATCTGACCAGAAAAGCTTGCCGCCTGATTTTAACTTTCGGTCGAGGTGGAAAATGGCCATTTGCAGTTTCTTTGCTTATTAACCACTGCATTGGACTTTCCTTTTCACTGACGACAGCCACTTCCCAAAATTGAAGTCAGCTCTTTTGTCTCTTCACCTGTCTAAATATCTGCTGTGGGATCATATAGCATCAATTAACCTCTCCCACAAAGCCAACATGAAAAGGTTTCAGGGCACCACTCTATCCCTGACTGAGCGTGCCACCCTCTAGCATATGATGGCAATCAGTGCTCATACAGTTCACTTTCCACTTGAGTTACCACGGGCCTTGACATTCCTGAGAGCGTTTTAATTAAGTTAGGGACACCTTGACAGTATTTGCACCTGCTCCCAAGTTTCTGCACTAACTTTCAGCGCCATGTTAAAATAGGCTTTTCTGAGAATATGCAGGGTATTTTAGGACAAGATGTAAACAAAAACTAGCACTCAACCCAACCGGCAAAGAGTCAGCCATGTTTGCTTTACAGTCAGGAACAAGATTATTTTACTTTTCATGTTTCATTGTGAAATGCTCGTTATTTTGTTGAGTGCCCCAGGAATTTAAAACAGAATTGCTGAAACATTGTCGGGGCATGTACCTTTAAATCAAAGTTTGTGTGCACATTCAAATTAGACCAGTCTCCATAACAGATGCTATGTAAACCTCACAAATAAAACCAAGAGACGTGTGCAGAGCAGCCCGGGGCTATCGGGGGTCCCTGCTTGGTGGTAATGAATGCTGGCAGGCGTCCCTGTTGTAAATGCCAAGAAGTCAGGCTCTTTTCTGACTTGATGTGAACAACAATTTTATTAAACATATATATGAGAGAAGTTTTGGTTCACATTGACAAAGTTAAATTGAAGTATTAACTAAAAAGTGAATGCAATAATAAGGCTTCTGCAAACAAGTGTTAAAATGGACAACTTATTTCCAGGGTGAATGAGCGGGATTGTATCTTCGCTTTGAAACATATTGCTTTGTCCTGTGCAGCAAAGCTCGACAAGAATCTCCATTTCAGGCCTCAAGTCTAATGGTAGCAGAATAGACAATCCAGACTGGGAAAGATGCACATATTGGCAGCATATCTGACGCACTAAAGTGTTTGCGTGAGTGGCAGATGGTGCTATGATTTTTTTTCTTTGCATTTATCTGTCAAGTAAGATCAGTGACTGATATCTCAGAAGGAATGATTGATGTGGACTGTTTATGTGTGGTTGACACGCAGACAGCAAAATTAGGGGCATCTTAGCATATCATACCAGATCGTGTGGTGACAGAATCTAGAGGCGGGATTCTCCGTCAGCGGATCCTCCGCTTCACCGTCAACGTACTCACTCCTGCGGATTTCCCGACGGCGGGGTTGCCCATAATGGGTGCTTACCAGAATGGAGGATACCGCTGCTGGCGGGGGCACGCTGCGCTAGAAAACGGGTACGGCGGGACGGAGAATCCCGTCCATGGTATTGAAAACAACACGCTTTCAAGGAAACTTTCATCGTAAATAAGAATGAAACTACATCTATAAACGACCAGAACATGTTGATCAAACTTCCCAGTATGCTGGCAGCCCAGGGGCTGGTTTAGCACAGTGGCCAAACAACTGGCTTGTAATGCAGAACAAGACCAGCAGTGCGGGTTCAATTCCCGTACTGGCCTCCCCGAACATGGCGCCAGGGTGTGGCGGCTAGGGGCTTTTCACAGTAAATTCATTGAAGCTTACTTGTGACAATAAGCGATTATTATTATTATTATGCCCAGTGAATTATGTTGAAATGCAATCAAGGTTGAAATGCGAGCAGTCAAAGCCCATGTAACACATTTTGTAACACACCATAAGCATCTTTCCTTTTCAAATTCTTTTTCTACAGAAATATGTTTTGTATTAAAAAAGAACCCTGGTATAAAAGCCAAATTCTTGCATTTTGACAGTTCATGGATATCCTATTAGAAATCCAATGTTCCAAAACCAAAATCCTGAATCTGCCCTCAAATGTTATTGCCAAAAGCCTGTTGTTCTTGTGTTCTACACCGTTCCAATGGATGTCAGGAGCGGAGTGGATAATGTAAGCGACGTGGAGTCATTACATCACCAGCTGAACAGTTCAATCACTGGTGGCTGTGATAGTTTGAAGGGTGGCTCACGCTAACTTTGCAAAGAAACACTGAAGTTATTTCAAAGCAAAAAATGCACTTGGCAGGTCAGAGTCCATCTCCGGACAGAGGAGGGTAGCATTTATGAAGGATCTGATGACCCTTTTCCAGAATCCTTCTCCATTGCTGCTTGCTGTCTTGCTGAGTATGTTCAGTATTTCCGTTTTATTTCCAATTTTCAGCATTTGCAATATCTGGTGTGAAAAAGGAGGATGAAGGGGGTGGGGGGGGCGGTGTTGGGGCAGCCAATGGGGGTGTGCAGCAGTTTTATTGTTTCAATGAAAAATATTATGGCTATCCTTCAGTAGGAGCCCTAGGCTATAATTCTAATTCTGCACTGTAAATTCTATGATAATCTATGATAATTGTGGTTGTTGATGTTTTGGGTGTTCTGGATCACATACAGGTCACCAACACTTGAAGTAGTGCAACACTATTTTATTAAAAGGTTCACTATTTAAACATACTCGAACTGTGGGTAAATACGATACCAGCTTTAACTAAAGACCTTTGCCTTGTCCTAACCAGTTGATGCACTCAGCACATGATGAATGTCTGTGTTGCAGGCTGTGAGCTCTGTGCTCCTAGCTAGCTGCTATACGAATGAGCGGGAACTCTGATGTCCCCTGGCTTTATAGTGCGTGTGCTCTCACTGGCTGCGGTGTTGTGTATGTTGATTGGTCCCACTGTGTGCCCATCAGTGTGTGTCTGCACCATGATATACTGGTCTATATTATGACATTCCCCCTTTTATATAAAAAAAAGTGCCTGCATGACAATATATAGTGTGTGGTGAATGTTCCTGACTACGTGTGTGCAAAATATTTACAGGACTATGGACATAAAACTAAGCTATTTACATGGGAAGGTGCCTGGTGCAGAAAAAAACAGTGTGTCACACAATTAACGCGATGAACACTATATACAAACCACTTGAACGATTAAATAGAAGAACGGAACAGACCAGAGAGTCCATTAGTGCAAAGTTCACAAATTAAGTCTCTGAGGTGGGCGATTCTGGTTGACCGCCTCAAGGGTGGGTCAGGAGCCACCAGCTGAGGAGCGGGCTGGACTGCGTCAGAGTGAGGAGGATGCAGAGGAACTGGAATCTCTGCATAGTCCAGGTCATGGAGAACAGGAGGGTGTGGCACTGGCAGAGGATCACGTAGCGAGCGCGGAACGAGACGAATGGCACGCCGATTACGGCGCAGAATGGAACCATCCGGTAGACGAAGCAGGAACGAGCGGGCAGCCACCTGCCGAAGAACCACAGCAGTTGCAGACCAGCCACCATCCGGAAGATGGATGCGGCGTTGTCACCTGGTGCCAGAGCAGGGAGATCAGCTGCACGGGCATCATGAGCCGCCTTGTGCTGTGCACGAGACAGTTGCATTCGTTGAAGGACCGGAACGTGGTCGAGGTCTGGGATGTGAATGGACGGCACCGTCGTCCTCGGCGTGCGACCCATGAGCAGCTGGGCTGGCGACAGGCCAGTGGATAGTGGGGCCGAACGATAGGCCAGCAGGGTGACGTAGAAGTCGGATCCTGCATCGGCAGCCTTGCAGAGGAGCCGTTTGACTATGTGGACGCCCTTCTCCACTTTGCCATTGGATTGTGGGTACAGGGGACTGGATGCCACATGCTCAAAGTTGTACCTCCTGGCAAAGTTGGACCATTCCTGGCTTGTGAAGCAGGGGCCATTGTCCGACATCACAGTGAGTGGGATGCCGTGACGAGCAAAGGTGTCCTTACAGGCACGGATGACTGCAGACGATGTGATGTCGTGCAAACGTACCACCTCCGGGTAGTTTGAAAAGTAGTCCACAAACAGAACATAGTCCCTGCCCAGCGCGTGGAACAGGTTGATGCCGACCTTGGACCAAGGGGACATGACCAACTCATGGGGCTATAGGGTCTCACGTGGTTGGGCCGGCTGGAACCGCTGACAGGTGGGGCAGTTGAGCACTGTGTTGGCAATGTCGTCATTGATGCCGGGCCAGTACACAGCCTCTCGGGCCCGTCGGCGGCACTTCTCCATGCCAAGTGGCCCTAGTGTAGCTGTTCCAAGACGAGCTGGTGCATGCTGTGCGGGATAACAATGCGGTCCAGCTTCAGGAGGACACCATCGACTACCGCCAGACCATCTCTGATGTTGTAGAACTGCGGGCATTGGCCCTTGAGCCACCCGTCTGACACGATGTAGCAGGGGGGTCAGCCGCAGTCTAGCGGCGAATTTGGACGAGGCGTTAATCCGTGGCCGGTAGATTGGAGGCCACGAAGGCCACATGGGCGTCAACCTGGCAGACGAAACTCGCTGGGTCACACGGGGTGTTGACTGCCCTGGACAGAGCGTCGGCTATGATCAGATCTTTGCCCGGGGTGCAGACGAGCTGAAAGTCGTATCGCCGGAGTTTGAGCAGAATGCGCTGGAGGCGAGGCGTCATGTCGTTCAAGTCTTTTTCTATTATATTGACCAGCGGGCGATGGTCGGTCTCGACGGTGAATTGGGGAAGGCCGTACACATAATCATGAAATTTGACGACACCGGTCAACAGGCCCAGGCAGTCCTTTTCTATCTGCACGTAGCGCTGTTCCGTGGGGGTCATGGCGCGTGACGCAT
This sequence comes from Scyliorhinus torazame, assembly GCF_047496885.1. Taxonomy (NCBI): domain Eukaryota; kingdom Metazoa; phylum Chordata; class Chondrichthyes; order Carcharhiniformes; family Scyliorhinidae; genus Scyliorhinus; species Scyliorhinus torazame. Next base: position 63,975,831 of record NC_092728.1, read on the forward strand.
ATGCAATGGGGTCCCATGATGAGGCCTCATCGCGTTGCAGGAGCACTGCCCCAATGCCAGATTGGCTGGCATTGGTCAAAATTTTTGTCTCTTTCGCTGGATCAAAAAAGGCCAATACCGGGGCCGTGGGAAGTTTGATTTTAAGTTCTCTCCATTCGCGCTCGTGGGCAGGAAGCCATTGGAAGTCTGTCGTCTTCCTGACCAGGTTCCTGAGAGCTGTGGCATGAGAGGCGAGGTTAAGGATGACCTTCCCTAGGAAGTTGACCATACCCAGAAATCGGAGGACCGCCTTCTTGTCCTCTGTCTTTTTCATGGCTGTGATGGCAGCCTCCTTGTCCGCTTCCGGCCGCACACCCAACTGGGAGATGTGGTCCCCTAGGAACTTGAGTTCTGTCTGGCCGAAGGAGCATTTGGCTCTGTTGAGGCGTAGGCCCTGCTCCCGGATGCATTTGAACACGCGCTGGAGGCGACTGATATGCTCCTGCGGGGTGGTGGACCAGATGATTATATCGTCAACATAGACGCGAACACCTTCAATGCCTTCCATCATTTGTTCCATGATCCTGCGGAATACTTCTGACGCCGATATGATCCCAAACGGCATCCTGTTGTAACAATATCTGCCAAAAGGGGTGTTAAAGTACACAGTTTCCTGCTGGATTTGTCCAGTTGAATTTGCCAGAATCCTTTCGAGGCGTCAAGTTTGGTGAAGAGCTTGGCCCGAGCCATCTCGCATGTTATCTATTTGCGCTTGGGGATTGGGTAATGCTCCCTCATTATGTTGCGATTCAGATCCTTTGGATCAATGCAGATTCTGAGCTTGCCGGAAGGCTTCTTTATGCACACCATGGAACTGACCCAGTCGGTTAGTTCCGTGTCTCTGGAGATCACTCCTTGGTCTTGGAGGTCCTGCAGCTGCTGCTTGAGGCTGTCCTTGAGGGGTGCTGGGACTCTGCGAGGTGCATGCACCACAGGCGTGGCGTTCTGTTTGAGTATGATCTTGTAAGTGTATGGGAGCGTGCCCATGCCTTCAAAGACGTCGCGGTGCTGGTCGATGATGGCGTTGAGTTGCTGGAAGATTCTGGAAGACAGACGTGTCATCAGGAGAGAGAGAGTGAACCCTTTGAACGAGATTTAGCTATTTGCACGCCTGTGCGCCAAGCAGAGAGTCCTTCGAGGAGCCCACGATCTCGAAAGGAAGGATAGCTTTTTGTGACTTGTGTGTCCCTTCGAGTTGGCATGAGCCGGTAGCAGGAATGATGTTGCCATTGTAGTACAATAGCTGGCAGACCGATTGGAGAATGGTTGGTTGGACACAAAGGCTTTGGAAAGCAGACCACGCCATGAGATTGGCGGAGGCACCAGGGTCCAGGCGGAATTGTATTTGGGACCGGTTGACTGTCAGGGTGGCACACCACGCATCGTCTGGATTGATGCTGTATACCAACCGTGGCTGGTGTCTTTGCTTCGGGGACAGCCTGTTTTTCGTTACGACACCGACTCGAAAAGGCGCCTTCGGGTCCTCGGTGTCACAGCTGTGTGCGAGGTCGGAATCGGACTCGGTGACCGTGAGTTGAATTACCCGAACATTCCTGCGAGGCTGGCTGAAGCGATATGAATTGGAAGGCTGAGCTGCTCGACAGCAGGCAGCATAGTGGCCAAGTCTTCCACATCGTAGGCATCGTCGAGATTTCACGGGGCATTGCCGCTTTAAATCGGCGGAGCCACAGTTGCCGCACGTCGTGACGTCAGCACGTTCGCTGCGCCACCGCGCATGCGTGGTGCGGTCCTGCGTGGTGCGTGCCTGCGCATTACGTTCCTCCATGTCGCCGTCCCCTCGTTTGGTGCGTACAAGCGCGGGAGTCTGCGAAAAGCGCGCAAAATGGCCACCCTCATCCAGGCTGAGGCCCTGGAGGTGTTCAATCGCTTGGACCTGTTCCGCTTCGTGGGGACCTTGCCGCTTCAGCCGCTTGTATATGGGAGTACCGACTGGTGGCATTTTCATGTAGGACACATGTAGGTCTGTATCTTGGACAGTGCTGCCATTTTGTTTGTAAGATGAATCCAATAGATGAGAAGTCCTGAAAGTGAAAAATAGCAGGGGCCTCGCTGTTGACTACTTTTGTTGCAGCCGACAAAATGCCTCATGCAGAACACAGCCACGCCTTCCTTTCTATCAGTAGAATTCCGCTTTAAAAGGGGCAGACTGCCTTTGAGGCTGGCTGAAACACCAGGCTGGCCTGACAGGATGTTAGGCCTTCGTCGAAGCAAGCCCCTTGCCCAAAATCAATGCAGACCAAGTCTTGGTCCTAAGTCTGTGTGCAATATTGGTAGTCTATAAGTTCAGCTTATCCTGATATGAGCACTTCAGCTACAAAATTCTGTAACCCTTTGCTCTGTCTGTACCATTTGTTCTGCCTTTGTTACAGTTAATGTCATTCTTGTTTAAGAATAGGGGCAGAAATATCATCAATCCATAAAAATAGTAAAAACAGGATGTAAATTCATAACTGAAAAATTCCTTCTGCTGCTGCCAAACGTATGTTGGTTGCAGTGGGCAGCAATCAAGACCTACGGTTGCTCTGAAAATTTATGTGATGTTCTATAATAACAAAGATGTTTTCGACATTTGTACTAGAAGGGTGTTCGTCAGGAGTTAAGGGAGTAGACATCTATCAGACTTAAATAAACTCTTTCTACTGGCAGATGCAATAGCAAAAATGAGCTTTGTTTCCATTATTGAACTTATTAAAACAAGGAAAGGATGTGACTAATACTGAATTAATGCTTTTGAGCTCTCCCCAAGGGAAACATATATTGTGGTGGATTGGCGGTAGAGAATTTCAAATTATTAACATCAAAATTAGGGCTCATAATATGTTCAGAATGATCAACGATGTCCTGAAGTTGAATGACAGGCAGACAGTGAGGAGTTTACTTTTTTTTAAAGCATTATATATTTGCAATACCATTTCCTTGACAGAACAGAAGTCGTCAATGAAGCAACAATGCAAAGTTTAGTTCCAGCAATATTCAATTTTATTCCCAATTTGATGTAGTGGTGAAAATTAACTTTTCAAAAATTTAATCTGTCCCTACCACTGTACAGTCCCATCTCGCCCGCCCAGCAAAATAAAACAAGCTTTAAGTGTGCGCGTGCCCCCCGGATATATGCTGTTCCAGGTAGATAAGTTTATTTTGCAAATGCAATGTAATTATCTCTTAGAACAGAGAGAGCATCAATGACCTCCCTTACGCCACATTGGATGGAAGACTGTGAGCTTTTCTACCTCTGTTCAGCTTCAGCGGGACAGATGTCACAAATATAGAAATTAATTGTCATGGTCAACTTCACAGCATTTGGCAATGTGACCTTTGCCTGGCTTGGAGGTGGAAGTTGTAACGGCAGCAAGTAACCGATTCCAGTGAGGCTGTCGCTGCTGAAGTACAGGTGCTCACATGCTGCTCCCCCCTTGGCCAGGAGAGTATATTGCTCCTTGAACACTGTGTAGTTATGGCCTCCTGCTAAAAGCCCTTCTTTGCATTATCTTCCTCATCATTATCTTCCTCACTCTTCCAGCAACATGTCCTGCTTTGCATGCCTCCATTCATCCTCATGGAAACACTCATGAGGACATCCACATTTGTAAGTAGCCTTGAAGTCAGAAAAAATACATTGAACACCTGCCACCACTCCCTGTAAACTCTCACAACTTGAAAAAAAATCTATTGAATGCAGTGAGCACTCAGAATAGTAGCAACAGCCTGAGGAAAATTGTCAAGCAAAGCTTTTGGGACTCCCTTAATGCTGCCGAAAGGCAAGTTCAGCAACATGAGGGCTGAGGTCTAAAATGGCATTGATAGTGTTAAATCAGGATTCCATTCTGATGACACCATAATCTTTCTACTCAGCCTGGCAGACATCCACTCCATGCGCTAACTCCTGCATCAATATGTTGTCTGGCACAATTCGTTCCACAAATGTACATGCCTTAGCCACCATTTTGGAGTTCCCTAATATCTAAAAGACAACTGCTATCAAGCCCAATTTCCAACACATGTATTCTGAAATTCTGCTGATCATTTCCAATCATCGTAATTTCTTTAACATGTTTATTTGTTCTGAGCCATGTCTCTGCCATTGAATGTATCTCAACTCCACAGGGACAGGATCATGAGATTTATTGGCTTTGTGTTAGATGCCGCTATCCAGGTTTCTGGACTGAAGTATAGGCAGACAATTAAAATATCTAGCAAAAAGCTACAGGAGACACACATTTGTCGGAGAAAACCGGTGGCCCTTGAGAAATCCGTGCACATGATCTATGGCAGGGTTCTTCAAACTTCTTTTTCCCGGGACCCACTTTTGCCAATCGGTCAACATTCGGGACCCATACCAGCTGACCTTCACGACCCTCGCCAACCAACCTTTGCGACTTATGCTGGCCGTCCTTCGTGACCTACGCCATGTTTGCTTACCTTTAAAGCGAAAGGGGAGCCTGCTTTAGTCCTCACAATCTCACTTGAATCAGGTTCAAAGGAGGAGTGGGAAATGAGAAGATCAGGTGCAGCCTTCAGCCAGTTCCTTGGTGCCATCTTCATCTTTATGAAAACTGAAAATCCAACCTCGCATATGTAAGTCGTCGTGAAGGGCAATAGCAACAAAATGCGTGTTTTACTCAGCACTCGATACGCCTGAGAGATGCTATTCCAGAATGCTAGCAGCCTTATAGTCTCTTGCCGTGTTTTTAATGTGGCATTACAGGTCAGCTACAGCAGTGAAGTCTTTTAATTTGCCGAATGTTCGATAGGAATTTTTCTCCCACCACTTCTCATTCAAAATCTGAAACTTCTCTCATTTGCCAGAACTTCCCTGCATATCACACACGAGCTTTGCATCCTTATTTGCATTAGCACAATTGACAAAACCATACATCAAGAAATCATCTTCAGACTGCATTGTTCCAGAGTTAAGTTTCTTCTTTGTAGGTTGTTAATCAGTGACCCTGGAGCTCTCTACAGTGCTAACACTAGCTCTGCTCTGACCTGCCCTGGACTCTCCCGAGTAGCTCTCTGGTGTGAATGTCCGTCCAATAGGAAAACTGTCTATTTGAGTCTCTGGCCATCTCATACTTTTAAGAAAACCATTCATCTTCGTTCCCAGCAACTGAAAAGGAAAGCAACACTGCTCTGTGATTTGGTGCCAAAAGCACGTACAAGGTGCTTGATGTCAAGTGTGCATGCAGAGCACGTGACCTGCTCTCTGCTGTTGCTTTGGAATGGAAGACTCCACACAACCTCTATTTGAAAGGTAGCATCAGCCGCCATTCTTGATGTAAAACCAATAGCGAGCGTTGGACGCCTTTCCTACAATTGGGAACACTGCAGGAATGACACAATTGATCACTCCGCAATCCTCACGACACCCACCCATGATCGACCCGTGGGTCATGACCAGCAATTTTTAAAAAACCTGATTTATATGATTTCTTTTTTCTAGATCGACGTTTTAAAATAATAAAATCGCTCAATTTTCTGCAAACCAATTAGATCTCCTATATTTCTGAAGCTTCAGCCAGTGTTAACCATTTTTGCTTTCACTACATGGTGTCATTGTGGATATTACTGAATCACGGTACAACTCTCCAAACGAAGGCTATTTTTTCTTTCTAGATAACCCAGCTCCTAAACTCGGGGCCTGCCTTCTCACCCTATGTGGTAATAATTGCCAAGGGTCTGCCCTGAGGCATGGAGTTGAATAAGAAGAACGTGTTGTGTTTGGTCCCTTGTACTTTATTAAGTAACTCACCAAACACTTTGATCTGTCCAAACCAGGATCCTTTTATTGTGTCTCGTGTTGTAAGATGGCAATCTGATACAGAGCACATTATCATGGAGTCTTGCTACTCCTCTGGAACTTACACGTAGCACTGACCAATTACATGCTTGTCTTATTACCCTCTCAATCTTCTTCTCAAGATGGCCGGATGCGTCTCCCTTTATATGCGGGTTCTAGCTCACATGACCTTGTTCTGGAGATCGCATGGTTTGTCTGTACCGCCACGTACTGGTTGGAGGTTACACATCATTCTACTATGATATAACCCACAGGCATTTCACCACAGAACGTACCTCCGACAATTTACTGATCAACACACACAAAGTCAGAGTTGAGTCCATAGTTGTTCAAACAAAAACAAAGATTCAAGATACCAAGGTCGGCTCTCACCCAATCCACAGTCAAGCTCCACAACAGGCATGCAGTCTGTCCCTGGTCACAGTCCACAAAGCACACAAATGGCACAAGGCAAGCTCTACCACAATGCAGCTGAGTGCATCACTTGCAACAGCCATTGACTTGAATGATCAGAAAGTCAGCTAAAGTGGACACAGAAATCCAATACCCTCCTGGCCTCCACCCAAGCCCCGCTACTAGTGCTCGCTGCTCGACTTATATAGTCTGTTTTGCAGCTGAACCTCATCACCAAGATTGACATGAACTCACTGCTATGTTGAAGGTCACCCATGTCATCTGCTATAGCTGATGGCCACTTTGTAGAAGGCCTGGCTGTTCTCGGCAGCCATGTTGAATAAGGGACCAACGTGATAGCATCCGGACCCTTACGACATCGCAATATACATTGATTGTTAGACTATGGGCGAACTGACATTTCACTGCTCATAAAACATCTTGCTCAAAATATACCCGAAGCCACCCTCACCTGACATCAAGATAAATTTCCACTACAAAAGAAAAATGGGTTCTCCTTTAGCTCGCCATCATTTTATGTTGCTGTTCAAGATGAATTTCTATCCCTCACTTCCCAGCAGAGGCCACCGGAGAACAGATCAAACTTCATCTGATTTCCTTCAACCCCATTTCCCAAAACGAGGCTCTGGGACCAATTGTAGAAACATCTGACATCAGTGTTAGGACTATAATTAATTGATGTTCTGACTTCAATAGATTTGCACTAAACTGATCCTTGGCGTCTTCATATGACAACGCAGCTGAGTGCATCACTTACAATAGCCATTGACTTAAGTTATCACACTCCTGACTTGTTTGTGTTTAATCAAACATTACGTTGCATTTTGTAACTTAGCTTCTTTTAAATTCCTTCATGGTATGTGGGCGTCGCCAGCTAGGCCAGCATTTGTTGCTCACCTCTATTTACCCGTGAGAAGGTTCTTGTGAACTGCCTTCTTGAACCGCTGCAGTTCACGTGTTGTAGGACCACTGAGTTGCGTTAGGGAGGGAGTTCCAGGATTTTAACTCAGCGACAGTCAATATAATTCCAAGTCAGGGAGTTGTGTGACTTGGAGGGGAACTTGTAGGTGGCGATATTCCCTTGCATCTGCTGCCTTTGCCCTTCCAGATGGTTGAGTTTGACGGTTTGAATGTGCTGTGGAAGGAGCCTTGGTGAATTACTACAGTGTGTCTTGTAGATGGCGCACACTGCTGTCACTGTGCATCGGTGGTGGAGGGAGGAAATGTTTTAGGTGGTGAGGTGGGGTGCCAATCAAATGACCTGCTTTGTCCTGGATGGTGTCAAGCTTATTGAGTGCTGTTGGAGCTGCACTCACCCAGGCAAATGGAGAGTATTCCACCATACTCCTGACTTGTGCCTTCTGATTGATTGGACAAGCTTTGGGGAGTCAGGAGGTGAGTTAATCACCACAAAATTCCCAACTTCTGACCTTGTAGCCAGAACATTTATGTGGCTGACGCAGGTAAGTTTAGGTCAATGGTAGCCCCAGGATATTGAGAGTGGGGATTCATTAATGGTAATTGCCATTGAATATCATGGGGAAGTGGTAAGATTCTCTTTTGTTGGATATGGTCATTGCCTGACACTTGTGTGGCATGAATGTTTTTTGCCACTTATCAGCTCAAGCCTGAATATTGTCCAGGTCTTGCTGCATATGCACCACCATATGTAGCCATCCAGACTGGATGGTACATGATGTAATTTAAGGCGGTTGTGAACTGAATTATGTTGAACTTATATTTTTATTATTTTCAGAGAGGTAGTAAGATGAGCGGGATTCTCCCATTGGGCGGCTAAGTGCCGACGCCGGAGTAAAAACGCGAGTGTTTTACTCCGGCGTCGCGCCCGTTCCGGGACCCAATTGTGCGGCCCACAGTGGGCTAGGACGGCGCTGGAGCCTCCGCTGCCCCACCGATCCCGGCCTGGACCCCGCGCCATGGGGTCCACGCATGCGCAGTTGGGCCGGCGCCAACTAGCGCTTGCGCAATGGCCTTCTTCCCCGCGCCGGCCCCGACGCCAAATGGCGCAGAGCTACAGGGGCCGGCACGGAGGTAGGAGGCCGGGGGGGGGCAGAGAGGCCGGCCTGCCAATCAGTGGGCCCCGATCGCAGGCCAGGCCACTACGGAGGCCCCCCCACGGGCTCGGATCCACCCCACAGGCCGCCCCCGAACCCTTCAACGCTGCGGTCCTGCGGCTCAGAGGATGTTAGAACGGTGCCGGTGGGACTCAGCTTTTTGATGACGCCGTTCGATCCATCCAGGCTGGAGAATTGGCGCGCCCAGGCCGGAGAGTCGGCGCATATCTCAACCGACGTCGGGACGGCATGACGCGATTCGCGCGGCGCCTCGCCGATTCTCCGACCCGGCGAGGGGTTGGAGAATTCTGCCCATGGATTGTCGAGTTTCACAATGGCATAGAAATCTCTTAAGTAGACTTAATCTCTTTTTAACTAAATTGATTTAATATTCCATGTCCTTGTTTTCTTTGTATTGAGGCCAGTCATATCATTTTAAGTAATTGGACACTTTTAACATTAAAAAATCAGCTTGAGATGATTGTGGAAATTCCATTTCACAGATGTCACAACAACACGTGGGCAGCACGGTAGCATAGTGGTTAGCACAATTGCTTCACAGCTCCAGGGTTCCAGGTTCGATTCCGGCTTGGGTCACTGTCTGTGCGGAGTCTGCACATCCTCCCCGTGTGTGCGTGGGTTTCCTCCGGGTGCTCCGGTTTCCTCCCACAGTCCAAAGATGTGCAGGTTAGGTGGATTGGCCTTGCTAAATTGTCCTTAGTGTTGGGTGGGGTTACTGGGTTATGGGGATAGGGTGGAGGTGTTGACCTTGGGTAGGGTGCTCTTTCCAAGAGCCGGTGCAGACTCGATGGGCCGAATGGCCTCCTTCTGCACTGTAAATTCTATGATATCTGTCTATGATAACATTTTAGTTGTAATTTTTGGCTGTTTGCTGTAGCTTTTTTTTTACTGTAACTACACCTCTACACTACTGGAGTAAATTTGTACTTCTGTAATCACAGGCGCTATTGGCACTAAGGGGATTCTGTATTAATGGCAGGGTGGCATACTGGCTAGCACTGCTTCCTCATGGCGCCAGGGACCTGGGTTCAAATCTGCCCTCGGGTGACTGTGTGGAGTTTGCACCTTCTCCCCATGCCCGCATGGATTTCCTCCGCGTGCTCCTGTTTCCGCCCTTAGTGTCCAAAGGTGTGCAGGTTAGGTGGGGTTACGGAGATTGCGTGGGGGAGTGGGCCTAGTAGGGTGCTCTTTTGGAGGATCGATGCAAACTCCGTGGGCCAAATGGCCTCCTTCTGCACTGTATGGAATCTATGTAGCATCCTACTTACTCAGCCATGTAAAATAGAGTTTTGAATGTGATATCGTCAGATATGAATTTCAATTTTCTTTTGTTTTCCTTTCAAGCCAATATTTATAAAATTTTGCCAGACCTCCTGGGGTGAATCAATGTGTACAAACAACGGTGAGATACAAGACCAGTTGTTCTGAGTCATTCATGTTGTTTGAGTAATAAATCTTGGCCAGGACATCTGGGAACGTATTCGAATACAGTATTGCCATTGGTTCTTTTTTAAATCCGCCTGGACCACTGGAATAGAAGGGCAGCTCAATCTCTTATTTAAAAGACAAAGCAATTCCAAGAGAACAGTTAAAAGACCATGGGTGGGATTCTCCAGTTCCCCAGCCACGTGTTTCTCAGTGGCGTGCTGTTCGCTGTTGGCAGGATTCCCTCCTACTGCCGCTTGTCAATGGGATTTCCCATTGAAGCCATTCCATGCCACCTGGGAACCCACAGATGGGAGAATTCCAGCCCATATTTCTGGTATAAAATAGAAGCATGGGATGATTGTTCCATTTCATTTAGGATCTTACCTCCATCTTGATCAAAGGAAAGAGTTGCAAATACTTAAAGCTTGCCAAATACATGGGACAGATTTGATACATGCTATAAACATTTAGCCAGGACAGCAGGCATCCCCGTAATTAAACATAACGTTTGGAGACTATGGGACAATTTTAGCCCGGCCAATCCACCTAACCTGCACACCTTTGGACTGTGGGAGGAAACCGGAGCACCCAAAGGAAACCCACGCAGACACGGAGAGAAAGTGCAAACTCCACACAGATAGTCACCCGAGGTCAGAATTGAACCCGGGTCCCTAGTACTGCGAGGCAGCAGTGCTAACCACTGGTCCACCATGCCGCCCCATCATGATCATGATTATCTGATCATGATCACATTACTGTTTATGATACCTTGCAGTGCGCAAATTGCTTTACTTTGCATACACATCAAACTAGGCTGCAAAGTGCTTCGGGATGTTCGGAGGTCATGAAAGGCACCACGCAAATGTATTTTTTTTTCTCTGCCCCCCCCCTTAGTGCACAGAGCAAGACAGAGTTTCATATTTGGTGACAAACACATTTCAGAATTTAAAAAATAACACTGGCCGAATGGTAACATATATTTATGTAACTTGCTTTAGATTATTTAGGAGCTGGAAAGTGACACTTTTTTATAAGTCTGCAGAAATTCCCTTCAATTATCACCAATACGTCATTAACAATAGAAAATTCAGTCTGGCTTGTCCCTTTAACCGTTCCTTAAATCAAACGAGACTTTTAGTTTCACCTATCCTGTAGGAATGCCAGGGAGCTTAAAGCGATGTGCAACGAACACTCAAGAACCTGGACAACACTCCCTGACACAACCATTGAATTGGATTTTTTGTGTGGTTCCCCCGGGGCTTACAGATCATTAGAATTCAAACAGTTTCGCTCAAACTTGATGGGTCTCAAGATTTAAAGAAGAAACACACACACTGAAAATAAAATTCAAAGTCTAGCAAAGCTCGAAATATCCCAGCACGTCCGTAATTGTTGAAGGAAGCTGCCCCTCAATCAGATCTCACTGGGACTGTCAGCTAATCTATTACACTTTTTAAAAAACTTCAAAACTTACTAGTGTTACTTGTAAGGATTTCCCATCCCTCAGTCAGGCCTCTCTGTCAGGTGCAATTGCTTGTCAGAACAATGCTGCCACTAGCTCATCAACGTTGGTGGCATTTCGCGAAAGCCCATGTTCCTGCCTGAAGGTGGACTATGGCAATGGACACCCTATTGATTGGGGATGAAAAGAAGGGAAAAGAGAGAATTAGGAAAGCAAGGTGAAGACATCCCAGCAATATGAACAAATGGTTGAAAATCTGTAAGGGAATACAGAAAGTTGGCTGGCATGAGGTTTTGAAAGCTACAAGAGGAGGCTACAGTGTGAAAGGATCGAATACACAGCATTTATCAAGGGACATTCCCATATGGCGTGCAGAGCACTATCAGAAATGTAATATCAATATAATATAAACAGCTTGCAGATGGAAGCAGCCCCATTCATCGAGCTGTACTTGTGTAAATATGTCTTAAGCACAATTTTAAAAATTAAATAAATTGATTCAGGCTGTTAACTGTGCCTACACATACATTACTATATTACTACAGCTACTGCAACACACTTACTTTGTTTTCAAATGTGGAAAAAAATGAGACTTGTTTCTGACCAAGAAGAATGCAAAGCAAATTAAAGCTATGCATGCACACAATATGCCAGTGGATTTGGAATTAATCTCGACTCTCATGTCTCAAACAGTAAAATCCAATTTCCCACAATGTAGACATTCAACAAGGCCACAATGTTAATTAATGATCTTTTGTACAAAGTAGTTATTGAACTTCTGGGAATAAACCGAGCCTTATACACTAAACATTCCCAGTTAAGTACAGATCAGTGACATTTTTATTGCTCACTCATTTAATGAGACTCTTGTGGGGAAGACATCAACTGAACATGTGCTCGCATTGTCAAGGCATGTTGTGCTGAACACTCAACATGTCCTGATCAACTGAAAGTTTTCACTCAGTGGCAAATCTGCTTTAGCTAAGCAGGTTGCCAGGTAGAGGGAGGGTGTTGGTGGCAAGGGAACAAAGTTTTGACAGGGGCAGAAGACTATGACTTTCTTCTTCCCAATATCAAAGGGCTGAGAACTGAATGTTCTTTAGTATTCAGTTCATCCATAGCGCCACCAAATAAAATCTTGGAGAAATACTCCAAAAGGCAAGGTCCTCATTTATTTTTCATTGTAACAGAGAGCGCCTGCTCCAACCAATAAAAATTACGTAGAAATTAATATATATATATATATATATATTTATTCATGTAACGTGCACATCAATGGATAAGCTAGAATTTATTGCCCATTTCTAAATGCCCTTCAGAAGGTGGTGGTGAGTCATTCTCTGGCAATTTTATCATGCATATCAGCACAATTCTGAATGTTGTCCAAGTCTTCCCACACGTGGATATGGGCTGCCTCATTATGTGGGGAGTTGTGACTGGAACGGAACCCTGTACAATCAAGCAGCATACATCCCCAATTTTGATCTTATTTTGCGGTGGCACGGGGCTGAAGCAGCCGAAGATGGCTGGACCTGGGAAATGACCCAAGGAACTCTTTACGCAGCATATGACTTCAGCCAATGGCGTCTATTCTCAATTCCCACTGACTTCAGTTTACTCAGGTTCCTTGATTCCTACTCAGTCACAGCCTGTCTTGATGTGAAGGACAATCACTCCCGTGTCTGGAATTCCTTTATTCAGATTTGAACTGAGTCTGCAACAAGGTATGAAGCCAAATGATCCTTGTGGAACCCAAACTGAGAATCAGTCAGCAGGCTGTTGGTAAGTGATGCTGTTTTCTAGCACCTCCACCACTTTGTTGATAATGGGCAGTAATTAGCTGAATTGGATTGGAATTGCACTAGGTTTTGTGGACAGGGCATACCTGGGTAACTTTACATTTTGTCAGGTGGGTGCCAATGTTGTAACAGTACTGGAACAGCTTGGCTAGAGTGTAACTTGTTCTGGAGTACAAGTCTTAAGTATTATGGTTCTCTTGGCACCTGCCTCAAGCCCAGTCTGGCAGCTACTTCCTTCAGGATGTGGTCTCCAGCAAAATGGTTTCTGACTTCCCCAGTTTCCTGATGGCATCAAGCACATCCAAGTTACTCGGTCAACCCAATGAAGATGAGGAATATGTCCAAATATTCCTGTCAGTCCGCTGACAGGGAAATGGATGAGAACAGGTGCAGACAAAGAGAGTGTGATAATCCGAAGTCAGAATTCTATCCAACAATTCTCCTTGAGTGAGATTATTTTCAATAATGAATGATTAGATACTAAAGAACATCTGGAATCATAGAATTTACAGTGCAGAAGGACGCTATTCGGCCCATTGAGTCTGCACCGACCCTTGGAAAGAGCACCCTACCCAAGCTCACACCTCCACCCTATCCCCGTAACCCAGTAACCCCACCCCACCTTTTTGGACACTAAGGGCAATTTAGCATGGCCAAGCCACCTAACCTGCACATCTTTGGACTGTGGGAGGAAACCGGAGCACCCGGAAGAAACCCACGCATGCACGGGGAGAACGTGCAGACTCTGCTCAGACAGTGACCCAAACCAGGAATCGAACCTGCGACCCTGGAGATGTGAAGCAACTATGCTAACCACTGTGCTATTGTGCTGCCCATATATATTAGGAAAATGATTCTTATTTGGAAGGCTTCAAGTTTTTTGAAAATTGCTGGCAAAATAGCAGTTGAATCTTTTTTGTTATTTATTATTTGAAACAAAAAGAATCTGACTACAATGGCAGTGTGAGCACGATCTAATGATGCATGAGTGAACTCTACCAGTGAAGTGCAGGGAATCGACACGAATTCATGTCCTTTTTTACCATTTCCTTTCTTTATTCATTTTGTTGCGCTCACTCCAAATCAATTCAGTTGCCTCCAATGCAATGGTGAAAATGCGCTGACATTTAAACATTTATTGCAACATGATTTCAGCTTGTCTTTTCTGGGAGCATAAAATTACATTGGCGGGTCACTTGTGTTAGATTGCGAAAACACCGATTGAGTACTCATTTGGCAAACTGTTCGCAGAGCGGATTAAAGATCTAATGGAGTAGCGTGAAGTGTGCTTCCATCTGATTACTCATATATCATGAACTTGATTACCATGATGAGGTCTCAAACGGAACCCAGGTGCTTGCCGACGTGGAATCAAATCAGCTCGGCACTCGTGTCCACCAAGTTATAGACAAGCATTGTTAGATGTGTGCCTGTTGTGTGCCACTTGTGTGCCTGTTAGCTGCGGAAGTGAGTTACGGAAAAGACTTCTATGAGGCTTGGAAATTAGGAGAAACTAATAAAAAGTAGATGTTATGTTTTTGAAATTTTATTTACTCTTTGTTTCTCTCAGTCACAGGATGCAAATGAGGCCCAACAGTTAAAAATGGCCATGTCTCATTCTGCTACAGCTAGGCAGCAAGTTAACTTACCAGCACAGTTTACCACTCAAAATCAAAATGGCAGTTAAAGTCCGGCCCAAGGAATTGTCATTAGAATATACCTGGGACAATGTTTACCTTACTCACATCCTGATTTTCAATATGCATGGCCGGACCAACACTATTTTTTTTTTTCAAATCGTCTGCTGAAATGAAGTTCAGTAATTAAAGGAGAATATTTTAAGCATCATCTGGATATTGAGGGAGCTAGCACCAGCAAGAGCCCAAATCATTTTCATGATCAAGCCTCATCTGAATTTGATCAATGAACATTAATTACCAATTTAGGTACTTCTCAAGGCAGCAGCATCCAGCGCATGTAGGCAATTAGGGGGCCAGATGATGGTGTAGTGGTAATGTGACTGGACATGTCACCGGACTCGTAATCCAGGGGCCCAGACTAACCTCCTGAGAACATGGATTCAAATCCCACCACGGTAACTCGTAGAATCTGAATTCATTTCAGAAAAATCTGTAAGTGATTAGATCTTCCTTAATATTCTCATTCACTTGACTTTTCATCAATCGAGGCAAGGTAGATGATGGATGACAGATGATGAATATAACTTGACTGTGCATTGAATTATAGTGAGGGGGAGTTGCACATTGCCAGCGTCACTCTCCCATCCTCACCTATCTTCATCCAGTGACAATATGTGTCGACGGGTGGCTCGGTGGCACTGTTAGCACTGCTACCTCACAATGCCGGGGAGCTGGGTTCAATTCCAGCCTTGCGTGACTGTCTGTGAGAATTTGCACTTTATCTTTGTATCTGCGTGGGTTTCCTCCGGGTGCTCCGGTTTCCTCCCACAGTCCAAAGGTATGCAAATTAGACGGATTGGCCTGCTAACTTTCCGCTTAATGCCCAAAGTTGTGCAGGTTAGGTGAGGTTATGGGGATAGGGTGGGGAAGTGGGTGTAGTTAGTGTTCTTTCAGGGACCGGTGCAAACTCGGTGGGCCAAATGGCCTCCTTCTGCATTGTAGGAATTCTAAATTTCCAGGTGGAGATAGATCTGAGTGCAGTTGGTGACCAGGATGTCTTCCATGTCTTACTGAGTTCTGCGCATTCCAAAACACGGTGCTGACCCACCTTAGGTTGATCTCCTATGCCTTTGCATGCCAAGATAGACAAATTGCCATATCAACAAGGATTGGGTACCCCACAGCTAAACTCACCTGGTCTGCCACTTTATGTCAAATTTACCAGGGTGTGGCGCTGCCACATGCTATGGAATCACAGGTGAGGGTTGGGCGAAGGTGAAGATCAGTACAGAACAAACTATTTTAAAGAGTGTAATGAGCCTGCCTGTGAGAGGTGCTACCTCTCTCCCTTACATCTCTTACACCTTTTACTTGACTACAAAACACCAGCATCCCTCACTGTCTTCAGCATCGATATGGACTGTAAAGGCTCGGGAATAATTGCATCCAGGTGAACCTGGCATGATAGCCATTCTACCTATCCGCACTGTCACCCATATACAACATTTATAATATGAATGTCCTGTGGAATTTGTTCAACTATGCATTAGATTGACAGCTTTTTTGAAGTTAATAGGCAATCTATTAATTTTGGACAAAAACAAATTTAAATAATTACCTGACAATAATTAAAAGCCAATCCCAATGCATAGTTGAACAAATTCCCCAAGATGCTCATATTATAACCTGACACCTCTCTTACACAGGACAAAAGAATTTGAATCTGTAACATTGGTATTAAAATAAATGGCAGGCTATATTTCTGAGTGCAGCGGGTAATTAACTCCAATTAAGTGAAGCAGCCGTTGGCTTGCTAAGTATTGAACTGAAGAGTTTAATTTTGCCCACTGGGGGTAGTGAAAGAGGGCCCTGAATACATTTTTTACTTACCAAATTAAAAATGAACACAGTTGAGAGCAATTAATCATGCTTGGTACCTCTTTGTTTACAAGAGTAGAGGCGGGGTTGGTTTGGGCAATGATAATAATTAAGCTGCACTGAAGCATCAAGTTTCTATTCATGTGTGGTAAACATGAAAAAAAGGGAAATTTGAGCCTTGAATTGTCCGACCCGGTTTGAAGTACATTCTGCATTCTCCATTACAGATTCCCATTGTGAGTGTACAATGATCAGCTGAGAGAGTCAAATCGAGATTGTACTTACAGTTTGCTGGGGCAAAGAAGAATGAGGGAACTTGCATTTATGTAGCACCTTTCATGGCTTCATGACGTTCCAAAGCACTTTTGCAGTCACGGAAGTAACCTCAAAGTGTAGCCACTCATGTAATGTAGAAATGGGGCAGCCAATTTATGAACAGCAAGGTACCACAAACAGACATGTGACCGTGAACAATGTTCATTGTGAGATTAGTGTTGGCGAGGACACCAGGAGCATTCCATTACTCATCTTTGAAATAGTGCCCGGGAACCTTTGCGTGTATCTGAACTTGCATTTCATGTTAAACCATCAAATAATTAAAGTTCACTATGAATGAATACCAAGTAAAACGAGTTGCGCAATGCTTGAAAATACTTCCAAGCCAAAAAAAAAAAATCCAATTATGATGGTAGCCAATAATAGCAATAATTTGTATTGCGGCTACATTTTGTCATGAAAAAAAAGCAAGCTTTGCAGCAGACAATTAAGCCGCTTGCCACTTTCTGTTAGTAGATTTTCTGGTACAAGATGCATTCCGGTTTTTAGTTGGAATGGTAGTTGTGTACAAAGCAATGTACATTTCTAGTTGGCAATGTAATTGGAATGAAGAATACATTCCAACTTGGTATCTGATAAGCTGCCAGGACTATCCCTTCAACAGTGTCTTCAGTAGACCCCAGAGTGTCAGCAACTTCATGCTGAAACTATGGAACATCTGTTAATAACTTACAACTGTTTCTGTTCCCCTACTGCCATTAGCATTTTGCCTTGGCGAAATGCTTTCAACTTGAAGTCAAACTTTGTTTTACAGGAAAATGAAGGAACGATCGTGTGGAAATGTAATTTTAAAAATCATTTTGATTAGTGTAGCTAGATGTCGTCAGATGTTCAGAGGGGCATCTTTAATTGTTGACAATGACAAGACAGAGTTGTGTGCATGTTTCTGAGATTGTTTGCACTAATTATTAAGATTTGTAGACCATCATATCAATGTGTTCTGGTGGAAGTCAATATAGTGCATCACTCCTGCAGTGATGTATTAAGATTGGGGGCGGGATTATCTGGTGCGCCAGCCGCGCTTTCCTGCATGGCATGCCCCGCCAGCAGGAGGATTTTCCTTTCCCGCAGCCAGCCAATGGGGTTTCCCATTGCGGCCGCCGCATGCCCTCGGGAAACCCGTGGGCGTGTGTGTGCTGTTGGAGGACCGGGGGATCCCGCCGATGGAGAATTCTGCTCTGGCTCTTTCCAGAAAAGCAGTACTGGTGAGCAAGGCCATGGTTTGTTTCATAGTTGACATTTTCTGGAAAAAGGCACTTTTCAGAAAGAATGTGCACTTGCATACCACGTGACCTTCTCATCAGGACACCCCAAACCGCTTCACAACCAATCAAATAATTACAATAGTGGTGTCACAGTTCTAATGTCGGGAAGTGTGGCAGTCACTTTGCGTACAGCAAGGGCCCACAGATAAGGAGATAACTGACCACCTTATCAGTTTCATTGGTGTAAGTCGAGAGTTAAACCTTGCTCTTTGAGTAACATCATGGATTCTTTTTTGTGTCCATATGAGAGGGCAGGCAGGAACTCAATTTAGCATTTTGTCTGAAACACGACACCTCCGACCATGAAGCACCTCCTCAGTGATGCACCAAAGTGTCATCCTAAATTTAGAATGATAGATGCATATGAGCTTCCAGTTGGATTATCACCAAGAATTCGGATTTTAATTTGTAATACAAAATATCGATAATAAGGATGTATTCTTGACAGAAATCTTTGGATCCTCGCTGTCTTCAGGGGATGTCCCGGAGGACTGGAGAATAGCCAATGTTGTTCCTCTGTTTAACAAGGGTAGCAAGGATAATCCCGGGAACTACAGGCCGGTGAGCCTTACTTCAGTGGTAGGGAAATTACTGGAGAGAATTCTTCGAGCCAGGATCTACTCCCATTTGGAAGCAAATGGACGTATTAGTGAGAGGCAGCACGGTTTTGTGAAGGGGAGGTCGTGTCTCACTAACTTGATAGAGTTTTTCGAGGAGGTCACTAAGATGATTGATGCAGGTAGGGCAGTAGATGTTGTCTATATGGACTTCAGTAAGGCCTTTGACAAGGTCCCTCATGGTAGACTAGTACAAAAGGTGAAGTCACACGGGATCAGGGGTGAGCTGGCAAGGTGGATACAGAACTGGCTAGGCCATAGAAGGCAGAGAGTAGCAATGGAGGGATGCTTTTCTAATTGGAGGGCTGTGACCAGTGGTGTTCCACAGGGATCAGTGCTGGGACCTTTGCTCTTTGTAGTATATATAAATGATTTGGAGGAAATGTAACTGGTCTGATTAGTAAGTTTGCAGACGACACAAAGGTTGGTGGAATTGCGGATAGCGATGAGGACTGTCGGTGGATACAGCAGGATTTAGATTGTCTGGAGACTTGGGCGGAGAGATGGCAGATGGAGGTTAATCCGGACAAATGTGAGGTAATGCATTTTGGAAGGTCTAATGCAGGTAGGGAATATACAGTCAATGGTAGAACCCTCCCACCCCAGAAGTAGCTCCACGAAATGTGTGATTCAGACAAGACTGCTCGCAAAATGGGGTTTTATACCTAGTTAATGTAATTGGCAAATCATAAAATCAGATCCTGAGTGCCCTTATTTATGCATAATTTCATGAGTGATGTATTCTGGTACCAGTTGCGCTGGACGGCATGTTGGTGGGGTATTATGACACACATACACGGCGTGTCCACTGGAATCATGCAGAGTCAGCCGGTCATAATGTCATTCGGCGTGTAATGCTGCTTTGACGCCAGTACGTCATTTTTGAACTCATCACTTCTTAATTACAAATGAGTGAACTGTGTCACCTGTACTTTAGTTTATGTAATTGGGTACTCTAAATTTATATACCGGTTCGGAGAATCGCCGGCGGCTGGCGTGAATCCCGCCCCCGCCGTGACCCGAATTCTCCGCCACCAGAAATTCGGCGGGGGCGGGAAGCGCGCCGCTCTGGTCGGCGGGAATCGCGCCGGTCGGCGGGCCCACCCCCAGCGATTCGCCGGCCCGCGATGGGCCGAAGTCCCGCCGCTGTCAACCCTCGCCAGCCGGCGTGGATTAGACCACCTTTTGAACGGCGTGACAAGGCGGCGCGGGCAGGCTCCGGGGTCCTGGGGCGATTTGGCCCCGGGGGGGTGCCCCCACGGTGGCCAGGCCTGTGATCGGGGCCCACCGATCCACGGGCGGGCCTGTGCCGTGGGGGCACTCTTTTTCTTCCGGCTTCGCCATGGTCTTCACTATGGCGCATGCGCGGGGATGCCGTGAGTGGCCGCTGACGATCTCGTGCATGCGTCGCCGGTGAAGTCCTTTCGGCGCTGGCGGAGCGGAAACCACTCCTGCGCGGGCCTAGCCCCTCAAGGTGAGGGCTTGGCCCCTACAGGTGCGGACCGACGCCGGACTGATCCGTATCGTTTTTGGCGCGGGTAGCGGACATCGCGCCGTTTGCGGAGAATCCCACCCCAGAAGTAGCTCCACGAAATGTGTGATTCAGACAAGACTGCTCGCAAAATGGGGTTTTATACCTAGTTTATGTAATTGGCAAATCATAAAATCAGATCCTGAGTGCCCTTATTTATGCATAATTTCATGAGTGATGTATTCTGGTACCAGTTGCGCTGGACGGCATGTTGGTGGGGTATTATGACACACACACACGGCGTGTCCACTGGAATCATGCAGAGTCAGCCGGTCATAATGTCAATCGGCGTGTAATGCTGCTTTGACGCCAGTACGTCATTTTTGAACTCATCACTTCTTAATTACAAATGAGTGAACTGTGTCACCTGTACTTCAGTCACCATGGCAAACCAAAATGTGGCCACTGGCCGAAAAGACGTGGCTGATGACTCTCATGTGTAATCCATTCACGTGGGCAGCATGCACACAATGAACACACATGCCGCCACACGAAATGCAAGAGTGGACATCATTAGTGTGCTGAAACTGCATTTTCATTACCTGCTCTGCTCTGCTGAGTACCAACTCAGGAGAAACGTTTCTTGACTTGTGTTTGCTGCCTGCTGCTCAGCCTCATCAGCATGAGCACAGGGCTCATGTCACCAGCTGGCTGTACAGAGAGCAGCTGAGGAGCAGGAAGCAGAGGAAGGGAGGCGATAACCTAAATCACCCTTTTCTGGCCTGGTTGCCCCTGAAAGACTCATCCAAGTGCAACACCAGCAACCGCATTCCTCCAGCCCACAACAGACCTGCACCTTTTGCCTTCCTTCTGCCACTGACCACCACAAGGTTCGCTTGGCCACAATAAAAAATATATAAAAGGCAACAACAAAAAAACATTCAAAACAAAATTCAAAAATCAAGGCAGCCACGCAAGTGAAAACAATCCTTCTTGTGCATTCCCTCAGTGCTGGTCTTCTGTGCCTTTGCTTGTACTAGTGCTCCGACGCAGCTCTGCCACCACCTTCAACAGCTCCAGGCTGGGAAGGCCCGCTTGGGAGTTTGAATCTGGGAATATTAACTGACAGGAAACAGTAAGGGCAAGTGCAGAATGGAGGGGTGGGAGGAGGAATGATGTCTTCCTGAGGGAGGACAGCAGGTTTCTAGTCTACTGAGCCACACCCACACCATCCAGTGCAGTACCACAGCAATCCTAGTCATCTAAAAGGGTAGATTGTCAGAATGCTTTGAAACCGTGCAAGCTCACTTGAACACTGTAATGCATTACCTTAGTAGCAGCTGTGTGAGCTTGCATGGCAGCAAGCCATTTTACAATCCCAGTTGGTGTTAGAACTGGACAGGAAGATCCCAGAGTGGAACCCAAGTGCAAAAGACCATGGGTGAGATGTTCTGGTCCGCCAGCCGCTTTTTCCAGCATGGCGCGCCCCGCCGGCAGTGGGATTCTCCATTCCTGCAGCCGGTCAATGGCGTTTCCCATTGTGGCCACCCCACGCCATTGGGAAACCTGTGGGCATGGGTGCGCTATCGGCATACCAGAGGATCCCACCGACATAATTCTGCAGCATAATTTTAATTTTTTAATATAAAACATGGAGGAAGAGTCACAGGACTGCTAAGTAGTTTTACCAACAAGAAAAAAAATTAAGCATGAAAAATTGGATTATGATCCTTTACATATTATGCTAAGGGATTATCATCCTTTAGCATAATAAATGCACAGAGATTTTAAGATTAACATGGGAACAAAGTATATGTTAAGCTACAATGGTCTCATTTACCCACAAAATCCCCTTTAAGCACACAAGGTGACTGTGGTAAGATACTCTCCTCTCTGAACCCGAGTGAATGTCTGTGGATTGCTCCTCGGAATCCCCCAGATGATTCTTATACCGTGAGCCACCTTGTCTCACTGAACTTTGGCTTCCACACGAGCGGTTTCAAATTCCACTTACACTCCATAATAATAATCTTTATTGTCACAAATAGGCTTCCATTAACACTGCAATGAAGTTACTGTGAAAAGCCCCTAGTCACCGCATTCCGGTGCCTGTTTGGGTACACAGAGGGAGAATTCAGAATCTCCAAATTACCTAACCGCACATCTTTGGACTGTGGGAGGAAACCGGAGCACTCGGTGGAAACCCACGCAGACACGGGGAGAATGTGCAGACTTCACACAGACAGTGACCCAAGCCGGTAATCAAACCTGGGACCCTTTCAGGGGTTACATCTCTCCCTTCAAGTTTCCTTTATCTTAAAGGCTTTTACACAAACTCTGAGGTCCAGCCATCAATTTTCACAATTATTTGAAATAATGTCTCCGAAAGAAAGTGTTTGATGACAGATTTTTAGGAACACACTATTTGTATGCACTACCCTTATTTCAAAGAGCACGGGCTGGATTTTCTGCCCCGCTCCGCCACATTTCTGCCCCGGACCTGCTGGCGGGATTCTCCGTTACGCCAGCTGGTCAATGGGGTTTCCCATTGTGGGGCAGCCCCACACCGTCGGGAAACCCCCGGGCGCCGGCAAAACGGAGCAACGGTAGAGAATCCTGCCCCTCAGCTCTCAAAACAGTCTTTGCAACGAAAAGATATTTGTCTTTACGGTGGCCAATACAGATCTTAAGTAGCTCCACTAAATGTGTGAATCAGACAAGACTGCTCTCGAAATGGGGTTTTATATCTAGTTTATGTAATTGGCAAATCATAAATACGAGCGGCACAAAATTCAGATCAGTAATGCCTGACCTTTTGAGCACTATGAGTGCCCTTACTTGTGTACAGTGGCATGAGTGGTGCATGTGCACATTCTGGTGCCAGGTGGGGTTTTTTTGTTTAAAAAATTTAGAGTACCCAATTAATCTTTTCCAATTAAGGGGCAATTTAGCGTGGACAAGGGTTGTGGGGGTGTAACCCCCGCAAACACGGGGAGAATGTGCAAATTCCACACAGACAGTGACCCAGAACTGGGATCGAACTTGGGACCTCCACACCGTGAGGCAGCAGGGCTATCCCTCTGCGCCACCGTGCTGCCCTCTGGTGCCAGTTGTGCTGGACGCCATGTTGGTGTGGGCATTAGGATACACACGGGGCATGTCCACTGGAATCATGCAGAGTCGGCCGGTCATAATGTCAATCGGCATGTAATGCTGATTCGACACCAGTTTGTCATTTTTGATCACAAACATTGGCATTACTGCAGGTATCTGTCTGGCCTCTCACGATCTAATGCATTTTCATCTCTCTGTGACTTTACTGAACAGTAATCTGTTCTAGTTCCAGGTTTCCTCTGTTCCATTAACTCCACACTTCTTGGAAACTTATCTTCCTTCCTTTGCTCAACTAGCTGGACTTTCGATTTTTGGCATCTGATTTCTTAACCATTGCTCCATAGTGTGGCTTTTCTTTTCACAAGGCTGAGGGAGATGTTTCTTCTTTCAACTTCGAAATCCAACTAACCTAGCAGAGCTGTGAGAGCTGCCTTCGCCCTCACCATCCATCTCCAGCTGCAACCAAATTAACTATACTAAAACTGAAAAGTTTTTCTATATTCAAAGGCCCCTCTTGCTGAGCAAACACTGATGGTTTGTTTACTCTTCACGCCATAGCCCTCTTTAAGCACCTATACATACAAACACCTTCCTCTATGAAGAATCTAACTATAGGTTTCACCCTTCTTGGCATAGGAATGTTAAATTAAACCCACTTTAAACTATACCTTATTTCTAATGTTTACCAATACAAATAGAATCTTTAACATTACCCATAGACCTTCTGGCAGCCTTATGAGAAAAGACTGAGTAGGTTGAGCCTCTGTTCATTGGAGTTTTGAAGAATGAGAAGTGATCTTACTGAAACATATATGATTCTGAAGGGGCTTGACAGCGTAGCTGGGAGAATCTAGAACTAGGACGCACAGTTTGGAAATCAGAGGTTTCCCATTTAACACAGAGATCATGAGGAATTTCTTCTCTCAAGAGGGTGATTAGTGTTTGCAATTCTCTTCCACAGATAGCAGTGGAGGATGGGCCATTGAATATATTTAAGGTTGAGTTCAACAGATTTCTGATTGACCAGGAAGTTAAGGGTTGTGGGGGGGACAAATAGGAAAGTGGATATATGGGGCGGGATTCTCCGACCCCCTGCCGGGTCAGAGAATCGCGGGGGGCGGCGTGAGTCCCGCCCCCATTGGCTGCCGCATTCTCCGGCGCGGGGATTTGGCAAGGGTGGGAATCGCGCCGCGCCGGTCGGCAGCCGCTGGCAGCGGCCCCTCCCCTCCAGTGATTCTCCGGCCCGCGATGGGCCGAGTGACTGCCCTTTATTTGCCGGTCCAGCCGGCGTAAATTAGAGTAGGTGCTTACCGGCAGGACCTGGCAACGTGGGGGGCCTCCGGGGTCCTCGGGGTGGGTGCGGGGGGATCTGGCCCCGGGAGGTGCCCCCACGGTCACCTGGTCCGCGATCGGAGTCCACCAATCCGTGGGCGGGCCTGTGCCGTGGGGGCACTCTATTCCTCCGCGTCGGCTGCTGTGGTCCTCCGCCGTGGGCGACGGGGAGAAGATCCCCCCCTACGCATGCGCTGGGATGACGTCAGCACACACTGGCGCTCCCGCGAATGCTCCAACTCGCGCCGGCCGGCGGAGGCCCTTCGGCGCCGGTTGGCGTGGCGCCAAGCCCCTTCCCCGCCGGCCGGCATGGCGCAAACCACTCCGGCGCCGGCCTAGCCTCTGAAGGTGCGGAATCCCGCACCTTTGGGGCGGCCCTTCACCGGAGTGGTTCACGCCACTCATTCCCGCCGGAGTTGTTTGCGCCGCCGATTCCCGCAGAATCCCGCTCATGGTCACAATCAGATTATTGAAATGTGGAGTGGGATCAATGGGCCAAATGGCCTTCTACAGGTTTAATTTTTGATGATATTATTAAAACCTGATGTGTCTCTCACAATGCAGCAGACTCAGCTTGGCAAATATGTCATTCAGGACCCACACAGCCAGCTCGGTCAGTAGTGGTGCTGCCAAGCCGCTCCTTGGAATGAACATTGAAAACCTCATGCACAGTACAGTCTGTGTCCTGGTCACCCTCAGTGCTTCTTCCAAGTAATGTTCTACATGGATGAGTACTGATTCAACTGCTAAGAGTTGACAGTAGGTGGTAATCAGCCGGAGGCTTCCTTGCCCATGTTTGGCCTGATGTCGTGAGACTTCATGGGTCTGCAGTCAACATTGAGGATTCCCAGGGCTGATCTCTCCTGACTATGTATCCTCATGCCGTCATATCTGATGGGTCTGCCCTGCTGGCTGAACATAGCCAGTTGTGTCGATGGCGGAGTCTGGGACTTTAGTTGAAAGGCAGGGGACATCATTCTCCGCCGGCGGGAGTCTCCGTTTTGCCGGCGCCCGGGGGTTTCCCGACGGCGTGGGGCTGCCCCACAATGGGAAACCCCATCGACCGGCCGGTGTTACGGAGACTCCCGCCGGCCGGTCGGGGCAGAAATGTGGCAGGGCGGGTAGGAGAATTTCGCCCATGATTCTGTGAGTACAACAATGTGGGACTGTTGCTTGACTGGACTGTAGGACAGCTCTCTCAATGTTGGCACAGGTATCCAGATGTTAGTGAAGAGTATGGTGCAGAGTTGATTGGGCTGGTTGTCCATTTATCATGTGCCTACATTGATACAGGGTGGTCCATTCAGTGTTATTCCTGTAAAACATTTTCATCGTAATTTTGTACAGCTGTATAACTTGCTCGACCATTTCAAAGGACAGATAAGAATCAACCAAATTTCTGTCAGTATGGACTCACATATAGCTCAGACCGGGTAAGACAGCAGATTTTCTCTCTAAAGGTATTGGTGAGCAGGGTGGGTTTTTATGACAATTTAGTTCCAAGGTTACCATTACTGATATATATATTTTATATTCACTTTATATTTTGGCTTTGTTTCGTAAACTGAATTTAAAACCTCCAACTGCCATGATGGGATTAGAACTCAATCCATAGATCATTAGTCCAGGCCTTCAGACCACAGCTGCAGGAAAGTACTGGTCATAATTTTCCGCACAAACCGCCGCGGCGGAGGCGGCCCGCCATTAGCTGGCGACGGGATCTTCTAGTTCCTCCGTTGTCAACGGGGTTTCACGTTGAATATGTCCCTCGTTGCCGGGAAACCTGCAGCGGGGATGCGCTGTCAGCCAGGCCGGAAGACACAGCTGGCGTGAACGGCCAGAAAGTTCTGGCCACTGAGTATCTTACCACAACACGCTATGAATCAGGTTAGCTTTAACACCTGATTGCTTCCCATGATTTTCGACCCCCTGCTGATGGGTGCAACCACTCAAGTATTGTCGGTGCTGGCTATAAAATGCAATCATGATAAAGAGCACAACGTTGGCATGCTGCCTGCTTCACATTGAATAGACTTGCAGGTTATTGCCAATCTGAAGACCCCCACATCCATTTTTGAGTTTCCAATTTACCCTCGATAGAGTTTACAACAAAGAAGAGAGGTGGATATGCGTATTACCTCTGTGACCCTTCCTCCCTCGCTCAAGGATAATAAAAATACAGAGTTCAGGTATTTCACTGAACCTTCAACCTGTGAAGACATCTATCTACACAGAGTTTCCTACAATTCGCCTTTTTTGATTGTTCCTTCTTTGAATTGCGAGGCAGTCCAGGAAGGATTCAACAGATCATGATAGTATTATCTTAAAGTGGTATTTTGTCAAGTGGATCTTCAGTATGCAGCTGCAGGCACATGTGACAAGGACAGATGTTGACCCTACTATGTTTTGGCTGAGGAGCCCTGGAAGAGGTGAAATATTTGTATTGGTTTCCAACAGGCATGTCAGTGCTTTCTGTAACACAATTCAGCCTTCAACTACTCTGGTTACCGTGGGCGCCAGTTTAATCTGACATACTCTGGAAGAGAGCTTCGCATGCTGGAGAAGCCATGTGGAAATCTTTTTTGCTGGAATTTGTAGATTGGTTAAAAAAAAAGGTCAAGGCACAGCTGCAGCAACTCTTACGCTTCCGACATAAACCTGCAGGGCCAGCTTGAGTGGCAACAGCAGATTTGTTGCTGTTTCCCAATGATGGTTCCCGAGGACTGACATCGTTTTCCCATTGTGAAAGGTGGACCCTGGCCTAATGCGAGCCATCTTCATCCAGCCAATTGGCTTTAACAACCTTGGAATATACTGAACCGATTGTTTACTTTGAACTTCCATTTCCATGATCGGTTAGATTTAACTTTCTACAGCAGTGAAGCTGCCAGATGTGACAAATAGGAATGAATTTTCTTGAGAATTCCTTTTGTTTTATGGCTTTG
The DNA here is from genome assembly GCF_047496885.1 of Scyliorhinus torazame. Taxonomy (NCBI): domain Eukaryota; kingdom Metazoa; phylum Chordata; class Chondrichthyes; order Carcharhiniformes; family Scyliorhinidae; genus Scyliorhinus; species Scyliorhinus torazame. The sequence goes on from NC_092728.1 coordinate 64,003,485, forward strand.
TCCTGTCATTTTTACAGCCCGATTGCTCTGGGGGAAATAGTCAAACAGTGAATATAACTGAAAAGAATTTAGTGACCTTAAAGGGAAGAGGTGGTGAGTGACTCTCTAATAAATCTTTCTGATTTAGTCTTCGGTGCTGAAGATAATATAACATTTGTCAGCCCAAACTACTCTGCTTGTAGTGATTCTTATCTTGTTGCTGACTCACAGCTGGTCACTCTGTAGAAAGTGGTGTCTTTCAACAGATGTATTACGGAACATTCAGGAGATCATTGGCTGATTTTAGTGTATTTTAGATCAGTCCGCTGAGGGTTCCCCGCAAAAATGTTGCAAGAAGAGAAAAGTCCATTCATTATAATGGGATGTTTGTATTTCAGACATTAGGGGCGCGATTCTCCGATGCAGCGCCGGTTGGGTGAACCGCCTGGCGCGCCGTTTGTCCGCGCGACGCCGGTCCGACGCCCTCCTGCGATTCACCCAAGCAGCGAGATCGGCCCCGTCGAGTTCTGCACGGCGCAGGCCGGAGAATCGGCCGAGACACCCAAAATGGCGATTCTCCGCAACCCCCGCTATTCTCCGGCCCGGATGGGCCGAAGTCCCAACCGCGTGACTCCAGTTCACGCCGTCGCTGTTCACACCTGCTAAAAAAAGTCGTCAGCCAGTCGTGCTGGCTGACGCTGAGCAGTGAGGAGGTGAGCGGACTGTTCAGGAGCTCCTGCAGACCGGGTCGGCTTCCCCGAGAACACTGCGGCCAATAGGAGAGTGGGAGGGGGGATGAGGGAGGGAGTAGAGGTGGGAGGGGGGTTGAGGGAGGGAGTGGAGGTGGGAGGGGGGAGTGAGGGAGAGTGTGGAGGTGGGAGGGGGGGGTGAGGGAGGGAGTGGAGGTGGGAGGGGGGTTGAGGGAGGGAGTGGAGGTGTGAGGGAGGTGGGAGGGGGAGGGAGAGTGTGGAGGTGGGAGGGGGAGGGAGAGTGTGGTGGGAGGGGGGTGAGGGAGGGAGTGGAGGTGGGAGGGGGGGTTGAGGGAGGGAGTGGAGGTGGGAGGGGGGTGAGGGAGGGAGTGGAGGTGGGAGGGGGGTGAGGGAGAGGGAGAGTGTGGAGGTGGGAGGGGGTGAGGGAGAGTGTGGAGGTGGGAGGGGGAAGGAGGGAGTGGAGGTGGGAGGGGGTGAGGGAGGGAGTGGAGGTGGGTGAGGGAGGGAGTGGAGGTGGGAGGGGGTGAGGGAGAGTGTGGAGGGTGTCGTCCATCCGCGGATGCCACATGTCAGCCGCCCTGATATAGCAGGACGGTGACGAGGACACGGCCGCAGGTTGCCGTGTGGCTGATGGGCACAGGCGACTGGCACACTGGTGAGGAGGACGGTGTGAACTGACCATTGGAGGCAGACAGTGACCAGGTGTTAGGCTGGCTGCATATCTGCAGCGCGACCAGGCCACTGGGGCACACAGGTATCCCATGCAACCCGGCTGCCGAGGTGTGGAAGAACCTCCGTGTAACATGTCGTTTCTCTGCCCCCCACCATCCTCCTGCATGTCACCATGTATGCCAACCAGACAGCGATGTTCACTGCCGTGGTTTGAGCCGCAGCTCTGCAGGTGGCCATCCGGCAGCGTAGACTCAGACGGCCCACAGTGGCTGCAGATGCAGCGGTTGCTGCTGCAGCAGACGGGATGGCCGCGGAGTGGCCCCTCGTCGCCGCGCAGGCGCTCTGGCCCGGAATGTCCAGGGGGATGCCAAGGGGAACATTGACCCCCTCCCCCCCCCCCCCCGACGGCGAGGAATGCACAGGAAGCGGGCACTGACGTCAAAGTGTTTCGGGGGAGGAGGTGGAGGTGGAGGAGAAGGAGCCACTGATGGTGGTGCCAGGGCGCCACTGGTGTCCAGCAAGGCCTACGGTGTACCGTGACAGAATGTCGTTCGAGGCCCTACCAAACATCACATGCAGGAGGAGACTATGGTTCAGCAGGGAGACAGTCGCACTTATATGCCACCTCGCACACTTGGAATGGGTGGAGGACACGCTATACCAGTCTCCGTCAAGGTGACGGTGGCCCTAAACTTTTATGCTACTGGTTCCTTCCAGGTACCGAGCGGGGACCTATCCGGGATCTCACAGGCATGTCCACATGTGCATCAGGGCCGTGACCGACGCCCTGTACGCCATCGCGGACAGGTACATTCAATTCCCCGAGGACCGAACACAGCAGGAAGCACGGGCACGTGGATTCGCCAAGGTGGCCGGGATACCGATGGTCCAGGGAGTCATCAATGGTGTGCACGTCCCCATGCGCCCGCCTGCAGACAGCAGGGACGTGTTCATGAACAGGAAGGGCGCATACTCCATGAACATTCAGGTGGTGTGCGACCCCCACATGAAGATCATGCACGTGTGTGCAAGGTATCCCGGGTGTGTGAATGACGCCTACATTCTGGCACAGTCATTCATCCCCGCAATGTTCGATGGATGCCCCCCCGGCTGAGGGGCTGGTTGCTGGGCGACAAGGGCTATCCGTTGAGGTCATGGCTGATGACGCCACTACGGAGGCCTCAGACCAACGCGGAGAGCCGATACAACGAGGCCCATGCAGCAGCCAGGGGTGTGGTGGAGCGGTGCTTCGGCCTGCTGAAGATGCGATTCAGATGCCTGGACCGCTCCGGAGGGGCCCTGCAGTACCGCCCGACAGGGTCGGTCGCATAGTTGTGGTCTGCTTTGCGCTGCACAACATTGCCATGCAGAGGGGAGATGCACTGGTGGAGGAGTCGGAGGGAGGACCCGACGGCACCGGAGCTAACGCAAACGAATGGGAGGAGGAGGAGGAGGATGGCGTGCATCAGGGTTGGAGGGGGGGGTGGTGGCGCAGGACACTGCCCGGGTGCTGGTTACGTCCAGGAGGCGGGCACACGACGCGTTGGTGGCCGCACGGTTCACGCACCGTGGGGGAGGGATTCGCTGAACAGTGCCACTTGCACCGCCAGTCCTGCACACGGGCACCACACTGCACCCACCCCACCCCCACCCCCCGCGCACCCCCGCACCACGTACACGGCACCAATTCCACATCACCTTACCACTGCGGCACTACGAGATTGCACAACATTGATGATTGTGTAAGCGGTTGTGATCAGTGCCATGTTGAATGATGCCAGCCCGCTCTGCTGAGAGCTGAGATTCGCCAGCCAAGGACTGGCCCATGGCTATAGCTGAACCATGCACTCCGGTGGTCACAGCCTTCATAACGGGCATTTCATGACGTGCCCGTGTGGGGTAGCTGGCGTCGGAGTGCCGAGGTCTACGGTGTCCGATTTTGGGAGGCAGAGGGGAAAGGGACAGCACATCCGGCACCGATGTTGAACCGCTCGTTAACCCCAGCGCCACTCGGTCACCCTCACGAGCCCCCTGGCACCGGACATAGCACAGAGTCTTACAAGTTAAGTGCAACAGTGAGTTTATTTGTGACATTCACATACAGATTCCCTACCCCCTACAACTGAACTGTGCCCTGCACCCGTGCCAACTTATTATGTGCCTAACTTCTTTGTCTTTCGGGCCCTACCACTACGTCTAGGTGTCTCCCCAGATAGTACAGAAGGAGTGGAGGCAGACTACTGAGAATCACGCCCTGCGACATAGCTCCCTGTCGGCACGCGTTTCCTGGGGCGGCCCGACTTCGATGGGCCAGGCTGCTCGGCGGGCGTGCTGGATGGCGTGGTGCCACCCTGTCATGCCCGCTGCCCACCTGATGCGCCAGGGACGGAACGGGGGGAGGCCGAGTGTACCGGGACTTCCCTTGCTGGAGGTACCGGGACGGGCCTCCTCCCTCGGGGAGCCCGGTGGCCCCCGGGCCTCACTGTGGGACGGAGGTGCGATCGGAGACATGCCCCATCGCACCACCGACACCTGGCGCTGCCAGTCCTGGAGGCCTGCAGCGGCATCGACCACGGTCCGAATGCTCGCAGAGATGGAGCCCAGGGAGTGTGACATTCCTGCCATGGACTGTGCTATCTCAACCTGTGAGTGCGCTATGCCATCCATCACGTGCGCCAGGTGGTCTATGCTCTCCGTGACTGACTGCTGGAACTGTGCCATTGCCTGCCGGGACTGGGCCATGGCATGGTGAGACTCGGCCAGGGCCCGGAGAGCGGCGGCAATGTCCTGTTGGCTCTGTGAGATGGCTGCCTGTGAGGAGGCAGCCCTCTCCTGGGCCATGGATGATGCGTGCCCGTGAAGCCCAACGCCTTGCAGAACCTGACCAATGGCCGAAACCGTTTCACCCATTGCCTCCACCACGGACGCCACCCGTGCGGTGTCGGCCTGGGTGACTGTGATGAGCGGCACCACTCCCTGCTCCTGGACGCGAATGGACTCCTCCAACTGCGTGTGCAGGTTCTGGAAGGTGGCCCATCCTGTTATTCAGTCCTTCGGTGTCCACATGCATCGGTTGTCCGGGTGGGTCAAGTACATCCAGGAACCCGAGAACCATCTGGGCGGCAGCTGTTTGCTGGGCCTGGGCTGCCCTCTGACTGTCCAACCACTCGGCTGCTCCAACATCCACCTGATGTACCTGCTCGGCTTTGTGGTGCGCACCAGACCGTGACCCGGGAGCCTCATCACTTATCTGCCCAACCGAGGTGAGTCTCTCTGCGATGGTAGATGGTGTGGGAGACAGCAGTGCCGCTAGCTCGAGGTCATCGTCCGTTAGGAAGTCTGGTGTGTATTGATCCCCCTCATGGCCCGGCGTAAGGTGCATGCGGCCCATGTCATGTCGCCCTCCAGGCGAATCCATGGACTGTGTGGCCGTTCTCTGTGCGTCATCGTCACTGTCCGTCCTGTGCCCCTCAGTATTGTCTCTGTCCGTCGCATGTGTGTCCCCGTCCAGCGTCCCAGACTGAGAGGATGGCCTTCCTGTCCGACCGACAGCCACCCTCTGGCGTGCATCCCTGGGCGCGCTTGAGGTTGGAGATGGTCGGCTTTGTCTTGGCCGAGACGACCCTGGACGTTCGGCGGCTGGCCCTGGGGAACACAACGATACGGGGCTCGTTAGACACGCTGGGCCGGGTGTACGGTGGTGGTGGGGGCAGTGTGTGAGGGGGGGTGGGGATCGGGGGTGTAGTGGCATGAGTGTGAGGGGGGAGGGGATCGAGGGTGCAGTGGCCAGTGTGAGGTGGGAGGGGATCGAGGGTGCAGTGGCCAGTGTGAGGCAGGAGGGGATCGAGGTTGCAGTGGCCAGAGTGTGAGGGGGGCGATGACGGGTTGAGGGGGGTGGGGGGGGGGGGGGGGGGTTGAGGACATGCAGGGTTGTCTCACTTGCTTCTGCGCCTCCGACCTGCCATGTTGCGACCTCCCAGGTGGCGGATCGCCCTGTGAGGTGCAGGGCCCTCTACTCATGAACATTTAGGGGGTGCAGCACAGGAGAACCCCCTCCGGTTCTCATACGCGCACGCTGGTTGTGAGCTGTCTTGTCCTGGGTGGAGGGCGGAGGGGGGGTTAGGGGGGTTGGATAAAGCATCACAATTAGGCGTGCAGGGTGCAGATATAAGCTACATTAATGCTGGGTGAGCAGACAGTTGGAGCCACGCCACGGCATCTACCCAGGGGGGGGGGCCCAGTGCTCATGCGGGTCGAGTACAACGTTGTGCACCCTGAACCCCCCCCCCCCCACCGATTTTTATTTTGCCGCTATCGGGACCTGACTTTGTTGTAAAAGGCTTGCCAGTCTCCACTGGAAGGAAGAAATTGCCCTGGGACAAATGAAAAGGTGAACCTGAGACAATCATTTCTAAACTGTCTGGCACAATAGCTTCTCTGGACTTGGATTGGACTTGAATTTGTTTATTGTCACGCGTACCGAGGTACAGTGAAAAGTATTTTTCTGCGAGCAGCTCAAACAGATCATTTAGTACATGAAAAGAAAAGAAAAAGAAAATACATAATAGGGCAACACAAGGTACAAAATGTAAATACATAGGCACCGGCATCAGGTGAAGCATACAGGAGTGTAGTATTAATCAGGTCAGTCCATAAGAGGGTCATTTAGGAGTCTGGTAACAGCAGCGAAGAAGCTGTTTTTGAATCTGTTCTCAGACGTTTGTATCTCCTGCCCGATGGAAGAAGTTGGAAGAGTGAGTAAGCGGGTGGGAGGGGTCTTTGATTATGCTGCCCGCTTTCCCAAGGCAGCGGGAGGTGTAGATAGAGTCAATGGATGGGAGGCAGGTTTGTGTGATGAATTGAACTAACGGACAAGACCGTTAGTTTTGAAATGTTCATGATACATACTTTTCACCCTATCCACAAAAATGCAGCACATGCTGTTTACCTTGTTAAGAGGATTAAAGGTGAGGCAATTTCAGGTCTTTTCTTGCATCAACCTCTGGATGCTGCTTCAGAATTGTGCAGTTTGTTAATAATCTGTGCTTATTACTGGCAAGCAGATAATGGGATTTTTTTTTTACATAATGTGAAGGTAAGAAACCTCATGTTGGGTTTTATGAAGCTCTTGGTCTACTTGTCCACGAAAACACAGGTGCTGTTGTGGTCTTCATCTCACCTCAGCATTTTTTCACACATCGTTTTCTTGGACTTCCCTCCATAGTCCAGCTCAGCTGAGACACAATAAATGTCATGATTCAGACTCTGGTACTTGTTACTCGTGCTCAATGTGAAAGTCATGCTCCAGAGGACGCACTTCCTACGAATAGAAATGTGATCTGATTCGCAAAGTATCTATGATGTAGCATGCCCAGAGTGAACAGTGGCATCCACTCCAGAAGCAGTATTGATTAACCTTGCAGCTCCTGACCTCTGCTAAATTTTCTGGAAAATAAGATGCTGACAGACCATGTGGTTTCAAAGGCATCAGGGCAGCTGAAAAAGCAACTCGCATGCATTCAGAAAACTGCAGACTGTGTCAATTGCAGGAGCCCCGAACGCAAATAATGCAAATATCACAGATTGTCGAACACATTAAGTGATTCTTGACACTAAGCTCCTTTCGACAGAAGCGCAGTCTGGAGAATTGGGTTTAGATGTTGTATTCCTATCCTTGATTTGCTCTCTGCTTAGCAAAGCAATACACGGAGAACGCAATCTTATCAAAATTACCCTGTAAACACCATTTGCAGCTGATGACCTAACTGGTCAATGTTAGCATTCTCATCATTTGAGAGAGCTTGCAACTCCTAATGCTTGTTAAACATCCATTATGAATAAAATAAATGGTGAGACACCATACGCCTCTTTGAAATCACGGAAAATTTGATAGATTTAGGTATTTTCAATTTTCCTCCTCAGACTGAGAAACAGACAAACTGTCCCAGTAGGCACAGATAAAGTTGTGAAATTGTTGGCAATTTACCATCTCCCAAGTGTCACTGCCAGCGGAACTGACAGGGTGCCAGGCACGCGTGATCGGACCCGCGATGCCCTGTGTGGGTGTTGGAGGACTGCGGAGGGGGCCGGGAACCCTTCTCTTGTGTGCTCGGGCTGCGGGAGAGGTCGGGGTTCGCTTCAGGGGCTTCAGAGATTGGGACGTCATTTAAAAATGGCCTATCAATATCTGCCACAATACAAAACGGGGCTATGTGCAGCCTCGGCACCATGGTCCCCATTCAAGCCCCTTGTACAACGCGAGTCACGTTGAATAGGCACGTGTTTCTCAGCACTGCGAGCATTGGAAAACATGCGGCTAAACTCGCTCGCTATGGGACTTTGTTCCTCTTTTGGGAGAATCGCAATTCTTGCTTCTGGGTTTCCTCTACTCAGTTCCACACTTCGGAAAATGTATGATTTCACGCCAGCTAATGAGCACTCATTTTCACCGGTAGTCAGTTTCACTTTTCACAGGTAATAAGATGTTTAGTTGCCACTTCTTGCAAAGGAGGGGCCATTTCCTGCTGCAGGCTTTTTAGTTGAGCGTATCGCAGAAATGGGTGTGGGTAAAACATTTCCAGTAAATTGACAGAAATTATTATCCGTGGATCACAAGTTTACCAAATTCTTTTTTCTTAACACTATATGTGGTGAGGAAACTACTCTCCCTTCATGACTGCCACCTGATGTAGCATTGGAGAATGGAAAAATGTCATGAGCAACACTGACTTTGACATCAAAGTACATTTGAAAAAAACTATCAAGCATGATTCTAGTGACGAGTGATATTTGCCACAAGGTTAGGTTCAGGAAATTGGGCTTGTTCTTCCTGGAGCACAGGAGGTTGAGGGGAGATGAGATAGAAGTGTACAAGATTATGATAGGTTTCAATGAGGTTGATGAGGAAAGAATGTTCCCATTTCTGATAATACAAGGACTAAGGTACACAGATTTAAGGTTGAGGGCAAGAGAAACAGGGGAATCGTGAGGAAGACCTTTTTCACAGTCGGTGGCAATGACCTATTGCCTATGGTGGGGGGGGGGGGGGCGGTATGGGTGGAAACGAAGATGATCAATGATTTCAAAATGAAATTGAATGGGCACATATGCAAAATAAAGTTGCAGGGCTATGGAGAGACAGCAGGGGAATGGGACTGACTGGATTCCGCTCCAGAAATCTGGCATGGACTCGATTGACTGAATGACCTCCTTCTGTGCTATAATGACTCAGATTAAAAGAAAGTATTTAAAATTGCTTAGGCCATCTGGGAAACAGAAGTTAATGCTCATGGGGTCAGAATGAACCCACTATCCATATGGATGGAATCGTGAGACCCATCTGGCATAAAAAAATAATACCCCATCAACTGACCCAACAACAAAGGTTCCTGCCTTCAAACTCACTCAAAGAAATTGAACATTGCTCAAATTGTCATGTGGGCATGAATGATGCAGCCACCAGCTCCATAAATCGAAGATGAGGGAGGACGAAGAGAGCAATGTGGTCATGAGTTCTACACCAAGGAACACATTGGGGGCGATTCTCCGGTCGCTGACGACAAAATCGCCTCAAGACATTGGCTGAAGTCCCCCCCCCCTCCCCAGCGCTGCCCCCGACCGACAGAGCCGGGTGCTCTACGCTGCTCAGATGCTAGCCCCCAGCCTAACAGAGGATCGGTGGCCGTTTTGCACCGAATGTTTGGGCATAAAATGTCACCGTTCCCATGCCTGCATGAGGACATAGCCTCACAATCGGGGAATCCAGTCCTTTGTCTCAAGCTGCCCACGAAGATCTGTTTCAGGAGGCACCTCATTTCTCCACTCTCAGCATCTCGAGAGGGGAGGGTGGGGGGTGGGGTGGGGGGGGGGGTGGCAACAAATGGAGAGTTAAACTAGACATGCCATTATAAGCTTTTACTGTCAGCTGAAAGTAGTAGCAATACTGTGAAATGGCAGAAGCCCACCTTTAGATTATTAGCTGCATGTTCCAATCTGTGCCAGTTATAAAGAACTGGAGTTTAGTGAAGCAAAATTCAGTTTTATATTTGAAAAGTAGCTAATAAGATTAAAACCAGCATCTACCTTGATTGCTTCCAGGTGTCATAATTGCATGTTCCAAGAAATTACGATATGTTGTTGATACGTGCAAAAATAGGCAATACTTTTTTTCTAACTTTTTACAATTCTGTTAAGTCAGAACCATCAAGAATCTGAGCTCAATCCATCCACAGCACTGTAGATGTTAACTACACCTACTCATTCAAAGTTATTGTTATTCCAGGTTTTTTGGCAATTCATTTTTTTGGTGCCAAATTTACACTTTGCTTTGTCAATGATGTGGCTTAATTCAAATTGCTGCATGTTCATTTTTTTTAATGCCGTTGAGCACACTGTTTTGTATTATTGAGGCCTGATCTCACATTGATTAACTGTTATTTTCTTATGTGTTTTACCTGAGAATATTTTAACCATAAAACTAACGTGCAGCGTAATGCGAATAAACTTTAGAATTCCAATATGCACCTTGTAAGAAACAGTTCCTGCACACTAATAAACACCTCAGCCCATTGCCTCGGTGTTTATTTGGTGTGCCAAAGCTGTTTATTGCCTTGCACGCTCTGGAAATCCCAGACATATTGCCTAATTCAATTTTAGAGGAAACATTGCTTTCATTCATTAATTCCTGGTAAACTCGATCATATATATTTTTTAACTCTTGTTGTCTTTTTGTAGCAGTTAAGCTGGATCACGTTTCAGAAAGATTACTTTTTAACTGCACTTGACTTGCCATCACTTGAATTTTATTTCACACCAGCTGTTTCAGCTTCTTTATGAAACTGTGGGTTTGGTTGCAATCCATGAAATCTGCTCAGGACAGCCGTCTTGACAGTATGATGGATTCACTGTTATCTGACGTGTAAAATGGTGTCGTTGTCCTTGAAAAAAGTGTTCTGCCAACCTTGCTTTGTATGTTTGGCAACACGCGTCTTGAATTACATCATCCTTAACACAGCAGGTTTGACCCGTCCACAGAATTTTCTTTCCTGTCCCTCCTCTTACAACATGAGTGAACGTCCCAGCGCCAGTAGCTCTTATCCCTCGACAGCTGGCTGAGATCATTAACTCCTCACAGCGATCAAGGTGACGAGGCTGATCGCAGAGTTCAAATGGACTAAGTTGAAAATTCTGCACGTTAAGCACAGTGCAACATGAGCTTATAAACGTACTTCACCCAACAGAAAGTTGTCAGAATCATGGTATTTTTGCACATGGCCTTGCACTCGGTGTTTGTCAGCGTCCGCACACAAAATTCACATCCCGAAAAAAGAATATATTCGGATTTAATTATTCGCAAACCAGCTTATTTTTTTTGTCGCAAGAAATATTTATAGTCCCAGCTGATGTTAATACAAGACTGGTCAGATGCTGGAGTTAAATCTGGCTTGATGGATCCTAATTTTATTTTTTAGAACCATAGAGGGAGGTTACTGAACAAATTCACAGGAGCCAGGTGATGAACTTTTGACACAAAGAATAAAACATTTATTAAGCAAGAAAAATGAACAGCCTTGCATCAGACCAAATGGCTTGTGATTCAATCTTACCATGCCAGATTTTAGAGAGGTCGGGAGGTCGGTTATCTCAGTTGGCTGGACGGCTGGTTCGCGATGCTGAGCGATGCCAACAGCATGGATTCAAGTCCCATCCCAACTGAGGTTACCAAGAAGGCCCCGCCTTCTCAAACATTGTCCGTCGCCTAAGGTGTGGTGACCTCAGGTTAAATTGCCAGCAGCCAGCACTCTTTCTCGAAGGGGAGAGCAGACTGTGGTGACTTTCATTTCTCGTCAGGTTTTATGCATGCAGTCCCAATTTGGAAACATTAAATCCCGGCCTATGAGCAACACTGATAAGTTTTTTTTTAAACCACTGAACTCCGTTATTATAGATTTTAGCTTCTTCTAAACATGTGAAGATAGAAAATAGGAGCAGGATTAGACCACTTGACCCCTAGAACCTGTTCCACCATTCAATATGATCATGGATAATCCTCTATCTCAACACCGTTCTGCTGCTCTCTTTCCATACCCCTTCACTCATTAAGGATGCTGATACGCTCGTACTAACCAGTGATCCTTACAAGGAAGAGTTAACATGAAGGGCAGGCCATCAGTGAACCATGGGGTCTTTCTTCTGCCATTCTCTCTTCTGCTTTCCTTTACTTCCAAAAGTGTCCTGACAGTCTCAATTACACAGCTGTTGGCAGCCCTTTAAATATGATGCTCGTACGCCATGGCATGACCTCATGCTGCCCCTAGCTCCTCACTCGACACCCTCTGCTCCCTCAGTGGTCAGCCCTCACATCTATCGGCTTCTAACTGGCCAGGCTGGAAAATAGTGTTCAGCCAGTTGATCCCCACCCAAGTGGAAGGGGCTCCCGTTTCCAGTCCCGACAGCAAGACCACTGACCTCGCTACAAAATTCAGCTCTAAATGTATACTCTGGAGCCTTGCAAATATTTAACTCAAGATGGAATTGAGAAGCTAGCCACAACAACTCACTGCTTTTTAAAATGTTTTTTTTAAATTTTAAGTACCCAATCTTTTTTTTTTTCAATTAAGGGCAATTTAGCGTGGCCGATCCACCTACCCTCTACATCTTTGGGTTGTGGGTGTGAGACCCACGCAGACACGGGGAGAATGTGCAAACTCCACATGGACAGTGACCTGGGGCCGAGATCAAACCCCGGTCCTCGGCACCGTGAGGCAGCAGTGCTAACCACTGCGCCACCGTGCCGCCCTAACAACTCACTGTTGCTGGTGAGTTGTCTGTTCTTTCTGTGGACACTCAACTCCAAATCAAACCCAAAGCTGATAGAATCATAAAATCTCTACAGTGCTGAAGGAGGCCTTCGGCCCATCAAATCAGCACTGACTCTCTGAAAGAGCACTTCACCTAGGCCCGTTCCCCTTCTCTATTGCCCGCCTAACCTAACACGAAGGGGAAATTTTAGGATTGCCAATGCACCTAACATGTACATCGTTGGACTGCAGGAGGAAAACGGAGCACCCAGAGGAATCCCACACAGACAGGGGTTGAACATACAAAATCCACACAGTCACCCAAGGCCGGAATTAAACCCGGGCCCCTCGTGCTTTGAGTCAGCAGTGCTAACCACTGTGCCACCCTTTCATTTTTCACTGCCCAAATTAATTCAGGATCACTGGGCACATCTGTCAACCATTAAATCTTACTTTCACATACACCAAGCATCAGTTTTAATGTACGAATTAGAAGACATCCATTGAAAATAATTATTTATTCTTGACGTGACAATTGGAAGCTCAGGTGTAATGCAGGTATGTAATGATGGAGAATTTCTCTCAAAGTAATTAGATGCACAGCGAGTAAATGGATTGTTTATCCTTCACCCTCCCTCTCCCATAATCTCGAGGGTGTACTTAAATTGCTCTATCTGAGGGGAAGAATGCATGGAGCACAAACCAGATTTGAATTAATAACTAGGGACTTGAGCTTCACTGCATTTAGAATCTTACTGACGTAGTTTTATATTACCTGGGGAATGTAAACGGCAATGCAAACACATTAACCGTGGATTCTTTGGATGGCTTATTGGATCCATTTAATTTGCTCTCATTCTGAATCCCTTTGTAGAGATTCTTCCACAAGAAGGGGTTTTGGATTTGCTTTTTGTACTCATTATCCCTTTCACTTTCAATCTGATCTGAATGTGCAATTACCTCACCGATAGAAGTTGCGATGTTTAAACCTTAACATGAGGCAAACTGTGAAATACAGCACTTGCAGGAAATGCCAAAACATTGATTTCTTCGCCAAGATTTCTATTCTTGCTGTAAGTCATTTGCAATGGTCATTTTATTATATTTACCTACCATTTAATGTGCCAGAAGTTTTTATGTGTTTTAGTTTTAGACCAGTTTAAATTTCCTGTGTACTCATCATCAAATATTCACTGAGATTATCAAATTCCATGTGGACACAAATCCCATCGCTGCCCTGTATTTTTCTGATATCCAATGTAAATGGAAGCAGCTGCCTCGCATGCAAATGGTAGTGAAAACATTCCACATTTCAATACTCCAATCATTTTTTATTCACTCCATTTAAAATAACAGCATTTCTGTACATTTGAAGGCATGCACAGAATCAGCTCGCGAAGGGTCTTTCGAAAAGAACTACCTTAGTTTTGGGCAGACATTTTTGGCTGCTCATGCTGGCGGCATCATACGGTCCCATGACAGCACACCCGGCAGTGGGCGCATTCGGTGGGAAAACCCATTGACAACGGCAGACCAGAAGATCACACCGCCAACCATTGGCGAGCCGCCTCCCGCCGCTGCAGAACACTCCCCAGAGGGGGAGGAAAATCCTGCCCAGTGTTTGGTATGTGTTATTATGGCAATTGAAATTTGTCAGATTCGATACGCATTTTAACATTCAGAGCATGCATTTCAGCTCCTTAGCGCTCGGCCTTTAAGTACACCCTCGAGATTATGATTCCAAGATTGCATCTGTGGTGCATGCACATATTGTTCAGTTGCACGGTTGGGAATTTGGTGAGGGCATTAGGGCACACGGGGGAACATCTACTAGAAGTATGAAGAGTAGGCAGACTGACATTGATGAATGCACAACCAGCGATGCCATTTTGAAGCTCAACTCTCCAGTTAACATGCTCTCTTAACATTATACAGTCGAAAAATGCTCAGCAGGCAGAAGGACATCCGATATCCCCCTGCACCACCCAACTAATTGGAGAGATCATCAGTTACTTTCAAGCTCATTGCTGATTGATTTCTAATGGCTGCTGATGGGAATTGTAGAAGTGTTTGGTGGTTTCTTGAGTTCTTTAAAGCTTCAAAATTGTAGAGGGAGAGGTGTGACATATGCTGAGGACTTTGTCCTGACTTCAAGGATCCTGCACAAACCTGTTATCCCCGACATGGGTGTGCTTGTAGGCATTCCCCTTGGACTATGTAGAATGAACAAAGGTGGCACAGAGCAGGACAAACTGCTGGAAAAGGGAGAAGAAGGAGGGGAGAGTCATAATATGCACCCATGCACATCATGAGGTAAAAGCATGCAGTGACAGACACCCAGGTGACCAGAACCCCCCACGACCAATCACAAGACAGGACACCAGAGGGGGACTTACACCTATAAAACACATGAGGCATCAGCACTCTGCCTCTTTCCACTGGTGATAGCTATCGTGATAGTCAGGGTGTACAAATCATTCAACACCTCCAACACATGGATCAGAGATAGTCTGGTCTAGATAGTTAGCTTTAGTTTACTGAGGGTAGTAGAGAGTCAACCCACAGGCAGCTGTGTGCTTTGTTGCTAGAGTTTAATAAATCTTTTATTGAACCAATGCCTTCGTTTGGTGTATACTTGATCAGTTAATTGCATCGTGTGCAATCCGTGTTACCCCAGGGTGAACATCACGACAGAGAGAAGGAATTACAACTGGACGCCACATCCATTCATGGTGTTCAGAGAATAATTCCCCTGCCTGAACCTCAATGAGGAACAGCGTGTCAAATGTGTCAGTAAGGGTGCTGTCACTGAAATCTGTCAGCTGCTGCAGCCTGAACTGCAACCTTAGAGCGAGGATGGCATTGCCAGGGACTGTGCATGGAACTGTGGCAATGAACCTTTATGCATCGTGCTCCTTTCAGGGTGAAGCAGGTGGTATTTGAAATACCTCCCAGTTTCTCACCCACTTTGGGAAAAGGAAGCTCTGTATCGTAACACAACTAAATACACAGAAGGCACGGTAGCACAGTGGTTAGCACTGCTGCCTCACAGCGCCCGGAACCGGGTTCGGTCCTGGCCTTGGGGGACTGTCTGAGTGAAGTTTGCATGTTCTCCCCGTGTCTGTGTGGATTTCCTCTGGGTGCTACGGTTTCCTCCCACAGTCCGAAGATGTGATACGGCAGCGTGGACCTAGACAGAGTGCTCTTTCGGAGAGTCTGAATTGTAGGGTTTCTATGATTCTATAACTCATTCTGTCTTGGCAGAGCGAAGTAGATAGAGTAAGAATACGGATTTCCATGGACTGTGTGCACGTTGCTTTGAAGGCCCTGCATGGCCAAAACAGATAGCATGTAGTTGATATGCTGCTTGTATTAGAAGCAAAGGTTGTAGGAGTAATTCTGCATCGTACCTCCGTCACACGTTTTCAGGCACTGCTCAAATTTTGCCCCTCTCTCTAGAAATATTAAACATGAAATGTAAAAATGAAGCCTAGAAATTACTGTTTGTGCTATGAACAAAATCATCTGTATTTTTAAGGAAGGATCATCTCAATTAACATAGTGGACTGAGAAAGCTGATTATCTGGCGGGATTCTCCTGCCTCCCCCCCCCCCCCCAGCCACATGTTTCTCGGCGGTGCACCGTTCGCTGGCAGCGAGATTCTCCACTGCCGCCACTTGTCAATGGGATTTCCCAGTTGAAGCCAACCCCTCGCTGTTTGGAAACTGGGGTGCAGGGGTGCAATGCCTGTGAGAAAAAAGAATCCCAATGGCCGGAGAAATCCGTCCCACACATTGGTTTTTATATGTTAATGTCATAAACACTGATGTTCAGACTATTTTTCTTACACTTACTCTATCCATCCTTGTCACTCCGACTTTGCAAAGTATAGAATGTCAATGTATTTTGCAAAAATTATTACCAGACAATGCTAGCCCATAAGAGTTGAACTCCTGAGAGTTGGAGCTCTATAACTCGATGATAAAAGTTAAAATGAGTGAGTTATAATAAATCAGTGTCAAATGTGTGTAAATGTGATACCTTGGGTGCAATTTCCCAAAAGTAAGCAATTAGATTAGCAGTTCCAGTTCAATCTCAATTCAGGGCCCCAATCAGAAACGTTGAGCATTATTCCTTCAAGAGGTTGAAGGAAAACAGTGAGAGCCACAGAACTGCAGAGGGATATATACTAAAGCTTTTGTTGAAAAGTCTGAGGATCTGTGAAGAACTGAAGATTTCATGCCATTGGATAATCCAGTTAAATTGAACCTTTAGGGATTTAAAGGTGCGTGCTGCAGGCCTCTTCCAGAACTCAGCACAATTTAGGAAACGTATCAACACACACAAATCAGAGTCGACCAGTAAGAGTGCCCAGATAGTTTTATAAAACGTCCAGCTGGTTCTCCCAAAATGGGGAGATGGTGCAGATTAACCAGAAAGTCGTGGGCAGCCCCAAAATGTCATGCAAATGTTTGAGGAGATGTGAATACATTGTTCAAGCTTTATTTTTTCAAGCTTTCTGTAGTTTAGCAAGAGACCATAGAAGTAGTCTTTTGCGGTCTTCCATTTGTAAAATATGCAGTGTGATTCACCCATCTTAAATGCAGGGAAGAGGCCTTTTGCTGCAGTCATCTCAAATATCTTATGCATTTCAGCTGAGGAGGAAGATGATTTATCCAGAGTGTTTTATAAAGAGATGAATGCCACAACATGTGAATCACACTGCATTGTTCTGCTGCTAATTTTATCTATCCTATAAAATGTTTTTTTAAATAAATTTGTTTTTTTCCAATTAAGGGGCAATTTAACGTGGCCAATCCACCTACCATGCACATCTTTGGGTTGTGGGTGTGAGACCCATTCAGACACGGGGAGAATGTGCAAACTCCATGCAGACATTGACCTGGGGCCTAGATTGAACCCGGTCGCTCGGCACTGTGAGGCAGCAGTTCTAACCATTGCACCACCGTGCCGCCCTGTCAAATGTACATTGACCAAGGTCATCTGGAGACTAATGGTGTTGGATACATCCGAAGGAGAATTTTGTCCCTTCTTCAGGCTAGTTTTTTGACACTCTTCTGTGTGTTCAGTTATTCAGTTCCAATTTATTGCTACTTTGTGAACATAATGAGGGTGCCAGTCTCCAGCCAATTCAATTCACTACATGTAATATTATGGAATGGTTGATAGCATTGGATACAGCAAATTCTATGGCCTCTGACAACATTTGGCTGTAGTACTGAAGACTTGTGCTCCAGGACTAGTCGCGCACCAACAAAGGTGTTGCTCTACAACTTGCTTCTGTCTGACAATGTGGAAAATTGTCCACCTTGATTGACTCTCCATCAAGCACCTTAAATATTCACTCCATTCACCATCTGCCCACAGTGAACCCTGTGCAAGATGCACTGCAGTAACTCGCCAAGCTTCCTTTGATCACACCTTTCAAACCCACATCCTCTCTCACCTAGATGAACAACGGCAGCAGACAAACGGGAATCTGCATGCACCATCCTGATTTAAAAATACACCATCATCCCTTTACTGTTGCTGGGTAGAAACCCTTCCTAACTGCACTGTGGGTGTACTGACACAACATGGACTGCAACGATTCAAGAAAGCAGTTCAGCACCACCTTCCCAAGGACAAATAGAAATGGGAATCTCATTCTAGCCTTGCCAGCAATGCTCACATCCCTAAAGGAATATTTAAAAATTACAAAATGGTCATCCTTTTGACTCACAAGTCAGAAGCACTTAGCATTAACTACTGTAAATCAAAATTTGCGGCTCATGGCGCATCTCCTAATGCCCTGAACCTGCTGGCCCTTATGGACATTAATGCATAGTTACTTTCCCAGCAAGATCCAATATATCATATTAAGTTAATTGTGTACATTTCGTATTAAACTTGTGACCTGTTATGGAGTTAAAAGAAAAGAAAAATCAAATACGATTACAGATTTCCCTTCCATGTAATTGTGCTACAGAAGAATTAGCTGACTTAGAAAGTATTTGATTGATGGTACCATCAGCAGGATTCCTTGCCATGGTAAAATCACATTGAAGATCCTCATTATCATCCTGATGAATTGATTATTGAAACGTTTTGAAGAGATATCATTGATCATTAATCAACATGCATCTCAGCTGCCCTGACTTAAATGAGACATTAGCCACTAAAAGCATCAGTGGTACAAAACAAGTCGTAAACCAGTACTTTTACTGACTTCACAAGAACTGACCCAGTGTTGCAATTTTAAATAAAAGTAAAAGTAGAAATGAAATGCTTCATTTTGGCCTTTATTTTTTTCTTTGAGCGGGATTTTCCAACCCTTCCCATAGGCGGGACCTTCCGGTCCCACCAAAGTCAACCCATCACGGCGGGTTTCTCAATGGCAGGGCAGGTAAGCCAAGTAAAAGTCGGTAGACTTTGACAGGACTGGAAGATCCCACCAGTGGCCGATGGCTCGCCGCATCTGCCCTGGGAAAACCCACGCGGGGAGGAGGTGTGGGGTCGGGCAGAAAACCCCAGCCCTTTGGCTTTTAGAAATACTTCATTGACTATAAAGTACCCTGGCACATTCTGAAGTCCTGAAAAGTGCTAACTAAAAGCAAGTCTCTCTTTTTTCAATTTTACATGTTCACCTTATTTATCTAATGTCACCTAGCCTAGCTTTCTTTACCTTTGCCTGTCACAAACATACATTTGATATGAAACAGGTTGAGAGGTTTGTCAGTCAATCTTGACTTAATGTTCCATCTGAAAGGCCAATGTGATGAATAGCATTCTTCAACGGAAAAGCAAATACTCCGAAAAAACATTTTGACGAATTCTGGAGTTTTCCTTCATTGTACTCATCAGGTTCTAGATAGTGGACTTCAGGAAAAATCAGGGCCGAATTCGACGGCCTTTGGGATTCTCTGTTATTGTGGGTTTCCCAGTGTCATGGGATGGCCTCAATGGAATATCTCATTGATAAACGGCGGCATTACTGAATCCTGCAGTCACGGGGCAGCGCACGGCTGAGAACCCCTGAGCTGGGGACTCTAGAATCCAGTCCCAGAATTTGTTTTCCTATGTTTCCCAAAGTTTCAACTAAGTCAGTTAAATTAATGGGCTCATTATACACTTGCCACCAGTTTGGCATTAGTTTTATTTTTTTCCATTGCTGCAGGAACTTATGAAGCAACTAAATTATTGGAATGGGGTTGTTAAATTCTTTAACCATGAAAATGGTGGTTAAGTGCTTTTTAGGTTCCAAACATTGTACTAATGATAATGCTCCTGTTGGAGTTGCTTCCTTACTGTTGTCTGAGTATGTGAAAAGTTGAAAAAAACTTTTTTGAAGAGTCAGCAGATTAAGGGTTAATATTGGTATGCAGCAATATCTATCCAGAGATTTCATTTCCTCAATTCTGAAATGTGCAAATAGCCTGAACAAGCAAATGAATTAAGTGAACACCACATGTTTATAGTGCCAGAAAAAATTCCTTAAATTGAGATCACTGGCATTGCTGTCGGTCTTGTCAGCATGTCTAGCCCTGCATATATATATTCTTAATTGACTTCAGCTATTACATGATGTCAAAAGATTTTACATATTTCTATCTTAGCAGCAGAGTATTGCATGCATTTATAAATCTCTTCCTAATTGAGCCAGGTACTGATGGGATGTAATTCCTGCTTCAAATCCGATTGGCAATCCAACCACAAAGTTGTGCTCAAAAATGTGCGAGTATTTTTGATGGAATTTTTGCTCGGGTGTCCACTCAAGCTTATTTGCAAATTGCTGAATGGAAACTCTTCATGAGCCACTGCAACCGAACGGCATTTGAGAATGCAATTACCCTTCTTTTATCTTGCATTAAAAATGTTTCTTCAATTGATTCAAGAGTGCCAGCCTGGTGCAATTTTATTGATACAGCTAAATATGGGTATATTAGCAAAAAATAGCAAAGAAATATTTTCAGAAAAGTGTCTTGCCTCCCACCTAAGAAAACCCCAAGTTTTAAACAACTGAAAATGAGAAAGATACAGAATCATTTAGAAATTGAATTGGTGTGAGATAGCCAGTTTTATTTTCATATTTAAAAGCATTTGAAAATTTAATTTATGTCCTTACGCTGGAAGAATGCTTAATTTTGAGACTCTCACAAACAAGTGCAATTCGTGCTAACTCTCCATTGTGGTTCCTTCGATTGGGGCCAGTTTTGTGGGTGAAGCTAGCTTCCATCAAATTGTTTTTTAAACCAGCTTAGTACAGCCACTTGATCAGATGTGCAACAAATGTAACTTGCATTTGAAATTCCTTGGTTTCTGATGCTATTTTGGCCAATTTTGGGTGAATTGCACTGGAAAAGTCATTGCAACCAAGCAGAAACTTTAGGCATATGTTAGTAAGAGTAATAAAGATGGTGGCGGCTGATCATAGGTCTGAAGGCATGTGACTGTTACATTAGGAGACCCAATGCCCAGCAGCAGATTACTGGACAATACAGTGCTGTGTACTATATTTACAATACATTAATGTCATAAATTCTGAGCTCCAGGACGTTATATTCAACGCTTGTCCAAAAATGAGCTGGGGAATCCCCTGTAGAGGTTCACAGCTAAGGGTTTGCATGACAATTGCCTGGAAATTCAAACTTCTCATGGTCAGTTGCCCTGTACTGGGAACTATCTGAAAATGTAATCTAAATTGCAAATTTTGGATGGTTCTGATTGGGTTATGCAAATAGTTCACCAGAACAAATTCAAAGAAGTAAAATCTCTCCTAACTTTTGGCTAACGTTTGCACAGACCCAGACCCACAGCAACGCCCCATAGGACTCCCCGACACTAAAGAACCCTCATGGGACTCTCACCAGCCCTCCTAGGGACTCTCCCCGCGTCCCCCCCACACACACCCCAAAGCCCCAGGGGACTCCCCAGACATGATTCCATGTGTGAGCATGAACGGCTCATGACTATGTCCCATCAGTTACATGGCCCAATTAGGAAGAGATTTATAAATACACACAATTTAAGAAACACTCTTGCTATGATTGACAGCCCCCCACCACATCAAAAGCAGCTAAGTGCTTTCTACTGTGAATAAGCAAGTATGAAACCACTTAGCTCCTTTTGATGTGGTGAGGAGCTGTCTATCATAGTAAGAGTGTTTATAAACAAAGTGGTTAGCATCAAAGCAGGGTACTTGAGATGCATTCAAGTGTGAGCGGAAAGTTAGGTAGAAATCCACCAAGCACCTGTCTCTGGACCAATAAAACTGTCGATCACTGGCTAGTGTACTGTATTGATGTGTGAAATTTAATGTGAGTTTTGAATTTCAAAAGCAGTAAGGGGACTTGTAGCCTTTTCAAATGTACCTGACTATTGATGAAGCCTCTGACACTTGTAACAGCTGCTGCTTTTAAAAAATTGTCTGAGGCAGTAGATGTTAGGGAAGCATTAAGTGAAAATATAGTGATCTTTGACTGTATTGCCTGGACTGCTCTTCAGATTTCAGCAGGGGTGACTGATGGGTTATCAGCTCATAGGCGAGCTTACGTTTACTTGGTCTCTATACAATCTTACCGTGGAACCCAGCCATATCATGCTTGTCTCAAAGCCAAAAGTACTTTAAGTTAATTCAAGGGATTTGTTTTGAAGGCTAGGTCAGCATTTATTACCCATTCCTAATTGCCCTTGGAAAGGTGATGGTGAGCTGCCTTCTTGAATTGCTGCAGGACATGGGGCATAGGTCCATCCATAGTGCTGTTGGAGAGGGAGCTCCAGGACTTTGGCCCAATGACAGTAAAGGAACGGCGATGTATTTTCAAGCCAGGATGGGTGGCTTGGAGGGGAACTTCCAGGTGGTGGCTTTTAGATGGCAGTGGTCATAAGTGTAGAAGGTGCTGTCTGAGGAGCCTTGGTGAGTTCCTGCTGTGCATCTTGTCAATGGTACACAATATTGCCACTGTGTCTCGCTGGTGGAGGAAGTGAATATTTGTGGATGGGGTACCAATAGTGGGTTGCTTTATCCTGGATGGAGTCAAGCTTCTGGAGTGCTATTGGAGCTGCACACATCCAGGAAAGGGGAGAGCATTCCAACACACTCCTGACTTGTGCCGTGTACATTGTGGACAGGCTATTCAGAGTCAGAAGGTGAGTTACTCGGTGAAGTATTTCTAGCCTCTGATCTGCTCTTGTAACCACACTATTTAAATGGCTAGTCCAGTTCAATTCCTTGTCAGTTGTAACCCCCAGGATGTTGACAATGGGTATTCACTGATGGATCATGCTATTGAATGTCAAGGGGGGATAGTTAGATTCTCACTTGTTGGAGATGCTCGTTGCTTGACACTTGCGTGACATGAATGTTACTTTTCACTTGCGAGCCCAAGCCAGGATATTTCCCAGGTCTTGTTTCCTTCGGACATGAACTGCTTCAGTATCTGAGGAGTCACAAATGGTGCTGAACTTAGCGCAGTCATCAGCAAACATACACACTTCTGACCTTATGATGAAGGAATGGTTCTTGCCAGCACTTATCAGGCAAGATGCCAAACATGAACATAAGCAATAAGAGGAGGAAGTACAGCATGACCTTATGATGGCAGGAAGCAGCTGGTGGAGGGAGTGAATGATGAGTGAAGCTGATTGGGCCTATGGTACTGCCCTGCCCTAAGGAACTCCTGAAGTGATGTCCTGGAGCTGAAATGATTGACCTCTAACAACCACAATCATCTTCATTTGTGCAAGCTGTAACTCCAAACAGTGGCGAGTTTTCCACCGATTTACATTGACTCCAGTCTTGCGAGGTCCTCTTGAAGTCAAACTCAGTCAAATGCTGCCTAATGTCAAGGGCAGTCATTCTCACTTCATCTTTGTAGTTCAGCTCTTTTGTCCATGTTTAGACAAGACTGTAACGAGGTCAGGTACTGAGTGGCTCTGGCGGAACCCAAGCTGAACATCAGTCAGCAGGCTATTGCTAAGCAAATGCCACTTCATACCACTTTTCATGACCCCTTCCATCACTTTACTGATAATCGAAAGTAGATCGATTGGGCGGTAATTGGCCGGGTTGGGTTTGTCCTGCTTTTTCTGTAGAGGGCATACTTGGACAATTTTCCAACATTTCTGGGTAGATGCCAGTGTTGTAGCTATATTGGAACAGCTTGGTCAAGTGCACGATAAGTTCTGGAACATATCATAGAACATAGAACGATACAGCGCAGTACAGGCCCTTCGGCCCACGATGTTGCAGCGACATGGGAAGTCAAAAAACAAAAGCCATCTAACCTACACTATGCCATTATCATCCATATGCTTATCCAATAAACTTTTAAATGCCCTCAATGTTGGCGAGTTCACTACTGTTGCAGGTAGGGCATTCCACAGCCTCACCACTCTTTGCGTAAAGAACCTACCTCTGACCTCTGTCCTATATCTATTACCCCTCTTCAATAGTATCTTCAATACTATTGCTGTAATATTGCCAGGACCCTTAGCTTTTGCAGTATCCAGTGCCTTCAGCTATTTCTTGCTATCACATGGGGTGAATTGAATTGGCCGAAGACTGACATCTGTGATGCTGGGGACTTCTGGAGGAGACCAAGATGAATCATCCACTCGGCATTTCTGGCTGAAGAGTTTACCCAATTTTTTCCCCTTGTCTTCCCTTGTCTTTTCCACCCCTTCATTGAAGCACGGGTCAATCCCCTGGCTTAGTGGTAATAGTAGAGTGGGGGTTATGCCTGGCCATGAGGTTACAGATTATGGCTGAGTACAATTATGGGCAGCACGGTAGCCTTGTGGATAGCACAATTGCTTCACAGCTCCAGGGTCCCAGGTTCGATTCTGGCTTGGGTCACTGTCTGTGCGGAGTCTGCACATCCTCCCCGTGTGTGCGTGGGTTTCCTCCGCGTGCTCCGGTTTCCTCCCACAGTCCAAAGATGTGCAGGTTAGGTGGATTGGCCATGATAAATTGCCCTTAGTGTCCAAAATTGCCCTTAGTGTTGGGTGGGGTTACTGGGTTATGGGGATAGGGTGGCGGTGTTGACCTTGGGTAGGGTGCTCTTTCCAAGAGCCGGTGCAGACTCGATGGGCTGAATGGCCTCCTTCTGCACTGTAAATTCTATGATAATCTATGATAATTCTGCTGCTGCAGTTGGCCCAGAATGCCTCTTGGTAGGCTAGTCTTGAGTTGCTAGATCTGTTCAAAGTCTATCGCATTTAGCATGTTGCTTGTGCCACACAACAGGATGGAGGGTATCTTCAATGTGAAGATGGGATTTTGTCTCCACAAGGTGGTCACTTCATCGATACTGTCATGGACAAATGCACCTGCGGCAGACAGGTGGTGAGGATGAGATCAAGAATGTTGTTTCCTCCTCTCAATGGTTCCCTCAACACCGACTGCAGATCTACAAAGTAAATAAATTATTTTTGTTTGAACTTCCACTACTTGTAGATTCTTACATGCATTTGATTTTCATTATTGTTATATCGTTCCTCCAGCATTTAATAATCACTGACTGTATCAGATCGGATTTTACTTAATTGTGATTGTTGATTCCAATTATTTTTCAACATTGGTAATTTATGTTTATTTTATTGATTTAGCTGCTTTCTACTGTTGATAGACCCCCGACTCTTGTGTTATGTTGAGGTGATAAATTTAGTCTCTGAGTGCCTCAGAGTTGTTAACTTCTACTTCCCCCTGTCTGAAATCAGTAACTTAGTGCGTAGGAAGCCACAGACATGAGGTCATATTGTGATATAATGCAGTGAACCATGTTTTTCCTGTAATTTGTGTGACAGGAAAATTGAGTGTCTAAAATCATAGATTCAAATCCCTACTCAGTCCTAGGCAAGCATTCGGGCCATTAAAAATGGCTTCTATATTAGCTTTTTGTTATTCATATAACAGTGAGAGTGGATGAGGGCATCTGATCTTTCAAAAGGGAATTGATAAACTGTTACATATTAGGCTTTATGACCAAAACTGACTCCTGTGGGAATAAAAGGGGCAGTAGCAGTTTACTAAAATAAAATAGCTAACGAATAAAAGTGAGTAATGGTGAATGGCTGTTTTTTTCAACAGGAGCGAAGTTGGGTGGTGGGGTCGGGCGGGGGTGAGTGTTGGAGGTCAGGACGAGAGCCACTGTTGTTTTTGAGATGCATTAATGACTCGGACTAGCAGTTACAATCACAATTTGAAAATGTATAGATGGCACGAAAGCTGGAAGCGTAGTAAACAATGTGGAACATTGTAATAGGTTTCAAGAGAGCAAAGACAGGCTGGTGGAATGAGTGCACACATAACAGGTAATACGTAAAGGTAAAGTTGCCATAGTCCCAGATGACTATTAGGCTGCTTTCTCCTTTGAGGGGGAGAGCTAACTGGTGGTGCTTTAACCTGAGGCTCACCACACCTCAGGCGAGGGGCAAGGTTGAGAAGGTCATGAATAACCTCAGCCAGTACGGGGATTGAACCAGCGTGCTGGCCTCACTCTGCATCACAAATCAGTTGTCTAGCTACACCCTAATGTCATGCTGTAAATAATAAGGTGATACAGTTGGTCGGAAGAATGTTGAGGGACAGTACTTTATAAACATAGAGCACAATACCTAGGAAGTTTTGGTAAACTTATATAATATAGATTTCAGTCCCAGCTGAAGTATTGTGCCCAATTCTGGGCACCGCACATTAGGTAGGACGTGATAAACTGGGGCCGGTACAGAAGAGATTTGATAGAACGATTCTAGGGATGAGTGATTACACTAATGAGAATTGACTGGAGAAGTTAGTTTTGTGAGAATTGACTGGAGAAGTTAGTTTTGTTCTCTTTAGAGTAGAGTGCACTGAGGACAGAATTCTCCAACCCCCCCCCCCCCCCTCTCAAACCACAGTGGGTTTTCCCGCTGCCGGCGGGATCTTCTGGTGCCAGAGAAATCAATGGCAATTTACACTCCTCGCCTGTGCTGCCGTCGGGACTGGAAGATCCCACTGGCAGGAAGGGCTGGAGAATTGCACCCTGAGGGAAAAGAAAGTTGCTGGAGGTGTTTAAAATCATGACAGTTTCAATAGACTCAACAAAAGGGAATCGGGTTCCAGTGGCTGAAGCGTCAATAAAAAGAAGACTCACCCTGAAGGTGATTGGCAACAGAATCAAAGGCGACATGAGGAAAAGCATTTCTTCATAACGTGTCGTTAGGAGTTTAAATGCACTGCCCAATAAGGTGGTGGATACAGATTCAACTGGAATCTTCAGTTAACGCTTGAAGGAGAGAAAATGGAACAAGCCACTGGTGCGAACTAAATTGATCTTTAGGTAGCCTGGTGTAGACACAATGAGCCAAATGGTCATCTTCTGTGCCATAATGCTCTACTGTTCAGTTATTCCTGGTATTACCACTGGTTCTTTTCCAGTGGCTTGAACTGAAAGGGCATTTTTTTACGTTAACTGGTAACTGTCTACTTTCACTTTTAGAGCTACCAGCACATCAATCAACAGCAACTCATAAGCTCAGAATGTGTAATTTTCTGATATATACTCCTGGAAAACGCCAAAGCAGATTTTCCCCTCCTGAAGATGCTATGTAAATGTAAGTTTATGCTGTCGTTGGTGGTAATGCACCACCATCAGAAGGAAGAAAAGCAAGAAAATGGAAATTAAGAGACACTCCAAGATATCCTGGCATCTGATTTCCCCTGTTGCTTTATGAAGTTTTTAACTAAGTCTTCCAATTCCTTTATCTCGTTGAAAACAATGCATAATGTACAGTGGTTATGACTGTTACTGAACACATTTTTCACTTGCTCCGAGATATAAAATTGCATCGTCATGTGAATGTTTCAAAATAATAGATTAAGAAACAGAGTTGAGGGGTTTGCATTTGAAGCACAGTTAAGGAGGCTAGAAGAGTTGTTTTCACATAAAGGATTCCCAGAAAACTTAATCACAAGCTGGCAAATGAAAAGGGAGTTAGACACAAGATAGCGGGGGAGGGGGAATGAAGCACTTGGAAGAAAAAAAATTGAAGATCATGGGGAATCAAAATGATTCTCGGTTGCATTTATATATCGACCGGAGTTCTCCCTCCGTTCAGGCTGGTGGGCTTTTCCGGTCCCACTGCAGTGAATGGAGTTTTGGCTGAACGCCACGTTCCCACTGGCAGTGGTGGCGGTGCGAACTTGGACAGGAGAAACTTGGCCATCATCTCTGTAATAATTCAAGGATGGGTGACTACCAAGTTTAGTAACTAAACAAACTATTGGTTATAAGGAATCAACTATGTACAGAGTATAAGAAAAGTGCTACTGACTGCTTCGACTCCAGTCCCAGACTGGCTGGGCAAATCTACGCTCAGCTCCAGGATTTGCACTCTGTAGCGATCAGGTCACATGAGCCCCCAAAACTACACCCCATAAAATGGTTCGCCACTGTAACCTTTAACACAGTAAAACAAACTGGGTAATTCCCAGAGGCTTCAGAAAAGCAAGATTTGACACTGAGCCACATAAGGAGAGCTTAGAACAGGTGATTAAAAGCTGGGTGGAAGAAATAAACTTGAAGGAGCGTCTTAAAGAAGAAGAGAGAGATAGAGAAGGGTGAGGTTTAGGAAGAGAATTCCAGAGCTTGGGACCTTTGCAGCTGAAGGCATGGCCGCCGGTGCTGGAGCGCATAAAATCAGGGATGCGCAAGAGACGAGAATTAGAAGAGAGCAGCAATCTCTGAAGGTTGGAGGGCTGCAGGAGAAAGGATGGGTAAGTCCATGAAAAGGTTTGGCAAGAAGGTTGAGAATTTTAAAATCTAGTTGCCACAACCAAATCAGGAATATAGAAAGCAGGAGCTGGTCATTCAGCTCCTTCAGTCTGTTGTGCCATTCAGTTTCATCATGGCTAATTTGTACCTCAACACAAATGACCTGCCATAACCCATTTGCCATCGTTCCCTGACCTAAGAAAAACCCACCTATCTCCATCTTCAATTGTCCCAGCATCCACAGTCCTTTCGGGAAAATATTCCAAAATAGTGTTGTAGGGGTTGGATTCAGTGGGTCTGAATGTAGGTTAACTGTATATATTTATTAACTGCAAGAGCTATGTACATATACACAGTAATTGATTCAAGCTGCCTCCATATTTGCTTCTATGCAAGGCTCCGTCTAACACAAGACTCGCCCCTAAATGCACGTTATGCTTTTTTTTTACATCGCTGTGCGGGCAGGATTGCATTCTGTCCCGTGTTAACCCTATACTACACGTCCTCCAATTTTTATCCAATGTATTGCAAGCTATTTTAGTTTACCCCATGTATTTACATAATTTTTACTGCCCCATCTTCGCTCCCCCACCCCTTCCACATTTCTGAGTTCTTAGGTTGAGGTGGCCTGGAAGCCCTCTAACTCTTCTATATCTCATTCGCACAACTATCAGAGGGGTTGTAGACTCTGTCATTGCCGGTGAACTCTGCTGATTTAAACGTTGTCCTAGCACCTGGGTATCTTTTCATCCTCTTTTTCCATTCCTTACCATTGAACCGTCCTTTGTTGATTCGCCAGTTGTAGTGATCGATGGTAATTGTCCCGTCCGTTTCTTGTGAGGTAGATAAACATTGTGTTCATCTTCATGTCTTTTATCCCTCCCTTCTTTCATTGTGTGGGGCGTTGCAGTGTCCTCTTTGAAGGAAGATGGCCATTCCTGTCATGAGGATATGATTTTTTTTTTAGTAAGCTCACCTTTGCTGTTAGCTGTGTCATGCGATGTCAGCAATACTCGTCTGCTACTTGGTTCCAGCAGTGTCTGTGACTCTGTCATACTGACTAGGAGTCACACTGTTTTCTCTGTGGCTGCAGTGGTGACTGCATCTATTATCGGAGCTGGAGGTTGAAGATCTTCCGGTTATTGGTTCCTCTCTTGTCTATCCTCCATTAGCAGCGTTGTGGTAACCATCTGAGCAATTGGCTGGACTGACCAAATGAGAGCTTCCATGCACCTGAGGTGAAAATGTATAAACCTGCTCTGCAAAGAGAAAAGGCAATTCAGGGTTGAAGTCCCAGAAACGATATTCCTTGTTTGTATGAGCTCTTGCGAACTTGCAGTCCTATATAATTTATGACAGTGATTCTCTTTGACATGTTCTGCCTTTTTCAGGAGATTCATTGTGACTCAGGCAGCTTTGCTTAAGAGGGAAAAAGACTGGTTAGGGGTGACGTACATCAGTTCGAAGATTTGTTTGTCGCCATACCAGAATCATGCCTGTGACCGGATGATGGATTCCTCTGGGCCCATAGAGTGCTGTGTCTGTTGTTCAAAGCTAGAGGTGTCTCGGCCACGGTTCTGTGCCCAATATCGCTGTAACACTGGCTGGCTCCTGCGACCAATTTAAAGTTTGTGAGATGGTGTTAACTGAAATATCCGCATTCCAAAATGAAATTCCTTGGTCTTTGATCCTACCCAAGAAGGGTGGCTGTGTGTCATCTTGGTGTACAGTCTCAACCTCATGAATCATGTTTGGGTCTTCTGTGCATTCAAATGTTTTGGCTTTGCACCATTTGCCAAAGTGTCCAATTCTGTTATATTGTGGGTGATTTTGAGCCTGCACTAGACGTCCACGGGATCGGCGGCGCGGGTGGAAAATCCCGTGAGAATCGGGAAATGTGCTTCTCACCGTGGGCGTGAATTTCATTTGAATGCATTTCCATCAATTCTCATCTTGTTAGTGGGAGCCCCACCATGTGAACCCCCCACACTGAATATTCTGGAATGGCTAGATGTAACGCATTCAAGGGGATCTTTTCAGGGGCGCAGAGGTATGTATAGCCCCCAGGGAGAGGGCTGTGCCTAGGCAATGCCTCACACTGCTCCCTGGCACAAGTTGGCACTGCTGTGCTGACTCTGCTGGGCTGGCGCAGCTGGGTTGGCACTGCTGGTTGGCACCGCCAAGTTGGCACTGCCAAGTTTGCACTGCCCACTTGGCATTGTGCCAACCTGGCAGCGCAAACCTGGCAGTGCCAACCTACACCAGGGGAAATTGTCAATGACAAGTCCTAGTGGGAACCCCATGGGCAGGATGAAATGATGTGGGGTGAAGGCGGGTGGAAGCGGACACTGAGGGTGAGGGGCGGGGGAGTGCCCAGTATACTTCCGTGGTGTCGACGAGGGGGTGGGGTGCCGGCGGTGAATATCAGGGGTGGGGCAGGGGGGCGAGCCCCAAAAATGCCATGCTCTGGGGCCATTAAGCTGCAGTTCTGATTGGGGTGCCCTTTAAAGATAGTGCCCTGATCTCTGTGGAGCTACTTGTTGGCTCTATGACGCTCCACCAGAGTGATGGCGTTAACCATGCCCACTCATTTTTTTTCTCTTTAAGAGGCTCAATATTTAGAGAGAAAACTGGGCTGTGCAACTGGAGTGTTAGATCCCAGTTTTCAGTCTAAGTCTGACACTTTGCCAAATTCTGGTACGATTCTGCCCTACAGAATTATTGGGATGAAATTGCAGGACTTTTATCTCACTTATGGGGGCACTTTACTCCACATTACTGGCATGGCCACTTTATCAGTCGGTTAGGGTATTGCTTCTCTTGTCCTGGAGTTCCTCTGTTTCCAGGCTGTTTCACTAACTGGACTGTGGGTTTTCCTTTGTGCTACGGTTTATTTTCTGCTACAGATGGATTTCAGACTTCCTAACAATCTGGATAGCTTTCTCAAAGGTTAGATCTTCCTTTGCTTGCACCATGGGCGGGATTCTCCGACCCCCCGCCGGGTCGGAGAATCGCTGGGGGACGGGTCACGTCGGCGTAAATCAAAACACCTTTTTAACGGCGTCAACCAGTGCTGATGGTTGACGCCATCCAGTGTGGAGGTAGGTCACGACCTGGGGGGTGGCTGCAGGAGAGGTGATGGCGTGGCCGCAGTCTATGTGTGTGTGTGGGAGAGGTGTGTGTGGGTGTGTGTGCAGCGGTTGAGGTGTGGTGGGGTGGGCTTCGGGGGAGTGCCGGGGAAGGGGGGGTGAGTGCCGGCGAGGGGGACGGGGGGGGGGGGATGAGTGTCGGGGACAGGGGGGATGAGTGCCGGGTACGGGGGGATGAGTGCCGGGTACGGGGGTTGAGTGCCGGGTACGGGGGGATGAGTGCCGGGTACAGGGGGATGAGTGCCGAGGACGGGGGGATGAGTGCCGGGTACGGGGGTTGAGTGCCGGGTACGGGGGTTGAGTGCCGGGTACGGGGGGATGAGTGCCGGGTACGGGGGTTGAGTGCCGGGTACGGGGGGATGAGTGCCGGGTACAGGGGGATGAGTGCCGAGGACGGGGGGATGAGTGCCGGGTACGGGGGTTGAGTGCCGGGTACGGGGGGATGAGTGCCGGGTACGGGGGGATGAGTGCCGGGTACGGGGGGATGAGTGCCGGGTACGGGGGGGATGAGTGCCGGGTACGGGGGGATGAGTGCCGGGTACAGGGGGATGAGTGCCGAGGACGGGGGGATGAGTGCCGAGGACGGGGGGATGAGTGCCGAGGATGGGGGGATGAGTGCCGGGGACAGGAGCGTGAGTGCCAGGTATGGGGGTGTGAGTGCCGGGTACGCGGGATGAGTGCCAGGTACGGGGGGGTGAGTGCCGGGTACGGGGGGATGAATGCCGGGGACGGGGTGGTGAGTGCCGGCGAGGGGGACGGGGTTGATGAGTGCCGGGGACATGGGGGATGAGTGCTGGGGACGGGGGGGATGAGTACCGGGTACGGGGGGATGAGTGCCGGGTACGGGGGGGTTAAGTGCCAGGTACGTGGGGATGAGTGCCATGGAGGGGGGGGTGAATGCCGGCGAGGGGGACGGCGGGGATGAGTGCCGGGGACAGTGGGGGATGAGTGCCGGGGACGGGGGGGATGAGTGCCGGGGACGGGGGGATGAGTGCCGGGGACGGGAGGATGAGTGCCGGGTACGGGGGGGGATGAGTGCCGGGTACGGGGGGATGAGTGCCGGGTACGGGGGGGGATGAGTGCCGGGTACGGGGGGATGAGTGCCGGGTACGGGGGGGGTGAGTGCCGGGTATGGGGGGATGAGTGCCGGGTACGGGGGGATGAGTGCCGTGGAGGGGGGGTGAGTGCCAGCGAGGGGAATGGGGGGATGTGCCGGGGAAGGGGGGATGAGTGCCAGGTACAGGGGGGTGAGTGCCGGGTACGGGGGGGTGAGTGTCTGGTACGGGGGGGATGAGTGATGGGGACGGGGGGTGCGAGGGCAAGGGAGTTTGTCCGCCTGGCCAGGTAACATCCTCCAACAGTCGCGCCCATGCAGCCCATGCCACCTGGCTGGGGGGAGGGGGGTTACGGGCAATGATGACATGTCGTCGTTCTCCCCCCCCCCCTCCCCCGCAGGCCGTCATGTTTTCTGATCAGCCAGCGATGTTGGCCGCCATGGCGGCAGCCGCTATTCTCCATGTTGCCCTGGAGGAGGAGGAGGAGCGTGCCAGAGAGGTGGCGCAGGCTGCCGCAGAGGAACACGCTGCAGAGGGGCAGGCGGCAGACGCCCAGGCTGGAGGGACACCCGCCCGACAGGACGAGGAGGAGTGGGGGAGCATGCAGCGACAAGGGGAGTGATAGAGAGGTGCTTTGGCATGCTCAAAATGTGTTTCAGGTGCCTGGACCTTTCTGGGGGCGCCCTCCAGTATCCGTCAGATAGGGTCGGCCGCATCATTGTGGTCTGCTACGTCCTGCACAACATAGCCCAGCAGAGGGGCGATGTTCCGCAGGCAGAGGACGGCGGTGTGGAGGAGCAGCAGGAAGAGGCACAGTCCTCCCCAGATGAGGGGGATGGGAGCAATGGTCAGGGCAGATGGGATAGACCTGGGCGGGTGGCTGTCCACCATTACCGGCTGGGGCAGCGGGCATGGGACAGGCTGATAGCCGCCCGCTTCACTGACTCGGGGGCGTGGGAATCGGCGAGTATGGCCACATACCGCACACGATGGCAACACCCAAACACCCTCACCCCCCCCACCCATCCACCCACCCAGCACCCTTAACCCCCCAACCACATCCACCCCACCCGTTTGCACACCACCCCTCCATTGCAGATCCACCTGCGGCACGACGGCCGGGCTCTCACGGGCGCCGGTGGAAGCGTGTCTATTGCAGGCCATGGAGGATGATGACAACCCGCTCTGCGATGAGCTCCTGGCTCCACATCGTTGGACGATGTCTGAACCATGGCCACAGTACCACCATTCACCCGGACCATCCCTGCAGGCGGCTGTGACACTGCAGCGCACGGTCCCGTCCTCTGCCCAGGGGGATGGTGAGGGCGGCCCAGGGGGAAGGGGGCAGACTCACCTGAGGCCGAAGCAAGACCACCCCTCACACACACACTGCCGCTCAACGTACATGACACCCCCGCACGCTTCGGACAGAGCACAAAGGCAGCTTCTGTGGGCGTTAAAGTGATTTTAATAACAAACAGTGCATACATGTGCCCTAGCCCCTAAAACTCGTCTGTACCCTCCACCCATGCCAACTTACTCAGTGTCTAATTGTTTGATCTTACGGGCCCTTTGACTACGCCTAGGTGGTTCCCCAGACGGTACAGCAGAACTGGAGGTGGACTCCTGCGATTCCTGCCCTCTGACTCGGGATCCCTTTGGCAGCCGTTTCCTGGGGCATCCTGGCCTAGATGGGCCAGGCTGCGGCCCGGGTGACTGGGATGGCGAGCTGCCAGCCTGTCCTGCCCGTTGCCCATCCGATGCACTTGGGACGGAAGGGGGGGAGTCTGAGGTGCTGCAGTGTTCCGGGACCTCCCCTACAGGGGGACCAGGGACAGGCGCCAGCAACTCCTCCTCCCTCCGGGTGCCCAATGGCCCCCAGGCCTCTACATGGGTCGGGGGTGTGAGTGGACCGGCCATCTGACGCCCCTCCGACACCTGGCGCTGCCAGTCCTGGAGGCCCGTGTTGGTATCGACAAGGGTCTGCAGGTTAGCAGCCATGGAGCTCAGGGAGTTCGCCATCCCTGTCTGTGTCTGGGCGACGCCAGCTAGCACATGGGCAATGGCGCCGATGCCCTCAGCGATGGCCTGCTGAGACTGGGCCATGGCCTGCAGGGATTGGGCCATTGCCTGCTGAGACTGTGCCATGGCCTGCTGAGACAGGGCTATGGCGTTGAGCGCCTCTGCCATCTGCCGCTGGCGCTGGCTCACGGCCTCCTGTGAGAGGGCAGCCATGTCCTGGGCCACAGACGCCGCCTGCACGGAAAGCCCCAGGCCTCACATACTGCTCCCCATGTCTGACACCGTCGCACCCATTGCCTCCACTGCAGACGGCACCCGTGCGGTGTCTGCCTGGGTGGCACGCATGACCGGCAACACTCCCAGCTCCTGGACGTGGGTGGACTCCTCCACCTGCAACTGCAGCCGCCGCAAGCCGGCCGTCACCCTCTTCGCTCGTCCCAGGTTCGGAGGTTGCATCGGGGCTATGGGTGGGGGTGGTAACTCCAGGAACCCGGCATCCATCTGGGCGGCAGATGTTCGCTTGCGCCACCATGCCCTCCGACCTCCCGGCCCCTCTGCTGCTCCTACCTCCACCTGCTGTACCTGTACAGCTGTGTTGTGCGCACCAGTGAGTGTACCACACGCCTCATCACTAAAGTGCCCAACCGAGGTGAGTGTCTCTGCAATGGTGGAGGGTGTTGGAGACAGCAGTGGCGTTGTGTCGTGCGCATCGTCCGACTCTGAGTCCATGGTACTTTGGGGTGGCGGTTCGTCTCCACCCATCCACTCAGTGTCACTGTTCTGTATTTCGGTTTCCTGGGTAGGGGTGTCCTGGGTAGGGATCTCCTGGGTAGGGGTGTCCTGGGTAGAGGTGTCCTGGGTAGGGGTGTCCTTGGTAGGGTTGTCCTGGGTAGTGGTGTCGTGGGTAGGGCTGTCCTGGGTAGGGCTGTCCTGGGTAGTGGTTTTGTGGTTCGGCTGCGACAGGGGCCTGTGGCTGCCTCCCTCGTTGCTGGGTGGCACACGCCTGCGTTGCCGCACCCGCACGAGACGGGGGCGTCGTCTCCCTATTGCTCCAGGTCTCTCCGTCTCCCGTGGTCGCTCTGGGGCATCCTGCGGGCGTCGCGTGCCAGAGGATCCGGGTCTCTCCGTATCCCGTGGTCGCCCTGGGGCATCCTGCGGGCGGTCGACATCTGCGGGGATGGATGCCTAGATGTTTGCTCCTGCGATACACAATGAAGCATGCATGGTTAGACACGCAGGCGGTGATCAGGTGATATGGGGGAGGGGGGATATGGGGCAAGTGGGATATGGGGAGGGGGGATATGTGGGATATGGGGAGGGGGATATGGGGGAGGGGGGATATGGGGGAGGGGGGATATGGGGGAGAGGGGATATGGGGGAGGGGGGATATGGGGGATATAGGGGAGGGGGGATATGGGGACGGGCTGTCGGTGGCTCACTTGCTGGTGGGCCCCCGACCTCTGCATCGGCAACCTCCCGGTCCTCAGATCCGCCAGTCAGTTCCAGGGCCCTTTCCTCATGTACGGTGAGTGGCCTCTCATCAGCTGGGCCCCCTCCAGTCCTTTCATGCTCCCTATTGTTGTGTGCACGCTTCTCCTGTGGGGGGGTGGGTGGAAGGTGTAAAAGGCAACAGTGTTAGACAGGTATATGAATGCACGCCATCGGTTGCGCGTATAGTGCAGAGGTTAGGGTTAGGGTTGGTTTCACCTGGGGGTGTGCCGCACATTGGGCAGGGAGAGGGGGGGACTCACCCTGGCTGCCCTGACGAGGTCATTCACCTTCTTGTGGCAGTGGGTGCCTGTCTGTAGTGTTACAGCCACAGCGCTGACGGCCTCTGCCACCTCCCTCCACAGATGCCGGCTGAGGCATGGGGCGACCCTGCGGCCGTGTCCGTGGTACAGGGACTCCCTCTTCTCCTCGACTGCATCCAGGAGCGCCTCAATGTCGCGGTCCTGGAACCTCGGGGCTGCGCGGCGGGCGGCCATCTTGTCGGGTCTTCCGGGGTGGGGGGGCGCGCGTCTTTTGAGCCGTCACGCCATGCGGCGTCAATGACGCCACACGGCTTAACCTTCCATGTCGGGTGACGCCATCGCGAATGGCGTCACGCCGCTGCTAGCCCATTCGGGGCCGGAGAATTTGCGTTGTTTGGGGGGGCCCGACCCCGGAGTGATCTGCGCCGTTTTTGGCGCCGGGTCCCGGACATCGCGCCAGTTTTCGAAGAATCCCATCCCATGTCTGAGAGTGCATCGTCCGCTACTCCTACAACTATGCAATCCTTGGTAAATTTAGATTTTAGATCTCCATGTTCTCAGCCTTCAGCCATCATGTACAGATTATTAATGAATGAGTCGACAGGTTCTCCTGGCTGCTAGGCATGCTTCTTAAACTTTTGAGAATTTTGTTGCTTCTTAGGTAAAAATAAAGATCAAATAATTTTAGTGTTTCAGTAAATTTAGCAGATTATTTGTCATTGCAGATTGTGACTACTGGGGGTACTGGAGGCATCAGTACTCGGGCCCCAGATGTTCCCAATATATATCAATGCTGTGGGGTCAATTGTAATATTTCCAAGTTCACAGATGACACAAAGCTGGTTGGGAATGTGTGTAGACCTGTGTCTAGGAATGGAGTGTGTGTTGTGAGGAAGTTACAAAGTGGCTTCAAGGAGATTTGAATCATAGAATTTACAGTGCAGAAGGAGGCCATTCGGCCCATCGCGTCTGCACCGGCTCTTGGAAAGAACTCTCTACTTAAGCCCACGCCTCCACCCTATCCCTGTAACCCAGTAACCCCACCTCACCTTTTTTGGACACAAAGGGCAATTAATCATTGCTAATCCACATAACGTGCACATCTTTGGACTGTGAGAGGAAATCGAAGCACCCGGAGGAAACCCACACACGCACACACGGGGAGAACGTGCAGACTCCGCACAGACAGTGACCCAAGCCGGGATTCGGACCTGGGACCCTGGTGCTGTGAAACCACTGCTAACCGCTGTACTACCGTGCTGCCCACGGACTTTTCCCCATTTGGACAGACTTAGTGATTGGGCAAGAATATGGCAGATGGAACATCATGTGGAAAAATGTGAGGTGGCCCACTTTGGCAGGAGGAACAGATATGCAGAGTAATCCTTAAATAGCGAGAGATGAGAAAGTCTCGACCTACAAAAGATTTGGGTGTCCCCGTCAATAGTCACTGAATGCTGACGTACAAGTGCAGCTAACAATTAGGTCAGTTAATGGTATGTCACTCTTTATTGCAAGACTATTTTAGTGCAGGAGTGGTGAAGTCTTGCTTCAATTGTAAATTGGTTAGACCACACCTGGAGTACTGTGTACAGTTTTGGTCTCTTCGGAAAGGAGGCGCCACAGAGGGAGTGCAACGAAGGTTCACCAGACTAATTCCTGCGATGGCACAAAGAGAGATAGGGCAAACTGGGCCGATATTCTCTGGAGTTTCGCAGAATGAGAGATGATCTCATTGAAACCTAAAAAAATGTAACTGGTTAGACAGGCTAGAGGCAGGTAAGGTGTTTCCCTTGGTTGGGGAGACTAGAAACACAATTTCAAAATGAAGGGGAAGCCGCTTAGGACTGAGATGAGGAGAATTTATTTTGCCCGGAGGGTTGTGAATCTTTAGAATTCTCTACCTCAGAGGGCTGTGGAAGCTTAGTCATTGCACATATTTAAAGTTGAGATTGACAGTATTCCGAATACCAATGACATAAAGAATGGCAGAGTCGACTTGATTGATTGAATAGCCTACTCCTATTCCTACGTCGTCTGCTATCAGGTCTGTCGTAAAAAGAAGCATCTTAACACGTTCAGCTTCTGTCCTTTTATCCAGACCTGAAGCAACCATGTGTCTCAGGAATCTTTTTCTCCATTATGTGATAGATCTGGGCCTTGGATAAGTCCATAGGAAGAGTGGGTTTCTGGTTTTAAAAAGTAAAACTAAAGTGTAGGTTCAGCTTTAAGAAGTTGCAGGAATGCAATGGCTGTTCATTGACCGGGGTTTTCCAGTTCGGGCAGGCGTCTGCTGCAATGGTGCTTGCGCTCAGCCTTGAAGAAATCTTAGCCAGTGGCTGCCTGGATCGACTAGCTGCAGACTTGTCCATTTCGGTGCTCTGCTGAAAATGTCAAACCCTGGCCTTTGCTAATCTTTAAAGTTGATTCTTCAGTCATGATTCTTCTGAATTAATTGATTTTATGTTTCTTCTTGGAGCAAGCTCAGATGCCACGTGCTCAAGCACTGACTCAGGAATCCAGCTGGCCGAAGTGCTTTTGGAACTGGACAGCTCTGACTTCGAAAAGACTGAAAGTGTTAGCTCTGGCCAAGAATTTTATTTTATTTTAGCTCACCCTTG
This sequence comes from Scyliorhinus torazame, assembly GCF_047496885.1. NCBI lineage: Eukaryota > Metazoa > Chordata > Chondrichthyes > Carcharhiniformes > Scyliorhinidae > Scyliorhinus > Scyliorhinus torazame. Next base: position 64,041,998 of record NC_092728.1, read on the forward strand.
CTTGGCCCGTTGACTCTGCAATCCGTGGTCATTCAAACTGGACCTTGATTCGATCTTTGCAGTCCTCAGCTGCACAGTGAAATTTTTTGTTGTTGTTGCCCTCTGCTTTTAATCCTGGTGTGGAGCTTCTCTCAGGCTATTTCCCTCTGTGTCTTCACTTCACGTGCTTACAGTCAGGTCAAAATGCTGCTCCATTAATTTCCTAGCCTTTGAATGTCTGCTCCAGCTTCTCTGAGATGCTGGTGCTGAGAGCTACCACCATGGTTGTAGGGTCACTGTCTGTGCGGAGTCTGCACGTTCTCCCCGTGTCTGCGTGGGTTTCCTCCGGGTGCTCCGGTTTCCTCCCACAGTCCAAAGATGTGCAGGTTCAGTGGACTGGCCACGCAAAATGTCCCCAGAGTGCCCAAAGATGTGCAGATTAGGTTATGGGGCTGCAGGGATATGGCGGAGGAGTGGGCCTAGGTATCTGGTCTTTCGGAGGGTCGGTGCAGACTCGATGGACTGAATGACCTCCTTCTACACTGTAGGGGCTCTATGATTCTATGATAGAAGCTGCCTCCGTGCTTGCTTGTGCACCCGGCTCTGTCCCCTAGTTGCGGGTTATGTGTTCTGTGGGTAGACTATACCAAGTCCCACATTAACTCTATATGTGCCAGACCCTTATACTGGAAAGAGATTGAATGGCTTTTCTCAATTCTAAAACTTCTTGGTGTAAGTGTCCAAAAGAAAATCCTAAATGGCCCTTTACTGGTTAACTAATCATTGGCATATTCATAAAATTGGTGGAACTCTGAACCATAAAGGAAACAAAATACCCAACTTTGTTTTACAGACTCACAATGCTGCTATGTATTTTCACGATTTTCTGCCATGATATTGTCCTGGGCTTGGCTTGGTAAAGCAAGCTTTTTATTTAAATAAAAAGAGGATAAATCATGCAAAGAAATATGAAGTTTTCTGGTGGCCGAGTTATTCAAACATTTAAGCTCTAATATATACTCCACCTTGTACAGTAATTATTTAAAAATGCAGTGGTATGTTTCTGTGCCAGTATAGAAGAGTGCCTTTGATCATTAGTGGGACTGTTTCTAATATGCTTTGCTATTTGTAAAGTTTCTGGAAGACGGAATAGAACTGGAACACAAAACAAGTTGCTGTGCCCATTTGTTTCAGTAAACTAAGCAGATTAATATGATTTATGCCGCTTTCTTGAGGGTAAATGTTTCTACGTTGCTTTTCAGCAGCAATCTCACTTCACTGCCTGTTACAACATATACCCCTCTTGATATTTTGACATTGTGTTTTTCTTTTCAAAAGAACATTTACATACCGAGTATTTAAAGAATGCATTGTCTTTAGTCATTACGAAAACACTTCATGGAAAGGAAATGGTTCATTTAAAGCAAGCAACATGTCAGTACTTAAGACATTCCTTTATTACATTACTCACTCTGCTTTCCTTTCTATTAACTGAAAGCCTCCCAACTGTTTATTATTACTCTGGTCAGAGCACTCTGTACCCACTTGTCTCGATGATCTGGGTTACCATGACATAGTCTGCCTTGACCAAGATTCTGGGTTGAAAAATAAAATCGATATGATGACTTCTTCTTGTGCTCGCTGCCTGAAGGCAGGTCCTTGGTGATTTTTGCTGCAGATACGCTGAGGAGGCAGCCCTGAATTTACCTCAGCTGGAACTGGGATCAAACCCTGTGCTGCATGCACTAAACTGATCCACACAAGAGTTCTCCAGCCAACCGAGCTGCTCGGATCTCCATGATGGCTTATAAAGTGAATTTTCCTTCATTGCTTAGTTAAGCAGGGAAAAGTCAATTATAAGCTCCTGAATGAATCCCACTATTTTATTCTGTTACACTGTCGACTTACAAAGAGCTGGGGATGAATTCACCGGCCACCCCCGGCCGCCTGTTTCTCGGCGGCACACCGTGGCGGGATTCTTTGCTCCTGCCGCTGTCGAATAGATTTCCCATTGAAGCCACCCAAGCTGCCGGGAAACTTGCAGGTGTTGGGGTGGGGGGTTGCTGCCAGCGGGATCAGAGAATCCTGCTGCCAGCAAATGGCCTGAAAATTCTGGCCTTACACTGCCTGGTTTTGCAGGGACATAGAGCACGATTTAGAGAACTTCAAACTAGGTCCACTGTTGGACGCGTTTAGAGAGATGTTTCACAGCGGCCGCAGCTATCCAATGGCACTTCGCCATTTTATTTGGTCTCAGGGAGTTTCACTCTGTCGAGGCTGCACTTCGAGTAATTTCCTGATGACAGGAATGCTAACCGCAGATCGGGGTGCCATTCTGAATGGTAGCCCCTATCTTCTTTCCATGTTCCCCCTTTTCAGGCCCCCCTCCCACTTTACCTTCCCCCCCTTATCTTCCCGGCCTTGTGGAGTCCCCGGGAAAACCCTAACCCTCTCACCCCTCCCTCCAAGTGGCAAGGTCCCCCCCAGGCCCAATTTCAGGCAGTGACAACCTGGTACCTGGGCATCTTGGCATTGACAGCCGGACACCCTGGCAGTGCCACCTCGGTGCCCTGGAAGTGCACACCTCCTAGCATACAGCCTACAATAATATAGGCTAGGCCCTCCAGGCCACACTCGGGAGAGCACCAAAACATACCTCCCCCAACTCCAAATATACCAGAGGCCCCAATGACACATTACGTTTTTTCCTCAAAATGAGACCTGTCTGTAACTGGTAGGTGCCAGTTAAGGATTCTTTAACCACAAAATAAAGAAAAGAAATACAGAAAAAAATCACAAAGGTATTAGTTCTAAGAGGATACTTAACATGTTTCCAGAAGATGCAACAAAATCCAGTACAGTACAGAGCAATCAACATTCCACATATGCATACAGAGAAGACCAGCAAATAGTCATAAAGTGGATTCAGATTATAGTCATTGTGGTCAGTATCTCCCTTCACACAGATAATGACAGGATAAAAAGAAACCAAAAATGGGCAGAGGATCTGAGGATAACAGGAGACCAGGATAAAGCCTGTTAATGAGCATATGGCTCCATGGTGCACGCATCCCTCCATAAGACAAAGCTGCACTTTTTGGTAACCTAATTCAGCCTCCTAAGGCCTTCAGGCCATGAAAGGATAACGCGAGCGAAGGGGAACAACAGGATATCACCCTCCGTACAAGACATGGCTTGGCGGTGTTGAGTTGGACACTCTGGATCCGTGGAACACATACAGGTCACCAACACTTGAAATAGTGCAATACTATTTTATTGAGTCATTAACAGTTTAACATACTCTCACTGTGGGTTAACACGATACTAGCTTTAACTAAGGACCTTTGCCTTGTCCTAACCAGTCGATGCACTTAGCACATGGTGAATGTCTGTGCTGCAGGCTGTGAGCTCTGTCCTACTAGGAAGCTGCAGCTCGAATTAACGGGAACTCTGATGCCCCCTGTCTTTATAGTGCGTGTGCTCTAACTGGTGATTGGCTGCGGTGTTGTGTGTGTTGATTGGTCCCACTGTGTGTCCATCAGTGTGTGTGTCTGCACCATGATATACTGGTGTATATTATGATATCCCCCCTTTTATAAAAGAATGCACATGTGTGGCAGTAAATATGTACATGTGGGGCAGAGAATGTCCCTAACTTTGTGTGTGCAAAAGACATATTTACAGGACTATGTACATGAGAACTAAGCTATTTACATGGGAAGGTGCCTGGTGCAGAAAAACAGTATGCAACAAGAATAACGAGATCAACACTATATACAAACCATGTAAACGATCAAACGGAAGAAGCGAACAATTCAGAAAGTCTATAAGTCCACAAAGTTCACAAATTAAGTCTCTGAGGTGGCCGCCGAATTCTGGTTGACCGCCTCAAGGGTGGGTCGGGAGCCACCGGCTGAGGAGCGGGCTGGACTGCGTCAGAGTGAGGAGGATGCAGAGTGGCAGGGATCTCTGCATAGCCCATGGCAGGGTCAGCAGGAGAGCGAGGCGACAGTGGAGGATCACGAAGCGAGCGCGGAACAAGACAAAGGGCACGTCGATTGCGGCGCAGAATGGAGCCATCCGGTAGACGAACCCGGAATGAGCGGGGGTCTACCTGCCGAAGGACAACAGCGGTTGCAGACCAGCCACCATCCGGAAGATGGATGCGGACGTTGTCATCTGGAGCCAGAGCAGGGGGATCAGCTGCACGGGAGTCATGAGCCGCCTTGTGCTGTGCACAAGACAGCTGCATCCGTCGAAGGTCCGGAACATGGTCGAGGTCTGGGACATGAATGGGCGGCACCGTCGTCCTCAGGGTACGACCCATGAGCAATTCGGCTGGCGACAGGCCAGTGGACAGTGGGGCGGAGCGATAGGCCAGCAAGGCGAGGTAGAAATCGGACCCAGCATCGGCAGCCTTGCAGAGGAGCCTATATGGACTCCCTTCTCCGCTTTGCCGTTGGATTGGGGGTACAGGGGACTGGATGTCACATGGACAGAATTGTACCGCCTGGCAAAGTTGGACCATTCCTGGCTTGCGAAGCACGGGCCATTGTCCGACATAACCGTGAGTGGGATGCTGTGTCGAACAAAGGTGTCTTACAGGCACGGATGACTGCAGTCGATGTGATAGCGTGCAACCGTATCACCTCTGGGTAATTTGAAAAGTAGTCCACGATCAGGACATAGTCTTTACCCAGCTGCAGGGTCTCACGTGGTGGGAAGCGCTGACAAGTGGAGCAGTTGAGCACTGTGTTGGCTAAGTCTTCATAATGCCGGGCCAGTACACAGCCTCTCGGGCCCGTCGGCGGCACCTTTCCATGCCAAGACGGCCCTCGTGTAGCTGTTCCAGGACGAGCTGGCGCATGCTATGCGGGATGACAATGCGGTCCAGTTTCAGAAGAACCCCGTCTACTACCGCCAGATCATCTCTGACATTATAGAACTGAGGGCATTGGCCCTTGAGCCACCCGTCTGTTAGGTGGCGCATGACACGCTGTAGCAAAGGGTCAGCCGCCATCTCGCGGCGAATTTGGACGAGGCGTTCATCCGTGGCAGGTAGATTGGAGGCCACGTAGGCCACATGGGCGTCAACCTGGCAGACGAATCTCGCTGGGTCACATGGAGTGTTGACTGCCCTGGAGAGAGCGTCAGCAATGATGAGGTCTTTGCCTGGGGTGTATACCAGCTGGAAGTCATATTGCCGGAGTTTGAGAAGAATACGCAGGAGGCGAGGCGTCATTTCATTCAAGTCTTTCTGTATTATATGGACCAGCGGGCGATGGTCGGTCTCGACGGTGAATTGAGGAAGTCCGTACACATAATCGTGAAACTTAACCACACCGGTCAGAAGGCCCAGGCACTCCTTTTCATAGGATTTACCATAGAATTTACAGTGCAGAAGGAGGCTATTCATCCCATCGAGTCTGCACCGGTCCTTGGAAAGAGCACCCTACCCAAGGTCAACACCTCCACCCTATCCCCATAACTCAGTAACCCCACCCAACACTATGGGCAATTTTGGACACTTAGGGCAATTTAGCATGGCCAATCCACCTAACCTGCACATCTTTGGACTGTGGGAGGAAACCGGAGCACCCGGAGGAAACCCACGCACACACCGGGAGGATGTGCAAACTCCGCACAGACAGTGACCCAAGCCGGAATCGAACCTGGGACCCTGGAGCTGTGAAGCAATTGTGCTATCCACAATGCTACCAGTCCCAAATGCGATTCCGCCTGGACACTGGTGCCTCTGCCAATCTCATTGTGCGGTCTGACTTCCAAAGCCTTCGTGTCAAACCAGCCATCTGCTATCAAAACCAGCCACAATGCTATCTGCGCGTAGCGCTGCTCCGTAGGGGTCATGGCGCGTGACGCATATGCAATGGGAGCCCATGATGAGGCCTCATCGCGTTGCAGGAGCACTGCCCCAATGCCGGATTGGCTGGCATCGGTCAAAATTTTGGTCTCTTTTGCTGGATCAAAGAAAGCTGAAACCGGGGCCGTGGTGAGTTTGGTTTTGAGTTCTCTCCATTCGCGCTCGTGGGCAGGGAGCCATTGGAAGTCCAATGACCAGGTTCCTGAAAGCCGTCGTATGAGAGGCGAGGTTAGTGATGAACTTCCCTAAAAAGTTGACCATGCCCAAAAATCGGAGGACCGCCTTCTTGTCCTCTGGCGTTTTCATGGCTGTGATAGCAGTCACCTTGTCCGCATCCAGCCGCACACCCAACTGGGAGATGTGGTCCCCAAGGAACTTGAGTTCCGTCTGACCAAAAGAGCATTTGGCCCTGTTGAGGCGGAGGCCCTGCTCACGTATACGTTTGAATACTCGCTGGAGGCGACTGACATGCTCCTGCGGAGTGGTGGACCAAATGATTATGTCATCGACATAGACGTGAACACCTTCAATGCCTTCCATCATTTGTTCCATAATCCTATGGAACACTTCTGAAGCAGATATGATCCCAAACGGCATCCTGTTGTAACAATATCTGCCAAAGGGGGTATTAAATGTACAGTTTCCTGCTGGATTTGTCGAGGTGGATTTGCCAGAATCCTTTTGAGGCGTTGAATTTGGTGAAGAGCTTGGCGTGAGCCATCTCGTATGTGATCTCTTCGCGCTTGGGAATTGGATAATGCTCTCTCATGATATTGCGATTTAGATCCTTGGGATCAATGCAAATTCTCAATTTGCCGGAAGGCTTTTTTACACATACCATCGAACTGACCCAGTCGGTTGGTTCTGTGACTCTGAAAATCACTCCTTGGTCTTGGAGGTTCTGCAGCTGCTGCTTGAGGCTGTCCTTGAGGGGTGCTGGGACCCTGCGAGGTGCGTGCACCACAGGCGTGGCATTCTGTTTCAATAAGATCTTGTAAGTATATGGGAGCGTGCCCATGCCTTCGAAGACGTTGTGGTGCTGGTTGATGATGGCGTCGAGTTGGGCCCTGAAGTCGGTGTCCTGAAAGGCAGACGTGTCAGCAGGAGAGAGAGAGTGAACTCTCTGAACTAGGTTCAACAGCTTGCATGCCTGCGTGCCAAGCAGGGAGGCTTTCGAGGAGCCCACAATTTCAAAAGGAAGGATGGCTTTGCGTGACCTGTGCGTCACTTCAAGTTGGCACGAGCCACTGGCATCAATGGCATTGCCATTGTAATCAGCTGGCAGGCTGATGGAAGGATGGCTGGTTTGACACAAAGGCTTTGGAAGTCAGACCGCACAATGAGATTGGCGGAGGCACCAGTGTCCAGGCGGAATTGCATTTGGGACCGGTTGACCATCAGGGTGGCACACCACTCATCGACTGGATTGATGCTGTATACCGACAGCGGCTGGTGTCTTTGCTTCGGGGACACCCTGTTTTTAGTCACGATACCGACTCGAAAAGGCGCCTTCGGGTCCTCGGTGTCACCGCTGTGCGGGAGGTCCGCATAGGACTCCGCATGGCCACAGTACCACCATCCACCCGGACCATCCCTGCATGCGGCTGTGACACTGCAGCGCACGGATCCGTCCTCTGCCCGGGGGGATGTTGATGGCGGCCCAGGGGGAAGGGGGCAGACTCACCTGAGGCTGAGGTAAGACCACCCCTCACACACACACTTGCACTCAACGTACATGACACCCCCGCACGCTTTGGACAGAGCACAAAGGTGTAACATTGACTTTAATAACCAAACGAGTTCATGCACGTGCCCTAGCCCCTAAAACTCATCTGTGCCCTGCACCCGTGCCAACTTACTCAATGTCTAATTGTTTGGCCTTACGGGCCCTTTGACTACGTCTACGTGGTTCCCCAGACGGTACAGCAGAACTGGAGGTGGACTCCTGTGATTCCTGCCCTCTGACACTGGATCCCTTTGGCGGCCGTTTCCTGGGGCGTCCTGGCCTAGATCGGCCAGGCTGCGGCCCGGGCGACTGGGATGGCGAGCTGCCAGCCTGTCCTGCCCGTTGCCCACCCGATGCACCTGGGACGGAAGGGGGGGAGTCCAAGGTGTCGCGGTGTTCCGGGACCTCCCCTACAGGGGGAGCCGGGACGGACCACACCACCTCCTCCTCCCTCGGGGTGCCCGATGGCCCCCAGGCCTCTACATGGGTGGGGGATGCGAACGGACTGGCCATCCGAGGCCCCCCCGACATCTGGCGCTGCCAGTCCTGGAGGCCCGTGCTGGTATCGACAGGGGTCTGCAGGTTTGCAGCCATGGATACCAGGGGGTTGGCAAACCCTGTCTGTGACAGTGTGACGCCGGCTCGCACATGGCCACTGGCGCCGATGCCCTCAGCGATGGCCAGCAGAGACTGGGCCATGGCCTGCAGAGACTGGGCCATGGCCTGCAGAGACTGGGCCATGGCCTGCTGAGACTGGGCCATGGCCTGCTGAGACTGGGCTATGGTGTTGAGCGCCTCTGCCATCTGGCGCTGGCACTGGCTCATGGCCTCCTGTGAGAGGGCAGCCATGTCCTGGGCCACAGACGCCGCCTGCACGGAAGGCCCCAGGCCTTGCAAACCGTTCCCCATGTCTGACACCGTCGCACCCATTGCCTCCACCGCGGACGCCACCCGTGCGGTGTCGGCCTGGGTGGCACGCATGACCGGCACCACTCCCAGCTCCTGGACGCGGGTGGACACCTCCACCTGCGACTGCAGCCGCCGCAAGCTGGCCGTCACCCTCTTCGCTCGTCTCCGGGTCGGTGGTTGCATCGGATCTATGTGTGGGTGTGGTAACTCCAAGAACCCGGGATCCATCTGGGCGGCAGATGTTCGCTTGGGCTGGGCTTCCCTCCGACCGCCCGGCCCCTCTGCTGCTCCTACCTCCACCTGCTGTACCGGGACGGCTGTGTTGTGCGCACCAGTGAGTGTAGCAGACGCCTCATCACTAAAGTGCCCAACCGAGGTGAGTGTTTCTGCGATGGTGGAGGGTGTTGGTGACAGCAGTGGCGTTGTGTCGTGCTCTTCGTCCCACTCTGAGTCCATGGCACTTTAGGGTGGGGGTTCGTCTCCACACATCCACTCTGAGTCACTGTCCGGTATTTCGTCTTCCTGGGTAGTGCTGTCCCGGGTAGGGGTGTCCTGGGCAGTGCTGTCCCGGGTAGTGGTGTCCTGGGTAGTGGTGTCCTGGGTAGTGGTGTCCTGGGTAGTGGTGTCCTGGGTAGTGGTGTCCTGGCTCGGATGTGACGGGGGCCTGTGGCTGCCCCCCTCGTCGCTGGGTGGTCGCTCCCGCACGTGACGGGGGTGTCGTCTCCCTGTTGCTCCAGGTCTCTCCGTCTCACGTGGTGTGCGAGGGGCATCCTGCGGGCGTCGCATGCTGGAGGGTCCGGGTCTCTCTGTCTCCCGTGGCCTCCGAGGGGCATCCTGCGGGCGTCGCATGCTGGAGGGTCCGGGTCTCTCTGTCTCCCGTGGCCTCCGAGGGGCATCTTGCGGGCGTCGCATGCTGGAGGGTCCAGGTCTCTCTGTCTCCCGTGGCCTCCGAGGGGCATCCTGCGGGCGGTCTGCATCTGCGGGGATGGGTGCCTGGACCTTTTGTCCTGCGATACACAATGAAGCATGCATGGTTAGACATCAGGCAGTGATCAGGTGATATGGGGGAGGGGGATATAGGGGAGGGGGGATATGGGGACGGGCTGTCGGTGGCTCACTTGCTAGTACACCCCCGACCTCTGCATCAGCAACCTCCCGGTCCTCAGGTCCGCCAGCCAGTTCCAGGGCCCTTTCCTCGTGTTCGGTCAGTGGCCTCTCATCAGCGGGGCCTCCTCCAGTCCTCGCATGCTCCCTATTGTTTTGTGCGCGCTTCTCCTGTGGGGTGGGGGGGGGTGTTGGGGGTGGTGGCAGGGGTAAAAGGCAACACTGTTAGGCAGGTATATGAATGCACGCCATCGGTTGCGCGTGCATTGCAGAGGTTAAGGTTAGGGCTGGATTCACTTGGGGATATGGGGGAGGGGGGAAATGGGGGAGGGGGGGATATGGGGGAGGGGGGATATGGGGAGGGGGGATATGGGGGCGGGGGGGATATGGGGAGGGGGGATATTGGGGAGGGGGGATGGGGAGGGGGGATATGGAGGAGGGGGGATACGGGGGAGGGGGGATATGTGAGGAGGGGGGATATGGGGGCGGGGGGGATATGGGGGCGGGGGGGATATGGGGAGGGGGGATATTGGGGAGGGGGGATGGGGAGGGGGGATATGGAGGAGGGGGGATACGGGGGAGGGGGGATATGTGAGGAGGGGGGATATGGGGGCGGGGGGGATATGGGGAGGCTCACCCTGCCTGCTCTGACGAGGTCGTTCACCTTCTTGTGGCACTGGGTGCCTGTCCGTGGTGTCAGGGCCACAGCGGTGACGGCCTCTGCCACTTCTCTCCACAGACGCCGGTTGTGGCGTGGGGCAACTCTGCGGCCGTGTCCGGGATACAGGGACTCCCTCTTCTCCTCGACTGCATCCAGGAGCGCCTCAATGTCGCGGTCCTGGAACCTCGGGGCTGCGCGGCGGGCGGCCATCTTGTCGGGTGTTCCGGTCGGGTGTTCCGGTCGGGTGGGGGGGAGCAGCGCGGCCTTATGAGCCGTCACGCGTATGACGCTGCACGGCGTGAACCACGTGCGCAAGCGCGGATCCCATTACGTCGCTGCTAGCCCATTTCGGGCCGGAGACTTTCGACCCATTTTTCCGACGTGACGCAAGTCGGATTTGCGCCGTTTTTTGCGCCGATCTGGCGGACTTTCCGCCGATAACGGAGAATTTCGCTCCAGAGGTCTGCCACATCTTAGGCATTGTCGAGAATTGGCAGGGCATTGCCGTTTTAAATGGGCGGAGCCACAGTTGCCGCGCATCATAGCGTCAGCACGTTCGTTGCACCACCGCGCATGCGCGGTGCGGTCATGCGTGGTGCGCGCCTGCGCATTACGTTCGTCGATGTTGCCGTCCCCTCGTTTGGTGCGCACAAACGCGCGAGTCCGCGAAAAGCGCGCAAAATGGCCGCCCTCATCCAGGCTGAGGCCCTGGAGTTGCTCAATTGCTTGGACCCATTCCGCCTCATGGGGACATTGCCGTGCCGTTTCAGCCGCTTGGATGTGGGAATACCGACTCGTGCGGTTTTCGTGTAGGACACAGGTCTCAATAGCGGTCGCGAGGGTGAGCTGCTTTATTTTGAGGAGCTGCTGTCGTAATGGGTCCGACTGAACATCGAAAACGATCTGGTCGCATATCATGGAGTCGGAGGTGGGCCCTTAGCTGCAAGACTGCGCAAGGATGCGGAGGTGAGTGAGAAAGGATTGGAAAGGTTCATCCTTACTCTGCAAACGCTGTTGGAACACGTAGCGCTCAAAACTTTCATTCAGCTCTACGCTGCAGTGACTGTCAAACTTGAGGAGGACCGTCTTGAACTTTGTTTTATCTTCAACATCCGCAAAGGTGAGAGAATTAAAAATGTGGATGGCATGGTCCCTGGCCGTGGACAGGAGGAGAGCAATCTTCTTGGTATCCGGGGCGTCCTCCCTGTCTGTGGCCTCAAGGAAGAGCTGGAAGAGTTGTTTGAATATCTTCCAGTTGGCCCCTAGGTTGCCAGCAATGCGGAGCGGCGGCGGCGGGCAGATGTTGTCCATGTTATCATAGATATCATAGAAATTACAGTGCAGAAGGAGGCCATTCGGCCCATCGAGTCTGCACCGGCTCTTGGAAAGAGCACCCTACCCAAGGTCAACACCTCCACCCTATCCCCATAACCCAGTAACCCCACGCAACACTAAGGGCAATTTGTCATGGCCAATCCACCTAACCTGCACATCTTTGGACTGTGGGAGGAAACCGGAGCACCCGGAGGAAACCCACGCACACACGGGGAGGATGTGCAGACTCCGCACAGACAGTGACCCAAGTCGGAATCGAACCTGGGACCCTGGAGCTGTGAAGCAATTGTGCTATCCACAAGGCTACCGTGCTGCTATGTTGCAGGATGACGGAATGCTGGCGGAAGGCAGATCACTTACAGGTAGGTCTAAGAAGTGCTAATATCCCTCAACTCCTGGTATCCGGACGCAATGTGGGTGGAGAACCGCCCTCTCTGTTTATATTTCACAACCGTGCTGCCTACGGCACTGAGGACGCGGGTTCGATCCCGGCCCTGGGTCTCTGTCCGTGTGGAGTTTGCACATTCTCCCCGTGCCTGCGTGGGTTTCACCCCCACAACCCGAAGATGTGCAGGGTAGGTGAATTGGCCACACTAAATTGCCCCTTAATTGGAAAAAATATTTGGGTACTCTACATTTCTAAAAAAAAAATATTTCACTGCTGTGGTTCTTGTGCACAGATCAATGTTTGGAATAATTTGTTGTGTGTGAAGTACCTCAGAGTTGAATTGTTATTATCGGTGTGTTTTTTTACGTGGCTGCAACTTTTATTATCCTACCAAGAGACTGGTTCGGCTCAGGAAATGCCTCCGTGCACCATCTATCATTGAATAGTTCAGACTAGATAATTTGATTGCCTATAACAGCACATCTGTTTTCAAAAGTACCACAGGGATTGACTGAATATCTACACTATTAAAATCTACCACAGATAAAGTAAGGTAGTAGATTTATTTCTTCCTTCCAATATGGATAGTTTCATATACTATCTTTCAATTAATTAGATCTTTAAAAGCCCACAGAGATATAATACAATGTACTCCACTTTTTGTCTACTCCGATGACAGCAATGCTGCTGGGGAGTGCTGAACGATTAATCGTTGTCTTGGCACTGTCCATCCGATTTAAATGTAGGAGGCTAAATGCCATTTCGGATCTTTTACTTCAGTTTAAAGTTCTCACTCAAGATCCACATACCTTGCCAATCATCCTGTTTCACAATGATAATAAACAAAAGTCAACCTGTTTTTGTCTGCTATCTTTATATTATATTTTACATTTCAGTGTGTTCAATTAAAGGGCGTCCATTCTCGAGGAACAAAGAACAAAGAAATTTACAGCACAGGAACAGGCCCTTCGGCCCTCCAAGCCCGTGCCGACCATGCTGCCCGACTAAACTACAATCTTCTACACTTCCTGGGTCCGTATCCCTCTATTCCCATCCTATTCATGTATTTGTCAAGATGCCCCTTAAATGTCACTATCGTCCCTGCTTCCACCACCTCCTCCGGTAGCGAGTTCCAGGCACCCACTACCCTCTGCGTAAAAAACTTGCCTCGTACATCTACTCTAAACCTTGCCCCTCTCACCTTAAACCTATGCCCCCTAGTAATTGACCCCTCTACCCTGGGGAAAAGCCTCTGACTATCCACTCTGTCTATGCCCCTCATAATTTTGTAGACATCTATCAGGTCGCCCCTCAACCTCGGTCGTTCCAGTGAGAACAAACCAAGTTTATTCAACCGCTCCTCATATCTAATGCCTTCCATACCAGGCAACATTCTGGTAAATCTCTTCTGTACCCTCTCTAAAGCCTCCACATCCTTCTGGTAGTGTGGCGACCAGAATTGAACACTATACTCCAAGTGTGGCCTAACTAAGGTTCTATACAGCTGCAACATGACTTGCCAATTCTTATACTCAATGCCACGGCCAATGAAGGCAAGCATGCCGTATGCCTTCTTGACTACCTTCTCCACCTGTGTTGCCCCTTTCAGTGACCTGTGGACCTGTACACCTAGATCTCTCTGACTTTCAATACTCTTGAGGGTTCTACCATTCACTGTATATTCCCTACCTGCATTAGTCCTTCCAAAATGCATTACCTCACATTTGTCCGGATTAATCTCCATCTGCCATCTCTCCGCCCAAGTCTCCAAACAATCTAAATCCTGCTGTATCCTCTGACAGTCCTCATCGCTATCCGCAATTCCACTAACCTTTGTGTCGTCTGCAAACTTACTAATCAGACCAGTTACATTTTCCTCCAAATCATTTATATATACTACAAACAGCAAAGGTCCCAGCACTGATCCCTGCGGAACACCACTGGTCACAGCCCTCCAATTAGAAAAGCATCCTTCCATTGCTACTCTCTGCCTTCTATGACCTAGCCAGTTCTGTATCCACCTTGCCAGCTCACCCCTGATCCCGTGTGACTTCACCTTTTGTACTAGTCTACCATGAGGGACCTTGTCAAAGACCTTACTGAAGTCCATATAGACAACATCCACTGCCCTACCTGCATCAATCATCTTTGTGACCTCCTTGAAAAACTCTATCAAGTTAGTGAGACACAACCTCCCCTTCACAAAACCATGCTGCCTCTTACTAATACGTCCATTTGCTTCCAAATGGGAGTAGATCCTGTCTCGAAGAATTCACTCCAGTAATTTCCCTACCACTGAAGTAAGGCTCACCGGCCTGTAGTTCCCTGGATTACCCTTGCTACCCTTCTTAAACAGAGGAACAACATTGGCTATTCTCCAGTCCTCCGGGACATCACCTGAAGACAGTGAGGATCCAAAGATTTCTGTCAACGCCCCAGCAATAATGATAATTAAGCTGATTGTCACACATGAACCCTTTGAATAGGCTTCAGGAGAGGGAAGTCGGAAGAATAATAGAAGAAAACAAAGTTCAATTGAAATATGTGGTTAAAATCATACACTGTTGCAACCACTAGATGTCTCTATTGTGCCTTATATATCTTATCCATTTGGCGACGTGCACCGTGTCTATTTTACATGACCATTCTTTCAATACGTGCAAACCTCGATTATCCATTGAGATTTTATGCACAAATAATAGTTTTGAAACCTTTTCAAGCAGATTTGGTGAAATTCACAGAACACATATGAATTTCTACTTTCCTTTAATTGCATTCCATGTGGTTATCTTGTCAAGTTCTTAAAACTGTGTAGAATTATTACAAATGCGAGTGAAGGGTTAAGAAATTGAGCGATATCGTTTTGGCAAGATGTAGTCAGGTTTTACTGCTATTCCAACAAATTTACTCATTGTTGAAATGTTTAATGCAGTAATAACAATGAGGAGTCAATGAGTTTAGTCAGAGGTGGCATAGGTAGCAGTTTCCCCTGCCAAGACAGAGGCCCTGGGGGAATGTTAACCTGGAGAAGCACATGGATTTGGATACAGGGTAAAAACTGGCAAAAAACATGTGAGCTCTTTGGGAAGCTGGTTCCAACCAGGCAGCTACCGCATTCAATTCTAACATGCTGAGTAGCTCAGAATTCAGATCCTCTTCGAACAATTCAGAGAAGGAAGAAGATGATAAAGTCAATAAAGACAATTGTGGCCTTTACCAAAGCAACGTTCTCTTGGGTTGCATTAATGTATCAATGTCATAAACAAGCAGAAAGGTCACGCTTCCCAAAATCCGCCCTCTCCAATGTCACTGACACAGATCAATGCTGCAAACAACCGACCATCCTTTGCACCTTCCATCAATTCATGTCTTCCGATTCATCATGAACTAAGCTAAAAGGCCACATGCTCACCCTGCAAACAAGACTGAACAAGAGAAGGAAGGTGGTGCAAATGAATGCAGTTTATGTGCTTTAACTAAACAACAGAAATGGGACAGCATTGTAATTAATTATGCACCCATGTGAGTTGGAGGCAGGATGCTCAAACCCTGCTCTGACTGTTAAGGTGATCTTAGCAGATGACCAAAAGAACCCCTTCAGTAACTTCCACCTTCACATTTGCATGGACTGACTCTATGACGAGGTAATATCTTGATATTGAGTTGGGTGGGAAATGGAAGTATTTGAAATTGAAGTCCCCATATTCAGGCCTCTTTTGCTATCATCCTTCTTATTTCATTGCTACCATTCTTCTGGAGAGCACTTTGATGCAGATCACTGTGGCACAGGAAGGGCCATGAAAGTTATCTGTGGTTCTATTTTTAAAAAATTAAAAAATCGCTGGTTAGGCCACCATTTATGGTCCATCCCTAGTCGCCCTTCAGAAGGTGGTGGTGCGCTGCCTTCTTGAACCACTGTTTAAGATAACAGAAATATTGTCATCCAGTATCTGCCCATCTTTGTTCAAGGTCTGCCTGGACACATTTGATTGTAATATTTGATGCACTTGAGCTAGCTAGTCTATCCATGAAAGAACATATTTGTCTCAAAGCCATATGCAACATCAACCCATTCATGCTTGAAGATGCAGCTCCTTCATTCTACCTTACGTTGCACAATTTTAATTTCTGCTCAATGATTCTCCTTTTCATCAACGGGTGCAGCCCCCACGTCCAGCTGAGCAGAGCTTGCAGAGGGCCTTACCATTTGATGTGGCCTCTCCATACCTGTCGCTGCCACCATTGTCTGCTCACGTTCAGTTGTGAAGTGTGGCTCACCAGGTGAAAAAGCATCTCGCAGCCTTACGAGTCCCTCCAAAGAGCGATCATCTGCATGGTCTGAATGAGTCCTGTGCTGGTGCACCCTCAGGTGTCATCATCCACAATCCCCAGCAACTGCAAATGTGATGGCCTTGGCAGAGATAAGAGATTAAATACTGGCAACATGTTGTAGCTTATCACTTTAAACGTAATTAGATTTCACGTGCTATTAAAATCAAGCTAAACAGGATGGATCTTGTATGACATTTGGGTTACTAATATTTCTTGTCTTGTCAGGGAGCCAGGAACTCCCCATCTTCCTGCTATGGACATGAACAACTCCCGACTCTCCAGTAACTTGCGTCAGTGAGTGGTGAGATGTGTGAAGGGCTATCTCTGGTTCTTTGTCTCTCGCTCTCTTCTCTTGCAATGAGTGAAAGAATGGGCGTACAGGTGACTGTAATGGCCGGCATTCACCCAAAGAATAGACTGCATATGGGGCGGTTGACTATGAGGGAAAGATATTGCATAAGGATGAGGATGAGTGCAGTGATTGATAGGTGGGCGGATGGGGAGTTGAGTATGTGTTTAGAAAGCTAAGAATGGGTCAGCTTACAATGTCAGTGACTAAGTACTAAAATACAGTGACGGTTCGAAGAGTGTGACATCTATT
The DNA here is from genome assembly GCF_047496885.1 of Scyliorhinus torazame. NCBI lineage: Eukaryota > Metazoa > Chordata > Chondrichthyes > Carcharhiniformes > Scyliorhinidae > Scyliorhinus > Scyliorhinus torazame. Next base: position 64,058,914 of record NC_092728.1, read on the forward strand.
GATTTAGAATCTAGAAAATGAAACCGAACAAAACTCAAACTCAGTGCTTTTCCTCATGAATACTGAGGCAAAACAAAAATGTTTTTGTAGTCTCAAGGCAAAGCAACCAAATGTTATATTATTGAAAGGTTCTATCAATTGCAGATTAGTTGGCACTATCACTCAACTGTAATCCTTTAAAATTATTTACTTCTATGAAAAAGACATTCTACATGCAAAACATCTGAGGAACTTATTTGGTATGTTGAAGTATAAATATCCTTAGGGTATTCTTTACTGGTTGCCATTGCACCTGGCAGTCTTCCATCACAGTACCACAACACTGTGAAGTCTGCTGCAAAACTGTAAGAAGACTTGGAAAGGATTTCTTAAAAAAACATATCCTGTGTTATTAGTACATGCTACAGTTTTTCAGATTATAGCTTGGAACACAAAGAATTACTTCTTAATTAAAACCACATTCCCTCATAATTTTGCACCATTTTAACAATGTTAAATAACTTGTGTTTTACATGGCGACACTCTAGTTGTTGCTGTGCTGTCGTTACTGTACATTCCATTGAACATCAAAACAAAAGTCAAAAGACCAGTTTGGAAGGGGTGAAGATAAGTCTACCTTTCAGTGTGGATACGTACACCCGATGGCAACGTAACCTAGTTACACATCAAGCTCTTAAAGGGAGAAGGGGAACTTCTGTCAGGAAACAATTTATCACATGGCAGTTGCCTTGTTTTTAGTGCTCAATTTTTTTTTTTCTGTAGCTAATTTTTAATGTCGAGGTCAGATTCCTGGTGCCTACATTTAATTTATTGGTGACATGTTTTGCACTTAAAAGAGGGGACAAGGTGCTTTAAATTACAATGGTGATTCACAAATAAAATGCTGAAATGAAGCAGTCGTCAGTGTGGTTTAAGCATGTTAGTCAGGAAGGCTTCATGCTTGCTTGCCTGTAATCTATGTGATCTTAATGATGACATTACACTAAACAGGGAACTCTTCTTCACGTTAAGGAATACTTCTGTTTTTAGTGAAGATACCAAATCTTTCTCTGAAGGTTAATTTATGGTTGTTTCCTGGGTTTTCTTTGGCCCCCAAATAACTTGGTTTAATTTGTCTTTTTAAAAATGAGCGCATTATATAATTTACGATTTGTTTTGTATGTTTTTTTTCAATCCACATTTCTTTATGCGTGTCTCCATGGTTTTCCTTCGGATGCTCCACTTTCCTGCCATAGTCCAAAGATGTGCAGCTTGGATGGATTGGCCGTGCTAAATTACCCCTTTTAGTCCAAAGATGTGCTAAAAAGGTGGTGTTATGGGGATAGGGTGGGGGAGTATTATAATAATAATAATAATTGCTTGTTGTCACAAGTAGCCTTCAATGAAGTTACTGGGGAAAGCCCCTAGTCGCCACATTCTGGCGCCTGTTCGGGGAGGCCGGTACAGGAATTGAACCCGCGCTGCTGGCCTTGTTCTGCATTACAAGCCAGCTGTTTAGCCCGCTGTGCTAAACCAGGGAGTGGGCCTAGGTCGGGTGTACTTTTAGAGGGTCAGTGCAGACTCGATGTGCCAAATGGCCTCTCTTTGCACTGTACAAATTCTTTTAAGGTGCAGAACAAGCTCTCCTCTCTGGGTAATCTCAGGCCATGTGAAAATTGCACACAGGGACAATCAGGATGCATTTACATTACAACTGTACCATAAATTATGTAGGCTATGACACAGTGGTCGCAAACTTAGCTCAGACTCAGATTGCTGTGAGTTCAAGCCTGACTCCCGGCAGCTGAGGAGTGCTGCATTGTTGGAGGTGCTGTTTCTCCAATGCGAGATGCACACAAAAGTTCCCGTGATACCATTTTGAAGAAGAGTATGGGAGTTATTTCCAGTGCCCTGGCTTATCTTTCTCCCTCAATTGATGTCACTGAAATGGATTATCTGGTCGTTGTCTCATTGCTGTCTGCTGGACGTTGCTGTGGGAAATTAGATGTATTGCTTTCTCCATTCCAACAGCGACTGCATTTGAATAGTATTTAATTGACTGTTGAGCGCTTTGGGATGTCCTGAGGTTGTGAAAGACGCTAAATACAAGTTTTTCTTTCTTTGTAGATTAAAATCACACAGTTACCCCACAAAAAAGGCCAGTCAGCCTGCCAAGTCTGTGCCAGTGTTTTTCTCCACATGAACCACCTGGTCTATTTCCCCCTTTTCAAACAGCTATTTAATTCTCTTTAGATTATATTTAATGATTCCGTGTCAACAACAGTTTTTGCGTGATATTTACATTTTCTAACCAGTGAGGTAGTTGTTTGTTTTTCTAATATTCCTTTCAATTCTTTTGTGATTACCTGTAACTTCTGGGGCTGGATTCTCCGTTTCAGTGGCTAAGTGCCAGCTGAAACGGAGATTTCCCGGGCGTTTTACGATGCCAGAATCGGCGTCAAAACCCTCACCGGTTCCGGGACCAGTGAGGGGCTAGCAGCGGCGCTGGGTAAAACTCCCGGCTCCCGTGCCAAAAAACAGCCAGAGAATGTCCGGGTCCATGGTGCGCCTGCGCACGGTGACAACCTGAAGTGGTTGCGCCATACAACATGGTGCTGGGCGTGCGCAGACCCGACCCGCCATATATGACCCCAAAGGACACCCCTTGGCTAGCCCTTGGCCACCCCCCTCCAGTCCCCATAGTGCTCCCCCCCCGCCCCTGGCCAGGGGCACGGCACAGTCTGCCGCTGCCACGCCGGGTTCCCAACCGCTGAGACCACACATGTCCTGTGCCATTGGGAACTTGGCCCATTGGGGGTGGAGCATCGTGGGAGAGCCCGCCGATAACGTGCCAACGCCATTGCAACAGCATGCTGCGCGCGATGTGAGTACGCCATTTCCGAGGGAGTGGAGCATGGCTGACCGGCGCCAAAGCAGCTTCACGATTTGACCGTCGGAGTCAATTCTTCGCCCGATTGCCGATGATACCGGCATTGGACAATGGGGAATTCCAACCGCTCAGACCGCACGTTAGTCGCGCGGTTGGGAACTCAGCTTATCAGAGGCGGAGCATCGGGGAGAGCATTCCAATGACACGCCAATGCCCTTTCATGGCGTGCGCCATGATGACATCATTTCAGAGGGGCGGAGATTCAAAAACCAGCGTCAATCCGGTGCCGCCCCAGATTAGGGCGTCAGAATGGATTCTCCGCCCGATCGCCGATTACGATATCGGCGTCGGCCAACGGAGAATACCGCCCCTGGCCTCTCGTTACTGTCCTGCTTCCAAACAACATTTAGCTAGAAGTGTAAATTTACATTTAAAGTCAACATTCCAAGAAATTAACTGAAAGATTCCTTGAAGAAAATTTTCACTGAAAAAGAAACTGTTGCTATTACAAGCACAGGTTGGTTGAGTGTGGCCAGTTTTCTCACACTTAAGAAGTGCTGAACAGACATTCTCTTTGATGAAGGCCTGCCAGTCAATGCGATGTACAGGCTACGTAGCTGGCATTGCACCGCAATTTGCCAGCACCTGCTGAACAATCCTGAGCATGCTAAGAATTAGACAAACAACAAATTTAAGATAATCAGTTAGACTCACAGCATGGCTCACTTATGCTACATCTATTCATACTCAAGGAACTGCCTCTGCAGGCATGTCCAGGCATTGCACCTTTGTTCAATGAAACAATAGCATGTCGGACAGTAGTTCGTTGGTGTATTCTCCGTGGTAATGTCTCAACAAAATAAAAAATTTGGCATCATGGCATCTGTTCCGATGAGTGCAAGGCAAAAGTTTTCAACAGCGCATCTCTTTTCTTTAGCAATATTTATATTGGAAGTTCTTTCCTTGCGCTGCCCACTGTCCTGCATTCCCAAATCCCGATACCAAGGAAGAAATAATAACCAAATCATAAACACGTTGAGATTGGTGGTGCTGTTTTTCACTGTAATTCATCCAAAATCCATTCAAAGAAATTAAGGAATTTCAAATGTAAATTGCCTCCTGCACGAATTACATTTCTCCAATCTTTTGTGCTAGTTTTAGAAAAATTGAGCTAGAACCCAGCCCTGCACACATTCCTATCTGAATCTGTCAGACTGAATTAATGATTATTGTGGGCTACTGCTAATTGCACCCATTTGCAGACCTGTAAGGAGGCTTTTATAATTAATGTTTTTTTTTTTATGAACATGCAAAATATGAGCATAAGTAGGTCATGCTCCCCTCAAGCCTGCTCCGCCATTCAATAAAATCATGGCCGATCTGTTTGTGTTTTGAATTCTAAATTCCCATCTACCACCGGCAACCTTTCATGCCCTTGCCTAGCAAGAATATATCTACACACCCGCCTGAAACATATTCAAGGACCCCAACCCCACTACCTCTGAAGCAGAATTCCAAAGTTTAAAATTCAACAAAGGCAGACCAAGGCATTGATTAAGAAGGGGAAAATACATTCTGAAAATAAACTAGCTAACTTAACTGACTGTTAACGTTTCTATAGTATGTAAAGAGAAAAAGGATTAATAAAAACTAATGTAGGCGCCTTACAGTCAGAAATAGAGGAATTCATAACAGGGAACAAAGAAATGGCTGAGGAACTAAATTCAGACTTTGCTTCTGTCTTCACAAAGGAAGACATGAATAATGTACCGGAAGTTCTGAGAAGCACAAGTTTTAGAGAGGAGCTGAAGGAAATTAGTTTTAATAAAGAAATGGTTTGAGGGAAATTAATGGAATTGAAGGAGGACAAATCTCCAGGGCCTGATAATCTTCATCCCAGAGTACTTAAGGAAGTGGCCCTAGAAATAGTAGATTCATTGGTGGTCATTTTCCAAAGCTCTTTCGACTCTGGAATGGCTCCTACCGATTGGAGGGTAGTAAATGTAACCCTGCTATTCAAAAAGGGAGGTAGAGAAAAATCAGGGAACAATAGACCAGTGAGCCTAACGTTGATGGTAGGGAAGTAGCTGGAGTCCATTATCAAGGATTTCATAGCACAGCATTTGGAAAGCAGTGGTGTAATTTGATAAAGTCAGCACGGATTTACAAAAGGAAAATCATGCTTGGCAAATCTACGAGAATTCTTTGAAGATGTAACTTGTAGAGTTGACCAGCCAGAAACAGTGGATGTGATTTCTTTAGACTTTCAGAAGGCTTTCGACAAGGTCTCACATAGCAGATATATGTAAAGTGAAAGTACATGGGATTACGGGTAATGCCTTGAGATGGATAAAAAGCTGGTTAGCACACAGGAAGCAAAATCTTGGAATAAATGAGTCTCTTTCTGATTGGCAGGCAGTGACCAGTGGGTTACCACAGGGATCTGTGCTAGGATCCCAAATGTTCACATTATATAAGAACATAATAAGAACATAAGAATTAGGAGCAGGAGTAGGCCATCTGGCCCTTCGAGCCTGCTCCGCCATTCAATGAGATCATGGCTGACCTTTTGTTTGACTCAGCCCCACTTTCCCACCCGAACACAATAACCCTTTATTCCTTTATTCTTCAAAAAACTATCTATCTTTATCTTGAAATATATTAATGATTTGGACGAGGGAACTAAATGTATTGTCTCCAAATTTGCAGGGTACAAAGTTGAGTGGGAGGAAGAGCTTTGAGGAGAATGCAGAGATGTGGCGGGATCAGGGTAGTGAAGTTGATGATCAACCGTGATCATAACGAACGATGGAGCAGGCTCGAAGGACCGAATGGCCTCCTCCTGCTTCTATTTTCCATGTTGCACAATCTGTGGAAGAAAATAAATCTCCAAATTTTTAAAGGATGATGCTTAATTTTAAAATAGTTGTCCCGAGATCTGGAATCACAAACAAGAAGAAACATCCTTCCCATGCCCGCCTTGTCGAGACCATTATAAACTTCAAACCAGTCACTCTTCTAAAGTCCAGTGGAAACAAGCCCAGTCAGTCCATCCTTTCCTCAAAGGACAAGTCGCGCATTCCATGTAATCAGTCTTGTTAACCTCCTCTAAACCGCCTCCAATGCATTTACACCCTTCCTTAAAACTGCACACAGTATTTGTGATGCGGAGTGGGGTTCTCAGGCCCACCAGTCGTGCGTTTCTCAGTCACACGCCATTCGCTGGCGGAACGATTCTCTACTCCTGCAGCTTGAAGTTACTCCTGTTGCAGGGAAAAAGTCAGCCTGAGTCAGAAGTTTGAATCGCAAGACAGGGTTTATTGTCCGAAGCTCCAGGGAGCACAGCGGGCCGGCGTTAAAAGACAGCACGGTCCACACTGAACTCAAAATACATACAGAAAGGCTTTATCTTATATAGTGCAGATTTCTTACAAGTTTTGGCGGGCTTTTGGGTTCATGCATATTTACAGGTTTACCCTGCAGACATGATTCTTGGCGGGCTTATTCATGAAGGTTTGATCGTAGGTTAGTTTCAGTGGGCCATTACCGGTTCCCACTTCACAGCCCATTCATTCATGATTTCATTCATTCATAGTTTTTCGCGGGCTTCCTGGTCCTGACGTCAATACCATGCATTTTAATAGGATTTATTTAGGTTCACAATAGAGCTCCCTTTAACTAGATTAAATGGTGATGGGTTTTGGGTGGCGGTTGAGATATGTTCCAGGTTTCATAACGAGGTGTTAAATGCAGGCTTTGTATTGATTGGGAATACTTTATTGTCCTGACAGGATCTGTGTCTGTGCTTTTTAAGCATGGTCTTTCTGTGCTACCCATCTGATTTAACCCTTTGCCCGCCTGTTTCTGGTACAGTGTCAGCCATGATTTATGATCTTGATCCGTTGTCCCGAATTTTCCCCTTACACTCCACACCACAGGAAACCCATAGGTGAGGATGCGCTGCCAGGAAAAGAGAATCCCAACGGCCTTTCTCACTGATGCCCTGTAACTGAAGCACAACACCATTTATTTTATATTCAATTCCTCTCATAATATATCAGAGCATTCCATTCGCCTTCTTAAGTATTTGCTGCACGTGCATAATAACTTTTTATGACGCATGCACTAAAATAGATTCCCCTACACCTCAGAGTTTTGCAGCCAACCCCCATTTAAGTAATGCTGTGCATTTTTATTCTTCCTGCCAAAATGAATAATTTCAGTTTTCTATATTATACTCCATCTGCCAGACTCCTCAATAACTCTCCCTTGGACTGATCTATTCCCTGTAAGAACATTATTCACAACACTGCTCTTGTTTGGCCCTTGTTTCACACTGTAACCAATCAGCATTTGTTGATGTACCATTGTCAATGTACTCTGTTGATTATTCTTTTGTCTACAATGTACGTACTGTGTACATACCCTCGGCCGCAGAAAAATACTTTTCACTGTACTTTGGTACATGTGACAATAAATTTCAATCAATCCATCAAATGTTTCCCCACTCACTCAATCTTCAATATCCATCTGTAACCTGCTTATATCGTCTTCACAAATTACGTTCCTACCTATCATTGTGTCATCTGCAAATTTAGCTATCATGCCTTCGCACCCTTCATCAAAGTCATTGATATAAATGGTAATAATTGAGTCCCCAGCATAGACCCCTCATCATCAGAAAAATACCTATTTATGCATGCTCTCCGTTTTCTGCCATCCAACCAATCTTCTAACCATGCGGATGTATTACCCCATACACTATGAGCTTTTATTTTCTGCAGTAACTTTTGATGTGGCATCTGCTCAAATGCCTTCAGAAAATCAAAGTGCAGTAAATCTAGAGGCTCCCCTTTATCCACAGTCCATGTTACCCCTTCAAAGAACTGCAATAAATTGGTTAAACATTATTTCCCTTCACAAAACCAGGCTGTCTCTTCCCGATTACCTTGAGTTTTTGTAAGTTCCCAGCTATAACCTCCTCAATTATTGATTCTAATAACTTTCCAGTGGCAGGTGTCAAGCTAACTGGTTGATAGCTTCCTTTTTTCGCCCCCCCCCCCCAACTTCGTGAGGGATTATATTTGCTACTTTTCCGTCTAATGGAACCTTTCCAGAATCAGTGAATTTTGGAAAATTAACACCAATGCATCTACTACCTCACGTGCTACTTCTTGTAAGGGTCTAGGATGAAATCCAAAGGATCAGAGACTTTTCAGCCTGCAGCTGCATCAGTTTGATCAGCACCACTTTCCTTGTGATTGTAATCACCAAGTTCCTCTCTCCCTTCCAATTCTTGATTTCCAGCTATTCCTGGAATGTTTTTTGTCTACTCTATAGTGAAGATCGAAGAAAAATATTTGTTTATTTCATCCACCATTTTCTTACTACCTATTATTAGCTCCCCATTGTCATTCTGTAGAGGACTGACACTCACTTAATCTTTCCCAATCAAAACTCTTTCTATCCATTTTTTACATTTCTCGCTAGCTTTTTCTCATACTCTAATTTCTTTCTTCTGATTAACCTTTCAGTCATTCTCTGCTGTTCTGTATATTCTGACCAATGATGCCATTCATCATGCTCAATTATATGCTTTTTCCTTCAATTTAATACTTTCTTCAACTTCTTCTGTTAACCACAGGTGGTGGGTCCTTCCCTTGGAAATTTTCTTGAAAGTAGAAATATAATTATTTTGAGTATGTTGAAATATCCTTTTAAATGTCCTCCACTACTTCTCTATGTATCTCTCCTCTGGTCCAGCATATAAATGGGAGGTTAGTTAGCTCAGTTGGCTGGACGGCTAGATCGTGATGCGGAGCGACACCAACAGCTCGGGTTCAATTCCTGTACCAGCTGAGCTTATCCATGAAGGACCTATCTTCTCAACCTTGTGGTGACCCTCACATTAAATCACCACCAGTGAGCTCTCTCTCAAAGTGGGGTGCAGCCTCGGGTCCTCTAGGACTATGGCGACTTTCATTTCCTTTCAGTATCGTATCAGCACCTTTCAGCTAGCTGAGCTTTCATGCCCACATGGTTGCCCTTATTTAAGTTTGAAATACTATTCTGAGACCCACTGTTCTTTCGAACTGAATGTAAAATTCAATCATACTGTGGTTGCTGTTATCTAGATGGCCTTTACTCTCAGGTCATTAATTAATGCTGTCATAGTACACAATGCCAAGTCTAATATAACCTGCTGTCTCGTTGCTTCCAGAATGTGCTGCTCTAAGAAACTGTCTCAAAAACATCTATGAACTCCTTTTCCAAGCTATCACTGCCAATCATATTGTTCCAATTTATTTGTAGATTAAAATCACCCATGATTATTGCTTCTCTTGATCACAAGCATCCAATATCTCTTATTATTTAGTTGTCCTATTTTGTGGTTACTGTAGACCACTTCCACTAGTGACTTTTTCCCCCCCACTATTACTCAACTCCATCCAAGTCAATCCTACATCCTGATCTCTGGAACCAAGGTCATCTCTAACAATTGTACCAATGCCATCCTTGATTTACAGTGCTACCCTTGCACAATATCATTTACCACTTAATATTCAGGATCATATTTATTTACTTCAATGTGCACGAACAATTTGTTTTGTTTTTATGAATGTTCAGACACAGAGGGTGGGATTCTCTGATCCTGAGGCTTCGTGTTGACGCCGTAGTAAATGCCTTCGCGTTTCTCGACAGCGTCAACATGGCCTCAGGAGCAGCAATTCTGATGCCGGCAGGGGGTCAGCATGGCACTGGAGTGACCCACGCCACTCCGGCAGCCGGTCCCCGGTGTCAGATGGGCACCACGGGTCTGCGCATGCGCAGTGGCTCCCTTCACCGCACCGGCCCCGAGGCAATATGGTGTACAGCTACAGGGGCCGGCGCGGAACAAAGAGACCCACAGGCCGAGAGGCCAGTCCGCCAATTGGTAGGCCGGGTAAGAGCAGGTGTGATCAGCGGCAGCGGGACTCGGGTTTTTTTGCGTGGCCGCTCGGCGCATCTCGGGCCGAGAGATGCCGGGGGGGCCCCGTAGAGCAGCCCTGAGCAGCGGCGCGCCAACCCCGCCGGCGCCAATGGCGCTGATTCTCTGCTCTCCGGAGAATCGGCGGACCAGCGTCGGCACGAATCACGCCGGCCCGGCGATTCTCCGGCCCAGCCCCGGGGTGAGAGAATCCCGCCCACAGGCTTCATAGAATCCCCCTACTGTAGAGACGGCACAGACCCTATGAAAGAGTACCCTACCTCTGCGCACTCCCCCATCCTATCCCTGAAATCCCACCAACCTGGACAACGTTGGACACTAAGGGGCAACTTGGCATGGCCAATCCATCTAACCTGCACATCTTTGGACTGTTGGAGGAAACCGGAGGGAACCCATGCAGACACGGGGAGAACTTGCAAAAACCATACAGACAGTGACCCAAGGTGAATGCTAACCACTGTGCTACCATGCTGCCCTTTAGTTTTGCCTTTCTGTTATCTTTATAATTTCTAGGTGCATTCTTTGTATTTTTTTCACTCTGTTCTTTCCTGCAATTCTCTGACCTTCATTTCCCATGGGCGAAATTCTCCGACCCCCCCGCCCGGTCGGAGAATCTCCGGAGGCTGGCGTGAATCCCGCCCCCGCTGGTTGCCGAAGTCTCCGGCACCGGAAATTCGGCGGGGGCGGGAATCGCGCCGTGCCGGTTGGCGGGCCCCCCCCCCCCCCGCTCGATTCTCCGGCCCGAATGGGCCGAAGTCCCGCTGCTAAAATGCCTGTCCCGCCGGCGTAAATTAAATCACCTACCTTACCGGCGGGACAAGGCGGCGCGGGCGGGCTCCGGGGGGTGCCCCCACGGTGGCCTGGCCCGCGGTCGGGGCCCACCGATCCGCGGGCGGGCCTGTGCCATGGGGGCACTCTTTCCCTTCCGCCTCCACCACGGTCTCCACCATGGCGGAGGCGGAAGAGACTCCTTCCACTGCGCATGCGCGGGAATGCTGTCAGCAGCCGCTGACGTTCCCGCGCATGCGCCGCCCAGAGATGTCATTTCCGCCCCAGCTGGCGGGGCACCAAAGGCCTTTTCCGCCAGCTGCCGGGGCGGAATTTCATCCGGCGCCGGCCTAGCCCCTCAATGTTGGGGCTCGACCCCCAAAGATGCGGAACATTCCGCACCTTTGGGGGGGCGCGATGCCCGTCTGATTTGTGCCATTTTGGGCGCCAGTCGGCGGACATCGCGCCGTTTCCAGAGAATTTCGCCCCATATTACTATTTTACACTCCTACCTTGAATTTACCCCTTGATTTGCTACATCTGCCCAAGCACGATCCCTCACCCCACTTGTTTAGTTTGAAGCCCTCTCTACTGCCTTAGTTATGTGCCTTACTCAGACGCTGTTCCCAGCACAATTTCGGTGTAGACCGTTCCAATGGTACTTCCCCATTATCCCCAGGACGCTCGTGCCCAAAAACTGGAACAAACCTACTTGTCCTATGCCAATTTGCACTCGGTTCAGGAAATATTGCAAAAAATTATCACCTTTGAGGTTCTACTTCTTAATTTGGTGAGCAGCTGCTCATACTGACTATGCAGTATCTTGTTCCTCAGTCTGCCTATGTTGTTGGTGCCTACACGGACCATGACAACTGGATACTCGCACCCCACTGTAAGTTCCTCTCCAGCCCTAAGCAAATGTCCCACACCTTGGCACCGGGCAGGTGGTCAGGCACCTCATTCACCCTGCAGCCCACACTCTCAGTCGAACAAGCTGAAAGAATCTCAAACCTATTGGGCAATTGCAGAGGCGGGCACTCCTACATTCCTGCCCTCTCGATTCCCTTACCTGCCTCAGCTGCAATCACACCCTGTTGTCCCTGATCACCTTCCAAATCAGAAGACTCTATCATAGGGAATGTGACTGCCTCCTGCCTCAAAGCATCCAGGTAATTCTGCCCCTCCCTGGACAGATGATGTGTCACTGTACCTGCACTGGAATACAGGAGCTTCCACATGTTGCAGCCATGATACATCACCTGTTCTTCCAGCCTTCTGTGCTTTGTTATTTTATTCAATTCGTTATTTATTTTATGCCTTCTATTAAACTTGGTACAAATTCCTGTGCTATTTTAAACCATAGGAATAGGATAGACCTTAGCCACCCACCAGAAACTTACCAGATACTCACCAATGAGCTACTTGGAGAAAGAACAAGTTCCTACAGAGTGAAAACGTTAGAAAAAGTAAAGGAACACCTCCCTCCCTTCCGCACTAAAATCCTTCAACTCACCAAACTCCCTGCATTCCACTGAGGCTCCAGCACTGAAATGTCTGAATTGAAATGCTCAGGAAATAAAGGCATTAGTTGAACCTTGCCAGAGAAAAACCCCACTTCATGCTAATTTCCTTAATTAGCTATCCACAGCTGCTCCCCAGTGGATTGCTTCCATCTCTCTGCTTGGGACCCTGGATAAGATTTTGAATTTAAACAGTACTTGCAGTTAAATATTGAATGGCAGATACAAACAATGCTGCCTCACAACGTCAGGGGCCCAGGTTCGACTCTAACATTGGGTGACTGTCTGTGAGGATTTCCTCCGGGTACTTCGTTTTCCTGCCACAGTCCAAATATGTGCAGGTTAGATGGGGTTACGGGGTTGGGGCGGGGGAGTGGGCCTGGTTAGGATGCCCCTTCAGAGGGCTGGTGCAGATTTGATGGGCTGAATGGCCTCCTTCTGCACTGTAGGGATTCTACGAATATTAAAGGTTCCTTCAACTCACCCAACTCCTCACTCTCTGTTGAGGTTGCCCTCCACTCATCGGTCACACTCAAATATTTAGCTGCAAGGACACCATGCTTTAAATAAAATAGAAGAGAACTTTATTGTCCACCCTAAAGTGGAAATATGACTTTGGCTTCACCTCCAATGTAACATATAATTATATAGTCATTAGTTAAGAACAGGAACTATTTAATTTATACCTGCATTCATACATTGCTGCAGATTTAACATATTAGATTTTCTTATAATTTACTTGAAATTGACTGTTGTTCTCCAGTGAAACTAGTAAATGAATCAGTATAGTTTTTTTTTCCAAAAGCCATTTTTTGATATTTAAATTATGTTCCTCACAGGTGGTAGTCTAGACAGAGTGATTAAAAATGCTTATGGTTTTGTGAACATCTCCAGGGGCTGGTTTAGCACAGGGCTAAATCACTGGCGTTTAAAGCAGACCAAGGCAGGCCAGCAGCACGGTTCAATTCCCGTACCAGCCTCCCCGAACAGGCGCCGGAATGTGGCGACTAGGGGCTTTTCACAGTAACTTCATTTGAAGCCAACTTGTGACAATAAGCGATTTTCATTTCATTTTTTACCCGAACAAGTTTGAACCAGGTTACCAGAAGTCTGGTACAAATGCTGGAAATTTGAAACAAAATTGAAAATCCTGGATATTGCAGGTCGGTTGGGAGAGAAATGAATAAGGGCCAAATCTTCAAGAGTAAGTCATCAAGTGCAGTGAGATTAGATGGTGACATATAATTCGTACAAAACATAATTCAGTCTCTGTTTTTTGATTTGATATTCTTATTATCATTTGGAGTAATGTAGTAAAACATGTGGGTGTTTGAGAAGGAGTTGTTACCTCACACAAAGGAAAATGGTTGTGGGCATTGGAGCCCACAATCATCTCAGCCCCAGGACATGGCTGCAGGAGTTCCTCAAGGTCGTGTCCATCGGCCCAACCATCTTCAGTTGCTTCAGTATTGAGTTTCTCTCCAACTTAAGGTCAGAAGCGGAGATGACCGCTGATGATTGCACAATATTCAATACCATTCGCAACTCCTCAGACACAAAGTAGTCTGTATCTATGTGCAGCAAGACCTGGACAACACTCTGGTTGGGCTGGTAAGAGACAAGTAACATTTGCACCAAACAATTGCGAGGCAATATAACTACCCCAAACAAGAGAGAACCCAACTATTTCTTTCCACTTGGCATTCAATGGTGTTGCCAGCCCTTCACCATCAATAACAGAAAATGAACTGGACCATCCACGTGGCCACAAGAACAGGTCGGAATTGGGAATTTTGCATCTTGTGACTCTCCTCCTGACTCCTCAATCCATGTCCACCATCTACTAGGCACATGTCAGAGTTAGTTGATGAGTGAGGCTCACATCTGCAGCACAGGTTGGAGAGCTGAGCATTGCAAAATAGAGACGCTACACTAACACTGGCTGGAGACTGTAATCACAATATGAGAGGTTTACACAGGCAGTTTTCATCATAAATTTGAACAATTGAATTATAAATAGAAGAGTGCGCAAACAAACGTTTTTTTCCCCTGATATTTTACAATATTTTCAGCTGTACTTCTAAAAATGGATCATAGCATATCATAGAATTTATAGTGCAGAAGGAGGCCATTCGGCCCATCGAGTCTGCACCGGCTCTTGGAAAGAGCGCCCTACCCAAGCCCACACCCCCACCCTCTCCCCATAACCCAGTAACCCCCCCCCCCAACACTAAGGGCAATTTTGGACACATCTTTGGACTGTGGGAGGAAACCGGAGCACCCGGAGGAAACCCACACACACACGGGGAGAACATGCAGACTCCGCATAGACAGTGACCCAAGCCGGGAATCGAACCTGGGACCCTGGAGCTGTGAAGCAATTGTGCTAACCACTATGCTACCATGCTGCCCTATCAATCATTGATAGTAAATTGGATAACCTTTGTCTGCTGTGTGACTGCACTAAACTGACACAGGCGGAGTGATTCAGTGGATGTAAAACCTAGTCCGCTGTTGACGTGGTTAGCAAGGTGTTTCTTGCTATCTGCTGCTTTCATTGCCCATCAGCAGGAACAGCTACTCGCAGACCATTTGGCAGGCAGCCCTGATCTCCTTCCCCCTCCCCGCAATCCGCAACCTCCCTTTCAGGCCCCCTCATGCTTTCTGGCCCCCCCTGCTCACACCACACCTTTCCCAAGGCCCCTGGGAACCTCCCCTCACACCTCCCTCCCTCCCTTGGGCAAGGCTCAACCCCAGCCCAAACCGTGGCACTGTCAGTGCCAAGGTACCCAGGTGCCACAGGGAGTGCAAGGGTACCACACTGCCTGTCCCCGACCACCCAGGGATCTCTCATGGCCTTCGAGACACCCCGAGGTGCCGTGAGGCCTGGTACACGTTTGTGTGAACCAGTACTAAACAGCACCTTGGCGAGGTTTCGCGTGCGTGACCATTGGGTCCCGGGCACCGGGTGAATCCGGCATCCGGCATTTAAATGAGCTGCAATCGGCCCAGCGCGAAGCCCGATTTGGGGCTCTTGTACAATTCACCCATTGCGCCCGGATACACGCCGGGAGCAATGAGTCGCTGAATCACGCCCCCAAGTTTTCACGCATTTCGTCCTGAGCCCCAGATTAGTAAATAGAACCACGGGGGCAAAATAAATTCGACAAATGCTGGAATTCTGAGATTTAAAAAAATACAGAGAATGACATAAGTTAACAGCAATTCCATCAGTACCCGGACAGAGAAACGAGGGGTTAAAACTTCACAGGTAGCCCCTTGGTCAGTTGGTCTGTCTTTTTTTAGATCCTGATGGACCTGGTGCCCTTGTTCCTGTTTGCATTTCTTTTTTTTTGAAATTTTCTATTTAAAACAAATTTGTAACATTTACAGAGAGAAAAAAGGGCCCTGTGCAAAGAGCCTTAACTTAGTGAAAACGAACAGTGGAAAAGAATAAACATGTTAATAAGGCATTTTCGCTAACAGCTCTGTTTGCCCATGCCACACGTGTTCAACTAAACTAATGTGACTCCAACCCTCCCGCCTCCCCCCCCCCCCCCTCGGGTGCCGCTGCTGTCGGTTTCCTGCGCTGTTCCCTGAGAGTCTGCAAGCGACTTTCTCCCCCGGGGGGATCCCTGGTCACCCCCCCCCCCCCTTGCCCACTTAAGTCTCCTCTGCTCTACTTCTCAGCTGCCCCCCTCTCCCCCGACCTCCTCTGCCCCCTGAGGCCTGAGCTGCCAGGTCAGCCCTGCGCTTGGCCCTCGCCCGCCCCTCCTCCTGCTCTCCCTGGTGCCCCCTGATCTACGCTAGCTACGCTGACCCCTGCCCTTGGCGCCTGACTGTCTCCCGCCCAAGTGCTCGGGCCCTCCCCCCACACACCAAGGACACATTAACTTGATTGTATCTCCCTGTGCCGTTTCAAGTCCCTTAACTAGCCCCTAGCCCATCCCCCTATCAGAGGCCCCGTTCTCCTGCCGAAAGGTACCAAGTGCAGGGCCCCCTTTGCAGGGCCCCTCTCTCCCCCTCTCCCTCCCCCTTCGTTGCACTCTCCCAAAAACACCCAAAGCAGTGCGCCCTCCAGCCCCCGCTCTCTGTCCAGGCTGAAAACAATCTTGGATAAAACATTACAGTCCAGGATAATTTAACAAACTGCCGCCACACAAAAGCTCTGTGAGCCCAGAGTCCTTTAGTTCAAGTCCAGCTTCTTTTAATAAAAGTCCACTCCTAGTCAGAGCAAGTTAGGTTAACAGACCGCCGCCACTGTACAGCACTGAAAAAAACGAAGTGCCCGTTAGTTCAAGTCCAGCTTCTTAGCTTTAATGAAGGCTCAAACCTGTTCTGGTGTCTCGAAGTAGTGATGGAGTTCCTCAAAAGTAACCCAAAGCTTCGCAGGATACAGCATTCCAAACCTGACCTCCTTTTTGTAGAGGCCTTTACCTTGATGAATCCTGCACGCCTCATGGCCAGCTCCGTTCCCAAGTCCTGGTAGATGTGCACCTCGCCGTTCTCCCATCTGCTGCTGCTCTCCGCCTTGGCCCATTGCAGCACACGTTCCCTGTCAGCCAGCTGGTGAAAGCGGACCACCAAGGCCCTCGGTCGGTCGCCCGTCCTGGGCTTCCTTGCGGGGGCTCTATGCGCCCCATCCAACTCCAGGGGTCGAGGGAAGGCCTCTGATCCCATCAGCGCCTCGAGCATACCAATCACGTATGCACCCACATCCGATCCCTCGCAGCCCTCGGGGAAGCCAACGATCCTCAAGTTCTGCCTCCTGGCTCTGTTCCCCAGCTCTTCAAGCTGCTCCTGCATCCTCCTCTGGCAGGAGTTCAGCTCCTCCACCTCGTGCTCCAGCTCCGTTACCGTGTCCGCCTGGCTGGAGAGCTTCACCTCGACCTCCCTGAGCGCCTTCTCTTGGACCACCTGTGTCTCGACCATTCGGTCCATTACCGCCCTCATCGGGTCCAACGTGTCCCTCTTCAGTTCAGCGAAGCAATTCCTGAAGAATTCCATCTGTTTCTCTCTTGGCCAGTGGGCCTCCGCTCCCTGGTCCCTGCCATCTGCCATGCTTTGCCGCCCGGTCTGGGGTCCTCGCTGCGATCCTTGCCGCTCCATTCGACCACTTCTGGTCCAGCTGTCCATACACCGGGGGGAGAGCCTCTTCCCTATCGTCCTTTGGGGCAGCACGGTAGCATTGTGGATAGCACAATTGCTTCACAGCTCCAGGGTCCCAGATTCGATACCGGCTTGGATCACTGCCTGTGCGGAGTCTGCACATCCTCCCCGTGTGTGCGTGGGTTTCCTCCGGGTGCTCCGGTTTCTTCCCACAGTCCAAAGATGTGCAGGTTGGGTGGATTGGCCATGATAAATTGGCCTTAGTGTTGAGTGGGGTTACTGGGTTATGGGGATAGGGTGGAGGTGTTGACCTTGGGTAGGGTGCTCTTTCTAAGAGCCGGTGCAGACTCGATGGGCCGAATGGCCTCCTTCTGTACTGTAAATTCTATGAAAGTCCTCTCCAGCGATTCAGGTCACCAGGTCCCGAAAAAGTCCATTGGAAAAGATCCGTTTGCCCATCGCGGGTAGGAGCAATCCGACCTGCGACCTGCTTCCTCAAGGGCGCCACCGGAAGTCCCTGTTTGCATTTCTTTTTTTTTTATTAAATATTTTATTGAAAATTTTTGGTCAACCAACACAGTACATTGTGCATTCTTTACACAATATTATAACAACACAAATAACAATGACCTATTTTATAAACAAAAAATGAATAAATAATAAATAACAAAAATGAAAACTAGCCCTAATTGGCAACTGCCTTGTCACAAGTAACACTCTCCAAAAATATAATTTAACAGTCCAATATATAATTATCTGTAGCAACGACCTATACATACTATACAGTATATATTAACAACCCTGAGAGTCCTTCTGGTTCCTCCTCCCCCCCCCCCCCCCCCCACCCCTCCCCCCCACCCCCCCCCCCCCCCCCCGATCCTGGGCTGCTGCTGCTGCCTTCTTTTTCCCATTCCGTCTATCTTTCTGCGAGGTATTCGACGAACGGTTGCCACCGCCTGGTGAACCCTTGAGCCGACCCCCTTAGGACGAACTTAATCCGCTCTAGCTTTATAAACCCCGCCATGTCATTTATCCAGGTCTCCACCCCCGGGGGCTTGGCTTCTTTCCACATTAGCAATATCCTGCGCCGGGCTACTAGGGACGCAAAGGCCAAAACATCGGCCTCTCTCGCCTCCTGCACTCCCGGCTCTTGTGCAACCCCAAATATAGCCAACCCCCAGCTTGGTTCGACCCGGACTCCTACTACTTTTGAAAGCACCTTTGTCACCCCCATCCAAAACCTCTGTAGTGCCGGGCATGACCAAAACATATGGGTATGATTCGCTGGGCTTCTCGAGCACCTCGCACACCTATCCTCCACCCCAAAAAATTTACTGAGCCGTGCTCCAGTCATATGTGCCCTGTGTAATACCTTAAACTGAATCAGGCTTAGCCTGGCACACGAGGACGACGAGTTTACCCTGCTTAGGGCATCTGCCCACAGCCCCTCCTCGATCTCCTCCCCCAGCTCTTCTTCCCATTTCCCTTTTAGTTCATCTACCATAGTCTCCCCTTCGTCCCTCATTTCCCTATATATATCTGACACCTTACCATCCCCCACCCATGTCTTTGAGATCACTCTGTCCTGCACCTCTTGTGTCGGGAGCTGCGGGAATTCCCTCACCTGTTGCCTCGCAAAAGCCCTCAGTTGCATATACCTGAATGCATTCCCTTGGGGCAACCCATATTTCTCGGTCAGCGCTCCCAGACTCGCGAACTTCCCATCCACAAACAGATCTTTCAGTTGCGTTATTCCTGCTCTTTGCCACATTCCATATCCCCCATCCATTCCCCCCGGGGCAAACCTATGGTTGTTTCTTATCGGGGACCCCCCCAAGGCTCCAGTCTTTCCCCTATGCCGTCTCCACTGTCCCCAAATCTTCAGTGTAGCCACCACCACCGGGCTTGTGGTGTAGTTCCTCGGTGAGAACGGCAATGGGGCTGTCACCATAGCCTGTAGGCTAGTCCCCCTACAGGACGCCCTCTCTAATCTCTTCCACGCCGCTCCCTCCTCCTCTCCCATCCACTTACTCACCATTGAAATATTAGCGGCCCAATAATACTCACTTAGGCTCGGTAGTGCCAGCCCCCCCCTATCCCTGCTACGCTGTAAGAATCCCTTCCTCACTCTCGGGGTCTTCCCGGCCCACACAAAACCCATGATGCTCTTTTCAATCCTTTTTAAAAAAGCCTTCGTGATCACCACCGGGAGGCACTGAAACACAAAGAGGAATCTCGGGAGGACCACCATCTTAACCGCCTGCACCCTCCCTGCCATTGACAGGGATACCATATCCCATCTCTTGAAATCCTCCTCCATCTGTTCCACCAACCGCGTTAAATTTAACCTATGCAATGTGCCCCAATTCTTAGCTATCTGGATCCCCAGGTAACGAAAGTCCCTTGTTACCTTCCTCAGCGGTAGGTCCTCTATTTCTCTACTCTGCTCCCCTGGATGCACCACAAACAACTCACTTTTCCCCATGTTCAATTTATACCCTGAAAAATCCCCAAACTCCCCAAGTATCCGCATTATTTCTGGCATCCCCTCCGCCGGGTCCGCCACGTATAGTAGCAAATCGTCCGCATACAAAGATACCCGGTGCTCTTCTCCTCCCCTAAGTACTCCCCTCCACTTCTTGGAACCCGTCAACGCTATCGCCAGGGGCTCAATCGCCAGTGCAAACAATAATGGGGACAGAGGGCATCCCTGCCTTGTCCCTCTATGGAGCCGAAAATATGCAGATCCCCGTCCATTCGTGACCACGCTCGCCACTGGGGCCCTATACAACAGCTGCACCCATCTAACATACCCCTCTCCAAAACCAAATCTCCTCAACACCTCCCACAAATAATCCCACTCCACTCTATCAAATGCTTTCTCGGCATCCATCGCCACTACTATCTCCGTTTCTCCCTCTGGTGGGGCCATCATCATTACCCCTAACAACCTCCGTATATTCGTGTTCAGCTGTCTCCCCTTCACAAACCCAGTTTGGTCCTCGTGGACCACCCCCGGGACACATTCCTCTATTCTCATTGCCATTACCTTGGCCAGGACCTTGGCATCTACATTTAGGAGGGAAATAGGTCTATAGGACCCGCATTGTAGCGGGTCCTTTTCCTTCTTTAAGAGAAGCGCTATCGTTGCTTCAGACATAGTCGGGGGCAGTTGTCCCCTTTCCTTTGCCTCATTAAAGGTCCTCGTCAGTACCGGGGCGAGCAAGTCCACATATTTTCTATAGAATTCGACTGGGAATCCATCCGGTCCCGGGGCCTTTCCCGCCTGCATGCTCCTAATTCCTTTCACCACTTCTTCTACCTCGATCTGTGCTCCCAGTCCCACCCTTTCCTGCTCTTCCACCTTGGGAAATTCCAGCCGATCCAAGAAGCCCATCATTCTCTCCCTCCCATCCGGGGGTTGAGCTTCATATAATTTTTTATAAAATGTCTTGAACACTCCATTCACTCTCTCCGCTCCCCGCTCCATCTCTCCTTCCTCATCCCTCACTCCCCCTATTTCCCTCGCTGCTCCCCTTTTCCTCAATTGGTGTGCCAGCAACCTGCTCGCCTTCTCCCCATATTCGTACTGTACACCCTGTGCCTTCCTCCATTGTGCCTCTGCATTGCCTATAGTCAGCAAGTCAAATTCTACATGTAGCCTTTGCCTTTCCCTGTACAGTCCCTCCTCCGGTGCTTCCGCATATTGTCTGTCCACCCTCAAAAGTTCTTGCAGCAACCGCTCCCGTTCCTTACTCTCCTGCTTCCCTTTATGTGCCCTTATTGATATCAGCTCCCCTCTAACCACCGCCTTCAACGCCTCCCAGACCACTCCCACCTGGACCTCCCCATTATCATTGAGTTCCAAGTACTTTTCAATGCACCCCCTCACCCTTAGACACACCCCCTCATCTGCCATTAGTCCCATGTCCATTCTCCAGGGTGGGCGCCCTCCTGTTTCCTCCCCTATCACCAAGTCCACACAGTGTGGAGCGTGATCCGAAATGGCTATAGCCGTATACTCCGTTCCCCTCACCTTCGGGATCAATGCCCTACCCAGCACAAAAATGTCTATTCGCGAGTAGACTTTATGGACATAGGAGAAAACCGAGAACTCCTTACTCCTAGGTCTGCTAAATCTCCACGGGTCTACACCTCCCATCTGCTCCATAAAATCTTTAAGCACCTTGGCTGCTGCCGGCCTCCTTCCAGTCCTGGACTTCGACCTATCCAGCCCTGGTTCCAACACCGTATTAAAATCTCCCCCCATTATCAGCTTTCCCATCTCTAGGTCCGGAATGCGTCCTAGCATCCGCCTCATAAAATTGGCATCATCCCAGTTCGGGGCATATACGTTTACCAAAACCACCGTCTCCCCCTGTAGTTTGCCACTCACCATCACGTATCTGCCCCCGTTATCCGCCACTATAGTCTTTGCCTCGAACATTACCCGCTTCCCCACTAATATAGCCACCCCCCTGTTTTTCGCATCTAGCCCCGAATGGAACACCTGCCCCACCCATCCTTTGCGTAGCCTAACCTGGTCTATCAGTTTCAGGTGCGTTTCCTGTAACATAACCACATCTGCCTTAAGTTTCTTAAGGTGTGCGAGTACCCATGCCCTCTTTATCGGCCCGTTCAGCCCTCTCACGTTCCACGTGATCAGCCGAGTTGGGGGGCTTCCTACCCCCCCCCTTGTCGATTAGCCATCACCTTTTTTCAGCTCCTCACCCAGTTCCCACGCAGCTGTATCTCCCCCAGGCGGTGCCCCCCCGCCCATCCTCTCCCATACCAGCTCCCCCCTCTCCCCAGCAGCAGCAACCCAGTAATTCCCCCCTCCCACCCCCCCGCTAGATCCCCCGCTAGCGTAATTACTCCCCCCATGTTGCTCCCAGAAGTCAGCAAACTCTGGCTGACCTCGGCTTCCCCCCGTGACCTTGGCTCGCACCGTGCGATGCCCCCTCCTTCCTGCTTCTCTATTCCCGCCATGATTATCATAGCGCGGGAACCAAGCCCGCGCTTCTCCCTTGGCCCCGCCCCCAATGGCCAACGCCCCATCTCCTCCACCTCCCCTCCTCCCCCATCACCACCTGTGGGAGAGAGAAAAGTTACCACATCGCAGGATTAGTACATAAAACCCCTCTTTGCCCCCCACATTCGCCCCACCACTTTGTTCGAACGTTCTTTTTAATAACCCGCTCATTCCAGTTTTTCTTCCACAATAAAAGTCCACGCTTCATCCGCCGTCTCAAAGTAGTGGTGCCTCCCTCGATATGTGACCCACAGTCTTGCCGGTTGCAGCATTCCAAATTGTATCTTCTTTTTATGAAGCACCGCCTTGGCCCGATTAAAGCTCGCCCTCCTTCTCGCCACCTCCGCACTCCAGTCTTGATAAACGCGGATCACTGCGTTCTCCCATTTACTGCTCCGAGTTTTCTTCGCCCATCTAAGGACCATTTCTCTATCCTTAAAACGGAGGAATCTCACCACTATGGCTCTGGGAATTTCTCCTGCTCTCGGTCCTCGCGCCATCACTCGGTATGCTCCCTCCACCTCCAACGGACCCGCCAGGGCCTCCGCTCCCATTAACGAGTGCAGCATCGTGCTCACATATGCCCCGACGTCCGCTCCCTCCACACCTTCAGGAAGACCAAGAATCCTCAGGTTGTTCCTCCTTGCGTTGTTTTCCAGTGCCTCCAACCTTTCCACACATCGTTTCTGATGTGCCTCCTGCGTCTCCGTCTTCACCACCAGGCCCTGTATATCGTCCTCATTCTCGGCTGCCTTTGCCTTCACGACCCGAAGCTCCCGCTCCTGGGTCTTTTGTTCCTCCTTTAGCCCTTCGATCGCCTGTAGTATCGGGGCCAACAGCTCTTTCTTCATTTCCTTTTTTATCTCTTCCACACAGCATTTCAAGAACTCTTGTTGTTCAGGGCCCCATGTTAAACTGCCACCTTCCGACGCCATCTTGGTTTTTGCTTGCCTTCCTTGCCGCTGTTCTAAAGGATCCACTGCAATCTGGCCACTCTCTCCTCCTTTTTCCATCCGTATCCAGGGGGGATTCCCTTCTGGTTTACCGCACAGTGTTTTTAGCCTTAAAAATTGCCGTTGGGGCTCCTATCAAGAGCCCAAAAGTCTGTTTCACAGGGAGCTGCCGAAACGTGCGACTCAGCTGGTCATCGCCGCACCCGGAAGTCCCCTGCATTTCTAACCAACGGGGATCTTGCCACAGAGCCAGCGGAGTAGGGGGGGAAGGATCAATTATATCAGGAGAAGAAGGTGAGATGCTCCGTGAAAATGGAGTGTTGGAAAAGTAAATAAATAAAATAAAACACAATTTGGAAAAGACAAAGATAAGAATTAAGAGCAGCTTCTGACAACCCCTCACCTCAAATACTTGTTGATAAAAAGACCAGTCTGCACAGGTGACATTTTTATCATCCCCCTTGAACAATCTGCTGATAGTTTGCTCCTGATTCTTTTGCGTGACGTGTTTTATCCTTAGTATTTTCTTGCAGATTCCTTTCAAATTCCTTCTCTTATTTCTGCTTCCTGCCTGTAATTGGCCACCTGGCACGAGCTGGTGGAGCAGAGGAACAAATGAGGTTAGTTTTTTCTTCCTAATTTTCGGGTACTCCGTTTAACAGAGAAAGAGTGCCAGAAATGGAGTGACATTGGTAAAACAGTTACTTTTGATTTGTTTTAAAGAGAAGATTTCAGAAGGCCTGCATCTGAATCATTGAGTTATCTTTTCTTTTTCGAGATGTTAAATAGGCTTGTTGCGCATATTGTTTTATTTCCGATTTTCAGTATTCAGGACATTTTGGAAGGAAAGATGAAGGTAAAAATTCCACAGTGCCTCTCTTGCTGGGAGTGTGCGTCAGGAAAATATATATCCTCAAACTTTTGAGTTACCAGAATTTAAGCCCTTAGAATAGATTTTCACAATGAGCCCATCATCAGTCCCCAGGAGGGTGTTGGCAATATTTGATATCTGGAGAACTCCCAAATGCCCTTGTGAATGTTTCCGTAGAAAAGAATAATTTAGATTTATATATTGTCTTTCCTGACTTCTTACCCCAAGGGTTTACAACTCATTAATACGTTCAAAATGGAGTCACTGTTACAATGTTGAAAACCTGGGCAGCCGATTCTTTTGCAATTTCCCACATGACAAAATTAGATATATGATCTATTTATCTTCTTTTTTGTTGATGGATAAACATTGGCCAGTCTGCTTTCATCATGTTGTGCTGGGGATCCTTTTCCATCCACGCATCATGCAAAAGACAGCGGCCGCAATTCTCCGGCTGTTCGTCGGTGGCAGGATTCTCTAGTCCTGCCGGCAGTGCATGCCCGCCCGCACACGTGTTTCGCGGCATCATGAGGGTGGTTTTGATGCAAAATCCCATTGACAAGCTGCGGGAGTAGCGAATTTCCGCTGCCAGCGAACAGTCAAATTCTCCGTCTTCGCTCGCAGCGCTAGTGGGGCGGACTTGCAGTGGAGAATCCAGCACAGCGCCTCCACCAGCACTCCTCCGGTACTGCACAGAAATGCCAACATAGATTATGTGCTCAATCTCTGGATTGTGACTGGCACCCATGATGTTCTGATTCAGAGGCAAGAGTGCCATGGTTGCACCAAGGCTGAGAGTGCTCTTTTATTAGCACACCTTCTTTTCCCATGAGGATATCAAAGAATCCAATGCTGTTTCCAAGGATTCAGTCCACTCCCGTCAATCCCACAATACAGACATAATGAATAGGGTTTTTTTAAGTACAGGAGGAATCAAAACATTTCAAAGATCTAAATATTCATAGGCCGGAAACAGTAGAGGCCTACATTTCCACAGGTTTCTCCAAAACTCTCAACATAACCTTCCAGGAAGATCAGTATGAAGTGTTGGGCTCTTTCTCCAGGCTTTTCAACCAGGAAATCCCACACAAATTCTAGACAGACATTCTGAATCCTACACAATCCACACTGCAAATGATGAGAACCCATATTTCCATTACCTCGATTAGTGATACTCTACAATAATTTACCTAGGATCCAGAGTTTCGATTTGAATAGACCAACTCAGATCTAAATATTCACTGTGACAGATTGATATCTGGGACCTCTCACTTCAGCACTCCTACGTAATCCAGGGAAAGTGGGCATTGCCTTGTGGTGGAAGGTGATCAAGATTCCTCATATCATAGAATTTACAGTGCAGAAGGAGGCCATTTGGTCCATTGAGTCTGCACCGGCCCTTGGAAAGGGCACCCTACCTAAACCCACAGCTCCATCCTAACCCCGCAACCCAGTAACCCCACCTAACCTTTTTTTGGACACGAGGGGCAATTTAGCATGGCCAATCCACCTAATCTGCACATCTTTGGACTGTGGGATGAAATGGGAGCACCCGGAGGAAGCCCACGCACACACGAGAAAACGTGCAGACTCCGCACAAACAGTGACCCAAGCGGGATTCGAACCTGGGACCCTGGTGCTGTGAAGCAACTGTGCTAACCACTGTGCTACCGTACCACCCTAAATTTGTGATAATCCAAAATAATTTGCCTAGGATCCAGAGTTTAGCTCTTTAGCTTATGTTGGAAAGAACAGGCTTAATTTGTGGGCCCATGTAAACTCATGAAGAGTGGCGGGGTGGCCCAAAAATATTGTTACTGACTGGCGTTTCCGTATTGGGGTGCTATTTACAGCACCGGACATTGTGATACCAGTTCAGAGACCTGGAATAGCTCTTAGCCTTGCAAACTGGATAGGCAATTAGGCTAATTAAAAGTCTGCTATAGGTAAGCTCAGGAGATGGACTGGGATATTCCAGGCAACATTCAGTTTCCCAACGCGATGGGGGTTAGATCAACACCCTGGAAGTGGGCACCCTGGAAGTGGGCACCCAGTGGCAGGGTGGTGAGTTCATAAAATAATTTGTTTTTAAAGAAATTTAGAGTACCCAATTCATTTTTTGCAATTAAGGGGCAATTTAACGTGGCCAATCCACCTATCCTGCACATCTTTGGGGTGTGGGTGCGAAACGCATGCAAAAACAGGGAGAATGTGCAAACTACAGTGACCCAGAGCCAGGATCAAACCTGGGACCTCGGCGCCGTGAGGCGGCAATGCTAACCTCTGCGCTACCGTGCTGCCGAGTGCATAAAATAAAAATGTTTTTTACCAGTTACCTTAAAACACAGATTTTCATCTCACAATGTTTATATTTATATAGTTTATAGTTATATAACAATGCTCAATGTCTGGCACCTTCCTGATCCAACTCATGGAGTTGGACTCATGGAGCTGCGTTGTTTTGGTCTGATCCAATGGTGGACACAGTGTATCTGCCGATGGAGTTGCGGGGATTTAATCAGCAAAACAAAAAACAAAGTAGAGAGAAGGAGAAAAAAATAGGCTGAAACGAGGGACCAAAGGGATGATTTGAGGTGCAATTAAGTGGTAAGTGGAGGGTAGAATTTTACGGCCACTCCCACTGGCAGGATTTTCCCGTCCCACCAAAGTCGATGGACCTTTGACTGGCTAGCTGCAATTCCACCTGCGGTTTCTGCTACATGCCCGATAAAATAACTGCGGAGGAGATGGAGTAGCTTCAGGGAAGTTCTTGGCTGATATGTTTAAATTGGGCAAAAGGTAGGGGGCAGGTGAAATCAATAAGCTGGACATATCATGACAAAGAGTGTCTCATGTTGCTTCCTACATTACACCAGTGGTCCGAAAATACTTCATTGACTACAAAGAGCTTCTATGTCCTGAGGTCCGGCAAGGCACTACGCAAATGCAAGGCTGTTTTTTAAAGAAGGCTATGCCAATTTGCCCTCTGAGAACAGGAGTACATTTTCACACTCATGCCAGTTTTATTTGTTCTTTGATTCAGGTATCTTCACACTCTATTCATCCGTGTCACGAGAATCAAAAATGGAAAATACTGGACAATCTCAGCAGGTCTGCCATTAAACATTCTGGTCTCTTCATGTGCCACTATCAGTCATTCTTAGTCATTATCTCCATCATTTACATTCCCTTTGCCTTTGTGTCCACGGCATCTTTGTCAATCTCCACCTATCTCTATCCAACCCCACTGATCCATGCCCCCGACTACAGTATAAATCTGACCCCATTTCCAGTTCTCTCTAACTTCGACAAAGAGTCATCCAGGTTTGAAACTTAGCTCGCTTCTCTCTCCGCAGATGCTGCCAGACCTGCTGAGATCGTCAAGTATTTTCCATTTTTGTTTCAGATTCCGGCATCCGCAGTCGTTTGCTTTTGTGTCGCGAGGAATCCTTTCCACCTAAAGCAATCCTTTGGCTACCTGGAACACTTGAATATTGAGTCAAGGGAACCTAACCAGTTCGGAACCACTCCAATTCTTTGGCAAGCTTGCATAGTCTTTTGCTGAGCCATATAAACAAGGAACATTCTAGATTTAATGCTGAGGAAAGCGATGGGATGCGACAGTCAACCACAGTGCCCCACATTTCCTGCCTTGGCTGGAAAGTATGCATTTAAGGATGCGAATGAAGGCAAGAGCAGGCTCAACTATACAGGTGAATAGCGTGCCAGCACTCACTGTCAATTTCCCTGTCGATGTGTATCCGAGCAAGGAGCAATGCCTTCAGGGTATGGAGGGAAATCTGGGAAGGGAAAACAAAATGATGTGGCGAATGTGATTAAAACACGTTTCCTACTCAGCTGCATTTAATATCATATAATGGAATCAATGGCAATGAATCAAACCTATTTCTGAATTCAAGCATATGAGTGCCTCAGTTCAGCACCATAGTGAGGCTTCTGCACTATACATAAAGAATGAAGGATTGTGGTTACTCGCACTGTTCATCATTATAACTAAATCACGTTATTAAGTCTTGGAGAATTGGCACATGTGAGCGTAATTTGTCATTTCACCTTGAGGTTTCTAGGCCAACAATTCCAATTTCTTTCATCTGAGGTAGTTGTATGGCGAAAAAAAAGTTACATATGGTTCAGCTACCTCCTGCCTTACCTAAGCAGGGTGTTCTTGCCCTAATCTAAGACATATGCTCTGCATCCTGACCATTGGACCTCCCAGCTTCATGCATTTTTCTAACAATTCGTAAGGATTACTCCAGGTTGTCACAGGGCTAGCAGCCAAAAACTGATTTTAAAGGTACCCCCCCCACCCCACCCCCCACTCCCCTCACCCCTGCAGACCTTGTTGTTTGAAAGGGAAGTGGCGCAACTAATGAAAGAAGAACTGACCATAGAATAAAAACACTTTTAACAAAACATAAGGAAACTTATAGAACTGATTCCTGGTGCATGTAAGACACTCACTCTAGTCCTCAGGAGTGGTCCCGGTCACAGAAGACCTTAGGCCCACTGATGAGAATCGCCTGCCCCCTCCCGAGGACAATTTGAACACGAGATAGAATGAATTTTATCAGGTACTAGTGGATGGCGTCAGCTGGAGGGACATTGCCAGCGGGAGAACCGCTTTCATTTGCACCACCCTGCTTAGCAGCATGTTTCCCTCCTGTTAAAGAGCATCTGAATTTCTGGTGGTTAAGTTATTCTTTTTCCTTACCATTCTCTCCAATTAATCACAGTAAATGTTTCTCAGCTGTTTATTGTTCCTCTGGCCAGAATGTTCTGTACTCACTTATTTAGGCCACATGAGTTGTCACAACATCTGCTTCCTGCTAAGAATTGCGGGTGTGATGTAATTGAAAACTAACAGTTTCCATGTAGACCACCCTCTATGACCTCAATTGCGTTCCTGAAATGAAAATGATGTCCTGGAGAACGAGATTTTGCAAAACCTTTCACAATTTGAAGCGGATGATAGGTGCAGTGCCACCTAGGTGAGCTAAATAATTGGGTACAGAGTGCTGTGGACCAGTGAAATAAGAAACAGATGTGAAATATTAATGGCAATTAACAGAGAGAGGAGGGTCATCCTTCAGTGGACTGACTAGTTGCCGTAAGTTGCCAAACAGCTGAAAGCAAACTGGGGATTCAGGGTAGCAGGAGAATCTACAGGCCTCTCTCTCTCTCTCTCTCTCGTCTCCCAAATGATAAGGCTTTTAAAATCTCGTTTATGTAGGCTTTAAAATTGTACCTGTCATTTACCAACACTAATTTAGTAATATGCACAGTCGCAGAGGACAAAGATTACTTCTGGTTGCTCTTTCCGGAGGAATTGTTTGCCACAATAATAAGGAACATGTTTACAGCTTTTCCATCAGGGAGCAAAAAGAGAAAATCTTCCAACCAATCCTCACTCCTTTTATTCATAAATGTAATTGTAAGTACTCATGCTGACAGCTCTGAAAGTGCTGGGCAGAGTTAAATGACAGAAAGAAGAAAGTAAAAAAGATTTCCATAGTGCCTTTCACACTCACAAGGTTCCTCAAAGTACTTTACAGCCAATTTTAAACTTTTGCAAGGGTTGCAGTGCAGGAAACATGACCGTTAGTATGCACACAGCAAAGTCTTGCAAACAGCAATGTGACAATGACCAGAGTAGGGAGCATTAATCTCAGTTTCGCACTCTGCTCTCTGAAGTAAGGCTTAAACCGCACAACTGTCGGACAACAGTGGAACAATGGGTCATAAAATGGCTGTAAGAATGAAGCAAAAAAAAAGAGAATGGTGCACAGAGAGCTGCACCAAGCAGCAGTAGATATAATAAAACAACGATGTGCATTTATAATGCACTTCTCCTCTAAACCGCTGTTTGTGTACCAGTGAAATAAGTTGGCAATATTTCATACGCTACATAAGCTTGAACAGCAATTGGTAGGAGGCGAATTTCTTTATGCAGACACTCGTGCTGGCACACTTTAAATTGTGTTTTAGAAGTGAGTGGTACAGTCCTGGAACTCGCAAGCATGTAATCTTTGTAGAAAGTTAATTTGTTATGATTACAGTAACAAGAACAGAAATCCATTTTTCAATTAACAGTAACATTTGTTTTTATTAGGATTGTAATTGAAAACTACAGTTATACTGCAATCAGTACACTTTTAATAAGTCCTTTTTAACATTTACTGGAAGTTAGCATTTGTAAGACAGCTCTTGGATAATTTGTTCAAGTATGCTGAAACATAACCATGTGTTTCCAATATTATGTCTCGGAGAACTGCAAAATAATTAACCCCAAACATTTTTGTGCATTTGTAAACCATACCTAGCTTATTGCATTTGGATCTGAAACAGACAAAGATTCAAAAGCATACCATAAATTCTTTATTATTTTTATTATTGTGATGTGGACCAGTACCAATCAGATCAACAATGGTAGTGTCGGTTACGATTTAAAGTTATAATTAGATGAAGATTTTGGTTTCAAAGGGTAAGCGATCATAACAATTCCTTCAGCGGCACACTTAAACAGTGGAAGTTGGGTTACTTATCACCCTGGAGAAACATGAAAGTCCATTTTCTGTCATTTACTCTAAATGTGAAGACGTCTTATATAACTTTATTCTTTTTTAACAAACAATTTTATTGAGGTATTTTTTGGCATTGTAAACAGTTACAGATAACAGAAATGTGTAAACATCAATATAAAACCAATACTTCAATCAAACCATACTGCACATACCTGCTCCTCTCCCCTAGACACTACCCGCCTATTTATCCCTCCTACTCTACTCTAATCTCCCCCCTCCCTCCCCTCTTTCTCCCTTCCCCTTCCCCTGCTGACGTTCACTCTCCCGCGAAGAAGTCGATGAATGGTTGCCACCTTCGGGCGAACCCCAGTACAGATCCCCTCAAGGCGAACTTAATTTTTTCCATACCCAGAAAACTTGACATGTCCGAAAGTCACAGTTCAGTCTTCGGGGGTTTTGAGTCCCTCCATGCCAGCAGTATCCGCCGCCGGGCTATTAGGGAAGCAAAAGCCAGAACATCTGCCTCTTTCTCCCCCTGGATTCCCGGGTCTTCCGAAACCCCGAAAATTGCCACCCCTGGACTCATCACCAACCTTGTTTTCAGCACCAGGGACATGACCCCCGCAAATCCTTCCCAGTACCCCCTAAGCTTAGGACATGCCCAAAACATGTGAACATGGTTCGCTGGTCCTCCCGCGCATCTAGCGCATTTGTCCTCTCCACAAAAGAATTTGCTCATTCGAGCTACCGTCATGTGGGCCCGGTGAACGACCCTTATATAACTTTATTGACCCCTCCTTCTGCATCTAAAATTAGCAAAAGGTTATAATTTACAATTAGACTCGTAGGTCCATGACAACTGACTGATGAACTCAGGTGCACTGCATGGCATGGATGCCTTGGGCAAAGGAGTTAAATACAAAAGCATTAAATGTTTGGCGACAAATATCACCATCTGAAGAATAGCGGTTCTCCCAATAAAACTTGACCAATATCCCTCCCTTAACCAACACCAAATATTAGGTTAGCTGTCTAAATATGTGTTTCATTGCAGTTTGAGAGTTCTTGATGTGCGCTAGAAGGGTTGTTGTTTCAAAGTAATTTATCAAATGCAAAATGGGCCGGGATTCTCCCCTACCCAGCGGGGCTGTGGGTTCCGGTGGGATGGAATGGCGTGAACCACTCCGGCGTCGGGCCGCCCCAAAGCTGCGGATTTTTCCGCACCTTTAGGTGCCAAGCCCTCGCCTTGAGGGGCTAGGCCCGTACCAGAGTGGTTTGTGCGCCACCGGCCGGCGGGAAAGGCCTTTGGCGCCATGCCAGCCAGGGCCGAAGGGACTGCGTCGGTCGGCGGAAGTCCGCGCATGCGCGGGAGCGTCAGCGGCTGCTGACGTCATCCCCGCGCATGCGCAGGGGGGGTGTCACTTCTGCATTGGCCATCGCGGATGCTATGGCCGAGGCGGAAGGAAAAGAGTGCCCCCACGGCACAGACCTGCCCGCGGATCGGTGGGCCCCGATCGCAGGCCAGGCCACCGTGGGGGCACCCTTCGGGGCCAGATTGACCTGCGCTCCCCCCCCCCCCCCAGGACCCCAGAGCCCGCCCGCGCCACCAGTCCCGCCAGTAAGGTAGGTGGTTTGATTCACGCCGGCGGGACTGGCATGACAGCAGCGGGACTTCAGCCCATTGTGGGCCGGAGAATCGCTGGGGGGTGGGGGCCCGCCGACCGGTGCGGCGCGAGTCCCGCCCCCGCTGAATTTTCAGTGCAGGAGAATTCGGTGGGGGCGGGATTCACGCCGCCCCCTGGCGATTCTCCGGCGCGACGGGGGCTCGGAGAATCCCACCCATGCTTTGAGATGTTTCTGAGGGATAATGGTAATGCTTTATATTAATTGAGTCTTTTTGATATTTGCACAATGTCATTTAAAGAGCCAAATTCTGCAAGCTGAGGATCTGCAGCATTTGAAAACATTTTTAAACTGTTCATTTTATTCACCAGTGTCACCCATCATACTTAACGTGCCAACTCTGTCTTTCAGTGCATCTAATTCAGAATTCTCCTGCTCATTTATAAACACCTGCATTATCGCCCTTACATACATGGTGTTATGGTCCAGGGTTTAGAGAACCCCAAAGTATATCATGGAGTTCACCTGACCCACAACTTTAAATAGATTTTGGTTATGGGGAACACAAGAGCCCAGTTTACTGGTGTGAGGCAACAGAGAACGAAGAGTATTTTTAAACAAAAACAATGTTTATTCTATGAATCCATTTAACATTTTATAAACATACAGTGAACATCTTAGCACCCATCAATTCAAATACACCTCCCCAATGAATGCAGTACTCTATAAGACATCCATAAGACAAAAACTCTTTTTCCAGATAGACAGCAGGTTTAAATTCTCTACTGAGAGCAGTTGCCACTTTGAAATCACCAAATGAACATTCTTTAGCTTGCAGAGATTCATACACATCTTGTTGTGACTGCAGCCTCTCCAAATCTAAAACAAAACTAAACAGAGCCACAAAGTAGCTTTTCAGCTCAAAAACAAAAGTGAAAGACAGCCTGGCTCTGACACCACTGCTGCCATTTGAGAAACACACATTTCTTAAAGGGACTCTTACATGACAATGGCCTTGTCAGCCATATGTTTTAGCTCCTGTCCATTCTTTTGTCCCCTAACTCTAACCCCTTAGGGGCAGCACGGTGGCACAGTGATGAGTACTGCTGCCTCACAGCGCTGAGGTCCCAGTTTCGATCCCGGCTCCGGGTCACTGTCCATGTGGAGTTTGCACATTCTCCCTGTGTCTGCGTGGGTTTCGCCCCCACAGCCCAAAGATGTGCAGGCTAGGTGGATTGGTCAAGCTAAATTGCCCCTTTCTTGGAAAAAATAAATCTAAATTTAAAAAAAAACTCTAACCCCTTGCCCCTCACTGATGGCAGAACTATCAGGTTTATTCCCTGGAACTTAAAGAAGGAGAGGTGATCTCATTGAAACTTACAAATTTCTTAAGGGGTAAGGCAGGGTATGTACAGAAAGGATGCTTCCCAAGGCTGGGATGTCTGGAACCCAGGGCATTCCATTTAGAACTGCGATGAAGTGGATTTCTTCACTCTGCCGGTTGTGAATCTTTGGAATTCTCTACCGAAGAGGGTTGTGGAAGCTCAGTCATTGAGTATGTCCAAGACTAAGATCAATAGATTTATAGAGTCAAATGATATCTAGGGATATGGAGATAGCACAAGAAAATGGCATGGAGGTAGACAATTAGCTATGATCTAGAAGAATGGCAGAGAAAGCTTGAGGGGCTTAATGGCCTATTCTTGCTCCTATGTTCCTGTATTCCTAAACACCTCCACCACACCACCTCTCTTCCTACCTTTAAAGCCTGATTGAAACCTCTGGCCAGGACTTATGCCCCACCACCCCTCCTCACCCCACCACCCTCCACCCTCATGGCGTGTCTTCCAGTGGTGGAGGCAGCCCGCATTGACCACCAGTGGGATCTTCCTGTCCTGCCAAGGTCTATGACATTTTGTATGGCTTGCCCACCCCCGCTGCCGGGGAACCCGACATGGGGGAAGGATTTTGGCATGTCCGGAAGATCCTGACGGCAGGAAGTGTCAGAAAATCCTGCCTTATCTCTTAAAACCATCACTTTTAATCAAATTGGCATCCATTATTCTTCTGTGAAGAATCATGGTGAATTTACTGCTTAAAGATGCAACAGAAAGGTAAATTGATGTGTTCTTTGTTTGGACTGCCTTTCAGGATCAAGTCCTTACATTTTGTTCCACAGGAAGTATCCACACAACCAGAGGGAACACAAACAGGAGTTAACCACAACTAATGTCACATTTTGTCCGAAGTAAGAATGATAGACTGCAAGACATAAGAAAATTCAATACTAGTATCCAGTTCTGCTCTTCTAGTCCTGTACATCTTTAATGTATTTGACTGCTGCATTTGCACCTTATGTTCTCTGTGCTGGTTATTGATGTCCCCAATTAAATGCTCCCTTGCTGCAGGAGAGCACTGTTGGATGGCCACAGCCCCACCGATGATCTCCAAGGCTACCTGCATCTATTGGTCCTGGCTCAATGATGAGATGTCTCCTTCACTGTAGTCATTGTGAACTCATTATTTTCACAGACAGGACAGCTGGTTGACTGCCTCTGGGGGTCTTCATGATCCCAGGTAGCACATCTCTGTCACAGCCCTCCTGAGTCTTCTCATGCGCAGTTTCTCCCTTTTCTTTGGTAGTTTACTTTCTGAAATTTGTTCCATTCCTTGAGCAGAATCTATGGTAGGGTATGGCTTTATGCTAATAAAAATCAGGAGAGATGGGCTTCTATCACTTATTTTACACTACCGTATGAAATCAGAATATATCCCAAGGAATGTAAGTCAGAGAATCAGGGTTACAATGTTATAGTCCTATTTCATACCTCTGTCCCTTATGTTATGTTCTGTTTTGTGGCAGTGGTAAAGATGCACACAGAACATCCACTCCTTTGACTAGTAAGATAGTTTATGAACAAAATGAACATGTGGAACGATAACTAACGAACTGAAATACAAACGGTAACGAATAAGTGATTTCTCCTGGAGCTACTTCTAATGCGAGGTGTCATCTAGCACGACTCACTACCAACTGCCGGATCTCTGAAATCATATGGTGATCTCTAGTGCCACCTGCTGGTCGGAGGTCATATAGATAATGACATACATTAATAGATAACTATATATATTACTGTGCATATGCCTATCACCACACCTTAGAGCATGGCTTCATACTTGGAGCAGGAGATCATGGAACGACTTTCTACCTACTGTTACACATGGAAGGTTTATTAGATGATTGTGTTTTAGGTTTTTAAATTTAGGGGAAAAATGAAGGGGGTCATGTGACACATGCTGAAGGATACCTGTGTAATGGGGTTGCTAATTATTAAACAAATGCTGAGATTGTTTTACTGGGAACAAGGAGCAAAGGCAGCTGTGTCAATAGTCAATAGGCTTTCTGTGTCCAGGCTTTTGGGGAAGAAGAGAAAAGAGAGGGGAGGAAAAAAAACAACTGCCGCTGTGGCCAGCAGCGAGAAGAGGCTTCTGGTTCTGTATGAGGTGCCAAAGGTGAATGTGTGAGGGAGACAGTCTCTAGTTGAAGAGGCAGTCTCTAGTCGAAGAGACGCATTCTACAATCACCTAAGGAATCCAGGAGATTTGTCCTGACATGGTTGGGGAGGAAGAAGAATTATCATAGTGAGCTTTACTGCTGGTAGAGGACTTTCGGAAACTCTCTGAAAATTGAGAGAACTACCAGGAGACCAACATTCAAAGTTAATACTCTGTGAAACTGGAAACGTGAACGCACCGGAAACTGGAAGTGACTGTGGATTGTTTGCCATAAAAATTGTAATTCCGTGGAGACTGTGATGTGTGGTAAGTATAAAAGAGAATTGTGCTTTCCTGCTTAAAGTATACATTTCCTACAGAAATAATGTTTAGTTGTAATGTTTTTTGTCATTTGTTACAGTAGAAAATTTAAAATATGAAATCCTGTTGTATCATCCTTTTCAACTATTCACAGGAAGTTCAAATTTCTTTATCAATATTATTAGTCTGAACGGGATTCAATATACTAACAGTAACATGAAATAATGCCACTTGGGGGAAAGTATATATTTTTTCATTGCCGAATGGTAAATAACAAATTCTGACGTTTCCAGTCTGGGTTTTGGCAGAAAATGGTAAACAGTGCAACTGGCGGTGAATTTA
This sequence comes from Scyliorhinus torazame, assembly GCF_047496885.1. Lineage (NCBI taxonomy): Eukaryota > Metazoa > Chordata > Chondrichthyes > Carcharhiniformes > Scyliorhinidae > Scyliorhinus > Scyliorhinus torazame. The sequence goes on from NC_092728.1 coordinate 64,095,347, forward strand.
TAGAGTAAAATTCTCTGCTCTCCCCCATGGCGTGTTTCTCGGCAGCGGGAGGTGACCCTACATTGGCCGGCTGCGCGATTTCCCATTGAATCCACTCCATGCCACCAGGAAACCCACAGTGGCGGCTCGCCACCAATGGGATCGGAAGACCCCGCCAGCATGAAACGCTGGAAGATCTCACCCATCGGGTGATCCCAGGTGCACATGGAAATATTTACGTGAAAATAAGTGGATTCTGCTTAATTCTGATTAATTACTTCACAATTGATTTTAAAATGATCGATTTGTGTTTTCAAAAGACATGCTAAATGTATGCACCAAGTATTGGGTGGTTGGCAAGTACGTATGTGTTGATTACATCAGAAAGCAAGAGAGGTTTAAACTTTCCTCTTGAGAATACCGGAATGCTCCTGCTGCTCCTCACAAAGGAAAGTATAAAAGCTCACTTTGAATGGCCACTTCTGCTTCCAGTCCTCTTTTGACTTGGGTTCAGTTGATGTGCAAATCACAACAGCTCCCAAAGATGAGCTGAAATACTCGTCATAAGTCCATGAGAGTATCTGACCCCAATCTGCATGTTTGAAGAAGGACTCTTCAGGCAGGTAAAATTAAATTTTGCTTTGCGATCTTGTTATTTATAATGGAAGCTGCCTATGTTGACTCATCAGGTTGTAAATCCACAACGTCTCCAATGGTGGTATTGTCGCGCATCAGTTTTACATCGCCCAGCTCCTTGAGCTAGAAAGAAGCTATTGTTCTGAGAAAAAAAACTTGACTTTTCTGTTCCTCAAATAACGGCTTTGCAATTTAACTGTAAATCGTCATGCAAAATTTAAATATGAGATGAAATTAAGGACAGAATTCACGATTTTTCAAATGGGACTGCGTTAGATATGCATGCCTTAATCCAATTATCCTTCATGCTCTAGCTTTGCTTCACTGCAGATAAGATTTGATCATTACTCTATGTGTGCAACACCACAAGAGATTGATTGTATCAAATCAGGTTGTTGGGGATGGTCTGAATCATGTAATGCTATCTGTGCAGACCTATCAGTTCATGCCTTGGGGATATTATGGTAAGCTTGCAAGTCCTGAAAAACAGTAGTGGATGCAGTTTCACAATATGCCAGGTCACATGTCATATAGTTGATTGAAAAGACGATGTCACCCTGCTGGGGAGGAGAAATGGTAAAATAATTGTGACTGTAGCTCGGAAAGGTCAAAGCTTTTTACTAATAGTTGGAACTGTTCTATTAATCAGTCAAAGTATTTTCAAAACATTATGGCCATACATAAACCAATATAAACAGCACATGATTTGAGTTCTTTTGGGGTGAAATGTTGGAAAATATCAGGTGAGATCACAGTGCTGGATGCAGCTAAGTGGAGTTCTTTTTTCAAGTGTGGGAATTTTGATCTTCCGAGCCAAAAATTCATAATAAAGCAACCTCCTTAATATCAACAAAATAATGTTGTCTGGCTAATAAACCAAGCGGTTTGAATTGGATGATTCAAAAGTGGAACTGAACCACAAGCAAGAGTCTCTCAATTTACTGGCTCGTATCAAGCATATGGCAAGTATAAGTCTGTTTACATTATATGCATCACAGAGAAAATATATAGATCTTTCTTCAAAAGTAAATGGGATCATTAGAACAAACTTGCAGTTCCAAATATGGCGTGTCTGTCTTGGATTTATTTATGAAGTAGAAAATGCGACAACAACAAAACAAAGATTCATTGTTTGGTTTCCAGTACGTTCAATGGGTGCTTGAAATTTTTGGTGTCAATCTCGGATGTCATTCTTGTGCGGTTCTTTCACAGAAGAAGCCCCTATCATATAGAGCAAAGCATTATGAAGCATATAATGTAGCTCAGGCCTCTGATGTGGGATATTAGATTGATCAGAGCAAGAGAGCTTATCTATCTCTATTTGGTGATCTTTCCAGCCCTGGTGACAGCAGTAACGTTTGTGTTGCAGATATACTCAGAGAGCGCCGTTATTTTACTTCACTCCGTTATTTTGAAATGATGGCCAAAACTTGTGTAATTCCTTCTCCAGACAATAAAGCAGTAAGATGATGTCCCAAGCTGTACGCTGTGAAACAGCAGAATTGCATGTAATTCTCATATTCATCCGATGGCAGTATGCGACATATCACGGCACAAAACAAGACATACAGGCCAATGGCATTTAATGCTAACATACGCAGGAACATAATGGAAGTGAATCCTTTGACAGAACATGCGTCCAGATAATTAGTAAGGGAGGACTCTCACATGATTTTGCTTTTTGTATTTTTACTGCCCTTTTAAACACTAATGCAACACGTGGAATGATCCTTGAATGATGTTTATCTTCTTCCATTCATTTTCTCTGCAAAGCCCAGGGGCAGGGGATGTTGTGTTCCAGATGTACTCTTAGGATTACAGTACTGCTTGAAGCATACGTGGGGATTTGGATTGAAAGATAATGTAAACAGAAAGAAAATGAAGAGAACAGGAGTGACACTGAACAGTACTACATACGGAGAGCAGGATGACTGTGTCCTAGCGAAGGGAGTGTGGGTTATCTGGTAAATAAGTACAAGAGAATATGAAATTGCAATGAGATAAGCTAAAGGAAATGGTAAACATTTACCTGTCTTTGAAAATAGATATTAAAAAAAATCTAATTAAACATTTTTTTTTAAAAAGGTAATTTTGATCCATTATATCATGCAGCAAATCATCTTTCAGTTCATCACAAGAGTAAAGTACAGATAACACTGAAAACAAAAAACATGAGATTTGAATTTACAGCGCTCAGATTCTGGAGATCACTTGTGGACGAAGTTTATGAAATCCTCTCTCCTTTGACGTTCTGTTGAAATGAACCTCTATCTTATTGGACTCATGAGCTTATGGTGACATAAATTGTCTAAATTGTATTGTATTCCAACCCACTTGTCTCTGTATTTAACATTTAAAGCATATGGAAGAATTTTGCTCTCATTGGATGCCTACGTGTTGTGCACGTCATTTGATAATCTTCCTGACTTATTATGTGGGGTGTGTTTTTGAAAACTCACCACTATTCTTAGAAGTCCCCCTATACCAAAAAGGGCAGACATTCTAAATGGTGATCAGGGATTCTCACTCCCCGACTCCGATGCAAGCTTCAGTGGATGCTATTCAGGTCAAACTATATTTTCACGTTATCCCCCGGTATAACCCATATCTTCACCGAAGATTTCATCTACTTACCACTTAGTAGCATCGATCCTGGGTGCCGCATTGCTAAGTAAGTAAAGTAGACTTTGGAATAACCACTATTTCAGGTTAAATTAAGTTATTTTATTATTATATTTTTTCTTTTAAAAACTGCAAATACTTTCTTTACGGAAAGGATAAAGATCTTGCTTCTGGATCCTTCTGCTTGGTTGAAGGGACCTTCAGGCCCAACTTGACAATCAGTCTTCTTTTTAAAATCTGGTCTTCTTTAGATGTATTCGCTGATGAGCTTGGATGCTGTGTCCTATCTTTCCCATGTACCGAGCTGTGAGAGCTGACTCTGCTGGCTGTCTCTGAGTTGACTCTGAGTTGACTCTGGCTCCTCTTTAAATTCTAGTCTTCCTCAGATGTATTAGCTATTTTAGCTTGGCTGCTTTGCCCTGTCTCTTTCCCATGACCGAGCTGACTGTAATCTGACTCTGCTTCTCCGCCTCTCTCTGAGTTCTGGTACTGGTTCTGGCTGCTGTTCCCTTTCTTCGGGTTTACATATTTTTTCTAACAGTTATCTAGTTTTTATGACTTTATTGAAAGTAACTTTTTTCACTTTGATTGTAAAAAGTATCTTTCATCGAAACCTTCAAATCCAACTAAGTATTCATTTTGACATGAATTCATCTCATAGATCTGATTACATTGTTTCCTTTGTGATGTTCAAAATTCTTTGGTTTGAATAGAGGTGTTACTTTTAATTCCTATCATTTCTATAGTTTTATTTTCCAATTGTGTCCTCAGCTCATAATTTTGACTTTGATTTTGGCTTTGAATTATGTTTCTCGTAGACTGATAGTCTCCAGTTTTCTTTAATTTACCTGGTATTAGCACATTTTCACACATAGAATTCTCACCAAATTCAACTGAACCTCATCCGTTTTCCAGCTGCTAACTAAGATAGTTAATTTCAATGAAGGTGTGTGCCATTATTTTTGGCTTCATTCAAAATCCTGTTTGTCTTGTTTGCTAAGCCTGCTTGACCAAGGATATCTGCATTTTACAATCCTTCCCTGGCAGCTGCTGTTAACCCTTTTTGGGATCTTTCCCAGTATCCTCTCATGTTTCTCTCAGACCAGATATTGCCAGGCTTCCATGTTTCAAATGACATATCTTTCCCTGTTTTCAATAACACCCCGTCTTGACATTTGAAACATAACTATATCTTTTGGTCAATTATCCCCCCCATCTAATTGTACTGACTAACATTTATCCCCGATCTTTCTCATTTGTATGTACATGTTTTGTGATTTTAAAAGATCAGCCATGATCTCATTGAATGGTGGAGCAGGCTCGAGGGGCCAGATGGCCTAATCCTGCTCCTAGTTCTTATGTTCTTAAATTGTGCACCGAAATCAATTTGTAAATGTATCCATATCACAGACCAGTGTCTTTTTTTGTTCTTTCCTCAAGTCCAATTACCGTGAACCATAGCCAAAGCTGCTCAGGAAGGTAACACAATAGCTACATCCGTGTGTTCTACTACCTCCAAAGCATTTTACTTCCTTGGGGTAGCAGCACCGTAGAAGCTTCCTCATGTCCCTTAGAAACAGCACACAACTGAGTCCATCAGTAACCAAAAACGTCTTTTGTCCATCACTGGCTGTCTAGTGTCCCATTTGTCTGTCATCAAAATTGCTTTCCGTTTCTCATTAGGATGGTAAATTATGATATCATGTACCACCCCTTGTTCATTAATTTAAAAGGTTCAATAAATCCTGCTTCTATCCCTGACTTCCCCACATTAATGTCTAACATTGTCCTGAACCATGTATGTCTGCCAGCCCCTGGTGTACATGAGAGAATATCTTTCTGACAAATTTCCTTCAAATTCCTTTTGTCTGTTATCATTTCCCTTACAACATGAAAGTGTATATTTTCCATTGCAACATTTGCAATATATGCCCACAGTATTCGCAAAACCACATTGAACTGTCACTTTTTCCAAATAAATTCTCCCTATTGTTAAATACACAGTTAAAATAAAAAATTAAGTCTTATCTTAATACATTACTCATCACCTAACCACACAAATAGACCGTGTGTTACAACTTTACATATTTGCAACTGTTATCACAATTTCAACACTAAAAATAAAGTACAATATTGACACATCTCTACGTGGCTTTGGAATCCATAGTCATTACATACTAAATATGGCGTGTAAACAACATTAATACCTTTTGTGATGTTCTATGCAGTTAAATCAAGACAACACACTAAACTACCACTATTCCCCCTCTATTAAAACATTCACACAGTTTAGAAATGCTGATCAAGTTCTTGAACGGCACACATACCCCCATTATCATACATAATCCCTACCAATTTACATGACATTTCTTCCTGAATAATGTTTACAGCTCGTCAATGCAATATTGTTTGCTGCATTGTTAATAATTTTCCGCCGTGGCATTAAGCTACAAAAATTCTTAAACTTTTGTCATTTATCATAGTGGGGTTCCTCGTCAGTCGCTGCTGTCTGCCGAGACCCTTAATAACTCCACCACGTAGTACATACCCCGTGGAGACCACAGATCATCCATCAGCTGATGTCCAGTTAGAGATGTCTGACCGGAGGTTTCATTGCCCAGTAATAATTTGATATTTTGATTTGTTTCTAACCTGTAAAGTTTTCCTCCAGGCTCTGATATTTAATTCCCTCAAATATGTAGTCAATTGTATCATTAGTTCCCCCCCAATCCTGTCTAAAACATTCTTCTCTGGAGTGCAGATCTCTTCCTTCTTGTGAACTAGTTTGTCTGTTATTTAATTTTTCCATCTGAAAAATCAAATGAACAGGTCAAGGGTGGAGAGGGCCCTATTCTTTAATTTGTATTTTCTATTTTCGTTTGGAAACCCCAGAAGTGCCCTCTCCAGGACTTCCGGATTTCTTTTGCTACCATTTCTTTCCTTTTTCTTTTTTTTTTGAACTGGTTTATTTTCCTTACCATTGATGTGCATCATACAATTAAGGCCTGTTAAGCCTCCTTCTGTCATTGCAACAATGGGTGAGATTCGAAGAATCTCAAATTCCTCCTCTTTTGCGCACTCAGTGATCCAATCATTGAAACCTTACCCTGATACATTTCTGATATTGCTACTGCATTTACTTCAATTACTTTATTTTGATTACGGCCGGATTGTTATGAAGGTAAGTTCCAAACATGACATTTTAACTTAATCATCTGTCCTATCAATGTTGCTAACGGGTTTTAATCTACTGTCTTCCCACCAATCGGGTCATGTGTTTTAATAGTGATACAATTTATTTTGCTCCAGACACCATGCTTCTCCAATTCAACTGTATGTTTACCCAGATTCTGAACAATCTTGTCTGTACATTTTACAGCTTCACTGATTATTTTCCCTGCAGTCTTAGTTGGTAGCTTCACCCACACATGCCTCTGTGTTATCAATCGGTTTTTAATATCTTAATTTTACCTGCATCTATTTTTATCAAATCTTTCCTTGCCATCAGATTCTCATTTCTTGATACTGCTTCTTCAATGTATTTAACATTCTGAACATCATTATTTTTTTTGCTAGTGACATTCTTGTGATTATCGGGCACTAGGACCCTGCGGAGCTATGCAGTGTCAATTTCAATGCTCAGTTTCAAAGCCTGCAAGCAGCTGACTGCTGCCCAGTACAAACTCTTTATCTGTTTATTCTGAGATCAATTTAATTCTGAACATACTGATTTGCCAACTCATAATACTGATCACATTTCTACCTGCCATTTATAACTTCCAATTAATGTGAGACTCGGTTTTGCAAAATACAACATTTTTAAAAAATACAAGCACCAAAGGAAATTCACAAATCCTTATTAAACATACACACATTCATTCATCCACTCCGATCTTGGATCTCTACTTTGTAGGATTTCACAAATCCTTATTAAACACACACTCATTTATCCACTGAGATCTTGGACCTCTATTCTGTAGGGTTTTAGTTACTCTTAACATAAATTGAGACCCCTCCATGCTGATAAAGTTTCACTTATGCAGGAGTTTATTGCCTCTGTTAATTTCTTCCACTCTTGTTTCATTGCTTCAACTCTCTTGTCCATGTTTCAGAGCAAGAGGACTATTCTAATTGCCATTTTTCGGAATTCTAAGTTCTGTTCCTGGTTGTCCCTTTCAGTTGCAATCTGAAATTAAGGATAAGTACACTTTCTGGGCCCCATCCAAGGCTAACTAAGGCACTAGCTTCCTGTTTTAGTTAAGGGTCGATTGGTTATTGGTCTCTAAAGATTCTAGGCGTCCCCTATTTCTCTAGGATTTAACCTCACAATCTGCCTTACTCTAAGGATGATTTATTTTTTGGCCTCTTTTTACCAGTCATGGATGCAAGATTTTTAGTGTTGTCACCAAGATGTCTTACAGACTTTTTCTCAGGGTCAGTATCTTCTAGTCTGCTGATTTTCACACCCAACCTGAGTTTTATGTCCCCTCGATCCACAGAATAACCTTACAAAAGTCAATCACACATGACTTTCCAGACTGAACTCGGCAGGTAAAGTCTGACTCACACAAAGACCAGAAACTTCTAATATTCTAGCCTTTGTGCCGGTTAGAAACTTCAAATATTCCAACCGTTTCTTGGAAACTAGAAACTTCTAATATTCTAACCCCCACTCTAGCCCCCATTCTGCTCAACTAGAAACTTCCAATATTCTAGCCTCGCTTTACCTAGAAACTTCTACTATTCTAGGCTCCACGCTGGATGCCATGGAGAAAGCAAAACAACCGGCTGGGCGTAATTAACACAGTGTTAACACGTAGGGTGCCATGTAGAAAATAATGCAACCCGCTAGGCGTAATTAACAGGGTTTTAATTAAAACGTTGGGCGCCATGTTTTTGAAAACTCACCACTATTCTTAGAAGTCCCCTTATACCAAAAAGGGCCGACATTCGAAATGGTGAGCAGGGATTCTCACTCCCCGACTCCGATGCAAGCTTCAGTGGGTGCTATTCAGATCAAACTATGTTTCCAAGTTATCCCCCGGTATAACCCATACATTCACCGAAGATTTCATCTACTTACCACTTAGTAGCATCGATCCTGGGTGCCGCATTGCTAAATAAGTAAAGTAGACTTTGGAATAACCACAATTTCAGGTTAAATTAAGTTATTTTATTATTATATTTTTTCTTTTAAAAGCTGCAAATACTTTCTTCACAGAAAGGAAAAAATCTTGCTTCTGGAACCTTTTGTTGGTGGAAGGGACCTTTAGGCCCAACTTGACAATCAATCTTCTTTTTAAAATCTGGTCTTCTTTAGATGTATTCGCTGATGAGCACGGATGCTGTGTCCTATCTTTGCCATGTACCGAGCTGTGAGAGCTGACTCTGCTGGCTGTCTCTGAGCTGACTCTGAGCTGACTCTGGCTCCTCTTTAAATCCTGGTCTTCCTTAGATGTATTAGCTATTTTAGCTCGGCTGCTTTGCCCTGTCTCTTTCCCATGGCCAAGCTGACTGTAATCTGACTCTGCTTCTCCGCCTCTCTCTGAGTTCTGGTTCTGGTTCTGGCTGCTGTTTCCTTTCTTCGGGTTTATATATTTTTCTAACAGTTATCTCGTTTTTATGACTTTATTGAAAGTATCTTTTTTCACTTTGATTGTAAAAAGTATCTTTCATCGAAACCTTCAAATCCAACTAAGTATTCATTTTGACATGACTTCATCTCATAGATCTGATTACATTGTTTCCTTTGTGATGTTCAAAATGCTTTTACTTCAAGAGGTGTTACTTTTAATTCCTATCTTTTCTATAGTTTTATTTCCGGGTTCCGGGAATGCGCACTGATGAGCGGCCTTGCATGCGCTGTCATTTTTAAAGCCCGTTGCAGCCGGCATTTTTTAAGTACGTCGCAGCTGGCATTTTTAAAAGCCGGCTGCTGCGGTAGTTGCGCATTAATTCCCGCGATTGGCAACACCGCGATGGATGCCTCTGAGACTCTCCCAACACCCTGACTTTGAAAATGACTGCTGTAGGGTGAGGGAATGAATGATGAGTCATAGCCACAGAAACCAAGGGTAAAGAGTGCTAACGGGAGTCTGCAGAGAGAATAAAATGTGTGAAAGGCCAAACAGCAGAGAAAATCAGAGGGTAAGCTGTGACAGATGTAAATGCGGGGAGGGGGGAGAAAGGTAAAATGAGAAAAGTGGGGGAGGAGGAAGCAAAGGGGAGAAAATGAAAGTGGGATAAGATAGGGGGAAAGAGTGGGGGGGAAAATAAATATATAAAGAAATGCAAGAAATAAATAAAAGGTAAGAGACAGTTAAAATATAATGAATGAAAACAAAGGGATCAAGGTGGGGTAGAGCTAATCATCTGAAGTTGTTGAATTCGATGTTGAGACCGGAAAGCTGTAGCGTGCCTAACGGGAAGATGAGATGCTGTTCCTCCAATTTGCGTTGAGCTTCACTGGAACATTGCAGCAGGCCAAGGACAGACATATAAGCATGGGAGCTGGGTCTTGTGTTAAAATGGCAAGTAACGGGAATGTCACGGTCCTGAATGCACCCAGACCGAAGGTGCTCAGCAAAGCGATCAACCAGTCTATGTTTGGTCTCTCCCATATAGAGGAGACCACATTGGGAGCAGCAAATGCAATAGACCAAATTGAAAGAGATGCAAGTGAAATGCTGCTTAACCTGGAATGAGAAGATTGGACTGTGGGTTTGTATGAGCTTTCTTTCTTAATGTTGTTTTCTTCTGGTGGTTTATTTTCAAGTCTTAAATCTACATGATTTAGTTTGGCTGTAAGATTTGTCATTGCGATATGGGAACTCAAATTTTTTCTGTGATACTTGGAGAAGGAAACAAGTTTACTTTGTTATCAATCAGACCCCTCAGATTGTTTGCACTCTCCTAAAGTAAAATGTTCTTTCTATTTGAATAATAACCCTTTTTTTGATTTATTTTTTTTGTGGTTATTTTGTTGTTGACCCGATGTGAAGCGCGTTGCAATTTTCCACATTGAACTTCATCGATACATTTTGGCTTAGGACCTCTGTCAGTAGACACTCTGCAGCCTCTGTCCCTGGAATTACGACACAATATATCCTAGTAAGAAGTCTTACAACACCAGGTTAAAGTCCAACAGTTTGTTTCAAATCACTAGCCTTCGGAGCACTGCTCCTTCCTCAGGTGAATGAAGAGGTATGTTCCAGAAACATTTATATAGACAAAGTCAAAGAAGCAAGACAATGAAGGTTTTGATTGTCTTCCTTCTTTGATTTTGTCTATATATATATGTTTCTGGAACATACCTCTTCATTTACCTGAGGAAGGAACAGTGCTCCGAAAGCTAGTGATTTGAAACAAACTGTTGGACTTTAACCTGGTGTTGTAAGACTTCTTACTGTGCTCACCCCAGTCCAATTCCGGCATCTCCACATCACAATATATCCTGGCATCTTAGATGCCACAGGCACTGTCTCCCGGAATTTTCCCAAGGAAACAGCAGAGGAACAGAGATTAAAATGCTGGCAGTGTAAAAGCCTTTCCACCTGAGCTGGAATGGTTAGTAATTTGGAGTTGGGGGTAAAGGTATGTGCTGGTGTGGTTGTCCATGTTAATAGTTGAAAAATAATAATACTTGCTTTAAACTTTGCAATAGCCTCCAGTTCTATTCGTGCCCATGCTCTCTACAGTGCCAGGCTATTAAGCACAACCCATTCTTATTGACTCAATATCAAAAAATGAGGAGCCCTCCTCCCATGTGGGTTTGCTCCCTCTTTTCAAATGCAAAGCTATGAAGTAAACATAAACTCACATTCAAATGTGCACCCTATATTCCTTTTTGCGTGTAAATGAATGAATGTATATTATTCTGAATATATATATCCGAGGACCTTGTGTTGTAATAAGGTGGCTCTAACTTTCCAAATGATAATCACTGAATTTTTAATTTCCTGTAAGCGGGGGGAGAGTGTGGTGGTGAGGACAAATACTTCGAAAACAGCACTCCCCGATAGTGGGCCAGTGTCCCAACGTGAGATAAGCTGAAATTTTCAAAGTCAGGGTGGAGAGGGGAGTCGGGAATCCACCCTTTAACACCCTGTTAAATTCCGTGAAGAGCTCCTTAACAGGCTGGGGAGGTCAGGAAAGTGATTTTCAATTCGCATTTTGCCAAACCTAAACAGCCTGGTACACATTCATTACCCCGAATTGAAGAACAAGCCCAGTGTGTCGAAAAGGCACCTTATTACATTATGAGTATTCACGGGAATGTCAAAAAAGATTATTCATCAGGACTTAGTATGCACCTCCCTCAGGATAAAGAGGAAGTTCTTTGGGCCACTGAACCTAACAGCCTCAGTCGACCTCAGGACAGGCAGATTTCCTGACGCCTTCCCTGTCTACTGCAATATAGGAGACAGTTTGGGATGGGCAGGAAGCCGGCATGAAAACCGCCCATTTTATTTTGTATATCTCTACGATGGTGCGTAAAATTCAGCCCTATGTTTAACCATTTTTTTCAGCCTCCCATTGTCTCAATCTATTTACTCCCTTGCCACAAATATTCTCTCCACTTTATTCTTTTCAGTGCTCTCCTTCCCTATTTTACTTGTATTTCGCCCCCGCAAGAACTGTGCAGTTGCCATGGACAGGTGCATTTGCAACTGGTAGATTGGTGAGGACAGGGTCAAGGAGATCTTTTCCTCTTCTAGCTTCCCTCACCACCTGCAGTAGACTGAATCTCACAGTTATGTCCTTTAGGGCTCTGTCAGCATAATTAACGTAGTTTAAACCTGGAAGATTAGTCGCATCAGGCATGTGTAGGCCAAAATTTCTGATGCAAGCGGCTAGATATTTGAAAATGTGTCATTATTGCTTTTAATCTGAATGGAAGTTTTTACTTTTCCAAGTGACTAAATAAGGTTAAGAGAATTCCTCACAGTGCAAATTCTTTTAGAATAAAGAAATGGATTCACTGTGGTCCAGCTGGCTTTTCTTGTTCCATGATTCCCTATGGGCCCCTTCAACGTGACAACGGGGAAACAAGTGTTCTGAAAATTCAAAATTGTTGTATTTTCATCTTGATGTTAACTAAATTCAATTGGCTGGGTTTTATTTTTGCACAGCTTTAAGCGCCTGTTTTGAGTTCAGTTGATTATTGAACAACAACAAACAAGCACAAATTGTACTTGAATATTAGTATTTCATTCCTTGCGTATCGGAATACCTCAAACCACTTTTACAGCTCTTCTCAAAATACTTGAAATGTCGAATTTCTTGCAACCCCTTTTTGACTTTAAGGTAATTGAATTCAGCAGCTATCCACTAAATGTCAGATTTACAAGGGAGAGATGGTTGCCTTTTGTTTGATACAGCCCAAATTGGTTTGAGAATATTGTACCATTAAGCTACAGAACCGAATGATTTGCATCATAAGATGTGAAGGTATCGTTTGGGTCTCCACTTGCTGCTTTCAGACAGAACAACCTACGGGCAGCACGGTAGCACAAGTGGATCGTACTGTGGCTTCACAGCACCAGGGTCCCAGGTTCGATTCCCCACTGGGTCACTGTCTGTGCGGAGTCTGCACATTCTCCCCGTGTCTGCGTGGGTTTTCTCCGGGTGCTCTGATTTCCTCCCACAGTCCAAAGATGTGCAGGTTAGGTGGATTGGCCATGATAAATTGCTCTCAGTGTCCAAAATTGCCCTTAGTATTGGGTGGTGTTACTGGGTTATGGGGATAGGGTGGAGGTGTTGACCTTGGTCCAAGAGCCGGTGCAGACTCGATGGGTCGAATGTCCTCATTCTGCACTGTAAATTCTATGATCTGTAAATTCTATTGGCCATGATAAATTGCCCTTAGTGACCAAAAAGGTTAGGTGGGGTTGCTGGGTTACGGGGATAGGGTGGAAGTGATAGCTTAAGTGGGTCGGTGCAGACTCGATGGGCTGAATGGCCTCCTTCTGCACTGTATGTTCTATGTTCTAACTGTGAATTGTTAGTTATTAGATAATCTATATTGTGGGCTTGCATATAGTCCTGAGTCATTTTGCTGAATAAGGGCTTGTTTAAATGCCAGATCTACTTAGTGTATTGCAGGGACAGAATGTAGTAGGGTCAGATTTAATCATAAATCTGATTCTTTAGAACTGGCTATACATCAGTGGGCTAATTTTTGAAGTAAGAATTATAATGTACTTATTTTCACTGAGAGCGACTGAAGTACATTGAACATGCAAAAACAAAAGGTCTGGCATTGGTCCTACAGTTAATGCATTGGTCAGAATGGTGCTGGATCTGTTCAATCCAGTGTAATCTGTATTTAAAGTCTCCATTATGTTTTTTTTGCCAATTATTTTGAATTAAAAAAAGAATAACAGTCATAAACTAAATTTACAAAATAAGCATCTAGGTTATTGTCACACTATTTTGCTTACTCATTGGCAAGAAGGTATAACTTGAATCAATTTATGTTTTTAAAAATTGGTCATTATACTTCCTCCTTATAGCATCCTGCATAAGATTGAATCCTTCTCCAAAAGCCACTGATTTCTTCATATTTGAATCAGTCAAATTTAACGAAAAGTAAAAATACAGGAACGCTCCTCTACCATGCCTGAAAAAATATTGGGCCTGACATTAATCAGTTTTAAAAGTGGATGAAAATTTTTTTTTAAACCTTCAGTGAATCAGTTATTGAACTTACTGATTATGGCGATCAAGAAAGACCACATGGGCTCTGGAAAAGAGTAGGCTGAGGAGTAACCCATAGAACCATAGAATCCCTACTGTGCAGAGGTCCATTTGGCCCATTGGGCCTGCACCGACAATCTGAAAGAGCATCCAGCCGAGGCCCACTCCCCTTCCCTATCACCGTAACGCCATGCAACATGTGCAGCCTTTGGACACTATGGGGCAATTTATCATGGCCAATCCATCTAACCTGCACATCGTTGAACTGTGAGCGAAAACAGAGACACCTGGAGGAAACCCCATGTAGGCACAGGGAGAATGTGCAAATTTCACACAGTCACCCAAGGTCAAGATTGAACCCAAGTCCCTGGCACTGTGAGGTCGCAGTGCTAGCCACTGTGCCACCCCAATGGAGGTCTTTCAAGTTCTAAATGGGTTTGATAAGCTTGACATGAAGAAATGTTTTCATTTGTGGTGCAGTCCAAAACAAGGGATTATAAATATGAGATAGACACTGAAAAACTTCAATAAGGAATTCAGGAGAAACTTCTTTCACAAAGTGTGATAAGAATATGGAACACACGGTGGAGTGTTTGGGGTGAACTGTTCAGAGGCACTTAAGGGTAATTATATGAGAAATAAAACAGAGGCCAAATGGTTTAAGCATATATCATGGCAAAAGTAGTGTGCCACTAAAAGTGACAAGTTAGTCAAATACGTTTTCTTTAAGACTGTCTCTCTTTTAAGAGTTACAAGTGATGATGGGTGGTGGTAAGGGATAATTGGAGGGAATTTGAAGAAAAGCTTTTTCACCCGGAGGAGAGTGGGAATCTGGAACTCACTACCTGAAAGATTTGTAGAGGCAAGAAATCTCGCAACACTTAAGAAGCATTTAGATGAGCACTTGGAAAGGGATAGCACACAAGGCTACCGACCAAGTGCTAGGAAATGGGATTAGAACAGATAGGTGCTTGATGGCCGGCACAGACACGACGGGCTGAAGGGTCTCTGTGCTGTAAAACTCTGTGACTCATAATGCATGGCATTCCTAAAAGAAACATCTAAAGTCTTTGAATCCATAAGCAGTGATGCAGAGATAACAGCTGAGTACAATAGCTAAACAATAATGACCAGTGACATCTTCTCAAGCAGCCATTGAACCATTTAACAGTTATCAATTTTGAAAAATCTGAACATCCTGAAGCAGAGTTCTGAGTAGCTATGTAAATGGGTAAAGCTAGTTTCCAGTGGCTATGCAGTGACGCCAGGATTTCAGAGAGGGAAGATACCCCCTAATATTCAAAGTGTGGTCATGTCAATGAGAGTTAACTTTTCAACTCTGAGGAGTTGGTCGGAGGTTTGGAAGAAATTACACAATTTCAAGGGAACTACAAAAAAGGCATAAACATTACCCAGCAGTAGGCATTAGGGACATGTTTATAAGAGAGGATGGTCTAGTGGTGAAAAGAAGTGTGCCAGAGTGTATGCAGTGAGGCCTGGGACAAACCAGGACTTTTTCTCATCAGTTTCTGTGATGAGAGGGTCTCTGGCAAGGCCCGTATTTATTGCCTATCCCTTGAGAAGATGGTGGTGAGCCACCTCTTGAACCACGGTCGTCCATGTGGTCTTGGTGCACTCATGGCACTGTTAAGCAGGAGGTTCCAGGATTTTGACCCAATGACAAAAGGATGGTGACATATTTCAAAGTCAGGGTGGCGTATCAGAGAGGAACTTGCAGGTGATGATGTCTCCATGTGCCTGATGCTTGCTTTTCCAGCTGGCAGAGATTGTTGGTTTTAAAAGTGCCGTTCAGATAGCTTCAGTGAGTTGCAGCGGTGTATATTGTAGATGGTATACACTGGAGCAACAGTGCATTGGTGGTGAAGGGAGTGAATTTCTGATGTGGTAGGTGTGATGCTGATCAAGCGGGCTCCACCCAGGATGATATTGCAGGAACTGCACTCATCCATCACAATCCTGACAATTGCTTTGTCGGCTGTGGAAAGGCTTTGGATAGCCAAGAGATGAATTTCTTGCCACCGAACCCCCAACCTTTGACCTGGTCTTTAGATTCTCGTAAAGCTTTACACATGAATGAGGTTTGGAGCCAAGCAGTCCTGGCACAATTTAAATTGAGCAGTGGTGAGCAGTTTATTTATGCAAAAATGTCATGAGCCTCTCCTGAAATTTGGCTCAATTAGTCAGGTTTCTGATCAGTGGTGATCCCAAGGATGTTGGTGATTGAGTTTCAGCATTGGAACCCCACTGAAAGTCAAGAGGAAGGTTAGATTCTCTCTTGTTGGAGATGGCCGTTACCTGGTGTGATGTGAATGTTAGTTTCCACTTCTCAGACCAGAGTTGAATGTTGTCCAGGTTTTCCTGCATTGCAGGAGGTGGGTGGATGTAGTCAGTTCAAACCACAATGCTTTCCTCTTACTATCTGTCCTTAACCAGAAGGTGTTTGGAATTAATTTGTTTTAAACAATAAGCAATGACATATATTTTTCTAACTCCTTGATTTTTTTTGTCTGATTCAATTAAACTAATAATCCCAGAGCAAACTTGAGTTAAGATTATCGCAGACGTTTAGTGGATTGCACACAATCAGAATCCGTGAAAGGTGTGTCTGCAACGTCCCACTCCCCATTCGCACAGTAACGGGCGGAGGTGGGGTTGGGTTGCATGTAGAATAGAGAAAATGAGGTTTACAGATGACCACAGCAAAACTGAATATTGGTTCATTTGAGTTGAGGAATTATTTCAGGGAAGCATTTCAAGTTCAGCTTGCTGAAGACCAGTGTTAGAATTACTTTTCATGTGATGTTGATGTTGCAAGATGAAATAGGCACACAGAAATTGAGTTGACCCTGTAGGCAATGGTATAAATTCTTCCAGCAGAGTCACCTTAGATGGGTTAGTTGTCCTTTTTGGACAGTGCCAGCTTCTCTATGGCCTGCCATTGGATGGTTAAACAGCAAACTGGCTGTGCAGCATGGAAATGCAATTAAAACTGTTCAAAGGGCCAGAGTCTTGGATCATTGGGATTCCTCCTTCATGATGATTTCAAAAGGAATGTTTAACCAGAGTCTGGAATTGTCTTTGTTTTCAGGACTGATCATGTCTCAGCCATTGTGGGTTGAAAAGGGTGCCATTTATGTTGAGGGTCTGGTGTTTGGGATGCTATTGACTTAGTACACCAACTGACTCCGCTAGTAAGGTTGGCTTATCAAATGCAAATGGGTCCATGTGGCTCCTTTTGAACTTGGTTTGAACAGTCTCAGGTTGTCTGTTAGTGGCTCCCCAGACTTTTTTTCTATAAATTTAGTGTACCCAATTCATTTTTTACAATTAAGGGGCAATTTAGTGTGGCCAATCCACCTAACCCGCACATCTTTTGGGCTGTGGGGGCGAAACCTACGCAAACACGGGGAGAATGCGCAAACTCCACACGGACAGTGACCCAGAGCCGGGATCGAACCTGGGACCTCAGCGCCGTGAGGCAGCAATGCTAACCACTGCGCCACCATGCCTCCCAAGACATAATGAGGTGTGACTTTCCAGAAACTGAGAAGCAAATTATTTTGTTCTCAAGAAAATGTTGAGTTTAAAAATAGAAAGTAGCAACATGGATAATGTTTTTAAATCTCTACAATGCTGCGTTTCTTTACAGTATTGGAGGAATGCAACAATGAACTGGGAAATTGAAATACTAATGAAGTCTGGAACAAAGTAGTCCCAGCAGAATCTAGAATAGATTGGTGATGTAGTAATTGCCTGGACTGAATTTGCCCTGCTTTTTGTGGACAGGACCTACCCTGGAAATGTTCTTCTTTGGTAGATAGAACATAGAACATAGAACAATACAGCGCAGTACAAGCCCTTCGGCCCACGATGTTGCACCGAAACAAAAGCCATCTAACCGACACTATGCCATTATCATCCATATGTTTATCCAATAAACTTTTAAATGCCCTCAATGTTGGCAAGTTCACTACTGTAGCAGGTAGGGCATTCCACGGCCTCACTACTCTTTGCGTAAAGAACCTACCTCTGACCTCTGTCCTATATCTATTACCCCTCAGTTTAAAGTTATGTCCCCTCGTGCCAGCCATATCCATCCGCGGGAGAAGGCTCTCACTGTCCACCCTATCCAACCCCCTGATCATTTTGTATGCCTCTATTAAGTCTCCTCTTAACCTTCTTCTCTCCAACGAAAACAACCTCAAGTCCATCAGCCTTTCCTCATAAGATTTTCCCTCCATACCAGGCAACATCCTGGTAAATCTCCTCTGCACCCGCTCCAAAGCCTCCACGTCCTTCCTATAATGCGGTGACCAGAACTGTACGCAATACTCCAAATGCGGCCGTACCAGAGATCTGTACAGCTGCAACATGACCTCCCGACTCCGGAACTCAATCCCTCTACCAATAAAGGCCAACACTCCATAGGCCTTCTTCACAACCCTATCAACCTGGGTGGCAACTTTCAGGGATCTATGTACATGGACACCTAGATCCCTCTGCTCATCCACACTTCCAAGAACTTTACCATTAGCCAAATATTCTGCATTCCTGTTATTCCTTCTAAAGTGAATCACCTCACACTTCTCTACATTAAACTCCATTTGCCACCTCTCAGCCCAGCTCTGCAGCTTATCTATATCCCTCTGTAACCTGCTACATCCTTCCACACTATCGACAACACCACCGACTTTAGTATCGTCTGCAAATTTACTCACCCACCCTTCTGCGCCTTCCTCTAGGTCATTGATAAAAATGACAAACAGCAACGGCCCCAGAACAGATCCTTGTGGTACTCCACTTGTGACTGTACTCCATTCTGAACATTTCCCATCAACCGCCACCCTCTGTCTTCTTTCAGCTAGCCAATTTCTGATCCACATCTCTAAATCACCCTCAATCCCCAGCCTCCGTATTTTCTGCAATAGCCTACCGTGGGGAACCTTATCAAACACTTTGCTGAAATCCATATACACCACATCAACTGCTCTACCCTCGTCTACCTGTTCAGTCACCTTCTCAAAGAACCCAATAAGGTTTGTGAGGCATGACCTACCCTTCACAAAGCCATGCTGACTATCCCTGATCATATTATTCCTATCTAGATGATTATAAATCTTGTCTCTTATAATCCCCTCCAAGACTTTACCCACTACAGACGTGAGGCTCACCGGTCTTTAGTTGCCGGGGTTGTCTCTGCTCCCCTTTTTGAACAAAGGGACCACATTTGCTGTCCTCCAGTCCTCTGGCACTATTCCTGTAGCCAATGATGACATAAAAATCAAAGCCAAAGGTCCAGCAATCTCTTCCCTGGCCTCCCAGAGAATCCTAGGATAAATCCCATCAGGTCCCGGGGACTTATGTATTTTCAGCCTGTCCAGAATTGCCAACACCTCTTCCCTACGTACCTCAATGCCATCTATTCTATTAGCCTGGGGCTCAGCATTCTCCTCCACAACATTATCTTTTTCCTGAGTGAATACTGACGAAAAATATTCATTTTACATCTCGCCTATCTCTTCAGACTCCACGCACAATTTCCCATCCCTGTCCTTGACTGGTCCTACTCTTTCCCTAGTCATTCGCTTATTCCTGACATACCTATAGAAAGCTTTTGGGTTTTCCTTGATCCTTCCTGCCAAATACTTCTCATGTCCCCTCCTTGCTCGTCTTAGCTCTCTCTTTAGATCCTTCCTCGCTACCTTGGAACTATCCATCGCCCCAACCGAAACTTCACACCTCATCTTCGCATAGGCCTCCTTCTTCCTCTTAACAAGAGATTCCACTTCCTTGGTAAACCACGGTTCCCTTGCTCGACGCCTTCCTCCCTGCCTGACCGGTACATACTTATCAAGAACACGCAGTAGCTGATCCTTCAACAAGCCCCACTTATCCAGTGTGCCCAACACTTGCAGCCTACTTCTCCACCTTATCCCCCCCAAGTCACGTCTAATGGCATCATAATTGCCCTTCCTCCAGCTATAACTCTTGCCCTGTGGTGTATACTTATCCCTTTCCATCATTAACGTAAACGTCACCGAATTGTGGTCACTGTCCCCAAAGTGCTCTCCTACCTCCAAATCCAACACCTGGCCTGGTTCATTACCCAAAACCAAATCCAATGTGGCCTTGCCTCTTGTTGGCCTGTCAACATATTGTTTCAGGAAACCCTCCTGCACACACTGTACAAAAAACGACCCATCTATTGTACTCGAACTATATCTTTTCCAGTCAATATTTGGAAAGTTAAAGTCTCCCATAATAACTACCCTGTTACTTTCGCTCTTATCCAGAATCATCTTCGCCATCCTTTCCTCTACATCCCTAGAACTATTAGGAGGCCTATAAAAAACTCCCAACAGGGTGACCTCTCCTTTCCTGTTTCTAACCTCAGCCCATACTACCTCGGAAGTAGAGTCCCCATCTAGCATCCTCTCCGCCACCGTAATACTGCTCTTGACTAGCAGCGCCACACCTCCCCCTCTTTTGCCTCCTTCTCTGAGCTTACTAAAACACCTAAACCCCGGAACCTGCAACATCCATTCCTGTCCCTGCTCTATCCATGTCTCCGAAATGGCCACAACATCGAAGTCCCAGGTACCAACCCATGCTGCCAGTTCCCCTACCTTGTTTCGTATACTCCTGGCATTGAAGGAGACACACTTCAAACCACCTACCTGAACACTGGCCCCCTCCTGCGACGTCAAATCTGTGCTCCTGACCTCTATACTCTCATTCTCCCTTACCCTAAAACTACAATCCAGGTTCCCATGCCCCTGCTGCATTAGTTTAAACCCCCCCAAAGAGCACTACCAAATCTCCCCCCCCAGGATATTTGTGCCTCTCAGGTTCAGATGTAGACCATCCTGTCTGTAGAGGTCCCACCTTCCCCAGAAAGAGCCCCAGTTATCCAGAAATCTGAATCCCTCCCGCCTGCACCATCCCTGTAGCCACGTGTTTAAATGCTCTCTCTCCCTATTCCTCATCTCACTATCACGTGGCACGGGCAACAACCCAGAGATAACAACTCTGTTTGTTCTAGTTCTGAGCTTCCATCCTAGCTCCCTGAAAGCCTGCCTGACATCCTTGTCCCCTTTCCTACCTATGTCGTTAGTGCCAATGTGGACCACAACTTGGGGCTGCTCGCCCTCCCCCTAAGGACCCGGAAAACACGATCCGAGACATCACGTACCCTTGCACCTGGGAGGCAACATACCAAACGTGAGTCTCTCACGCTCCCACAAAATCTCCTATCTGTGCCCCTGACTATAGAGTCCCCAATTACTAATGCTCTGCTCCTCTCCCCCTTCCCTTCTGAGCAACAGGGACAGACTCCGTACCAGAGGCCCATACCCCATGGCTTACCCCTGGTAAGTCGTCCCCCCCACAAGTATCCAAAGCGGTATACTTGTTTCTCAGGGGAACGACCGCAGGGGATCCCTGCACTGATTGCTTTTTCCCAGTCCCTCTTACAGTTACCCACCTATCTCCAATCTTTGGTGTAACTAATTCCCTGAAGCTGCTATCTATGACCCCTTCTGCCTCCCGAATGATCCGAAGTTCTTCCAACTCCAGCTCCAGTTCCCTAACTCGGTCTTGGAGGAGCTGGAGATGGCAGCACTTCCTGCAGGTAAAATCAGCAGGGTCACTAACTGCACCCCTCACCTCAAACATCCTGCAGGAGGAACATTGCACTCCCTTCCCTGCCATTCCTCTAACTTTCTACCAAGATCTGGCTAACAACTAAATTAAATTTTTTATAAAAAATAATAATAATATAATAAAATATGGTACTTACCTCAGACCAATGGGTTTTATTATTAGGTGAGAGGAGGAGGGCGGATGGGAGACACTACACGCGTAGTGTCTCGGGTTTCCTCTCCACCAGAATTTATTGGTGAGGGTCTTCCCAGACGTCCGCAGGTCGACTTCCTGTTCCCGCCTAAAACACTAATTTAAAAAAAAAAAAATTCTCAGCTCCTGCTGAAATTGACTAACCAGCCAGCTAAACTCCCACTGAAATCGACTGGCCTGCCCCTGCAAAGACAAGTGCTTTTAAAGGACAGACTTACCTCCCAGCAACCACTTCCGCACTGCTCCCGCTGAAACTGACTAACCAGCTGTTCTCCCGCCGAAATCGACTGGCCTGCCCCTGCAAAGACAAGTGCTTTTAAAGGACAGACATACCTCCCAGCAACCACTTCCGCACTGCTCCCGCTGAAACTGACTCACCAGCTGTTCTCACGCCGAAATCGACTGGCCTGCCCCTGCAAAGACAAGTGCTTTTAAAGGACAGACTTACCTCCCAGCAACCACTTCTGCACTGCTCCCGCTGAAACTGACTCACCAGCTTTTCTCACGCCGAAGTCGACTGGCCTGCCCCTGCAAAGACAAGTGCTTTTAAAGGACAGACTTACCTCCCAGCAGCCACTTCCGCACTGCTCCCGCTGAAACTGACTCACCAGCTGTTCCCACGCCGAAATCGACTGGCCTGCCCCTGCAAAGACTAGTGCTTTTAAAGGACAGACTTACCTCCCAGCAACCACTTCCGCACTGCTCCCGCTGAAACTGACTAACCAGCTGTTCTCCCGCCGAAATCGACTGGCCTGCCCCTGCAAAGACAAGTGCTTTTAAAGGACAGACTTACCTCCCAGCAACCACTTCCGCACTGCTCCCGCTGAAACTGACTCACCAGCTGTTCTCACGCCGAAATCGACTGGCCTGCCCCTGCAAAGACAAGTGCTTTTAAAGGACAGACATACCTCCCAGCAACCACTTCCGCACTGCTCCCGCTGAAACTGACTAACCAGCTGTTCTCACGCCGAAATCAACTGGCCTGCCCCTGCAAAGACAAGTGCTTTTAATGGACAGACTTACCTCCCAGCAACCACTTCCGCACTGCTCCCGCTGAAACTGACTCACCAGCTTTTCTCACGCCGAAATCGACTGGCCTGCCCCTGCAAAGACAAGTACTTTTAAAGGACAGACCTACCTCCCAGCAGCCACTTCCGCACTGCTCCCGCTGAAACTGACTCACCAGCTGTTCCCACGCCAAAATCGACTGGCCTGCCCCTGCAAAGACAAGTGCTTTTAAAGGACAGACTTACCTCCCAGCAACCACTTCCGCACTGCTCCCGCTGAAACTGACTAACCAGCTGTTCTCCCGCCGAAATCGACTGGCCTGCCCCTGCAAAGACAAGTGCTTTTAAAGGACAGACTTACCTCCCAGCAACCACTTCCGCACTGCTCCCGCTGAAACTGACTCACCAGCTGTTCTCACGCCGAAATCGACTGGCCTGCCCCTGCAAAGACAAGTGCTTTTAAAGGACAGACTTACCTCCCAGCAACCACTTCCGCACTGCTCCCGCTGAAACTGACTCACCAGCTGTTCTCACGCCGAAATCGACTTAATGTTATAGTTGTACATTAACACCTTACCAAGAGGTACAGCTACATAGGAACATAAGAATTAGGAACAGAAGTAGGCAATTCGGCCCATCGAGCATGCTCCACCATTTAATCAGATCATGGCTGATCTCTTCCTGGTCTCAAATCGACCTCCCTGCTTGTTTCCCATATCTCTTTAACCCATTATTTAAAATCAGAAATATATCTATCTCCTTCTTGAAACCATTTAATGATTCAGACTCCACTGCACTATGGGGCAGTGAATTCCACAAATTCACCACCCTCTGCGAGACGTAGTTCCTCCTCACCTCAATTTTAAATCTATCGCCTTTCAACCTATATCTGTGACCTCTCATTCTAGATTGACCCACAAGGGGGAACATTTGGTCTACGTTTATTTTACCAATTCCTCTTCACATTTTATATCTCTCGATCAGCTCCCCTCTCATTCTTACACTCCAGTGAGTATAAGCCCAAACTGTTCAAAGTCTACTCATAGGTCAATCTTTTCATCCCCGGATCAATCTGATGAACTTCCTCTGAACAGCCTTCCTCATCTTTCCTCAAATAAGGAGACCAAAATGGACAAAATACTCCAGATGTGGTCTCACCAACACCCTATACAATTGCAACAACAATTTTTACAATCCACTCCTTTTGTAATAAATGCTATAAATGCTGACAGTCCATTTGTGTTCCAAATGTGTTCTAGAACACAAGTCTTTAGCAGCAAATAGGGGATACTGTCAGGGTCTATAGCCATTACTCTATCCGGTGTGATAAACTGTTTCTTGATAGCATATGTAATATGAAGCCTGACATCTGTGATATGGGGACCGCAGGAGGAGGCTGAGATAGAACATCGAACATACAGCGCAGAAGGAGGCCACCCGGCCCATCAAGTCTGCACCGACCCACCCAAGCCCTCACTTCCACCCCATCCCCGCAACCCAACAATCCCCCAAACCTTTTTTGGTCACTAAGGGCAATTTAGCATGGCCAACCCACCTAACCTGCACGTCTTTGGACTGAGGGAGGAAACCGGAGCACCCGGAGGAAACCCATGCAGACATGGGGAGAACATGCAGACTCCTCACAGACAGTGACCCAGCGGGGAATCGAACCTGGGACCCTGGCGCTGTGAAGCCACAGTACTATCCACTTGTGCTACCGTGCTGACCTATTGATGGATCATCAATGCTGCACTTCTGGCTGAAGCTGGTTCCAAACATTTCAGACTTATCTTTTGCACTGGTATGACGGGCTCTGCCATCAATGAGGTGGGGATGCTCATGGGACCACATCCTCCGGTTGGCTGTTGAAATGATTACTGTACCACTATTCACTGGTGGATGTCATAGAATTGCAGAGCTTTTATCTGATCCATTGGCTTTGGGATTGCTTCGCTCTGACTGTTGCAAGCTGTTTCTGCTATTTTGTGTTGTAGCTTCACCAGGTTGGCAGCTCATTTTTAGGAAAGCTTGGTGCTGTCTGTACCATGCTCCCCTACACTCCTCATTTAATCAGGTTGATCTCTGGTTCTATGGTAATGGAAGAGCGAGAGATATGACAATTCATGAGGTTAAAGATTATGTTGGATTACAATCCTGTTGCTGCTGGCTCAGAATGAATTCCAAATTCAGAGCTGGTTGATGATTGCTGAATCCATCCCATTTAACGAGGCGGTCCTCTGTGTGAAGAAGGGACTTCCCTCATACCGACTAACTTAGGAATTCACTTAAAGTCAATTCCTTCAAATGACATCAGCACTCACTCTTTAGCCAAAATATCAACCATTCCAGTTCCAATTCTCTTCCCGCACCGAACGGTGTACTGAGGCAAACCTTTGTTTGTTTCGATAGTTAATTATTCCTGGAACAGGTTGCTAGTTTGGTGCCAAAAATATCAATCATAGTTCATTGTAATTGTTTGAATTGTTTATTATTCAAAACAATGACTCTTCAGGAGAATGTTATGAATTCGCAAAAATGAGGGCAAAAAAAGCAGAGTTAGCTGGTAAGAAATGAACCGGCAAATTAGGTTAAGGGACCGGTCAATAGAGATGCTGTGGCAGACATTTTTTTTCAATAAATTTAGAGTACCCAATTATTTTTTTTCCCAATGAAGAGGCAATTTAGCATGGCCTAACCTGCACATCTTTGGGTTTTGGGGATGAAACTCACGTAGACATGAGGAGAATGTGCAAACTCCACACGGACATTGACCCAAGGCCAGGATTCAAACCCTGATCCTCAGCACCTCAGTCCCAGTGCTAATCAATGCGCCACATGCCACCCTCTGTGGCAGACTTTAAGAGGACATTTCAGATTACACAAAATAGATACAATCCAACAGCAAAGAAACATTCCAAGGGGGGGACATGCCATCTGTAATTAGCTGACTGAAAATTAAAGACAGCATCTTACAAAATGAAAAAGCATATAATTCCACAAAGATGGGTGACAGGTCAGAGGACTAGACAGAATATTTTTTTAAAAGCAAAGAATGACCAAAAGAAAAGGACAAATTAGTGTACATGAGGAAGCTAACTAGAAATATAAAGACAGATAATAAGAGTTTTTATAGATATTTGAAAAAGAAAATTTAAACTTATAGATATTTGAAAAAGAAAATTTAACGTTGGTACTGCAAAAAGTGAGTCTGGGGAATTAATAATAATAATCATTATTGTCATAAATAGGCTTACATTAACACTGCCGTGAAGTTACTGTGAAAAGCTGCTAGTCTCCACATTCCGGCGCCTGTTCAGGTACACAGAGGGAGAATTCAGAATGTCCAATTCTCCTAACAAGCACGTCTTTCAGGACTTGTGTGAGGAAACCGGAGGACCCGGAGGAACCCCACGCAGACACAGGGAGAACATGCAGACTCTGCACAGACAGTGACCAAAGCCAGGAATCGAACCTGAGACCCTGGCACTGTGAAGCAACAGGGCTAACCACTGTGCTACCGTGCCACCTGTAATAATGGAATATAAGGAGATAGAAGATGAATTAAACAGATATTTCACAATCGAGGACACGAGCAACATACCAGAAATAGCTATAAATCAGGAAATGGATGGGAAGGAGGAACTTCTTATAATCCCTAGGGAAGTGGTACTGAGAAAAGTTGTCAGCTGTTGGCTGACATGTGTCTGGGTCCTGATAGACTGCATCCTAGTGTCTTCAAAGCTGTGGCCAGTGAGAGTTGACGCATTAGTTTTAATTTTCCAAAATTCCCTAGTTTTGGGAAGATTCCATGAGGTTAGAAATAGTCAATGTAACTCCATTATTCAAAAAATGAAGGAGACAGAAAACAGGCCAGTTAGCTTAACATCTGCCATAGGGAAAATGTTAGAAGCTATTATTAAAGATGTTATGGGAGGGCACTTGACAAAATTCAGGGAAATAGTTTTGTGAAAGGGAAATCATGTTTAAACAATTGGAGTTCTTTGAAGAAGTAACATAAGCTATGGATGAAGGGGAACAGGAACTGCATTAAGATATCCAGAAGGCATTTGATAAGGTGCCACATCAAAGGTTATTGAGAAAACTAAAAGTTCATGGTTTAGAGGGTAACATATTGGCATGGGTGGAAAATTGGCTAGCTAACAGGAAATACAGATTTAGCAGAAATGGGCCTTTTTCTGGTTAACAAGATATAATGTGTGGTGTGCCATCGGGATCAGTGCTGGGCCTCAACATTTTACAATTTATATAATTTATTTGGATGAAGTGACTAAAGGTATGGTTGCTAAATTTGCTAATGACACAAAGGTCGGTAGGATAGTGGGGCGTGAAGAGGACAGAAGGGGGCTATAGTGGGAGATAGACGAGTGAAATGAATGGGGGTAGATGGAGTATAATATGGGAAATTGGAAAATTGTCCATTTTGGCAGGAAAAATAGAAAAGTATATGAACTAAATGGTGAAATTACAGAGCTCTGAGATGCAGAAGGATCTGGGAGTCCTAGTGCATGAATCACAAAAGGCTGGAGTGAAGGTACCGCAAGTAATTAAGAAAGTTAATAGAATGTTATCATTTATTGTGAGGGGAACTGAAAACAAAAGTAGGGAAGTTATGCTTTAGTTATATAGGGCACTGGTAAGAACACATCTAGACTACTGTTTACAATGTTGGTCTCCTTATTTAAGGAAGAATGTAAATTAATTTAAAGCTGTTCAGAGAAGGTTTACTATAATATCTGGATTGGGTGGTGTCATGATATTCAGGCAAACATCATAGCACATACATACATACATACTGATGGACAGATCAACGGACCAATCAACACACACAACACGACAGCCAATCGCAGGCAAGAGCATACACAGGGAACACTTCCTGGGCACTCGAGCAGGAGACGGCTCAGGGCACAGAGCTCATTACAAGCCACTCAGACATCCACCATGTGCTGAGTGCCACTACACGATAGAATTAGGAATAGGTCCACAGAATCAAGGGTCATGCTCGAACCTCAGTAAACAGTTTACCAGTGTAAATAGATGTTTGAAATAAAACTGCGTTGTACCATTCGCTACCGTGTTGGTTTGTCTGTGTAGCAGAGTACCTAACACTTCAGGTGGGTTGTCTAAAGAAAAGGTTGGACATGCTAGTCTTGTATCTGCTGGAGTTTAGAAGAGTAAGAGGCAACTTCATTGAAACATAAATGATTCTGAGGGGTCTTCACAGGGCTGATGTGGAGAGAATGTTTCCTCTTGTAGGAGAATCTTGTACTAAGAGCTACGGTTTTAAAATAAGGGGTCACCCTTTTACGACTGAGATGAGAAGTTTTTTTCCTCAGAGGATTGAAAACCTTTGGAACTCTTCCTCATAAGGTGATGGAAGCAGAGTCTTTGAATATTTTTAAGGTAGAGGTAGATCAGCCATGATCTTATTGAATGGGTGGAGCAGGCTCAAAGGGCCGAGTGGCACATTCTCGCTCCTAATTTGCATGTATGTTCGTAACTTAAATACATTGTGGGTGCAGATATTGATTATGTTATTTTACCCAAGCACGTTACTTAAATCTTAAGAAAGAAATACATTTTCTTCATGAACACAAACATTAAATCTGATATAAGTACGATTGAACAATATGGTGAGTTTGAGCACTACTGCAGGACCTGAGCACACACTCTCGTTACTGATGATCTATCCTTCAGATAATAGTTAAACCAAGTTTTTGCCTGCTTGGTCCAGCGGTTCAGGAGAACATTCAAAATCCCAGAGCATTATCTTAAGATCAGGAGATAACTCTCACTGCTCTGGCCAAGATTACTTCCTCAACCAAACACCACTTAAAGGCAAACCTGTCTTTTGTGTTGTTTGTGGCACATTGTTGGCGGAGAATGATTGTCACATATACTCAAGTACTTGGGGAATAATAAATTGTACACATTGCCTTTAAAAATGAAAGGCATTGAATGTCTTTTGTATATAACTTGCCATTCTTTAAAGCTGAACATGATCATTTTGCTGCATTTTTTTTGAAGCGAATAGTTCAGATTAGCAAAGAGAAATGTTCACACTGTACTATCAATTCTAGCTGTAGAGCATTAATGATGTATTTAAACAGCCTGTATGCATATCCCAGACTTGACTGATCTTAGACCCTGAATACTCTGGTTAAAGGAACTTGATTGGTTTGTACCTAGGTTGTAAAATGGAACATCTTTCATAGTCTGAGTATTCCATGTTGGGAGGGGAGAAATGCGAGACAGAAAATTGGCAGGGAACCATATCAGAGCTCTCCTGTGCAACATTGGTACAATCATGATAGCGCAGTTTACTCAATAGTCTGTCATGTCCTTCTGGCGAAAGGTCATTAAAAGTTTAACTAACGAAGGACAATTTTCAAAAATGCATACACATTTACTTCCATTTAACTCCACCAAATGCAATGAGAAAAATATTACCAAACCCCAAACTCTCAGAGCAGTTTAAATCTTGCCTTTTGCGGAAATTATGAGCGCGATTTAATGGCTGCATTGTGCCTGGTGCAGTTCCGGGTGCGCCGGTTCAATAGCGGGAGAGACCAAGATCGGTATCTGCGCAGGGCGTGAATTGGTTCAGGATCTAACCAGCCCGCTCCTGGTTTCCAGATCCCTCCCAGGCATTTTCTTTAAATATAAATTTAGAATACCCAATTTTCTTTTTTAAAGTAAGCAATTTAGCATGGCCAATCTATCTAGCCTGCACATCTTTTGGATTGTGGGGGCGAAACCCACACAGACACGTGGAGAATGTGCAAACTCCACACGGACAGTGACCCAGAGCCGGGATCGAACCTGTGACATCGGCGCCGTGAGGCAGCAGCACTAACCCACTGCGCCACCGCGCTGCCCACAATCCCTCCCAGACGTATCGAGTCACCAGTTGACACCAATTAAGACCAATCTCCATTTGATTAACGAGTTTTAAGACCAATCCAACAGGCTCTGGACACCAACCAGCTCCCAAGCAAGAGACACTTGGGCACCATTTAGTATTCCTTTTTAAAAATGGGAAGCTAGCGCAATGGCTGCTGGTGGAAGCTGAGGAGGTGAGTAGGCATTTCCATTCTCCGGCATGCAGCCCAGGGGCATTGGAGCAGCTGCCTTAGTGCTCGCCGGATGAAGGGTGGGCAGAACTCCCAAAGAGGGGATGGGCCTGGTCGGGGAGGCTGGGCGCCGTAGGTCGGGGCTGTGGGGGCGGTGATGGCTGTTGCATCTGCGGGGCCTACAAGCCATCCCCCTAATATTGTGTGTACCCATAACAGGGGAAACTATAACTGTTGTCTGTCTGTCCTACCAAACACTTTCAGGACAGAGCATTGTGCTTGCTTCTATGCTGATGGTCACTTTAATCCTTCGACTGTGAGCAGCCTCTAGCTGCACAGCTTCTATTGTTAATAAGGAATTGGCATTGTTAGTTATGGGAGCACTTCTCAGCTCCCAAGTGAATTCTTGTGGGTGCACATGCCATGTCTCAGACTAAGTGCTATTGCCTCGCATTCCAATCAAACTGTGAGGCCTGGACACTTTGCATGAACCCTGGAAGCGTCAGCCCCACAGAGGCAGCAGCCAACAATTAAACACTCTGGAGCTGGGTTTCAGCACGGGGGATATTCCAGCGACTAGAGGGTGAGTGTGGATCAGGGGAGGGCACCTGAGCACGGCTCCCTAATGTTCCCAGCAGAGTTGTGGTGTCTCAGGTCTAGGGCTTCTGCTGTGACCGTGGGTGTGTGTCTCCAGCACAAATGGCTCGGTGGATGGCACCCTGAGAGAAGGCGGGTCATTTACGAGTGTGGGAAGCTCAGGGGATATGATGGCCCCAGGGTGGAAGCCCCAATTGATTATCTCCTTCTCCATTTCTTACAGATACCACAATTGTCATTCCCCGATGCTGGTAGCAGCCCAGGTGCCCAGACGCTGGAGAATACGGCCGCAGCGTTGACACAGGCTGGAGGCGGCAACCCATGTGCAGGGGGCCGCCACAGACCTAGCTGCCCATTAGGCCGAGGATGCCCCAGAGGGGGATGCCAGCGCAGGCCCAAGATGTACAGGCGTCGTTGGTCGTACAAGCTGATGACGGACAGCATGTGCCGCAGGAGACGGTGCGGCACTGCCACATCCTCGTGGACTTGGCACCCTGTGGAGGAAGAGGGCGCCCACTTTCGGCAGCCATGAAGGTCACCGCAGCCCTGAAGTTTCATGCCACCAGATCATTCCAGGGCTTGAACGGGGACTTGTGTGGCATATCTTGAGCTACAGCCCAAAAATGCATCTGTGAGGTCACAGATGCACTGTGTGCCCCAGGCAGCTGACTATATCAATTTTGAGCTTGTCAGACTTTGTCCATCAAGATAGGGTAGCATAGTGGCGCAGTGGTTACTGTTCGTGTGGCGTTTGCTCATTCTTCCCGTGGATCTCACCCCTGTAACCTAAATATGTTCAGAGCAGGTGGATTGGCCACACTAAATTTCCCCTTAATTGGAAACATTTTTTTAAAAGGCTATCAAATGCCCGGGCAGCAGGATTCTCCGCAATCGTCGGGATTCCCCAGAACCAGGCGGTAACTGATGGCACGCATGTCGCGTTGCACGTACCGGGACATAAGGGAGTGCCCTTCATTAACAGGAAGGTATTCCACTTCCTGAATGTTCAACCGTGTGCAACCACCACTTCTGGATCATGCACATGTGTGCACGCTTACCAGGGAGCATGCATGGCACCTTCACCATGGGACACTCGGAGATCCCCGGCATCTTCGAGGACCACCCCAGGATGACTGGTTGGCTCTTGGGGGATAAGGAGGTACCCGCTGAAGTCTTGGCTGATGCCGCCAGTGTGGGGATGGATGTGGAGACCCGATATAACAAGGTCCATGTTGCCACCTGTGCTGCCATTGAGCTGTGCATCGGACTGCTCAAAATGTGATCCCGATGCCTGAACCACTCTGGTGGTGCACTGTAGTACATCTCCCAGAAGGTCTCCCGCTTTGTAGTCTACTGTGCCCTCCACAACCTGGCAAAGCAGTGGTGCGACATGCTGGAGGAGGAGAAGGAGGGTCATGCTGCCTCATCTGATGAGAATGAGGATGGACCGGATCAGGCAAGGGATGGTGGGCGATCTGAGGGAGGACCAGCCAGTGCAGCCGGAGGATTGAGGACAGGAGGCGGCAAGGATCCAGCATGCCCGGAGGACCAGAGAGGCCCTCTACCTCGTCCGCTTCTCATCGGACGAGACTTTTTATGTCAGCTCACCTCCCCCGCCCCCCCCCCCCCCGCAACTCCCCATCCATTCACCTTCTCTCCCATTGGTCACCCCCATCTCCATTCCCCTCTTTCCCACCCATTTCCCTCCTTCCTCCATCTCTCTCCCATTCCCCCACCCTCCTACACCCCCTGCCTTCCTCAACTATGCTGTTCTACCTTCCCAGGGGCCGTGTAACATCACCCCAGGGTGATGGTCCTGTGTCAGCAGTGTCAGCAGGTCAATATACAAGACAGGGGAGTGATGATAACCTGCTGTGTGGTCAGCTCTAGTGCTCGTCAGCTTTTGCCAATGTCTGACTCCTGTCTTTCTGCCGACAGCACGTTCACACCCATCACCTGAACGGGGTCTGCATCGGGAACTCTTGATCTAGGACCATTGTGCCGGGGGGGGGGGGGGGGGGGGGGCTGGGGTTGGGGGAGCAGAGGGCAACAAGGAGTGGGGGTGCAGTCAGGCCCGCTGTGCAGAATAGCGCCACAGAGGCTGCAAATGTATCAGGTATTAGGTGTTTAATGATGAACATTTGAAACTTCCATTGTCCCTAGCTGCAGATAGTGCCCCCCAGTGTCCACAGTGATCCCCAATCTTCTTAATCTTCGATGCTCTGTTGCTATTTCTCGGTGTATCTCCTCATGGCCTATGGTCGTTGATGCCCTTAGCGGACATCCTCTGGAGGGCCTGGAGTCAGTGTGCCCCGGCCAACTCACCAGGCCACCCTGCTCTGCCAGCCATAGATGAAGATAAAACAGTAATTGGAAAAATGAAATTTAACTCAGTCTCTATTTCGATGCAGGCCTGATGTTTCTCAGTCGGGTTGTTACTTTGGCTGAAGTGGAGGTCTTGTATTTGCAGAGATTTCTCATGAGATGGTTCCTACAGTTGTACACCCAGAGATTAATTTCTCAGGTGAGCTTGAAGATGGAACAGGTTAGAGGAGATAAAGTCCCTCGTTCTCTTTCAAGATACCACAGTTAGACACTTTGGCTGTTTAGTTGACTGCAATGGTCAGGTGACTTTGCTTGCTGGAGTTTGAAACCCCTTCTCTCCGCCTGATGGAATTCCTTCTGCAAACCGTTTGAGTTCCCTGCTATATCTTTTAACATTGAGCGAAGATGGCCGCCTAGCTCACATGACCTTGTAACAAGTGTCGAGTCAAGGTCCAAAAAGACATTGTGGTAATTCACAGCTGTCAGTTAGCCTTCTCCTGTGCCTTTAGGTGCCACACCCTTTGCTTTAGAAAAGGCAATTTTGATTTTTTACAATTAAGTTATCAAAGGACTTTGTTTATCCACTGTCCTAAACTGCAGTGTGTTATAATGAAATCAAAGAGCTTTGTCCTCTTGAGAGATAAGACAATTCAATCCACAAAATTGAATGGCCGTTCACTGACCCATTTTGAACTCCAACCTCATTAAAAATGCAGCCTTTAAAATATAGACTTATGGCACCGTCATGCAGATACTGGTGTGGCAACTGCTTTTTGTCCACCTGAGTAATATTATTCAGGCTGAACGTGCATGCAATTCATTTGACCTTTTTTTGTTTAATTAGGTCGTTTGTTGTTGTACCTTATTGAGAGGTGGTTATAGAGCTGAGGACAGAAAGATCCTGTTGCAAGCACTTTCATTGAGGAAAAAGGAAGTGCTGTAATGATTTCCTCTACCTCTTCATTACTAAACTTTATTTATGCACTCGTACATGAAAAAATAATTCAGCAGCTCAAATAACCATTTCCAGTAGAGGATTTCTTTGCAACAAAGACTTCCTGTCCATTAT
The DNA here is from genome assembly GCF_047496885.1 of Scyliorhinus torazame. Lineage (NCBI taxonomy): Eukaryota > Metazoa > Chordata > Chondrichthyes > Carcharhiniformes > Scyliorhinidae > Scyliorhinus > Scyliorhinus torazame. The sequence continues at coordinate 64,129,246 of NC_092728.1, forward strand.
TCCAATCATTACCTCCAAAGAAGAGGTCAAAATGGTGACATCCTTATATTCTCAAAAAAAACCACAGATTGACTGCATACATTTTCCATATGGAAAAATCAATATTTTATTGAGTTTCAGAAGGCAAGGCAACAGAACCGTTTTTTTAAGGCGACACACAGCAGGACTGCGCAAGGATGGAGCATTTTGAGGCCATTGTGTCTGCTGTTTAGTGCAAAAATATCAGCAGCCTTGTTCAAGTGATATACTTGGCTGTGATGAAAGGTTGCATTAATTATAAGCTGTTGTGTTCAATTTGCCTTTTGCCAGCATCTTAATCTGTGATTTAAATTTATGACTAACAAAATAAAAACCATGATGTATAGCTGCCCCTTATTTATAATGCTCCTTTATAAGACTATATCTGTTGTGAAGCTACTGGGCTTTAGCTGTAGGGTTATTTTGTGTGTTAACAGTGTTGCGGGTGATTTGCTATAGCTAGCGACTTGTGATAATAGAATGCCTGGCTCCTAAGGATTGTATTATGGTGAGGGAGGGATATATTTTGAAAGAAAAATGAATGCTTGTACTTGCTCGTGCCAGCAAGATTATTTAGTTAAACATGAAAACTGGACCGGCGTTTACCAATAAACAAACAGTGCACATACAGCTGAAAATTAGGGATCTAGTAACCTCTCTAAATATTTTTTTCCAAAGTGATATGCAATGATAGATACCCTTATTTACAATGGTAACTTTGTAGTCACAAAAGCTCACTTGGTGATTGCAAAACTTAACACTGGATGCAACACTAGGAGTAGCAGAACAGATGTTTTCTATAACTTTGCTCCCCTTGGGGAGGGGGGGGGGTTCGTTTTTATAAAGGGAGCCTCCAGGTTTTAGCATAACAAACATGTAAGGAAAGGTTAAATTTTCAAATCACTGCAATCTGAATGAACTCAAAGAAAACGCATCCATTAAGTGAGTTTGGTTAAAGTTTTATTAAAAACAGCAAAGCAACAAGTACCACATTGGCCAGCAGGTTAACGTACTGTAATGTAGATAAATCATGATAATTAGGACGGTAAATACATCCTTTCAGAAGTTGAAACTATTTCCTCAAGTGTAGCTTTTTTTTCTCTCTGTTGGCAGGGTTGCTGCATGTAAAAAGTCTACTCCACCAGTCAAACTTTAATAACCGCTGGATTTATGGCCTCGTGTTTTTACTTTCAATGAACTCATGCTGAGAATACTGAAAATACCTAGCACGTGTTTAGTGCTATCAGAATTCATTCAACCATTCTTTTCTTTAATAAACCCATCATTCGGCAGGCACATTGGGGTAATTTTTTGTTTTTGCCGCGTAGGTAGTGAGGATCAAACTTTACCCGTTGTCTTTGACACAATGTAGGATGCAGAGTTATGTCTGTCACTCATCTGGTTTTGAGCAGGGTAGTAGGATTGTGCCAACTTGGCACCAAAATTCTGATTTTAAAATCAGGATCCCATGCCTGTTCCACATGAAGTGGAGATATTAATTATTGAGGTTATTGTTGTTACCAAATACGTTGCCAAGTACCACCCTATCCTATGCCTTGTCTAGTTTTGGACTTGGCAAATGACCTCACAAAGCCAGTATTTATTTGTCGACATTGTGCTGTGGGTTTACAAAATGGGATGCATCTGTTGTAGAATTTGCACAAAGCTGAGAGCATGCAATTAACACGTTGGTATTAGTTATTATGCAGTGTCAATTCTGAGACATGTATTTGTAACTTGTTTCCATGGCACTGAATGGCTGTGTAACAGGCAGATTCAGCTGCACTTGCACTTTAAAAAGTAGAGTGAGTGGATAAAAGTTGTGAAGTTATGTCAGTGCAGGAAATAAATCTCCGGAATTTCCATTGGGACTCTTCTGACTCTGTGCTGCTTCAGCAGAAGATCGACGAAAACCCTGGAGAAATGGCAAAACAGCTGGTTTCTTTGGGCTTCTGCCAATCTTTTGCCATAAGTTATGGTGGGAAATTAGAGAATTGTCACAGTCATTCTACCCCAAGTATTTCTTCTAGTTTGACCACCCAATATCACATTTTCTCGGGCCATATGAAACAGGGCCCAGAAGCTAAATAGAAGCTCCCCGTGTGTGCGTGAGTTTCATCTGGGAACTCCGGTATCCTCCCACATTCCAAAGAAGTGCAGGTTCGCTGAATTGGTCATGCTAAATTGCCCCTTACTGAACAAAAGGTTAGGTGGGGTTACTGGGTTATGGGGATAGGGTGGAGACATGGGCTAAGTAGGGTGCTCCATCCAAGGACCGGTGCAGACTCGATGGGCCGAATGACCTTCTTCGGCACTGTAAAGTCTATCATTCATAGGGTGAGGTATCATAAGCAAGATGCAACTTCATCTTTGGATTATAAGGGGCTGATTTAGCACAGTGGGCTAAACAGCTGGCTTGTAATGCAGAACAAGGCCAGCAGCGCGGGTTCAATTCCCGTACCAGCCTCCCCGAACAGGCACCAGAATGTGGCGACTAGGGGCTTTTCACAGTAACTTCATTGAAGCCTTCTTGTGACAATAAGCGATTATTATTATTATAATGAACCAACAGCTCTGACCAGTAGAGTTTCTTTCACTTTGTTGTAGGCATTCTCACATTCTTCTGACCAGTGCCATGCCTGTTTGACACATAACAAAGTCTGTAAAGGCTTCAATCGTGTTGCTAAATTCAGCATGAATTTACCATAATAATTGATCAATCCTAAAAATGACCTTAATAGTGTCACATTCTGAGGGCGTGGTGTTTCTAATGTTGCTGACATTTTCTTCGGCTCCTTGTATAAACCACCTTTGTTGATAAATGGCCAAGGTAATTTATGGATGATTTGAAAAAGTTACACTTTCCCTTTTAACCTCTCAGGGCTGTAGCTCTGTAACGGCTTCAAGGTAGCTTCTAAGTTCTCCAAGTGTCCCTGTTCACTTGAACAGGTGATGAATATGTCACTGAAATAACATTGCACTCAAATCTTCTGGAGTGAAACTAACCTTTGTGCATTACGATGGTGAGTTGACTCTGCAGCCACATTCATCTGCAGATATGCCTGTGAAAAAATCAATTACATTGAATTACAGCCCTCCAGAAAGTCCAGCAAACAAGGCTTCAATCATAGGCTGTGGCCAATGATCTACGCACAAAACTGTTAATAGTAGTTTTTAAATCTCCACAAATTCTCACTGAGCGATCACGTTTTAATGCAGAAACTAGTTGTTGCGCAATAATAAATAATGTTGTGGCCCTTCTTACCACAGTTCTTGCATGTATTTGATTTACTCCAGTATTCCCCTGCTGAGTGTCAAACCTGTGAACAACAGTGACACGTTCCTTGTTCCTGGGGGTATCTATTTGGTGGATCTTCGCTCCAGCCCCTATCTGTGAAGCTTCTCTTGTTGCTCGATTCATATGTGTCGCAATTTCCTTTGCAGCTTTTAGAAGTACAGTTAATTACTTGCAGTAAGCAACTTCTTCCAAATAGCTTCAGTATAGAGTCCACAAACCAGCCTGTCACGAAGCGTATCATCAAGTGTTGCACCAAATTCGCAATATCTAGCTAACCTTCTTAAAGATGCTACGAACTGTAAAATGCTTTCACTTTCTTCCTGACTACAATGGTGGAACCGAAGCTTTTCCACAATCAACAACAATTTAGGAGAGCTTTTTTCATCTAAGATTTTCATTAATTCAATATAGAACTTATCTCCTGGTTTTGCTGGGTGAACAGAATTCTGTAGCAGCATAAATGTTTTACACTCAAGTAAGCTGAGAAAAGGACAGCACGGTGACATAATGGTTAACATTACCGCCTCACTGTGCTGAGGTCCCAAGTTCGATCCCGGCCCTGGGTCACTGGAGTTTGCACATTCTCCCTGTGTTTGCGTGGGTTTCACCCCCACAACCCAAAGATGTACAGGGTAGGTGGGTTGGCCATGCTATATTGCCCCTTAATTGGAAAAAATGAATTGGGTACTCTAAATTATTTTTTTTTAAAGTTAGCTGAGAAATGTTGCGACATATAAGTCTTCCAGGGTCTGATATGCTTTGAGAAGTGATTGAAATCTTCCTCATGAATTCTATGTCTCATAATCCTCATCAAACGCATCCACGATGCCCATTTCTCCTGTCATATTTGAGTCCTGGCTCCTATGGTCACTTCCTCCCTTCTGAATTTTAGTGGACAGTATGGCACAAATCCCTTGAACAAGCAACTGGGAACACTTTTCTGTTTTATCTGACTGTGGTTTGCCTTTTTTCCCGGGTAATGGCCCATACAGAGTCAGCAGACTTCGATATCTCCATTCCCCACAGCCCATTTAGCTTCGCCAAGTGTGCGGCCCCTGCAGCCCCACACCACACTCACTTCAGCACAAGCAAGTCTTCCCCGACTCTTGGTCTTCATACTCGCAGTTGCTGTCAATAACATTTTTAAGCCTTCAGTTCAGCGGCAATGCTTTGTCCGACGTCTGTATATGTGCGAGTCTGGTCCCAAAAATCACCTGTTGTTCACAATGCCATCCCACTGTTAATCGACAAGTCAGCGCCTTTTCTGCCTCCATCCTCATCGCCAGTTTTCTTTTCCGTTATACTTACTTTGATGCCACAAAGAGAAAAACAATGAGGCTCCCGCATTCTGGATTCTTATAACACACGATGAGAGGTTTATTCAGAGATGTTGCTCATGCAATCAAGATAGTGATCTGCCCAAAATCCGTGATGCATAACCAGAATGACATGACACGTGATGCATAACCAGCAATAAAGTGTTCACTGATACATAACAACTCTCTTATGTCCTTTTAACAGAGACTCTGTCCCAATTCTGGTCCAGAGGATTCTTCCCCAATGTGTCTGAGTACAACCTTCCCCAGTCTTCCCCTTCCCCTCGGCAAGCCCTTGCCCTTCAGCCCTTTCCTTGCTTCAGTCTTGTCTTTCCCCCACCACTCTCCCTGTTGAGCCCTTGGTCTGCAGCACCCCTATTATTATTGGTCTAGTATAGAGAACCTTTGGCTGGATTCTCCGGTTGCCGACTCCAAAATCGGCGACTGGCCGGAGAATCCAAGTTCCCGACCAAATCGGGGGCAGCGCCGCTTTCGCGATACTCTGTCCCCTCCAAAGCAGAGTACTCTCCGAGTATGCCACGTCGCATATCGACAGCCTCAGGACATTGCCTGATGTCCACCCCCCATGCTCTGTCCCCGACCGATTGAGTTCCCGACGACGTCGATCGCGTGTGATGTCACCCGTCGGGAACTCGGCGTGGCTGCTGCGGACTCAGGCCACAGTTGTGGGAGTGCCGATCCGAGGGCAGGGGGGGACTTTATCAGAGGCTCAGGGCACTGTGGGGGTGGGGGGGGGGGGGGGGGGGTGCTCCAGTGTGCGCGAGCCAGCCAAAGGGAAGAACTATTTTGAGGGCTGGATCCGCGAGCGGCCTCCACCATGTAGCACGGCGCAGCCAAGGACCTGGCAATTCTCCGGGGTGTACCAGCAGCTAGAGCCAGGTGCTCTACACTGAAAGTGAAGTGGTCGTGGCTGCAAAGCTTTATTTGTCAGCTTTTTAGTGTCTACTGGTAATTCAATTTCAGTACAAAATTTTAGAAAGTTCCAAATAGCCCTGCAGCAAGTTAGTCAGATCGATTGTCTTTAGCAAATACAGTAGCTGAATTCAAAATACACTATTTCTTGGTAATTTCTTTGAATCAAGATGCACAGTACCAAAAAGGACTGAGAGATTTAAAACAAAAGAAAATGGCGATTTTGCAAACCAAGCAGAACAGGCTTCAGAAAAAAAAAGCTAGAGTGATTCCGGAAAAGAAGAAGAAGTGTTTTCTCATCCCAACAACTGATCTTTTAAGGAGATTATTATCTTAAAGTTTTGCTCTCTTTACAGTTGTGATTGGCTTTAACTAATTTATAATTCACTCAATTCAACCAAACTGTCTGTCTGCCAATTTTAAAGATAAATGATTTGGGGTAATTTTTCATACATTGTCTAAGCGAAACACTTTTCCCACCAGGACTTATCACCATGGACTAACTTGCCGTTACCATGGGAACGGAACTGGGATCTCTGCCCAGCTCTTTAACACAAAGGGTCTTTCTGCAACTTGACCTTGTAGACTCTAGCAGTTTGTTCAACTTGCAAAACTGAAAATTAAGTCTTATCTGATCAATTCCCAGCCATTCAGCGTTTCTCACTCTCATGGTTAATATATCGATTTAGTTAATTACTCTTAAGGATTTAAGGATTTTTCCAACCAGGATTTCTTCATTAAACCTTTTATCTATCTTATCTATAGCTAAACAGAAAATATGATTTCTATCAGTCGGCAAACAAACCTTGACATCACGAATGAAGTGCAGGTTGCCAGGTGAACATTGCTTATGCAGTTGTCTAATGTTAATCTAATTATATGCTGGCGTGAGGGCATTTTTCCGGTGAACTGCCTTGATAATGAGAATTAATGATATTCTAACGCTTCAAACATGTGACACATGGCACAGTGGGGAAAAGTGGGCCGCCATTGAATGATCGCAATCTGTCTTTATGCCGATGGGAACTGCTTTTTCTGCTCCAGCGATATTTTCCCCTCCCACCCTCCATTGCATCAGTTGTGGATAGGATCAGAAAATCCAGGCCGCAGAGTCTAAACTGGGATGTGTAAGATAGAATATTTAATTCAATGCAAAATCATGCCAAGAACACCGAACAAAGACTTGGAAAAGGGAGACAGAAAGTGACAGTAAAAAATATTACGAGAATTTTTTGACTTCTGGCATCCCCAATAATAATAAAAAACTGAAGGAATGAGTCTCAACACTTCTGGAAGTAACATTCTTGTGCCAGAGAAATTGCTCAACAGTAATTAAAACTTATCACACTGTTGAAAAAATCATTTTGGAGAGACAAGGTCTAACTTGTACTTGCATATCTATTGACTATCATCAAATATACGACATACTTGATGCCCTTAAGATGTTTGAATCTTGAGTATCTTGGCAGTGTAGTGAAGTCTTCAAAAGAGCTGCACTGCAACTTCCTGATTCTTGCATTTTATTGTGTAAGAGTGGACTCCAGAGGTTGCTACTCCATTGACACCTTAATATCACTGAGGGTTGATCATTGTTCTTATCAAAAAATCTGGAGCATCGTGTTGTCTGAATCCTTAAGAAATCAACTTTTGTAAGGCTCATGAATGAAATCAGCCAATTTGTTATCTAAATATGATGAACATCAAAACTCTGTATTTTATGAAAAAGTTAACCAAGCACCAAATCAGTGTGACATAACTCTTGCATTCATTGCATTTGTGAGTTTTTCTATCCCATCATCTGAAGGTGTTGACTATTCTTGGGGAATGGTTCCATGGGACCATGTATGTTGGAGCCCAACCAATACTTACGTTCCTCTAGAAACTAGGAATGAATTTTGAACTTGGTGCACAAACATATTCTTGATATTGCTGATTGGCCATGTCAACAAAAGCACCTGATTGTTATTTTTGTTTAATATTTGTTTTTGGGATGTTAGTGTCACTGACAATGCCAAAATTTATTACTCTACCCTAACTGCACTTGAACTGGGTCTTGCTGGGCCTTTACAGTGGGCAGTTAAAAGTACACCATGCTTCTGTGGATCTGAAGTCCCATGTCGACCAGGCCAGGGAAGAGTGGCAGATTTCCTTCACGAAAGTGCACCAGTGAATATATATAGGGCTTGATTCTCCCAAAATGGGGCTATGTCCCCACGCCGGCGTAAAAACGCTGGCGTTGCACTCCGGAGTTTCCTCAAAAAAAGATCACTCACATTCAGGGAGCTAGCAGGGTCCCGGAGTGATTCACGCAGCTTTAGCTACGGATACAGGCCCCCGCACTTCCGGTTTCGAGTCCGCGCATGCGCACGGCGGTGGCCTGCAGCGACCGCACCAAGCACCATGACGGACTCAGACATGAGGCAGCTCCGAAATGTAGGCCCCCCCAGATCGGCCGTGCCCTTGCATCAGATTGGCCCAACCTGTGCCCCGGCTGCCCATAAGGCCCCCGCCGGTGCCCGATCCCCCCGCGCCCCACATCACATATGTCTGCAGCCACCACACACGGTTCCCGAACGGCAATAGGTGGTTAGTACCATGCCATCGGGAACTCGGCCGACTGGGAGTGGAGAATCGCTGGGCTGGCCTCTGGCAAATGCCCCCCAGCCGCAAGGAATAAATCATGGAATCCTTGATTGTCTGGTCCCGGTGAATCGCCGGAGCAGCGCCGAGTCCGATTTTGGCACAAACGTTGATTCTGAGCAACCACGCCAAACGCGATTTCGGCGAGGAGCTGCGGAAATCCAGCCCATGGACTTTTATGACAAACAAGTAGCTACATGATTACTATTCATGAAACTAATATTTCATTCCAGATTTATTATTTAATTGAAATTAAATTCTCGTAGCTGCAATAATGGGATTTGAACAGTAGTCCAGGCCTTTGGAGTACGAGTCCAGTAACTCTACCACTATGTTAGCACCACCTTAGTCATTGATTTTAGTGGAGACGAAGACTGAACAAATTCTGAAGTAGGCAGATAATCAATACGGTCAGGTTTACACTCGTGACAGCAAGTTGACGATCTATTTCTCTGTGTTAGCAGATCCATGTAGGTAGCACCGCACATCTGAGCCTAATTCTGGCCTTGCCTGAAGTCCCTGCGTAAATGCTTTAAAGCAAAAATAATAATGAGTGGGCACTGGAGCTAATTTTTCCTTTTATAGCCCAGTGGCGCTGAGGTCAATTGTCGTACCCTGATTGGTATCACAGCTGAGATCATAAACTCAGGACAGGTTGGAGGTCTCACCAGATTGGCGCAACAAAGAAAGAAAAAACTGCATTCATACAGTGTCTTCCATGATCTCGGGATGTCACAAAATGAAAGCACTTTTTGATAACCCTTTTTGAAGGATAGACACTGCTGCCATGTAGAGAAACACGAGACATTCCTAATTGGCAGGCAAATACAAAATAAGTGCACTGCCAGCTTGGATCCTGCCCTAAGGCTCTCACCTTGAAGCCACATATCTCCAAAACCCATTCATCTGCACCGATGCCTAATTTCAGGAATTGGACTCCCTGACTCTGTGTTTACCAACTTGTCTATTGTGGGTACTCAGTTCCATTCTTTGTGTTTCAGTGAACCACATGCCTTGTATGGATCCTGCACACTGTAAGCCTTTGATTGCTTGATTTACATGGACATGTGTTGACACAGAAAATTGAAATAATTTGACTGACAGAAAGAAAGGCTTGTGTTTATGTAGCATTCTTAATGAGCACAGTATCTCATAGTATCATAGAATTTACAATGCAGAAAATGGCCATTAGGCCCATCGAGTTTGGACCGGCCCTTGGAAAGAGCACTCTACCTATGCCCACACCCCCACCCTATCCCCGTAACCCAGTAACCCCACCCAACCCAACCTTTTTGGACACTAAGGGAATTTAACATGGGCAATCCACCTAACCTGCACATTGTTGGGAGGAAACCGGAGCACCCGGAGGAAACTCGCACAGACATGGGGAGAAAGTGCAAACTCCGCACAGACAGTGACCCAAGCCGGGAATCGAAACTGGGACTCTGGAGATGTGAAGCAACAGTGCTAACCACTGTGCTACCCTGTCCCCCTTTATGCTTTACAGTCTCAAAATGATTTACAGCCAATGAGATACTGATTGAAGAATAGTTACAATTGCAGTAGAGGCAGCATGGCAGTCAATTCGCACACAGCAAGCTTCCACAACTGTAGTATGAGAATCACCAGCCAATCCATATTTTAATGATGTTGATTGAAGGACAAATATTGGCCGCGGCTGGGGATATCTCCCCTGCACTTTAAAATGGTGCTGTGGGACCTTTGGCAGACACCTAAGAGAGCGGACTTAAGTCTTTAGTTTAACATATCAACCCGAAGATAGCAGCTCTGGCATCGCAGAACTCCAACTGTACTGCCCTGAAGCATCCACCTAGATTTTTGTTTCTATAGTATGGCTCAGACCTTTGACCTCTGGACTCAAAGAGCAAGAGGGCTACCTACTGAGTCATGGCTGATGCTATGACTTGTAGGTAATGAAGTACAAGAGCGGTTCATTTCTGTGTCATATGTAGTATTTGTATACCACATGAGTGCCAACTTAAGTATTGTCATATGGGTGATGAGACAGATGAGCTGCCTTCAATGTGCTGGAAGAAGTATTCTCAGATATTGCAAAAATATGGTGCTCAATGACATTTTCAAACCTATGGCTAATGAGCATTTACATGTTTCACTCAGCTCTTCGCTGTTTCTCATTAAGAGAGAAATTTGACATTATTAGCAGGTGAAGAAATATATATGCATGTTTATTACTTCTTTTAAATTGTGGAACGTCCATTTTTTTTCATATCTGCAGATTTCACCACTGTAGTCTTCTTGCAAGATGGTAGTATCAGGATCTGAACAGGATGAGTTAAGAATGCAACACTCAGTTACTAGTCTGGGGACTTAAGGAGCAATTGGTCATAAATTATTCAATGGTATTTATTTTGTTTTGCTGATAGGAAAATATTTTTAAAATAAGAAATGTATACAAATGAAGAGGGGCCTAAACAATGGATTAGCTAACATTGTGTTCTTTCGTTTCTGGGTCTTGGCTTTGAAATTAAAAACTGAGATGACTGATCTCCCTGCAGATATAATGGGCTAAAATTTCCTATCCACCTGGAGGCAGCTTTGGAGGGTGTGAAAATTGTGATGGAACCCTGTTTGCTGGCTCTGCTAAGTTTTCCCACCTCCGTGCGCCTTTCCCTGATGTGGGCTCCCAACAGCGGCAACCTCCCACCAGCGGGGGCAGGTAGCCACTAATTAATAGGGAAATCAGTCCCTGTGCTGGCAATGGGCTGGAATGTTCCTGATGGCACACGCCCAGGAAGGGCACGAACCTGTTCACAATTCATTTGAATGCAGTTTAATCTCATGAGCAAGATTAAAGTTGAATGCAGAGTCTCCTAGTATTCATGTCCAACCCTCCCCACCCCCCAACGGGAAGTCAAATCACTACTGGTCCCTAAAAATGGGGTGCAGGTGCCATGGACACCAAAGGGGAGCAAGGGGTGAGTCCCCATCTCTACACTTAGCGCCAGGGTTCCGAGGGGCGGCCTTCAGGGGAGTTGGGGGGGCTCAGACTGGGCTGGAGGGGCTCAAGTTGGGAGTTTTTATTGGGGGTTGTGTGACAACTCTTCCCTCGGTATCTTTGAAAATCTTTCAATTCTCTTTTGGCATGTCAATATCAAAGAGCTATCTGTTATAGTTAAATGTCTTCCCTCTGATATGTTGGAAACCTTTGAAGTGCTTTTTATGCATTCAATTTCTTTCCTCTTTAACTTCTTCATGGTTCTGGGTTTGCTGAGAAGCCTAAAAGTATTGATCTGCATTATTTACATTCACTTTCATGGTTCATTACCTTTAAAAACCTTTTGATTGACAAGTTGAGGCTAGTTCAAAGAAAGGTTTGCTTGGTTTTTTTTCTGTTATTTTTATAAATTTAGAGTGCCAATTCATTTTTTCCAATTAAGGGGCAATTTGGCGTGACCAATCCACCTAACCTGCACATCTTTGGGTTGTGGGGGAAATAACCACGTAAACACAGGGAGAATGTGCAAACTCCACACGGACAGCGACCCAGAGCCGGGATCGAACTTGGGACCTCGGCCCCTTGTGCCACCATGCTGCCAGTGCTTTGCTTGTTTTTATAGCTTGTTACAGTCTATTAACAGGGCAGCATGGTAGCATTGTGGATAGCACAATTGCTTCACAGCTCCAGGGTCCCAGGTTCGATTCCGGCTTGGGCCACTGTCTGTGTGGAGTCTGCACATCCTCCCCGTGTGTGCGTGGGTTTCCTCCGGGTGCTCCGATTTCCTCCCACAGTCCAACGATGTGCAGGTTAGGTGGATTGGCCATGATAAATTGCCCTTAGTGTCCAAAATTGCCCTTAGTGTTGGGTGGGGTTACTGGGTCATGGGGATAGGGTGGAGGTGTTGACCTTGGGTAGGGTGCTCTTTCCAAGAGCCGGTGCAGACTCGATGGGCCGAATGGCCTCCTTCTGCACTGTAAATTCTATGATTCTATGAACTCAGAATTTGATTCCTCTTTTGAGCAGATGTTTCTATCTGCAGTTTTATTTTCTGCTGTGGTTTCCTCCGTTCTGAATTGCTTCCAAGACAGAGAAAGTGCTCTTTGCGTGTTTTTTTCACAGTGCATTTTGTCTACTCTAAAGAGTTTCCTCGAAAGAACAGCAATGCAGTCTGAGAGTATTTTTTAGCATGGGGGCATGAATCAGCAGCCTCACCGCATCCAGCTTTGTGTCAGGATGAGGCCATTAAATCTCACAAGACCTCTCATGAGATTCACGATGCTCGAAAAGTCTCATGGGGTTCAACAGAATCTTGCGAGGCGTCGCAATCTGGATCTTGCTGTTGCTGGGCAAGATCCACGCACGCATATTTAAATGAGCAATTTGGCCCATTTAGAAGACACATTCGCCAGATTTACCCAGGACCTGGAATTCACCGGCCACACCTGGGAGACCTTGCCAGGGTGGCATTTGGTACTGGTCAAGGCAAACATGGACCAGTTGTAACATCACCTAGGGGGGTGGGGGGAGTCTCCCAGGCCATTGGAGGCCCCCAGATGTTCGTGGCAGGGCATGGGGGCATCTTGGCACTCCTTCTGGCATCTAGGAACCTTGGTACTGCAAGCGTGGCACCCCGGGTGGAACCACTAGCTGGGGCACTGCAAGGATGCCAGACTGGCAGACTGGCAGTGCCAAGGTGCCAGGTTGCCCATGACATGGGTAGGGCCAGGGGGACCTTGCCCATAAAAAGTGGGGTGCTCAAGGAGCCGCAAAGAGATAAGGTGGGGGTCTGGAGGCTACAGCGAGGGTACTGAGAGAGGGGGTTTAAAGATCGGACTGCCGTTACAAATGGAGCCCCGATCTGCACATAGTCTTCATGCACTGGTGAGCTGAGCTCGTCAGTGCAGGAAATGACTTAAAGGGTGGCCTCGATGGAGAGCAGCCTTGTGCTGTTGAACAGTGGGGTCTTTTTCCGGGCTGCGGGCGCCCTGGATTTTTTTCAAGCTCTGATGCCTGAACTGCATGCCTGCACTGGAGGAACATTTCCTTCACCATCGAAGCAGCTGGCACCACTCAGACATTGAAGTGCAAGGATTCGTCAATGAGGACCTTCTCGCAGCCACTGTTGAATTCTTTGGATTGATATGATGACCACGCCGAGGGTGGGGGGGGGGGGGCAGAGGCCATTGAACCCCCCTCCCCCCATCCCACCAGGTGATTAGGGATTAGGCTGGACAGTGCCCTGGCACTGCCCCTGGTACCCTGGCATTGCCAGCCAAGCCATGCTAGGTTGACACTGCCATGATGGCAGGGAGAAGTGTCAACTTGCCACTGCCAAGGTTCAGAGCCTGAATGGGGTACTGGGTTGGCTGTGGGGAGGGGGGTGTTAACGAGGTGCCCTAATGTGAAGGGCTTGAAATGGGAGTGGGGTGGGAGAAATAATTTGGTGAACCCACAGCGGGGTCAGTGATTCGGGGGGGCGGGGGGGGGGGGGGGGGGGTGGGGGGGGGGGGGGGCACTGCAAGGTTATTCTGCGTTCAGGGCGTCCTGTGGATCTGGGCTTTCTGGCTTCTTCATGTCCCATGGCACAAATCACCCCGACACTGGAAATGGTGATTTATAAGTGTGGATAGATTGTGAACTGGATCGCGCCAATCCACCTGGCGGGAATCGCACTTCGTTTCCCATCGGACAATTTCTCCCAGAGAGACAATATAAAATAAAAGCTACAACTCTATAAGAGGTGCAGGAGCAGAGGAACTTGGGGGAACAAATCATTGTGGCTGGACAGGTTGAGAACATGATTAATAAAGCATACAGTACCCTAGGCTTTATTAATAGCGGTGCAGAGTACAAAAGAAATGAAGCTATGTTAAACCTGTTCAGAACACTGGTTCAGCCTCAACTGGAGTATTGCATCCAGCTTTGGGTGTCAAACTTTAGGAAAGATGTGAAAGTATTGGAGAGAGCGCAAAAAGGATTCGCAAGCCTGGTTACAAGGGAAACATCCGCTATGGAGATAGATTGGAGAAGTTGGGACTGTTTTCTTTCAAGAACAGAAGATTGAGTGGTGATTTAATAAAGGCATTGAAAATCATGAAGGATCTGTAGTTCAGGAAAACCTGTTCCAATTGCTGCGATTAAGAAGGCACAGATTGACAGTAGTTGGCAAATATATAACATAATCGCTTATTGTCACAAGTAGGCTTCAATGAAGTTACTGTGAAAAGCCCCTAATCGCCACATTCCAGCGCCTGTTCAAGGAGGCCCGTACGGGAATTGAACCCGCTCTACTGGCCTTGTTCTGCATTGCAAGCCAGATATTTAGCCCACTGTATTAAACCAGCCCCCAAAACCAAAAGAAGCAATGGTGACATTTCGAAAAATCGTGACTGGTTATGGAATGCACTGCCCAAGAGCGAGGTGGAGGAAAGTTCACCTGAGGCATTCATGAGGGAACTAGATTGTCCTCCGAAAAGGGACAATGTGCAGGGCTGCATAGAGAAGGAAGGGAGAGAGGGGCAGACATGACAGGCCAAATGACCTCCTGGACTGTGATAATTCCGTGATTCTGTGAAAAATCAGATTTTTAAATACAAAACGTGGTTTTGAAGTAACATTTTAAATCAGAGTTTATTCTTTTACCTGTCCCGCACCTGTTGATTTTGCATCTGGCAGAAGGTGACATATCAAGTTGCAACGGTTATTCTGCTGACTTTGCATTTCTCAAGTACCTGAGCTCATGCAGATATGAGATGATCTATAATTGCAGCCAAATACAAGAAAAAGTCAGTGCTTTCACCAACTTTTCATACAATTCAATTGATGACATATCTTTATTCATGTGGGCCATTCATACTTTGCTTTAACTTTCTAATGCAATGCATAAGACACTGGTCTGGCTTTGAAGAACTTGGGCATTGAATCCGGATTTATATATATCTCTGCTTTTACACCCTTAATCTGGCCCAGTTCCTTGTGGAAAACATCTTAATACTTCCTTAAGACATCTTGGAGGATGCCAGCGGATATTTTGAAGATTTTCAGCCAATGGAGCCTAATCTTCTGTAACCAGTTTCATCCCAACAACTTGGGTCTAGGTCCTACCATGACAACCAAGGGTAGATTGGCGTCCTACATCTGGAGGCCACTGGGGTATTAGCTATTCCGAGGAGCTTCAAAATGTCCCCGGTGTATGTTCAAGGCTTGGCTGTAGCACTATTCCAGCTTAAAGACTGCGTTCCTGCACGAAAAGCTGCTCACCCACTGCAGTCACCAAAGCCCCAACAGTGACTTTCATTTTAAGGGGTTTACCATTTGCTCTTAAGTCAATTTCAATTGGAGCCATCTTAGTCAGTTGGACTACATTCAACCGATACCTTTCATACTCTCCAACAGAGCTCTTCACCACTATGTGCAGTCATGCTGAGGACCGCTGCTGTTATTTTTCTGTTGCATTGGCGTGCTTTACTGCATGCAGCAACATGCTTGAATGACCCCTCCCTTGATTGCTTCGGAAGCTCATCAACTCCCAAATATGATATGATTCCTGGTGATTGTATCCACCGCAACAATAGCAGTTCACCTCAGACTCAGGTTGATACCCCGACTTCTTCCCACTCCTTGGGTTTCAGTCCGAACCCAAAGACAATGCCTGGTTCTATGCTGTGCCTGTTGATGCGGTCACGGACATCGTGGTCATAAGGCCCCATACTTGGTTAACCTTCCCTTCAGCCATTCCCTGAAGCTCAGTGGCGCATTTTTCAGCGCACTCTGTCGCCTGAGCTATCTCGACCGCTTTTTCCAATATAATCCCGATCTCTGCCAGGAGCTCCTTCTGGATCCCACAAACCAACCGATCACGTTGCAGCATGTCACTAAGTGTGGTCTTGAACTCAGTGCTCAGCAAGCTGGTGATGCCTGGCTCTGAAGGCTTAGACAGACTCCTGATGGTCCCTCACTGTGGAATTAAACTTATAATGTTGCAGGACAATCAAAGGCCTTGGTTGAAAAATGTTCTTTAACCAATTTCACCGGTCCAATATCCGGTCAAAGTTCTTCGAGCCAGGTGCCTCTTGATGTTCCGAATCAATTTATATGCTTGGGGACTGCAAACTGTCAGAAGTATCATCTTCTATTTGTCCTCACCTGTGACTTATTTTGTGGTAAAAAAACCAGAGCCATTCGATGTACTGACTCCAATCTCCAATCCCTTGGTCAAATGGGTCTAGTTTTCCAATGATAGGCATTTTCACCCATGATTTAAATGATTCTGATTCTTGCTGGAGCTTCTCTACTTTCTCAACTGTTTCTTCCTTCCTCCCTCCATCCACGATAACTGTCGGCTGTAATCAAAAACTTTTACCTCACTACCAATGTGTTGGTTCGAGACAACATAGAGGCTATCAGTAATTAACAAAGGGGTTTATTAAAGACAAAAGCAGTCAAGTAACAGGCACAGAACACTGTACAACAAGTCTTAACACTTTGGCTCCCTGGCCCACACTGTCCGGCACCCTGTTCCCAGGGCCCCGCACAAACTTTCTATTGAAACCCGCTAGGGGCCACGTTATCCCACGTCACAAAGGGAAACACAAATATATTATCAGAAAACCATTTTTCTTGGATTAGCCTTGTCTCTTATGTAAACATTCTGCCCAGAATCAGTAAGTCTATCATTCTGACTTTAAGCTGTATTTCAGAATTATATGGTTGTTTGGCCAGAGGCTCAACTAGTTTCAGAAATCAGACATTTGAAACAATCTTTCATTTTTACTTTGAAATTATTGAATTGGACACAACTATTGATGTTAAGGAATTGAAAGCTATGTCTGGTTCTAAACCACCATGAAAACAGCTTTTGGGTTCATTATTGATCCATTGTCCATCTGCTGCTGGTCTGTGGTGACCATAATGAGTTTTTACAAGGTGACGTGATTGACTAACCTTGGCATTTCATTAGATAGAAAGCTGGCTTTCACACTTTGAATTTAAGTTTATAGACTGACTTGGCTATATCGTAGAATCATAGAATTTACAGTGCAGAAGGAGGCCATTCAGCCCATCGAGTCCGCACTGGACCTTACAAAGAGCATCCTACTGAAGCCCACGTATCCATCCTATCGCCGCAACCCAGCAACCCCCACCTAACATTTGTTGGACACTAAGGGCAAGTTAGCATGGCCAATGCACCTAACCTGCACATCTTTGGACTGTGGGAGGAAACCAGAGCACCCGGAGGAAACCCACGAGACATGAGGTGAACGTGCAGACTCCGCACAGACAGTGACCCAGCCGGGAATTGAACCTGGAGCTGTGAAGCAACTGTGCTAACCACTATGTTACCGTGCTGCCCTTTTTAATCTTGCCCCCTCCCCCCTCCTCTCGTCCCCTCCCACCCGCTACTCTTGCCCCCCCCACTCCTCACCCCCTCTCCCTCTCCTCTCGCCACCTCCCCCTCCTCTCTCCCCTCCTCCCCTCCTCACCCACTCCTCTTGCCTCCTCCCCCAACTCACCCTCTCTCGCCTCCGTCCTCTCGCCCCCTATAATTGTCTTCAACTCATGCTGTACCATATTGATAAATTTCTCTGTCCACTATTTTAAGGAAGCCAAATGAGCCTCATGCCTTCATTGAATAGTGAGCAAAGGAATTCTAAAAAATGGGTTCACTTTCTTATTGACTCCAATACTGTCCTCACACAGAGCTTCATCATCTCAAGGATGTGCTTTACTAATACTGTCCTTGATAGCCTCCCATCTTTAAAAATCTCAAAGCCACTCTGATCTGTGCTGTACATTGCCCTGTTTACCTATCACCTTTGTGCTTGCTATTCTTCACTGGCTCCATGTCTTGAGAACAAGGATTTCAAAATCTCTGCCATCGTCTATGGTCCTTCCAAGGCCTCTTTCAACCTTCACTCTATAACATTTGTTAGTTCTGTGTCCCAGGTTATCCCATATACACTTTTAGTTCCCCTCTTCTATACACCAGTGTCACATCGTTGGTAGGCTGTTTACCTGTTGTGAACCTGGCTCACTCAAATTCTCTTCCTGAACCACCGACTCCATCTCCTGACATTTACACCCCCCCCCCCCCTTCCCCACTACAGCCCCACTGCCCCATCCCCCAGCCCCATCAGCCTTTTACTACCTACAACACCACAAAATAAAAATATATGGGTGCTGAAAACCTCTGGAGGGAACCACTGAAATTTTGACGACAGCTCATAGACCTATAGCATTAACACAGTTCCTCTACCCTTGGATGCTAAGTACTTCCAGCATTTTCTGTCTTTAAATCTCCCTCTTTGACCACTGTGTCCTCAATCCATTTCTCAACTCATATTCTGTGAAGTATCCTGGCATCATTTTTTTTGCTCTGAAAGATACAATACTGTTGAATTAACATCACGCGGTATGATTTCAAAACATTGGTGTCTTTCGAATGATGCCAAAAACCTTTTATTTATACAGGTGGCCAGTTGTTCTGTGTTTAATGATACCCTTCAATGAGCAGAATTATGAAAGAAAACAATCAGGAGGGAAAAGAAGACAAGATGATTTGATGTAACAATCTTTAAGGAAATGTTTGACCCCAAAAATAATATGTAGTCAGTAGTGTCAACTGCCACAGATTCAGTGAGGCACATTTTCCCTCATGATGTTCTGTCTCTCCTGCAGCTGCTCTCTCTCTCTTGCAGTTTGAGTCCACAGGGACTAATTCCTCACCTGACTGACCATTTTATTATGTTTTAATTTGTCTGCTGAGTGCCTGGCATGCTACGGGCCCATCCTGTCAAACCTCATCCTATCCTCACCCAGCCTCTAAGCACTTTCACTTTTTCGTTACAGGATAAGGAGCAGGGGCAGAGAGCTTGGTTGATGTTTCCATAATCCACTGGTTAGCTATTACTGCTCCCACACCCCCAAGCCCCCAACATTGCTAACTCGGTACAGAACATTGATTGAACCTGGATGTTCCTTGGTCCATGCACAATGCATTTTGGCATGCAGTTTTAATGTAGCTGTTTCATTATGTAGTAGATTTTACTTTTAGAATCGTAGAATCATTGAATCACTACAGTGCAGAAGGAGGCTGTTTGGCCCATCGAGTCTGCACCAGCCCTTGGAAAGAGCACCCTACTTAAGCGCACACCTCCACCCTATCGCCATAACCCAGTAACCCCACTTAACCTTTTGGAAACTAAGTGGCAAGTTAGCATTGCCAATCCATCTAACATCTTTGGACTGTGGAAGGAAAATGGAGCACCCGGAGGAAACCCACGCAGACACGGGGCGAAAGTACAACCTCCACAGAGACAGTCACCTGAGGCTGAAATTGAACCCGGACCGTGGAGCTGTGAGGCAGCAGTGCTAACCACTGTGCCACTGCACCGCCCTGTAAGCATTTAACATACTCCCCTCTCAGCATTCTTTAAGCATTTACCATTGTCCCCCTCTTTTAGAATTATATGCACACTTTTATTAATTCTGTATTTCCCCCGACCCCCCCCCCCCCCCCCCCCCCCCCCCCCCCCGCCAGCCCCCTTATCCTCGACAATACTCTAGAATTTGGCAAACCTTCCCATCAGAAACTGAATATCTATTTCAAGGAAATTGCTTGAGTTCTCCTCATGAAACCAGCTACGCTAGTTCTGAATTGATGCAAATTTAAAAATAAAAGCTGAAAACTCTGTGGGCTGCCACGGAGAATGTAGATTTGCACAGTAAGAGTGGGATTATGGTATTAAGCTCATGTCTGTGTTTGCTGTAACAATGACCTCTATGTTGATATTGGCAGTCATCTGCCAACGCATTACAATTTTCTGGGCCACAGAAGTGAATCAGACAGTACAGTAGTTTTAATGATCTAGACATTCCCCTGCTCCATGCCTTACTTGGAAAATGAGTGCGTGAGCTGAAGTCTTAGTGATTCGCGGCTCAAGCACGCTCTGCATGCTATCCAGTCCACCTTGCCATAATACGTTGTTTGTCTGGCTTCGTGGCAGCACAATATAATGAGGGTATACGGTATCTGATTCTCACTTGGCCAAAAAGAAAACTGACGTGACTGCTAAATATCTTCACAGCGGTAACGTGGATTTGCTTTTTTTTTTAAAGTGTTTTCTCTTCACTTTGCTCCCCGTCTGTGTTTTGCCTCTTTTTAAACCAGCTTTTAGACTTAGAGTTAATAACATGCGATGAGAGATGACTTTTGTATGACCTCAGAGCTGCTCATACTGCTTAGCTTGAGGGAGGTGTGACAAGGCCTTGCTGTTCTCAGATTTATCACCTTCCTACTACATAACATTCCATGTAGCAGCCTGATGGAGAGCCAATGAATCACAGCCAGGCCAGGGAGTGAGAGTCAAGTCACACGCTTCCACGTAACTCACATCTATGACAAAGAGGTATCTGATCCAACACCTTCATCGCTGATGCCTTCAAACAACTCATAACTCACTTTTTCCCTCTCCCTTGTGTGGGAGTCTAGAACTAGGGGGCACAGTTTAAAAAATAGGGGTCTCCCATTCAAGACTGAGATTAGGAGGGTTTTTTTTTTTGATTGTTTGTCTGTGGAATTCTCTTCCGCAAAGTAGCGGAGGTTGGATCATTGAATATGTTCAATCCCGAATCAAATGGATTTATGATCGACAAGGGAGGCAAAGGTTTTGGAGGGAAGCTAGGAAAGTAGAGTCGAGACCACAAATCAACCATGATCAAATGGGCCTAATGATCTACTCCTACATTTGTGTTCATGTCTGTGCTCTCTTTTTGTGGGCACCCAAGGTCACATCCCTTGGCCGAGAGGATTGGTAGCTTGTGGGCAGTAAAAGGTGGAGAAAATGGGGAACTTTAGCTCAGCCTTTGGCTTAGTGGATGATAAAGAGTGACACAGATGACTCTGCCTGTGGTTCATTCCTCTCAGTCAGGCTGCTTCTTTTTTCGAAGAACCAACCGAGATCATTTTTCAAACATACTGAGGTTGAAAGGATTGCTTTCAGTGCCACTTTGTGGTGCTTCTCAAAGGCATTCTATTTTTAAATTACAGAACATGTGATCACAATGATCACCTGCCCATCACTTCCAACCCAGTCCACCACCGCCCCGCACCCTCTGAGCAATGTCTGACACACTGTGCTCCCATTTACAACCAGACCATTTGTGCAAAGTAGAAGAGAAAGACTACTATAGCACTAGATATCAATTGTGAAGCTCACACAGCCTACCGAGCTGTCCATTATGAAGCTGCCACGTCACGGGAGTAGAAATATCTTCACGGGAAGGAGAAAACACAGGATGAATAAGCATGGGGCTGAATTCTCCGCACCCCGACGGCGAAATCGGGTTAGGCGACGGAGCGGAGAATCCAGAATCGGGACCGGCGCTAGTTCCGCGATTCTTCGCCCCCCCGAACAGCAGCGTACTCCCGCGCTGATTATCCACTGCCTCAGGCCATTGCGGAGGCCTGCCCCGCTATTCTCCGATGCCGCCCGGCCGAATTCCCGACGGCGTGGACCACTCATGGTCCCACCGTCCGTGATACCCGCGTGGCGGCTGCAGACTCAGTCCAAGGCAGCCATGGCCGGGGGAGAGCCGATCGGAGGGTGGGGGGGATGCCTCATTCGTGATTGAGGGCTATGTGTGCGGGCGGTCTGGGTCAGGGAGCAGCTGTTCCGGGCACTATTTCGGGGGTCCACATCGTGGACTCAGTCCGACATGGAGCACGGCGCGGCCACTGGAGGCCGCCGCCTTGCGCATGAGCAGTCTCTGACCCGGAAGTGCGGGGGGCCGTATCGGCAGCTGGAGCTGCGAGCTCCACGACAGCTGCCTGCGAGCCCCCTGCAAGGCTGTGAATCTGTTGCCTTTTGACGCCAGTTTTCCTGGCGTAAAAGACCACAGCTTTCACAACAACATGGGGACATAGTCCCAAAAACAGAGAATCCTGACCATGGTCTTCATGAAAAGACCAAAGGATTTGATTCAAGAAGAGGGAGACTACTGTTTCTTTCACGTGGGAAGACGGGGTTGGAATTTGTCTCTGTTCTGCATGGGCATCATTCAAAAGAGTGGGACCTGGTGCATTGTAGATCCTCCTGTTAAAAATGTCCACCAGCCTTGCCTTATCTCAGCCATACCACAATGTGTGTGTGCGTGCACAAAATTGCCATACTTAGCCGAAATCCAGGAGACTAAACCGCAACAAATTACGGGGTGGAGAGTAATTTAAAGACTAATTTTCCTGTGACAAATTGAATTGTGGCTGGTATAAAATTCCTTAACCATCTTTGACTGCCACAGCCTGCACACATTAAGGTTCTCTCGCACATCACAGCACAATCTTAACCTTCCCAAAAAACAAAATGACACAGGTGCCTGTCAGCAATATACTAATGCCCTCATTCTTTTACACTGGGCCAGGGCAGAACTGCCCACGAGACAAGACAATCAAACATTCTAGCCACTTACTTACAAACACAGTACAGTGATAAAAATCGGCTGCCTTTTGGTGAATGAAATTCCAGAAATCTCAAACCTCAGAGAAAAAAGATTTGTTCTGGATTCTCCAACAAGAGGAAACACCTTCTCCACATCCACCTTGTCAATTCCCCTCAGGATCTTAAAGGTTTTGATCAAGTCACTTCTTACTCTAGTGGATACAACCCCAACCTTTCCTCATAGGACAAACCCGCCGAATCCTGGTATTAGTATAGTAAACCTTTTCTGAACTGCTTCTAATGCATTTACATCTTTCTCTAAATAAGGAGACCAATATTCCAGATATGGTCACACCAATGCCCTGTACAACTGAAGCATAACCTCCCTACTTTTGTAATCAATTCTCCTCACAATAGATGATGACATATATTGGGCTGGATTCTCCGATTCTGGGGCTATGTCCCCACGCCGACCAGAAAGAATGACGTAAAATGGGCACCGATTCCCCGTTTTGCTGGGGGGTAGCATGCCTGCAGCGAAGACCACTCGGCTCTAGCTGCCGCTATGGCCTGGAGAATTGCCGGGACCGTGGCTGTGCATGCGCACGGCGGCGGCTTGCAATGCTACATGGCGCAGGCCGCTCGCGGACCTGGCCCGTGGAACGGTACCCCCTTTGGCCGGCTCGCTTGCCCCGGACTATCCCCCCATAGTGCCCTCAGCCCCTAATAAAGTCCACCCTGCCCGCGGATTGGTCCTCCCCCGACTCGGCCTGGTTGCATTTTTCCATGTGTCCTGCTATAACATCTTTAATAATGGCTTCCAGCATTTTTCCTTTCACAGATGTTCAGTTAACTTTCTTGCAGTTTCCTGCTCTCTGTCTCCCGTCTTTTTGTTTAATAAAGGAGTTATATTTTCTATTTTCCAATCTCATGGACCCTTCCCCAATCTAGGGAATTTTGGAAAATTAGAACCAATGCATGAACTGTCACTTTTTTTTTTTTACCTGTAGAGTACCCAATTCATTTTTTTTCCAAATAAGGCGCAATTTAGTGTGGCCAATCCACCTACCCTGCCATCTTTGGGTTGTGGGGGTGAAACCCACACAAACACGGGGAGAATGTGCAAACTCCACATGGACAGTGATCCAGAGCCATGATCGAACCTGGGACCTCAGTGCCGTGAGGCAGCAGTGCTAACCACTGCGCCACCGTGCTACCCTGTGCATCAACTATCTCATTAGTTACTTCTTTCATGACCTTAGGGTGAAATCCACCCGGACCCAGAGATTTGTCAGTCCACAGATCCAATTTGCTGAATACCACTTCCCTGGCGATTGTAGTTCTCTTGAGTTCCTCCCTGCCCTCCATTTCTTGATTTACAGATCTTTCTGGGATGTTACTTGTGTCCTCGACAGTGAAAATCGATGCCAAATATCTGTTTAATACGTCTGCTATAGCCCCACTTTCCATTATCAATTCCCCAGATGCTCGTTCCATCGGACCAACATTCACTTTACTTATTTAAATACCTATAGAAACGCATATTATCCGTCTTTATGGGCAGAATTTTCCCATATTTGCACCAACTACTGGCTGAGGCAAGAAAACCGGCGTGCAGCTCACTGGCTGCCCTGCCAACTTTCTGCACCAGATAATTCAGCATATAATGCTAAAATATCTGTGGACATAGCCCATGCTGTCAACTGGAGGGGTGGGGCCAGAGAAAGCCAGCAACGCCGGGAATCCCCAGTTCGGGCGCCATTTTTAAAGGGCTACCTGATCTCCGATAAAAGATGAAGAGTTCCACCCCAACATACATGGAGACCACCCTCACCCCGTGGGCAACTGGAGCCTCCCCTGGCCCCTGGCATTGTCCCCTGGTAATTGTGGTTAATGACGGATGATGGGTCCTCCCCTGGGGATTGTTCTTTCACATTGGAATGCATTTATAATGTGTCTTCTGAAATATCCTTTAAAATGTCTGCCACTCAACCTCTATTGATCTACCTTTTAAGCACATTTGCAAGTTCACTTTAGCAAGCTCAGCTTTCATTCATATTTGCCCGTATTTAAGTTCGAAATACTCGTCTTGGATGCACTTTTCCCTACCTCAAACTATGAATGTAATATTCAATCACTACTCCCTAAGGGTACCTCCATTATGACGTTATCAATTAATCCTATCTCATCGTGCAATAGCAGGTTTAGTATTGCCTGTCCTCTGATTGGCTCCAGAATGTGCTATTAGAACTATAGAATTTCTACTGTGAAGAAAGAGGCCATTCGGCCCATCTCTTCTGCACCGAGCCTCCGAAAGAGCACTCTACTTAGGTCTACTCCCCCACCCTATCCCTGTAACTCCATAACCCCACCTAGCCTATACATCCTTGGACATGAAGGAGAAATTTAGCATGGCCAATCCACCGAATCTGTGCATCTTTGCACTGTTGGAGGAAACCCACGCAGTCACAGGGAGAAAGTGCAAACGACACACAGTCACTCGAGGCCGGAATTGAACCGGGTCCCAGCGCTGTGAAGCACAGTGCTAACCACTGTGCCACCATACTGCCCTTCTAATGAACTATCACAAAAACATTCTATGAGCCCCTCACCTACACTGCCTTTACTCGTCTGATTCTTCCAATGTATATGTAGATTAAATATCCCCCATGGTTATCGTCGTACCTTTCTGACAAGCTTTCATTATCTCCTCTTTTATACTCTGTCCGAGCATGCAGTTACAATTAGGGGACCTGTACACACTCCCACAAGTGACCTTTTACCTTTCGCATTTATCATTTCAACTTAAACTACTTCTATCTCCTAATTTCCTGAACTTAGGTCATCGCGGTCCAATATGCTCATACCATAATTAATTTAAAAAGCCATTGCTCCAGCTAATTTTAACCTCCTGTCCTTCCTAAATGTCACATATCCTTTAATATTTGGGTCCCAAACTAAGTCACGCCGTAGCCATTCCTCTGTAATTGCTATCAGATCAAACTTATTCATTTCTGTTTGCACTTTGAGTTCATCTGTTTTGTTTTGAACCTCCCAGTCTGTTTAGAGATAGAGCCTTTTGTTTTGTCCTATTAGCATCTTGCCTTACCTGCTGATTTACTCTTAAATTTGTACTCTCTGTCCCTCCTGTCACGGTCTGCTTATCATTTCACCTCTTCGTACCTTACTCTCTTGCCTTGCCTCTACTACTTGGTAGGCCACATCTTTCCAAATTTGATCCCTTGCCCCCACTATTCAGTTTAAAACGCTCTCTACTTCCCTAGTTATGCAACTCACTCGAACATCAGCTCGGATGCAGCCTGGAGCAGATGTCCTGAACCCTGAACCCTGGCACCGGACAGGCAACACGGCCATCTGGAGTCTTGCTTCTTGCTACAGGGAACAGTGTCGATCCCCCTCACTATACTGTCGCGCCATCACTAAATTCTTATGTGCTCCCGCTATTTGGAACAGCTTCCTGTACCAAGGTGCCAGGGTCAGTCAGCTCATCCATCCTGCAGTTGCCACTCTTACTTAACAAGCTGAAGGAACCTCAAAACTGTTGGATAATGGCAGAGACTGATACTCCTGCAGTCCACAGGGCAGGACAAACAGCAGGCTGCCTCCACCTCAGATGTGCACCCTGGGGACACAACTAGACATCGCAGTAGACCATGTAGGATCATGAAGATTGAGGAGTACTGAGTCGGCACAAGTGGCCATGTATGGCTGGGGGAAATGGAAATATCCAATGTTCACTATTAAAACATGTTACATTTGATACATGCAGTGATCTGTCACGTTAATCTCCACAGCGGGCCTGCCTGCACCCCAACCCCCTCTTGCCCTCCACTCTCCCCGTCTCCACCCCCCCAGCACAGTGGTCCAAGATCAAACGCCCCCGATGCAGACCCCGTACAGAGGGTGGGTGTGAGTGTGCTGTCAGCAGAAAGGTAGGAGTCAGACTATGGCAAACACTGAGGAGCACTAGAGTTAACCTCACAGCGGGTTATTGCCACTCTCCTGCCTTGTATATTGACCCACTAAAAGGGCTGACTCAGGCCCACCACCCTGGAGTGATGTTTCACAGACTGTGGGAGGGTGGAACATGGTAGTTGGTGGGGGGGGGGGGGGGGGGGGGGGGGGGTAATGGGAGGGTCGGGGAATGGGGGTGGGAGGTACTGCAGTGTACCACCAAAGTGGTCGAAACATCACAACTACATTTGACCATCCATTGCACCACTCAATGACAGCACGGGTGGCAACATGGGCCTCGTTATATTGGATTTCCGCCTCAGGCTCTGGCCCCGGTCATCAGGCAGGACCTCAGCAGGAACCTCTAATATCCCAAGAGCCAACCCGTCATCCAGGGATAGTCCTTGAAGACGCCGGTGATCTCTGACTATCCCAGGATGTAGCTGCCATGCACACTCGCTGGGAGGTATGCACACACATGCATGATCTGGAGCTGGGGTCGCGCATGAGTTAAACATCCTGTTAATGAAAGGCACCACCTGATGCCCCAGTGCGCAGAAGGAAACATGCATGCCATCAATTACCCCTGGACCTGGGGCATACTGGCGATGGCGGAGAATCCTGCAGCTCAATCATCTTGATGGGCATGGTCCAGCTCAAAGTTGATAAAGTCTGCTGCCTGGGATACAGGACATCCATGACCTCACAGATGCACTTGTGGGCTGTAGCTTGTGATAGACAGCACAAGTCTCTCAGAGTGCCATCCAATGAGTCAGTTGTGCTGGAGAACCTCGCCCTGCGCACTCACCCCCGGCCACAGCAAGAACCCCTAGACCCCAGACCCTTGCCTGAACATTAGTGAGATTGTGCTCAGGTGCCCTCCCCTGATCCACACACTCACCCTTTGGTGGTGAAGATGTCCCTCGTGCTGAAGCCCAGCACCTTTGTGTTTGATTGTTGGCTGCTGCCTCTATGGTGCTGATGCTTCTCGAGGTCAGGCAAACTGTTCAGACTTCAAAGTTTGATTGAAATGCGATGCAATAATAATCGTCTGAGACATGGCACCTGTACCCACCAGAAGCCACTTGAGAATATTTTGTATATTAAACGGTCACCAATCACAAAGATTTGAAAATCAAATTAAGTAACGTTCCACATATCACACTAACCATTAAACAACAAGGAAACATCACCGTTCCATATTGGTACCAATACAAAGTTTTATCAGCTCATTTTCACACAAAAAACAAACACAATATATCACTCTCACAGTGTCCTCAACAGAAATGGATAATCCTGAGAATTAGTTATTATGTCCAGAACTTTGTCGTAGAAATAATCTGTCCATCAATGTGTTACTTGTTCCACGTATCAGTGCCATTCTCCGTCCAGGAGCTGCAGCTGTGCAGGCCCCTCCCACACAGCCCTATCTCACCAGAACCAAATCCTGGCGTCCACATATTCCACTGGTGCTCAAGGTGGAGTTAAACATCTTGCCTTCTAGCGTGTTTAACTTGCAGTGACGTGCCAGTTACACGCAGCACCCACCACACCAACAACAAAAGCATCAGCAATCTGCAAAAGCATTTCTGTCACAGCATTAGCAGGTGACCCGTTTAGAACAATGTTGTGCACCAGCTCCCATATAGTATTATGTTTCAAATGGGATTGCCTTCGGAATCATATGTCCTTCTGAAAAAAAACCTCCCTTAAAAAAGGAAGGAAACAGCAACAGCAGCCTCCAGGCATTGTAGCCACCAGCAGGAGCAAGCAGCAAACACAACCTGCAGCTGTAAAGTTCTCTCACAACTAATAAGGCCAATTCCTTATTCGCAATCAGCTTCAGCTGTGAAGCTAGAGGCTGCTCGCAGTCATAGGGAGTTAAAGTAACCTTCAGCATATAACCAAGAACAGGCTCTGTCCTGGAAGAGTTTTATAGGACAGATAGGCAGCAGCTCTAGTTGCCCTTGTTATAGGTCTCCACTATATTTAAAGATGGCTTGAAAGCCTCATGAATGAAAAGACCCTCACCTCGCAACACCCTCCCCTGGCCCTGGGACGACCCCTGAGGGTTCCCCCACCCCTTCCCGAGCACTGGGGGCAGCAGATCCTTGAGGTGCATGACCGAAAATGGAAATGGCTACTCACCTCATCAGTTCCTCTCAGCAGCCATTGCCAGGAGGCCATTCATCTTCAATCTCACTAAACATATGGAAATTAATGCAAATTATGGTTAATGATCTGCTCTCCATATTTGTGCATGATCTGGAACTTGGAAAGCAAACTGATACATGTCCGCCGCGAATCTCGATTTTGGCCTTTCCCACTATTTAACTGGCGCGGGCCGCAATGAGGTGGTTAAATTGCACCCTTTTAAGAGCAACATTTAAGGATGACATTAGAATTCCATTTGCTTCGGCTGCACTAAATACTCTGAATTTATAGAAAACAACTGGGATCACAGGGACTACAGGAACCACATTAAACCAGGATGACCTACTCCTGTATTCCTAAATTCCAATATTCCATGAATGATAACAGCTGGTTTCGCTGAACAGCCCACACAAGATTCCTGTGTGGTTGAATGAGGACAGGGGGAGTCTGCACCGAATCAGAACAACAAACTTTGGTTTATTTACAGTTATGTTATTTACAATTCCCGGTAGACCCCAACCGTGTCTCTCCTCGGTCGGTGCCTTACTGGCGGGGCAGCTCATACTCCGCAAGAACCACGGGGAAGTTAATCATTCCCACCCTATAAGTCCCATGCGGGATATTACACAGGATTTAAAAATTACATGATTTGGGAGCCCATGTGCAGGCACCGAGGACGGCCTCCTCTCGTGCTGCAGATGGTAGAAAGGTTAGAGGAATCGGCATCTGTAACCTCAACCTATCAGGAGGGTGGCCACGTGTGGCGTGACAACGATGACTGCTTCTATAGACAGCCAAAAGTGTTTCTGATCTCATCAGGTCATTCAACCAACTGAGCTCCTGCCCAGCATCAGGTTTGAAAGGATTGTGCACAGAGTTTGTTGCTTCACACTGGCAGCAGTGTACTGCATTAATACAATCTCTTCCAAAGCCACAGAGCCTGGTCCCTATAGAGAATAGATGTACAATTAATATAATGCCAGAAGCAAGTCCTTCAAGGACTGTGGCTTTACTTAAATGAGTGCTGCCTTAGTACTCCAGGACTCCATCAGAATTGTCGCAGTTACAAATCTTACAGCCTCCAGACACTGAAGGTACAATGTGTAAGAATAAAAGATTCAGATCATGTGTGGAAAGAACTGTCGGGACAGTCGCTATGATAAGACCCAGCAAGAATTAGGTCAAAATGAAGGGACAAGGGGGCTCCAATGGCGGCCATGAGCTGAGCAGTCGCACAAAAGGTGGGGGGGGGGCATCTCTTGGGAACTTTAGTTTAGGCCCCTTTTACCCGTCAATCGGCTACAAAAAGTAACAAACCCCCACCCCATCCTCAGTCCAACATAACAGCCAAACAAAGAAATACCATTGAACCAGCGACGGAGCCAAAAAAACAGTAAAAGTTATGTTAGGAAAACCTCAGAGCGAGGGGACAGGCGAAGCTGGACATGGCGGACTGAGCAGGGTCGCCAACACAAACGCCGGCCCACCCATCGATGGAGCAGTTGATGGAGCTTCTTTCGACAGAGCTGTAGAAACACAGGAACTCTATAAAGGAGGACCTCATGTCGCCTATGAGGTCGCCCAAGGAAACCGCTCTGGCCCCCATGAAAGAAGCATTGGACAGAATGGAGTGGAGACTGGTGATCCAAGAAACAGCGGTGCAGGACCTGGAGAAAGTGACCGCCGACCAGAGCAAGCATCGGGGTGGCAAGGTTGGCAACAATCCAGAGAACACTCAAGGGGAAGGATGATGATCAGGAGAACAGGTCATGCTGCCAGAACCTGTGATTGTTGGGCTCCCTGAGGGTTCAGTGGTCAGAAACCCGACCAAGTATGTCACGAGCATGCTCGGGAAACTGGTCGGAGGGGAAGGCTTCGCCAAATCCCCAGAGGTGGACCGGTTCACAGATCACTCCAGCAAAGGCTCAAATCAGGAGAACCGCCATGGGCGATCATAGCGAAGCTGCATAAATTTCAGGACAAAGAGTGGGTGCTGAACTGGGCAAGGAGCACATGGTCGTGCAGATGGGAGGATCATACAATCCGCATCTACCAGGATATTGGAGCAGACCTGGTCAAGCGCCGAGCCGAGTTCAATCAAGGTGCGGTTTGGCATGTTGTATCTGGAGAGTCTTTGGGGAACCTATGGCAACAAAGACCATTATTTTAAACACGCTGTTGGAAGCGAATGAGTTCATCTGGAAAAACTGGCTGGGAAGACAGCAATAATGGACAATCATGAACTCATAAACAAGACTTTCTTTCTGTTCTGAATGCTAACACGATCTAAGGGTGGAGGGGGGGCGATATGGGTGGCAGAGGTACATTGAAACTAGAAGGAAGGCTGTGGGGGGGGGGGTGCAGAGGACAAAATGGGCTGAGGACAGAAAGAGCTGCCACCAGGCTGGCGATTATGCTAGTGCGCGGGGGGGGGGGGGAAAGTGAGCGTGGCGCAGCTCCCAAAACCAGATGGGCAAAACAGCGAACTGGGGAGGGGGGGGGGGATGAGGGGTAAAAGGGGGTGGGGCGGAGGCAATAGGGGTATTGGAAAAAGAAAGAAGGGATGACAAGGGCAGATGAGCTTGGGGGGGGTCGGGGATTAGATGGGGGGGGGGGGGGGTAGAATGCTGGTCACAGCAGGTCGCACATGGGGGGCCGGTTGGAACAAAGAAGACAATGGTGGCCATCTTGAATGGCCCACAAAGGGAAACCCAGGCATGCAGGGGCACATGCATGTGGTCAGTTTGGTTGACACAATGCAGGAGGTAGGGGGGGGACAGAAACCACCCTACAGAATAGTCACCTGAAGCATCAGGGGACTCAACAAAAAGATCCAGAGTCTAAGAGCCTGAGGGCCAACATATTTCTTCAAGAGATACACCTGAGGGAGAAGGACCAATTCAGGGTAAGGAAGAGCTGGATAGGACAGATGTACCAAGCGTCTTTCGGTTTGAGGGCGAGAGGGGTGGCCATACTGATTAGCAAAAGGACGACCTTCACAGTGACAAACTCGGTGTCAGACAGGGGGGGCAGTACGTAACGGTTAGCGATGTCCTGGAAAGGACACTGGTTGTGCATGTAAATATATATGCTCCCAACTGGGATGATGCGGACTTCATTAACAAAAAACCATGGCTGAGATCCCTGACTTAGACCCCCACAAAGTATCATGGGCGGGATTCTCTAATCCTGGGGCTAAGTGTTGACGCCGTCGTAAACGCCGGAGCGTTTTACGATGGCGTCATCTGGCCCCAGGGATCAGCGATCCTGCGCCGCACAGAGGGCCACCACGGCACTGGAGAGCCTCACGCTGCTACAGCTGCCAATCCGGGCTTCAGCACGGGCAGGTCCAGGCAAGCGCTCCACGGCTGGCACGAGTTTGCGTATGCGCGCTACGGCCGTCGTGAATTCGCGCATGCTAGTGGGTTGCCTTCTGCTGGACCCCTGTAGCTCTCCGCCATGTTGCGTCAGGGACGGAGCGGAGGAACATAGAACCCCACCGGGATAAGCTGCCCACCGATCGTTAAGCACCGATTGCGGACCAAGCCACCGTAGAGGCCCCCCCCCGGGGTCAGATCCCCCCTCCCCTCCACCAGGCCGCCCCCTGCAGCATGAACGCCGAGGTCCCTACGGGTAGGACGACACGGGAATGACGCCGGCGGGACTCGGCAGGCACTCGGCCCATCGCGCAGGAGAATCGGGGCCCCCGACTGGCACCGTGCCGGCGCCAATGGCATTGATTCTCCAGTCGCCGGAGAATTGGCAGACCGGCATCGGAGCGGTGTCGCCTGATTTGTGCCCCCTCCTGGCGATTCTCCGACCCGGCGCGGGGTCAGCGAATCCAGCCCCATATATGTAGATGGCGGAGTAGCAACCCTGGGGAAACTAATGGACAAGCTCCATCTCCCGAAAGAGATCGAACTCCAGTACATGCAACTAAGGAACTTCCTTCGCAAGGAGACTACTCCTTTCCCCAGCTACCCGGACACACCCTACACAGACCTCTAACATTGGACGAACTATGGGATGGTAACTGCGCTGACCTGTACGGACGACTGCTAGAAGAGGTAAAGGCCTCGCTGGACGAGACATGGGAAAAGTGGGAGGAGAACCTGGACATAGAGATAGGGAGAGGACTCTGGATCGAAGCACTGCCTAGGATGAACTCCATCTACTCATGTGCAAGGCTCAGCCTAACGCAGCTAAAGGTAGTGCACTGGGCGTACTTGACCAGGACAAGCATGAGTGGGTTCTTTCTGTAGGTGGAAGTCAAATGTGAACGGTGCCAGGGAGGCCGGACCAACCACACTCACATGCTCTGGTCCTGTCACAGGCTTGTCAGGCACTGGATCGCCTTTTTTAAGGCCATATCTAAGGTTGTAGGGGTGAGAGTGCGTCATGCCCACCAGTGGTGGTCTTCAGGACATCGGAACAGCCAGAGCTCTTTACGGGGAGAGGGGCAGATGCCCAAGCCTTTACCTCCCTGATCACCCGCCAGGGTCTCCTGCTTGGCTGGAGATCAGCAGCATCACCCAAGGCCGTAGACTGGCTGGCCAACTTAGAGGATCGGAGGAAGGCGTCCGCAATTTACCAACCTGTTCGAGAACCTGTTCGTGACCAACAACCAATAAGGGAGGGAGGCGGAGAGCAGTGAGGGAGGAAAAGGGACTGAAAGAGACAAAAGGAGAAGGAAAGAGAGATGGCGGGAGAGGGGAGATGCTACTGAGAGTACCAGGCAGCATGATAGCACAGTGGTTAGCACAGTTGCTCCACAGCTCCAGGGTCCCAGGTTCGATTCCTGGCTTGGGTCACTGTCTGTGTGGAGTCTGCACGTTCTCCCCGTGCCTGCGTGGGTTTACTCCGGGTGCTCCGGTTTACTCCCACAGTCCAAATATGTGCAGTTTAGGTGGATTGGCCATTTGCCCTCAAGTGTCTAAAAACGGTTAGGTGGCGTTACTGGGTTACGAGGATAAAGTGAATAGGGTAAAGACAAGGGTGCTTTTTCCAAGGGCCGGCGCAGAGTCGATGGGCTGAATGGCCTCCTTCTGCACTGTAAATTCTATGATTCTATGATACAGGGGAGATAGGGCAGAGGAACCAAATGCTACAGCGGGAAAGAAAAACCCATGGGTACGGCATCAAAACATCCCTGATATGTTTTAGTTACACGGGCCAACATATAGACTGTTAAACAGTATGGTTGTGGTAACCGATTACTGGGAGCCCAATGTTAATATATCTCTTATCTGTAAAAAATCTTCTTGTGTATTCATTCATATTGTTTATTTTTCCCCCCATTTTTTCCCCATTTTTCTTTTTATTTCTTTTTTGTTCCTTGCAATGTTGTTACAAATCAATGGGAAAACCAATAAAAGTATTTATTTTTTTTAAAGTTCATAAACATGCACATATCTGGTAACTCGGTATGTTTATGTATTATTTCAAAGGAGCCTTCTTTAAATCCCTCTTAAATGGTGATTAACATTTGTCACTGTTTCCTCACAGAGAGGACATTAGCGGTTTTGCAGATTAGCTAAGTGATTGCTTGAGAGTTTGCCAAAGGTTTTATTGCATCTTCTAATTAGGAAAGAACCCTCTCTCCTGGAAGAAGTTGATGATGATCTCCTGTCTTATAGATCTTGCTCTTGGCAAAGGGATGTCGAGCCTCCTCCTCTTACTCCTGGGCATCTTGGTTGTGAACAGGGATTTCCCTCCACCATCCTGTTCTGCTTTGCCTTCTGTACTTGGCAGACCCAGCCCTTGTATTAGTCAAGTTGCACGAGGATGCAGAAAGTCATTTGAATTCCGGGAACCCTTGCTGGATTATCAAAGAATGCCACAATCGCGACAGTGCAGAAGGAGACCATTCGGCCAATGGAGTCTGCATCGACCCTCTGAAAGAGAACCCTACATAGGCCCAATCCCCCACCGTATCCCCGTAACCCCACCTTGGGGCAATTTAGCATGGCCAATCCACCTAACCTACACATCTTTGGACTGTGGGAGGAGATCGGAGCACCCGGGGGAAACCCACGCAGACACAGGGAGGATGTGGAAACTCCACACAGTCACCTGAGGTCGGAGTCGAACCCGGGTGCCTGGATCTGTGAGGCAGCAGTGCTAACCACTGTGCCGCCTTGCTTCAGAGGAATGAAGATTTGAACATTCTGGTGAGATGGTCTCACTGAATGTGCTTTCAGCTCTGCTTGGATTTTGAACGACAAGTCCAGCATGCTTACAGCTTGTCCCTCTCAGCTTCCCTGTCACATTGGCTGCATAATGCAGGCATTCTGGATTGCTTGAAGGTAAACAAATTGTGCCTGATGCCAGAGTAGTATGCATTCAACTTACAAAATGGAGTGGGCTAGCATCACCCATGACCTTTACAACATAGAACATACAGTGCAGAAGGAGGCCATTTGGCCCATCGAGTCTGCACCGACCCACTGAAGCCCTCACTTCCACCCTATCCCTGTAACCCAATAACCCCTCCTAACATTTTTTCGACACTAAGGCCAATTTAGCATGGCCAATCATCTAACCTGCACGTGTTTGGACTATTTAGACTCTGGAAGGGCACCCCTTCTCTTTAATCAAGTTGATTTGGTTTTCAGACTGGTTTTGTAGGCATGGGGGTGGTTTCAATGGCACCTAACTATGAGAATCTAGCCACTCAAAGTAGGTTAATGGTTCTCCATCTATATGGAATTGAACAAACTCAGACATTACATAGATTACATAGAACATACAGTGCAGAAGGAGGCCATTCGGCCCATCGAGTCTGCACCGACCCACATTAATCCCTCACTTCCACCCTATCCCCGCAACCCAATAACCCCTCCCAACCCTTGTGGACACTACGGGCAATTTTTAGCATGGCCAATCCACCTAACCTGCACGTCTTTGGACTGTGGGAGGAAACCGGAGCACCCGGAGGAAACCCACGCAGACACGGGGAGAACGTGCAGACTCCGCACAGACAGTGACCCAGCGGGAATCGAACCTGGGACCCTGGCGCTGTGAAGCCACAGTGCTATCCACTTGTGCTACCGTGCTGCCCCATGTACCTGAACCGAGCAGTGAATGAAACTAATTGCTGACTGGCACAAGAAGCTACCTGGAATTAACTAATGCATGAAAGTTAAGCGCCGTTGTCAGTTACATGGCCATAATCAAAGCACTGCTCCTAGTGGAGAGAGGCTACAAGTCAAGGTTCAACAATTGACCCAAGTAGCTCTGTGACAATGTCATGGCAAAACACAAACTTGCAGACTATCTAGAGAAAAATAATGGATCGATCCACTGTGGCTTGTCAACCTTGAGGCATCCATATCTGTGGTCTGGGATTACCTGTGAGAATGTTACTGTGGTGGCCTGGCTTCTATCATTTCCTCCATTATGTCTTCCTACATTACAGCAGTGACGACATGTTAGAAGTACTTCATTGTTTGCAAAGCACTATATGAATGGAGGTCTTTCCTTCCTCTCGCTCACTATTTCCCTTGCTCTCTCCTCTCTTCGATTCACCCCTTCCTTCCTCCTTCTCTCCCTCCATCACTATATTTTCCCTTCTCTTCTCTCTTTCCTCAAAATCCAAAAAACAGTTGACAAAGGAAAACCCATTGTTTCACTCGGCAAAAACATGTATTCAAATGCAGAGACGCTTCAGCTTCAAAGTGTGACATGTGACTCGCAGCCGAAACCGTGTTGCAGGACCAGGTTCCACTGTGACCATTCACACTCCCAATTGCCTGTGGACCACGATGCCTCCCTACTACCACCTCAACAGCGACAGTGGTTTCCAGGGGCAGGTTGAAACATGGGGAAATTTCTGGTGGGTACCAAACTTTACTTAAGCTAGAATTAGTTAAGGGCGGCACGGTGGCATAGTGCACTGCTGCCTCATGGCGCCGAGTTCCCAGGTTCGATCCCGGCTCCGGGTCACTGTCCGTGTGGAGTTTGCACATTCTCCCCGTGTCGGCGTGGGTTTCACCCCCACAGCCCCAAAGATGTGCAGGGTACGTGGATTGGCCACGCTAAATTATCCCTCAAGTTTAAAAAAAACTTCAAATTAGGTAGTGCTTTACAACCAATGAAGTACTTTTGAAATGCCACTGTTGCAATGTAAGAAACATGGGGGAGTGTGCTTTCAGCAGAGGAACTGGGGTGACAGAGAGGGAAAATAAATCACGGTGGCCATTTTAAGGGGCGTGTTTTCGATCAAGAGCCTTGTTGCTCCATTCTACTTGCTAGACTTCCTCCACACTGCAGGTGCTCGGTTTATGGAATGTCCAGGCCAAAACTCACCTGTTCACACTGGCTATTTTATCAGTTGATGGTTGGGCCACTAGATGGAGCACTTTGCAGTGGGAGAGCTGTCCACTGCCAAGGCAAATAGAAACTTGCATCAGTGGTATTCATCCTGAAAGCAACAAGATCTCTCGCAGCAATTCATACAGTGACATTGCTGGCAAACATGATGAAGGCTGGGACGTACCCTCCTGCTTGAGGGAGTTATGATTCCAGTGGATGGCAGCAGTGGAGTGCATTGTGGATTGTGGGAGAGGTACATTGACTTGATTTTTATTGGAAGGAGGAGGTCAGACTTATTTTTCCAAGGGAAAATGGGGTAAATGTTATTTTATTTAAAATAGAAGCATTCATTTAATCTTGTTTCCTTCAGGGAAGTAGTTTAAACAGTATTTTGTTTGGGATGGAAGCGAAGTGGCTGTACCGTCTCTTAAGAAGTGTGTGAGGTAATTCAGCAAACTCAGTAATCATCGTACTTAGTTGGTGTAATCCCCACAGCATCTTAGATTCAGTTGGCCTGCTCCACCATGACCATGGAACCGTACAATGTTGGCCCTGTACCCCTTTCCAGCATCCAGAAGCTGGATGTTCGGGCAGGTGATGTACCAAGTAGGACCTTGAACCAGCTGTCAGATGGAGAAATCCTGATGGCCAAATGTGAAAAGATCAGACAATCTCAAGTTTAGTTGTGATCCTGGGCATAACCAGTCAGTTGCATTTGGAAGGGTGGGGGGGGGGAGAGAATGCGCGTGTGTTTGTGTGAGACCGGGGGGGGGGGGCAAGGGAGGGGGTGATGGGGAGGTGCATTTCAGGTGAAACGGCTACAGTTGGCCTCAGTTGCTCTGAGATGGGATGCATGGTGGCACAGTGGTTAGCACTACTGTATCACAGTGCCAGGGACCCGGGTTCAATTCCGGCCTCGGGTGACTGTGTGGAGTTTGCACTTTCTCCCCGTGTCAGCGAGGGTTTCCTCTGGGTTCTCCAGTTTCCTCCCACAGCCCTGAGATGTGCAGTTTAGGTGGATTAGCCATACTAAATTGCCCCTTTGTGTCCAAAAGGTTAGGTGGGGTTACTGGGTCACGGGGATGGGGTCGGGGGCTGGGCCTAGGTAGGATACTGTTTCCAGGGGTCGGCTCATGGGCCAAATGTCCTCTTTATGAACTGCAGAGATTCTATAAGGTAAAAATCAAACAATCACACCACCTTCCCACCCCTGCTTGCTCTTCACTGTCGCCAACTGAAAACTGCAAATTACAGCCGCGAGCTTTGCTGGTCTCTATCGCATTTCTACATTTTGGTAACTCATTGCAGAGTGGTTGCATTGCATGTTTGCCTCCTGATTTTTGACCTTGAGTGCTTATGAAAGGTTTGGAGCCTTCTCGCTGATCTCAATTGAAATTAATGGCAAGATTACGAGGGATATTGTTCCCATAACTGCCAAGGATTTCTTTTGCACATTTTTAAGTTGGCTGCAGGAGAGAGAGAGAGAGAGAAAAAAGCTGATATCTGTGCATTTTTCTGGGAAAATGATTCATTTACCATTTTTTGTTCTTTTATCAGCTTTGTTTGGATAAGAGAAGCATAGTGCAGCCACGTGCACCCAGCACCTAAGAAATTTAGTTCTGCAATCACCGTATTATTCCACAATCCCGCATTGGCAGTAACCTAACACAGCAACTTAGTGAAGAAATAGTCCATCACTCATTTTTGTTGTATTTGTGGTGTCATTTAACTGCTGTTCATTCTAATTGTACAGGTTTAGACTTGATTGAAGTTAATTTCTGACCTTCAGTGTAACCCACGCTCCGGAGGAGAAAAAAAGAGCTTGCAGTAAGAAAGGCCCAGTGACTTCAGACATGGTTCATTTCTGACTGCAGATGTTTGTGGTTCATGCAGTTACCTGCTATCCTCCCCCCCCCCCCCACCCCCAACCCCCCCCCCCCCCCGCCCCCTGCACCCCACCACCATTACCACCACCACCAGTATCTCAAGACAGAGAGGCTCAGCCCCAGGCAGGCCCCCCAAAAGTCAAAGAGCAACTTTCATTTCCTAAAAGCATTTGGAGGATTCAAAAGAAAAAGAAAGGTACAAAATGAACAGTGCTCGCGTTGTGCAGCCAGATGAAACAGTTAATCGCAGGGTCAGTGAGTCCCACAAGAGCCCCGGCGTACCCGCAGTCAAAAGAAAACCTCTGAAAAAGTAGCCCCGGGAGGAGCTGTTTGAAGTCAGGATTTGTGTAAATGTACGCTTCTACCTTTTGCACAATATTTTCTTTCACAGCAGTGGACACATGTACAGCATTGTACCTCATTAGTTGGAATGCCCCACACAGTACATTGCAAGATCTTATGGGACTATCTGTCCTCTTGTATCATCTCTTTCACCCACTCTTGTTTGCTTTGATTTTTTTTTCCTTCTCTGTCCTCTCTGTAGATGTAATCAGAGCTGAGGGAAAGCATTACACGATGCCAGGATTCAATAAAGACCCTTTTTGTTTGAACAGTTATATTTCTTTTTAACTTTTTTTTTGCCTCAAGTCTCTGTGGGAAAGGTAGGGGCTGTAGACTAAGCTGCGTTTAGTTAATAGGACTGTACTGCCTTGCTGCAAAACACAGAAAGGGAGAGAAAGAGAGAGCTTGACGAAGGCTCCTTGCACTGCATCTGAATCTAACTCCAATTCTCCCTATAATTGCCATCCTGACTTGGTTTCCCCCCCCCCCCCCCGTCCCCAAACCCAACCCCAACCTTTGCAAAAAGAATGCCAGGGAAGTGCCTATACTTGCTGTATTTTGAATCTTTTTCAGAATTATTGCAAGATATTTGCACTGAACAGGAGGTACATTGAATACATTCAAGCAGCTGAAGGATTTTTGCGGTTTACCAGTAAACATTTCTTTCTCTTCTTAGAATTTTCAGGTCCCTAATTAAGCCCCATCTGCAATTGGCAAGCTTGCAGAGGTACACGAAGGGTTTGTGACTGTCTGTTACCCATATGTCTCTGAGAACTTACTAAACAGCCCAGTGAGATTTTACACATACTTCGTCTGCCCAAAAATAAAAAGATTTGTTAGAAGCAGTGCCTGTTAGTCGGGACGCTATTTCTTCATGATGTGTGCTTGATGGTTTGGTATGAAAGCAAAGTCACAGCATGGAAATTTCGCAACAATGTAAATAAATCAGGATGCTTCAATATTTGTCGTAAGCGGACACTGCAGATACGCCAAAGCTAATTGTAGTCAATGTTTGTATTTTGTAATGTAATGACTGAAATGGTGTATATACACAGTATGAGATTGAAACCGTGCCAAGCCCCAGCAAGCTTTTTGTGGAGTCCCATTGCAGTATTTTGTCTCAGGTGATAATGGTCTGGATTTTGGCATACTAATAATGCCAAGAATGTTTGTGCTTATCAGGTTAAAAGTAATAGCAGTTTCTGGCATCCATACATGTGGCCAATCACAGAAATCTGGAAGTTGCTGTCCTCCTCCACAGGACATGCTGTTGCAGTCTTCACCTGATATAGAACCACTGTAATGGGATAAGTGGACGGTCATTATCTCCTATTCTCATATGAAAGACAGGTGAAAAGGTTAAGGCTAGTGCAATCAGGAGTAGCTAATTTCTTAATGGCATAATATGTGATCATTTCTGCTGAACAACCTCTCTGGCTCTGAAAAAGCAATCTTACAAGTGTGGAGTCTCATTCACTCAGAAGAAAATTAAGGTGGAATATTTTTGTTTCAAATTTTTCCTGTTGTTTACTCTTTAACCTCTCTCCCTTGATCACCTACATGTGACCCAATCTTTATTTCAGCATTCTGTACAATTATTTAATTGTATATTATATGTTTTTCCTATTTTAACTGCCTGCTTTGCATTTTGCATGCCTCAATCTGATTGATTGAAGAGTGTGCTCAGCATGCTCTGTTCATGAACAGATATTCCCTGTAGAGGGTACCTCACTGGATCAGATGCCCCCATTACTAGAATTCTCTGCTGACGAGACCCCGGAAAGTCTCTTGACTACTGTTCATAAGATGTACGGTGAAAGCTGTTCCTTCTATGGCCCAGGTTCAATTCCAACCTCAGGTTATTGCTTGTGCGGAGTCTGCACTTTCTCCCCGTGTCTGCGTGGGTTTCCTCCGGGTGCTCCGGTTTCCTTTCACAGTGCAAAGATCTGCAGGTTACGTGCATTCGCCGTGCTAAATTGCCCCTTAGAAGGTTAGGTGGGGTTACAGGGCCAGGGGAGTGGGCCTAGGTAGAGTGCTCTTTCAGAGGGTCGGTGCAGACTAGTGGCCTCCTACTGAACTGTAGTGATTCTATGATTTGCTGCTCATAGCAAAATTCAGATCATGTAAATAAAGCACAAATGTCGATTTTTAAGTGGATGGTCAGCTTTTCTATCTAAAACGTCGGTGTTGCGTGAAGGTATTTTCTCAGTGCAAGGTCCGTTTGAAGATTTTTTACATGCCTGCACACAAGTGTTACTTCTCACAGAGCAAGGCGTGCACGATAGACTTAGCTTAACAGTAAAGTTTGTGTCAAAATATCACAAAGCCAAAACTACAAGAGCACATTGGGACCTTTTACGACAGTAAAGGTGCTATAAAACGTAGGTTGTTGTAATTTTCCTGGAATGGGGGAATCGGCCAGATCAGTTGCCTGGTACAGCTGGACACTTCCCGATTCAATGCAATAAGTTAGAGAGCAGAACAGAATGCTGTTCGAACTAATAATTCCCTCACTGTTGGTTGCACACAAACATGAGACATCTTAAGATGAAATGATGGCCTCCGAAAGTGACAGCTGTTTTCATTTAGAGCTTGCTTGCATAGAAGTTGTGAATAACGTCTAAAATCAAAATATTAGAAAACTTTTGCTTTTGCTCAGAATTCCTTTCTGGGATGCACTGGGTTTTTTGTTCCTTCTGTGGAGGATAAGTTTTCTTTAGTGTCGCTTTCACGAGAGATGGAAGATGTTTCCTGATTTGAATGCATTAACTAGCTTTCTCGAACCTTCTGGCCATTGACCAGGTAG
Source organism: Scyliorhinus torazame (assembly GCF_047496885.1). Taxonomy (NCBI): domain Eukaryota; kingdom Metazoa; phylum Chordata; class Chondrichthyes; order Carcharhiniformes; family Scyliorhinidae; genus Scyliorhinus; species Scyliorhinus torazame. The sequence continues at coordinate 64,171,342 of NC_092728.1, forward strand.
AATGGCCAGGATTTGGTCATGGAAAAAGGAGCAATGGAAGAATTGCAATTAGCATTGCCTCACCTGAAGACATTATGTGGAGATGCCGGCGTTGGACTGGGGTGAGCACAGTACGAAGTCTTACAACACCAGGTTAAAGTCCAACAGGTTTGTTTCGATGTCACTAGCTTTCGGAGCGCTGCTCCTTCCTCAGGTGAATCCTCACCTGAGGAAGGAGCAGCGCTCCGAAAGCTAGTGACATCGAAACAAACCTGTTGGACTTTAACCTGGTGTTGTAAGACTTTGTACTGAAGACATTACACTGTGATTCCCCCCAGTTCGGAATTTTCTGCAGTCGCACCAGTTTGCGTGGTGCAAAACCATGGGCGAGATTTTCCGGGCAACCCCCAAAGTGCAGAGCCAGAGGAGACATGCCATTGGCCGGGGCGGGAATTTCCGGTCCCACCGTTGTCAGTGGGGTTTTCTGTGAAATGCACGCCTCACTGCCGGCGGGGGGTGCGCCGTCACTGGGACCACAAGATCCCGCCAAAATGAACAGCTGGGAAGTTCTGGGCTATGATAATGTTTGTGTGCAACAGTCAGTGACTGCTTATGTTCAGCAATTGAACATTTCCAATTTGTTTATGGACACATGGTTTATGTTCCATTGTCTCTGTGGAGCAACCAGGGACGGAGGCCACATCGCTTATTTTGGAGAAGTCAACATACAAAGACAAATCATGACATTAATAATGACTAAACGTGTGATAGGTCCTCCAGCATTGGAATAAATCAGTTCGATATTCCTGAGAGCATTGGATTCAGTTCTCTACCTAACCATTCTTGGAAGCCACATCCTTGTAGATTTTACTCTGGATTTTCCATCATGGGGTCACTGAGAAAACACTCCAGAAACCCCAGGTGCATGTTAAAGAAAGTCTTCGACAACCTCAGGATGTCCCAAGGTGCTTTACAACCACTGAAGTATTTCTAGCTGGAAATGTTGTAATCTAGGAAGCCTCGTTGACCCAATTTGCAAACACCAAGCTCCTAACAACAGTCAAGTGCAATAACGAACAGACAGTTTATTTTTTTTAGTAATGTTGATCTTTGGATATATATTGGTCAGGACACCGTCTCTTCTAAAATAGTCAAGAGATCTTTCACATCAATAGAAGATGGACAGATTTCAGTTTTAAGTCTCATCAAAAGATGGTAACACTGACAATGCAGCTCTCCTTGAGCATTGCATTAGCGTGTCATCCCAGATTTTTGAACTGAAGAAAAAAGAATGAGATTTGAACTCACAACTGCCTGCCTTGCAAGAAGGAGTGCTTACCAGCTGAGCCATGGACCTGATCAGAACTCTCTGTAAGTGGATGTGTTCTGTATGAGTTACAATCTCACCCATTTGTTGGGGGGTACGTCAAGCGGTGGGATGGATAGAGGGCCAGGAAATTGACAAATATATTGTGGACAGAAAGACAAAAGTAATGTAAAAGGGGGTGATTAAAGATAAGACGGGTTCTGATAGTGGCACATAAAGAGATTAGAATGTATTAATGGCAGAACAAAGGTGAGCAGTGTGTCAAAGGGCAACTAGGAACATGGAACAGGTGGCCCGAGTGGAGTGGGTGAGGAGGGACAATGGTGAAGGAAAAACAGATCAGTGGAAGAAATGAAAATATATTGATAGAAATAAAAATAGTGGAGGAGAGGGTTCACAGTCTGAAGTTGTTGAACTCAGTGCTAAGTCTAGAAGGCTGTAACGTGCTTAATCGGAAGATGAGATGCTGTTCCTCCAGTTTGCACTGGGCTTCACTGGAACATTGCAGCAGGCCAAGGACAGACATGTGGACTTGAGAGCAGGGCAGTGGGTTGAAATGGCAAGTGACAGGATGGTCTGGGTCCTGCTTGCAGACAGACCAAAGGTATTCTGCAAAGCGGTCACCCAGTCTGTGTTTAGTCTGTCCAATCTAGAATAGACCACATTTGGAGCAGCAAATGCAGTGGCCAAGATTGAAGGAGGTGCATGTGAAGCACTGCATCACTTGAAAAGAGTGTTTAGGTCCTGAGATATTGAGTAGGGAGGAGGTAAAGGGGCAGGTATTACACATTCTGCGATTGCATGGGAAGGTGCCGTGGGAAGAGGGTGAGGCGTAGGGGGCAATGGCTAAGTGGACCAGGGTATCCCAGAGGGAACGGTCCCTGGAAAATGCTGACAGAGGGAGTGAGGGGATGATGTGTTTGTGGTGGCATTGTGCTGGAATTGGCAGAACTGCAGGACGATCATGAGCTCCTGACACTCCCTCTGCCCCCCCCTGCCCCCTTCCCCCCAGCACCAACTCACTATGAGGTGGTCCCTGAAGCCTCCCACAGCCGCGCAGAGCACATCCCAATAACCACCATGCAAAAAAATGCCAGCTTGGCACCTTGGCAGTGCCATCCTGGGCACCTTGGGAGTGCCAGGCTTGCACCCAGGTGGCACTGCCAGGGTTCCTGGCTGGCAGTGCCATGGTGCCCAGATACCACCAGCAGTGCCAGAGTGCCACCCTGCACAGAGGGTAAGTACCTGGGGGCCTCTAATCCCCTGGGAGACCGCCCACTTGTGCTACTCTGTCTGGTCCCTGTTTGTGGAGGCCGGCACTGAATGGCCCTCGCCTGAGGTCTCCAAGGTGAAGGAGATAGATCGCAATGCCTTGGTTACCTCAGGGAATTGCATATTAGAGTGAGACTATCAGATTTGCCAGAAAGTGATTCCGCCTATAATGGGCAGTTTCACATCGCAACTTCTTGCGAGATTGCATTAGATCTCACGAGGCATAGCGAGCTGAGTAGATCCTGGGAGCAGGTTCTCCTGTCATTTACCAGCACACTGCTTTTCAGATGCAGTGTGACCGGTAGATCATGCCCTAAGTGTGGGTGAATCGTCCCACCCAAAAAGCCAGTGGGAAACACCCCGCCAAACCCGCCCAAAATGTGAGTCATTTTATGGGTGAATCAATTCCCATAAATCCGTATGGTCTGGTTCGCAACAGCTCTGCCAAAGGGAGCAGTTTCTCACTATTTACTCAGTCCAGACCCATCATAGTTTTGAACCCCTCTATCAAATCTCCTCTCGATACCTCTTTCGATACAGCCCAACCCACCCTTATAACTGAAGTCTCTCATCCCTGAAGCTTTTCTCACAAGGCTTTGAGTATTAGCTAGTAATATAAAGTGAAAGTTTCTAACGTAGTTTTTTGATAGCCTGGTTTGTGTGGCCAACAAGGATCCAAAGACTGTTTGTTATTTTGTTTGATCCCTAATTTTTAAGATATTCTTCTTTCCCACATCCCTGCTCACTTTTCATTAACTGAGAGAGTGGGGAACTAGCACTTAGACCACTGCAGTTGTGTTTCACACAACAAAGGCTCCCAAAAATAGAATTAAGTTGGCATGTCTGATGAATTATCTATCCCTTTGTAGCTAATTTCCTAGAAAGCCCAACTTAGATTGGGGGACTGGCCTTTCTCCACTTCAAGTGTTAGTTTCCCTCAGTTGGTCGTATGTTTACCTCAGAATTGGAAGGTTTCACATGTGAACGCCACTTCAGAACCTGAGCTTACAAGTTAGGGGTACACCAGTGTGTACTGAGGGAGAGATGCATTGTCAGAGTTGTCAGTCTTGAGCTGAGATGTCAAATTGAAGTGCCATCTGCCTGCTGAGCCGAAAACTGTGGATACCACGACGCTGTTGGAAAAAGAACAATGCGTTCTACTTGTGTGCATGCCAACATTCCTCCCTCAGTACCATCAAAAATAAATTCATATTCACCGCATTGCTCTTTGTGGAACCCTGCTGTGGGCTCTATTGCTAACACATTTACCCATAAAATGGTAACTGCATGATATAATTCACAATTATCTCATCAGCATTTCCTTGTGACAGGATTTTGGGGCCAGAATTTCCATTGCCTCTGAGTTAGCTTGCCTAAGGACCTGACAGGGTACCCTCTCTCTCAGTGGCAGTGACGGCCTTGTTGGATTTGGATTTTCTGCCTTGCAGGATTTCCAGCATCAGGAGCAGCTTTGGTGAATAAGCATCCTTGGTCCAATGGCAACCAAACCCAGGAGGAATGGGGATACGGAGTGGAATGAATGGTAACAGGGAGGAAAGGCAATGGATGGATGGATGTACAAGTCACAAAGCACATGCATATATTAGTTTCCGTGCATTGGGCGGGATTTAATGTGGCTTTCAGTAGTTAGGTGGGACAGCCAAAGTATTGCGAGGGACGGTGAGGGCTGGAGTGTCTGTTGTCTTTCCAAATGCCATGGAATTCCTTCAATGGTGGAGAAGATGGGCCTTGTATCTAAGGAAGGATGTGGTGGCCTAGGAAAGAGTCCAGAGGAGGTTCACAAGAATGATCCCTGGAATGAAGAACTTGCCGTATTAGGAACGTTTGAGGACTCTGGGTCTGTACTCATTGGAATTTAGAAGGATGAGAGGGGATCTTATTGAAACTTACAAGATACTGCGAGACCTGGATAGAGTGGATGTGGAGAGGATGTTTCCACTTCTGGAAAAACTAGAACCAGAGGACACCATCTCAGACTAAAGGGACGATCCTTTAAAGCAGAGATGAAGAGGAATTTCTTCAGCCAGAGGGTGGTGAATCTGTGGAACTGTTTGTCGCAGAATGCTGTGGAGGCCAATTCACTGAGTGTCTTTAAGACAGAGATAGATAGGTTCTTGATTAATAAGGAGGTTATGGAGAGAAGGCAGGAGAATGGGGATGAGAACACATCAGCCATAATTGAATGGCGGAGCAGACTCGCTGGGCCGAGTGGCCTAATTCTGCTCCTATGTCTTATGGTGGATGGGTAATTAAGATCTTTAGCTGTCAAATTAAGGGCCACTTAAAGGTGTCTACCCACTGCTGTTGGCATTCTGCCAGCTGTGAAGAGGTGAACCGCAACATAGCGGGACTACCCAGCAAAACATGGGGACCTCCCTGCAGTCTCGGAGTTGGTCATCCCTGGGGTTCCCCATAGAGCTGCCCCTCCCCACCCCAAATGAATAGGGAAAGCAGTATATCTCCTGCTACCACCAACTATTAGCACTGCTGCCTCTTCCCACCCCTCACATTGTGATTAACCACCCACACCCATACCTAAATGATACCCACTGACCTTGGTCCCAAGGTGGCATCTATACTGCCGCTCTACTCCCAATGGCAATGCTGAGACTGTAGAGCTGCTGACAGCCCTTGAAGTTGGGCTGTTTGACTCTTAAAGGGACACATGCCTCGACGCTGGGCATTTAATTGCCTGCTTGCCTCAGAATCAGTTGGGATTTGTGGAAACAGCTGAAACAGGGTCCCCCACCCCCAACCCCACCCCCAGCATTCTGGCCGACTAAAAGGTCACAGCTGCCCTGACAAAATTTAGCATTGGGCCATACCTGTTGTATTAATATCTGCCATTTTGAAGGTGCTGGTAGCTTTCGCTCTTTTTTCTAGATTGTTACGGAGGAACTCAATCTTTAAGTGCTTTGGGATGAGTCAATGAGACATGATTAAGCTTTATTTTTTTTTAGTTCATTCACAGGATGTGGGCTTCGCTGACCCGGCCAGCATTCGTTGCCCGTCCCTAACTGACCGTGAAAGACCTAATCCAGGGCCTGTGCTGAGGTTACCTGAAGCAGGATTTTCCACCCTCCCTCCCCTCCCTTCCCCCAGCGGTGTTTTCCGGCGACGGAGGCGGCTCGCCATTGGCCGCTGTCGGGACCTTCCGGTCCTGCCGATGTCTATTTTCAGAGGGATGATTATATTCTTGTAAGTGAGATGAAGCTTTTTATAACCTGCCCTGAATCAGGATTAATGCTGTTTTTCTTTTGGAGAAGGCGCTGGCATTTTATGTCACGTTTGGCTTCAAGAAGGAAGAAAGTGGGGAGATATAAGGTTACAAATCAATCAGAGACGGTCGTGGATTTTTTTCCCGATCCCTTTGAGTACTGGAAGTGAAATACAGATCGGATTTTTGAATTTATGAGAGCCCCCAGTGTGATACAGTTATTAAAGGTGAGTTATTTTTCAGACTGGAAGAGGTACTCGTTTGCCACTCAAATGAATGTTCAAGAACACTCCTCGACAAAATGGTGGACGATGGAGTTTAAAGAAATAAAGGAGGAGAAAAGTATAAGGGAGGAAAATGAAAGGGAATTTGTGGTGCATCATCATGCACATTTTAGAAGTTAATGCATTAAAACTTTAACAGTGGACATCTGTTTTAGGAAAACAAATGGTTGAATGTATTAGTATTCCCAGACTCCTCTCGTAGCCCAGTGAGCATGAATTCCAAAAAGATTCAATGTAATTCCTCACTGCTTACTACTCTCTAGGAATCATGTGTATCTGAATTGATGAATAATGTTCCTTTTGTAGGTCCTTTGCGTGGATTTCAGGGGGAATACTGTGGATTTCCAGTGGTTGTAAAATCAGGGAACTGATTGATGCAATGTAAATACCATGAAGCTGCAAATATATCCCATGCTGGCAGCTCATTACCTCTATCCCATGCTTGGAGACATTTGTTTATATAAGATAAATGGCTTCAGCCTTTACCCTTAAGGAAACAGTGTTTCTACCGTCAGACTGTTGTCCTGTAAGCTGAAAGTTTTTTGTGCTCCAATTGTCTTTCAATCTCTTAATGCTTGCAAGCCAATTGTTTAACACACAAAACATATTTTAAGATTAAAGCATGAAATTATTACAACAGCAAAATTCCATGACATGTGACATTGAAAAACAGAGTGAAGCAAAAACAAAATGCGCACATACTCGTGCACAAGGCTATTTATAATGCAAGAATGCAGAGGAAAATAGACCTAATGCATTTAATCCCACTTGCACAATGTTAAGGATTTAGAAAAATTAAACTGACTGAGAGGCCAGAACACATTTAACCTTTAACAAAATAATAGCCTGCAGGAGACCAAAACATCTTTAGAAATTCTGGACATTGTTTATTTCTTTCCCCCTAAAAGATCTTAGGAATTTGGTGAAAAGAAAATAAAGAAATGAGAAAAAAGGATGACCCAATTCGACCCCCCCCCCCCCCCCCCCCACCCCCACCCAATCCCACACAGGAACTGCCCGTGGAAATGCCAGAGTCACTTTGCATGATGCATGTCAAGAAGCTTTTGTTTGCCTGTACTTACTTTAATTCATTTTCGTCATCCTTCTGTTTTTTTTTATTTTACCAGGGGAATCTCTAAGCTTTGCAGACGACCTTCTTTCAGGCCTGGGGTCCTCCTGTGTGGTGGTGGGGAAAAACCATGGGGTCGCCTCGGAAACGACCACGTACTCCTTAATTTTCAAGTGCCTGGAGCCAGACAGTTTCTACAAGTAAGCAAAAAACACAAAAGCACGGGATCATGCACTTGCGCACACACACTGGGGTTGCCAACTCTGGTTAGGTGAAATCCTGGAGGTTTCAGCATCTGCCCTCCTGTCACAGTCCCCAGCTGCTCCATGTTGCCCTATTCCCCCAGTGCAATGCCTCCCCACACCAGTTAGAAAGCAAACAAGCTCTAAGCTAATTGATAGGACTAACCTTGACTGTCAGCCTAGTCATCTCTTTTCTCCACCTCCAACATTTTTGCATATGCCTGGAAAATGAAAAAAAAAATCAGAGCTTGTTTCACCACCCAAGGTTTTTCTCCTTACTTCCAGAGGTGTCCTGGAGAATAATTGTCAATTCCAGGAGACCCCAGGGCAATCCTGGAGCTGGCAACCTTAACACACATATTTTCAAATGGCTTTTTCAAAGGGAATGTTTCAATGGTGGTTCGAAACAAAAATGTGTGTGAAAAATACCTACAGAAACTGTTATCCGTCGTTAGGTCAAATTGCAAGAAATCTGGATTCTTAGGTTTCCACTGCAAACTTGTACAAACAGCTCGCTAACTCCAGCATTTTCCCTTTCCCTGGCTACTTCACTCTACCAGGAAAGATGTTTTGCGGTTAGTTTGTTTGCCTTAGTGCAGGAGTCTTTCAAACTTGGCATGTCTTGTTTAACACCTCCACAAGGTGCTTTTATTTTGCTTCACCCCAATAGTTACAGAAGTCACAGCTGAACAAATTTCAGTGCTACACTCTTGTGTTTATTCCATTTGCTGCTGGTGGATTGGATTCCTTAGTGGTGTTTGACATGAGAAGGTTTGTGTTTGACGAGTCTCATGTTTGCATGCCAGGTTTCCCCATGTTTACGAATGAGTATGTTCTCGACCACTCTTTGCCATGGCCAGATATGAAAACAAACCTCACTAACGATGGCCTTATTTTTCCTAATTCTTCTCGGGTAGTTCACACTGCAACATTCCTGTTCTCTTTTCCCATTACCCCATTGTCTCATCTTACTGGAGCATCTAAAAGCCCTTCAAGGGTTTTGAAATATTAAGCCATGGGGTTTAAGATTGATGCTGGCTTTAGAGAAAATGTGTGCCTTCCGATCCCTGCACGGTGAGCAATGAGGAAAACGATTCTTTTCTACATGATTTCCCAACCTAATTGAAATGGCAGAAAATTGAAAATAAATGCGGAAAATACTTGAAATATACAGTGAGACCACCTTTTCACAAACAGGCTCCACCTGAATGACCTGCTATAAATTTCCCAGGTTCTCTGTTTTTAATATTCCTCAGGATTAAATTTCCTGTTCAAAATGGTGCTGTTGGAGGGGCAGCACTGCAATGCCAAGGGGTTTTGGAGCAGACTTCTATGTTGCTGACGTTTGGTGTGAAAATTGAAGTGGAACTTCATCTGTATAAGTGGCATGACAAACTTGCACAAACATTGGCACTTTACAAACCTTTTTTTTAAAATTGAACCAATGATAAATTATTTATAATATCAGTCACAATAATGACAATGTGTTACCAGTCAGAATACTGAGCCTTCCTCTGAATGTCTCGATCCCTATAATAATAACCTAATTGTCACAAGTAGGCTTACATTAACATTGCAATGAAGTTACTGTGAAAAGCCCCTAGTTGCCACATTCTGGCACCTGTTCGGGTACACAAAGGGAAAATTCAGAATGTCCAAATTACCCAACAGTACGTCTTTCGGGACTTGTGGGAGGCAACCGGAGCACCCGGATGAAACCCACCCAGACACGGGGAGAACGTGCAGACTCCACTCAGTGATCCAAGCTGGGAATCGAACCTGGGATCCTGGCACTGTGAAGCAACAGTGCTAACGACTGTGCTACCGTGAAGTACCCTTAGCATCATTATCACTTAATAGACTAGATTACTGAGGTTTTGATAAAGGTTCAATGCAGTTGAACCTGACTTTTCCCTCCCAAAAGACAAGTCAGGATTAAATCTGATGAGACCTAAAAATGTCAGTGCTGGCATTGCACTTCCAGTGTGGCACAGTGAGCCATTCAGCTCACTTGGCAGCTACCCACCCCATCTGTAAATGGCTGGGGAGAAAGTACTGTGGTACTTACTTACTTAAAATGCTTTATTCTCTTTCAATTTCTGATTTACATCTAGGCCTTTGCGACTCCTCGAATTCTGTCTTCATTTCGACACCAGAGAGCATTTGAATTGCTCAGACTTCACTTTACTCAATAATTTGAAATAAAGAGTACAAAATAAAGTTCAAGAGCAAATGGTGCACATCATTTGTGGTCTTTTAAGGGGTAGTAAGAAGTAGGGGATTAAGGCGATGACCATCACTGCAAGGTCAGTGAAGTCTTTACATTTTTTAGAATCCAAAAACCCAGATATTTTCTTAAAGAAGCCACATGTTTCACAGTTTAAAGCAAAAGTATTTTACGACACCAAAATCAAATAATAATAATAATAACCCTTTATTGTCACAAGTATGAAGTTATTGTGAAAAGCCCCTAGTCGCCACATTCCCGCGCCTGTTCAGGGAAGCTGAAACAGGAATTGAACCCGCGCTGCTGGCCTTGTTCTGCATCACAAACTAAGCTAAACCAGCCCCAAATATGAATATTAATAAATACACTCTATCTTAAATAGTCAGTTACATTAAAGAAAGTAAAAGTATAATTGTAATAGCTATCCCCAAGGGCTAACCCCTTTAAGGGACATTCTCTGAGGGCGGGATGGGGGTGGGGATTCACTGGGATATGTTGGGACTTGTCCCAGCAGTTGGACCCTGGAGCTGAGGATTTTAAAGCACTTTGTAAAGAATTATTTAAAGTTGGGATAAATCATTGTTTCTTATAAGTTAACTGGTGGAACCAATTCATGAAGTTATTACATTGGCAGATGCGGAGAAGAACCATTCACAAATCGAGAGAGAGAAGGGTTAGCTGTCATCTGTGGCATCAAAATATTCCACCAATATCTTTCTGGGAGACATTTCACTTTAGTGACAGACAACACAGCATTGTTGGGTTTATTCAAGGAAGGTGAGGCTATCCCACTAATAGCTACGGCCCAGATACATCATTTGATGTTGTTCTTGTTGGCTTATGAATACAGCATTGAACATTGTCCAGGGACGCAAACAGCTATTGCAGATGCCCTGAGCTGTAATCCTTTGCCAGAGGTGGGTGCAACCCCCACACTACTAGAAGAGATAAGAATGGCCATGAATTTTCTCGGTGCTTTGCCAGTTTCGGCTCAACAGATTAAGTACTGGACAAACAGAGACCCATATCTGTCAAAGGTGAAACATGATATTGTATGGATGGCAGAACAAGAGAGCTTCAGAGGAAATGTAGGCTTACCAGATCTGGAAAGACATGTTTAGCTGTGAGGATGATATCTTTCTCTCAGGGTTGAGAATGGTTGTCCCCGGGCCAGTAAGATGATTTTTACTCAAAGAGTTACATAGTGCCATCTGGGCATGTCTAAACTGTAGGTGCTAGCAAGAAGCTGCATGTGGTCGCTTGGCATCGATGCTGCAATTGAATGAGCGATAAAGCACTGTTATCAGTTCCAATTACAGCAGAAGTTATCCTCCGCAGCTCCGTTACACCCATGGAAATGGCCAGGCCAATCATGGGTTAGGGTCCACATTGACTATGTGGGAGCATTTATGGCACAATATTTTTCTTGATAGTGGATGCCCATTCTAAGTGGATAGAGGTGTTTGAGATTATATCCACAATTGCTTACGTCACAGTTGAGAAGCTGTGCAAGTGTTTCTCGATCCAGGGGATACCAATGGTCTTCGTTTTGGACAATGGAATGGCTTTTACCGGTGCCGAGTTCCAGAAGTTTATGACTTTTAACAGAATAAAACATATCAGAACGGTATTACACCATCCTTCGTCCAATGGACTGGCCGAGAGGGCATTGAGACTTTCAAGGTTAGTGTGAAGAAGAAACCACCCACAACTTAAAACACCACGTTGACCAGGTTCCTGCTATCGTATAGGATCACACGGCATATGACTACTGGAGCCTCTCCAGTGGAGCTGCTGACGGGTCATCGGTTGTGGACCTGCTTAAACCTTGTGTTCCCAAATATAGCAGGGAGAGTGGAGACAAGCTACAGGAACCAGAAGAGGAACCATTATTCATTTAAAAGTGCAAGAGCATTTGAAATAGAGGATCCAGTGTTTGTGATGTATTTCGGTAACAGACCAATTTGGGTTCCAGGAAGTTTTGTGACCAGTACAGGGACGGTGTTCTATTAGGTTCAAATACAGGGAAAGATTCTAAAGAAGCATGTAGACCACGTGCATGGGTGAGAGCTGTCCCAAGAGCTAGTTCTACGACCTTGATTTGTTATGTTGTAGGTGTAACATAAGCGGCTTCCTTGTGGTGCACTTGACAAAGGAAGGTTCAGACGTGGAGATAACTTCAACACGTTTATTAAACTATTTACACTTCTATTACTCGGGTTCGACACTACTGCTAATCCTACTATAGCTACCCAGACTGACTAACCAGCTGCTGTAATCCACGTGGGTGGGTCTAATATTGAATCAACCTGTGTCTGTACTCACTGATTGTCTCCACTGGAAAGAGGCAGATCATGTGTGTGGTGTCCGTTATATATCGGTTGGTGTAATGCCCCACTGTGGTCGTGTCACCTCCGTGTGTATCGTGAATGTCTATTGGTCGTGTCCTATCTACTTGATCTATTGGTTGAGTGTGTGTGTGATGTCACTGGTGCTCCCTCTAGTGTCTAGCTAGCCTACATGCATTTACATTGATGCACATCACCACAGACCTGATCCAGTTGTGCCAACAGGAAGCGCTGTGGGTTGCCCAAGGATTAACACATAACAGGTCAGAGTGTTACCCCCTAGGAAACATTGGAAACAGAGGAAGGTAAAATGTCAGTACAAGGAGAAAGTCCTTGTGAAATAAGGCCAACAGTACCTAATTCAATACAAGAACCGTAGTCACTGGAGCCCTGTCGCTCCATGAAAAAGAAGACGTCACCGGACAGACTGAGTTATTGATGAACTAGTGCAATAGTGTTCATAATCGTCATTGTTCTGGCAATTGTGTAATTTAATTATTTCCATGTGTAAAAAGGGGCATAAGGGGGAGGGATATAGCAGTTAATCCCTTTTACGGGATGTTCTGAGGGAGGGGGGGGGGGTCATGTGGCTCACTGGTCCGATCAGGGACAGGGGGACAGGGGTTGGGATTTCACTGGGACATGTTGGGACTTGTCCCAGCAGTTAGACCTGAGTTTTGTGTATAGAAAGACCGTTTTCAAGCACTCTGTAGATCGTTGTTTATAGTTGAAATGAATCATTGTTTCTGATAAGTTAACTGGTGGAGCTAATTCTTGAAGTTATTACAATAATGAACTCCATGATCGATAATCTAAATAGAACTCTTCAAATCCTATTTCCTTCGACATCCATTGGACTTATACCCCAATGCACTGAAGTTAGATACTTATAAAGAATTGGAAGATTACTGCCTGGTCTACATGCTGCTTCGAAGATTCGTAAAAAAGAATTGAGATTTCTTGAGCTTTCTGCTTGCATCCAACAAAGTTTTCTCTTCATATTTCCTCCAACCATCCTAAAGTTGCAAACTCCCCATCCAACATAGGTACCTCTAGTGGCTCAAAATTTTCTTGGTTCTAATATTCTTTAACTCCGGAGTTTTCATCTAACTCTCTCTCTCAGCTTGCCAGACATTCAACACACTGTTAGGAATCCTTCAGTTAACAAGAGCTTTAAACTCTTTTAGCCAAGGCACGAAATTTCAACTGAGCTCTGCAAGATTTTTTTCCTTCCTTTCTGCAGCTAACTTGTTCTCCATCTTAAAATCTGAAACTTCGTGAACACTGAATCACACCACAATAATTAACTAATGTTGTCTTCGTTCCCCTCTATTGTTTATCTCCCAGGGAATCTGGTCGCATGATCCTTTACTGAAAGCCAGGTGTTGTCACAGAAGTCATATCCTAGAGAAACCTAGTTCTTAAAGGGACCAACACACAGTATAGTCTTTTTACGCCAAAGTACATGGGACTTCACACAAGTGAGAGTTCAAATAGGTTATGAATATTATTTCAAAAGCAGGCCATTGAAGTACAATGTTGCAGACTTATATTTCCTGAAAAACATTCTATTATAGCTGGTCGTATTCCATTAATTTTTAAACAACTCTGATGATAAAAAAATGTAACCGTATTCTTTGGTTTAGAAATTTTCAACAGTGATTTTACTGGCACACATGTTCCAGATGGTTCATGCATTCACCATTCATTTTAATTATAATATGCTTGCCAAATCCTGTGATAAGACAACACATACCTTGGTCAAGGCAACACAACTTTAAAGATGAAAGTAATTCACTTATGCGGGTCAAGTAGATTTGCTTATGAGGGTCATGGCAATGAGTTTACAAAGGTCAAGTCTATACACTCATAGAGGACAATGTGGTGTACTAATAAGGTCAAAGAAACGTGGTTATAATGGCCAAAGCAATGCACTTTTAAAGAACAACATAATATGGGTTTTTTTATTAGTTCATGGGATTTGGCCATCACGGTCATTTATTGCTAGTTCCCTGAGAAGGTGGTTGGAGTTTGCTATAGTCTGTCTGGTGTTGGTACACCGGCAGTGTTATTAGGCAGGGAGCTCCAAGGTTCACCCAGCGACAGTAATGTACTTCCAAATCAGGGGTATTTATCTTGGGTGGAAACTTGCACAAGGTTGTGTTCCCATATGCCTGCTGCCTTCCCACTGTTCGTTGGTAGGGTTTGCAGAGTTGGAAGGTGATCTGTCGAAGGAGCCATGATGAGTTGCCACAGTATACCTTGGTTCATTCGGCAACCACACTGGTGGAAGAAGCGAATGGTATTTACGGTATATTTCCCCTCTATGTTAGACCTACCAAAATGCATTACCTCACGTTTGTCTGGATTAAACTCCATTTGCCATTTCTCTGCCCAAGTCCCCAACCTATCTATATCCTGCTGTATCCTCTGACAATCCTCAACACTATCTGCCACACCACAAACCTTGGTGTCATCCGCGAACTTACTAATCAGACCAGCTACACTTTCCTCTGAATCGTTTGTGTGTACGACAAACTTCGGAGGCCCCAGCACAGATCCCTGTGGAACACCACTAGTCACAACCTTCCATTCAGGAAAACACCTATCTACTGCTACCCTTTGTCTTCTGTGACTGAGCCACTTCTGTATCCATCTTACCACCTCACCTCTGATCCGTTGTGACTTCACCTTTTGTACCAGTCTGCCAAGAGGCACCTTGTTAACGGCTTTACTGAAGTCCATGAAAACAACATCCACCTCCCTTCCCTCGTCAATCATCTTTGTTACCTCCTCAAAAACTTGATCAAGTTAGTGAGGCACGACTTCCCCTTCATAAAACCATGCTGTCTAACGCTAATGAGTCCATTTGTTTCCAAATGTGTATAAATCCTGTCCCTGAGAATTCTCTCCAATAATTTACCTTCGACCGACATGAGGCTCACCAGCCTATGGTTTGCAGGATTCTCCCTGCTATCTTTCTTAAACAGCAGTACCACTTTAGCTATTCTCCAGTCCTCTGGGATCTCACTTGTAGCCAATGAGGATACAAAGATGTCAGTCAATGCACCAGCAATTTCTTCCCTTGCTTCCCTCAGTATGCGGAGGTAAATCCCATCTGGCCCAGGAGACATATTTACCTTAATATCTTTTAAAAGACACAACACCTCCTCCTTTTTGATGTCAACATGACCCAGACTGTCCACACACCCTACCCAAGAATCATCTTCCACAAAGTCCCTTTCTTTGGTGAACACTGATGCAAAGTACTCATTTAGTACCTCGCCCATTTCCTCTGGCTCAACACATAGATTTCCCCCACTGTCCTTAAGTGGTCCAATTCTTTCCCTGGACACGCTCCTTCTTTTTACATATGAAGAAAATGCTTTGGGATTCATCTTAATCCTTCTTGCCAAGGGTTTTCCATGCTCCCTCCTAGCCCTCCTAATTTCCCACTTAAGTACCTTCCTATTTTCTTAATACTCCTCAAGTGTTTTGACTGTTCCCACCCTTCTAGACCGTGGAGGAGCCTCCTTTTTCTTTTTGACGAGGTTCATAATATTCCTTGTTATCCAAAAAGCTCCCTAAATTTCCCATACGTATCCTTCGTTCTCTCAGGAAGGTGACTTTCCTAAATCCTAATCAACTGTCGCTTGAAAGACTCCCATATGTCCTGTGTTGATTTACCCTCTGTAGCGCACAAAGACTCACGAGAGACGAATAGAGGTGAAGTCGATGAGGCTTTATTATTGTTCCCTGCAGTTCAGTAGCTGACTGGCCTGCGGGGGAGAACTCCAGGTTCTTATACTCCGCCTTCAGGGCGGAGCTAGAGGTCAACAGCCAACCAGGACCCGGGATCTGTCAGCCAATGACATCACGGCTTCACAGTCCCACATGACCCCTAATGCATACTACCACATTCACCCCTTGTTAAAAATGAACCCGGCGGGGTGGTGCTTCGTATGGTGGTAAGGGTTTACAAGGCTGGTCCTGGGAGGAAAACCTTTGCATGTACTGAGGTTTTTTTTGTTTTGAACTATTTACAGTAAAAGGGGGAAAAGGAAAACGTTCTGGTTACAGTCCACAATATAGTAGTGTTACATTGATGCCACAAGTCGGTCGGGCGGTCTGGTCGTCCTCGTCGATCGCCTCGGCCCCAGTGGTGGTGCTTGTTCCCGTGTTGTCGTCTCCGGGAGTCTTACGGTTTCTGCTTCCGCTTCACTTCTGGTCGGACCTGGGAGGAGGACCGATCCCCCCGGGAAGGGGGCGCTCGCGGGGTGCGCCGGTGGCAGGGAGGGGGTGATTGGTGTCGGGGGGGTGTGTGTGTTGCCGGCGGGCGCCAGATCTCGCAGGGAGACCGTGTCCTGTCGGCCGTCGGGGTACTCCACGTAAGCGTACTGCGGGTTCGCGTGGAGGAGGCGAACCCTCTCAACCAACGGGTCCGACTTGTGCGCCCGCACATGTTTCCGGAGCAGGATGGGTCCTGGGACCGCCAGCCAGGTCGGCAGCGACGTTCCAGAGGAGGACTTCCTGGGGAAGACAAGGAGGCGCTTATGAGGCGTTTGGTTAGTGCTAGTACACAGTAGCGACCGGATGGAGTGGAGAGCGTCCGGGAGGACCTCCTGCCACCGTGAAACTGGGAGGTCCCTGGACCGTAGGGCCAGTAGGACGGTCTTCCAGACCGTGCCGTTCTCCCTCTCTACTTGCCTGTTCCCCCGGGGGTTGTAGCTGGTCGTCCTGCTCGAGGCTATACCGTTGCTGAGCAGGAACTGGCGCAGCTCGTCACTCATAAAGGAGGACCCCCTGTCGCTGTGGACGTATGCGGGGCAACCGAACAGTGTGAATATGGTGTTAAGGGCTTTAATGACTGTGGCCGCTGTCATGTCAGGGCAGGGGATGGCGAAGGGGAAACGGGAGTACTCGTCCACCACGTTCAGGAAGTATATGTTGCGGTCGGTGGAGGGGAGGGGCCCTTTGAAATCCAGACCAAGGCGTTCGAAGGGACGGGAAGCCTTGATCAGGTGCGCACCATCCGGCCTGAAAAAGTGCGGTTTGCACTCTGCGCAGATGTGGCAGTTCCTTGTGACTGTACGGACCTCCTACACGGAGTAGGGGAGGTTGCGGGACTTTATAAAGTGGTAGAACCGAGTGACCCCCGGGTGGCAGAGGTCCTCGTGGAGGGTTTGGAGGTGGTTCATTTGTGCGTTGGCACATGTGCCGCGGGATAGGGCGTCGGACGGCTCGTTCAGCTTTCCGGGACAGTACATGATCTCATAGTTGAAGGTGGAGAGCTCGATCCTCCACCTTAAGATCTTGTCGTTCT
The DNA here is from genome assembly GCF_047496885.1 of Scyliorhinus torazame. Taxonomy (NCBI): domain Eukaryota; kingdom Metazoa; phylum Chordata; class Chondrichthyes; order Carcharhiniformes; family Scyliorhinidae; genus Scyliorhinus; species Scyliorhinus torazame. Next base: position 64,188,651 of record NC_092728.1, read on the forward strand.
TAATTTTGCCCCGCTGTGCATTATCGAGCATGAAGGCTACCGACCGTTGGTCCGTGAGGAGAGTGAATCTCCTGCCGGCCAGGTAATGCCTCCAATGTCGCACAGCTTCCACTATGGCTTGGGCTTCCTTTTCCACTGAGGAGTGGCGGATTTCTGAAGCGTGGAGGGTTCGGGAGAAAAAGGCCACGGGCCTGCCCGCTTGGTTAAGGGTGGCCGCTAGAGCTACATCGGAGGCGTCGCTCTCGACCTGGAAGGGGAGGGACTCGTCGATGGCGCGCATCGTGGCCTTTGCGATATCCGCTTTGATGCGGCTGAAGGCCTGGCAAGCCTCTGTCGACAGGGGGAAGGTCGTGGTCTGTATTAGGGGGCGGGCCTTGTCTGCGTACTGGGGGACCCACTGGGCGTAATATGAAAAAAAACCCAGGCAGCGTTTTAGGGCTTTTGAGCAGTGCGGGAGGGGAAATTCCATGAGTGCGCGCATACGTTCAGGGTCGGGGCCTATTATCCCATTGCGCACTACATATCCCAAGATGGCTAGCCGGTTTGTGCTAAACACGCACTTGTCCTCATTGTATGTGAGGTTCAAGGCTTTAGCGGTCTGGAGGAATTTTTGGAGGTTGGCGTCGTGGTCCTGCTGATCGTGGCCGCAGATGGTCACGTTGTCGAGGTACGGGAACGTGGCCTGCAACCCGTGTTGATCAACCATTCGGTCCATCTCTCGTTGGAAGACCGAGACCCCGTTTGTGACGCCAAATGGGACCCTTAGGAAGTGGTATAATCGCCCGTCTGCCTCGAAGGCTGTGTACTTGCGGTCACTTGGGCGGATGGGGAGCTGATGGTAGGCGGACTTGAGGTCCACGGTGGAGAAGACCTTATATTGGGCAATCCGATTGACCATGTCGGATATGCGGGGGAGAGGGTACGCATCTAGTTGTGTGTACCTGTTGATGGTCTGGCTATAGTCTATGACCATCCTTTGCTTCTCCCCTGTCTTTACTACTACCACTTGTGCTCTCCAGGGACTGTTGCTGGCCTGGATTATGCCTTCCTTCAGTAGCCGCTGGACTTCGGACCGAATGAATGTCCGGTCCTGGGCGCTGTACCGTCTGCTCCTAGTGGCGACGGGTTTGCAATCCGGGGTGAGGTTTGCAAACAAGGATGGGGGCTCAACCTTGAGGGTTGCGAGGCCGCAGATAGTGAGTGGGGGTATTGGGCCGCCGAATTGAAACGTTAGGCTCTGCAGGTTGCACTGGAAATCTAATCCCAGTAATGTGGGCGCGCAGAGTTGGGGAAGGACGTAGAGCCTGTAGTTTTTAAACTCCCTCCCTTGCACCGTTAGGGTCACTATGCAGAAGCCTTTAATCTGTACGGAGTGGGATCCTACAGCTAGGGAAATCTTTTGCGCACTGGGACGGATGGTCAAAAAACAGCGTCTTACCGTGTCGGGGTGGATGAAGCTTTCCGTGCTCCCGGAGTCGACCAGGCATGGTGTCTCGTGCCCGTTTATCAGCACCGTTGTTGTCGTCGTCTGGAGCGTCGGGGCCGTGCTTGGTCCAGCGTCATTGAGGCCAGACGTGATCGTAGTGTTTGAGCGTCTTCCTCGAACCCCGTGGAGCCGTCGACACTGGGGTCCGTTGTTGCCGTCCAAGATGGCGGCGGGGGTGAACAAAATGGCCGCCCCCATGCATCGCACATGGCTGGGGGGTCACAAGATGGCGGCGGGGTGGACAAAATGGCCGTCCCCATGCGTCGCACAGGTCTGGGGGATCCCAAGATGGCGGCGCCCCTCCTCCCCTCGTGGTGGCCGGGACCCAAAATGGCGGCGCCTGCAGGTCGCACATAGGGCGCTGGGGGGGTTGGGGAGCGTCAGAAACGCGCAGATCGCCTTGTTCTCCGGGGACAGCGGTAGTCAGGACCCAAACTGGTTGCGCCTGCGGGTCGTACATGGGGCGCAGGACAGCGGTGGCCGGGACCCAAACTGGTTGCGCCTGCGGGTCGTACATGGGGCGCTGGGGGGTTGGGGAGCGTTAGAAGCGCGCAGGAATCCTTGTTCTCCGGGGACAGCGGCGACCTCCCGGGACCGGCACACAGCCGCGAAATGGCCCTTTTTTCCGCAGCTCTTACAAGTCGCTGCGCGGGCCGGGCAGCGCTGCCGGGGGTGTTTCGCCTGGCCGCAGAAATAGCAGCGGGCTCCCCCGGGACGACTTGGTGTCAGAACCCCGCAAGCCTGTGGGGTGGGGGGAGGGGGGGGTTTGTCGCGACAGGGGTCCACGGAGCCCAAGGGGCTGCCGCGCGGTCGGGGCCGTAGGCGCAGGCATTCCGCGCGGCCACATCTAGTGAGGCTGCAAGGGCCCGTGCCTCTGAGAGTCCTAGCGACTCTTTTTCTAAAAGTCTTTGGCGGATTTGGGAAGAGTTCATACCAGCCACAAAAGCATCACGCATCAACATGTCCGTGTGTTCCATCGCGTTTACCGGCGGGCAGCTGCAGGCCCGTCCCAAAATTAGTAGCGCGGCGTAGAAATCATCTATCGATTCTCCGGGACTTTGCCGTCTCGTTGCGAGTTGGTAGCGTGCGTAGATCTGGTTCACTGGGCGAACGTAGCTGCTTTTTAGTGCTGCGAACGCCGTCTGGTAATCCTCTGCGTCTTCGATGAGAGGGAAAATTTCCGGGCTTACCCTCGAGTGCAGGACCTGTAGTTACTGGTCTTCTGTGACCCGGCCGGGGGCCGTTCTGAGGTAGGCCTCGAAACAAGTCTGCCAGTGTTTGAAAACTGCTGCTGAGTTCACTGCGTTGGGGCTGATCCTCAGGCATTCCGGGATGATCCTGAGCTCCATAGTTCTTTTAAGCACGCTTAATAAATTGTAGCGCACAAAGACTCACGAGAGACGAATAGAGATGAAGTCGATGAGGCTTTATTAAGCGTGACTTGTTCCCCGCAGTTCAGTAGCTGACTGGCCTGCGGGGGAGAACTCCAGGTTCTTATACTCCGCCTTCAGGGCGGAGCTAGAGGTCAACAGCCAACCAGGACCCGGGATCTGTCAGCCAATGACATCACGGCTTCACAGTCCCACATGACCCCTAATGCATACTACCACACCCTCCAACCGCCGCACCCAATCCAAATTCTTCAATTCCTGTCAAATGTTATCATAATTTGCCTTTCCCCAGTTTAGGACCTGAACGCGAGTGTTTTTCTCATCCCTATCCAAATGTACCCTAAAACGTATGGAATTATGGTCACTTCTCCCAAAATGTTCCCCTACTGAAACCTCAACCACCTGTCCAGGCTCATTCCCCAGTACCAGGTCCAGTACTGCCCCATCCCTAGTCGGACTATCTACATATTGCATCAAGAAGCCTTCCTGGATACCTCTTACAAACTCTGTCCCATCCAAACCCCTAGCACTAACTGAGTCCCAGTCAATATAGGGGAAATTAAAATCCCCTACCACAATAACCCTGTTTGCACCTATCCAAAATCTCTCTACCTATCTGCTCCTCCATCTCCCACTGGCAGTTGGGGGGCCTGTAATAAACACCCAACATTGTGATTGCACCCTTCCTGTTCCTGAGCTCTACCCAGATTGCCTCATTGTATGAGCCCTCCGAGATGTTGTTTCGCAGCACAGCTATAATATTCTCCTTAACGAGTAATGCTACTCCACCATCCCTTTTACATCCCCTCTATCTCTCCTGAAGCATCTGTATCCTCCAACGTTCAGCTGCCAATCCTGCTGTTCCTTTAACCGCATTTCTGTGATAGCCACAATATCATAATTCCAAGCACTAATAAGTGCTCTAAGTACATCTGCCTTACCTGCTATCCTTCTGGCATTGAAACAAATACACTTCAAACCACTGCTTTTGACCAGACCGGGTGATGTTGTTCTCTTATTTTTGTTCTCTATTTCCCCTTCAACGTTCAAGGCAGTACAGTTTTAAGAGTTGTTATTCTTCAGCTATTTCTCCTTATGCCCTCGTCTGTCTTTCTGTTTTAAAGGAAGGTTTTGGTTCTGTGAAGTTTTGAATTATGAGGCCCTTTGTGTAGGGGTGAGTGAGAACATAAAACCATGTACAAATTGGCCACCAGGTATATTCTCCATTTTGTTTGGTAGAGCAAGTGGGCAAAGCTTTAAGCAGTAATAGATTCAATTGAATTGTAATTTGAGCAGAAGTGATATTGTTCCACACAATCCGTATAGTTTGTGATTTGTACATTTTGGGATAATGTGATGCATAGCCTTCCAAGTTGCAGCGGATGACTTATTTTGTAGGTATTAATACAAGCTTCCAGGAAGGAAATTACAGAGCACTCATCAAATTGTGAAGTCAGATTACATCCTCAGTGATAAGCGGTGAGCTTGAGCAATTTATCATCCGAATTCAGAGATCTAATTACTGTTTTTAATTAGCTCCCAGGTATTACTGATGTTAGATACTTGTTCATTTCTTATAAACTGAAAAATCAAAAAGTTCCATCCTGCTGGGACTTCAATATTAACTTTTGCTTGTGTGATGGTGTTTGCTTGGCAGTGTTGGCGTGGCGGTGTTTGTGTGGCGGTATTGGTGTGGCAATGTTGGTGTGACGGTATTGGTGTGGCAGTGTTGGCATGGCAGTGCTTGTGTGGCAGTGTTGGCACAACAATGTTTGTGTGGCGATGTTGAAATACACATGTTTGTGTGTGTGCACGTATGTATTGATTGGTGCTTGGCAGTGTTGGCGTGGCGGTGTTTGTGTGGCGGTATTGGTGTGGCAATGTTGGTGTGACGGTATTGGTGTGGCAGTGTTGGCATGGCAGTGCTTGTGTGGCAGTGTTGGCACAACAATGTTTGTGTGGCGATGTTGAAATACACATGTTTGTGTGTGTGCACGTATGTATTGATTGGTAACGATGAGAAACATTATATTAAAATTGTTCTATGTAATATTAGCAACCAATGCATATTAATTAAATTCCGTTGTTATCTTAACAAAGATAGGCTCCTTTATGTATTTCATATTAATGTTCCATAAAAAATATCATGCTAATTAAATCAAAAATATGGAGAGTTTGATGTGGGTTTTTTTGCAAAACAAATGCACTATTGTGTGATGGATTTGAAACGAAGGGCTGAATTTACACAGACCACGGGAGATGGGCTAGAAGGTGAAAAGGCTTGCAAATGATATTGGAAGGAGTTGGGACAGAACCCTGATGTCTTCCAGCCATTACCGGATATTCCTAGAAGCGGGAACAGCAGCAACCTAGCTGCCCATCCATCAGAGGTGGGCAGCCAATTAATACCACCCTGCCCCCGTCATTTTACTCTGTATGAAGGTAGCCCCCAATAGCTTCTTTTGGGGAGGGGGCGTGGTGAGAGTTGACTTCTCCGATTTCCAGAGCATGCCTGATACATCAAATATATATCCTTTCTCAGCCTTTGAGAGTCCCTCGATATGGTTGTCATTGAGGGTGCCTCAACATGGTTCCTTTGAGGGTGTCTCTCTCTGCAGCCGAGGCAGTGGCCACCTCAATGAGTGGCCCAGCTGCTTTGAGAGGCTTCCTTAACTGGATGGCAGAACCAGGTTAAAAAAACTCCTTTGGTTATGAATCAAAGACATTCGGGCTGCGGTTAGCAGTTGGCCTGTGGGTCTATTGGAGCAGCACGGTAGCATTGTGGATAGCACAATTGCTTCATAGCTCCAGGGTCCCAGGTTCGATTCCGGCTTGGGTCACTGTCTGTGCAGAGTCTGCACATTCTCCCCGTGTGTGCGTGGGTTTCCTCCGGGTGCTCCGGTTTCCTCCCACAGTCCAAAGATGTGCAGGTTGTGCAAAGATTGGCCATGATAAATTGCCCTTAGTGTCCAAAATTGCCCTTAGTGTTGGGTGAAGTTCCTGGGTTATGGGGATAGGGTGGAGGTGTTGACCTTGGGTAGGGTGCACTTTCCAAGAGCCGGTGCAGACTCGATGGGCCAAATGGCCTCCTTCTGCACTGTAAATTCTATGATAATCTATTGAGTTCTGTAAGTGATTATCCAGAGTAGGATTTTCAATATTATGGAGCACTGACAAGATATTTATAAATCTGAGTAACTCCCAGCAAAATAAAGGCATGCATCACATTTTCGACTGGAATATGTCATGTCAGGGTCTGATGTGGTATATATTTATACAGTAAGTTAGTCTTTGAGTATGGAATTGTAGAGAACGTGGATTTTGTGGAGAATGGGTTGAGGTATCTGATGCTTGCTTCTCCATCTCTCTCGCCCCACGTTAATGATTCTCCCCAATACTTGGATAGATTCGGCACAGGGAAGGTTTCTGGTGTTTAGCTCTAATTGGCTGATTTCTGTCATTTCTACATTTAAACTCAGCCGTTCGCTGGCACTTTGTCCCTGTCATTTTAATCAATCCCTAGCTCTCACCCCTCATGCTTCCCTACCGACTTTCTGTATCCCATCAATGTCAATCATTTCCCATTCACCCCCAATGGACTTTCTTACCTTCCATGTCAACTCATGTTCCTCACCCACCCCTAATGACCTCTCATACCTGCCTTGCCAGCCCATGTCCCTCCATCTACCCCCAATGACCTCACCTAACCTCATTGCCAACAATTCTATGCACTCTGTGTGGAATCAATGACCTCAAGAGTAACAAGGACAATTGTAGAAAACATTTTTTAAAAATACATATTAATTTGATATGATTGATTTTGATTTGATTTAATTTATTTTCACATGTACCAAAGTACAGTGAAAAGTATTTTTCTGCGGCCAAGGGAACGTACACAGTACGTACAGAGTAGACAAAGAAAGAATAATCGACAGAGTACATTGACAAATGGTACATCGACAAACAGTGATTGGTTACAGTGTGGAACAAGGGGCCAAACAAAGTAAATAATGTTATTTAGTGACCTGCTGTTACTACAGTCCCATAAAAGTGTAAATCAATGTCAGCTGAGAACCTAGACAAAAATGTTTGTTGAAACAGATGCACACGCTGGAAAACTTAGCTTGATTGACAGTTTTATTTTCTTAGATCTATTTTGTCAATGACTCAGTGTTTATTTACACAAGGTAAGGAGATGTTAAGTGATTACAGTTTCTGTCATTGATACTTTAATGGTCTGGTTGATTGACATTTTTAACAGATAGCTGATTTTAAAAGATATATATTTGCTGTTTTTAAGCTTCTCTACAAATGTCATTGTACTATAGGGTTCATTGTTTCTGTAGAGTGTCTACTGGGTTAATGGGTATGCTATGAGTTGGCTTGTGGATATGAGGGCCGTTGGAAATGGGTAGAGGGGCAGCATGGTGGCACAGTGGTTAGCATTGCTGCCTAGGGCGCTGAGGACCCGGGTTCGAATCCCGGCCCTGGGTCCCTGTCCATGTGGAGTTTGCACATTCTCCCCGTGTCTGCATGGGTTTCACCCCCACAACCCAAAGATGTGCAGGGTATGTGGATTTGCCACGTTAAATTGCCCCTTAATTGGAAAAAATGAATTGGGTACTCTAAATTTTTTTTTTAAAGGAAATGGGTAGAGGATTATGAGTTGGTATGGAGATAAGAGGGATTGTTGGAGGTGGCGGGAGGGGAATAAGATGGCCTGGGGGATACAAGGGTGTTTTTGGGGGGTGGGTGAAGAAGAATAAATTGTCATGAAGTGTTTTAGGGGTCATTGGGTGAGAGGGAAGCATGCGTTGCATGGAGGGAATGAGGGGCCAATGGGAGTGGGTGGGATGCACAAGTTGCCATGGGGTGCATGGGTGAGATTTTTTGAACTTGCCTTTCCCTTATCAGCCACATTTGGGAGGCCGTGGACCATGAGTCCTTGAAAAATTTGACCGACTTCACAAAAATTGTGGAAAGCCACGCGATGCCTTTCACTGCAATGGAGCTGGCCCTGGCTGGGAGTGCAGGGTGCAGGCCTGCGTCTTTCTCCCACACTGGTGAAAAATTGGAGGCTCCGGGAATGGGGCTGGGAATCACAGAATCCGGTCTTTCCTCCCATTTTTTAAGGTTCATGGAGTCTCCTCAACTCCATGATAATCCAATCAATAGTCATTCATATTTTCATCTAGCAGTTTTATTTCTAGTGGTGTAAAATATCAGTTAGGTCATTTATGAAATGGCACTAGTGCTCATCTAATTATCCCTTATTCTGCCATGATGGGATAAATTATCCTGATATTTATACTTACTTAGGTATCATTTAATTTCTACTTTGGATTATTTCACTCCTGGCATGATTCAATTATGATTTAGATTTGAGACCACTTGTCCTTCAAAATGAGTTCCCGCCCACCACCAAAGTATTTCTTTATATATAAATTTAGAGTATCCAATTTCTTTTCCAATTAAGGGGCAATTTAGCGTGGCCAATCCACCTCCCCTGCACATCATTGGCTTGTGGGGTTGAGACCCACGCAGAATGTGGGTGAATGTGCAAACTCCACATGGACTGTGACCCAGGGCTGGGATCGAACCCGGGTTCTCAGTGCCGTGAGGCAGCAGTGCTAAGCACTGCACCACCGTGCCACCCTCCCATCACCTAAGTGAACTCAACTCAAATAATCCATGACTCTGATTATACACACGCACAAATTAGAATCATAGAATCTCAGTGCAGAAGGAAGCCATCAGCCCATCATGTCTGCACCGACCCTTGGAAAGAGCAACCTGCCTAGGTCCAATCCCCGCCCTATTTCCATAACCCAGTAACTCCACCTAACCTTTAGACACTAAGGAGCAAAGTAGCATGGCCAATCCATCTAACCTGCTTATCTTTGGACTGTGGAAAGAAACTGGAGCACCCGTAGGAAATCCATGCAGACACGGGAGAATGTGCAAACTCCACACAGGCACTCACCCGAGGCCGAGGCCGGAATTGAACCCGAGTCCCTGGCACTGTGAGGCAGCAGTGCTAACCGCTGTGCCACCATCTGCCCGCAAGTCAGCCGGATGACAGGGCCTCCCTTCCCGCCATCCTAAATTTTGACTCTGAGTGCCCAGCCGCCATTTCACACTTCAATAAGCATTGATTGGCTGCAGGCAGGACCTCTGTCCCTCACTCGAGTGGAAGTCCTAACTTAGAGAGCCACCGGCAAAATCTAATTCATGCAATGCCAAGAGCTAGAGTGGACAGAAGAGGAACTTCAGGAAGATGCCTGAACCCAAGTTCTAGGAGAGGAAGACAAGTAAATTTAAGGGGTCCCAGGGTGAGGACAGTAGGTTAGGCCTGGTCGGGGGCGGGGGGGGGGGGGGGGGGGGGGGTGCAAAGCAGGCAATTGGAAGAGAGGTCAATGGGGGAGGCAGGTCCAACGGCAACTTAACCTCAAAGGGTTTTCTGAAATCAGCAGTGGGTTTCTGATGGAGGTGTCTCCCTCCAATTCCCCAACCAACCTGAGCTCTAAGCCCTGAGGTCTAAGCCCATTCATTTTTGGACTATACTCCCACAGCCTTAAAATTGAGGCTGGGCGGGAAATAGCCCTTAAACGGCTAATATTTGCATCCGAGGTCCTGCCTGCTCCAGCATGAAATCACTGCAAAGTTGGGATGGGTGGTAACCTAGAAGGAATTCCTTTCCTTCAACTTCACATTGCTCATCAGGTAGAGAAGGCAAAATAATGATAGAGAATGAAAAAATAGAATGAGAGTGAGAGATAAAGGAGACAAAATTAAAAGTAAAAAAAAAGTTTTTAAACAAAACTTTTTCTTTTATAATTTTTCCAATTAAGGGGCAATTTAGCGTGGCCAATCCACCTACCCTGCACATCTTTTGCGTTGTGGGGGTGAGACCCATGCAGTCACGGGGAGAATGTGCAAACTCCACACAGACAGTGACCGGGGGCTGGGATCACATCCAAGTCCTCGGCCACGAGGTGCTAACCATTGCGCCACCATGCATCCCTTAACAAAAATATCTAACAACAATTAAACACTGAAGTAATGAGCCTCCACACTTGTAAGAAGCCATTTTCGGCAACATTGAGTATTTTAGCAGTAATTAAGACTCAGCATGGTGCTAACAAGAATACTTGATTGGAATGGGAAAATCCTAAATTCCTGTGGTGTGTTTTGCTCATCCCTAAAATGCCAGTACAGAAGCTTCGCATTCTTCAATACATTTGAATGGGGAACCAGATAGTAAGATGCCGTTTTCTCACCTTACAAAGGAACATTGCTTAAATGGTAACTTCCAGAGGTTTGCAATTAACTTTGTGTCTACCGTTGACTGTCCAATTTTCACATAAATAATTTTGAATGTTATTTGACTCAGCATTATTTTTGCAGTAAATTCTGACCCCAAAATATTTTCTTTGCTGTTACAACTAACAGCAGTTCGGAGAAAAAAATAGAAAAACCCTGCAAAGAGGAACGACAAAAGTAAACCATCAAGGAACAGTTTTTTAATTAATTCATGGGATGCAGGCATCACTGGCGAGGCCAACAGTGATTGAGAAGGTGGTGGTGACTGCAGTCCCTGTGGTGTAGATAAATCGACAGTGCTGTTTGGGAGGGAGATTACAGGATTTTGACCTAACAACAGAAATATTTTTCCAAGTCAGGATGGTGAATGGCTTGGAGGCGGAAATTTCAGGGTGTGGTGTTCCCATGTATCTGCTTATTCATTGGATGTGGGCGTCGCTGGCTGGGACAGTATTTTGCCCTTCCCGAACTGCCTTCCTCTTCAGAGGGCACTGCGGGTCGACCACATTGCTGTGGATCAGCAGTCCCATGTAGGCCAGTAAGGATGACAGATTTCCTTCCTTCCCTGAAGGACAGATAGTTTCAGAGTCATCTTTCGACTTTTAAGATTTTTATTGATTTCAAATTTCGCCATCTGCTATGGTGGGTTTGAACCTTGGTCCCTAGATCTTGCCCTGAATCTGTGGATTACTAGTCCGGTGACAAGACCACTACACCACTGTCTCCCTTGTAGTTGTTGTGGGTTTAGAAGGTGATGTGTATGGAGCCTTGGTGAATTGCTGCAGTGCATTTTATAGATGGTACATACCACTGCCACTAAGCATTGGTGGTGGAGAGAGCGAATGTTTGTAGATGGGATGCCAATCAAGTGGTCTGTTTTGTCCTGAAATTGATAAATAAAACAGAAATATATTCTAGCATTATATGATTCAATAAAAGAAAGTCAGGATGTGAGTACATCCACAAAGAGATGGTCAAAATAAAATCACAGACAGTGGTAGTGAAGTAGAAGAAATATTACATCACCACTTCGCTTCAGTCTTCACCAGAGAGTAGATCAGGTGGACCCGACATTGCAAAATTAGATTAGAAATGTTCTAACCAAATTTAAAATAAGAAGTGAAATGTTAACTAAACAAATCAAGCTGAAAGAGGAGATAACTCTTGGTCCAGGTGGATTATAAGACAAGAAGACATGGGAGCAGAATTAGGCCATTCAGCCCATTAAGTCAGCTCCGCCATTCAATCATGTCTGATATATTTCTCATCCCCATTCTCCTGCCATCACCCATAACCCCGATCCCCTTATTACTCAATATCCCTATCTATCTCTGTCTTAAAGACGCTCAGTGATTTGGCCTCAACAGCCTTCTGCGGCAAAGAGTTCCACAGGTTCACCACCCTCTGGCTGAAGAAATTCCTCCTCATCTCAGTTGTGGATAGTGAGGAGGGCTGTTGTCGGCTGCAAAGAGACATAGATAGGATGCAGAGCTGGGCTGAGAAGTATCAGATGGAGTTTAACCCTGAAAAGTGTGAGGTTGTCCATTTTGGAAGGACAAATATGAATGCGGAATACAGGGTTAACGGTAGAGTTCTTGGCGATGTGGAGGAGCAGAGAGATCTTGGGGTCTATGTTCATACATCTTTGAAAGTTGCCACTCATGTGGATAGAGCTGTGAAGAAGGCCTATGGTGTGCTAGCGTTCATTAACAGAGGGATTGAATTTAAGGGCCGTGAGGTGATGTTGCAGCTGTACAAAACTTTTGTAAGGCCACATTTGGAGTACTGTGTACAGTTCTGGTCGCTTCATTTTAGGAAGGATGTGGAAGCTTTGGAAAAGGTGCAAAGGAGATTTACCAGGATGTTGCCTGGAATGGAGAGTAGGTCTTACGAGGAAAGGTTTAGGGTGCTAGGCCTTTTCTCATTAGAACGGAGAAGGATGAGGGGCGACTTGATAGAGGTTTATAAGATGATCAGTGGAATAGATAGAGTAGACAGTCAGAGACGTTTTCCCCGGGTGGAACAAACCATTATAAGACATAAATTTAAGGTGAATGGTGGAAGATATAGGGGGGATGTCAGAGGTAGGTTCTTTACCCAGAGAGTAGTGGGGGCATGGAATGCACTGCCTGTGGAAGTAGTTGAGTCGGAAACATTGACTCAATGTTGAAGGGACCTTCAAGCAGCTATTGGATAGATACATGGATTACGGGAGAATGATATAGTGTAGATTAATTTGTTCTTAAGGGCAGGACGGTAGAATTGTGGATAGCACAATTGCTTCACAGCTCCAGGGTTCCAGATTCGATTCCGGCTTGGGTCACTGTCTGTGCGGAGTCTGCACATCCTCCCCCTGTGTGCGTGGGTTTCCTCCGGGTTCTCCGGTTTCTTCCCACAGTCCAAAGATGTGCAGGTTAGGTGGATTGGCCATGATAAATTGCCCTTAGTGTCCAAAATTGCCCTTAGTGTTGGGTGGGGTTGCTGGGTTGTGGGGATAGGGTGGAGGTGTTGACCTTGGGTAGAGTGCTCTTTCCAGGAGCCGGTGCAGACTCGATGGGCCAGGTGGCCTCCTTCTGCACTGTAAATTCTATGATAATCTATGACTAATCTAGGACAAAGGTTCGGCACAACATCGTGGGCTGAAGGGCCTGTTCTGTGCTGTATTTTTCTATGTTCTATGAAAGGATTGTTCATTCAGTCTGTGGCTGTGGCCTTGGGTATAGTATTTCCACTTCTGGAAACATCCTCTCCATGTCCACTGTATCTAGGCCTATCAGTAGTATCCTGTAAGTTTCAATAAGATCCCCCGTCATCCTTTTAAATTCCAACCAGTACAGACCCAGAGTCCTCAACTGCCCCTCACATGACAAGCCCTTCATTCCAGGGATCATTCTTGTGAACCTCCTCTGGACCCTTTCCAAGGCCAACACATCCTTCCTCAGATACGCGGCCCAAAACGACTCACAATACTCCAAATGGGTCTGACCAGAGCCTTATACAGCCTCAGAAGTACATCCCTGCTCTTGTATTCTAGCTCTCTCAACATGAAAGCTGACATTGCATTTGCATTGCTAACTGCAGACTTAACCTGGAAGTTAACCTAAAGAGAATCTTGACCGAGGACTCCCAAGTCCTTTTGTGCTTCTGATTTACGAAGCCTTTTCCATTTAGAAAATAGCTTATGCCTCCATTCTTCCTACCAAAGTGCATAACATCACACTTTTCCACATTGCATTCCATCTGCCACTTCTTTGCCGACTCTCCTGGCCTGTCCAAGTCCTTCTGTTGCGCCCTACTTTTTCAATACTACCTGTCTCTATGCAGATCTTTGTATCATCTGCAACCGTAGCAACAGTGCTCTCAGTTTCTTCTTCCAGATCGTTAATATATATTGTGAAAAGTTGTGGTCCCAACACCAACCTCTGAGGCACACCACTAGTCACTGGCTGCGATCCTGAAGAATACCCCTTTATCCCCACTCTCTTCCTTCTTCCAGTCAGCCAATCCATTATCCATGCCACCCTTAACACCTTGGGCTCTTAACTTATTTAGCAGCGGGACTTCCGGTTGCGGGTATGCCTAGGTAGGTCGCAGGTTCGGCAGCTCCCGCCGGGAACGGACTTTTGGGCTCTTCAGAGGGGCCCCAACGGCAATTGTTTGACGGCTTCCAGTGTGGGAAGGTGACAGCAAGGTCCCCCCGACATTGTATGGATTGGACCAGGAGTGGAGCGGCTAAAAAAGTGATCCTGGCGCAGCGAAAAGTGCGAGGGAGGAAATGCAAGATGGCGTCGGGTGGAGACCAAGCAGCGTGGACGCAGTGGTCGCATGAGCAGCAGGAGTTTCTTAAACGCTGCTTTGAGGAGCTGAGGACAGAAATGCTGCCGCCAATGAAGGCGGCGATTGAGAAGCTGGTGGAGACCCAGAAGGCCCAAGGGGCGGCGATCCGGGAGGTGTGGCAAAAAGCTTCGGAGAACGAGGATGAGATCTTGGGCCTGGCGGTGAAGGTGGAGGCACACGAGGTGCTGCACAAGAGGTTGGCGGAAACATTTGAGGACCTGGAGAATAGGTTGAGGAGGAAGAATCTTCGGATTCTGGGTCTCCCTGAAGGAGTGGGGGGGCCCGATGCCGGGGCATATATGAGCACGATGGTCAATTCGCTGATGGGCACGGGAGCTTTCTCGAGGCCCCTGGAGCTGGATGGGGCACATCGGGTCCTGGCAAGGAGACCCAAAGCCAACGAGCCGCCAAGGGCTGTAGTGGTGAGGTTCCACCGCTTTGTGGACAGAGAGTGTGTCCTGAGATGGGCCAAAAAAGAGCGGAGCAGCAGGTGGGAGAACACGGAGATCTGAATTTATCAGGACTGGAGTGCGGATGTGACTAAGAAGCGGGCTGGTTTCAACCGGGCTAAGGCGGTGCTCCATCGGAAGGGGGTGAAGTTCGGGATGCTGCAGCCAGCGCAATTGTGGGTCACGTTCCAAGATCGGCACCACTATTTTGAAACGCCTGATGAGGCACGGAACTTTATACAGACTGAAAAGTTGGAATCAAATTGAGGGTTTGTCGTGGGGGGATTTTTACTGTGTCTTCCGCGTTTGGGGAATGTTCTTTTTGTTTGAGTGCTGGGTGGGGATGGGTGAATAGATTAGATGTGGGGGCTGTGGAAGAGTGTGGGCATCAGTGTTGGAGGGGCAGGGCCCCACGGAGGAAGAGGGGGGGTGGAGGCCCGGGGATGAGGAGTTGGGGTAAGGCCGCAAAAAGGAGGTGCGCCAGAGGGGGCGGGGCCGGCTCAGGAAAGCGCGGGCTTTTTCCCGCGTTAGGGAAGAATGGGGTCGGGGCCGGGGGGGGAAGGGCGGTGCTGGAGAGGAGTGCACCGCCACCGGGGGAACAGGAGAGTGCGGGAGGCGCGGGCACGTGGCTGGCCTAGAAAAGGAGATGGCTAGTCGACGGGTGGGGGGGGGGGGGGGTAGCCATCTGATCCGGCTGATAACTTGGAATGTGAGGGGTCTGAACGGGCCGGTCAAGAGGGCCCGGGTGTTCGCGCACTTAAAGGGAGATGTGGTTATGCCCCAGGAGACACATCTGAAGGTGGCAGATCAGGTTAGGCTGAGAAAGGGATGGGTAGGGCAGGTCTTTCATTCAGGGCTGGATGCGAAGAACAGAGGGGTTGCAATACTGGTGGAGAAGCAGGTGTCGATCGAGGCACTGAATATTGCAGTGGATAATGGAGGTTGATATGTGATGGTGAGTGGTAGGTTGCAGGGGGTGCGGGTGGTACTGGTGAACGTATATGCCCTGAATTGGGATGATGCCGGATTTATGAAACGCATGCTGGGTCGGATTCCGGATCTGGAGGTAGGAAGCTTGATAATGGGGGGGACTTCAACACGGTGCTGGACCCAGCACTGGACCATTCTAGGTCCAGGACGGGTAAGAGGCCGGCTGCGGCCAAGGTGCTCAGGGGGTTTATGGACCAGATGGGGGGAGTGGATCCATGGAAGTTTGCCAGGCTGCTGGCCAGGGAATGTTCCTTCTTTTTCCACGTCCATAGAGCCTACTCCCGGATAGATTTGTTCATTTTGAGTAGGGCGCTAATCCTGAAAGTGGAGTGAACGGAATATTCGGCCATAGCCATCTTGGACCACGCCCCCGCATTGGGTGGAGCTCGAGTTGGGGGAGGAGAGGGACCAGCGCCCGCTGTGGCGCCTCGATGTGGTACTGTTGGCAGATGAGGGGGTGTGCGGGTGGGTGCGGGGGTGTATTGAAAGATATTTGGAGGCCAACGACAACGGGGAGGTGCAGGTGGGGGTAGTCTGGGAGGCATGGAAGGCGGTGGTCAGGGGAGAGCTAATCTCCATTAGGGCCCACAGGGAGAAGAGAGAGGGGAGGGAGAGGGAGAGGTTGGTGAGGGAGATTCTAAGGGTAGACAGGAGGTATGCAGAGGACCCCGAGGAGGGTCTACTTAGGGAGCGACGGAACCTCCAGATGGAATTCGACCTGTTGACCACGGGGAAAGCAGAGGCACAGTGGAGGAAAGCGCAGGAGGCGGCGTATGAGTATGGGGAGAAGGCGAGTCAGGTGCTGGCACATCAGCTTCGTAAGAGGGAGGCCGTGAGGGAGATTGGTGGAGTTAAGGATAGAGTGGGGAATACGGTGCGGAGTGCGGTGAGAATAAACGAGGTATTTAGGGACTTCTATGGGGATCTGTACAGGTCTGAGCCCCCAGCGGGGGAGGAGGGGATGCGACGATTCCTAGATCAGGTGAGGTTCCCGAGGGTGGAGGAGGAGGGGGTGGCTGGTTTGGGGGCGCCGATTGGGCTGGAGGAGCTGGTTAAAGGATTGGGAGCATGCAGGCGGGGAAGACCCCGGGGACCGGATGGGTTCCCGGTTGAATTCTACAGGAAATACATGGATCTGCTGGGCCCGTTGCTAGTGAGGACTTTTCATAAGGCGAGGGAGGGCGGACCTTGCCCCCGACAATGTCCAGGACGCTGATTTCTTTGATCTTGAAGCGGGACAAGGATCCATTGCAATGTGGGTCGTATAGACCGATCTCGCTCCTCAATGTTGACGTTAAGTTGCTGGTGAAGGTGCTGACTACGAGAATTGAGGACTGTGTCCCGGGGGTGATTCATGAGGACCAGACGGGATTTGTGAAGGGTAGGCAGCTAAACACAAATGTGCGGAGGCTCCTCAATGTGATTATGATGCCCTCGGCGGAGGGGGAAGGGGAGGTAGTGGCAGCTATGGACGCGGAGAAGGCCTTTGATCGGGTGGAGTGGGAGTATCTTTGGGAAGTGTTACGGAGGTTTGGGTTTGGGGAGGGGTTCATCAGTTGGGTCAGGCTGCTATATAGAGCCCCGGTGGCGAGTGTGGCTACGAACTGGCGGAGGTCGGAGTACTTTCGGCTGTACATGGGGACGAGGCAGGGGTGCCCCTTATCCCCCTTGTTATTTGCACTGGCACTTGAGCCGTTGGCCATGGCACTGAGGGATTCCAGGAAATGGAGGGGATTGTTCCGGGGCGGAGAGGAACACCGGGTGTCGTTGTATGCCAATGACTTGTTGTTGTATGTGGCGGATCCAGTGGAGGGGATGGCGGAGGTCATGCGGATCCTTAGGGAGTTTGGGGACTTTTCGGGGTATAAACAACGTAGGGAAGAGTGAGCTCTTTGTGGTACATTCAGGGGACCAGGGAAGGGGGATAGACGAGCTACCACTGAAGAGGGCGGAAATGAGCTTTCGGTACCTCGGGATCCAAGTAGCTAGGAGTTGGGGGGCCCTGCACAAGCTCAATTTGACGCGGTTGGTGGAGCAGATGGAGGAGGATTTTTTTAAATGGGATATGCTGCCACTCTCACTAGCGGGTAGGGAGCAGTCGGTCAAAATGACGGTCCTCCCGAGGTTTCTCTTTGTGTTCCGGTGCCTTCCCATTATGATCCCCAAGGCCTTTTCAAACGGGTAAGCAGGAGCATCATGGGACTTGTGTGGGCGAATAAGACCCCGAGGGTGAAGAGTGTGTTTCTGGAGCGTAGCAGGGACAGGGGGGGGCTGGCGCTGCCAGATTTCTGTGGCTATTATTGGGCAGCCAATGTGGCGATGATCCGTAAGTGGGTAGTGGAGGGAGGGGGCGGCGTGGTAGACGCTAGAGATGGCGTCCTGTGTGGGCACGAGCCTGAGGGCGCTGGTGACGGCACTGCTGCCGCTCTCGCCGACAAGGTACACCACGAATCCGGTGGTGGCGGCAACGCTGAAGCTCTGGGGGTAGTGGAGGCAACACAGGGGCGAGGTGGGAGCCTCGGTTTGGTCCTCGATTTGGGAGAATCATCGGTTCGTCCCGGGAAGGATGGCTGGGGGGGGTTCGGAGCTGGCATCGGGTAGGGATTAGAAGAATGGGGGCCCTGTTCATCGATGGGACGTGTGCGAGCCTAGGGGCGCTGGAGGAGAAGTTTTGGCTACCCCCGGGAAACGCTTTCAGGTACATGCAAGTGAGGGCGTTTGTGAGGTGGCAGGTGAGGGAATTCCCGCTGCTACCGGCACGTGGGATTCAGGACAGGGTGATTTCGGGTGTATGGATTGGAGAAGGCAAGGTTTTGACGATTTACCAGGAGCTGAAGGAAGAGGAGGGGGTCTCGGTGGAGGAGTTAAAGGGCAAGTGGGAGGAGGAGCTTGGGGAGGAGATAGATGAGGGTCTGTGGGCTGATGCCCTGAGTAGGGTTAATTCTTCCTCCTCTTGCGCCAAGCTCAGCCTAATACAGTTCAAAGTAACTCACAGAGCGCATATGATAGGGGCGAGGTTGAGTAGGTTCTTTGGGGTGGAGGACAGATGTGGGAGGTGCTCGGGGAGTCCGGCAAACCACGTCCATATGTTCTGGTCGTGCCCGGCGCTGGATGGGTTTTGGAGGGGTTTTGCGAGGACTATGTCCAAGGTGGTGAACGCCCGGTTCAAGCCGAGCTGGGGATTGGCATTGTTTGGGGTATCGGACGAGCCGGGAGTGCAGGAGGCGAAAGAGGATGGTATTCTAGCCTTTACGTCCCTGGTAGCCCGGTGGAGGATTTTGCTACTATGGAAAGATGCGAATCCCCCTAGTGTGGAAGCTTGGATCAATGACATGGCAGGGTTCATCAAGCTGGAGAGGATAAAGTTTGCCTTGCGAGGGTCTGTGCAAGGGTTCTCCAGGCGGTGGTACCGTTCCTAGACTATCTCGTGGAGCGTTAGGAGAAGGTCAGCAGCAGCAGCAGCCCAAGGGCGGTGGGGGGGGGGGGGGGGGGGGGGGGGGAGGGGTTTCTTTTGTGGTGGCGTTTGGGTGAATGTGTTTTTTTTTCTTATTTGTGTTTTTAAATGATATATGGGGGTTATTGTATATGGGGGAAATCCAATGTACAATTTCTGATTGTTGTGTTCTTGTTTCTTTCTTTTTGTTGGGGGGGGAGGAGTTTTGCTGAAAATTTGTTGAAAAATCTGAATAAATATATATTTTTTAAAAACTTATTTCGCAGCCTCCTATACGGCACTTTGACAAAGGCCTTCCGGTAATCTAAATAGATCACACCCACGGGTTCTCCTTTGTCTAACTTCCATGTTACCTCCTCAAAGAACTGTTACAGATTTGTCAGTCATGACTTCCCCTTGTCAAAGTAGTGCTGACTCAGTCCTATTGTGTCATGCACTTCCAATCTCCGCGATCTCATCTTTAATAATGGACTCTATAATCTTACCAATGACCAAAGTCAGGCTAACCGGCCTATAATTTCCTGTCTTGTGCCTCACTCCCTTCTTAAACAGGGGTGTTTCATTCGCCATTTTCTAGTGATCTGTGGCCCTCTCTGCCTCCAGTGATTCCTGACAGATCACCACCAATGCCTCCACAATATCCTCAGCTATCTCTTTTAGAACCCTGGGGTGTAGTCCATCTGGTCCAGGTGATTTATCCATCTTCAGACCTTTCAGTTTCCCAAGAACCTTTTTCTTAGTGATCACCACTACACTCACCTCTGCCCCCTGATTCTTCTGGTCTGGTACCCCAATGGTGTCTTCCACCATGAAGACTGATTCAAACTATTCAATTCCTCTGCCATTTCTTTGTTTCCAATTACTACGCCTCCAGCCTCATTTTCCAGTGGTCCAATGTCTATTCTTGCCTCTCTCTTACCTTTTATATGTATGCATTTTAAAATAATCCAGCAAAGAGATAGCAAGTACACCATTAAACATTTTTAACAATTCATTACGAAAAGGTGTAATGCCAGTTGACTGGCAGAGACCTATTATTGTACCTATATTTAGGATGGGAGATGGAACATTCCCAGGGAACTATACAGATAGGTCAGCTTAACATTAGTTCTAGAGTAAGAAAATAATGGAATACCTAGAAAAACATAAAATTGAAAAACATAAACAAACAATGTAATAATAAATTGTTGACATGAATTTCAAATAGGACAGTTTTTATTGACCAGCATCATTGAATTCTTTGAAGAAGTAACACAGAGAGTAGATATTGGCATTGCAGTGGATGTAATTGATGTGGCTTTCCAAAAGACTTTCAATAAAGTGCAACATAGTGGACCACTGAATAAGATTAGAGCATATGGATTCAGGAGCCAAGTAGCAGAATGTTGGCTTAATCTGGTCCCACCCGCATGTTTCTCGACGGCGTGCTCTTCGCTGGTGGTGGGGTTCTCTACTTCCACCGCTTGTCAATGGGATTTCCCATTGAAGTCACCCCACACCACTGGGAAACTTGCTGATGGGGGTGCCAGCAGGATCAGAGAATCCCAACAGCCAAAGAATTCCATCCAAATAATCAATATTGAGGAGGACAGCAACAAATTAGAAGAAGACGTTGATAAACTGGCAGAACAGAGATATAACAAAGTATTAAATTTTGGCATGAAAAAGAATTAGACTATGTTTTACTTGGGTGGCAATAATCTGAATGACGGGAAGGGTAAAACTACAAGAAGTATAATGGTTCATGGGAACCAAAGCAGTAGGTCAGCGTGTGAGGAGAAGGTAAAGATTAATAGAATGAACAGGCAGGGCCAGTCTAACGACTGGAGAGGGGAAAAATCAAAATGTCCGGTGACTGTGTGAGTGAAATTTGGGGATGAGGCTGAGTGTTATCAGAGATTAATAAAGGAGTTTAGAATGTGTGAAAGCATAGTGCACAAGAAAATCTTGCAAGGGAAAGACAAATCAGTAGGACATATTTAAAAACCTTATTCCTGAATGGACACCGTATTTGGAATAAGGGCAATGGGCTGACGGCACAAATAGAGACAAATGGGTATGATTTGGTGGGGATTACTGAAACATGGTTGCAGGAGGGCTGGGACTGGGAGTTGGATGTCCAAGGGTACTCAGTATTCCAAAAGGATAGACAGGATGGAGCATGAGGTGGAGTTGCTTTATTGGTTAAATATGGCATTAAAGCTGTATTAAGAAATGATATTGGAACTAAGGGTCAAAATGTTGAATCGATCTGGGTGGAAATAAAAACAAGGGAATAATCTCTTTGGTAGGAGTAATTTACAAGCCCCCAAGCAATACTTCCAAAGTAGGCATAGTATAAACCAAGAAATAATGAGGGCTTGTGAGAAGGGCACAATGGTAATCATGGGTGATTTTAACATATATATTGACAGGATTAATCAAATTGGCAAGGGTAGCACTAAGGGAGATTTCATAGAGTCTATGAGGGATTGTTTCTTGGAGCAAACCAGGGAGCAGGCTATTTTAGATTTAGTATTATGTAACGAAGAAGGGTTGATAAATAGTTTTGTCGTTAAGGATCCTCTTGGAAGGAGTGATTACAGCATGCTAGAATTTCAAATTCAGATTTAGCAAGAGAAGACAGTGCCATACTAGAATTTTAGCATTGGGCAGAGGTAATTATACAGGCCTCAGGAAAGTGTTGGCCCAAGTAGACTGGGCACAAATAATTGAGGATAGGACAATTGAGGAACGATGGAGATATTAAATACCTCTCAATTAAAGTATATTCCTGAGAGGAAGAGGAATCGTAAAAGAGAGCAAAATGTTCCATGGCTAAACAAGAAAGTCAAGGAAGACATAAAGGCAAAAAGCTTGAACATACCAAACTGCAAAAGCTAGTAGTAAGCTGGAGGATTGGGAGACCTTAAAGGTTCAGCAGAAGGCTACTAAAATAAAATGAAAAGAGCGGAGATGAACTATGAAAGAAAACTAGCAGAAAATGTAAACACTGATACCGAAAGCTTCTTTAAGTATGTAATGAAGAATAGCCAAAGTAAATGTTGACCCTTTCGGAGACAATATTGGTGAGGTAATAATGGGGAACGCAGAGATAGTGGGGGCACTGAACCAATATTTTGCCTCTGTCTTCACGGTAGAGGATAATAAATTCTTTCCAAAAACTACAGTTAATGCAGAGGAACCTGGTGAATCAACCATCACCTCGGAGATGGTACTGAATAATCTAGTGGGATCATAGGCAGATAAGTACCCGGGACCTGATGTCCTGCTCCATAGGGTATTAAGGCAGGTGGCAGCGGGGATAGTGGATGCATTGGTTATGATATTTCAGATTTCCCTGGATTCTGGAAGAATCCCGGATGATTAGAAACACGTGAATATGATGCTCCTTTTCGGAGAGAGGCAAAGAGTGGGAAACTATAGACCGGTTAGGTTGACCTCTGTGGTAGGAAAGTTGCTGGAATCAGTCATTAAGGAGGAGATGACTGAACATTCGGAAAGACAAAGCTCAATTCAACATGGTTGTATGAAGAGTCAGTCATGCTTAACAAACGTGCTTGAGTTCTTTGAGGACATAACCAGGAAGGTGGATAATGGAGACCCTCTGAATGTGGTATATCTAGACTTCCAGAAGGCGTTTGACGAGGTGTTGCATAAAAGACTGATCCAGAAGGTGAGATCACTGGGGATTGGGGTTAGAGTACTACATTGGATTGAGGATTGGCTGACTGAGAGAAAGGAGAGGGTCATGATAAATGTGTCCTTCTCTGGCTGGTGAACTGTAACTAGTGGGGTGCCGCAGGGGTCAGCCCTCGGACCTCAACTGTTTACAATCTTTATAAATGACCTGCAGGCAGGGACAGAGAGCAAAATTTGCGGATGATCTTAAAATAGGTGGGAAAGCAGGCAGTGAAGAGGAGGGGAAAATTTTACAGATAGATATAGATAGGCAAGGAGATTAACCAAAATTTGGAAGATGCAATTTAATGTAGATACCTGTGAGGTTATCCATTTTGGCCCAAAAAATAGAAAGGCAAATTATTATCTGAATGGAAAGCAGATTCAAAATGCATCTTGGCAGAGCTATCTGGGTGTCATTGCTCATGAATTGCAGAAAGCTAGTATGCAGTTACAGCATGTAGTAAAAAAGCAAATGGAATTTTAGCGTTTATTGCAAAAGGAGTAGAAAAGCGTTGTCACAGTTGTGTAGCGTGTTGGTGAGACTGCATCTTGAGTATTGTGTCCAGTTTTGGTCTCCTTATTTAAGGAAGGATGTGGTGGAATTGGAGGCAGTTCAGAGAAGGTTCAGCAGATTGATTCTGGGGGCGAAA
Organism: Scyliorhinus torazame; assembly: GCF_047496885.1. Classification (NCBI taxonomy): domain Eukaryota; kingdom Metazoa; phylum Chordata; class Chondrichthyes; order Carcharhiniformes; family Scyliorhinidae; genus Scyliorhinus; species Scyliorhinus torazame. Next base: position 64,211,915 of record NC_092728.1, read on the forward strand.
GAGTTGATCTATGAGGAGAGATTAAGCAGTTTAGGCTTATACTCGCTGGAGTTTCGAAGGATAGAGGGGATCTGATCGAGGTATATAAAGTACTGAGAGGGATTGATAAAGTAAATTGAGACCAAATGTTCCTCATTGTGGGGCAATCTGGAACGAGTGGTCACAGATATAGGTTGAGAGGTGGTGGATTTAGAACTGAGATGAGGAGGAAATGTTTTCACAGAGGGGTGGTGAATTTGTGGAACTCGCAGCCGCATAGTGTAGTGGCCTCTGATTTATTGAAGGAGATAGATACATTTCTGATAAGACAAAATGGGCTAAAGGATATGGGGACAGGTAGGGGGGGTGAGACTGTGAAGACATCTGATTGAATGGCAGAGCAGGCTCGAGGGGCTGAATTGCCTACTTCTGCTCCTAATTCCTGTGTAGTCGAGGAGCAAAGGGATTTCTGAATACAAATCCACACATCACTAATGGCAGCCACAAAGGTTGATAAAACCATGAAAAGGTCAACGAAGCACTCAGGTTTATTTCTAAATGGATAGAATTGAAAACTAAAGCAGCTCAGTTAAACCTGTATTGACCCTTGGCAAGACCACACTTGGAGAATTATGTACAATTCTGCTCACCAGATTCTCAAAAGGATATTAACACACTGGAGAAGGTGCAAAAAAGATCTACATGGATGATACCAGAAATTCAATGTTACACAAATGAGGAAAGGATGAACAGGTTGGGTCACATTTCTATTTCTAAGACGAGACTGAGCGATAGTCTAATGGAGGTCTTTAAAATTACGAAAGCTTTTAATAGAATAAACAGAGGGCTGAATTCTGCAGTCCCCCCACAGTGGGGCTTTCCCATGAGGGAGACAGTCCACCATCGGCCGTCGGCATGATCTTCCGCTCCCGCTGAAGTCGATGATGGTTAGCATTCCTCGCCCTTCCCCAACAGCGGGGATCGCCTTTGGCGGGGCCAGAAGATCCCGCTGGAGGGAAGTCCTGGAGAATTCGGCCCACACAGAGAGAGAGTGTTTGTTTGCACTTGTGGGAAGGACTCAGAGGCCATCAATAAAAGCTAGTCCCTGAGAAATCAAATAGGGGAATCAGAGAAAATGTCTTTACTCGGTGAGTGGAGAAACAGTGGAACTTATCCACACAGGAAATGTTTGAGGCGAATAGTAAAGGTGCATCTATGTGGAGGCTTGATAAACAAATGAGAAAGGATGAAATACAGGGTTACACGAAAGAGAGTTAAATGAGGAAAGACAGCAGGTGGCTTGAGAGGAGCATAAACACCAACATGGACTGGTTGGGCCAAGTGTTCTTGTCTCTGTGCTGCATATCCATGATAATAGAATGTATTAGTAGTGTGTCAGTTTGGAAGAATAATGAGGAGAGATAATATAAGCCAAATGGTACGATTGTAACGGAGAGGACTGAGAGTTACGGGTGGAAATCTTTAAAGGTGGCAGGACAAGTAGATAAGCCTATTCAAAAAGCTTTGCATTTATTAGTAGAGGCATACATTACAAAAGCAAGGAAGGTACCCTAAAGATTTATGAATTATTGACTGGGCGGCTTTTCACTGTAACTTCATTGAAGCCTACTTGTGACAATAAGTTAATATTATTAGCTGGAGTATTTTGTCCAGTTCTGTACACCAGACTTTTGGAAAGATGTCGAGGCATTAGAAAGTTACTAGAGATGAGGGACTTGATAAAGTTTGGTGTGAAATTTTAACTTCATCTTATCAGTGAGTGGCGGGACACATTTATATATTGCACATTATCTATTTCTTTTTGATTGAAGCAATGATAAGTGATCTGTAGTATCGGACAAAGCAACATAAATGTATTGCCAGTCACTATACTGAGACCTCTTCTGAATGTTGAAACTCTTTCCAGACATTTGGTGAGACATTATCATCAGTGAGTCCCTCTAGAATTTAGCTTGAATCTTGGAAGTGCTATTCAAGTCTGACAGATTTTCAGGCTTTTTTCAAAAGTGAACGTTTTGTGTTTGCCAACAGTTTGGAGCAGTTCAGGATACAACATAGGATAACTGAGGCTTGTGATTTAAGGGTTAAACCCAGTTGAATCTAATTTTTCTCCCAAAAGACATGAGACACAGAAAGAACATGGCACAGCAGTTTTTCTGTTATTACAGCACATGGTTCAGTTACTCCCAATATTTGACAGCATTGATGTAGGTCACATCTGCAGCTGTCTGTGTTACCTTTAAATGCCTGGGGAGGAAGTGCTGACCACTTATTTACTTAAATTCTCTTTCAAATTATAGCACAGGTGAGGGACGTCATTTATGTGGAAGGACATATGTATCAGATCCCTCCATAATTATAAACATATATTAAATCTCCCCTACATCTTTTCTAATCTGAGGAAAACAACCTGACCGCTACCTCTCTAGGTTCCTACACCTTCTGCTGCTGGAGTGAAAATGAGGTATGATTCGATCCAATAATCTCCATAAATATCAAAGAGATCGTTCGGAACCTCCCTTTTTAAAAAACAAAGGATAAATGGAAATTTTAAGTGTCTCATCATTTATAACAGTGAATTTTAGTCGTTAAAATGGGGGAAATAAATCCTTAAACATCTCCCACAAATTGAGCTCAATGTAGTTGTGCATTCTGCATGTTGTCTATGAAATGTGCTGGGGATGTCTGACTGCAAACCAGTATTCGTAGCATACATGACTATCATAGTCCTGTCAAATCTCACAAATAATTGAACCAGACGAGACTGCAGTTGCTAGATTTGCAAAACTAAGAGAGTGACACCCATGTATTAGAAAAACAACCCACTGAAATTACAGAATTAGTTCAAGATTACCATGTTACTGACTGCCTCCTCTCTCTTTGAAAGTTTGTTGTTCAATACAGGATAAAAAAAATGCACACTTGGCTTTGATTTATTGTACCCATTGGTGACTCAGCTAGAATACACAACCTTTGTGTAAGGCAGCTTTGCTCTGGATAATGAACACAATTACTTGGGTAATTAATGGTGGCAAACTAATTGCTCTTCTAATTATAGATTTTAAAATGGCCTTTGACACGTAAAAAAATATGGCCTAACAGTCTACAGACATGAGACGTATGGGTGGTCTGAGGGTGCAGCCAGAAGGCTTCCAATTCCATAATGTAGGTTGGAACAGTATGAGATTGCGTGCATGGCTGTAAAATGATCATAAATAAAACTCTTCGTGACACTCATAAATGATATACCATATGTTGTTGATCCAGGGGATTACTAGATCCACTGATGATATCACAGGATGTACAAAAGATAATTGAACTAAGAATCTCAAACAGAAGTTGCTGTGACTAACACATCTCTGGAACTAATCGCTGGACAAACAACATCAATTTTTACTGAAATAACTATGGTAAAGTCTGGGGAGACAAAAATTTGATAGCCCCAAAAAACAAGTAGGGGGATAGTTACGCACAATTAACCCGTGTCCAGTTAGTGTAATGCAGGCAGCACCCCAACTCCGTGCTGCTTCGTCATTTGATAACAAACAAATGAGCAGACGGGTTAGGAAAAGAAGTTGGCCATTCAGCCCCTCACTCTGCCCCGCCACCCAATAAGGTCATGGCTGATCTGACTGGAACTCCTGCCTACCCCCAATTACCTTTTGCCCCTTTCTTTCTCAAGAGTCTACCTACCTCTGCCTTGAAAGTTTCAAAAATCTGCTTCCACTGCCATTTGAGGAAGAGAGTTGCAGAGACTCACTGCCCTCTGGGAGAAAATGATTCTAACATCTCTGACCTAAATGGGTGAACCCTTATTTTCAAACTGTGACCCTGTCGTTCCAGATTCTCCCCCAAGAGGAAACATCCTCTGCCCATCCCCCCTGCCTCAGGATCTTACATATTTCATTCAAGTCATCACTAACTCTTCTAAACCCCAGCAGACACAAGCATAGCCTGTCTAAACGTTGCTCATAAGACAACCTGACCATTCCTGATATTAGATTGGTGAACCTTCTCTGAACTGCTTCCAATGTAATTAATTAAATAAATAAGGAGACTAATTCTGTACACAGTACTCCAGATGTGGTCTCACTAATGCCGAAGTATAACCTCCCTACTTTTATATTCAATTCTCATGCAACAAAAGATAACATTTTACCACCTTTACTAGTTACTTGCTGTACCTGTTGTTACAATCCCAGTTGGTATTATAGCTGGCCGGGAAGATTGCAGAATGGAACCCTGGCTCAAAAGACTGTAATCTTTACTTTTTTTCATAAAATGTGAAGGAACAGGGCCACAGGACCACTAATTCGTTTTAACAACAAGATAAAAAGCATTTAGTAAACATGAAAAGGTGGATTATTCTACATTATCGTTTCCTGCACCCTTATCTTAAATATACACCGATTTAAAAATTTACATGAATTACAAAGTACATCTTAAGCTGCAATAGACCCATTAACACAAACTCCTCTCTGAACCCAAGTCAGTGACTCTGGGTTTCTTCACAGAGTCTCCCCAGATGATTGTCAAATGAGAGTTATCAAACTCCATTCCCAAAAGCACACTTTAAAATCTTCTCTCGAAAGTATGCTTTCCCTTCATGGTTCACAATCCGAAATACAGATGTGGGGCGAAATTCTCCCGAAACGGCGCGATGTCCGCCGACTGGCGCCCAAAACGGCACCAATCAGACGGGCATCACGCCGCCCCAAAGGTGCGGAATGCTCCGCATCTTTGGGGGCCGAGCCCCAACATTGAGGGGCTAGGCCGACGCCGGAGGAATTTCCGCCTCGCCAGCTGGCGGAAACGGCCTTTGTTGCCCCGCCAGCTGGCGCGGAAATGACATCTCGGGGCGGCGCATGCGCGGGAGCGTCAGCGGCCACTGACAATTTCCCACGCATGCGCAGTGGAGGGAGTCTCTTCCGCCTCCGCCATGGTGGAGACCGTGGCGCAGGTGGAAGGGAAAGAGTGCCCCCACGGCACAGGCCCGCCCGCGGATCGGTGGGCCCGGATGGCGGGCCAGGCCACCGTGGGGGCACCCCCCGGGGCCATATCGCCCCGCGCCCCCCCAGAACCCCGGAGCCCGCCCTCGCCGCCTTGTCCCGCCGGTAAGGTAGGTGATTTAATTTACGCCGGCGGGACAGGCAATTTATCGGTGGGACTTTGGCCCATCCGGGCCGGAGAATCGAGCAGGGGGCCCACCAACTGGCGCGGCGCGATTCCCGCCCCCGCCGAATATCCGGTGCCGGAGACTTCGGCAACCGGCGGGGGCGGGATTCACGCCAGTCCCCGGCGATTCTCCGACCCGGCGATGGTCGGAGAATGTCGCCCCAGGTTTTCCAAATGACACTTTTAAACAGAGTTTCTTCTCCACTTTTAACAGTGAAACCAGTTCAGGATTTCACACCAAACCCTTTAGGATTTCTTCGTCTTGACTCCAATGCAAACTGCTCACAATTACTTTAATTATCGATTCCCTGACAGTATTAAAGTTGCATCAGACATTTGTTTTACCTTTGAAGGCTATTGTCCCATTTTAAATCTGATTACTGCAATTGTCTCTTAAACTCAGAACACTGTTTACTCTTCCTTGAATTTTTCTGAACAATACCTTGGTCTCTGTTCACTTAACACCAGACTTTTTGGACACCTCTTCATTTCTTTAGTTTCCTTAACTGCTCTTCAGTTCTCTGCTCCTGTTTTCTTAATCGTTACTCCATGGTATGGCTTTTCTTCTAGCAAAGTTCAGAGATATGTTCCCTTTCTATCCTTCTGAACAATTACATCTAGCAAAGCTGCCTTCTCTCTCCTTACATATCTCCAACTGTAACAAAATTAGCCAAATTACAACTTAAAAGCTTCTCTACCTTAAAGGTCCCCAGTTGTTAATCACATGCTTACGGCTTTTATTTATTCTTCACACAGAAACCCTCTCTCAGCGCTTTGGAAATACAGTTGGAAATTAACTAATGTCAACACATACAAACACCTTTGCCCAGCAGGGGCTGTTTAGCACAGGGCTAAATCGCTGGCTTTGAAAGCAGACCAAGGCAGGCCAGCAGCACGGTTCAATACCCGTAACAGCCTCCCCGAACAGGTGCCGGAATATGGCGACTAGGGGCGTTTCACAGTAACTTCTTTGAAGCCTACTTGTGACAATAAGCGATTTTCATTTCATGAGTCTAACTATAGGTTTTACCCTACAGGCACATAAAGACTAAAATAAACCCACTTAAAACTGTTATGGGCCAGTGTTTAGAAAACTCCAAAGTATATCATGGAGTTCACCTGACCTACAACTGTTTATTGATTTTGGTTATGATGAGCACAAGGGCCTGCCTTTCAGGTGTTATTTAATAGAGGCCTAAGCACTTTATTCGACAAATTTAGTTAACATTTTTATAAACATACACAGTTGCATTTTTATCAACTACAAACATAAATACCGCACACAGCTACAGTAATCTATGGATCACCGTTAATAAATTTCCCCCTTTAACTGTTCCAATTTAATAACAAGATCCCATAAATCAGACACCCTTTTCAAAAGGTGTAGCCCAGCACACAGCACTCAAGACCTGGTATGGATGCTCTTGTTTCCTTTCCAAAACAGCAGGTTTGAATTCCTTACAGAAAACAGTTATTTATTTTCAAGTTATCAAGCAGTCTGGAAGCAGCTTTTAAAATGCAGATAGAGAACACCCTTCAACCTATGCAGAACAAAACGAGTTCAAACTCAAAGCAAAAGTAAAACCAACTCCCAGAGCCACATCCCAGCTCCACCCACACAATGACATCACTGAAGCCACGTGATAAGACAAAAATATTTCTTAAAGGGACACTCCCATGACAAAACTATACATTATTTCTAATGTTTGCCAATAAAAATATAACCCCATTAAAATGATCTTTATTTTCCTAACGCCTTGATCTGGACACCCAGGTCCTTCTGCATCTCAGAATTGCACTCCATTTGCCAGATCTTTGCCCACTCACTGAACCTGTCTATGCCCCTTTGTAGCCTCCTTATGTCCCCTTCACAATTTACTTTCCTACCTTTGTAGCATCAGCAAATTTCGCAACCATGGCTTCTGTCCCTTCATGCATGTCATTTATGTAATTTGTAAAAGGCTGAGGCCACGGCCCTGATTCCTGTGGCAGACCATTTGTCACCGGGGAAATCTTCAGCTCATATTCGCCGTCAGGGAGAATGGCAAAGCTGCGGAAAATACGGCGAGAATCGGAAAACGCGATTCTTGCTGGAGAGATCGCGTTTCCCAATTTTCTCCGTACCTCTTCGGTGACATCACAGGGTTCATGCCCACAAAGTGCGATGACCTCTTTTTAATGTTTTAACATGCATTTTAATGCCATTAGCCATCCGTCCACCACATGATCCCCCTCACTGAATATTCAACCTCGCCAACATAATGTCACGCCAGCGAGGTTTACAACAGCAATATTAAAACGTGAATCAGTCGAGGGGGTCCTTTGAGGGCACAAAGGTAAGTAAAGCCCCTGGGGAGTGAGGGAAACATGCCTGGGCAGTATCCTGGAACTTTCTGCTGGCACAGGTTGTCACTGCCATGTGGGCATTGCCAGGTTGGCACCCTTTGCAGTGTCAATCTGGCAGTACCAACCTGTGCCAGGGGGAAGTGCCAAGGGTGGGCTCTCTGGGCAGCCCCATGGGAGGGGTTCTCCTTATGTGTTTGGAGAGATTTGATGCCTGTGAAGGGGGAGAGTCCTCACGACACTATGGTGGTGATGGGGGAAGGGGAGTCCAGAAAATGACCTGTAGCTAGCCAACTTCTATCTATGCCCAAGTGTGACCCCTTCACCATGAGCTGTTATTTCCCGCAATAGCCTTTGAAATGGCTCTTCATTAAATGTCTCTGGAAATCTAAATACAGTACTAAGGAAGGAGCGAAACAGTGGTGCAGTGGTTAGCATTGCTGCCTAACAGCACCAGGGACCCATGGTTCAATTCCAGCCTCAGGCGACTTGTGTGGAGTTTGCACTTTCTCCCCGTGTTTGTGTGGGTTTCCTCTGGGTGTTCCAGTTTCCTCCCACAGTCTAAAGGTATGCAGGTTAGGTGGATTGGCCATGTTAAATTGCCCCTTAGTGTCCAAAAAGTTAGATTGGGTTACGGGGATATGGTGGGGCTTGGGCCTAGGTGGGTTGCTCTTTCCAAGGATCGGTGCAGACTGATGAGCCAAATGTGCACTGTAGGGATTCTATTATTCTATGATACATCCACCGGTTTCCCTTTATCCACAGCATATGTGACTCCTTCAAAGAACTCCAATAAATAGGTTTCCCTTTCACAAAACCATGATGACTGTACCTGATGGCCATAATGTTTTCAAAGTTTCTTGCCATCGCATCTTGATAATGTCTTAAATAATTCAAAACTTTGTTGGACTTTAAGCTGGTGTTGTAAGACATCTTACCTTGCCCACCCCAATCCAACGGCGGCATCTCGGCATCATAGCTACCATCGACACCGCAAACTGCCGGCTCAAACTGGAGAGGATCTCCAGGAAGATCGCGCACATAGACACTGGCATCAAGTTTCTACAAATATGCAAGAACGCCGACAGGATCCCAAAAGGACTACAGATCACAAACCCACTCGAGTCAACCTACAACATAGACTACGCTGAGAAACTCTGCCATCGCACCTTTCTCAACTCCTCAACCACCTTGTACACCAGCTCTACAGCAGATGCCGCAATCTGGAAACCAAGATAGAGTCCATATTCTCAACTTGAGCTCAGGACGCAGCAGACCAGCTGCGGGACACGGACACCGCCAAACAGACGAGACAACAGTACTACGCCACCTATATGCACACCAAGAACAGGAAGCTTGAGAAACACGGCATCACCACCAGCAGCAACCAAGCCTGCCCCGGTACCACAGTAGAAAACAATACAGGGAAATCCATGTAAACTTGTCGGACTACACCCTTCAATCAGACAAAGTTGAAGTCCTCAGCAGAGGGCACAATTTCTGCACCACCACCAAAATGGACCCCATCAGTCTCGTGGCCGACATGGAGGAATTCATCAGGCGAGTGAGGCTCTGGGATTTCTTCCACAGACCCCAAGAGGCCGACAGCGAACGCAATGAGACAACCAATGAATCGGAACAGCAGACTGAGAGATCTGTGGTGCAGCAAACGAAGAGGAAAGAGTCGAATTGGACCCCTCCGGAAGGCCGCTGCCCTAGACTCGACATGTACGCTCAAGCCGTCAAGAATCACGTCAATGCCAGATTCATCAGTCGTGAAGTGTTGGGTGCTCTGAGGTACAGACGAACCAACACGGTTGCGATTGGTACAATGCAGTTTTATTCCATTAAACTATTTATACATCAGACTTGGTACTCAGCACGTTGTGACTGTGTGAGTCTCTTGCTATGAGGTCCTGGCCCTGAGCCGTCTCCTGCTGGACTGCCTAGGAAGTGTCGTGTTTCTTGTTTTATACTGTGTATGCTCTTGTCTGTGATTGGCTGTCATGTTATGTGTGCTAATTGGTCCGTTGGTCTGTCTATCATTATGTATGTGTTATGATGTATGTTTGAATATCATGACAAGTCGCATTCACAAGACAGCCAATTAACCTACCTTGCACATCTTCAGGTTGTGGGGGTGAGATCTACGCAGACACGGGGAGAATGTGCAAACTCCTGGGGATAGGATCGAACTCGGGTCCTCAGCACCTGAGAAACCAAATTCTAACAGCACTAGACTGGGTGCATGCAAAAAGGATATTCCCAATGATCTTTTCTTTCAAACTTTTTAAAAATAAATTTAGAGGAGCCAATTATTTTTCTTTTCCAATTAACAGGCAATTGAGCATGGCCAATCCACCTAACCAGCACATCTTTGGGTTGTGGGGGTGAAACCCACGCAGACATAGGGAGAATGTGCAAACTCCACACGGACAGTGACCCATGGCCGGGATTCGAACCCGGGTACTCAGCGCCGCAGTCCCAGTGCTAACCGCTGTGCCACGTGTCTCCCTGGATGTTCCCAATGATGGGGATTTTGAGAACCAGGGGTCACAGTCTGATGATATGGGGCAGACCATTTAGGACAGAAATGAGGAGAAATTTATTCACCCAGAGAGTAGTGAGCCAGAAAAAGTAACTGAGTCAAAACAGTGTATGTTTTCAAGAAGAAGTTGTTATGGGCCAGGGTTCAAAGAACCCCAAAGTGTATCATGGAGTTCACCTGACCCACAACTTTTAATAGATTGTGGTAAGGGGAGCACACGGCCCACTCTACAGGTGCGGTACAGCAGAAATGGAAAAGTATTTTTTAAAGCAAAACAATGTTTATTCTATGAACTCAAGTTAACCTTTTTAAAACATACAGTGAACACCTTAGCAACCATCAATTCAAATACAACTCCCAAAGAATACAACACTAAGTAATCCTTAATAACTTCCCAAACAACATCCAGAAGGCAAAAGAAACACCTTTTAATAGAAGCACATCAGGTTTACATTCACTACTGAAAACATTTATAATTCTGAATTCACCAAATGATCAAGAGATAGTCTTTTCAGGGCAGCACGGTGGCACAGTGGTTAGCACTGCTGCCTACGGCGCTGAGGACCCAGGTTCGAATCCCGGCCCTGGGTCACTGTCCGTGTGGAGTTTGCACATTCTCCCCGTGTCTGCGTGGGTTTCACCCCCACAACCCAAAGATGTGCAGTGTTGGTGGATTGGCCACGCTAAATTGCCCCTTAATTGTAAAAAATAATTGGGTACTCTTTCATGGCAGAGTGAACAACAGTACACCTGCTTTGTCTGGCTTCAGCTCCAACACTAAAAACTAAACCAAAAACTCACTCTATAACAGCCTTCTCAAAAATGAAAGTAAAAAGCTGACAAGACACCCAAGCCCCACTCACTCTCTGACATCACTGCAGTAATAAACACCCATTTCTTAAAGGTACTCTCACTACAGATACTTATATACACACCAATTTATAAACACCCATTTTTTAAACGTACTCTCACATGACAGAGTTAGATAGAGTATTTGGGGCAATCTAAGGATCTGGGGAGAAAGTGGGAACAGGTTACTTTGTTGAATGATCGGCCATGATCATAATGAATGGCGGAGCAGGTTCAAAGGGCCAAATGGCTTCCGCCTGCTCCTATTTTCTAAGTTTCTAAGAGTCATCAACTATGTTGCCAGCACTTTGTTTTTTGCTGTGGTGGCTCAAATGAAATGAAAATCGCTTATTGTCACAAGTAGGCTTCAAATGAAGTTACTGTGAAAAGCCCCTAGTTGCCACATTCCGGCGCCTGTTCGGGGAGGCTGTTACGGGAATCGAACCATGCTGCTGGCCTGCCTTAGTCTGCTTTCAAAGCCAGCGATTTAGCCCTGTGCTAAGCAGCCCCTGGCACAGCTGGCACAGTGGACTACATCAGAATGAAGGCCACTGCTGCTAGATCACCAGACATTAACTGCATGATTCACTGCCTCTGGTCAGACATCAGCTGGATATTGAGGGAATGGAATGGCCAACTCCTGTTCTTATAACTTATTTTCTTTTGGCCGAATGTAGTAGAATGCATAGCACAGCGTTGGCACTCTGCAATGGGGGACGCCTGCAATCCTGACCCTAAATTTGGTCAGTAGCTTCTGGGAATGATTTTGTAATTCCCATTTGCACCTCCTCTAGATCTTTTTTGTGTTCCTTTATGTGCCGCACTACGATCCCCCTTTTGTCTTACACTAGCACTCTTTTGTTATATAGTTCGGGATTCTTCGCCAGCGGGATTCTCCATTGCGCTGGCAGCGGACCCACGCCTGCAGGTTTCCCAGCGGCGTGGGGACTTGCCATTGGCAGGTGCCAGGAACAGAGAATCCTGCTGCCAGCGGGGGCCTGCCACCCAGGAAAACGCAGCTGGCAAACCAGAGAATCTCACCCTCAAGCTCTCTTGCTTTCCATCCTACTACATATCTTCCCTTTTGGTTTTCTTCCCTCACATTTTCCCTTTCCCTGCCTCTGTACTACTTTCTTTCGGTTCAAATGCTGCCTGACCAGCTGAGTGTTTCCGGCATTTTCTGTATTTCAGAATCCTAGTGCTCCCACATTACTGCTGTGGTTCTTGTCCTCCGCTTCTGGTGTGAGACTTGAACCCCACAACCTTCTGATTCAGAGGCCACCAATTGAGCCACTACTGACTTTTAGCATTGGAAAGCAGGGGCTATTGGTACAGGTGACCAAAAACGCCATCAAGGAGGTAGATTTGAAGATTTAATGGAGGAAAGAAAAGGACAGAGAGTTTAGTGAAGGAAATAGCTGAAGTCATGCCTGCCGGTGATGCCTTGATGAAAAATCAGGATGCTCAAGAGGCCAGAATTAGAGGAATGTTGCATTGTTGGGGATGGAGATTATCACCCTCAAAGATCTGTCTTCTGAAAGTGAACGTGAAATTGAAAGAGGCGGTTGAGAATGAATAGTATCACAACACACAGTTTTTTTGAAAAGGCCTCAGTACTTTATATCATCAGCTCAAAAACATTCTTCCTGAACATGTTTGTGTTTCAGATTTTTAAAATCCGCATGTTCTCTGCACTTTACTGTGACTCCACATTGTGCACGTCTATTTCCGAGAATTATTACGCCTTGCACTCAGAACTCATCACTCATTAAAATAGTTTTAGATTTGCGCTGCAACAGATTTCGAGACCATGATGGACAATGTCAAGGGCAGTTTACATTGAATGTAATTATATACCGATAATGTCATCGTATAAGTATTCGTTAGATGTCAGATTAACAACAACTGACATGTGGGTTCAGTAATTTGCCAAATTGAGCATGGGCTGTCTGACAAAGGAACAAAAACAAAGGAAGAATCTGTCAGTCTTATTTTAAGACTTCAGTCTATTATCCCTATCCAGTTTGACAGTTAAGGTCTATGATTTCTATCCAGTAAGAATTAATTTTGCAGTCTAGAACATCCTTATTTTGGTAACTACGTTCTTGGTATTGCTCAGGTCTGCTTTGCTTATGAGATGATGTGGAGATGCCGGCGTTGGACTGGGGTGAGCACAGTAAGAAGTCTTACAACACCAGGTTAAAGTCCAACATGTTTGTTTCAAACACTAGCTTTCGGAGCACTGCTCCTTCCTCAACTGAGGAAGGAGTAGTGCTCCGAAAGCTAGTGTTTGAAACAAACATGTTGGACTTTAACCTGGTGTAAGACTTCTTGCTTATGAGAGGTATAGACAGGGTGAAGAATCAGAAGCTTTTTCTCAGGGTGGAAGACTCAATTACAAGGGGGCACAGTTTCAAGGTGAGAGGGGGAATGTTTGGGGGAGATGTGCAGGTTGATGGGTGTCTGGAATGCGTTGCCAGTGGAGGTGGTGGAGGCAGGCACAATCGCAACGGTTAAGATGTATCTTGAGAGACACATGAAAGGACGGGGAATGGCAGGATACAGATCGACTGGGCCTACTAAGAGTAGTCGGTCTACAAAAGGGAATCTGGATCGGCGCAGGCTTGGTGGGCCGAAGGGCCTGTACCTGTGCTGAAATGTTCTTTATTCTTTGTTCTTTGCTAAAGATTCATTGCGTCAATGCAAATTCAGGGTCTCTGACTCAGATTTATCATGGTTGTATTGATGCAGCTGCGCCTGCTATCATGGATCTTCCATGCACCTTCAAAAAAAAATGTGGGCCGGAATTCTCCGAGCCTCTGCGCCGAAATCGGGCTCGGCGAGGGTGCAGCGAATGGGGCGTCGGACCCGCGACACCTTCGCGTGATTCTCTGGCAATCGGAGAATCACCTCCAGTCACTCAAATGCGGTCGACGTGGCGCCGGTTGGGGGCCGTTGAAAGAGGCCCTCTTGACGATTCTCCGCGGTCGACCGGTTCTCGTATTGTTCCACCTGGCGGGAGCTCAGCGTGGCGGCTGCAGTGGCTGTCCTTGTGGGGAGCAGGCCACATCAGCCAGGCCCGCGATCGGGGGCCACCGATTGGCGGGTGCGCACGATTGGGGGGAGGGGGGCCTATCTTCTTCTGCGCCGGCCCGCTGTGTGGGTCCGCCATGTCGCGCGGGACCAGCGCTGTGCGCATGCGCCGGCCCACACCGGAGGTGCAGGGCCCCGTATTGGCAGCAGGAGCTGTGCACCACACGCCGGGACCCTGCTGGCCTTCTTAATGTCGGAGAATCTCTTTGGACTTTTTAGAAAAAGGTCCGGAATGATTCGCGCCCGTTTTCTGGCGGGCATAGGGCATAGCCCCATTATTGGAGAATCCCCGCCGTGGTGTTTGTAAACAAAACCAACCCGAATGAACCTTTGCAAAAAATCTGGGACGGATGGAATCTGGGAATGGGTACTTCAGCACCATTGCAGACATTTTTTCCCCTTATGTTATTGCAGTCACGTTAATTTAAACCACATTTCAGGCTAGCAATAAAATTCTATATGGTGCTTTTAAGTTGATTCCAACACTAAAATAATGAAGAGACTGTTTTTCTTACACTTAATTAAGCGGTGTTTGAAAATGGTTTTATTGCTCTGCTGTGTTTTTTTTAAATGTAACAATTCGGAGGATGTGCATAAATGGAATAATTGTCGAGTATAGTGAAAAGTTCACTATCCTACTGTAAGGTGCAGAAGCGATACAGCACGCAACATTCTTCGCTGCAAGAATTTTGGCATATAATTCTTATTGATCTTTTTACAGTGATGATAATAAATTTGATTGTTAACATTTGCTCAAAGCATATCAGATTCATATTGCAGCACTACATCTGAATTCACTAAAACAATATTAGATTAATTCCCCATGTTATGAATTCCTCACATTTTCTTGCCTATTCTTTGTCTATCTAGAATATTGCCAGCCTTTGATAGGATACAGGAACCAGGCCAAAGCAGTTGAAATAGCTGATTTTCAGATCATTTGAAAAAAAGTTTTTTTTCCCCCCAACTTGTTTTCTATGGTCTCAATTCTGTTTCTTTAGCGGGGGCGATCCTCTTCAATTTTTTCCCCCCACCTTCATAGAATCATAGAATTCCAAATTGCAGAAGGAGACCATTCGGCCTATCGAGTCTGCACCGACCCTCTGATAGAGCACCCGACCCAGGTCCACTCCCCCGCCGTATCCCTGTAACCCCATTTAACCTGCACACCTTTGTACACTAAAGGGCAGTTTACCATGGCGAATCCACCCTAACCTGTACATCTTTGGATTGTGGGAGGAAATGGAGCACCCGGAGGAAACCCATGCCGACACAGGGAGAATGTGCAAACTCCAGTCACCCAAGGCCAGAATTGAACCTGGGTCTCTTACGCTGTGAGGCAGCAGTGCTAACCACTGTACCTTCTGGCATAGATTTACGGAGAGAAAGATTAACATGCAGACTGCCTGTCAGAGCAGTGACTTTTCCACTATTATGAAATACCTGTGGATTCAAAAGGTTAATGGCTAAAAATTGAGATACAATTAGTTGATGAAAGTGATAGTTTCATTTTACAGTGCAGTCAAGGCTGACATGTGTTCCAGATGTGGTACACTTCTATTTGCCTGGCTTCTGGTAATCAAAACTGTCAAACCTTCTGAATCACATTTGTTCCCACTATTCTCTTTAACACTTTAAATGCCTATTTCCATTTATCTGAATGGTGATTTGTCAGATCCTGCATCCGATTTAATTGAATGAGAACAGTTTGAAGGTTGCAAATTCATATGTTTGCTATTTTAAGCCCAGGCACCTGACATTTCAACATACTGGTTGTCCCATTCATTTCAACTTCCTGTGGGCACCAGCTATTTCAACAAAGTTTGCCAAAATACCTGCAAACCATTTTTTTATGTAAATAGAGCATCCAACAATTTTGTGCAAATGAATTAACCTTTCTGCAATAAAAATTACACAGAGGGATTACAACTAATCATAAAATTAGGTTTGCTATTGAACTTGTGCAGGCAAAGGTGCCAGTTTTCTAATGTGCATGAAAGCCATTAATACCCCCTCCCCATTGTCTATTTCCCAGTTGAACCGGGGAGGTTACTGCAACTGATTGCCAGACAATGAGGGCAGCAGCTTTTAAAGGGCTGCGAACTTAAAGGGCACTATCCTTTTTTTTTGGCCTGGCACCTAATTGCTGTTCTGTGCAGGGATAGTTAGCAACTGCTCCTTCACAGAAATAGTTAGCAACTGCCCCATCATAAAGATAGTTAGTAACTGCTCCTTCACAGAAATAGTTAGCAACTGCGCCTTCACAGAAATAGTTAGTAACTGCCCCTTCACAGAAATAGTTAGCAACTGCGCCTACATAGAAATAGTTAGCAATTGCCCTGTCCTGTCAAGGAAATAGTTAACAACTGCCCGCCGTAGAAATGGTTAGCAACTGCCCCTCACAAACATTGTTAGCAACTGCCTCATCACAGAAACTGCCTTAAGTTGTTCTGGATGTCAATTCTTGGAGCTCAGGGAAACTCTCCGTTCACAATTAATACCCAGGAAATAGACAGAGGCGGTGGAGTTTTCCAGATCGCCAGATTGCGAAAGCAAATAAGAAACAGATTCCACTGACTGAGGGAGTGTGCCAAAGTACTAATGATTGCCTCTTCAGAGGACAGGGATGGCTGTAACAGGAATACACCAAACACTCAGTCCGCCATAGAATTTCTACAGCAGCCCCTCCATTTCTAAAAATCATTACTGTGCTCAGGTCTTGTTACTGAGTGGCCAATCCATTTTGGTACACACCATGCTAACCACTCTTTTTAATACAGAGAAATTACTTCATGAAAGCAGACCATTCAGCCCAATCGGTCTGTGTCAGCATCCACTCTCCAAGCAAGCATACAGTTCCAACCACATTTAGTCACTCTGTTCTTGTGCCTTCATCCTCCGATCTAACTTAATCTGCCTGAACATAATTTGTTACTCAACCACTGATCCTTCAAATTAAGTTCAAGCCTCAGAAGTCCTTTTCTGCCACTCAGCTGTCACCATGGATGGCGGCCATCACATAATCACACATGAAACATTCCTCCTCGTCCAGCCATTAGCATAGGTACATTCACGATGGAGAATCCAATAGAGAGGATCACAACATCCATCCATGTTCCCCACGACTAGCCTAGTGATTGGGGCAAGGCTAAGGCATTTTAGTTATCACAGCAGTTTTGCATATCCATCCTTGTTGTCATGATATTCAAACACACACATCATGATAGACACACCAACAGACAAATCAGAACACACAACACCACAACCAATGACAGAAAGATATAAAAGCACAGACACGACCCCCGGTGGTCAGTATTAGCTGCAGAGGAGAACCAGGACACATCTATTGCCAAACACACTCAGGGAGACAGCACGTGCAGAGTATCCAGAACGAACTGTATTATAAGAGTTATAATAAAATAGAGTTGTACCACATACAACTGTGTTGGCTCATCTGTGCACCAGAGCACCCAACACCACACTTGTGACCTGGTGCCATTATATATTGCTGGAATTAAAACCTTTCATATTTGTACATGTCACCACTGTTTATTACAAACGTTAAGCCTCTGCACCTTTGCTAAACCTACCACCTGATAAAATACCTCACTCCTTGGCAAGCAAGGTTTCTGTGATGAGGTCTGTACAGAAGGAGGTCCATATTTCAGAAATCTGGAGCATACAAAAGAAAAGACAAATGGATCATTATGACAGGCCAAATAAGAAGCAAAAGGCAATATCCTAATTTTGAACATTAAGAACAGACACTCTAAATCAAATAGCCTGAACGTCTAGAAGGGTCTGTTTAACTTGGGGAAGTAGTGCATGACTTCAGCACGAGCAGGGAACTCATCAAGGAACCAATTATCTTTAAATAACGTCAGAACTATAATTAGCCTAGTACATGCTTTCATTCAGTTTCTGCTAACTCGGGTGCATGCCACCTCTGCCTAGGTTGACTTTCATAATTCAGTGCCGTTCCTATACTGGGTACATAGGGCCACAGTATAATGTTGAAGAACTGTATTTGGAAAAAAATAAATATCATTGGATTTGTGAGCAATTGCAAAAAAATTCAACCATTAATGATGCGGCACGTGAAATTTACATTCGATTGAAAATAGCCACGATATGGAGATGCCGGCGTTGGACTGGGATGAGCACAGTAAGAAGTCTTACTACACCATTTTAAAGTCCAACAGGTTTGTTTCAAACACTAGTTTTCGGAGCACTGCTCCTTCCTCAGGTGAGGAAGGAGCAGTGCTCCGAAAGCTAGTGTTTGAAACAAACCTGTTGGACTTTAACCTGGGATTGAAAATAGGTCACTGCACTAAATATTTATCATGCATCTTCACTTTCTTGATGCAGGAATTGTAAGTATTAAGGCTAAAGGGTATTTGATATTAATAGCTCTTGCAGCGGTACTGGGTACTTTTCTGGAACTTACAGTGAGCTAGGAGTAGTGGCTATTAATCTGGATTTTCCTTTTCGTGGTAAAGGAGTAGTGCTTGCTGATAACCTCACTGACTGTTGCCCATAGACTTTTTGCGGCTTCCTCAGTATAGATTTATGGTCATTTGGAGTCTGTTTCATTGTCTCACTCTCGACGGGGTCTCTGTGCCATCAGACAGGAAGAGCAATAGCCTGGTTCTTCAGCCAATCATATTAAAGTATCCTTATTGAGACACGCAGAGTCTAAACAAAGAAGCAGAAAGCAAGAAATATAAACTAAGTAATGCTGAAAAAAGAGACGTGTTGCCAAAGCTTTTCACCTTGCACTTGTCAAAGACATAAGAATGCTAAATTTCAAAGGGAGCAACAGTTGTCCTGTATGTGAAAAGGATGTTGATTGATTAGCAAGTTGACTCTGATTTGTTGAGGCATTGCCATGGAGAATGCACGAGGGAGGGACAAGTAACAGTTGGGGACTGGTAGGGAGGGAGTGGACTGTAGTTCGTACATCTGTGGCTTACAGTGGCAGTTACACATATAGAAATACAGCTACCTTCAAATAGATCGTTTTCTTCAGTGGGATATCCAAAACAAGAATTGTGGGCAGTATACTTTTCAGGAGAAGAATAAAATGGGCCATGGGGGTGGGGTATGAGGGTTAAAAAAAAAAATCTTTATTGTCACAAGGCTTACATTAACACTGCAATTAAGTTACTGTGAAAAGCCCCTAGTCGGCTCATTCCAGCGCCTGAGGGATAATTCAGAATTCTCAGCTGGTATGGGAATTGAACCCACACGGATGACTTTTTTCTGCATCACAAACCAGCAGTCTAGCCCACTGAGCTAAACCAGATCAGATAAGGTTGATGGTATGAGGGGCGATGGGGGTAAGAAGTAGCATGAGTTGGCATGGATGGGTCATGAGGTGTGCATTTGTGGGAGCAGTAAGAGTGTGTAAAGTGAAAGTTAAAGAAGGCTGTTTCTTTGATTTTCTTTTTCACAAGTCCCAGAGCATGGACACTGGCCTTTCACTCAGCCTTCCTCTGCACCCGGCAGCTCTTGTGGATGCCTCTGCACTGTTCCCAGGGGCTCTTAACACCCATCCCCCGAGAAAAGAAATAGAACATTTGGGGCACCTTCTCCCGATTCGGTTTGCAGAGGCAGGAATTTTCCCAACTTTACTTGGGAATGAAAATCCAGGTCTAGGTTTTGAGTTTTGTATGTACAGGCTAGTTGAGTACAGTCAGCAATCTGCTTAATATAAAAGAGCTGAGAAGTCATGCTGTTTAGTACGATCCACCCACTGGTCATTGTGATGTATGGCCTACTTCTCTCGCATCCCACAGGCACAAACTCATGTACCACATTACTCGGTTGTGTGGTAGGTGAGAATGTCTTTTTGGGTTGTTGGCAGCATCCTGTTTGTAGAAAATGTCACTCATCTTGCCACTGGCTAGCTTCATCTGTTGCTCAAATATTTGAGATATTTTGTCCTTGCAGGGTGGACTGGGCAGTTTTTAGACCTGAAGGTGACAGCCTTAGACCCATTCATGAGTATCCATGACCCACATCAAGCAATGTTCTGATCATGTTAGAGGCCAATTCTTCTGGTCTCATGGTTACGGAAGTTCCTCAGGGAACACCTCACGTCCTGGACCCAGCCATTTCAATTTCAGCTGTTTCATCAAGACCTCCCTCTGTCATCAGTGCAGAAGTGCAATCATCAGCAAACAATTTTCAGTTCCATCTGCAACTCCTCAGACAATTAAGCAGTCTGTACCCACATGAAGCAAGACCTAAACGACATTTGAGACCTGACCAACGTTCAGGTTGCGGCCGTTGAGTGACAAGTAACATTTAGGCAATGACCATCTCCATCAAGAGAGAAGCTCAACACCTCCTTTTGATATTCCACCGCATTACCATTACTTTTTTTAATATAAATTTAGTGTATCCAATTCATTTTTTCCAATTAAGGGGCAATTTAGCGTGGCTAATCCGCCTACCCTGCACATCTTTATGTTGTGGGGGCAAAACCCAAGCAAACACAGGGAGAATGTACAAACTCCACACGGACAGTGACCCAGAGCCGGGATCGAACCTGGGACCTCAGCGCCGTGAGGCAGCAGTGCTATCCACTGCGCAACCCTACTGCCCTATTACCATTGTTTTTAAGATAAAGATAGATAGTTTTTTGAAGAATAAAGGAATAAAGGATTATGGTGTTCGGGCCGGAAAGTGGAGCTGAATCCACAAAAGATCAGCCATGATCTCATTGAATGGTGGAGCAGGCTCGAGGGGCCAGATGACCTACTCCTGCTCCTAATTCTTATGTTCTTATGTTCTATTACTGAATCCCCCACTATCATCATTCTGCAGAGTTGCCATAGTCAGAAGTCTTAGCTAGACCTGCCACATAAATACTATGGCTGAAAGTGCAGGCCAGAGGCTGATTGTTTTGCATTAAGTCACTCATCTCCTCATAGCCTTTCCACTACTTATAAGGCACAAGTCAGAAATGTGATGGAATGAATGCTACTTGCTTGGATGTGTGCAGCTCCAACAACACAAGAATCCATAGAATCCCTACAGTGCAGAAAGAGGCTATTTGTCCCATCGAGTCTGCACTGACCTCCGAAAGAGCACCTCACTTAGGCCCACCCTATCCCTATCACCCCATCTAACCTTTGGACACTAAGGGGCACTTGATCATGGCCAATCCACTTAGCCTGCACATCTTAAGCTCAAAACCATCCAGGCGAAAGCATTTGATTAGCATCCCATCCAGCATCTTAAACATTTCTTCCCTTCACCACCATTGCAATGGCTGTAGTGTAAACAATTTGTAATAGGCACAACATCAATTTGCCAAAGTTTTGTTAACAACATCTCCCAAAACTATGGCCTCTGCCACCTAGAAGGATTGAGGAAACAGGTATGAAATGAAATGAAATAAACATCGCTTATTGTCACAAGTAGGCTTCAAATGAAGTTACTGTGAAAAGCCCCTAGTCGCCACATTCCGCCCCTGTTCAGTGAGGCTGGTACGGGAACAGCACCGTCTTCAAGCTCTCCTCCTAGTCAAACGCACCATCGCAACTTAGAATTATTTCTCTATTCCTTCAATATCCCTGGGTCAAAATCCTGTAACTCCCTACCTAAGAGTGGCAGAGGAGAGCCAAAACCACGTGAACTGCTAAAAACCGAAATATTGCGGATGCTGGAAATCTGAAGTAAAAACAAATAATGCTGGAAATATTCAGCAAGTCAAGCATCATTTGTGGAGGAAAGCATTTCAGCTCAATATGACCTGCCATCACCAGCTGAAGAAAGGTAGAAATGGAAGAGTTTTTAAACCAGTGGCAGTGGGGAGGGGCATGGGAGTAGGAGGCAGGAAGAACAATAAATACCCTCTGTGGCTCGGTTGGAGGGCAGGGGAGGTTAAATTAGAAACAATTTCATGTTGTTAATGGATCAATTTAAAGTTGTGCCAAATGTGGAGTGAATGGCTACTTGCATCGGCACCGAATTTTACAGCCCACCCGACTGCCAGCACCAGAGGAGTGTAAAATTCCGATCCAGGTGTCAGGTTTGATTTCTATGGTGCTCTGAGTTTCTTCATGTGAGATAGCCAATATTTGTTTGATTCAGGCAAGCTAGCCAGCCGTGTTGTTGTTTCGGCTGTGGTGCAAATGGGCTAAATATATAGCCTTGGTGTCTCTCTCCAGTGACTCGAAGAGATTATCCAACCAGGGTTTATTCTCCTGTTGGTCTAGGTTCATTGTGGCATTCCGTGCCCTGGGGCACTCATCTATCTATTGTGTTAATTTCTTTTCTGCTGATTTTTAGTTGGAAAATCTGAGTTCAAAGGATTTAATTCCAACGCTGAATTGTGACATAAAACTGAATGCTATTCCTTTTGCTACTAAACCAATAAACATGTGCAAAGGAACATTGCAAGGGTTCTTTCACACAATAACTTTAGTCTCACTGCAAACACAACAGTATTGAATCACCCATTTACATCTGGAATTGGGGACAACCTCAGAATGGAGATAAGGGGCTGGATTCTCTGGTTCCCCAGCCGTGTATTTCTTGGGCGCACGCCGCTCTGTGGTGGTGGGATTCTATCCTCCTCCCAGCGCTTGTCAATAGGATTTCTCATTGAAATCACCCATGCAGCGGAAACCCATTGGTGGGGGTGTGCTGCCAGCGGGAAAAGTGAATCCCGGCAACCAGAGAATTCCGGCAAAGATGTGTGGAGTTTACTTCTGCTGGAATGGTACTCCGACAGCACTCTTACTCTACTTCCGGTATCATGTAAGAACTGGATATTCTTAAACCTGTGGTGGGACTTTCCGGCCCTTCAGCTGACAGCGTTTTCCGGTCCCATTGAAGGCAACCCCCCCTGCCGTGGGTTATCCTGCGGCGGGACGGGCAAGCCAGGCCAAACGCCGTAGACATCAGTGGGACTGGACGATTCTGCTGGAGCCCAAAGGTGAGCAGCCTATGTTGCCAAAAACACGTTGAAAATCCCACCCATGGAGTTATTTCAAATGTTCAGAGAATGAAAATGCCCCAGTTCATGATCTTTGAATGTTTAAATTTTAACCACTGGTAGATGAGCTATGTTCCTGTACTGCACAGACCAGGGGCGTCATTCTCCAACCCCCCGCCGGGTCAGAGAATCGCCGGGGGCTTGCGTGAATCCCGCCCCCGCCGGTTGCCGAAGTCTCCGGCACCGGATATTCGGCGGAGGCGGGAATCGGGCCGCGCCGGTTGGCGGGCCCCCCGTTGGATTCTCCGGCCCGGATGGGCCGAAGTCCCGCCGATAAATTGCCTGTCCCGCCGGCGTGGATTAAACCACCTTTTGAACGGCGGCGTGGGCGGGCTCCGGGGTCCTGAGGGGGGTGCGGGGCGATCTGGCCCGGGGGGTGCCCCCACGGTGGCCTGGCCCGTGATCGGGGCCCACCGATCCGTGGGCGGGCCTGTGCCGTGGGGGCACTCTTTCCCTTCCGCCTCCGCCACGGTCGCCACGCTGATGCTCCCGCGCATGCGCCGCCCGGGAATATCATTTCCGCGCCAGCTGGCGAGGCAACAAAGGCCGTTTCCGCCAGCTGGCGGGGCGGAAATTCCTCCGGAATCGGCCTAGCCCCTCAATGTTGGGGCTCGGCCCCCAAAGATGCGGAGCATTCCGCACCTCTGGGGTGGCGCGATGCCCGTCTGATTGGTGCCGTTTTGGGTGCCAGTCGGCGGTCATCGCGCCGTTTCGGGAGAATTTTGCCCCTGGACCTTACTCCAGAAAAAAAAAGACTTGCATTTACGCAGTACCTTTTGTGACTTCAGAGTTTCCCAAACTCTTTTCAGCCAGTGAATCATTTTTGAAGTATAATTATTGTTGCAATGTAAGAAACGTGGCAGCTAGTCTTCCCACTGCAAACTCCCACAGACAGCAACTTGATACTGAGCAGGTAATGTAATTTGAGGTGCTGTTTAAGGGATAAATGTTGGCCAGGATATGGGGGAGAACCTTCGTGTTCTTTGAAATGGTGCCATAGAATCTTTTATATGCACCTGAGAGGGTAAAGTCCAGACCTCTTGTCAAGGGGCAGAACTCACTTCTTGGCATATTAGAGTTTTTTTGCTCAAGTCTCCATAACAAGGCATGAGCCCACAGCTTTATAATTCTGAGGCAAGAGAACCACCCACAGAGCCATGACTAACAGCTGAGTGGCAAAGTAACAATCCAAGCAAGGCAATGACCAGAATTTTTCATTTCCCCCCCCCCCCCCCACCCCGGCCACAAAACCCACAACGGAGATAGCGATACTCTTGGCGGCTGACGGGATCTTCTGCTCCAGCCAAAGTCAAAGGCAAGCCACGCCGCCGGGACTCGACAATGGAAGATCCTGCCGATGGGAAGGGTCAGAAAACCCTGCCCAACGTGTGACTGGAACTCATACTGCTAGACTGGAAACCGGTAGCTGTCTTACGGACAATGGAAGGTTGATAATCAAGATTTGTGGTGGCAGTGTGTTACAGATTACTCCCAGAGTCTGAGTTGCTTTTACATGACCGTCGTAGATAATCTTTATTGTCACAAGTCGGTTTACAATAACTATGCAATGAAATTACTGTGAAAATCCCCGAGTCACCACACTCCGGTGCCTGTTCGGGTACACTGAAGGAGAATGTCCAAATGGCCTACTAGCACATCTTTTGGGACCTGTGGGAGGAAACCGGAGCACCAGGAGGAAACACATGCAGATACGCGGAGAACGTGCAGACTCGGCACAGACAGCGACCCAAGCCAGGAATCGAACCTGGTACCCTGGTGCTGTGAAGCAACAGTGCTAACTACTGTGCTACCATGCCACCCTTGGAGCTACAGATAGTGAAGGTAGAGGCTCCAGCTTTCCACAACATGGCTGACCAGGAATTTCTCCCACTCTTACTGTGTACCGTTGGCATGATTTGGAAGGATTTGCAGATTGATAATCAAGATTTGTGGCTACGTTGTGAGCAAAGCTGCCTTGCCCACCAAGTCCTGGGGTGGGGCTCAAACCCAGAGATTCTGGCTCAGAGGCAGAGACACTACCGGCTCTGTTACAAGACCTCCGCAGAGTCTCGCAGTGCAAGACAATTCAAATTTCATTATAAGCATATTGGAGGATCAGCAGACATTCATGGGGAGAATAATGTGTTTCATAAGTGCCAGAATCGGATAGCTCATGCGTTTACAAGTGATGTGCATATTTTAAAAATTATTTTGAAAGAATTTGAAGCTAAATAGGCCAATACTTGTGCAATGAGGTGTCGCTGTGTTATGTTTGGCACAATTTTGCACTCTATCATCATTTTATCAGTTGTTAAATATCAGCGAGGCTTTCTGTTGTTGCATTTGCACCTAAGCCATTCCAGATTAGTGGATACCAGTTACTATGAAACAAAGAATGAATTCCAAAGTCTTTTCTGACCTTGACTGATGTGCCTATGTAACTTTTTTGAAGTTGAGGATTTTGATTTTCAATAGGGATCAGGGCTACAAATATCCCCCATGCTAGCATTGGGGCAACAAATTGACCGCAACACTCCTGGGATAAGAAGAGGAAATCTTATAAGAAGCCATAGCATGCCTACAGTGCAGAAGGAGGCCACTTGCCCCTCCGAAAGAGCAGCTTACCTCAGCCAACTCCCCTGTCCTATTCCCGTAACCCCACGTAACCTGCACACCGTGGACACGAAGGGGGAATTTATCACAGCCAATTCACCTAACCTGCACAGCGTTGGAACATGGGAGGAAACCAGAGCACCCGAAGGAAACCCATGCAGTCACGGGGAGAACGTTCAAACTCCACACAGTCAGCCGAGCTTTGATTAAAAAGTCATCCAGACTTGAAAAGTTAGCTCCCTTCTCTCTCCACAGATGATGTCAGACCTGCTGAGCTTGTCCGGTATTTTCTGTTTTTCCTTCCGATTCCAGCATCCTCAGTAATTTGCTTTTATCTTCCAATTAATCGGTCGAACGGGACTAATTGTCAGCCATTTTGAAAATCTTTTCAAAGGCAACTAACATGCAGGTTTACGTACGGTGTCCTGCACAGTCGTGTTGTTGTATAACAGTCTTTGTACTTGATGGAAATCATTTGCTGTTGGATTTTGTTCTAGTTTATGAGAAATGAAGGAAGATCTCGAGTGCTTGTTTTTAATGTTTTCATTATGTGTTCGAAATATCAAACAATTGGAAAAAATTAAAACGTATGAGGCAGTCTTTTGACAGCATCTGTAGTGTTTTACTACGGGTAAAATTGAAACAGCAATACCAACTGATGGTGCGTATGGTATTGCCCATTTAGGACTATTTTGATAGCATGGTTCTCCAGTGCATCACCACCACTGTGAGACAATGGTCCAGATGTGAATAAAACTTCACTGCATCTTCGCCAGTCGATGGGTGGTGACAGAAATATTTCTGGTTGTTCAGAAAATTATGCAAGGAGCCCCACCTCACAGTGCTTAAAAATAAAGTTGCAAATTTCAAAAGATTTTTTATGTGCGACTTGTCAAAGCGACCTAATGTCAATGAACTTAATTTGCGTCTTGAGCATTTTGCTCTCTAATTTGCATTGTTTTATTTCATATTACTCAACAAATCCACTCATTCGAGCAAAACAGGAGATTCACTTATCAGGATTAGACTGTATTTTGCTTGCCACTATAATAAAGATGATAAGGAACATGGATAATTCAGTGGAAAAAAAAAGATAACTAATACCATCTACTCGTTATTGGAAATGAGTATTTTATTTCCACAGAGTATGCAACCATCCTGCAAACTAAACTCCAGCCTCTAACTGTGGCACCCCATAAACAAGCCATTAGTTGCGGTTGAAGAGAGTGTGCTGCTTGGCTTTCCCATTCTCCCTATGTGGAAATGCACACTTTCATCTCAGCACTTGAAATCAAGCGTACGTGGAGATATATCGAAACATTCACCTGTCTCCAGCTGATAATGATGGGAGCAGCAAGTAACTACGCAATGTTGGCCTGCCATTTCAGAAATGATTTCACAACAACTTAAATTAATCTCACAAATCTGTGTGAACTGCCCAGCGAACAGGAGCAGCATGCAGCTGGAGCGAGAAGCTTTATTCTTGAACTTAAGGGTTAAGTGCAGAGTTGTAAGGCACAGCCTTTGAAATGTTGGTACACACTAAGTATTTTTTTCAAAAATTGAGATTCGCTATCTGCGTTTAACGTGAAATATTATTTACACTGTGCAGTTCTTTGTTAAAATTGTCCTCCCATTATGATAAAAGAGACAGCTGACACCTGCAGAATTTCACTTTGTATTAAAACTGTAGAATGACCTGCAACAAATGAGCAAAGATTGTAGTAATATTGCCAGTGGGAGTCTCAGTCTGTAGAAGTATTTTAATAGATAATCTCTCTGTTTACGCAAAGTATTACGTCTAAGACAAGATCTTCATGAAATGTTGCCTGTTTAACTTATCCAGCCTCAAAATTGTTGCTTGAAGTTCTTAATATGAAAAGTCAAGGCTGTAAAAACAAATGTTTCTAATCTGGTATTCTTTTATTGTAACATCTGTGTGCCAGTATTTTCTGCTGTTAATTCGTTTACATCAATGGTGTAAATTTTTGAGCTGTATTTGGGGGCAAATTATTTCAGTTGTCGATTCAGGATGTCGGTCAACGCATGGGAATAATTCAATATCATTTCCATCTTGAATTCTCACATGATAGATAGGTTTGTTCCCTGAATGAGTGTTGTCAAAGTTCTCACAGGATGGAACAGCATACCCTTAAACATTGAACCATGGATGACCATGGTGCCAGTTCTGCAATGGGTACATTTGAGCTTAATCACTTTGGTTAAGGCCAAAAGCATTGTTTATCATTCTTGCTCCTTAAGCTAAATTTCCACGTGTTTTATTCATGTCAAGAAGTTTGATTTTGTCCCATCGGTAAATATTCTGAAGAGAAAATGCACCGAAATGTGGAATGAATTTTAGGGTGGGATTTTGCCGTCCTTTCCGCTGCGTGACCTACTGGTCCTGCTGCCCCCCCCCTCCCTTCCCCCTCTATGGCGAGTGGGACAGATGAATCATGCAAAATGCCGTGGACGTCGAAAGGACTGGAAGACCCCACTGGTGGCCAATGTTGAACCACCTCCGCTGCTACTGGGAAACAAGTTGGGAGTGAAAGATCCCTTCATGGTCCGTTTTTAAAATTTGTGAACGTCTAATTTGTGTGACCATTTTTTTTGACCTGGCCATTCAATAATCAGTTGATTGGGGGGAGGGGTGGGGGTGTTGCAGTGTTCCGACAGAGGATTCTGGGAAATCCAGTGTGGTCTCCATGTGCAGAAGGACCCTTGCCACTACTCCAGTTCAGTTACATGAATCAAAATTTTTAACATGAAGAAAAGATACCACTGCTCACATTGCCTAAGCTGTTAAATTTACTGATCCCAAAAATCCTCCAATGAGCCCATGGTTGAAATTGCGCTTAGGTATTAGGTGCAAATACATGAAGGCGTCTGTTTGAAATCAGTGTCTGCCTATTTGATAAAAATATCAACACATTTGAGTAAAGGGGACAGAGAAATATGATATGAACCTGCCCTTCGAATGTGATGTTAAATCGAGAGTCTGTTTCAGTGGTTTAGATGGATGTTAAAGGATTGAAAAGATGTAGGAATCTTCCCACTGCCCTGGGCAATATTATTTTACCAAGAATATCAAAAACAGTTAAATTGGTTGGCCACTTGATCGGTGTTTGTCTACTCAAGCTGCATGAAAAATATCTGTCATGTTCGTCTTACCAAAAAGATGGCGAATGTACTGCAAGATTATTCGTTGCATGTGAAGTGACGCACAGAAATACAAAGATGCCAGAAATCTTCTATAATTGTTCTAGGGAGCAGGTGTCAGTGATCTCTGTTCATGACTGCTTTTAATTGTCAGGAAGGCTTTAATATAACCCAGCAGGGTTGTGGGAAACAAGAGGTCATATGAGAGAGGAATGCCAGAATGCACAAAATACTGGAAGGGACAGAAAGCATGAGTATATAGAATAGCAAGTTAATAGGTGAAGTCAGAGTAAGGACGAAAGTAATTACATTTAAATCAGGGTTACTGTGCATGTATGTGGATGCCCAAAAGTACAGTAAAGAAGATTGGCGAGTTACAGGTGCAGATTGCATTGTGGAAATATGATTTGGAATCTGTTATTTTCTTCAGAGATCTAGGCTTGGACTCAAAGGTGGGCCACACATCTACAAAGACAAGACCCAGTACATCTACTAGTTGAAACCATTGTACAGGCAGCCAGGCATAACCCGAATCGTCGCTTTCTAGAAAAGGTTAGACCACACATGGGAGGTGTGGGTAATTAGTTGCAGTGTAATCATTCTTTATAAAATATATTTCATTGTGGGTCTAGAATTAATCTGTCATATTTCCAGGAACACCTTGGTTAATGCTCTAAAAGCAGTGATATATCTTTTCCAACATTTGACATTGAGATATCCATTTCCATGACTTTTCTTTACAATTATAAATATAAATATATTTTAAGTCAAACAGTTCAGAAAGGAATTGGCGTAGAGAGCGTTACATCCAGGCACTGGTAGCATTTATTTACATTTCATATTAGTCGTGCCAAAAAATGTACGGAGAAATTTCAACAGTCTCTATGATCATGTTATGAAGTGAAATACACATAAGGGTTGTTGGGGCAATGCCCACCCAACGTTTCAAATGATAAACTCTGACAACAGAGTTTTAAAGATGGCTGACAAACGTCCAGTGAAGAAAGATACCCCATTAAAAGGCATAGAAAGTATCAAAAGCGCCCTCTAAATTTACCATAGCTGGACCAAAACAAAACTGATACATCAGTGACTTATATTTTGGATCACGTTACCTGGACAACACTGCTTGAAAGGGTGGCGGAAGGAGATTCAGCAGGAACTTTCAAAAGGCAGGTTAACATATACTTGAAAAGAATACCTCTGCAAGCGATGGAAAAAGAGCAGGGGTGTGGGACGAACTGGACAACTCCTTCAAAGAGCCATCGCAGGCACTAGTGGGATGAAATGGCCACCTTTCGTGCTCTTTGATTCTATGATCTGCTGCATGAACGACATACAGGAAAATAATGTTTTTCCTGTAAGGTTTAGAATTAATTACTTCAGTGCAGAGGACATTAAACAGGCTACCATGGAGTTCTTGAAGGCAGATAATTTGAAAAAGGTTAGGGGACGTTTAGTTAAGACATCGGGACAAGGGATGGTCAGGCGACTATTAATTCCTTGCATATTTCTGCATACAAGACAAAGACAGTTATTGGTTTAAACTGGTGATGGTATTTTTATAATATATTTATGCCAAAGGGGCAGAAAGTTTCAGACACTCTGAAGAATATGTTTAACACCTTTAAATCCAGATGAATGTTGGTAATTATGGACAGGAACAGCCTCAAGACCTTGCACTTACACGTAACTTAATTAATTGTCACAGAGCTTGTTTAATTTGTAATTATATACATTTTTGGCATTCATGTATTATAATATGAATAAATGTTAGCAATGCCTGGTGTGACATTTCCTCACCCAGTTGCTTCCTTAATTGTTGATTTGATATATCTATTTATAATTTCAACAAGCATAGGTGACACCTCCATACAAAGTTGTGCAAGTACCCTGATTTTTGACCATTGAAAGATTTTGGAAGCATGTGTAATAACCCACACGAGGCCCACTACGATATCCTAATCAATCTCCCTGCTGGAGGCCTGCTCCATGGGGCTTGTAACCGGCCTATGTATAACCAGACTGGACAGGGACCAGCATTCTGATAGTCTCGATGGGGACTTATTACGTGTACGCTGCCTTGGTGGCCATTTTCTATAACGACAATAAATTTACATTTATTCACCCACAAGGTCCTCCTGGGTCTTCATAATGGGAAAAAATGTTTTAGGGAAGATTCTTTCCAAAAGAAAAAGGTGGTGAAAATTAAAACAGGGGACACAATCTAGTGACCCCATTCAAGCTGGCGTGAACCCGAGCACAACGGGTGAATCAACTCACGCCACCTGGCGCGATCTGGATCTCGCATTCACTGTGCAAGATCCAGATCTGAATATTTAAATGAGCCTAATACTTGGACATTGGATTCACCAGGCGCCCGGGAGTCAACGGCTACACCTGCGAGACCTCACCAGGGCGTCATTTAATACTGATCCGCACAAAAATGGACCAGGCGTAATGGCACCTGGGGCGGTCTCTCAGCCCGCTAAAGACACCTGGGTGGTCGGGGACAGGTCAGGGTGGTACACTGACACATTGACACTTTAGCACTTCCAGCTTGGCACTTTGGTAGTGCCACCTGAACACCATGCACTGCCACCATGGCACTGTCAGGGTGTCAGGAGCATTGCCCGGGTGCCTGGTTGGCACTGCTGGGGGTCGGGCCCCCCCCGAGGAGGCGGGGGGGATTGCCATTTGCGGGATGGTGAGGGCGGTTTTGCAGCGGCCTCCCCAAGGTTGGGGTGGATAAGGGGGTCAATAAAAGTGCCTGAACGAGGGGTGAAGATCGAGACAGCCAGTCAAAATGGTTGTCCAACTGCGAACAGCCTTTCAGGAAATCACTCCAAACATAGCTTTGGCAGAGAGAAACTCCCCAAGGCCAAAAAAAAGTGGGGTGTTTCGCTGTGCTGCAGCACCCTGCATCGATGCAGTTGTAGAACCAAGCAATGTTTATGCAAATGCTTCATTGCGTCCCCGATATGGACCTGAAGGACATTCAACAAGTTTATACCCGACTACGCGGACCAGAAATAGGGGGCTGGATTCTCTGCCCCGCCGCGCCAAATTTCTGTTACACCCCGCCGGTGGGATGCTCCGTTAAGCCGGCTAGTCAATGGGGTTTCCCATTGTGGGGCAGCTCCACGCCATCGGGAAACCCCCCGGGCTGCCGGCAAAATGGAGCATTTCGCCAGCCCAATCGAATTTCTGAACTCCCTGCGGCGTATTTTGTGGCGGCCTGCCACGGACTGACAGCAGGATCTTCCGGTCCCACCACTGTCATTGGGGTTTCCCGTTGTTTGCTCCCTCTGCCACTGGGGAATCTGTGCCGGGGCTGCCATCAGTGGGGCCAGAAGATCCCACCGACGGAAATGGCCAGAAGACCCGACCCATATTTTTGGCACTTTCAAATTTTAGTTTGGTTACGAAGTTTAAGAGGTAGCAAGGCCCACCAGTTAAAATTCTGTTCTTCAGCCATTAGAAAAATCCAGCCAAGGCTAAGACATTGAGCATATTCAGTCTAATGGTATAATATTTTGATAGTTTTAACTCAATTCTTCTTGGATAAATGTACACATCAGCAGCTTATCCATTGACACCTTTAAGTAAAAAATAATATTGGTGACAGGAAACGGATACTGGTGAAGGCTTCCACAATTAATGCATCCAGGATTACTTTCTAGATTGGTGTGATCTTTGTTCAACGTGAAAGGAAACAACTCTAGATCTTACAGTAGGAGGTGCAGTAGGACAATATGTAAAGTAAGGGTCATAAAATACAAAAGACGAAAGGAGAATTGGGTTCTGTATAAAAGTTTTAAACAAGAGCAGCACGGTAGCCTTGTGGATAGCACAATTGCTTTACAGCTCCAGGGTCCCAGGTTCGATTCCGGCTTGGGTCACTGTCTGTGCGGAGTCTGCACATCCTCCCCGTGTGTGCGTGGGTTTCCTCCCAGTGCTCCGGTTTCCTCCCACAGTCCAAAGATGTGCAGGTTAGGTGGATTGGCCATGAAAAATTGTCCTTAGTGTCCAAAATTGCCCTTAGTGTTGGGTGGCGGTGTTGACCTTGGGTAGGGTGCTCTTTCCAAGAGCCGGTGCAGACTCGATGGGCCGAATGGCCTCCTTCTGCACTGTAAATTCTATGATGATAATCTATGATGAAGAGGGAATAAAGATAAAGGGTGCTTGTCTGGAAAAAGCAAATTTCAGTGATGTCAAAAAGGAAGCTTGCTGAAATAAATTGGAGAGGATGAGTGCAGCTCCAGAAACACTCAAGAAGCTCGACACCATCCAGGACAAAGCAGCCCGCTTGATTGCTCCTCCTTCCACAAACATTCAAATGCTCCACCACTGACAAACAGTGGTAGCCGTGTGTACCATCTACAAGATGCGCTGCAGCAACTCACCAAGGTGCCTTATTCAGCATCTTCCAAACCCACGACCGCTACCATCTAGAAGGACAAGAGCAGCAGGAGGACCTGGGAACCCTACCACCTGGAGATTCCCCACCACATCACTCACCACTCTGACTTGGAAATATATCGCCGTTCCTTCGCTGTCATTGGGACAAAATCCTGGAACTCCCTCCCTAACAGCACAGTGGGTGTACCTACACCTGAAGGACTACAGCGGTTCAAGAAGGCAACTCACCACCACCTTCTGAAGGGCAACTAGGGGTAGGCAATAAATGCTGACATGACCAGCGACACCCGCATCCAATAAATGATTTTTTTTTTTTAAATGGCAGACAGGACAGTGCGGAATCAAGAGATGATTAAAATACTGATGTGGAGATGCCGGCGTTACCTGGGGTATGCACAATAAGAAATCTTACAACACCAAGTTAAAGTCAACAGGTTTGTTTCAAATCACTAGCTTTCAGAGCACTGCTCCTTCCTCAGGTGAATGAAGCGGTATGTCCCAGAAACACATATATAGACAAAGTCAAAGATGCAAGACGATACTTTGAATGTGAGCATTTGCAGGTAATTAAGTCTTTACAGAGCCAGAGAGAGGGGTAATCCCAGGTTAAAGAGGTGTGAATTGTCTCAAGCCAGGACAGTAGATAGGATTTTGCAAACCCAGGCCAAATGGTGGGGGGTGAATGTAATGCGACATGAATCCAAGGTCCCGGTTGAGGCCGTACTCATGTGTGCAGAACTTGGCAATAAGTTTCTGCTCGGCGATTCTGCGTTGTCGCGTGTCCTGAAGGCCGCCTTGGAGAACGCTTACCCGGAGATCAGAGGCTGAATGCCCTTGACTGCAAAAGTGTTCCCCAACTGGAAGGGAACATTCCTGCCTGGTGATTGTCACGTGATGTCCGTTCATCCGTTGTCGCAGCGTCTGCATGGTCTCGCCAATGTACCACGCCTCAGGACATCTTTTTAAAATACTGACCAGTGATATTTCACAGAAAGTAAAAGGATAAGCCTGGATGAGTAGAGAACTGGAAAGTTAAAGTGGCACTTATAAAATAACATAAAAAGCTGCTAACACAGGAGAAAATCAAGCTGAGCATGCAGGATAAAGGGGGCAGCCCGAGTTCAACCACAACTCCTCCAGCACCGTACACATGCTCCACACAGGAACTGTACTCAAGAATGCTACTGCAGTTCAAATGAGCTGGCTTTGTGATGTACGTTGGGGTCAAAGTTGGGAAGGATTGTCAGACCAAGTCCTTCTCTTAGTTGCAATTCATGTTTTAGTGACTTTGTGCTGCCCTACTTTAGCAAACGTAACAAAGGATAGGACGCATATTTACAAGTAGAATACTGACATTGCGAGGCTTTAGTTAAGGAGAGCAACTGGCCGATCTACATCCCCAAGGCCTTTTTCCAAGCAATGGACAAAATGATTATGGCATTTGTGTGGGGAGGGGGAAAGAATCCAAGAATCCTGAAAGCAACACTGCAAAGGAGAAGAAGCATTAGAAGCCTGGCCCTCCCAAACTTGCAATATTACAACTGGGCAGCCACGGCCAAGAGAATGAGGGGATGGGTGAAGGAACCAAACACGGAATGGGTGAGGATGGAGGAGTCTTCCTGTACAGGAATGACCCTCTAGGCCATCACCATGACTCACGTCCATCCACGCCAGCAAAACACTCAACCAGCCGGGCAGCACAGTGGTGCAGTGGTTAGCACTGCAGCCTCACGGCGCTGAGGTCCCAGGCTCGATCCCGGCTCTGAGTCACTGTCCGTGTGGAGTTTGCACATTCACTCCGTGTTTGCGTGGGTTTCACCCTCACAACCCAAAAAGATGTGCAGTAGGTGGATCGAACACGCTAAATTCCCCCTTAAATTGGAAAAAATGAATTGGATACTCTAAATTTATAAAAAACACAAAAACACTCAACCAGCCCAGTGGTAGCAGCAACACTGAGAACATGGAACCAGACGAGGCAGCACTTCGGTCTGACTGAATGTCCACCATTGCCCCCATCTGCGACAACCACAAGATTCAACCAGCCATGCTAGGCGCCACCTTTAAGAGATGGAGTCAGGTCGGGGGGACACTGATGGTTAGGGTCTTTTACAGGGGGTCCAGACAAGTGACCTTAGAGGAGCTGACGGAGAGACTGGAACTACTAAACGGACAGGAATTCCAACTTCTGCAAATCAAATACTTTCTCTGCAAAGAGACAAAACGGTACCCAAGGGTCCCAAGAGACACAATGTTGGAGGAGTTACTGGATGCGGACAGTCTGGGAAAGGGGATATACAGGAACATAGACAGATGACTGTTAGATAGGATGCACTCCTCACTGGACGAAACAAGATGAAAATGGGAGGAAGAGCTAGGTCCAGAAGTAGGGTGGGGACTCTGGAGCGAAGCACTGAGCAGGGCCAACTCCACCTCCTCCTGTGCAAATCTAAGCCTCATGCAACTAAAACTGGTGCACAAAGCTCACCTGACAAGAACCTGAATGAGCAGATTCTTCCCGGAGACAGCGGACAAATGTGAACGGTGCCAGGGAGACCCGGCCAACCATCCCCGCATGTTCGCGGCATGTCTCAGACTTGGTACTGGACAGCCTTCTATGAGGCAATGTCCAAGGTTGTAAGGTGAGGGTGGAGCCGTGCCTGAGAGTGGCTGTCTTCGGGGTTTTGGACCAGCCAGAACTACGGGGAAGAGGGCTGATGCCCTTGCCTTTGATCCCTAATTGCCCATCGGAGAATCTTGCTCTGCTGGCGATAGCAGCACCATCCACAACTGCAGACTGGCTGGCAGACTTCTTTTTTAAAAATTTAGAGTACCCAATTCATTTCTTCAATTAAGGGGCAATTTAGTCTGGCCAATCCATCTACCCTACACATCTTTGGATTGTACGGGCGAAACCCACACAAACACAAATATAGGGAGAATGTGCAAACTCCACACGGACAGTGACCCAGAGTTGGGATTGAACCTGGGACTTCGGCGCCATGCAGCAGCAGTGCTAACCACTGTGCCACCGAGTTGCCTAAGTTAGCAGACCTATCAGTACACCATGCGAGGTTCTGAAGGTGGCTTCACCAACTTGTTCCAAGATCTGTTCGAAGCCAACCACTGATAGAGCTGGGGGGTTGGGGGACGGGAAGCATGGGAGCCACTGAGACCGCAGAAAGAGACAGGAACAAGGGGCGAAATTCTCCGTTATCGGCGGAAACTCCGCCGATCGGCGCAAAAAACGGCGCAAATCCCACTTGCGTCACGTCATAAAAATGGGCCGATAGTCTGCAGCCCGAAATGGGCTAGCAGCGACGTAACGGGATCCGCGCTTGCGCAGTGGTTCACGCCGTGCAGCGTCATACGCGCTGCACGGCGTGACGGCTCATAAGGCCGCGCAGCTCCCCCCCACCCGACCGGAACAGCCGACCGCAACACCCGACTTGATGGCTGGCCGTCGCTCAGCCCCGAGGTTCGAGTCACGCGATGTGGAGGCGCTCCTGGATGCGGTGGAGCAGAGGAGGGACGCCCTGTATCCCGGGCACGGCCGCAGAGTTGCCCCACGCCACAGCCGGCGTCTGTGGAGGGAGGTGGCAGAGGCCGTCACCGCTGTGGCCCTAACACCACGGACAGGCACCCAGTGCCACAAGAAGGTGAACGACCTCGTCAGAGCAGGCAGGGTGAGCCTCCCCCATATCCCCCATATCCCCTCTCCCCCAAATCCCCCCCACCCCATATCCCCCCCTCCCCCATATCCCCCCCTCCCCCATATCCCCCATATCCCCCCTCCCCCATATCCCCCCCTCCCCCATATCCCCCATATTCCCCATATCCCCCCTCCCCCATATCCCCCATATTCCCCCCTCCCCCATATCCCCCCTCCCCCATATCCCCCATATCCCCCCTCCCCCATATCCCCCATATTCCCCCCTCCCCCATATCCCCCATCCCCCATATCCCCCATATCCCCCCCTCCCCCATATCCCCCCTCCCCCATATCCCCCCTCCCCCATATCCCCCCATATCCCCCCTCCCCCTCCCCCATATTCCCCATATCCCCCCCTCCCCCATATCCCCCCTCCCACATATCCCCCCTCCCACATATCCCCCCTCCCCCATATCCCCCCTCCCCCATATCCCCCCCTCCCCCATATCCCCCCCTCCCCCATATCCCCCATATCCCCCCTCCCCCATATCCCCCTCCACCATATCCCCCATATTCCCCCCTCCCCCATACCCCTCCTCCCCCATATCCCCCCTCCACCATATCCCCCATATTCCCCCCTCCCCCATATCCCCCATATCCCCAAGTGAATCCAGCCCTAACCTTAACCTCTGCAATGCACGCGCAACCGATGGCGTGCATTCATATACCTGCCTAACACTGTTGCCTTTTACCCCTGCCACCACCCCCCCCCCCCCCCCCCCAGGAGAAGCGCGCACACAACAATAGGGAGCATGTGAGGACTGGAGGAGGGCCCGCTGATGAGAGGCCACTGACCGTACACGAGGAAAGGGCCCTGGAACTGGCTGGCGGACCTGAGGACCGGGAGGTTGCTGATGCAGAGGTCGGGGCCCCACGAGCAAGTGAGCCACCAACAGCCCGTCCCCATATCCCCCCTCCCTATATCCCCCTCTCCCGTATCACCTGATCACTGCCTGATGTCTAACCATGCATGCTTCATTGTGTATCGCAGGACCAAACGTCCAGGCACCCATCCCCGCAGATGCAGACCGCCCGCAGGATGCCCCTCGGAGACCACGGGAGACGGAGAGACCCGCACCCTCCAGCATGCGACGCCCGCAGGATGCCCCTCGGAGACCACGGGAGACGGAGAGACCCGCACCCTCCAGCATGCGACGCCCGCAGGATGCCCCTCGGAGACCACGGGAGACGGAGAGACCCGCACCCTCCAGTATGCGACGCCCGCAGGGTGCCCCTCGGAGACCACGGGAGACGGAGAGACCCGAACCCTCCAGCATGCGACGCCCGCAGGATGCCCCTCGGAGACCACGGGAGACGGAGAGACCCGGACCCTCCAGCATGCGACGCCCGCAGGATGCCCCTCGCACACCACGGGAGACGGAGAGACCTGGAGCAACAGGGAGACGACACCCCCGTCACGTGCGGGAGCGACCACCCAGCGATGAGGGGGGCAGCCACAGGCCCCCGTCACATCCGAGCCAGGACACCACTACCCAGGACACCACTATCCAGGACACCCCTACCCGGGACACCACTACCCAGGACACCCCTACCCGGGACACCACTACCCGGGACAGCACTACCCGGGACAGCACTACCCGGGACAGCACTACCCGGGACAGCACTACCCAGGACACCCCTACCCGGGAAGACGAAATACCGGACAGTGACTCAGAGTGGATGGGTGGAGACGAACCCCCACCCCAAAGTGCCATGGACTCAGAGTGGGACGAAGAGCACGACACAACGCCACTGCTGTCACCAACACCCTCCACCATCGCAGAAACACTCACCACGGTTGGGCACTTTAGTGATGAGGCGTCTGGTACACACACTGGTGCGCACAACACAGCCGTCCCGGTACAGCAGGTGGAGGTAGGAGCAGCAGAGGGACCGGGCGGTCGGAGGGCAGCCCAGGCCAAGCGAACATCTGCCGCCCAGATGGATCCCGGGTTCCTGCAGTTACCACACCCACACATAGATCCGATGCAACCACCGACACGGAGACGAGCGAATAGGGTGACGGGTGGCTTGCGGCGGCTGCGGTCGCAGGTGGAGGAGTCCACCCGCGTCCAGGAGCTGGGAGTGGTCCCGGTCATGCGTGCCACCCAGGCTGACACCGCACGGGTGGCGTCCGCGGTGGAGGCAATGGGTGCGACGGTGTCAGACATGGGGAACGGTTTGCGAGGCCTGGGGCCTTCCGTGCAGGCGGCGTCTGTGGCCCAGGAAATGGCTGCCCTCTCACAGGAGGCCATGAGCCAGTGCCAGCGCCAGATGGCAGAGGCGCTCAACGCCATAGCCCAGTCTCAGCACGCCATAGCCCAGTCTCAGCAGGCCATGGCCCAGTCTCAGCAGGCCATGGCCCAGTCTCAGCAGGCCATAGCCCAGTCTCTGCAGGCCATGGCCCAGTCTCTGCAGGCCATGGCCCAGTCTCAGCAGGCCATCGCTCAGTCTCAGCAGGCCATCGCTGAGGGCATCGGCGCCAGTGGCCATGTGCGAGCTGGCGTCGCACTGTCGCAGACAGGGTTCGACAACCCCCTGGGCTCCATGGCTGCAAACCTGCAGACCCCTGTCGATACCAGCACGGGCCTCCAGGACTGGCAGCGCCAGATGTCGGGGGCGCGTCGGATGGCCAGTCCGTTCGCATCCCCCACCCATGTAGAGGCCTGGGGGCCATCGGGCACCCCGAGGGAGGAGGAGGTGGTGTGGTCCGTCCCGGCTCCCTCTGTAGGGGAGGTCCCGGTACACCGCGACACCTCGGACTCCCCCCCTTCCGTCCCAGGTGCATCGGGTGGGCAACGGGCAGGACAGGCTGGCAGCTCGCCATCCCAGTCGCCCGGGCCGCAGCCTGGCCCATCTAGGCCAGGACGCCCCAGGAAACGGCCGCCAAAGGGATCCAGTGTCAGAGGGCAGGAATCACAGGAG
This sequence comes from Scyliorhinus torazame, assembly GCF_047496885.1. NCBI lineage: Eukaryota > Metazoa > Chordata > Chondrichthyes > Carcharhiniformes > Scyliorhinidae > Scyliorhinus > Scyliorhinus torazame. The sequence goes on from NC_092728.1 coordinate 64,251,767, forward strand.
TCCACCTCCAGTTCTGCTGTACCGTCTGGGGAACCACGTAGACGTAGTCAAAGGGCCCGTAAGGCCAAACAATTAGACACTGAGTAAGTTGGCACGGGTGCAGGGCACAGATGAGTTTTAGGCGCTAGGGCACGTGCATGAACTCCTTTGGTTATTAAAGTCAATGTTACACCTACCGAAGCTGCCTTTGTGCTCTGTCCAAAGTGTGCGGGGGTGTCATGTACGTTGAGCGCAAGTGTGTGTGTGAGGGGTGGTCTTACCTCAGCCCCAGGTGAGTCTGCCCCCTTCCCCCTGGGCCGCCATCAACATCCCCCGGGCAGAGGACGGGACCGTGCGCTGCAGTGTCACAGCCGCATGCAGGGATGGTCCGGGTGGATGGTGGTACTGTGGCCATGGGTCAGACATAGTCCAACGATGTAGAGCCAGGAGCTCATCGGAGGCGGGTTGTCATCATTCTCCATGGCCTGCGATAGACACGCGTCCACCCGCAACTGGGTGAGCCCGGCCCGTTGTGCCGCCGGTGGATCGGCAATTGGGGGTGGGGGGGTGGTGTGCATGCGGGTGGGGTGTGTGGGGTTGGGGAGGGGGGTGAGGGTGCTGGGTGGGTGGATGGGTGGGGGGTGTGGATGGTCGGCTGTTGTCATGGTGTGCGGTCTGTGGCCATACTACCCGATTCCCACGCCCATCTAGTCAGTGAAGCGGGCGTCTATCAGCCTGTCCCGTGCCCGCTGGGCCAGCCGGTAACGGTGGACAGCCACCCGTCTGTGTCTACCCCGTCTGCCCTGACCATTGCCCCCATCCCCCTCATCTGGGGAGGACTGGGCCTCTTCCTGCTGCTCCTCCACTCCGCCCTCCTCTGCCTGCGGCACATCGCCCCTCTGCTGGGCTATGTTGTGCAGGACGCAGCACACCACAATGATGCGGCCGACCCTATCTGACCGATACTGGAGGGCGCCCCCAGAGAGGTCCAGGCACCTGAAACGCATCTTCAGCACGCCAAAGCACCTCTCGATCACTCCCCTTGTCGCTACATGGGCATCATTGTAGCGGTTCTCCGCCTCATTGCGTGGCCTCCGTATAGGCGTCATCAGCCACGATCGCAATGGGTAGCCCCTGTCGCCCAGCAACCAGCCCCTCAGCCGGGGATGGCGTCCCTCGTACATGCCGGGGATGGATGACCGCGACAACAAGAATGAGTCGTGTACACTGCCTGGGTGACGGGCGCAGACGTGCAGGATCATCATGCGGTGGTCGCAGACCACCTGTACGTTCATCGAATAGGTCCCCTTCCTATTAGTGAACACGGCCCTGTTATCTGCAGGTGGCCGCACGGCGACGTGCATCCCATCGATCGCGCCCTGGACCATGGGGAACCCGGCAATGGCAGAGAAGCCCACGGCCCGGGCATCTTGGCTGGCCCGGTCCACGGGGAAGCGGACGTAGCGGTGCGCCATGGCATAAAGGGCATCTGTCACTGCCCGGATGCACCGATGCACCGATGTCTGCGACATGCCGGACAGGTCCCCACTCGGTGCCTGGAATGACCCCGTTGCATAAAAGTTCAGGGCCACCGTAACCTTGACGGACACGGGGAGAGGGTGTCCCCCGCCAGTGCCACGCGGTGACAGGTGTGCCAGCAGGTGGCAGATGTGTGCCACGGTTTCCCGGCTCATCCGGAGTCTCCTCCTGCATTCCCGGTCCGTGAGGTCCTGGTATGACTGCCAGGGCCGGTACACACGGGGCGCCCTCGGGTGCCTCCGTTGCCGTGGGGCCGCGACGTCCTCCTCCCCCTCCTCGTCCTGTCGGTCAGGTGTCCCTCCAGCCTGGGCGGCTGCCGCCTGCCCCTCTGCGGCAGCCTGCGCCGCCTCTCTGGCACGCTCCTCCTCCTCCTCCTCCTCCTCATCCAGGGCAACATTGACATGAGCGGCTGCCACCACGGCGGCCAACATCGCTGGATGGTCTGAAAACATGACGGCCTGGTGGGGGGGAGGGGAACGACGACATGTCATCATTGCCCATATCCCCTCCTCCCCCCAGCCAGGTGGCATGGACCGCATGGGTCCAACTGTTGGAGGCTGGCACCTGGCCAGGTGGACCAACTCATTTGCCCTCCCATCACCCACCCCGGCACGGACCCCCCCCACCCCCAACCTCCACCCCGGCACGGACCCCCCCCCAACCCCCAACCTCCACCCCGGCACGGACCCCCCCCCCCCCAACCTCCACCCCGGCACGGACCCCCTCCCCAACCCCCAACCTCCACCCCAGCACGGACCCCCCCAACCTCCACCCCAGCACGGCCCCCTCCCCAACCCCCAACCTCCACCCCAGCACGGACCCCCCCCAACCTCCACCCCGGCACGGACCCCCTCCCCAACACCCAACTTCCACCCCAGCACGGACCCCCCCCCAACCTCCACCCCGGCACGGACCCCCTCCCCAACCTCCACCCCGGCACGGACCCCCTCCCCAACCTCCACCCAGGCACGGCCCCCTCCCCAACCTCCACCCCAGCACGGACCCCCCCCAACCTCCACCCCAGCACGGACCCCCTCCCCAACCTCCACCCCGGCACGGACCCCCCCCCCAACCTCCACCCCGACACGGACCCCCTCCCCAACCTCCACACCGGCACGGACCCCCTCCCCAACCCCCAACCTCCACCCCAGCACGGACCCCCCCCCCAACCTCCACCCCGGCACGGAACCCCTCCACAACCCCCACCCCAGCACGGACCCCCTCCCGGCACTCCCCCGGAGCCCAGCCTACTCTAACCACCCCCCCCCCCCCCCCACCCCGCCGCACACACACACAAGCGAGACACACCTCTCCTCAGGCAATCAGTCTGCGGCCACGCCATTTCCTGCCCAGAGCCAACCCCCCAGGCCGTCACTCACCTCCTCGCTGGTCGGCGTGAGCCTGGAGCACCGGGTCACGCCGATGAAAAGGAGGTTTGATTCACGTCGACGTGAACGGTCATCACGTCGACGGGACTTCGGCCCATCCGGAAGGGAGAATATCGGCAGGCCGAAAATCGGCTGCCTTGCGCAGACCCGTGACATTCTCCGCGGCAGCGGCGCCATTAACGCCCCGGCGACTTTTCTCCCTTCGGAGACTTCGGCGGGGGCGGGATTCACGGCGGCCAACGGCCATTCTCCGACCCGGCGGGGGGTCGGAGAATGACGCCCCAGAGGAGGTGTGGGGGGAACAGGGTGGGGGGGGGGGAACAGGGTGGGGGGGGGGGGGGAAGAGACCGGAAGAAACACCAAGGGTGAGGCCAGAGAGAGAGACCGACACGGGGACAAGAGGGCTCAACACAAAGCCACACGGAGAGAACCGTCAAAAAACAAGCAGGCAACAGGAGGTGAAGAGCAGAAAAGAAGGGGGGTGGGGGGGAAGAGGCCAAGCAACAGGGAGAGGGAAGGGAGAAGGAGGGCACTGCCCACAGACAAACAAGGAACAACCCACAGTGAAGTCAAGGGCCAAGTATAAGACCCGGAAACAGCGGAAGAAGGGAAGTAGGGGAGTAGTGGAGAAGGGGGGGAAGCAACAGGGAGGTGGAGGACTGCCGAAAAGGAGCAACTTGTGAACTGTCACCATCTCATCTATCATTATGTGCAGTGTAAAAATGTAAAACTTTCACACAAAATGTTTTTTAAAAAAAGGAGAGCAACTAGAAAAACATGGAAATAAGCAAAATACCACGGAATCCGAAACAAGAACAGATGCTGCAAAATGCTCAGCAACATCTGTATGGAGAGAAATTGCTTCGAGACCTTATACTTCTTAGTCAGAATTGAAAGGAGGGAGAATGCGTTAGATATTAAAGTGTAGCTGTGAATGACTGCAACAGAAAGTAGCAGCTTTTAAGAACAAATGACAGATGGACTAGTGTGGGAGGGAGACAGGGGTTAGCAATACATGTATGGGATATAGGCGCAGAGGGGTTCACCCACCAGAAGTTAAGATTTCCCAAGTGACTCTCACAGAGATCAGCGCATTCGGACCGCTGCGGGGTCTTGGCGTGCTTCTTGGGTCATAAATCCAGTCTCTGATGAGTAAGAGACCAGAAGATGAGGCCAAAATGATAGTTTGCTTGCATTGCAACAAACACTTCTATTTTCCAAATGAGCAGCAAAAAAAACAAAGACACACACTTGGATCATGCTAAAGCACGTTACAACCAATTAAGTACTTTTGAAGTTAAGTGAATATTGTAGTGTAAGAAACATGGCAGGCTTATGGTGTGCAGCAAGGTTTTGCAAACAGCAATGAGGTATTGGCCACGTCACTTGCTTTTCATCTTCACTAATGGATAAATATTTGTCAGGGATCAAGATTGAACTCCCCTGCTCTTCGTTTACATGTGCCATGAGATCTGTTATATCCATCTGAGGGGACGTCACACCCCTCTGCTTCAGAGATGAGAGTAAGAAGACTGAGCAATACTGACACACTAAAGCTACCTGCACCTTACACTCACTTTGATACTGGAGTGTTTCCCATTTTATTTTGCCCAGAACGTTTCTCTCTGTCATTTTCAGTGTTACACTGAATACTGCTTAAATTTAGATCAGCCCATTCAAGGCTAAGGCAGAGTTGAACCACTCGTAACAGCGGTCTACAGTGCAAGTTAAAATTTGGCTCGTTTCAAGTTTGGATTTTATCTCTAAGGACACAGTAATTTGTCATGTTCGCTGGAATCTGAACCCCAGCCCAAATGAACTGATTAAAAGCCAAACCAATCTGACTCACTAAGATCAGTTGGGGTTAGACTTTCATCTATGGACCTCACTCACGCCAAGGTAAGCAGCAACAGATTAGCATTGTGTTACTGGGGGTTGGTTATCATTCAAACAATTCAAAGGCTGGAAGTAAAAAAAAAATGCCCCATTTGCAAGTCCAATGAAATTTGCATTGTTATTTAGTGAATTATGCAATTTTTTTCGGGAGTAATCTATTGAAATGTTTGCATAGATAACAATTAAGTATTATTGCTCCCACTTTATAGAACAGACTTCTGAAGAAATAAACAAGCTTCGATAAAAGAGTGAAGACCAATAATCATCAAAGACTTGGGGCGGAATTCTCCCAGGCCCTCACTGGTATGTTCAGAAATCGGTTTCACGCTGGCGTGAATTTACAGCGGGATCTTCCGCTGGTGCCCACTGGTGGGTCATAAAACCCGCCGGAGGTCGGCATGAACCTAATTTGCAACCAGTTAATAGTATGCAGGTGAAGGCCCAAACCCCACACAGGTTCTCCCTGATGCCGGCGGGAGAACACATTGGTGTTAAGCACGTTCAGAACAACTTGATGTTCAGGGGCAAAATTCTCCGTAATCGGCGCGATGTCCGCCAACTGGCGCCAAAAACGGCGCAAATCAGTCCGGCATCGTGCCGTCCCAAAGATGCGGAATCCTCAAGCCCTAACCTTGAGGGGCTAGGCCCACGCCGGACTGATTTCCGCCCCGCCAGCTGGCGGGAAAGGCCTTTGGTGCCCCAATCGCGGGCCAGGCCACCGTGGGGGCACCCCCTGGGGCCAGATCACCCCGCGCCCCCCCCCCCCCAGGACCACGGAGCCCGCCACCGCCACCTTGTCCCACCGGTAAGAGAGGTGGTTTAATCCACGCCGGCGCGACAGGCATTTCAGCAGCGGGACTTCGGCCCATCCGGGCCGGAGAATCACCGGGGGGGGGGGGGGTCCGCCAACCGGCGCAGCGCGATTCCCGCCCCCGCCGAATCTCCGGTGCCGGAGAATTCAGCAACCGACGGGGGCGGGATTCACGCCAGCCCCCGGCGATTCTCCGACCCGGCGGGAGGTCGGAAAATCCCACCCCAGATGTCGGAACTAAAGAACAAAGAACAAAGAAAATTACAGCACAGGAACAGGCCCTTCGGCCCTCCCAGCCTGCGCCGATCCAGATCACCTGAATAATGCCCGAGGGCTGCCTCCAGAGTTCGGTGTGGCACCCAGACAAGACGGCGGACTACACACCATCCAGGTTTGCCCCGCCACTGAGTGCAGAGTGACAAACCCGGGTGCATAATTAATGAGGTCAGGGCCGGAGGATCCATTGTGTTTTCTTACCAGCCGCCACAGCAGAAAACACTCCATGCCCCCACCCCCGCCACGGCATTTAGTCTCAAAATGGGAGAATTATCCCCTCAATTTTATCCAGTGCCTTACCACCTCCCACCAGTTCAAAATCCACATAGGCTGCTTTGAAGCACAATGGCTGCTGATCCATAAGCAACTGCAGCAACCATTTTGCCTGCACCAATACTTGGCCAACATTAGTGAGAACAACGATTGGTTAGTTTGTTCTCTGGTGTTTTTTGTTGAGGGAGGAAGCTGGATGAGACATTCCTGTCTTCAGGTAGTCTGATAGCATCTTTAATGGTCATCTGGATAACAGTAGAGGAATAGAGTCTCAATCGAATAACGTTTCTGAAAGATGGCATTTCCAGCCATGTGAAGCATCAGCTTAGATGATGTGATCATCTAGGGTGAGACTCAAACCCCCAACTTTGAGAGGGTTAATATCTGATGCCAATTATGTAGCATCTTACACCAACATATCATGAAATGCTGCACACATTTTTGAAATGCAGTAATTGCAACGTAATATTTTGTTTAATTCAATAAACTGAAGGCATTTTCTGGACTACGATTAGTTTAGTAACGAGGCAGAATCTGTCTTTCATACTGGGCATTTGAAGAGAAGAAAATAATCTTTATTTTCAATTTATTTCATAATTAAATCAAGATGGTTGGGATTGGTTATATATTGCATGCTGAGAATTCTTCTCATTTATAACAAAACCATTTCCTGTCCAGCCTGGCCAAAAGCATTGGGAATTGGACCAAAAATGGCTATACTTTTCTGAATAAAATAGCCACAATTATAGTTGGAAAGTGTGATGCAGAATCAGCATAGACCTTTGCAGGTGTGCACCTGAAACAAAGTAAACTGAGCTGACCCAAAGTGTAGACCCTTGACCTCCAAGGGTCAGAACCAAAGGCAGGAAATTCAAAGCTGATTTTCCTGGGTTGCTTCAGTGTAAAATTATGGTTTTGTTCCCATAGGAGACATACCAATTTTAAGATTAGACATATTAGCAAAAACTCAAGGGAGCATAAAAAGGAAAATTCTTAATAGGTGTGCCACTCGATCAGTCCTGATCACAGTTTCTCATGAATCCTGTAGATTGCCACTTTGCATTCTTAACGGTTCAGTCCAGATGTGATTTCCCTTACCTCCGAACTCCTTCACTATCGTCCAGCAACATATCAATGTAAAGCTAAAGCTTACAAAGCTACAAATGTCAAAAATTGGGCAATGATGAACAGAAAGGCATGTGCTGAGGAGTTTTAACCACAGCGAGTGTTCTTGGCACAATGCGAAGCCAAGTGCTAAAAACAATCACGCATATGTAAAAAGCATCAACAACTACGTGATTGTACGCTCTCTGTTACCATCAGTTAGCTTTCCTTGATGTGGATGGTATGATAGTTGGAATAAAAATGAAGTATATCCTGTTTTAAAGGGTAACTATGGATCAGTAACAGGTACAAGGAATAATGTTTTCTTCCCTAAATAATAATAGTAATAGGCTCCACAGTCTGTAAACGTTACAAGCTGTTACTGTGTTTCATTGTGTAAATGAGTTGCATGGGACTTCCCTTGAAAAACATCATCCCTATCTGTTCACTACATTAAAGCTAATGCATATCAGGAGTTCCATGTGGAGTCCTGCAAATATCATTATTTATCGACGAAAGAAGATTTTTTTTTAATACTGAAGTTGCTCAGAGCCCATCTGGAGTAGTGAGTATAGTTCAGGCCACCTCGCCAAAGGAAAAACATACCTGCCCTTCGAATAGGTACAGGAATGAGCAACAAGAATGAGTTGATGCATCAGGAGCTCAAACCCTGGGAAAGGCTAAATGGTGAAACTTCTTTACTTGGGTGTAGGGGAGACTTTGATTTGATCTCATGAAAATAGATTTGCTATGTGGGCAGCCAGGTGCTTGAAAACCCATCACAGTGCAGAGGTCTCTCCAAGCCAAGCTACAGGGAATTCAATGCAGTTCGAATTTCCATTTTGCCAAAGTGGAATATGTACTTTCTCTCCATTGGGACACACACCAATTATTTAAATCTGGAGGACATAGATGCACTTTGGCAACAACCCAGGCTTAGAGGCCACTCGCAGAACAGTAAAAGATTCTTCCGTGATCTGTTCTAAAGTAAGCTTGCTGCTGGACAATCCTAGTCTGATTCCTCTGTGAAAGTAATGTCCTGCAGTCCAGTGAACATCTTCACTCTAGTTTTGGATAAGAATGAGTTAATCACATTAGATTATAAAGCTCAGAGCAGAGCCTGTTCAAGAATTTATTTTCTCTGTTTATTGTTCACATCTCATAATGTTAACGGCTTAGCAGGTACACTGAGCACAGTTGAGGTTCAGATTGCGTACTTAAGGATTGCTGTCCTTGCTTGTAAATCTGAAGTTCTGCTGGCACCAACCTGTTAGTCTTGTTTTTGTTTTGAGTTGTTTTATATTTTCTCCATGTGTTATCTTATAAGATTGTGGTGTGAATACCATGTCCAGGGCCAGTACTCCCTTCTAATAGCAGTCCTTGATCCAGACAGTCCCTCCTGTTTTTTGTAAATGGCAGACCTCGATCTACCAATTGACTATGGTCTTGTGAGATCCTCTATCTCACTCCTAATAGAACATTTTGTACCCAGGCGCCAAAATTTGAACTTAAGAGAGCAAAAGGTAGCAAACTAGTGCACCAAGGAACTCCACTGCCCATTGTCATTTCTTGCCTGAGGCAAGATTGTATTCATTTTCTTGATACTAAGTCAGAACGTTCTGCTTTGCATAAGTTTCACTCTTAGAATGATACAAACAAAACACATGAAGAATTCATTAAAATATCAATTGTTTTGTCTGTGTTTGTTTGCAAGGTTCAAATGTTTGGGCCATAAGGGGCTGTCTTGGGTACTCATCGTGAACAATAATGTTAAAAGTACCTCATTGAATTACAATGACATGCGATTCTATTAGCCAGTTGTCAAACTTTTCTTTAGCATGCCTGCCAAGATGTTTTGGAGCAGGATGTGTGAACAATCTTTAGAGAGACAGTGCCCTTTGTGTGAAGTGGGCCTGAAGTTGCCCCACAGCCTACAGCTATTCTCAGCTAAACAAGTTTAAAAAAAATCTAGGTTCATGTTGAGTACAAACTCCACACATTGACTTCATTTTGGGCAATGATACATTCTAACAAAACCTCCCATTGTGCTGTGAACTACATTGTTTTCAAACAGTGCGACGTTAGTAAAAACAATGTTAAACCTTCCGTGTGCTGAGCATTTATTAAATATTTATTTTGGCAATGGTTTGCTTGTCCAAACAAGCGTGAGGTATTAAATAATGAGCAATGTTGCATAACAAGTGGGCAACTTCCAGCAGTGAAGAATATATCTTCCGCTGTATCACTAACTTGGGCACCAATTCATGCTCAATGCTCACTATCTTTAACCCACAATGGATATTTCATATTGAAATTGTGCAGAATATTCATTATTTAAAGCGTATAGGCATCAACATAGCATCTGGAGTAACATTGCATGTTTGCAAAGAGAATGTGATTAACTATATGAAATCAGAGCACCATTATCACAAAAATGTCATGTCTTTCCTGGCCTGCAAGCTGTGTGACAGTGGAACACATGATGGAGTGTAGATTTGCAAACGGCCCCTTAGTGTGAAGGATTTGGATTTGATCCCTGCTCAAATGACTCAAGGGAAATTAAGGCAGGCAACATCAAGTGGGTATTACACAATGGATCAAAACCTATTACACAATAGATAAAAACCTAACACAAGTTGTCAAAAAAAAAAGCAGTCACACTCATATAGGCTGATATCTTTGTGGAAGGACATTGGGTTTGGAGGTAAAATAAGGTAATCTCAAACTTTCCTTGAAATGTTGATAGCTCCAACCTAGTGACATGCTCAGTGCAGGCATATCAACTTTCCATCAGTATTTTTAAAACTTTGACAAAAAACTCAGACACAAACTGGCTGTTAAGGTGGCTGTCACAAATCATATGACTTTTAGCATTTGGACTACTGACAGCAGGCAATAAATTCATTAGCCCCTTAAAATGGGTGGGCAGATTGCTTTTCAACATTAACCCCTGCCTACTTCTTCCGTTGAAAGACGCGTGCCATTGAATGCTAACTTGCATGATTACTGCACGCATTCAGCTCTGAATTCAGTGTTAAATGGCCACACACCTCAACAGGGACATCAATTTATGTGAGGTGAGCACCACTTAAAACTAGCTTGTACTACCTGAAGCAGAAGTTGATTCTGGCTCACCCATCACCCCTATGCTCTCTGACCTGCACTGGCTCCTGGTTAAGCAAAATCTCGATTTTATAATCCTCTTCTTGTTTTCAAATACTTCCATGGCCCGACTCCTCCGTATCTCCGCAATCTCCTCCAGCCCCACTACCCTCTGTAACTCTACTCCTCTAATTCTGGTCTCTTAAGCCTCTCCAACTTTAATTGCTCCACCTATGGTGGCTGTGCTTTAGCCACCTTGATCCCAAGCTCCACACCTCCCTTCTCCAAACTCTCTACCACTAACCCTGTCACTCCTTTCCTAAGATGTTCCTTAAAACTCACCTCTTTGCCAAAACTTTCAGTGATTTTTTAAAATGTCTTCATGGGATGTGGGCATCATTGACAAGGCCAACCCTAATCCTGATTCTCCTTGAGAAGATGGAGGTGGTGAGCCACCTTCTTGAACCACGGAAGTCCATCTGGTGCATGTACACCCATGGTGCTGCTGGAAGGAAGTTCAAGGGTTTTGACCCATTGACATTGAAGGAGCAGTGATAGACTTTGAAGTAAGGGTGGTGTGTGCCTTAGAGAGGAAATGGAAGATGATGGTGCTCCCAGGGTTCTGCAGTCCTTCTCCTTCTAGGTGGTTGAGGTTGATGTGTGGAAAATGCTGTTGATGGAGCCTTGGTGAGTTGCTGCGGTGCATGTTGCAGATAGTGTGTACTGCTGCCACTTGTACATCGGTGATGGAAGGAGTGAATGTTTAAGTTGCTGGATGGAGTACTGATCAAGTGGGTTGCTTTATCCTGCACGGTGTTCCGCTTCTTGAGTGATGTTGAAGCCAAAGTCATGCAAGCAAGTGGAGATGTATCCACCCCTGACTTGGTATCAATATTCATGATGGTCTGCTGCCTGTCGCACAACCTGCCCATCATGAAGACAGAGCCACTGCCACCAAGCTTTTGGTGAGAAGCTGAGGAAGAGGAGGTAGCAGAGGAATGGGGGAGGCAATGAACATACTACCTTTTTGGCAGGGCTGTTTGTAAATGATTCATAAAACTCTGATACCAGTAAACGGAAGCTTAGTTTCCCATTCGCCATTTGTTCCCCCCCCACTTTATCTTCCATTTGTCACTGGGAAAGAATTCAAAAATCAAAATCAACACAAAATAAACACTGTGAACCAAATTTAAAGGTGTAATCACCCCAAATTCCATACAAATACCGACTGTATATCAATCTGCATTGCCTTAGTGCCTGTATTGCATGTGCGGTTAGTTGCCCTTGTACACCGATGCATGCTACCCATGTGGCTACATTATTGCCGTAGAAGTGTGCGGACTTTCAGTGAAGGAGACTGCAGATAGCCTTCCTAGCTGACCTCAGACAACTCTAGCCCTAGAAGTCTGCACGGCAACAGTAGACGGGGCTGGCTGGCTGACGGGGAATAGCAAGGGCACTGACAGAGGGGCAATGGTGAGATATTCAAAATATATTTTCCCTGTAGATCAACGATATTCATGATATCTTTGGTTTGGGATTTTCTGGGTTATATTTTCGTACTTCACTATAACCATGACATCTGAAAGAAAGGATACCGCTAATTGCTCCCTTATTGAGAAAGAAACCTGGTAAACTATGTTTTGTAAAGATATTGTGTTCTCTGACAAACAATTGAAGATTACATGACAGAAACATAACAATCTAATACGTGCTTTTCAGAAATTTAGGGGCTATAGGGTTCAACTTCGAGGAAAAATTATTTTAATATATACATATAATTCCCAGAAAGAATCCCAACATTTTTTGTTTCGGTGTAAAAGCTTGTATTTCACAGGGAATCAAAGAAGGTTATTCATAACTTAAAATGTATGATTTAAACCTAACTACAGGCTGTTTATGAATTCCACTGCAGGGATCTTGTATATTTAAATTGTAGGATTAAGAGACCATATTCATGATTTATTGTACAGAGCTATTTTGGAAATATTCCAGTGTTAATTCAAAATTTGAAAGCTTTTACTGAATTAGCAATCATTGACACCGTAAGACTTTTGAATTCACTAATGAAAAGTTTTAAACGGAGAACAAAATGGTTTTCTAGCTGTATTCCTTTCACTCTGAAAGATTTAAGACTTATATGTATGTAGTTCAGGTGGCTGAGATAATCATATGATAGATTATTCACAAATCTGCACTTTATTTTCACTTTACATTGCTTAGAAAATGTCTATGGACTCCATTAAATTATGTTCGCACTGGAATAATATTGAAGGTGTGCTGTGGTGTTATAATGCCTTGGTACTCTGAAAATGGACTTTTGCAAAAATAATGTTGACTCTATGTTCTTGCGTCTATGAATTCCCAACCTCACTGATCCCATGAAGAAGAGTCATAGCAAGTGGAGGGCACGGCTACTATCTCAGGACTTTTTAAAAAAGGAAAATTCTTCAAAGAGGATACATAGGTGAGCACCCAGATCGATTCTTGGTATCAGGGCTTTAACTTATGAGAAAAGGTCCCAGAGGTTGGACTTAGTACTTGGACTGACCCCATTGAGAATTTCAAGATTATGAAGGGGATTGACAAAGGCGATTCAGGAAAGTTGTTCACTGTTATGAAGGGAGTTCCCATGCCAGCAGATGCAGGATAAAAATGAGAAAGTAGATTTGTTTTGAAAAAAGGCGAACAGGTTTGTGGACTAAAATACCTGTGATGGTTATTACTATTACATTTTTAAAGTACCACTTTAATTTCCAAGAATTTCATAATACACCCTGAACGGAATCTTACCAGAATTTGGTAAAGTGTCAGGCGCAGACAGAAAACTGGCATGGAACTCTCCAGTTGCACAGATGGGGGGTGGGATTCTCTCAGCCAAGGGCCGGGCCAGAGAATCCCCGCGACCGGCGCGAATCGCGCCACGCCGCCCCGACGCCGGAACGCGATTCTCCTCAGAGCGGAGAATCAGCACCATTGGCGCTGGCGTGGTCGGTAGGCCGCCGGTCGGGGGTCACTATACGCGGCCCCCACGTCGATTCCCGGACCGGGATGGGCCGAGCAGCCATTGCAAAAAACCCGAGTCCCGCCGCCGTTCTAATCTGCTCTCAGCCGGCGGGACCTTGGCGTGGAAGGGTCCGGGGGGTGGCCTGTGGGGAAGGAGGGGGATCGGCCCGGGGGGGGGGGCGCCGTTGTGGCCTGGCATGCGATCGGGGCCCACCGATCGGCGGGCCGACCTCTGCGCCGGCCCCTGTAGCCCTACATCATGTTGCGTTGGGGCCGGCGCAGAGAGGGGAGCCACTGCGGATGTGCGCATTGGCGCCATGCCACCGCACATGCGTGCGTTAGCGCCGGTGCCATGGCGCATGCGCGGACCCCATGCCGCCCAGTTAGGCCCTCAGAGAGATTTCCTCGACTGCCTCACACCTGGTCGAACCTGTTGAAAAACTCACCGACATGACGTCGATGAGGTATGAATATTTAGTTGAGGGGGGATCATTTGGCATGGGGGCCGCTAATAACATTGAAGTGTGTCCAAATTTATTAATATGAGGGGTGTGAACCTCATGATGTCGCCGGTGAGTTGGGGGAAAAATTGGAAAACACGATCTCTCCGGAGAAAATCGCGTTTCCAGATTCTCACAAAATTCTTCACTCGTGCCGCCAATCCTACGGACAGCGAGTGCGGGTTCAAAATTGTCACAAGTAGGATTACATTAACACTGCAATGAAGTTACTGTGAAAAGCCCCTTGTCGCCACATTCCGGCACCTGTTCGCGTACATGGAGGGAGAATTCAGAACGTCCAACTTACTTAACAGCATGTCTTTCAGGACCTGTGAGAGCACCCGGAGGAAACCCATGCAGACACAGGGAGAACATGCAGACTCCACACAGGCAGTGACCCAAGCTGTGAATCGAACCCGGGCCCCTGGAGCTGTGAAGCAACTGTGCTAACCACTGTGCTACCGTGCGGCTCTCCCCCTGCTACATTTCATGCTGCTTTTCCTCACTGTATGTCCTTTTCCAGCTCTCAACATTCCTGGTAACTAAGACAGTGTTAAAAATTGTTGATTGGAATTTAAGTTGCACCTGCTTGATTATCAGCTTACTGCCGAGTGCGGAAATATTGAAGACAATGGCCATGATTCTCAGCCCTGGAGCCTAAGTGCTCCCACCAGCAGAGAATTGCTATTGGTCTCCGTTAACGCTCGGAGCGGGACCCAATATGCACGTCTCTCCTCTGTACCATGCTAATTTATGCTTGGGGAAGAGGTTGCTGGATTCCGTCGGAATCTGAGTATTTGGCCGCCATTTTGAATGACCAGATACTGAAGTCTGGTGGCGGCCCCGCTCCCCCAAATAACACATATCCTGCACGTCCCCCAACAAGAAAGGGCACCATCTCCCTCACCATATGAATAATGGGTCACCCACCAGAGCAATGCATGCATGAGGGTGACCCGATCCGCCTATCAGACCCCCCCCATCAGACCCCTAATCAGACACTCCCCCCATCCGAACCCCTAGCACAGACACCCATCAGGAAGGCTGCCATCAGAACCCCCAGCAGAGAATCCCATTAGAGACCCTCCATCAGAACACCAAAAGCTGCCCTCATTATAGATAGGACACCAGTGGTCACTTACTTCAGCTGAAACATGTCAAAAACTTGGATTCTTAACCCTGACTTTACCAACAGAGAAAGGGCAACAAAGGACCTTACAGAGAGAGAGACATTATGCAAGCAAATCACAAGATGATGACCAACCACGGAAATGTAATGAAATGCACGAGCCAAAGGTAAATTTTCTTCAGGAAAATGTTGACATCAGAGCTGAACGGGTAGAGGTGAATGGTCCAATTCAAGCTGAGTCTATACCTTTGAAAAGGCACGTTAAACTGAAGTCTTCAACAAACCAAACTGTGCAAGATCTGACCAAACAGATTTCAGGGACAGCACAAAGGTACCAGAAGGAAAGAATGATTCACAATTCTAAATTTGGCAACTCTAAGCAAGAGTTGAAAAAACTTAACCAATATACAGGTGCAGCCACAGGCACATGTGCTCAACAAGCAAAGCTGCTCCTTCACAGCATTTAGGTGGTTAGGGAAAAAGGTTCTCACCAGTGTCATGCGAGAGTGCCTTTAAGAACTGGATGTTTAAGCAATGTACCTTTAAGAAAACAGTGATGTCATAGAGTGGGTGGAGCTCAGCTCAAGTCAGCCATTTTACAGGTTTTTAGTTTCAGTTTAAAAGCAGTGTCTGTGTGTTTCCAGAGAGCTGCAAGTTTTGCAGTTTGGTTTTGCTGAGAACAGCTAAAAAGTGCCTGGCTGGTTTTGCTGAGAGCAGTTTAAAAGTAGAAAGCCAGTTTGCGACAGTCTCTGCCATTCTACAGAAAATATATATATCCTTTAACCTGATGTGACACTGTTTAAAGGTGTTAAGTCTCTTGGAAGGTTGAAGGAACATTTTAAGGAATTATTTACTGTTGCAATATTTTCTGAGTTATCTTTGAAGTAAGGGGTGTTAAGAGATCCAATGTTTATTTAAGATGTTAAGTTGAGTTCATGGAATAAACATTGTTTTGTGCTTACAAACCCACATGTCCATAATTGTAATCCCACACCTAGGGAAAAAGCCGTGTGCTTGGTAAAGCAACAAATCCATGAAAGGGAGAGGTTGGTTGAACTCCATGATACATTTTGGGGTTCTGAAAAGCCTCGCCCATAACACCAGCAATACTGAGTACAGCACTACCATCAATCACAGAGGTCCATCATTTTCCAGCAACTTCAATGGAACAACAAGGCAACCAGAGCCACAGGAACGACAGTCTTCGAACAAGGCAGATCACCCAGACAAATAGCCAATGTCAACGCACACATGCATCATAAATAAACCTGCACAATTTAAAGACTATGTATACAGTAACTGTCTAGTCGAACAAATAGTGTTAAAGCATGAGAATAGTGGGTGTTTAGTGGGAAATTGGGTAACTCACAGTCACACAGGATCTTGCATGCAAATATGTCTTTTGTTCGCAAGGAAAATGGGATGTTTGACATTTAGTTCTATAGTTCTCGGGGGGGTGTTTGCTAGTGCAGTTGGGGAGGGTTTAAACTAATGTGCCAGGGGGATGGGAACCGATGTAGGAAGTCAGTGGGGACAGAAACAAAAGGCAGGAAGGGAGAGTGTGTAAAGCATGACCAGAGAAAGCAGGGCAGAGAGCAAGGAAGGTCTACATTAAACTGCATTTATTTCAATGCAAGGGGCCTGACGGGCAAAGCGGATGAACTCAGGGCATGGACGGGCACATGGGACTGGGATATTATAGCTATGACTGAAACATGGTTAAGGGAGGGGCAGGACTGGCAGCTCAATGTTCCGGGGGTACAGATGCTATAGAAAGGATAGAACAGGAGGTAAGAGAGGAGGGGGAGTGGCGTTTTTGATTAGGGAGAACATCACAGCAGTACTTAGAGGGGATATATCCGAGGGTTCGCCCACTGAGTCTATATGGGTGGAACTGAAAAATAAGAAGGGAGAGATCACCTTGGTAGGACTGTACTACAGGCCCCCAAATAGTCAGCGGGAAATTGAGGAGCAAATATGTAAGGAGATTACAGATAGCTGCAAGAATAATAGGGTGGTAGTAGTAGGGGACTTTAACTTTCCCAACATTGACTGGGACAGTCATAGCATTAGGGGTTTAGATGGAGGGAAATTTGTTGAGTGTATTCAGGAGGAATTTCTCATTCAGTATGTGGATGGACCGACTAGAGAGGGGGCAAAACTTGACCTCGTCTTGGGAAATAAGGAAGGGCAAGTGATAGAAGTGCTAGTGAGGGATCACTTTGGGACAAGTGACCATAATTCCATTAGTTTTAAGATAGCTATGGAGAATGATAGGTCTGGCCCAAGAGTTAAAATTCTTAATTGGGGCAAGGCCAATTTTGATGGTATCAGACAGGAACTTGCAGAGGTAGATTGGGGGAGACTATTGGCAGACAAAGGGACAGCTGGTAAATGGGAGGCTTTTAAAAATGTGTTAACCAGGGTGCAGGGTAAGCACATTCCCTTTAGAGTGAAGGGCAAGGCTGGTAGAAGTAGGGAACCCTGGATGACTCGAGATATTGAGACTCTGGTCAAAAAGAAGAAGGAGGCATATGACGTACATAAGCAACTGGGATCAAGTAGATCCCTTGAAGAGTATAGAGATTGTCGAAATAGAGTTAAGAGGGAAATCAGGAGGGCAAAAAGGGGACATGAAATTGCTTTGGCAAATAACGCAAGGGAGAATCCAAAGAGATTCTACAGATACATAAAGGGGAAAAGAGTAACTAGGGACAGAGTAGGGCCTCTTAAGGATCAACAAGGGCATCTATGTGCAGAGCCACAAGAGTTGGGTGAGATCCTGAATGAATATTTCTCATCGGTATTCACGGTGGAGAAAGGCATGGATGTTAGGAAACTAAGGGAAATAAATAGTGATGTCTTGAGAAGTGTGCATATTACAGAGGAGGAGGTGCTGGAAGTCTTAAAGCGCATCAAGGTAGATAAATCCCCGGGACCTGATGAAATGTATTCCAGGATGTTGTGGGAGGCTAGGGAGGAAATTGCGGGTCCCCTAACCGAGATATTTGAATCATCGGCAGCCACAGGTGAGGTGCCTGAAGATTGGAGAGTGGCGAATGTTGTGCCCTTGTTTAAGAAGGGCAGCAGGGAAAAGCCTGGGAACTACAGACCGGTGAGCCTAACGTCTGTAGTAGGTAAGTTGCTAGAAGGTATTCTGAGAGACAGGATCTACAAGCATTTAGAGAGGCAAGGACTGATTCGGGGCAGTCAGCATGGCTTTGTGCGTGGAAAATCATGTCTCACAAATTTGATTGAGTTTTTTGAGGGAGTGACCAAGAAGGTAGATGAGGGCAGTGCAGTAGACGTTGTCTACATGGACTTTAGCAAAGCCTTTGACAAGGTACCGCATGGTAGGTTGTTGCAGAAGGTTAAAGCTCACGGGATCCAGGGTGAGGTTGCCAATTGGATTCAAAATTGGCTGGACGACAGAAGGCAGAGGGTGGTTGTAGAGGGTTGTTTTTCAAACTGGAGGCCTGTGACCAGTGGTGTGCCTCAGGGATCGGTGCTGGGTCCACTGTTATTTGTGATTTATATTAATGATTTGGATGAGAATTTAGGAGGCATGGTTAGTAAGTTTGCAGATGACACCAAGATTGGTGGCACAGTGGATAGTGAAGAAGGTTATCTAGGATTGCAACGGGATCTTGATCAATTAAGCCAGTGGGCCGACGAATGGCAGATGGAGTTTAATTTAGATAAATGTGAGGTGATGCATTTTGGCAGATCGAATCAGGCCAGGACCTACTCAGTTAATGGTATGGCGTTGGGGAGAGTTATAGAACAAAGAGATCTGGGAGTACAGGTTCATAGCTCCTTGAAGGTGGAGTCGCAGGTGGACAGGGTGGTGAAGAAGGCATTCGGCATGCTTGGTTTCATTGGTCAGAACATTGAATATAGGAGTTGGGACGTCTTGTTGAAGTTGTACAAGACATTGGTACGGCCACACTTGGAATACTGTGTGCAGTTCTGGTCACCCTATTATAGAAAGGATATTATTAAACTAGAAAGAGTGCAGAAAAGATTTACTAGGATGTTGCCGGGACTTGATGGTTTGAGTTATAAGGAGAGGCTGGATAGACTGGGACTTTTTTCCTGGAGCGTAGGAGGCTTAGGGGTGATCTTATAGAGGTCTATAAAATAATGAGGGGCATAGATAAGGTAGATAGTCAACATCTTTTCCCAAAGGTAGGGGAGTCTAAAACTAGAGGGCATAGGTTTAAGGTGAGAGGGGAGAGATTCAGAAGGGCCCAGAGGGGCAATTTCTTCACTCAGAGGGTAGTGAGTGTCTGGAATGGGCTGCCAGAGGTAGTAGTAGAGGCGGGTACAATTGTGTCTTTCAAAAAGCATTTAGATGGTTACATGGGTAAGATGGGTATAGAGGGTTATGGGCCAAGTGCGGGCAACTGGGACTAGCTTAATGGTAAAAACTGGGCGGCATGGACTGGTTGGGCCGAAGGGCCTGTTTCCATGCTGTAAACTTCTATGATTCTATGATTCTATGAGAAAGGGTTATTTGGGGTTTGGAAATGCAATTCTGTATTGGCTTACTGGGTTTCCAGAGTCATGTGACTCTGCCATGAGGCATTCTGCCTCTGAAGGCAGATATCTTAAGATAAGTTCATAAAGACCTCTCACGGAATACATACTGACAAAGACTGCTGTCCTTATTTGCTCGGGCTCCTTGATGCCATACTTAGCCAAATCCTGACTTGATATCAAGGATATTCACTCTCCCCTCACCTTTGATGTTCAGCTCTTTTATCCATGTTTGAACCAAGGCTGTAATGAAGTCAGGGACTGAGTGACCCTGGTGGAATCCAATCTGACTGTCTGGAAGGAGGTTGTTGCTGGGTAAGTGCCACTTAACAGCCCTGTTCATGACCCCTTCCATCACTTTACTAATGATCACGAGTAAACTGACGGGGTGGTAATGTTGCTCTTATTAGCCTTAGTTTATTACCTCTGATTATGTCACCTTTGCCCATGAGTCGCCAGGTATCTTTCTGATACCGCCACGTAGTTCAAGCTCGAGTTATGATTAATAAGTCAGCACACGCTTAATAAGATTGAAATCAACAGTCATTTATTATATACAACAAGTAATGCTTACACAATAATGCTATTCTCTATATAGAAACCTATCACTACTGGCCAATACTTAGCTTTAGGAAGGGCCCACCAGGTCAGGGAAATGAAAGGCTTATCCAATCGCATCTGGCCCGCGGGATTCAAAAGGCTGATACAGGTCGATGGCTAGGAGTCTCTATCGGGTAGCGATCGCTGGAGTCAAACTTACGCTTTCTGGTCGATGTTCTTGCGAAGGTCGCGAGCAGGCGAAGGTGAGAGAGAGAGAGATCTGACCTTGGCCCCGTACTTTATAGGGCCCAGGGGCTTCCCGCCTCTCGGGGCGGCCCTTGACCCTGAGTCCCAAGTGATTGGACTTGTTCCCAATCACTGGGTTCGATACGTCCAATAAGGGGAGATTCCTTGATCGGGGGGTGGTCGTTCACCTGTCTTTGTTTCGGCCACTGCAGGCGCCGACAGGTCTGGCCCGGCATTCAATTGCTAATATGTTGCAATTGTTCCCGGGGATAGCTGTAGATGTCTGGGTTGATGTGCTGCTAATGGTCTTGAGTATCGCTCTGGGCCGACTTCCCCAGAGCCGAATATGCTATTCTGTCTGCAGCTGTCCGTTTGTGTCCTGTTGGCTGCTTTTCCCAGCAGCCTTTTCGGTGAACCATTTTAAATCGGGTTTTGGCCAAATTAATAGGGAATCAGCCATTTTAGGTGGCTACAGTAATTAGCCGGGTTGGATTTGTCTTGTTTCTTGCTTACAGGACATACCTAGACAGTTTTCCACATTGTCGGGTAGATGCCAGTGTTGTACTGGAATAACTTGGCTAGGGGTGCGGCAAGTTTTGGAGCTCAAGTCTTCAGTACTATTGCCGGAATATTGTCAGGAAACATAGCCTTTGCAGTATCCAGTGCTTTCAGTCATTTTTTGACATCACATGGAATGAATCAAATTGGCTGAAGACTGACAACTGTGATGCTGGGGGCCTCCGAAGAAGTCCGTGGCCACTCGGTACTTCTGCCTTAAGATTGTTGTGAATGCTTCAGGTTTATTATTTGCACTGATGTGGATGGACATATTTGTGGAAGCTACTCCTCCAGTGAGTTGTTTAATTGCTCACCACCATTCACGGCTGGATATGGCATGACTACAGAGCTTAGATCTGATCTGTTTCTTGTGGGATCACTTAGCTCTGTCGACTACTTGCTGCTTATGCTATTTGGCAGGCAAATAGTCCTGTGTTGCAGCTTCACGAGGTTGACACCTCATTTTTAGGTATACTTGGTATTGCTCCTGGCATGTTCTTCTGCACTCTTCATTGAACCTTCCTTGAACATTCGCGTTAAAAGGAGCCAGAAAAATATTTTGATTTTGTGATATAATGAGATTTTACAATACAGTGAGACATCAGTGTGAGTTATATCATTGCGCCAGCTTTTTTTGTAAATTCATTACAAAGGTTTTCAGAAGGTTCATGGATACCCCTTTGCACATGAATAACACTAATTGCAAATGTTGCTTCAAAATGTTGTAACTTAGGTCAATATAGACACCTTGTGTAAAAGAGCACATGTACACTGCTTTTGTGTTCATGAAGCTGACTTTTTTTAATTTCTGAAGCAGAATGTGACATAAATGGGTCTTTTTCAGGTTGGCAATATGTAACAAGTGGTGTGCCAAGGGATCAGTGCTGGGAGCTCAACTGTTTACAATTTATATAAATTACACGGCTGAAGGGAAAGAATGGTTGCCAAATTTACTGATGACAGAAAGATAGGTAGGAATGTAAGTTACAAAGACATCATAAGGAGGCTACGAGAGGCCGTTGTAGGTTAAGTGAGTGGACAAAAATCTGGCAAATTGAATATGAAATGAAAATGAAAATCGCTTATTGTCACGAGTAGGCTTCAATGAAGTTACTGTGAAAAGCCCCTAGTCGCCACATTCCGGCACCTGTTCGGGGAGGCTGGTACGGGAATTGAACCGTGCTGCTGGCCTGCCTTGGTCTGCTTTAAAAGCCAGCGATTTCGCCCAGTGTGCTAAACCAGCCCCTATATAATCACTATATATAGTGAATGGTAGAACCCTCATAAGTATTGACAGTCAGAGAGATCTAGGTGTACAGGTCCTCAGGTCACTGAAAGGGGCAACACAGGTGGAAAAGGTAGTCAAGAAGGCATAAGGCATGCTTGCCTTCATTGGTCGGGGCATTGAGTATAAAAATTGGCAAGTCATGTTGCAGCTGTATAGAACCTGAGTTAGGCCACACTTGGAGTATAGTGTTCAATTCTGGTCGCCACACTACCAGAAGGATGTGGAGGCTTTAGAGAGGGTGCAGAAGAGATTTATGGAGGGCATTAGCTATGATGAGAGGTTTAATGAACTCAGTTTGTTCTCACTGGAACAACGGAGGTGAAGGGGCGACCTGATAGAGGTCTACAAAATTATGAGGGGCATAGACAGAGTGGTTAGTCAGAGACTTTTTCCCACAGTAGAGGGGTCAATTACTGGGGGGCATAAGTTTAAGGTGCGAGGGGCAAGGTTTAGAGGAGATGTACGAGGCAAGTTTTTTTACACAGAGGGTAGTGGGTGCTGGAACTCGCTGCCGGAGGAGGTGGTGGGAGCAGGGACGATAGTGACGTTTAAGGGGCATCTTGACAAATACATGAATAGGATGGGAATAGAGGGATACAGGCCCGGGAAGTGTAGAAGATTTTAGTTTAGACGGGCAGCATGGTCGGCACGGGCTTGGAGGGCTGAAGGGCCTGTTCCTGTGCTGTACTTTGCTTTGTTCTTTGTTCTATAATGTTGGAAAATGTAAAATTGTCCATTTTGGCAGGAGGAATAAAAAAAGAAGACTGTTATCAAAATAATATATTACAGAGCTCTGAAGTGCAGAGAGATCTGGGTGTCCTTGTGCATGAATCATAAAGGTTAGTATGCAGGTATTCGGAAAGCATATGGAATATTATCAGAGGGAGGGAGGTCGAATACAAAACTAGGGAGGTTATGCTTCAGTTGTACAGGGCACTAGTGAGACCAAATTTGGACTGTATTGGTCAACTTATTTAAAGAGAGATGAAAATGCATTGGAAGCAGTTCAGAGAAGGTTTGCCAGATTAATATCTGGACTGGGCGGGTTGCCTTATGGGGAAAGGTTGGACAGGCTAGGCTTGTATCTGCTAGAGTTTGGAAGAGTAAGAGGCGACTTGATTGAAACATGTAAGATCCTGAGGGGTCTAGGCAGGGTGGATGTGGAGAGGATGTTTCCTCTTGTGGGAAAATCTAGAACTGGGGGGGTGCTGTCACGGTTTACAAATAAGGGGTCGCCCATTTAAAATGGAGAATAGGATAAGTTTTTTTCTCTGAGGGTCTTGAGTCTTTAGCCACTGCCTTCCGAAAAAGGTCTGTGGGAAGTGGAGTCTTTGAATGTTTTTAAGGCAGAGGTGGAAAGAGTCTTGGCAAAGTTAGAGGGTGATAGTTTATCGGAGGTAGTCGGGATACGGTTTTGAGGTTACTATCAGGTCAGCCATGCTCTTATTAAATGGCAGAGCAGACCCAAAGGTCTGAATAATTTACTCCTGCTCCTTTCGTGTGACTGATATCCTATGCAAATAATATTGTATGTATTTTCCAAGTTCCTTTTCAGTTAGTGTGTTTCCCAGTTGCTATTATTAATGAGGTGCATCATTTCGGAGTATATCTCTTGGGTTTGTGGCTTGGGGGGGGAAAAAATGCACAAACATATTTTTAATGGGCCTCGTGTCAAGTGCTGAAGCTTAGCCCCAGCTCAATGAATCTGGGCTCATTAGCTGGAATTAGATGGCAGCCTTAAGGAAAAAACAGTGTTGCCAACATGTGAGTATTCCCAGCTATCATTAACCCGGGACTAACTAAATAATTAGTTTAGAAATATCATCAGTCCGTTGATTTATTACTGACCTAAAATCTCTCCATTTAGAATAAATTGGAAGATTACAGCTGTTTTGTCATCCACTGTGAATCGATCGATGCAAATTTCTCTTGTAGCACAATATTTTGAAGATGCGAGTGACTTGTTTTAAATTTACCCTTTATGAGCTGCAAGAATTTGTGCTTGATATTAGAATGAAGGAGGGCTTTTGCAGAAGAAAACGAGATGGCAGTACTCACCATTAAACATTGATGAACTAATGAAATGTGTCACTGAGTTTCTGGGTTTTGCTTCCTGTCACAGAGGTGGGATGACATAGTGGAGCATGACAACATTATACATCTCTGACAAACCAATTAAAGAGCTGCATCAATACTTACAAATTACCTCCATACTGTTGGGGAGCTTTTGTCCAGGATATCTGTTGTATTCTTTGTTTAAGAATGTGATTTGACAGTTTTACAGGAGGCAGTGGACAGGAGGAGTTGGAGACTGTGGTGGGGGGGGGGGGGGGGGGCGGTTACAACTCTTGGGTATCATGTATGGTACTTTTTCAGAGGTTGGATGGCGTTGAGTGTAGGGGGGAGGAGGAGTGGACTCTGTAGGTCAATGGTGACCATGGGCGGTCCCGGACTCCTTTTTCTTTTTCTCCTTTGTTTTTTGTTGCCACCGTGGGAGGGTTTGTTTTATTGGATGCATATATTGACAGGGCCGTTGTTTGGGGTGGTGGGAGGATGGGATCGTTGGTATTGTTAAAGGGATTGATTTTGTATTTGTTATCGTTTACTGTTTGTGGGTGGGGTGTAAATTTTGAAGGAAAATGTGAAAATGGAGAATAAAAACATTTTTTTAAAAAAGAATGTGATTTGACGAAAGAAGAGGTAACAAAATGTGCTGGTATGGTAGAATGAAGTGTGTGATGCAAGGACCAAAATAAATTCTTGGTTGACATTGTAATTCTTACCCTGAGTTATTGCATCTACATCTGTACATGTTTGAGGAAATAAAGTTCATTATTTTTAAATTGTGTCGAGACCATGGGCAGGATTCTGCGGAAACCGGCGGGGCGACAACTCCGGCGCGAAGGAGTGGCGTGAACCACTCTGGCATCGGGCCGCCCCGAAGGTGTGGAATCCTCCGCACCTTCAGGGCCTAAGCCGGCGCCGGAGTGGTTTGCGCCATGCCGGCCGGTGGGGAAGGGGCTTGGCGCCACGCCAACTGGCGCCGAAGAGCCTCCGCTGGCTGGCGCGAATTGGTGCATGCGGGGGGGTGCCAGCGTGTGCTGGCTTCATCCCAGCGCATGAGCGGGGGGGTTCATCTCCACATCGGCCATCGCGGAGGACCACAGCAGCCGACGCGGAGGACCACAGCAGCCGACGCGGAGGAGTAGAGTGCCCCCACGGCACAGGCCCGCCCGCGGATCGGTGGGCCCCGATCGCAGGCCAGGCAACCGCCCCGAGGCCGCCCACGCAGCCAGGTCCCACCGGCAAATACCTGGTGTAATATATGCCGGAGGGACTGGCCGAAAACGGGTGGCCACTCGGCCCATCGCGGGCCAAAGAATCGCTGGGGGGGGGCCACTGCCAGCGGCTACCGACCAGTGCGGCGCGATTCCCACCCCCGCCAAAATCCCGGCGCCGGAAAATTCGACAGCCAGCGGAGGCGGCAATCACGCCCCCCCCCCCCGGCGATTCTCCGACCCACCGGGGGGTCGGAGAATCCCGCCCCATAGTTTTGCTCTTTCAACTGTATTGGCTTACAAGAGGGTAAAATGTGGCAACACAGGGTTAATCACCTAGTTTAAGGCTTCTAATTTTTTTGAGGTTTGTTTGTTATGTTTCTCTCTGGCAAGGTTTCCACAGTGCCCTCCCTTTCTTTTTGTCCCTGACCAACCCGCATTGAAAAATGAAATGAAAATCGCTTATTGTCACAAGTAGGCTTCAATGAAGTTACTGTGAAAAGCGCCACATTCCGGCGCCTGTTCGGGGAGGCTGGTACGGGAATCGAACCCTGCTGCTGGCCTGCCTTGGTCTGCTTTAAAAGCCAGCGATTTAGCCAAGTGTGCTAAACCAGCCCCTCTCCTCAACAAGAAGTCCTCTTGAATGAGTTTTAACTCATTCACATAATGAAGCTTTTGACTTCCTGGTGCCAGTTGATGTTTCACCATTGCACCCACGAGGCCCTGTAATTGCTGTTAGAATTCGGAAGGTTGCTCCCCATCCCTTCCTTCTGGCGACATCTGGAATGGGCTGAAGGCTATTCCTCCCATCTCCAACCCAGAAGTCGATTTGAAGCGCAGATTATGCTTTTCATGAAGTAATTCTTCCAAACATCTAAACTTTCTTTTTACCTGCAGTGCAACCGAGTTCAACAACTTTAGATTTCCCTCCCCCCCCCGCCCCCCTCCCAACCCCCAACCTGCAAACCTGCCGGGGGCCAGTCTGTAACTTGCTCTTATGTTTTGCTTTCAGAGCACTGACCCTTGTTCTGCTATTAACCCATTCTGTTATCTGGGCTTTCCCCTGCCTTCATCCTGAACATAGTAAGAAGTCTTACAACACCAGGTTAAAGTCCAACAGGTTTGTTTCGATGTCACTAGCTTTCGGAGCGCTGCTCCTTCCTCAGGTGAAGAAGGAGCCTTCACCTGAGGAAGGAGCAGCACTCCGAAAGGTAGTGACATCGAAACAAACCTGTTGGACTTTAACCTGGTGTTGTAAGACTTCTTACTGTGCTCACCCTAGTCCAACGCCGGCATCTCCACTTCATCCTGAACACTATCATTAACACTCACTTAGCCTTGTGTCTATGACATCTTTGTCAAATTTCTCCTGAGCTCCCACCTATCCCACTCCTTCTCTTCAACAGTGTGAATTCCATCACATTTCTAGCTCTTCTCAGCCCTGAAGAAGTCATACTGGCCTGAAATGTTAACTCTGTTTCTTTCTCTCTACAAATGCTGCCAGACCTGCTGACTAATTCCAGCATTTTCTGTTTTCATTCCTTTTTACCCGTTTCCTCTTGTTCTCACAAGATGCCCTGCGTTTTATTGTAATTACGCTTGTGGTTAACCTCGTCTTCATGACCAGTCCCGAATGGAACACCTGCCTTACCAACCTTTCCTCAGCCTTGTCTGATCCCCCATCTATAAATGCGCCTCTTGTTGAAAAGCCACATCCGCCTTCAGACTCCTCAGGTGCGTGAACACGTGACTGTTTGACCGGCCCATTCAGCCCCCTCACATTCCACATGACCACCTCCTTCTCCTGCCTATCAATGATATCCCTTTTTTGGGCCTGCCCTCCGATGTCCACCATCATCACTCCTTTTCCAACTGCGCCACCACGGCCACACCTTTGTCAGCACTCCCCTCTCCCCCAAACCAAACAACAACCCTATCCCCCTCCTCTACACCAATCATCTGACAACCCCCCCCCCCCACTCCGCTCCCGTTAACTAGCCTGCCCAGCTAGCATGGCAGCCTCCGCCCAAGGCCTCCCAACTTCCCACCTCCCCAACTCCTCTCCCACCCCGTTCTCACTCCCTCAGAAAACAAAGAAACAAAGGGGCAGAAAATGGTGCACTCATCCTTATTACTCCCCAAAGACCTGCCACTAAGCCCAAAAATACCTCTCTGCGGAGAAAAAAACTCTCCAACCAGCAGCAAAACGAAACACCTCCTCACACATGCTCCAAATGTCCTCCTTCTGCCAGTCCATTGCCACTCAAAAATTCCATCGCCTCCTCTGGCGTACCAAACAGTATTCTCGATTCTGGCAAGTCACCCAGAGGTGGGCCGGATACAGCACTCCAAACTTCACCCCCTTCGTGAAGAGGGCAGCTTTGACCCGGTTAAACCCGGTCCTCCTCTTTTCTAGCTCTGCACCCAGGTCCTAATACACCCGCAGCTCCTTCCCCTCCCGGGTGCACTTCCTCGACTGCCTTGCCACCGAAAGATCTTCTCCTTGTCCAGCAAACGGGTGCAACTGCACCACCATCGCTCTTGGTGGCTCACCTGCCTGCAGACTCCTCATCAGCGTCCTGTGCACTCGGTCAACCTCCAGAGGCCAGTAATAGGCCCCCTCCCCCATCACCTTTTCCAACTTCTTGGCCACATATGTGCTGGCCTTCGCTCCTTCAATGCCTTCGGGCATCCCGACAATCTGCAAGTTTTGCCTTCTGGAGCTGTTCTCCAGATCCTCCGCCTTCTCCTTCAGCCTCTTTTGGGTCTTCCACATCATCCCCATCTCGGCTGCCAATGAGGCAAGCTGCTCCCTGTGCTCCCCCACCGTCTCCTCCACTTTCTGGATCGCCTGGCCCTGGGACTCCAGCCTCTGATCCACATAATGAAATGGAATGAAATTAAAATCGCTTGTCACAAGTAGGCTTCAAATGAAGTTACTGTGAAAAGCCCCTAGTCGCCACATTCCGGCGCCTGTTCGGGGAGGCCAGTACGGGAATTGAACCGTGCTGCTGGCCTTGGTCTGCTTTAAAAGCCAGTGATTTAGCCCAGTGTGCTAAACCAGCCCCTAATCAATCCCTGCTTTGAGCAGCTCAATCAGTTTGGCTAGGTCCTCCAGGGCTTCTCTTCTCTGCTGGCTGATCTTCTCAATTAAGAAGTCCACAAGCTGCTCTTTGCCCTCCGCCTTGTGGTGACCTGTGGTGCACAAAATTTCTCCTGCTCCACCAGCTCCCTTCTTCTCGACTCACTCTGTGGATCCATCCACCAGCCACATCAGAGGAGTCACACTTTCTTCTGACACTCCTCCACCTCTTTCCATTCAAACTTCCACCCTGCGAATGGGAAAGAACTGAAAAAATCCACCTTGAGCGGGAGCTACCAAATGTGCGACCGCTTACTCCGTGGCCATCACCGGAAGATCAGTGTTATTTAATGTATACTTTTATAAGCCTGTGTTACAATTGCCATCTAAAGGGGCTAAAGGGGCTAAAATCCTCAACTCTATTGGTTTTCCTTCTCAAGCAGTCCTTGGAGATTGGCCTTGTGGCTCCCCGCAGACCCTGGTTTGAATGTTCCCCCTATATCCCTGTGATCAAGAATGAAAGTAGGTGTGGCTAAAGCACGACAAATTTTTAGTATGATGCCTTCCGACTTATATTCAATGGAACTATCAGTTAGATATTCCATTTGCTACTTTCTTGCTGGTTAAGTGTTGAATATACCCTGGCACCAATATATTTCTGTTTCTGATCCTTTATAACCACATGGCATCCAAAATGCCACCAAGGCTGCCAACTTCAAAACCCAGTGCCATTGTTTTTAGGCTGAGCCAAAAGTAATCCTGAATTTTTAGGATGGCAGACGTTAGGCACGCCCTCCCCTCCCCGCCCCCAATGTTCCATTCTGGCAGTCGGTGGGGAAAGCATCCCCGCTGGCTCTTACAGGCCAGCTGTCATTGTACACTCAATTGAGGTTGATTGGCAGTAGGCGGGATTTTTCTCTGCCCTCTGATGGAAGCCTTGGTGAGCTGTCGGCCAATCAGAATGGCTGACAGCTCGCCAGCCCCTCGAGGTACAACACTGCAGTGGCAAGAAGAAGTACTGCGACACCATGCCTGAACCCAAGTCCCAGGACGGCTCTTCAGTTTAGTACCAGCGATCATGGGGGCAGGAGGATAGGAGATGCCTTAGGAGATGGGGAGGGGGCCGAGCCCAGTGCCGGAGGATAGGCTGGGGTGGGGCGGGGGTGGGGAGGCAGGGGTGGAGGGAGAGCCAGAGTTCCCAGGTCACTGAGGGGGAGGAGCCCCAAATCTGAAGGGATCTTCAGATTGAGATCCCTCAGCCCCCACTTCCTGAGATTGTATCTACTCTAAATGCCGCCTCAGAATCACAGAATACCTACAGTGTCGAAGGAGGCCATGTGCCCCATTAACTCTGCATCGACCCTCTGAAAGAGCATCCTACAGAGGCCCACTCCCCACCCAACCCGTAACCACAACCTAACCTGAAGACACTAAGGGGCAATTTAGCGAGGCCAATCCAAATAACCTGCATATCTTTGGGCTGTGGAAGGAAACCGAAGCACCTGGAGGAAACCCACGCAGACACAGGGAGAACATGCAAGCTCACACCAGGCTGTCACCCATGGCCAGAATTGAACCAGGGTCACTGGCTCTGTGAGGTAGCAGTGCTAACAACTGCGCTATCGTGCATCCTCCTAGCTTAGAAATTGAGCTGGGTGGGGAAAGGGACCATGGCCGGGATTCTCCCCCAACCGGCGGGCGGGCCGTACCGGCGCCAAAGAGCGGCGTGAACCTCTCCGCCGTCCGGCCGCCCGGAAGGTGCGGAATCCCTCCACACTTCCGGGGGCTAGGCCGGCGCTGGAGGGGTTGGCACCGTGCCAACCAGCGCCGAAGGGCCTCCGCCAGCTGGCGCGAGTTGGCGCATTGCGCAGAACCGCTGCCGTGATCCCTGCGCTTGCACAGGGGGTTTCTTCTCTGCGCCGGCCATCGCGGAGCTTTACAGAGGCCGGCACGGAGGGAAAGAGTGCCCCCATGGCACAGGCCCGCCCGCAGAGCGGTGGCCCCGATCGTGGGCCAGGCCACCATGGGCTCCCACCCCCCCAGGGCCGGATCCCCCTGCACTCCCAGAGGACTCCGCAAGCTGCCCTCAGAGCCACAGCCAGGTGCCCGCAGTATGGACCTTTTGTATTTCACGCCGGCAGGACCGGCCGAAAACCGGCGCCGCTCGGCCCATCTGGTCTGGAGAAATGCTGGGGGGGGGGCACTGCAAACGACCCCCGACCGGTGTACATGATCCCCGCCCCCCGCCAAAAAAACGGCGCCGGAGAATTCGGCAGCTGGCGTCGGAGCGGCGGGGCGGGATTCACGCCGCCCCCCCGGCGATTCTCCGGCGGGGGGGGGGTCGGAGAATCCCGCCCCATAAGTGGCCAACTTAGGCCATGGAAATTGCCTCTGGGTTAGGGCGGGCGGGATCCAGGAGGGAAATCGCAATATGCAATTTCATGTTCCCGCCTTCCCCCACCCCACCTCCTCCCCACCTGCTTCAGAATTCACTGGCTCAGGTGGTGGAGAGCGTAATATTCTGGCTGCAATATTCTGTCATATCAACTGCCTCCCTGAATCATGATATCACATTTGACCAAATTGTGTGGTTCACAAGGGGGGAGCTAAATATCCATCTCTGCTGTATTACCAGGACCAACATGTACATGGTAAAGCAAACAAGGAGCACAATGCGTATTAAATATACTTGTACATATTATGTAGAATGATACACAGCTTGCAGCATATTTTAAAGTTCTAAAATGTTATCAATATCAGTTGATTTTGAGAAACCATGGGCGAAATTCCCGTTATCGCGGAAAGTCTGCCGATCGGCGCAAAAACGGCGCAAATCCCACTTGCGTCACGTCATAAAAATGGGACGATAGTCTCCGGCCCCGAAATGGCTAGCAGCAACGTAACGGGATCCGCGCTTGCGCAGTGGTTCACGCCGTGCAGGCGTTCATACGCGCTGCACGGGCGCGACGGCTCATAAGGCCGCGCAGCTCCCCCCCACCCGACCGGAACACCCGACCGCAACACCCGACTGGATGGCTGGCCGTCGCTCAGCCCGAGGTTCGAGTCACGTGATGTGAGGCGCTCCTGGACGCGGTGGAGCAGAGGAGGGACGCCGTGTATCCCGGCACGGCCGCAGAGTTGCCCCACGCCACAGCTGGCGTCTGTGGAGGGAAGTGGCAGAGGCCGTCACCGCTGTGGCCCTGACACCACGGACAGGCACCCCAGTGCCACAAGAAGGTGAACGACCTCGTCAGAGCAGGCAGGGTGAGCCTCCCCCATATCCCCCATATCCCCCCCTCCCCATATCCCCCATATCCCCCTCCCCCATATCCCCCCTCCCCCATATCCCCCCTCCCCCATTATCCCCCCTCCCCCATATCCCCCCTCCCCCATATCCCCCCTCCCCATAACCCCCCCTCCCCCGTATCCCCCCTCCCCATATCCCCCCTCCCCCATATCCCCCCTCCCCCATATCCCCCCTCCCCATATCCCCCCCTCCCCATATCCCCCCTCCCCATATCCCCCCTCCCCCATATCCCCCATGTCCCCCCTCCCCCATATCCCCCCCTCCCCATATCCCCCCTCCCCCATATCCCCCTCCCCCAAATCCCCCCACCCCCATATCCCCCTTCCCCATATCCCCCTCCCCATATCCCCCCCTCCCCCATATCCCCCCTCCCCCATATCCGCCCTCCCCATATCCCCCATGTCCCCCCTCCCCCATGTCCCCCCTCCCCCATGTCCCCCCTCCCCCATGTCCCCCCTCCCCCATGTCCCCCCTCCCCCATATCCCCCCTCCCCATATCCCCCCTCCCCCATATCCCCCCTCCCCATATCCCCCCTCCCCCATATCCCCTCTCCCCATATCCCCCCTCCCCCATATCCCCCATATCCCCCCTCCCCATATCCCCCCCTCCCCATACCCCCCTCCCCCATATCCCCCCTCCCATATTCCCCCTCCCCCATATCCCCCCTCCCATACCCCCATATCCCCCCTCCCCCATATCCCACATATACCCCCTCCCCCATATCCCCCTCCCCCATATCCCCCCTCCCCATATCCCCCCCATATCCCCCTCCCCATATCCTCCCTCCCCATATCCCCCCTCCCCATATCACCCCTCCCATATCACCCCCTCCCCCGTATCCCCCTCCCCCATATCCCCCCTCCCCCATATCCCCCCTCCCCCATATCCCCCATATCCCCCCTCCCCCATATCCCCCCTCCCCATATCCCCCCTCCCCCATATCCCCCATATCCCCCCTCCCCCATATCCCCCTCCCCCATATCCCCCCTCCCCCATATCCCCCCTCCCCCATATCCCCCCTCCCCCATATCCTCCCTCCCCCATATCCCCCCTCCCCATATCCCCCCTCCCCCATACCCCCCTCCCCCATATCCCCCTCCCCCATATCCCCCTCCCATATTCCCCCTCCCCCATATCCCCCTCCCCCATATCCCCCCTCCCCATATCCCCCCTCCCCCATATCCCCCATATACCCCCTCCCCCATATCCCCCTCCCCCATATCCCCCCTCCCCCATATCCCCCCCATATCCCCCTCCCCATATCCTCCCTCCCCATATCCCCCCTCCCCCATATCACCCCTCCCCATATCACCCCCTCCCCCGTATCCCCCCTCCCCCATATCCCCCATATCCCCCCTCCCCCATATCCCCCATATCCCCCCTCCCCATATCCCCCTCCCCCATATCCCCCATATCACCCCCTCCCCCATATCCCCCTCCCCATATCCCCCCTCCCCCATATCCCCCCTCCCCCATATCCCCCTCCCCCATATCCCCCCTCCCCCATATCCCCCCCTCCCCCATATCCCCCCTCCCCCATATCCCCCCTCCCCCATATCCCCCCTCCCCCATATCCCCCCTCCCCCATATCCCCCCTCCCCATATCCCCCATATCCCCCCTCCCCCATATCCCACCTACCCCATATCCCCTCTCCCCCATATCCCCCCTCCCCCATATCCCCCCTCCCCCATATCCCCCCCTCCCCCATATCCCCCCTCCCCCATATCCCCCCTCCCCCATATCCCCTATATCCCCAAGTGAATCCAGCCCTAACCTTAACCTCTGCAATGCACGCGCAACCGATGGCGTGCATTCATATACCTGCCTAACACTGTTGCCTTTTACCCCTGCCACCACCCCCCCCCCCCACAGGAGAAGCGCGCACACAACAATAGGGAGCATGTGAGGACTGGAGGAGGGCCCGCTGATGAGAGGCCACTGACCGTACACGAGGAAAGGGCCCTGGAACTGGCTGGCGGACCTGAGGACTCGGAGGTTGCTGATGCAGAGGTCGGGGGCGCACGAGCAAGTGAGCCACCAACAGCCCGTCCCCATATCCCCCCTCCCCTATATCCCCATCCCCCGTATCACCTGATCACTGCCTGATGTCTAACCATGCATGCTTCATTGTGTATCGCAGGACCAAACGTCCAGGCACCCATCCCCGCAGATGCACACCGCCCGCAGGATGCCCCTTGGAGACCACAGGAGACGGAGAGACCCGCACCCTCTAGCATGCGACGCCCGCAGGATGCCCCTCGGAGACCACGGGAGACGGAGAGACCCGGACCCTCCAGCATGCGACGCCCGCAGGATGCCCCTCGGAGACCACGGGAGACGGAGAGACCCGGACCCTCCAGCATGCGACGCCCGCAGGATGCCCCGCGCACACCACGGGAGACGGAGAGACCTGGAGCAACAGGGAGACGACACCCCCGTCACGTGCGGGAGCGACCACCCAGCGATGAGGGGGGCAGCCACAGGCCCCCGTCACATCCGAGCCAGGACACCACTACCCAGGACACCACTATCCAGGACACCCCTAGCCAGGACACCACTACCCAGGACACCGCTACCCGGGACAGCACTACCCAGGACACCCCGACCCGGGACAGCACTACCCGGGACAGCACTACCCAGGACACCCCTACCCGGGACAGCACTACCCGGGACAGCACTACCCGGGACAGCACTACCCAGGACACCCCTACCCGGGAAGACGAAATACCGGACAGTGACTCAGAGTGGATGGGTGGAGACGAACCCCCACCCCAAAGTGCCATGGAGTCAGAGTGGGACGAAGAGCACGACACAACGCCACTGCTGTCACCAACACCCTCCACCATCGCAGAAACACTCACCATGGTTGGGCACTTTAGTGATGAGGCGTCTGGTACACTCACTGGTGCGCACAACACAGCCGTCCCGGTACAGCAGGTGGAGGTAGGCGCAGCAGAGGGACCGGGCAGTCGGAGGGCAGCCCAGGCCAAGCGAACATCTGCCGCCCAGATGGATCCCGGGTTCCTGCAGTTACCACACCCACACATAGATCCGATGCAACCACCGACACGGAGACGAGCGAATAGGGTGACGAGTGGCTTGCGGCGGCTGCGGTCGCAGGTGGAAGAGTCCACCCGCGTCAAGGAGCTGGGAGTGGTCCCGGTCATGCGTGCCACCCAGGCTGACACCGCACGGGTGGCGTCCGCGGTGGAGGCAATGGGTGCGACGGTGTCAGACATGGGGAACGGTTTGCGAGGCCTGGGGCCTTCTGTGCAGGCGGCGTCTGTGGCCCAGGAAATGGCTGCCCTCTCACAGGAGGCCATGAGCCAGTGCCAGCGCCAGATGGCAGAGGCGCTCAACGCCATAGCCCAGTCTCAGCAGGCCATGGCCCAGTCTCAGCAGGCCATAGCCCAGTCTCTGCAGGCCATGGCCCAGTCTCTGCAGGCCATGGCCCAGTCTCAGCAGGCCATGGCCCAGTCTCAGCAGGCCATGGCCCAGTCTCAGCAGGCAATGGCCCAGTCTCAGCAGACCATCGCTGAGGGCATCGGCGCCAGTGGCCATGTGCGAGCCGGCGTCGCACTGTCACAGACAGGGTTTGACAACCCCCTGGGCTCCATGGCTGCAAACCTGCAGACCCCTGTTGATACCAGCACGGGCCTCCAGGACTGGCAGCGCCAGATGTCGGGGGGGCGTCGGATGGCCAGTCCGTTCGCATCCCCCACCCATGTAGAGGCCTGGGGGCCATCGGGCACCCCGAGGGAGGAGGAGGTGGTGTGGTCCGTCCCGGCTCCCTCTGTAGGGGAGGTCCCGGTACACCGCGACACCTCGGACTCCCCCCCCCTTCCGTCCCAGGTGCATCGGGTGGGCAACGGGCAGGACAGGCTGGCAGCTCGCCATCCCAGTCGCCTGGGCCGCAGCCTGGCCCATCTAGGCCAGGACACCCCAGGAAACGGCCGCCAAAGGGATCCAGTGTCAGAGGGCAGGAATCACAGGAGTCCACCTCCAGTTCTGCTGTACCGTCTGGGGAACCACGTAGACGTAGTCAAAGGGCCCGTAAGGCCAAACAATTAGACACTGAGTAAGTTGGCACGGGTGCAGGGCACAGATGAGTTTTAGGGGCTAGGGCACGTGCATGAACTCCTTTGGTTATTAAAGTCAATGTTACACCTCCCGAAGCTGCCTTTGTGCTCTGTCCAAAGTGTGCGGGCGTGTCATGTACGTTGAGCGCAAGTGTGTGTGTGAGGGGTGGTCTTACCTCAGCCCCAGGTGAGTCTGCCCCCTTCCCCCTGGGCCGCCATCAACATCCCCCGGGCAGAGGACGGGACCGTGCGCTGCAGTGTCACAGCCGCATGCAGGGATGGTCCGGGTGGATGGTGGTACTGTGGCCATGGGTCAGACATAGTCCAACGATGTAGAGCCAGGAGCTCATCATCGCAGGGCGGGTTGTCATCATCCTCCATGGCCTGCGATAGACACGCGTCCACCCGCAACTGGGTGAGCCCGGCCCGTTGTGCCGCCGGTGGATCGGCAATTGGGGGGGGGGGCGGTGTGCATGCGGGTGGGGTGTGTGGGGTTGGGGAGGGGGGTGAGGGTGCTGGGTGGGTGGATGGGTGGGAGGTGTGGGAGGTCGGCTGTTGCCATGGTGTGCGGTCTGTGGCCATACTACCCGATTCCCACGCCCATCTAGTCAGTGAAGCGGGCGGCTATCTGTCTGTCCCGTGCCCGCTGGGCCAGCTGGTAACGGTGGACAGCCACCCGCCTGTGTCTACCCGTCTGCCCTGACCATTGCCCCCATCCCCCTCATCTGGGGAGGACTGTGCCTCTTCCTGCTGCTCCTCCACTCCGCCCTCCTCTGCCTGCGGCATATCACCCCTCTGCTGGGCTATGTTGTGCAGGACGCAGCACACCACAATGATGCGGCCGACCCTATCTGACCGATACTGGAGGGCGCCCCCAGAGAGGTCCAGGCATCTGAAACGCATCTTCAGCACGCCAAAGCACCTCTCGATCACTCCCCTTGTCGCTACATGGGCATCATTGTAGCGGTTCTCCGCCTCATTGCGTGGCCTCCGTATAGGCGTCATCGGCCATGATCGCAATGGGTAGCCCCTGTCGCCCAGTAACCAGCCCCTCAGCCAGGGATGGCGTCCCTCGTACATGCCGGGGATGGATGACCGCGACAACACGAATGAGTCGTGTACACTGCCTGGGTGATGGGCGCAGACGTGCAGGATCATCATGCGGTGGTCGCAGACCACCTGTACGTTCATCGAATAGGTCCCCTTCCTATTAGTGAACACGGCCCTGTTATCTGCAGGTGGCCGCACGGCGACGTGCATCCCATCGATTGCGCCCTGGACCATGGGGAACCCGGCCACGGCAGAGAAGCCCACGGCCCGGGCATCTTGGCTCGCCCGGTCCACGGGGAAGCGGATGTAGCGGTGCGCCATGGCATAAAGGGCATCTGTCACTGCCCGGATGCACCGGTGCACCGATGTCTGCGATATGCCGGACAGGTCCCCACTCGGTGCCTGGAATGACCCCGTTGCATAAAAGTTCAGGGCCACCGTAACGTTGATGGACACGGGGAGAGGGTGTCCCCCGCCAGTGCCACGCGGTGACAGGTGTGCCAGCAGGTGGCAGATGTGTGCCACGGTTTCCCGGCTCATCCGGAGTCTCCTCCTGCATTCCCGGTCCGTGAGGTCCTGGTATGACTGCCGGAGCCGGTACACACGGGGCGCCCTCGGGTGCCTCCGTTGCCGTGGGGCCGCGACGTCCTCCTCCCCCTCCTCGTCCTGTCGGTCAGGTGTCCCTCCAGCCTGGGCGGCTGCCGCCTGCCCCTCTGCGGCAGCCTGCGCCGCCTCTCTGGCACGCTCCTCCTCCTCCTCCTCCTCATCCAGGGCAACATAGACATGAGCGGCTGCCACCACGGCGGCCAACATCGCTGGATGGTCTGAAAACATGACGGCCTGGTGGGGGGGAGGGGAACGACGATATGTCATCTTTGCCCATATCCCCTCCTCCCCCCAGCCAGGTGGCATGGACCGCATGGGTCCAACTGTTGGAGGCTGGCACCTGGCCAGGTGGACCAACTCATTTGCCCTCCCATCACCCTCCTCGGCACGGACCCCCTCCCCAACCTCCACCCCAGCACGGACCCCCTCCCCAACCTCCACCCCAGCACGGACCCCCCCCAACCCTCAACCTCCACCCCAGCACGGACCCCCTCCCGGCACTCCCCCGGAGCCCAGCCTACTCTAACCACCCCCCCCCCCCGCCGCACACACACACACACAAGCCGAGACACACCTCTTCTCACGCAATCAGTCTGCGGACACGCCATTTCCTGCCCAGAGCCAACCCCCCAGGCCGTCACTCACCTCCTCGCTGGTCGGCGTGAGCCTGGAGCACCGGGTCACGCCGATGAAAAGGAGGTTTGATTCACGTCGACGTGAACGGTCATCACGTCGACGGGACTTCGGCCCATCCGGAAGGGAGAATATCGGCAGGCCGAAAATCGGCTGCCTTGCGCAGACCCGTGACGTTCTCCGCGGCAGCGGCGCCATTAACGCCCTGCCGACTTTTCTCCCTTCGGAGACTTCGGCGGGGGCGGGATTCACGGCGGCCAACGGCCATTCTCCGACCCGGCGGGGGGTCGGAGAATGACGCCCCATGTGAGCTTCAATTTTATTACGTTTTTAACTTGTTAATGAGTAATGCACCTGCCAAATGCTCCAGGCTCCTGTGGACCCGGACCTCTACAGCCATGTAGTGAGGCCAAGGTACACCCCTCACAATCGCAACCATCTTCCTTTGTGCGAGGGACGTCTCCTGCCAGTTAACTTCAATTTTACTGGGTTTCTTGGTGCCACACACAATCAAAATTAGGCCTTGATGTCAAGGGCAGTCACTTGGACTTCAGCTCTTTTGTCCATGTGTGGAGCAAGGCTTTAATGAGCTCTGGAGCTGAGTGATCCTTGCTCAACCGAAACTATGCATTAATGAAGAACAGGGTTTAAGTGCCACTTGAGAGCACTATCAACTACATCTTCCACTACTTTGCTGATGACTGCGAGAAGACTGATGGGGTGAGGGAAGGGGGTGATTTGCTAAATTAGCTGGGCGGCGCGGTAGCACAGTGGTTAGTACTGTTGCTTCACAGCGCCAGGGACCTGGGTTTGATCCCCGACTTAGGTCATTGTCTGTGCAGAGTCTGCACATACTCCCCGTGTCTGCGTGGGTTTCCTCCGGGTGCTCCGGTTTCCACCCACAAGTCCCCAAAGATGTGTTTGTCAGGTGATTGGACATTCTGAATTTTTCCTCAGTGTACCCCAACAGGTGCAGTAATGTGGCGACTAGGGGATTTTCACAGTAACTTCATTGCAGTCTTAATGTGAGCCTATGGGGTGGCACGGTGGCACAGTGGTTAGCACTGCTGCCTCATGGCGCTGAGGACCCGGTTCGATCCTGGCCTCGGGTCACTGTCCATGTGGAGTTTGCACATTCTCCCTGTGTCTGCGTGGGTCTCACCCCCACAAGCCAAAGATGTGCAGGGTAGGTGGATTGGCCACGCTAAATTACCCCTTAATTGAAAACATTTTAAAAAGAAAACAAAAAGTTAACGTAAGCCTACTTTTGACACTAATAAAGCTTATTAAACACATCTAGTTATTATAATAATTGTATTTGTTTTACTTTTTGTGGGCAGGGCATACCTGAGGAATATTCCATTTTGCCAATAAAATGCCAGCATTGTGGCTGTACTGGAAGTTATCTCCTGGTCATATTTTTCTTAAGATTTAATATGCATCTTTTATAAGAATTGTTGGTAGTTATGGGAGCGCATTTGACTCTTTTTGCAATGTCTTCTGTAACGTTCCCAATTCCCAAATTCCTTCATTACCGCTTTGCTCTGGTGTGTAACTGATTTTAGTGGTTTCGATCATGGTGAGCAAAAGGTTCTTTCTCTTGCCATTTTATTTCTCCTTGCATTCCCTGCTGATTGTAATGTATCTGGTTAAACATGGGGTTTCAGGCTCCCACATTTTGTGCCCTCTTGTAAATTATTTATTGATTATTTTCCCACAGAGAGAACCACTAAAAATAAGCAAAATGCCACAATTTCAGACAAACCGGTAATGATCTCCACTGAAAGTATTGAAATAATAAGAGTTGTCCTGCTGCTTGGAATGTAACTGGTATGGAGCTGCTTCATGCTGGTGATGTGAATGTCCCACTAACACCATGCAGCAAAAGAGACTACTTCACATTTATTTCAAATTTAATGGGAAACACATTTTGAAAGTAGCTGTAGCTGACCACTCAAACAAATAAGATACCGAGGGATCTCGTTTCCTCTGGCTGGAACGAGTGATGCAGAAGTGGTTTAAAAAGATGAGCAAGGCAAGTGGAACTGGACATGAGTTTTAAAAATTGCTTTATCTTTTGCCAGTTGTAAAGGAAGTGAAAGCCAATTAATACACAAGTTGCTGGTTAAGTTCTTTGAAGGTCTTGTGAAAAATGAATCGTAGGTCCAGTGGTATACTGAATGAGTGGTCCAGAAGTTCAGATAGCCAGAAAATGTGAATTCTGATCCTCTCATGTTCGTCTGAGAATTTTAACTCCACTTCCGGTTGCGGCTATGCCTAGGTAGGTCACACATTCGGCAGCTCCCACAGGGAAAGGACTTTTGGGCTCTTCAGCGGGGCCCCAACGGCAATTGTTCGACGGCTTCCAGTGTGGGAAGGTGACAGCAAGTTCCCCCCGACATTATATGGATTGGACCAGGAGTGGAGCAGTTAAAAAAGTGATCCTGGTGCAGCGGAATGTGCGAGGGAGGAAAAGCAAGATGGCGGCAGATGGAGACCAAGCAGCGTGGTCGCAGGAGCAGCAGGAGTTTCTTAAACGCTGCTTTGAGGAGCTGAGGACAGAAATGCTGGCGCCAATGAAGGCGGCGATTGAGATGCTGTGGAGACCCAGAAGGCCCAAGGGGCGGCGATCCGGGAGGTGCGGCAAAAAGCCTCAGAGAACGAGGACGAGATCTTGGGCCTGGCGGTGAAGGTGGAGGCGCACGAGGCGCTGCACAAGAGGTGGGCGGAAAAATTTGAGGACCTGGAGAATATGTCGAGGAGGAAGAATCTTCGGATTCTGGGTCTCCCTGAAGGAGTGGAGGGGCCCGATGCCGGGGCATATGTGAGCACAATGCTCAATTCGCTGATGGGCGCGGGAGCTTTCCCGAGGCCCCTGGAGCTGGATAGGGCTCATCGGGTCCTGGCAAGGAGACCCAAAGCCAACGAGCCGCCAAGGGCTGTAGTGGTGAGGTTCCACCACTTTATGGACAGAGAATGTGTCCTGAGATGGGGCAAAAAGGAGCGGAGCAGCAGGTGGGAGAACACGGAGATCCGAATTTATCAGGACTGGAGTGCGGAGGTGGCAAAGAAGAGGGCTTGTTTTAACCGGGCTAAGGCGGTGCTCCGTCGGAAGGGCGTGAAGTTTGGGATGCAGCAGCCAGCGCGTTGTGGGTCATGTTCCAAGATCGGCACCACTATTTTGAAACGCCTGATGAGGCATGGAACTTCATACAGACTGAAAAGTTGGACTCAAACTGAGGGTTTGTCGTGGGGGGATGTTTACTGTGTTTACTGCGTTTGGGGAATGTTCTTTGTGTTTGGGTGTTGGGTGGGGATGGGTGAATGGATTTGATGTGGGTGCTGTGGGAGAGTGTGGGCGTCGGTGTTGGGGGGGCAGGGCCCCGTGGAGGAAGAGGGGGGGTGGTGGCCCAGGGGTGGGGGGTTGAGGTAAGGCCGCAAAAACGAGCTGCGCCAGAGCGGGCGGTTCCGGCTCAGGAAAGCGCGGGCTTTTTCCCGCGTTAGGGAAGGATGGGAGCGGGGCTGGGGGGGAAGGGAGGTGCTGGAGAGGAGCGCACACTGACTGCCAAGGGGTGGGGGGATTCTCACACTGGGGGGTCGATGGAATGGCGGGAGAGGCCGGGGTCAGCAGGAGTCAGCTGGCTTACGGGAGTGTCATGGAGGGAGCAAAAAGGCTAGATGAGGATCTAGCAGGGGCAGGAGGGGTGGGGGGGGGTGCAGTGGGGGTGGGGGTGGGGGGAACTGGGTTGCTGCTGCATTGGCCAAAGGGGAGCTGGAAGTAGGAGAGGTGGTCGGGGCAGGAGTCCGCCGCCTGGGGGACTGGAGGGTGCGGGAGGTGCGGGCACATGGCTGGCCTAGAAAAAGAGACGGCTAGTCGGCAGGGGGAGGGGTGTGAGTAGCCCCCCGATCCGGCTGATGACTTGGAATGTGAGGGGCCTGAACGGGCCGGTCAAGAGGGCCCGGGTGTTCGAGCACTTAAAGGGACTGAAGGCCGATGTGGTTATGCTCCAGGAGACACATCTGAAGGTGGCAGATCAGGTTAGGCTGAGAAAGGGATGGGTAGGGCAGGTCTTTCATTCAGGGCTGGATGTGAAGAACAGAGGGGTTGCAATACTGGTGGGGAAGCGGGTGTCGTTCGAGGCACTGAATATTGCAGTGGATAATGGAGGTCGATATGTGATGATGAGTGGTAGGTTGCAGGGGGTGCGGGTGGTACTGGTGAACGTATATGCCCCGAATTGGGATGATGCCAGATTTATGAAACGCATGCTGGGTCGGATTCCGGATCTGAAGGTAGGAAACTTGATAATGCAACACAGTGCTGGACCCAGCACGGGACCGTTCTCGGTCCAGGACGGGTAAGAGGCCGGCTGCGGCCAAGGTGCTCAGGGGGTTTATGGACCAGATGGGGGGGTGGATCCATGGAGGTTTGCCAGGCCGCAGCCCAGGGAATTTGCCTTCTTTTCCCAAGTCCATAGAGCCTACTCCCGGATAGATTTTTTCATTTTGAGTAGGGTGCTAATCCCGAAAGTGAAGGGAACGGAATATTCGGCCATAACCATCTCGGACCGCGCCCCGCATTGGGTGGAGCTGGAGTTGGGGGAGGAGAGGGACCAGCGCCCGCTGTGGCGCCTCGATGTGGGACTGTTGGCGGATGAGGGGCTGTGCGGGCGGGTGGGGGGGTGTATTGAAAAATACTTGGAGGCCAATGACAACGGTTAAAGGATTGGGGAACATGCAGGCGGGGAAGGCGCCGGGGCCAGATGGGTTCCCGGTTGAATTGTACAGGAAATACGTGGACCTGCTGGGCCCGTTGCTAGTGAGGAATTTTAATAAGGCGAGGGAGGAGGGGACCTTGCGCCCGACAATGTCCAGGGTGCTGATTTCTTTGATCGTGAAGCGGGACAAGGATCCCGCGGTGGTCAGGGGAGAGCTAATCTCCATTGGGGCCCACAGGGAGAAGAGAGAGGGGAAGGAGAGGGAGAGGTTGGTGGGGGAGATTTCAAGGGTGGACAGGAGGTATGCAGAGGCGCCTGAGGAGGGGCTTCTCAGGGAGCGACGAAACCTCCAGACGGAATTCGACCTGTTGACCACGGGGAAAGCAGAGGCACAGTGGAAGAAAGCGCAGGGGGCGGCGTATGAGTATGGGGAGAAGGCGAGTCGGATGCTGGCACATCAGCTTCGTAAGAGGGAGGCAGCGAGGGAGTTTGGTGGAGTTAAGGATAATGGGGGGAATACGGTGCGGAGTGCGGTGAGAATAAACGAGGTATTTAGGGAATTCTATGAGGAACTGTACAGGTCTGAGCCCCCGGCGGGGGAGGAGGTTATGTGACGATTCCTAGATCAGCTGAGGTTCCCGAGGGTGGAGGAGGAGGGGGTGGCTGGATGGGGGCGCCGATTGGGCTGGAGGAGCTGATTAAAGGATTGGGGAGCATGCAGGCGGGGAAGGCCCCGGGGCCGGATGGGTTCTCGGTTGAATTTTACAGGAAATACGTGGACCTGCTAGGCCCGTTGCTAGTGAGGAATTTTAA
This sequence comes from Scyliorhinus torazame, assembly GCF_047496885.1. NCBI lineage: Eukaryota > Metazoa > Chordata > Chondrichthyes > Carcharhiniformes > Scyliorhinidae > Scyliorhinus > Scyliorhinus torazame. The sequence continues at coordinate 64,295,509 of NC_092728.1, forward strand.
TAAGGCGAGGGAGGGGGGACCTTGCTCCCCGACAATGTCCAGGGTGCTGATTTCTTTGATCTTGAAGCGGGACAAGGATCCACTGCAATGTGGGTCGTATAGACCGATCTCGCTCCTCAATTTTGACGCTAAGTTGCTGGCGAAGGTGCTGGCTAAGAGAATTGAGGACTGTGTCCCGGGGGTGATTCATGAGGACCAGACGGGATGTGTGAAGGGTAGGCAGCTAAATACAAATGTGCTGAGGCTCCTCAATGTGATTATGATGCCCTCGGTGGAGGGGGAAGCGGAGGTAGTGGCAGCCATGGACGCGGAGAAGGCCTTTGATCGGGTGGAGTGGGAGTATCTTTGGGAAGTGTTGCGGAGGTTTGGGTTCGGGGGGGGGTCATCAGTTGGGTCAGGCTGCTATATAGAGCCCCAGTGGCGAGTGTGGCGATGAACCGGCGGAGGTCGGAGTATTTTCAGCTGTACCGGGGGACGAGGCAGGGGTGCCCCTTATCCCCCTTGTTGTTTGCACTGGCAGTTGAACCGCTGGCCATGGCACTGAGGGAATCCAGGAAATGGGGATTGGTCCGGGGCGGAGAGGAACACCAGGTGTCGTTGTATGCCAACGACCTGTTGTTGTATGTGGTGGATCCAGTGGGGGGGATGGTGGAGGTCATGCGGATCCTTAGGGAGTTTGGGGACTTTTCGGGGTATAAACTCAATGGAGGGAAACGTGAGCTCTTTGTGGTGCACTCAGGGGACCAGGGAAGGGGGATAGACGAGCTACCGTTGAAGAGGGCGGAAAGGAGCTTTCGGTACCTCGGGATCCAAGGAGTTGGGGGGCCCTGCACAAGCTTAATTTGACGCGGTTGGTGGGCCAGATGGAGGAGGATTTTAAAAGATGGGATATGCTGCCACTCTCACTAGTGGGTAGGGTGCAGTCGGTCAAAATGACGGTCCTCCCGAGGTTTCTCTTTGTGTCCCAGTGCCTTCCCATTTAGATCCCCAAGGCCTTTTTCAAACGGGTAAGCAGGAGCATCATGGGATTTGTGTGGGCAAATAAGACCCCGAGGGTGAAGAGTGTGTTTCTGGAGCGTAACAGGGACGGGGGGGGGGCTGGCGCTGCCGAATTTGTGTGGCTATTATTGGGCAGCTAATGTGGCGATGATCCATAAGTGGGTAATGGAGGGAGAGGGGGCGGCGTGGAAGAGGCTAGAGATGGCGTCCTGTGTGGGCACGAGCCTGAGGGCGCTGGTGACGGCACCGCTGCCGCTCTCGCCGACAAGGTACACCACGTGTCCGGTGGTGGCGGCGACGCTGAAGATCTGGGGGCAGTGGGGGCAGTGGACACAGGGGTGAGGTGGGAGCCTCGGTTTGGTCCCCGATTCAGGAGAATCATCGGTTCGTCCCGGGAAGGATGGATGGGGGGTTTCGGAGCTGGCATCGGGCAGGGATTAGAAGAATGGGGACCTGTTCATCGATGGGACGTTTACTAGCCTAGGGGCACTGGAGGAGATGTTTGGGCTACCCCCCAGGAAATGCTTTCAGGTACATGCAAGTGAGGGCGTTTGTGCGGTGGCAGGTGAGGGGATTCCCGCTGCTTCCAGCATGTGGGATTCAGGACAGGGTGATTTCGGGTGTATGGGTTGAAGAAGGCAAGTTTTTGGCGAATTACCAGGAGCTGAAGGAAGAGGAGGAGGCCTCGGTGGAGGTGTTAAAGGGCAAGTGGGAGGAGGAGCTTGGGGAGGAGATAGAGCAGGGTCTGTGGGCTGATGCCCTGAGTAGGGTTAATTCTTCCTCCTCTTGCACCAGGCTCAGCCTAATACAGTTCAAAGTTACTCACAGTGCGCATATGACAGGGGCGAGGTTGAGTAGGTTCTTTGGGGTGGAGGACAGATGTGGGAGGTGCTCGGGGAGTCCGGCAAACCACGTCCATATGTTCTGATCGTGCCCGGCGCTGGATGGGTTTTGGAGGGGTTTTGTGAGGACTATGTCCAAGGTGGTGAACGCCCGGGTCAAGCCGAGCTGGGGATTAGCATTATTTGGGGTATCGGACGAGCCGGGAGTGCAGGAGGCGAAGGAGGCCGGTATTCTGGCCTTTGCGTCCCTGGTAGCCCGGCGGAGGATTTTGCTACTATGGAAAGATGCAAAGCCCCCGAGTGTGGAAGCTTGGATCAATGACATGGCAGGGTTCATCAAGCTGGAGAGGATAAAGTTTGCCTTGCGAGGGTCTGTGCAAGGGTTCCTCAGGCGGTGGCAACCGTTCCTCGACTATCTCGCGGAGCGTTAGGAGGAGGTCAGCAGCAGCAGCCCAAGGGCGGCAGGTTGGGGTGGCGTTTGGGTTAAGGTGGGAGGTTTTTCCTATTTGTGTTTTTAAATGTTATATGAGTGGTTATTGTCTATGGGGGAAATCCAATGTATAATTTCTAATTGTTGTGTTCTTGTTTCTTTCTTCTTGTTGCGGGGGGGGGGGGTTTGTTGAATTTTTTTTTTTAAAAGAAAATAATTTTAACTCCATTAAAGAACACCTGGAAATAAAAAAGCCGGTATTATTAACAGTGACTCGTTAAGCTGTCAAATTGTCACGTAAATCCAACTAGTTCATTCATCTTGTTGAGGAGAGGAAATTGGCTTTTTTTAATTGGTCAGGCCTACAAGCTTTCCAATCCCATGCCAGTATGGTTGACCCTTATCTGTCCTTCAAACTGGCTTCATAAGTCATGTTTTTGTCTCAAACTCCTACAAAGAACAACACATGTTCCATGCGGACCGCAGCAGTTCAAGTAAAAGAGTCACCGCCAGTATTGACCGACAAGTCCCAGATTTGCGAGTGATGCCCACAACTAGGGAATGAATTCTTGAAAAGAATTGTGCATCTTGCTCTGCAAATTTTGGATTCTATCTCTGGATGGGTAAATCAAAATGAAAGGGACTCGATATTTAGATCTATCAACACAAAAAGTGCTTAATTTTAAAAGTAATACACACTAGATTTCAGGGTGAATGCAGATGACTGGACTCGACATCATCTTGCTGAGGATTGGCAGCCCAATGGCCGCTCCCATTCCCTGATCAAATCCTCACTCCAATCCAAATTTGACGCAGCATCTACCGATGATAGCCACTACATTGATAGCTCATGCACTCGGTCAATATGACAAGCTATCATCTATGTAGAGGGTGGCATATTTAAGGGGATGACCTCATGGGTTAAGTTTTGACAGTGATAATTTGAAATGGATGGCAGTCTGGCTAATGACCCATCCTCATGAAAAATATATCTTCATTTCAGAAGCATCCCAGAATGCCGGATATAAAGAAGTAGGATAAATGCATTTCTCTTCCAGAGAATGGAGACTGTTGCATTTGGAAAATGAAGTCCGGTTTGTTAATTTTTAAAGGGGAATAAAATACTTGAACCTGAATCTAGTGCACTTTGAGCTATCCCAAGTTCAGGATAAAAGTGTTTATTCTTTCATCACCTTCATATTAGAACTCTGAGCCACATCCATCAACAATATGAACTGTACATAATATTACGATCCCGGACCAGACCCCAACAGTTTCTAGGATACGGGATAGAAACCTCAATGTTTTATTTCATTTGTAAGACTGTGAGGAAAGGATACTTCATTCGAGGAGTGATTCTACGCATAAATAGGGCTATGATATATTGAAACAAACTTTAGTGCTAACAAAGGATTAAAATAAGTTTAACATCATATAGGATAAAGCTTACAATTACCTGTTAAACAATGTTTAAGAATAAAATGAAACACTAAGTCCTAATGCTAACTTTCATCCTCACTCAAGAAAAACTCACCTCAGGTCAAAATCCACTTGTAAATACAGTTAGCAGACCAGGAACACTTGCCTTATTGAGATGTCTTGGAAAACCTGCTTTGAGAAATAGACTCCTTCAGGAACCAGTTTGCAGACTCTTGCCTGTGTCAAACTATTATTTAACTTCCCAGCATTTGCAAAAAAGCTGCTCGTCTGTTCACATCCCCAATCTAAACTGCTTTTTCCAAGAAACTGATACTCAACACCTAACTGCTTCAGCCCCTGACTCCTCCCATTAACTAACGATTCAACGACCGTGATGAGCCTAGCGCAGATCCGACATAATGAGTGAATTGCGCAAGAGCCCCAAATTACGCTCCGTGCCGGGCACCGGGCCGATTGTGAGTCACCTGACTTGCTCCGCCTAGCACAATCTACATACCACCCTCGCTGGGCGAGATCCAGATCTGCATATTTACATGAGCCACCCTGGAGTCAATAGCAGTGCCTGTGAGTCCTCATCAGGGTGCCATTTAATACTGGTCTCGACAAACCTTTTGGTCTTGGCAGGGAGAAACTACCCAAGGCCAAAGTAAAATGGCAAAGTGTCGCTGAATAGCGGGATGATTCTCAGAGCTGCAGCTGCCAAGAAAAATCCTGCCAAACAAGCACAGAAGCAGACTTTAACTTTTGTCCGCTGAATCGCACCCTGCATCATGTTACTGAGGCCAAACACAAGCCTCTAATTATCTACTCCCCAGGGAACCTTCTTTATAGGAAAAATCTCCACTAGCCTAACCTCAGATAAACAATATACATGGTTGGAATGAATGATGATTTCATTTTTTACGATGCTTTAATTGCACCTCAGTAGCCAAAAAGCCTAGCTGTCGTTCAAATCGGGGTCTGGATTCTCTGTACCTCCGCTCTGAAATCGCGTTTGGCACGGTGGGGGGGGGGGGGGGGGAGAATGGGCATCGCACGGAAAACATGCCCAGCGCCGCTGATCCCCGGAGAATCGCTCAGGAACTTCCGTGCGTGATCTACGCGGCGCGGGTAGGGGGCCATTGACAGAGGCCCCCCCCCCCCTGCGATTCTCCACGCGAAACCACCCGAGTTCCTGAGGACGTGGTTCTAACCACGTATCGCCGTCGGGAATCTCGGGTGGCGGCTGCGGACTTAGTCCGAGGCGACCCTGGTGGGGGGGGGGGGGGGCAGGGGGATCAAGTACTGGGGTGGAGGCCTTATGGGCGGCCGGGGGGGGGGGCGATCGGATGGGTAATATGGAGTGGTGCGGGGCCGATCATTGGGACCTTCTTTCCTAGTCCAGGTCCGCTGGCTGAGGCAGCCATGTTGCACAGGGCGGCCGCCGCTGCAGTGCGCTTGTGCGGACTCCCGACCGGAAGTGCGGGGCTCCGTGTTCGCAGCCAGAACTTGGAGAAGCACTCCGGGGCCCTGCAAGCCCTCTGCAGATGGGAGAATCACTCAAGGCTTTCTTAAGGAAAGTCCAGAATGAAACGCCACCGTTTTGACGCTGGCGTGGGAACATCATCCCATTTTTGGAGAATCCAGCTCCAGGATCTTTAAAACCATTACTGCAACAATCACATACTCACCATAACCCAAACTGTTAACCCTTACTGCACCAATTGCACATAATACAATATATATCTGACATTTCCACAATCATCACAATATTTTTTCCACAAAGTATTGTAAAGCAGAAAAAATGGAAAGACTAATTAGAGGTATCAAAATTTCTTCAGGTTTTTACTTTTATAAGATATCCTTAAAAAAGATAGTTTAAAATTCACATCCTTGAAATAAATTGTCCCTGAACAACTATATCTTGTCATTATCCGGCATAGTACAATCCGTGCTTTTGATTTTTATTTTATTTGCTGTGTGTGTGTGTTTATATATACATACACAAATATAATTTTTAAGTTGAAAAACCAACTCTGTTTTCGAGGACAAAAATGAACATGCTGAGGCACATACCCATTCATTGTTGACTGCTCCTGGGATTAGTACAGTAGGTTTGCCTTATTCCATTCAAAATCATGTTGCAGAGAATATAATCCAACCTGCTGAAGCCCAATTGTGCCTTGATAAGGCAACAATTCAGCCTGGAATCAGTGAGAGGAAAAATCGAGGAAATGATATCTACTGAAGGATGCATGCAATTTTCAAAAGGAGCCAGGAGGTCCTATGTTCAATTCTTGTTCTGTGCTGAATGACTGATCTCACTATAACTGGCTGCAGAACTCAGGAATAAGGAGAAAAAGAGAGAGAAAAAATAGCAGACTTCTCACTTCCTAATTACTATCTTGTGACTCCAGCTGCGAATGTATGTGTGTTTGAAATGGATGGGGATGATAACACACTGAGGCTGAGGTGCTCTATTCTGATTGGTTAACTAGCTGACAATCAATCACGTGAAGAGTGACCAAAGTACTGAAATACTGCTGGTGCCCACAGATATAAAGGCTAACAAGAATCAATGCCTTCAGGGAAAATTGGGCGGACAAGTTTTATTTAAGAAGGAAAGAGCAAGAAAGTAGTTCAATCATTGTGTTTCTTGAAAGCAGAGATCGAAAGACTTCTGATTAACAATAATGTGAAGGGTTATGTGGATAGTGGGTGTAAAAGGCAATTAAGTGTCCAATCAACCACAATTGTATTAAATCGTGAAGCAGGCTCGATGGGCTGAATGGCACACTCTTGTTCATTTGTTCCTACTTTGTTCATTTTGGTGAGAGAATTGGTCCATATAGTATTTTCCGATTGTGCTTACATTACAGATATCAGATCAGTTGTAACAAGAATTCATTCCACGTTAAATTTCTCTACCCAGCCCTATCAAAGTAGTCTGACTTCGTGCTCTGAAGAATACTCCTGCTACACTAATGGGGCATTCTCATTTTGCACATTGGCTACCATTCTGGTTTCTCTGAATGAATCTTCCATTTGTATTAATGTTGCGCAACCTTGAGTTTCCTGCCAAGGCCCTTGACCGAGCAGGTACCAGTTTAAAGTACTAAAGTTTCTGCCCATCCCATCAGTGCAGACAAAATTCAGAGGTCTGAGAGGTGAAAGGACAGAGACCATCTAAATTCATCTTACCGCTATATCCTTCAGCAGCCTTCGATCTAGTGCACATCGGTCACAACATCAGGTGCCATGGCCGGGAGTTTAACTTCCACAAGGTGACGGGATGGAAGGTGAGTGAGACAGTGAAATGCCAGGGAACCACATTGGGCAGGCACCCCAATGCAGTCACACCATTGGGGAGATCCCGGAGGATGAAGAAGGCATCAGGCAGACGGTTACCGAAGAATGATGCATCGGAAGATGCTGACAGGATGTCCAGATGAAGGTGCAAAAGGTGAAGATAAAAATGTCAATGTCAAACCATATGGGAATTTTTATTTTTTTATTTTTTTTAAATCTAGAGTGCCCAATTCATTTTTTCCAATTAAGAGGCAATTTAACGTGGCCAATCCACCTAGCCTGCACATCTTTGGGTTGTGGGGGCGAAACCCACGCAGACACGGGGAGAATGAACCAAACGGGAATTAACATGTGCTGCTGGATCTGTCCGGTAGCCACAAAGGTTTGTGGATAATAATGTTGCGGAAAACCATCATTCTCTGCCGCCACCTCCTCTTTTGCCATTGGTAGTTTCAATTTACCTTTCAGAAACATTCTCGTGGCCCCATTGATGGCTTTATGTTACAATATGCAGATCATTGCTTCTGGTTTTAAGCTCCCATATTAAATGGAGCACAATGAAATAAAAGGATAAAGTGGAAAATAGTGGAAATATGGAAAAGAAAGTAGAAATTCTGAAAAAGCACAACTGTACAGAAGCATCGGTAAAGTGGAAAGACAGATAAAAACATAGCAGATGTAAATGCTGCATTAAAATTGAAGATACCAGTGCCAGCCCTGATGAAGGTATGTGTCCAAAATATCTGAACATGTACATTCTCTTTGCAGATGTTGGCTGATCTGCTCTGCTTTCATAGCCATTCCTATTTTTATTTTGCAACCAGTAACTCACATATCACACAGAATACCTGCTTGACTCAGTTCCTGCAACGTGTATATGTTTTCTGTTGTGGGGTCCACCGTGTATGCACAGTGCCCTGAGTGATGTATGGAATGCGTGATGTCTCGGAGAGGTCAGCTATCCATCCTGTTTTCATCCTGGAATAAGATACAGGAAGCTGTGCATTCACTCAAATTTCTTTGGTGTGGCTGTGGTCATTCAACAAATAGCTCCCGTTTCTGTTGCTGAATAAAATGTGATATTGCAGCGAGCTTAAATGATCAAGGGAGGCGGCACCCTGTATTATGCGAATGTCATATCTTTTGAAAAGATTCATGAGCATCTCTTGTGGTACGGATGGTGCAGAAGGCTGTGGAGGCCAAATCACTGAGTGTCTTTCAGACAAAAATAGATAGATTCTTGATTATTAAGGGGATCAGGGGTTATGGGGATCAGGCAGGAGAATGGGGATGAAAAAATATCAGCCATGATTGAAGGCGGAGCAGACTGGATGGGCCGAGTAGCCTCGTTCTGCTTCTATGTCTTATGGTGTTAAGATTGACCCATGATCTGTGCCCTAAAGTGGGGTCAGTCCAAGAAAGAAGCTTGGGAGCACAGGAAAGGTTGTGGCCATGTTGCAATAACGCTAGTACAGCAAATGACCACACATTGGGCAACACTTAGCATATTAAGTTGATTTACCAAACAGAACAGTTTAATCCTTTTGAGGTAAGAGAGCCATTCAATTCTGTGCATGAATGGGCAACATCAACCTTTTGTTTTCCATGATGTCCATACTCATTGCCCCGGTCTATAACCAGACCACTTCACTTACAGTTTTCACTTGTCGAGTCACGTTTACCAGAACCTGTTGTTTCCCACACCTTCCCTCCCTTGCCGCCAATACCACCTCTCTTTCACCGCCTCACCCACCCCACCAATTCCCCAAACCGCACCTCTCAATTTTCCGTTGGCCTTAATCTAATCCTGTAAACTCCCTTGTTCTGGTAAAAATGAACTGAAAGTGCATTAGGTTTGTTTGTACGGCCGCAGCAAGGGTTTGCTTTCCAGAAGATTGTGGAGCACAAAGAATCTGGTGCCTTGAGGTTTACAGTCCGTTTACATTTACAGCGATGCCTCTGAGCCTCCAGTGCAGCTGCCTTTTGAGTAACCATCTCAGGCAAGGGAAATGGGGAAGGAAGTGGGTGTCAGGGTGCAAATTATTATTTTGTAACTGTGGTGTGGAACTTTGCATGCAAATCTCACAGGGGGTAAAAAAAAATCACTCACCAAACCAACTTGAATTCTTTAATGTTTATCTTTCAATTTGTAATTCCCATTGTCTGCTTCTATTTGTCTGGATATTACTTGATATATTATTCCATGTCCGCACCCACCACCTGCATGCTCCAATAATCGGATCCACATGATATCTCTGTAGATGGAGAATTGTTTGCAGTCAGGAGAGTCACAAAGGTTCAACAACGGAATTAATTCCACTTTCTGGCTTCAGAACTGACCAACATGCTGGTCACCGCTTAGGATTATGCTACATCTGGGAATGAAAAATAATAATTAAGAGCATAAGTGTATAACAAAATCCTTCTTGCCTCATGAATCCGTTCAGTTATGTTTTGAGGTTGACTCTTTCTCCATGGTCCACAAAGGGAATAAAAGCAAAATATTAATAAGAACCTGATATGGAGATGCCGGCGTTGGACTGGGGTGAGCACAGTACGAAGTCTTACAACACCAGGTTAAAGTCCAACAGGTTTGTTTCGATGTCACTAGCTTTCGGAGCGCTGCTCCTTCCTCAGGTGAATGAAGAGGTATGTTCCAGAAACACATATATAGACAAATTCAAAGATGCCAGACAATACTTGGAATGCGAACATTTGCAGGTGATTAAATCTTTACAGATCCAGAGATGGGGTAACCTCAGGTTAAAGAGGTGTGAATTGTATCAAGCCAGGACAGTTGGTAGGATTTTGCAGACCAGATGGTTGGGGATGAATGTAATGCGACATGAATCCCAGGTCCCGGTTGAGGCTGCACTCGTGTGTGCGGAACCTGGCTATAAGTTTCTGCTCGGCGATTCTGCGTTGTCGCGCGTCCTGAAGGCCGCCTTGGAGAACGCTTACCCGGAGATCAGAGGCTGAATGCCCTTGATTGCTGAAGTGTTCCCCGACTGGAAGGGAACATTCCTGCCTGGTGATTGTCGCGCGATGTCCGTTCATTCGTTGTCGCAGCGTCTGCATGGTCTCGCCAATGTACCACGCTTCGGGACATCCTTTCCTGCAGCGTATGAGGTAGACAACGTTGGCCGAGTCGCACGAGTATGTACCGCGTACCTGGTGGGTGGTGTTCTCGCGTGTAATGGTGGTATCCATGTCGATGATCTGGCACGTCTTGCAGAGATTGCCATGGCAGGGTTGTGTGGTGTCGTGGTCACTGTTCTGAAGGCTGGGTAGTTTGCTGCAAACAATGGTTTGTTTGAGGTTGCGCGGTTGTTTGAAGGCAAGTAGTGAGGGTGTGGGGATGACCTTGGCAAGATGTTCATCTTCATCAATGACGTGTTGAAGGCTGTGAAGAAGATGTCGTAGTTTCTCCGCTCCGGGGAAGTACTGGACGACGAAGGGTATTCTGTCGGTTGTGTCCCATGTTTGTCTTCTGAGGAGTTCGTTGCAGTTTTTCGCTGTGGCGCGTTGGAATTGTCGATCGATGAGTCGAGTGCCATATCCCGTTCGTACGAGGGCATCTTTCAACATCTGTAGATGCCTGTTACGCTCCTCCTCGTCTGAGCAGATCCTGTGTGTACGGAGAGCTTGCCCATAGGGGATGGCTTCTTTAATGTGTTTAGGGTGGAAGCTGGAGAAGTGGAGCATCGTGAGGTTATCCGTGGGTTTGCGGTAAAGCGAAGTGCTGAGGTGACCGTCCTTGATGGAGACGATTGTGTCCAAGAATGCAACTGATTTTGGAGAGTAGTCCATGGTGAGTCTGATGGTGGATGGAACTTATTAATGTCATCGTGTAGTCGTTTCAGTGATTCTTCGCCGTGAGTCCAAAGGAAAAAAATGTCATCGATGTATCTGGTGTATAACGTCGGTTGACGGTCCTGTGCGGTGAGTAGGTCCTGTTCAAACTTGTGCATGAAGATGTTGGCGTATTGGGGTGTGAATTTGGTCCCCATGGCTGTTCCGTGCGTCTGGATGAAGAACTTGTTGTCGAAGGTGAAGACGTTGTGATCCAGAATGAAGCGGATGAGTTGCAGAATTGCGTCTGGAGATTGGCAGTTGTTGGTGTTATTAATAACATTAATAAGATTTGGTGTTATTAATAACATTAATAAACATTAATAAGAACAGAGGACACCGGAAAACTCAGCATATCTGGCAGCATCTGTAAGGAGAGAATGCAGAGTTAACGTTTTGAGTCCTTTTGGCTCTTCGTCAGAACTGAAAGGAGGGGGAATGTGTTGGATATTAAAATGTAGTTGTGTGAGATTGCAACAAAATCTAGCAACTTCAATAAAAAAAAGACAGATTGACTGGTGTGAGAGAAGATGGTTTGCATTGAGGCAATACATGTATGGGTTATTTAGAAAAAGGGGTTTATGATGGAGGAGAAGGGCCACAATCTAAAGCTGCCAAACCCGACGTTGAGTCCTGACAGCTGTAAGTGCCAAACCGGAAGATGTGATGCTGCTCCTCCAGCTTGCATCAGGCTTCACCGGAGGAAAATACAGTTGCATTTGTTCTGTTATAGTAAAAACTAGATACATAGGCTTTTATTTACGTATAAATGATCAATTTGGAACCGCACGTCCTGTTAAGTAGTCACAGGACGAGACATCAGTTTAATCTACTGAGTAGCAAATCGAAGACTAGTGGTCAACACTTAGAGTGGGTTTCTTCAGAAGGTGACGGCAACCAACATTTCTCATTCATTTACCTTGAAAGGATGTTTTCAGCTGGATGCCATGAGAAGAAGGAGAGGCTATTTTTTTTGAATAGGTGATGCAGGGCGCAATAGCCTCCTTCATCCATTTTAATCTTGTGAGTCAGACATATACAAGCCACAATTTCCTAAGCTAGTCCGCAAAGGACCATTTGTGTCACTCAAACATGTCATACAGCTGTTGAACCAACTGCCTTTAGCTGTAGCACATTCTGTCAATTCTAATGGCCATTTGTGTTGTTATTTATAATAGTCACACCTCCCCTTGTTCTGCATACATTTAATCATATTCAGCATGCACAGTTCATAAAGCACAATTCTTTCACACATTGCATCATTTCAGTGTATTTTAACTCAAGTTTCTTTCCATACATATGGGCGGCGGGGGGGGGGTGTCATTTTCACTGCTCGTGATAAAAAAACAGTGAATTTCATTCCAGTGAAATCAATGGAATTAAAATTGACAGGTTCTACAATGGATAGACAATCCTCTCTGAAGATTAATGGGCATGCGGCAAAGGGAAAAGAAAAATCTACCCACTATTCTGTGATTACGAAGGCAGCCAGTTTTCCGGGGCCTGGTTCTCTGCCTATTCCATGATTCATGCTCCAGTTCTGGGAAAGCCTCCTTTCCTTCCCACTTCTTCATGATTGTAAAACCGAGATGAAACACTTCCCAGTGAACCTTTAGATTAAAATTTCTGAACATATTGGGAAATGCACACAAGTGGTGAAAGATGTACAGAAACCGGGCAGGCCAATTGGCGCCATGCAATTTCGGCCTTTGTTTAATTAGCTAAATACGATGACACTGTATATCGAAAGCTTTAAAATTTTGATTGTGTTTATGTTTGGTAGTTGCATAAAAAATATATTAAATACAAAACAAATCGCATACTCTGTGTTATATGATTTTGCTCACAAAAATCTAATAGTTTGCACATGTGTGCTTATTTTCGTTATGCAGAATAGGACGTAATGTCATTACTTCAGTGGAATATTTTTAAGTGAAGAGGTCCAACTTGTTTCCATTTGCTTTATCTTCAGCTTTAGTTAAGAATGTTGGAACATCAGAGCAGTTATATTTCAGAATGTTGTTTTTCTGTACTCGTATTCTTGCTAAGATCCTTGCAGTGAAGGGAAAGGTAGACTGTGGTGTGCTGTGATGAAGGCAAAATCAAAAGCAGGTGCCCTTTTGAATCAGGAGTTATGGCTGCTTTATTGAAATAATGCCAGGGTTTTCTGAAGTTGCCGCTGACTTTCATTATACGTGACCTACAAGTACTGTGACCAGATGTAAATCTCACCCAAAAGTGGAAGAACAAAACAAATGGATACATTAAACATGTTTTGAAATGGGTGCTATAGCTACAGAACCACAGAGGCCTCCGCTAAATTTCAAAGGTCACTCTGTCCACAGGAATATCGTAATTCTTAGCCTAATATTTCAAATCACACAAGCCCAGGCTTGGAACTAGTAATTTAGATTTTAGATTAGGGGCAAGAATAAAGGAGGGCTCAGTGTTCAGCAGAAAAGTGGCGCAAAACTCAAGCAGAATTCTAAATTCTGCAATTGCTGGTAGACTGCAGTCAGAATTAAATTGAAGATTTACATTGAAAGAAAGTTTCTTCAAGGGCTGCACAGTGGCACAGTGGTTAGCACTGCTGCCACATGGCGCTGAGGTCCCGGGTTTGATACAGGCCCCGGCACACTGTACTTGTGGAGTTTGCACATTCTCCCCGTGTCTGCGCAGTCTCACCTCCACAACCCAAAGATATGCAGCGTATGTGGGTTGGCCACGCTAAATGGTCCCTTAATTGGAAAAAAAAATGAATTGGGTACGCTAAATTTAAAAAAACAAGACAATTTCTTCAAAAGGTCGTGCCGGCAGAATGGTCAAGTGTGAATTCGGTGAGTTAGGAACTCACAAAAGCATCAGTTCAAATAAGGCGTAGAGTTCATGTTCATAGAACCATAGAATCACAGAATCCCTATGGTGCAGAAGGAGGCCATTCAGCCTGCCAAGTCTGCACCTACCCTCTGAAAGATCACCCTACCCAGGCCCACTCTCCCGTCCAACCCCGTAACTGCACCTAATCTTAAGACACTTAGGGGCAATTTAGTACGGCCAATCCAACTCGCCTGCCATCTCTGGGCGGTTAGTTCTTGATTCTTTCTTCAATCAAAATGGTGTGTGCTAAAACTCACAATCAAGACCATTTCAATCCTCCTAATATGCAGAAGCATTATATTTACATTTAACACTGGTAATTGTCCCATCATTATCGCAGTACTGTACGAGCACACTGTACATCGCTCTTACATTATTTGTCTTACTATTTTAACAGCGCTAATAACTCATTTTTAAAATAAAGATAAAACTGAGCAATTATATCTGAACATATAAATCATTTGTCTGATGAACTCAAACAATGTAAAATTCAGGCATACCATTGAAAAGTTTTAGTTGATTTCCATATCTTGAATTTTGTATTTCTGCTCTTTTATCCCAGAGTGTTCCATATTGGATTGCAAAATGGATCATGTTCTGTCGAGAAATGATTGAAACAAACTGTAAGAAGTGTGAGTGTGTCTGCATTTAGGACGTGTAAACCTGGTATTTTTCTGTGCATTTTCAATTGTTTCTTTTCTATTGCCCACATCTAGCTTGTTAAAGTCAGCTGAATTAAAAGTTCAATTTCTAGAAGACAGTGAAAATTCCAAATTTCTTTGTGGCACAACTATTTTATAAAAGGTTATTAAAAATGAGATACAAAAATAGAAAATCCAGAAATGGCATAGCAGGTGACCAGCATCTGGACTAGGTTAAGACAGATTAAGTCTTTCATCAGATCTGATGCGAGGTCCCTCACAAAAATATTAAGCTACTTTTTCTCCTGGGCACTGACTGACCTGCTGTATCCAGCACTGTCAGTTTATCTTCAAGATTGCTTTAATCTGAACAGTTTCTCCAATCCACAATTTGAAGATCAAACTCCAGGACTCAGATCTGTGCAATCCTGGGGAAAAATCATCGGGACAAAAACATTTTTTTGAAATGTTCTTTGAACATTTGAACATGGTGGCACAATGGCACAATGGTTAGCACTGCTGCCTAAGAGCGGCAGAGGCCCTGGTTCAATACCAGCCTTGGGTGACTGTATGTGTGGAGTCTGCACGTTCTCCCCATGTCTGCATGGGTTTCCTCCGGGTGCTCCGGTTTCCTCCCACAGTCCAAAGATGTGCAGGTTTGCTGGATTGACCATTCTAAATTGCCTCTTGGTGTCCAAAAACGTTAGGTGGGGTTACTGGGGTATGGGGATGGGGCGGGAGGGGGGGCCTAGGTAGGGTACGTTTTCAGAGGGCCGGTGCAGAGTAGATGGGCCGAAAGGTCTCCTTCAGTACTGCAGCGATTCTATGATTTCTCTTTACCAGATATAAAAATATTGAAAGGGCAGCACGGTGGCGCAGTGGTTAGCATTGCTGCCTCAAGGCACCAAGATCCCAGGTTTGATCCCGGCTCCGAGTCACTGTCCGTGTGGCGTTTGCATATTCTCCCCGTGTTTGCAAGGGTTTCACCCCCCCCAACCCAAAGATGTGCAGGGTAGCTGGATCGGACATGCTAAATTGCCCCCTAATTGGAAAAAAAATGAATTGGGTACTCTAAATTTTAAAAACAAGATTGAAAATGGGGGCAGGGGGCTGTTTGGCTGTTTTGCTGTCATCTTTATGCTTTCCAATTAGTGTAGGGTCCCAGGTTCGATTCCCAGCTTGGGTCACTCTCTGTGCGGAGTTTGCACCTTCTCCCTGTGTCTGCGTGGGTTTCATCCGGGTGATCCAGTTTCCTCCCACAAGTCCCAAAAGATGTGCTGTTAGGTGAATTGAACATTCTGAATTCTCCCTCAGTGTACCCGAACAGGCGCCAGAATGTGGCGACTTGGGGCTTTTCACAGTAACTTCATTGCAGTGTTAATATAAGCCTACTTGAGACAACAATAAATATTATTATTATTATTATTATTATTATTATTAAGGAAGACAAGGTTGGATGTGTTGGCTAACTAATGGCTGGAGCATGAGGACAAGTCATGTGATGAAATCTCTGGAAATATATTTCGTCACAATTGGCAACCCTAAAATCGAACCTTTTTCTGCTGATGACTCATCATTTAAGCTACTCCATCTATCTGTGTATCAGCATGTGTGTAATATTTTCAGATCACATAAAGCTGACAAAAGGTATTCCCATAAAAGTTACTTCAGTAGCAATAAGAGAAAGTGAACCTGGTTTTTTACCTTTATATCTTGTTCAACTAAAATAGGGATATATTTTTATTTTATTTTTTAAATTTTTTATAAATTTAGAGTACCCAATTCATTTTTTCCAATTAAGGGGCAATTTAGCGTGGCCAATCCATCTAACCAGCACATCTTTGAGTTGTGGGGGCGAAACAAACGCAAACACGGGGAGAATGTGCAAACTCCACACTGACAGTGACCCAGAGCCGGGATCAAACCTGGGACCTCGGCGCCGTGAGGCAACAGGGCTAACCCACTGCGCCACCGTGCGGCAAATAGGGATATGTTTTTAAATATTTGTAAAGCAGTGCTCCAGTTCAGGGAGCTGCAACAGACAGTCCTGTGATCACTTTCCTATATCTCTGCAGGTGTGTAGAACAAGAGTAGAGATTAGAAAAGAACAGCGAAAAGAAAGATCAGAGAAGGATTAGAGAAGTCACATCCAGAGAGGAACCGGCTTTAACATGAAGTAATCCTACTGCAAATGAAACATTCCTCCCTACATTAAATGTTTAATGTGTTTGTAGTTTTACAAGGTAAAATTCACACGGGTAGAAGTTCATCTTGGCTGCTGGCGCAAAGCTGTCGGGGTTGCATCGGACACCTGTTATACCCATGTCCACCATTCAGCTGAATTCACTTCAAGTGTCAGGCAGAGAAGCCCATGTGATATCATCCACGGCATTGTAGCACGGTGGTTAGCCCTGTTGCTTCACAGCACCATGTAACACAGCATTCGATTCACAGCTAGGGTCACTGTCTGTTTGGAGTTTTCACATTCTCACCGTGTCTATGTGGGTTTCCTCCAGGTACTCCGGTTTCCTCCCACAAGTCTCGAAAGACGTGCTTGTTAGGTGAATTGGACATTCTGAATTCTCCCTCAGTGTACCCGAACAGGCGCCGGAGTGTGACGTCTAGGGGCTTTTCACAGTAGCTTCTTGTGACACCAATAAAGATTAGTGTTCTTATTATTTTCCGCTACTGGCTAAGTTCACACTTTACCCCAGTGGCCTCCAGCCAAACTGCTCCAAATCCCAAATCCCAGCAGCGACTGTCAAGGAGTAATTGGGGGAATAATGCAGGATGTGGAAAGGATTCTTCCTCATTTCCCCCTTGGTTCCACGCCCTCAGAGTGAAGCACATGCTTTTTAAAAATCCATTCAAGGAATGTGGGTCTTACTGGCTAGGCCAGCATTTATTGTCCATCCGTAATTGCCTTTGAAAAGATAGTGGATAAATGATGAAGGGCTAATTCATCACCTCTGGGTCAGTATTAGGCTCACATAAATTCCTTATTTAGAAACACAATTTATGTACCACAGAATATCTACAGCGCAGAAGGAAGTCCATCGGCCCATCGGCCTACAACAACTCTCTGAACGAGCACCCTACTTACGCCCACAGTCATGCCCTCACCCTGTAACCCCACCTAACCTTTTGGACACCAAGGGCCAATTTAACACGGCCGGTCCACCTAACCTGCACATCTTTGGACTGTTGGAGGAAGCTGAAACGCTCGGAGGAAACCCACGCAGACACGGGAAGAAAGTGAAAACTCCACACAGACAGTCACCCAAGGTGGGAATCGAACTCGGGTCCCTGGCGCTGTGAGGCAGCAGTGCCAGGATGCCAGGAATTCTCTCCTTACCCATATTATACAAATGCATTCAACCATTATAGCCTGATGTTGCGCAGTTCAAATTAAAAGCAAAGACGTCGGGTTGCATTCCCCTCGCATTGGCGGATTGAACAGTCCCACCAAAGTTGATGGACTCGTAAACGGCTTCACTGCCTCTGCCCGCACTGTGACAGAGCTGTAAAGTTCCGCCTTTACACGGTGGAGATACTCCAATGCTGGGATTAAATTTTGCCTTGTGATTTTTTTTAAACATTTCAAAATGGTTTTCTGTATCTCTCTGTGTCTCAAAGTCATGTTTTTTTTGTAAGCTATCAAAAATTCAATTTCCAGGCCACAAAATCAGGCCCTTTAGTTCAGCATTACAAGTACTATTTTCAATCCAAAATAGTATCTGTGGGGTTACTGCACACTTCTGGTGCAAGTCTTGCCGGGTGACATTTTAGTTAAGGGCATTAAAACATGTGGGGAGTATCTGCTGCATGTAAGCAAAGTAGATCATGACTTCAGTCAGTGTGTAATGGTGACCTGGGGTAGAATTTTGAGCCCGCATTCCCTGCCTGCTGGATCGGCAGTGAGGGTGGAAAATCTCATGAGAATCGGGAAACGCGATTCTCGCCAGATAGATTGGACTTCCTGATTTTCCCCTCCCCTCGCGGACGACGTCACGAGATTCACGCCCATATCGACGAGGTTTACAACACGTTTGCTCAGGTGTGAGGCAGTTGGGGGGGGGGAAATCCCTCCAGGGGAACAGAGGTAAGTATAGCGGCAGGAATGGAACCAACACACCACCATTAAAAAACACTTCCTCATCGCAGATCCCACAGCCCGGCCATGCGGCTTCAATCTGCCATGCCAACATTGGGCACTCCTCAACTGATTCCGCACTGGCCAAGGCCTTTGTACAGCAAATTTGCACCATTGTGTCCTTTGCAGGGAACCTGAACTGGAGTTGTGATGCATCCCAATCAATGACTCACATAATTGAAAAATGCCCCTGGCAAAATTCCGCGGAGGGCTCCGCGAACTTCATTTAGCCACTATAGAGGCTATTTCATGGTTTGGTGATTAATGCATGTGCGAAAACAAAAATTCCAGGCTGGACCAGGTGATATTTGCAACATCTCCCAGATTACCATCCACTGTTATGTAGGGGACACTGAGGCACTGACTTCCAAGAGAGTTCAATTTAATTCTCTCTCGTCAGAGAGAAGCAGGAAGAGCGAGCACCTGGCTTTGTGAGGATTGCAGACTGCTCCATGGTGCAGGGTGCCATTGACTGCATGCGTGTCACTTTGTGGGACCCACATTCCAACACTTTCCTGTACTGGAACCGGAAGGGATTCCACTCCCTCAAAGTGTCAGAGATACGCAGTTATTTGCTGTGAATTGTACAGGTTAATGCCCAGTATCCTGGCAGCAGTCGTGATGTCTTTATTCTGCAGCAGCCCACTGTTCAAACTGCATTTGAGCCAACACAGCAAACCAGTGGTGAGAGGGTCTGTCCTTTTATGATACGGCTCATGACTCTGGTGAGCCACTCTCACCATGCCACCACACAACACATGATAGAGCAGACTAATGGGGTGCTGAAATGCTGGTCTTATTGTCTGGTCCTCTTTGGAGTAGCCCACAGCACTTGGCAGAATTGTCAAGATTCGTAATAGTCTCCACCACAATATAGCACCTCATCGTCATGACAGAACAACACATTCCACCAGATATAGGGCAACTATCTGAGGAACGAGAAGTGGAAGGAGAGGGAGGGAGGAGACCGCCTTCTGGTTACACCTTTTGTGATTGTATTCTTCAACTGCGATGCCATTAACACAAGCCCAATTCGTAGGCCACCCGCAGTCCCACAACTTACTCGCCCTCTGTCACTGATCACCGCAGCGCCCTCTTGACCACAACACTAAAGTGAAAGCCAACTCAGAATTAACATTCCAGAGACTTCCGGTAGCGGCCATGTCCGAATAGGTTGCGCACACGGCAGCTCCTGCAGGGATCGGAGTTTCGGGCCTTTAAACAGAGCGGCAACGGCACTTTGGCGGTGATTCCCGGCGTGGCAAAGGATGCTGGAGAGGTTCCCCCCACTGCTGTATGGAGGGAACCAAGAGCGGGGCTGCTAAAAGAGCGATTGCGGGGAAGCGAGCGGAGTGTGTCCGGGACGACAAAATGGTGGCCAGCGCAGACCAAGCAGCATGGGCCCAGTGGTCGAGCGAGCAGCAAGACTTTCTGAGAAGCTGCTTCGCAGAGCTGGAGACGGAGATGCTGGCCCCTATGAAGGCCTCCATGTAAAAAAGGTGGTGGAGACTCAGAAGGTGCAGGAGAAGGCGATTAAAGAGGTGGAGAGGAAGGTATCTAACATTGAGGATGAGATCCTGGGCCTGGCGATCAGAGTGGAGGCGCACGAGGCCCTACACAAGAGATGGCAGGAGAGACTGGATGACCTTGAATATAGGTCTCGGAGTCACATCCTAAAGATTCTGGGCCTCCCTGGAGGTGCAGAGGGGGCGGATGCGAGCACGTATGTGACTACAATGCTGGGGACGCTGATGGGCGCGGGCGCCTTCCCGCGGCCCTTGGAACTGGACGGGGTGCAAAGAGTCCTTGCGAGGAAGCCAAGGGCGAACAAACCACCGAGGGTGAGGGTGATAAGGTTCTACTGCTTCACAGACAGGGAGCATATCTTGCGTTGGGCAAAGAAGAAGTGGAGCACTAAGTGGGAGAACGGCGAGATTCGCATATACCAGGACTTGCGAGCTGAAGTGGCTCGGAGGCATGCGGGATTCAACCGGGCTAAGGCAGTCCTCCACAGCTGGTGAAGTTCGGGCTCCTGCATCCGGCGAGGCTTTGGGTAACATACCAGGACAGGCACCATTACTTTGATACGCCGGATGAGGCGTGGCCATTTATTAAGCATGAAAAGCTGGACTCAAACTAACGGGTAGCTGCACTTGGGTGAAACGCTCTGGCGAGGATGTGTAACCGGGTGTTGGCCTGATGTAAGATTGGTAGTAGAATTTAAGTTGTTTGCTTTTCTTTTTCTGATTTTTTTTTCAGGGGGCGGGGTAACGCCCGGGTTGTGTTTTTATTTGTACGGGAAGGATCTGGATGGCTCTTTTCCTCTTACCCTGTGGGGAAAGGGGGGTTGGGGGCCCGAAGGAGGAGACAATAGTAAGTTTGGAGATAAAGGCGGGAGCGGCTGGGGTCAGCATGGGTCAGCTGACATACAGAAGCGTAATGTTGCTCTTTTTAGCCTTAGTTTATTAGCTCTGATTACGTCACCTTTGCTCACGAGTCGCCAGGTATCTTTCTGATACCGCCACGTGGTTCAAGTTCAAGTTATGATTAATAAGTCAGCACACCGCTTAGTAAGATTGAAATCAACGGTCATTTATTATATACAACAAGTAATGTTTACACAATAATCCTACTATCTATATAATAAACGTATCACTACTGGCCAATACTTAACTTTAGGAAGAGCCCACCAGGTCAGGGAAACGAATGGCTTATCCAATCGGATCTGGCCCGCGGGATTCAAAAGGCTGCTACAGGTCGATGGCTAGGAGTCTTTATCAGATAGCGATCGCTGGACTCAAACTTACGGTTGCCGGTTGCTGTTCTTGCGGAGGTCTCGAGCAGGCGACGAAGGGACAGAGAGAGAGATCTGAACTTGGCCCCTCACTTTATAGGGCCCAGGGGCTTCCCGCCTCCGGGGCGGCCCTTGACCCTGAGTCCCAAGTGATTGGACTTGTTCCCAATCACTGGGTTCGATACGTCCAATTGCGAGACGATTCCCTGATCGGGGGGTGGTCGTTCACCTGTCTTTGTTTCAGCCACTGCAGGCGCCGACAGGTCTGGCCCGGTATTCAATTGCTAATATGTTGCAATTGTTCCCGGGGATAGCCGATTAAACTGCAGATGTCTGGGTGGATGGGCTGTTAATAGCCCTGAGTATCGATCTGGGCCAACTTCCCCAGAGCCGAATATGCTATTCTGTCTGCAGCTGTCCGTTTGTGTCCTGTTGGCTGCTTTTCCCAGCAGCCTTTCTGGTTAGCCATTTTAAATCGGGTTTTGGCCAAATTAATCGGGACGCAGCCATTTTATGTGGCTACAGTAATGAGGGAGAAATCAGTCCTAAGTGAGTGCTTGGCATGGGGGGTTGGGATTGGGGGGTTGGGGGGATGGGGTGCTGCTTTGCTGACTGACGGGGAGCCAACTGTTGGACGGATGGAGAGTCGGGTTGGGGGGCCTCCGGCGGGAGGGCTGGAGCGAGCGGAGGGCGCGGGCACGTGGTTGGTCGAAAAAGGGAGATGGCTAGTCGGCGGGGCCGGGGGGGGGGGGGGGGGGGGGGGGGCGAGGGGGGGGGGAGGGGGGGGGCGAGGGGGGGGGGGAGGGGGGGGGGGGGGGAGGGGGGAGGAGGGGGGGGGATGACGGCCCGCATGTTCTCGCATTTAAAGGGAATGAAGGCGGATGTGGCCATGCTACAGGAGACGCACTTAAAACTCGCTGACCAAACGAGGTTAAGGAGGGTCTAGACTCAAAGACCAGAGGGGTGGCAATTCTGGCTAGTAAGCAGGTGGCATTCGAGTATTGTGGCAGACAAGGGGGGCAGGTACATAATGGTGAGTGGCAAGCTGCAGGGTTCCCGGGTGGTGTTAGTGAGCGTTTATGCCCCGAACTGGGATTATGCAGAACTCATGAGGCGCATGTTGGGTAAAATCCCGGACTTGGAGTCAAGTAACTTGATCATGGAGGGGGACTTTAACACTGTCCTGGATCCGGCACTGGACCGGTCTAAGTCCAGGTTGGGAAAGAGACTGGCGGCGGCCAGGGCCCTGTGGGAGTTCATGGATCAGATGGGGGGTGCTGTCCCGTGGAGATTCGCGCAGCCAAGGGCGAAGGAGTTCTCCTTTTTCTCCCACGTCCACAAAGTCTATTCGCGGATTGACTTTTTTGTGTTGAGCAGGGCGTTAATCCCGAGGGTGGAGGGGGTCGAGTATTCGGCCATTGCGGTCTCGGATCACACCCCGCACTTGGTGGACTTGTGACTGGGGGCGGAGCGGGGGCAGCGCCCCATCTGGAGACTGGATGTGGGGCTGCTGGCGGATGAAGAGGTGTGTGGGCGGATAAGGAGGAGCATTCAAAACTATGTGGGAGCGAATGACACAGGGGAGGTAACAGCAACAACGGTTTGGGAGGCTATGAAGGTGGTTATCAGAGGGGAGTTAATTTCTATTAGGTCCCACAGAGAGAAGAGGGAGAGGGCAGAGAGGGAGAGGCTGGTGGGAGAGATACTTAGAGTAGACAGGAAGTACGCGGAGACCCCCGAGGGGCGGCTGCTAAAGGAGCACCGGAGATTGCAGGCGGAGTTCGATTTGTTGACCACTGGGAAGGCGGAGGAAAGTAAAAGGGGCAGTCTACGAGTATAGAGAGAAAGCAAGTAGGATGCTGGCGCACCAACTTTGCAGGAGAGAGGCGGTCAGGGAGATCGGGGGAGTGAGGAATAAGGAAGGTAATACGGTGTTGGGCCCAGAGAAGATCAATGAAGTCTTCAAGGAGTTTTATTGTAAGCTGTACCAGTCAGAACCTCCGAGGGGAGGGGAAGGGATGAAGCAATTTATGGATCAATTGAGGTTCCCAAAGGTGGACGCAGATCTGGTGGAGGGACTGGGGGCCCCAATTGAGTTGGAGGAGATAGTTAAGGGCCTAGCAAGTATGCAGTCGGGCAAGGCCCCGGTTCCGGACGGCTTCCCTGTAGAATATTATAAGAAATTCTCGGAGCTACTGAGCCCATTCCTGCTCAAAACCTTTAACGAAGCAAAGGAGAGAGGAACCCTCCCCCCACCGACGATGTCGCAGGCATTGATCTCGCTCATTTTGAAGAGGGAGAAGGATCCGCTTCAATGTGGGTCCTACAGGCCGATATCGCTCCTGAATGTGGATGCCAAACTGCTGGCAAAAATTTTGACTACCAGAATAGAGGACTGCGTCCCGGGAGTGATTGAGGAGGACCAGATGAGTTTCATCAAGGGCAGGCAGCTGAACACAAATGTGAGGAGGCTTCTGAATATTATTATGATGCCCTCGGAAGGAGGGTACACAACACCACAACCAATCACAGACAAGAACACCAACCACATAAAAAGCATGAGCACGACACCTGGTGGTCAGTAGGTCTGGGGAGAAGGGAACAAGAAAGAGCTGTTAAAACATCACAAGCAGGGAACCCCCACGTGCAGGGTGCAAAGACAAAACTGTACATAGTAAGTTTAAATAAAATAGCGTTGTACCATATACAACCGTGTTGGCTCATCTGTGTGTCAGAACACCCAACACCACAGAGGGGACGCAGAAGTAGTGGCTGCAATGGATGCAGAGAAAGCCTTTGACCGGGTGGAATGGGAGTACCTGTGGGAAGTGTTAGGTAGGTTTGAATTCGGTGAGGGATTCATAGGGTGAGTCAAGCTACTGTATCAGGCCCCCGTAGCAAGTATATCCACGAACCGGCTGAGGTCGGAGTATTTTAGATTGCACCGATGGATGAGGCAGGGGTGCCCCCTGTCCCCGCTACTATTTGCCCTGAAAATTGAGCCGTTGACCATAGCGCTGAGGACTTCAAGGAACCGGAGGGGGCTGGTCCAGGGGGGGGGGGATTTCCCTCTATGCAGACGACCTGCTATTGTATATTTCGGACCCGCTAGAGGGGATGGGGGAGGTCATGCGGATCCTAAGAGTCTTTGGGAGCTTCTCGGAGTACAAGTTGAACGTGGGGGAAAGTGAACTGTTTGTAATCCACGCTAGGGGTCAGGAGGAGAGACTGGGAGAGCTCCCACTCAAGATGGTGGAGAGGGACTTCCGGTTGCGGCTACGCTTAGGTAGGTCGCACGTTCGGCAGCTCCCATGATGATGGCGAGAATGAGCAAGTGGAGGACAAGTGCGCGAGGTGTGCAGGGAGTCTGGGGAACCATGTCCATGTGTTCTGGGCATGACCGCCGCTCAAAGAATTCTGGCAGGGCTTTGCGAGGGCTATGTTCAGGAGTTTGGACACGCGAGTGAAGCCGAGTCCAACAATAGCGATCTTTGGGGTGTCAGAGGTCCGGGAGTGCAGGAAGCGAAAGAGGCCGAGGTACTGGCCTTTACTTCCCTGGTAGCCCGGAGACGGATCTTGTTAATGTGGAGGGACTCGAAACCCCCGAGTGTGGAGACCTGGGTTAGTGACATGGCTGGGTTGCTCAGCCTGGAGCGAATAAAGTTTGTCTTGAGAGGGTCCTTGCTGGGGTTCTCCCGGCGGTGTCAACCTTTCCTTGACTTTCTAGGGGAGCGGTAAAATGTCAGCAGCAGCAGCAGGTGGGGGAACTGTCTATTTAACGTATATTTTCTTTTTACATAATGATAACAGCCACCTAGTTTTGTTAAATATTTTCGTTTATTTTTCGGTTATTATGTAAAAATCCTATTTGAAAAAAGCTTTAATAAAAATAATTTATTAAAAGAAAGAATTAACATTCCAAATCAAAATGACAAATTCAAGCATGCCACATTGTGTATAAACATCAACCAATTACCCTTAGTGCCTGTCTTCTGTGTGCTAACTGAACTGGTCACAGCAAAGGATCGCCTTCAACCGTGAAAGATTGTGTGCAACGTTAGTGCCAGATTTCTCCATGCTGCTTGACATTGGATGTGGGTTTTCCTGTCAATGCACTCAGCATTTTATTTGGAAACCATGCAGTGTTCTTCTGTAGGCTATCCTATTAAACTGCTCCTTTGAACTCTCTGCAGCAGGACTCGGGCACCTGAAAGGTGGAAGGCCGAAAAATAAGGTTGTGGTGAGTGGAGAAGGGGAAAGCATGGGATGCGTGCTTATATCCTCCCCAGCTTATAAACCAGAAGGACCAAGGGAGATGTGGGAAAAACAGTTGGGCAAAACGAGTTCTATTTGTGGATACGGGTATCATTTGTGCCATACCTTCAAACGAATTGGAAGGGAGGAAGGTGGTTGAAGTATAGACCCGAAAAGCCAGGATCCGAAATGGTGGAAAAAACAGGTGCCCTGGATTCATTTGATGAAGACTGTGAGTCTTGGGACTCATATGAGGGAAGATTCCAATTATATATCATAGTAAATCAGACACCGGAGGACCTAAATGTCACATCATTTCTCAGGTCAGTAGGGTGGAAAACCTTTATGCTGCTGCAAAATTTAGTTAGCCAGCAAAAACCAGGGTCCCGAGTTTGATTCCCAACTTGGGTCACTGTCTGTGCTTACATTAACACTGCAATGACGTTACTGTGAAAATCCCCGAGTCACCACACTCCAGTGCCTGTTCAGATACACTGAGGGAGAATTCAGAATGTCCAATTCATCTAACAGCACGTCATTCTGGATTTGTGGGAGGAAACCGGAGCACCCGGAGGAAAGCCACGCAGATACGGGGAGAACGTGCAAACTCCGCACAGACAGTGACCCAAGTGGGAATCGAACCTGGAACCCTGGCGCTGTGAAACAACAGTGTTAACCACTATGCGACCATGCGCATTACATCCATGGGAATGGCCGACACAACCATGACAGAGAATACACCTAGATTATGCTGGGCCACTGGAGGGTCACATGTTCTTCATAATTATGAATGCAAATTCTAAGTGGCCAGAAGTCAGGATCATGAAGTCAATGATGACTAAGCAAACCATTGAGAAACTAGACAAAATATTTGCAAGATTTGGAACAGCGGGGCAGATTGTAAGTGGCAATGATACTCAGTTTACTTCGAAGCAGTTGGTGGACTACTTAAAGGGAAGCAGTATACACCATAACAAGTCAGCTCCATATTATTCTGCAACAAATAGATTGGCCAAATGTTTTGTTCAAACTTTGAAACATTCCATCGAAGAACTAGGGGACATTGGCAAGAAGAGTGAACAAGTTCCAAATATCTTACCGGAACACTGTACACGCAACAACATAGAGTTCACCAGCAGTACTGATGTTCCAAAGGACACTACAAACAGTTTGATTTGTTATCTCCACCTGATACTTCAGAGATGGTCAAATTACAACAACAAACACAAATTGCTAGGAGGGAGCAAAACTCTAAAAAGCAAGTGTGCAACCAAGGAGAGCGAGTGCTAGCTAGAAGCTACACCACCAACGAGAAAAGGATATCTGCTGTGGTCCATGCAAAGACAGGTCCAATTTCACAAACTGTACAAACGGAAGACAAAGCGTTTGGCTCAGTCATGCTGATTAGCTACTAATGTCACAAAGTGAAATTGCTGAAACTTCTCAAGAGGTTCTACCTTCAGAAAGTCTAGACAGTAATTCTTCGGAACAGAAACCAAACACAGAGACAAGTTCAGATGTCTTTACGTTACTCTTAAAGGCAGACACTGAAGTAACTTCCCAGGAAGTAGCACCAACTGAAGGGCATGAGAACACTTTCAAGGTCTCGAGTAGCCAGGTTCCAGAATGCCAAATTCAACCCAAACAAAATAGATGTCCACCTAAGAGACTGTTTAATTGAGTTGTATATATAAATGTATGGTGATAATGCATAGGTGGATCTGTTGTATGTGTGTTAACTTGTTACCTTTGCACAAATGAAGTACGAGGGAGAGATGTTATGTACCAGATAATCTACCTCTGCTAATAAAGCATCATGAGCTGTGTGGTGACATCAGCAGAGTGTTTGCACAGGTTTTGCATTTTTCCATCTTAGATTATGTGAGCAACACCTTTTGATAAAACCCTCTAATTGTGTTTGAAAGAATCCAGGATGTGGACACCTCCATACCTTTTCTCTTTGCAGCAAATGAGATTTAACAGAAGCATATCACCAAGTCTGGTGCAATGTGTTTGGGTGATGGTTGAACAGCTGACAGTGTGTCCAAGCTACTCAATGTGGATGTAAGGCTTGTAGCAGTGCAAAGTGTGTGAGTGTGGTGAAGCTATGTGAGTCATGGCTGGTAGCTCCTTTTCTGGAACCAAAAAGCACCCCCATCTTGAAGAGGCTTTAAGTAGTAGAGGCCAGCTTTGAGTGGTGCTCATGGTGCATAAATATGGGCTGCCTGCTGTGCAGCTCCTTAACTTTGGTGTTAAGTGCTGACTGCATATGGTGAACAGACAAATTAACAGGCAACCTAAAAAGGTTGGGAGCATTGGTTGTGGTTTGATTGCACATTGTGATTCCAATGCAGGGGCATTGAACCTTCCTCTTTGTCACAACATTACAGCATCTATTTAGATTGGATTAGCAAAACTTTTAATAATTTTTAAATCACAATTCTAGGATGTTTTCCATATCTTAGAAAGTCTACCAGCAATTGTCCAAAAGGGGAGAATGGAATTATCCTTAATTGTAAATAATTTGGATACAACTTATTATTTTCTATTATATTTTTGTTTTTCCCGCTGTTTTAAGAAAACCTTTATGAACTATAATTAATATTGTGTGATTTTTATTGTTAATTTATGTAATTAGAATTTATTGCCAGGCAGAGTGCAATTTCTATATGTTTCCTCATTCCCAGGTAAGGTAGGTTATCCACAGCACATTTCTGGGACGAGATTCTCCGACCCCCCACCAGGTCGGAGAATCGCCGGGGGTTGGTGTGAATCCCGCCCCCGCCGGTTACCGAAGTCTCCGGCACGGGATATTCGGCGGGGGCGGGAATCGCGCCGCGCCAGTTGGCGGGCCCCCCCCCGCTCGATTCTCCGGCCCGGATGTGCCGAAGTCCCGCCGCTAAAATGTCTGTCCCACCGGCGTAAATTAAACCACCTACCTTACCGGCGGGACAAGGCGGCGCGGGCGGGCTCCGGGATCCTGGGGGGGTCGCGGGGCGTCCTGGCCCCGGGTGGTGCCGCCACGGTGGCCTGGCCTGCAATCGGGGCCCACCGATCCGCGGGCGGGCCTGTGCCGCGGGGGCACTCTTTCCCTTCCGCCTCCGCCACGGTCTCCACCATGGCGGAGGCAGAAGAGACTCCCTCCACTGCGCATGCGCGGGAATGCTGTCAGCGGCCGCTGACGCTCCCGCGCATGCGCCGCCCGGAGATGTAATTTCCGGCCTTTTCCGCCAGCTGGCGGGGCGGAAATTCGTCCGGCGCTGGCCTAGCCGCTCAATGTTGGGGCTCGGCCCCCAAAGATGCGGCGCATTCCGCACCTTTGGGGCGGCGCGATGCCCGTCTGATTTGCGCTGTTTTGGGCGCCAGTCGGCGGACATCGCGCCGTTTCCGGAGAATTTCACCCCTGTTGTGAGTTAATGGGCTGCATTTTCATTGCATTAAGGAGAGTCAGTTGAGCTGTGAAAACGGTAGCCGGGACCCAATTCTGGGATTCCTGACCCCATTTTTCCAATTTTCGCCAATGTGGGTTAAGGGTGCAGCTTGGCAGGGTCACAAGCCTGCGCCCAGATCTACAACCTGGCCGGCTCCAAAGCAGGCATGTTGCTGATCCTCAAAAATGTCCACGGAGTCAGGCCAACTGTTAAAGGACTCGTACTCACAGTCTTAGAGCTGTCATGAACTATAGGGTGGATAAGGGAACCTTTGGAAAGTTAAGTTCAAAAGTTCTTACCGATATCCCCATGCCAATACGCACACTCATCCTCACCATCCATTGCTCCTCATTCCCTCCCTGGCTAGCCATGGCACTTACACGCCCATGCGTCCATTGTACACACCGTACAAACTCAATTAACCCTATAGTGACAATAGTATGTGTTATAAAAGCTTCCAAAAACAGACATTCATAAATGTTACTTTCTGAAGAAAAACATTTCACAACAGCCCAATAAAAGTGCCGATCACTTGGCCCCTTTAAAGCATCAATAGCAGAAACTGAAAGCAGTTGATACCATTTCATCTTGTGTAAATAAACCGTGAAATTATCAGACTAAATCAGAGAGCCAGAGTTGTCAATCAAGCAATGTTTTCCCTGGAACATTGCTGTTTCAACAGTCTAATGGATGTCTCGGCTTTCAGCTAAGAATTCATAATGAGACTTTTTAAATCTGTCCTATTGTCACTATAGGGTTAATTGGCTCAATGCACAGCGTGTGGAGGGAGAATGGGCATGGGCTTGGCATGGTAGATTATTAGAGGGTTGTTGGGTGGGGCATGAGGTGGCATGGAGAGTATGTTGGGGCGGGGTGTTGGCATGAGGGGAGAGGGCCTTATTGTTTTTATTGAAACTGGGACAGTGCCAGAGCACCCAGGTGGGCCTTTAAGTCAGCACACCTTAAAGCCTGGCAGCCCCTGTGCTTGACTCCCAAATCATTCCAGTGGGCCTAACTCCTGTGAGCACTTGACCATCCTCCTCCCCAAAACAAAATCCTGTCTTTGTTGGTACTTTCTCCAGAGTCGGGCGCAACGAGTCAGGAAATTTTCTGTCTTCTGCTCTGTGCCTCGCAGATGGAACTCCTGCCCCATAACTCTGACGTGGATAGGTATATATTTCTTTCTTAATGCACTGCTGTCAATAAAGTATGGCAGCACAGTGGGTAGCACTGTTTCTTCACAGCGCCAGGATCCCAGGTTTGATTCCCGGCTTGGGTCACTGTCTGTGCAGAGTCTGCACATTCTCCCTCTGTGCGTAGGTTTCCTCTGGGTGCTCCAGTTTCCTCCCACAAGTCCCGAAAGATGTGCTGTTATGAAATGAAATGAAAATCGCTTATTGTCACAAGTCGGCTTCAAATGAAGTTACTGTGAAAATCCCCTAGTCGCCACATTCCGGCGCCTGTTCGGGGAGGCTGGTGTGGGAATTGAACCATGCTGCTGGCCTGCCTTGGTCTGCTTTCAAAGCCAGTGATTTAGCCCTGTGCTAAACCAGCCCCAGAGCCCCAGCCCCAAATTAGGTCATTTGGACATTCTGAATTCTCCCTCTGTACCCGAACAGGCGCCAGAATGTGGTGACAAAGGGCTTTTCACAGTAACTTCATTGCAGTGTTAATGTAAGCCTGCTTGTGACAATAAAGGTTATTATTATTGTTATTATTATTGGAGGTTCTGGGGCAGCAACAGCCTTATATTATCTGCAAAGAGACAATCTCTGCATAATCACACACCTTAATATACCCTTGAAGATTATTAAAATCCTGTTTATTTGCACCAACACAAAGAGGAATGATGATAAAGCGCAACTTGTCTCATGTCCTGGCCTAGAAGAAGGGAACATGATAGCAGTTCATAACATAGGATAGAGGCCTATAATGGTGTCAAAGTGATATCTTGACAGTTTTGGGATCAAAACCATCTCAAGGTGAAAAGAAGATAAATGTCATTGCACTTGGTGAAATTGTTCCCCATATCCAAGGAGACAGCAATTGATAGATTCACTGCCTTTGTGTTTGCTTCAACTATCAATGCAAAATTCAAAAACTATTATCAGAATATCTCTCTTTGTAAATCGGCCCTGGTCAGAATGTACCAGGAAACTCAACAATACTTCCAATCTGAAGGCCAATGCATTCGCCGATATTTGAAAGGCAGCATTTAGAGGGAGATAGGCTGATAACTGGCACATTCCACGAGTTCCTGCGTCAGCTTAAGGAGCACTGCCGCTGCTGCCTGCCTTGAGCATTGGATAATTAACTCATCCCAAATTAAATCTTGAAACTCTGCTCGGAATATGAAACCTCCCAGCTTTTTTTTTCAACCTGACGTGAGTCGTGATGTCGATACCTTCTCTTTCTCCTGCGCCACACAAGTTATTTTTGTAACTGGGGGAGGGAGGGGGGCAGCACGGTGGCGCAGTGGGTAGCACCCGCTGCCTCACGGCGCTGAGGTCCCAGGTTCGATCCTGGCTCTGGGTCATTGTCGGTGTGGAGTTTGCACATTCTCCCCGTGTTTGCGTGGGTTTCGCCCCCACAACCCAAAGATGTGCAGGGTAGATGGATTGGCCACGCTAAATTGCTCCTTAATGGGAAAAAATGAATTGGGTGCTCTAAATTTATTTATTTTGTTAATGTTTGTAACTGGGTG
Source organism: Scyliorhinus torazame (assembly GCF_047496885.1). NCBI lineage: Eukaryota > Metazoa > Chordata > Chondrichthyes > Carcharhiniformes > Scyliorhinidae > Scyliorhinus > Scyliorhinus torazame. The sequence goes on from NC_092728.1 coordinate 64,327,214, forward strand.
AAAATGGACAAGTGCTATGCTAATGAGGTCCAGTGGTCGGAAACCACCGTGGCCTCATATTACCACAGGTGGGTGGGACACTAATGGTTTCCCACCAGAAACCTGCTGGCAGTTAATATTGCCCCCCCCCCCCCCCCCTTCCCCCCCCCCCCCCCCCCACCCACCACCACTACCAGCACCACCACATTGCTACTACTCTACAGGAGTAATAAATGCAATCCTTCGTCTGTTGCAAAGACATTTCTTTCGTTAAATGAGATTTTAGGCAGGAGCCTGCTGATACACTAGCCAGTGTGACACAGAATGACAAGTTGCAGGTTCATACTTGCAATTCCTTCCTCAGGGGAGGAATGTTCAATCTCAGTCAGGCATCCAGAGAAGGCAGCAGCAGAGGGGCAAGGCACATGAAACAAAGATAGAGAGATGGGGAAAATAACATTGTGACTCACCTCATAGCTTCCTTGTGCAATACCCTTATGGGGCTTTATTGAAGGTTGGGGTATATTTTCCCTCAGGCCCTTTAACGTGCTCCTGGTCACACAAATCAAGACTGATACTCCAGTGAAGTACTGGAGGAGCACTACACGCTTAGATTTGCTGTCTTTCGAATGAGCTGTTTAACCGATTGAAGCCCCATCTGCCCTCTCAGATGGAAGTAGAAGATCCAATGGCACTATTTCAAAGAAGGGGCAGGGGAGTTGTCCCTGGTGTCCGAGTCAATATTTATCCCTCAGTTAACATCACCAGAAAACAGGTTATCTGGTCATAATCGTATTGCTGCTTGTAGGACCTTACTACGCACAGATTGATTACCACATTTCCGACATTATCAACAGTGATTACACTTCAAAAGTACTTGATTGGCTCTGGGCGTTAAAAGCACTATATAAATGCAAGTGGTTCTTTTTTTATTTACGAGATGGTTCTGGATAATCATGAATCTAAAGCACATCACTTGTGCAAATTAGACGGACACCGGAGGAAGAAAGTGATTCAACGGTGAAAGTAAATGTAACTGAAAAGATTCTCTCACAGTTGGTAAAATCATTGTGGTGCTCTTGAGTTCTGGAGACCAGAAAGGAATGACGATTGGTCTCAGCACCCCTTTGGCACACTGACGCAGGGAGAATCGGTCAGAGCTGTAGGCTTCAAAAGTAAACAACATTGCATATCTTTTACTGGAGTATGGTAACTGGAGGTGAGGAGGTGCTCCCCATGGCTTTGCATTAAAAACACAGGTTACTGCAGTACCCTCGCTCTGCCTGGTCGGCGGTACCCTACAATCTTCCAGAAATTGGTGTCTCAAGCCGATACCTCCAGACCGCTGTCCTTCCTATCACAAAAGCCTCCCCACACCCCACCTCTGCAATAGCCACAAATTCAGATCACCTTCGCTGGTGAGATACCCTATCTATGTCCCTCATAAAGTTTTACAGCACCAAAAGAGGCTCTATTTATCCATTCTAACCCATTTTCCAGCACTTGGCCTTCGTATGGTATGACATTTCAAGTGCTCATCTAAATGCTTCTTAAATGTTCTGAGAGTTCCTGCCTCTACCACCCTTCAGGCAGTGAGTTCCAGATTCCACTCACCAGTTTTTCCTCAGAACACCTCTAAATTTCCTGCCCCGAAACTTAAATCTATGCCCCCTGGTTATTGACCCCTCCACTATGGGGAAAAGTTCCTTCCCTCATAATTTTGTACACAGATGGCTGGGGATATCCAGCAGGCATCTGCAGCTTTGAAGGTCTACTATAAATGGATCATGAGGACCAGCATCACGTGGGCCTCTGGCCTCCCATGCAAACGCAGATATCGATTTCTGCATCTAATTTGCACCATCCAACCACTTCCTAGGCCCCAGTTCTTATACGGTGATCTCTGAAAATGTCAATCCAGAACAGGACAACCTTGGCTGCAATGCCCTCCATGAAGGAAGAATCTGCCAACACTCATTTCCTCAGTTAACACATGAAGCACAAGCCACTTGGCCCAGGCCTTGGGAGGACTGTATTCCAGACAGGAATCACAGACTACAAGGGAAACATTGGGGTAATAAAGTTGAAAATAAAACTTGTAAATGTCGCTATTTGCTTTTCTTTACTATTTGCTTCTTATAAAACAATTCAGTTAACGCTTGCAGCATTCATTGATGCTGTTTTACTGAATCTTAAATATTTCCACTTGAAAAGGATGATTGAGACACCAGCCGAGTCTCTCTCTTTATAAACACCAGTGAGATTACATTCTTATCCAGGCAAGGAGTGCTCATTCCTGACACATTAATGTTTTATAAACCAGTCCAATCAGTAAATCTGGCTTGCTCTTGTTTTCTTCTGAGACCTTGGCTGCTGTTGGATTCAATGGTCCAATAAAAAAAGTTAGCAAGCATAAACAACTTAAGAACTGACTGACCAGAATACCACTTTGTACTTGTGGTGAGATATTTTCTGGTACTTGTAATCATTTGCTTTCGCTCAATAATGATTTATGTAAAATACTTTTTAGAATCAGGACGGTATTTCGGAGCCGGTGAGAGACATTTTCTTGTGGGCCGACAGGACTGAGAACCGAAATGGGGGCAGACTAGATTAAATTTAAAAACGAGTGATGGGACAGGTTTTCTGAACAGCCTAACATTGCAGGAATACCTATCTAACAGAGAATGTAATATGATGGCGTTCAATGGTGTGCGTCAAAGAGAGAAATGAAAAGAGCTGCGAAATACGTAATGTTTTGGCCCCGTCACGTCGAGGGCAGGAGCGGAAAATGTGGCAAACTGTTCAACGTCCATTGACCACGGCGGGACTGGAAGATCTCGCCAGTGGGAGTAGCCTAAATCTCTGCGCTAGGGTTTTCGGTTTCGTTAACACTGACTTCAACAGGATGGAAGAGGGACTGTCCATGATAACATTGGCGAATATGTCAATGGCTAAATGCTGAAGATGTTCAATGGACAATTTAACGTGATGCAGAACCATCTGATCCCCGGACTCATCCAACTGGGGATGATTGTTTCCCTGTGCTCATTGGACTGAGCTAACGCAGCACTAGTATAAAAGGCAGGCCGCTGTAGAGCCAGATAAAAAGGAGCGAGGACCCAGTGAAATGTAACCGGGCCCTATGTGGATAATGCTGTTGCTGAATAAAAAGACTTTTAAGAAACTCATTGGACTCCTCTCGCTTTATCAAGCCCTGCACTATTGGCAAAAAAATCCATGGATGACGAGAGTGGTAAAGGAGAACTTGATAGTACAGTGGTTAGCACTGTGGCTTCAGAGTGCCAGGGACCCGGATTCGATTCCCGGCTTTGGTCACTGTCTGTGCGAAGTCTGCACGTTCTCCCCGTGTCTGCGTGGGTTTCCTCCGGGTGCTCCAGTTTCCTCCCACAAGTCCCAAAGACGTGCTTGTTAGGTGAATTGGACATTCTGAATTCTCTCTGTGTACCTGAACAGGCGCCGTAGAGTGGCGACTAGGGGATTTTCACAGTAACTTCATTGCAGTGTTAATGTGACACTACTTGTGACACTAATAAAGATTCTAAAAGAAAAAACATACAGAAATGCAAAAAACAAGTACAGATTCTGGTGACTTGGACAGACACAATGAACTACAAAAGGTGAAAAATCAAACAGTAAGAGCTACAGGTAGGGAATAGGAAAATAACTTGCAACAGGCATGGATAAACATTACAATGTTTTTTGCAATTACAACAAGAAAACGAGGGTGACCATAAGCATTGCGGATCCCTTGAAAACTGTGAACAGTGATATTGTAAATGAAAACAAGAAAGGAACTGGCAGACAAGTTGAATAGTTACTTGATGTTAGTATTTGCAGCAGAGGAAGAGGATAACATGCTGGACCTTCAAAGGAACATGATATTGAGTCAGGGACAAGACAGGGTCGAAACTAAAGTAAGCAAAATAACAGTAATGAAGAAAATAATGATTCTATAGAGTGACAGATTCCCAACACCAGACAGTTTCCATTGCAGAGTTTCAAGGAAATTATGTGAAATCACTGAAGATGTCCCAATTCCAGAACCATCCCTTTACACTGGAACATTGTACATGTCGGGGGCAGCACGGTAGCAGCGCCAGGGTCCCAGGTTCGATTCCCCGCTGGGTCACTGTCTGTGTGGAGTCTGCACGTTCTCCCCGTGTCTGCGTGGGTTTCCTCCGGGTGCTCCGGTTTCCTCCCACAGTCCAAAGACATGCAGGTTAGGTGGATTGGCCATTATAAATTGCCCTTAGTGACCAACAGGTTAGATTGGGTTACGGGGATAGGGTGGAAGTGAGAGCTTAAGTGGGTCGATGCAGACTCGATGGGCCGAATGGCCTCCTTCTGCACTCTATGTTCTATGTCACCCTGCTACTCAGGAAAGATGTAAGCATTTGGCTTAGCCTCTGTTGTCAGGACATTATTAGAATCAAAACTTCAAGATGGAGGGATGCAAAAAGATGGTCGAAATTTGGGACACTTGTTCACAAACAACAGTTGATGCTGGATCAGTTGTTAATTTTAAATCTAAGATTGGTAGATATTTGTTAACCAAGGTTATTGAGGGATATAAGACAAAGGTGGGTGTATGATTACAGTTCCCCTTGAACTTATTGACGTGAGAATCAAAATCAAAAGGCTAAATAGTTTATTCCCATTCCTATGAGGCCCACGACGGAAGGCGTCAATCAACAGTGGGTTTTGAATTTTGCAGACATTTTTCTGATGCATCTAAAGGTCCTCTCCATTTTTCAAATAGTTTCTGCACTGGTCAAGATAAAGAATATTGGGTGGGGCAGTGGCGCAGTGGTTAACACTGCCCCCTCATGACACCGAGGACCCAGGTTCGATCCCAGCCCCAGGTCACTGTCCATGTGGAGTTTGCACATTCTCCCCGTGTCTGCCCCCATAACCCAAAGATGTACAGAGTAGATGGATTGGCCATTCTAAATTGTCCTTTAATTGGAAAAAAAATGAATTTGGTCCATTAAATGAAAAGAAAAGGTAAAGAATACCAGTGTTCCAAATACAAACATGTTGGAGGGAATTTTATGGAGCTTCCATGAGCGAGGAACATGCCTTGCAGGATGACTTAATAAGGCGGGATACAAAATCTCAATTTCCCAATGGCGGGTTGAGACACAGAGATAATGTCAGCAGCCTGTTTGCGATGTGTCAAGCCTCTCGCCAGCTTATGGTGAGTTTTTAAAAATCCTTTCACAGGATGCGTGATTCGATGGCTCATTCAGCATTTATTGTCCATCCTTCGTTGCCTTTGAGAAGGTAGTGATGAGCTGCCTTCTTGAGCTGCTGCAGTACATGTGGTGTAGGTATACCCACAGTGCTGTGAGGAAAGGAGTCCTGGAATTTTGACCCCACAAAAGTGTTCCAAGTTAGGGTGGTGTGTGGCTTGTGGGAGAATTTGCAAGAAGTTGGGTTTCTATGCATCTGCTGAGCTTGTCCTTATAGGTTACGGATATCGAAGGTCCTATCGGACAAGCTTTAGTGAGTTGCTGCAGTGCATCTTGTAGATGCTACATGATACTGCCACTGTGTGTTGGTAGTGAAGGGAGTGAATGTTTAATGTGGTAGATAGGTTGGCAATCAAATGCCATTCTTTGTCTGGATCATGTTGGGCTTCTTGAATATTGTTTGAGCTGCACGCTTCCAAGCAAATGGAGAGTATTCCATCGCACTCCTGAATTGTGTCTTGTCGATGGCGGACAGGCTTTGCGGAGTCAGGAGGTGCTGAATTACTGATCTGCTCTTATGGACACGGTATTTATATGACTTGTCCAGTTCAGTTTCTGCTCAATGATAACCCCAAGAAGTTGATAGTGGGGGATTTAGCAATGGTGATGTCATTGACTGTCAAGGGGCAAGAGATTCTCTCATGTAGGAGATGGTCATTGTCTGGCATTTGTGTGGTGCAATGTTACTTGCCACTTGTCAGTCTAAGCCTGAATGTTGTCAGGTTTTGCTACACACGGGCACGGACTGCTTCAGTGTCTGAGGAGTCATGAACACAGCTTTACAAATGTGTAATCATCAGCGAACACCCTCCACTTCTGACAAGGTAATTGATGAACCAGCTGAAGGTGGTGGGGCCTTTGACACTTCCCTGAGGAGCTTCTGCAGTGACCTGAGACTGTCCTGAGACTGAGATGATTGACCTTCAACAACTACAACCATTCTCCTTTGCACTAAGTATGGCTCCAATCAGTGGAGAGTTTACTCCAATTTTGCTGGGGCTCCTTGATGCCACATTCGGTCAAATGCTACCTTGATGTCAAGGGCAGTCACTCTCACCTCACCCCTTGAGTTCAGCTATTTTGTCAATGTTTGGACCAAGGCTGAGTTCTGAGTATCAACCTATGCAGTTTGGGCTATAGTTTTTAAGAATAACCGTGAAACAATGGGATATGTATTTTTTCGAATCCATGAGTAAAACTGACCTTTTTGATTGATGTGTCGATTTATGAATTATACGTTACACAAGAGGAAACTACCAATTCATATTCTCTATTAATGTTCCAACAATATTGTTTTTCATGCATATTACAAGTTTAATAATACAAATTATCCTCCAATAGTTTAAAGAGGAAGTGTACTGCATAGAGATAAAATCATAATCAAGGGTTTGTAAGTCAGATGAGAGAGATAAGCTGGTACAGTCTTATCTGCATCTCTAATCGGTAGACGCGTCATTGGGTTTCCTTTGTTATTTTGTGTGCTGCTTGAGTGGTTCTGCTTTTTGTCAAGTGAGAGTAGTTAAGTTGTGGTGCCTGGTGCTGCAGGAACAAAGAGTCCTGATTCATAGTTTAGATTGTGAGGGGATTAGCGGGGATTCAAACTGCTGGGGAATAGCAAAAGAGCCATAAGGCACTGATTTGCTTGATAGAATTGAGGAGGAAAGGATCATAATTCAGTTCTTGTGCAAAGGATTCGTGAATCAAAAGTGATATTTGTAGGGGAAAAATATTTGAAGTAGCCTCACTTTCATCTTCATGTGAAGGACTATTATTTGTCACAGAATCTTATTTTTCTGTAATGCAATGCTCTGTGATTATTGTGTGAGCAGGTTTTTAATTCCCACGTTGCACAGTGAGTGAGCAACTTCCATATATCAGATTACATCATGCTTTAACTCATGATTTGGGGAAGTCAAAGTCAAGAATATAAAATAATTTGTCTTTGGTTTTCCTTGCCTCAGCAGTCTTAGCATGGGTAGTGCCTGGCACTAGGCAGTTTTGGCTCATTCTAACTCAGGATATTAATTGTTACTAACCGTGGAAACCTCCGAAATACGTGGTTCCTCTTTACACTGTTTCTAACGTGGTTCCAATGAGCCTTCAAGATTGTGAACCATGTCGATAAGTTTGTCTTCATAGCTGAGGAAAAGATTGTTAAATCCTCATATATTTTGAATATTTTGTCTGTCCCTTAACAAGAACCATTGGCCACAAATATGGGCTGCTGTCTCGGGTCACATTGACCCAGGGGTCCTCATGACTCTGTGGTTTGCAGCTACTGTGCTGAATCATTCTGTCATTCTGATTCTCTCAATTTGGTAGCAGTGTTTTCAATGCCTTTATGCACAAACAAGTATGAGTGTTCGCTCTTTTATCAAGGATTATTTAAAGACAGGTTGGTTAGATGCTGGTCGCACATTTTCTTCCTTGATACTTTCCTGGGGATGCTGCCCGCTGCCAGATGTATTTTTGGCAGTGGACATGTAAAATACGAGGTGTGCCCAACCACATTCCCTCCCACCCCCGAGAAGTCCCTCATTAAACGCCATGTGGGCTGAGGCAAAAATAGGCAGCCGATCCACCATATTTAAATAAATGACTGACTGGGATATTATGGTGCCCACACCAGAATATGGTCGGTGTGGGCAGACAGGCGGGAGTGGGCAGTATAGAGTTTGAGGCCAGGTTGAAGAAAGGCAGGAAGGATAGAGGGGGACATCATTTGGAGTTGTGTCCTAGACTTATCGGGGAAGACCCCTGCCCAAAAGATGTCGTCCCCGTCCCCCCAAACAACCCCCCCCCCCCCCCCCCCCCGCCCCCCCCCCCCTTCGGCACATCATTCCTTGATGTCTGCTCTCCCAAGCTTGACCTTCCACCTTCCCCTCCCCTGCCCCTCCCCACACCTCCCTGAGCTCTCTGATCCCTCTCCACTCTAAAAGCCCGGGACTTGCCTGTCTCCAGCAGCAATTGTTCTCCTTCATGCTCCTTCCTATAGTCCTGGTAGGGTCAAGGTCTGTGCTCTGGCGCTGTCAGGTCTGCTAGAGCTACTAGCCAGACAGATTGGCGTGCAGCTCTCAAGGGCATGACTTCCTGTTCCTGAAGTGTGGAATTCCCACTCTCAGTTTGTTAAGGCCACCCCGTCGTATTTTTACCGCGAGGCAGCCTTTTTTAAAGTAGGCCATCTCAAGACTGACCTTTCTATTGCAGTTAGTTCAATTTATTCCTTTGATAAATGGTCTCCTTCCATTGTTATAGATCAGCAGAATCTTGCACTTCCCCCATTCAAAAATGGCACCAAATGGAGGAGTATGTTGCATGTCTGATAGCCGATACTCTCTGTAACAGAAAATAGAGACTTTGAAAATTATTCTTTTCATTGTGAATCCCAGCTCTTTTACTGGGAGCATTCCAACAGCTTTGAAGAAACTAGATACATTGGTGAATTTTGTCACTTATCCAGAAAGCCCACCACTAGGTCCAAAAGTGAGAGGCAGTCTGCTTCAACAGGCAGCAGGTCCCATGGCGGCATGGTGCAGGGTGAGGAGGGCCTCCATCCAATTAAGGGTGGTGGCCTGGCTTCAAGAGCTGCCAGTCAGAGAGCCAGCAGCCTCAGCAGCAGGTGAGGTAATCGCTGTTGCTGAGACAATGGTTCAGTGATCAGGTATAATGAATATATTTAGGCTGGGGGAAGGCCAGGCCAGGCCAGGCAGCAAGGCCCTGGCATTGGGAGATGTGACGAGTGGAGATCTTGGATCACCTGCGCCGCTATTGGCGCAAAGTCAGTCATTGCTGCCAGGGGAGGGCCCCCGCCTTGTGATTTGGAGTGCCCATCAAGGAGGATCTGCTCTTGCCAGGTTGCTGGGAGGCTGCCAGGGTTTACCTAACCACCTCTCAATGCTGCTGTGGGCTCTCCCGGCATTGGCAAAATGCCTGCAGCAGCAGGAATTGGAACGTAATTGGCCACTTCGGTGGCTTGCCGCCAAATTGCTAAGTTTCCCACCACTGGTCCTTTCCTGATGTCTTCCCTTGCCATTTTGCCACCTCCCAACCCATTGGAAAATTCAGTCTATTGTTTTCTCACATGGAAACGATGTGTCTCAGTTCACCATTATTCAGCAGTGAATTGAAGGTGATCGATCGCAGGAAAGATCTCTTGGTCAAATTGTACTTGAGTAGCATACTTAATCATAGATTATCATAGAATTTACAGTGCAGAAGGAGGCCATTCGGCCCATCGAGTCTGCACCGGCTCTTGGAAAGAGCACCCTACCCAAGGTCATCACCTCCGCCCTATTCCCATAACCCAGTAACCCCACCCAACACTAAGGGCAATTTTGGACACTAAGGACAATTTATCATGGCCAATCCACCTAACCCGCCCATCTTTGGACTATGGGAGGAAACCGGAGCACCCGGAGGAAACCCACGCACACACGGGGAGGATGTGCAGACTCCGCACAGACAGTGACCCAAGCCGGAATCGAACCTGGGACCCTGGAGCTGTGAAGCAATTGTGCTATCCACAAGGCTACCGTGCTGCCCAATGTATGGAGTGCTGACAAACACAGAGGCCTAGAGTTTTGCTCTTGAGGCAGGTGCGTAGAGTCAGAGAATTTTCTGGTTTGCCACATCTGCCTTGGGCAGAAGTTCTCCAAATAACTGCATTCGGGCTGTTGGTGCATGCTAGAGTTGGGCCCATTGCTTTCGGAAACAGTTCAGAGGCAGCCATAGGGGCTCCGGAATGCCGAAGCATGCTGACTAAAAGGGCTGACTTGGTATTCTGGGACTTTGCCCAGTTGCTTTATTTAGAATTTAGACCCTCCAGCCATCATAACTTATACTTCTTCACCCACACACACGCACACACACACGTCCACTCCCCATGCCCATCCATGCCAACCTATGCCATCATCCATCCCCATTGCCTCTTAAGGCCCCATTGTCAACTTGGTGTCAACTCATGCCAGCCCATACCCACAGCTACACTCTTTGCCCTTCCACCCTCCATGCCAACTCACCCAGTGTCCACCATGAGCAGGTCTCAGGAGCAAAGCTGAGATGTTAGAAAGTAAAGTCCTAAGTATCTGTTACAGACTTCACTATATAATAAAAATATTCTCATTGATAAAAGCCTATTATATAAAATATCCTCAAGTACTTAATCCTTTGTAAAACATTCATTTGCATCAATTGCCCCACAACGAAGACAGCTAATCCGTCAATAACTTATTGGGAAGCTGTAAATTCACAATTTGTCAGCTCCAAGACTATGTCGATTGACCGTGGAAGCAGTTCAGCAGTCCTAATATTAGAGTGATAGCCCCACTGGGCTATGTCACCAAACAGCTATTGAAATTACAAAAACGGATTTTCCAAATCAGAGACCCAGCAGGCTCCTTTTTTTAATTTGAATCCCATGGGATTGAAATAACCTGACAGCTTGGCAACATTACAGACCTTTCCACCTTTTATGAGCATTCGCCTCTACTCTTAAAAATCGTAAATCTCGCACTGCAGGAAATGAACCTTGCTCCAGCAAAAATTGGGGTCTGTTTAATCAAAGTGTTGAGTTCACAGGGCCTTGCTGGGTCTGGGTTTTCATCATGCCTTTGGGGACGAGTCTTCTGCATCCCAGGTCTTGCCGCCATTTTGGTAAGTCGACTCCGTGAAAATCCAGGCGAAAGGCTTGCCGACGTTATGGAATTATGGATAAAAGCCATTAGGGTTGATTTTACCTTCCAGCAGATCCTCAAGGGATTGAAAGTTAGATGAAGCCTTTTGTGGATAGCTGGTGCATTTTCCTGGACGGCAAAAATGGAAATATAACCCCAGGATGCAGTGTCAAAATTATGAAAATAATTCAAAACGCTATCATTTTCATGTGAGGTCAACAGCAAGGTATTTGCTGTTAATTGAGAAGTTTCCAAATTGGCCTGGAGATAGAAATTCACAGGTAAATGACAACCTAAAATAATATATCAAACATTATAGTCAATCTGTAATTGATCTCCAGAGTGACAGCAATTTAACACCGTGACCTTAAAAATGGCACCACTATAATAGCAGGTGCCATGTCGTAAAATGCCCCTGTTGAGAAATTAAACCACCAGACCTCCAACATCTCTACATTGCCCAGATACTCCTGTTGAAAACATGCATGCGTAGACCTCAGGTGAGGACAAGATTGGTCAAATGACTGCTGGCATTCATTGTATATGCCAACAAATTTCAAATGGGTCATCTGGTAAAATACCCAGGGTATCGCTGGTGACACACACAGAAAAACCAAAGCACAACTTTGCTCACTGCCTTCCAGAATGGAAAGGGAGTGTTCAGAAAATTGGAAAATGTTATATTGTACATAAAGTCCCGAAATACAGCAGATTTTCTTCAGAGTTTTTTGTTTGTAGTTAGAGATTTGCTAACAACTAGACTGAGGTTGCCAAAATGTGCAATATATTTCAATAATGTTTGTTGGATTTTTTGGGGACTTATACAATTTCATCTTTTAAATCCTTTGTTTTTTTTATCTGAATGTAAAATCTGAAGTATGCCTTTCCTGGAGTTATGACAGTTTGTGTGATGTTTGTTTTTTTCTACAGATTAGAAACAACACCACGGCTCCGTCCTCGTTCGTGGCTGGGATTTCCCGGTGCTGCTGAAAGTGAATGGAGTTTTGGCTGGAATGCCACATTTTCCATTCTCGCTCACAACGGGACCCGCCATGAACGAGACAGGAGAATCCTGCCCATTTCCTTTCTGCAGCTTGTCTGTTCCCCGGTAGATGCGCCGAACCATTTAAACCTCCATTCTGTTCAGCTGGACCGTAATATCCCACTGGACGGGAGGGGAATTAAAATCCTGGCCCATGTTTCGCAACACGCCGTATATGTTTGCTCCGCCGTGAGACTTTTAGCCATCCAATACATCTGTCCAGCTCCAGCAATGGACCACGCTTCACGAGTTTGGGGCAAAAAAGGCTGCAGGCAGAGAATAAGCAGGGGAGTTTAGCTGGACTCTCGCGTCTCTGGGGCGTCATTCTCCGACCCCCCGCCGGGTCGGAGAATGGCCGTTGGCCGCCGTGAATCCTGCCCCCGCCCCCGCCGAAGTCTCCGAAGGGAGAAAAGTCGGCGGGGCGTTAATGGCGCCGCTGCCGCGGAGAATGTCACGGGTCTGCGCAAGGCAGCCGATTTTCGGCCTGCCGATATTCTCCCTTCCGGATGGGCCGAAGTCCCGTCGACGTGATGACCGTTCACGTCGACGTCAATCAAACCTCCTTTTCATCGGCGTGACCCGGTGCTCCAGGCTCACGCCGACCAGCGAGGAGGTGAGTGACGGCCTGGGGGGTTGGCTCTGGGCAGGAAATGGCGTGGCCGCAGACTGATTGCGTGGAGAGGTGTGTCTCGGCTTGTGTGTGTGTGCGGCGGGGGGGGGGGGGGGGGGGGGGCGGGGAGGGGGTTGGTTAGAGTAGGCTGGGCTCCGGGGGAGTGCCGGGAGGGGGTCCATGCCGGGGTGGAGGTTGGGGGTTTTGGGGGTTGGGGTCCGTGCCGGGTGGAGGTTGGGGGGGGTCCGTGCCGGGGTGGAGGTTGGGGGGGGGGTCCGTGCGGGGTGGAGGTTGGGGGTTGGGGGGGGGTCCGTGCCGGGGTGGAGGTTGGGGGGGGGTCCGTGCCGGGGTGGAGGTTGGGGTTGGGGGGGGGGGTCCGTGCTGGGGTGGAGGTTGGGGGGGGGTCCATGCCGGGTGGAGGTTGGGGGTTGGGGGGGGGTCCGTGCTGGGGTGGAGGTTGGGGGTTGGGGGGGGGGGTCCGTGCCGGGGTGGAGGTTGGGGGGGGGTCCGTGCCGGGGTGGGTGATGGGAGGGCAAATGAGTTGGTCCACCTGGCCAGGTGCCAGCCTCCAACAGTTGGACCCATGCGGTCCATACCACCTGGCTGGGGGGAGGAGGGGATATGGGCAATGATGACATGGCGTCGTTCCCCTCCCCCCCCCCCCCACCAGGCCGTCATGTTTCAGACCATCCAGCGATGTTGGCCGCCGTGGTGGCAGCCGCTCATGTCTATGTTGCCCTGGATGAGGAGGAGGAGGAGGAGGAGGAGCGTGCCAGAGAGGCGGCGCATGCTGCCGCAGAGGGCAGGCGGAAGCCGCCCAGGCTGGAGGGACACCTGACCGACAGGACGAGGAGGGGGAGGAGGACGTCGCGGCCCCACGGCAACGGATGGCACCCGAGGGCGCCCCGTGTGTACTGGCCCCGGCAGTCATACCAGGACCTCACGGACCGGGAATGCAGGAGGAGACTCCGGATGAGCCGGGAAACCGTGGCACACATCTGCCACCTGCTGGCACACCTGTCACCGCGTGGCACTGGCGGGGGACACCCTCTCCCCGTGTCCGTCAAGGTTACGGTGGCCCTGAACTTTTATGCAACGGGGTCATTCCAGGCACCGAGTGGGGACCTGTCCGGCATATCGCAGACATCGGTGCATCCGGGCAGTGACAGATGCCCTTTATGCCATGGCGCACCGCTACATCTGCTTCCCCGTGGACCGGGCCAGCCAAGATGCCCGGGCCGTGGGCTTCTCTGCCGTTGCCGGGTTCCCCATGGTCCAGGGCGCGATCGATGGGATGCACGTCGCCGTGCGGCCACCTGCAGAGAACAGGGCCGTGTTCACTAATAGGAAGGGGACCTATTCAATGAACGTACAGGTGGTCTGCGACCACCGCATGATGATCCTGCACGTCTGCGCCCGGTCACCCAGGCAGTGTACACGACTCAATTCGTGTTGTCGCGGTCATCCATCCCCGGCATGTACGAGGGACGCCATCCCCGGCTGAGGGGCTGGTTGCTGGGCGACAGGGGCTACCCATTGCGATCGTGGCTGATGACGCCTATACGGAGGCCACGCAATGAGGCGGAGAACCGCTACAATGATGCCCATGTAGCGACAAGGGGAGTGATCGAGAGGTGCTTTGGCGTGCTGAAGATGCGTTTCAGGTGCCTGGACCTCTCTGGGGCGCCCTCCAGTATCGGTCAGATAGGGTCGGCCGCATCATTGTGGTGTGCTGCGTCCTGCACAACATAGCCCAGCAGAGGGGCGATGTGCCGCAGGCAGAGGAGGGCGGAGTGGAGGAGCAGCAGGAAGAGGCCAGTCCTCCCCAGATGAGGGAGATGGGGGCAATGGTCAGGGCAGACGGGGATGACACAGGCGGGTGGCTGTCCACCGTTACCGGCTGGCCCAGCGGGCACGGGACAGACTGATAGACGCCCGCTTCACTGACTAGATGGGCGTGGGAATCGGGTAGTATGGCCACAGACCGCACACCATGACAACAGCCGACCACCCACACCCCCCACCCATCCACCCACCCAGCACCCTCACCCCCCTCCCCAACCCCACACACCCCACCCGCATGCACACCACCCCCCCACCCCCAATTGCCGATCCACCGGCGGCACAACGGGCCGGGCTCTCCCAGTGCGGGTGGACGCGTGTCTATCGCAGGCCATGGAGAATGATGACAACCCGCCTCCGATGAGCTCCTGGCTCTACATCGTTGGACTATGTCTGACCCATGGCCACAGTACCACCATCCACCCGGACCATCCCTGCATGCGGCTGTGACACTGCAGCGCACGGGTCCCGTCCTCTGCCCGGGGATGTTGATGGCGGCCCAGGGGGAAGGGGGGCAGACTCACCTGGGGCTGAGGTAAGACCACCCCTCACACACACACGTTGCGCTCAACGTACATGACACCCCCGCACACTTTGGACAGAGCACAAAGGCAGCTTCGGTAGGTGTAACATTGACTTTAATAACCAAAGGAGTTCATGCACGTGCCCTAGCCCCTAAAACTCATCTGTGCCCTGCACCCGTGCCAACTTACTCAGTGTCTAATTGTTTGGCCTTACGGGCCCTTTGACTATGTCTACGTGGTTCCCCAGATGGTACAGCAGAACTGGAGGTGGACTCCTGTGATTCCTGCCCTCTGACACTGGATCCCTTTGGCGGCCGTTTCCTGGGGCGTCCTGGCCTAGATGGGCCAGGCTGCAGCCCGGGCGACTGGGATGGCGAGCTGCCAGCCTGTCCTGCCCGTTGCCCCACCCGATGCACCTGGGACGGAAGGGGGGGAGTCCGAGGTGTCGCGGTGTACCAGGACCTCCCCTACAGAGGGAGCCGGGATGGACACACCACCTCCTCCTCCCTCGGGGTGCCCGATGGCCCCCAGGCCTCTACATGGGTGGGGGATGCGAACGGACTGGCCATCCGACGCGCCCCCGACATCTGGCGCTGCCAATCCTGGAGGCCCGTGCTGGTATCGACAGGGGTCTGCAGGTTTGCAGCCATGGAGCCCAGGGGGTTGTCGAACCCTGTCTGCGACAGTGCGACGCCAGCTCGCACATGGCCACTGGCGCCGATGCCCTCAGCGATGGCCTGCTGAGACTGGGCATCAGGCCTGCAGAGACTGGGCCATGGCCTGCAGAGACTGGGCTATGGCCTGCTGAGACTGGGCCATGGCCTGCAGAGACTGGGCTATGGCCTGCTGAGGACTGAGCCATGGCCTGCTGAGACTGGGCCATGGCCTGCTGAGACTGGGCTATGGCGTTTGAGCGCCTCTGCCATCTGGTGCTGGCACTGTGCTCATGGCCTCCTGTGAGAGGGCAGCCATTTCCTGGGCCACAGACGCCGCCTGCACGGAAGGCCCAGGCCTCGCAAACCGTTCCCCATGTCTGACACCGTCGCACCCATTGCCTCCACCGCGGACGCCACCCGTGCGGTGTCAGCCTGGGTGGCAGCGCATGACCGGGACCACTCCAGCTCCTGGACGCGGGTGGACTCCTCCTCCTGCGACCGCAGCCACCGCAAGCCACCCGTCACCCTATTCGCTCGTCTCCGTGTCGGTGGTTGCATCGGATCTATGTGTGGGTGTGGTAACTGCAGGAACCCGGGATCCATCTGGGCGGCAGATGTTCGCTTGGCCTGGGCTGCCCTCCGACTGCCCGGTCCCTCTGCTGCGCCTACCTCCACCTGATGTACCGAGACGGCTGTGTTGTGCGCACCAGTGAGTGTACCAGACGCCTCATCACTAAAGTGCCCAACCGTGGTGAGTGTTTCTGCGATGGTGGAGGGTGTTGGTGACAGCAGTGGCGTTGTTCGTGCTCTTCGTCCCACTCTGAGTCCATGGCACTTTGGGGTGGGGGTTCGTCTCCACCCATCCACTCTGAGTCACTGTCCGGTATTTCGTCTTCCCGGGTGGGGTGTCCTGGTAGTGCTGTCCCGGGTAGTGCTGTCCCGGGTAGTGGTGTCCCGGGTAGGGGTGTCCTGGGTAGTGGTGTCCCGGGGTAGGGGTGTCCTGGATAGTGGTGTCCTGGGTAGTGGTGTCCTGGCTCGGATGTGACGGGGCCTGTGGCTGCCCCCCTCATCGCTGGGTGGTCGCTCCCGCACGTGTGACGGGGGTGTCGTCTCCCTGTTGCTCAGGTCTCTCCGTCTCCCGTGGTGTGCGAGGGGCATCCTGCGGGCGTCGCATGCTGGAGGGGTGCAGGTCTCTCCGTCTCCCGTGGTCTCCGAGGGGCATCCTGCGGCCGTCGCATGCTGGGAGGGTGCGGGTCTCTCCGTCTCCCGTGGTCTCCGAGGGGCATCCTGCGGGCATCGCATGCTGGAGGGTGCGGGTCTCTCCGTCTCCTGTGGTCTCCGAGGCACATCCTGCGGGCGGTCTGCATCTGCGGGGATGGGTGCCTGGACGTTTGGTCCTGCGATACACAATGAAGCATGCATGGTTAGACATCAGGCAGTGATCAGGTGATACGGGGGAGGGGGATATAGGGGAGGGGGGATATGGGGACGGGCTGTTGGTGGCTCACTTGCTCGTGGGGCCCCGACCTCTGCATCAGCAACCTCCGGTCCTCAGGTCCGCCAGCCAGTTCCAGGGCCCTTTCCTCGTGTACGGTCAGTGGCCTCTCATCAGCGGGCCCTCCTCCAGTCCTCACATGCTCCTATTGTTGTGTGCGCGCTTCTCCTGGGGGGGGGGGGGGGGGGGTGGTGGCAGGGGTAAAAGGCAACAGTGTTAGGCAGGTATATGAATGCACGCCATCGGTTGCGCGTGCATTGCAGAGGTTAAGGTTAGGGCTGGATTCACTTGGGGATATGTGGGAGGGGAGGATATGGGGGATATGGGGGAGGGGGGATATGGGGGATATGGGGAGGGGGGATATGGGGGAGGGGGGGGATATGGGGGAGGGGGGGAATATGGGGTATATGGGGGAGGGGCGATATGGGGGATATGGGGGAGGGGGGGATATGGTGGAGGGGGGATATGGGGGAGGGGGATATGGGGGAGGGGGGATATGGGGGAGGGGGGAATATGGGGGATATGGGGGAGGGGGGAATATGGGGGAGGGGGGATATGGGGGATATGGGTGGGAGGGGGGATATGGGGGAGGGGGGATATGGGAGGGGGGATATGGGGGAGGGGGGAATATGGGGGATATGGGGAGGGGGATATGGGGAGGGGGAATATGGGGGATATGGGGGAGGGGAGGGGGATATGGGGGAGGGGGGGATATGGGGGAGGGGGGATATTGGGGGAGGGGGGGATATGGGGGAGGGGCGGATATGGGGGATATGGGGGAGGGGGGATATGGGGATATGGGGGAGGCACACCCTGCCTGCTCTGACGAGGTCGTTCACTTTCTTGTGGCACTGGGTGCCTGTCCGTGGTGTTAGGGCCACAGCGGTGACGGCCCTCTGCCACCTCCCTCCACAGACGCCGGCTGTAGCGTGGGGCAACTCTGCGGCCGTGCCCGGGATACAGGGCGTCCCTCCTCTGCTCCACCGCGTCCAGGAGCGCCTCCACATCGCGTGACTCGAACCTCGGGGCTGAGCGACGGCCAGCCATCAAGTCGGGTGTTGCGGTCGGCTGTTCCGGTCGGGTGGGGGGGAGCTGCGCGGCCTTATGAGCTGTCACGCCGTGCAGCGCATATGACGCTGCACGGCGTGAACCACTGCGCAAGCGCGGATCCCATTACATCGCTGCTAGCCCATTTCGGGCCGCAGACTATCGGCCCATTTTTATGACGTGACGCAAGTGGGATTTGCGCCGTTTTTTGCGCCGATCGGCGGACTTTCCGCCGATAATGGAGAATTTTGCCCCTGGCGTCTGAACCTCGGGTCACCTATTCTTAGCACCTTAGCAAATCTGGCCATGGCCGGATCAACAGCGGGAGCAGGGCAGAAGTTTCTTCCCTGCGATTTGATGTGAGGAAGCCTCAATTCAGCTGGTCGGGTCACCTTTGAACCTCCTCCCTGTACCTGCAAATTCATGCAAGGGTTAGCCACCTAAGGTCTGTGTAGGCATATTTTGAAAAGAATGAGAAGTTCTCCAGATATGCTTATTTTTGTTTCTTTTTCACATATAAGTGTTTCTGTAGAAATTGCCTCTTTGCCTACAATTATTTACATCTTCTGAAGCAGAAATCGATCATTATTGAACGTTTTGGAGCATTGTTTTTTCATGTCATTTTTTCTGACGTGGTTTAATTTGTAATGAGTTCAGGCATTTCCCTATTTGAAGAACTACAGATGGTTTAGTTCGCCCTGCAGAAGATCAGTACAGGCTAGATATGTATCTATGTCAACGTTTAAGAGATTTTCATTTTTTAAAAAATAATTTTGAGTCCCCAATTTTTTTTTCCCAATTAAGGGGCAATTTAGTGTGGCCAATCCACCTAACATGCACATCTTTGGGTTGTGGGGGTGAAACCCACGCAGACATAGGGAGAATGTGCAAACTCTACACGGACAGTGACCCAGGGCCGGGATTCGAACCCGGGTCCTCAGCGCCGCAGTCCCAGTGCTAACCACAGAGCCACATGCCGCCCCAATGCGTAAGAGATTTGTTCGCTTCCCATTTTGAGTTCCTTGTAATGCCTTACCACCTTGTTTCAGTCATTTCCATCCTGCACTCTTCTTTGGAGAAGCCATTGACTAATTTGCAAGTGTGCCAAAATCATATAAATTCATAAGATTTAGGAGCAGAATTAGGCCATTTGGCCCATCGAGTCAGCTCTGCCATTCGATCATGGCTTATCTCATACTCTTTAGAATCATGGATCTTTCTACCTGGAATTTGCTGCCTGAAAGGGCAGTGGAAGCTGATTCATCCTTAACTCCACCATCCTGCCCATCCTTCATAACCCTTCAAACCATTACCAATTAAAAATCTGTCTAACTCCTCCTTAAATTTACTCACTGTTCCAGCATTCTCCGCATTCTGGCGTAGCGAATTCCACAGATTCACAACCCCTTCATTCTTCCTGAATATTTGAGCCATATCAAAACACAAGGCTTGCAACATGTGACTACAAACAAGCTGACCAAAATGCACTTACTGACACAAGATTTGTTACTTATGTAGCTACCTGATCAAGCAATAACATTAAGTCCCCTTCTAACCAAGCTCTCGTATTGTACGTTTGCTTATTGTCCTTTCATTTTTCACCGTGTTCGGAAAAAGGGAAGTAGCTTCTTAATTTGAACAGCAAGAATGTCCAGCTGGCATCCTCAATTATTGCAGGGTAACTGAAGTATAGCACATGCTGCGATTTTACTCTGGCAGAACTTGGAGGCAGGCCCAAAGTCTATCTATTTATGGTGGATTAAAGTAATAACAGATTGCAATTTAATGGATGATGGTGGAAACGGTGAGAACGACGCTCAAGCAAATGTCATCTGGTCTCAGCGCAGTTGTATTTCCTTTGCAACCTAGAAGAACTTGACTTCAGCCACAACAATATTAATAATGGTCAGGAATGACAGCAGAACTGAAATTTTGAGGTTTCCGTGATATCCTCGCTGGGTAACAATGTTGTGGAGCAATTTGCAAGGGCTTACTCTCAAGATAATTATTATGGAGTTGGAAAACAAAATTAAACTGCCATAGAGACCATAATGCACATTGAGTGTAATCTTGATAATTACACAATTACATGCATATTATAATACATGCATGCATGTCTCAGCATTATGACCTCTGGAAAGACCCCTCGGGACTCTTATTTGTTGTGTACTCTCAAACTTTTCAGGTTTACGCTGTATGCTTTGGACAGCAGAGGGAGACGCTCCGAGCCAAGCACTGTGACCATGAGGACCTCCTGCCCACTGATTGATGACATCAAGGCAGAAGGTAAGTTATTCTTCCTCACTTTCTTTTAAATAGACCCTTTTGATTAACCGTACTATGTCCTGCGTGTTATTGATGCGCATATCGAATCCATTAGTGTCACAACAGGAATCCAACCAGCACACCAGGCAGCGCATCCAAACAAGTTAAATAATTTTTACTGGGTTTCTTTGAAACGTAGCATTTATAGCATCTTTTGGACCAACTGGTTTATGTCAGTGTCCATGTCTCACATGAGCCTTCTCCTATCCCTCTTCATTTAAATCTATCAGTATAACTTTCTATCCCTTTCTCCCCTCATGTTTACACTTAAATGCATCCATTCTATTCGCCTCAACTACTCCTCGTGGTGGTGAATTCAACATCTTTAGCACTCTCTGGGTAAAGAAGTTTCCCCTGAATTCACAGTTGAATTGAGCTACCTTATACTGATGGTCCATAGTTTTTGGTCTCCGCTGCTAGTGGAAATATCTTAAGATTTCAAATGATTTCCCCCTTTAAAAAGAGAAAAAAGGGCAGCATGGTGGCGCAGTGGGTTAGCCCTGATGCCTCACGGTGCAGAGGTCCCAGGTTCGATCCCGGCTCTGGGTCACTGTCCGTGTGGAGTTTGTACATTCTCTCCGTATTTGTGTGGGTTTCACCCCCACAACCCAAAGATGTGCAGGCTAGGTGGATTGGACTCGCTAAATTCGACTTGGAAAAAAAAATGAATTGGGTACTCTAAAATTTTTTTTCTTTTAAATAAGAGGAAAAAAACGGTTCTGTCCTGACTGCTGGTGAAACTTTAATGTAGCTGCTTCTGTTTTTGCTTTTTTATAACCATTTTTTCATGTTCCTTCTGAGCTTAATATTTTATTTTCCTATTTCCACGTTTCCTTTTGATTCATTCCCATTTCTCATACTGTTATCACTCATGACCTGACATCACTTCCAAACAAGGATCAACTCACTGCCAACTCACCCCTCAGGCATCAGAATAATTAAACTGTGTTCACTTGTGGAAACAAATAATAAGATAATTGACTCTTTTGAGCAGGCTCGTTCATGTAAACATAATAGTCACCCCTTTCTTTTGCTTTTTATCAACCAGCAACAACCTTTTTTGTTGAAAACTTAAGGTGAATGGTAGTGCAGGATGTCAGAAAGTTGACTGGAGAGAAAAGGAAGTAATTCAGCAAGCATTGATAAGGTGATGAAACAGGGTCAACAGTGTGGGGAGATGAAGAAAGAAATAGAGAGCTTCATGAACACATCAGAACCATGGAGCAGACAGTTGTGACAATTGTCAGTGACTTTGTCACCTCTGAGGTGGGCCTGATTGCTCCATACTCCTCATGTCCTTGTGTGACAGGTAGGAAGTCTGCGGCAATGATTGCGGTAACCAGTGTCCTAATTTGCCTTTCTGCAATCCACGATTTAAAAAGTCCCATTTCCTCCTGCCCACACACCACGGGGAGCAAGGTGGCACAGTGGCTAGCACTGCTGTCTCATAAAGCCAGGGACCCGGGTTCAATTCCAGCCATGGGTGATTGTGTGGAGTTTGTACGTTCTCCCTCTGCCTGCATGGGTTTCCTCCGGGTGCTCCGGTTTCCTCCCACAGTCCAAAAATGTGCTGGTTAGGTGGACTGGCCGTGCTAAATTGCCCCTTAGTGTCCACGAATGTGAAGGTTAGGTGGGGTTATGGGGTTGAAGAGGTAAGCTGGTAGCCCGGTTAGGGTGCTCCTTCAGAGGGTCGGTGCAAACTCGATGGGCCAAATAGCCACCTTCTGCACTGTAAGGGTTCTCTGATTCTATGACCTCCCCTGGTGGAAGTAATGAGAAATGAATTTTAGATTTTTGCCGGTTGAAGGACCCCCTTTTCGGATGGATTCATAATCATGGACTTCCCTATCCTATATTATCGTGCTTTATTATACCAATGAAACTGCTGCATGCAAAGAGTGTTTTTCTAATGCTTTTAAGAAAACAGGTTTACTTGCATGCTGCTCTCCATGTGCACTTCCACCTTGGGTAAGACAACCAACCAACTCTGCCCTGCACATGTGATGGACACTATTCATGCAAACCGCATTTTCACATCATTTTGCAAAGCCAATCTGTGGACCCTCACGCTTAACAGAGCTCAGCTTGCGAACCAATGAGATGGGCGGGATTCTCCGACCCCTCCCGCCCGGTCGGAGAATCGCGTGGGGGGGTGGCGTGAATCCCGCCCCCGCTGGCTGCCGAATTCTCCGGTGCAGGAGATTTGGCGGGGGTGGGAATCGCGGCGCGCCGGTCAGCGGGCCCTCCCCCCCGGCAATTCTCCGGCCCGCGATGGGCCGAAGTCCCGCCCGTTCTATGCAGGTCCCGCCGACGTACATTAGAGTTGGTCCCTTACCGGCGGGACCTGGCAGCGCGGGCGAGCTCCGGGGTACTCGGGGGGGCGCGGGGCGATCTGACCCCAAGGGGTAACCCCACGGTGGCCTGGCCCGCGATCGGGGCCCACCAATCCGTGGGCGGGCCTGTGCCGTGGGGGCACTCTATTCCTACGCGCCGGCCGTGTAAGCCTCCGCGATGGCCGGCGCAAAGGTGAACCCCCGCTGCGCATGCGTAGGGTTGATGTCAGCAGCCGCTGTTGCTCCCGCGCATACGCAGACCCACACCAGCCGGCGGAGTCTCTTCGGCCCCGGCTGGTGCGGCATCAAAGGCCTTCCACGCCGGCCGACGGGGCACAAACCACTCCGAGGATTCCGCACCTTTGGGGCAGCCGACGCCGGAGTGGTTCCCGCCACGCCACTGTGCCATTTCTGCCCGCCCCGCCGATTCCTGGAGTATCCCGCCAATCTTAATGAGATTGAGATCTTCCAACAACAGGACTTGTCTCTTCAAGTATGAATTAATCCTATTTATGCCCGATGATCACAAGTTCCTGCTTTAGCTCTGGTCTTAGCTTCTTCAAATGAAACATTCAGTCATAACCTTTTTTTTAAATTGGGCTAATTACTTACAA
The DNA here is from genome assembly GCF_047496885.1 of Scyliorhinus torazame. Classification (NCBI taxonomy): domain Eukaryota; kingdom Metazoa; phylum Chordata; class Chondrichthyes; order Carcharhiniformes; family Scyliorhinidae; genus Scyliorhinus; species Scyliorhinus torazame. Next base: position 64,350,629 of record NC_092728.1, read on the forward strand.
TTCATTTTACAGTTCATCTTATTAATCCTAACGTTAAACAAGCAAAATGTGTTAATCACACAAAAGTTTAAGAATTTCAGAATGGTTGTGTAATTGGAGACAGAGATGTTTTGTGAAACAATTGCTGTTATGTATTTTTATCTCTCCCTTTTGTTTATGAAGTTTGCCTGAGGTTAAAGGACTGTAAATTAGTCGCATTCAGCATAGTTCCATTGAAAGAAAATATCCCATCAAGTTGAAAACTAGTGACTCTCTTTGAATACCACAATCCACACACAAAATCATTGTCACACTGTAGCTCTTCTTTATGACTAACACGCTGACTTAAAATCTGTGTAGTTAAGTCTTATCTAACAATTTCACAGACTGATTTGTGAGGTTATTTGATTTAAGCCAGACTCTTTCCAGGAATTGTTACATTTAGGTATTTCCAAGAGAGGGCAGTTGGCCATTCATCATCCCTACTGCTTGGTGCCTTCAAGACACTTGTCTAAAGAGGCTGTGAAAGAAATTAACCATATCACATGAAAATGACAGGCGGTTTTGCCTTGAAACTCCCTTATCGTCCTCACTAAAGACAGGTTAAGCGTTCTTTTGATTTTGTAACTCTCTTAAAGAAAACAGCTCCGAAACATTTCACTGTGATCAACATTTTTACTGTGCGCAATTTGATGTGTTGGGTGTTTTCCCAATACTAGTTGTTCCTGAGATTGATGTAACCCAGTTCCCAATCCATGCTTGGGGCCCCCTCACAATCTGGCCACTAAGGCTTCAAAGAACTTAATTTACGCTAATTTAAAATCAGGGCCAGTGGCTTTGGAAGATGCACTTTCAATGCAGAAGGTGTGATGAAGCATCGTAAAGGCAAAGAGTGGCGGAAGTGAGGAAGGTTTGAGTGGAAGAGTGCAAAAAAAGGTGAAAGCTGCTCACTGGAGAAGGGGAAAAGTTCTTGAATTTTTTTGCTACCTTTGCATCCAAATAGTACTAGACTTGCTTCTAATTGCTTGTGGGACCGTGAAATCAACAAGATATTGTGTTTTCCACACCCACAGTGAGAGGTTCTGGGAAGCAGGTGTCACATTATGGAGGGAGTGATGTCGTTGCAGTGGAAGAATAAGGGGTTGGAATTTTAGGACTGAGATGAAGAGATGCTTGTACACACAGGAACTGTAGTTCCTTGGAGTTTTTTCCTCCACAGGACTGGAGATGCTTAATCGATGGGTATATTCACTACTGAGATCAATAGATCTTTGAACAGTAAAATCTGGAGGATACGTGGAATTGATGTTGAAATGCAATTACAAGCTTATTAAGGGGCAGCACAGCGGCGCAGTGGTTAGCACTGCTGTCTCACGGCCCAAGGACCCAGGTTGGGTCCCAGCCCCGGGTCACTGTCTGTATTGCACATTCTTCCCGTGTCAATATGGGTCTCACCCCCACAACCCAAAAAGATGTGCAGGGTAGGTGAATTGGCCACGCTAAATTGCCCCTTAATTGGAAAAGGAAAGAATTAGGTACTCTAAATTTATATTTTTAAAAAGCTTATTAAATCGCAGAGTGGCTATTGGGTCATATGGCCTACACCTGCACCCATTTTGAAATGAAATGAAATGAAAATTGCTTATTGTCACAAGTAAGCTTCAAATGAAGTCATTGTGAAAAGCCCCATTTTTTGTGCTCTGATGGAGAAAAAGGGTACCCGGAAAGCTGCATGCCCTACTATATGTGGACATGTGGTTGCGATCAGCTGCTTGAACAGTTCTACCTGTGGCTGCAATGAATGTCTATGCTGCTGGAACATTGTGAGCAGCCATGGAATGATCCATGTGTTATCAAACAGGGTGGTGTCCAATCATATATTCATTGACTAGGTTTAGCACACTGGGCTAAATCGCTGGCTTTGAAAGCAGACCAAGGCAGGCTAGCAGCACGGTTCAATTCCCGTACCAGCCTTCCCGAACAGGTGCCGGAATGTGGTGACTAGGGGCTTTTCACAGTAACTTCATTTGAACCCTACTTCTGACAATAAGCGATTTTCATTTCATTTTTTCTGCCAGCCAATCCCAAAAATGTAAGGAACTCAGCTGGATTAGTATCCCGGCAAGACCACAGCTTCATGGCAGGGTGCAATGGTTGACTAGAAAGGACTACGCACTTGTTCAATGTCCAGACAATGTGTGACAGTCATGATTCTTGGGGCAGTGGGACCATTCTGGGGCAGGAGGCATCTATTCAAAAGGGACAAGTTGCACCTCAAGAGGACAGGGACCGGTCATCGTTGGCAGGTTCACGAGGGTGGTTATGGAGGGATTGAACTAAATTGTCAGAGTAATAGGAACCAGCACATAGAAGTAGGAAAGAGAAATGAAGCTAGGGCGAGTACTAGAGAAGTTAGTGAGAACTTAGAGAAGAAAATAGTACCGCATTAGATAAGAGCAGACTAAGAGAATAAAACATACAACGATAGGATTAGGATGCAAGTATGTAAATACATCGAGTGTGGTGGATCAGGTTGGTAAGCTATAAGCACAAATAACAATGTAGAATATGATGCAGTGGCAATAATGGAATCATAGAATCATAGAATTTACAGTGCAGTAGGAAACCATTTGGCCCATCGAGTCTGCACCATCCCTTGGAAAGAGCACCATACTTAAGCCCATGCCTCTACCCTATCCTTGTAACTCAGTAACACCACCTAACATTTTTGGACACTAAAGGCCAATTTAGCATGGCCAATCCACCTAATCTGCACATCTTTGGACTGTGGGAGGAAACCGGAGCACCCAGAGGAAACCCATGTAGACACGGGGAGAAAGTGCAAACTCCACCCAGACAGTCACCCAAGTATGGAAATGATCCCAGGATCCTGGAGCTGTGAGGCAGCAGCTAACCACTGTGCCACCGTGCCACCCTGTAATGTGGCTCAGAAATGGTAATAGAACATAGAACATTATAGCGCAGTACAGGGCCTTCGGCCCTCGATTCTGCGCCGACCTGTGAAACCACTCTAAAGCCCATCTACACTATTCCCTTATTGTCCATAAGTCTATCCAATGACGATTTGAATGCCCTTAAGCTTTGGCGAGTCCACTACTGTTGCAGGCAGGGCATTCCACACCCTTACTACTCTCTGAGTAAAGAACCTACCTCTGACATCTGCCCAATATCTATCTCCCCTCAATTTAAAGCTATGTCCCCTCGTGCTAGACATCACCATCTGAGGAAAAAGGCTCTCATTGTCCACCCTATCTAATCCTCTGATCATCTTTTATGCCTCAATTAAGTCACCTCTTAACCGTCTTCTCTCTAACGAAAACAGCCTCAAGTCCCTCAGCCTTCCCTCATAAGATCTTCCCTCCATACCAGGCAACATTCTGGTAAATTTCCTCTGCAAAGCTTTCCAAAGCTTCCATATCCTTCCTACAATGCGGCGACCAGAATTGCATGCAATACTCCAAATGCGGCCGCACCAGAGTTTTGTACAGCTGCAACATGACCTCATGGCTCCGAAACTCAATCCCTCTACCAATAAAAGCTAACACACCATACGCCTTCTTAACAACCCTCTCAACCTGGGTGGCAACTTTCAGGGATCTATGTACATGGACACTGAGATCTCTCTGCTCATCCACACTACCAAGAATCTTATCATTAGCCCAGTACTCTATCTTCCTGTTATTCCTTCCAAAATGAATCACCTCACACTTTTCTACATTAAACTCCATTTGCCACCTCTCAGCCCAGCGCTGCAGCTTATCCATGTCCCTCTGTAACTTGTAACACCCTTCCGACTGTCCACAACTCCACCGACTTTAGTGTCATCTGCAAATTTACTCACCCATCCTTCTACGCCCTCCTCCAGGTCATTTATAAAAATGACAAACAGCAGTGGCCCCAAAACAGATCCTTGTGGTACACCACTAGTAACTGGACTCCAGTCTGAACATTTCCCATCAACCACCACCCTTTGTCTTCTTCCACCTAGCCAATTTCTGATCCAAACTGCTAAATCACCCTGAATCCCATGCCTCCGTATTTTCTGCAGTAGCCTACCATAGGGAACTTTATCAAACGCTTTACTGAAATCCATATACACCACATCAACTGCTTTACTCTCATTCACCTGTTTGGTCACCTTCTCAAAGAAATGTTCAGAATGGAGTTCAGTTACAAGTGGCGTACCACAAGGATCTGTTCTGGGGCCGTTGCTGTTTGTCATTTTTATCAATGACCTAGAGGAGGGCGCAGAAGGGTGGGTGAGTAAATTAGCAGACAACACTAAAGTCGGTGGTGTTGTCGACAGTGCGGAAGGATGTAGCAGGTTACAGAGGGACATAGATAAGCTGCAGAGCTGGGCTGAGAGGTGGCAAATGGAGTTTAATGTGGAGAAGTGTGAGGTGATTCACTTTGGAAGGAATAACAGGAATGCGGAATATTTGGCTAATGGTAAAGTTCTTGGAAGTGTGGATGAGCAGAGGGATCTAGGCGTCCATGTACATAGATCCCTGAAAGTTGCCTCCCAGGTTGATAGGGTTGTGAAGAAGGCCTATGGAGTGTTGGCCTTTATTGGTAGAGGGATTCAGTTCCGGAGTCATGAGGTCATGTTGCAGCTGTACAAAACTCTGGTACGGCCGCATTTGGAGTATTGCGTACATTTCTGGTCACCACATTATAGGAAGGACGTGGAAGCTTTGGAGCGGGTGCAGAGGAGATTTACCAGGATGTTGCCTGGTATGGAGGGAAAATCTTATGAGGAAAGGCTGATGGACTTGAGGTTGTTTTCATTGGAGAGAAGAAGGTTAAGAGGATACTTAATAGAGGCATACAAAATGATCAGGGGGTTATATAGGGTGGACAGTGAGAGCCTTCTCCCGCGGATGGAAATGGCTAGCACGAGGGGACATAGCTTTAAACTGAGGTGTAATAGATATAGGACAGAGGTCAGAGGTAGGTTCTTTACGCAAAGAGTGGTGAGGCCGTGGAATGCCCTACCTGCAACAGTAGTGAACTCGCCAACATTGAGGGCATTTAAAGGTTTATTGGATAAGCATGTGGATGATAATGGCATAGTGTAGGTTAGATGGCTTTTGTTTCGGTGCAACATCGTGGGCCGAAGGGCCTGTACTGCGCTGTATCATTCTATGTTCTATGTTCTATAACTCAATAAGGTTTGTGAGGCACGACCTACCCTTCACAAAACCATGTTGACTATCTCTAATCAAATTATTCCTTTCCAGATGATTATACGTCCTATCTCTTATAAACTTTTCCAAGACTTTGCCCACAACAGAAGTAAGGCTCACTGGTCTATAGTTACCGGGGTTGTCTCTACTCCCCTTCTTGAACAAGGGGACAACATTTGCTATCCTCCAGTCTTCTGGCACTATTCCTGTAGACAAAGATGACTTAAAGATCAAAGCGAAAGGCTCAGCAATCTCCTCCCTAGCTTCCCAGAGAATCCTAGGATAAATCCCATCTGGCCCAGGGGACTTATCTATTTTCACACTTTCCAGAATTGCTAACACCTCCTCCTTATGAACCTCAAGCCCTTCTAGTCTAGTAGCCTGAATCTCAGTATTCTCCTCGACAACATTGTCTTTTTCCTGTGTGAATACTGACGAAAAATATTCATTTAGCACCTCTCCTATCTCCTCGGACTCCACGCACAATGTCCCACTACTGTCCTTGACTGGCCCTACTCTTACCCTAGTCATTCTTTTATTCCTGACATATCTATAGAAGGTTTTAGGGTTATCCTTGATCCTACCTGCCAAAGACTTCTCATGTCCCCTCCTGGCTTTTCTTAGCTCTCTATTTAGGTCCTTCCTCGCTAACTTGTAACTCTCGAGCGCCCTAACTGAACCTTCATGTCACATCTTTACATAAGCCGCCTTCTTCCTCTTGACAAGTGTTTTGACTGTTTTAGTAAACCACGGATCCCTCGCTCGGCCACTTCCTCCCTGCCTGACAGGTACATACTTATCAAGGACACGCAGTAGCTGTTCCTTGAACAAGCTCCACATTTCCTTTGTGCCCATCCCCTGCAGTTTTCCTCTCCATCCGATGCATCCTAAGTCTTGCCTCATCGCATCATAATTGCCTTTCCCCCAGATATAACTCTTGCCCTGCGGCATATACCTATCCCTTTCCATCACTAAAGTAAATGTGGTCACTATCACCAAAGTGCTCACCTACCTCCAAATCTAATACCTGTCCTGGTTCATTACCCAGTACCAAAGCCAATATGGCCTCGCCTCTCATTGGCATATCTACATACTGTGTTAGGAAACCCTCCTGCACACATTGGACAAAAACGGACCCACTAAAGTACTCGAACTATAGCGTTTCCAGTCAATATTTGGAAAGTCAATGTCCCCCATAACAACTACCCTGTTGCTTTTGCACCTATCCAGAATCATCTTTGCAATCCTTTCCTCTACATCTCTGGAACTATTTGGAGGCCTATAGAAAACCCCTAACAGGGTGACCTCTCCTTTCCTGCTTCTAACCTCAGCCCATACTACCTCAGTAGACAAGTCCTCATCAAATGTCCTTTCTGCCACCATAATACTGTCCTTGACTAACAATGCCACCCCTCCTTCTCTTTTACCATCTTCCCTGAGCTTACTGAAATATCTAAACCCCGGCACCTGCAACAACCATTCCTGTCCCTGCTCTATCCATGTCTCCGAAATGGCCACAACATCGAAGTCCCAGGTACCAACCCATGCCGCAAGTTCACCCACCTTATTCTGGATGCTCCTGGCATTGAAGAAGACACACTTTAAACCACCTTCCTGCCTGCCGGTACACTCCTGCAACTTTGAAACTTTACTCATGACCTCACTACTCTCAACCTCCTGTATACTGGAGCTACAATACAGGTTCCAAATCCCCTGCTGAACTAGTTTAAACCCTCCCGAAGAGCATTAGCAAATTTCCCCCCCACCAGGATATTGGTACCCCTCTGGTCCAGGTGTAGACCATCCCGTTTGTAGAGGTCCCACCGACCCCAGAATGAGCCCCAATTATCCAGAAATCTTAAACCCTCCCTCCTGCACCATACCTGTAGCCACGTGTTCAACTCCTCTCTCTCCCTATTCCTCGTCTCGCTAGCATGTGGCACGGGTAACAACCCAGAGATAATAACTCTGTTTGTCCTAGATCTAAGTTTCCACCCTAGCTCCCTGAATTCCTGCCTTACATCCCTATCCCTACCTATGTCGTTGGTACCTATGTGGACCACATAGGTAAAGAGATGTAATTTCAGAAATGTATTCAGGAGAACCTCCTTGAAAAGTAATTTGCGCTCTAATTGGGAAAGAGGTATTACTGGACCTGGTGCTGGGAAATAAGACCGTAAGATTAGGGGCAGAAGTAGACCATTCGGCCTATTGAGTCTGCTCCTCCATTTAATGGGATCTGGTGTAGGCCAAGTGGACTAAGTGCCTTTGGGAAAGTATTTGGGCAAGAGGGATCATCATAGCATAGAGTGTGGGTTAGCAATGAAGAAGAGCAAGGAACAATCACAAATAAAACTTCTAAATTGGAAAAGGGCTAACTTTAATGGGCAGAGATGGGATACAGCTAGGGTGAAATGGAACCAAAACGTGAGTGACTCGCTAGACCATTTCAGAGGGCAGTAAAAAAATCGACCACATTGCTCAAGGTCTGGAGTCGCACATAGGCCAGACCAGGTAAGGATGACAGATTTCCCTTCACTCAAGGATGTTGGTGATAGACATTTATGACAATTGGCAGTGGTTACAAGTCACAATTACTGAGACTAGCTTTGAATTCCAGATGTTTATGATTAATTTAATTTATTAATAAATTGAATTTAAATTCCACCAGCTGCCGAGGTGGAATTTGAACCTTGGCCCGAGAGCATTAGCCTGGGCCACTGGATTACTAGGCCAATACCACCATCTCCCTGCAAAACAAAATTTAACAAAGTTGAGGCTCAAGGAATAAGAGAGTCAGGATCAGATTAGATTTTTGAAAATGGCTGAAGGACAGATATTAGTGAGCTGTGGTAAATGGTTGCTTTTCAGACTGAAGGAGGGTGGACCGTGATTCAGTTCTGGGACTACTGCCTTTTTTTTCATATATATAAATAACGGGCGGGATCCGCCAGCCGTGTTTTCTGGCGTGGCGCTCCATTGCCAGCAGCGAGATTCTCCGTTCCCGCAGCTGGCCAATGGGGTTCCCCATTGTGGCCACCCCATGCCGTCGGGTGTGGGTGCGTGCTCCTGGTGGACAAGAGGATTCCATCGACAGAGAATTCCGCTGAACATATTTGGAATACAGACTAAAACCCCTTTGAGGGCATAGGATTATACTGATTATACCATCAACCTGGATTTTGTGCGCCGGTATCTGGAATAGAGCTTTCTGAAGTTTACGAAGCACCAATGAGAATAACATGAAAAGATATGTTAGCTGTACAGGTTTAATTAGGCCAAACCTTGTTGTAAAAATTAGGGCAATGCATGCCATTGTCAATTAAACTAATCCATATCCCTCACAACCCTTCCTTAGCGCGATGAAGAAACTAGCACTCGGGGTTGATGTGATTGTGGAATTTTAAACTAGTTTTGCAGTAACCGTAAAGCTGTTTCTAACCCCCATCTATTTTGTACAGAAATAGCAGAGACGATCTACAGCTTATTTAATGGCTACACGAGTGGGAAAGAACAGCAAACTGCCTACAACATACTGATGGAAATCTCCTCCCCCATGGTTTACCGAGTGATACACCACTATAACTCGCACTATGAAAAATTTGGAGACTTTGGGTGGCGCAGCGAAGATGAACTCGGTCCAAGGTAACCCACTTTCTAATTTACACTTTGTTTTTTAACACTGGGTCCCTGGTGTCTGGACAACAGATCGGGTTAAAAATACATGTCAGATATCCTTTCATAAAGCATACACGAAACCTGCACCCTGGAGAGGCGCATTATTTATAGGGCTACTGTGCTTGACCTGAAATGCCGATGAGTGAATTGTAACCCCCAAATCATAAATGTGAACCTGCGCAGTTTCTCAAGCAACAGGTCAATTGCAACCCATGAAGTGTGCACATCCACAGGAACTGACAGACATTGGCGTGCTACATTTAACTGCCGCAGCCATAGGACCCAGGTTAACACTGCTGAAAGGGGAAAAATCTGGTTCAGAGCCAGCCCCAAGGCTAACAAGCGCACAAGGCGATAATCATATTCTGTGCGATATATCAACGTAACCACTGCAGGAAACGCAGTTGTGGAAGAATTAATAGATATTCCAAAGGTTTGATTTCCTACAGTTTGGATGGACTTGAAGGAATTGATGTGTAATTACTTTCCAACTTTTTGTTTGGATGCTTTTTAATATATTTCTGAAGACCAAACTCCTTGCGTCAGTAATCCTAGTTTGGAAGTTTATTTCAGAATTTGAATTCCTCCTGTGGTGTGATTCGAACCTGAGCATTGATCTAGGTTTGTGGTTTACCACTAGAGCACAGGAAGAACCCATCAGTCTTGTTGGAATTGACAGAAAATAATTCATATTATCAATAGTTAAAACCATTGTTCTGAGTTACGCATCATGTCCAACAAGATACCAGTCGGAATAAGAGGTGGTATTGCAACTCTTGAGGGTTTAATGATTAGTCATGCAATTTACTTTCTTTCCAGCTCCAAATGCCAATGTATATCTTTGTATTTACCAGTCAGTTTATTCTAATTGTTCACTTTATAAGGATATTAGGGTGAAACTGAACCGAATTGGCAGACGAGAAAGATCCCAGGTTCAGTGCCTGGGCTTTGCTTGTTTACCAACAGGGCTTCTAGAAACACCTTCAAAAGATTGTACCAGGTGTACTCAGTCACCCATTCTGCACATGGGGATGTCGAGAATGAAGGCAGTCTAAAGCAGCCGTTTTCAAACTCAGGGTCAGGGTGTGATTGGTCGCCACATTCCCGATCGTGGGAGGAACACCAAATGGTCATGACCGGCTTTTAAAAATGCCGGTCGCAACAGTAATTTCAGATTGCTGGCTATCATGTGCATGCGTGTCGGATCAAGCAGTGCACAGGTCTGGAGCCCAATGGGGTGGACTGCCTCCTCCTGACATCAGCGCTATCTAGGGCCAGTTTTTTTTCAGCAAACGACAGAAACGGCGGCAGAGAGCAGGTCATGTGCACCTTATGCTGATGTCACATGTTCTGGCCATGAGAGAGATTCCTCCATTTTGCAGCTGTCAGCATTGTTGGTGTGAACTCCAGGACCTGTGGTGAACAACCCATGAAGAAGAAGCTGAAAACAGGAACAAAGCAGCATAAAGATGATTACTTGAGGCATGGGTTATTAATTGTGCCACTGCAAATGAGGATTCAAAGTTCATGTGTGCTCTATGCAGGGAAGCACTGGCAAATGAAAGTTTAAAACCCTCAAAACCTCAAAGACATTTGAAAACAAAATATGGCGAGTTCGAGGAAAAACCTCTTGATTTTTTTCAACGGATGCAATGAGATCTTAACTCATCAGCTGAAGTCATTATTAGAAATGTAACATTGATTAACAAAGGAAGTGAGGTCATGTGGACCAAGCAGGCTCACCTATCACATTAGAGGTAAGTAAAAATGGTGGGTCCCGAAGGATGGCCGGTTGGTAAAAATAGGTCCCGGGCAAAGAAAAATGGTCTGAAGGGATAAATGATGATGGCAGATTGCGTGGACTAGACTTTGAGTATGGAGAATGAAGGATAATTTAATGGAGGCGTTTAAGATCATTGTAGGAGTTCCTGGGAAGATAGATAGATAGAAACTACTTTATTCTGGTGAGGGAGACGGAGCAGGAATGGGGGCGTAATCTTAAAATTAGAACCAAAATGAACACCATCCAGTGGAATGCTCTCACGGCAGGGGAAATCTGGAACACACTCCTCAATTAAGCTGCTGAGGCGCGATGATCGATAATTTCAAATGTGAGGTGGATAGACCTTTGTACCAGGAGGTTAATAAAAGCTATGGAACAAACATTGGCAGAGGGAGATAAGATGCAGATCTGCAATGATGTAACTGAATGACAGGACTGGCTCAAGGGGCTGAATGGCTGACTGCTACTCCCGGCCCGCCAACAGTACTTCAGCATAGAAACAAAAGTGAATCATTCAATCTTTCGATGCCACTCTGCCATTCAATTTGATCAATGCTGATTTGTGCCTCAAGTTCATTGCCCTGATAAAGAGAGGGAAAAATACACGGGTGGAGAAGAATTGAAAAACAAAATTACCTGTCTTCCGTGTACTATCATAGCTTTTGCACTCTGTTGCCAGTGTCATGGTCTGGTTACCTCAGCTGCCAGGCCAAACTAGAAAAAATAATCCGAGGCTGTGGTCTGTAGAAACAAAAAAAGGTTGAGCCCAGTTTCTTTAGTCTCTGTTATTTTTGTCACCCAACGGCAAAGGGAATATTTCTTCCAACAGCAGGAGATCCTGAGCATCAGAAAGCTCCGGCTGAATTGGTCTTCAGCTTTTCCACCTCAAGCAGCTGCAAGAAACAGAAACCGTTTTGAAGGTTTGGATATGTGATGGTATTAAACAAACTCCAGCTCATGACAGAACAAAGGATACTACTAAGGCTGAAACCCAATCTTAGAAGTTCAAATGACATTCATAAACTGCTTGAGTTTTGCTTTCACAGTTTGATGTATCCCAACCTCCTCAATTAAATCACAGTTTTATAATCACTCCCCGCTAACTGTTCATCTGTACGCAATTCCTAGCAGTCTATAAAATGTCAGTAAGTAATAATTGACAGTCGCCTGTAAGGAAAAAGTTGGTTGAAGGATAAGAGCTTTGGCGGAGTCCAGTGTTTGAATGCAGCTGATTATCTGTCATGTGGGCAGTCCGCAAGTGTGGTCCCAAGCTTCCGGTCACTGTCATTCTTCCCCCTCATTTTCCCTCTGACCTCTCGTTGGCCTCTCGTTGTTCTGACAAAGCTAAACATAAACTGGAAGAACTTTAGATTGGGCACTATATAGCTTTCTGTAGTTGAATATTAAGTTGAACAATTTTGGATCACAATCTTGTCTCTGTTTTTGGATGGCACTATTCTGCTATTCTCATTTCCACCTCACCTCACCCATCTTTTGTTTGTGCTTGTCCCATTCCCATCTTTTTCCCTTGCAGCATCTTCCCTTTTGGCATTTAATCTCTCCGACCTTCTCTTTTGATCGTCCCCTCTCCTTCTCCTCCCTGGCACTGGGTTACACTTCTAACATTTTCCAGTCCTCATGAAATGCCATTGATATCGAAGTGTTAACTCTGTTTCTCTCTCTCTGCAGATGCTGCCAGACTTGCTGAGTTTTTCCAATGTTTTCAACTTTTTAATCTCGGGTTTCTAGCATCCACTAGACTTTACCCGTGTTTCCATGAAAATTGGAAATGTGCAAGAATCCAAAATTGGAGGAACAAAGAGTTCTTGAGAGTCGTACGGATGGGGGAGATTTTGAAGTTAGGGAAGGGAAGGTGAGGCCATGGAGGGATTTGAAAACTGGGGTGGGAATGTTAAAACAAGCCATTGCTGGACTGAGGGCTATTGTAGGTGATTGAACACGGCGGGGGTAATGGCTGGACAGATACTTGGCCTGAGTTAGAATGCAATCAGCCAAGCTTTGGATGAAAATTGTTTACAATATTATAGATCGATTGTCCAGAAGGAACTGCTGGTAATATTATCAAAATATCATTCCGCCCGAAAGAAGTGTGTGTGCACGGTCTCTCAGAAAGATTTATCCACCTAGCTCCATTTGCCACACCCTTTCAATTTTTAATTTTCACATGGTTTTCTTGTTCTTTTTAAAATCCATTGTGGATTTTGGCTTCTGAAAGGCATTGCAATTCCTAACAAAATTGAGTGTTGTTAAAAACAAAATCGCCTAACCTCTCTCTTCATTCTTTTAGTGATTATGTTCAATTTATACTGTCTGGTTACCAGCTCACCAATTGGTTTCTCCCGATTTACCTTATCAAGACTCTTGATAATTTTGTACATTTAACCATGCTCCTATGAAATTCCAATGCTATTTTCCTGAAGATATGAGCCAGTTTATTTTGAAGTAACTCTTCCATTAAAATAGCGGAGAGAGGGGGTTGATACGAGTGCTGTAAACATTCACATGCTACCACTGCCAAGAGTAACTTCAAACCAAGGTTGTCCTATAATCCCAGCCGACGGAACTCTCTGGAGCAATACAAATTAGCCCATGAATTAAGAAATGCAGCCTTAATTGTCTGAGGTCTCCATTTAGCATTGGCACTGAAGGACACAATATTTGCATCATCTGTACCATTCAGCGGATATTTAGTAGAGCCGTTTTTTTTTTGGGCTGTAAAATCACCATCTTGCTTAACTGCTTCCTGAAAATCTTCCAAGTTACATGCGTATCAGCTGCAATTCTTTGCTCAGCAGACGATAGTTTCACGGGCTTGCATTTTCAGAATCTGCATTTTATAAGGTCTGTTGGGAAAATTACTCTTCAAAAAGATATCAAACAGCAGTGCAATGGACACACAAACATGCAAGGGAAATGATTGGGGATGTGCCAGTAACTTGGCTTCCTTCGCACTATAATAGTCTTTTGTGGTAATTTATTACCTCAGCCTTCATTTTCCCAAACATAATTTAGGACACGAAAGCCTCTCCAGCTCATATTTAAAATTTCCTCCACAGTGCTCTGAGTTGATTTTAAATTTTCTTAAATGCATTGTTTGACACTGGTACAATTTACTTTTTACACAATCTAGGTATATTATAGAGTTCTTTTAGGGCTAAATTGAATGTACCCCAAAAACAAGCATAAGGATCACGATTCATGATTAACCAGAGCCCATTCAATGTAATTTAGGCATCATGACAACTGTGTGTTGCCTGCTAATTTGAATGATTGCTGCATGCAGCCAGGGCTAACTGCATTGTTCATTGGCTGAACACATCAGCAGGAGGCCCAAAATCACAACTTTCCAACATCACTTACAGCTTGCCTGCACTGCTGAATTAATTAGTTAATAACCTTTATTGCCACAAGTAGGCTTACATTAACACCGCTTTGACGTTACTGTAAAAAGCCCCTCGTCGTCACAGTCCGGCGCCTGTTCGGGTACAAAGAGGGAGAATTCAGAATGTACAAATTACCTAACAGCACATCTTTCGGGGCTTGTGGGAGGAAACTGGAGCACCCGGACGAAATCCACGCAGGCATGGGGAGAGCGTGCAGACTCCGCACAGACAGTGGCCCAAGACGGGAATCGAACCTGGTACCCCGGAGCTGTGAAGCAACAGTTCTATCCACTGTGCTACTGTGCTGCCCACAGTAGAGAGTCTGCAACTCTTAAATGGGGAGGGTGGTGTGGGGCTGGTATTGTGGCTAGAGGAGGTGCAAGCAATTGTGCAGGAATTTAAACTGACCTGGAAGCAGCGGAAGATGTCACCATGTTGGCGAGAGTGTCTTCAAGGCTTTGGAAGCTGCACTGGAGGTCTTGGACGAAGGACGAAGGTTATGGGCAGCACGGTAGCATAGTGGTTAGCATAATTGCTTCACAGCTCCAGGGTCCCAGGTTCGATTCCCGGCTTGGGTCACTGTCTATGCGGAGTCTGCACGTTCTCCCAATGTGTGCATGGGTTTCCTCCGGGTGCTCCGGTTTCCTCCCACAGTCTAAAGATGTGCAGGTTAGGTGGATTGGACATGGTAAATTGCCCTTAGTGTCCAGAATTGGGGTTACTTGGTTATGGGGATAGGGTGGCGGTGTGGGCTTGGGTAGGGTGGGTAGGGCGCTCTTTCCAAGGGCGGGTGCAGACTCGATGGGATGAATGGCCTCCTTCTGCACTGTAAATTCTATGAATCGAGAAGTAGGAGAGATCCCTGTATCTACAGGAGGCCCGACAGACACATGGGCTGGGATTTTCCGGCATCTGGTTGTGGAGGCAGCAAACCATTGGCCACCATCAGGATCTTTCAGTCCTGCTGAAGTCTACAGCATTCTGCATGGCTCTCCCGCCCTGCCACGGGGAAGCCCACTGTGGAGCTCGACTTCCGCAGGGGCAGATGATCGTGCCAGTGGGAAGGGTTGGATAATTCCGCTCACCGCTAAAAGGCATTGGGACCTGATGGGCTTGGTCATTGCCATGAGTTAAGCTCCGATGGCCTGAATGTAGTCTCACAAGAAATTCAATGACCTCACATGAGTGGCCAAGTGCCAAGGTCAGTGAATTCACCTTCCAGTTTTCAACCAATTACGCCACTCGCCCTATGCTGCACAAATCACCACATCCCCATCACTCATCTACTAAGAGACTGTCTCATACAGCACAGATATCTAACATTTATGTGCATCACCACACCCTCATACACTTATCTCTGCTGCAAGCCCCTCACACCCTCAGCTTTCACACACTACCAGCTATTCAGCCATGTCAGCCACATCAGCCAAACAGATTGCACATCCCTCAATGACTCAACTGCCTCTCTCTTGCCGGGCAAGATGGCACACAAAGGCAGCAGGAGTTAACCAGAGGGGTCAGCCCTACCTGCATATCCTAGCCCCCCATGGAGGGGATAGTTTTGGCCATTCTGGCAATGTCCCTTGCTGAGCCCAGCGGTAGGGCTGAAACCATCAAAGATAATGGGATCTTCATATCTCTTGCGGCCCACATCGGCGCGATTCTCCACTCCCACGCCGGTTGGGAGAATCGCCTGGGCCGCCGGAATTTCCGGGGACGCCGGTCCGACGCCCTCCCGCGATTCTCCCAAGCGGCGGGAACGGGCCAGTCGAGTTTCGCGGGCCGCAGGCCGGAGAATCGCCGGAGACACCCAAAATGGCGATTCTCTGGCACCCCCGCTATTCTGAGGCCCGGATGGGCCAGGCGGCCAGGCCAAAACGGCGGGTTCCCCCCAGCGCCGTCCACACCTGGTCGCTACAGTCGTGGGTGGTGCGTGAACGCTGGGGGGGGGTGGCCTGTGGGGGGGCGAGGGGGGATCCTGCACCGGGCTTCACCTTGAATGTGGGGTGGCCCACGATCGGTGCCCACCGATCGTCGGGCCGTCCTCTCTGAAGGAGGACCTCCTTCCTTCCGCGGCCCCACAAGATCCGTCCCCCATCTTCTTGCGGGGCGGATTTGGACAGGATGGCAACCACGCATGCGCGGTCCTTCAGCATGACGTCCGTTATGCGGCACCGGCCGCGTCATCTATTCGGCCCGCCTTTGCGCAGGCGACAAGGCCTGGCGCGGGTAGATGACGCGGCCCCGATACTGGCCCATTGTCAGGGCCTGAATCGGTCGGGACCGGGGCCGTTCCGCGCCATCGTGAACCTCAACGGCGTTCACGACGGCGCGGCCACTTTGGCGTGGGGGTGGAGAATCCCGCCCATATCTCCCTGAACACACACACACCTTCGTCCAGTTTACAAGCTTTTGATGATGTAAACGTGGCACTACTTACTTCCCTCCCCTTCCTGTACCCTTGAGGCGGTTCTTTTATTTTTTGGCCTTTCCGATATCCAAGAGGTGCAATGTGACTCGTGGGGACACCTCAAGGAAGAGTAATGATGGAGAGGCAGCACCGTCATGTAACCTCGCACTTACAGGCCACCAGCTCAGATACTGCGCATACGTCAGCGGATAGATCAGAGGCAGAAGTCCTCGTCGTTGCCTGTTGGTCAACCAAATGAGACCGCTGGCACCCACGACAAGCTTGGAGAGTCAGGCTTCCTAACCCCAGAGCTGCTTGAGGTTATGCAGCAAAATCATCTGCAAACCAGACCTGGTCAGGAATGCTCGGAAGGCAAAGGTTCACAGTGAGCAGGGACTAAAGGGATGCTGTAAGGTGTTTAGGAGAATTTCACTGATGCATCTAGTTTGGAATGTGCAATCCGTGGTAGCTTTCATTTTGCGCTGTTGCCGAGTGAACACTATAATGGTCAGTAACAGAATGGAGCAAAGGTGCGGGAGTGTTGGTGGGCAGGAAATGGGGTGGCGGTTACTGGTATTGCTCTCAGGTGAGCTCATCATGGACAGCCCATGGAGCAAGGGAGTGTTATATAGGTTGCCTCCTCCCTTTCCTTCCTCCTCTTCATCCTTCCCCTCGTGCTCCTGCTCCTCAGTTGCTCGTCACAACGCTGGTAGCAAGGGCTGTCCCCTCATGGTGATGAGGTTGTGCAACATGTGGCAGGCCTCGATGAACCTTGGGCTGCGTTCTGTCAAGTACTGCAGGATTCCTCCAGAGAGATCCACACAGTCAACGCATTGTTCCAGCAGTGGTCTGCTCTGTCAAATTTCATCTGGCAGCATGACTTTCATTGTAAGCATACTGTGCACGTGTGTGTGGGTTGAATACTGGAGTCATTAGCCACGTTATCAGCAGATAGCAATGGTCACCAAGTAGTCACCCTTTGCCACAGTTTACTGTCAAATGCTGTTGACAAAATGAATTGCCACTCCATGAACGCACGATGACTATTGGCAGGATACCGGACAATGGCCCAATGCTGCCGACACCAGCTGATCATTAAGGGAGTAGAACCTCTTTCGGTTCCCGTACAGGGCAGAGTTGACATGTGGGACTTGCAGAGCGATATGTGTGCAGTCAATGACACCCTGTACCAGGGGAAAGCCTGCTCTCCTCGTGACGTTGTGTGCTCACTCTGCTTGTTCGTGTCTGGCAAGTGAGAATGAAATGTCGTTAGCTGTCAACAAATAGAGAATATCAGTGTCTTCCCTTAAACAACAGTGGATGGCAAATTCTAAGCTGTTGGACACGATTCAATGGAAAAAGAATAGAGTTTCATTTTGGGTGTGTTTGGCAGGGTGTCTCCCTACACTTCCTGTGCCTAGAACAACCCAGCTATTAAATGGGAGTCCGCTCCTTTTTTGAGCCTTGGCAAGGAATGCCCCACCGGGCTTATTTCCTACACTAATGACTCAGCTCACCAGTACAGGAAGAGATCAAGGTGCCATCGACCCCCCCCCCCCCCCCCCCCACTCCACCCCGGCCTCTGGATCCCCTCCCCCCACCCCCTCCCCGCAAGACCCAACTTACCAATTACGGGGACTTCAAGCCCCCCTACACCCACCTCATAAGGGCAGGGCACACCCGGGCCCGATCTCCAGCATGGGCAACCTGGCACACAGACACCTGCCTGACAGTACCACTGGGGCACCCTAGCAGTGCCAAGGTGCCCAGGTGGCATCAGGAGTGCCAGGGTACCACCCTGCCCAGACCCCGGCCACCTGGGGGCCTCCGATCAGTTAGGAGACATCTCGCAGGATTTAACGCCCTGGTCGGGTCCCAAGTTGGACGCGACGAGGCCAATAGATTACACCCATTGCAAATACCTTCATTCTTGCAAGGAGCCAGATGCATAAAGATTCATCACCATGGTCACCTTGGCAGCCACTGGCAACAGGGTCCTTACCCTGTTCTTTTCCAGATCCATTCTACAGCAGGAAATTGGGAAGATGCAGAAGAATCCTCATAAAAACTAGTTTCAGCTTTTTTACTACTTTTTAAATATTCATTCATGGGCTGTAATGTCACTGGTTAGGCCAGCATTTATTGCCCATCCTTAATTGTCATTGAGAAGGTGAGCTTCTGTCTTGAACCACTGCAGTCCATGTGGTGTAGATACACCCACAGTGCTGTTGGGGAGGGAGTTCCAGGATTTTGACCCAGTGACAGTGAAGGGACAGCGATTATTATGATCTGTATTTCCAAGTCTGGGTGGTGAGTGACTTGGAGGGGACCTCCAAGTGATGATGTTCCCATGTGCCTGCTGCCCTTGTCCTTCTAGATGAGAGCAAGCTTCAACACATTATAACTGTGGTGATATGCCGAGGGCTATCTCATAGTTGGAAAGTGTACGACCTCCAACCAGCAGGTGGCAGTATAGATACACCATGTGGTCTCAAGGTCATGTGGCCTGTGACTCCGATATAAAACGAGACACATCCACCATCTTCAGAAGAAGATTGAGAGGGTAATAAGACATAGGTGTGAATGGTCAGTGCTAGGTGCACGTTCCAGAGGAGTAGTTAGCAGACTCCATGATAACATGCTCTGTATCAGATTGCTGTCTTACCATATGAGATTCAATAAAAGATTCTGGTTAGAAAAGTCGAAGTGTTTGGTGGATTCCTTCGGAAGGTACGAAGGACCAAACAAAACAATAACAGATCTGTTCAGGCTTTTTTTGCCAGGTTTAAGAGACAATTGATCTCTTGCTCCCTGACTCAATATCAAATAGAAATCAGTCCTACTCTTTGTGTAACTTTTAAACAATTAAAATTGGGGATTTGCAATGCAACACTGACTATTTGGTGGAGACAGTTGTTACTTTAATTTTGGCCAGAGTTACTGAGCTAACTCGCAATGGAATTAAAATCTCCAAAGCTGCGACTTTTGACTGAAGGTTTAATACACCAGGGCTGTCGCGATGCCCGTGTACAGATCCAAACAATTTTTTTGTGTTTTCTTTTCTGGGATATGGTTCCACATTGGCATACACCCTCCTGTGTCTTGCTCAAATGACTACTGGAATGTTATTTAACCTGAAGAGTATCAATGACACTGCTGTCCAACACAAGACATTGCTGGACACACGTTCCGGAAGATCCAGCGATCAAATGGCTAATATGATTCCGCCTCTGGGTCAGGAGTGAAAGACCAATAGGGCGGCATGTGGCGCTGTGGATAGCACTGGGACTGCGGCGCTGAGGACCCGGGTTCAAATCCCGGCCTGGGTCACTGTCCATGTGTAGTTTGCACATTCTCCCCATGTCTGCATGGGTTTCATCCCCACAACCCAAAGATGTGCAGGTTAGGTGGATTGACCATGCTAAATTGCCCTTTAATTGGAAAAAAAAATAATTGGGTGCTCTAAATTTATTTTTAAAAAAGGAGTGAAAGACCAATTATGTTAAACAAACTTCTGGCATGACTGAGGTCAGTTAATTCTCTACAGCATAATGATAAAATCTGGAATCTACATTCATAGGCTATTTGTCTCTGTGACAGTAAAGGTAGTGCGTTTGTCGTTGAACCATTGAGGGAACTTTACAATTACTTGGATTAAGGAGTTGAATGCTTGTAACTGAAGAGTGTTTGGACATGAAAGGCAGAATCATAAACCCTTTGAAAAATTTTCAGGCTTTGGAATCACCTCAAAGTTCCACACCCTGCGTGGGTCTGAAGTTCTTTGACAGGTGGGATCATTTGGGAAGCGGTTAATTAACAAGCCGTGTCCGCATTCACTGTCCAATAATGGATGGTGGATGGCGATAGGAAGCTCTATCAGAGGAATCAGAGGGTGGACTGCTGGCAGCCACACTAGGAGAGGTGGGTGCGGTGAGGCAGGTAGGAAATTGCGATGGCATCTCAAAATAGAGACACTCTCCGAAGTGTGATGAAAATTTAAAAGTAAAGAATGCCCACAGCCGTCAAGAGTCATCAATGTAAAGGAGTACTCGGGCTGACTGAGGGGAGCACACTAACGGAGGACTTGTTATGTATTTTAAAGAGCTGGTCGCCATTGGGGGCAGTAGAGCTGGGGGTTTGGGGGGCTGTTTTTGTTTATCCATTTGTATATAAAGTTTAAAATGTTCAATAAAAGTATTTACAAAAAAAAACACTGATGGAGAGAAGCTGCCATTGCCTTTAGAAAACATCCCATAATTGGGGCCTCATTTGGCCTAACAGGCTGCTTGCCTCTGTGGATTTGGTTCCCAGCCAGCTCCTGGGAACTCCCTCAGAGGTAGGAAGCGGCCAGGTTTCCCCCTTTTTACCCGGGCCCGCTGCCTCCAAAATGATCTCCATGGAGCTTGGAAAATTCAGCCCTAATGGGGAAGCAATGTTTTCCAGATATGGGCTGCTATTCCGGCACACGAAATGTGCCATTTAAAAAAAAGGACTGAAGTCTACAAAAGGTTAAAGGTGCCATGAAGAAGAATGGGATTACCACAGATAGCTACAGCTGAAGAGCTCATAGCATTGGCTAAATGTCTTCCTTTTTGCGATTAGTTCTATGGACTGAATTGTCACGGGACTCCTGCTTGTCTGCGGTAACTTCAGGGGAAACACCATGGAAAGCCTATTAAAAGAAAAAAGAGGTTCCCTATGGAAATTCACCCCCATGATTCTATGACGCGCTGTTCATTTCTCCGTCTACCTGTTTGCCACTGTATCATTAAAGAGAGCTTACACGGCTGTTGGTAGCACCCACTAGATCACTGTGAAACATCAGAAACAGAAAGAGATCCCGAGTATGCTGATTTAAGGGATCCCAAGTCGGAAAGGCAGAAAATGTAGGCAACAATTGTTTGATTTGTGTTGAAGTTTTAACTTTGTATTGATAGAAATGGCATATAAGGGGTTAAAACTCAAGGCCGCATGGGTTATTTCTCAAAATTAAAAAAAACAATCAGACCGGTTGGCTACATTGCACTTCACGGGTGCTAGCCTCTACAGAAAATCTCTGCGATGCTTTAATTGTTTTAAGTGGTTCAGCCATTACATTCAGACGCATACTTCTTTGCCATTGCAAAAGATTAGTCATCTATTCAATATTGATTAATAGAAACACTGAATTCTGTGTATGGTTCTTGCTCTAATTTAATTAAGAGTGAGGCAGTTGTCGATTGAATTTTATTCCTGTGTAACTTCAATGCGATTGCCTTCACATCTCTGTACAAAGCCGGCTTTACCAGTGAACAGCTAGGTGTAATGTTTGCACTGATTTATCAGGGAAGTTGGGCCCATTAGGTATTGAAACTTCTGTTCCAATGTTAGCGACTAGAAGAAGGAAGAATGGGATAAGAGGGGTCAACCTATCCTCATTGTTGTCAACAACTTTACACCAATTCATTTTTTCCAATTAAGAGGCAATTTCGCGTGGCCAATCCACCTAGCTTGCACATTTTTTGGATTGTGGGGGCGAAACCCACGCAAACAAGGGGAGAATGTGAAACTCTACACGGACAGTGACCCAGAGCGGGATCGAACCTGGGACCTCGGCGCCGTGAGGCCGCAGTGCTAACCCACTGCCCCACCGTGCTGCCCCTGTGTTGTCAACAACTTATCAAGCATCAAAACACTGCCTTTTGAAGCTGAAGAAAATGCCAAGAGCTGTTACATGATACCAGATAAAGTACAGTCAGCCATTTTCAAGACGATTGTGCTCATTTGCAGCCTCTGCAAATGTTGAGTGCGACAACACTAACGAGTGGTTTACCTTCAAAAGAATCATCCCTGATTTGTCAAGTAAGACGTATTCGAGAGCATCACGTTGATTTATTAGTCTCTGGAACCAAATTGCAGCCAGTTTAGTTTCCCCTCTGGAAGCCATGTAATCTTCTGGAATTGGCCAAAACCCAAATGAAAGAAGCATGAGCCAATAAAGGGGGGAAAAAAAATCTGGATTATTCCTCTCTGACCCTTTCAGGTGATTGAAACCAGTCCAGGAGATCCCATGGACCAACTGTTACCTGCAGAGTTACTTCCTGACTAAACGCGCCAAAACTACTAAATCGTTAGTGCAGTTGAGAAAAGCCAACATTATTGCAATTAAATGTTGGGGAAGAGGGCCGTGGATTGCCGATAGGAACTGCGCAGAGTAATGCGTCACTGAATACAAGAGCAATGGCCCACGGCAGTAAAACCAGATGGCAGAATTATCTGTGAAATGCTCACCTCATCACTTGGGAATGTTAATGCCTAGTGGGAGTTTTTTAAGTGGTGGTTAGGTTTTATCACAGATGCAGTCCGAAGCTGAGGATCGAAGCCGGGAGTTGAAATGTGCTGGAAGAATTTCGACACAAGACTGAAGACAGCTGCAAGGCAGCAGTCTAACACATCAGGCGCAATCCTCAATGCACAAAGCAAATCCATGGAACAGTATCTAATTGTTTAATGGCTTCATTTGGAATGTTAACCATACAATGTCAGAATCTACGAGAAAACTTTAAAGAGATATTTATGGGGCTGGATTGCTTTAAACAAATAACGAAATTAAACAGTGATGCACGTGTTATTGCAATAACAAATGTAAATTATTTAAATACAGGGGGCGCATTTCTCCGCACCCGCGCCAGTTGGGAGAATCGCCTGGGTCGCCAAATTTTCCCACAATGCCGGTCCGGCGCCCTCCCGTGATTCACGGAAGCGCCCAGATCGGCACAATCGCGTTTTGCGTACAGTGAATCGTCCGAGACAGCCAAAATGGCAATTCACCGGTACCCCCGCGAGTCTGCGGCCCGGATGGGCCGAGCGGCCTGCCCAAAACGGCGGGTTCCCCCCGGCGCCGTCAACACCTGTAGCTGCCGGCGGGAACAGCGCGCGAACGCTGGGGGTGGTGGCGAGGGGGGATGCTGCACCGGGTGGGGCCTCAAATGGGGTCTGGCTCGCGATCGGTGCCCACCGATCATCGGGCTGGCCTCTCTGAAGGAGGACCTCCTTTCTTCCGCAGCCCCGCAAGATCCGTGAGACATCTTCTTGCAGGGCGGACTCGGAGAGGACGGCAACCACGCATGCGGGTGACGGCAGTTATGCGGCGCCGGCTGCGTCATGTATGCGGCGCCGTCTTTACGCAGCGCCAAGGCCTTGTGCGCGCAAATGACACGTCGCCGCTCCTAGCCCATTATCAGGCCCTGAATCGGTCGGGATAGGGGCCGTTTTGCGCCGCCGTGAACCTCTATGGCGTTCATGACGCCGCGAACACTCTGCCTCCATTTCGGAGAATCCCGCCCAGGGTGCTCTGTCAAACCACAAGGAATGGTTTATAAATTCCAATTTGTTCAGGCTTTACGGGCAAGGAGAGGGGGAAATTGGCCCTGAATATAAGAAACACTGACAGGTTTACAGGGATGTATTAATATGGCTGAAAGAAAGGAATATGACATACCCTACAGCTGCACATACACTGAATGAATTAATTGACTCACCCTACTCTAGGTAAAGTCTTGACTGTCTGAAGCTGCTCGGAGTCAAGCTTACATGGTGAAGGTGACACCCAGAGCATTCAGAAAACCCAACGAAAGCACCAAGCTACTGCATGTGAATTATGGAAAGCTATTAACATAACAAACTCCTTCGGACTGGCATAGCAGATGCTTCACAGATGCATTTAGAATTATCATTAGCAAACATACGTATTTCAATAAGGTTTGAGTCAAAAAGGCAACAAAAATGTTGATTTTTCCCCCTCTTTCCACATGTGCACCGAAGAATCTTATTAACAGGTTAAATGTGTGAACTTGATAGGCCCATTAGCAGAGTTCAGGTGTGCCCAGGTGTCTCCCATTAACAGGTTGTACCTGTGTCCAAGTTTTATAGGCTGCTAATTGTGTCAGACTCTCATTGTTTTGGGATGTTAACAATCAACTATGCTTCTGCAATACCTCAATCGACAAACTATTCTCACATCACAATGCAAAGTTGGCTGACACTGAAGCTTTAGTGGGGTATTGGGACAGGAAGAGTACGATTCTCTGGCAAACTATCAATGCAGCAAGTCCTTTGAATGTCAGCCCTGAGAGAACCAATGGTCCTTGATTGATTGTCCAGTCTTTCTTGACCAGAGGTGGAGCTTGTGTTTGTTTAGTCAGGGAGGCAAAGATTGACTTCAGACAAGCCTCAATCATCCTCCAAAAATTCTCAGAGGAAATTTCACCTGTTCAAGGAAAATGCTCCATCCTCCATTTTGTTCTGTGAATAATTTGAGTGAAAAAAATAAAAGTTGCCACGTTTAGGGATGGAGAATATGGAGCAAATGAAATTATTTGGTACTGGGACAGCTTTTTGCTTGGGGGAAAGATTTTTATTGCTTTTTTCCCCTGAGTTATTTGGAGAACATTGTAAGGCCTGATTGAATGAAGGACGCTCAAAGCAAGAGTCAGTGGTGCAAAGTTGACAGCTGCTGAAGCTTTTGTAGAATCTTGGGTCTTAAAAGATGGTTCCTCAGGAATAATTCAATTGTCCAACATCTCAGCTGAACTAAGCAGAGACTGCTCACCTGGAACAGCTAAAAGCTTTGGCTCGTGGGGAGTGAGAGTTTCAACCAGTTGGGCTGAGTGGCATATTTATGTGCTGTAGAGTCAATGTAAAGATGCTTGTGCGGTTTTGTACCAAAGAATTCAAAGAAGAAAAGTAGAGTAACACTTGGAAATAACTGGTGCTGTTCCAGATGGGAATTCTATTTTAAAGTATACAAGACCTGTTCGAACCAGTAACAGTTATTTTCGAGTTTAATTGGGTTTTCCATCTGGAATTTCTATGACACCTATTTCCAATTTAAGTCCTCAACTGCTTCTCTCCCTTTCCCTTTAACAAGCTTTACAATTCAGCCACTGGTTCTCATGCATAGCAAGTGGGTATGTCCATGGAATCTGTTCCTAATCTGGGTTGATGAGTACCATGCTGTGCCCTTTCCATGGAGCAGGGGCATTTTTAATTTGACCTGATTCCTAACTTGGTCCTTAATCTCAGACATGATAGCATATTTGACCTCTCTTAGCTTTCTTTGATTTCAGCGGCAGAACTTGCGAACTGTTCAATGCCCTCACCGTAAAATAGTTCGGCAAAATACTTTTATTGGTTTATAACTAAATGTATGTGGGCATCCCCTGACCCACAACGTGGCCCGGGTCAGTCACTTCTGCCTCGGCAAGCTTGATTTTGACCAAGTTGATGACTAAATTGACCGACTGCAGTTGTTTGAGTAACTCCTCCAGATGTTCCACATGCTCCTTCCACGTATTACTTTAAACCGCCGTGTCGTCCATTTTAGACCACATAGTTAGGCACTCGAGCCACTACTTGGTGCATGAGTCATTGAAATGTAGCTGGTGCGCTTTTGAATCCGAAGGACATCACCTTACGCAGATGCAATCCCTTGGTAGTCACAAAGGCAGATACCTCTTTAGCCCTGAGCATTAAAGGAACCTGCCAATACCCCTTTCGACTGTAATGAGGCACTGCTTATCCTATCGATACAATCCTTCAGCCTTGGGAATCGGATACAAATCCGTTTTGGTGATGACATTGACTTTCTGGTAATCTATCCAGAACCGGGTTGTCCCATCCAATTTGGGTACTAACAACCTGCAAACTCCAGCTGCTTTTACTTGGCTCAATTACTTGATTCTCCGTCACGTATTGGATTTCCGCTTCTCTCTGAACCAGTTTCTGTGGGTTCAGTCAATCGGAAGTTTTTTTTTAAATTTAGTGTACCCAATTTGTTTTCCCAATAAAGGGGCAGTTTAGCATGGCCAATCCATCTAACCTGCACATCTTTGAGTTGTGAGGGTGAGACCCATGCAGACATGGGGAGAATGTGCAAATTCCACCCGGACAGTGACCCGGGGCCGGGATCGAACCCTTGGTGCCATGAGGCAGAAGTGCTATCCACTCAGCCACTGTGCCTCCCAATGTGAACGCGTTTTTATCGGGTTGGAGTCACCGACGTGTACATCATGATCAACTATTGTACTGCACCCCAGTGTGTCCCTACAAATCTTCTTGTGCTTTTGCAGTAGGCTTAAAAGTTGTTTTTGTTGCTCTTCTATTAAATGGGCAAACTCAGTATCGAACAGTTCTAGTACTAGCATATTTGCTAGTTCATACCACAGGAGGGTCACTCTGTGGACTGTTGGTCTCTTCCCCTACCTCATGTTTATTATCTCTGTCCTCTTCTACTTCTTCTACCACCTAATACATTTGTCCCTTCCTCTCTTCTTCCCTACGATGGCATTTTCTCAACATGTTTGTGTCACATAATCGATCCTTCTTCCTAGGATATGGAGTATCTGTCAAGTAAGTCACATTATTCACCCTCCTACCTTATAAGGGCTGCTGAATTTCACTTTCAGAAGTTCGCCCTGCAAAGACAACAAAACCCGTACCTCATGCCCAGCTTGGATTGTACTGGACCTGGCATGTTTATCTGCCCACATTTTCATTCTTGCTCCCGACATCTTTAAATGTTCTTGGGTTACCTGACAAGCTCCCGTGAATCTGTCTGTCCAGAAATGTGGACAGGTAATCCAACATCGAGGATTCGCCCTTTTGTTTTAGAAAAGTCTCTTTCATCAACTTCAGTGGATTCTACATTGAATGGCCATAAACTAATTCAAATGGGCTGAAACCAGTAGATTCATTTGGAGAATCCCTGGTGACAAATGGTAAAAGATCCAATCCCTTTTCTCAATCTCTTGGATATTCATGGCCAAATCATTATTTTGAGAGTGATGATATCTCTCCAAAGATCCCTGAGTTTGTAGGTGATGAGCTGTCGGCTTTAGTTGCTTGATACCTAAACTAGGAATTATGTCCTGGAAAATGTTCGACGTAGAGTTGTAAATCCTGCATATCTCTCATCTACCTCATCCACACCTGCTCCTGCAGCAGTATTTACCTCGGGTCTCCCAGTTCTAGTTAGAGCTACATTCTTTCCTGTACTATTCACCGCTTTTGTTCCCTTTTCCGAATCCTCCACATGAACCCCCAACAAGTCCCATGGGTTTTACTTGCAACTTCCAACATGCTGAATGAAAGTGTCACACTTTATTGCAATGGTAGCACTTAGGCCTTCTAGTCTCACCTCCACCTTCCTTCTTGGTCCGAGAAGGAGATCTGAAAGTACTCACAGCTATTTATTATTATAAGGGGCAGATTTAACACAGTAGGCTAGGGGCTGGTTTAGCACAGTGGGCTAAACAGCTGGCTTGTAATGCAGAACAAGGCAGGAGCACAGGTTCAATTCCCGTACCGGCCGCCCCGAACAGGCGCCGGAATGTGGCGACTAGGGGTTTTACACAGTAACTTCATTGAAGCCAACTTGTGACAATAAGCGATTATTATTAAACCTGGTGTCCCTTTTTAATATATTCTACCTCAAATCATCACTGTGTACTTTTCCATCGACCCCAGGATCAAGCCCCCAAATTGTGTCACGACCCCACTTGACCCAGAGTCGCAACACAAATTAAATTGGATAAAAGCAAATTACTGCAGATGCTGGAATCTGAAACAAAAGCAGAAAATATTGGACAATCACAGCAGGTTTGACATCTGTGGAGAGAGAACAGAGCTAACGTTTCGAGACTGGATAACTCTTTGTCAAAGCTGTAGAGAACTAGAAATAGGGTCAGGTTCATACAGTTGTGGGGGGTGGCGTGTGGAACGGTGGGACAGGATAGGGTGCCAGCGATAGGTGGAGTTTGACAAAGATGCCGTGGACACAAAGGCAAAGGGAATGTAAATGGAATGACTAAGTCTAAGAAGGGTGCTGATAGTGGCACGTAAAGAGATTAAAATGTGTGAATGGCAGAACAAAGGTGAGCAGTGTGTCAAGGGGCAACTGGGAACAGTTGGCCCAAGAGGAGTGGGGGGAGGGGCAGCAATGGTGAGGGAATAACAGATCAATGGAAGAAATGAAAATAAATGAATGGAAATAAAAATGTGGTGAAGGTTCAGGAGAGAGATCACATTCTGAAATTGTCAGCCACTTCCTGCTAGCCGGCTGTGCCACCTGGGCACCTTGGTACTGCCAGGGTGCCATGCTGGCAGTGCCAGGGTGCTTGGGTGGCACCAGCATTGCCAGGATACCACACTGCCCAGAGGGCATGCACCTTTGCGCCTCCATTCCCCTTGGAGATCCCACGAGTACCGTCCATCTGGCCCCATTTCTGGAGACCAATACTGACCGGCACGCCCCTAAGGTCTCCGAGGCGAATGGGATTGATCCCACACCTCGGACAACTCGGGAATCTGCACATTAAAATGAAATTAGCTGTCTGGCTTTAACATGCAGATTTGCTAAAAAGTGATCCCGCCCACAAAGGGCTGGATTTACTTGCAACGTCTCGTGAGATCACGGTAGATCTTGCAAGACGTTGGGAGACGATTAGACCCCAGGAGTCTCCCGGCTTCTCTCAGTCATACTGCACCCCGTTGCACTGCTTTTTGGGTGCAGTGTGGTCATAAAATCGTGGGAGCAGTTGCCCTTGGAGTCCTCAACATCGAATCCAGACCTCATGATGTCTCATGGCGTCAGGTCAACCATGGGTAAGGAAACCTCCTGCTGATTAGCACGTACCATCGACTGTCAGCTGATGAATCAGTACTCCTCCATGTTGAACACCACTTTGAGGAAGTAGTGGTTGGAGGTCAGTCATCTCAATCCTGGGACATCACTGCAGGAGTTCCTCAGTGTAGTGTCCTAGGCCCAACCATCTTCATCTGCTTCATCAATGACCTTCCTTCCAACAAAAGATCAGGGGCGTGATTCTGTGTCGGAGGTTTCCGGAACTTCTATTTGGCCCAACACCAGAGTGGTTTGCGCCGTTCTTGGCGCCGGCGTCGGGCCATCCCGCCGATTGCAGGAGAATCCCACTCCAGATGTGAGGATGTTTGCTGATGATTGCACAGTTTTCATTACCATTGGTGACCCTTCAGACACTGAAGCAGTCCACATGCAAAAGCAGCAAGCCCTGGACAATACCCAGGCTTGGGCTGACAAATGGCAAGTAACATTTGCACCACACAAGTGCCAGACAATGACCATCTCCAACAAGAGAAATCAAACCATCGTTCCTTGACATTCAATGGCATCACCATCATTGAATCCCTGACTATCAACATCCTGGGGATTAGCATTGAACAGAAGCTGAACTGGACTAGCCATATAAATACTGTGGCTACAAGAGCAGGTCAGAGGCTAGGAATCCTGTGGTGAGTAACTCACCTCTTGAGTCCCCATAACCTGTCCACCACCTACAAGTCAGGGGTGCGATGGAATACTCCGACTTGCCTGAGTGAGTGCACCTCCAGCAACATTTGAGAAGCTTGACACCATCCATGACAAATCAACTGGCTTGATTGGCACCCCTCCCACAAACATTCACTCCCTTCACGACTGACACATATGGCGTGTATCATCTACAAGATACACTGCAGGAACTCATCAGTGCACCTTCGGCAGTGCCTTCCAAACCCACGACCACTATCATCTAGAAGGACAAGAGCAGCAGATACATGTGAACATCATCACCTGGAAGTTCCCCTCCAAGTTACTCACCATCCTGACTTGGAACCGTTCCTTCACTGTCGCTGGGTCAAAATCCTGGAACTTCCCTGCTCATAGCACAGTGGTTGTTCCTACACCATGGGGACTGCAGCGGTTCAAGAAGGCAGCTGACCACCACCTTCTCAATTAGGGATGGGAAACGAATGCTGGCCTAGCCATTGAAGCCCACATTCTGTAAAAATTGAATTTTTCAACACTGTCAATCAATCGCTCCCCAGAAATTAGGTCTTGTAAGTTTGAATTCTCAATCCTCCTGGTTGTGAATTATTTTAGAGGCTTTACTTTAATGTCAATTAAAAAATATATATTTTCCTTTTCTTTTTTTCTCTCTCTTGATCCAATACCTCTTTGTTTCTCTTCTTCTGTGGCTGATTTGAAACATAACTATCACACTCTAATTCAGCCTCCATCTCACCCTTTCCTAATGCTCAAATCTGATTGGTAAAGTAGATATAGGGCCGAATCTTCAAAGGAGTGACAATCACCGTTGGACTGCCACTATGCTTCCTTTTTTTTTTAACACAATGATGGGGCTCTGAGTTTCTGTAGGACGGTCGGGGTGGGGGAGTTGGGAGGGTGGGGTTATCAGAGGGTTTAAGTACTGAGGGAGGTCATGGGGGAGCCGGCAGGCCTGGGGCTCAGATGGTTGGAAGGAAGAGTGGGATCAGACGTTCAGGGAGGGGTCCGGTGCAGGTTGGAGGGTCAGGCTTGTAGATGGTCAGAGGTTTGAATGGTCACGGGGCTGTGGAGGAGTTGGGGAGTAGGATATCTGTGGGGAATTGTGCGGTTAGTAACCCAGGAGTTTTTGTTTTTTGTCCAATATTTGTTGGATGACTATCTAGATAATTGAGTCAACGTCATCAGATATTGAAACTTCCCAGGCATTTCCTGCTGAGTCAGTGCTTAGGTTTTTGAGGGATCCCTTAGTGCATCCTCCACTGAGCTACCTGGAGACTGGAAAATCTGGGCCATCAGATTGCTTTCTCTACCCTCTGAGGTATCGGAGGCGCTTCCTCCCTCGGTGCACCATTGTCAGCTTGCACTTCCAGCAAGTTAGTGTATAAAACATTTTTAAGCTGAAGGTTTCAGAAGCAAGTCTAATTAATGATGAACGGTGTTAAATGCCCTGCTACAGCAAAGTGTGGCCTATAAATTTTGATTTGGAATAAGATATCCCTGTTCATTGGGATCAGAATCTACAAAGAGAACTCAATTATTTTTTAATAATGAAGTAAGCAATCTTTTACACACAAGATTCACAGGCCTCATAAAAAAACTGTACTTAGATCCAGCTTTAGTTAAGAACTGATAGCCAAGGCTGAAGTATATGGTACTATGTGGATCTATAAAAATCACTGGTTGAATCCACAGTTTGAAAATTCAATACTGAAGTAGATTCAAATTGAAATAGAAGCAGATTCAAACAGCATTCTCGTGCTCTGAGTTGATATCCTGTGTATTTTCTTTCCCCCTTTGGATTATTTTGCAACATTCGTAACATTACCTTTGACCAGAAATTCTCAAAATACAACACCGATATGAATGGCAGATATACTAGAAGAAATTGTTCCCTTGTTCAGGTCTGTGAAGTCTTTCCGTAATTTTTATTGAAAATATTCAGTCACTAACCAGGAGATAATGGCCAGTACTTTCCAGCCCTTCATATTGGCGGGATCTTCCGGTCCCATCGATGTGAACGGAGATTTCAACGGCTTGCTGACCCCAGTTTTCTGTGTGATGTGTGCTGCCTGTGTCATTCTTGCTTCTAACACTTCTTCCATCTGACGAGAACCCAGGTTTTATGGAACAAGGTATTTGCTGCCTAACCACCAGAAATGCCACAGGAAATCAACTAATACATTGGAATTATAGAGTGGTACAGCATCAAGGAAGGCCATTCTCCCCATCGGGTCTGTGTTGCCTTTGCAAAGAGCATTCCAGTGAGTTCCATTACCCTGCTCTTTCCCCTTATCCTGACATTTCTCTCTCATTCAGGTATTTGTTTGCTTCCCTTTTGAAGGCTACGATTGAATCTGCACCCACAACCCTATCAGGAAGTACATTGCAAACCCTACCCACTAGTTGCATAAATCGTGTATTTTTTCAAATCATGTTGCCTCTGGCTCTTTTGTCAATCACTTTAAGGTTATCAACCCTTCAGCTATTGGATATAACTTCCCTTCATTTACTGTATCTGAATATTTCATGATTTTAAACAGCTCCACCAAATCTCGGCTGAGCGCTTCCTGCTCCAAGGACAAACAACCTCAGTTTCTGAAGTTATCCAAATAACTGTAATCCTTCATTCTGTTTACAATTCTAGCAATTTTCTGCTGTGCCCTTTCCATAGTTTTCAGGCCCTTCTCAAAGTATGTTGCCCAGAATTGGACACAATTGGGCGGGATTCTCCGACCGCGTTCGCCCAGCTACTGGAGAATCCCGTCCGAGGTCAATGGATTTTTCCATTGTCGGCGTCTCACCCGTGGCGTTTTTGTGGCGGGCGCGACGGGAGAATCCAGCCCAATGTGTCCAATTCTGGGCGAAAATTCTCCTCATCTCAATCTTAAAAGGGAGGCCTCTTACTCTTAAATCGTGTCCCCTAGTTCAAGTCTCCCCATCACTAGTGGGATCATCCGCCTGGGCATCCAGACTATAAAGACACCTCAGGGTTTTATATGTTTCGGTAAGAATCCAAACGTTTGCATTCTTTCTGGAGACTATTAAGTCAATTACATCATCATTTAGTAGATCCAAATGTGACATCAGGTGAGGACAGGATCAAGTTCCGCTTTGGTGTTGAACGGCCTTCAGAAATACACTCTTGAGCTAGGTTCATGTGCATAAAATTGTTACTTGAGCAGGCTTTGGAGAACATGCCGGGTCTATGCAATTACACCACTGCAAGTAGTGCCACCATAAGACATATGAGCAGAATTAGGCCACTCGGCCCATCGAGTCTCCTCCACCATTCAATCATGGCTGATATTTTTCTCGTTCCCATTCTCCTGCCTTCTCCCCCATAACCCCTGATCCCTTTATCAATCAAGAACCTATCTAGCTCTATCTTTGCGATTCGGCCTCCACAGCCTTCTGCAGCAAAGAGTTCCACAGATTCACCACCCTCTGGCTGAAGAAATTCCTCCTCATCTCTGTTTTAAAGGATCGTCCCTTTAATCTGAGATTGTGTCCTCTGGTTCTAGTTTTTCCAACAAGTGGAAATATCCTCTCCACATTCACTTTATCCAGGCCTCGCAATATCCTGTAAGTTTCAATAAGATCCCCCCTCATCCATCGAAACACCAACGAGTACAGACTCAGAGTCCTCAACCGTTTCTCATACGACAAGCTCTTCATTCCAGGGATCATAATTGTGAACCTCCTCTGGACTCTTTCCAAGATCAGCACAGCCTTTCTTAGATATAGGGCCCAAAACTGCTCACAATACCCGAATAAGAAAAGGGAGAAAATTGGAGACAGTAGAGAATTTTTGCAGCAACCAAATAAATGACGGAGGTAAAATTTAAATTACTGACACACACTGGTTGATTTTTCTCACCCTCGCCCAGGAGCACTCTGTGGGCGGCATGGTAGCACAGTGGTTAGCACTGTTGCTTCACAGCGCCAGGGTCCCAGGTTCGAACTCCGGCTGGGGCCACTGTCTGTGCGGAGTCTGCACGTTTTTCCTGTGACTGCAGGGTTTCCTCCGGGTTCTCCAGTTTCCTCCCACAAGTCCCGAAAGGTGTGCTGTTAGGTAATTTGGCCATTCCGAATTCTCTCTCAGTGTACCCGAACAGGCGCCGGAATGTGGCGACTGGGGCATTTTCACAGTAACTTGATTGCAGTGTTAATGTCGGCCTACTTGTGACACTAATAAAGATTATTCTTAGAAATGTTGATTTGCATAAAACTGTGTGTAGAATAAGAATGATCTCAAAATAAATTTGTTTACAATGATCAAAAGGACCAACAAAAGTTTTATGGAGCAAAACGTATTTCACTACGTTTTCTTCAGTTTTCATTAAGTTGTATTTTTAAAGTCGGCTCAAAATATTCTTTGCCTGAAATAAAATTAAGCTGATCCTTTGAAGCTTATTTTATTCAAACTCTGTTCCCTTTTCCCTGAGTAATAAGAGTAACCCCTTGCTGGGGTGCAGTTTTGCGAGTCACATCCACTTATTGTACCTTATCTCTGGGGTGTCTGGTCACGTATGAGCACTCACAATGATTGTCATCTATCAGGTTATTCTAATATGGGGCAAGAACCTTGACAAAAACTTATGATGCTCTTGTCTAGAATCCTCAGAGGTCTCTGGATAGCATTCAGATCTATGACCAAATCTGGAACAGAAATCCTGGTTGATTTTTCTCACCCTCGCCCAGGAGCTCTCTTGTCATATGGATGAATTGACCATGGGACCTTGCTAATATAGCTCAGCTATTCAATGAGTAACGTCAATAAGCTATCAAGAAGATTTATCTCTTCTCGAGCACTGCCCTATAGCCACCCATCACTGAAGCTTTGTATCCTCACTGAAACTGTCATAAATGGACCCATTTATAACTGAGTGCACGTGTGCCCAACATATTCCTGACTCCCTACCAGTGGAACTCCAACTGCTCACAGGTAGTGCAGAGGAATGGTACCAGTCAACTCCGCCCCCCCCCCCCTTACTTTGACTCGCTCCCACAGGAGTAACACGTTAGCATGGCAGAGTTTGGGAGTCCTCGCTCAGCTGAAAACCAATTGGGAAAACGTGAGTCTGTCGCACAACAAGTTAATGCAAAGTTCTATTTTTGCCAACTACCACCTTGACTATAAGACTCTACTGCTGATCAGATTGAGGAAGAAGGTGTTGCAAGGGTCAAGTTAGATTCACAGATTGATCGAAACTATAGAAGAGCATTTGTAAAAGAATATGGGGCGCAATTGAACGAGTCAAAAACTGAGTCCTGTCTCTATGCGTTTAGCGGGGTGTTTTTCGGCACCTGCAGCGCCAACAAAAACCCCGTTGTTCAATGGCACTTCGGCAGCTTTTTTGGCCACGGCAGGGAAGAGTACTCGCATATCGGGGCACAATTTTTAAAGGCTGCCCAAAAATACCCCCTCAGCAACCCCTCCACTGTCTCCAGATTTCCCCCACCCCCGCCGCACCCGCAAAGCAACCAATGCACATCACTTACAGGGTCCTCAAGCTCCCCCTCATCCCACCTCTTAAGGTCAAGGTTCCCCCCCTCATCCCGGACTCGACCCTTGGCCTGGGCAACCTGGCATCTGTCAGGATGGCGCTGCCATGGTACCCAGGTGACAGTGCCAAGGTACCAGGCTGGCAGTGCTGAGGTGCACAGGTGCCAGTGGGACTGCCAGGGTGCCACCCTGCCCGAATACCCGGAGGTCTCTATTGGCCTAGGAGACCCCCTCCAGGTGACATTATGCCTGGTTCATGTTTGGGTGAACTAGTGCTAAATGGTGCGCTGGCAAAGTCTCCCTTTAGGTCCCGGGCGCCTCAAGAATTTGGCACAGATATATTTAAATGAGCCTCAAGCATCGCTAGATTCTCGCACGATGAGGTTAGTAAATCATGTCCTTGATCTCAGTCTGCTTCATAGAATCATAGAATTTACAGTGCAGAAGGAGCCCATTCGGCCCATCAAGTCTGCACTGGCCCTTGGAAAGAGCACCTCAATTAAGCCCACACCTCTACCCTATCCCCATAACCAAATAATCCCACTTAACCTTATTTTGGACACTAAGGGCAATTTAGCATGACCAATCCACCTAACCTCCGCTTCTTTGGACTGTGGGAGGAAACCTGAGCACTCGAGGGAAACCCACACAGACATGGGGAGAATGTGCAGATTCGGCCCAAGCCGGGAATCGAACCTGGGACCTTGGAGCTGTGAAGCAACTGTGCTAACCACTATGCTACCGTGCTGCCCCTATTGCCCGTGCTTGGTATTGCATTTTGTGACACAGTTTACATCTTGACTGTAAAGCAAATGTTCAGTAACTAAAATGAGAATATACTGGAGATGAACTGTTGTGACACTTAATGGATAAGGTATCAAGATGAGGAGCTCCTCAAAACATGGTTCTGTGGAGAAACGATTTTCAGTCCATACTCTCCAAGTGTGACTCACTGTTTCATTAACAATGATGTTTAAGAGTTAATTTCCCGATTGGCCACTCCCTGTAAGGAGCAGTGCTGGAGGGGGACAACCCTGCATTTCCGCATGTTAATTTAAACGATTAGAAAACTGAGAAACTTGTGCTCTCATTGGGGGCAGGAGCAATCTATTGGGGAATCAATCCTACAATTCCACAAGGCAAGGAATCTTTAATGCACATGGTTTAAAGTGACAGGATGAAGATGTTTCCCATTTTGAAGTTGGTGATTCAGAGTCAAGATGGATTCACTTGTCTTTGTTGACCTGTTTGCCGCACTACACCACCTTCATGGAAACACACTCTCTGTCCACTTCCATTGCAGGAGAGACACCAAACATTGCTTTCATTTGAGGTATTTTAATTCAAAGCCACAACCAAAAGTCAGTCCGCGCTGTTAAACCCATTCACAAAAATCTCAAATTGGCCTGTTCTCAAACGTGATTGTAAGCGGCTTTGTAATTAAATATTATGATATATTCATTGCTCAGAAGTGCTCCATTAACAAGGGCTGATTATGTGTAATTCTGTTATGCTTTGTCACTCTTTCTGTTTAACTGGTGAGCTGAAAAGATGCACTCCCTTGTTAGCTTTTGGACCGTTGCCATGATAATCTTGGCAGTTAATGCAGCTGTACAAATATGCCCCTGGCACCATGCAAAATACAGTGCACAAACCTTCCAGCTCATAGCACTTTATGGTGGGTTTATTTATATTATGCATTAATTCATTGATTACAAAATTAATTAATGTCATACGGGTCTGTAGCTTGGCTTTCCATTCATTGTCCATTAAGCCAATTCAACCATTCAAAGAACATGCGCAGTTTTGGTCTCCACATCTAAGGAACGCTATATGTGCCTTGGATATGGTACAGCAAAGTGTCACTCGACTATTTCCTGGGATAACAGGCTGTGATGAGAGGCTGAGTAAATTGGGCCTGTACTCACTAGAGTTTAGAAGAATGAGAGGTGCTCTCATTGAAACACACCATATTCTGAAGGGGTTTGACAGGATAGACACTAAGGTCGATTCCCCAGGCTGGTAATCCAGAACAAGGGGGGACAACCTTAGGATAAGGGGGTCAATCATTTAAGACTGAGATGAGAATACATTTCTTCATTCAGAGAGTTGTGAACCGCTCGGATTTCTTGCTACCAGAAGGTTATGGGTGTCCATCGTTCAGTACTTTCACGACTGAGACCGATAGCGGTGTGGTGGCACAGTGGTTAACACTGCTGCCTCAGTGTCAGGCACCCGGGTTCAGTACTGACCTTGGGTGAGTGTGGAGTTTGCACATTCTCCCCATGTCTGCATAGGTTTCTTCTGGATTCTCTGGTTTCCTCTTACAGTCCAAAGGAGTGTAGGTTAAATGGACTGGCCATGCTAAATTGCCCCTAAGTGTCCAACGGTTAGGGTGGGTTACAGGGTAAGGGTAGGGGGAGTGCACCCAGGTAGAGTACTCTTTCAGAGGATCGGTGCAGACTTGATGGACAAAATGGCCTCCTTCTGGCACTGTAGGGATTCCATGATAGATTTTTGGTGTCTCAGTGAATCCATCCAGGGTTATAGACAACTGGCGGGAAAGTGAAGTTTGGGTAGAACATCAACCATGATTGAACTAAATTGTGGAATAGGCTCAAGGATCTGAATGGTCTGCTTCAGCTCTTATTTCTTATGTTAAGAACAATTTTAATACTGTGCTCTACCTATTCAAACATAGCTGGTGCATCTACGGCACTGGCTGGTCCCTTCAGGGATCGAGAACAGATTCCTGAACTTTTGTCCTCAGTTCCATTATTATTCCTATTTCCCTCCTTTTAAGCATCACTCTGCACCTCTTCTCTGTTCAAACTTATATCCAGTTCCCTTTTGAAATTTACTGTTGAAGCTGGTTCTATCACCCTTTAAGGCAGTGAATTTCATAACAAGTTATGTAATGCCCATCACTTTATTTCAGAGTTATCTTAAATCTATTAGTTCTCTGGTTACTGACCCTCCTATAATGGAAACAGTGGATGGAATTTGGTCGAGGTACTGGAGGTTTTGGCCACCAGCTGCCAACAAGACCTGTGTGTCACCGCTTTTCAAGAGAGCCTGCCACATCTTACTCTACTGAGGTACTTGACAGGCCAGCGGCGGGTATTTCCCTGGGATGAAGGACCCTGGGGACAGAGGTACTGGCCAGCCAAGCAGAGGCACTGCCTCCGGGGATGGGATGAGAGGGTCAGCCACACAGGTGATAGGGGGTCGGGTGATTCCCAACAGGTTCAGTTCTTCCTGGTGCTGGATGCCTTGATTGGGCACTTGAGCCTTTCAGACAGCACCAAAACCCCCCTAGGTGCCCGTTAGCCACCACTGATAGGATTTGCTTGTTGTGCTCCCCACATGCCGAACCCCCCCAATCACACCATTGGGTTAATACCAGTAGCGGTGGGATAAGCCTGTAAGTGGACACTAATTGCCTCTTAAAGGCTTTAGTTGGTGGGGGAGGAGTGTGGAAAGCTACCCATGGGTCTACATGCCATGGATATATTGGGTCAGAAGCAGGACGGTGGCAGTTCCCCATCCATCATCCTCCTGTCTGATGAAATGCCCCTCCCCACCAAACTTACCACGGGGAAGGGCAAACGATTCAACCTAGTGCTATCTGTGTAATCATTTAAAACTCTACCTATTACCATATGAAAACTCAATGGGGTTCATGAAAACAAATCCAGTTTCTGCCACTTT
Source organism: Scyliorhinus torazame (assembly GCF_047496885.1). NCBI lineage: Eukaryota > Metazoa > Chordata > Chondrichthyes > Carcharhiniformes > Scyliorhinidae > Scyliorhinus > Scyliorhinus torazame. The sequence goes on from NC_092728.1 coordinate 64,389,649, forward strand.
ATTTATTTATTACAATTTAGTGTACCCAATTCATTTTTTCCAATTAAGGGGCAGTTTAGAATGGCCAATCCACCTATCCTGCACACCTTTGGGTTGTAAGGGCGAAACCCACGCAAACACAGAGAGAACGTGCAAACTCCACACGGACAGTGACCCAGAGCCGGAATCGAACCTGGGACCTCGGCGCCGTGAGGCAGCAGGGCTAATCCACTGCGCCACAGTGCTGCCCCTTTTCTGTCATTTTAGTAGCAATGCCAAACCTATATAAAATAGATTTGGTGCCAGAATTCATGGGTCTCTGGAATAATCGAGGTGCATTAGTCATGTAGATTTTCAGTTTTAAGTCAACACATTGCTCCATATCACTTTTTGAAACCAGTCCACAATGATGCACACTAGACCTCACCATTCAAAATAACAATGTTACTGCCCGATCCTGCATCTGCAAAATAAACATTGCAGTGTTGAAAATTAACATCAAAACAGACTGAAATGAAATAAGAGCTCATCTGATGTGCAACCTATTTAAATTCGAACTTTTAAGGTCATGTTTATACAGCAGTGAAACTAAGAAGGATGATCAGTTTGTGGCCCAAATTACCACCTTGCTCAGATCTTAAAGTTCAAAGTTGCTGATAGTACAGCTGTGAAAGTAAACATCTTTAACTGTCTGTCCTTTTAAGGACATGAGCGTCGGCAGACATAAATTGCGAAGAAAAGGCTTGTACTTTGATCACACAAGGCAGCCTGCATCAATATTTGAGCAGGTGCCAAAACAGGCAGCGATTGCTCCTGCCCAATCTCTGAGTGATCTAACCGGTGACCCAAAACTGGACCATGGCAGACCTCGTGCTAAGCTAGGTTTTCTAAATGATTTTCTGTGGGAAGCCGCAGCTTACTAATGTGTAGATAGGAACTGACGCGGAAGGAGCAATAAAATCCGTGCCATCCAGGTCAAAGCTGCAAAGTACCACCCTACCCTACCTGCACCCCCAGCCACCACCCCATACACAGGCATGGGCCTGTAAATTTTCGCCCATCGGGCACGCACACGCATTGGCCTGGAAGCAGGCATGAAGCATGTTCCCGGCCGCGATTGGCCCCGAAGGGTAATTTCACGCTGGCTGGCCAATTATCGACCATCCGGCGTGAGACACACTCTGTGAAAGGCTGAGTGCTATTGGGGAGGGCGGGAAGAGGACAGGTGTTGAGAGTAGGGAGGGTGCGGGCTGACGTTTCCAATGTTCTCCCTCAGGAGGACAGCAGCTGCGAAATTGCCTGTGGGAGCTGCTGACCCGCAAAAAAATAAATATCCATGTTAAAACTATGGCATGAGTATCTAGGCAGCACAATCACACAGACCTCATTCCCCGGGCTTCTTTGTAATTTTATTTGAGCCCTGACCTTTAATCCCATCCTGGATTGAGGTTGCTCCTTAAATGTAAAGGCTGCCTTGCCAACCTGCCCGCATGCCAACCGAAAAGGCTGACAGACCGACGTGTTTCCAAATCGTGCACATTCCCGCCGACCAAAATACTGTCTGGGGCACAATGTCAGCAAGTAAACCTGACGTCTTCTCGTGCAATTTCACCCGCTTCCCGGTCAGGCGCACCCCCCAAATCTACTCTTAAAATTCTGGCCATGTTTACCTGATGCAAAAAGAAGGAAAAATACCATGATAACCTCAGAGTAAGAATCCTTTAAAAAAATTGGTCAGCCAGCAGTTAACAGCAGCAACTGCAGTGGTAAGTCATATGAGGTCAATGAGCAAGTAAAAAGACTGCATGAAGTGTTGCCTGGGAGGAATATAAACTATGCAGAAAGAAGGTGGTCGAATGAGTACATGAGATCCAAGCTTTTTTTATTCGCAAACCTGCTTTTGGAGACCAATGCTGAATCATTCGTTCAGCAATGGCAGTGGGAATTTAATATTAAAATAACATTATCGCTGCCTTAATGCTGTAATGATTTCAGTAAAGGCCTTCTGACTTGGCCAGAACTGTGCTTTGCGTAAAAATACTGAGGCAGCAGTTCGGAGTGAGATAAGCAGACAATTGAAGAACACAGCCATGAAGATTCTTGGTGTTCTTGATGCCGATTCTCAATGGAGAATTTCTTGGATTGAAAAGTAAATGGCATAACTTTGAGACCAAACAGTTAGCAAATCCTGCATTTTAAATAGAATTATTCCTACACCTTTTAACAGACAGTTTTGTCATTTACAAAAACTGTGCCGTCAGATTTCACAACGGCGTACTTTCATTCTATAATAACTACTTGTAGGGCAGCATGTTCTTCTCCTGCCAAGTTTTTATAATGAACTGTACCTCCGATTTCATGCAATCTGCAAGCTTCCTATTTAGATTTCAACAAATATACTTGTGAGCTCATAAAGAAAATCGCACTCATGGCTCCTCTGTTCATTTTCTCAATTAAAGTGGGTACATTAGCAGTTGTTGTGTTACAGAAGCAGCAACAATCAGTCGGAGTTGAGACCAATATGTTATATATTAATGATAAAGGTGCTGCTGCACCCAGGCATTTCATTTCAGGCTGTCCTTAAGGACCAGTAATGGTACCAGATCGTCGCCATTTTTGAAAAAGGATTTTATGGGATGTAGATGACACCGGCAAGGGCAGCATGTGTTGCCTATCCTGAATTGACCGTGAGGTAAACTGGCTTGCTAGACCATTTCAGTGGACAGTTAAGAATCAACCGCATTGCTGTGGGTCACGAGCCACAGGTAGGCCAGACCAGGTAAGGAAGGAAGGTTTCCTTCCCTTTAGGGCATTCACGAATCAGGTGGGTTTTTAGAAACACCAACGATAGTAGTCATGGTCACCGTCACTGAGACTAGCTTTATATTCCAGATTTCTGAATTGACTTTAAATTCCACCATTTGAGACAGCATGTGGCGCAGTTAGCACTGGGACTTCGGCGCTGAGGACCCGGGTTTGAATCCCAGCCCTGGGTCACTGTCCGTGTGGAGTTTGCACATTCTCCCCATGTCTGCGTGGGTTTTACCCCCACAACCCAAAGATGTGCAGGTTAGGTGGATTGGCCATGCTAAATTGCCCCTTAATTGAAATAAATAAATAAATCATTGGGTACTCTAAATTTATATTAAAAAACAAAATTCCACCATTTGCCATGGTGGGATTTGAACCCATGTCTGCAGAACATTAACCTGGTCTTCTGGATTATTAGTCCAGTGACATTACCACAATGCCACCTTCTTCCCGTCTTGTATCATAGTGATCCATAGCAACATTACAATTATTGAAACAGTAACTTCAATTTACTTGTTAGTCTTTAACTTGGAGCGGTTGAATAAACTCGGTTTGTTCTCACTGGAACGAAGGAGGTTCAGGGGAGACCTGATAGAGGTCTACAAAATTATGAGGGGCATAGACAGAGTGGATAGTCAGAGGCTTTTCCCCAGGGTAGAGGGGTCAATTACTAGGGGGCATACGTTTAAGGTGAGAGGGGCAAGGTTTAGAGTAGATGTACGAGGCAAGTTTTTTACGCAGAGGGTAGTGGGTGCCTGGAACTCGCTACCGGAGGAGGTGGTGGAAGCAGGGACGATAGGGACATTTAAGGGGCATCTTGACAAATACATGAATAGGATGGGAATTGAAGGATACGGACCCAGGAAGTGTAGAAGATTGTAGTTTAGTCGGGCAGCATGGTCGGCACGGGCTTGGAGGGCCGAAGGGCCTGTTCCTGTGCTGTACATTTCTTTGTTCTTTGTTCTTTATCTAACATTATCACATTAGCTCCAAAAGAGACGAAGAGTAAAATGTCTGCCATTTGCTTTACCATAGGATGAGGGGTCGGGGGTAGTTCCTTACTTTTAAAAATATTTATTAGAGCATTAAATGTTCTGAAAGTGAATATCGAATGGTGGTTTTGCATTAATTTGGGGAAGCAATGGACTAGAAACGAAATTAAGTGATGCTTGTTTTACAGGCATAAAACTAATAATAATAATAACCTTTCTTAGTGTCACAAGTAGGTTTACATTAACATTGCAATCAAGTTACTGTAAAAATCCCTGAGTCGCCACACTCCGGCGCCTGTTCGGGTACACTGCGGAAGAATTCAGAATGTTCAATTCACCTATGAAGCCCATCTATCGGGGCTTGTGGGAGGAAACTGGAGCACCCGGAGGAAATCCATGGAGGCACAGGGGGCGGGATTCTGTGATCCTGAGGCTAAGTGTTGATGCCGTTGGAAACGCCGTCATGTTTCTCGATGGCGTCAACACAGCCTCAGGATCAGCAATTCTGGCCCCTACAGCGGGCCAGCACGGCACTGGAGCAGTTCACGCCGCTCCAGCTGCTGATCCCGGTGTGCACTGGGCGCCACAGGATCCGTGCATGCGCAGTGACACCGGTGCAAACGCGCGCATGAGCAGTGTCTCCCTTCAATGCGCCGGCCCCGACGCAACATGGTGCAGGGCTACAGGGGCCGGCGCGGAAGAAAGGAGGCCCCCAGCCAGAGAGGATGGCCCACCGATCGGTGGGCACACCTTTAAGTAAAGAGGGGGTGGAGGCTAGGGCAGTTGCATGCTCCTCCTGTAGGATGTGGGTGGTAAGGGATACCACCGGTGTCCCCGCTGACTATACCTGCGGAAAGTGCACCCAACTCCATCTCCTCAGAGAACGTGTTAGGGAACTGGAGTTACAGGGAGGTAGCCACACCCAAGGTACAGGACAAGAGTAGCTGGGCTACAGTCAGAGGAAAGAAAACGAACGGGCAGACAGTGCAGGGATCCTTCGTGGCCGTTCCCGTTCAAAACAAGTATACCGTTTTGGATGCTGTTGGGGGGGGGTGACCTACCAGGGAAGGCCCTAGCGGCCAGGTCTCTGGCACTGAGTCTGGCTCTGTGGCTCAGAAGAGAAGGGGGGAGAATAGAAAAGCAATAGTGATAGGAGACTCAATGGTTAGGGAAATAGATAGGAGATTGTGTGGTCGCGAGCGAGACTCCCGGAGGGTATGTTGCCTCCCAGGTGCCAGGGCCAGGGATGTCTCGGATTGAGTCTACAGGATTCTTAAGGGGGAGGGGGAGCAACCAGAAGTTGTGGTGCACATAGGCACCAACGACATAGCTCAGAAAAGGGATGAGGATCTAAAAAGTGATTTTAGGGAGTTAGGATGGAAGCTAAAGAGGAGGATAAGCAGAGTAGTGATCTCAAGATTGCTACCGATACCACGTGCAAATGAGGCAAGGAACAGAGAGCGAGTGCAGCTGAACACGTGGCTACAGGGCTGGTGCGGGAGGGAAGGCTTCTGATAGGTGGATCATTGGGATATCTTCTGGGGAAGGTGGGACCTGTACATGAAGGACGGGTTGCACCTAAACTGGAGGGGCACCAATATCTGGGGTGGGAGGTTTTCTACAACTCTTCGGGAGGGTTTAAACTAGTGTGGCAGGGGGATGGGAACCAGAGCTTTGGATCAGAGGATAGGGTAGCTGTTGAACAGGCAGAAATATTATGCAGCAAGTCTGTGAGGAAGGATAGACAGTTGATAGAGCAAAGTTGCACTCAGTGGAATGGGTTAAAGTGTGTCTGTTTCAATGCAAGGAGTGTCAGGAATAAGGGAGATGAACTTAGAGCATGGATCAGTACTTGGAACTACGATGTTGTGGCCATTATGAAGACATGGATTTCACAGGGGCAGGAATAGTTGTTAGATGTTCTGGGGTTTAGATGTTTTAAGAGGAATAGGGAGGGTGGTAACAGAGGAGGGGGAGTGGCACTGTTAATTAGGGAGTGCACCACAGCTGCAGAAAAGGAGGTAGTTGAGGAGGGTTTGTCTACTGAGTCAGTATGGGTGGAAGTCAGAAACAAGAAGGAGCAGTCACTTTATTGGGAGTTTTCTATAGACCCTCTATTAGCAGAGAGATAGAAGAACAGATTGGGCGTCAGATCCTGGAAAAGTGCAGAAGTAACAGAGTTGTTGTCATGGGTGACTTCAACTTCCCTAATATTGACTGGATCCTCCTTAGTGCAAATGGTTTGGATTGAACAGATTTTGTCAGATGTATACAGGAAGGATTCCTGTCTCAATATGTAGATAGGCCGACTAGAGGGGGAGGCCATATTGGACTTGGTGCTCGGCAACGAACCAGGTGTCAGATGTCTCGGTGGGAGAGCATTTCAGTGACAGTGACCACAACTCCTTGACCTTTACCATAGTCATGGAGAGGGATAGGAACACACAGTATGGGAAGGTATTTAACTGGGGGAGGGGAAATTATACTGCTATTAGACTGGAGCTGAGGAGCATAAAGTGGGAACAATTGTTCTTGGGAAATGCACAACAGTAGTGTGGGGATTGTTTAAGGAGCACATGCTGCGAGTGCTGAATTGTTTTGTCCCACTGAGATGAGGAAGGAATGGTAAGGTGAAGGAGCCTTGGATGACAAGAGAGGTGGAGCTTCTATTCAAGAGGAAGGAGGAAGCTTACATAAGGTTGAGGAAGCAAGGATCTGACTCGGCTCTACAGGGTTACAAGATAGCCAGGAAGGAACTCAAAAATGGACTGAGGAGAGCTAGAAGGGGGCACGAAAAAGCCCTGGCAGGAAGGATTAGGAAAACCCTAAGGCGTTCTACACTTATGTGAGAAATAAGCGGATGATCAGAGTGAGAGTAGGGCCGATCAGGGATAGTGGAAGGAACTTGTGCCAAGAGTCTGAAGAGATGTGGGAGGCCCTAAATAAATACTTTGCTTCAGTATTCACCAGAGAGAGGGACCTTGTTGCCCATGAGAACAGTGTGAACCAGATTAATAGACTCGAACAGGTTGATATTAAGAAGGAGGATGTGCTGGAAATTTTGAAAAGCATCAGGATAGATAAGTCCCCTGGGCCTGACGGGTTATACCCAAGGTTACTACGGGAATCGAGGGAGGAGATTGCTGCACCATTGGCGATGATCTTTGCATCCTCACTCTCCACTGGAGTAGTACCGGATGATTGGAGGGAGGCGAATGTTGTTCCCCTATTCAAGAAAAGGAATAGAGAAATCCCTGGGAATTACCGATCCATCAGTCTTACATGTGTGGTGAGCAAAATATTGGAAAGGATTCTGAGAGATAGGATTTATGATTATTTAGAAAAACATAGTTTGATTAAAGATAGTCAGCATGGCTTTGTGAGGGACAGGTCATGCCTCACCAGCCTCATTGAATTCTTTGAGGATGTGACGAAGGTCGGGCAGTGGATATGGTGTATATGGATTTCAGTAAGGCATTTGATAAGGTTCCCCATGGTAGGCTCATTCAGAAAGTTAGGGGCATGGGATACAGGGAAATTTGGCTGTCTGGATACAGAATTGCCTGGCCGAAAGAAGACAGCGAGTGGTAGTGGATGGAAAGTATTTCGCCTGGAGGTCAGTGACCGGTGGTGTTCCACAAGGATCTGTTCTGGGACCTCTGCTCTTTGTGGTTTTTATAAATGACTTGGATGAGGGTGGAAGGGTGGGTTAGTACATTTGTCGATGACACGAAGGTTGGTGGAGTTGTAGATAGTGTTGAGGGTTGTTGCAGGTTACAGCAGGACATTGACAGGATGCAGAGCTGGGCTGAGAAGTGGCAGTTGGAGTTCAACCTTGATAAATGTGAAGTGATTCATTTTGGAAGGTCGAATTTGAATGCTGAATACAGGTTTAAAGGCAGGATTCTTGAATTGTGGAGGAACAGAGGGATCTTGGGGTCCACGTACATAGATCCCACAAATTTGCCACCCAGGTTGATAGAGGTTAAGAAGGTGTAAGGTGTGTTGACATTTATTAACAGGGGGATTGAGTTTAAGAGCCTCGAGGTTTTGCTGCAGCTTTACAAAACTCTAGTTAGACCACACTTGGAATATTGTGTCCAGTTCTGGTCGCCTCATTATAGGAAGGATGTGGATGCTTTGGAGAGGGTACAGAGGAGATTTACCAGGATGCTGCCTGTACTGGAGGGCATGTCTTATGAAGAAAGGTTGAGGGAGCTAGGGCTTTTCTCACTGGAGCGAAGAAGGCAGAGAGGTGATTTGATAGAGGTGTACAAGGTGATGAGAGGCATGGATAGAGTGGATAGCCAGAGACTTTTCCCCAGGGTGGAAATGGTTGTCACAAGTGGACATAATTCTAAGGTGATTGGAGGAAGGTATAGGGGAAATGTCAGAGGTAGGTTCTTTACACAGAGAGTGGTGGGTGTGTGGAGTGCATGGCCAGCAGAGGTAGTGGAGTCAGAGTCATAAGGGACATTTAAGCGACTCTTAGACAGGCACATGGACAGCAGTAAATTGTAGGGATGTAGGTTAGGTTTATCTTAGATTAGGATAAATGGTCGGCACAACATCATGGGCTGAAGGGCCTGCACTGTGCTGTACTGTTCTATGTTCTATGATTCTGTTCCCTAGATCCCCAAGTAGGCCCTCATGTGTTAACTACAAATACAAATCCCAATACAAATTCACATCTTCAGCTGCGCTTAGAGGAACACTACTGCTCCAAAGGGGCACCTTTTCCCACATGGCCTGCAGCATGGAGCCGTCAGCCTTTGGCTGTCTTCATTACTTAAAGTTTGCTCCTCGCCGCCTATTTCCTGTTTGGAGCCTGTTACTCTGTTCCTGTCTTTTTAACTGAATTGGAACCTTCTACTGTCCCTGTTGCCTCTCGGGAACTCTTCTTTTGTGACCTTGCCCTGACCCCAGCCTGGGACTGCTCTTCTCAGTGGCGCTCTGGCCCCAGTCACCGGACCCAGGGTTTCACGCACTGTTCTTCTTGCAAAGGTGCGCTGGCTCCAAACAATGTAAAAATGCCGATCTGTGCCTGTGCGGCCCGCTCGCCATCTGAGCATGAGCAATGTCCAAGGTCCGTCGGGAGTTAAATTCCCTACCTCTGCCTTCAGTGATAAGGTAAGTTTGACTTTAATAGCAAGAAGGTAACTTTTTGCATCGCACACGTCTTGAGGTTATTATGGGTCATGGTTTAGAGAACACCAAAGTATATCATGGAGTTCACCTGACTCACAACTTTAAATAGATTTTGGTAATGGGGAGCACAAGGGCCCAGTTTACTGGTGTGATGCAAGAGTATGTTTAAAACAAAACAATGTTTATTCTATGAATCCAGTTAACATTTTATAAACACACAGTAAACAGTTTATCAACTACCAATCCTGACCACCCCACAAAAGATACAGTACTCTATAGATGACCCCTGATAACTTTCCAAACAACATCCACAACTTAAACCTTTTTAAATAAAGACAGCCGGTTTAGATTCTCTACAGAAACAGGTATTACTTTGAAATCATCAAGTGATCTTCAGATTGCAGAGAGAGATCATAACAGCTTCTTGCTGTGAATGCAGCTCTTCACCTCTGAAAACGAAACCAAAAACACACTGTAGCTGCCAGCTGAAAAACGAAAGTGAAAGACTGACAGCCCAGCTCCACCCACACACTGACATCACTGCAGCTATTTGATAAACACCCATTTCTCAAAGGTACATCCACCTGACAAGGTACAAATCCTTCCTGCCAACAGGGAAACAGCATTTCATGAAGATGCTGCAGCAGTAGTCGGTTTTCCACTTTCGATGATTTCAGGTGCAATGCCATCATTTCTTGGGGCTTTACCACTGGCATGGCAGTCAATGGTCCTGCTGTGATATTAAAATCTGGAAATGGCTTTGACTGCTTCTTCAGTGACAACCTTCTCTGTTGCATTGAGTTTGAGGTAATGCTCACCCCCACCATTCTCTCTGCTTTCTAGGTAGGTGACGATCATCTCTGTCTTTGTCTTCAAGGGATTGATTTGGTTGCTGCTGGGCCTGTTGCTTCCATAATTGCTTCATACATCCCTTTATCATTCCCAGATTCAACAGCAGATTGTATGCTATTGCAAAGTTTTAACCAGCGTTAATTGACACAGTGCAGAGGCCATTTAGACTTGATTGTAGCAGCTCACAGAGCAACTAGATGGGTGGAATTTTTCGGTATTTTTTTCAAAGTGCCGTCCCCGACGAGAAAAAGGAGGAGAATCCCGCCCTCCGTGCTGGCAGGAAAACTCCCCCTGTATTCAGCCTCTTTAACAAAAGCCGCTCATGGTGGTTTGACTCTGATTCACTTGCACTGGGAAAACCTAATCACTGAAATCGGTGGGATGCACCTTTTAAATGCCTTCCCAGCACTTGTTCAGCACCATGATCCATGGAGAGAGCCCTCACCAAACCTCTGTCAAGCAGAGGAGTGATATTGTCTGCCTGCAGTCGGCCAGACGTCTGGCAAGCAAGGTCAGCAACCCCACCTGGGAGGCTGTGACCCCGATAGTGAGTGCCAGCTCGCCCCATAAGAAGATGGTGCTACAGTGCCGAAAGAAAATGAATGACCTTTTTTGTGCAGCCAGGATAAGTCTGCCTCTGCATGTCTCCCATTGCTCTCCTTAACACATCCATCACACCTCCCCAGTCACCACCCCAGTCATCTCCCCCCCTCCTCCCATACTCCCTCCTACTTCCCATGGTCTCCCCAGTAGATAATCTGCTCCTCACATCCCCAATCCCACGCACCTCCCACACATGCCAGACTTCCAGTTTACGCACAGCAAGCTCCCATAAACAGCAATAAGATAGTGACCGGATAATCTTTTTTTTTGACTGATGTCGCTTCCGGGATGAATTTCAGCCAGGGAAATATCCAAGAGAAAATCACACAACAAAACGACGTTAATCACATTATTTGAATAAGCTATGCAGTGGGATTCTCCACCGGCAGGATTCTCCGTTGTGCTGGCAGCTCATCCATGCCAACGGGCATCCCGGCAGAGTGGGATGGCCACAATGGGAATGGGTCACGAAAAGTCATTGGCAAATGGGGTTAAGGAAAATCCCAAGGCTTTTTACACGTACATAAAAAACAAGAGGGTAGCCAAGGAAAGGGTTGGCCCACTGAAGGATAGGCAAGGGAATCTATGTGTGGAGCCAGAGGAAATGGGTGAGGTACTAAATGAATACTTTGCATCAGTATTCACCAAAGAGAAGAAATTGGTAGATGTTGAGTCTGGAGAAGGGTGTGTAGATAGCCTGGGTCACATTGAGATCCAAAAAGACGAGGTGTTGGGTGTCTTAAAAAATATTAAGGTAGATAAGTCCCCAGGGCCTGATGGGATCTACCCCAGAATACTGAAGGAGGCTGGAGAGGAAATTGCTGAGGCCTTGACAGAAATCTTTGGATCCTCACTGTCTTCAGGGGATGTCCCGGAGGACTGGAGAATAGCCAATGTTGTTCCTCTGTTTAAGAAGGGTAGCAAGGATAATCCCGGGAACTACAGGCCGGTGAGCCTTACTTCAGTGGTAGGGAAATTACTGGAGAGAATTCTTCGAGACAGGATCTACTCCCATTTGGAAGCAAATGGACATATTAGTGAGAGGCAGCACGGTTTTGTGAAGGGAAGGTCGTGTCTCACTAACTTGTGGATGTTGTCTATGTGGACTTCAGTAAGGCCTTTGACAAGGTCCCTCATGGTATACTAGTACAAAAGGTGAAGTCACACGGGATCAGGGGTGAGCTGGCAAGGTGGATACAGACCTGGCTAGGTCATAGAAGGCAGAGAGTAGCAATGGAAGGATGCTTTTCTAATTGGAGGGCTGTGACCAGTGGTGTTCCACAGGGATCAGTGCTGGGACCTTTGCTGTTTGTAGTATATATAAATGATTTGGAGGAAAATGTAACTGGTCTGATTAGTAAGTTTGCAGACGACACAAAGGTTGGTGGAATTGCGGATAGCGATGAGGACTGTCAGAGGATACAGCAGGATTTAGATTGTTTGGAGACTTGGGCGGAGAGATGGCAGATGGAGTTTAATCCGGACAAATGTGAGGTAATGCATTTTGGAAGGTCTAATGCAGGTAGGGAATATACAGTGAATGGTAGAACCCTCAAGAGTATTGAAAGTCAAAGAGATCTAGGAGTACAGGTCCACAGGTCATTGAAAGGGGCAACACAGGTGGAGAAGGTAGTCAAGAAGGCATACAGCATGCTTGCCTTCATTGGCCGGGGCATTGAGTATAAGAATTGGCAAGTCATGTTGCAGCTGTATAGAATCTTAGTTAGGCCACACTTGGAGTATAGTGTTCAATTCTGGTCGCCACACTACCAGAAGGATGTGGAGGCTTTAGAGAGGGTGCAGAAGAGATTTACCAGAATGTTGCCTGGTATGGAGGGCATTAGCTATGAGGAGCGGTTGAATAAACTCGGTTTGTTCTCACTGGAACGAAGGAGGTTGAGGGGAGACCTGATAGAGGTCTACAAAATTATGAGGGGCATAGACAGAGTGGATAGTCAGAGGCTTTTCCCCAGGGTAGAGGGGTCAATTACTAGGGGGCATAGGTTTAAGATGAGAGGGGCAAGGTTTAGAGTAGATGTACGAGGCAAGTTTTTTACGCAGAGGGTAGTGTGTGCCTGGAACTCGCTACCGGAGGAGGTGTTGGAAGCAGGGACGATAGTGACATTTAAGGGGCATCTTGACAAATACATGAATAGGATGGGAATAGAGGGATACGGACCCAGGAAGTGTAGAAGATTGTAGTTTAGTCGGGCAGCATGGTCGGCACGGGCTTGGAGGGCCGAAGGGCCTACTCCTGTGCTGTACATTTCTTTGTTCTTTGGCCCCATTGGCAGGTGGCGGAGGTGAAGAATCCCGCTGCCGGCGAGGGCACGCTGCCTAGTACAGCGGAGCTCGCAAGCTGATCTGCGACACCCGGATTTGGTTTTGAACTGAAGAATGAAAGATTGTGGTCGGGTTTATGCGGCTGGGAGGTGCTATTGAAGCAAACAGTTCCAGGGTCCCAATCCCAATGCCAGGCTGAATTCTGGGGTCCAGAACAGCGAGGTGGCCAGAACAGCAAATAATCTGTAAAAAAACAGTGGGCACCGTGGTTAGCACTATTGCTTCACAGCGGCAGGGTCCCAGGTTTGATCCCCGGATTGGGTCAATGTCTGTGCGGAGTCTGCACGTTCTCCCCGTGTCCGCATGGGTTTCCTCTGGGTGCTCCAGTTTCCTCCCACAAGTCCCGAAAGACTTGCTGTTAGATAATTTGGACATTCTGAATGCTCCCTCTGTGTACCCGAACAGGCGCCGGAATGTGGCGACTAGGGGCTTTTCACGGTAACTTCATTTCAGTGTTAATGTAAGTCTACTTGTGACAATAAAGATTATTCTTATTCTAAAAGTCCTAGTATATACCTACAACAGAAGGCCTTTTATCTAACAATGCAAGTAGACAAAATAATGATTCACAATCCAGTAGTAAACTATCTTTTTTTTAAGCATCTTTTATAAATGTTGCTCTTATCAAGCTTCAACTCTTTTCTGAATGTGCGGATGGATCAGTTTTCCTGCCTTTTTATATCCTGTGAAGTATCCAATTAGTTTGACTGCTTCACTCAGCTCGGTGAGCAGGTCAGGCCACTTAACGACCCTTTCAATGTTTAATGTGGCTTGTTTGGCATTTTCGTGGCTGACAGTCTGATGCAAAGTGCAACTCACACCATTTGTGTTGGTTCAGAGTTGGCGTGGTTCCTCCTCTCATGCCGATAGTTTAAAAGTCAGTTTGAGCCATCCTTGGAATATGCTGTATGCCTGTCAAAACTTTTAATACAAGTTTCTGAACAGCCACTTTTTAAACTGCTGATATACAGTTACAGATTGTTGAAGAAACAATGGACAGAGTTCTCTGATAATGGGGCTATGTCCCCACGCCAGTGAGAAAACGAGCGCAAATCACTCTGGGCTTTTTTCTAGTAAAACCAGAGTGATTCTCCGTTTTGCAGGGGGTTAGTAGGGCACCGGAGTAGTTCACGCAGCTCCGGCTGCCGATACGGGGCCCTGCACTTCTGGTCGCAGGTCCATGCATGCGCGGGGCGGTCGCCTGCGGCAGGGGTCCCGTGCAACATGGCGGACCCACACAGTGAGCTGGCCTCGACAAATAAACCCTCCCCAGAGCGCGTGCGCCCGCTGCCCGGTGGCTCCTGATCCCTTGTCTGGTTGTCCATGAGGCACCCCACCCCGATGACGGATCCCCCCGCTCCCCCACCAAGGCAGCCACGGACTGTGTCCGCAGCCGCCACTCCAAGTGCCTACCGGATGGAACCATGAGTGAATCATGCTGGGCGGGAACTCGGCCAGTTGTCGGTGGAGAATCACCGCGGGGACCTCTTTCAATGGCCCCCGACCAGTGCCGCGTCGAGCGCACGCGATTGTTGCCGATTCTCCGGTTCCCGCCGAATCGCGGGAAGCCATCGGAGCCGATCACGAGTCTGACGCCCCATTCTCTGCCCCCGCACCGGGTGCGATTGCGACGTGGAGGCTCGGAGAATCCCGGTCAATGACAGCTGGACAAACGAATGCAATAACTTCTGTCACTTCTGTTTCCGAAGGGATAGTGGCAGTAAGTTCTGCCTGCACCAATTAGCTCGTCAAGTTCCATTGTGGAATTAAGAATTACGGAGCTAGTTTAATAGGGGGACACGCTATACCAGCACTTCCCCACCCAAGCAGCGGTCATGGAAATTACTGCCACTATATTTATATTTGGTCTGCACACAATTGATGATGCCTCTTGGGATTGACAATGCAATGAAAATAGATTTTTTTTTCCTCTTGCTGACAAAATTGCAATAGTCCAACAACAAAATACTTTTCAATGATAATTGTACCATTTAATTGGGCTTGGACACTCCACTAACCCCCCCAGCCCCCCCCCCCCCGCCCTCTCCACATGGAAATACATATAAAAGTGAGACTAGCTGTCTCACTCTAAAATGCAGATTTGCCAAAAAGTGATCCTGTCCACAATGGAAGTGGTAAGCTGGTTATATCCCGGAAGAGGGATCACCCGGCATCTACCAGTTGTGTTGCACCACCCTGCACTGCCTTTCGAGCCTAATGCGGCCGGTAGATCTCATCCAATGTTTTCATTAAGAGAAGGTAAATTTGTATTTTGAGGAAAATGTGCAGGTAAATTTTTGTTACAGTTGTGAAAGGTGTGATGATATGCATAAAGCAATTCTGTATATAATATTATACACTACCTCCGACCAACAGGTGGCAGAGTGGCAGTGTAAGTCTACATGCAACTCTGTGCCTCGAAGCTGTGGGGATTAAGGCATGCTGATGGATAGACGGATTTTGCAGTAGCTTTATTATAGTTAGTTAGTGTTAGTAGTTTGCTATTTATTTATTCCAGTTATCTTTACGATGCAGTTGTTTCATAATACATTATTTGAACTAGATGTTCTGAGTGCACCATTCATATTGGCCAGTCTACAGAACATAACAAAATGTATTTGTGTTCATCGTTGTTTTGCTACTCGCTAAGTGTTATGTGCAGGAAGACTTTCTTAATTTCACTCCTGAAAACTGGTTCTGAAATTTAGATTATGCTCCATAGTCCTGGACTCTAAAATGAGCGTAAGTAGTTTCTCTTTATCTGCCCTATAAGTTGCCCTGAATTATTTCACCACAGTCCCAGAGGATCAAAGGCTTCTCTCCCCTTTGAGAATTGACTGGTGGTGATTTAACCTGAGGTTCACCACACCTCAGGCGAGGGGTGAGGTTGAGAAGGCAGGGCCTTCATGAATAATATCAGCCAGTACGGGAATGGAATCCATGCTGTTAGCATCGCTCCACATCATGAACCAGCCGACCAGCCAACTAAGCTAACCGACCCCCGATTGATCTGTCATCTATCGGTCTCTACGGTGGCACAGCTGCTTCACAGCGTCAGGGACCCGGGTACAATTCCGGCCTTGGGTGACTGTGAGAAGTTTGCACTTTCTCCCCGTGTCCTTGTGGATTTCTTCCGGGTGCTCTAGTTTCCTCCCATAGTCCAAAGATGTGTAGGTTAGGTGGATTGTCCATGACCAACGCGTGGGGCTATGGGGATAGGGTGGGGGACTGAGCCTTGGTAGAGTGCTCTTTTGGAAGGTCAGTGATGACTTGATGGGTCGAATCGCCTCCTTCTGCATTGTAGGGATTCTATGGATTAAAAATACTCAGTACTGAGCTTCCATTGTCCTCTGGGTATAGAATTCCGAAGTTTCACAATCCTGTGTAAAGAAATTTCTCCTCATCTTGGTCTTAAGTAGTATCCCCCTTATTTTGGCATTGTGTCCCTTGGTTCTAGACTCCACAACCAAGGAAAACATCTTACCTACATCTATCCTGTCTATTCCTTTTAAGTATTTTGTATGTTCAATGAGATCACCTCTCATTTGGGCGGTATGGTGGCACAGTGCCTCACAGCGCCAGGGACCTGGGTTCAATTCCAGCCTTGGGTGATTGTCTGTGTGGAGTTTGCATCTTCTCCCCCTGTCTGCGTGGGTTTCCTCCAGGTGCTCTGGTTTCCTCCCACCGTCCAAAGATGTGCAGGTTAGGTGAGGTTACGGGGATAGGCCTCAGTAGGGTGCTCTTTCGGAGGGTCGGTGCGGACTCAATGGGCCAAATGGCCTCCTTCTGTACTGTAGGAATTCTATGTGCTGGGTGATTCTTCGAAACTCTAGAGAAAACAGGCCCAGTTTTCCGAATCTCTATTCATAAGACAGTCCTGCCATCCCCAGACCATGTTTGGTGAACCTTCGTTGCACTCCCTCTACCCTTTCTGACGTTAGGTGACCATAACTGCACACAATACTCCAGGTGAGGTCTGACCAAGTTCCTATACAATTGAAGCAAGACGTAAGTGCTCCTGTCCTCAAATATCTTGTGATGCAGGCCAACATTCCATTCACCTTCAATAGCCTGCTGCACCTGTATCTTAGCCTTCAGTGACTTATGGACAAGAACACCCAGGTCCCTTTATACATCTAGACCTTCTAATTTCTTACCAATTGGGAAATACTCAGCACATCTGTTCCTTGTGCCAAAATGGATTACATCACATTTTTCCACATTATATTCCATCTTCCATGATCTTACCCACTCACTAAGTCTGTCCAAATCCCCCTGATGCCGCTTTACATCTTCCTCATAACACACATTCCCACCTAGCTTTGTATCATCTGCAAATTTGGAAATAATGCACCTGGTCTCCACATCCAAAACATTGATATTGTGAACAGCTAGCCACAGCCTACCAAAACGAGAATAACCCGTTTATTCTTATTCTCTGTTTTCTGCCAGTTAGTCAATCCTCAATCCATGACAATCCATATGTTGCCTCCTATCCTATGTCCCATGTCCCTGTGGGGGACTCATTTATCAAGTTTCAAAAAACTTCATCAAGTTTGTCAAATGATTTCCCCATTTGTAAATCCATGCTGACTATGCCTAATCAGATCATGATAGTCCAAGTGTCTATTTGTCACAACCTTTCTAATAGATTCTAGGATGTTCCCTGCCACTGCTGTAAGGCTAATAGGTTTGTAGTTCTCAGTTTTCTTTATTCCTCCTTCCATCCCTTCTTAAATATTGGGGTGGCATTTGCTACCTTCCAATCTTCAGGAACCATTCCAGAATCTATAGCAACCTCTTTCAACACTCTGGATGTCTAATGTTAGGTCCCGGGGGACTTATCGACTTTCAGTCCAATTAATTTCTTCAGTACAACCTTCTTACTTATCCTAATTTCCTTCAGCTCCAACGTCTCTTGGATGTCTATATCTGGGAGATTTCCTACATCTTCCTTTGTGAAAAGCGGCACAAAGTAATCATTTAGCTTTTCTGCAATTTCTCTATTTCCTATTATAAATTGTCCTGATTCCACCTGTAATTGATCCACATTTGTCTTCGCCAAATACTTCCTTTTTTCACACCTATAGAAGCTTTTACAGTCTGTTATGTTTTTTGCTAGGTTGAATTCATGGGCGTCATTCTCCGACCCCCCGCCGGGTCGGAGAATGGCCGTTGGCCGCCGTGAATCCCGCCCCCGCCCCCGCCGAAGTCTCCGCTCCCGGAGATTGGGCGGGGGCGGGAATCCGGCCGTGCCGGTTGGCGGGACCCCCCGCTGGATTCTCCGGCCCGGATGGGCCGAAGTCCCGCCCAGGAATTGCCTGTCCCGCCGACGTAAATCAAACCTGGTATTTACCGGCGGGACCAGGCGGCGTGGGCGGGCTCCGGGGTCCTGGGGGGGGGCGCGGGGCAATCTGACCCCGGGGGGTGCCCCCACGGTGCCTGGCCCGCGATCGGGGCCCACCGATCCGCGGGCGGGCCTGTGCCGTGGGGGCACTCTTTCCCTTCCGCCTCCGCTACGGCCTCCACCATAGCGGAGGCGGAAGAGACTCTCCCCACTGCGCATGCGCGGGAAACTGACAGCGGCCGCTGACGCTCCCGCGCATGCGCTGGGAAACTGACAGCGGCCGCTGACGCTCCCGCGCATGCGCTGCATTTCCGCGCCAGCTGGCGGGGCAACAAACGCCATTTCCGCCAGCTGGCGGGGTGGAAATCCCTCCGGCGTCGGCCTAGCCCCTCAATGTTGGGGCTAGGCCGCCAAAGATGCGGAGACTTCCGCACCTTTTTGCCGGCGCGATGCCCGTCTGATTGGCGCCGGCTTTGGCGCCAGTTGGCGGGCATCCTGCCGCTGGGGGAGAATTTCGCCCCATATTCTGTTCTTTTCTTTACCAGTTTTTTAATCTTCCTTTGCCATATTCTAAAAACCTTCCAATCCTCAGGTTTGCTACTATTTCTGGGAACGTAAGAAGCCTTTTCTTTTCATCTTGTACAACCCTTAACTTCTTTTGCCAACCCTGTTTGACTGACTTTTTGGGGGGTTTTGCACCCTGCAGAAATGAATAGGTGCTGTACACTATGGAATAATTCCTTGAAGACTATGCACAGTCATACCTTTTAATGCATTTTCCCAATCCACCTGTGCTGATTTATCTCCAATGCTTTTATAATTTCCTTTATTCAACTTTGATACCTTGACTTCAGATTGAACTTCCTCACTTTCAAACATAATGTAAAATTCTCTCATATTGTGATCACTCATCCTTAAAGGTTCTTTTACAACCAGGTTATTAATTAGCCCTTTTTCATTACATAATACTAGATCTAGAATACCCTGACCTCTCGTTGATTCCCCAACAAACTGCTCGAGAAACCATCCCTAACACTCCAGAAACCCGTCTTGCTCAGGATTAGCAAAGACTTGGTTTAACCAATCCATGTGCAGTATGAAGTAACTCATGATTGCAGTATTGCCCATGCTACATGCTTCTCTCATCTCCTGATTAGTACTATGCCCCACACTACCATTAGTGTGGTGGCCTATAAACAAGTCCAACCAATGTCCACTGCCCTTTGCTGTTTCTTTGATGCTCCAGTCAAACAGATTCCACACATTGGGCGGGATTCTCTCCTACCCAGCAGGGCGGGGGGTCCCGGAGTGATGGAGTGGCGGGAACAACTCCGGCGTCGGGCCGCCCAAAGGTGCGGAGGGGCCAAGCCCTCACCTTGAGGGGCTAGGCCCGCGCCGGAGTGGTTTCCGCTCCACCGGAAGGCGTGGAAGGCCTTTGGCGCCACGCCAGACAGGGCCGAAAGGACTTCGCCGGCCTGCGTAAGTCCACGCATGCGCGGGAGCATCAGCGGCTGCTGACGTCATCCCCGCGCATGCGCTGGGGAGGGGGTCTCTTCCGCCTCCGCCATGGTGAAGACCATGGCGAAGGCGGAAGAAAATGAGTGCCCCCATGGCACAGGCCCGCCCGCGGATCGGTGGGCCCCGATCGCGGGCCAGGCCACCGTGGGGGCATCCCCTGGGGCCAGATCGCCCCGCGCCCCCCAAGTAACCCGGAGCCCGCCCACGCCGCCTGCTCCCGCCGGTAAGGTAGGTGGTTTAATCCACGCCGGTGGGAGAGGGTTGACAGCGGCGGGACTTCGGCCCATCGCGGGCCGGAGAATCGCATGGGGTGTGCCCGCCGACCGGCGCGTTTCCCGCCCCCGCCGAATCTCTGGTGGCAGAGAATTCGGGACACGGCGGGGGCAGGATTCACGCCAGCCCCCGGCGATTCTCCAACCCGGCGGGGGGTTGGAGAATCCCGCCCATTGTTCTTCCAATCTGAGATCCTCCCTTACCATTGACTGATCCTATCCCTTATTATCACGTATCATCCTGGTAAATCTATGCTGCACTCCCTCCGAGGCCACTTTATCCTTCCTATATTTTGTTGTAGAGAATTGTTCACAGTACACAGTGTGGTCTAACTAGGATTTTAGATGGCTGAAACGTAACTTCTCCCCACTTATATTTTAATCCTCTAGATAAAGGTCAGCATTCCATCAGCATTTTTGATTTTTTGTGCACCCGTTTGAGCCATTTTCATTAAATATGTACCTGGACCCACAAATCTCATTTGGGGCGAGATTCTCTGACCCCCCGCCGGGTCGGAGAATCGCCGGGGGCTGGCGTGAACCCCAACCCCGCCGGTTGCCGAAGTCTCTGGCACCGGAGATTCGGCGGGGGCGGGAATCGCGCTGCGCCGGTTGGCGGACACCCCGCGCGATTCTCCGGCCCGGATAGAACATAGAAAATACAGCACAGAACAGGCACTTCGGCCCACGATGTTGTGCCGAACCTTTGTCCTTGATTAGTCATAGATTATTATTGAATTTACAGTGCAGAAGGAGGCCATTCGGCCCTTTGAGACTGCACCGGCTCTTGGAAAGAGCACCCTACCCAAACTCAACACCTCCACCCAACACCAAGGGCAATTTTGGACATTAAGGGCAATTTATCATGGCCAATCCACCTAACCTGCACATCTTTGTACTGTGGGAGGAAACCAGAGCACCCGGAGGAAACCCACGCACACACGGGGAGGACGTGCAGACTCCTCACAGACAGTGACCCAAGCCGGAATCGAACCTGGGACCTTGGAGCTGTGAAGCAATTGTGCTATCCACAATGCTACCGTGCTGCCCTTAAGAACAAATAAATCTACACTATATCATTTTACCGTAATCCATGTACCTATCCAATAGCTGCTTGAAGGTCCCTAATGTTTCCGACTCAACTACTTCCACAGGCAGTGCATTCCATGCCCCCACTACTCTCTGGGTAAAGAACCTACCTCTGATATCCCTCCTATATCTTCCACCTTTCACCTTAAATTTATGTCCCCTTGTAATGGTTTGTTCCATCCGGGAAAAAGTCTCTGACTGTCTACTCTATCTATTCCCCTGATCATCTTATAAACCTCTATCAAGTCGCCCCTTATCCTTCTCCGTTCTAATGAGAAAAGGCCAAGCACCGTCAACCTTTCCTCGTAAGACCTACTCTCCATTCCAGGCAACATCCTGGTAAATCTTCTTTGCGCCTTTTCCAAAGCTTCCACATCCTTCCTAAAATGAGGCGACCAGAACTGTACACAGTACTCCAAATGTGGCCTTACCAAAGTTTTGTACAGCTGCATCATCACCTCACGGCTCTTAAATTCAATCCCTCTGTTAATGAACGCGAGCACACCATAGGCCTTCTTCACAGCTCTATCCACTTGAGTGGCATCTTTCAAAGATGTATGAACATAGACCCAAAGATCTCTCTGCTCCTCCACATTGCCAAGAACTCTACCGTTAACCCTGTATTCCGCATTCATGTTTGTCCTTCCAAAATGGACAACCTCACACTTTTCAGGGTTAAACTCCTTCTGCCACTTCTCAGCCCAGCTCTGCATCCTATCTATGTCTCTTTGCACCCGACAACAGCCCTCCTTACTATCCACAACTCCACCAATATTTGTATCGTCTGCAAATTTACTGACCCACCCTTCAACTTCCTCATCCAAGTCATTAATGAAAATCACAAACAGCAGAGGACCCAGAACTGATCCCTGCGGTACGCCACTGGTAACTGGGATCCAGGCTGAATATTTGCCATCCACCACCACTCTCTGACTTCTATCGGTTAGCCAGTTCGTTATCCAACTGGCCAAATTTCCCACTATCCCATGCCTCCTTACTTTCTGCAGAAGCCTACCATGGGGAACCTTATCAAATGCCTTACTAAAATCCATGTACACTACATCCACTGCTTTACCTTCATCCACATGCTTGGTCACCTCCTCAAAGAATTCAATAAGACTTGTAAGGCAAGACCTACCCCTCACAAATCCGTGCTGACTATCCCTAATCAAGCAGTGTCTTTCCAGATGCTCAGTCAAAGTCCCGCCGCTAAAATGCCTGTCCCGCCGGCGTAGATTAAAACACCTACCTTACCGGCGGGACAAGGCGGCGCGGGCGGGCTCCGGGGTCCTGGGGGGGGCGCGGGGCGATCTGGCCCCGGGGGGTGCCCCCACAGTGGCCTGGCCCGCGATCGGGGCCCACCGATCCGCGGGCGGGCCTGTGCCGTGGGGGCGCTCTTTCCCTTCCGCCTTCGCCAAGGTCTCCACCATGGTGAAGGCGGAAGAGACTCCCTCCACTGCGCATGCGCGGGAATGCCGTCAGCGGCTGCTAACGCTCCCGCGCATGCGCCGCCCGGAGATGTCATTTCCGCGCCAGGTGGCGGGGCACCAAAGGCCTTTTCCGCCAGCTGGCGGAGCGGAAATTCGTCCGGCGCCAACCTAGCCCCTTAAGGTTGGGGCTCGGCCCCCAAAGATGCGGAGGCGGTGCGATGCCCGACTGATTTGCGCTGTTTTGGGCGCCAGTCAGCGGGCATCGCGCCGTTTCCGGAGAATTTCACCCCAGGCGCCCACTGCTTCTAGTTTGTCACTACATAGAAAGTATTCTATTCTATCCTTTCTTAGGTATAAAGTGGATGAACCTACATGTTCCTATATTGTAATCCATGGGATGGATTCAATGGGAAATTGTATTGACAGCAGTGGGACAAAAAGATCCTGCCGCTGGCCAGCGGGCGGTTACCAGCCGTGCAGCAGAGGGAAGGGACATGTCTAGAAAATTCCCTATATATCTCTTTGTGAGTGTTATGTTTCCATTTACGTTGTTCAAAACGCTGCCGCCATTGTGTCATTGGAAAATTTGGATATATGGCTTTCTATCTGATCATTTAAGCTTTAAATGCACACATCGAATAGTTAAGGCCTTACACAGATCCCTGAAGGAAATTACGGGTCACAGCTCACCAATCAGAGTACCGACCCATTATCCCTACTATCCATCTCCTACCACTCAACCAATTTCCTAACAGGTCGATAATTTGCCTTAATTTCCATGGGCTTCAACTTTAGCTAACAGTCTTTTACGAGGGACTTCACTAAATGCCTTCTGGAAGTCCATATAAATAGCATTCATGGACATTCTCCTGTTCACTGCAGTAGTCACCTATTCCAAATATTCAGATAGGTTCAGCCATGGTTTGTCATTTACAACTCCATACTGGCTGTCTCTGATGTAGGTGTAAAGTTTTCAAGGCGTTCAGTCACCAATTCTAGATTACTAGAATCTAGTAATTTTCTGACGACACTTATTAGGCAAACTGTCCTATAATTCCATTATTTTCCTCTCTAGGTGTGGCCCGAGGGTCTTGGCAGCTTGACCACCACGATCGTGTTCACCACCCTTTTTCCGATCTCAAAGAATAGTTCCCAGATCGAGAGAACTTTGATAGGATATGTTTTGGGCAGCAGCAATATCTCACCTACTTCCCTTAGTGCAATTCTTGTTTTAATCGCCCTAAAATTCTTGGATGTATTAAACTTAGGCTCTCAAAACCTTTTCCATTAAATTTTGAGATAAAATACCTACCTTCAATCTGTTTATTTAATTTGAGAAAGAAGAAAGACAGACTTGCATTTTTAAAACTACTTCCAAGCAGTAAATTATGTTTTGCCATACAGTGACTATTGTTACGTAAGTTTGGAATTGAAATATTTAAAACGTTCCTTCTTGTGTGGGTTAGGTTTCTGTCTACTCTCAAACAACCAGTGGCCTTCTTCCTGCTCAGTGTTTGCTTGGTACTGTTGGATTATAACTGGCAATTGTTAGGTGTGGATAATGAGCAACATTTTGCAGTAGTACAAAACAGGTGGCATAGGATTGGCTGCAAATTATATACTACATTTTGTTTTCCTTACCGTGTAATCAACGGCCAGGAAAATTATTTGGCATGTATAATGCACAATTCTCATTAACGGACAATGGATCTACGAATGGTGATCCAATATGCCACTGTCAAAGTTGAAGGTTTTGTCCCCTATGTGCAAAGTTCCCTCCAAAACCTCCCTAAAAAATTGCTGATCTCAATGAATAATTACACTGTTCTGTGAGAACATATCATTATGTGACATTGGTCTTAGCGCGCGCGTACATGGTGGAAAAAAAAAGTTAATAATGCTTGAAGTTACTTACAAAATCTTCATGTGATGTTTTCAAACAATATTTATGCATTGTGTATTTACATATATATTTCTTGTTATACTCTTGCTTCGTATAAGTTTTTCCTCAGGAGAGTATATACCTCTATTCGGATTTGCAATACTTACACGGTGTTATGGAATATTTATGTTCATATATATGGAGCAAGAGGAAATTCATTTTATAAAACAATTCTGAATAATCATGCAGTCTCTCTTTCATTTCAGATTGTATGTAATTATTAATAATGGTTTAACCCCCCAAAGACTGCCGATGATGTCAGACAGGGAATCGGCAGGGAGGAGGTATAGGCCTCAATTATGCATGTTGGAGTGAATTGATCCCTGAAACTTCTTGGCCAATAACTACAGATGTTTAGCTCCCTCATGCGGCTGGGCTCAGTAGCCCCTGCCAGTTATCTCCCCTGATGATGTCATAAAGCTCTTGCATTGAAAATTGTCATGAGACCAAAAAACTGAACATTTTTGGTTACCCAAAAATATTATTTGAAGAAGTACATTGATGTTAAAGCTGCTTTAGATTATGTAATTACACATAAACCCAAGATTACTGCACTCACGACAGCTTTCCTCCAGTGTATGTACTGGTGTTGGTGCACAGTTTTCCAATTACCTCCAAACTATCCTGGAAGTTCCTATTGCATTTGAACATAAGAAAGCAACTATACATAACTGCACACCAGAAACACTCAGCTTCTCCTTTTACTTCAAGAGAATGAGCTGAATGTGAGACATGTTTATCCATGATATTTAAGTAACTAAGGAAAATCAAATAATTTCCTTATGCAAAATTTTCCCTTCCTCTGGTTGACACGTATTTTATAGAATTGACTCATCCTGCAGTTTTCAAAGGAGCTGGAATATCAGCAGGAACAATTGGCAGTCACACCTCAGTATACGCTGGTCCTTGTTGCAAAGCAGATTGAGAAAACACTATTCAATATTTCTTTGTTCGCACCCCTTTCGTGAAAAAAGACATTTTAGAGTCATAGAATCACTACAGTGCAGTAGGAGGCCACTCGGGCCATCCAGTCTGCATCGACCCCCTGAAAGAGTACCCAACGTTGGCCCACGCCCCCACCCTATCCCTGTAACCCAGTAACCACATCTAACCTTTTAGACACGCAGACATGTGGAGAACGTACAAACTCCACACAGTGACCCAAGGCTGGTATTGAATCCGAGTCCCTGGCACTGTGAGGCAACAGTGCTAACCACCGTGCCCACACAGTTTTTCATTTTTAAATGTACTTTGGTGAGGAGATGATTCCTGGAATCCTCAATCACAAGTGCTTGAACTTGAAAAATTACCAGCATAAGACACAAAGTATATTGTGGGTTTCCAGTCCCTTTTTTGCCTCTATTCGGACATACTACCCTCACCAAAATGTGTGAATGTGGGTGACAATAATCTGCTGCCATCCATCCAATAGCCAATTCAAATTTGCTTCAGTACAGCTTACACAGCAGTCACCTTCACAACTGGAAAGACAAACAATATATGAAAGTGCATTCGGAGAAGAGCTATGGAGTGGGCCAGCGAATGTGTTCAGTAATTTTACTTCCCTGCCTTTTAGTGGAGTTGCCAAAGCTTGCTCCTTAGACATGTTGCTGTTTTTGAAAGACAATAATGTTGGTCATCCTGCAATGAGGAAATTAAAACCCAACTTTTATCCAATTCGATGTTGTATACTGATAATGGTAAAACATGTGTTGAACGAGGAACTGCTGAGAGAATCTGAACCTCATATCTCAATTTTAAAATGATACTAGAATTTCATTTTATTTGTTTTCTCGCTCTCCGTTTTTTTTTCTCTCAGGAAAGCTCACCTGATTCTAAAACGACTGGACAATGTAAGTGACCGCTGTGCATCATTACTACACAGTGCCTATATTCAGAGCCACACAGACTCAGTCCTGTATTTCATCTGTCGAATGGAAGAAACCAGGCCCACAGGGATGGTTTGGTACAGCACCTTACATGATGCAAAAGTGACTTGTGATGAAAAACTAATGTCTGTCCCACGCAATATTTACGGAGACACTAAACTGTGGTGAGGCATCCTGGCACATTGGACTTCAGTTATGTACTCAACTTTTGAAAATTTAAAAGAAGCAAGGCAAAAAAAAAACAAAGAAAGAATCGTCATCTCACGGGGTCGTGGGATCATCATCAGACATTACTCGTCTAAAAAAAAAAGCCTTCAGGCCTTTGGTGCTTGTCCAACTGTTCGATGAATGGAAGAACTGAAGTTACACGATTGGAAATAAGTACTTCACATTAACAATCTCTGTTAAGTGAATAGACAAAGTGTTAAGACAGCATGTAAATTAGTGAGCTGACCAAAAAAAAAACTCCAAGAAAAATCATCAGAAAATGTCACGCTTTTTTGCTTTTTATAAATTGACATAAGAAAAAATGCACATCTTTTTAACAAAATAGTGGAGAATTATGTGATGATCAGTTGCTCTATAAAATTGATCCAAACCAATTGATTCATGATTCAATGTTAGCTAAAGTCAGATTAACAATTTATTGTTGTAAATATTAAAATGCACAATATACTACTAAAAATGTACAGTATTTTACCTTTTGGGGTTGAATGAGGATTCGGGACTGAGATAAAATGCAGACGTCTAAATCAATTAGTTTTCATTGTTTATAGAGGACATAGTCTTTAGTGAATTATACCAGCAGGAAACCAACAATCGTTGCCCAACTAACATAACTGATCAAAGTTATTGAGAACCCAGGTTTGTGTTCAGGTACATGTGGGAAGCAATGGGTTTCTAAAATAAATACTAACTTAATTTCTCTGACTGTAGTTATAAAACGGTGGCCTCTGGCTTGAAGCTTCATAACACTGCTTTAACCTAGACTTCGGACGTAAATAGAATAAATTACAGTGAAAAATGAAATGGTTTCCAGTGCACGATAATAGTTATCATAAATGTTGGCTTTTTTTCAAAATTAAATATGGAACCATGAATACTAAATATACAACTTTACGGTGTTTTTGAAAGATTATAAACTAATCTAGATGGAAGTTTTGATATGGTTAAACCAGTGTCATCGATTTCACTAATTATCAATAAAATCATTGATTTCCTTTTTAACTTTTGTTTCGATGCAGCAAGTGGAAAAAAATTGTTGTTTTCTCTGCGAGAGGGCATATGTGCTAGAGCAGATATATTTTAGATTTTAATCATCCATTAAAATTGGTCAGAATGCTATCTAGACACTAGAATTTACTTTGGAGAAGAGATAAGTAGGAAAATTCAGAAGGACAAATGAACGCCTGACAAATTCTGAGATAAAATCATAGCATCAAGTTACTACAATGAAGTCAAAAGGGTGACAAAGGGATGGATTTGTAAAATGGTGTGGGGAATTCAAAGGAACTTTGTATCAGGACTATTCACTTGCTAATATTTTACTGCAGCTTTTGAGGTTGGATTAAGTATGAAGCATTTTGAATGTGCATATTAAATTCTGGTTAATTGTGGCTAGGTGTGGTACTTTAACCCAGAAACATTTAGTGTGGCTTAAAATGGGGTGAACTACAATTAGCTGGATAAAAAAAATGGGGTTTGATGATAATTGATTATGACATGAAACAGTATGATCGGATTTCACTGTATTAAATATATTGTCTGATTACAAATAAAGATTTTCATGCATCCCATGCACATAATAACATTTCTTATAAAATCAAAACAGCACATGCAGTCTTCACATGGTGGTGTGAGTTTGTGCTGTATCATAATAATGAATCATTCCATTGTTTCATTCTCCAAATCCACTTTTCCATCATCTATTGGAGTTCAGATGCTTTTTGTTCATTGGGCAGATGGCAAACCAGTTCATACCTCTGTCAGAATTGTTACTCCCTCAAAAAAATACAGGCATGCCATGAAAAAAACCTGGATTCAAGAGAGAGATATTTGTATAAAATTGTGGTGTGGTGACCAACCATAACTCATTCGTGTCCCTTTCTCTATTTTCTTCTGACTGCATTCTCATGCCAAATTTATAAGGAGTTAAGTTTCACTAATAAATTTGTTTAATAACGTTCAGTGTGCCATTATTTAATTTTTTTAAAGGGTTTTATTTCCACAAAGAGACAAACACCTGGGCCCAATTTTGTCTTCACATGGTTGAATCTTTATTCTGGTTTGCATTGCTTCGAGGTCTGTCAGTTTCCCAGTTGCTAAAACCATGCCATTTTTGTGTTGGACTTTCTTTTGTTGTGGGGTCGGGGTGGAAGGGCAGGGAACACCTTTGCCGCAGCCTGCAAGGCAGCCATGCAGCGGCACACGCCGCTGACCTTCCACTGTAAACTTAGAGCCATGGGTCATATGGGTGCCCCTCCAGGAAAACCCCCCTGAGGTGCCCTCTGGCCCCAGTCGACACATCAACGGGATGGGCACACTCCAGCGCAACCAGTGCCATCTTGCTGGCTGGGATGAGTGTGTGTATGTGTGTGTGTGTGTGTGTGTGTGTGGAATAAAGTGTGTAGATGCAGCTGCAGCTTATCAGCTTCCTGAATGTCAATCACGGAGCGGCGAATCAGACACCGTTTTTCATCGGAATCCAAAATGTTCCACATGGCACTGGTGCGAGCCCTTCAATAGTTGTTGAATCGGTCCAGGTGCAGTGCCCATTTTGCTGTCGTAGAAGGCCACGAATCCTACCTTGGCGTAAAAACGTAGTCTCAGGAACGGAGAATTCTGACGAATGAGTTTACCAAGTCGCAGGCTAGGAAAGGAGTTGTAAATGCATGCATGAGTCTGCAGGCAATGGACAGTACAGCCCAATACCAGATGTCTCCTATAGTGGCCACTTAAGTAAGTTGCTATATCACCAAATCATACAACAGAGAAGGAGACCATTCCATCATCTGGCAACAAACCATCCAGTTCCAATAAAGGGTCAATAAAGTTAATAACCAACTGCATGGGAAACTAAAGCTCGTGAAATCTCAAGCAATTAATTTACCTTGAAAGTGTGTGTCACATTAAATATGCTTCCACTTGTAGGTCCACCCAATTCTCTTGTCATGGGGGAGGGGGAGGCGGAGCTGGACATTGTGCGGGAGCCCTTTAACTCCACTTTTTCAATATGTTAATGTTGCTTCCATCGGTTTTCAGTAAGAGCTTCAGAGACAAGTCTCAGCCTAAACTCAATCACTTTGCTTGCCCATAACTCAGCTTTCTTTTCTCCTTCAGCATTGCTGCCATTGGAAATCAGGACAAGCATGGCAGCACTGTGTTTGGCACAGTTGCTTCACAGCTCCAGGGTCCCAGGTTCGATTCCCAGCTTGTGTCACTGTCTGTGCAGAGTCTGCATGTTCTCTTTGTGCCTGTGTGGGTTTCCTCCGGGTGCCCCAGTTTCCTCCCACAGTCCAAAGATGTGCAGGTTAGGTGGATTGGCCAAGATAAATTGCCATTAGTGTCCAAAAAGGCTAGGTGGGGTTACAGGTTACGGGGATTTGGTGGAGAAGTGGGCTTAAGTAGGGTGCTCTTTCCAAGAGCTGGTGCAGACACGGTGGGCCGAATGGCCTCCTTCTGCACTGTAAATTCTATGAATTCTGTGAGCAAAGTATGAGAATGACCCATCTTGTGTTCTACATGTCAGAACCAGCAGTTTACAGGAGCACAGGTTTGCACCTTTTGGGATGTAACTCCTCTCTACTAGGCTTCAAGTTATGAAAATAGCTACTGAGTTGGTGGCAGTGTGTGCTTTTGCTACCCACATCAAAGGTCAGTTATGGGGCAGCACGGTGGCTCAGTGGGTTAGCCCTGTTGCCTCACAGTGCCGAGCTCCCAGGTTCAATCCCGGCTCTGGGTCACTGTCCATGTGGAGTTTGCACATTCTCCCCGTGTTTGCGTGGGTTTCGCCCCCACAACCCAAGGATGTGCAGGTTAGGTAGATTGGCCATGCTAAATTACCCCTGAATGGAAAAAATGAATTGGGTACTCTAAATTTAGAAAAGAATAAAAATCAAAGGTCAGTTATATTTGATTTACTCATGAGGGCAATAAATTTAAGAATATTCATGAGTTTGCAGAGCTAAACATGCACACTTGCAATTCACAATGTACGAAGAAACTTGAGCTGTTTTAAATATGGCGAATATTTGACGGCACAAATGCTTGTTAAGGACAGGAATGGCATTTGTAAGCCTTTTACGGTAATGCTGCTTCTGAACATTAAACTACCAGATAGTAACTTAGTGAGTCTAATGTGTCTGTGACCAGTGCAAAGACTGCCTTTTAACTTTTGTGAATAAATGATGTAATACACTTACAGCCCCAACTCCTCAAGAAACGAAAGAAACCAAATTGAGGCAATAAAATGCGGAAATACTCGGCATTTGAATGAAAAGTGTGGTCGTGCCCCTCTTTCAGGTTTATCTCAACAGTCTAATTTGTTTTGTGTGAAAATGTTAATGCCAGTCATGTTAAACCCCATTGAAACTTCTCTTCACTATTGAACATTTACTCAATGGGATCTTATATAGTCATGTTGTCTCGTTGCCAAGAATTTGAATGTTTTGAATTTAGCAGATGGTCAGGGTTTTCTCAATGGAAAACTACATAAAAGGTGAGGTACTGTTCCTACGTCTGAACCACATCTAAAAAAAGAGATTTATTAGACAAATTATTTCATGGAAACGACAAGTCATTTTTATGGAAAGCAAGAAGTTGGTTCCCTAACCTGCAAATAAAATAGCCCAATAAAAGAAAACGTGGGCAGCACGGTGATACGGTGGTTAGCATTGCTGCCTCACGGCGCTGAGGTCCCAGGTTCGATCCCGGCTCTGGGAGGAGTTTGCACATTCTCCCTGTGTCTGCGTGGGTCTCAGCCCCACAACCCAAAGATGTGCAAGGTAAGTGGATTGGCTGCGCTAAATTGCCCCTTAATTGGAAAAAAATGAATTGGGTACTCTAAATTTATTTAAAAAAAAGAAAACGTGATTTTTCCGTTTCTTTGATTGAACAATACATTTTCCATGGTGTGCACATCTACAATCTCTTAAAGAAATATTGAGAGAAGGAATAGTAGTGTTGAAAGCACTCCTAGTAAGGCCAGATTCTTCAAGACTGCATTTTATATATAAATTGTTCCTCCATTTAAAAAAAATAATGGTTATAATAAATTTGCAGTTCATTTGAGGCTACGAGGTTTGTCGCTTGAATGATTGAGGTAAATCCAACATTGTTGAAGGAAATATGTGTACGCATCACGGAAGTGAATTGGCAGGAGTCAATAAGTTAAGTACTTGGATCAAGGCTTCTTCTGCAAGTCAAGCTAACTTCAGACAAAGGTTTGTACTGTCGATGGCCAAAATCACATGATGTATTTTAGAACAAATTGTGCTACTGACTTAAAAGACCACACGTGCGTCATACTCAACTGACATCTGACAGTTATGAAAGTACAAAAGTTGCCATGACCTCTCTGGAATGTAATCTGTTTTAAATGATTGTCTTCGCTGGCAGTCATTTTTCAATCATGCAGAATGGTTGGATTTTAGACAGTACAGGCTGGGATGGAGAAGTCAAATGAAAGTAGAGCCATAAAATCTGGCTTTTAAAGCATGTCTTATAAATCTACTTGAAACATGAAAACTCCTCTTTGAGTGTGTTCAACAATATGATTCTCTTCTCTTCCTGCCCCCATCTAAGCCACAAATGACATTATCTGTGTCGGCAGAGGTTAAGTGCAAATTTAGTCATCGCCAGTTGAAGTATGACTCATGAAACAAGCTTCAGACTATGGGAATTGTTGCCAATGGGCACCAATAATGCTGCCAATTAATAATGATGCTCTTTAGAGTCGCCAGGTATCAAATGATACCACCACAAGTCTTTACCGGATATCGATCAAAGGACCACACAACCAGTTAGTCAGTTCAAGTTCAAAGGTGGTTTATTTACACACAACGGTTACTTTGACATGCAAGCACAATATACTATGAGTTAAACTACACCTATCAACTACAATAACCTATACTTAACTTCAGGGGACCGGCACTGTTCAAGTGGACAAGGCCTTTATCTTGATCACGTGGCTGGTTTGAAGAAGTGTCTCTGTCTCTGCTGGGCTCAGCCGTCAGGTAGCAATCGTTGGTCTTGAACTTGGTTGTCTGGTCGTTATGCTGCAGTTGGGCTGACACAGGCCGGATTCAAAGGAGGCTTGCACAGGCCGGGTCCAAAAGAGACAGAAATCATGGCTGCATTGTCTTTTAACTGGCTTGAGTTTTCCCGCCCCTTTTGTGGGCAGTTTCTGGGTCACTGTCAATCAATTTCTCAGTGCTCCACCCTCTGATTGGTCACATCCAATCAGGGGCTGCCACATCACTTTTGGGGTGGGCATCAGTGGCCAATCCTGGGAAGGCTCCGAGCAGGATCTCGGTGCCGCCTAGTCTGGAAGATGATGCGATGGACCTGATGGTCCCATTGTTATTTTAATCGCCTTGAATGGCCCATATGCAGGTGTGAATTCCTGCATACTTCTGGCCTGCCGTTTGCAAAGATACAAGCTGCAGCTTGTCTGTGTCCCAAACCTGGCCATAATTCCCATCATTCTTTGCAGGTGGCCATCTCAGATGGCTACAGAATGCTCTCGGCTTAGCACAGGGCAACTAATCATGGATTTTCCTGGGCCTTTTCCACTGCCAATACTCACCAGGATCAATATTGTGAGGCGTCTGTTACTATTGCTGCTGTCTGTATTTAGTTAAGTCATCCAATACACAAGTGCTTTCAAACTTTTGTCTTCACGATGTGGAGATGCCGGCGTTGGACTGGGGTGAGCACAGTAAGAAGTTTTACAACACCAGGTTAAAGTCCAACAGGTTTGTTTCGATGTCACTAGCTTTCGGAGCGCTGCTCTTTCCTCAGGTGAATGAAGAGGTATGTTCCAGAAACATATATATAGACAGATTCAAAGATACCAGACAATGCTTGGAATGCGAACATTAGCAGGTGATTAAATCTTTACAGATCCAGAGATTGGGTAATCCCAGGTTAACGAGGTGTGAATTGTGTCAAGCCAGGACAGTTGGTAGGATTTTGCAGGCCAGATGGTGGGGGATGAATGTAATGCGACATAAATCTGTAAAGATTTAATCACCTGCTAATGCTTGCATTCCAAGCATTGTCTGGCATCTTTGAATCTGTCTATATATATGTTTCTAGAACATACCTCTTCATTCACCTGAGGAAGGAGCAGCGCTCCGAAAGCTAGTGACATCGAAACAAACCTGTTGGACTTTAACCTGGTGTTGTAAAACTTCTTACTATTTTGTCTTCACAGCAGTATTGCTTAACTGCCTGAGATGACGTATGAGCATCTTGTTCCAGTAAAAAATTATTTGATCTGAACTCCCCGTGAGTCTCCAATGAGAATAATTTCTGTTATTTGCATTATTCACTATATTCTCCAAGGCAAGCTTGTTGCGACATTTATAACATTCGAATTATGTTATTTATTTCGAGCTTGCCTGAATTGTTAGCACACACAATGGCTGACACTGCCACTCACAATTCATTAATGTAGCATTTGGCGATCACTGTGTGCCAAAAAAAACTGGAAGAGGCCACTCTTAATCTGAAGGATTTTGATGACCTACAGGCTAATGTGGACAAGTGTACTGCAAAAGCGGAAATGCTTCACAAAAGAGCGAGCATGAACAAATGGGAGGCCAGGACGGGTGATAAATTGTAGAATAGAATTTTTACTGGGCCTATGGAGACAGGAATGGGGAGGGGGCAGCGGCAAAATAGTGTGGGCCCACATTGGACCATCTCCCCAATATCTTCCCACCGACGACACGTTTTACCGGAAACAAGCAGCAGGAAGGACCAATGGCTGTCAGATTGGCAGCAGGCAGGAATATAAGGCTGTTAAATAGCCAATTGGTATTTCCCTACAGTTTTCTGATTTTTAGCGGTGAGATGCACAGAGGCTCAGAGCCCCATCGTCTCAAATGAGGTGAGATCTCAGTGGCTGCTGAGCTGTTAGGGAGCTGGCAGGCACATTGTGAATCAGGTTGTGCTTCCAAGAGGTGACTCTTACCAGGTTTGTTGACACTGCAGAAGTTGGGGCCAAAGTGAAGCGCTGCGAGTGGAAAGGCATCTCGCAGCTCCGCAGCAGCAACCAGAGGCAGGATAGGTTCTTCAGAAGCTCATTTCAGTCGAGGCTTCATCTGGCTATGGTGTCGATGCTTTCAGTCTTTGACTCCATCAGAGGAGGAGAGTTGCACAAGGATTAGGAAGCAACCACATTGAGCAACTATGCAATGGCCAGTGGTTTGAGGGTGCCATTGAATGATGAGGACGGTGTATTGGTGCAAGAGGGGAGCCTCATGGTCGCAGAATGCTCAAACCAGCTCAAAGGGTCTAATACTCAGCTTCATCGAGATGTTCGAGCACCAGTGTCTACAAATGCTCTGCGAGATGATGGTGCAGCTGAGCCGGGTACTGGAGTTGAAGTTAATTCAAATTGGAACTGGCAGATACGGGACAGCATGGTGGCACAGTGGTAAGCAGGTGGAATTTGCTCATTCTCCCTGTGTCTGCGTGGGTTTCCTCTGGATAATGGATGTCATTTATTGTCAGGTTGGCCTTAACTTCTGATGGAGTGGCAATTGAGTCAGATAGCCACTCTATTCAAAAGTTTGTCCCATAAAATTCAGCCAATCCTATGTTGCCAGACCTTTCAACTCAGGCTGGGCAAGATTTTGGCATTGTAGCATGTCCTCAGGGCATAGTGTCGAAGGCTGTAGAGTCACAGGTAAGTAAGCCACACACCCTATTTACACCACCAGCTGCGGTAAGTCAGGAAAGTCTAAAGTCCAATTAGGTTTAAAGGTCTTTGACAAGCTAAGCATATAAGGTAGGATTGATGGGTGGGCTGGTTGGGATAAGACCTAGGGGAGGCTCAGCTCAGAATTGAGGAGGTTCGGTCAGGTTTGGCGGAAAGATGGTGTCAGGCTGGGCCATGATGGGGGGTGTACAGATCGGACTTAGGTAGAATTGGGTCCTGCCAAGGTGTTCATTCGGGCTTGGTGAAGGGGCTCAGGCCAGATTGGGTTGGGCCTGGAGGGTGTGGGATAGTGGGTGGAGCAGGGCCTGGGGGAGTGGGGGCAGGGTCAGATTGGATTGAGCTTGGGGGAAGTGAGGGGGTTGGGTTGAGTCTTGGTGGGGTTAGGAGGGGTGGCATGTCAAGCCTTGCGAGTGTCGGGTTTGGTGGAGAAGAGTCTGTTCGGTGAGTGTTCATACTTTTATGTATTCGACTTGGGTATTTGGGCTCAGGGAGGCTGATTGGGATGCAGTGGGGGTGGGGTGAAATCAGGCCTTGATATGGAGGGGTTGAGTCAGGCCAAGACTTGGATTTGGGTGTTTGGGTTAGGTCGGGTCTTGGAGGGGGTGTCAATGAGGATCGAGACTTGGGCGAGGTGGGGGTGACAGTCGGTCCTGGTGGGGAAGGGGGTGAAAGATTCCCTGTTGAAGGTTGGTAATCCCATGCGTTTCTGGTGCCCTGCAATATAATTATGACCCATCACGTTTACAACAGATCCCACCACCCGAGGGTCGGACGAGGGCTCCATAAAGTGTGGGGGCTCTTCATCAGCCTGTTCCATATCTGTCCCAATGGTGATTAAGAAGAAAGGGGTGAACGAGGGCCTAGACAGGATAGATAGGAACAAGGGAGGAGGGGCGGAAAGAAAGTAACCCAGAGAAGTATCAGGAAAGGACATGGGAAAAAAGTGAGGTGGGGGGGGGGGGAGGGGGGGGGAGTGGGGGGGGGGGGGGGGGGTCGGTGTTGATAGCTCCCTCCAGCGAAGCCATAGGAGTAAAAGCAAAAATCACAAAGTGAAAGAAAGAATATGACAATACAACACCCATGGC
The DNA here is from genome assembly GCF_047496885.1 of Scyliorhinus torazame. Classification (NCBI taxonomy): domain Eukaryota; kingdom Metazoa; phylum Chordata; class Chondrichthyes; order Carcharhiniformes; family Scyliorhinidae; genus Scyliorhinus; species Scyliorhinus torazame. The sequence goes on from NC_092728.1 coordinate 64,425,896, forward strand.
GGAAGAAGGGGTCAATATGGAGCCTGACTATCAACGGGGGCGGAGGGGGGAGGGGGAGCAAGGAATGGGGGAGAGCCGATGAAAGGGGTACATGTAAATTGTACATAAGAAACGTATTGTTCTGTAAATATGTGTTTTATCTGTCGAATTGTTAAATTGATAAAACTGGAAAATGTTACTGAAAATATATATTTTTTTAAAGTTTAAAACAGATCAGTCCAGTCAGGCTGAGAGGGAAGTTAGCATTGGGGCCATGACTGAGTTTCCAGAGATACAGTGGGTCATTACTGTATGCATGTGGCCATTAAGGCTTGTTCAGAGCAGCCAGGCACCTTGTGAACAGGCGGGGTATCCACTCCCTCAGCATTCTAGTCATCTGTAATCGCCAGAAGCAGAATCTTGCAGGTGTGTGCAAACTTTCCAGGAAGCTGCCAAGACTCCTACATCCTTGCGCAGTTCCAATTGCCGCGGCACTTTGGGCTAGCCAAGCGCCTTTGTGGCTAGGTAGTGGGAGACAAGGGCTATCCACTGAAATCCTGGCTCCTGATATCTGTACGCAACTCCAGCACATATCTCCGGCATAGGACAGATAGAACTGTTGCCATGTGACTGCAAGAGCAACCATCAAGCAGGCCATTGACCTTTTGAAGCTGATGGTTCGATCTGAGTGAGCCCTGCAAGACAAACCCTCAAGGGTATCCCACACTATTGAAGTCTGCTGGGCCTTACACAAACTGGCGCTCCACAGGGGGGTGGCATGGTGGCACAGTGGTTAGCACTGCTGCCTCATAACGCCAGGGGCCCAGGTTCAATTCCGGCCTTAGGTGACTGTCTGTGTGGTGTTTGTACGTTCTCCCCATAGCGGCGTGGGTTTCCTCTGGGTGCTCTGGTTTCCTCTCACAGTCCAAAAATGTGCAGGTTAGGTGGACTGGCCATGGTAAATTACGCCATAGTGTCCAGGGATTTGCAGTTCAGGTTACAGAGCTAGGGGTATAGGTGGGCATGGACCGGTGCAGACTGGATGATCTGAATGGCCTCCTTCTGCACTGAGGGATTCGATGATTCGATTCTATGATTCCAGAGGAGAAGGGTGATAGAGCTAAAGGAAGTCACTGAGCGAGCTGTGCTCTCAGAGGAGGAGGACATGAGTGACCATGAGCTGCCTCAATGGGTGGCAGTTAATAAGATGGTGCCACGGGAATATCTCACAGGAGAATGCATACATGGCAGGGAGATTCACAACTCTCTGATCAACAGATGCTTCACACACACAAAGATGTGAAAAGCCACAGAACCAGGAAGATCCCAGAGGCGCACATGTTGATCTCTCATTGTTGACCCTTAGCATTTCTCTGTACCCATCAGCACTATTTCCCATGGTCTCCCAACACTCACGAGGCCCTCATTTTTACAGACTATCCAACTATTTAATTATTCATCGGGTCATTGTTAACTGTTGCATACCATTAAATACACAAGACATAATACATTGAATATCAAGGGACTAGATTCTCTATTATTGGGACTATGTCCCCACGCCGGTGTCAAAACGGCATAGTTTTACTCCTGAAAATCCTGGATTAAAGGTACACGAATTCCCAGCCCTGGAGGGGGCTAGCAGGGACTCGGAGTAGACCTCGCAGCTTTTGTGGCAGATACGGCCCCAGAACTTCTAGCCCGCAAGGCGGGGGCCTCCAGCGGTCACGCCGTGCTCCATGGCGTATTCAGACTGCGGAGCCAGACCCAAGAAAGAGACCCCCTAATCGGCCGCGCGCCCAACCCTCAACCCCCGCACAAACTTTGCCCGGCCACCTATAAGGCCCCCCCTGGCCTCCAGCCCACCCCCGACCAGGGCAGCCGCGGATTTCCTGGTCTGTGTCGTACCTGCTCTCTTCCTGGTTTCTGTCAAATCTGTTCTCTTCCTGGTCTGTGTCGTACCTGCACTCTTCCTGGTCTGTGTCGTACCTGCTCTCTTCCTGGTCTGTGTCGTACCTGCTCTCTTCCTGGTCTGTGTCGTACCTGCTCTCTTCCTGATCTGTGTTGTACCTGCATTCTTCCTTGTCTCTGTTGTACCTGCACTCTCCCTGGTCTGTGTCGTACCTGCTCTCTTCCTGGTCTGTGTCGTACCTGCTCTCTTCCTGGTTTGTGTCGTACCTGCTCTCTTCCTGGTCTGTGTCATACCTGCTCTCTTCCTGGTCTGTGTCGTACCTGCTCTCTTCCTGGTTTGTGTTGTACCTGCTCTCTTCCTGGTCTGTGTCGTACCTGCATTCTTCCTGGTCTCTGTTGTACTTGCACTCTCCCTGGTCTCTATCGTACCTGCATTCTTCCTGGTCTCTGTTGTACCTGCTCTCTTCCTGTCTTCTTTCATACCTGGTCTCCTCCTGGTCTGTTTCCTACCTGCTCGCTTCCTGGTCTGCGTCGTACCTGCAGGAATAGACGTTCAGGATACGATGAGAAGGAAAAGAGAGGCTTTTAGCAAGTACAAGGAGAGCAAATTAACTGAGGCATTAGTGGAGTACAGAAAGTGCAGGATGGAATTTAAGAAAGCAATTAGGAGAGCAAAGAGGCGATATAAGAAAGCTCTGGCTGATAAAAGTAGGGAAAATCCCGAGATATTTTATAAGTATATCAATGGGAAGAGAATAATTGGGGAAAGAGTCGGGCCCACTAGGGACCAACAGGGAAATCTGTGGGTGGAGCCAGAGGACATTGGGAGAGTATTGAATGAATACTTCCTATCTGTCTTCACCAATGGAAATGAAGAGTTCGATATGGAACTCGGGGAGAGAGACTTTGAGGTTCTTGATCAAATTGTCATAGGGAGTGACAAGGTATTGGAGGTGCTGGCAGGCTGAAAAATGGACAAATCTCCATATCTGGACGAATTGTGTCCCAGGCTGCTGCGGGAAGTGAGGGAGGAGATTGCAGGGGCATTGATCCAAATTTTTAATTCTCTCTAGCATCAGGTGAGGTGCCAGAGGATTGAAGAACTGCTAATGTGGTCCCACTATTTAAGAAAAGTTGTAGAGATAAACCAGGGAATTACAGACCAGAGAGTCTCACGTCAGTGGTGGGGAAACGATTGGAGCAATTTCTGAAGGAGAGAATCTATCTCCACTTGGAGAGGCGAGGTTTGATTAAGAATAGTCATCATGGCTGTGTCAGAAAGAGGTCATGCCTAACAGATTTGATTGAATATTGTTGAGCATGTGACCAGGTGTGCAGATGAAGGTTGTGTAGCTGATGTAGTTTACATGGATTTCAGCAAAGCCTTTGTCAAGGTCCCTCATGGAAGACTTAAAAAGAAGGCACATGGGATACAGGGTGATTTGATAAGGCGGATTCAAAATTGGCTTAGCTTTCGGATGACAGAGGGTGATGACAGAGGGCTGCTTTAGTGACTGGAAGTCAGTGTCCAGTGGCGTACCACAGGGATCTGTGCTGGGTCCCCCATAGTTTATCATTTATATAAACAACAAAGATGACTAGGATCAGTAAGCTTGCGGATGGCACAAAGATTGCCGGGTGGTTAACAGTGAGGTTGAGTGTCCTGGGTGACAGGAAGATATAGACGGGATGGTCAAAAGGACAGCAAAGTGGCAGGTGGAATTTAATCCTGAAAAGTGTGAGACGGAGTAATGTGACAAGGAAATATTCAATGAATGGTATGACACTGGGAAGTTCCGAGGAACAAGGGGACCTTGGCATGATTGTCCTTCGATCTCTGAAGGGCCTGTTAATAGGATGGTGAAAAGGGCACATGTGACACTTGCCCTTATCAATCAAGGCATAGATTACAAACGTAGGGAGGTCATGCTGAAGTTGTATAGAACTTTAATGATGCCACAGCTGGAGTACTGTGTGCAATTCTGATCGACACATTATAGAAAGGATGTGATTGCACTGGTAAGGATGCGCAGGAGATTCACCAGGATGTTGCCTGGGATGGAACATTTAAGTTATGAAGGGAGGTTGGATAGGCTTGGGTTGTTTTCGCTGGAGCAGAAAAGACTCAAGGGTGACCTGATTTACGTGTACAAGATAATGAGGTGTATGGATAGGGCCGATAGAGAACAGCTGTTGCCCTTAGTCGAAGGGATAGTCACGAGGGGACACAAGTTCAATGTGAGTGGCAGGAGGTTTAAGGGGGAATTTGAGGAAAAACATTTTTACCCAGAGGGTGGTGACAGTCTGGAATACACTGCCTGGGAGGGTGGTAGAGGTGGGTTGCCTCACATCCTTTAAAAAGTACCTGGATGAGCACTTGGCATGCCATAACATTCAAGGCTGTGGGCCAGGTGCTGGCAAATGGAATTAGGTGGACAGGTCAGGTGTCCTTCATGCATCAGTGCAGTCTTCTGTGCTGTATTATTCTGTGATTCTGTGATTCTTCCTCTGGCGTATATCTGCTCTTTTCCTGTTCTGTTTCATACCTACTCTCTTCCTGTTCTCTGTCGTATCTGCTCTCTTCCTGTTCTGTACCATACCTAATCTCTTCCTGTTCTCTGTCGTATCTGCTCTCTTCCTGGTCTGTGCCATACCTGGTCTATTCCTGGGCTGTGTCATACCTGTTTTTTGTCATATTGGGTCTATTCCTGGCTTGTTGCAGTACCTGGTGGAAAGCCATGGTTTAAGTGAAACATCTGCTCCAGGAAGCAACCTCTCCTCCGGAGCTGCCAGTAAATTTGAAGGTCCTCACAGGTGCAGAGAGAGACCAGAGATTGTCTCAGAAATGTTGGATGAAATCAACACTACTCATTCACCAAAGTCTCACAATCAGGCTCCCCCGCCATGACTCATCCAATGTCCCTGGCTCCCTCCTCCTCCATGGTGCCACCATGTCACTCCACCTCCCCCTTCATTGATGCTCCGTGGCATTCTGATTGTCCGGCTCCTGCAAGCACAGACATAGGCAGTGTCACATCTGCCTCATGGTCTATCTGAAGAGTTTTGCTGAGCATCTCTTCTGTCCGCTCGAGACAGAACCTGCTTTCTTTTCCTGGTTGCTTGCAAAGCACCTCCATGAGGCATTGCAGATTTGTGACTGACTCTTCCGCATTCTGATGCCATTTGTTGTTAACTCCCTCCATCTTGCCTCCACCTTCAACCTGCCTAACCACTGCACATGTGGCTTTTTAAAATGGGGCTGTATGTGAGCAGCTGGCACTTGCACCTCACACCACCAGCATCATTAATTGGCCATCTCCCCTGCCCGCAGGCCTTTAATTGGCCATTGTTCTGTCAAGCTGATTTTCAGAACAGGACCGAAAATGTTGTAAAATCATGTGGCAATGAACGATCGGGTATTATACTGAGGCAGCATGTTTTCCGTCACCTCAGTGTTAATGCAAGGCCTCCTCCAGGTATTTCCCAGCATTTTCGCTTTGAACTCAAAAAGGCAAATATTCTCCCTTTCTGGCTCTGTTCTTGGAGTCTCCGATCCGTAATACCAAGTGAAATGTTTAATTATAACAGTTATTTGCCACAATGGGCAAATTACATGAACTTTCCCGTGCCCGCTGATTAAATTGAAGGGTCAGTGTTTGAGAATGGACTCCTTTTCAGCTGTCAAATGCTCTCAGGTGAAGTGCAGTGTAGGTCGGATGCAAAATGGAGCTCAACATGCCCGAGTCAGGCGAAGCAGATCTGAAACCCTACCTCCACAGAATGGCTTCCAATACCCGCAGTGTGACATTTCCATTTTCTACATCAGCAAATCTTGTAGCTACTAAGTGAGACTGCCAACTTTGTGTCAAGTGGCACTGAATTATGGGCAGTTCTATGCTTCAGGCTTGCACCCACTGGGAGCAGAGTTGGCACGGCACAAACCCATCTCACTTTCAGCAATCGGAGCCACGGTATTAGAGAAAGGCTTTTATGCAATCACCCTGGGGCAGGATTTGACCCCGGATCCAAGAACCCACTGTGCACTCAATCCCTCAACAGAAATCATAAATAAGGAAAAATATAACCCCAGTGTGCAGAATTTAAATCACAGTCCCTGATGTAAAATGCATAATTGCAGGCTTGGAATTGCGTTCTTGGACATATTTCCATCACTTATGTTTCCTTTCAAATAATTTTTTTCAATCCAAAACACACTGAACTGGTTTAAAAGAAACAATGCTTTAAGGACATTTAAACTTAACCTAAAATGGAGGCACCACCAAGTGAAAAAATAATTGATATGTTGCTAATTCCACCCCTGCATTTATTAAATGCTCCCGAAAGTTATGTTACTGATGCAACATAATTTTTAATAGATGGAGGGAGGATTTAATGCGCAAAAAACAGGTTCCCATTTTGGGCACGTTTAGCAAGGTGTTTTTCGGTGCCTCCAGCACCAAGAACAACCTCGCTATCTAACGCAACACTGCCATTTTTGTTTTGATCTCAATCGCGAACGCTCCATTGAGGCCACACTTACCTCTTTTCCTGTATTGATGTGCGTCATTTGTAAAACCAGCGGCTGGATTCTCCGCAGCCCCACGCAAAAAACCGCGTTTGGCTCGGGGGCGGATATTCCGATTTTACGCCGAAATCGGGCCCAGCGCCGGTCCGGCGGTTCTCCGGGATCCAAGAATAGCTGTGTTCGCGGAGTACTCCGTGCAGCTGGGGGACCATTGCCAGAGGCTCGCCTAGCGATCCTCCGCACCCGGCTGGCTGAGTTCCTGAAGGCATGGTTCGAACCACCTATTGACGTTTGGACTCAATCCGCGGCCGTCCTGTGGGGGGGGCGGAGGGATCGGACACCGGGGGGGGGGGGGGGGGGCTTATGGCCGGCCAGGGGATAGATCGGGCCAGTTGGATCTTCGGGCATGCGTGGACTCAAAACCGGAAGTACGGGGGCCCGTATCCGCAGCTAAAGCTGGGTGAATTTCTCTGGGTCCCTGCTAGCCCCCTGCAGGTGAGTGAATCGGTTATCTTTTATTGAGGAAACTCCAGAAACACCAGCATGGGGACACAGTTCCATTTTGGGAGAATCTGGTCTGGATTTCAGAATGCAAACCGCTAAGGGAAAGCATACTTAATTTTTAAAAAAACGTTAGAGTACCCAATTTTTTTTTTTAAATTAAGGGACAATTTAGTGTGGCCAATCCACCTAACCTGCACATCTTTGGGTTGTGGGGGTGAAAGCCACGCAGACACGGGGAGAATGTGCAAACTCCACACGGGCAGTGACCCACGGCCGGGATTCAAACCCGGGTCCCCAGCGCTGCCGTCCCAGTGCTAACCACTGCGCCACACGCTGCCCTAGGAGAGCATACTTAGAAGAGAAGATTTTTTTTTTCTTTTAAAATATATTTTATTCAAATTTTTCGGTCAAACAAATACAGTACAAAATTTTCCCCTTTTGCAACTTTAAAACAATATAAATAATGATGATGACCGTTTTTTTTAAGAATAAATAATATATTAACTAGACGGCAACTGTCAGCAACAAAAAATAAAAACTAGCCAATATCCAAAATAATAAAGTCAAAAAAACCAATATAAATAACTCATATACAAACACCTGTACAAAACCCCTGAGGGCCCAGATGGGCCCTCCCCCCCCCCCCTCCCCCCTCAGTTGCATATATCGAAATGCATTCCCTGGTGGCAACCCATATTTTTCTGTCAGTGCTCCCAGACTCGCAAACGTCCCGCCTAGGAACAAATCCTTCAATTTCACAATCCCTGCTCTCTGCCAAGCTTTAAATCCCCCATCTATCTTCCCCGGGACGAACCTGTGGTTGTTCCTTATCAGGGACCTCACCGAGGCACCCGTCACTCCCTTATGCCGTCTCCACTGCCCCCGAACTTTCAGCGTTGCCACCACCACTGGACTTGTGGTGTATTTCTTCGGGGAGAACGTTAAAGGCGCCGTCGCTAATGCCTTTAGGCTGGTTCCCCTACAGGACGCCATCTCTAGTCTTTTCCACGCCGCTCCCTCCCCTTCCCCCATCCACTTGCATACCATTGATATGTTGACGGCCCAATAATAGTCACTTAAACTCGGCAGTGCCAGTCCCTGAAGAGAAGACTTTAAAGTGTGTATTTGGGAGTGGAGTGTGGATACTCTCATGCGACACTCATGTGAGGCAATTCTGAGGCGACATCAACAAATATTATTTGGGGTTCAGAGTGCAAAGCGTATTTGCTCAAAGTCATCAGTCATCTTGCCGCTTAAAAGGGACTTATCGTGTCAATGTGATCATTGTAGCTTAAGAAGTGCTTTGTAATCCATCTCAATTATTAAATCTGTGTGTACTTGTTAAACTAAGGGAGGAGTAAAGGAGTATTGCATTGTCAGCCAATTTTTTCATGTTTAATAAATGTTTCTTTTCTTGTTGAAACTAATTAGTGGTCCTGTGACTATGTTCCTCCACATTTATGAGAAAAAAGTATGGGACAGGATTCTCCGTCCCACCGCACCTGTTTTCAGGTGCGATGTACCCCCGCCGGCAGCTGATTCCTCCGTCTTGGCAGCCGGCCAATGGGGTTTCCCATTCTGGGCACCCCATGTCGTTGGGAAATCCGCGGGCCTGAGTGAGCTGTCAGCGAAGTGGTGGATGCTGCCGCAGGACAATTCCGCCCAATGGTTTCTTTGAGCCAGGGTTCCATTCTGGAATTTTACCATCCAGTTATAGCATCGACCCGTTCGTAACATTACATTAAGGGCATTGACTGGAACAGACGCATTGCCAGAGAGACAGTTTACTGGCCGGACGTCAACAATGATGTTGAGAAAGTGATGAAATCCTGTGAGACATGTCAAAGTTACCAATCAAGTCAACAGGAGAAAGCCTTGCTTCCACATGAAGCACCTCTACATCCATGTGCAAAGATTGGTAGAGACTTATTTCATCTTCAAGGTAGTAATTTTCTCCATGTTACATATAATTTTATATCACAATATAATATTAATATCACAATGCTCTACCTCTGAGCCACTCCTTCAGACTTGAATGTTTCATTACTTGCAAAGTTGATGTTTGGGAGGCAGGTAAGAACTACCCTGCCCAGTCGTAGCTTTTCGATATTTTCTACAGTCAGAGAAGATGAATGTATCCTTCAGCAGGATCAGAAATGGCTTGATTGTGAGAGGTCAAAGTTCTCAATCCTTAATTGGGAACTTGGCATCCTGCAGAGGTTGTGAGGGTGCGTGATCAGCCCAGATCATATGAGGTTAAAACACTCAGTGGATGCAATTCTTAGATGGAATCAAAATCAACTCAGAGAACTTTGTGATGTTACTGCATATGACACTTTTCATGCCATGAACAAGGTCAAAGGCAAGGACGTGGATGAAAATATGTTGACAAAATTCTATGTTGTCAATGAATTTGAAGAGTCGTGAGAGTGAACACAGAGGTTTACAATCACAAGACCTTTTTGAATAAGTAGACTTCCCTACGTTTTTGAGGTACTTCATCAATGATCTCCCTTCTATCATAAGGGCAGGAGTGGGGGGTGATCTGATCGCTGATGACTGCACAATGTTCAGTACCATTTCCAACTCCTCAGATAATGAAGCAGTCCATGTCCAAATGCAGCAAGACCTGGGCCATATCCAGGCTTGGGCTAACATGTAGCAAGTAACATTTGTACCACACAAGTGCCAGATAATGACCATCTCCAACAAGAGAGGATCTAACCATCGTCCCTTGACATTCAATGGTATTACCACAGCAGAATCCACCACTATCAACATCCATTCATGCTATCGTCCAGAAACTGAATTGGACTATTCATATAAATACTGCGGCTACTAGAGAAGGTCAAATGCTTGGAATCCTGTGACGAGTAACTCACCTCCTGACTACCCAAAGCCTGTCCACTATGTATAAGGTACAAGTCAGGAGTGTAATGGAATACTCTCCACTTCCTGGATGAGTGCAGCTACAACAACACCATCCAGGACAAAGCAGCCCTCTTGATTGCTATCCCTTCCACAAACATACAATTCCTCCACCATCAATGAACAATGGCAGTCGTGTGTACCATCAACAAGATGCACTGCAGGAACTCACCAGTTTTTTTAGGCAGCACCTTCAAAACCCACGACCACTGCCATTTGGAAGGACAAGGGCAGCAGATACACAGGAATGCTACCACCTGGAAGCTCCCCTGCAAGCCACTCACCATCCTGACTTGGAAGTATATCATCGTTCCTTCAATGTCACTGAGTCAAAATCCTCCCTAACAGCACTGTCAGTGTACCTACACTGCCTGGACTGTAGCAGTTCAAGAAGGCAGCTCACCACCTTCTCAAGGGCAACTAGGAATGGGTAATATATACTGATCTCCCGATGATGTTTACATGTCCAAAAAATGAATAAAAGAAACAAAGGAAATGAGGTCACATATCACATGACCCTGGAGCTCTGGGTGTAGACTAGCAGAGTGAAACATGTGTAAAATGTGCCCCTATACCTATGATGAGCATTTTTGCTCTAATCCAATAAAGAATCCACACCATAGAACATAGAACATAGAAAATACAGCACAGAACAGGCCCTTCGGCCCACGATGTTGTGCCGAACCTTTGTCCTAGATTAATCATAGATTATCATTGAATTTACAGTGCAGAAGGAGGCCATTCGGCCCCCTGAGTCTGCACCGGCTCTTGGAAAAAGCACCCCACCCAAACTCAACACCTCCACCCAACACCAAGGGCAATTTTGGACACTAAGGGCAATTTATCATGGCCAATCCACCTACCCTGCACATCTTTGGACTGTGGGAGGAAACCGGAGCACCCGGAGGAAACCCACGCAGACACGGGGAGGACGTGCAGACTCCGCACAGACAGTGACCCAAGCCGGAATCGAACCTGGGACCCTGGAGCTGTGAAGCAATTGTGCTATCCACAATGCTACCGTGCTGCCCTTAAGAACAAATAAATCTACACTATATCATTTTACTGTAATCCATGTACCTATCCAATAGCTGCTTGAAGGTCCCTAATGTTTCGGACTCAACTACTTCCACAGGCAGTGCATTCCATGCCCCCACTACTCTCTGGGTAAAGAACCTACCTCTGATATCCCTCCTATATCTTCCACCTTTCACCTTAAATTTATGTCCCCTTGTAATGGTTTGTTCCACCCGGGGAAAAAGTCTCTGACTGTCTACTCTATCTATTCCCCTGATCATCTTATAAACCTCTATCAAGTCGCCCCTCATCCTTCTCTGTTCTAATGAGAAAAGGCCTAGCACCCTCAACCTTTCCTCGTAAGACCTACTCTCCATTCCAGGTAACATCCTGGTAAATCTTCTTTGCACCTTTTCCAAAGCTTCCACATCCTTCCTAAAATGAGGTGACCAGAACTGTACACAGTACTCCAAATGTGGCCTTACCAAAGTTTTGTACAGCTGCATCATCACCTCACGGCTCTTAAATTCAATCCCTCTGTTAATGAACGCGAGCACACCATAGGCCTTCTTCACAGCTCTATCCACTTGTGTGGCAACTTTCAAAGATGTATGAACGTAGACCCCAAGATCTCTCTGCTCCTCCACATTGCCAAGAACTCTACCGTTAACCCTGTATTCCGCATTCATATTTGTCCTTCCAAAATAGACAACCTCACACTTTTCAGGGTTAAACTCCATCTGCCACTTCTCAGCCCAGCTCTGCATCCTATCTATGTCTCTTTGCAGCCGACAACAGCCCTCCTTACTATCCACAACTCCACCAATCTTCGTATCGTCTGCAAATTTACTGACCCACCCTTCAACTTCCTCATCCAAGTCATTAATGAAAATCACAAACAGCAGAGGACCCAGAACTGATCCCTGCGGTACGCCACTGGTAACTGGGATCCAGGCTGAAAATTTGCCATCCACCACCACTCTCTGACTTCTATCGGTTAGCCAGTTCGTTATCCAACTGGCTAAATTTCCCACTATCCCATGCCTCCTTACTTTCTGCAGAAGCCTACCATGGGGAACCTTATCAAATGCCTTACTAAAATCCATGTACACTACATCCACTGCTTTACCTTCATCCACATGCTTGGTCACCTCCTCAAAGAATTCAATAAGATTTGTAAGGCAAGACCTACCCCTCACAAATCCGTGCTGACTATCCCTAATCAAGCAGTGTCTTTCCAGATGCTCAGAAATCCTATCCTTCAGTACCCTTTCCATTACTTTGCCTACCACCGAAGTAAGACTAACTGGCCTGTAATTCCCAGGGTTATCCCTAGTTCCTTTTTTGAACAGGGGCACGACATTCGCCACTCTCCAATCCCCTGGTACCACCCCTGTTGACAGTGAGGACGAAAAGATCATTGCCAACGGCTCTGCAATTTCATCTCTTGCTTCCCATAGAATCCTTGGATATATCCCGTCAGGCCCGGGGGACTTGTCTATCCTCAAGTTTTTCAAAATGCCCAACACATCTTCCTTCCTAACAAGTATTTCCTCGAGCTTACCAGTCTGTTTTACACTGTCCTCTCCAACAATATCGCCCCTCTCATTTGTAAATACAGAAGAAAAGTACTCGTTCAAGACCTCTCCTATCTCTTCAGACTCAATACACAATCTCCCGCTACTGTCCTTGATCGGACCTACCCTCGCTCTAGTCATTCTCATATTTCTCACATATGTGTAAAAGGCCTTGGGGTTTTCCTTGATCCTACCCGCCAAAGATTGTTCATGCCCTCTCTTAGCTTTCCTAATCCCTTTCTTCAGTTCCCTCCTGGCTATCTTGTATCCCTCCAATGCCCTGTCTGAACCTTGTTTCCTCAGCCTTACATAAGTCTCCTTTTTCCTCTTAACAAGACATTCAACCTCTCTTGTCAACCATGGTTCCCTCACTCGACCATCTCTTCCCTGCCTGACAGGGACATACATATCAAGGACACGTAGTACCTGTTCCTTGAACAAGTTCCACATTTCACTTGTGTCCTTCCCTGACAGCCTATGTTCCCAACTTATGCACTTCAATTCTTGTCTGACAACATTGTATTTACCCTTCCCCCATTGTATCCCCACAATACAATTTTGTTGTATTGTGATTTCTGAATCAGTCTCACACAAAAGAGACAAATAACGGGCATGACTGAACGGCCATGTTGTGCTTGAAAGGCTGCACACCGCGGCCATGGCCAGGAGCCTGGAGACCCCATTCCCGGGATGTAGCCGGCTCGCAACGCCTTGCGAGATTTAACATGATTTCGCGAGACATTCCGATGTGAATCCCGTCCACAATGGATCACTTTTTGGCAAATCTGCATATTAGAGCAAGACAGCTAGTCTCACTCAAATATGCAGTTTCCTGAGGCACCTGAGGTGTTGGGATCTCTCCCCTATGCCTCAGAGACCTAGGCGAGTATGGTTCAGTTCTGGTCTCTACAAATCGGAGGCCCCCAGGTGCTTTTATTTTCACTGTTGTTTCCTTCTTTCGTCTTGTTATCTACTGGGTGAATGCAACTGCAACAGATTATTGCCTTGTGGTGGTGTGAACGACACTTTGGTATTATGACATTCCTTGAGGCTACACCTCAAGTGTGAGACCTTTTAAGGCAAGATGCAACTAACCTGGGGGAGACACGAGACTTATAATTCTGTAGATAAGTAGACCATATGTTGCATGTGTTTCCTGTTCACTTCAGTGTATTTTGGATGCGGGGTTTTGCTTTTTTAAATTGGCTCCAGGTTTGAAGGGTGTGACAAGTTTTGATCAAACTCAAATGGAGACGGCACAACCTGCTCACCCCTAAATTGGCGTGTCTACTTTGATAGAAACAGCTTGTTTTGTGTCCCGGACCTACTACTTTAAAGCAATAATGATAGACATGTGACCATGAGGCAGACATTAATTGCAAAATGCAATATTGAGGTTTTGAGAAAGAAGTTCACCACAATTTGCTTTCCTTCATTTAGCCAGTGTTTATTTCTAACCAATACATAACAGGGAGGAGATATTATTTATCCATAAGAAATAATTATTTCCAGAGAAACAAATATACAGTACACCAGACAGAGTTTGTTGTGTAAAGTCAGAGCACCAACATAATATATGCAGCGGGAAAAAAAAAATGTCTGTGGTAAGTGCCCAACACAGTGCATTGTGAGTATGAGTTAGTGGAGAGGATTCCACTAATTTACCAGTGCTTTCTGCACACCATAATGGTATTGAAGTACAGTGCCAATGGTCAACTTTAATCCACGGCAAAACTGTTAACACTTGTTCTAACCACCGGTTGTACTAGAGCAGCTCCTTGAGTTTCAATGAGAACATGTGCTCACTTGTCCTGACAATGGGTTGGTGCATCTGAATTGATGCTGAAGTAGAGCAGCTAAGTTGTGGACTGTCAGGACCAGTGACTGCATACAACAGATGAAACAAATACTATTTATTTCAAAACATCCACCGCAAGGGTCTTTTGATACACTTTGCCATTGCTGTGCTGGATACAGAATGTAAAGAAATATTGTAAAATGTAGACGACTTGAGTGTTGGGAGTCTAAAGGTCAGCTATACTGTCTACAACTGATACCAAAATATTTTCAAAGTGTAGTTTTTCTTTGAATTTTTCTGCAAGAAGAGCAGTTTGGAATTTATTTTAATATCTTAGAAAAATGTCTCATTCATTAGATTAAGACTGATATATGACACAATCATGTTTTAACGAGGGACTCAATGGTATGTCCAGCCAGACATCACTGAAAGGTTGTCCTTGTGAGGACCCTTCAACTGTAAAAAAAATGTTTCAACAAACACTGGGAGACTTTTAACTGCGTAATAATATTAATTTCAGATAGATTATTGCTGAATTAGGGAAGCTTTGTCGTACCAATGATCGACATGGCTTTGGGAGCATGTGATAGTTGCCACTGGGAAAAATTGTACTTCTTGACTACCTGGCATCAATATTTGAGGTGGGCATTCCAATCAAATCTATCCTTTTAACTATGCCCATGGAACGTCAGTTCAGTTATTTTTTAAAGCAGCAGAATTATGTTTTACTCTTGTTAATTAAGCTCGTCTTTCCTTTCCCGGCGGTTGGTCCAGAGGCATTTCCAGATGTATGGAAGCTTCGACACAAAAGGAAATCACAACAATGGCAAAGGTATGCATTTCACAGATGCAATTGTTATACTAAGTTCAATACCTGTATATGGTTAGATGTCCTGTACTTCAAAATGAGACAGCTACATGAGCACAGTGTACATTGCATGTAGGTTCTCTATCCTATCATACCATTAAGGTATTAAAATGGCTGTAACAACGGAATTGTAAAGTTGTAAAAATAACTTACATGATAAAGTGTAAATATAAATTAAAAACAGATGACATTCTTAATAAATAACTCTACTATTTACATCTTTATATATTGCTAGGAAATTTAAATTAAACTAAATTAAAAGCAGCTAGTTTACAGGCATGAGGTACAGCAAAAGGATATGATATTACAGTAGACTGTTACATTTATAACATTTTTTTCAGCACTTCATTTGATTATTGTTTTTGTGGCTTCCATAAGGTGCCTAACAGATAACTAGCATGAATAATAAATACCAGGTTTGTTCACAATGGCAGTTACCATATGAAAATATTTCCCCTCTCAAAGAAATCACAGCTTGACTTGCAATATGCAGACAGGTAAATGTTTGATAGGCTTCATGCACTCTTCCGGAAGAAAAGAATGCCTGAATGGATGATGTGGGATCTTTCTAAATGAGTTCACCCCCATTTGATTCTGAGGGAGGCTGTGTAAAACATACTGTTGTGACCAGTTCATTTGAAAGAAAAATAGCCATCTTCCCACTGACAGATGTACTTGGTACTTCAATAAAATGATAAGTATTCTGTATTTAGAATTAATCTGCCTCCCATTACTGAAATATTTCAATGTTAAAAGCAGCAATATTTCTGTGTGCTGTTAAATAACAACACAAAAAAGCAAATATTGATTAACTATCATAATACAATTTTGTAGATTATATAAAACAAAATAATTGTGATTAATTAGCAAAAGCCAAGGGTCTTCCCAACAAGCCTTACTGTCATATGCAATGCTTGAATGCAGGTTTAACTCTGTTTGCAACTTCTTCCAACTGTGTTTCCTACATCTGATTGTCCCCTTTTTTAATGGCTGCTATCATGGCTAAACTAATCACTTTGTTTAAAAAAAAATAAAAGCTTGAGATATTACGAATGCAAAGCTTCAGGAAATTTAAAGCAATATTCTTTTTTTAAAATTGAATCAAAACCAAAAAAAATTACCTGTCTGACCTTAGCAGCTTTTCAAAAAAAAAAAAATCACTGATGTAGAGTTTTGTAAATGACTGTACAGAAAATCCAAATGCAGTTACTGAGCACAGTAAAAATACTGATTAAATACAATTAAGTAAAAGTTTATAACAGAAGTACAAGTAAACACATTAAACACTTAACAATTGAATGTCAAAATGTTTTTTTTCTTTTTTTTTCTATCTGGAGCTAATACTATGCACGAAAATCAACAAGACATTACGATGCAACTGTACACCGAAACCCTAGTGAAAACTAGAAGTTTTTTTTTTGCCTAAGCACTAATGTTGTGGTAGTTTTTCTTTTCAATTTCGGTCCATGCATTTGCACAACCTCGTCTGTCAGGAGTTTGCAGCATGAAATCATTTGTAAATCAACACAGGTAAACCCTATTGGAACCGACAGTTAAAACCAGGCGAAATGGAAGTGAGAAGGGAGGTAGTTTGGCCTCTTTTAAACTTCCTTTGAAATTGGCATGTTCCATCTTTTTTACATACCTCAACCAGCCAAAAGTATGAGCCACTCACTGAGGTCCTGCCCATCGGGTTTTTATGAGCAAATACTGTTTTTGGAAACATTGAGAGAAAAACCAGCAGAAGTGTAAAAACATGGGTTATTGTTGCATGAGCGTTAATTTTTTTGTTGTTGCAGATTTTTCACTCTGTTCTTTTTGCTATAAAAATAAAGCCAATCTTGCAGGCAAGCACATGTTTGTTATGAAAATCAAAATGTGCGTCATTCTCCCAAAGTTATCCCTTGCACGAATTTAATGATGTGCGCATCTCTCAATTTATATTAAACTATTATCATTGATGAATCAAAGTTTCTGATCACTTTTCTAACCAAGGCACTAACCCATTTAAAGGTGTTAACTTTGCAAAGAGTGGACAAAATTATTTCACATGAAGGCATTAAGTATTTTTATATTAATATTCACATATTGTGGTTTCAGATCTGTAATCTTATGGTTTGATTTATACTGTAGGCATATTGTTCTGTATACCCTACCTGAGGGCTTGTTCTCCATGTGTTCTGACTGTACTAAGTCTACAATTTATTTAAATTACTGCAAGGATATTACATATTATTGTACGGTGCTCTTCAGGTAGGGTCATTCTTGTGTTTGGAAACCAATACTGGATAAAATTGGCATGGGTTTGTTGGCTGTCAGCAGTCCTCTGTGTTTAATGTCAAAAAGCTGTTGGTTAGTATTACCCCAATCTTCAAAAACCAAAGGCTTTAGATTTCTGGAGTTAATTTAAGATGCCTAGTTGAAAACTATTCATGTTACAAGGTGATAAACTACCCGGGATGACGCTGAATGATATTTGACGTATTCATATAATTGACCCTGTCGCTATTTTATTTCTTCATGTCTTTGTTAAAATTATGGGCAAAGGAATTTCACATGAATGCTTTAAATTGTCATCTAACTGTAAGTCCTAGCCTGCCATGATTGTCCAGGAACTGGATAAAGAAATGAGACTATAAGAGAACATTAAACAGAGAATAAGCGGTGTTCTTACTGTGCTCCCTACTTGTAATGGACCATGTATTATCCTCATTGGTCACCTTAAGAAAGCTAATGAACCAGAACTTCCCAAAAGGCAAATAAGCCGAATCTTCAGAATGTCAGTAATGTTAGCAACAGATCTTGACATTTTTGATTTCAAAAATTACCAAATCTATGACCCAAGGGGAGCTGTGCTGCAAAGGAATGAAATGAATGAAAATCACTTATTGTCACAAGTAGGCTTCAAATGAAGTTACTGTGAAAAGGCGCCTGTTCATGGTGGCTAGTACGGGAATTGAACCATGTTGCTGGCCTGCCTTGGTCTGCTTTCAAAGCTAGCGATTTAGCCCTGTGCTAAACCAGCCCCAGTGTCAGAGTGTGTATCGGAGATAAGACTATTTGTAACATGGAATCCCTTTAAGTCCCTTTAAGTGTGTCTCCCCACTAAGAGTGTGGGGGTAGTGAGGTTACCTCATGTTCCATGGAGGACGTGTCTCTACTTTTATACAATCTTGAGTTCCCTTCAGAATCAGATTTACGGACCTAATTTTTTCAAAAGGGAGTTATTCAGTCTAACTTGGTGGACGCCTGTAACATACATCTGGCTGAGAGGCTTGGGCTAAGTGATCAGCTGATTATGCATGATAAGCACATTTCAGAGGTGTTTTATGTATTTGAGCACTTTACTAAGCCAGTCGCAAAGAATTTACCACTCTCAGTAAATTAAGTGTCACCTTTCTTCCTACCTTTGGGCAGCATTTCTGAACTGCCAACTGATCTGAGTACTGTATTAATAGCAGCAATCAGTCCTCACCCTAACCTTAAAACGTGCATCCTGTGATCCTCCTGGTTCCTCCCTCTCAAAAAATTAAGATAGTCTTGTATTGGTCCACATCAATACGTAAAAATGGTAGATCCAGTGAAAGCCTGTCCAGTGCTTGTGTTGAATCCCAAGTGACAGCCTGCTTCGCTCTTTCTGTGCCAACAGCCTGCGTGCATCCTGTACCAATACTCTGTGTAATCACTCTCCAGTCTGTGCATTTCATTGGTCGCTCTTTCTACACCATTATGACTACTGTCAAAATTTGCTATTCAGGACATTATTTAAAGAACTTTTTTTGTTTCATTTGCTTGGTCCTGTCGTCAGGTTTTGTTCGTGTAGGTGATTCCCCCTTTACAATTCCACTGATTATATACTTCTATAGTTTGAATACATTGTCACAATGAAGTTTAGTATAAATCTAATTTAAAGCATGCACACTGACACACTCTCATGGATCAGGATGGTGATGGAAGGCGGCCAGTCAGCTCCCTACATTCCCTCCATTCCCAATCGCAGCATCCAGTGGTTTTTTTAAAACAGTTGTTTTAACAGGGGCAGTCATGAGGTGTTTGTGTGCCAATTGCCAAAGCTCAGATCTCATGCATTTGGTGGCAATTCAGTGTAAAGCTGCCAGGGTTGGCAGAGTCTAACATCTGGCAGTTCTGTTTGTTGGATGCCATCCTCGGCAAATCTGGAGGTTCACCCGCTTACTCCTTGGCTTCGCGAGGCCTATGCTTTATGAGCTGGTCATGGAAACACCACATTGCCACTAACATTAAAGCTCCAGGCCTCATACCTCTCATCTCCTAGCTCTTACCCTGAAGTCCATTTAATGGGTCGATCATCTTTTGTGTAAAATTGACTTCCTGACACTTAGCCCTAAGAACCTTTTCACTGGTTTGAAACTCTGCTCATTCAAAATCACATTTTGTGGAAGAGGGTCTTTTGGAATGATTGCTTGTAATGTGTTTCCTTTGAAATGTGGCCAATCCTTTTGGCTGGCACTGTTTTCAATGAAAATCTTAAGAGATGAAATCAAAGGGTTTTAAAACGAGGCTAAAGGTTTGCTTAAGGCAGACAGACTGAAGTTTGGGTTTGGTGTTAACCTGCTCTTAAGTTGTAAGTAGGTCAGTTGTCCGGTAACAGCAGCAGCAGCAACCATGGTAACACAGCTGTTTCCTTTCAGAACTTTGTGTTAATTTTTTTTTCCTTCTATTTATTTGTTTTAATCCGTTTATTGACAATCATCTTTTTGCTTTATGTGGGTTGTTAAGTTTGTTTCACTTTTTCTGTCTAAAACCTATCTATTTTGGGATTGGGTGGGATTGTATTTCAAACTCTACTTCATATTTTAAAAATTGTTTAAATACACATCAGTTCAGGAGGCGGGGTGGGGTGGGGGAGGAGGGGTGGATGCAGCCAGAAAAAGCCACTGAAGCAGGCATGAAACATGCTATTTTAGGGCTTGTTCATTCAATGTGTCGTTTGTGTCTTTATTCTTTTCTCTCACGCCAGTCACCAGACAGAAGGCAGACTAGCAGAATTGTGTGTGTGTAGGTGTGTGTGTGTCTGGTAAGAGACATTTTCTCCTAAAAGCAGCAAGGAATGTGTGGTTCTTCCAGTCTGCCCTCAGCTGTGTTCAGCTCCGGGTTCCTTGCGGGCTAATGGTGGCTGTGGTAGAAGCGTTGCTGTCTCACTTTGCCGTGCTCCTGAGCTGCGGGGTCTCGGCAGGCGCAATCTCCGTGAAGTTCACAAGACATCGGAAAGGGTATGACCTGCAAGGCACAGCATTCCATTAGAGGTTTCTCGAGAGATGGTGTGCAACACGCGAGGGACAGGTTAGATCATAAAATGATAAAACAACACGTCTGGCTGCCAACACCGTGCACTTGACATCATCACTTATTCAGCCACCAGAAAGTGTCCCTGCGCATTATACATAGGATGGCACAATGGGTTCAGCGACACATCTTACTCCATTGTCAGCACTGTCAGGTAGCACTCCTCCTTCACCTAGACGATATCAATTTAACAACATAACTTAAGAAGTCACTCATGGGGTTATGTGGTAGTTGGTTCCCATGGTGTATTCGCTCTGCATTCAAATGTCATCCAGTAGACATTGACTTTCTGGTACGCTGCACATGAGAATGCTTTCAATAATGACTACACTTCAAAAGTACTTCATTGGCTGTAAAGCACTTTAGGATCTCTTGAGGTCATGAAAGGCACCATAGGAATATGTGCCTTTGTTTTCTTTTTTAAACGAAAGGAGGGCCTTTTTTGGAGCTCCTGAAACAGTTACCTGCCTGACTTCAAAACATTGAAAATGTGACCTGACTTTTTTTGTTATTCTTTGGGCAGCACGGTAACATTGTGGATAGCACAATTGCTTCACGGCTCCAGGGACTCAGGTTCGATTCCGGCTTGGGTCACTGTCTGTGCGGAGTCTGCACATCCTCCCCGTGTGTGCGTGGGTTTCCTCCGGGTGCTCCGGTTTCCTCCCACAGTCCAAAGATGTGCAGGTTTGGTGGATTGGCCGTGATAAATTGCCCTTAGTGTCCAAAATTGCCCTTAGTGATGGGTGGGGTTACTGGGTTATGGGGAAACGGTGGAGGTGTTGACCTTGGGTAGGGTGCTCTTTCCAAGAGCCGGTGCAGACTCGATGGGCTGAATGGCTTCCTCCTCCACTGTAAATTCTATGATAATCTTTGTATTCATCATTCACAGCATCTACGAGTGAATCTACTTAACTACAAGGGAACAATATACATTTTGCAAAAGATGTTAAAAAAGAGGGTTGTTCAATGCAGGCCCACGCTGTATTCCATGTGTCAATGTTGAGCATCAATAAAAAGCTGTCTACGAACGCTGAGGACCCGGGTTCGAATCCCGGCCCTGGGTCACTGTCCGTGTGGAGTTTGCACATTCTCCCCGTGTCTGATTGGGTTTCATCCCACACTGAGGATCTGCAATCGTCAGTGCAGGAAGAGGTGCGTTGGCCATGCTAAGTTGGAAAAAAATAATTGGGCAGTCTAAATTTATTTTTTTAAAGCATCAATAAAGTGTTTGAAGTTATTAACTTTAATATTTTCTCCTGATGTCTCCTTGTTCAGGAAAAAGAGAGTGAAGACTGAAATTCTGGCTTCCTGGTTCTTATTGCATAATCCATGTTATACTATATGTGAGGCGCACACGATTCCTGTCTGTAAACTTTATTACTTGTTGTCACAAAGACTGCCAATGTTTCTCTGTCAGACTTTGCTGTAATAAACAGGAATGTCATTCAAGTATTCTGTCATGATGTGGCAGCGACTCTGGCCATTAGATGGCTCTATCGAAAGATCTCTTTCATTCCTGTACTCCTGTGGCCAACTTACTAACATATATTTTAAAAGTTATACACAGGGCACGATTTACCGGCGGCATCCCGCCGGAATCAGGACAGGGCACGGCTGGTAGCCCCTGCGAGAGGCCTCTTCCCAGATTCCCGATGGTCATTATGGCCCATGTGATTTAACAAGGTCTCGCTGAACGTCGCGATTTGGATCCCGCCACAATGGGCAGGACCCAGGCTTGCAAAGTTAAACGAGCTTAAAAGCTCACTTAAATGTGCCCTTGACACATCTAACCGATCCCTGGGATCTACTGGCCTCGCTGAGGAGACTCCAGCTGCGAGCCGTTTAGCACTGTCCACACAAATGGAGACCAGGCGGAATGGCACCGGGGAGGGGGGTCTCCCAGGCGCTCAGAGTCCCCTGGGCAGTTGGAATCTTGGAAGGGTGGCACCCTGCTACTGTTGATGCCATATGGGCACCTTGACACTTCCAGCCTGGCACCCTGACAATGCCCCCAGGTGCCAGCATGGCACTGCCAGGCAGTCAGGCACACTGCCAAGGTATCAGGCTGGCAGTGCTGAAGTGCCCAGGTGACATTTTGCCCAGGCCGGGGATCGGGCCCGGGGGGGTCCTACCCGTATGAGGTGAGGTGCGGGGGGCTCCAGGATCCCACAACAGGTGAGTTGGGGTGTCCAGAGGATGCTTCGGGTAGGGGGGGGATAAGATCGGGTGCCATTTTTAAATGGCGCCATGATCTCTTCTCACACTGACGATTGTAGCTCCTCATTTTTCAGAGGTCTCTGTTCGCATGACCTTTTCTTTTGGGTAATACGATATAATTTCTGCTCCTGGTTAAAATTTATGGTCAGAGGGAAGTGCGTATCTTAATTTTGATATGTCCTGCCAGTAGGTAGGGCTCACTGCCAGAAATGAAATGCCAGAAATGTACCCCTCATATATCCACCCATCTAAATCTTTTGCAGTTGCCTGTTGTTTAGCTTGGAAGGTTTGTCCATATTTGTGAACTTGGATAGAAAAAATAAGACATCAGAAAACAATGTTTCCAACCAGCAAGGTTCATGTATGGCCACTTAATGTGCTCATGCTACAGTCTAGCATTCAATATTATTATCCCAATGTTCACCCATTTCACATAGAACTGGATAGAAACCACAACTATGCCAGCACTGGGAGGGGAAAGCAAAGATGAAATGGTTGCTAAAAAAGATTAAAACGTATCATTTTGATGGAGACTTCCCACTCCCCGTAATCCCTATAAAATAACAGCTCAATATTTTCAATACCCAAACAGGATTTGTCCAATTTAAAAATGCACTTCGATTTGCCTGGAGACGTTTTCCTAAAAACCTAACGGTGATATAGGAATTCAAGCTAGTTTTGTTATTGTCACCGCTAAGAAGGTTGTGTCATTTATTTTCACAAGTGGAGCCAACGGAAAGTAAACTGCACTTTCCTTTAACCCAATGGGACATTGGAGCTAGTCACATTCAACAAGTCTCTTTCCTGAAATAATTAGCTAATTTTTGTTTCACTCATCAGACCTTAATTGCTCTGATTTTTGAAGGACATTATAATCGGTACTCATAAGTTTCACCCTGTATTGTTCAGAACCCAGTGACACACAACAATGCATCAATGTAGTTGTGGAAAATATGTGACCAGGTCACTTAACATAAATATCACAGAGATTAACGGATGCTAATTTTCTCTTCCCAATTCCGTGTCAATATTACAGACACCCTCGTTTGTACCACCTTTAAGTCCAGCACTCAAAATCTGGGGCAGAATTCTCCCATTTTGGGACTAAATTCTGTGGTGGGATTGGAAACGTGGACTGTTTCCCACTGCGGAGTCCAGCGGGAAAACACATCAAACCTTCCAACCCCGACCTCATTACTTAGGCAATTGTGCCGTATTCCATTATGGAACAGGCCTGATGGCAAGCAACCTGCCATCCTAGCTATTGAAAAGGCGTCCAACTTCACTGAACCACCTATTGAGGAAAGAAGATGGACTTTTTGAAAATGAATATGGATCTCCAGGAGCATTCTGAGGCTGGAAGATGGATCCCACCCCCATCCCCCCCCCCCCACCCCTCCCCCCACTCCCATCCCCCCCCCCACCCCTCCCCCCACTCACCAACCCCCTATGCTCCAAGACACTTAATCTGGAAGGTTCACCTGCAGATGTTCCCCCCCCACCCTCTCCACCTACTGTCATGGTGTGCTGTGGTCCAGGGTTGCCGAGAACTTCTCGCCTGAACCCGGCAGCCCCAGGCATTGTTTAGATGAGACCCACGTTGGTCCAAATGTATTTCACACGGCGTGTTTCTCCGCTGGCGCCACAGAAATCATGCACGACTGTTCGTGTCTTCGGAATGTCCCGCTAATGGAATCTGCATTCTATTAGCGGGGATACAAATCAGTTTCACACTGACCTTTCCCGATGTGCCATGGTGACAGCAGGTGTAAAGTCACACTGGCTTAAAACGATTTTTGTGTGTCCTGCCAAATTCTGCCTCCCCCTCCCCCCCCCCCGGTCTGCCATTGAACCTGCTGGCAGCAGCTTGGGAGAATTCCACCCTGAATGTCAGGTGCCAATGAACAAGCCTGAGGCAATTACAGGTTTCCCAAGTGGTCAACTAGGCAGATCGTTTCTGGACAAGAGTGCAACCAATGTTCAATTAATCACATTCGATGACAGGTTAATGTTTGCTAGTCAATGGGTATTAATTATATTCAGGTGATAGGGTGGCAT
Source organism: Scyliorhinus torazame (assembly GCF_047496885.1). NCBI lineage: Eukaryota > Metazoa > Chordata > Chondrichthyes > Carcharhiniformes > Scyliorhinidae > Scyliorhinus > Scyliorhinus torazame. The sequence continues at coordinate 64,450,600 of NC_092728.1, forward strand.
GTGGCACAGTGATTAGAACTGCTGCTTATGGCGCTGAGGACCCGGGTTTGAATCCCCGCCCTGGGTCACTGTCCATGTGGAGTGTGCACATTCTCCCCGTGTCTGCATGGTTTCCGCCCCCACAACCTAAAGTTCTGCAGGTTTGAAGCTTGGCCACGCTAAATTGCCCCTTAATTGGAAAAAGAATAATTAGGTTCTCTAAATTAATTTTTTTTAAAATATTCTGGTGATGTTGGGTATTAATTTTTCCTATATCGTAGGAAATTTATTCTAGTTATACTGTCCTTTAAGGGAATATCCCCCCCCCCCCCCCCCATTTGATTTGTTTAATCTGTATTAAATTGTGTGAATTGCTTTATCAAAAGAATATATATGTTGGGACAAATGGAAAATGTGCTGCTTAGGTTAGGAGGTGCATGTTTGTAACATGCATCTATGAGAATAAAGCTGATAAAAATGTGGAACAGTTGATGCCAGGTCCATCCTTGACTCTGGCTTTTTGGAGTAGAACTCTGAGCACCAAGTTAAGCCGAGAAAACTGAGCTAAAAAGGCACGAAAAAGGCACTGATCTGTTATTTGGTGAACATAACTGTTTCAGAAGCAACCATTTATGTGTGCTTGAAATAATTAATTGATTTGCAATCACTGAATATTCTGGAAACTGTTCCACTAATGGAATGTGCTTCAGAAATCCAACCAGCTAAACATGAATGCTGCTTTTTGGCTTCCCAGACATGCCACCAGTAGCTTCAACAAGTGATGCAGTCGATTTGAAAACTCCCTTTGTCAAAGGCTGACACAGCTGCCTGGCACTGTCTGGTGAAGGGCCTAATTTGCAAGGTTTGAAGCATCTATTCACAACCAAAGCAGTTTGAGGACATTCGATGGCACAAACTCATTTTGATCTCCGTTGATCTCAGAAACTGGTGGATAGCTGCAGTTAATCTTTGTACGTTATTTGCTTTTCAAGTGTGGTTTAATGCCAATACAATATTCCAGATGGAAGCCCATGGCCAGAATTTCAAGGGTGTGGTTCATTCCTTGCGCAAAATAATCTGAGATTTCTTTACCGCCAAACAATTGCATGAATGCATTCCGAATTCATTCTCTTACACTTTTCAGTTTTTGGGTCCCTTACGAAAATGTAAACTCAGGCTGTATTACATTCACACCGTCACATTGATGTAATATTGGCTGCGGCTCAATACAGAATTGATAGCATCAATCAGGAGACTATCAAGTGCAGGAAAGCCCTGAGGTGAGTCCTGCACCACAATACCATCTCACACAGGCTTAAATTCCCAAAGAAGAAAAATACATCCTCAGAGCCATTGCCAAAGAAAACATGGTTTACAGTAAAATCTGGCTCCCGTAATGATATATGAGAAATACTGTAACATCTTACATCCTGCACCAGATACTAACTCCAGACTTCGACTTGTCACTGCCACTTATTAAATTGATTTCCACTGTGTGCTACAGGTTATACACAGCCTACCTGTGCTGCTTTGGCACGTTTGGAGGCTTAATGCAAGTTAAAGCTGTCTTAATAACTTGGCTTTGAGTTGAAGTGCGCACTGCATAACTGTGGCGCCTACGTTTTCCACACCAATCAATAGATTCCATTGGTTGTCAGAGGGAGAGGTTTCTGGGCAGACATTGCAGCACCTTCAACCATGTTTCAGGCATAAAATTGGTGGAATCTTGTGAGATTTGCCCAGGTGAAGCTGGAAGTGATAGCGGAAAGGAAATCTGGGTGATCTCCTCACAGACAGATGAACGATTGAAGTAACTACCTGCCCAGCAGCAGCCAGTAACCAATTATTAGCAGTTTGTGAGCCACTTATGGCCAGATTTGTGATGCCGGTGGGATCCTACTGGAAGTGGACAGTTTCCACACTGTGGTTGAAGGTGGCCTCACAGCGGTTGGCCAGGGAGCCAGTGAGGCCTCCTTTACTTTTAATCTAGCACACTCACCTCCATCCCCAGAGCTGCCTCTGTCACAGGCCCACAGCTGTGGCTACAGGTCACAAATAATGTCAATCATTTATTTTTATCTCCATCTTGATGTGCGCTCATGTCCTCTTGCCTTTTGCAGCAGTGCCAACCTCTCCCATGGGGGAATACCAGCAGGATGTTGCTGCAGGCACTTCCATTGGGCCAGAAAACCCGCTGGTATGCCAGTCTCTTAATTAGCCACCTCTAGAAAGTTCACTCAGGCAGACAGGTATCCAGTGATCACCAACTGGGTACAGACTTGTCATTTGGTCCAAAACATAAGAACATTTTCAAAAGTGCTCCGATTCTGCCCAATGGATACAAAGCCACGTCAGCACATGAATGGAACAGCCCGTGTTCAATCTGGTCGGGCATTGACCAAATTTGTGGGGCCCATTTTTAAGCAGATGTCTAACACGGGTTGGGGTCCTTTGAGTATGCCTATTAAAGGATCTTTTCCGCAACTTGGTCACCTCATTAGCAGGCCAGACATTGGGCCGACCCCACTCAAGATTCTTCAGTGGCCCCTGTGGTTATAAACAAAAGGTTTGCTTTCCAAAGATACTACGCTATGAAAAGCCATTCGAGGGCTTGCACAGATGGCTGCTTAAACACGGAATACACTTTAAGAAACAAAATGGTTACAAGGCCTAAATGTCCATTACTTTATGACCATCAAAATCACACAAGCACTTTCTCCCTATAGGTCATGGGTGGTGTGGCGGGGTGTGAAATCTAAAGACTCCAACTGCCTACACCACCTCCGTGTCTCATGCAACAATCAAAGCCATTGTCCCATGGTGTTCCTATTTCTCAAAGAGGCCGGTTGGGCCAGGTAAGATTGGGTTTGTATCTTTCGACAGCGCTTTGCACATGAATACTTGACCCCATAGATTGTGGAGCAATATTTAATAATGCCAGTGCAGGATGATTCTTGTGGCTGGATTTTGAGAGACTAAATGCTAACTACAGGAGAAATTTACGACATGGAAATGGACCAGCACTCACGTCACATGGAATGCGCGCAATTCTAATTCACGCCGGCAATGCATTTACTGCGATCATGATTGGCACTGGAGAGCCAGACAAGCTGGAGCTGCATATAAGCACTCCACTCCCCACACACTCTCATTCCAGCCAAGAAGATGGCACCCCGATGAGCGGCCCCTGTTCCCCGGGGTGGGAAGGAGGCTGCCACCTGCCAATATCACAGGCGGTCAGCGCCATAGGCCCCACCGCAAGGACCAGACAGCAGTGCCGGAGAAGGCTGCATTACCTCCTCAGGGTGGCCTTGGTGAGTCACCACCTCCATGTCCCTTGCTCTACCTCCGTCCCACAGTCTCAGCCCACCTCCCGCCCCTCCAGATAGGCGTCATCAGCCATGAGCACAGCTGATAATCCCTGTCTCCATGGAGCCACCACTCACCTAGGGGAACCCCTCGAAAATGTCGGGCACCATTGAGTGTGCCAAGAGAAAGGCATCGTGCACGCTGCCTGGGTAGCGGGTGCAGACGTGCCCGATGTGCATCCGGTGGTCGCACATCGGCAGCACATTGAGGGAATGGAATCCCTCATGCGCCGGTGCCCGTTGGGGGACATGCGTCCCGTCGATCACCTCCTGGGCCATACCGATGTTGGTGGCGAATCCTGCTGCCTGGGCAACCTGGTGGGTTCGGTCCACGTCAAAGGAAATGTTCTGTTCCGCCCAGGCATACAGGGCACCCGTTATGGCGCGGATGCACCTCTGCACAGCGGTCTGGGAGATCCCAGACAGGCACCCGCTTGGTGCCTGGAAGGAGCCACTGGCATAAAGGTTCAGGGTAGCCGTGATCCAGCACAGATATTGCACAATCTCTCTGTTCAGCCACAGTCGGCAGCAGGGCCTCGTACGACATACGCTGCCGGTACACACGAGGCCTGATGCGATGCCTCCCTCCCATCTCATGCTCTGCCTGTTGGGCGACCGGCTCTCCATCGTAACCGGTTGGCTCCTGGCTCCTGCTCCTCTGGAGTAGGTTCCTGTTCTGCAGGGTCCACCCCGAGCAGCTCCTGCTCATGCAACCTCAGTGCAACTGCCAGGGCTGCGGAATCCACAGCCCATCTCCTGGTCACAATCCGCTACTCCCCCGTCTCTGGCACATGCCCCCCCCCCCCCCCCCCCAGCCAGCGGCACAACTGGCAGCCCATGGTTGCGCCTTTGGAAACATGGAAACTCACCCTCAGCAACCAAGGCACCCGGTTCCCGTTTTTTAAATACTCCAAGCGAACCGTGCCGGCGTCACCTCCGCCCGGAGGAGGGGGAGCATCGTGGGAGGCCGGAGAGTACCATGTCTGGCCTGTTAATCATATGATAATGGCCATTACTGTACGATTTGCATGCGGGGCATGGAACGTACTCACACCGCCATCGAGGCGTCGGATCATGGCGTCATGTTTGCCGCATGGCACCGACCTCGATTTCCAGCTGATGCCTGATTCTCAGCCCGATCACAATTCATGGTTCCAATGTCGCTGGACGGAGAATCCCACCCTTGTCGGTTAACACACTGAACCTATCTGAAATTGATGGCTTCATTCTGTGTATGTGAGTTTGGGTGAACAGCTGGAGCTGGGATTCTTACAGCTGGAATCAGTCATTGATTTCAAACCCTCAAAGAACATTTACAATTTTACCCAAGTTTTCTCACAATAAAGTGCGGTCTTGAAAAAATGTTTGCACACAACAGGCTTGTTGAAGGCAATTACCATTTGCAGGGTTATTAGACCCAAATGCCAAAAATCAGAAGCATTTTTAAGTTGGGAGCTCATTGCAATATTTTTGTTACGGGCCTTTTATTCAGCTTTGTGTGCTAATTGCCATTAACAGCATGTTGACATTATAAAGTGTGAGCTCAGGCAATGTTTGCCCTAGGCTGGGAACCCCATGAAACTGTGAAAAATGAAATCCAAGTTGCCCGAGAAAAATGGTGAGGTTAACAGAAGCTTGTAAGAGTAACCTTACAAATGTGAATGCAAGGCTGATGGAGATCAGTACTCTCTTGCGTTCCGAGGCAAGACCGGAGGGAGCAGATGTCAAATTCTAAGGTCATTGCCGGGGGCTTTTCCGGCTCCATAGTGGCTGGACCTGCCGCAGGAAATTCGGTGGCTCAGCCAAAGATCCACTGACTTTCGGCGGGGTCGGACAATCCTGGCGGTGGACGGGGCTGGAAAAGCCCACCCGAGGAATCCTAATCTGTGCATGGACCCACGACACATGGGACTGCAGCGGTTCAAGCAGATGACTTGTCAGCACCTTCTCAAGGGCGATTGGGAAAGATGGCCTAACTCGTGAAACCCACATCCCGGGTAAGATTTTTAAAAAATCAATCCACAGTATGAACTGTGCTATTGAACGCTTTATTTGTTAAGGTTTGTATTGGTGACCAGACAATATTTTGAATATCGAAACATTACACAGCACTAACCAGAATGCCTTGAATCTTCTTTTGGTTTGATGATTGTACTCTTTTTAGCCTTGAATGCTTTGATTGCATAGAACATAATTGGCAGATTGGTAAACTTACAGTTTAAGCGCTCCCCTACCATTCGCTGTTGCCACCCAAAGATGAGGTATAAAACTGGGGAAAAAAATAGTCTAAGCAGCACAGTCACTGAAGTCCCCCAGGTTCATAAAAGGGTTGAATTTCCTGGGTGGGATTCTCCATCCCGTCGCACCAGTTTTCGGTGTGGCGTGCACCCGCCAGCAGCGGTATTGTCTGCCCCGCCAGGCAGCCAATGGGCTTTCCCATCGTGGGCAGCCCCACTCCATCGGGAAATCCCCGACGCAACAGAGAAACCCGCCAGCAGAGAATCGAGCCCCCTTTTTTCTGTGTGCGTGTACAAGTATAGAATGAGAATTCCAGAATGGTAGTTTGGTTTGCGCAAAGGCCCAGCCTCAATAATTCCGCTGAGCCATTTCTCACCGGCAAAGTCATCAGTTCTTCTGTCATTCACAATTTTTAGTTTAAACTACTTGCAGAAGTAGGCCAGAATTCTCCAGCCATTGGGATTCTCTTTTCCTGCTAGCAGTGCACCACCACCCATGGGTTTCCCAGTGGCATGGGGTGGCTTCAATTGGAAGTCCCATTGACAAGCAGCGGGAGTAGAGAATCCCGCCGCCAGCGAATGGCGCGCTGCCGAGAAACAAGCGGCTGGGGGACCAGAGAATCCAGCCCATAAAGTGAAAAGTGTTAAAGTTCATCTGAATCATTTGATCCTTCCATGGGTTCACCAAAAGAATCCTCGTTCCATCCTCTCTTTAAGGATGGTTCACACTTTTTATCTTAATTTGGCTGCTTAGATGCCACATAGGCCAATGCTTGCATGAAAACATGATTTTCACATGAATTATATCAAAGACCAATCCCAACCAAGCTGTGAATGATGTTTTGAATTAGGTTTCGTCTGCCAGTGCAGGAATAGCAGAGGGAACAGTGCTTCCTCAAACTTCAGGTAAAGGAAATTTGAAAGTATTGAAGAAAAAACATAAGCGCAAATAGAGGTGAAGTACAGTTTTACAGAGTTTTGGTGAAGTCATATCAATGTGCAGTTTTTGTCTCCACGTTTAAGTTAGCCTATACTTTCATTGGAGGCGGCACAGAGAAGGTTCACTAGATTGGTCCCAGGAGTGAGGGGGTTGTCCGATGATGAAAGGCTCGGTAAACTGGGTCTATATTCTCTGCAGTTTAGACGAATGAGAGGCGAGAACATTGAAACCAACAGACAGCATCTGAGATGGAAAATGTTTTTGGTTGCCCAAATAACAGGGGCTGGATTCTCCATTCCTTAGGCTAGGTGCCGACGCCAACGGAGAATCCAGCGTCAAACCGGCGCCTGCCGCGATTTCGGCGTTGGTCAACGGAGAATCCCACCCCCGATCTTTACTCCACTGGGGGCTGGTTTAGCTCAGTGGGCTAGACAGCTGGTTTGTGATTCAGAATACGGCCAACAGCGCGGGTTCAAATTTCTGTACTGGTTGAGGCTATTCATGAAGGCCCCACCTTCTCAACCTTGCTCCTCGAGCTGAGGTGACTTTGAGGTTAAATCACCACTAGTCAGGTCTCCCCCTCAAAGAGGAAAGCAACCTGTGGTCACCTGGGACTATTGCGACTTTACGTCACCAGATAAGTAGTTGGGCTATCATCTTCCATGGAACTGGTTGAAACTTAAATCCATCAATATGAAGCTGCTATATTTTCCTAATTGCAATAATAAAATCTGAATAATAATAATAATTGCTTATTGTCACAAGGAGGCTTCAATGAAGTTACTGTGAAAAGCCCCTCGGCGCCACATTCCGGCGCCTGTTCGGGGAGGCCGGTACGGGAATTGCACCCGCGCTGCTTGTACTGCATTACAAGCCAGCTGTTTAGCCAACGGTGCTAAACCAGCACTCAAGCAACACCAGTGATAGTCTTGAGTTCATTATTTATAGCAATAAGCTGGTGCCACCAGAAATGGCAACAAATTCATGGGTAACAACTCTGAATTAAACTCAACTTATTTATAAAAACTCTAGAACGTATGGAATTTGGACCAAATTACTGGCTGAAAAGATTTATTGTTGTAAAATAAATTGACTTTTTAAAAATTGCAAAAGAGCTGAAAGATTTCTTCAAAAATGAAAAAAAAATGCCTTTATTGCATTACTGTACTCTCAATCATTCTTTGGTCTGCATGGTCTGACCCCCACTGAGAATTGGTATGTTCCATATTTTTCTGGCATATTTTAAACTGCGGCCCCTTAAAGACTTTGCTTTCCTTCTGTGAGGAATCCAATACTCTGAGCTCATAAGCTCTGCTTCAGTCCAAAGAGTTCAAAAGGCTCTGATGTTTGTTCGGCCGCACTACCCTTTCACCGTGGCCCCAACTCACAGGAGACCTTGTCTCAGATTGTTCAGTTTTTACTTCTGGCTAACATTAAAACGAAAAAACAACTGGGAGATTACAGTCAGTGAAAAGCTGGGGCAGGAAGGGAATTAAACGAAGATGAAGGTGGTATCTAATCGGCTGTGGCTGGTGCCTGAGTCTGCCTTTCCTAACCTACAGCACTTGTGCAAATGAACCCATGGGGTTTGTAGGTCAATCAAGTTCCCACTTCAGTTTTATGTTTTTGTAACAAATCTTAGATGCTTGCACGGGCAAAACACTGGGATTTCTGCAGTGTGGTATGCAAATTGTAAATGCACTCTTAAGTGCCAGTTCTTTTCTGAACATATAAGATTGAAATGGCAGTTATCATGCTAAGGCCAAGGTTATAATAAAATCCATATTTTTTCATCAGGCCTTAAAAGACTCACTACCCCGCTGCCCCAATCAGTCTGTCTAGGTAGTGTTGTATGTTTAATACTGTTAAAAAATAAACATGTTAAATAAAGAATTGACCCTGAAGTGTACCTCACCAAGGGTAATGCAAAAGTAAATGGCTTATTTTTTTAGTTTTCAATGATTTGGTACCGGTGTTAAAATGAAGAGCTAAAGGAAATACAAAGTCACAGTTCAAAAATAGCAGTTTAAAGGGCAGTGTCCAATGTGCTTCCATTTGGTTGGCTGGATGGGTGTGAGATTCAGTCGCTAATTCATTTTTGATAAGTCAGAATAACATGGGTGGGGATGGAGATGGTGAGCTGATAAGTGGCAAGGAACATTCACACCACACAAGTGCCAGACAATGACCATCTCTAACAAGAGAGTCTAAACATCGCCCCCTCGACATTCAATGGCGTTACCATCGCTAAAACTCGACTGTCAACATTCTGCGGGGGTAGGCATTGACCAGAAACTGAACTGGACTAGCCACAAGAGCAGGCCACAGTCTGGGAATTCTGCAGAGAGTAATTTACCTCCTGACTCTCCAAAGCCTATTCACAATCTCTAAATCTTATTCACAATCTACAAGGCACAAGTCAGGAATCTGATGAAATACTCTCCTCCCACTTGGATGAGTGCAGCTCCAACAACGCTCAAGAAGCTCAATACCATTCAAGACAAAGCATTCTATTTGATTGGCACCCCATATGCAAACATTAACTCCCACCATCGACGCACAGTGGCAATGGTGTGTACCATCTACAAGATGCACTGCAGTAACTCACCAGGGTTCCTGAGACAGTGGGCAAGATTCTCTGTTGCCTCTGTTGACGTCAAAATCACGAAATGTTATTGGGCAGAGAATAGGTTCCACCGCTAAAATCACAGCGGGTGCCAATTTGACGCCAAATCGCAATTCTCTGTCATATCGGCAGTCAATGCGGCCCAGAACGCAAGTACAGTTAGCACCATTTGCAAGTCATTACTGGGCCCGACCCGGCGATGCTCCACCTCCGATGGGCCGAGTTCATTTGTGCTTTTAAAAGTCGTGAAACTGGTGTCGTAGCTGCTGAGGGAGAGAGAGGGGGTACGGAAAGTGTCTATCATCGCCATAGTTTGCTGACAATTGTGCTGCTAGCCAGGAGGCCTCTGCCAGGGCTGCGGAGTGTATTGGGGGGTGGCCAGGAGGTGAGCTGTAGGGTCGGGGTGGACGGGCATGGAACACCATTGCCGCAGCCAGCAAGGCAGCCATACAACTGCACACGCCACTAACAGGCCACTGTGAACTTAGGGCCACTGGTCGTATAGGTCTCCACCCAGGCCATCCCCCGAGGTGCCCTCTGGTCCCACCTGACCCATCAGCTGTAAGGGTGTGCAATCAGTGCCATCTTTTTGGCTGGGATGAGTGTGTGTGGTGATTGTAATGTATATGTGGGGCGGCAGCTTGTCAGCCTCGCGAGTGTCAATCACGGACCCAGCGAATCCCTCACTGTTTTCCATTGGAATCGATTGTGTTCCATGTGGCGCCAGTGTTAGCCCATCCACATTTGTTGAATCGATCCAGGTCCGGCTCCAGTTTTGCTGTCATGAAAGTCCACGAATTCTGCGTCGGCGTCAACATTCGCCTCAGATACATAGAATCCCACTCAGCATCTTTCAAACCCACAGCCTCTACAACTTCGAAGGATAAAGACTGCAGATAAGTTTGGAATACAACCAACTGCAAGTTCCCCTCCTAGTCACTCACCATCCTGACTTGGAAATATATCGCCATCCCTTCACTATTGCTGGGCCAAAATCCAAGACCACCCTCCATAACGGCACTGTGGGTGTACCTACGTCACATGGACTGCAGCGGTTCAAGAAGACAGCGTCGTGAAAAGTTGTTTCATTTTACGTGTGTGGGGTTTCCTTGTGTACTATCCCGCATGGGACCTACGGGGTGGGAATGCTTGTCTTCGCCGTGCTCCTTGCGGTGTATGAGGTGCCTCGTTAGGGATGGGTATCGCAATTACCCAATGTATTTATGGTCGTCCAATAAGGCACTGACCAAGTAGGAACCCAGTATGGGTCTACCGGGAAGTGTACAATATATATATATCGTTTGTTAATAAAACATTGTTCATATTTTCACTCGTATGGACTCCCATGGCCTTATTAAACCTTGAATTCATGGCCGGGATTCTTCTCTACCCAGCGGGGCGGGGGGTCCCGGCGGGATGGAATGGCGGGAACCACTCTGGCGTCGGCCCGCCCCAAAGGTGCGGATTTCTCCGCACATTTAGGGGCCAAGCCCTCAGCTTGAGGGGCTAGCCCCGCGCCGGAGTGGTTTGCGCGCCGCCGGCCAGCGGGAAAGGCTTCTGGCGCCACGCCAGATGGGGCCGAAAGGACTTCGGCGGCCGGCGGAAGTCCACGCATGCGCGGGAGCATCAGCGGCTGCTGACGTCATCCCCGCGCATTAGCAGGGGGAGGTGGCTCTTCCGCGTCGGTCATGGTGACGGCTGTGGCCGAGGCGGAGGGAAAAGAGTGCCCCCACGGCACAGGCCCGCCCGCGGATCGGTGGGCCCCGATCGCGGGCCAGGCCACCGTGGGGGCACCCTCCAGGGCCAGATCGCCCCGCGCGCCCCCCAGGACCCCGGAGCCTGCCCGCGCAGCCTGGTCCCGCTGGTAAGAGAGGTGGTTTGATTCTCGCCGGAAGGACTGGCATTCCAGCAGCGGGACTTCGGCCTATCGCGGGCCGGAGAATCGCCGAGGGGGGGGGGGAAGGCTCACCGACCGGCGCGGCGCGATTCCCGCCCCCGCCGAATATCCGGTGCCGGAGAATTCGGCAACCGGCGGGGGCGGGATTCACACCAGCCCCCAGCGATTCTCCGACCCAGCAGGGAGGGCGGAGCATCCCGCCCCATACTACTATAGTTACCCATTGTTTCCTTAATGGGGGATTGCAGAGTTCCTCAGTTTCTTCATTTTCCCTTGTTTTTTGCTGACTCCTCTCTGCCGGCAAGATGTTCACTGCCACTAGTCCGGCAGGTCACCCCTGGTGGCCTAGAGGAGGAACCATGTGCTATTTCCTTCCCAACTAGGTGTGGGATATTCAAGCGCTTTCCATCGGCGGGATCTTCCCATCCTGCCAATGGCGACCCCTCCAGGCCCCCCCTACCCGCCCTCCCCACGGCGGGTTCTCCAGCGGCGGGTGGTCGAGACAATCAAAACGCCGTAGACTTCTGCGGTACCAGCAGATCTCATCGGCAGCCAAAGGCCGCCAGAAATCACGCCCTGGGGGTGCCTGAAAATCCCGGCCTGGGAGTTTTTCAGCCTTTACATCAGCATCTCCCTGCTTAGCACAGAAACTGATTGTGGTGAAGCATATTTGATTTTGTTCCCCGCAATGGGCAGAATCTCCATGCTTGCAATCTATAGGCTTATTCGCATTTTTCCCTTTACCATGCTTCTCGGGAGGTGAGTGATTAAATTTGGCTACTGCCAGCGTCTACAACACTACTCAATAAAGTTGCAGACTGCAAGGCTGCCAAGATCATTTCAACAAAACATTTTCTTTTTGCTGATGGTTTTAAGAGAACAAAGTTCATGCAGAAGCATCAAAATGATTGGTCTGACTTTTCAAACACTTTTAAACAGCGTTTCTGAAAACAGTCTCAGAAGTGATAGATGTCACCAGGGCCAGGAATGGGCCCTGATGCTTCTCCTCTTTCTGGACCCCTTATCCCCTCCCTGCCCTTTACCTCTTCCCCTTCAGCATGCTTGTGAGTTCTTCCCCTTTCAAGATTCACCAGTCAATTCATCATACAATCACGGCGAGCCCCTCGTTTTCTTGCTAACTTCCATCATTTGTATCTGAGTAGAAATATAATCTGGGGCGGGATTCTCTGCCCCGGCACCCCCCCCCGGCCGGGTTGGAGAATCGCCGGGGGGGGGCGGCGTGAATCTCACCCCCGCCGGCCGCCGAATTCGCCTGCACCGTAGATTCGGCGGGGGCGGGAATCGCGCCAGTCGGCGGGCCCCCCCGGGTGATTCTCCTGCCCACGATGGGCCGGAGTCCCGCTGCTGTAATGCCGGTCCCGCCGGCGTGAATTAAACCACCTCCCTTACCGGCGGGACCAGACGGCGCGAGCGGTCTCCGGGGTCCTGGGGGGGGGCGTGGGGCGATCTGGCCCCGGGGGGGTGCCCCAACGTGGGCAGGCCTGTGAGTGGGGGCACTCTTTTACTACGAGTCGGCCGTGTAGGTCTCCGTGATGGCTGCACGTAGGTGACACCCCTTGAGCATGCATGGGGATGACGTCAGCAGCCGCTGACGCTCCCGCGCATGCGCGGACATCCGCCGGCCGGCGGAGTCCCTTCGGCCCCGGCTGGCGTGGTGCCAAAGGCCCTCCACGCCAGCTGGCGGGACGGCAACCACTCTGGCGTGGGCCTCACCCCTAAAGGTGAGGGCTTGGCCCTAAAGGTGCGGAGAAATCCGCACCTTTGGGGCGGCCCGATGCTGGAGTGGCTCACGCCACTCCATCCCGCCAGGACCCCGCGCCCCGCCGTGTAGGGGAGAATCCCGTCCCAGATATAAATGCCACAATGGTCATTAATATTAACGCAGTGTGCACCTGATAGATTATCGGGCAGGAGATACAAAAGTAGCAGATTCAAAAACACATTTTCCCCCATTCTTACCAGACTCCTGAATGACCCTCTTATGGACAGAAGGGCCGGGATTCTCCCAGCCCGCGCCAGGTCGGAGAATCGGCAGGAGGGCGCGTGAATCCCGCCACGCTGCTCCGACACCAAGCCGCCGATTCTCCTGCGACCGGGAAATCGGCGCAATCGCGCATGCGCGGTCGCCACGGTGCCAGGCAGAGGCCGTTGAAAGCGGCCCGCGCGCCAATTCTCCGCACTCGACGGGCCGAGTGCCCGCCGGCATGGTTTACATATGGTCCCACCCAGCGGGGACTCGCCGTTCTGGCTGCGGGGGCCGTCCTGGTGAGGGGGCTGGGGGATCCGACTCCGGGGGGGGGGGCTTCACGGTGGCCAGGCCCGTGATCGGGGGCTACCGAACGGCGGGCGCGCTCATTCTGGGGGGGTTCCTCCGCGCCAAGCCCCTGCAGGGCTCCGTAATGTTGCGCACGGGCCATCACGGAGACTGCAATCATGCGCATGCGCCAGCGTGGAGACGACCGTGGCGCGCATACGCGGACACGCATATCGATGAATCACGGCCCTGATCTCACCACGCACCTTCTCTACTGAGTAGTACTACACTCCATATGTTTCACCCGATTTCTATGTCTATGTATTTACATTGTGTACGGATCTCAGCAACTTCAAGGGAAGATGAGAGCCTTGAAAGAAATACCTCAGCATTACAATTGCAAACTAACTATTTACCTGTTTACCTTTGTAACTGTCATGTTTCACAGCATTGTCAGATTCTAAGAGGTGGTTCCCACAGGTCCCCAGTGTAGGGACTGCTCTCGGTATAAAATGAGAGAAGAGCTTGAAGAGAGATTTTAAAAATAAATTTAGAGGACCCAGTTATTTCCAAATAAGGGGCAATTTAGCGTCGCCAATCCACCTACCCTGAACATCTTTGGGTTGTGGGGGTGAGACCAACGCAGACACGGGGGAAATATCCAGGGCGCGATTCTCCGAGCCCTGAGCCATGACGCCCCGACGCCGGTGCGCGATTCTCTGAGGTGCGGAGAATCGCCGCCATTTGCGCCCGGGCGTTTGACACGGCGCCGGCCACGGGCCGCTGGAATCGGCGGGGCCGCCGATTCTCCGGCCGGGATGGGCCGCACGGAAAAAGCAGAGTCCCGCCGACGCCATTCACCCCTGGTCGCTGCTGGCGGGAACTCTGCGTGAAGGGTCAGGGGGGGCGGCCTGTGGGGCGGGGAAAAGCACTCCTTCACCGGGGGAGGCCTCCGATGGGATCTGGCCCGCGATTGGGGCCAACCGATCGGCGGGCCATCCTCTCCTCCCCCCCGGGCCTACTTTGTTGCGTGGCCGGCCCCTGAACCCCTACGCCATGTTGCGTCGGGGCCGACGCGCTGAAGAAGTCCCCTGCGCATGCACAGGTTGGCGCGGTGCCCATTTGGCACAGGTTGGCGCGGTGCCCATTTGGCGCCAGGAAGGGAGGCTGGAGCAGTGTGAAACACTCTAGTGCCGTGCTGGCCCCCTGTGGGGGACAGAATCGGTCATCCCTGTGCCCGTTTCGCGCCTGCGTTTCATGACGGCGCGAACACATTGTCTCCATTTTGGAGAATCGCCCTCCAAATTCCACATGGACAGTGACCCGGGGCTGGGATTGAACCCGGGTCCCCGGCGCCATGAGGCAGCAGTGCCAACCACTGCGCCACCGTGCCGCCCCGAGTTTGGAGAGAGTTGGGTTGAGTCGCCCATCTTATGGTGTTCTACACTCTCCTTCCGAATGAGTCCCACTTACTTCAGTAGAAGTAAATACCCGTGTATGTGGTATAATGGGAACCTAAAACCTTTTACAGACCAGCGTTTTTATGCTGGGGTGGGGACATAGCCCCATTTTTGGAGAATCCAGACTTGGGTCTTTCAAATTAATCCTGTTATTAATACAGCAATTTCTCTTTTGCAGTTGCCGATTGCATTATTTTAATTTTTCCAAGTAAATTAATATTCCGGTATTGTATCGCCAAAGCTTTTGTAAATAAATGATAGGAGCTGCAAAAATGGCTAGAATAAAATTCTACAACTTAAAAAAAGAGAACCTATTTGGAATGATGCAGAGTTGTCACGTTCGATATATCTATCGTGTGTAGATGGACAGTGGTTTTAAAATCTTAGCTAAAAGAACAAAGTAAACTCTCTTAACCTTTAACCCCTGAAAACCCTGGATGTAGAATCAATGGCTTACACCAACAGAAATGCCATTCTGCGGATCTCCGCTAGTGCTGTTCCCTCAAGAACGTTTGCTTTATTTTTATGTTTTTTATTGAAGTTCAAAAATGCATTTATCTGATTCCTTGTTTCTATTGAAACCATAAACAATTTTTAATAGCAGCTGCTTTAACCATCCTCCCGCCAAAGGATACTGCTGGGTCACTGTCTGTGCCGAGTCTGCACGTTCTCACCGTGTCTGCGAGGGTTTCCTCCGGGTGCTCCGGTTTCCTCCCACAGTCCAAAGACATGCAGGTTACGTGGATTGGCCGTGATAAATTGCCCTGAGTGACCAAAAAGGTTTGGTGGGGTTATTGGGTTACATGGATAGGGTGGAAGTGAGGGCTTAAGTCGGCCAGTACAGACTCGATGGGCCGAATGGCCTCCTTCTGCACTGTATGTTCTATGTTCACTCTATGATACCTGCACAAACAGAAAACCCAAGTAACCTTTGTTGCTTTGCCTCTTGTCCATGCACACATTTCCATATTAACCTTAGTCCATTCTCTGGCTCACCATGGCCAGTGTGGTCATCGACAGAGTCTTCATTTCCGACTCTCTCCCTTACTGTCTCGAAAAAGCGCACCCTCCTTTTCTGAGTTGCATTGTCCGTAATTCTCCGGCCGTTGCAATCCACATTTCCCGAGCGGCAACGCACACTTGCCCGCACCTTTCCCAGCGGGGTGGGGTGGCTTCAATGGGAAATCCCATTGGCAAGCGGCAGGAGTATAGAATCCTGCCGACAGTGAATGGTGCTCCACCGTGAAACACGCAACTGGGGAACCTGAGAATCCAGCCCCTTGCTTTTTGGCCCGATCAATGGAACGCATAAATCCCAGAATAAGTGATTTCAAAAATAAATACATAATCCATGTTCCCTGAAGATTATCAGAAAGATTTTGCAAGCAGTGCGCAGGTGGGCGAGGCACGGTCTATGATTGGGAGAGCCGCTCTTTCTTTCCTCTGCCTGCTGCGCCCCCAACCACTGCCCTGTAAACAGTTTGACCTTTGGGCAGTTTGCCGCTAGACTGGCTTCAGAAAAAATAGGAAAAGACAGTTCTGATTTTATTCTCAAAGCTGGACTTTCAGGTTTGAAAGTCTGGCTGCGCAAGTTGAATGACAAGAACTCCGCTGACAGCATTGAGCCCAGGCCTCTGCCCCCAACCTCCTTGCCACCCCCCATCCCCCCAAGCTCTCGGACCACGGTGTTGTTTCACTGGGTGACCCCCCTCTCCTGGGCCCTGGATGTCACCAGGTAGTTTGCAAGTTCTGAATGCCTTAAACATGTCGTTTTTGTAGACTAAAGAGTTAACTCTAATAGTCCTCTCATGATAATTACTGAGCATGTGTAGAAGGAGCAATGCCAGTGATTTTCACACAGAGAGGGAAGAGATGAGTGAGAAGGTAAGAGATGAGCAGTAGCTCTGTCCTGATGTTCTGTAATCTTGTGTATAGTTAGTTATGTAAATAAAAGCGCTTTTGAGGACAGCTCTTTGCCTCCAGCCAAATCTGTGAGTAGAGTGAGACACCCAAAGTCTTCTGAGACATCTCAACAATACCAGAGTTTTTTTTCCTGTTAACTGGTTGTACGTATAATTAACATAAATTAAATGTGTTGTTGACATGAAAATAAACTCTTGAAAGTATTTGTGCAGTAATGCGTCACTGACTCGCCAAGTGCATACTCGCCACACACATATCTTTTACAATTATATGCTCCTTATCAAAAGGTTAAAGCAGGCAGAAAAGTTACAGGAAAGTCGGTTTTATTAGTGCTCGATTGGCATGGTGGCACAGTGGTTAGCACTGCTGCCTCACAGCACCAAGGACCCGGGTTCAAATCCGACCTTGGGTAACTGTCTGTGTGCAGTTTGCACGTTCTCCCACTGTCTGCATGGGTTTCCTCCGGGACAATACTTTCCTCCAACAGTCCAAAGATTAGGGGGATTGGCCATTCTAAATTGCCCCTGATGTCCAAAGGCTAGGTGGGGTTATGGGGATACGGCAGGGGCGACAGCCTAGGTAGAGTGCTTTTTCGGAGGGTAGGCACAGACTTGATGCCGATTGTCCTCCTTCTGCACTGTAGGGATTCTATGATTCAATTGCTCTATATCATAGTTGGAACTAAAGTGTGGCTGCTTGGTGTTATATCGGATTGTTATCTATTTATTAAATAGATCAAATGCAGACTGAAAGTAGCCGTATGTGGCTTTCAATCTGCCCAGGCATAGTTAATGTTGAGGTTTCAACTATCAGAATAATTTGAAACAAAACCTTTGCTCCATTCTCCACAGGGCAGACAAAGGGCAGCACAGTGACACAGTGGGTAGCACTGCAGTCTCATGGTGCCGAGGTCCCAGATTCAATCCCGGCTCTGAGTCACTGTCCATGTGGAGTTTGCACATTCTCCCCGTGTTTGCGTGGGTTTCGCCCCCACAACCCAAAAGATGTGCAGGTTAGGTGGATTGGCCACACTAAATTGCCCCTTAATTGGAAAAATGAATTGGTTATTCTAAATTTATTTTTTTAAAACAGTACTCCAAACAAAAAGATTAAAGTTGTAAATTAAATAAACACAATTATTTATCTACTTTTTCTTAAAAGAGTAAGAATTTGTAGATTCATCATTGGATAGTCACAGGCTGCCAATTGGTCCAGGGTGCTTGCATTCTTCGGGGGGTCCTCTTTTGCTCACGGATGTGTTGCTCACAGTAGAGGCTGCAAACTACCAACAGATGCTTTTTGTATGTGCAAAGTACCTAGAATGATTGAAGTGGCGGCTACTTGGTATTTTGCTGCTGAGAAAATACAATCTTAAATGTACATTGAAACCCACTGCTCTCGGCACATTTCCTGATCCCCGCTCCAGGACTGGAGCGAGTGATCCAAACTGACATCCCAGTGCAGCCTGAGGGAGAGCTGAATGAGTGTGCTGTTACGTCATATCACATCAACTGGCTGAAGACATTAAAGATCGCATTATACTTTTTATGGGACTGTATTCTCCTTGTTAACACTCTGTTATTGCCTAACACGACCACAAATGTGTTAACTGGTCATTCACTTTGCAGTTTGTGGGATCAGAATGGCTGAGCTTCAATGGCCATTTGGTTGTTAATTATTTGCAGTCTTTTAAGTTATTTCTGCCGGGTCGGATAAGATGCAAGTCCTTAACAGGTAAACCTGATTATGACAATCCCTTGAAAAACTGGGTAATTAGTACAACTAGGAATATTCAAACCATGCTGAGAATAATGGTTCTGACCTTCATTATTTCGCTTCATGTTTCTCTAATGACTGCTCCAGTGATGCACCGAAGCTTAATTTTGCAGCCTGTATCTCTCGCACCACGCATTTAAGTACGAAGTCTTACAACACCAGGTTAAAGTCCAACAGGTTTGTTTCGATGTCACTAGCTTTCGGAGCGCTGCTCCTTCCTCAGGTGAATGCAGAGGTCTGTTCCAGAAACACATATATAGACAAATTCAAAGATGCCAAACAATGCTAGGAATGCGAGCATTAGCAGGTGATTAAATCTTTACAGATCCAGAGATGGGGTAACCCCAGGTTAAAGAGGTGTAAATTGTATCAAGCCAGGACAGTTGGTAGGATTTTGCAGGCCAGATGGTGGGGGATGAATGTAATGCGACATGAATCTCAGGTCCCGGTTGAGGCCGCACTCATGTGTGCGGAACCTGGCTATAAGTTTCTGCTCGGCGATTCTGCGTTGTCGCGGGTCCTGAAGGCCGCCTTGGAGAACGCTTACCCGGAGATCAGAGGCTGAATGCCCTTGACTGCTGAAGTGTTCCCCGACTGGAAGGGAACATTCCTGCCTGGTGATTGTTGAGCGATGTCCGTTCATTCGTTGTCGCAGCGTCTGCATGGTCTCGCCAATGTACCACGCTTCGGGACATCCTTTCCCGCAGCGTATGAGGTAGACAACGTTGGCCGAGTCGCACGAGTATGTACCGCGTACCTGGTGGGTGGTGTTCTCACGTGTAATAGTGGTATCCATGTCAATGATCTGGCACGTCTTGCAGAGATTGCCATGACAGGCAACTAGTGGGGGTGTGGGGATGACCTTGGCGCAACAATCACCAGGCAGGAATGTTCCCTTCCAGTCGGGGAACACTTGAGCAGTCAAGGGCATTCAGTCCCTGATCTCCGGGTAAGCGTTCTCCAAGGCGGCCTTCAGGACCCGCGACAACGCAAACTCGCCGAGCAGAAACTTATAGCCAAGTTCCGCACACATGAGTGCGGCCTCAACCGGGACCTGGGATTCATGTCGCATTACATTCATCCCCCACCATCTGGCCTGCAAAATCCTACCAACTGTCCTGGCTTGATACAATTTACACCTCTTTAACCTGGGGTTACCCCATCTCTGGATCTGTAAAGATTTAATCACCTGCTAATGCTCGCATTCCTAGCATTGTTTGGCATCTTTGAATTTGTCTATATATGTGTTTCTGGAACAGACCTCTGCATTCACCTGAGGAAGGAGCAGCGCTCCGAAAGCTAGTGACATCGAAACAAACCTGTTGGACTTTAACCTGGTGTTGTAAGACTTCATACTGTGCTCACCCCAGTCCAACGCCGGCATCTCCACATCACGCATTTAAGGCCATCTTCCATCCTTGGTGAATGTAGACCAGGTGGTCAGGTGTATATCGGGATGATATGGGCACACAAAGCACCGTGTCAGTAGTGTGGGAGTTCTCCCCCAGCATGGGCAGACACACAGCATGTAAGAGCTAAGATTGTTAAATAAGTCCTTCTGCTTGTTAATCTCATCAGCCAGTATAAACAACCCAGCAAGTTTGACAGTGAAGAGTAACTAATATGTTTGTATTAGTTTTGCTGACGGATGCCCTGAAGATTCCACACATTTTCACTTCCCGGGTATTACTTCTTCTTGTTACATATCTTGGAGGTAAAGGAGCAATCAATTGAAAAATGAAAATAACCTGTGGCAGAACTGGCGCTGACGTATGTTCAAAGCACAAGCAGCCAACCTCAATCTGTCCGTAATGTTCCGGAGACTTTTTTTTTTAAATCTGAAAAGGCAAAACCCTCAGCCTCCCTTCAAGTTTCTCCTTTTATTTTCCAAAAAGGTTGCTCCCATTTGAAAGTCTTCCCAGTCCAGGGGTCGGAGGGTTTGTGGCAACTCTGGGATAGGGAGGGAAAAACATTAATGGAGGTTCTCAATCTCCTCAATCTGACGCCTGCTGTTAGGTAGATGTGGGTGAGCATCAGGTGTGGAAACATTTGAACCGCTCAAGAAGTTTCCCTGACCCCCCCGTGGTTCACAAGGTCAACTACTAATATTCAGAATCGAATCTCACACATTAAACTTTGGGGTGAATAAGCAAGATGGGGGTGCTGTTCGTTGAGCTGAAGAGGGTACCTCAACATGCGTCACTGCTCCTTGGGAGGAAGGAGGGAAGTAAGTTATCTATTTGGATCTAAACTTCAATGATTGGCTATGGATGCTACTGTTGGATGATAGATGGTTGCTTGTAAACAGGAGAGTGAAGGGGGAGTTTTAGAACCTGTCTTAATTGCTCACAGGGTGGGGAGGGAGGAGCGGGGCTCGTGTGAAATGCGGTTTGTTATGTTCTGCAGGAACAAAGACAGTGGCAGAAAGTGAGCTCCGAGCTTCCAGTTGGAGCAGGGGGTTCCAGGAGGGAGTTCCAGGAGTGTGGTGGTCAGTTCTGTCCTTAGACGGCACACAGATTAAACGGGCAATTAAAGCGACGGAAATCAGTCTTTTAACAGGTCACGCAAATAGTCTTCTCCCTTCCCCTTCCCTGCCTTATGACAAATTAAGACGTGAAATTGCTGGAGCAAAAGCAAAGTGCTGGAAAAGACAAAAAGCAGGGACATTACATCACGGCCCCTGCAGGCTTATCAAAACAAACGTGTGGCTTCACTAAGCCTGCTGCATTCATTCAATTTTCTTATTTGTTGTACTGCGTTTTAAGGTTGGATCATAAAAGTTTATGGCTGGGGTGGGGGTGGGGGATAAAACAAGCTCCTTGTGTTTTTCTGCGTATTGCCACAGTCAGCAAGATGTGTGAAAATGGCCATGAAATTATGCAGTGGAACATGAACACTTATCTGAAATTCTTCCTTGTTGAAAATAAACTACTTAAGTTATGGGAGTGCAGAATTTTATGGCCATTTCTTAAAACCTATCAGCTAAATTTTCCGATGACCATTATTTCATTGTTTCAATGCTGCAACAACCCATTTGCTTTGCTATTGCTGAAGTCACTTTCATCGCTCCAACATCATCTGATGGGCTGTGGGAGCTAACTTGGAAGCAATGTTTTCTAAAGCTCCGTGACTAAGTTCGATTAACCATTCAAAGGCAATCAGTGGACGAAAATAAGAGCTGGAGCAAGATTTCCTCTGGTTGCCCTGTGTTCATGGCATCTGTAAAGTAACCCTCCAGCAACGTCGTTCGATTGAATGAAAAAAAAAATGTTTATGATCCCACGATAAGCAGCGATAGCCAAGACTACAATCTTCCATTCTGTTCACAATATTAGCTTATCGGAGTGATGTCCTCATTTCAAGGTTCATCCCTGTGTGTATGTTGACTGTTGCGTTTTCTGACATGTCAACAACAGTGACTTGACTTCAAGGTGTAATCTATTTGTTTGGAAAGCTCTTTGGAACATCCTGAAGACACGATGATAACACTGATTTATGGGTGCAGTCTTTCTGGCAAGCAGTGTGTGGGTCAGGGTGAAGTCCCTTCACTGTGGAGAGAAGGTAAGAAAATCCCTGCAAGTTAACCTGGGTTTTCCGCACGTGCTTCCTGAGAACTGAGCCTGCAAGAGATCCCCTGCTCGGCCACTCAACTACACATAGAGCATGGTGCAAGAGAGAGGGAGAATAACGTTTAGCAGTAAATAAAACAGAACAAAAACATCCTTGAGGAATGTATATATTGTACTTTTAATGTGATTCAAGTTTTATATCCTATACTCAGTGACTTGGGGATATTTTACTTCATTAGTGGGGCTATATAAGTCCAAATTGTTGTTGCACATTCATTTTACCTCAGGTACTTGCTATCATTTAGACAACGTGGGACTAATTTATCAAACTGATTTCAACAGCTTGCATCTCCATTAATATAAATACAAGTGCCATTTCACAAGGACTGATCAAAGCCTGATTGTTGAGAAGGCCTAAACTGCGCTGGGAAACTCCTAGCCATCAATCAAAATGTCAAAAGTGAAATGAAAAGAATGCAGTAGTGGAGAATGCGGGCAGTGGTAGGTCCAGAATAGATCTATAAACAAAATGATTGACATTTAAGGAGATGGTTATCTTCTCTTCATGCCACATGTGTTGACTGAGCTTTGCTGCATTGTTTATCAACCTTTTATACCTTCACTCCTGAAATGATGCACTCCTTGGGCTGGAGACTTGGGTGGGGGCAGGGTGGGGGAGGAATAGTGGGGGACCACATTGGGATGGCTCCCTAGTGTATTTCTGCCTTCGGGGCACAATTGCAGACACAATGGGCCAAATGGCCTGCGTTGACGCCATAACAGTTCTGTGATTTTTGTGTGGAGGTTGTCGGCTCACTTCAGATGGCTTCCTGGTTGCAGGCCTAGAAAGTTAATGGAACTAGAAGCTCTGTGCCCCAGTGACAGTGCATGAAAGACTGCAGCCAATCCAACAATAGACCTGCAGAAGTGTATCCTCTTTGACCTGATGGCCATATAAGGCCGGGCCTTATAACTTGCAACTGCTGTGCAGGCAGCCGAGGATGCTTCCGCGTTGAGGTGCCTTTGTCCTTGCCTTGGCAGCTCCCACATCCATAAAGTTCATAAAGTTTCATTTTCTACTTTCCTCTAAACAAATATAAACAAGGTCCAATTGCAATCAAGACTCTTGAGCTTCATATGCCCATAAAAGTAATTGAGGGATAAATAATGGATTTGATTGAATAGGAATAGATTGTTAGCAAGAAAGAAGCATTAGTCCAAAACTGCAAATATTCTGAATTTGAAGCGGCACGGTAGCACAGTGGTTAGCACTGCTGCCTCACAGCACCAGGGACCCAGGTTCATTTCCGGCCTTGAGCAACTGTGTGGAGTTTGCACATTCTCCCGTGTCTTCGTGGGTTTCCCCCGGGTGCTCCGGTTTCCTCCCACAGTCCAAAGATGTGCAGGTTTGGTGGATTTGGCCATGATAAAAATTGCCCCTTCGTTTCCAGGTAAGGTAGAGTTGCAGGGATAGGGTAAGGGAATGGGCCTAGGTGGGGTGCTCTTTCAGAGGGTCAGCGCAGTGCAGACTGGCCAAATGGCCTCCTTCTGCACTGTACAGATTCTATGATTCATGATTATATTCTATGATTCTAATACATCGTGTTTAGCATTGCTGCCTACGTCGCTGAGGATCCGGGTTCGAATCCGGCCCTGGGTCACTGTCCGTGTGGAGTTTGCACATTCTCCCCGTGTCTGCGTGGGGTTCACCCCTACAACCCAAAGATGTGCAAGTTAGGTGGATTGGCCATGCTAAATTGCCCCTTAATTGGGAAAAATGATTGGGTTACTCTAAATTTATAAAAATAAAAAATGATTCTAATACATCAACCTATATATTTAGCTTATAAAATAAATGGAGACAACCTCATTGCTTTCTCTAAAAATTTTAACCTGAACAAAGGACCGAAAATGGCTGACTCTATGTGTCTGTGACCCCGGACAAAAGAATCGGCCTGACAGTATTGGGGAAACTTTCGTATCGTTATCCCTGCAGAACTGCTCATGACCCTTTGGGGATTGCACAGACTAAATTCAAGGAGATCCATATAAAGGCCATCTGAATTTCATAACCTAGGCTGGTCAACAGGAGTCTGCTCGTCTGCTGAGGCAAAGGGCTCCGCAACCTTCTTTTCAATTCTTAATGGTTGAAACATTTGACAACCTTGGGGACCCAGATGAGGGTACACTTACAAAGTGTAAAGACAGTGTAGAGAGGTGAGAGTCATATGACATGGGCCTCTGGCTTGTGGAACCAGTGATATTGATTCGAACTGCAAAGTCTCAGTCTGCCTTTTTATCATCTGACTAGCAGTCTCACAGGCCGAAGCTTAAGCTCAGGTTGGGCATCAGTCCCCATCCATACTACACCATCCCCTACGAAGCTGAATCATCTCCGTGCGCCTATCAAATGTGTGAAGTCAACGCCACTGTAAAAGTGAATTATACAGCATTGGTTTTCAACCATCTGACCTATGTGAAGGAATACCTCATTGACCTTTGATTCTGGACCCTGGAAACCAAGTGAACTTTCCCTATCCCTCTTTTACAGTACGAATGCAAAGGAGGCAACGTTGCAGCTTCACCCCTGTCTTCTGTGTTTGTGCAAATAAATTAACCCTTTGAGTTCATGCTATCTCGAGTGGGGTTAGTTATAGAAAGTTGGATCACACCAAAACTGAGGGGATGAGAAATAGGTCACCAGTTAAAACAAAAGCAAATCAAAAATACATTCTGATTACAGATGGCTGGTGTGAGGAGAAATTAATGTTGTTTGAATTAACTGTGCAAATAGTGCTGTCTGTAACAGCAATTGGGGACTCAAATCCAGGATCATCCATTTGAATTTGACTAGGGTCCAAGTTAAAGACACAAGCCAAATTTGATATAAAAGAGCCAATTGGAAACCAAAATAGGACTACTCAACGGCTGGAATGAATTTTAAAACACACATAGCTTACCAAGCAAATTCCTTTTCCCCAACACTAAGACAATGGCAATGTTTGATGTCCAAATGTGGGTCAAACAAAGAAATTTGAATGGTGGAACATTAGTGTTGCTTAGCACAGAGCAACTGAAAGCTCTCCCTAGGGGGCTACAGTTAGTAAAGCTAAGAGAAGTGTTGGTCCAGTTGTTGGTAGGAAATTTGGATCCATTGTTTCTGCTCAATAGTTTACGGAAAGACTCTTGCTACAGATACTTATCTAATGGAGAGAATGGCACTGTTTGTGTCCAAGCTGGACAAACCCCAGAGGGCTTCCGGAGTTTTGTCCTTTCAGTAACAGTGTCCTCATACCTGTCCCAGAATATGAGCAAGCCTGTTTGACTGCTCCAAGACACAGGAGCCACTCTGTCCTTAATGTTGGAGTGAAACCACAAATGTGAACGATGCCAGGGAGGCACAGCCAACAACGCCCACATGTTCTGGTTTTGCCCCAGACTTGTTGGGTACTGGAGTCCTTCTTTGAGGTCATGTCCAGGGTTGTGTGAGCGAGGGTGGAGCCGTGCTGACTAGTGGTGGTCTTCGAGCTATCAGAGCAGCTAAAGCTCTTCATGGGGAAGGGGGCTGATGCCCTAGCCTTTGCCTCCCTGATCCCTCGCCAGAGATTCCTGGTCAGCTGGCGATCGGCAGGAGCCACCCAAAGCTGCAGACTGGCTGTCCGACCTGGCGGAATTTCTCAGGCTGGATAAAGTTTGCCATCCTTGGGTCGGAAGACGACTTCCACAGGACGTGGAAGCCGTTCACCAACTTGTTTCAAGACCTGTTTGCAGCCAGCAACCAATCAAGTTGGGAGGTGGTGATGGTGAGGGGGAGGGGAGGACTGGCGAAGTCACGGAATAAGCAAGAGAAAGGAAGGAGTAATGCGGAGGACAAATACGCCAAAGAAGAACCCAGGAGAGGCAGAAGACAAGATAACCAGAAGAGAGAGGTTGCTTGAGCTGCACTGTATGTAAATTACTGCAAATAGGTGTTTTGGCCATGTCTCACCATGTAAAGTTTTCAATGAATTATGAAAATCCCAAATAATTTTTTTTTTAAATGTTGGAGGGAAACCTAAACCTCCGCCATTCCCCCCCAACCCAAAGTCCAAAAGCACTGTGCAGTAAAATGGGAGGAGGATCGGTGTTTGCACCATCCATAGATTCCATCAAGTGAGCCTGTTTCAGGCCCGGTCACAGTAGCAATAGACTACCAGTGGCAGGAATCGATTTCCTCCTCAGAAACAATGGCCGGGATTCTCCGGGATTTGCCCGGGGGGGGGGCGCTGCCAACGGCCCCCAACCGGCGCGGCGCAATCCCCGCCCCCGCCAAAAACCAGCGGCAGAAATTCGGCAGCCGCCGTCGGAGCGGCGGGGCGGGATTCACGCCCCCCCACCCCCAGCGATTCACCGACCCGGCGGCAGGTCGGAAAATCCCGCCCAACGTGACTGGCAGAAAGATGTTGGCCAGCGAAAGGAAGGAGGCCAACATAAAGCCAGCAGAAATGTGCAAGAGAGCAGAAAGCTGGGGAAGATCCAGAGGCCCCAAAGCATAAAATAGCACCCCTCAACTTCGAGCAAGAGCTGCTCGAAGGTAGCAATGCTGAACCCAGGCTAGTAGAATTAAAAGAGGGAACAACCTCACAAAATATAGCCAAATTAAACAGAGATCAGAGAAGGTCTCGAGCAGGAAGAGAGATGGTGAGGGAGATTCCCAACTTGGTTGAAGGGCCTAAAGGAAGGCAAGCTATTTAACCCTGAACGACAAAGGTTAAGGAATTGCTGGAAGAATGGCTGGCAGAAACCTTCTTTCCGATATTAAATTTGATTTGATTTGATTTATTATTGTCACATGTATTAGTATTGAAAAGTATTGTTTCATGCATGCTATGCAGACAACGCATACCGTACGTAGGGAAGGAAGGAGAGACTGCAGAATGTAATGTTGCAGTCATAGTGTGAGAAAAGATCAACTTAATACGAGGTAGGACCATTTAAAAGTCTGATGGCAGCAGGGAAGAAGCTGGGGCGAAATTCTCCGGAAACGGCGCGATGTCCGCCGACTGGCGCCCAAAACGGTGCAAATCAGACGGGCATCGCGCCGCCCCAAAGGTGCGGAATGCTCCGCATCTTTGGGGGCCGAGCCCCAACATTGAAGGGCTAGGCCGATGGCGGACAAATTTCCCCCCCGCCAGCTGGCGGAAAAGGCCTTTGGTGCCCCGCCAGCTGGCGCGGAAATGACATTTCCGGGCGGCGCATGCGCGGGAACGTCAGTGGCCGCTGACAGTTTCCCGCGCATGCGCAATGGGGAGAGTCTCTTCCGCCTCCGCCATGGTGGAGACCGTGGCGGAGGCGGCGGGGAAAGAGTGCCCCCACGGAATCGGTGGGCCCCGATCGCGGGCCAGGCCACTGTGGGGGCACCCCCCGGGGCCAGATCGCCCCGCGACCCCCCCCGGATCCCGGAGCCCGCCCGCGCCGCCTTGTCCCGCCAGTAAGGTAGGTGATTTAATTTACGCCGGCGGGACAGGCATTTTAGCGGCGGGACTTCGGCCCATCCGGGCCGGAGAATCGAGCGGGGTGGGCCCGCCGACCGGCGCGGCGCGATTCCCACCCCCGCCGAATATCCGGTGCCGGAGACTTTGGCAACCGGCGGGGGCGGGATTCACGCCAGCCTCCGGCGATTCTCCAACCCGGCGGGGGGTCGGAGAATTTCGCCCCTGGTCTTGAGTCGGTTGGTACGGGACCTCAAACTTTTGTATCTTTTTCCTGATGGAATAAGGTGGAAGAATCATAGAATTTAGAACCATAGAATCATAGAATTTACAGTGCAGAAGAAGGCCATTTGGCCCATCGAGTCTGCAACGGCCCTTAGTAAAGCACCCTACCTATGCCCCCACCTCCACCCTATTCGTACACCTCCGCCCTATCCCCGTAACCCCACCTAACCTTTTGTGGACACTGTGGGCAATTTAGCATGGCCAACTAACCGAACCTGCACGTCTTTGGACTGTGGAAGGAAACCAGAGCTCCCAGATGAAATCCACGCAGACACGGGGAGAACGTGCAGACTCCGCACAGACAGTATCCCAAACCAGGAATCGAATCTGGGACCATGGAGCTGTGAAGCAACTGTGCTAACCGTTATGCTACTGTGCTGTTTGCTGAGTATGTCTGGGGTGCTGGTTCCAAATTATGCTGGTTGTCTTTCTGAGGCAGTGGGAATTGTAGACAGAGTCAATGGATGGGAGGCTGGTTTGCGTGATGGACTGGGCTACATTCACTGCCTTTTGTAGTTTCCTGCGATCTTGGGCAGAGCAGGAACTATACCAAGCTGTGATACAACCAGAAAGAATGCTTTCTATGGTGCATCTATAAAAGTTGGTGAGAGTCGGAGCTGACATGCCAAATTTCCTTACTCTTCTGAGAAAGTAGAGTCGTTGGTGGGCTTTCTTAACTATAGTGTCGGCATGGGGGGACCAGGACAGGTTGTTGGTATTCTGGACACCTAAAAACCTGAAGCTCACAACCCTTTCTACTTCGTTCCTATTGATGTAGACAGGGGCATGTTCTCCTGTACGCTTCCTGAAGTCGATGACAATCTCCTTCGTTGTGTTGACATTGAGGGAGAGATTATTGACGTCACACCAGTTCACCAGATTGTCTATCTCATGGTTCGCTAGCTCCCTAAACAGGGACAAAGGGAGTTTCCAAACTGATGAGCAGATTGGGAGTGAGGGGCTTCCCCCAGTCGAAAAGTCACAAGGGAGTGTAGCTGGAGTTGCACCTCCACTTGAGGGCAGTGGTGTTCCAGGGGATATGGAGCAAGATAGGAGAGCGCCCCAGTCATGATATTCTGGTAAACATCATAGCACATACATACTGATGGGCAGATCAATGGACCAATCAACACACACACACAACACCACAGCCAATCACAGGCAAGAGCATACACAGTACAAAACAGGGAACACGACACTTCCTGGGCATTCCAGCAGGAGACAGCTCAGGACACAGAGCTCATAGCAAGCCACTCAGACATCCACCATGTGCTGAGTGCCACTACAAGATAGTATTAGGAATAGGTCCACAGATTCTAGGGTTATGATCGAACCTCAGTAACCAGTTTACCACTGTAAATAAATGTTAGCAATAAAACTGAGTTGTACGATTCGCAACCGTGTTGGTTCGTCTGTGTAGCAGAGTACCCAACACATCATAGTACCAGGAGTAACTGTGGGACCTACCTACGGATCCTCCGGAATCTGCCATCCTGCGCCATGGACACCGTCAGCACACCGCAGCCGCGACAAGTCGCTGGAAACCTTGGCGTTAATTGGAAGCTGTTCAAACAGCGATTCCAGTTCTTCCTGGAAGCCAACGAAAAGGAGAGCGCTTCAGACACCAGAAAGATCGCCATCCTCCTCACCACGGCAGGTCAACACACCATCCATGTCTGCAACTCCCTGGTGTTCGCGGAAGGTGAGGACAAGACCAAGTACAAGACGGTCCTTCGCAAACTCGACCAACACTTCAACGTCGAGGTCAACGAGAGTTTCGAGAGGTATCTCTTCCAGCAGCGCCTGCAGGGTAAGGATGAGCCCTTTCAATCCTTCCTCACGCACCTTCGTATCCTCGCGCAGTCCTGCGGTTACAACACCACCTCCGATGCCATGATTCGGGACCAGATCATTTTTGGGGTCACCTCGGGCACCCTATGCCAGCAGCTCTTAAAAATAAAAGGCCTCACCCTAGCCTCCGTAATCGAAGCCTGTGTCCTGCACGAAAACACGACTAGCCGCTACTTCCAATTTCAGGCGGCCGAATTGGCACGGCAGGGGTCCTACGCGGCCGGATCGGCGAGGCAGGCGTCCTACGAGGCCGAATGGGTCCAGGCAATCGAGTTCCTCCTGGCCTGCGGCCCGGACGAGGGTGGCCATTTCGCGCCCTTTTCGAGGCCTCCCGCGTTTGTGCGCGTCAAAAACGACGTCGGCACAGAGGGACGTGATGCGCAGGCGTGTTCGACGCAAGACCGAACTGCGAATGGGCGGTGGCGCAACGAACGGCATGACGTCACGACGTGCGGCAACTGCGGAGCCGCACATTTAAAGCGGCAATGTCCCGCAAGAAACCGACAATGCCTCCGCTGTGGCAAGATGGGCCACTACGCTGACTGCTGTCGAGCAGCTCAACCTGCCAATGTTCCCCAATTCCCACAACCTCGCAGGGACGTGCGGACCATTCAGCCTCCTTACTACGAGTCGTGCCCAGACGATATCCAGACCAGTGACACAGACAACCGGGACGCCTTCCGTGTTGCGGTCATTGATGGGAACCGGATGTCTCCAGCCAGGACCCACCAGCTGTTGCAAGTGAACACTGTCAATCCGGGTGATGAATGGTGTACCACCCTAACGGTCAACCGATCACCGATAACATTCCGTCTGGACACTGGCGCCTCCGCCAACCTCGTAGCATGGTCAGCCTTCTACGTCATGAAGGTCAGACTACCAATTCGACCATCCCGTTGCAAGATGGTCGACTACAATGGGAACGTTATCCCGGCTATGGGATCCTGCCAGCTCCAGGTGACACACAACACACACACGGCCACACTCATTCGAGATAGTCGGGTCATCAAAGGACTTCCTGCTAGGCGCACAGGCATGCAAGGTTCTCCACCTCGTGCAACGAGTCCACGCTCTGTCTCCAGAAGGCACATCTGACTTCCCGGATGCAGAATTCAGGGCACAGCTCCAATCGCTCCTCGCCCACAACTAGGAGGCATTCGAGGGCATGGGAACACTGCCCTACACCTACAGAATTCGGCTCAAACCGGACGCCACCCCGGTCATTCACGCACCTCGCAGGGTCCCAGCGCCACTCAAAGACCGCCTCAAGCAGCAGCTGCAGGATCTCCAGGACCAAGGGGTGCTATCCCGGGTCACGGAGCCCACGCCATGGGTCAGCTCCATGGTGTGTGTTAAGAAGCCCTCCGGCGAGCTCCGGATCTGCATTGATCCAAAAGACCTCAACAACAACATAATGAGGGAACACTACTGCATACCCAAACAGGAAGAGATCACGAGCGAAATGGCCTGGGCTAAAATCTTCACAAAACTTGATGTCTCGAAGGGTTTTCGCAGATCCAACTGGGTCAGTCCAGCCGAAAGCTGTGCACCTTCAACACCCCTTTCGGCAGGTTCTGCGACAACAGGATGCCATTTGGCATCATCTCGGCATCCGAGGTCTTTCACAGGATCATGGAGCAGATGATGGAGGGCATCAAAGGGGTGCGCACCTACATGGACGATGTCATCATCTGGTCCACCACACCACAGGAGCACATCAATCGTCTCCAGCACGTCTTTGCGCGCATACGGGAAAACGGCCTGCGCCTCAACCGAGCCAAGTGTTCTTTCGCCCAAACCAAGCTGAAGTTCCTGGGGGACCACATCACCCGGTCAGGGGTCCATCCGGATGCAGACAAGGTCAGCGCCATTACAGCCATGCCGCAGCCGGCAGACAAGAAAGCAGTACTACGTTTCCTAGGCATGGTCAACTTCCTGGGGAAGTTCATTCCCAACCTTGCCTCCCACACGACGGCTCTGCGCCACCTCGTCAAGAAGTCCACGGAGTTCCAGTGGCTGCCCACACACCAGAAGGAATGGGAGGAGCTCAAAATTAAGCTCACCACAGCCCCGGTATTGGCGTTTTTCGACACATCTCGTGACACTAAAATTTTGACTGATGCCAGCCAGTCTGGCATTGGGGCGGTACTCCAACAGCGGGATGACACTGCGTCATGGGCCCCGGTCACCAATGCCTCGCGGGCCATGGCCCCCACAGAACAGCGCTACGCGCAGATCGAAAAGGAGTGCCTGGGTATGCTAACCGGAATAGACAAGTTCCATGACTACGTGTATGGTCTCCCCCAGTTTATCGTTGAGACTGACCATCGCCCCCTAGTCAGCATCATAAATAAGGACCTGAACGAGATGACCCCTCGCCTCCAGCGCATCCTACTTAAACTCAGGAGGTATGACTTCCAACTGGTCTACACCCCGGGAAAGGACCTTATCATTGCGGATGCCCTGTCCAGAGTAGTGAGCACACCGCCCAATTCGGAGGGGTTCGTCTGTCAGGTTGAAGCGCAGGTGGCCTTCACATCAGCAAATCTGCCAGCTGACGATTCCAGCCTGGCCCGTATTCACTGGGAAACTGCGGCTGACCCCCTTCTACAACGGGGTGGGTGGCTCAAAGGACACTGCTCGTAGTTCTACAATGTCCGAGACGACTTGGCCGTCATTGATGGTGTCCTTCTAAAGCTGGACCGGATTGTGATTCTGCACAGCATGCACAAGCTGGTCCTCGACCAACTACACGAAGGCCATCTGGGGGTCGAGAAGTGCAGACGGAGGGCCCGAAGGCAGTATACTGGCCGGGCATCAGTGATGACATTGCCAATATGGTGCTCAACTGCCCCACCTGCCAAAGGTTTCAACCGATGCAGCCTCCTGAGACGCTTCAGCCCCATGAGCTGGTGACGTCCCCCTGGGCGAAGGTGGGTGTGGACCTTTTTCATGCACTTGGCAGGGACTATGTAATCGTCATTGATTACTTTTCCAACTATCCAGAGGTCATACGCCTGCACGATTTAACATCGTCCGCTGTCATAAGGGCCTGCAAAGACACCTTCGCTCGCCACGACATTCCGATTACTGTCATGTCGGACAATGGGCCCTGTTTTGCCAGCCAGGAATGGTCATCCTTTGCTGCTTGGTATGGCTTCACACATGTGACGTCCAGCCCTCTGCATCCCCAGTCCAATGGAAAGGCGGAAAAGGGCGTTCACATCGTCAAGCGGCTCCTCTGCAAGACTGCTGCTGCCGGATCGGATTTCTGCCTAGCTCTGCTGGCCTATCGCTCGGCCCCACTAGCCACTGGCCTCTCACCAGCCCGGCTGTTGATGGGTCGCGCCCTCAGGACCACTGTGCCATCCATTCTGGTACCCACAACCAACCATGCTCCAGTACTACACAGAATGCAACAGCAGCGCGTTCGCCAGAAGATGGCATATGACACACGGGCAACTGATCTTCCCGCCCTGGCGCCTGGAGACAACGTCCGCATCCACCTACCAGAAGGTGGATGGTCAGCACCTGCCAAAGTTCTCTGACACGTGGCTCCCCGCTCGTTCCTGGTTCGCATGCCTGATGGCTCCATTCATAGGCGCAATCGCCGGGCTCTTCGCCTACTTCCACGCTCGCTACGGGAACTTACACCGATACCACGCCCTCCTGTTGTTCCTGATATCGACTTCGTGGAGCTTCCTGCCACCATGCCCCTTCCGTCGTCGCCTGTGGCCAGGCCCATTCCTCAGCCGGTGGATCCAGACCCACCCTTGAGGCGGTCAACCCGAATTCATCGCCCACCTACTAGACTGGACTTACGAGCCTGTTTGTACATTGAACTCATAATACCACTGTGCTAATATGTTTCTGTTCTTGTCGTTACAGGAGTTCATTTTTGTCGTTCAACATTCCCCCGTTCTTTGTTTATGGTACAACCTCGTTGTTATGTCGCACCCGACATCGCCCCTTGTATATAGTTTAGCCCCATGTACATGCTGTAGATATTGAACACACACACATTCAGCTGCACTCAGTACACATCTCTATTTATAATCACACAGGCACATGATCTTGTACAAAAGGGGGGAATGTCATGATATTCAGGTAAACATCATAGCACCTACATACTGGTGGACAGATCAACGGACCAATCAACACACACACAACACCACAGCCAATCACAGGCAAGAGCATACACAGTACAAAACAGGGAACACGACACTTCCTGGGCATTCCAGCAGGAGACCGCTCAGGGCACAGAGCTCATAGCAAGCCACTCAGACATCCACCATGTGCTGAGTGCCACTACAAGATAGTATTAGGAATAGGTCCACAGATTCTAGGGTTATGATCGTACCTCAGTAACCAGTTTACCACTGTAAATAAATGTTAGCAATAAAACTGAGTTGTACCATTCGCAACCGTGTTGGTTCGTCTGTGTAGCAGAGTACCCAACACATCAGCCCCCTCCCAATCCAAAGACTCTGGCTGATAAGCAATTGACTGGTCTAGCCAGCAGCTTCATGGTAATTACAAATGGGAACCAGGAAAATTCCCAAATCAGCCTGGGAAAACTGAGGGTGATGCCTCACTTAGTTAAAAAGCTACCAAGAGGCACAGGGAGAGCTGACTGTCCAGCAAAGGGCAGCAGAATTACAAAAGACATGGGGCTTACAATTCAACGAGCCGGCAGAGAGGTTCCGACTAGATTCAATCCCATACTTGCCTTCGTGCCTGCGCGAGGCAATCTGACAGGGTTGCCAACTGAATTTAAAATGTGACCTCCAGGCTACAGCACGGTCGTCCTACCTGTTTTGGGTGCGGGAGAGGCGATGCCAACCTAAAGCACCTGGTTGTGCCAGCGCCCGAGCCAAATGCTGAACCAGAATCCCCTAAATGTCCTTCTAAAAACACCTTTCTGTTTCCGGATGAATGGTGAGGAGAAAAACTAGTGCTGTCAAAATAAACATCCCTCCTGTCCATGACACCAGGAAGATATGTTCTTCGTTTAGAAAATGTGGAGAAAATCATTGTGGTTTCTGGAGAGCAGCATGAACAAGTTCATTTATAGTTTGTGTGATGTGTAATTACGTATTTAATTGTTATTTACATGTACCTTATATGTGCTCAGTGAAGAACTGTGATGTAAAATAGTAAAGACATATTCTAACATATAATATCAGCTGCTATTTCTCATAAGCATCCATGCTGTAAAAACACAGCACTGACAACAGATACCGCCCGTTGGGAATCTCCCAGCTGGGCCGCATCCAGCCCTCCCTCCCTATCTCCATGCTGGGATGAAATGGGAGACTCCTGAACTGTGGGGGGGGGGTGGACACACCAGGGACCGCAAGGTTATGAAATGATGTTGAGCTATCTCACTATGTGAGTGTTTAATCTGAATTATACCTCTGCTAATCTATTTCAAATAAAGCAAATGGATATTGTGCCTTTACTCCTCTGATGGGAGTACATCCTTCCAATTGATTTGGTGGCCTACCCACAAACATTTCACATTCTTGACAAACTATCCAGCCAAGAAGGAATTTTACTTCATAGTCTTAACCCTAATGGGATGAATGTTTACTTTTTTAAAAATCTGCTGAAAGAAACAAGTTTGTACCATTTGTGGTGAGGTGATCAATGATCCTCTGAACTTTCTCCTCTTTGGTCTCCCAAGCATTAAGTTGTCCGGCACATTCTTCCTGCAGCAACCAACTCTCCCTACCCATCCAACCTCACTGCATTGACAGAAAGGATGATGGCACCATCTCCAAGTCCAACTCGGTTTATCCCAGGACATCAAAACTATACCTTCCTTTCCACTCACAATCCACAGGCCTTTAGCGCCCAAGCTTGGCATTACTCGACTTCTTAATTAACAGTACCTCGCCCCTCCCCCTGCCCCATCATTTTCTGTCTTACTCTTTGAAATGTGTTTATTTTCTACTCTGTGGACTTCAATCCTTCATTTAGGTTGCACAATTAAACAATTAAGTGTATTGTCAAGCGACTGCACCCACTCTCAATGCACACGTTGTGAAAATGCGGTTTAAGAAATATTGACCGGGGTTTTCCGAGCTCCTCCGCTGAAACTGCGGAGAATGGGGATTCAGACCCGCAATCGGGTCCGACGCCTTCCCGTGATTCTACGCGGACCGGAAAATCGCCGGCAGTCGCGCGAGCGCGGTCGACACGGTGCCTGTCAGGGGCCATGGAAAGAGGCCCCCGCGACGATTCTGCGCCGGCAGCTGGCCGAGTTCCCGCCGGCGTGTTTCTAACATGGTTCCACCTGGCGGGCACTTGGAATGGCGGCTGCTGCGGCCGCCCTGGTGGCGGGGCGGGGTAATTCATCACCAGAGGGGGTTCTCCAGGATGGCCAGGGTTCCAATCGGGGGCCACCGATCAGCAGGCGATCTGGGAGGGGGGGCTATTTTGTGGGGGCCGGCTTGCTGTGTGGGTCCGCCATGTTGCTCGGGGCCGCCGCCGCCATAGGCGGCCGCTGCGTGCATGCTCGAACCCGCGGCCGGAAGTACAGAGCCCCGTATCGACAGCCGGAGCTGCGCGGAGCATTCCGGCGCCCTGCTGGCCCCCTTCAGGTAAGTGAATCACTGTGCAAGGGGCCCGTTGACGCCGGCGTGAAACTCTATGGTGTTTACGCCGGTGTCAACACGTAAACGCCGTTTCGGAGAATCCCAGCCATTATTTTCTCCACAAACGCTGACAGACCTGCAGAACATTTCCTGAATTTTCTGGGGGGTTTCTCTCTCCTCTCTCTCTCTCTCTCTCTCTCTCTCATATTTCCATTATCGGCAGTATTTTTTGGGTTTTGTTTTCATTTAAGTCCAAAGCATTCCTGGCCATCTCTGAAAGTGATCTTTGCTGTCAGAAGACAGGCAGAATGGGGAAAAGTGCATATGGGAATAAATATCAATTGAAAGATTTGAGCAACCTCACATATATCATTTCTTGACACAGCTGTAGTTTGTTCAATAATGTCATAGTCACTTAGGGCACAGAAGAAGGCCATTCAGCCCATCATGACCATGCTGGCCCATAACCAAATGCCTATTTCTCATTTTGTGTCTGTTTTCTAATGTGAACATGTATTCGATGACTTCATTACCAAAAGTGTAAAAGTACAGCAGACTCTTAGAACCAAAGAAATATTACAGCACAGAATGAGGCCATTTAGCCCATCTTGACCATACAAACCCGAGGACACCCAGGTGCCCTTTCTAATTCCACCTTCCTGCACCCGGACCAACAGTACTTAAGGTGCAGATCCAGGTACTTTCTAAAAGAGTTTAGAGTCTCTGCCTCCTCCACCCACTCGGGCAGCGTATTCCAGACTCCCAATATTCTCTGCGTAAAAGAATTCTTCCTCATGCCAGTCGGCACCTTCTGCCTCTTATATTGAACCTATGTCCCCTGGTTCTAGAATTCTCCGCCAAGGGAAGCAATTTTATCCTGTCCACCCTATCTCTCCCCCTCATAATTTTGTACACCTCAAATAAGTCATATCTCAGCCTTCTTTGTTCCAAGGAAAATTACCCCAACGTATCCAATCTCTCCTCATAGCCACACTTTTCTATCCCTGCAGAATTCTTCTGAACCTCATCTGCACTCTGTCCAGAGCAACTATGTCCTTCCTTTAATGTGGTGACCAGAATTGCCCACAATACTGCAGTTGTGGCCTCACCAGTGTTTTATACAATTCCAAAATGATAACCTTCCTTTTATATTCTATACCTCTGCCAATGAAGAAGAGCATTCCATATGCTTTCTCTGCAAACTTGTCTACTTGAACTACTGCCTTTAGTGACCTGTGTACTTGTACACAAAGATCTCTCACTTCATCTACCCCTCTTTGTATGTTCCTGTTTATTGTGTACTCCCGATAACTAAATGTATGACCTCACACTTTTCTGTGTTAAATTCCATCTGCCTCTTCATCACTCACTCCGCCAATCCATCCCTATCATTCTGGAGATTGTAACTAGCATCTGCATTGTCCAGCACTTGGCCAATCTTCGTGTCATCTGTAAATTCCCTATCATGCTCCCCACGGTCACATCCAAATCGTTAATAGAAAACACAAACAGTAAGAGTCTCAACACCGAGCCCTGTCGAATGCCACTTAAAACAATTTTCCATTTGCAAGAGCAGCCATTGATCATTCCCCTTTGTTTCCTGTTACTAAGCCAGCTTTTTATCCAGTTTGCCACATTGTCCTGTATCCCATGGGCTTTTACCTTCTCGACTAATCTGCCATGTAGGACTTTGTCAAACGCCTTGTTCAAATACATGTACAACATCCGCTACACTACCTTCATCAACCCTTCTTGTCACTTCCTCAAAGAATTCAATCAAATTTGTGAGACAAGGGGCGGGATTCTCCGACCCCCCGCCGGGTCAGAGAATCGCTGGGGGAGCGGTGTGAATCCCGCCCCCGCCGGCCGCCGAATTCTCCAGCACCGAAAATTTGGTGGGGGCGGGAATTGCGCCGGTCGGCAGGCCCCCCCCCCCCGGCGATTCTCCGGCCCGCGATTGGGCCGAAGTCCCATTGCTGTCATGCCAGTCCCGCCGGCGTGAATCAAACCACCTACCTTACCGGCGGGACTGGTGGCACGGGCAGGCTCCGGGGTCGTGGAGGGGGAGCGGGGCGATCTGGCCCAGGGGGGTGCCCCCAAGGTGGCCTGGCCCACGATAGGGGCCCGCCGATCCTGTGCCTGGGGGCACTCTTTTCCTTCCGCCTCGGCCACAGCCTCCGCGATGGCCGATGCGGAAGTGACCACCCCCCGCTGCGCATGCGCGGGGATGACATCAGCAGCCGCTGACGCTCCTGCGCATGCACGGACTTCCACTGACCGGCGCAGTCCCTTCGGCCCCGGCTGGCGTGGCACCAAAGGCCTTTCCCGCCTGCCGGCGGCGTGCCAACCACTCCGGCGCAGGTCTAACCCCTCAAGTTGAGGGCTTGGCCCCTCAAGGTGCGGAGAAATCCGCACCGTTGGGGCGGCCCGACGCCGGAGTGGTTCACGGCATCCTTCCCGCCGGGACCTCCCGCCCTGCCGGATGGGGGAAAATCCCGGCCAAGATCTATCTTTAACAAATCCATGTTGACTATCCCTAACTATTCCGTGCCTTTTTATGTGACAGTTAATCCTATCTCTCAGGAGTGATTCCACTAATTTGCCTATCACCGACAAAGGACGAACTAGCCTATAATTGTTTGGCATTTCCTTCGATCCCTTTTTAAATAATTGAACCATGTTTGCATTTCTCCAATCCTCTATACCTCCCCCGTATCTAGTGAGGATTGGAAAATAATCCTCAGAGCATCTACTATCACCTCCCTGACCTCCTTCAGTAGTCTTGGAAACAATCCAAGCCCTGCCGATTTATCAACTTTCAAGGATTCCAACCCTTCAAGTACTTTCTCTCCCTTTATGATTATCCCATCCAATATCTCACAGTGTACCACCCAGACTTCTATATATGCAACATCCCTTTCCTTTGTAAACATGGAGGCAAAATATTAATTTAAAACCCATTCCCACAGCCTCTGCGTCGACACACAGGTTCCCTTCTTCATCTCTCAGTGGTCCCACTTTTTCCTTAACTAACCTTTTACCATTAATATATTGGGTTTTCTTTAATATTACTTGCTAATCTTTTTTAATGTCCTCTCTTTAATTTTCTTTTTTCCTTTTTGACTTCACGCCTGCACTTCCTATACTCGCCAGGCAATCTGTCGTGCTTATTTCTTTGTGCCTATCTCATTTTGGGTCTAGTTGGCAAACTATAGCAGACTATTTTATGGTACAATATATTTTTGAGCGTAATGTTAACCGTAGATATTCAAAATCCCATCACAATGCTTCATATCCTGACATTCCTATCAACAAGCTAGTAGAAATGAAGAGAAAAACTGAAGTTTACTTTTCAAAGCAGCACATTCTGATTGCCATTATCTTTCTGTGCCTTCTTTGTACTTTTAAGTTTTACAAAAGGCACGATGCAAAATTGCTTCTGCAACCTATACAAAATATAAAAGCAGAGTTTAAAAAACTATTACAATCAGAATGCTGGGAAACTGGGTTAAACAACAATAATAATAAACTTTATTCTCACAAGTAATCGTACATTAATATTGCAAAGAAGTTACTGTGAAAAGCCCCTAGTCGCCACATTCCGGTGCATGTTCGGGTACACAGAGGGAGAATTCAAAATGTCCAAATGACCTAACAGCACGTCTTTCAGGACTTGTGGGAGGAAACCGGAGCACCCAGAGGCACCCCACGCAGGCATAGGGAGAACGTGCAGACCCCGCACAGACAGTGAGTTCTCCCAGTGAGCCAGAGAAGACACATCAGAGTGAGACAGAACCAAGAGTGAGTTTGGGAATTTGAATCTAGGTGGGAATTGAATTAAATCAGTAATGCAGCTACTTTTAAATTTCAAGAGTTTAAATTAATTTAAATTAAGCTAGAATTGTGCAGTGTAGGTTAACAAGGGCTGCCCCACCCACTCACATAACTGGTTGGCAGTTAAGTGTTAGTCACTTAAATCTACCTTGATATTAAAGCAGGTGGGGGAGGGGAGTCAATTCAGGACAGTTTAAAAAGAGCAACTTGTAAACTCACTCCCAGTGAGTTCTCCCAGTGAGCCAGAGAAGACACAGCCAAGAGTGAGACAGAACCAAGAGTGAGTTTGGGAATTTGAATCTAGGTGGGAATTCAAAGCTGGGTGGGGAGGAAGTGACTGGTAAGTAGTGTTTCTGCTTTTCTGTTTCTTTTCATTGGTATATTTATTTATTTTTTTCTTCGTTGTTTATTTATTTATTTAATTTTGGGGGGGAAATTGTAATTGTTGAAGATAACCGAAGGTTTCAGACATGGCAGGAGATTTCAGACCCGTGGCATGCTCCTCGTGTGCGATGTGGGAGCTCAGGGACACGTCCACTGTCCCTGGCTCCTTCACGTGCAAGAAGTGTGTCCAGTTGCAGCTCCTGTTAGACCGCTTGGCGGCTCTGGAGCTGCGGATGGACTCACTTTGGAGCATCCGCGATGCTGAGGATGTCGTGGATAGCACGTTTAGCGAGTTGGTCACACCGCAGGTGAAAGGTACTGAGGGAGATAGAAAATGGGTGGCCAAAAGACAGAGCAAGAGTAGGAAGGCAGTGCAGGTGTCCTCTGCGGTCATCTCCCTGCAAAACAGATATACCGCTTTGGATACTGTTGAGGGAGATGGCTCACCAGGGGAAGGCAGCAGCAGCCAGGTTCATGGCACCGTGGCTGGCTCTGCTGCGCAGCTGGGCAGGACGAAGAATGGCAGGGCTATAGTGATAGAGGACTCAATCGTAAGGGGAATAGACAGGCGGTTCTGCGGACGCAATCGAGACTCCAGGATGGTATGTTGCCTCCCTGGTGCAAGGGTCAAAGATGTCTCGGAGTGGCTGCAGGACATTCTGGGGAGGAGGGTGAACAGCCAGCTGTCGTGGTGCACATAGGCACCAACGACATAGGTAAAAAATGTGACGAGGTCCTACAAGCTGAATTTAGGGAGTTAGGAGTTAAACTAAAAAGTAGGACCTCAAAGGTAGTAATCTCAGGATTGCTACCAGTGCCACGAGCTAGTCAGAGTAGGAATGTCAGGATAGAGAGAATGAATGCGTGGCTCGAGAGATGGTGCAAGAGGGAGGGTTTCAAATTCCTGGGACATTGGAACCGGTTCTGTGGGAGGTGGGACCAGTACAAACCGGACGGTCTGCACCTGGGCTGGACTGGAACCGATGTCCTAGGGAGGGTGTTGGCTAGAGCTGTTGGGGAGAGTTTAAACTAATGTGGCAGGGGGATGGGAACCGATGCAGGAAGTTGGAAGGTAGTAAAACAGGGACAGAAACAAAAGGCAGTAAGGGGGAAAGTGTAAGGCAGAGAAGCCATAGTCAAAAATCAAAAAGGGCGACAGTACAAGGTACAGTGACTGAGGGGAGCTCCGTGAATAGGACCAGGAATACTAAAAGGAATAAAACGGGAAGTGAAAACATTAATGGTAAGCGACACGGCAGGTTGTTACATGAAGATATGGGTTCAACGACCAGGAAAATTAGGAGAAAGGTTAAGAGGAAATATAACTTAGGAGAGGTTACTGATCGAGGTGTTAAGATTCAGAACAGAGGTAAAAAAGCCAACATAAGTGTACTTTACCTGAATGCTCATAGTATTCGGAATAAGGTAAATGAGTTGATGGCGCAAATCATCGTGAATGACTATGATTTAGTGGCCATTACTGAAACATGGTTAAAGGATGGTCACGACTGGGAGTTAAATATCCGAGGGTATCAAACTATTCGGAAGAACAGAGTGGACGGTAAGGGAGGTGGTGTAGCTCTGTTATTTAAGGATGACATCCGGGCAACAGTAAGGGATGACATCGGTGCTATAGAGGATAAGGTTGAATCCATTTGGGTGGAAATCAGGAATAGTAAAGCGAAAAAGTCACTGATAGGAGTAATCTATAGGCCACCAAATAGTAACATTATGGTGGGGCAGGCAATAAACAAAGAAATAACCGATGCATGTAGAAATGGTACAGCAGTTATCATGGGGGATTTTAATCTACATGTCGATTGGTTTAACCAGGTCGGTCAAGGCAGCCTTGAGGAGGAGTTTATAGAATGTATCCGCGATAGTTTCCTAGAACAGTATGTAATGGAACCTATGAGGGAACAAGCGGTCCTAGATCTGGTCCTGTGTAATGAGACAGGATTGATTCAGGATCTCATAGTTAGGGATCCTCTCGGAAGGAGTGATCACAATATGGTGGAATTTAAAATACAGATGGAGGGTGAGAAGGTAAAATCAAGCACTCGTGTTTTGTGCTTAAACAAAGGAGATTACAATGGGATGAGAGAAGAACTAGCTAAGGTAGACTGGGAGCAAAGACTTTATGGTGAAACAGTTGAGGAACAGTGGAGAACCTTCCAAGTGATTTTTCACAGTGCTCAGCAAAGGTTTATACCAACAAAAAGGAAGGACGGTAAAAAGAGGGAAAATCGACCGTGGATATCTAAGGAAATAAGGGAGAGTATCAAATTGAAGGAAAAAACACACAAAGTAGCAAAGATCAGTGGGAGACTAGAGGACTGGGAAATCTTTAGGGGGCAACAGAAAGCTACTAAAAAAGCTATAAAGAAGAGTAAGATAGATTATGAGAGTAAACTTGCTCAGAATATAAAAACAGATAGTAAAAGTTTCTACAAATACATAAAACAAAAAAGAGTGGCTAAGCTAAATATTGGTCCTTTAGAGGATGAGAAGGGAGATTTAATAATGGGAGATGGCTGAGGAACTGAACAGGTTTTTTGGGTCGGTCTTTACAGTGGAAGACACAAATAACATGGCAGTGACTGATGGAAATGAGGCTATGACAGGTGAGGACCTTGAGAGGATTGTTATCACCAAGGAGGTAGTGATGGGCAAGCTAATGGGGCTAAAGGTAGACAAGTCTCCTGGACCTGATGGAACACATCCCAGAGTGCGAAAAGAGATGGCTAGGGAAATTGCAAATGCACTAGAGATAATTTACCAAAATTCACTAGACTCTGGGGTGGTCCCGGCGGATTGGAAATTAGCAAACGTGACACCACTGTTTAAAAAAGGAGGTAGGCAGAAAGTGGGTAATTATAGGCCAGTGAGCTTAACTTCGGTAGTAGGGAAGATGCTGGAATCTATCATCAAGGAAGAAATAGCGAGGCATCTGGATGGAAATTGTCCCACTGGGCAGACGCAGCATGGGTTCATAAAGGGCAGGTTGTGCCTAACTAATTTCATGGAATTTTTTGAGGACATTAACAGTGCGGTAGATAACGGGGAGCCAATGGATGTGGTATATCTGGATTTCCAGAAAGCCTTTGACAAGGTGCCACACAAAAGGTAGCATAAGATAAAGATGCATGGCATTAAGGGTAAAGTAGTAGCATGGATAGAGGATTGGTTAATTAATAGAAAGCAAAGAGTGGGGATTAATGGGTGTTTCTCTGGTTGGCAATCAGTAGTTCGTGGTGTCCCTCAGGGATCAGTGTTGGGCCCACAACTGTTCACAATTTATATAGATGATTTGGAGTGGGGGACCAAGGGCAATGTGTCCAAGTTTGCAGATGACACTAAGATAAGTGGTGAAGCAAAAAATGCAGAGGATACTGGAAGTCTGCAGAGGGATTTGGATAGGCTAAGTGAATGGGCTAGCGTCTGGCAGATGGAATACAATGTTGACAAATGTGAGGTTATCCATTTTGGTAGGAATAACAGCAAAAGGGATTATTATTTAAATGATAAAATATTAAAACATGCTGCTGTGCAGAGAGACCTGGGTGTGCTAGTGCATGAGTCGCAAAAAGTTGGTTTACAGGTGCAACAGGTGATTAAGAAGGCAAATGGAATTTTGTCCTTCATTGCTAGAGGGATGGAGTTTAAGACTAGGGAGGTTCTGCTGCAATTGTATAAGGTGTTAGTGAGGCCACACCTGGAGTATTGTGTTCAGTTTTGGTCTCCTTACTTGAGAAAGGACGTACTGGCACTGGAGGGTGTGCAGAGGA
The DNA here is from genome assembly GCF_047496885.1 of Scyliorhinus torazame. Classification (NCBI taxonomy): domain Eukaryota; kingdom Metazoa; phylum Chordata; class Chondrichthyes; order Carcharhiniformes; family Scyliorhinidae; genus Scyliorhinus; species Scyliorhinus torazame. Next base: position 64,494,862 of record NC_092728.1, read on the forward strand.
GATTCACTAGGTTAATCCCAGAGCTGAAGGGGTTGGATTACGAGGAGAGGTTGAGTAGACTGGGACTGTACTCGTTGGAATTTAGAAGGATGAGGGGGGATCTTATAGAAACATATAAGATTATGAAGGGAATAGATAGGATAGAGGCGGGCAGGTTGTTTCCACTGGCAGGTGAAAGCAGAACTAGGGGGCATAGCCTCAAAATAAGGGGAAGTAGATTTAGGACTGAGTTTAGGAGGAACTTCTTCACCCAAAGGGTTGTGAATCTATGGAATTCCTTGCCCAGTGAAGCAGTAGAGGCTCCTTCATTAAATGTTTTTAAGATAAAGATAGATAGTTTTTTGAAGAATAAAGGGATTAAGGGTTATGGTGTTCCGGACGGAAAGTGGAGCTGAGTCCATAAAAGATCAGCCATGATCTCATTGAATGGCGGAGCAGGCTCGAGGGGCCAGATGGCCTACTCCTGCTCCCAGTACTTATGTTCTTATGTGACCCAAACCGGGAATCGAACCTGGGACCCTGACGCTGTGAAGCAACAGTGCTAACCACTGTGCTCCAATGCCGCCCACCAAATCAGCATTCATATGTTAATTTCTTTCTGACCTATAACCGTGACCTGTTACTCTGAGGACCTCTGCAAAGACCATGGGTTGGATTTTATAGCAGCATATAATCCCTGCCCCACACCGACCAAAGGGTCAGTTTTTTGCTTGACCATCTGAAGCCAGGTTTCGCCGGAGGGATGTTATCCTGGGTGTAGCTTTCATTGTTTCAGAGTGGGAGGAACTCCTGCCCTAAAGATGCCAGCCAACTGACAGCACCAGGATCGAGTGGTGGTGCAAGAGGATCGAGTGGTGGTACAACAGGCAGTCCCCAAGGAAGAAGACTAATAGAGCCTGGATTTAAAGGTAAGTCTCAGATTTTTGGATCGACCTGACAAGCAGACCCAGGTGAAGGGTGTGGGGGTATCAGGCTTGAGTTGTCTGTGGAGGTTTGGTGAAAGTGGGGGATTACGATCTTGGGGGTGGCTCCAAAGGGCCCCTCACCCCACTAAGAAGGTAAACGTACCCGCTTCCTTCCCCACAGCAACCCCCTCAATGAAAGTTGTCAGGCTACTTGCCTTGTCTCCTTTTTCTGCTGTCACTTGCAACAGAGTGGTGGAGGCAGATTGAGGCGTTTAAGTTTTATTCAGAGCTGTCTGATGTCATTCCCGCTGTCGTAATCCAGAAGACACGAAGATAAAGGTTAAATCAAATTGATTTTAACTCAAACGTGAAGCCGCACCCGCAGTGTACAATACTAGTGTCCCAGCCGGGACTAAATGGAACTCCCAGTCCCAGTCTGGGATGGTATTTAAAAGCCTTGCTATTGAGTTCCAACTGTACAGGCCTCAACCCGTTACCATGGGAACTTATACTCCATGAGCCTCACAGGGAGATCAATGAGTGATAAAATGGTGGTCCTCATGAGGGTTATCACACCCGCCTTTATGTGGGAGACAGGTCTGGTGTGGGTGGGAAGACAGTGGGAAGGCCATTCCTTTGTTTTATGATCTCCCTACCTTCAAATATGTCGACCACAGGGCTGTAAAATCTAACCCCACCCTACAAGTTTAGTGAGTTTGCTCCATTAAATAGAGTAGATTGTTAGCTGTTTCTCACTGAATAGAACTCTTGCCTCCAGGGCTTGAGGACAAAAACCTAGGTTGACACTGCAGAGATGTTCTGAGCAAGTCTTGTCTTGTCAGAGCTGCCGCCTTTTGATGAGGCATTAAAAAGAGGCACCATTTGTCTACTCAGGTGAATGTAAAAGACCGCCCATGTGCTATTTCGAAGAAGAGCGAGCAGCAGAGTTATCCCTGGACTCCTGGTCAACTGTCGTCCCCCAATCAACTTCACAAAAATAAGTTACCTGGATCATTATCACTTTGCAGTTTGTGCAATTTTACTGTGTGCAATTTAGCTGCTGTGTTTCCTAAATTCTAACAGTGATAATACTTCAAAAGGCATCCATTGTTTCCCCAAGAAGGTGGCGTGTCACTGCTTACTGAACCACAGCAATTTGGTGCCACTGAGGCGCAGGCTGGGTCTCGTCAGAAGGTAGTTCAGAGTCTGCTATTTCTGCAAGCCATCAGAATGAGAAATTAGGACCCGATTGAACGGCCTCATCACACCCGGTTCGGTGACACAATGAGGCTGTTAAATCTTACGAGAAGCCTCCTGCATTATCTACACTATTCGGGATTCCTCGCGAGGTCGAAGGAGATCTCATTCCTGAGCAGAGTCCAGATTCACATATTTAAATCAGCAGTTAGCTTCACTTAAATATGTTTACGACGGAGTGTCCCAAGGCCCAGGATCGGACGCCCGCGCATGGGAGACCTCCCCGTAGCGCCGTTTAGCACTGGTTTCCACAAACGCAGACCAGGTGTAACAACATTTGGGGGGGAATTCCCAGGTGATCAGTGGCCCTGGGTGGTCGGGCTCTGGGCAGGGTGGTACCCTGGCTCCCCCGATGGCATCAGGGCACTTTGACACTGCCAGACTGGCATCTTGGCACTGCCACCGGTGCCCATGTAGCACTGCCAAGGTACCTAGATGCCAGGTTGCCTGTACTGGGGATCGGGCATCGGGCTGCCCTGTCCTTATGCGATGGGGTGAGGGGAGACCGAGGACCCTCTAATTGGTAAGTTGGGGTATGGGGGCATCGGGGGGTGGGAGCTCTGCAGGTTGCAGTGTTCCTGCACATTGTCGATTTGCTTAGCATCTAGTGAGTGCCCTTCCTAGCTGTGGGACCTTGCTGTTAAACGGGACTTTGTTTTTTTTTGAGTGCCTCTGCGAGGAACGTCCCGCCGAGGCCTCACCTTCATTTCTCTGCAAAGCTGACCAACGAATGTCATAGATTCAGTGACTGGTTGGAGTTTGGATATGAGAATATGAGTGGACTGGTTCATGCCCTGACAATCTAGAATCTTTGTCCTCAAGAAAAGTTGCATCTTTTAATATACCATAAAAGCATTTTTTTGAAATAAATTTAGAATACCCAATTCATTTTTTCCAATTAACAGGCAATTTAGCATGGCCTGTTGTTGGGTTGTGAGGGCAAAACCCACGCAAACACGGGGAGAATGTGCAAACTCCACACGGACAGTGACCCAGAGCCGGGATCGAACCTGGGACCTCAGTGCTGTGAGGCAGCAATGCTAACCACTGCACCACTGTGCTGCCCTACCGTAAAAGCATTTTGGTTTAATTTTAAGAGGAAAAAACATCAAATATGTTGTTGCTTTATTTATACTTAGAACGATGTGCAAAGTGTGCTTCATTTATAATCTCCCTAATCAGCTACGTGATTATCTCCAAAATTAATCACACTCCCACCTCACACATTGTTAGATGCAAGCTGTAGAGCCCCTGATTGATTGATTGGTTGAGTTTAAAATATGTGTACAATAGTGGCTGCTGTTGATTGATTCAGACTAAAGGAAGTTTAGATGTTTGTCGGGAAATCAGATTGAGGAATTCAGGTATGTGGCAGTCATCAAGCTTGTTTATTGCCCAAGCTTCAGTGAATTACTTTGTACTGAGATCTAATTCTGATGGACGTGGTGTCTGTTTGGAATGTGTCCTTCCTGACAACTCAAAATGCACTGAAGATAGCACTGGCTGTAGTAAGCTGCGCAAAATCCATCCCACCCTCTCGGAGGGTTGTAGGGTTTGCAACATTAAGGACACTATTAGATACACTGTTGTCCTTTTGTATGAGGTATGAGAGACCATTTGGACATCCATGGGGTCAGTCATGTCCCTTAACTGCTCAAGCTTCTATCAAGGAATATAGGACTTCCCAAACCATGTAAACTCACATAGTTGTTACGACTTGCAGCAGTATGGTGCTAAAGTGTCCCCTAATACACAATTGTACAATCTTCTGATGATCCACTCCCCATTCAAAAGGATGAATCCGTAGGCTGTAGCTCAGAAAGTAACATAAATCTCTTCATGCATCATTAGATCCCAAAGGCACAGCCTCAGACTGAAGGGACGATCCTTTAAAACAGAGATGGGGAGGAATTTCTTCAGCCGGAGGGTGGTGAATCTGTGGAATTCACTGCCGCAGAAGGCTGCTTGGTGGGCCAACTCACTGAGTGTCTTTAAGACAGAGATAGATAGGTTCTTGATTAATAAGGGGGTCAGGGGTTATGGGGAGAAGGCAGGAGTATGGGGATGAGAAACATTTCAGCCAAGGGGCGGCACATTAGCACAGTGGTTAGCACTGTTGCTTCTCAGCGCCAGGGACCCGGGTTCGATTCCCTCCTTGGGTCACTCTCTGTGCGGAGTCTGCACGTTCTCCCCGTGTCTGCGTGGGTTTCCTGCCAAAAGTCCCGCTAGGCGTGTTTGTTAGATGAATTGGACATTCTGAATTCTCCCTCAGTGTGCCTGAACAGGCGCCAGAGTGTGGCGACCAGGGGATTTTCACAGTAACTTAATTTTAGTGTTAACGTAAGCCAATTATGACACTAATAAAGAATGTTATTATCATTATGATTGAATGTCAGAGCAGACTCAATAGGTCGAATGGCCTAATTCTGCTCCTATGTCTTATGGTCATATTATTGTTCTGAACACCTGGGGAAGGAGCTGGCTCCCAGTTCTCTGGAACCAACCCAAAAGTAGCCCCTCACTATTTTCCCCAACATTTCACGGCATTTTGTTTAAGCCACTTGGTAAAAGAGCCTTGCCCTCCAACCTCCACAGTCCTCCAAGAAGAGTCTAGAACCAGAGGACATAGTCTCAGAATAAAGGGGCACCAAGTTAAGACTGAGGTGAGGAACAATTTCTTCTCTCAGAGGGTTGTGAGTCTTTGGAACTCCTTGCTACAGAGAGCTGTGGAGGCAGATCCTTGTGTATATTTAAGACTGAAATAGCTAGATTCTTGATCAATCTGGGAATCAAGGATTAGGGGAAAGGGCAGGAAAGAGGACGTGAGGAATGTCGGATCAGTCATGATCCTATTGAATGGCGGAGCAGGCTCAAAGGGCTGAACGGCATACTCCGGTTCCTATTTCTTATGGTCTTGTGTATGGAAAGTTGAGATGTGGCGGCTAAAGCAGAACTGTCTAACATGTATTACTTGAGCACAGTGGGATTAATAACTATACTCCAAAAGAATTCCATGACCTTGTAACCAACATACAAACAGGAAGTCTCATGTATGGCTCGTCAATGTACACACCTGCAGCATACTAACTTAACAGAAAATTAGGCATTTTTAGGCTCTTTGTTGCAAACTCTTAAATTTTACTCTGTTGACTGCTTTAATCCTAACTGCAGGCAGAATCCTTGATGTTGTTCTCATTGAGTAGCTCAGTTCAGAGCGAATACAATTCATTCAAGTGAAATAAGCAAGTCTGAATGATAGACAGCTCAGGGACCTGCAAGTTGTTTAAAATCTGAATGACTTAAAGCTAATGAACTTAGAAAGTCGAATAAATCAATGATACAGCATAATTCCTCAGGCATCAGTGTCGTTTTTCTGGCTGGCGAGGGTGGGCATTAATAGGTTGATTTTCGTTTGGAGCTACCTATCCAGTGGAATCCAGTATGCAGTTAAGATGGCCTGTGGTGCATGTGCACACTCTTACACTGTTCTCCTGAGCCATTAAAGGGTAACATCTACAGAAGCCAACAGTCCTCCTTTAAATTTACAAATGGAGCTTTGATGACTGCATCAGAGGCCAATACGGTTACAACGTTATGATTTCCCTGTCATGCCAAGAGATTTACGAGGATGCTATCATGCCAACACCGGAAAGAGGAGTCAGGGCAGGAGGAGGTCACAAAGATAAGTGTATTTTTTAAAAAACTTTGCTTGGGCAGGCATCACAAGATGAGGAGTGGAAAGTAAAGGCTTCCCCTGCCCCGGACCGTATGTCCTTTCTGAAATCCATCCTTACCACCCAGCTGAGCACCAGCGACTGGCCTCCTCCTGCCCACAGATCAGCTGCTGCTTCCCTCCAGGTTTGGGTAGGAGGCTCAAGGGGGTTTCTGCTGTTGAGGCCTTAAGGGTTTGCCAGCCATCTTGGCACCTACTCCCACACTGAAACTAAGGACAGGAATTTAAGTGCTGGAAGGTGATTTACTTGCTGAGCCCAGTTCTCACCTTGCCCACACTCAGTTTCCTACATTCCAGGCAAGGGTTCACTTTCCATTGCTGCCCTTGGATGTTTACCACAAGGAAACAGGCCCTTCAGCCCAGCTTGTCCATGCCACCCAGTTTCTATCACTAAGCTAATACCACTTGACCGCATTTAGCCCATATCCCTCTATACCCACCCTGCCCATGTAACTGTCTAACTTTTTTAAAGGAAATAATTGTACCCGCCTCTACCACTGCCTTGTTCCAGATGCTCACCACCCTCTGTGTGAAAATATTTCCCCTCTGGTCTCTTTTGTATCTCTCCCCTCTCACCTTAAACCTATGCCCTCTAGTTCTAGACTCCTCTACCTTTGGGAAAATATGTTGACTATCTACCTTATCTATGCTCCTCATTATTTTATGGACCTCTATAAGATCACCCCCAAGCTTTCTACGCTCTAGGGAAATAGTCCCAGTCTATCCAGCCTCTCCTTATAACTCAGACCATCAAGTCCTGGTAGCATCCTCGTAAATCTCTTGATCTCAGCCCTTGCTGAGATCAACTAACATAAACCCAGTCCTGAGACTGAATGAGACACTCTTCAATGATGTGGCTCCGTGTGAGGTCACAGGGTACATTCATCCACTGAAACCTGCAGCAGCCCCACTCACCAGCATTTTTAAAAACAGTAGAATTGACCCCATTATGGTGTACGTGGTGGGGCCGTCATTTTGAGTGTGTTTTGAAATATCAGCAATACATGATATTATAGTGACTCACAATATTTTTTTTCAGGTTTGGTCAATAGTTGCCCAAAGATCTGTCTTCTCACGGGCTAATCTTTTTTTCTTGATCTCATGCCTGAGCAGATAACCTTGGACCTCAAGTTTAAAAGGCTAAGATCTGATGTTCTGACCCAAAATAAATTCTTGCGACTTCTGTTAAGCGTCTATTTTTGTTTTATCTCAGTACTGACTCACACAAGCATTCATCCATCTAATCCATCCCTTCATCCTGGCTGTCAATTAAGGGCTCTCTGCAGCTGAGGACATTTCCAAAGTTCATCGGCAATTTCTTTTTTGTCTTTTCTTCAAATATATTTTCAACCTTCATGGTAGCAAATGACCAGGAGGAAGATCAAAGGACTGAAGTAAAGCTTTTGATGAACCTGCCAAACAATCCTTCCTCTCGCCCTGACTCTTTTCCTTCCCAAACTAATATTGTTTGAAGCAAATTACTTCCACTGTGGTAAAATACTGCAGAGCAACTTACAAATGTTCTGCTGCAGAGTTTGTGGACAATGAGGTTTCAAAATGATGCATTCTGATGAAGAACGAAGATGGATTTTTGCAAATTCAAGGTTTCAAAACACAAATCTCCTTAACTCAGGGTGACAGAATTACACACTTGGGTACCAATTTTTTTTTTTTAATTGTCCCCACCACCCACTTTTCCTCTTTGCCTCTCTTGTCTTTCACTAAAGGCTATGACCTTGCTCGGGCACAACTGCATAAGTATTGCCAACCCTTCTGAAGTGGCTATCTTTCCTGTGTGATGCTTCACGGCATGTTATTTGACTATGCCGTGTGTCACAGCCCAGTCTGGTCTTCAGCCCTCATTCTCACAGGTGTACTTTTTAGCAAGTGTCACTGGATAACAGTTAGAACTGAAAACCTTGTCAGAATCCAAGAGGTGTTGAGGCTAAATGATCATCTATGTTGATTAGCTTACATTAGAAATGAGAAAATTAACATAGACTGACCACTGCCCCTTGAACCGCCTGACTGTTACGTTTTTGTAGCTTTCACCATGTGCCTACCTGGCGAGGGAGAAGCCATTATTACGCATTGAACAGAAAAACGTCAAAAGTAGAAAATTGCAGATTTGCCACAGGAAAACGGCAAAACACTTTTTGTGTAAAGTGAGAAAATATGACGGCCCCATTGTAACATTTACGAGTGTAACTCCAGACATTACTTTTGGAGTAACCATTTATTTTAAAAGGTTATGCATAACACTTGTTGAAAACGAGACAAACTAAAATCATGGGCATTTTAGTGTGATCGCTGGAATATTTTGAATGATTCTAAACTAAATATTCACTCTGGTACTCTAAAGCGTCACCACATGCGATGGCGGAATCCTTCCACTTCAACTATCAATTTCAATTCTCTCCTCTCAGGATATGTTCTATTCCATCTGAGCCCGAGTGCAGATAGTTAGTAAAGATGGTGGGTGGGAATTCCCACCGCAGCGGCGGTGGAGGCAACCCTCCATTGGCCAGTCCCGCCGCTGTCAAAGAGGTGACCCATTGTTCGCACCCTTTTTTTTCTTCATTCTTTCATGGGATGCGGGCATCGTTGGCAAGTCCTACATTTGCTGTCCATCTCTAATTGCTCCTTGAACTGAGTGCCTTGCTTGACCATTTCAGAGGGCAGTTAGGAGCGAACCACATTGCTGTGGATCTGGAGTCACATGTAGGCCAGACAGGCACAGAAGGCAGGTTTCCTTCCTTGAAGGACATTTGTGAACCAGATTTTGTTTTATAAATTTAGAGTACCCAATTAATTTTTTCCAATTAAGGGGCAATTTAGCATGGCCAATTATCATAGAATTTACAGTGCAGAAAGAGGCCATTCGGCCCATCGAGTCTGCACCGGCTCTTGGAAAGAGCACCCTACCCAAGGTCAACACCTCCACCCTATCCCCATAACCCAGTAAACCCACCCAACACTAAGGGCAAATTTGGACACTAAGGGCAATTTATCATGGCCAATCCACCTAACCTGCACATCGTTGGACTGTGGGTGGAAACCGGAGCACCCGGAGGAAACCCACGCACACACGGGGAGGACGTGCAGACTCCGCACAGACAGTGACCCAAGCCGGAATCGAACAGGGACCCTGGAGCTGTGAAGCAATTGTGCTATCCACAATGCTACCGTGCTGCCCAATCGACATACCCTGCCCATATTGTGGGGGTGAGGCCCATGCAGACATGGGGAGAATGTGCAAACTCCACATGGCCAGTTACCCAGAGCCGGGATCGAACCCGGCTCCCCGGCGCTGTGAGGCAGCAGTGCTAACCACTGCGCCACCACGTCATCAAATGGTTACTCAGATAACAAAACATTTTGAGTGCAATCTTACCAAAGTAAAACAGAGTCCATTCTGGGCGGGATTAGCAAGGTCATCTGCGGCGGGAACAACCCCATGATCTAACAGCACAGTGTCTTGTTTTTGTAACCCGCGGGCAACGCCCGCCCCCCGAGGCTGCACTTTGCATCATTTCCTGCACTGTGGAGCTACAATGAGCAGAGCTCCCAGTGCAGGAAGAGATTGGATGCCATTTTAAAATCAAGGCCTTATCTCTCATGCCGCCCCCCGCCAACGCAACACCTGGATCCCACCAACGCTCGAGGAACCCGGGAGAGTTCCTCGAGACCCCCAGACCTTAGCACGTATGGGCAGGGAACCCTGGGCCCAATCCCCAGCGTGAGCACAATATCAGCTTGGCAATGCCACCCAGTCATCCTAGCAGTGCCAGGCTGGTACGGTGTTGGTGAGACCACATTTGAAATATTGTGCCCGTTTTTGTCTCCTTATTTGAGGAAGGATGTGGTGGAATTGGAGGCAATTCAGAGGAGGTTCATCAGATTGATTCCAGGGATGAAAGGGTTGACATAGGAGGAGAGATGAAACGGTTTGGACTTATACTCACTGGAGTTTAGATGGATGAGAGGGGATCCTGAGGTACATAAAATACTAAAAGGGATTGAAAAAGGAAATATAGACAAAATGTTCCCCCTTGTGGGGCAATCTAGAACGAGAGGTCACAGATATAGGTTGAGAGGTGATAGATTTAGAACTGAGATGAGGAGGAATTACTTCTCACAGAGGGTGGTGAATTTGTGGAACTCTCTGCCCCATTGTGCGGTGGAATCTGAGTCATTAAATGGTTTCAAGAGGAGATAGATATATTTCTGATTTGAATGGGTTAAAGGGTTATGGGGAACAGGTAGGGCAGGTGGATTTGAGACCAGGAAGTGATCAGCCATGATCTGATTGAATTGCAGAGCAGGCTCAAGGGGCTGAATTGCCTACTTCTGCTCCCAATTCCTATGTTCCTATGTTCCTCCGCCAGGCTGCCAAGCCGGCAGTGCCAACATGCCCAGGTGGCACCAGCAGTGCCAGGATGCCACTCTGCCTGGAGGCTGACCACCCGGGGGCCTCCGATCACCTGGGAGACCCCTAGGTACGGTTGCGCATGGTCCCCATTTGTGGAGAACACTACTGAACAGCGCCAGACTGCATTCTCCTCCGCAAGGCTGATAGATGCCGGTTAGGCGATCAATCAGGCATCAGCAGGCCAAGAGAGTTTTTAAACTCACTTAGTCATGCAAGACTGCGTCCTGCCCATTTTGGGCGGGATCCAGATTGCGAGATCTGGTTAGATTTCGTGAGGCGCAACCACTGTCGGGAATCCCGGGCAAGGCCTCTCTCAGGATCCACCGGCTGGGTCCTGCCCCAATTCCGCTGGGACATGGCCGGTAGATCGTACACTTTGCTTAAGAATAAATGATTAATCAACCAACTCCAGTATTTTACTCTTATATTTTTTTAAAATGCTGTTACATAGAATCTCTTCAGTGCAGAACGAGGCCATTTGGCCCATCGAGTTTGCACCGACCCTATGAAACAGCACTTTACGTCGGCCCATTCCCGTAAACCCGCCCAACCCGCATATCTTTTGGACACTAAGGGGCAATTTTACCATGGCCAATCCACCTAACCATCACCTCTTTGGACTGTGGGAGGAAACTCGAAACAGGGACTCCAGTCCTAATAATAATAATAACTGAGGCTGCCGGATAAACAAACACCTTCCCAGTTATTTTTATTGCTTAGCTCAGCGTCTGAATTCACCGTTATCCACATCTTTCTTGGTGGGGTAAGAATGACATAAATTAGACTTACTGTGAACTCTTGTTTCCTTTCTACAAGGATTTGAGAGGTGTCTACTCTTGGTGTGCAAAACTGAATTCCCTGGTCAGTCATGTAACGAAGAGCAAAACTGGTAATGTACAGGGGGAGGAGGTGGGGGGGGGGGGTGAATTCTTCTGGCACTAATGCAAGTCATGTGAAAAGCAAGCTGAAGCGTTGCTGATGCCGGTAAGAAATTACAGTCAGCGTTTGGCCAAACCCCTCATTAAATCCAGCATTGTTTATTATTTTTAACATCCTGCAAAACTTGTGGGGTCTTCACTGTCAGGGCACTTTGGCAATAAAGAGTTTCCTTTGTGTTGTCCAAAGCTTCAGTCTATAAATTTGACATCACCGACTTCTAGTCCCTCATTCGTTGTAACCTTTCGCTCACCCATCCTGACGGCTTCCTTAAGATCTGCACTGAAGAAACAGTGTAGTCACAGATACTTTAATCGGCGGTGCCCTCTTTATGTTTCTGACTGTATCGGAACAAGAAACAGACAGGCTTAAATTGCGTGAAGGGAGAATGCCAGGCCTTTGACATGTGCGGCCCCTGACGGCAAGCGATGTCGCGGGATTGGTGCACCGCTCACAACACAAATTCAGTTCATGCAGTAGTGTGACCCCAACTATTGCAGGGATCATGTGAATTCTTCAACTTTTAAGGGAAGCACCTAAATCACAACCTTAAGTATCACAGAAACCTGGTCTTCAGAGGTTAACAGTCTGACCTCTTTTAGAACTGTAACACCCATGGTACCTAAAGCATAACCGTGGACATAAAAAGTCCTTGTGAAGGATTTGTACATTTTTCTTAACTCTCGAGCGAAATGTTTCATTTTGTAATTATTTTTGCGCAAATCATGATTTATAGTCAATTATTTTGGGTTAAATTAGCGGTAATGAAACCTTTATATTTTGATTTAACATTCACAGATGTGTGAAGCGCAACGTATAAAAGATTTGTTCCATTCAGTACATACAAGTGTGTTCTATAGCTCTGAATTTATAAATGACAAAAATGCACATTAAAACAAGGCTTCAAGTACTCAAGAAAGGGCTGCATCAATTCTTTAGGGAAATGTTCAACAGACTAACTGTTTGCTCGAGCATTTAACACACATGTGGTGATTTTAAGTTGAAAAGCTTGGACAGTATTTCTGGAATTTGCGAGGGGTCTTGCATGGGCCTCCAGGAAGGGGCTTCAAGCTGTTTTGATACTTAGGAGAAGTATATTCCTCACTCGCTCTTATCGAGGTGGTAATTTTCTTGCTTTGATGAATAATTCTATGAATTTACACAATGGGATGAACTGTTTGGTCATGCAAGAGCAGGGAATCTCTCAACAAACTGCAAAAACGAGTTCGTTTGTGGTGAGGAATAGTTGGTTGTGCTTTAGTTGGTGTTTTAAAAAAAAAATCTCTGCATTTTACTTCAGGAACAGAGAAAGGTCTTTTGATCTCCCAAGATCATGAGATAGGGGTCAGCTTGTTTAATCTTAGGCTCCCAAAATATCCAGCCTCTTTTCAACACGCAAGTGTCCTGGCCTTACTCTCTACAAACCGCAGCTGATTCCACTCCAAAGAAAGGAATATTTCCTGATGAAGGCCTGAAATTTGCCCTTTTCTAACCCAAGTTGCTTGGTTTTCTACTTTCTGGTAATATTTAGGTTCCTTTTTTCTGTACTTTTATATAAATTGAAAGTACCCAATTCTTTTTTTTCCCAATTAAGAGACAATTTAGTGTGGCCAATCCATCTACCCTGCCCATCTTTGGGTTGTAAGGGTGAGACCCTCGCAAACACGGGGAGAATGTGACTTTTTTTCTATTTTTTTAAGTACATCCCTGCGAGGTACACTGCTGGATGTTTCTTGTTCAGGCTGAAAAGCCAGAGTTTAAGTTGTTTTGCATATCGTCGTCCCCCCACCCCGGCATTGCGCCCCAGCTCAACTTTTCGGATCAACTTTGTTGCCTCTAAGGCCTGGTCCCTCTCCTCATACTACGATGGCCAGAGATGTGTGCAGGGTTCCTGGCATGCCTATCCCAGTCATTGTACACATTCAGCCTGACCTTAGGGAATTTGAGTTCAACCTAAACCTAGCATCATATTTTGTTTGTTTACTGCCATCTCACATTGTTTGCACATTGCGGAGTCAACTAAACATTCCCTGCTTTTCATCCCAGCCCGTTCCCTTTTCCCAGCACTGTTTGAAGAGAGCAAGGGTCTCCTGGCCCATATATATCCCTCAGCCGACAACACTAAAACCAGAATATCTGACTACGGGATCTTGCTAGCTGAAAATTGGCTGCCACGTTTCCGGAATTACAACACAGCGGGCGCGATTTTAACAGAAACATTTCTAAGTGACATTTTGGGCAGGATTGGCGGAGTTTTCCTCATCAGCCACATTGGTGAGATCACGGCCCGTATTTAACAGCGCTTAGTGCCGAAAATGAGCCCCCACGAGCTTCTTCCCCCCATTACTGGCTGTCTTGCCATCTGATTCGCCAGACACGTGCCTCAGCAGCTCGTTGCTAACAAGGAGGAGCTGATTATAAGCGTTCGCTCACCCCTCACTCCAGTCGCCACACAAGCATGGCACCATGCAGAACCGCTCCTCGCTTTGGGGATGCTGACCTGGGCAGACTTTGGGATGCTGTTGCGGTGAGGTGGGGCATCCTGTTCCCCCGAGGGGGTTGGAGGAGCAGCAGCACAGTTAGCAATATCACCTGGGTGGACTGCCATACAATGTAGGAAGAAGACCAATGACCTCCACAGAGCTGCAAGGGTAAGTTACCACCCCTCTCCTAGCATCAGTTCTGCCTGCCCCCCCCACCTGCAATTCACCCCCCCCCCCCACCCCCCTGCATTTCATTGGCTGGCACTGATCCATCAAGCCTGCAGTTCACAATGTCCCCTCATTGTCCCTGCAGGAGAAGATAGCACTTAGTAGGCAGGAAAGAGCCAAGATGGGAGGGGTGGAGTGCCCGAGATCTGAGTCCTCACCTCCTATGAGGAACGGGCCCTGGAGATCGCGGGGTTGACCGAGGAGAGAGCAGTCACCGACAGCGAGGCTGGCCTGTGCCGCAGAGGTGAGGATCCACTGCTGTTTCACTCAGATAACCTGTCTCAAGTGAGTTGTTCATTTCAAACAAAATAATTCTTCCCTCTGGCTGACCACATTTTCATTCTCTCATAGGATCTCCATCTGATGGGGTCAGGCCATCTGGATTGACACCAAATGCCCTCCCTACCCCTCCCTGCCGCCACCTCAGAGAACACCTCAGAGAAGAGCTCCGAAGAGACCAACACTGAGGCATCACAGCTATCACCCCCACCTTCCACCAGCGCAGATATACACATCTCGGTGGGCGACATTAGTGGGCAGGCTTCTGGGGCACAATCTGGTGAGCTTTACACAGTTGCTGATGCACATCAGGTGGAGGCAGGAATATCCAATAGTTGGAGGTCTGTTGGATCCCAGGACTCAGCTGAGTCCCAGTCAAATGCTGAACCTCTGGACACTGATATCCCAGAGCTGATGCAGGTGCTAGGACCTGGCCTTGATATTCAGGGGGGAATGACAGCAACATTACAGCGAATGCACAGCCAATTGGAGGATTCCCAAAGGCTAAGGGCGCAGGAGATGATGCCGGCAATGCGTGGCACTGACGTCAACGCTGCTAGGATGGCAACTGTGGGGGTAAGGTGGAGCACGACATCAGCGTCGAATGGTGGTGTCTGTGGCATGACACAGTCTGTGACGACCATGGCTCAGGACCTTGACATTGTGTCCCAGTAGCTAAGGAATGTGTCCCACATGCAGGTGGACATTGCCAGGGAATGGGGCGAGGAAGAAGGGGAAGGGGGGACGGTAAGGAGGGGAATGGGGGGGGGGGGGGTGGCGAGGGGGAGGAGGGGAATGGAAGGGGAGGAGGGGAATGGTGGTGAAGGAGGGGAATTTGGGGGGTTAGTGGTGAGCTGATGGACAAAGCCTCATCTGATGAGAAGCGTGTGAGAATAAGGGCCTCTATGTTCCTCCAGGCATGCCGGGCATTGCCGCCGCCTGTCCTCCATTCTCTGGCTCCTCCTGTGGGTCCTCCCCAGGCTCATCCACCAACCACTCCAGGTCCGCCATCTCTTCCTCAGATGAGACAGCAGGTCTCTCCTCCTCCTCCAGCATGTCGCCCACTGTTGTACCAGGTTATGGAAAGCACCGCATACCATCACAAAGCTGGAGACCCTCTGGGGATGTACTGCAGTGCACCACCAAAGCGGTCCAGGCATTGGAACCGCATTTTATGCAGTCTGATGCACTGCTCAATGACAGCACGGGTGACAACATGGGCCTCGTTATATCAGGTCTCTGCCTTGGTCTCAGGCCTCTGTGCTGGCATCATCAGCGGGTATGCCATATCCCCCAAGAGCCAATCATTCATCCTGGGGTGGTCCTTGAAGGCGCCAGGGATCTCCAAGTGTCCCAGTATGCACCTGTCATGCACGCTCCCTGAGCAATGTGCACACACGTGCATGATCCGGAGGTGGTGGCCGCAAATGAGTTTAACGTTCAGGGAATGGAACCCCTTCATGTTAATAAAGGGAACTCCCTGATGCCCCTGTGTGCGCAAGGCGATATGCGTGCCATCAATTACCCTCTGGACTGGGGCATTCCGGCGATGGCGGAGAATCCTGCAGCTTGGGCATCTTGGTGGGCTTGGTCCACCTCAAAGTTGACACAGTCAACTGCCTGGGCAAAAAGTGCATTTGTGGCCTCACGGATCCACTTGTGGGCTGTAGCTTGTGATATGCCACACAAGTCCCCTCTCAAGCCCTGGAATTAACCGGTAGCATAAATGTTCAGGGCTGTGGCAACCTTAATTGTCACGGGGTAAGGATGCCCTTCTCCTCCACTGGGTGCCAAGTCCGCGAGGACATGGCACAGGTGCCGCAATGTCTCTTTGTTGAGACAGAGTTTCCTGCGCACATGCTGTCTGTCATCTCCTTGAAAGACCAATGACACCTGTACATCTTGGGCCGTCACTTGAGTCCCCCTCTGGATTCCTCCTCGGTCTAATGGGTCATCAGGGTGGCACGTGGGATGCCTCCTCCAGCCTGTATCTCCAGCCTGTATCAATGCTTCTCCAGCATCTGGCCACCTGGGCTGCCACCATTGGAGAAGGAGACAGTCCAACAATCAGTTAGAGCTTCCACCCCGGGACTTTCAAATCTCCCAACCCTCCCCACCCTTACGCCTTCTCTAAGTGCCATCCAACAAGCCAGTTGTGTTGGAAAACTTCACTCTGCACACTCACCCATTGCCACACCAGGAGCCCCTAGACTCCAGACCCCTGCCAGGAACATTAGGAAGACCGTGCTCAGATACTGTCCCCGACCCACACACTCACCCTTTGGTCAAGAGGATAATCCCAGTGCTGAAGCCCAGCTCTTGAGTGTTTGATTGTTGGCTGCTGCCTCTATGGTGCTGATGCTTCTAGAGGTCAGGCAAACTGTTCAGGTTTTAAAGTTTGATTGAAATGCGATACAATAATCACCACCTGAGACATGGCATGTGTGCCCACGAGAAGCCACTTGAGAATATTTTGTTCATTAAATGGTCAACAGTAACAGAGATTTGAAAATCAACTACGTACAGTTCTACATATCACACTAACCAGTAAACAACAAGGAAATATCACCGTCCCATATTGGTACCAATGCCAAGTATCAGCTCATTTTCACAAAACAAAACCACAAATATACGCCGGCGGGATGCTCCATTGTGCCGGCAGTCCGGGGGTTTCCCAACGGCGTGGGGTTGCCCCACAATGGGAAACACCATTGACCAGCCGGGGCAACGGGGCATCCCGCCGGCTTGCTGGACCAGAAATCTGGCGCGGCGGGACGGAGAATCCATCCCATGATATCACCCCTCGCAGGGTCCTCAATAGAAACGGAGGATAAGCCAAAGAATATGTTGTCATGTCCAGAGCTGTGTCGTAGAAATGAACTGCCCATCAATGTGTTACTTGTTTTACGTGCACCCAGAGGAAACCCAGACAGACACAGGGAGAACGTGCAGACTCCGCACAGACAGTGGCCCAAGCCAGGAATCGAACCTGGAACCCAGGTGCTGTAAAGCAACCGTGCTAAAAGACATTCTGTGTGGTGTTGCTGATCAAGTTGCTGACTGCAGAACTTTCCAAAGAACCCAATGCAGGGCATTTGGGACTACTGGGAGGGAGAATTCAGAGGAAACCCACACCCGGAGGAAACCCACACAGACATGGGGAGAACGTGCAGACTCCGCACAGACAGTGACCCAAGCCGGGAATCGAGCCTGGGACCCTGGCACTGTAAAGCCATAGTGCTAATCACTATGCTACCCAGTCTATTATGTGGCCTTCTGAAAGTCCAAATGCACAACATCATCTGCAATACCCTCATCAACCCTTTCTGTTACTTCATCAATGGACTTGATCAAGTTAGTGAAAACATATATCGCCTTTCATAAATTTGTATTAATCTTCATCTATTAGACCTCTCTCTTCCAAAAGACATTTCATTTTGTCTCGGATTACTCTCTTTAAAAGTTTCTCCACCACTGATGTTAAGCTGGTCTGTAGTTGCCATGTTTATCCCTCTCCTCTTTTTCAAACAGGGGTGTAATATTTTCTATTCTTTGGCACCACCCACGTATCCAAGAAGGTATCTGAAGTAATGAACAGTTTTTCTCGCGGACCGACATTAGAGTGTTTCACTCCTCGCACACAGCAGTTACCAAATTGGAAGCTGATTCAAGATTAATTGGCGAGTTTTGACAAACAGCACATGAGCTGCTAGTAGAACGACTCCTCTCAGTCATCAATTTGATCTGAGATAGTTTTCAACAGCAGAATTTTTCACTTAGTTAATGCAACCGCTTAAAAGCTGAACCCATCCTTTAAATGTCACCACCACCCTCCCATGACGATCGGTCCATCCTTGCCTGTGGAATTCTTGGCTTTAAAAATAGGAGCAGATGAGAATAAAACAAATGTCCTTTTTCTTGTTGAGAACAAAAAATAGCTTCTGCAATGAGATTTGTTTTCAACATATGGTGGGGTTAGAATGGGAAACAGAATTGGGCCAGGCTGGGTGGGGGGTGGAGGACGGGGTGGGGGAGGGGGGGGGCGGGGCGAGGGTGGTGGTGGTGGTGGGGGCTTTGAACTGAGAAAGTACTTGCCTGTGTGTGAGCCTGATCGTTCGAGGTCCCTTGTGGAACATTTCCAGGAAGCCACAGACCTCCAGCTTGCACTCTATGCATTCCTGACACATACATCATTCATTGTCATATATGTAATTAAAACATTAACCGAGCAGCCAGGGAAAAGTAACATTGGTTATTCTTCCCAGAAGAAGCAATTTGCTGTAGGGGGTAGAATTGGGAAAAGATGATGCTAAGGGCTCTCTGAAACCCTACGGATTCCCCACAGTTGCTGGAAGCCACTTTGGGAAAGGGAAAAAAAGACGTACATCTTAATAGTTTTACACTTAATTCACTGACCTCATGCACAAGACCTTGTCAACATTTCCAAGTTCTTTGAACACTGTTCACCAAAAACCCTGAAACGTTTTATCGAGTCAGTGTCAAAGGGTGAATTATTATGAGGCCATCGGTAAAATGGATTTTTCAAACTGGAAATGTTCCAGGATCCCACTTTTGCTTTTAAGTTCTACCTCCAGCAAGGGTGCATCAATCGGAGAAGGCTTTCCTATTTTGCCATAATTGTATTAAAACAACATAAATTGATGGACTCAGAACGTGGTGCCATCATTATAATCACACATCATCTGTTCCAGCAGTTTTCCAAAGTTTAAGCTGACTTTCCAGAGTTTGCGAGGAGACTGGGGTTTTGACCTTGGTTGCCGGCCTAGACTGTCCCTTTAAGGCCACTTGTCAGGTGTTCCACGAGGAAGTGAATTGCCAAGACACAGGCCAAGGCCATTTTCATTTACTGTGGGCGCGATTTAACAGGACAGAAACAGTCTCATTTTGAGCGCATTTGACGGGGGGTTTCTCAGCACCTGCAGCATCGAGAAAGACCTCGTTATTTAATGGCATTGTGCCAGTTTTTCGCCCTCGGCGGGGAATGTCCCGCAAGGCCTCATTTACATAATTTCCTGCACAGACGACAGGAATAGTTTTCAAGGCTCGGGGCACCATTTGTAAATGCCGCACTGATCTTTTGACGCCCATTAGCCTCCCCACCAGACATTCCCCCACTGCACCCAATTTACCTTTTACGCGGTGCACGACTTCCCCCTCCTCACCCACCTCTTAAGGGTAAGGCAACACCCCCCCCCTCCTCCCCCCCCCCCCCCCCTTCTCTCCCCCCCCCCCCCCCCCCCCCCCAACCTGGCATAGGCAATCTGGCACCCAGGCATCTTGGTACTGCCAGATTGCCACCATGGCAGTGTCCCTGCCAGTGCCACCCAGATACCCGGCACTGCCAGGGTGCCTTTCGCAGTGCCAAGGTGACAGGCTGGCGGTGCCTGGGCACCAGCATGAGTGCCAGGATACCGCCATACCCAGAACCCAGAATCCGGACGGAGGTCTCTAATGGCCTGGGAGACCCCCCACCCCCAGGTACTGTTACACCTGGTCCACATTTGTGGAAACCAGTGCTAAACAGTGCCATGGCACGGTCTCTCAGGCAAGGCCATTAGTTCCCGGCCCCCCCAGGAGAATCTGGCACAGACATATTAAAATGAACCGAATGGCTCACTTAAATACGTTACTATGGATCTCGCCCTTGCTGGGTGAGATCCAGATTGTGACATCACGCCTGATTCTGTTCAATCTCGCGAGAAGTTTTGAGACTTGTGAATCTCGCGAGATTCAACGGCCTCATTACATCACCAAGTCGGGTTCGACGAGGCCATTAAATTGTGCCCTGTGCTTTTTCCAAAAAACATTCCGTTGCAGTTTTATATGAAATGTGATGGATGTGGATGAAAGGGTTTTTTGATGTCAGATATACCAAAACATATATGGCTCACAGAGGACTTGCTACTGAAGTTCGGGCTCCAGAAACTAAGTTCTCTTCACCTGTTTTTCAGGGAAAGTAACACATGTTTGATCAGACCCTGAACAGGCGCATGCTTCAGTTTCACAGCATTGTCCTAGACCAGGGGCGTCATTCTCCGACCCCCCAGCGGGTCGGAGAATGGCTGTTGGGCGGCGTGAATCCCGCCCCCGCCGGTTGCCGAAGTCTCCGAAGGGAGAAAAGTTGGCGGGCCGTTAATGGCGCCGCTGACGTCGGAGAATGGCACGGGTCTGCGCAAGGCAGCCGATTTTCGGCCTGCCGATATTCTCCCTTCCGGATGGGCCGAAGTCCCGACGACATGATGACCGTTCACGTCGACGTAAATCAAACCTCCTTTTCATCGGCGTGAACCTGTGCTCCAGGTTCACGCCGACCAGCGTGGAGGTGAGTGACGGCCTGGGGGGGTTGGCCGCTGGGCAGGCGATGGCGTGGCCGCAGTCTGAATGTGTGGGGAGAAGTGTGTCTCGGGTTGTGTGTGTGTGTGTGCGGCGGGGGGGGGGTGGTTAGAGTGGGCTGGGCTCCGGGGGAGGGCCAGGAGGGGGGTCCGTGCTGGGTAGGGGGATGGGGGGGTCCGTGCCGGGGAGGAGGTTGGGGGGGTCCGTGCCGGGGAGGGGGATAGGGGGTCCGTGCCGGGGAGGAGGTTGGGGTCAGTGCCGGGAAGGGGGATGGGGGGGTCCGTGCCGGGGAGGAGGTTGGGGGGGGGGTCCGTGCCGGGGAGGGGGATGGGGGGTCCGTGCCGGGGAGGAGGTTGGGGTCCGTGCCGGGGAGGGGGATGGGGGGGTCCGTGACGGGGAGGAGGTTGGTGGGGGTCCGTGCCGGGGAGGGGGATGGAGGGTCCGTGCCGGGGAGGAGGTTGTGGTCCGTGCCGGGGAGGGGGATGGGGGGGGTCCGTGCCGGGGAGGAGGTTGGGGGGGTTCCGTGCCGGGGAGGGGGATGGGGGGTCCATGCCGGGGAGGAGGTTGGGGTCCGTGCCGGGTAGGGGGATGGGGGGTCCGTGCCGGGGAGGGGGATGGGGGGGGGTCCGTGCCGGGGAGGGGGGGGTGCGAGGGCAAGTGAGTTGGTCCACCTGACCAGGTGCCAGCCTCCAACAGTTGGACCCATGCGGTCCATGCCACCTGGCTGGGGGGAAGGAGGGGATATGGGCAATGATGGCATGTCGTCGTTCCCCCCCCCCCCCCAACCAGGCCGTCATGTTTTCCGATCATCCAGCGATGTTGGCCGCCGTGGCGGCAGCCGCTAATGTCCATGTTGCCCTGGATGAGGAGGAGGAGGAGGAGCGTGCCAGAGAGGTGGCGCTGGCTGCCGCAGAGGGGCAGGCGGCAGCCGCCCAGGCTGGAGGGACACCTGGCCGACAGGACGAGGAGGGGGAGGAGGACGTCGCGGCCCCACGGCAACGGAGGCACCCGAGGGCGCCCCGTGTGTACCGGCCCCGGCAGTCATACCAGGACCTCACGGACCGGGAATGCAGGAGGAGACTTCGGGTGAGGCGGGAAACCGTGGCACACATCTGCCACCTGCTGGCACACCTGTCACCGCGTGGCACTGACGGGGGACACCCTCTCCCCGTGTCCGTCAAGGTTACGGTGGCCCTGAACTTTTATGCAACAGGGTCATTCCAGGGACCGAGTGGGGACCTGTCCGGCATATCGCAGACATCGGTGCGTCGGTGCATCCGGGCAGTGACAGATGCCCTATATGCCATGGCGCACCGCTACATCCGCTTCCCTGTGGACCGGGCCAGCCAAGATGCCCGGGCCGTGGGCTTCTCTGCCGTGGCCGGGTTCCCCATGGTCCAGGGCGCGATTGATGGGATGCACGTCGCCGTGCGGCCACCTGCAGATAACAGGGCCGTGTTCACCAATAGGAAGGGGACCTATTCGATGAACATACAGGTGGTCTGCGACCACCGCATGATGATTCTGCAAGTCTGCGCCCTTACCCAGGCAGTGTACACGACTCATACGTGTTGACGCGGTCATCCATCCCCAGCATGTACGAGGGACGCCATCCCCGGCTGAGGGACTGGTTGCTGGGCGACAGGGGCTACCCATTGCGATCGTGGCTGATGACGCCTATACGGAGGCCATGCAATGAGGCGGAGAACCGCTACAATGATGCCCATGTAGCGACAAGGGGAGTGAAAGAGAGGTGCTTTGGCGTGCTGAAGATGCGTTTCAGGTGCCTGGACCTATCTGGGGGCGCCCTCCAGTATCGGTCAGATAGGGTCGGCCGCATCATTGTGGTGTGCTGCGTCCTGCACAACATAGCCCAGCAGAGGGGCGATGTGCCGCAGGCAGAGGAGGGCGGAGTGGAGGAGCAGCAGGAAGAGGCGCAGTCCTCCCCAGATGAGGGGTCTGGGGGTCATGGTCAGGGCAGACGGGGTAGACACAGGCGGGTGGCTGTCCACCATTACCGGCTGGCCCAGCGGGCACGGGACAGACTGATAGCCGCCCGCTTCACTGAATAGATGGGCGTGGGAATCGGGTAGTATGGCCACAGACTGCACACCATGGCAACAGCCGACCACCCACACCCCCCACCATCCACCCACCCAGCATCCTCACCCCCGTCCCCAACCCCACCCACCCAACCCGCATGCACCCCTCCCCCAATGCCGATCCACCTGCGGCACAACGGGCCGGGCTCACACAGTTGCGGGTGGACGCGTGTCTATTGCAGGCCATGGAGGATGATGACAACCCACCCTGCGGTGAGCTCCTGGCTCCACATCGTTGGACTATGTCTGACCCATGGCCACAGTACCACCATCCACCCAGACCATCCCTGCATGCGGCTGTGACACTGCAGCGCACGGTCCCGTCCTCTGCCTGGGGGGATGTGGATGTTGATGGCGGCCCAGGGGGAACGGGGCAGACTCACCTGGGGCTGAGGTAAGACCACCCCTCACACACACACTTGCGCTCAACGTACATGACACCCCCGCACGCTTTGGACAGAGCACAAAGGTAGCTTCTGTAGGTGTAACATTGACTTTAATAACCAAACGAGTTCATGCACGTGCTCTAGCCCCTAAAACTCATCTGTGCCCTGCACCCGTGCCAACTTACTCAGTGTCTAATTGTTTGGCCTTACGGGCCCTTTGACTACGTCTACGTGGTTCCCCAGACGGTACAGCAGAACTGGAGGTGGACTCCTGTGATTCCTGCCCTCTGACACTGGATCCCTTTGGCGGCCGTTTCCTGGGGCGTCTTGGCCTAGATGGGCCAGGCTACGGCCCGGGCGACTGGGATGGCGAGCTGCCAGTCTGTCCTGCCCGTTGCCCACCCAATGCACCTGGGGCGGAAGGGGGGGAGTCCGAGGTGTCGCGGTGTTCCCGGACCTCCCCTACAGGGGGAGCCGGGACGGACCACACCACCTCCTCCTCTCTCGGGGTGCCCGATGGCCCCCAGGCCTCTACATGGGTGGGGGATGTGAATGGACTGGCCTTCCGACGCCCCCCGACATCTGGCGCTGCCAGTCCTGGAGGCCCGTGCTGGTGTCGACAGGGGTCTGCAGGTTTGCAGCCATGGAGCCCAGGGGGTTGGAAAACCCTGTCTGTGACAGTGCGACGCCGGCTCGCACATGGCCACTGGCGCCGATGCCCTCAGCGATGGCCTGCAGAGACTGGGCCATGGCCTGCAGAGACTGGGCCATGGCCTGCTGAGACTGGGCTATGGTGTTGAGCGCCTCTGCCATCTGGCGCTGGCACTGGCTCATGGCCTCCTGTGAGAGGGCAGCCATGTCCTGGGCCACAGACGCCGCCTGCACGGAAAGCCCCAGGCCTTGCAAACCGTTCCCCATGTCTGACACCGTCGCACCCATTGCCTCCACCGCAGACGCCACCCGTGCAGTGTCGGCCTGGGTGGCACGCATGACCGGCACCACTTCCGGGTCCTGGACGCGGCTGGACTCCTCCACCTGCGACTGCAGCCGCCGCAAGCCACTCGTCACCCTATTCGCTCGTCTCCGTGTCGGTGGTTGCATCGGATCTATGTGTGGGTGTGGAAACTCCAGGAACCCGGGATCCATCCGGGCGGCAGGTGTTCGCTTGGGCTGGGCTGCCCTCCGACCGCCCAGCCCCTCTGCTGCTCCTACCTCCACCTGCTGTACCGGGACGGCTGTGTTGTGCGCACCAGTGAGTGTACCAGACGCCTCATCACTAAAGTGCCCAACCGAGGTGAGTGTTTCTGCGATGGTGGAGGGTGTTGGTGACAGCAGTGGCGTTGTGTCGTGCCCTTCGTCCCACTCTGAGTCCATGGCACTTTGGGGTGGGGGTTCGTCTCCACCCATCCACTCTGAGTCACTGTCCGGTATTTCGTCTTCCTGGGTAGTGCTGTCCCGGGTAGGGGTGTCCTGGGCAGTGCTATCCCGGGAAGTGGTGTCCTGGGTAGTGGTGTCCTGGGTAGTGGTGTCCTGGGTAGTGGTGTCCTGGCTCTGATGTGACGGGGGCCTGTGGCTGCCATCCTCGTCGCTGGGTGGTCGCTCCCACACGTGACGGGGGTGTCGTCTCCCTGTTGCTCCAGGTCTCTCCGTCTCCCATGGTGTGCGAGGGGCATCCTACGGGCGTCGCATGCTGGAGGGTCCGGGTCTCTCTGTCTCCCACGGCCTCCGAGGGGCATCCTGCGGGCGTCGCATGCTGGAGGGTCCGGGTCTCTCTGTCTCCCATGGCCTCCGAGGGGCATCCTGTGGGCGGCCTGCATCTGCGGGGATGGGTGCCTGGACGTTTGGTCCTGCGATACACAATGAAGCATGCATGGTTAGACACGCAGGCAGTGATCAGGTGATATGGGGGAGGGGGATATAGGGGAGGGGGGATATGGGGGAGCGGGGGATATGGGGGAGGGGGGGATATGGGGGGGGTATGGGGGAGGGGGGATATGGGGGAGGGGGGATATGGGGGAGGGGGGGATATGGGGGAGGGGGATATGGGGAGGGGGTATATGGGGGAGGGGGGATATGGGGGAGGGGGAATATGGTGGAGGCTCACTCTGCCTGCTCTGACGAGGTCGTTCACCTTCTTGTGGCACTGGGTGCCTGTCCGTGGTGTCAGGGCCACAGCGGTGACGGCCTCTGCCACTTCCCTCCACAGACGCCGGCTGTGGCGTGGGGCAACTCTGCGGCCGTGCCCGGGATACAGGGCGTCCCTCCCCTGCTCCACTGCGTCCAGGAGCGCCTCCACATCCCGTGACTCGAACCTCGGGGCTGAGCGGCGGCCAGCCATCCAGTCGGGTGTTCCGGTCGGGTGGGGGGGGAGCAGCGCGGCCTTATGAGCCGTCACGCCGTGCAGCGCGCATGACGCTGCACGGCGTGAACCACTGCGCAAGCGCGGATCCCGTTACGTCGCTGCTAGCCCATTTCGGGCCGGAGACTTTCGACCCATTTTTCCGACGTGACGCAAGTCGGATTTGCGCCGTTTTTTGCGTCGATCGGCGGACTTTGCGCCGATAACGGAGAATTTCGCCCCAGGTCTTCAAGGATCCCCTTACTGGAGTAAATCTCAAGGCGTATGTTATTTTCACATTGATTATCAAGCTCACTGAATTTGTTGGGCTCTGTCTCTTCATACTTTCTCTTCATGAAATGCCTGCAATTTGATTGCATAGCAGCTTTTGGGTGTTTTCCCAAGAGAATTTGAAAGATCTTGAGATTCAGTACGACCTGGCACGGTTCTGGGAAGTTAGTCACATGCACATGGTTGTTATCATATGTTGCTCGGCTGCAGGTGGCCTTGAACATTCTCTTACTCCATAAAGGTAGGTTTATTTTTTATAAGGTTATTATTCACTGGCAGCAAGAAATGATATTCCCAGTTCATCTCACAAATCAGGGGTCAAGCTGCTATCTAAAGAAGTTAGGGTAGTATCTAAAATGTTTGATCGCTATATCATGGTCTGACTTTGTGATTGTAATGGCAGTGAAAATACAAGTGTTCATCAGCTGTTTGTCTTGATGTAAAAACCCTTGAAAAAAGTTCTTGTTGACTGAGGTGTAACTTTGTTTTCAATGGTCTACTGGCTTGATAATTACTGAGAAACAACCTCACTGGCCCTAACAAAAAAACTAATGTTAATATTTGTGGAATGTCAGATTTCACCATAATATTGAATATAGCTTTTTCTTAAAAATATCTAAGTATTTTCTCTTTTTAAGTTTGTTTGCCCTTACTATTGCTCCTGTCTTAATCCAGTGGTTATATTTTGGACAGTGAAATAATTGATAAATTAACAATGACGGATAGTGAAGTACTTTTAAGTTCCTGGTTGGATGCATGTGAATGCTTTGGTGCGATTGGCAGCCTCACAATATCTGCAGAGCAAGACATTCACTTTGTGCCAGATATAAACTGTTGTCAGGAAAGGTGAAAGCCATGTCCAGAGATCAAGGGATCTTTACGGGCAACTTTCTCTGAGGTCAGTAGTGAGCACTGTTGCTTTGCTGCTGATGGCAAAATGCAGGCCCATGAGTGAGGGAACCAGATAGAAATTCAAAATGAACTTTCTGCATTCCATGTAGCAAACCACCGAAGGATTATTCCTTTCTGAGCACAACATTGCATTTGGGAATTATACAAAGAAATGTGAAGCTTCTGATCTCAGTGTCATGGATGCAGGATTGAGGAAATTTCTGATGTTGTCCACAAAGCAGCAATGGGATGTTGAAGAGGAGGGGGAAAGGTACATTGGGTGCGAGATCAGTTATGTTCCCCCCTCCCCCTCACGTATTTTGTGAATAAAACAAATCATGTTCCATGCAAGTATTTTCAGGGTCCGTCTGAAAATGCGCGGCTTGTTCCCTGATGATATTGGGGTCATGACATTTGTTTTTGCCGTGTTATGCATATTATCTGACCGAAGCTTCATAAGCTTACGTTTTCATAGGTATATAGAAAAGGGAACATGGGACTTAGACGCAGGAGTGATCCTTCCGCCTATTCAAATCCACTCCGCCATTCAGCAACAATAAGGCTGATCTGGTGATCTGGTTATAGTCTCAACTCCACTTTCCTGTGTGCCCCCGCCGTGCACCCCCCCCCCCCCCTCAAAATGCTTCACTCCCTTCTCTATCAAATATCTAATGCTGCCTTGAATAAGTTGTGGCCCAGCCACCACTTCTCTCTGGGGAAGAGAATTCAACACATTAATGGCCTTCTGAAAGAATGAAATTCTCCCCATCTCAGCCTTAAAAGAGCCACCTCTTATTCTTAAACTGTGTGCCCTAATTTTTGTCTCCTACACAAGTGGAAACACCATTCCGATATCTCCCCTGTCAAGTCCCCTCAGGATACTTTCCAATGAGATCACCCCTCATTCTTCTAAACTCAATGAGAACCTGTTCAATCTTTCCTCACCCTTGATTCTCAGGAATGAGTTAAGTGAGCCTTCTCTGTACTGCTTCTAATACAATCATATCTTTTTTCAGATAAGGACACCAAAACTGCACACAGTTCTCCAGATGTGGTCTCACCAATACCCTGTACAACTGTAGCAAAATGTCCCTATTTTTATATCCCATTCCCCTTGTAATAAACACTAACATTGCATTAGCTTTCCTAATGAATTGCTGTACCTGCGAATTAACCTTGAATGATTCATGTACCAGGACACCCAGAAACCTCTGTACCACCAAGTTTGGCAATCTCTCACCATTTGAATAGTACGCTGCTTTTCCATTCTTCCTGTCAAAGTGGACAAGTTGTCATTTTTCCACATTATACTCTGTCTGTCTAATGTTGCCCACTCCATAGAATCCCTACAGCACAGGAGGAGGCCATTCAGCCCAGCGAGTCAGCACTGATCCTCCGAAGAGCACCCTACCTTGAACCACTCCCCCGCCCTGTCCCCGTAACAGCCACGCATTGATCACAGCCAGTCCACCTAACCTATACATATTTGTTTTGTGGGAGGAAAGCGAAGCATCTGGAGGAAACCTACGCAGGCACGGGGAGAAGGTGCAAACTTCGCACAGACAGTCATCCAAGGCCGGTATCGAACCCGGGTCTCTGGCAGTGTTAACCACTGGCCACCATGCCACCCTTAACCTGTCTATAGCCCTTTGTAGACTCCCTGCCGCCTTGTGGTGGTATGTATTAGGGGTAGTACGGTACCCAGTGATGCCGAGAGGCTATTGGTGGACAGACACTGGGTCCTGATTGGATCTGCCGCCTGCTGGCTCCACCCAGTAAGGCGGAATATAAGAACCCGGGTTCTTCCAGCAGCCGCATTCTGTAACCGAGCTGCCGGGGAACAAGTCTGCGTAATGAAGCCATCGATTGACTTCATCTCTTCTCGCCTCGTGAGTGATTGATTGTGCTACAATTTATTACGCAAACTTAAAAGACTATGGAGCTCCGGATCGTCCCGGAGTGTCTGCGAATCAGCCCCCATGTAGCAAACTCAGCGGCCACGTTTAAACACTGGCTAGTGTGCTTTGAGGGATACCTCCGAATGGCCCCCGGCAGACCTACAGAAAATGAAGGTCCTGCATTCCAGGGTGAGTCCGGAGATCTACACGCTCATCGAAGACACGGAGGATTTCCTGACGGCGCTCACCATGCTGAGAGGGATCTACATTCGGCCCGTAAACCAGGTCTACGCACGCCACCAACTCGCGATGAGACGGCAAATCCCCGGAGAATCGCTGGACGAGTTCTACAGCGCGCTGCTAATATTGGGAAGGAGCTGCAACTGCCCACCAGTGATGGCTAACGAACATATGGAACTCCTAATTAGGGATGCTTTCGTAGCAGGGCACGGTAGCATTGTGGATAGCACAATTGCTTCACAGCTCCAGGGTCCCAGGTTCGATTCCAGCTTGGGTCACTGTCTGTGCGGAGTCTGCACATCCTCCCCGTGTCTGCGTGGGTTTCCTCCGGGTGCACCGGTTTCCTCCCACAGTCCAAAGATGGGCAGGTTAGGTGGATTGGCCGTGATAAATTGCCATTAGTGTCCAAAATTGCCTGTAGTGTTGGATGGGGTTACTGGGTTATGGGGATAGGGTGGAGGTGTGGACCTTGGGTAGGATGCTCTTTCCAAGAGCCGGTGCAGACTCGATGGGCCGAATGGCCTCCTTCTGCACTGTAAATCTATATGGCTAAATTTATATATATATGACCTCACCCCAAATTCGCCAGCAACTGCTGGAGAGAGACTCACTGGGGCTCACAGAGGCACGGGCCCTTGCGGCCTCCCTCGATGTGGCCTCGCAGAATGCCCGCGCTTATGTCCCCGACCGCGCGGCAGCCCCTTGGGCTCCGTCGATCCCCGCCGCGACCGACCCCCCGGCACCCCCCATCCCCGCAAGCCTGCGCGGCCAGAGCACAAGTGCACCCGAGGGGGCCCCACTGCTCTTTTTGCGGGCAGTCGAAACACCCCCAGCTGCGATGCCCGGCCCGCTCGGCCATCTGTAAAGGTTGCGGCAAGAAGGGGCACTATTCAGCGGTGCCAGTCCCGGGGGGGTCGCCACAATTTCCGGGGGAGAACTGGGACCACAGACTCAACTTCCCCAACGATCCATGTGCGGCCAACGGGCGCTGCCATTTTGGGTCCAGGACTCCATGCGGGGAGGATGGGCGCCACCATCTTGTGACCCTCCGGCCACGTGCGATTCATGGGCTCGGCCATTTTGTCCGGCCCTGACCGCGTGCGATCTGTGGCGCCGCCATCTTGGCTGACAGCCAAGGACCCTAGCATGGACGGCTCCACGGGGCCTGAAGAAAACGCCCCAATGCAGCAACCGCGACTGGCTTCGGTGACCCTGGACCAGTCGCGGCCCCAGACGCTCCAAACTGCAACGACGACGGTGCTGGTTAATGGGTACGAAACGCCATGTCTGGTCGACTCTGGGAGCACGGAAAGTTTTATCCATCCGGATACGGTAAGACGCTGTTTTCTTTCAATCCACCTGAGTACCCAAAAGATTTTTCTGGCAGCGGGATCCCATTCCGTTGAAATCAAAGGGTTCTGCATCGCAAATCTAACGGTGCAGGGGAGAGAGTTTAAGAATTATCGACTTTATGTCCTCCCCCAACTCTGCGCTCCCACACTCCTGGGGTTAGATTTTCAATGTAATCTTCAGAGTTTAACATTCCAATTCGGCGGCCCTATACCCCCACTCACTATCTGCTGCCTCGCGACCCTCAAGGTTGAACCGCCTTCTTGTTTGCGAACCTCACGCCAGATTGCAAACCCGTCGGCACGAGGAGCAGACGGTACAGCGCCCAGGACCGAACATTTATCCGGTCTGAAGTCCAGCGGCTGCTGAAGGAAGGCATCATCCAGGCCAGCAATTGTCCCTGGAGAGCTCAGGTGGTAGTTGTAAAGACCGGGGAGAAGCAGAGGATGGTCGTAGACTATAGTCAAACCATCAATAGGTACACGCAGCTAGATGCGTACCCTCTCCTCCGCATATCCGACATGGTCAAGCGGATTGCACAGTACAAGGTCTTTTCCACCGTGGACCTTAAGTCCGCATACCATCAGCTCCCCATCCGCCCGAGCGACCGCAAGTACACTGCCTTCGAAGCAGGCGGGCGGCTCTACCACTTTTTAAGGGTTCCATTCGGCGTCACTAACAGAGTCTTGGTCTTCCAACGGGAGATGGACCGAATAGTTGTCCAGCACGGTTTACAGGCCACGTTCCCGTACCTCGACAACGTAACCATCTGCGGCCATGACCAGCAGGACCACGACGCCAACCTCCGCAAATTCCTCCAGGCCGCTAACGCCCTACAACGGGGAAAAATGCGTGTTTAGCACCGACCGTCTAGCCATCCTTGGCTACGTAGTGCGTAATGGAGTGTTAGGCCCCGACCCTGAACGCATGCGCCCCCTTATTGAGTTCCCCCTCCCTCGCTGTTCCAAAGCCCTGAAACGCTGCCTGGGCTTCTTCTCTTATTACGCCCAGTGGGTCCCCAACTACGCGGACAAGGCCCGCCCGCTAATTCAGTCCACCGTCTTTCCCCTGTCGACAGAGGCCCCCCAGGCCTCCAGCCGCATCAAAGCGGATATTGCAAAGGCCACGATGCATGCAATCGATAAGTCCCTCCCCTTCCAAGTTGAGAGCGACGCATCTGACGTAGCTCTGGCGGCCACCCTCAACCAAGCAGGCCTTTTTCTCCCGTACCCTCCACGCTTCAGAAATCCGCCACTCCTCAGTGGAAAAGGAAGCCCAAGCCATAGTAGAAGCTGTGCGGCATTGGAGGCATTACCTGGCCGGTAGGAGATTCACTCTCCTCACTGAACAACGGTCGGTAGCCTTTATGTTCGATAATGCGCAACGGGGCAAGATCAAGAACGACAAGATCTTGCGGTGGAGGTTCGAACACTCCACATATAATTATGAGATCTTGTATCGTCCCGGAAAGCTGAATGAGCCGTCCGATGCCCTATCCCGCGGCACATGTGCCAACGCACAAGTGGACCATCTCCAAGCCCTCCAGGAGGATCTCTGCCACCCGGGGGTCACTCGGTTCTACCACTTCGTGAAGACCCGCAACCTCCCCAACTCCGTCGAGGAGGTCCGAACAGCCACCAGGAACTGCCAAATCTGCGCAGAGTGCAAGCCGCACTTTTTCAGGCCAGATAGAGCGCACCTGATAAAGGCTTCCCGTCCCTTTGAGCGCCTCAGCCTGGACTTCAAAGGCCCCCTCCCCTCCACTGACCGCAACACGTACTTCCTAAATGTGGTTGACGAATACTCCCGTTTCCCTTTCGCCATCCCCTGCCCCGACATGACCGCGGCCACAGTCATTAAAACCCTCTGCACCATCTTTACACTGTTCGGTTTCCCCGCATACATCCATAGCGATAGGAGGTCCTCCTTCATGAGCGACGAACTGCGTCAATTCCTGCTCAGCAAGGGCATCACCTCGAACAGGACGACCAGTTACAACCCCTGGGGGAATGGTCAGGTAGAGAGGGAGAATGGTACGGTCTGGAAGACAGTCCTACTGGCCCTACGGTCCAGAAGACTCCAGTTTCCCGTTGGCAGGAAGTCCTCCCGGATGCCCTCCACTCCATCCGGTCGCTGCTGTGTACCAGAACTAATCAAACGCCTCACGAGCGCCTCCTTGTCTTCCCTAGGAAGTCCTCCTCCAGAATGTCACTTCCGACCTGGCTGGCAGCCCCAGGACCCACCTTGCTCCGAAAGCATGTGCGGGTGCACAAATCGGACCCGTTGGTCGAGAGGGTTCATCTTCTCCATGCGAACCCTCAATACGCCTACGTGGCATACCCCAACGGCCGACAGGATATGGTCTCCCTGCGGGACCTGGCACCCGCCGGAGCTCCCCACACCCCCCCAACACCAACCACCCCCTTCCTCCCGCCGGTGCACCCTACAGTTGCTCCCTTCCCAGGTGGATCGGTCCTCCTCCCGTGCCCGTCCAGGAGTAGTGAAACAGGAACAAACGTCGCGACGCTCCCAGAGATGACAGTGCCCGAGCCAGTGCCTGCACCACCACCGGAGCTGAGATGATCGGCAAGGACGACCAGGGCATCCACTCGACTCATTGAATCTGCGTGACAAAGCAAGATCTGTAAATAATTCAGTAGCCCAGTAAAAGCGGCATTGTAAATAGTTAACCGTTGATATCGATGCATAGCCACTGTGCTAATGGAATCCCAGTACCGCCATTGTAAACCCCTACCACCATGTGACCCACCACCCCGCCGGGTTCTTTTTTAACAAGGGGTGAATGTGCTGGTATGTATTAGGGGTAGTACGGTACCCAGTGATGCCTAGAGGCTATTGGTGGACAGACACTGGGTCCTGACTGCATCTGCCGCCTGCTGGCTCCACCCAGTAAGGCGGAGAATAAGAACCCGGGTTCTCCCAGCAGCCGCATTCTGTAACCGAGCTGCTGGGGAACAAGTCTGCGTAATAAAGCCATCGATTGACTTCATCTCTTCTTGCCTCGTGAGTGATTAATTGTGCTACACGCCTCATGACAACTTGCTTCTTTACCTATCTTGTGGGCCAGTCAGCTCTGAGATCTTAGCCACTTCACACTGTAAGACTTCAGTCGGCAGACAGAGGGATATCCCCTGGTTGAACCAATATGTACATTGGTGGACACACAGATGCACATTCCTGAGCCCAATCACTCATTACACGCCCCCCAAGGAGGTGAAAATAGTCAACCTGAGTTAGAATCATTAAGCAAGAAACCAAACTTTACCACAAAGCCAACTATCTGCTTTTATGAGTACATTGAGTGCTTTTTAGTTCCAGAAAGGTTTGAAAAAAATAATCAGTTACAGGTCAATTATACTTATTTACTTTGGGTAAAAGGAATAGTAATTCAAACACAATCATTGTGGTTTGGCAATCATTGTCATCAAATCCTTTATATGCAACTTTTCAGCAAGCTGAAGGATCTTCGGGGAGCGTGTGGCTGCTGCCAAGCTCTAAATAATCCTTGCAACTTTCAAACGCTACATGTTTACTCTTGTGCAACATCTGGAAAAATGAGTTTCTGTAACATTTCTGGTGGAATTACAAAAATGTGCACTGCTAGGAAGGTTTCTCTATATGCTACTCAGAATAAGCTGAAAATGATGACTGTTGTTGAAATTAAAACATGCAAATTCTATCATTTGTTTTCGCAGTCAGAAGTAAAGAAAACAGAGGACAGTGCGCAGACATTGTCGGCTATCTTGATGTTGACTGTGTTTCGATTGGTAACGCTCTCATCTCTGAATCAGAAAGCCGAGAGTTCAAGCTGCACCTCCAGAGAGTCGAGCACAAAATCCATGCTGAAGGAGTGCTGCATTGTTAGAGGTGCTGCCTTTTACGTGAAACATAACAAGGTCAGGATGCAAAAGATTCTGTGGCACCATTTTGAAGATGGGCAGGGAGCTCTCACTGGTGCCCCGGCCTATTGTCGTCCTTCAACCCATACCTCTTTAAAAAACTAATTAGCTCGTGATGATCACACTGCTATTTGTGGCTGTCACATCTTCTATGTTGCAACAGTGCGTACACGTCAGAAATATTTAGTTCGCTGCAAAGGGCTTCAAGGCATTGTGAGGTCATGAAAGAGGCATTCAACTTGCAAGTCTTTATTTGATCGGCTGAAACTAGATCTATCTTCACAAGGAATGTGCTTATAGGCTGATGTCGGATCTGGTACTTAGAAAGTTGTGTGCGTTTTGCCAAAATGTATAGTTAGCCATCAGAATTTCCCCAGTGTGTTTTGAGGTACAGGTTGAGGGAGCATGAAATTACATGGAGGGGATTCATTAGGGTTCCTGTCCACGGCACGCGCCAACAATTCCAGGCCCAGCTTCACAGCGCCGAGGACCAGGGTTCGATCCCGGCCCCCTGTCCATGTGGAGTTTGCACATTCTCCCAGTGCCTGCATGGGTCTCATCCTCTCACAACCCGAAGATGTGCAGGGTAGGTGGATTGGGCAATCTAAATTGTCGCTTAATTGGAAAAATGGTTAAAAAAACCCAATTCCAGGCCGATCCAACATCAAGAAGGGCAGATATGTTTACATGTAGCCTTCTCTCTCCAGAGCATAGTGTTGTTCACCAAAAGCTTCCTGCCTTTGCAGAAGATGAACCTTTTTTATTTATATTAGAATATTCAGAGCAAAGCACATGTACTGCTGACACCTCCGTGTCCTTTTTTTATGTGTCTGTTCTTCCTCTCAGTCTTGCTACCTTCCCTTCCCTTTTACGCTTATTTGGGGGCCTTGCTTTGGGAGAATGATCTACCTGGGGTGTCTCTACACTTTGCCTGACTTTGGGAGCTCTGAATTGCTATGCAATGCAGAGGCTGATCTTCGGTATCTGCTTCACAGAAGTCAACTTG
This sequence comes from Scyliorhinus torazame, assembly GCF_047496885.1. Lineage (NCBI taxonomy): Eukaryota > Metazoa > Chordata > Chondrichthyes > Carcharhiniformes > Scyliorhinidae > Scyliorhinus > Scyliorhinus torazame. The sequence goes on from NC_092728.1 coordinate 64,529,891, forward strand.
CTTAATCGGGTGGAATATTCCGTGGGCGGCATGGTAACACAGTGGTTAGCACTGTTGCTTCACCGCGCCTGGGATCCGGGTTCGATTCCTGGCTTGGTTCACTGTCTGTGCGGAGTCAGCACGTTCCCCCGTGTCTGCATGAGTTTCCTCCAGGTGCTCCGGTTTCCTCCCACAAGTCCCGAAAGAAGTGCTTGTCAGGTGAATTGGACATTCTGAATTCTCCCTCAGTACCGGAACAGGCGCCGAAGTGCGGCAACGAGGGGATTTTCACAGTAACGTCAATGCAGTGTGACACTAATAAAGATTATTATATTATTGTTAGCGGCAGCAACTCGTTCCCAATCAGGCCTCCACAATTCCTGGTGAGGCCTGCTTCAATGTCCCAGGTTAATTCAATACAAGGATTTAAAGCAGTGGTTGATATTGAGGGGACACTTTGCTCATCAATTGGGGAGAGAGGGCACCAGCAAGCGATGAGAGAAATGAGCCACAATTTTTCTGAAGTGGTTCAATAAATCTATAAAATATTGCGAGGACACACCAATACTTAAAGATAAACAGTGTGAAGAGGTTAAAAGAGGAAGCTGCCTCAGCTGGAAGAACAGGCTAAGGCTGTGTGTTGTAAGGAATGACATAGAGAGAGAAAAGTTGTGTAAATACTGCATAATAAATTTGAAGGGATTAGTGGATTAACATAAAGCTGATGGCTACTTGCTGCCCATGTGTCAATAGAACTAGCAACAAGTCTAATAACAAGGTCAGGCCAGGTCATGTCAATGCTAAAAATGTCAAGAACAGCATATGTTGGGTTTATTGTGTCGAGTTACGTATGTTAAACTTGCTTTTGTTGTGATTGTTGAGTGACTTATAATTGGCAATAACTGTGATGCTGAACCTACTGCACAATGACACAAACTGAACTTAATTGATACAGGTGTAGGCCTTTCCAAATTATGTAATGGGAAGTTGATTATGATGTGAAGCGACGCTGTTAAAATTAATCGATTTGATTAGGTTTAACCCTGTCTCTGAGAAGAACCTTTGAAGGAACTTGAAGCAGATTTCAGAGCGAGAGACTGGGGTCTTCCTCTTTTCCGGTCTCTGCTGTTTGATTAATAAGAGCTACAGTTGAAGCATGAAAAGCAGACAGATCCTGTACGCCTGGATGGAAGTCAGAACCTTTGATATTGTCAAATGTTCTGTAGAGACCCTCGACATTTCCGCCCCAATTGACTTTTCAGCGCTTGTAATCGCCTGGCATTATAAATTTCTTTCATTGCTTGCTTGGGAGTTTGGGACATTTTCTAACACAGTCCATAAATAGTCCTGTGGCTGAAATCATAAATTTTCCACAGAAGAATGTGTTCAGTGTTTGATAAATAAGACAAAATTGGATCATGTAATATCCTGCACGGAACCTATGGAGTGCGAATGCTGGTCTTCCCCATGCTCCTTGCGGAGTATGAGCTCCCTGCCAGGGGCGGGGTAGCTCAATTAACCAATGTACATAAGGTTGGCCTGTAAGGCACCAATAACAGAGAGGAACCCGGTAGGGATCTACCGGGTCATGTATATATCGTTTGTGTAAAAAAAAACTTTGCTCTTACTTTATTCGCTGTGGACACCCTGGGTCCTCATTAAACTGCCGATGAGAAGCAATCTAGTTTGCTGCCGATGCTGCGACCTACTAAGCTGAGCCACCTCCCCGATTTTCTGGCCTCAGGTTTGGATTTCTTTGATTCGCCGTGCCTCTGTTTGGGTGGTCAGGTGTATTTTTAAAAATTTAGAATACCCAATTAATTTTTTCCAATTAAGGGGCAATTTAGCGTGGCCAATCCACCCAGCCTGCACATCTTTGGGTTGTGGGGGCGAAACCCACGAAAACACGCAGAGAATGTGCAGACTCCACACGGACAGTGACCCAGAGCTGGGATCGAACCTGGGACCTCAGCGCCGTGAGGCAGCAGGGCTAATCCACTGCGCCACCGTGCTGCCCTGGTCAGATGTATTTGACGCCAGTGTTGAAGACTAGAACCAATATACTGAATAAATGCATTATTTCTTCCAGGCCAATAATATCACAGAGAACAAGCGGCAGACAGTCATACTGTTGATGGCCTGTGCACCTCATAGGTTTGGGGTGATCTGGAGTCTCATGTATCCAGTGACACCAGATACACAAACATTCAATCAGCTCCTTACACTTGTGGTAGAACACTTTAACCCAACCCTGTCGATAATTGTTCAAAGATACCGCTTTAATACAGCAGAGAGGTCCATCGGTGAGTCCATCACCGTGTTCATATCTCAGCGATGGAAGATAGTTGAGTTATGTGAGTATGGAACTGTTTTTGGAACTGTTCTGTCCGATATGCTCCACGAGCGCTTGGTCTGCAGTATTAATAAAATGGAAACTCAGAAAAAGATGTTGTGCGAAGTCTCCCTAACACAAGACAGTGCGGAACGCATCGTCCAAAAGATACAAGGGATGGAGGTGAACTTTTTGGGGCATCATGAGGTATATCTTTGGCCTGGACTCACCATATAGTGAATCTGGCCTCTGGGCGAAGAGTCCACCACTGAGATGTGGGACGTCCCTCAACTCAGCTGAAAGCAATTTCGGCCCCTGTACGACGTGTGGCTGCCTGTCTCGGCATACCAGCAGGCACCAGGAGGGCCAGCGCTCTAGAAGCCCCGATCAAAGTAGGCATGGCCCCAGGGACGGGCCTTGCATCTGGATAACCCAGAAGTGCCAGAGGATGAGGCTGAGAAGCAATGAATTGTTTGGCAGCACCCCATGTGGTCCCTATTCATGTTGCGATACAGGTGAATGGCCATATTCTTCAAATGGAGCTGGATACGGGAGTGGACATTTCTGTGGTGGTGCAGAGCATTTGTGATCTTATCAAACGAGGAGTGCATACTTTGTCTTTGGCTAACATGACAGTTTGTTTGGCCACTTCTATGGGGGAGTGACTAAATATCCTGGGGTCCACCAGCGTGTTTACACTGGAGAGAGACCGTTCACCTGCTCCAAGTGTGGGAAGGGATTTGCCACTTCATCCCACCTCCTGAGACACCAACAAAGCCACAAAAAACTGCAGTGATTGGAATTTGCTGTTTGCTCACATTCAGGACTTAACCATGTTCATTTGGGTCTCTTTCTGCTGATAACAAAATCTAGCCCATTTACAGGGGCTAATATTCTGGCTAAAAGTCAAATAACGTAGATTTTTGTTAAATACTCTGATGGTTTAGGGTGCCAGTCAGTGCACCCTCCCCTCATTGTTCTGCAAGAAAACGCCTGTTGGGCCACGATTGGCAACACCGGCTGCAGTTGGGTTGGCAGCATATCCTCCAAGTGGGATCTGGCAGTTTGTGTACGGTACCGAGCAAATTCCCGTACATTTTCCAGCCGGTTTGCCATTAAATGGGCTGTGGCCAAACTCTAGGTGGACCCAGAATCCCAGGCCCGATATTTTCACGCTTGCCCGGTTCCGCAAGCTATAGTGGAGAACGCTGGGATCACATTTTGGCATTTAGTAAGTTTGGGCATTATTCGGCATATGCGCTTCGCTGAATGGGCGGCACCGGTGAACCCCATAATGAAGCCGGATAAAACAGTCCACCTTTGCTGCAACTTTGGTGTCCGGGGGAAATTGGATGATGTGAGAAAGGCTGGATTCTCCACCATTGGGATGCTCCGTTTTGCCGGCAGCCCGGGGGTTTCCCGACGGCGTGGGGCAGCCCCACAATGGGAAACCCCATTCACCAGCCGGCGAAACAGAACATCCCGCCGGCGTGCTGAACCAGAAATCTGGCGCGGCGGGACGGAGAATCCAGCAGATTGTCCACCATAGGACTGAACTCTCGCTCTCGCGCTACCTCTCTCCCAAGCCGAGAATGGGGACTCAATAAAACCTTTTAAACTTGACATTAGCATGGGAATTTAGATCCAGGAAACCTTTTGGTGATAGATTTGAGGATTTAGGGATGCAGCTCCATGTTAAAACTCCCAAAAGACAATGGAAAATGAGAGAACTATATGGTCCATTCACTGTGAACAGAAATAATGACAATCTCTATTTTTTTTCAAAATAATGTCTGGGCCAATTTCTGTCTGGAAGAAGGTGCAGGCTATTACTTGAAAAAGATGAGATAAGGTGGTATCGAAGGGCCAGGCTGGAAGAAGCAAGAGTCCCCTCCTGCTCAGAATATTGACTTGTTACGACGGTGATAAGATTCATGTTCTGTTCCTTTTGTAAGTGTCTGGACTCCTCCAGTACCACGCACATAATGCCGCAGTTTGCATTTAGTTCTGAAAGCTGTGTAAACATGTGTTGAAGAGTGTATTGCTCCAACGGGCCACAGCTGTGCTCCACACCTGCGATTCAAAGGTCGTTTATAAACAGCCAATCAGAACCCACGCTCTGAACGACGCAAGGGAGACTTTCGGGGGAAGTCAGCCGAACAGTGTTTCCTCATGAAAAATGCTTAAAGCAAGAAAACTCGCTTTTTTTCTGAAGGCCTGCAATCCATTGCCAGTTTTTAAATATATTCACAACAATTAATCTTGAGTTTTGATTAAAGTGTGAATAAAATTCTCGATTTTTTTCTTTCTCCTACCTTACCGCACTGCCACCTCCCCCTCAACCCCCCCCCCACCCCCCCACCCCACACACACACATCCTGCCCCCACCATCCAATCCTCAAAGCGCACCACCAGGATCCATAAACAGGCAAACAAAATTGGCAGAGTCTCACGAAGAACATGTCATTCCCTCAGTTTCTGTAGCACCCCAAAAGTGCACAAGAGTACAGATTCCATCACTCCAACGCCACGCTTATAACAGGCAGGCGGTTCTCCTGGTCGAAAGGCGATACCTATCAGCCAATTGCATGAACCTTAATCTCAGAGTTGCTGTTTAAATGCTCCATTTTGCAGCCTAGTGGCGCAGTGGTTAGCATTGCTGCCTCATGGCGCCGAGGTCCCAGGTTCGATACTGGCTCTGGGTCACTGTCCGTGTGGAGTTTGCACATTCTCCCTGTGTTTGCATGGGTTTCGCACCCACAACCCAAAAGATGTGCAGGGTAGGTGGATTGGCCACGCTAAATTGCCCCTTAATTGGAACAAATTAATTGGGTACTCTAAATTTAGAAAGAAGTAAATGCTCCATTGATTTTGGGGCAGGAACAACTGTGCTTCCTCACTTAGTTCGCACCTCATGAAGGTGCACAGAAAGCAAGAACAAGCATAAGTAAATGGCACCACGTTAATGTTCCATTTAACACTTTCTAGAATCATCCCAATGACATGAATGAATAATGCCTGAAAAACTGAAGCACATTAAAGAAATGATTAAGGACGGCACGGTGGCATAGTGGTTAACACTGCTGCCTCACAGCACCAGGGACCCGGGTTCGATTCCGGCCTCAGATGACTGTGTGTGGAGTTTGCACTTTCTCCCCTCATGCCTGCCTGGGTTTCTCCCACAGTCTAAAGATGTGCAGATTAGGTGGATTGGTTGGGCTAAATTGCCCCTTAGTGTCCAAAAAGGCTAGGTGGAATTACGGGGATAGTGTGGGTGCCTGAACCTAGGTAGTGTGCCCTTTCAGAGGTTTAATGCAGGCTCGATGGGCTGAATGGTCTCCTTCTGCACTGTGGGGATTCTATGATTCTAAGCGCGGGAGGTTGATTAACTGGTTGTTCCCTTCTCTCAGGAGCTTGCTGAGAAGCTCTACCAGGCCGTGGCTTTGCTTTGGAAGGACGGGTGTTGACCCTGCTTCTCCAATGGCCTGATGGCCGCGGGCAGGGTGAGGTTAGCTCAGCACAATTCACTGCCCTTGGTCGGGTCTGGGGTCCGGCAGTACGGCAGGTTGTTCAGAGAGCTGTGGGTGCTGATGAGCGTTGACAACATTCTTGTTATATTACACTGTCATGTTCTGCCGCCTATTGCGCTCATGTGAATGTGCCAATGATAAGTGGTGGGATCTGTGCAAGTGTAGTCACGTAAAGAATGACATACATTTATAGATTATAGAACATAGAACATACAGTCAGAAGGAGGCCATTCGGCCCATTGAGCCTGCACTGACCCACTTAAGCCCTCACTTCCATCCTATCCACGTAACCCAATAACCCCTCCTAACCTTTTTGGACACTAAGGGCAATTTAGCATGGCCAATTCACCTAACCTGCACGTCTTTGGACTGTGGGAGGAAACCGGAGCACCCGGAGGAAACCCACGGAGACACGGGGAGAACGTGCAGACTCCTCACAGACAGTGACCCAGCAGGGAATCGACCCTGGGACCCTGGCGCTGTGAAGTCACAGTGCTAGCTACTTGTGCTACCGTGCTACCATTATGTGAAGATTATCTCATGGGATCCTCCAGAAATGTCCCAAAGCATTTCCATGTGTAATTAATTCACTGAAATTGCGATGACTCTCTCTCATTAACACAACTTGAACTGAGTTCAAGCTCAGCATGATCCCACAAACAGCAAATAGGTGAATGGCAGTTTTCTGGAGGTGTGGATCGATGCACCAGACTTGACTAGGACACATAAAGAAATCTCTACTCCATGCAGTCTTTACTATCCACCTGTGTAACGACTAGAGGTCTTTGCTTCATCAAAGCTGCATATTTTTCATTGTCAATTCTTTGTTTAATGTTTGTCTTTTACAGTTGGCGTTGCTCAGCTGAAACAAGGCAGCTGCTGGGGAAGGATGGAGGAATAGGTGGGTCTAAGGCGCGAGTTCCAAGTTTGCTTCTTTAGAACCATAGAATTCCTACAGTACAGAATGAGACCATTAAGCCACTTGAGTTTGCACCTACACTTTGAAAGAACACCACACCTAGGCCCAATCCCCCGCCCTATCCCCGTAACCCCATCTAACCTGCACATCGGAAACCAGAGCGCCCGGAGGAAACACACGCAGACACAGTGGGGAATGTGCAAACTCCACACAGGCAGTCAACCAAGGCCGGAATGAACCCGGTCCCTGGCGCTGTTGAGGCAGCGATGCTGACCACTGTGCCACCATGTTGCTGATGAACCATCATGAACAACCTTAATAACCTGAATGATTACATTTCTGCATCAGAAATACTTTTTTAAGTGACTTTTGTTTAAGATACAGGAACTTAGCAGATTTGATAACAGCTTAATAGGTTTACAGACAACCCGTTGGGTAATCTGAGTAAAAGCAGGCAGGTATTCACCTTATCACAGAAATGTTACCTGGATCAGTCACACATACATACGCACCGACTCAGAAATATTTGAATATATTCACTCTTTTCCCATCATCCTAAGGACGACTCCCTTTCTATGCTCAGTGTAAATAGTAAAGATATTTCGCTACACTTAAAAGTGCAGAGAAAAAATTCCCTCCTCTTGGGAGGCTATTGGTGAAAGTTCAGGTTACACTTCAATTGCACATAACGCCATTGGTGGAAAACAGCTTCACTTTATAGTAGCACTGTAGAGTGTGACATGCAACCCAGATTCTGAGACAGGGGCTGACCTGATAGGATAACAAAGTAGAATGAGAGACTTTGGAGGAGAATGTCTCTCTCTGCTCCTTGTCAGCTTCAGTTTGAGGTTACCACCTGATCCACATAACACAAATGAAATTTTGCAGTCAAGCCAAAGTGACTTGCTTCTTATTATTTACTGGCCCTGGGCAGTCCTCGTACACACCCCCCGACAAAAAAAAAACGTCCTTCTGGGTTGAAACTGTTTACACGCAATCGTTGAATTTCAAACGTGGCAGGAAACGTTCCCGTACCAGCCTCCCCGAACAGGCGCCGGAATGTGGCGACTAGGGGCTTTTCACAGTCACTTCATTTGAAGCCTACTTGTGACAATAAGCAATTTTCATTTCATTTCATTTCAAGATTCGTTGAAGAGGAAGATCATGCAGCTCTATCTCAGAGTATGCCAAACCCAGATGATGCGGAGACTGAGTCTCTTCCACCCCATAACTGGCCTTCCCTGGGAGGAAATGCAAGCCGTTAATTGATCAGGCATACAATGAGAGCAGGAAGGATTATAAATGGGGATGATTTGTGCACATCTGACTCCTGTTGATTCCATTTTTTCCCTATTTCCTGCTCTTCTACAGGGAATAATCCTGACTGCCCTTTCTTTTGAAATTATTTGAGAATGTACCAGCCTCCCCGAACAGGCACCGGAATGTGGCGAATGTGGCGACTAGGGGCTTTTCACAGTAACTTCATTTGAAGCCTACTTTGACAATAAGCGATTTTCATTTCATTCACGTTTTGTAAGCTGCTAAATGTGTGATTTGTTTGAAGCAGATTCATTATCCAATTGTGCTTTGAGTAAGGGATTAATTTCCTTGCACGTTATTCTACAAGTATACTATACTTTCCAAAGATATGCATAAACCACATTTTGCTTTCTTGCATTCATTACTAAGCGTTAGCTTAAGTCAGTGACAGATGTTTCAGTTCTAAGGCAGCACGGTGGCACAGTGGTTAGCATTGCTGCCTCACAGCGCCGAGGTCCCAGGTTTAATCCCGCTCTGGGTCACTGTCCATGTGGAGTTTACACATTCTCCCCATGTTTGCGTGGGTTTCGCCCCCACTACACAAAGATGTGCAGGTTAGGTGGATTGGCCACACTAAATTGCCCTGTAATTGGAAAAAATGAATTGGGTACTCTAAATTTATTTTAAAAAAAGAAGTTTCCGTTCTAACTCTGAAGGTTGCAATTTAATCTCCTCTGCCAGCCTTAGGCCTGATACTCTGTGCAGTAATATTGGAAGAGATACATTTACAGGGTGAAGCCCTGTTTGTCAGATCATGTAATTGTATAAGATTTCTTTGTTCTAATTGTATCGGGATAAGAAATTCACTTGGTACCTTGAGCAACCAATGTCATCAAAAAATTATTAACAGGCAAAATTATCTTATTGCTGTTTGCAAGAGCTCGTTCTGTCAAAATGGCTGCTGTATACTAATGTGAGAACAGATCATTGCCTTTCACGCTGTTTCTTGTAACTGATGGGATTCGCAATGTTACTAAAATAATGAAAGGTGCGATATGGATAAAAAGGACCAGAGTTTAACCTAACCCACCTGACAGATGGATCGGAGGCCCGTTTTGCGTAATTTTATGCTCCATTGACTCCATCCAGCTTTTGCCCCACACCTGCCGGTCTGCTGGGGTTAAAACCGGGACTAAAGTTTGTTTCATCAAAACTACTTCTATCACCTAAATTTCTAATTTTGCACCTTCGAGGAACAAGAATAGCCGGATGCTTCTGCTGATGCCGGCTTTGATCCAGTCACAAAGAATTCCCTTGCAATGTCGTGGAGGAACTGAAAGCTGAAATTAGTTGGCAGGGAGAGGTAGGGGTAGAGTGAGTGAGGGGGAAGAAAAAGTCTAAATCTTGCACAGAAAAAATTAAACTATTTCTGCTGCATAATTTTTGTAAAATTAAATGGCCCACTTACCTTCTGGGAGCAAGATAAAACAATCACGTGAGTCAACTCTTTCTTTCCACCCCACACCCCGCTTTCTAAGTTGGTATACATCTTTATAATCACGTGAAGATTCTTTTAAAACCACATTGGTTTATCCTAATGATGCAGCCATCAATTTCCTACCTTTCTCCATCAAATTTAATGAGGACGCTTGGAACTGTGGTGAAATATTGCCATTGGTGACTCATTCGTATTGTTTGTCCAAACATGTGAGGGAAAGGGTCATGGGGCACAATGCACAAGTACAAACATGGCCGAAAATAGGTTTTACGAAGCAGTTTTGAAGGATTCTAACCTTTTTAGTAATGACAGTTGAAGGACAGCAGTCACCGCCATCATAACTGCAGTAGGCTCTGTTGTTATTTCCATCGCAATAGTTGTCCCCCACGAAAGGCTGCTATGGCAATAAAAACAATCGGAATTAAAATCTGTAGAGTTTGCAAAGAAACTATCCCTCGTCTTTCAGAATGTTGTGCTTATCAAAGTGAGGGACAAACCTTTTCAGGTGACACGACACCCAGCCCCCTCCCCCCAGCCACACCGCAACAATTTTTCGATTTGGTAAAAGAATTGAGATCTATTTAGGCTTCTCCAGTGAGATGCACGAAAAAAAACCAACTTGTGTTTATATCGTGCCTTCCACGATCACCAGATTTTGTCCCACGCCTGCTTGGGTCAATATCAAGACTTCATCAAAACTACTTTCATTGCCCAGTTTTCTGAAGCCTTAAAGTGATTTACAGCCATTTGCGCACTTTTCAAATGTAGGAAGCACAGCAGCCACTTTGCACACTCCAAACTCCCACAAACCGCAGCAGCGCCATAGTGACCAGGGGCGAAATTCTCCCCCAACGGCGCGATGTCCGCCGACTGGCGCCAAAAACGGCGCCAATCAGACGGGCATCGCGCCGGCCCAAAGGTGCGGAATGCTTCGCAACTTTGGGGGCCGAGCCCCAATATTGAGGGGCTAGGCCGGCGCCGGAAGGATTTCCGCCCCCCAGCTGGCGGAAATGGCGTTTGGTGCCCCGCCAGCTAATGCGGAAATGCCAGCGGAAATGTCTCCGGTACCGGAGACTTCGGCAGGGGCTGGGGGCGGGATTCACGGCGGCCAACGGACATTCTCCGACCCGGCGGGGGGTTGGAGAATGATGCCCCTCAACTGAAAAGTGGCATTTCCGACAGTGCAGCACTCTCAACTGCATGAGAGTGTCAGCCTTGATCTTTGTGCTCAAGTCCTGATTTGGGCCTTAAACCCAGAACCTTATGACTTAGATGTGGGGCACGATCTATTGACCTCTTCGCACCGGACTCGGGATTTACTGAACTCATCAGCCTCACGAGATCTCGCGAGGCATCACGATCAGGATACCGCGCATTGAGGGAGGGATCCAGATTTGCATATTCAAGTGAGCAGTTAGGCTCACTTGAATATGTCTGCGCCAGAGTTACCCAAGGCGCGAGATCTGACAGCCTCGCCTTGGAGACCCTGAGTGGGCGCCATTTAGCACCATTTTCCACATTGACCAGGCGGACCGGCACTTGGGGAGGGAGGGGGGCGGTGTCTCTGAGGCAATCATGGGCCCTTGGATAGTTGAGCTCTGGAAAGGGTGGTACCCCTGGCACCCCCGATGTTACATGGGCACTGTGCACTGCTAGCCTGGCACCTTGGCAGTGCCACCTGGGTGCCAACTTGGCAATTCTAAGGTGCCCAGGTGCCACTGACAGGTAGGCTGGGGCACTGTCAGGGTGCCAGGCTGGCAGTGCCAAGGTGCCCAGTGGCATCTGGCCCAGGATCGGTCCATGGGTGCCCTTATGAGGTGGGGTGCTGGGGGTTTGTTAGTGCAGGAAATGAGCCTAAGTGCAGCCTTGTTGAGGCATTCCTTGTCAAGGCCTGGAAAAGAATCAGAGTCCCGTTTAATAGTGGGGTTCTCTGTGCTGCAAGGGCTGGCAAACACCCAGCCAAACTCGCCCGAAACGGGACTCTAATTCTTTTCCATTAAATCACGCCCATGAATGTGCTACTAACTGAGATACACCTGAAGAAAATGCAGTTCATGTCAGTTTTTATGCTAAATGATGGGTAGTTGGGAGTTGTATCCAATGGGTATTGGAAGTAAGCGTGTCCAAATTTCTTTCACTTGGATACGCTCATTAGTTTTAGCTTATCCTCTCATTGGTCTTGGACAGATTCAAACCCAAAGTCTTAATCGAGAAAATCTGCAGGTTCCTGCTTCACATAGCCACCGATTGCTCCAACTATGGCAGCATTATTTACATTCTGCATTTGAGATTACTCTTCCTTAATATTCTGTCCAGTGTGTTTGGGCGGCACGCTAGCACAGTGGGCAGCACTGTTGCTTCACAGCTCCAGGGTCCCAAGTTCGATTCCCGGCTTGGGTTGAGGCTGCATGTTCTCTCTGTGTCTGCGTGGGATTCCTCCGGGTGTTCCGGTTTCCTCCCACAAGTCCTGAAAGACATGCTGTTAGGTAATTTGGACATTCTGAATTCTCCCTGTGTACCCGAACAAGCGCCGGAATGTGGCGACTAGGGGCTTTATACAGTAACTTCATTGCAGTGTTACTAAAAGCCCACTTGTGACAATAAAGATTATTATTATTATTAGAAGCCACATATTAGGTCTTTTACATTAGCCAGATAGGATTTCGACCACCATAAATTCCCATGAAAGCCACACAACGATTTGTTGCAGAATCGCCAAAAAGAGTACTTTTCAAATTGTTATGCTAGTTTATTATTCTCCGTAGTTAAATGCAAGGGGCTGAAGACAAACCTTAACAAGGAAGATGATGGGAACTTTGGAACTGATGGACTCGACTAACATTTACCTTTTCATTGTTGCACTTTTGTGTGCTGTTTATTGATTTCCTTCCGTATTTTGATGTGAACTATTTCAATACTCTGTTGGCCGGCCTTCCATGGGTCATAAAATTAAGCTAATTCAATATGCAGCCCATATCCTAATTTGCACCAAGTCCCTTTTCATGCATCATGCCTGCGCTTGCTCAGCAACAGGGTCCACCAACGCCTCCGATAAAAAATTCTCATCCCTGTTTCGAAAACCTTTCACGATGGCCTTCCCTCTCCTTGATTAAGCTCTTGTGAAGCGATTTGGGATGTTTTGTTATCATAGACTCTCTATACATACACATGCAAATTGTTGGAGGACTGGAACAAGTTCAATATTATTTTGCTTGGCCAAATTAATAAAACTAAAAGGGCCAATTTAAAACCCTGACTGTGATTCTCCGTCCCTTCCTGCTGGCAGGATCTTCCAGTCCCACCAAAGCTGTCCCCCCCCCCCCCCCCCCCCCCCCCGCCAATCCTGACTTTGGCTTCCCCGATGGTGCAGATGGCAAGCAATGCAAATGTTCTTTGACTTTGGGGCGACCAAAGGATTCTGCCGGCTAGCCACCTCTTTTGCCAGAAAACCTGCCGTTTGGGAGCCAGAAAATCCCAGCCACTGTCATTATCTGTGGTATGTAAAGTAAAGTTCCCACAGTCCCAAATGACCGGAGGCTGCTTTCCACCTTTATGGGGGGAGAGCTGACGAGTAGTGATTTAACCTGAGGGTCACCAGGTTAGTGGCAAGGTTGAGAAGGCAGGGCCTTCATGAAGGCCCCAGTCGGTACGGGAATTGAACCTGCGCTGTTGGTACACACTGCCTTCTTCACTCCCATGGCCTGGCCCTTTCTGCTTTGTCACGGGTTTCTTGCTCGTTTAATGAACTTCTGAAAGGGTGAGTGGCTCGCTGGCTGACTGGTTTATCCTGCGCACAACCTTATCCAACGAAAGCTAACAAGTTTATTTGAAGGGGACGCCAGCAATGCAAGATACACACCTACTATAGTTAATTTTGGATACAGACAATAATGTGAAATGCTCAAGAATTCAAGGAACATGGGTTCGGCAAGAGAGTGGAATTGAGGCAGAAAACCAACCATATTCCATGCTGAATGGCTGAAACGGCACAAGGGGCATCGTGGTCTACATTCTTCTCCTATTTCTTATGTTCATTGGCACTAGAATCAGCTGAGTCACCAAAGAACAAAGAACAAAGAAAAGTACAGCACAGGAACAGGTCCTTCGGCCCTCCAAGCCTGTGCCAACCATGCTGCCCGACTAAACTACAATCTTCTACACTTGCTGGGTCCGTATCCCTCTATTCCCATCCTATTCATGTATTTGTCAAGATGCCCCTTAAATGTCACTATCGTCCCTGCTTCCACCACCTCCTCCGGCAGCGAGTTCCAGGCACCCACTACCAGTCAAATTCCTCCCCACCCTTATGTCCAGTTGAACCCCGGTTCAGGTTCAACAGCAGGAATGAGACAAGATGCCGTGGCTAAGGCTAGCCTTGTTGTTAATATGTATAAGAGAGAGAAATTTAGAGATATCCTGCAGTAAGAATTGAAATGGACTGCAACTAACATTACTATAAGGGATAGTAAACACTTAGTAAACAGAACTCATGAATAATTCTGCTGACTGGACACCTAAGACCAGAATTTGGTTAAAAATCAGTGACTAAGGTGGGCCCATTTTAAACTTTTTGACTCTTAGCCTTTCACTTTGTTATTTAATTGGGAGACCAGTATTTTTTTTGTTTTCTGTACAAATTTAAAGTATCCAATTTTTTTTTTCCAATTAAGGGGCAATTTAGCGTGGCCAATCCACCTAACCTGCACATCTTTGGGTTGTGGAGGTGAAACCCACGCAGACATGGGGAGAATGTACAAACTCCACACTGACAGTGACCCAGGGCCGGGCTTCGAACCCAAGTCTTCAGCGCCATAGTCCCACTGCTATCCACTGCACCACATGTCACCCTTGTAAAACCAGCGTTTATTATCCATCCCTGATTGATCTTGAAAATGTAGACAGCACTTTCTTGAAGCATTGCAGTCCTTTTGGTAGGAGTGCTCCCAGTGTTGTTCGGTAGAGAATTCCAGCAATGGTGAGGAATGGTAATATACGTACAGGATGGTGTGTGACTCCGACATGGTGTTATTCCCATGCACTCTGCCCTTGTTCTTCTAGGCAGGAGGGATTTGAGTGTGAAATGTGCTGTCATAAAAAAAACATTGTGATTTGCTACAGTACATTTTGTAATTTTTGCCTGTAACAGCCATTCTGCACTGGTGGTGGAGGAAGTGACTGCTTAAATGGTAGATGGGGTGCCAATCAAGCAGGCTGCTTTGTTCTGGATGGTGTTGTGTTTCTTGAGTATTGTTGGAACTGCACTCATCCAGACAAATGGAGAGTAATCCATCACACTCCCAGCTTGTGCCTTGATAGAACATAGAACATTACAGCGCAGTACAGGCCCTTCGGCCCTCGATGTTGCACCGACCTGTGAAACCACTCTCAATCCCATCTACACTATTCCCTTATCATCCATACGTCTATCCAATGACCATTTGAATGCCCTTAGTGTTGGCGAGTCCACTACTGTTGCAGGCAAGGCATTCCACGCGCTTACTACTCTCTGAGTAAAGAACCTACATCTTATATCTGTCCTATATTTATCTCCCCTCAATTTAAAGCTATGTCCCCTTGTGCTAGACATCACCATCCAAGGAAAAAGGCTCTCACTGTCCACCCTATCCAATCCTCTGATCATCTTGTATGCCTCAATTAAGTCACCTCTTAACCTTCTTCTCTCTAATGAAAACAGCCTCAAGTCCCTCAGCCTTTCCTCATAAGATCTTCCCTCCATACCAGGCAACATTCTGGTAAATCTCCTCTGCACCCTTTCCAATGCTTCCACATCCTTCCTATAATGCGGCGACCAGAATTGCACGCAATACTCCAAATGCGGCCGCACCAGAGTTTTGTACAGCTGCAACATGATCTCATGGCTCCGAAACTCAATCCCTCTGCCAATAAAAGCTAACACACCATACGCCTTCTTAACAGCCCTCTCAATCTGAGTGGCAACTTTCAGGGATCTATGTACATGGACACCGAGATCTCTCTGCCCATCCACACTGCCAAGAATCTTACCATTAGCCCAGTGCTCTGTCTTCCTGTTATTACTTCCAAAATGAATCACCTCACACTTTTCTGCATTAAACTCCATTTGCCACCTCTCAGCCCAGCGCTGCAGCTTATCTATGTCCCTCTGTAACTTGTAACATCCTTCCGCACTGTCCACAACTCCACCGACTTTAGTGTCATCTGCAAATTTACTCACCCGTCCTTCTACGCCCTCCTCCAGGTCAGTTATAAAAATTACAAACAGCAGTGGCCCCAAAACAGATCCTTGTGGTACACCACTAGTAACTGGACTCCATTCTGAACATTTCCCATCAACCACCACCCATTGTCTTCTTCCAGCTAGACAATTTCTGATCCAAACTGCTAAATCACCCTGAATCCCATGCCTCCGTATTTTCTGCAGTAGCCTACCATGGGGAACCTTATCAAATGCTTTACTGAAATCCATATACACCACATCAACTGCTTTACCCTCATTCACCTGTTTGGTCACCTTCTCAAAGAACTCAATAAGGTTTGTGAGGCACAACCTACCCTTCACAAAACCGTGTTGACTATCTCTAATCAAATTATTCCTTTCCAGATGATTATACATCCTATCTCTTATAAACCTCCCCAAGACTTTGCCCACAACAGAAGTAAGGCTCACTGGTCTATAGTTACCGGTGTTGTCTCTACTTCCCTTCTTGAACAAAGGGACAACATTTGCTATCCTCCAGTCTTCTGGCACTATTCCTGTGGACAAAGATGACTTCAAGATCAAAGCCAAAGGCTCAGCAATCTCCTCCCTAGCTTCCCAGAGAATCCTAGGATAAATCCCATCCAGCCAAGGGGACTTATCTATTTTCACACTTTCCAGAATTGCTAACACCTCCTCCTTATGAACCTCAAGCCCTTCCAGTCCAGTAGCCTGAATCTCAGTATTCTCCTCGACAACATTATCTTTTTCCTGTGTGAATACTGACGAAAAATATTATGGTGGAAAGGCTTTAGGTGAGGCACTTCTCTCAGAATTCTCAGCCTCTAACCTTGGCCTGTAGGTGTAATGTTTATGTAGCCTGTCCACTTACATTTCTGGTCAAGGAGAACACCCCCCCCCCCCCTCCCCCCCACACTAGATAGCATTGTTGACAACACCTTCCATCATTTTGCTGATGGTTAAGAGTTGGCTCTTGGCAGGTAATTGGTCAGATTGGATGTGTCCGACCTTTTATGGACAGGATATATCTGAGCAATTTTCCACATTGTCGGGTAGGTGCCAGTGTGGTAGTTGTACTCGAACAGCTTGATGAGGGCCATGGCAAGACAAGTCTTCAGCACTGCAGCTGGCTGTTTTGGGGATCCATACATAGTCTTTGCCGTATCCGGTCTGTTCTGCCGTTTATTGATTGATATGGTGAGTGAATTGAATTAGCTAAAGGCTGGTTTCTGCAGTAATTTGGACCTCCAAATGAGGCCGGGATAGTCCATCCACCTGATATTTCTGGCTGAAGATGGTTTTAAAAACCTTTGCCCTCAAGTGCTGGGCTCCGCCACTGCTGATTTTTGGGTTTTTCTTGGGAGTTGTGAAGTGTCTGCCACCATTCATGACAGTGTTGACAGGGAGCATTACTGATTTATCAGCAGAGGGAGGATGGTAAGTGGTAATCAGCAAAGTTCCTTACCCATGTTTGACCTCATGCCACGAGACTTCACATGATCCATGTGAATGTCGAAGATTCACAGGGTAACTCACTCCCTCCTGTGCGAAAACGTGCTGCCAACTATGGTGGATCAGTCCTTCTGGTGAGACGGGGTATAGGCATGGAAGGTGACGGAGGAGTCTACGACATTGGCTAAAAGGTATGACTCGGAGTGTGACGATCTAAGACTGTTGCTGGACATGTCTGTGGACTCTCACTTTTGATGGAAGTCTTGACTTGGTGGCGAGGGCTTGCAGCAGTGACTGGATTAGGTGCCTTGCCGTTTCTGATGCCTCGGCCGAAGTCAAGCGGTCTGCTCCATTTGGCTCTCATTATACTATGTTGGAGCAGTTGGTACAGCTGATTTGACTTGCTCAGCCATTTCAGAGCCCGTTTTCGCACAGGAGGGAGTGAGTTACCCTGGGAATCTTTGACAGTCACAGGGATCATGTGAAGTCTCGTGGCATGAGGTCAAACATAGGAGTCAAACACCCCACCCCATGTTATGATTCTCATAATAGTCCAGACTGGGAAAGGATATCAGATTTCATTCTTTAAAAGACACCAATGAACCAGATGGGCTTTTGTGACCATCTGGTTTCATGGCTGCCATTACTGGATTTTAGCTTCTTATTCTGTAATGAAAAGAATTTAAAACTCCACAGTGGTTGCGGTGGGATTTTGAACTCATGTCTCTGGGGCAGGGTCCAAGTCTCTGGATTACCACTGGCATAGGAACATAGAAAATAGGAGGTGGAAGAGGCCACTTGGCCTCACATATTGTGATCGTTACAAGGAAGATTCTGCATGATTCAGTATGGGAAATACACCAGTGTCCCGTCCTTGATCAAAGATTCAGAATGGGAATCACTACAGTTGAGGAGGGAGAAAAATGAGACTGACCATGTTCTAGAAAATATGTTTTGGACTGTTGGGCTGTTGAATCAAGGAACCAACTTCTTTTGATGCTGCTCGCCATTTCCCTCTGGATTGCCGACACCTGCACAGTTTCGCGAAGACAAGTGGGCTGGAAAGAATGATATGAGTGTGCTAGACTGCTGTGTAAATCTGGCGTCTGGGCCTACAAACCCTTCAATTGAAGGCGGGCGGACGAATCCCACCAAGAGAGTTGTGGGGTGGGGGGGGGGGGAGGGGGGGAGAGGGACAGACGACGACTCAGTTGTAGGGGGGGGGGGATTTGCCTGTGCATAGTTTAGTGAGGTTCCCAGCACTGAATGTGGAGCATGTTCCCACCATTCTGATCGTGACTGGAATCACCCACACCACACTTGGTCTCAAAATGGCAGAATTTCACCCAATGTATCCATCCTCACAAACTACAAAGACCACTTGTTTCCAAGAGTATGTAACAACAATCTTTCCTCTCAAGGACGACCCTGCAGTGGAACAAGCTGCCAAAGAAAATAGTCACAGCCCCATCACTTGAAATCTTCAGGGCCCATCTCTAGATTATTCCCATTTATAAAATTCCCATTGTCAGGATTGCCATCTCAGCAACTCATGCCTGGTTTAACTAGCATTGTCCATGTAAATAGTAGGATATGAATGCCAGCCTGTGAGGCTGAATTAACCAAAGCAGAGGCTTTCAGCAAACAATGGAAGCTCCTCCTGTAATAATGTGTTTTAATCACTGGCTCCGAACTCGCTGCTTTGCATTTTTTGATTGCTGTTTATATTTTGTATGAAATCTGGTGATTCTCAATCTGCTATGATGTTCACAGTTGGAGTTGCAGAATTAGGACACCGTTAGCAGCTCAAACCAGAAAAAAAATGAACCAGCATTGTAAGAGGTATGTAAATCTTTAAGGGTTGGCCAATGCCACACAAGTAACCATTTCCATTTTGAAAAGGTGATGGTCAAAACGGCACTGACTAAACAGGGAGGTTGGTCGCTTTTAGTCACAGCAGGTGGAATATAGGATCACGAGAGGGTCCCAGGTTTCATGGGTGAGCTATTGGGGAGTTAGCTGTTCCCAGCTGCAGTTGCAAAGCTGTTAGAATTGTCCTCAAACGTCCCTCGACTCAGGCAAGGGAAAAATATGCCAAGCTTCGCTTATCCACTGACCCCCAATGAAAATTGTGGATACTGGGAAGAGACCAGGATCGGCATCAGCAATGAACAAATACCTTTCCAACAGCCATGGCAAAGTTCCATCCACACTGACGGAAGGGCATCCGAACAGAGTCTGCCATATCCTGTCGTACTCCAGTGATCAAATGTGCAAAACAAGGTAACTTTTCTACATGTTTGGATGAACAGCATTTCTCATTTTCCATCTTTTTTTGGTGAGGATGAGAGTGTATGCAGCATACCGCACAATAAATTGCTTGAAGAAAGGTCCATAATATTCTCGCTTGCAAGATTTTGGTCTTGACTATTTTTGGTTGAAGGATGCTCTTTCAGACCTAAAGCTTGTTTAAGTTTCTTGGTTGTTCACACTGTTCTGATTAAAATGGCTGGGATTCTCCATTTGGAAGACTATATGGGTGGGATTCTCCGTCCCGCCGCACTCGTTTTGTGGTGCGGTGTGCCCCCGCCAGCAGCAGAATCCTCTGTCCCAGCAGCCGGCCAATAGGGTTTCTCATTGAGGGCACTCCCGCACCGTCGGGAAATCCAGGAGCGTGAGTGTGCTGACGACGAAACGCAGGATTCCGCCAACCAAGAAAAAGCCCTATGTTCTCCTGCCGGAGCTGAATCACACCCGATTTACGTTCACGCTGGGAGTGCAGATCAGGGGCGAAATTCTCCCGAAACGGCGCGATGGCCGTCTGATTGGCGCATCTTTGGGGGCCTAGCTCCAACATTGAGGGGCTAGGCCGATGCCGGAGGAATTTCCACCCCGCCAGCTGGCGGAAACGGCCTTTGTTGCCCTGCCAGCTGGCGCGGAAATGACATCCCCGGGCGGCGCATGCGCGGGAGCGTCAGCGGCCGCTGACAGTTTCCCACGCATGCGCAGTGGAGGGAGTCTCTTCCGCCTCCGCCATGGTGGAGACCGTGGCGGAGGCGGAAGGGAAAGAGTGCCCCCACAGCACAGGCCCGCCCGCGGATCAGTGGGCCCCGATCGCAGGCCAGGCGACCGTGGGGGCACCCCCCGGGGCCAGATCGCCCCGCGCCCCCCCCCAGGACCCCGGAGCCCGCCCACGCCGCCTTGTCCCGCCGTTCAAAAGGTGGTTTAATCCACGCCGGCGGGACAGGCAATTTATCGGCGGGACTTGGGCCCATCCGGGCCGGAGAATCGAGCGGGGGGGGGCCCGCCAACCGGTGCGTCCCGATTCCCGCCCCTGCCGAATATCCGGTGCCGGAGACTTCGGCAACCAGCGGGGGCGGGATTCACGGCAGCCCCCGGTGATTCTCCAACCCGGCGGGGGGTCGGAGAATGACTCCCCAGGAGTCGAGACCCAATCCTTTGCCATGCAAATTTATGCATGGCGAGGGATTCCCTAGGGAATCCTGCTATTGGGCCATAATTTTGAACAGGCGGCCCGATAGCGTGGTGCAGCGGCTGGGCACCACACCCCCCTGCCAAAACGCAATTCAACCCTCCCCCCACCCTTCCCCCTGGGATTTTCTGGGTCACCCTCCCACAGTATGGAGCTGACCTCTCACCCACTCCCAGCAGAGACCCCTAATTAAAGAGACCCCCACTAGACATCCCCTAATTAGTGACGCCCACACCAGAGACACCATAATTAAAGATACCCCCTAATTTGAGGGACCCCACCAGATATCCCCTAATTAGAGAGACTCGCACCAGAGACCCAGCCCCATAAGAGGGACCTTTGAAGTAAGCTGGGTGCCAATGCCTTTTTCTGCCCAATGCTGAATTCTCCTCCGCCCGCTGTCAGAAGCGGAATTCCTGATACAGCGGACAATTCAGCCCAAAATTTTCTTCAACGTGAGGCAAATGCAGTTTGCCATCTCTGAGAAAGTCAGGAATGTAAAACAGCTGAGGAAGTACTTTGATGTTGCTGCTTTGCCACTGCTAGTCTCATCCATATTTATAACTTCTTAAGGAAAACCACTCATCTCCTGGGGGTATAGTACTGACTGACACTTAGCATGTCGGTGGGATATGTGTGGGAAAATAAGCTGAGACGTAAGATCCAGAAGCTATGTAATTAAAATACCTTGGAACTAAAAGT
This sequence comes from Scyliorhinus torazame, assembly GCF_047496885.1. NCBI lineage: Eukaryota > Metazoa > Chordata > Chondrichthyes > Carcharhiniformes > Scyliorhinidae > Scyliorhinus > Scyliorhinus torazame. The sequence goes on from NC_092728.1 coordinate 64,551,273, forward strand.
CTTGGATTGGAGAATATTTTTGGAAGCAGAACTGAGTAAAGTCTATTTGTTTCACGCTACTGGTTGCATCTATGAACAAGACCCAGTCAGATGCTTTTCATCTCTCTCCTTATGTGATGTAAAACTTGTATTTCTCTTCCTGTGAAATATCCCTCTGTTTTCTGCTCTGGTTTACAGAACTTCTCTTCATCCTCCCATATTCTTGCCGAGGATCTTGTCACTCCTCCAAACCCCACCTCTGATCTTCCTAACCATAAGACATGGGAGCAGAAGTAGGACACTGGGCCCATCAAGTCTGCTTCACCATTCATTGATATCATGACTGATCTGATATGATAATCCACAACCCTACATTCCTGCTTTATCCCCATAATGCTTGATTAAAAATCTGTCTATCAGCATTGAACATACTAAATGACTCAGCCTCTACAACTCCCTGTAGTAAAGAATTGCACAGATTCACTACCCTCTGGGAAAAGAAATTCCTCCTCATCTCTGTCTTAAATGGATGGCCCTTACTCTGAGATTTTTGTCCATGGTCCTAGACTCTCCCACAAATGGAAATAATCTTTCGGCATCGACCCTGTCAAGCCCGCTATGTCTCAATAAGATCACCCCTCATTCTTCTAAACTCCAATGAATACAGGCCCCCACCGTGTCACGAATTCTCCGCCACCAGAGATTCAGCGGGGGCAGGAATTGCGCTGGTTGGCGGGCCCACCCCCGGCGATTCTCCGGCCCGCAATGGGCCGAAGTCCCGCCGCTGTCAACCCTCGCCAGCCGGCGTGGATTAGAGGTCCTTTTGAACGGCGGTGTGGGCAGGCTCCGGGGTCCTGGGGGGGGCGCGGGGCGATCTGGCCCCGGGGGGTGCCCCCACCGTGGCCTGGCCTGCGATCGGGGCCCACCGATCCGCGGGCGGGCCTGTGCCGTGGGGGCACTCTTTTTCTTCCGCCTTCGCCATGGTATTCACTATGGCGGACGCGGAAGAGACCCCCTCCCCTGCGCATGCGCGGGGATGCCGTGAGCGGCCACTGACGATCCCACGCATGCGTCGCCTGGCGAAGTCCTTTCGGCGCCGGCTGGCGTGGCGCCAAGGGCCTTTCCCACCAGCCGGCAGAGCGGAAACCGCTCCGGGACAGGCCTAGCCGCTCAAGGTGAGGGCTTGGCCCCTAAAGCTGCGGAGAATTCCGCACCTTTGGGGCGACCCGACGCCGGACCGATCCGCGCCATTTTTGGCGCCGGGTAGCGGACATCGCGCCGTTTGCGGAGAATCCCGCCCATGGTTCAGTGATTGGGCAACATTTGCTAAACACTCCTCAGTGTGCGAAGAATTCATTTAGGAATGTCAGCCGGATTCGCACTGCGGCATGTACTGTAAGGTACAAACATTCCGGAACTTGGAGGGAGAAATGCATTCAATATGTTCCTCACCAGAAATCCCTGGAGAAATGTTCCCCTTGTTCTCCCTTAACAGGATCAATTGAAAGGTTCTTATTTTCTGCATATTCCATCAATAAGGTTGAATAAAATCTGACATTGTTTCCTGGCTGGGTGTAATTGTGTTCATTTAATGTTGAAAGCTAATGGATTTAATTACTTTGTCATTAAAATTCAAAGCAAAATTAGCCTCTTATTGCCTTGAGAATACATAACCTTTCCTCACATGCTATTTATATCTAATCATTACTTACATTCATGAAGGATTTTATTACTGTGTAAGGTCTCCCAATGGATATGTGGAATCATTCCTGTGATGAATACATATCCTGCATTTCTAGTGTCTAAGTTAGGAATAGCTGCTGGTTTTCATTTAGACAGGAGATGTACAGTGCACCTGCACGTCTCACAATTACACACTGACGTTTACCCTAACATTGGAAACTTTCTTTGACCTCCCGAATGCTCCATGCTCCTGGTGTTTGTCATTTTGTGTAGGTGAGAAGCAAAAAGAAAAAGGAAGCTGATGAAAATTTACGCCTGGCTTCTTGGGCATAGCGAGTGTAACCAGTGAGCAGCTCAGCCCAGGTCCCATGTGTCAACTTCATTGATCTCACCAGGGCTGTGGTCAGATTGCTGCAATTGATAACGGGAGCAAGATTGAGCAGGTTCTTTGGAGTGGAAGACAAATGTGGGAGGTGTGGCGGGAGCCCGGCTAACCACGCACATATGTTTTGGGCGTGCCCGGCACTGGAAGGGTATTGGAAGGGAGTGACGGAAGTGATTTCGCGGGTGGTGAAGGCCCGGGTCAAACCAGGCTGGGGGTTAGCTTTATTTGGAGTTGCGGAAGAGCCGGGAGTGCAGGAGGCGAAAGAGGCCGACGTTGTGGCCTTTGCGTCCCTAGTAGCCCGGCGCAGGATCCTACTCATGTGGAAGGAGGCAAAACCCCCCGGACTGGAGGCCTGGGTAAATTATATGGCGGGGTTCATTAAACTGGAGCAGATAAAGTTTGCCCTGAGAGGATCGGCTCAAGGGTTCACCAGGCGGTGGCAGGCATTTCTCGACTACCTAGGGGAACGTTAGAGGGAAGACAGATGACCAGCAGCAGCAACCCAGGGGGAAGGGGGGGGGGGAGGGGGGAGGGGGGGGGGTTAGTTTAGTTTAGGTCAAAGATAAAGGGGTTTTGTTACTTGTGTATTGTCAAAAATTTCTGTATTGTTATTGTTGCGTTTGCTTTGTAAGAGGGGAAAAATTGTTGTTTGGGAAAAAAATTTCAATAAAACATATTTTTAAAAAAAAAGATTGCTGCAATTGATCTCGACCACTCGGGATTAGGGATGGAAATTCTTTCCAGAACTGCCAATTGATATGCAGCAGCTCCTGGATGGATGTGCGCGCCCATTTGTGGACATGGCTGGATCCATTTTGAGTATGATACCCAAAATGTTGAAATAATCTTATGACACAGTGTCCAGACTTACGCCCGGACAAAATAGCAATGGCTATTTTGGCAAGTCTCCAGTCTGCTTCAAATGCCTTTGGAACTGTACCCGAGTATGGAATTAACATTTTTTGCGGAGGGAAAGAAAGCAAGGGAAAAGTAGAAAATATGTGTGTGCAATGTCCACAAAACATCTATCATTGTTCACCAGTTTCTTCACTACATTATCGCAAAGGAATGAAAAAGACTATATTAAATTTATGCTCAAGGCACTGGGTATCTTGAGTGGCAGAGCAATTAAGAGAAGCAGAGTATGACTAAGATCACAAAACACATTTACTAATCAATATTGTAGGCAGAAAAGCTGAATTTAATTTATGACTCTACATTGTAAATCATCACATTACCTTAAATTCCTTCCATAAGACCTTCTTTGGCAATTGTACAAAAAATGTTGCAGCGAGTGGGAGTGCTATAGAGTGCTTTATAAGAGGTTTCTATAAGTGCAGTCATAAACCTATGCACTGGAGCAACATTAAGGAGTCAGAGTTAAAGTTGTGATATTAAAGCCGAAATTCTCTGGCTGTTGGGATTCTCTTTCCCCCTGGGCAGCACCCCCTGCCCATGGGTTTCCCAGTGGCGCAGGGTGCCTTCAATGGAAAATCCCATTGACAAGCAGCAGGAAGAGAGAAACCCGCCACCAGTGAACGGCATGCCGCTGAGAAATACACGGCTGGGGGACAGGAGAATCCCGCCCTAACCATCAGATCCAGACTACACTTATACCCAGTGAATTATAAACAAAGGAAGGTGGTCTAGGAAGCAGTAGGACGCAAATAACATAGCTGGAGAAATATCCTTCAGCAGTGTAGATTTGTCTGAAAATCAAATGAGACAGAGCAGATCTTGCTGAGCATCCTTTCAATGAATGAAAGGCAACTTTACATTGTAATTGGCTTGCTTGTGATACAAAGGAACCACCAAAGTATTGAGGGATTTTATTTCCCAATGATGAGAGTTAACCTGTTTGAATAAACCTTGTTTGTCCATTATTTTAACTGTGTTATTCGTAAATTTAAAATAGGGTTAATCCTGTTTTCAAAAAGTTGACAAGGGAATTTGATACAGATGCATGAAGCAGTCATATCACAAAGCATAACTTCCTGATTAAAATGTTTAATAAATCCCAATGAGGATCTTTCTTTAAGCAACAATATGAGATGAATGATAATTGGCAGCTTGTTTTACATGTTTACTGATACTTGTTTCCATTGAAGTCAATTAAATGAAAATTATTATCCAAGGAAGAGTCATACGGACTTGAAAAGTTAGCACTGCTTCTCTCCCCACAATTTTCTGTTTTATTTCAGATTTCCAGGATCCGCAGCATTTTGCTTTTAATGCAGTAAAAATGATGACTGATGTAAAATGGGCTGCTGACTTGCTGTCCCCCATTATCCAATGTCCTGTCTACATGATGAAGATGCAATCCTGAATCAGACAGGAGAATAGCCCCGTGTGTCTTGGGAGTGAGAACTATTCCTCTTTCTATTCCTGTCGATGGGAATGTATTTGCTTGTGGTCAGCACGGGAATGCAGCACTTTAGGGACTAGACAGCAGAGATTCCCTGCTTCCTTCTCGTCCTTCCCTCACTGCATTCCACGGAGCGCCTGACTTATTACTAGTCCGTGGAGATGCTGCACTGGACACCAGGAATGTCCTTATTGTGAGGAGGAGAAGGAAAGCTGGATGAGTTATTGTTGAACTACTGCTGCTTGCCTCACAGTAGCTGGATCAAGGGAACAGTTGGCAGAGAACGTGGCTGGAGATCACCTGTCAGTACTCTCGGCATCTCGGTTCATGGCCCACAAAGTTCTAAACAGTGTGAAAAATGGGGGCGAGGTGTTTGGTCCGTGGTTGATTCTGGCAGTAGAGCACTGCAATTATTAGTGCAGTAATTCATGTTTGTCACAGCTATGTTCCACATGGAGATCTGAACTTGAGCAGAGGACAAGAAAAGGCTAAATTTTCTCACAGTGAATGAGAGGAAATTGTAGATACCCTACTCTCAAAGTAATATTTATGCTTTGGAAAGGGTTCATAGAAGAACAACAGAGATGGTTCTGCTTACTTAGTGCTCTAATTTATGAGGAGAGACTCACAATTGAACTTTTTTTTCATTGCAGAAAAGAAGACTGAGGAAAAACTGTTCTATACTTTTAAGCTGCTGAAGGCTACAGCTTAATAAAGATGCTAGTGGCTATGTCAATCTGCCTGCAAATGTAGGACTAGCACAATATTGCGAAATCTCAAAAAACACTGAAAAATGTTTTTAAAGTTCTCTCCATGGAATGAATATGTGAAACAAGAATCTCAGTGCAAAGTGTTGCAAAAAGGGTAGGACAAATATCAGTTAGGAATGGATTCGCGGGTTCAATCCCGGCCCTGGGTCACTGTCCGTGTGGAGTTTGCACATTCTCCCCATGTTTGCGTGGGTCTCACCCCACATCCCAAATTGTGCAGGTTAGGTGGATTGGCCATGTTAAATTGCCCCTTGAAAAAACAATTGGGTACTCTAAATTTATTTAGGGATGGATTCAAAAACTCTGGGCATGAATATAACCAGTAACGAATGCACCCTGAACCAAGGTATTTTTAATGCTCTGGGGAATGTTTATCAGAAATGTCAACATGATATTTCTTAAAAACATGGAAATTTAATTTGTGAAAACCCATGTTGATGAATGGAGAGGTAGAAATAAATGGATAATCTGGAGTTACACTTGACAACTTAAGATAGGAGGAATTCCGGAAATGAAAATGCATTAGCACAATGAGGTTATTGCGCATGTTCTGTTGAAGGAGAGCTTGACCTCTTGTTAAGCTATCTGTGATTTCTGGAGCTGGATTCTCTGCCGGTGGGATTTTCCATTGCGCCAGCAGTGCACCCAGGCCCACGGGTTTACTGACGGCGTGGGGTGGCCACAATGGGAAATCCCATTTGAAGGTGACGGAATAAAGAATCCCGCTGCCAGCGAGGGCACGTCGGCCAGGAAAACACGGCTGGCGGGCTGGAGAATCCAGTCCAAAGATGTGCAGGTTAGGTGGATTGGCCATGATAAATTGCCCTTAGTGTCCAAAATTGCCCTTAGTGTTGGGTGGAAGTGTTGACCTTGGTTAGGGTGCTCTTTCCAAGAGCCGGTGCAGACTCAGTGGGCCGAATGGCCTCCTTCTGCACTGTAAATTCAATGATAATCTATGATTAATCTAGGACAAAGGTTCGGCACAACATCGTGGGCCAAAGGGCCTGTTCTGTGCTGTATTTTTCTATGTTCCATGTTCTATGATAAGTGCCAACTGAATTCAAGTTTTTGCTGCTGCTACTATTCACAGAAGAAGCTTGGATTCCGCTATTTCTGAATGAAATAAAATCATTTCCCTGCCGTCTACCCCCGTTAAGCATATGATGTGAAGATGGTGATGTTCCTTGTAGTTACTGCTTTTGACTTTCTAGGTAATCGGTTTGACTCGCTTAACCAAAGGAGCGTTAGCAATTTACTGTCCCATAGATAGTACACAATGTAGCCAAGGTGCGCCAGTGGCACAGGGAGTGAATATTTGAGCTGGCGGATGGGGAGGATATTATGCTTTATGGGACACCACACTTTTCTTTTCTTTTTTCTAAATTTAGAGTACCCAATTGATTTTTTCAAATTAAGGGGCAATTTAGCTTGTTCAATCCACCTACCTTGCACATAGATTATCATAGTCCAACATCTTTGGGTTGTGGGGCGAAACCCATGCAAACACGGGGAGAATGTGCAAACTCCACATGGACAGTGACCCAAGACCGGGATTCGAACCTGGGACCTCGGCGCCATGAGGCAGCAGTGCTAACCACTGAGCCACCGTGCTGCCCACACCTCACTTTTCTTAAAGGCCAAATGTGATATGATGTTTGGCAGTCTTGCCAACTGAAGAGAGCCCTATCTTGATCTCATTTTTACTGTTCAGTATTTAAGAAAAATAAAAATGTAGTGACGTTATCACAAAATGCAGACCGATGTGGCCACATGCAGAATGTATATGACAACTAAGCCATAAAGCTGCAATCATCAACACAACCTAGAGAATGATTTACAATCTTCTGTTCATTCCCCAAGTTTAGTAGCATAGTACTTTGAGCGATGCATTCCATAACCCTCCAGTTCTTCCATGTCACAGCATATTCAGAGTTTTATCCAACAGAGGATGAAAATGTAATATAGTGTATTTATATTATGAAATGAAAATCACTTATTGTCACAAGCAGGCCTCAAATGAAGTTACTGTGAAAAGCCCCTAGTCGCCACATTCCGGCGCCTGTTCGGGGAGGCTGGTACGGGAATTGAACCGTGCTGCTGGCCTGCCTTGGTCTGCTTTCAAAGCCAGCGATTTAGCCCTGTGCTAAACCAGCCCCATATTATCTTATAGTAGTATATATAATAGTATATATATTCTATTATAAGGAATATAATATACGACTGTCAAATGCACACCGAGTCACGATATCTTATTTTCGTCATAAGTAGAAGTGACTAAAATATTATTAAAAGTTTCAGGCAAGCACTTTGTTCTTCATTGCCCCATTGGATCTGTTTTTATAGTATAGTTAGCACTTATGATGGCTGTTCTGTCAGGTGGGACATGCAAGAGGAACATCACTAGTCTGTCACCGCCGACTATAAGCCTCTAGCTTCTGTGGAAGACTTGTGTAGTGATGTTCAAAGACACTGATATACCTCTGCCAGCTTAACTGTAAACAATCAAAGCAAATCTGTTTTTCCAGCAAATGAAAATAATGAGCAAGGCAAGATTTGGCATTTCTGCCAATGAGAGCTTAGAGGCGTGTAGTGAAAGTGCTTACCTCACATGATTTAATGCAGTGAATCATTTCAGGGTGTGGGTACCAGTTAAGTCCTGCTGTGCAAACAATATTCTGTGAAGAGAAAATAAAACCAGAGTTGTCATAATTGCACCCAAAAGACGTCTGTTATCTGTGTGGCGTCTCCCTTGGTTAACCAAGTATCTACTTTGTTGCTGCTTTGTACATGGTGATTTACTGTACCAGTCTGCAGAGGAACACAAGGTCACATGGATTTTTTAATGTCGTGGGTGACTCACCAATCAAACAAGGCTTAAGTGATGATTTGGTAAAGGCCGTTCACGATGTCTTCCCCGTGAGCTACGGCACCATGTTAGCAGTCCCGGCAAGTCAAAGTTGAAGGTGCATTTAATAGCTTGATACATGCGGTACTATCATTCAACATCTCAAATAGGTCAAAATGTTGAATGTAGAATTAAATGTAGAATAGTGGTGACTTGGAAGTGATCACAAAGTAACAATCTCGCCCGAGATTACAGGTGGTTTAACATTGGCCACATTGGATAGCTGGAAGTGAACTCAATGTTTCTGAGGGAGCTCGGCAGGAAATGCTTATAAGGCAGTCACAGTGGTAAGGCAGTGATCCTTTATTCCATAAACAATGCAGTACTTTTATTTATTTGCTGAGAGCTTGAAATTAGATGTATTAATCCCTATTTTGTGATTATATAAAGCATGTTTTTTTAAAATCAGTTTGGGGTCTGCGGTTAGTGGTGAAAACCTGGAATTAATCATTTGCATTACAGTAAGAAATGTTATATTAAGGGAGATCATGTTCATATTAAGAAATATTGAATTCAATATGAAGAAATACACTGATGCTCCAGAATTTTATCTGCTTATTTAATACCCTTAATTGTCTCTTGCTTTCAAACTTACTGCTGTAAAATAGTTTAGAAAATTTCACAGGATGATTTGTATAATATGTAGTCATGTTTGAGGCTTGTCCAATCGCTCTTAAGTGGACACTGTCCTGCACTTTCCCTTTTCAGCATAAGGTACATATTGTTTCAATGTACAATCACTTCACTGGTGCATGATGTTATTACAGCAATAAAAGCTTGGCTGTTTTAACTCCATTCCTTTCATGAACAGAAGCTGTTTGGCAAACAGGCTGTTGTACAAGATGTTGCCTCTTTTATGATTCTGCTGCTTCACATCCTCTGAGATTATTCATTTGCTAATGCTGTGAATCATGCACGATGGTATCAGTTTCCTCCATTAGTGCAGAAATACTCGTGTCCATAGGAGGTACCATCAAACTGAGCCATTCATTGACCAAATCCTGAACAAAGCTTATTTCAGGAGACGCCTCTTCCAAGAGCTGAGTGATAGCCAAGGTTTCTCGGTGCTGAAAAATCAGTATTTTACAACAGAGATTAACTATATGCTGCATCAGCATTTTTAAAAAAGTACTTTGCATTTTAGAAATGAAGAGTAATTTCCATCTTTAGAAATCCTACAGTGCAAAAGGAGGCCATTCGGCCCATCGAGTCTGCACCGACCCACCAAAAGAGCACTCCACCTAGGACCACTTCCCCGCCCTATCTCCCGCAACCACACGCATCGCTCATGGCCAATATGCCTAACCTGCTCACCTTTGGACTGTGGGACGAAACCAGAGCATCCAGAGGAAACCCACGCAGACAATGCGACAACGTACAAACTCCAAGCCCTCATCAAAGGCTGGATCAAACCCTGACGCTGTGAGGCAGCAGTGCTAACCACTGTGCCACCGTGCTGTTCTTGGTGTTACCTGTTTGTGACTCCAGACCCAGAGCAATGTGGTTAACTCTGAACTACCCTCTGCAATGATGCAACAGGCCACTCAGTCATATTCAATGAGGTGGTTTACAGGGACAATTAGGAATTGGCAATTGTCTTCCCAGCACCATCATGTATGATTTTTTGACAAATATATAATAAAAATAATGAATAAGTTCAGGAGGTTTCACTGTCCACTTGTGTCATGGTGTTAGTTTTAATAATACCTCAGGTTGCATAACTCCACGCCGACAGTCAACCAAGGCCAGACTCAAACCCAGGTCCCTGGCTCTGTGAGGCAGCCCTGTGCCACTGTGCTACCCCATTATCAATAGCTGGCCCTTAGTTTGGAAGTAAGAATTTGGGAAATAGGACTCACGATGTATGATATCATACACCCAGTCTCATTCAGGGAGGCAGTATGCAAACTTCATGCTGCCTGCTCACTGACATGATTACAGCATGGAGCAATAGCATGCTGCTACCTGGCTGCATGCTCAGCTGAGGGGGGGGGGGGGGGGGGGTGGTTAGCATGACCTAGAACTAGACTGTCCCTCTTACTGAGGAGGTACACATGGACTACAGCAGCATTGAAACAGTTGTCAGGAAGGTTTCGGTGGAGGAGCAGAACAGAGTGAGGCCTCCCAGCTTCTCAAGTGTGGTGCTGGAGGCCTGAGTAAGGCCAATGGCCACAAGCTCCTGATCAAGGTCAGTAAATACATTTTCAACCACCAAGTTTTCACACTGCTCAGCATATCACACTCTCATCACTTACCCATCAGCAAACAGGACTCACACTGATCATACACCCTCACGGACCTACCAATGCTGTTAGCCTCACATCCATTTGTCACAGCTTCCACATACCTCCAGCTATTTAAACATGACAGGTCCATCACCCAAACACATTGTAACACACTCACTGACATTCTTACCTACTCTTGCAGGACAAGGTCACATATAATAGGAGGCAGCAGCAGTGAACCAGTGGAGAACAGGCATCTCTTCGGTCATTTGGAGGAGGAGGTGCTCTGCATCCTGGATCATGGGGCTGGCTGTGACTGAGACCATTGTATCCTCCATCACTGTGAACATTCAGAATGACATTATGTTTGTGTCCCATGCCCCTTCCCAAATCTCACTTCACCCTCATCCTCCTCTCTGGCATGAAGTGCAAGATGCAGATGGTGCGACCGTGGATCTCTTGCTTTCCACCCCATCCCCTTTACCTCACCCAAACCTTCTCTACCAGCAATTATATTGTAAGCATCATACGCCAGGCTAGCATTTATTTTCCAGCCATAATTGTCTTTGACAAGCTGATGGTGAGCCATTTTGAGAACCACTTTGGTCCATCTGACACAGGTACACCCACAGTGTTATTAGGCAGTGAGTTCCAGGATTTTAACCCAGTGACAGTGAAGGAAGGATGCTCTAGTTCCAAGTCAGGATAGTTTGAAGGAAAACTTCAGGAGGTGTGTCTGCTGCCATCGTTCTTCTAGGTGATAGAGATGGTGGGTTTGGAAGGTGCTATTGAAGTAGATTGTTGCTACAGTGCATCTTGTATATTGTACACACTGCTGCCACTGTGGATGGAGTGTCAATCAAGCAGGTTGCTTTGCCCTGGACAGGCACTACCCTGATGAACTTTAATGCAGTGTCAGGCTTTGAGACTGTGGTCCATTTCCCCAGTGATATGTGGGATCTACAACGCAATATGTACACTGTCAACCGCACCCTACAACTCTGAAAATCCACTGGCCTGACAAAGCACCTGCACACTCCAGGCCTGTCTCCTGCTGATGCAGCAATGCATGGCAAACTGTGAAATATTGGAAATGTCGCCTGTTCCCACCTGGAAGCATCTGTTGGCACAGAAATTGCGGGTGAAGGGCCCGAGCAACATTATCCTTGCCTTACTGTAGGTCTGGTTGTAGGAGGTGACACTGTTCAGTCAGTACCTCCTTTATGAAACATGTGTGTCTCAGGCACTGGTCCTGGCTGAGGTGGAGGTTGGAGAAGTGTCCTCTGAAGACCATTAATGGATAAGATTTTCCAGTGAGAGGCGTCGTCCTCCCTCTGCATACAGCTTCCCCTCTCTGCTATTTGCACTCCATTCAGGTCATGCTGTAGCCCAAGGGTAATTGCAATCTTTTTCACCCCATTACTGAAAGCAGGCTGTCTCCTGACAGACCTTCCAACTCACTGGCCTACTTGACAAAGTCCAGTGCCTATCCCTTGTGAAACCCAAAACTTCTATCAACGCCTCCAATACGCAGGGCACAGAACTTCCACTCACTCTGCAGCTGCCAAGGAGAGTCAGAAGCACTTCAGCTGAAAGTGAAATGGTAATCCCTTCACTTATTTGCTGCAGTGGGAACGTAATGATCACTTTGGAGTGATCTACCAGGAGCATCTACCAGGAGAGAGAGTTAACATTTTGGGCGGGATTTACCAAACACCCCGCCACGTGTTTTTCGGCCAGCGGGATCTACCGGTCCTGCCGTTGTCGACGGGATTTCCCGTTCACAGCATCCCTCGTCGGCGGGAAACCCGTTCGCCGGCGTGGGCCCGGAATCTCCAGCTGGCGTGAACAGCCTGTAAATCCCACCCTTTGAGTCATAGACCATTTGATCTGACTTCTTCTGTTCTTGTTTCAGGTTCCAGGATCTGCAGTATTTTGCTTATTTTTTATATGTAATTCAACGTTTAGTTCCCCCAAATCTCGTTTTAAGGCAAAAATTTACATAAGATTTAAATTACTATATAACGTGTTGACTATCTGGCTCCACGGTTACCATTACTGAAACTAGTTGTATATTCCAGATCTTATGAATGAATTTAAATTCCGCCCACTCCCATGATGGGATTTGATCCCATGTCCCCAGAGCATTAGCCTGAGCTTCCGGTTTGCTAGTCCAGTGACATTATCATGATACCACCCTCTTTCCCCCCACATTCCCAGTAATACCTTACTTCTGCTTTCGGAGAACTCACTGTTCCTATTCGAACCCCACTGTGGCTCTTCCCTAATCAAATTGTTAAGGGCCTTGCCTGTTGCAATAGCAAATTTGGAAATCATCCAACATTTGTAGTGAGCAGAAATTGCACGAACTCGTGTTTATTTAAAATATATTAAAAAGCAGCTTTTCTTTTTCAATGCATTTCTGTTTCACCAAGGGATGGTGTAATCAGAGACCTGAGCCTTCTTCAAAACGCTGATCTAAATCGCTGAAGCACTCGAGGTCAATAAAACAAACGGGTCCCAAAACAGTCCTTAGGGGGAGCCCTGGACCAGAAGGAGAGTTCATTGTCAATCAACTTTATTATCTTCAAGCCTGCAGCGCATGCTTGAGATGGGCATTACAGCGTAATGACAAAAGCAAAGGATTTTCAGGAATATCTGTATTGTGGAAGTATTGCCCTGTCCAAGGAAACAAATGCTGGCATTCTATAAACCTACTGGTCTGTGCTTCACAGTTCAACAAGAGGAATTAACTGCAGCACTAGTCAGTATGAAAATACAGAAAGCTAGCAATTTATGCATAATTTGGTAACGCAGATACAGGTAGCCTGCCCTGACATAATGCCTTTCATATGCAACCTGAGGTTTTAATAAAACTAGGGGCATGACACAAGCGGACAGTGAAACTATCAAAACCTATTCTTTTTTTTTAAATCATACATGATAGGTGGGTGGTGCTAGGAAGGCTATTGCCAATTCTAATTGTCCTAATTGTCTCCAAAACTGGGAGAATCCAGCACCACAGATTTCCTTCCCTAAAGGATATTAGTGAAGCAGCTGAGTTTTCCAATAATCCACTACTTTCATGGTCACTATTGCTGAAACTAGCTTATTTTTCATTTATTCAGCAGGTTATTCAGTGAACAGAATTTAAATTGCCAAGCCACCATGATGGGGTTTGGTCTATTTTATTTTCTGTGTATATAAGAGTATCATATTGTGTAGCCAAAAGATTACAGCAACACAGTTATTTTCTTGTTCCTCAACTGATACTTTCAAAGTCTGCTTATAGAGCTGATGGGGGACACTCTTGTGCGGCATGGTAGCATAGCAGTTAGCACTGTTACTTCACAGCGCCAAGATCCCAGGTTTGATTCCCGGCTTAGATCACTGTCGGCATAGAGTCTGCACGTTCTCCCCGTGTCTGCATGCATTTCCTCCGGGTGCTCCAGTTTCCTCCCACAAGTTCCGAAAGACATGCTGTTAGGTGAATTGGACATTCTGAATTCTCCCTCAGTGTACCCGAACAGGTGCCGGAGTGTGGCGACTAGGGGACTTTCACAGTAACTTCATTGCAGTGTTAATGTAAGCCTACTTGTGACAATAATAAAGATTATTAAAATTATTATTATTGTTCTGTCACATGATCACAGTGGTTATGATGACACAGAATCTGTTCATTTTGTTTGTTTCTGACGCCTTGCAAAAGGGAAATAAAGGAAAATGGTTTGCATAGCAGCCTGTCTACATTTAGTCAACATTTCTTGACAAATGTCGATAAAGGGACATTTCTGCAAGCTCTCACATCCCACAATTCTTAAGCCAAATGATTTGGTGCAGTGCACCAACACGTAAATTATGCCCGACTACCATAATCCTACACAGAATGTCCGAGGGAACTAAAATGTTGCCCTCTGAATAACAGCAAATAACTTGCTGTAATTCACTTGCCCAAGTGAGCACCCAAAGTCACAAACTTAACAATTGACACCTGTCACAACTAGAGTCTGGCTGTCGGATCAAAGATCGCTTCCTGTGGTGTGATAGCATTTTCAATTTGTGCCGATATCTATTTTATCAACCTCACTCGCAATCTGTTGCAAGATTTTCCAACAATGAATGAAGCACCTTCCCTCATTGCACTGAAGGGCTTTCATTATAGATCAAACAAAAATGCCCTTGCTTTGCTTATCTAGAATCTAGGGACACGATTTAATGGAAAAGACTCGAAGCCCGGTCTTGGACGCGTTTGGTGGGGTGTTTTGCTACAGACACATTGGCGAGATCGCGGTCCGTATTCAACATCACGGAGTGTCATAAATGAGCCTCCATGAGATTTTCGACATTCCTGTGTCCCTCACCATCTGATTCGCCCGACTCGTGCCTCAGCAGCTCACCGCTAACAAGAGGGAGGTGCTTTTAAACGCTCCCTCACCACTCACTCCCAGTCAACACACAAGCATGGTGGCGCGTGGACCTGCTCCACGCTTTGGCGATGCCGACTTGACCAGGCTTCTCGATCATCGATGAGAGATTGCCCACCCTGTTCCCCCAATGGGTTCGGAGGACCTGCAGCAGGAGCAGCAATGCCACCTGGGAGGCGGTGTCAGTGGCTGTCAGTTCGGACAGCATGATAAGGACGACCGGCGTCCAATGTCGGAAGGAGACCAACGACCTCCACAAAGCTGCAAGGGTAAGTTATCAGCTTCCTCTTAGCATCAGCTCTGTCTGCCACCCTTCAAATCCCCCCCCCCCCCCACCTACCCCCCACAAATCACTGGCTGACATATCCCTCCCCATATCCGATCTTCGTGCCTGTTCCTCAGAAGCCCCTGACATCCACCAGCACAACCCCTTCATATTCAGGTGCGGTGCCCACACGTGCCATCTGCTACAGACCTCCCTGATGCATCAAACCTGCAGCTCACAAAGCCTCCTCTTTGTTCCCGCAGGAGAAGATAGCCCATAATGAATGGGAAAGGATCAAGACCGGCGGGAGGAATCCCAGAGATTTGCATCCTCACCCGCTATGAGGAACATACCCTGGAATTTGTGGGCTTGCCCAAGGAGAGAGCAGTCACCGACAGTGAGGTTGGCCTGCGCTTGAGAGGTGAGGGTTTGCTGCCCCTTCACCCAGATGACTTTTCGCAAGTCAGTTGTTCATGTCAGACAAAATGATCCTTCCCTCTCACTGACCCCATATCCATTGCCTCGCACGACCTCCATCTGACGAGGCTGGGCCATCTGGAGTTGTACCTCCTCCCACCAACTAAGAGACCACCTTGGAGGAGAGCTCCAAGGAGACCACCATCGAGCCGTCACAGCTTTCACCCATGCCTTCCACCAGTGCAGAGACACACACCTCAATGGGTGACATTAGTGGACAAGCTTCTGGGGCACAATCTGGTGAGCACCACACTGGAGGCAGGAACATCTGAGGGAGCCAGCAGTCGGAGGTTGGTTGAATCCCAGGCCACAGATGGTTCCCAGCTGGATGCTGGGCTTCTGGAGAAGGTTCAGCCAGGGCCGATGCAGATGTTAGGACACAGCTGTAACTTTCAGGAAGGTATGCCAGTGACACTCGAGGGGCTGCGCGGCGTAATGGAGGAGTCCCAAAACATTCAGGTGCAGAAGATGGTGCTGACAATGCATGGCACTGCAGTGGAAAACCTGGAGCACGACTTCCACATCTTGAATGGTGGTGTCAAAGGCATGGCTCAGCCTGAGACGAGCATGGCTGATGGCCTCAACATAATGTTCCAGTCACTAAGGGATGTGTGGACATTGCCGGGGCTTTGCAGAGCATGCCCCAGTCACTGAGGAGTATCGCTGAGGGTGTCAACATCATGGTGCAGACAATTGGAAGCCTATAGGACTGGCAGCACCAGATGACTGAGAGGCCTCAGGAGCCGCATCAGCTGCAACTCCATCCCCGGGGCCCTACGGGCACTTTCAGGGAGGGGAAAATGCTGGAGGCCAACCTGGGCCTGCCACCAAGGAGACGATGGCGGTTTCCATTTCTTCCGAATCCCTCTCTCCTGACACTGTTGCATTTCAAGGGCAGCAGACTGAACAGGTTGACATGGCAATGCCAGTGACACCGGTCAGTTGGAAGGCCCTCCCTCCAGTGCAGGCCCTTCAGAGGATGTCGATCATGGAAGATCAAGGCAAACGAGGAGCACTGATTTGTCATTGGTAAGGCGAGGGGCAATGGAAATCCGTCACAGTAAATATGTTACACCTCATGCATGTGAGGCTTCAGTCACGTTAATCTTCATTGTGCCTGCACCCCTACTACCCTCTTGCCCTCTGCTCCCTCCAACCCCCCATCCAGAGCACAGTGTTGCAAAATCTCAAGCCCCAATTGCAGACCCCTTTCAGTGGATGGGTGTGAGCGCGCTGTCAGCAGAAAGACAGGAGTCAGACTTTTTGCAGAGACCGAGGAGCACCACAGCTTTTCTCCCAACAAGTTATCGTCACTCTCCTGCCTTGTATGGTGACCCATTGGCAGTGCCAACACAGGCCCATTGCCCTGGAGTGATGTTACACAGACCCTTGGCGGGGGTAACAGGGTGGTAGGGGAGGAGACAGTGTGATTTTGGGGTGGTGGTGGAGAATGGTGTTGGGAGGGGAGGGAAATAGGGGGGAGAGAGGGAGGGAAATGGTGGGGGGAATGGAGAATTTGGGAGAAGTGCGGCAAACGTTGGGGGGGATTGGGGTGAGGGAGGGAAATGGTGAGGGGGGAATGGGGTACAGGGGCAGAAATGGTGAAGGGGAGGGGGGATTGGGGAAGGGAGGGAGATTGCATGGGAGGAAAGTGGTTGGGGGGTTTGAGCTGACGGATACAGCCTTGTCCTGGGAGAATCTGTAGAAGATGAGGCCTTCCTTGCATGTCGGTCCCTTGCCTGTCATCAATGCTCAGGCTCCTGCTCGGCTCATCCTTCTGCCCCTCCTGGATCACCTCATCCTCCTCCTCAGATGAGGCTGCATGTCCCTCCTCCTCCTCCTGCTCCAGCATGTTGCCCTGCTGCTGTGCCAAATTGTGGCAGACCACCACAGAGAGGGAGACCATCTGGTGGGTGTACTGCAGGGGCGGCACCAGAGCAGTCCAGGCATTGGAACTGCATTTTCACCAGCCTGATGCACCACTCAATTACAGCATGGATGGAAGCATGGGCCGCATAATGGGTCTCCACCTCGATCTCAGGCCTCTGCACCGGTGTCATTAACCATGACCTCAGCGGGTATCCCTTGTCCCTCACGAGCCAATCCCTCGTCCTGGAGTCGTCTCCGAAGACACCGGGGATTTCCGGGTGCCCCAGGATGTAGCTGTATGCATGCTCCCTTGGTAGCGGGCACACACAGCTGTGAAGTTAGAGGCTGCTCACAGTCAAAGGGAGTGAAATCGAATTTCAGGATAGAAGCAGCAGAAGGGCTCTGTCCTGGAAGTGTTTGATACGACAGACAGGCTGCGGCCGTGGTCGCTCCTGTTATAGGTCTCCATAATATTTAAAGATGTATTGAAAAACTCACAGACGCTTCATCCCTCACCCCCACCCTGCCTCCCCCCCAGCCAGCGGCGACCCCCGACCTAGAACATTGCAGCCCCCTGACCAAGCCAAACCCCCTTGAGGTGCCCCCGTCCACTGAGCACGAATGAGCTGAATGAGCTGAATGCCGGAAAATGGAAATGGCTACTCGCTGCCTCACTTCCCCTCAGTAGCGATTGCCAGTTTCCCGTTTTTGAAAAGGAGTGCTAAACGGCACCCGCGTGACATCTCGCCAGGGAGTCGGGTAATTACCGGAAGGCCGCTGCATTCGACTTCGATCTCATTAATGAGATTTAAATAAATGAAGGTGAAAGTTGATGAGGGTTGATGATATGCTTGCCAGGTTGGGTGAATCACAAAATGGTTTGTGCCCGGCGCAAATCTCAATTTTGGCCTTTCCTGCTTTTCACCTGTTATATATATTATATATTATATATATATATGTGTGTGTGTGTGTGTGTGTGTATAACTGTACACATACATACACAAGCCAATATATCACTCTCTCTCCTTTCTACATAATTTTAAATATCTCGCAATCCAGCTAAGGTAAAAGGTTGTAAAATTGTAAGACAACAATGCCCACATTTGTTTTCAAGAATCCTCCCCAAACCCTCATTACTGTCACTTTATCCCAGCACTTCAATCCTCTTCCAATAATGTAAGTTTGCACATTGGGAAGAGCTGTATGTTTTTGAAATTTGTAACTTGAATCAAGCTGGCGGATATCTCAGCAGAAAATGTAGACAACATTCATTGCCCAGTCCCATTTGCCAGATAATCCAATCAAGCACGCTTATTTATTTGTTTAGTGAACATAATTCCTCAAAGCCCTCTCATCTGCTGTGTTTAACATGAATAGTCCTCCACTTAGAGAGGACACCGATTGGTAATGCACAGCATTGTTTGTGTCTCTCCACAAATGCATAAGCTATTTGTACTGATGGAGGTTGGCTGCACATTGGCCCTTGGCCTGTCCTGAACTTATTTAGCAAGGACCACTCTCGCCCTGTTAGTTCAAAGCCTGCCCACTCGACAGAAGAGGTTGGTCACAAGGAACTTGTTAGTGACTTCCCGTGTTTCCCATCCTTGATCCAAAGGGTGCCTGCTGGGAAATCCTGCTCAGTAAGTGCCTCCAAACAGGGCGCAAAGATGGGAAGCAGGCAGTAATTAAACAGGTTATCATGGAGTGCTAAGTGAGGTACAGCATAGGTGGTTTCAACCAGCTTGTGGGTTTTCATCAGTCAGTGAATGTGTGGGGGAGTGATGTCTGTGAGGACATTGCAGAAGGAGGGATTTTGAACAGAACGTTCCAGTAATGATCTGCATTGTTGCATTCAAACGAGAGTCCACAAGATATATGTGTGTGTGTGTGATAATCTTTGCCAGACAGGTGCACAGTACTCTGCTGCAGAGTATGATGGGATAAGTGTTGTGTGATGATGATATCTTTTTTACAAAATAAATTTAGAGTACCCAATTATTTTTTTTCCAATTAAGGGGCAATTTAGCATGGCCAATCCACCTACCCTGCACATCTTTGGATTGTGGGGGTGAGACCCATGGGGAGAATGTGCAAACTCCACACGGACAGTTCCCTGGGGTCAGGGTCGAACCTGGGTCCTCGGCGCTGTGAGGCAGCTGTGCTAACCACTGCTCCGCTGTGCCGCCTTTGTGGTGATGAAATCTGTCATGCTAACCAAGCTCCATCCTTGGAGCACTCTGGGTCAGACTCTTTCTGAAAAGGCGTTACAAAGTTGATGGGCGACTGCAGCACCAGGCGCCTCATGCTGAATCCCTTCAAAACTGCATCCAGTGTATTCCACCTACACAATGCCAGTGCCAAAAACAAATTTCATATCTACATGGATGGCCAGAGACTAAAGTATGATCCTAACCCCAACATACTTGGGAGTGACTCTGGGAACATCAGACGAAAACAGCGGCACTGACCAAAACCAGAAACCATCTACTACCAAACTTGCTGAATCTACGTGTGTGTGGTGCTCACACACGATTCTGGCCCTGAACCAAACCTGCAGAAACCCTGCTTCTAATGGAAGCCTGAGCATTTACGTCAAAGCTTGAATGCGATTTAGCCAGATGCAGAGTGAAGATTTGTTCTGCTGCATCCACCAGACCATATAACCACAACAATGTTTTTCCTTCTGTCTTGGTTATAGCTCACTGTGCATTGATTGTCATGTTATCACTTGAGGCCCATTGAACGAGAACAAGTTTGTTGTTGTATCAGACCCTTGAGCTAAATTTTATATTCTGGTTTTACCTCTTCTCCCAGTGCTTGTCAGTGTTTTAAACATGGCATTCTGACGGTGACAGCTCTTTGTAGGACATGTTTTACCATTGGGTATACACAGAGAAGTCAGCATTGAGAGTCAGCAACACAATTTACTTTATGCAATCCACATTGCTGCAATTTGCTTTTTACTATGAGGGAGTATAACAACTGCATTGACAAGGTTTTACTAAACTTTTCAATAAAAGCATAACCGACTGCAGTGCGAATACTGTCCAATATGTTGGGCTTGCTGACCAGAAATTGTGCTCCTTGAAAATTCGGCAAAATTATTTTACAAGAAGAAGTTTTATTAACATTATTTTAAACCAACCTTTGCCTTTGGAGGGCTCATCCAGTACTTCACATCATCTGAGGTCATGTTGCTAGGTAGAATTACAGGGTCATTTTGATGTGACAAACAGGAAGGGGTACATTCTGCACCTGAAAGGAACCAAACATTGTTTTTTTTTTAGTGAGAATCCACTTATTTCTGTGTTATCCTGATTTCTGTACTTTTTTCTTCAATTCTGTCGATATTTTTTCAAATTCTAATCTTGGTGATGGGAGCACAATGTCATGATATTCAAACACACACATCATGATAGACACACCAACAGACAAATCAGAACACACAACACCACAACCAATGACAGAAAGATATAAAAGCACAGACACGACCCCTGGTGGTCAGTAATAGCTGCAGAGGAGAACCAGGACACATCTATTGCCAAACACACTCAGGGAGACAGCACGTGCAGAGTATCCAGAACGAACTGTATTATAAGAGTTATAATAAAATAGAGTTGTACCACATACAACTGTGTTGGCTCATCAGTGCACCAGAGCACCCAACACCACACACCATTCATTGAAATATGGTTAAAATCATATGGTGTAAGATTGTGCTTAACATCTGGCTGCTATTTTAACAAAAGTCCTAACTTGTGAATTTTTAGCAGTCTCAAGCCTTTGTGAAAATTCTAGCAAGGGACTTTTCTTCGACACAATGTTCCCATATGTAAACATCGCACATTACAATGGTCACTGAAAAGCTTATTGGAGCAAGAACACTGAAGGACTTTATCAAGCAGGAGAATCTACAGATAGAACACGAGTATACTTTCATTTTCAGATGATGTATTACTGGTCGAAGTGTAACGAGGTAGTCTTACTGAAAAAGAGTCCAAGCAATTTTATGTGGAACTACAAATAATGGTTGACTTAGTAGGTTATAGCTTTATGACTAGGCTAACTACAGCTCAATAGCGGCATGTTCTCAGGTGGATCCTCTTCAATTGCTCCCTATTAAAAAGTCTGCACCTTACCTAGCAAACCTTCCTGGTGGGGATGACTGAGTTCAATTATGTATGACAACTGAATTAGCATCAACAGTGTCATGATATGCAAACATGCAACCAATGAACACTCAGAATAGGACACAACCAATGGGCAGTCAGGCCACTCAGAGGTGGCATCACCACAAGGGGGCATGACATAAACACCATAAAAGGGATGAGCACTCACACCCTGCCTCTTTCCACAGACAGACATCTAGAGAGTTAGACAGGGTTGATCAGCAGCATCACACCCCAGCACGTGGCTTAGAGCAAGCTGGTACAGTTAGACTGAGCTACTATAGTTAGATTAGCAGAGAGTCAAACTCATTTGAGAACTGTGTTAATAGTTCAATGAACACGTTGAACTCACTTCAGAGTCTGGTGCATCCTTTAGTTAAGACTACATCAAGTAGCAGCCTGTGTTATCCGAAGCAGCATAACACAACATGATACCAGGAGTGACTGTTCAATCTATTTAGCAAGATCTGTGACAACCAGCTACTGAATACAGGCACAATGGACAAGATTCAGGCTCCTCATCAGCTCAGGACCACCGGCAATCTTCGTGCCAACTGGCAATCATTCAAGCAGAAATTCCAACTATACGTGGAAGCATCCGACCTCAATGGCGCGACCGATGCTCGGAAGATAGCTCTTCTACTCACCACTGCGGGTGACAATGCGATAGAGATCTTCAACTCCTTTCACTTTTCCGAAGGGCAGGACAAAACGAAGTACCAAGCCATCCTGGACAAATTCGACAGCCACTGCGAGGTGGACACCAACAAAATCTTTGAGCGCTAGATCTTCAAGCAGAGGATGCAAGGTAAAGACAAATCCTTCAACTCCTATCTAACTAACCTTAGACTGCTAGCGCAATCCTGCAACTTCGGTGATATCACTGACTCCATGATCAGAGACCTAATCATTTTTGGAGTCCACTCTGATCCTCTGCAAGAGCACTTGTTGAAAATCAAGCACATGACCCTGCCAGTCACGATTGAAACGTGTACTGTGCATGAGCACTTTAAAAATCACTATTCACAGTAAAAAATGGCAGAAAGTGAAAAACAAGCCTCCCACGAGGTGGAGAGTGATCAGGCCATCTCCCGGATGCAGCGCCTCCACATTGACAAAGGCGGCCATTTTGCGCGCTCTTCCCGGGCCCGACGCATACGCAATGCGATCGGGAACACGAAGCGGCCGAAAATCGCACTGCGCAGGTGCAGACGTCTGAGAACCGCACCGCGCATGCGCAACGACGCACTGAGTGTCATGACGTGTGCGAACTGCGGCACCGCCAACTTTAAAAAAAACTGCCCTGCAAGAGGCAAACACTGTTTAAACTGTGGGAAATCAAACCACTATGTAGCCCTGTGCAGATCTGCACCACCAGTCAGTAGCCAGCGCTCCCAATTCCGACAGCGGCGCATCAGAAGTGTGCAACACCAAATGCATGACTCTGATCCAGGCAGTGCGAGAGATCCAGATGATGAATACCTGGACAACACTTACCGAGTGGGCATTATTACGAAGCGTGAATACGCCACACCAGACACATCGCGAGTCCAATCAATCCTGGCCATGGATTCCGAGGACGAATGGCATGCAGTGATGAAGGTCAACCACTGCCCCATCCAGTTCAAACTGGACATAGGTGCCTCCACCAACCTGATTTCGCAGGTGGACTTCAAGAGAACCAAGAAGCCCCCCCCCCACAATCCTTCCAGCTGCCTGCAAACTCCTGGACTACAATGGAAATGCAATCAAGGCACTGGGGTCCTGCCATCTACAGGTGTCCAGCCGACACACACAAGCAAGCTTATGCTTTGAGATTGTTAAACCAGACAGGGCTTCCCTGCTAGATGCACACGCCTGCAAGCAACTGAACCTCATTCAAAGGGTCTACACCACAACGTCGTCCAATTCGGATCTTCAGGCCAGCATCGACGACATCCTAACCCAGTACCCAGATGTATTTAGCGGGATGGGCACTACTGCGGCCTGGTGCCAAACCAGTGGTCCATGCACCACGACGTGTCCCTGCTCCACTGAGAGAGCGCCTGAAGGCAGAGCTCACGAGTCTACAACAAAAAGGCATCATCTCCAAGGTCACTGAACCAACCAACTGGGTCAGCTCGATGGTGGGCGTAAAGAAGCCTTCGGGGGACCTACGCATCTACATTGACCTCAAGGATCTAAACAAAAACATTGTGTGCGAACATTACCCCATCTCGAAGAGGGAAGAAATCACGAGTGAGATGGCACATGCGTTTTTATTCACAAAATTGGACGCATCCCAAGGATTTTGGCAAATCCAACTTGAAGAATCCAGCAGAAGGCTCTGCACCTTCAACACGCCTTTTGGCAGATTCTGCTACAACTGAATGCCATTTGGCATCATCTCAGCATCAAAGATTTTCTATTGCATCATGGAACAGATGATGGAGGGAATAAAAGGGGTTCATGTCTACATTGACGATATCATAATCTGGTCCACAACCCCAGAGGAACATGTGTTGCGACTCAAGAAAGTATTCCGACGCATACATGAACATGGCCTCAAGCTAAACAGGTTCAAGTGCTGTTTTGGGACATCCACGCTGAAGTTCCTGGGCGATCAGATTTCGCAACACGATGTGTGCCCGGACACAAACAAAATTAAAGCCATCGAGGCAATGAAAGTCCCCGAGGACAAGAAGGCAGTACTGTGCTTCCTGGGAATGGTCAATTTCCTTGGCAAGTTCATCCCTAATTTGGCCACACACACCACGGCCCTACGCAACCTGGTGAAAAAATCAACCGCCTTTGATTGGAAGGCGGAGTACCGCTCAGTGTGGCTGGAGCTGAAAGCCAAGCTCACCACTGCACCCGTCCTTGCATTCTTTGACCCGGACTGAGAGACCAAGATATCCACAGATGCGAGTCAGGATGGCATTGGGCCAGTGTTGCTTCAAAGAGACGACACGTCATCCTGGGTACCAGTTGCATACGCGTCACGGGCAATGACGCCCACTGAGACCAGATATGCACAGATTGAGAAGGAGTGTTTTGGTCTTCTCACCAGCATCCTCAAATTTCATGATTATGTCTACGGCTTGCCAACATTTACTGTTGAGACAGATCATAGGCCTCTGGTCCACATCATCCAAAAGGACCTGAACGACATGATGCCTCGTTTGCAGAGAATTCTGCTCAAACTCCGGAGGTATGATTTCAATTTGGTGTACACACCTGGCAAGGAGCTCATCATCGCCGATGCATTGTCCCGCTCCGTCAACTCACCAAGTGAACCACTGGAGATCATCCAGCACATTGAATTGCAGGTACAACTGCGTGCAAGCACTCTCCAGGCAACAGATGAGAAGATTGTTCTCATCTGAGAATAGAAGGCCAAAGACCCCATGTTGCAGCGAGTCATCCACAACCTCAGCAATGGCTGACGGAAAGGGCAATGCCCTCAAATCTACAACGTCAAGGACGACCTGACACTGATCGACGGCATCCTGCTCAAGCTGGACAGGATAGTCATCCCTCTACGTCTCCAGAGCATGGTGCTGCGGCAGATTCATGAGGGACTCCTTGGCATAGAAAAGTGCAGACGCAGGGCCCGGCAAACTGTCTACTGGCCTGGCATCAACCAGGGCATCATGGACATGGTCCTGAACGGCAAAGCCTGTCAGAGGTTCCAACCAGCGCAGAACAAGGAGACGCTCCAACCACATGACCTAGAGACCTCTCCGTGGTCCAAGGTTGGCATTGACCTATTCCACGCGAATGGTCGCGACTATATCTTAATCATCGATTACTTTTCGAACTATCCTGAGGTGCTAAAGCTGCCAGACCTCACCTCACGGACCGTCATCAAAGCGTGTAAAGAGACATTCTCACGACATGGCATCTCGAACACCGTCATGAGCGACAATGGTCCGTGCTTCCAGTCGAGAATGGTCCACGTTTGCCAAGAGCTACAATTTCAAGCATGTCACCTCCAGTCCGCACTATCCACAGTCCAATGGCAAAGTCAAAAAGGGGCACACATCGTTAAGCAGATCATCCGCAAGGCCTCGGACTCCGCTTCGACATACACCTTGCACTACTTGTGTACCGGGCGACTCCCTTGTCCACTGGCATGTCGCCAGCTCAACTGCTGATGAACAGGGACCTGTGGACGACGCTTCCAGCCATACACCTGCCCAAACTTGATCACCTCCCGGTGCTGCAGAAGATGCAGCAGCTTCGCGACAGCCAGAAGCAGGGCTATGACGCATATGCCATTGATCTGGACGTGCCATCCCCGGCAGACATGGTCAGGATCAAGATAGCAGGTGGTGGGTGATCTGCTCCGGCTGTCGTTGTTCGACAGGCCGCGCCCAAATCCTATGTCTGATTGCTCCATTGTGTGAAGGAATCGAAGGGCACTGCAGAAAGTTGCTTGCCCACAACCACTTTCCCCTCCATTTCCACATGTCGAATTGCCACCTCCAGACACCTCGAACCACGAGGCCACCATTCGTGCCTCCCAGTCGCTTGTCAAGACACCGTGTCATCCCCTCCACCACCTCTCCGGCGGTCAAACGCAAGCCTCAGAGACTGGACTTATGAGCATTTGTTTTGTTTGTTCTGTTCTGTATTCCTCAGTCAGTCACATTAGACAGACACATTCACATGTGTATACATCCCCCAAAAAAGGGGGGAGTTGTCATGATATGCAAACATGCAACCAATGAACACTCAGAATAGGACACAACGAATGGGCAGTCAGGACACTCAGAGGTGGCATCACCACAAGGGAGCATGCCATGAACACTATAAAAGGGATGAGGCACTCACACCCTGCCATTTCCACAGACAGACATCTAGAGAGTTAGACAGGGTTGATCAGCAGCATCACACCCCAGCACATGGCTTAGAGCAAGCTGGCACAGTTAGACTGAGTTACTACAATTAGATTAGCAGAGAATCAAACTCATTTGAGAACTGTGTTAATAGTTCAATAAACACGTTGAACTCATTTCAGAGTCTGGAGCATCCTTTAGTTAAGACTGCATCAAGTAGCAGCCTGTGTTATCCGAAGCAGCATAACACAACAAACAGAGAAACAGCTAATAATAATATAATAATCGCTTATTGTCACAAGTAGGCTTCAATGAAGTTACTGTGAAAAGCCCCTAGTCGCCACATTCCGGCGCCTGGTCAGGGAGGCCGGTACGGGAATTGAACCTGCGCTGCTGGCCTTGTTCTGCATTACAAGCCAGCTGTTTAGCCCACTGTGCTAAACCAGCCCCATGTAACCTCAGCACACTTTTTGTGCCTGCCAATTAATCACCTTTACATAATTGGACTCAGTAACTTGTTCAACCAGCGCCCCTGATGGTGTATTGAGGCGGAATGCACTAAGAAGAATACTCTTTCCTAATGCTTTTCTTGTTTTGAATTAGTTATAGGCGCACTCTGTTTTGATTTAAGAGCTCCCACCAGGTGCTCTAATCAGATAAGATGGCTGCTCCGTGCTCTGCATTCCAATTTTGTAGAGTTTGCATCCCAAGTAGGCAACATAGTCAGTATGTGATGGACTCTGTGGCCAACACAAAGCTGCTGTGCTAACTGAAGTACAGTGCGGATATGTAAACTTTGCTGGCAATTCTATCTGTTTAACTCTACTCTCCACCTCACTGGGCTCAGTCACACTAAGCGATCTTTGTCTGAAAATATGTCATAGCTTAATACTATGAATAAAATATATTTTTTAAATACTATAGGATGAGAGAAAAGGGAATTTTAATTCTTTGACTTCGAAAATAAGTGCTGGTGATGACATTTTCTCAATCAATGCTCGAATCCGATCGGTATTTTGGCACATTGTGAATATTTTATTGTAAAAATACTTTAAAAAATGCATTAATTTTGGATTCATTCATTATATTCTGCCTAAAGCGACATCTGTAATAAATTTCTGCAAGACAAAATGTTGCAATGGAATTCATTCACATACTGACAACACATACTACATTCCATGGATCTCAGCAATTCCATAATTGATGGGGCAAAGATATTTAAGCACTATGGATAGCTCCACAATTCCTAACTCATACTAATCTGTCTGTCTGTCTGTTTCTCCCTCTCTCTCTCCTCCTTTCTCCTTAACTAATCAGACATTAGTCATGCCTGGGTAAACAGTAGAATCAGGGTTGCCCTCAAACTCACCATTGTATTTTGTACTAATTAATTTTTAACCTTTAGAGAGTATGTGCTCCACTGACTTAAGTGTCGAATGATCAAGGCAGCTCCATTGGGGCTGTGTTTAACAGAGCAGGGTGCCATTTATTTCAGAATTTACAGGTTGCACAGTGCATTCTACTTAAACAAACCAGAGGTCTGTCAAGGGCTTTATTTTTCTTTTATTATATCACACCCACAGTGCAGGCAGAGCTGAAGAGCAGGCAATCAATAGACAGATTCACCAACTGAAAGCTTGCAGAGGCCAATGGCTGCATTTGAAACGGTAGAACACAATTATCCGAATGCTAGGAAATTAGATTTTAGATGTTGAAGCGAAACATTTAAAAAAAAATGAAGTTTTGGACTGTAAAGAAAGGTTATTCCAAGGTCAGGAAGTGGAAGGTCATGTTACGAACTAGCCAAAGGTCAGCATCGTAACTTTGTACTGAAGCTTTGGATGCCCACACCGGGAGGTATGTCGTGGAAGTAGCTGATTATAAGGTTACAATAAGCTAGACTGGCATTCACTGACACCTTGGTACTTTTTTTCACTCAGGTAATACTTTAAACAGCAGCGGCAGGCACTGACATTAAGTAAGCCCTGCTTATAATGAGTGGAATTCCTCAGGCCTTATTTTAATTTGATTTTTTTCAAATAATAAATTTTATGCAACTTGACATTAAACTCAGTGGTCTTTCTGGCCATTCCTGTTGCAGTTTAAACCTTCAAACTCAGCCCTGACCTCTCTGTACACAGACATTTCTTTTAAAAACAACATATCATCAGAAAATTACTGGTTGACAGGTTTTCAAATTTCTTAAATTGGGTCAAAGGTTTATTTGGAAAGGAATGCTACAACTTAAATACATGGCGCAGAACAGGAAATCTGAAGATAGATTTTTTTTTTGTTTACAATTTTTTTTCCACATCGTGAACTCTGTAATTATGAAAACCTCTGGAGATTATTTTTGACATCAAACAAAATATATGGTATGACCATGAGTAAAATATCCAGCAACTGTTTTTCACATGTTTAGGGCAGGGCTAGGCGTAGTGATGCAGAAATGTCACCTGAAAAACTATGGCAGCACGGTAACACAGTGGTTAGCACAGTTGGTTCACAGCTCCAGGGTCCCAGGTTCGATTCCCGGCTTGGGTCACTGTCTGTGCGGAGTCTGCACGTTCTCCCCGTGTCTGCGTGGGTTTCCTCCGGGTGCTCCGGTTTCCTCCCACAGTCCAAAGATGTGCACGTTAGGTGGATTGGCTATGCTAAATTGCCCTTAGTGTCAAAAAAGGAAAAATGGGGTTACGGTGATAGGGTGGAGGAGTGGGCTTAGGTAGGGTGCTCTTTCCAAGGGCCTGTGCAAACTCGAAGGGCCTTCTGCACTGTAAATTCTATGATTATCATAAAATTTACAGTGCAGAAGGAGGCCATTCGGCCCATCAAGTCTGCACTGGCTCTTGGAAAGAGCACCCTACCCAAGGTCAACACCTCCACCCTATCCCCATATCCCAGAAACCCCATCCAACACTAAGGGCAATTTTGGACACTAAGGGCAATTTATCATGGCCAATCCACCTAACCTGCACATCTTTGGACTGTGGGAGGAAACCGGAGCACCGGAGGAAACCCACGTAGACACGGGGTGAAAGTGCAAACCACACAGACAGTAACCGAAGGCTGGAATTGAACCCGTATCCTTGGCGCTGTGAGGAAGCAGTGTTAACCACTGTGCCACCATGCAGGGAATTGTGGGTCAGGAGTCTCACTAAATCCCACTCCTCGGACTTCAGGTGGATTCTATTTATGATCGGCAACAGGGGGCTGGATGTCAGTAGGTGCGCCTGCCCAGTCCATTTAGAAGTGAGGGTTTGTTGAAGGTTGCGAGCCAGATCAGGCCTGGATCCCTAAGATCAGGTTGAGGCACTCCCTTTTAAGGGGATTGGGAATGGTTTGAGATCACCCAGATTACAAGGTCAAGGAGACCTCAAAACCTCCATCAACCCCTCCACCCACCAACTACTTTCACATCCATGGTCAACAACCACTAATGCTTCTGGAATCTTCATCAGGCAGTGCCATCGATGTGGTCCAAATATCCCAAATCCCCACTACTGCAGATACTCAGCTTCCAACACTCCCGCCCCCCCGTCCTCCCCATCCCCAAATGCAATGATCAAATATTAGTAAGTGTGATCTGAGGTTCATGGCTGAGGTGAAGCCGCTGTAACTGCTGACATGTCTCAGCCAGTACGCTTGGGCTGGTGTCCGTGTAGAGTTCTCAGATGGAACACCTGTCCAGCTAAAGGGTTTAGCTCAGTGGGCAAGATAGCTGGTTTGTAATGCAGTCCAAGGCCAGCAGCATGGGTTCAATTCCCATACCAGCTTACCCGAACAGGCGCCGGAAGGTGGCGACCAGGGGCTACTTCATACTTGTGAAAGTTTTAAAAAGCAGCTTCACACCAAACAGTGTATTACCCAATAAGCCATCAAGAAAACTTGGAATGCTGACACCTCAGTGGGTCTAGCTCTTGCAATTATATTCCAGTGAAAGAAGTGCAATGCCTTTACTGAGGAGGAGCACGTTAACAGAGAGAAAAGGGTCAAAGGTTAGACTAATGGGGTTAGATGAAGATGGGTGGGACGGGATTTGAGTGGAGCATAAACATTGGAATGGAGTAGCTGAGCCAAGTGGTCCATTTCTTTGTTAATTCTACTCAACTCTGAATCTAGATCCCTGAAAGTTGCCACCCAGGTTGATAGGGTTGTGAAGAAGGCCTATGGAGTGTTGGCCTTTATTGGTAGAGGGATTGAGTTCCGGAGTCAGGAGGTCATGTTGCAGCTGTACAAAACTCTGGCACGGCCGCATTTGGAGTATTGCGTACAGTTCTGGTCACCGCATTATAGGAAGGACGTGGAGGCTTTGGAGAGGGTGCAGAGGAGATTTACCAGGATGTTGCCTGGTATGGAGGGAAAATCTTATGAGGAAAGGCTGATGGACTTGAGGTTGTTTTCGTTGGAGAGAAGAAGGTTAAGAGGAGACTTAATAGAGGCATACAAAATGATCAGGGGGTTAGATAGGGTGGACAGTGAGAGCCTTCTCCCGCGGATGGAAATGGCTGGCACGAGGGGACATAGCTTTAAACTGAGGGGTAATAGATATAGGACAGAGGTCAGAGGTAGGTTCTTTACGCAAAGAGTCGTGAGGCCGTGGAATGCCCTACCTGCTACAGTCGTGAACTCGCCAACATTGAGGGCATTTAAAAGTTTATTGGATAAACATATGGATGATAATGGCATAGTGTAGGTTAGATGGCTTTTGTTTCGGTGCAACATCGTGGGCCGAAGGGCCTGTACTGCGCTGTATCGTTCTATGTTCTATGTTCTATGTTTCAACTGCTGTGTTTAAACATTTCCTCAACAACATTCCTTCGCTGTGTTACCTATGCTGTAGCCATCTTTGCAGCTCAGTCTAATTTGACTGTTAAGGCGGTGAGGTAGTTGGCAATCGCCCTTCATTGAGCTGCAGATCTGTAGTGAACCATTCCATGTTCCATCCTTCCTACAGCGAATCAAGTTATTGATCGATTCCTGAAAAACATCACATCGGCAGGTCCTTAATGATGAACATTTAGTGACACAAATCCCATGACCTCTAAATTGTGACCTAGACTAGCATCCACCAATTGTGTAATTTTGTACTCAAGCTACTTTCATCGCGGTACAGATTTGAGTTTTATTTTTTTACTGCACCTGCAGTAAGGACATCCACGCTTTCGCCCTCAGGGGTTTACAGGGCTTCATGGTGTGTACCAGGAAGTTGGGGGTTTTATAAGAATCTTTATTGTCACAAGTAGGCTTACATTGACACTGCAATGAAGTTACTGTGAAAATCCCCACGTCGCCACATTCCGGCACCTGTTCGGGTACACTGAAGGGGAATTCAGAATGTCCAATTCGCCTCACTGCACGTCTTTCGGGGCTTGTGGGAGGAAACCGGAGCACCCGGAGGAAATCCATGCAGACACAGGGAGACCCACAGACAGTGACCCCAGCCAGAATCGAAAGTGGAACCTGAAGCTGTGAAGCAACAGTGCTCATATTAAATAACCCAGCGGTTGGGCGTGGGGGGAGCAGGGTACTGGGATGGGGGAATTTATCATCTAAATGCTCTTTCCCACTCATTTGCTCCTCTCTTAAACTGTTGATGCTAATAGGCCAGTGTTCTGCTTTGCGGTTGATCCACCAAAAGGCAATAGAGCTGCCATGTTAACACTACCCAAACTTTTACTCCACAATGCTTAAATCCAGAGAAATCGAATAAGAAATACAAGTACAGGAAGACAAACTGAATTGTACCAGGCTTCTGAGGCTTGATTGGTGTGGCTCAGGGGACACATTGGAAAACTCACATTGTCTTGGGCCCTCACCCCAAACTTTGTTCCTTATCACTGGTTCCCTTTTTGTCTGCTTAAAGCCAAGTGTTCTCAACCTTGCCATCCTTTCTGACCCTGAGCTGAGCTTCTCACCCTCATATTTTCTCAGTCACCATGACCTCCTACTTCGAGGTTCATAACTGCACTTGCGCGATCGAACGGCCTCGCCGCACCAACTCGGTGATGCAACGCAATTAAATCTCGTGTGAGGCCTCTCTGCCAGGGTGCCTGGGTGGCAGTGACATGGTGCCCGGTTGTCTGTGCCAGGGATCGGGCCTGGGGGTGCCCTGCCCTTTTGAGAGGTGAGGTGAAGGGCGGCTCGAGGACCCCCTAATAGGTACGTTGGGGGGTTCGAGGGTCCAGAAGCCACCAGGGTGTTCCTCGCCTGGGAAAAAAAAAGTCCCGTTTGATAGCGGGGCCATTCTCGGCGCTGCAGGCACTGAGAAACACGCTGCTAAGTACGCCCAAAACAGGACTCTGGTTTTTCCCATTAAAGCGCACCCCTCATCTCAGCCCCTGCCTCATCCATATTTGTGTCACCTCAAGAGTTGGTTATTCCAATACGCTCTGAGCTGGCCTTCCATCCTTTATCCTCCATAAAGATCACCTCATCTACAACTGTGCTTCCCATATCCTAACCAATACCAAGGCAGGCTGCCACATAATTCCTGTGATTGTTGACCTGCATTGGTTGCTGGTCTCCCATTTTAAAGTTCTGGGGCGTCATTCTCCGACCCCCCGCCGGGTCGGAGAATGGCCGTTGGCCGCCGTGAATCCCGCCCCCGCCCCCGCCGAAGTCTCCGAAGGGAGAAAAGTCGGCGGGGCGTTAATGGCGCCGCTGCCGCGGAGAATGTCACGGGTCTGCGCAAGGCAGCCGATTTTCGGCCTGCCGATATTCTCCCTTCCGGATGGGCCGAAGTCCCGTCGACGTGATGACCGTTCACGTCGACGTCAATCAAACCTCCTTTTCATCGGCGTGACCCGGTGCTCCAGGCTCACGCCGACCAGCGAGGAGGTGAGTGACGGCCTGGGGGGTTGGCTCTGGGCAGGAAATGGCGTGGCCGCAGACTGATTGCCTGAGGAGAGGTGTGTCTCGGCTTGTGTGTGTGTGCGGCGGGGGGGGGGGCGGGGGTGGTTAGAGTAGGCTGGGCTCCGGGGGAGTGCCGGGAGGGGGTCCGTGCCGGGGTGGAGGTTGGGGGTTGTGGAGGGGGTCCGTGCCGGAGTGGAGATTGGGGGGGGGGGGGGTCCGTGCTGGGGTGGAGGTTGGGGGTTGGGGAGGGGTTCCGTGCCGGGGTGGAGGTTGGGGGGGGGTCCGTGCTGGGGTGGAGGTTGGGGGTTGGGGAGGGGGTCCGTGCCGGGGTGGAGGTTGGGGGTTGGGGAGGGGGTCCGTGCCGGGGTGGAGGTTGGGGGGGGTCCGTGCCGGGGTGGAGGTTGGGGAGGGGGTCCGTGCCGGGGTGGAGGTTTTGGAGGGGGTCCGTGCCGGGGTGGAGGTTGGGGGTTGTGGAGGGGGTCCGTGCCGGGGTGGAGGTTGGGGAGGGGGTCCGTGCCGGGGTGGAGGTTGGGGGTTGTGGAGGGGGTCCGTGCCGGGGTGGAGGTTGGGGAGGGGGTCCGTGCCGGGGTGGAGGTTGGGGGTTGGGGAGGGGTTCCGTGCCGGGGTGGAGGTTGGGGGGGGGTCCGTGCTGGGGTGGAGGTTGGGGGTTGGGGAGGGGGTCCGTGCCGGGGTGGAGGTTGGGGAGGGGGTCCGTGCCGGGGTGGAGGTTGGGGGGGGGTCCGTGCTGGGGTGGAGGTTGGGGGTTGGGGAGGGGGTCCGTGCCGGGGTGGAGGTTGGGGGTTGGGGAGGGGGTCCGTGCCGGGGTGGAGGTTGGGGAGGGGGTCCGTGCCGGGGTGGAGGTTGGGGGTTGTGGAGGGGGTCCGTGCCGGGGTGGAGGTTGGGGAGGGGGTCCGTGCCGGGGTGGAGGTTGGGGGTTGGGGAGGGGTTCCGTGCCGGGGTGGAGGTTGGGGGGGGGTCCGTGCTGGGGTGGAGGTTGGGGGTTGGGGAGGGGGTCCGTGCCGGGGTGGAGGTTGGGGGTTGGGGAGGGGGTCCGTGCCGGGGTGGAGGTTGGGGAGGGGGTCCGTGCCGGGGTGGAGGTTGGGGGTTGGGGAGGGGTTCCGTGCCGGGGTGGAGGTTGGGAAGGGGGTCCGTGCCGGGGTGGAGGTTGGGGGGGGGGGGGGGGGTCCGTGCCGGGGTGGAGGTTGGGGGGGGGTCCGTGCCGGGGTGGAGGTTGGGGAGGGGGTCCGTGCCGGGGTGGAGGTTTTGGAGGGGGTCCGTGCCGGGGTGGAGGTTGGGGGTTGTGGAGGGGGTCCGTGCCGGGGTGGAGGTTGGGGAGGGGGTCCGTGCCGGGGTGGAGGTTGGGGGTTGTGGAGGGGGTCCGTGCCGGGGTGGAGGTTGGGGAGGGGGTCCGTGCCGGGGTGGAGGTTGGGGGTTGGGGAGGGGTTCCGTGCCGGGGTGGAGGTTGGGGGGGGGTCCGTGCCGGGGTGGAGGTTGGGGGGGGGGGGGGGGGTCCGTGCCGGGGTGGAGGTTGGGGGGGGGTCCGTGCCGGGGTGGAGGTTGGGGAGGGGGTCCGTGCCGGGGTGGAGGTTTTGGAGGGGGTCCGTGCCGGGGTGGAGGTTGGGGGTTGTGGAGGGGGTCCGTGCCGGGGTGGAGGTTGGGGAGGGGGTCCGTGCCGGGGTGGAGGTTGGGGGTTGTGGAGGGGGTCCGTGCCGGGGTGGAGGTTGGGGAGGGGGTCCGTGCCGGGGTGGAGGTTGGGGGTTGGGGAGGGGTTCCGTGCCGGGGTGGAGGTTGGGGGGGGGTCCGTGCTGGGGTGGAGGTTGGGGGTTGGGGAGGGGGTCCGTGCCGGGGTGGAGGTTGGGGGTTGGGGAGGGGGTCCGTGCCGGGGTGGAGGTTGGGGGGGGGTCCGTGCTGGGGTGGAGGTTGGGGGTTGGGGAGGGGGTCCGTGCCGGGGTGGAGGTTGGGGGTTGGGGAGGGGGTCCGTGCCGGGGTGGAGGTTGGGGGGGGGGTCCGTGCCGGGGTGGAGGTTGGGGGTTGTGGAGGGGGTCCGTGCCGGGGTGGAGGTTGGGGGGGCGGGGTCCGTGCTGGGGTGGAGGTTGGGGAGGGGGTCCGTGCCGGGGTGGAGGTTGGGGGTTGGGGAGGGGTTCCGTGCCGGGGTGGAGGTTGGGAAGGGGGTCCGTGCCGGGGTGGAGGTTGGGGGGGGGGGGGGGGGGTCCGTGCCGGGGTGGGTGATGGGAGGGCAAATGAGTTGGTCCACCTGGCCAGGTGCCAGCCTCCAACAGTTGGACCCATGCGGTCCATGCCACCTGGCTGGGGGGAGGAGGGGATATGGGCAATGATGACATGTCGTCGTTCCCCTCCCCCCCACCAGGTCGTCATGTTTTCAGATCATCCAGCGATGTTGGCCGCCGTGGTGGCAGCCGCTCATGTCTATGTTGCCCTGGATGAGGAGGAGGAGGAGGAGGAGGAGCGTGCCAGAGAGGCGGCGCAGGCTGCCGCAGAGGGGCAGGCGGCAGCCGCCCAGGCTGGAGGGACACCTGACCGACAGGACGAGGAGGGGGAGGAGGACGTCGCGGCCCCACGGCAACGGAGGCACCCGAGGGCGCCCCGTGTGTACCGGCCCCGGCAGTCATACCAGGACCTCACGGACCGGGAATGCAGGAGGAGACTCCGGATGAGCCGGGAAACCGTGGCACACATCTGCCACCTGCTGGCACACCTGTCACCGCGTGGCACTGGCGGGGGACACCCTCTCCCCGTGTCCGTCAAGGTTACGGTGGCCCTGAACTTTTATGCAACGGGGTCATTCCAGGCACCGAGTGGGGACCTGTCCGGCATATCGCAGACATCGGTGCATCGGTGCATCCGGGCAGTGACAGATGCCCTTTATGCCATGGCGCACCGCTACATCCGCTTCCCCGTGGACCGGGCCAGCCAAGATGCCCGGGCCGTGGGCTTCTCTGCCATTGCCGGGTTCCCCATGGTCCAGGGCGCGATCGATGGGATGCACGTCGCCGTGCGGCCACCTGCAGATAACAGGGCCGTGTTCACTAATAGGAAGGGGACCTATTCGATGAACGTACAGGTGGTCTGCGACCACCGCATGATGATCCTGCACGTCTGCGCCCGTTACCCAGGCAGTGTACACGACTCATTCGTGTTGTCGCGGTCATCCATCCCCGGCATGTACGAGGGACGCCATCCCCGGCTGAGGGGCTGGTTGCTGGGCGACAGGGGCTACCCATTGCGATCGTGGCTGATGACGCCTATACGGAGGCCACGCAATGAGGCGGAGAACCGCTACAATGATGCCCATGTAGCGACAAGGGGAGTGATCGAGAGGTGCTTTGGCGTGCTGAAGATGCGTTTCAGGTGCCTGGACCTCTCTGGGGGCGCCCTCCAGTATCGGTCAGATAGGGTCGGCCGCATCATTGTGGTGTGCTGCGTCCTGCACAACATAGCCCAGCAGAGGGGCGATGTGCCGCAGGCAGAGGAGGGCGGAGTGGAGGAGCAGCAGGAAGAGGCGCAGTCCTCCCCAGATGAGG
The DNA here is from genome assembly GCF_047496885.1 of Scyliorhinus torazame. Lineage (NCBI taxonomy): Eukaryota > Metazoa > Chordata > Chondrichthyes > Carcharhiniformes > Scyliorhinidae > Scyliorhinus > Scyliorhinus torazame. The sequence continues at coordinate 64,588,003 of NC_092728.1, forward strand.
GGGATGGGGGCAATGGTCAGGGCAGACGGGGTAGACACAGACGGGTGGCTGTCCACCGTTACCGGCTGGCCCAGCGGGCACGGGACAGACTGATAGACGCCCGCTTCACTGACTAGATGGGCGTGGGAATCGGGTAGTATGGCCACAGACCGCACACCATGACAACAGCCGACCACCCACACCCCCCACCCATCCACCCACCCAGCACCCTCACCCCCCTCCCCAACCCCACACACCCCACCCGCATGCACACCACCCCCCCACTCCCAATTGCCGATCCACCGGCGGCACAACGGGCCGGGCTCACCCAGTTGCGGGTGGACGCGTGTCTATCGCAGGCCATGGAGAATGATGACAACCCGCCTCCGATGAGCTCCTGGCTCTACATCGTTGGACTATGTCTGACCCATGGCCACAGTACCACCATCCACCCGGACCATCCCTGCATGCGGCTGTGACACTGCAGCGCACGGTCCCGTCCTCTGCCCGGGGGATGTTGATGGCGGCCCAGGGGGAAGGGGGCAGACTCACCTGGGGCTGAGGTAAGACCACCCCTCACACACACACTTGCGCTCAACGTACATGACACCCCCGCACACTTTGGACAGAGCACAAAGGCAGCTTCGGTAGGTGTAACATTGACTTTAATAACCAAAGGAGTTCATGCACGTGCCCTAGCGCCTAAAACTCATCTGTGCCCTGCACCCGTGCCAACTTACTCAGTGTCTAATTGTTTGGCCTTACGGGCCCTTTGACTACGTCTACGTGGTTCCCCAGACGGTACAGCAGAACTGGAGGTGGACTCCTGTGATTCCTGCCCTCTGACACTGGATCCCTTTGGCGGCCGTTTCCTGGGGCGTCCTGGCCTAGATGGGCCAGGCTGCGGCCCGGGCGACTGGGATGGCGAGCTGCCAGCCTGTCCTGCCCGTTGCCCACCCGATGCACCTGGGACGGAAGGGGGGGAGTCCGAGGTGTCGCGGTGTACCGGGACCTCCCCTACAGAGGGAGCCGGGATGGACCACACCACCTCCTCCTCCCTCGGGGTGCCCGATGGCCCCCAGGCCTCTACATGGGTGGGGGATGCGAACGGACTGGCCATCCGACGCGCCCCCGACATCTGGCGCTGCCAGTCCTGGAGGCCCGTGCTGGTATCGACAGGGGTCTGCAGGTTTGCAGCCATGGAGCCCAGGGGGTTGTCGAACCCTGTCTGCGACAGTGCGACGCCAGCTCGCACATGGCCACTGGCGCCGATGCCCTCAGCGATGGCCTGCTGAGACTGGGCCATGGCCTGCAGAGACTGGGCCATGGCCTGCAGAGACTGGGCTATGGCCTGCTGAGACTGGGCCATGGCCTGCTGAGACTGGGCTATGGCGTTGAGCGCCTCTGCCATCTGGCGCTGGCACTGGCTCATGGCCTCCTGTGAGAGGGCAGCCATTTCCTGGGCCACAGACGCCGCCTGCACGGAAGGCCCCAGGCCTCGCAAACCGTTCCCCATGTCTGACACCGTCGCACCCATTGCCTCCACCGCGGACGCCACCCGTGCGGTGTCAGCCTGGGTGGCACGCATGACCGGGACCACTCCCAGCTCCTGGACGCGGGTGGACTCCTCCACCTGCGACCGCAGCCGCCGCAAGCCACCCGTCACCCTATTCGCTCGTCTCCGTGTCGGTGGTTGCATCGGATCTATGTGTGGGTGTGGTAACTGCAGGAACCCGGGATCCATCTGGGCGGCAGATGTTCGCTTGGCCTGGGCTGCCCTCCGACCGCCCGGTCCCTCTGCTGCTCCTACCTCCACCTGCTGTACCGGGACGGCTGTGTTGTGCGCACCAGTGAGTGTACCAGACGCCTCATCACTAAAGTGCCCAACCGTGGTGAGTGTTTCTGCGATGGTGGAGGGTGTTGGTGACAGCAGTGGCGTTGTGTCGTGCTCTTCGTCCCACTCTGAGTCCATGGCACTTTGGGGTGGGGGTTCGTCTCCACCCATCCACTCTGAGTCACTGTCCGGTATTTCGTCTTCCCGGGTAGGGGTGTCCTGGGTAGTGCTGTCCCGGGTAGTGCTGTCCCGGGTAGGGGTGTCCCGGGTAGTGCTGTCCTGGGTAGTGGTGTCCCGGGTAGGGGTGTCCTGGGTAGTGGTGTCCCGGGTAGGGGTGTCCTGGATAGTGGTGTCCTGGGTAGTGGTGTCCTGGCTCGGATGTGACGGGGGCCTGTGGCTGCCCCCCTCATCGCTGGGTGGTCGCTCCCGCACGTGACGGGGGTGTCGTCTCCCTGTTGCTCCAGGTCTCTCCGTCTCCCGTGGTCTCCGAGGGGCATCCTGCGGGCGTCGCATGCTGGAGGGTTCGGGTCTCTCCGTCTCCCGTGGTCTCCAAGGGGCATCCTGCGGGCGTCGCATGCTGGAGGGTGCGGGTCTCTCCGTCTCCCGTGGTCTCCGAGGGGCATCCTGCGGGCGTCGCATGCTGGAGGGTGCGGGTCTCTCCGTCTCCCGTGGTCTCGGAGGGGCATCCTGCGGGCGTCGCATGCTGGAGGGTGCGGGTCTCTCCGTCTCCTGTGGTCTCCGAGGGGCATCCTGCGGGCGGTCTGCATCTGCGGGGATGGGTGCCTGGACGTTTGGTCCTGCGATACACAATGAAGCATGCATGGTTAGACATCAGGCAGTGATCAGGTGATACGGGAGAGGGGGATATAGGGGAGGGGGGATATGGGGACGGGCTGTTGGTGGCTCACTTGCTCGTGGGGCCCCGACCTCTGCATCAGCAACCTCCCGGTCCTCAGGTCCGCCAGCCAGTTCCAGGGCCCTTTCCTCGTGTACGGTCAGTGGCCTCTCATCAGCGGGCCCTCCTCCAGTCCTCACATGCTCCCTATTGTTGTGTGCGCGCTTCTCCTGGGGGGGGGGGGTGGTGGCAGGGGTAAAAGGCAACAGTGTTAGGCAGGTATATGAATGCACGCCATCGGTTGCGCGTGCATTGCAGAGGTTAAGGTTAGGGCTGGATTCACTTGGGGATATGGGGGATATGGGGGAGGGGGGATATGGGGGAGGGGGGATATGGGGGAGGGGGGATATGGGGTTATGGGGGAGGGGGGATATGGGGGAGGGGGGAATATGGGGGATATGGTGGAGGGGGGATATGGGGGAGGGGGGATATGGGGGATATGGGGGAGGGGGGATATGGGGGATATGGGGGAGGGAGGATATGTGGGAGGGGGGATATGGGGGAGGGGGGATATGGGGAATATGGGGGAGGGGGGATATGGGGGATATGGGGGAGGGGGGATATGGGGATATGGGGGAGGGGGGAATATGGGGGATATGGTGGAGGGGGGATATGGGGGAGGGGGGATATGGGGAATATGGGGGATATGGGGGAGGGGGGATATGGGGGAGGGGGGATATGGGGAGGGGGGGATATGGGGGAGGAGGGAATATGGGGGATATGGGGGAGGGGGGATATGGGGGATATGGGGGAGGGGGGATATGGGGGAGGGGGGATATGGGGGATATGGGGGAGGGGGGATATGGGGGAGGGGGGGATATGGGGAGGGGGGAATATGGGCGATATGGGGGAGGGGGGATATGGGGGAGGGGGGATATGGGGGAGGGGGGATATGGGGATATGGGGGAGGGGGGATATGGGGGAGGGGGGATATGGGGGATATGGGGGAGGGGGGATATGGGGGAGGGGGGGATATGGGGAGGGGGGAATATGGGCGATATGGGGGAGGGGGGATATGGGGGAGGGGGGATATGGGGGAGGGGGGATATGGGGGAGGGGGAATATGGGGGATATGGGGGAGGGGGGATATGGGGGATATGGGGGGAGGGGGGATATGGGGAGGGGGGATATGGGGGAGGGGGGATATGGGGGAGGGGGGATATGGGGGAGGGGGGAATATGGGGGATATGGGGGAGGGGGGATATGGGGGAGGGGGGATATGGGGGAGGGGGGATATGGGGAGGGGGGATATGGGGGATATGGGGGAGGGGGATATGGGGGATATGGGGGAGGGGGGATATGTGGGAGGGGGGATATGGGGAGGGGGGATATGGGGAATATGTGGGAGGGGGGATATGGGGGAGGGGGGGATATGGGGAATATGGGGGAGGGGGGATATGGGGGATATGGGGAGGGGGGATATGGGGGAGGGGGGAATAGGGGGATATGGTGGAGGGGGGATATGGGGGAGGGGGGATATGGGAATATGGGGGATATGGGGGAGGGGGGATATGGGGGAGGGGGGGATATGGGGGAGGGGGGATATGGGGGAGGGGGGGAATTTGGGGGAGAGGGGATATGGGGGATATGGGGGACGCTCACCCCTGCCTGCTCTGACGAGGTCGTTCACCTTCTTGTGGCACTGGGTGCCTGTCCGTGGTGTTAGGGCCACAGCGGTGACGGCCTCTGCCACCTCCCTCCACAGACGCCGGCTGTGGCGTGGGGCAACTCTGCGGCCGTGCCCGGGATACAGGGCGTCCCTCCTCTGCTCCACCGCGTCCAGGAGCGCCTCCACATCGCGTGACTCGAACCTCGGGGCTGAGCGACGGCCAGCCATCAAGTCGGGTGTTGCGGTCGGCTGTTCCGGTCGGGTGGGGGGGAGCTGCGCGGCCTTATGAGCCGTCACGCCGTGCAGCGCGTATGACGCTGCACGGCGCGTGAACCACTGCGCAAGCGCCGATCCCGTTACGTCGCTGCTAGCCCATTCGGGCCGCAGACTATCGGCCCATTTTTATGACGTGACGCAAGTGGGATTTGCGCCGTTTTTTGCGCCGATCGGCGGAGTTTCCGCCGATAACGGAGAATTTCGCCCCTCATCTCTCATGACCTTGATCCTTCCTTGCTCTGGAATCTCCGACAAATCATCACAAATTCTAATTCTTCCAACACTGGCCTCTTCTGCAGTCCAACTTCCTTCACCCACCATAATGCAATGTTTTCAGTCATTCAGGAATTAAACTCTGGCTCCCTCCCTACAACTCTATTCTGTCTCTGGTTCTCTCTCTCTCTCTCTCCCTCTCTCTCTCTCCCTCTCCCTTTCCTGCTCTCAAGATGCTGCTTAAAACTTACCTCTTATTTTACAAGTTTTGGTTCGCTCCCCTAGTATATCTCCTTTTTTGGTTTGATGTTAGTTTTTAATGTCATTATGCTTCTGCTTCTGTAAAGCACCTTGGGGTATTTTTTAATGTTAAAAGCTGAGTGCAATTTTTTGTTTTTAACATTACTTCAATCTATGGATGCAGATTTTTTTCCCTGAACATCCATTCTTCCATTCTTTGTCTCATACACCATAACAGCTATAACACTATAATAGTTGATACCAGCTAATATTACAATATGTATTATAACGCAGTGATACCAGCCAATATTACAAGCAGATCGACAAGGCTTTCCTCTTAGTGAGTCAGATGGATTGACTTTGACTGTCTTCGATTGGCATTAAGAAAGCCTCAAAATGAGTTCTCACGAAATGTCACAACCAAACTCTGATATTTTTTTCTTCTCAAGCCACAGATTTTGCCGTGCCTGTTGGGAATTTAACCATTTTTTTCTTTACATGTCATTAATTCAGGTTTGTTGGCTTTACTGCCTTGTTCTGTTGCCGGTTCATTTTGAAAGGGCCCCACCACTAGGTGTTCAAGGCAGCGCCTGTTTTGTGTGACACCCTTTACTATAAAGGTCTAGGTCCTATGACGTAAATTGGATGCTGATTGTCATGTTTGCCATCAACTTGTTTAAGCCGATGCACCGGTTCCCCGCGGGTGATAGAGCTGAAGTGTCCCACTTAAGGCAACAGGTGAATTCATTTTGTGGGGCCCCCAAGGACTCTTCTTCCAGTGCTCACAAAAATAAAGTGAGCTGGTACCACTCCCAGTACCACTTGGCAACTGTGTATCCTTCACCCTACCTGGGCCTGCCTTACTGATGGCAACTCTAGCTGATCTGGAGGCCTCAATCCAGCGAGCTGCTTGCTTGATGCCTACAGCTCGCCTGGCCGGTTTAATTAAAGCCAGGAGCATTAAGTGGCTGACTGCATTTTTAACAGACTTCTCTGCATCCTAACAAAATGTGACATCAGGCACACAGACGCAATGTCAAAATATGCAGCAGATTTTTTTTTTTTGTAATCTTGCGATTCAGCATTTCAAATGTGAAGCGCTGTGAAAATGAAGGGCACAGAGAAACCTGGAAGCCTGATTTCCTGATAAGTGTTCCCAAGGTGGTGTTCTGCGCTGAGTGCTACACTGTAAAAAATCCCCTCTTAGTTTTATCTGAGATGCCACTTGCCTCCACTGGAAATAAAACCATCCCATCGATTGGACCATCTTTATCACCGTCGTAAAAAACGTTGGAAAACCGGGGAAGCCTAAAGGGAGCTGGAAATTCCCAACATAGGAAAGCCCTCATTAACCACATCTCTATTAACTGGTGTCCATCTGTACTGAAAACTGTTTGCACTGCACATTATAAAGTTTCAGACAGTGATGTGAGCCAGTCTGCTGCGAGAAACTCTCATAAAACCTGGGAAAAAAATCCTTGTAAAGATTTTTGTGAGACAAAATTAGCGAGTAAATGTTCCTTGCTCCAAACAGGCGGCAAGATTTCTTATTTACAGTTTTCCCACTTGAAAGCTAATTCTCTAACTTTCCGCACATAAAGCTTTTCTATTCCTCATTACTCACAGTCTGATTGTTGGCATCGCTGCAGTTTACCCAACAAGCGCTGTTGAACTGGAAGCCATTTGTACACTGGTAAAACCCGTGGAATTTTGCTGGGACTGCCTCACACATAACAGGAACGCACACTCCCTGTTGCCAGCTGCCATCCTCTGTGCACCTCGTCTTGAAGTTCCTCCTGTTAAAATTAAGAACTGAAATTAGGTCTGATAATATTGAAGAGGTGACTGTCAGAATCTCTGCTAAAAACCCACAGCTAAGCATATTTTCCGAAACTTGTAAAAGGAACAAGATAGGGCTTCTTTCCACTTGTGCTCAGAAGAGTGAGGGGGTGACATTGAAGGATGTAAAATCCTGAATGGTCTTGATAAGGTGGATGTGGAAAGAATGTTTCCTCTTGTGGGTGAGTGCAGAACTAGGCAGCACTGTTTTAAAATTAGGGGTCGCCCTCATCGGACAGAGATGGGAGACATCTTTTTTTCTCTCAGAAAGTTGTGAGACCTTCGAACTCTCTGCCTCAGAATGTGGTGGAGGTGGGGGTCATTGAATATTTTCAAGGGGGGCGGAAGATAGATTTTTGTTAGAAAAGCGAATCAAAGGTGATGGGGGGTAGGTGAGTATGTAGAACCTGAAACAAACAGAACTTAAAACAAACGATCTTCTCAAATGGGGTAGCTGAATGGCCTACGTCTGCTGTTAGTTTGTACATTCCTATGCAAAGGAGATCTCAATAGGCTCGTTTCAGTATTTCCTCACTGAATAATACATGCAGCATATATATCCTGCTTTTAACATATCCCCAAACTCTTCATACACTTTTTAAAATAAATTTAGAGTAACCAATTATTTTTTTTCCAATTAAGGGGCAATTTAGTGTGGCCAATCCACCTAACCTGCACCTCTTTGGGTTGTGGGGGTGAAACCCACGCAGGCATGGGGAGAATGTGCAAACACCACACGGACAGTGACCCAGGGCTGGGATTCAAACCCGGATCCTCAGTGCCGCAGTTTCAGTGCTAACCACTGCGCCACATCACACCCCTCTTCATACTCTTGAGGCATGGGAGCGGAGAGGAGAGGGCACTCGCCAAGCAGAATAGATTGGGGGATGGGGGGGGGGCATCACTGAAAACAGCTATCAAACGGCAGTTTTTGAAAACAGGGAGAGGTGTAGCAATGCTGAGGACAATAATTCCAGGTGCAGGATTCATCGTCCACCGCTGACAGAGCTGAGGAAAGGGGGAAACGTATAATAGGCCAATTTTAGCAGATGGAGGGTTTCAGTTGAGCAGATGTAGGATGGAGGAAAGTAAAGAATTAAGAAGCAAATGAAAAAACTCAATTCAGTGAGTTCACTACAACAAGCCTGGTTTTCCACATCCTGAGGATGCAGGGGTGCCATTCTCCGACCCCCCAGCGGGTCGGAGAATGGCCGTTGGCCGCCGTGAATCCCGCCCCTGCCGGTTGCCGAAGTCTCTGGCACCGGATATTGTCACAATGAAGTTGTGGGCCGGTTGGCGGGACCCCCGCTGGATTCTCTGGCTCGGATGGGCCGAAGTCCCGCCGATAAATTGCCTGTCCCGCCGGCGTGGATTAAACCACCTTTTGAACGGCGGGACAAGGTGGCGTGGGCGGGCTCCGGGGTCCTGGGGGGGGGGCGCGGGGTGATCTGGTCCCGGGGGGTGCCCCCACGGTGGCCTGGCCCGCGATCGGGGCCCACCGATCCGCGGGCGGGCCTGTGCCGTGGGGGCACTCTTTCCCTTCCGCCTCCGCAACGGTCTCCACCATGGCGGAGGCGGAAGAGACTCCCTCCACTGCGCATGCGCGGGAAACTGTCAGCGGCCGCTGACGCTCCCGCGCATGCGCCGCCCCGAGATGTCATTTCCGCGCCAGCTGGCGGGGCAACAAAGGCCGTTTCCACCAGCTGGCGGGGCGGAAATTCCTCCGGCGTCGGCCTAGCCCCTCAATGTTGGGGCTCGACCCCCAAAGATGTGGAGCATTCCGCACCTTTGGGGCGGCGCGATGCCCGTCTGATTGGCGCCGTTTTGGGCGCCAGTCGGCGGACATCGCGCCGTTTCGGGAGAATTTCGCCCCAGGTTCCCAAGATTAAATTATAATCATTTCTCTCCAACCTGCATTTACATTTTTGAACACTACGCATTATTTCCAGAACTTTGAAGTGTTGGTCAGGCATTGTGGCACAGTGGGTAGCACTGTTGCTTCACAGCACCAGGGTCCCAGGTTCGATTCCTGCTTGGGTCACTGTCTGTGCGGAGTCTGCACGTTCTCCCCGTGTCCGCGTGGGTTTCCTCCGGGTGCTCCGGTTTCCTTCCACAAGTCCCGAAAGATGTGCTGTTAGGTAATTTGGACATTCTAAATTCTCCCTCCGTGTACCCGAACAGGTGCCGGAATGTGGCGACTAGGGGCTTATCATTGTAACTTCATTGCAGTGTTAATGTAAGCCTACTTGTGACAATAAGGATTATTATTCTTATTACAAAATAGAAGGCGGAGGGCAGCACGGTGGTGCAGTGGTTATCACTGGGACTACGGCGCTGTGGACCCGCGTTTGAATCCCGGCCCTGGGTCACTGTCTGTGTGGCATTTGCACATTCTCCCAATGTCTGCGTGGCTTTCACCCCCACAACCCAAAGATTTGCTGCTTAGGTGGATTGGCCACACTAAATTGCCCCTTAATTGGAAAAAAAATAATTGGGTACTCAATTTATTTTTTAAAATAGAAGGCGTGTCCACAATAATCATTTTTAAAAATTACTTTATCAGAGTTACAAAGCCAGAGCTCGGTGTGTGGACAGGGGCAAACCCCTCATCCAGCTCCTTGCCTGCTCCAAAAACCATATCAAATTGAATGCAATTCATGGTCCCCACAAGAAAGACACACCAGATCCAGACATTACACCTGACCTCACGCCATCTCAGCCAAATAATTATTTATTTTGCAGCATGATCATAAATAAATTGAATAATTTTACAGGCCGAAAGCAGAATCTTTAGTGAATTAAGAGGTCACTAGATGTTAAGAAATTGCAAGGTTACACTGCTGTCCATTAGTGTGCAGGAGCACTTTCACATAGTCTGGGCTTTAGTGTTCTAACACTTCATTTGTTTTTATCTAATGGTACAGTTTAAGCTATTTTGATTTTTGTACTTTAAAATTATATTTCTTGCATAATTTACTTAACGATTCTTGCGTCCCCTTAAAGTCTGGCAGAAGTGCCCAGCATTGTTCCTCTTTTGTCAAATCTAATAAGCATGGATCTTGACAGTAAGTGAACCTTCCTGACAACCACTTGATTGGTCATCCCAGTCAGCCTGTTCCCAAAGGGCAGTTGTTAGATAATGAGGACTATTGATTTTTTTTTTCTCAAGATGTATTTCTACGAACCAAAGGCAGTTAAAATTGCATTTGAAAAAAAATCTTGCTGAGTTAACTGCTTGATATTTTACCTCGCCTTCTGTTATTTGTCCCACGTTTGGCTACGAATGTGCGTGAAGGACTCATCTGCCTTGCCTCTTCCACTAATAGGTAGCTACAAGAGAGTGCCGTTGGAATGATTCTGTCTGTGTTTCTAAGTGAAAATATTTCCCTCGCTGAGGGACAGTGCAGCTGAGATTAGAAAGTCTCACTGCGGAGATTTATAGAGAAAATCTAGTAACTCCATCCCGTTGAACAAACACGAAGAGGTTGAATACATGAGTTAACTCTTTGTCACTGTTGCGTTTTTTGCATTTATATTTTGGCTTGTGGGAGAGCACTATCCATCCGCTGGTTTCTTGCAGTGACATCGCTACAATTGGTTCCCTTATTCCTATAGAAGAAAATCCTTGAACTGCAGAATCTTAAGTGTAAGTTAATTAGGGGGAGCCCTTGGGAGAGCAATGCCCACTCATCAGCTCCTTTATATTTCCACTGGTGTAACTGGCTCCCTTAATGCTGTGTCAGAATCATAGAGCCATGAAAATATAAACATAGTGAAGCAGCATGCCCACATTCTTGCGAATGGTATAACAAAAGTTACAAATGTAAAAACACAAATCATTTCAATCGGAGCAGGAATGGGGGAATAAATGAAAGTTTTGTTCTTCCAAATTGCAACTTGATAGCAGAGGGTCTGACCGGGCTCAAAGAAAAGGATTCTTGATGGTTTTCCCCCCCCAAATTCCAGCATTATTTATTCTGCCAAAGCTGCCTATACAAGTATACAAGAGGGAATATGTGCGCGATTTTATGGCTACACTGCACCTGAAAAGCAGCTCGTCGCAGCGTGGCCGATAGAAGTCGGAAGACCTTGCCGGGTGATTCTCCCATAGCGCATTGGAGTTTGGGGGGATGGGTGGGGGGGGTCGCATCTGGGTCGCCATTAAAAATGGCGTCACATTCCGGCGAGCGGAGCTCCTTAGTGCACAAAATGGGGCTAAGTGCGGCTTCTGCCGTGCCTTCCCTGCTGAGGCCCCCTATCTAATGCGAGGGCCGTTTTATAGCATTGTAGCAATGGGAATCACGTGGCTAAACGCACTCGCTATGGGACTTTGTTCTCACTTAGTTAAATCCTGACCCCTTTCTCACCCACTCTAAACCTTTTTATTTTACTCTTTACAAACATGCAGAAATCTACTCTGCAACTTGGCAGTCAGTGTTCACATTGAGGTGACATGGATTTTTAAAACTGGTTCATTCCTGTCCACTATTTCAAGAAGAATTTCTAATTTGTCAATTCAATGCCGTTCGGTATTATTTATGTCAGTAGTCCGTCTACCTGCCTTCTGCACTGGAGAAAGTAAATGCCACAGGGGAGTAATAAGGGACAAATTCCTTTATTGCAGACACATGGCAAACTTGGTCAAAAAAGGTGATTCATATTTAATGTTGGAAAAACGTTGGCCAATGAGTAATGGGATTTCCATGCACTTCAAATCCAAGGGATAATTCCATGATCCCTGTGGTTCTGGGTAAATCGGCAACATTGTAGTCTGCTTGTGATTGTTGGCTTCCCACTGTGATTGCTCAATGGGCCCCAAATATCATGTTAAAATCCACCTAAAACAGAACGGGCAGGTTAGGGCATCAATTGGAACACCTCATCCGAAGGAGAAATTTATGCAGGGTTTTGAGTGTTTCCTTCCTTTTGTTTCTAAATTTAGAGTACCCAATTATTTTTTTTCCAATTAAGGGGCAATTTAGTATGGCCAATCCACCTACCCTGCACATCGTTTTGGGTTGGGGGTGAAACTCACGCAGACATGGGGAGAGTGTGCAAACTTCAAACGGACAGTGACCCAGTCCCGGGATTCGAACCCGGGCCCTCAGTGCCGCAGGCCCAGTGCTAATCACTGCACCACATGCTTCCCTGAGTGTGTCCTTCCTGATCCCTTCATTGTCCTACACAGAACAAGTATCAAAATAACTTTGCAAAAAGCGTCAAAGGCGGTTAGGAATCTTGCTAGAAAACATCAAACGCCACAGCCACAGACTAAGGGGATGGAGAAAGAACCCTTCACCCCAACAGGGGAAGAGGAGACACCTTGATTTTTATTTTAAGACAATCTATCGGTTTCATTCCGTCCACGCATTCAATTAAATATGCATGAGGTTTTGTAAATGCTTACTATGACTAGACGTTAATCAGAACTAACTAGCTGACACCAGTTAGTCAGGTCCCTCGGGGTATATTTCTTTCCATTGTGCAGTGAGTCTATTAGCGTGCAGGATTCATTTTAATATTTGACAGAAGGGAAACAAGAATTTGTCTTCAATGTTGACAGAGAAGAGAACCTGCTCTTAGTTACTGGTTGTGAAACATGTTGTTGGTTGTTGCTCTTTCTAGCTCAACATATTTAACAGGCTTCCAAGACCAGTGGCTGATATTAATTAATACACAACTTAGCACCAAAGAAGTTATTGCAGATGACACACGCCAAATAAGGTAACTTCATTGCTATCTGGCATCTAACTGCCAAAAACAATGAGATTTCCCTGTACATGTTTTCAGCATTACAGCACTGAGCATTACATTTAGCATGCAAGCAAATGTTTTTCTACATTCTTGTGGTGTAACATTAAAGGAAAACCCTAATTATTTGTTAGTTCATAACTCCAACACCTTTAACCAATTTTTATGTTTGCATTCTGATGTAAACAGTATCATGGGGATCCACTTTGTAAGTATAAAGAAAATGACACAGTCGGAAAACAGGCCTCAATCCCATGGGGGGGGTGGGGGGGGAACTAAATGTATCTTGGGCTGTCAAGTCACCAGCCCAATTTGACACGTGTTAATTTTCTTTTTTTGTCCCATTAGAGGTTGATTGAAAAGAAAAGCAGACTGAAGTGCCAAAATGGGCTGCCACTTCGCTATTGTCCATTTTGTGCAACTTCCCCAGACAAATTCTAAACCTCACCATCGCTATGTTGGGTGTTTGGCTCGGTTGATCTTTTTTTTCTCTTTTTTAAAAATGTAAAGTGCTCAATTCTATTTTTCCAATTAAGGGGCAATTTAGCGTAGCCACTCCACCTACCTGCACATCTTTGGGTTGTGGGGGTGAGACCCACGTAGACACAGGAAGAATGTGCAAACTCCACATGGACAGTGACCCAGGGCCGTGATCGAAACCGGATCCACGGCGCCGTTAGGCAGCAGTGCTCAGCCAGAACTCGGTTGATCTTTTCATATCCAGAGCCAACCGACACATTTACCACCTGTTGCTGCATTTTGCAGCATAGCCCGGCCCTCCACATCCCTAGCCCTTACAACCTCCGAGGTTATTCATGAAGGCTCTGCCTTCTCAACCTTGCCCCTCGCCTGAGGTATGGTGATCCTCAGGTTAAACCACCATCAGTCAGCTCCCCCTGTCAAAGGGAAAAGCAGCCTACGGTCATCTGGGAATATGACTCATTTACTTTACCACCCCCTCTCAACCCCCCCCCCCCCCCCCCCCCCCCCCCGCCCACACTCCTCCCCTCCCTCCCACCCCACCCCAAGCCAGCAGCAATCTGTCAGTACGGGAGACACTTACTTCCTTATCTTTCTCGAGATGCTGGGCACGTGGTATCCTGGCTTGCATTTGTATTTGCACGACGAACCAACCTTGTGCCCGTCGTGTTGACAACGTGAGCTTTGAAGCCTGGCATTGGCAATAGGAGGAGGGGCCAGGCACATCAGTTCACAAAGGGACTCGGGGAAAGACCACAGTCCATCATCTAGGCAGGTGAGAGTGTTATTGGTCCCTGCAGAACAGTGTATTGCATTAGTTCAAATGGAAGACTCATTTTTGGCATGGTCATAAACCTCATTGACTAGAAACTAAAGCAACCTTGTTGGAATTGCTGGCACATGTATTTGGAAAGCAAATTGTTCACAGTTCCCCAGAAATGCATATCCTGTACACGCTGCTAGAAACCACAACTAAACACTGTTTCACAGCACAAAATATATCTAAAGACATTCACTCACACTAACTCTATCCCAGTTCCTACCCTTGAACCTTGGGCTGTTTGCTTTTGTTGGCAAAGCTGCTTCAAAACTTTCTTAAAGTTACTTGCAATTAGAAAAAAAACTATTATTGTTGTTTTAAACTGACAGGTTCCAACAATTTGTTGGCTTGATGCATTTGAACGTTTATTGGGAAATAAAGGGAGCTGGGGGGGTGGGGGGGGAGGGAGAAGCTTTCAGTTGAATGTGCTGCTACTGGAATAAAGGATATTTTTGCATATATGCAGTGTCAACCTGGTTGTTCAATTCAAAGGAACACGTTTAGTGTTCTCATTCCCACTTGAGGCAAGAAATCTTCATGTCACCGATGGGAAGGTGTTTGACTGTCCATGTATCACTGTTCTTTTCTGTCCCCCTATGTGTGCACCCCCCCCCCCCCCCCACCCCCCGCTCTGCTGTTGTACCCACAGGGCACAGCTAGTCCCTGGTGAGTGCTGGCATGGGAGGCACTGCAGCTGAACCTGAGCTTGTCCTCATCTGAACTCTGCATGCAAACATTCTCCAGGAGGAGACATGGTTGGCAACCAAGAGCTGGAACATTGCCTAGACCAAGGATACAGCCCTACCACTGCCCTGTCTGGGATCAGCTAAGTCCACAGGGGCTGAGGGCAACTTGTACAGCTCACTTTCTTCACACAAAGTGAGGGGGTAGAAATTTGCAATTCTCTACCACAAAATGTCGTGAATGCTGCGCTGATTGAAGCTGTCAAGACAATGATTGATTTTGCTTCGGTAAGGGGTATCAAGGGATATGGAGCCAAGGCAGGTTAGTGAAGCTAATGTACAGATCAGCCATGATCGTAACTGAATGGCAAGCAGGCTTGAGGAACTGACTCCTTTTCCTATTTCCCTGTCATTGGTCATCGCCTCTTGGTCAAATTTATTTCACAATCAATTACCAAATCTGCTGAGGAACTGACCTTGATTTCTGCCATTCTGTTGACAGACGTTAAATTTCCTGTTGTACATATGATACACTATTTACTGTTTTTTATCATCCTTTTGGTGGCACATTCTGATAACTTTCATTTTGTGTCTTGTGTTGTTGCTTCAACTGTCTGATTTCAATCATCCAGTCATTTAGCAATCTTTCATTTCCTCAGTCATGCGTAGATTTACTTTGTCCTCCTGTTTCCTTCACACACAAGTGTGTATCAGCAATCAACTTCTCGGGGAAAGGTCTCTCCAGTTACTTTTGGAGTCTGCACTCCTTTGGACGGAATCTTCTTGTGGCTGGAGGTCTGGCAAATGACCCTCCCGGCTGGCATGGACAAGATGGGCTGAATAGCCTCCTTCTGTGCTGTAACTTATCTTTGATTCTACGACGTACAAGCTCAGCAGGCCTGTAATCAACATCCCATGAGCGAAAGTCTCAATTATTGAGAGTTGCCAGTCAATCAGAGTTTGGTCGTCCTTGTGCTCAACAGAAGGGAAGGTGGCAGCTGCTGCAGCTATAACACCTAATGGAGTCCCAGGATCATGGGGCGACCCAGGCCACAGTTACGTAATGTAGCAGGAGGTGGGGATCGTGAGGGTGGAAGTTGCTGGGAGAGGCCTGTAGTGAGGGTCAGCATGTTCACACTTCCCCAAAGGGGAGTTTCTCGATAAGGCACTGAGTGCCTTTGGCGAGGGTCTCCTTCCCCCGCCCTGCCCTTGAAGTAACAAGCTGTATGCTTGCACAGTTGTACCTATTGTTCACGCTGCATGTTAACAGACCCACCCACAACTGGGTTAATACCAGCAGTGGCAGAATGAGGCCCATAAGTCATCATTAATTGACCTTAAGGACCATGCGCCTTCCCATCCAGAACATAATATTGACGGAAGCAGGTATGCCACCATCCTGCCTAATTACATGTCCTTCCAGTCTCCAATCTCATCGTCAGTGAGAGACAAGATTCCACCTCTCATGTCGCACCTTACTTATAGTCTCCTGATTTTAATGTTCATTTTGAAATCTTACAAGCTTGCCAACAGAATCAAAAAAACCACAATATATTTAATAATCTGGGAGCATATGCAGCCTTTTAGCGGTAGTTTAAATGGCAAATTAGCCTTATATTGAGCTTTCAAGTTGGTTTTGTCCTATTTTAATTCAGAGGCTTATTGCGGGGCGACAACCCAGAATTTAAGACATCCACAAGTGGGATAAGAGTAAGACGGCAGGCTAGATGATCGAGCTGTGCGTCTTCCTGACTCTCAGCTGCTTATTTTAGTACTTCCACATCTGTTTGTGACCACTACAGATATGCCGCCTTGTCAGTGCCTAATAAAAGGAAATTGTCTTGGCTTAATTCAAAATCTGGCATATTCCATGTTTTCACTTTCTCCTCACTTCAATCCTGATGGGAGCAACAAGATTAAAAATAATAAAGTTTAACTACGTGTATAAAACCTCCAAACAGCAGAGAGCGATTTCTGGGCTTGACTATATGGCATTGGCTGTTGAAAGAGTGAGTGGAGAATGCAGCGATAATGGTCTGTAAGACTGCATCCATGTCAATAAATAATGGTAGCCATGTCACCAAAATAATTTACCTATTCAACCCCCACTCCTCCCTCCCCACCCCCAGAACCTGACACCCAGAGGAAGCAGTTGTCTGGATCCAAAGCTCAATCATTTGCAGTACAGTTTTATAGAGCAAGGAAAATCAGTAGATGGTAATATTTTTTATTTTAGTGAGGAGTTAAGACCTTGTCACTCACTCACATTAAATAAATGCACACCCTGCACAGTACATCAATCAGAACTAGCACTGTGCTTCCAGGTTCATGTTTGCCTCTGACATTTTTATCACTAAGGAGTGCGGTGACAGCCATTAAGAGTTGGGCCATTGCCTCAGGCACCTGAAAAGAGTGTCAACTCCAGTGTGGGTCTTTAGAGATTCAGGTTGTTGAGCTAATGGTTCAGAATAAGGGGTGAGAGAACACAGTAACAATTTGTGACTTTAAAAATTTTTTATGATGGAACAAATGGACCAGTGTTTTTCAAAGTATGTATTTTCTTACCTCGTAGCTGGGCAGGGGGTCGACATTGAAAGGTGCATTGTTTGCCAAAGGTGGTCCCTTCAGGACAGGAGAAAGTGGCAGGGTAGACGTGATATTGGTCAGGGATCCCGCAGTCCACAGGCTCACAAAGCACTTGTTGGCTCCATTTCCCATCTGTGCAAGTTACTGTCATCGTGGATTCAGGCTGGAAACAGAATTCACAAGAGTGAGATCAACATTGCACTGACTTTTGCTGATCTTATTGCTCAGTCCACCCCAGGCAGTGCAGTTAGCTCTGGACCAGTGAAGGAACTGGCGAGGTGCAGTAGTTTCATGAATTAGAGGAGAAAGAAAATATTGTACTAGACTTTCAGCACCTTTAAAATAGTAGCATTTGCCAAGATGCTTTGCATGACTGTTATCAGACAAAACTGAACCAATGAAGCAGACATTAGGACAGGTGAACAACTGTTTGCTCAAAAAAGTCAGGTATCAGCAGCATCCTAAAATAATAATATTTATTATTGTCACATGTATGTAACCTTTTCTCATTAGAACGGAGAAGGATGAGGGGCGACTTGATAGAGGTTTATAAGATGATCAGGGGAATAGATAGAGTAGACAGTCAGAGACTTTTTCCCCGGGTGGAACAAACCATTACAAGGGGACATAAATTTAAGGTGAAAGGTGGAAGATATAGGAGGGATATCAGAGGTAGGTTCTTTACCCAGAGAGTAGTGGGGGCATGGAACGCACTGCCCGTGGAAGTAGTTGAGTCGGAAACATTAGGGACCTTCAAGCAGCTATTGGATAGGTACATGGATTACGGTAAAATGATATAGTGTAGATTTATTTGTTCTCAAGGGCAGCACGGTAGCATTGTGGATAGCACAATTGCTTCACAGCTCCAGGGTCCCAGGTTCGATTCCGGCTTGGGTCACTGTCTATGCGGAGTCTGCACGTCCTCCCCGTGTCGCGGGAATTGAACCTGGGACCTTGGCGCTGTGGAGCAACAGTGCTGACCACTGTGCTACCGTGCCGCCCAACTTGGAGGGAGAAGTGGGTGGTTAAAGAGTTTTAGGGAAAACTTTAGTTATCCTGAATAACAGTGGTTGGCAGTGGGCTGTGAAGCCAACGTTCTAAAAATTCAGCTGAGATATCATAACCACTCAAATTTTACCGTTACTTTTTATGGATTTAATCTTTCTGTTGACCAGTTTCCTGCCCTGTATTGCACTAGCAGCTGTCCATTTCCATGTCAGAATATGCTTTTATTTAATAACCCATTTCATATTCCGCTTTTGTTAAGCACAGTAATCAGCTCTACTTGGGAAACAGGGGATTAGAAAATGGGCTGCAGGGCATTTTAAGAAACAAGATCAATCCAAAAGTAAATTTTAGTCTGGGTTTTCGAAATTGATTGACACTGAATAATGTGTTAAATAATTTCTGCATTTGCATTGCTTAGTTCCTCATATATGTTTTTGCAATGGCGAAAGGCAAGCAATAATGCCTAATGTTAAATATGGGCAGGCAGATTAATAGAACTAGTGAGTGCTCAGTATGTATTAATAATCTGGTAATTTACACACCTGTCGAGGTCAGTTTATTGCTGTAATTATCAAATGAACTCTCAAAAGAGACCTGACTCTATTTAAATTGTAAAGTTACAGTGATTTAATACCAGAAGATGAAACCAAAGAGAAACATGGGAGTTCTCTCTCTTTAAAAGAGGACATCAAAGAGACTACCTGAAAGAGGGATACAGGACTGTGAATGACGTGTAAAAGGGGTGCCCACAAGGTGTGCTTAAAGTTGAGGGAATGGAGTAGCTGAAACGATTAAGGGGCAGATCTGTGACTGATGTCAGGATACTTTTCTTCGCATGCACGTATTAACTCTCATTTCAATTTGTGGATGCTTTAGAAATTCTGAAATTAATTAACAACCAATTGGTTTCTGTGCCAAAGAGACCCTAGGATCATCCTCATTGAATGAACTGAGATGGCGAGGGTGGAGAACCTCCTGCCTTCCCACGTGATCTTCAACTCAGGCTTGCAACCACATTTCTATTTTGGAACACTTGTACAGTGTCCCAATGTTAAATGCCAGCACGAGAAAAACCACGCGTGGGCAACGTCAGGTGCGTGGAATTCATTAGAAGCCACTTTTTTGACCACGATCCAGCTGAGGTATCCCTCAAGGCCGAGGACAGCTCTGTGCAGCTGAGCGACACACTAAAGGCACACAGGATCCAATGTGGTGGGCCAATCGATCTGATACCGCTGGGAACTTCAACCACTGAGGGATAGCACTTTGACGCATTCCAGACATTACACCCTGATGGAGAATTAGCATACACCCCAGAGTACTGACCATCCGAAGCAGCCTTATAAATCAGCAGATTGTGTGTGCTACATGTCATTCTCTCCTCTTTCCTACATTTACATTTTCAAACCATTCTTTTTTTTTTCGCAAACCAACAGATATTTTGGGTTAAACCTGCCCGGTTGTGATCCCGCTGCACACCAGCGACATTGTCTATGGGAACGGTGGTCTTTCAGGAGGAAATTCTCCTATTCATGTTGTCAATCGAGCAATACTTTGTGGTTTTCCAACAGGGAAACCCGACACAGAAATCGTCTTTCCCAGTCTGCCTCTGACCAACAATCTTTCAGCATGAAACACAGCGGGGTGGCATGACTGAAAGAAATAGGCTAAACCTATAAATAGAGCACGAGCATACTTTCACGCTATTAATCCTGTGCAGTATACCTCACATTTAGTGCTCCAGGTTAACCCAATTCAGTTCAAAGAATGATTTCTCCACCACCTCCATTCATCGTATGATGTTTGCAAACTTATGGTGCTTAAAGAGGTGTTAATCAATTCGATGACTGCAATCAGATATCATTTTGTTTTACGAATCTGTTACAACCACTCATTTTCTTTATGCTTCTTGGCATGAAGGTTCTCTGAACTGCTGGAGTGAGACTAATGTACTGCTTGTTGCCATTGGAAGCTTGTTCGCTGATGACTTGGTGGGCAAATGCAATGCCCGATATCTCACTTGGGGTATACGGATGTGGCAGTCATATCTCAATCCTGGTGTGTGCTGGAGCCACTAATCCCTGTAGGGTAATAGTGCCACACAGAACATGGTGTCCTAGGGCACAAAGGCAAATGGCTACATACACATTCAGCTCTTGTTTGTTCTTGCGGGAAAGTTCAGATTTGTGTACCTCAACCTAGGGCAGAATGGCATCTGGTGTGATGCTCTTTCTGGCTGAATGGACCAACATTCAGGATCTGAGCTGAACATTGATCGGATATTGGCATCAACAGCACGAGACCACATGCAGTTACCAGACAACACAGCTTTAAGTGAAAAAAAAAGACCAAAAAGAAAGTCTCAATGTTTAAACCAGCTGTTTGCTGCAATTGAAAATTTAGGTAGGTTTTGAAGAAGATCTTTCTTTTAAATAGTAATCGATTTTTAATTTTATTAATCAGAACAAAGATACAAGTATAGCATGATACTGACCACACACATGCACCAAAAAACCTGCAAGCTAAATTGCATTATAGGTTCTCAACCTGCACATATCTTTCCTTCACTAACTTTGTTAGCAGTATTACTGCAGAATTTTCACCTCATAAGTGAACGTAAAATTCAATGTAATTTTTTTTTAATTGCAGCCGTTGTATTGCTTGTTTGACTATTGGAGTTTGGAGGTGCAGTTGTTTCACAGAAGATTCTTTGGGTTTAAGAATTGTGTGATGGCTGCCTAATTTACCTGGCGTATTCACCGTGCTTTAATAAACAAGACAGCTACATGATTGGTAATATGAGAGTTTATCCTTGTGGCTACCTGATGAAATATGTCGCATTTTATTTGGACACTAGAAAGTCATTTGGCCCATTTTACCTGTGCTATTTCTTTGAAAGAGCTGTCCAATTAGTCCCACGTCCCCGTTATTTGGCCAAGCCCCTTACAAAATCATAACCTATTTGCTCTCTTTTATCAACCAGCTGGCATTTTGCTTCCAGTGTTTTATCTCAGATTAGCAGAATTTTACAGTTTTTGACTCTAAATGAATGAGTCACAATTTCAATTTGGTGCGGATGACAAAAAAATTCCAAACAACGATATCCCTTTGCAGCACTTGTTTGATTGTACGTTGATATTCCAGCTCCTTTGATAGCCGCCTCCTCTGGTGAATGCAGCCAATTAACAACAGTCTCCAAAGCGTTGAAACCGTCCCGCGGAGGTGTCACATATCACTGAGACCCTTTCCTCGAGGTGGCAGGTCATTAAGCTTGCACGCTTCAAGGATGTGACACGGGTGTCAAACCTCGGTGGCAGAAACATGGCCCAAAATGTCAAACCGCCCTCAGGAACCAAATGACGAGCGCAGCGTATAAACGAGGAGTGTAATCTAACACCAGAGGGGGCTCTTTTTAACCTTAACCTGTGATCAGGAAACTGACACGACCAGGTCAGCCACAATTGTAACGAATAGAAAGTAATGTCAGGCAAGGGTATAAAATAAATGGGCATCTCAATGCCATCAAACCCCTGCAGACAGGTGAGGTGTTATTTGCTCCCAGAGAGTCGGATGATTATAAAACAGGTAATACTTGCTCTTTTGTGTAATATGGTCACTAGGTCTATCCATCCTGCAATCACCACCATCCCCCCGCCCCCGCCCACTGCCACCACCCTGCACCCCACATTTTAATTTTGATCACAGTCCTGTCATAGCCACCATATTTTGTTATTTGCTGACACAGCTCAACCATACATATAGTTCCATAAAAAATGATTTGAGCCAAGACCACGATGCTCGTTCACATCACTGCAGAGGCAGAAGATGGAAAGCCGTAGTCCTCTTCCGCCCCAAACATCCCACTCCCACTCCAACCACCTCCTCACAATGGAAGCTTATCAAACTAATGGCTAGAAGTCACCTCTGCACCTGAACGCATCAATGATAACAAACTATCAGGAGTCAGTTTATTTTACCCATAACATTTAAAATGGCTAGGTATAACAATTAAATTAAATAAAGTTAAAGGTGCACTTTGGGATGGCACCATTTACAATGCCAACGGTCTGAATCGATGTTGCCCGTCAGGTTACCTTCGCCGGTTCCGACACAGCTAGTGTGGACACTTTATCACCCATGAAAATCGCAACGCAACAACAGGCAAAAGGGTGTCACAGCATCGCGAGGACGTTAAAGTAACAAAGGGATGTTGACAATGCAGATCCATTCCTGTGAGATAAGATGACCTTACAAGAATCATAGAATCCCTACAGTGTCATCGACCCATCGTGTCTGCACCGACCCTCTGAAAGAGTACTTCACCCAAGCTCACTCCCCTGCCCTATCCCATTAACACCTTTATCTAACCTACACATCTTTTTGGACACTAAGAGGCAATTTATCATGGCCAATCTGCACCGACCCTCTGAAAGAGCTAACACCTTTATCTAACCTACACATCTTTTTGGACACTAAGAGGCAATTTATCAGGGCCAATCTGCACCGACCCTCTGAAAGGGCAGACTACCTAGGGTCAGGCCCCCACCCTACCCCCATAATCCCAGCTAACCTTTTTGGACACTAAGATGCAATTTAGCATAGCCAATCCACCTAACTTGCACATTTTTGGACTGTAGGAGGAAACCGGAGCTCCCAGAGGAAACCCACGCAGACAAGTGGAGAACTCGCAAATTCTGCACAGACAGTAACCCGAGGCCGGAATTGAACCCGGGTCCCTGGTGCTGTGAGGCAGTAGTGCTAACCACTGAGCCACCGTGCCGCCCACGGTCTAGTTGCAACCGCTGCTCAGATGTGAAGAGCTTCAAAAGCTGTTCCATGGCCAGAAACAATTGGATTTCTCAGCGGCATATCGGGAATTCCCATCCCAACGGGACATTCTGGGACTCCTAAAGCAACAGGTTTTTTTTCTTTCTTTCAGACTTTGGAAAGGGCATCACTTCTGTTCAACCTCAAATTGAATGGCCCCTTTTGCACAGTTTTCACAATCGCTTGAATTGATTGATTGTGTTCTGCATTCGAAAGCCAGAATCAATTATAATTCACTTTTGAGTTCATTTGCAGAACATTCTTTTGTTCATGGTGCCTTTGAAGCATTCTTTTATACTACTCTTGATAAGCTGCAAATGTGGTTAAACTACTAACACGGTGGGGTGTTCGTCTGAGGTCTTTTGTGGTATACACATTCCTATTAGCAAAGCGCTGGAGGTTCTGGTTGTAACACTCTACTTCAAAATATTAAAATCTTGGTGTCTTGCATCTGCCTGTGTCCTTCGCCTCGAGTTAGTCAGATAGCTCAGATTTGCCATTGCCCTTTGTAATTGTTATGGTCTGGCTGGAAAAGTCACATTTCGATGGCACGTGAACCTTTGTGAACACTGGTACACCAGTTGTACTAAGTGAGAGGGTGAGAGCTCAGAAGGGTTATGCATCTGGAATAACGGGAGCCTCCACAGACAGTCTCAGTCTCAGTGGCAGAGAATCGTGAAGGGCATTTTATATCCTTTCCACCTTCAACACTGTAATTGTGGTGGGTTGTCACTAAACCAAAGTAATAGTCTCAGTTGTGGAGAATTAAAGAGAGCATGGCTTCAAATAGTGTTGCTCTTCAACATGTAATGCAATATAATGATATTGAAAGTTTCTACTTTGAAACATTGGACAAACTTGTGTGTAAATAGCACTATAAATGGCTGCGGGGGAAGGAGGGGGGCATTATTTATCTGCTGTCTGGCTTGAGTTTGTTCACCCTCCCTTTCTCTGCATAGAAGTTACCAAATACCAAACTTCCCTACTTGGGCATTGATATGTGGCTGAGCCACAAAGCCTAGGAATGTCTCAAATTTAATGCCCAGTTTGTGTTAAGAGCATTTATCTTGGCCAGAGTGATACTGTAGCTGGCACCACCACCATCGAGCTAGAGAGGGGACACATCAGCCCAGATGTTTCAGTGCATCAAAGCTTATGAGCCCACCAATTTCTACGTAGAGAACGTTTGAAACTTCAACTTTGAAAACTGCTGGCCTATCATTGGCATGGAATTTAACATGAGAAAAATGGCCAAATGCTGCTGCTAAACCCTGCCATATAAAGTCAGCTGCTTGATGTCAACACGTTACACTTGCCTATCTGTAAAGCTGCCACAAAATGTTGTATTCCCTTTTATTTGAGGTGTGCTCAGATCGCAAACCGTTTCCTTACTGAGCAAGGCAACGTTAGAAAACTACTATCTGTTTGTGCCAACACACCGCTTGGCTGGCAAAGGCACTCCTGCGCGTTTTGCCCTTCCCCCAACTTTCCACTCTCCCGAGGACATGAGTGAGACCATTAACCTGTCACATAAGGGATTATGGATGCCAGTCTGCCTCTATCCGCTCTGTAGGACGACACAATGGAACATCAAACTACACTGACAACACCGGCCTTCATAATAGCTGATTCCAATCAGTGTGACTGTCAAGGAACATCGTAAGAACGAATTGAGTTAATGGATTAATGAATTGCATCTTTTTCTCAAAAGATTCATTCATAAAAATGTACACAAAAACTGCTCTCTTCCTGTATTTCTTCAAACATTATCCTTTCCCTTGAAACTGGAGTTTAAATCTAATCCATTAAAAGAAAGATAATTCTCCCTGATGACAGCGGAGGAGTCTTAACTGAAATTAATTTAGGAACATTCAGTCAAGTTATTGGTGAAGTGATCAATATGTACTGATTTTAAAAAGGCCTGTTCTGACCTAAGCTACTTTTATTGAGTTGCGAGTTTGGACCTTCAGTGTAGTTATCCTGTGTTTTGAACACTGAACAAAACTAATAAACCAATTGATCATGATCGGACCAGACTGGAACATTTTATGTCACTTTTAAATGCTCAAATTTGCTTCTCGCTACACCTTGTCCTGTAAGCTGGTGGGTGGCTCTTTCCTTAACCCTTATTTCCTCTTCCGTTTGCAAACTCTCCCAGACAAATGCAATGGAATCCAAATCAGCAGCAACGCCAAGTACATCTGCCCAGCAACTGAGTCATGCCAAGTCTGGTCCTGTAAAGTGCAATTGCACTACCAAATGTTAATGAAAATGTATTCACCTCAGCCAAAATAAAAAACAGAGAAATAATAAAACAGTTTCGAAGGGCGGCATGGTAGCACAGTGGTTAGCACTGTTGCTTCACAGCGCCAGAGTCCCAGATTTGATTCCTGGCTTGGGTCACTTTCTGTGCAAATTCTCTCTGTGTCTGCGTGGGTTTCCTCCGGATGCTGTTAGGTAATTTGGACATTCTGAATTTTCGCTCCGTGTACCTGAACAGGCGCCGGAATGTGGCGACTAGTGGCTTTTCACAGTAACTTCATTGCAGTGTTAATGTGAGCCCACTTGTGACAATAAAGATTATTGTTCTAAGTTAACTTTTAAATTACAGTAAAATGTGATTCTCGGAAGGATTAAACAATATCACAGAATCATAGCATCCTTACAGCGCAGAAGGAGGGCAATTGAGTCTACATCGACCCTCTGAAAGAACACCCTACCTAGATCCATTCCCCCGCCCTATCCCTGTAACTCCATAACCCACCTAACCATTGGACACTAAGAGACGGTTTAGAATGGCCAATCCACCTAACCTGCACATCTTTGGACTGTAAAATCATGTCTCAGAGTTCAGGCAAGACAAAATATGGCTTCTGACTTGTCATCCAAATAAACTGGAATAACTGCACCATTACCAGTAATGAACAACTTTATACCTTTTTTAATTGGCGCACATACACGCCCGTGCAAAGAAATGTAAAGAGGCCACACATTTAAAGAAATTGCTGCACACTCCAAAAAAAGCTTGACGGAAGATTGGGCAGAATTTTCACAAAAATAGGCAGAGTGACACAGCAGGCAGGAAACAGTGAGGAATTCCCTGCCATATCGTTCAGCTCAAAGCTGAAAGAAAATCAAGGGGTTTAAAGTGCTCTCACGCCGATGTGAATCATAGAATCCCTACAGTGCAGAAGGCCATTTGGCCTATTGAGTCTGCAATAACCCTCAAGAGCACCCCAACCATCTTTTGGATACTGAGGAGCAATTCAGCATGGGTAATCCACCTAACCTGCACATCTTTGGACTTTGGAGGAAAACCGGAGCACCCGGAGGAATCCACGCAGACACGGAGAGAAAATGCAAACTCGACACAGTCACCCAAGGCCCAAATTGAACGTGGATCCCTGGCGCTGTGAGGCAGCGGTGATAACCACTGTGCCAGCCTGGCACTGAGAGGCAGCAGGGTGAAGTATGGTGCTGGGAGGAAGCAGTGCTAACCGCTGTGCCACGGGCAGCAGGGCTGTGCCAACCTGACACTGTGAGACAACTGAGCTGACCACTGTGCCACTGTGACAGCTTGGTAACTGTGAGGCAGCAGTGCTAACCAATGTGCCACCGTGCTGGCTTGGTGCTGTGATGCAGTAGTGCTAACTACTGTGTCACTGTGCTGGCCTGGTGTTGTGAGGGAGCAGTGCCAACCACTGTGCCACCGTGCCTCCACGATGGACAATCTAATGGTGGGGGCTTATCAAGTGTTGAGGCCCCTGATGATGACATTTAAATGTATTGAAATTGGGATCCCGATGTTCAACATAGATTTCTGTTATGTCATTTGTGAGGAACGAGGGACAATCGCAACAGAAAATCCGACCGCTGGAAATGGGTCCACTACCCGCCGCTGATTATCCTCCTCCCTCCCTGCGAAAGGAGGAGATCCCAATGTTTGAGACGAGCGTATGATAGATTTGTTTGTAGTAAGGTAAAGGTAGAGTCGCCATAGTACCAGATGACTAAAGGCTGGTGTTGATCTAACCTGGGGATCACCAAATCTCAGGCAAGAAGCAAGATTGAAAGAAGCGGGGCCTTCATGAATAACCCCAGCCAGGAAGGAAATTGAACCCATACTACTAGCCTTGCTCTGCATCATAAACCAGCTGTCTAGCCAAATGAGCTAAACCAGCCTAGAGGAAAGTTGTCAAAACATTTTTATGCCTGTTGTAGCTTTAGGAATGGGTCTTTTTCTGTAAGGTGCAGCTGTGGTTTCATTTATTGAGCTAGTTTTCACAGGGTAGCTCATGAGAGGTTTTTCCAGAATATTGTGCTCCGAATAGGGGATGGGACTTGCAACAAACACATTGAGTAAATCATTTGTTCCTTAAAGTTAAAGTAACTAATGGATATTTTTGTGAGGGCCACGAAGAATCCAGCACGAGTTTTAAGGATACAAAGAAATAACATTTATTTACAATAACATATATATATAACAGCAGCAGCAACTTCCCTTGCTGCTCACTCCTTCCTGCTGGTTCCAAACTGGCCAGCTTTATTTATACATGGAGTCTACTAATGGTTTCTCCGCCCCCCTCATTGGGGAAGCTCATACTCCCACAGGATTGTGGGATTGTCATTAGTCCCCAGCCAATGGTAAGCAGGCAGGTTATAACAGATATGAAGTCCCTGGGTGTTTGGCCTCAGTGTGAGTTATTCCAATTTCTGCTCCTTGCTGGGATGATCCTTGAGATAGCAAACTCAAACCGATTTCTTGTTCCACATTCCTTCAGCAACCCCACCAGCTCCCCAGAGCTGGAGCCATGATAATGCTCCTCTTTGCTGACTTGGCTGACATCAGTTCACACACTGAAGATGTAGCGTACAATTTAATCAAAAAGTTTCTAAGTTTGGTAGCGAACGGGAACTACCGCGGGCTTCCCGATGCTCGGCATGGCAAGGCTGTCACCGCTATAATATGTTAATTGGTCTACTTAACGAGGCCTCATGGGCTTCTCACCGCAAATCGTGGTCCCGCCGGCTGATTCGCCGGGACCACGCTCACCAGCCCTCTGCTAACAAGGGAGAGAGCAGCACTTAAACCGATCCTGCACAGCCAACCCCACTCAGCCCACAGCATTGCTGCCGTGACGACCGGCCGCACGATTCGGCGATGCCGACCTGGAAAGACTACTGGAAGCGGTAGAGGCCAGACAGGATGCACTGTTCCCCGAAGATCACCCTCTGGGTTCCCACCCACCCAGGGTCTGTGTAACATCACTCCAGGGTGATGGGACCGTGCCAGCACTGTCAGCAGATCATGCTGGAGGGCAGGTGGGTGATGATAACCCGCTGAGAGCTAAGCGGTGGAGCTCCTCATTCAATGCTGTAGTCTGATACCGTGCCTGCCTGTGCCGCAGGCAAGTGCGCCTTGGCCTGCTGGCCCCAGGGCCCCCAGAGGATGCCCACCAGGGACATCAAAGGTTACAGGACATGGTAGACAGCAGGCTGCCTCCACCTCTGATGTGCATCCTTGGGACACACCTAGGCACAGCGGTAGAGCACGGAAGGCTAAGAAAGTCATGGATCACTGAGGGGGCACTGGGGGGGGGGGGAGGGGGGGTCGGTATGGAGTAAGGGGGGTAAGGGGAAAAGGTTGGGGAGAGAGTCTGGGTGGGGTGGGGAGAGTGGGGCAGCACCATTGGGATAGTGGGGCAATTGGGGACACTTATGTACACCATCAAAATCTGTTGACCTTGGCCCTCTGGGTTGGGGGAGGGGAGTGGGAAGGACAGACGAGTGAACCGTCGAAGGATGAAGGCCTCCCTGGCCCTCCCGGCTTGCCGGACCCTCACCCCTGTCGTCTATCTTCCATCCATTCCTGGTCCTGCGGGTCCTCCCCAGGCTTGTCCTCCAGCTCCTCCTGGTCCAGCACCTCCTTGTCATCATCCTCCTCCTTGGTGGTGACGAAATGTTCCTCCCCCTCCACCTCCAGCATATCGCCCTGCTGCTATGCCAGGTTATGGAGGACACAGCAGACCACCACAAAGCAGGTGAACTTCTGGGGCCTGTACTGCAGTGCATCACCAGAGTGGTCGAAGCATTGGAACCGCGTTTTGAGGAGTCTGATGCACCTCTCACAACAGACCGGGTGGCTGCTTCGGCCTCAGGTCTCCACATTCATAACTGGCCTCCGTACTGGCATCATTCGCAAGGTCCTCAGCGGGAACCACTTATTTCGCCAAGAGCCAACCGGCCATCCTGAGTTGGTCCCCGAAGAGGCCAGGGATGTCTGACTGTCCCAGGACGTAGCTATCGTGCACACTCTCTGGGAAGCGTGCAAAAACATGCATGCTCTTCAGGTGGTGATTGCACATGAGTTGGAGGTTTAGGGAGTGAAACCCATTCCTGGTGATGTAGGGCCCTGTGTGTGCAAGGCAACATTTGTGCCATCTATTACTCCCTGGATTTGGGGAATCCCGGCGATGGCGGAGAAGCCTGCTGCCTTTGCACCTTGTTGGGCCTGGTCCACGTCAAAGTTTATACAGTTCTCTCCCTGGGCAAACAGGGCATTTTGCACTTGTGGGCTGTAGATTGTGAGATGCCACACAGGTCACGAGCTCTGGAATGATTCTATGGCATAGAGGTTCAGGGCTGAGGTGATCTTGACAGCCACCGGGAGCAGGTATCCTCCTCCTCCATGTCGTGCCAAGTCCGTAAGGACACGGTACAGGTGCTGCACCATCTTCTTGTTGAGGCGGAGCCTCCTGCAGCATACGTTGTCCGTCATCTGTTCGAAAGACCAGCCACGCCTGCACGCCTTGGACTGTTGCGGGCCTCCCCTTCTGAGTCCCTCCCTGGCCTGATGGGCGGCTGGGTCCTCAGGGTTTGGGGCGGTGCCCTGCACATGGGCTGCTGCCTTGTGCCTCTGTCAACGCTGCTACCGCCGCCATCTCCGCTGTCTGGCCACCTGGCCTGCCAGCAGCACCACTAGGGCAAGTTCCGCGGGGTCCAAGATATCATCCATCTCGTAAGGATCTGTAAAGGATTGGTGAGAGTGTGAGACTAACAACCAGCAGTGTCTTCCATCCCGGGACCCTCCATGACCCCCATCGTTCCTCTTTCCAGCCAATTACCCTGCTACCACCATCAGTCCCCCATTGTTCACAGAAGACAAAGAAAAGCAGCAATGGACAGAAAAGGACCACTCGGAAAAATAAGAAGTCTGCTCTTCTTCATGATGAGGTTCTCGTTTCCAAAAGGTACTGGTGAAATTACACCTCTTAAAAGATCCACCTCAGACTGAAGTCAAACCTTTTCTGTCACGTTTCAGTGGGAAGGGTGAAACGTAAGGGCATGTTTGAGATCAAATTCAATGCAAGTCTGACAACGTTAATCGTTTACTTTCAAATATTTCCTGCTTCGGCAGCAGCCTGCTGACCACCACTCCACACAGGCTGTCAGCACGCTGGGTGTCAGCTCTGACTGGGGCTGTGCTGGTATGGGACGTGCTGGTGTGGGCACTTAGCAAGTTGTCCTCAGTGGGGTTGGTTAAATCGGAGACACTTGTGTTTTTGAGTGTGAGGAGTTTCCTTCCTTGAAAAAAATGACAGCTGTGTTCCACTTCAAGCACTAAAACTACCACTGGCTACTGTGCCTCTAATTAAACCCAGATGCTACTTTTCCCTTAACCATGAGGTTATGAACCCCTTTATTAAAATCCAGGTTTGTTTTCAATTCCCTGCATCAACACACACCCATCCTGGGCAAACCTCAAACTTACCTAGGACGAGTGGCAGGGCAGGCACTCTGACTGCTGTGAAAATATTTTCCCCAGAGGGTGCAGCATGGAAGCAACTTAAGTGGCAACTGTTGTCAACCCGCACTTAGCCCACACAATTTCTTACTTCTGCCCAAGGAGTGCAAATCTATCATTGGTGGTCGCAGACAGGGGAGGCGGGTGGGGGGGGGGAAGGGTGCAACACCCTGTTGTTATATGGCCGGAATTAGTTTCCCATTCCAAGCAGAGGGTACCATAGGCTGCCCATGTGATGCTACCCAAGGCAAACTTTTTTTTGTGTGTGCATTGACCCACATGCAAGCAGTCTGTGAACATCTCACATAGCTGTTCCTTTATGCACACACACACAGTTTCCTTTTCTGTGGTCTTGTTAGTACGCCATTTCATATTTTTCCCCCTGCACCACATTATTTGCACTCAAGGGGGAGGAGGAAATGTCATAAAAATGAGCAATAAATATTGTTTCCCGTATAAATATTGAATACCGTACCAGCCTCCCCGAACAGGCGCCGGAATGTGGCGACTAGGGGCTTTTCACAGTAACTTCATTGAAGCCGACCCGTGACAATAAGCAATTTTCATTTTTTTTTCATTGTGACACTTATAGTAAAATTCATTAGGCACATTGGGGTTTTTTTTTTGTTGTTGGAGGAACTGAGTAATTTTCCTTTGTAAGTGCTGTATAATATATAAATGTTCCAAGGGCTGTTTTCCACAGACTCAGAGAGTGCTGAGTTGCGGCTTGGCAGCTGTACAAGGAGCAGCCAAGAGACAGTCTCGCTGTTCAAGGGAGTGCACAGGATGGCACAGTAGCCCAGTAGCTGTGTTTACATGGGCAAGTTGTGCCTCGAGCAAAGCCAAACACAATTACAGAACACAGTTAACAAAGATGTGCTTTCTCAGAATTCATTCAAATTATTTGAGTGAAAAAGGGGCTCAATTTTAGAATGCTGAAGTAATGAGTGGTCTCAAAATTAGAGGGGGTGCACTTGACTCCCTTTGTGTGTGTGGTTGGGGGGGGGAGGTGTGGGGGAATGTGGCGGGGGACAGAGAAAATGGGAATAATGCATGTTTTACTTCGAAGGAAATACGGGATAAATATGCAGAAACTGTGTGACCCAGTAAACAGCCCTGTTGTAA
Organism: Scyliorhinus torazame; assembly: GCF_047496885.1. Taxonomy (NCBI): domain Eukaryota; kingdom Metazoa; phylum Chordata; class Chondrichthyes; order Carcharhiniformes; family Scyliorhinidae; genus Scyliorhinus; species Scyliorhinus torazame. Next base: position 64,619,972 of record NC_092728.1, read on the forward strand.
ATCTATTCTGTGCTTGATTCAGTGACAACAGTTGGGCAAGCTACCCATTTCTCCCACATTCAGCCCTCTCCTCTCCACTAGCTGTTGCATGTCTGCATTCCAGTTCAGGACCGCGGCTTCACCTTGCCGTTTTTATTCCCGCTACCGCTGAAGTGAACAAATTTACTCAATCGCATTCTAGACTGATGGTGAAAACACGTGCCCTGGGCTACAAACAGCCACATTCATGTTGTGTCACCTTGAGGTGGGGATTTTGAACCGATATGGGGCGCGATTTTAAATCCGTGCAATGGATTGGGGGTTCTGAATGGGCTAACATTAGGCTCCAATGCTTTGATGGCTGGTCCGAGATGATTATTTGCTGACCTTTAAACACTCCGTTGATCCTCGAGAAGGAAAGGTGTTGCTTCAGAGAAAGATGTGTTCATAGATTTGCAATGATCAATGAAAAAGTTTCCAAACAACATTGGAACATACATCCCACTGTTCTGTCCCTTCAGGAGACAGCCGAGTGTCAGTACTATGGAAACATCTCACTTATATTTGGTTTCATCGCAAACAGAACGGCAGAGGAAACATGTCCTGGGATAGTTTTTGAGGCATAGTTCTAATTTTGTTTTTTTTGGCTATACAACCTTCCCCATTGTCTCTGGCTAGCTGGACTGAACTGCTGTAGTTTCCAAACTACCATCTCGGGTTGTGCAGGATATGGAAGCCACCACATGGTGCGTTTTAGAACATTAGCCTCAAAGTCAACTCGAGAGACCCCTTTTACTCTGCAGCTATTTTGAGGTCTGGGTGAAGACTAGTGTGCTAACACCATGCAGAGAAACCCTATCATTTGCCACCAGCTGCAGAGGCAATGTTATGACCTGCTGAGTAAAACTATTTGTATATTGCACCTTTCACAATGGCAGGATATCCCAAAGTGCTTTAAAGTGAAATGAAATGAAAATGAAAATCGCTTATTGTCACAAGTAGGTTTCAAATGAAGTTACTGTGAAAAGCCCCTAGTCGCCACATTCCGGCACCTGTTCGGGGAGGCTGGTACGTGAAAGAAGTGATTTTAAAAGTGAAGTCACATTGTAATCTAAGAAGCGTGTGAGTGACACAGCGAGACTGAAAACAAAATAAATACATGACCAAGTACTTTTTGATGGCTATCTGAGCGTTGTGGTTCAACGAGATGGACAATCCATAAAAATCCACAATTTTAAACTTTGGATTAATATCCTTGCTAATTAGAGGCGCACAATGCTTTGCGAGATGAAGGTGACACTGATTTCCTTGCAGGCATAGACACAAAACACGCCCTCGCGACATTACCGAATATATTATATTAAAACAAACAAGAGCCAAGGGGTATTATCAATTCTGTCATCTAATATCAGATGGCAGACTTGAGCTCTTCGAATGGATCTCTGCCTGTAAATCCCACCATGGTTTCGACTTAAATTCTTTCTTATTTGTTGTTATTAGATTGCAACTTGAGTTCAACAGATTGCTTCTGTGGGTCAACCAATGATGTGCAGGGTTGTGAGGGCGAAACCCACAGCTTTGACAAAGGGTCATTTGGACTCGAAACTTTAGCTCTTTTCTCTCCCTACTGGTGCTGCCAGACCTGCTGAGATTTTCCAGCATTTTCTCTATGTGCAGGTTAGGTGGATTGGTCACGCTAAATTGCCCCTTAATTGGAAAAAGAATAATTGGGTACTCTAAATGTATTTAAACAAAAGAACCAGTTCTGGTTATTGTCCAAGTACACAATATATGGTCTTGACATTCCAATTTCTGAAGTGATGCTTCACCCTGAATATTAATCAGATTTTTTTCCCTCACACTTCCAGTATTTTATGTTTGTTTCTCCATTATTCAAATTGCTTAATTTCCCTTTTCACACAAGAGTTCTGCTCACCCTACCAGCCGTTCTTCACTCACTAACAACATAAAAAATGTGTCCATTTTTGTTCTGACAGACCAACCTGTCAATTGAGCGGCTGAACATCTTGAAATTAAGTCATTTTTCTCAACCATCTTTGGGTTGAGACAAATTTTATATTCAAATTTTGCAACCCCTAATTTTAAGAGAGTTCCCGCCGAGTTCTGTACACACCCACAAGGGTAGACATCCTTTCCACCTCTACCTTGTCAAGACCATTCAGGGTCCCATGTACTTCAATCAAGTCACTTCTCACTCCAGTGTCTGTCCAACCGATCCTCATAAGACAACCCGCTCATTGCAGGAATAAATCTAGTAAACCTCCTCTGTACTGCCTCCGACACATTTCCATCCTTCCTTAAATAAGGAGACTTTCACAGATTTCACTAAAGAACACAAACGGTATCTATTCATAGGAATTGTACAGCAGCCTTCTGCCTGCAGCTGGGATTTTCAGGCCCCGCCCACAGGCGGGATCTTCTGGTCCTGCCCAAAGTCAATGGACTTTTGGTTGGTCCACTGCAGGGCCATGAAACCCAGGCCTGAGGCCCTATCCGCCCGTACAAGTGAATGTAAAAGATCCCATTGCACAACTCCGAAGAAGAGCAGGGGAGTTATCCCGGGCGCCCTGGTCAATAGTTACCCCTCATTTAACATCACAATAACAAATTACGTGGTCATTAGCAGATTGCTGTTTGTGGGTGTTTGTTGTATGCACATTCGTTGCTACTTTTCCTATATTACAACTGTGGCTGCAAATCAAAAAGTACTTCACTGACTGTAAGATGCTTTGGGGCATCCTGAGGTTGTTAAAGATGCTAACAGCAAATTCTTGCTTTTCTCAACTGTAGACTATTTTCATCTGCAATCTGTTTGGCAGGAAAGGCTGTGCAGGAGGGTTTATACAATGAGTGTTTAATCGGGAATTTCTTGCGATAGTGTTGATTGTTTTTTTTTTGCAAAAATATACTTCATTCAAAAAATATCTGAAAGAGCACTGGAAAACATTTCAAAATGACCATCGCAAAAAGTGCAATGATATCCAAATTTTCTACATGGATCATGTTGCACTCCAAGGTGTTGATTGTGTTTTTTTAAATCATAAAGGCATGTTGGGGGACAGTTAATGGAAATGATCAAATGTGGATATGGATCGTCAGTGAGACGATATTTTTAACCCACCATTTAGTCAACAACAGGCCCCAGAACATGTAACTTCTGATTTTCAGAATATGACATTAGTTTATGTTAAATAACCAAAGTATAAAGAATATCAGTTTGAGTACAATTAGCAACCTTGCTGCAAATTCTGCCGATTTATGTTCCTGTTCAAAATAATTTGCATAAAATTGTGTGTAAAGAATCTGCGATGAACCGGATGATCAAGGTTTTGTGAATGTAATTTTAAAATTATATATATATATATCTTCTGCGTTAAAATGTATTCCTTGTTGTATTTGAAAGGTTAACTTGGTGCAGTTTGACTAATAAAGCAGGAAATAGATATATCACAAAAAATAACCATCCTTAATGGAGGTCTTCTGGTACAGTGGTAGCCTTCCTACCTCTGAGCCCAAAGCTCAGGGTTCAAGTCCCTGCTGGAGCTTGTTGCCCATGGAAGGAGTGCTCACGATATGGTTCAATGGGCTGATGATCACCCTGTGAATCCTTCCAACATTTCCCCACTGGTTACGAAGAAACCGGACGGACCACACGGCATTGACTTGGACACTGGCAAACCCAGCCCGATCGCTCCTGGGAGAGCTGTCTCACAGACTAGTCAAGCAACAGCCTGAGTAGACCTATTGACAGAATCATAGCTCAAAGATAATGACCCAGAGACCACTATCACCATCCCTGGGTTTGTCCTGTCCAACTGGCAGGACAGACCCAGCAGGTGGCAGGCGGTGCAGTGGTATAAAATCGGGAGGGAGTTGCCCTGGGAGTCCTCACATCAACTCGGGACCCCATGAAGTCTCATGGCATTAGGTCAAACAAGGAAACCTCCTGCTGATTACCACGTATTGTCCACCCTCAGCTGATGAATCAGTACTTATCCATATTTAACACCACTTGGAGGAAGCACTGAGCATGGCAATGGCACAGAATGTACTCTGGGTGGGCGACTTCAATGTCCTTCACCAAGAGTGGCTTGGTCGCAGCACTACGACCGAGCTGGCCGAGTCCTGAAGAACATAAATGCTAGACTGGGTATGTGACAGGCGGTGAGGGGACCAACAAGAGGGAAAAGCATACTGAACCTCAGCCTCATCAACCTGCCAATGCAGATGCATCTGTCCATGTATCGGTAGGGGTGATCACCGCATAGTCCTTGTGAAGACGAATTCCATCTTCACATTGAGGATACCCTCCATCGTGTTGTCAGACACTACCATTGTGCTAAATGGGATAGATTCAGAACAGTTCTAGCAACTCAAGACTGGGCATCCATGAGGCGCTGTTGGCCATCAGCAGCAGCAGAATTATACTGAGCCACAACCTGTGTCCCGGCATGTCCCCCACTGTACCATTACCGCCAAGCCAGGGGCATCAACACTGCTTCAATGAAGAGTACAGGAAGGAGCAGCACAAGGCATATGAAAAATGAGGGGCGGGATTATCCGACCCCTTGCCGGGTCGGCAAATCGCCGGGGAGCGGCATGATACCCGCCCCCACCGGCCGCCGTATTTTCCGGCACCAAAAATTCGGCGGGGGCGGGAATTGCACTGTGCCGGTCGGCGGGCCCCCCTGGCGATATTCCGGCCCACGATTGGCCCAAGTCCTGCTGCTGTCATGCCAGTCCTGCCAGCGTGAATCAAAGCACCTCCCTTCCCAGCGGGACTGGTGGTGCGGGCGGGCTCCGGGGTCCTGGGGGGGGGGGGCGCGGGGCGATCTGGCCCTGGAGGGTGTCCCCACGGTGGCCTGACCCGCGATCGGGGCCCACTGATCCGCGGGCGGGCCTGTGCCATGGGGGCACTCTTTTCCTTCCGCCTCGGCCATTGCCTCCACGATGACCGATGCGGAAGTGCCCCCCCCCTGCGCATGCGCGAGGATGACGTCAGCAGCCTCCGACACTCACGCGCATGCGCGGCCTTCCGCCGACTGCCGAGGTCCCTTCAGCCCCGGCTGGACTGGCGCCAAAGGCCTTTCCCGCCAGCCGGCAAGGGGCTAGCCCCTCAAGGTGAGGGCTTGGCTCCTAAAGGTGCGGAGAAATCCGCACCTTTGGGGTGGCCCGACGCCGGAGTGGTTCCCGCCACTCCATCCCGCCGGGACCCCCCGCCCCGCCGGGTAGGGGAGAATCCCGGCCGAGGTGTCAACGTGGTGAAGCTACAACATGGGATTACTTGCATGTCAAACAACATAAGCAGCAAGTAATAGACTGAGCTAAGTGATCCCACAACCAACGGGTCAGGTCTAAGCTCTACAGACCTGCTACATCTAGTCGTGAATGGTGGTGGACAATTAAACAACTCACCGGAGGAGGAGTCTCTACAAATATCCTCAGCCTCAACGAGGAGAAACAAAAGACAAGGCTGAAGCATTCACAATAACATTCAACCAGAAGTGCCAATTGGATGATCCATCTCGGACTCTTCCAGAGGCCCCAACATCACAGATGCACAGATACCAGTCTTCAGTCAGTTTGATTCATCCCATGTGATATCAAAAAATGACTGAAAGCATTGGATACTGCAAAGGCTGTGGGCCTGACAGTTTTCCAGCAAGAGTACTGAAAACTTGTTCCAGAACTTGCCGCGCCTCTAGCCAAGCTGTTCCTGTACAGCTACTACACTGGTATCTACCAGGCAATGTGGAAAATTGGTCAGGTGTGTTCTGTACATAAAAAGCAGGACAAATTCAATTGGGCCAATTACCGCCCAATCATACCAATCATTCTACTCTCCATCATCAACAAAGTGATGAGGGGAGCAAGGGGCAGGGTAGATCAGGAAGATGGGGGGTGGGCAGGAGGGGGGGAATAAAAGCACCAAGGGAAAACGCAGGGCAAGTAGGAAAGGGGGAGAACCACAAGGGACAGAGGGTAACAAAGGAAAGAGCACACCCTGCGGACGCCCCCCCCCTCAAGCACGGCTAAGCGTTGGGAGGTAACCAGGGCGGGGGCAGGCCGCACAGCGGCAACAGACGACCACCGGGGACTCCTACACAGCAGTTTTTCTTTTGTGTCAGCCACCTCTTTCTGTATCTGTCTCGATCAACTTGTGATCTTAACTTTTGAACTTTGTATGACAGCGGTTCAAGAAGGCAGCTCACCCCCACCTTCTCAAGGGCAATTAGGGAAGGGCAACAAATACTGGCCTAACCAGCGAAGCCCACATCCCATAAAAAATGAATTAAAAAAAACATGTGAGTACATGTGAAATAGGAGTGGAGATAGGCAATCTGGACCCTCGAACCTGCTCTGCCATTTAAAAGATCATGGCTGCCTGTGGGGCCAGAGAATTCCAACAAACAACTGGAGAATTGCAGCCAATAATTCCAGGGATCCAACTAGATCCACGACCGAAGTTTCTCATGCATACCATAAATGATAGTGTTGTATCATGTGAATCATGGGTTGCTTTCTGATTACTTTGACTGGTTCCTACCCTCCCTGGCAAATTTGGAAACACGGGGCTCAGTCTCGTTCTAAGATGATGTTTCATTACCAGCCCTGCTGGTGAAACTCCGATGTGCAAGTGGTGCTGTACAATAGATAAAGAAGAATCGTGACTTTTTGGTCACCAAGGTTCCTCCTGACAGTTTCTTTAGGCCCACTTGAAAGTTTGGACCGGATAGTCTGTTTGATGCTGGGTCATAAGGCACAACTATATTGTGCTTAATACCGTTGAAAGTGATGAATTTTTGAAACTCAGGACTTGTGACTACGACTCCATTGTCTGATGCCATCACTTCAGGTAATCCATGCATTGGAAAGTATTGATGTAATCTTTCGATAGTAGCATGCAACACAGGTGACTTCACCTCAAAAATGTCCATCCATTTAGCATGTGTTCACAATCACAAACAAAAAACATTGTGTCCAGGAATGGACCAACATAATCAGTATGGATTCGTACCCATGGATGGCCAGGCCATTCCCAAGGGTGCAGTGGGGCTGTAGCCAGTGACCTTTGTTGCAGTTGGCACTGTTGAAGCTTGTCTAGCTTCTCGATATCAGCATCAATACCAGGCCACCACACATAACCCCTGGAGACATCTTCATCTTAGAGATGCCAGGATGAGCGCTGTGTAATTCAGTTAGGAGCAGCCCTCTGCCTGGTGCAGGAATAGCTACATTTGCTCCCCCGAGTATGATGCCATCCTGACAACTCAATTCATTGCTGTGAGTCAAGAATTTCCTCAGAAACTATCTAATTTTGCCCCTCACTTTGGAGGAAAGTAGATCTCGATTGGTCCAGTTCCTGATCTGCTTTGCCGTGACTGTCAATGTGTCTAAATAATGTAATGCCATGATGATGTAGGCGACTAAGAGCTTCCAATTCGCTATGTGTGTTGAAGGTCGGTGCTTGAAAGTATATTCGTAGGTGGATAAAATAAATGGCCATTGTTGAATTCTTGCTGAGACACTCGGCGGGATAGCCTTGTCCTCTTTGAAGAGACCCAAGTGTGGTTTGTGGTCAGAAACAATGGTAAAGTGTCTACCATCGAAGTACTGGTGGAATATTTTGATGCCCAAGACTATTGATAGTCCTTCCTTCATGATTTGGGAGCAGCCTTTTTCGGCCTCTGAGAGCGTTCTTGACATATACTCTATTGGGCTATCAGATCCGTTGTCCATCTCATAAGACAACACCATACCAACACCATATGGAAAGGCATCGCAGGTCAATATAATTTCTTTAGATGGGTCAAAGTGTACTAACAGGTTTGAGAAATGCAGCAATTGCTTTACTCTGTTGAAAGCTTCCTCCTGGCGAACTTTCCAAGACCAATGATGGTGTTTCTTTCGCAGGATATGCAAGAGACAAATACCGTCAATAAGATTGGCAAAAGAAATGTCCATAGTAGTGTCCCATTCCCAAAAGCAATTTGAGTTCACTTGTGTTTTTGGGGAAGGGACCTTCTTTATTGCCCTCTCCTTGTCTTCCATGGGGTGTAGTCCTTATGAATCTACATGGCGTCCCAGGTAGGTCACCTCAGCGGCTTGAAAGATGCACTTCTTTTTCTTGAGATGAACTCCAGCCTCCTGAAATCTTTTTAACATCTCCCCTAACTTTGCTAGCTGTCTGTCGACACAGTTATATGGACATTATCAAAATATACTACAACCCATAGTAGCCGCTGTAGCAGACTCCCCATTGTCCTTTGGAATATTGCACATGCTAAAGACACGCCAGAAAACAGGCACATGTGCCAGAATAGTCCTTTGTGTGTGTTTATCGTGACATACCCACAGGAAGCGTCATCTAATTTAAGTTGCATTTTTGTTTTGTTGGTGCTTGAAATTGTTTCTCACTTCGTGGCTGCTTTGGTGGTTTTGGCGCCATGGCTGGCTGCCACCTCCTGCCCTAATTGGTGAATGGTGCCATTTTGTGCACTCTGCAGCTCTTGTGCAACTTCTTCAGCACTTTCCATGGCCAGCACTATCCCCATTGCAGGTTCAAAAATTTATCCCGACCACTACAAGTAACCTGCGTTGAATGGTGGTGTTGTTCACACCACAGACTAACCTATCCCATAAATATCATTTAGGGTGGCACCAAAATCACAATACTCCAATAATTGCTTCAGTACAGCAATCAATTTTGCTGAGGTTCTCATACACAAATTAAATTTGAATCTCTGGAGTATGACTGATAGTTGAGGGTTCAATTGAGCCTTCACTAAATCCACAAGTTCACTAAATGATTTGGAGTCTGGTGCAATTGGGCATTTATTAATAAAAATTATACAGCAGTCTCTTGACTGATTCTACTGTAGCTAACTCCCAAAATGCCAAGGAGTCTCTCTCACCATTGGGGTGATACCATACTGTTGAGTTCTAATTGGTCACACAGACTGTTGCCACTGTAGCTAACTCCCAAAATGTATCTTTGCCTCGGAGTCTCCCTCACTATGGTGGTGATACCACACTCTTGAGTCCTGATTGGTCACACAGGCCATGTGATCCTTACTCCGCTCTGTTGCCCTTAAAGGGATCAATCACCACAGAGACCAAAACTGCACACAGTGTTCATAATGCAATCTCACCAACGCCACTTTTTTCATAGAATTTTACAGTGCAGAAGGAGGCCATTCGCCCCATCGGGTCTGCACCGGCCCTTGGAAAGAGCACCCTACTTAAACCCACACCTCCACCCTATCCCCGTAACCCAGTAACCCCACCTATCCCTTTTGGACATTTAAATATCCATGCGCCGGATTCACCTGGTGCTTGGGACCTAATGGGCGCACCTGATCAACCTCGCCAGGGCATCATTTAGTACTGGTCCACACAAACGTGGACCAGTCGTAATGACATCTGGGAGGATCTCCCAGACCATTGGAGAACCCCTGGTGGTTGGAGGCAGGGCAGCGTGGCACCCCCGCACGCCTGCTGTCACCTGGGCACCTTGGCACTGCCACAATAAAAACAGCAACGTGCGCTGTAGGTGCCGAGAAACACCTCCTAAATACGCGCCGAATAACTGTTTCTCTCCCCATAATGTTGCCAGCCTGGTGAGTTTATCCAACATTTTCAGTATAAATTCGAGAGAACTGTTGCTATTTATATTGATGTGGTTGCTTTGGAATTTTTTTCAGAACATGCTAAAAATCTTTATACGTATGCATAGCGATGTCCTTGTGCCTAAAAATAAAAATACCAGCTTAACTTTAGAGAGTTCTTGAAGTTCTGCAAATGGGTGCAATTGATGTAAACTTCCAATGAAACTGAATTAAATCTGGGGGCAGGGCAGGATTTGTGATTGCAGTGATTTTCACAGGTGATTTAAAAAAAAACTAGTGCATAGGCTCTTGAAAACTTGATTTGCACTGGACATACTTTACACTTGAAATTTGTACACTGGTGTGACTGATTTTGCACGAATTGCACTGAAATCAAAGTGCAACCTGTCAAGAAAATCCAGGCCACATTGCTTAGTTCAGACTATATGAGAACTGGAGATTCATTTCAGCAAATGTATGATTCAGGGTATCTGAAATTACTTCGCAATTACAATTTGCCACGGAAAATTGAGTGTTCAAGGAAAGCATGAGCTTGGAAGAGAACTGGAGATGGGAGGAGCCAAGTGTGGGGCGAGGAGGTGAGGCAACGCAGCAGTTTAAAGACGGGACAGTGGTTTTCAAATATACTGCGCAAGATGCATCACCGAGGACAGGGAGATGAGTAACGGGTGCAGAACAGAAATCGTGCAGCAGCACATTGGCCAAATTTTGAGTTACTTACTGAGTGGGGGAAGGAGGGAGAGCATTGAAGAAGGCAAGTCAGCTATTCCACCATGAAATGTTTCGCATTTCAATAAACCTTAAGGGAGAAACATTCAGCAATGCAAATACAGGCAGCCCTTGACTTTACAAAGTTCAAGTTACAATGAACGGCACTTGCAACGTTTGTAAATCGACACCCCTTTTTGAATTTACGACACCGATTTCTACTTTACAGCGCAGTGTTAATTATTACGTTCTTAATGTTCCGCCCATCACAACCGCACATAGGGCAAATGACTTCTCAGATACAATATTGAAATGCTTTTGAAAGTACAGGCACTATTATATCATGGGAAATAGACTACTGTAAGGCAGTTCTACTGAAGAAAGATCTCAAAAACATCTCACTGTTCAGTAAAAATAGGGTGGGTCGCACCTTGGTTGTTGAACCAATCCTCCATTCATCACATTGTTCCAGTTTCGACTTATAGCATTTCGACCGACAATGCGGTTTTCGGGAACCAATTTGTCATAAGTCCCAGGACTGCCGGTATAAATGTTGTTCTTCTGATTTTGGACTGAATTTGGGGAGGACACCTTGAGCCGCAGATGCCAGTGCGCATTGCCGGTGATTATTGGTCTATCTTGGGGGCGCAGGAGGGTCGATGGGGGAGTGGGAGGGGAGGGGTGGTGGTGGTTCATCATAGATCAGTTTGAAGTGATGAATGAAGCATACCCAAAATAAATTGACACAACATTAAAACACCTTGCGTCACAGACGCTTTGTTTTCCTTTCAACAAATTAGCATCGGCACTCAAAGTAATGACACTTATCATAAATTCGAACATTTATTGGAGCAGTTGCATCCTTAGCCCTGAATCTGTCACCGTTTTTAACAAGGGTTTGGTCAGTTCCTTTTGTGGTGTGCGTAATGTCGAGTAGCCATGCAATGGCTGAGAGATTTGATTGCTGGAACAACATGGGGTCAGAAAGAATAACTTCTGCTGTAATGATAAGGCATCTGGTTTGTCAACCTGACAGCAGTCAGCATTGAAAAAAAACCTGAAAATGGTTGATTTAATTGCAGCACTTAAGATATGTGTCCCTGATGTCTAAACCTAGGTGACAGTAATATAGTCAATGCATGTAATGATAGATATTACACCGAGAAAGGACTTGTGCCTATGTTAGCTTTTCAAGCGGAGCTATCTCCACTCAGTCCCTTTCCCTGCCCTTTCCACATCTCATTTTCCATTCTTCCTTTGCTTATATTCAGTCAATTCCTTTTCAAATGACATTATGGCATCTGCCAAAATAGCCACATTTGCTAAAACATTCCCTGCTCCTCTGTGGTTGTGTGTGAGTGTGTGAAGTAAATCCTTACTGCTCCCTTTGTTATTCGAGCTTTGGAAGGTTTTTCCTTATAAATTGTGATCAAGAATATCGCAGTAATACTCCCAAGTCCCACACCACAAACCCACCTTTGTTGCGATTCCCTCTGGCAATGCCTTGTGGCCACTAAGTAAAATGGTGCAACATTAGGATAAATTTGCTTTTTACGAGAAAAGATTCTGTACACATGTTAAAATAAACTCTGGTTTACCGTTGAGTAAATTGATGGCAGTAATTTACCACAGGCATTTTGTGTCAAGGCTTTTGTCGCCTGGTCATTGTGGAATTGGACCAGCAGCCCAGAGATGCCGAGTTAAAATTCCATTGAAGACATTGTGAAAGTTCTGTAAATCTGCCCCAGAAAAGCTAACCATGAATTGTCGGGAAAACTCAACTGGTTTCATTAATGTCCTTCAGGGAAGGAAGCCTTTCACCCCTTGCATGGCCTGGCCTACATTTTCGTTCTTTGCTTTGCGGTCAACGTGCAAAGGTTTGGGACTGCATCTCGGGAACAAATTTTTTAAAGTCAAGACACTCAGTAACAAAAATGATGCAAATTCAATAAAACTCTTGATTGCAATATAGTTGGCACTTATCAGTAACTCCTTTTACAGAGCCAGGCACTACTCCAACTTGTTTTATATGTGCCTGTTTATGCTGTTCAGTTTGGGGTTTCCATGTTGGCAAGCATTTTAGTTGGCTAGATATATGCTCGCTTCATGCCTGCTGGCCCATATTAGACCCAAATGTAGATGCCATTGGAATCAATTTTTCGAAACCAACATCAAATGCCAATCACATACAAAATTGTCTGCAACTTTTTGTATTTCCTCTTTGTCTTAAGATATTCAGATTTCATGCAATGAAAACCTTTTACTCTCCCACCTGTCAGCACAACTTATGGTGCAAGTTTTCAGAAAGGTTTGTGAGCGGGAACTGACGCAGGGGTAAATCCAATTCTCCCTGTTCCCTTCTCTGAAGGAACTGTGGATATTTCCACTCTCTGAAGCTATTTGGGTGATTGAAGGACAGCACAGACTCTGGTCCGTGCTTTTCAGAAGAAGGTGGAAGGAATTGTTAAGCGCACCAAATCAAAAATGAAAATTCTGAAATTTCATATTTTGGAAAAATTGAAATTGACCAATTCAGTCGCTGTAAACTAATGGACAGAGTCATGCAAAATTGCTCAGTAGCACCACTCAAAATGTCAGTCACCCAAGTTTTAAAAAAAATTCAATTATGGGATGTAGGTGTCACTGGCTAGGCCAGCATTTCTTGCCCATCCCTAATTAACCTGACAAGTGGGTGGTGAGCTGCCTTCTTGAACTGCTGCAGTCCATGTGGATGTAGATACACCCACTCTGCTGTTGGGGATGGAGTTCCAGGATTATGAGACAGTGACAGTGAAGGAATGGTGATATATTTCGAAGTCAGGATGGCGAGTGGCTTGGAGTGGGACCTTCAGGTGGTGGTGTTCCCATGTATCTGAATCCCTTCTCTTTGTAGATCATAGTAATGGTGGGGTTGGACTGTGTTGCCTAAGGAGCTTTGGTAAGTTCCTGTAGTGCGACTTGTAGATGGTACACACTGTGACCAGTATTCAATGGTGTTGGAGGGAGTGAATGTTTGTGGATGGGGTGCCAATTAAGTGGACTGCTTTATCCTGGATGGAGACAAGCTTCTTGAATGTCGTTGGATCTGCATTCATCCAGGCAAGGGGAGAGCATCCCATTACACTCCTGACTTGTGTCTTATAGATGGTGGCCAGGCTTTGGGAAGTCAGGAGGTGAGTTACTCGCCGCAGGATTCCCAGCCTCTGACCTGATCTTGTAGCCACAGTTTTTATATGGCTAGTCCAGTTGAGCATTTGGTCAATGCTACGGCCCAGGATGTTGATAGCCCCGCAGATCGCCTCTGCCCACTTTGATCTCTGGCATTGCAATAAAAAATCCTAAATTAATTGTTTGGGTCATAATGATCCATTTGCATCCACTTGGCGGACCCTGCACCAGATTCTGTAGCCCTGCATGATTCTCTGTGCCTCCGGGCCAGGAGTCACATGGCAGTGGTTCAGTATTTGTCGTTACCAGGGTGCTCCTGATGCGATAGACTTCGTTGTGGGCCAAGGGGGTAACCCCTGAAGAAAGTTGCCCCCAGAGACACCCTAGATAGGAATAGAAAGAGCCCGAGATACCCCCTAGATAGGAATAACTCCCCAGAGACTCTCTAGGTAAGTAACCCTACAGAGACTCCCTTAGTCCCCTGATAGGGAGACCCCTCAGAGACCCCTAGATAGGGAGACCCCCCCCCGCCATGGAGACTCCCTGGATAGGGAGATTCTGCACAGTGACCCCCTATATATGGAGACCCACCCAGAAACTCCCTAAATAGGGAGAACCCCCACAATGACCCTCTCGAAAGGAATAGCCCTTCCCCACCCCCAGAGACCCTTTAACTAAAGGGGTCTCTCCACAGACCACTGTCGGGGAGCTAGAGAGCAGTCTAAACAGGGGCAGTGAAGAAAAATCACTGTTGTGACTTCTTTTCTTCTACTTTGTGCATACACCTGCTGGCTCAGACAGAGGAAGCACTACTTAAGAGAGTTAAATTTATTCCATCACCCACCTTCCCGCTTGAGTAATTTTGAAGTGCTGAACTGGTAATTGACAGTACGCAATCTCTTTAAAGCAGTTGATGCTTGTAAACATTGTGGCTACAGCACTTAGAGTTATGAAGGAAGACCATGAAGGAAGATGAATGAAGCAAGGCTGACACTTGTGTTTGTGGAAGCTGTCAATCACAGCCCACTAAGAGAAATGAATGAATGGCTTGCAGCTAAAGGATGTGAGGGGTTTAAACAGGAATGGACACTTGGACTGTCTCTACTTTCCAGACAGGGTCCTCTTTTCTGGGAGGTCTACGTGTGAGGTCTCTTTAGTTTTTGGGTCCATGTGTGAGAGTCACTGGGGGGTCCCCCAATCCAGGAGGTCTCTGGGGGGTTCCCTATCAAGTAGATCTCGGTGATCTCTGGGGGGGGGTGGGGGGGGGAGGTGGGTCAGGCAAACCCCATACTCGGGAGAAGGAGGGGGACCCTCTGGGGGTGGGGAGCTGAATTGCGATGCAGGGGGAGCGAATCCGCGATGGGGGGGAAGGGGCGGGGCTGCTTTATGATGCGGGGGAGAGGGGGTGACTAGCCTCAGGACCTCGCAATCGGGCCACTCGCTCAAAACGGCAACCCGATAGCGAGATTCCCTCGTATTCCTGAATTGCTTCCTGGGACTGCAATCAGTTGCAATTCTGCTCCAGGGAGGAGATTATTGTCTTCCAAATGCAGAATCCTAACCAAGATATTACAGCAATACACATCGGATGTTGCAACAGGTCATTTTTTAGATATTGAGAAACAAAGGGCGGAATTCCCCGATCCCCCGCCGGGTCAGAGAATCGCCGGCGGGCCGCGCGAATCGCGCCACTGGGCGCGATTCTCCGCAGAGCGCAGAATCAGCGCCATTGGGACCAGCGTGGTCGGCGCGGCGCCGGTCGGGGTATGCGACGACTCCCCACCCTGGCCCGGCACGGGCTGGCATGCTGATTCTCCGGCCCGAATGGGCCGAGCAGCCGTCATCAAAAAGCCGAGTCCCGCCGGTGCTGTTCTAACATCCTCTGAGCCGGCGGGACCTTGGCGCTGAAGGGGCTGGGGGCGGCCTGTGGGGGGGACAGGGGGGGTCCAACCCCGAGGGGGGGGCCTCCGTAGTGGTCTGGCACGCGACCGGGGCCCATCGATCAGCGGGCCGGCCTCTCTGCCCCCCCCCCCCCGGCCTCCTTTCCTCCATGCCGGCTCCTGTAGCCCTGCACCGTTTGGCGTCGGGGCCGGCTCGGGGAAGAAGGCCACTGCGCATGCGCTAGTTGGCGCCAGCCCATCTGCGCATGCACGGACCCCGCGACGCCGGGTTCAGGCTGGGATTGGTAGCTAGAGTGGCATGGGCCGCTCCAGCGCCGTCCTAGCCCACTGTGGGCCGCAGAATGGGGTCCTGGAATGGGCACTGACTCCGGAGTAAAACACTGCCATTTTTACGCCGGCGTCGGCTATTAGCCGCCCGATGGGAGAATCCCGCCCAAAGGTTTTAATGCCAGGTCATGGAAAAGTGCTAAGTTCTGGGACCCCTTCCCTAAATTTTTCTTCCTTTCCTCCTTTAAGTCACTCTTTAAAAGTCTGCCCTTCATCAAGACTTTGCTCATTTATCTTAATGTCAAATGTTGCCTGTCAAAGTTTCGATGAAGCATGTTGGGACATTTTACTGTCTTGAAGATAGTTGATAAAGTCCATTTATTATCATTGTTGCACCATGTTCATACGGGTGAAGATTCTGGCACTTCCTTCCTAACAGCACTGTGGGTGTACCTACACCGCACTGATTGCAGCATTTCAAGAGGCAGCTCACCAGCACCTTCTCAAGGGCAATTAGGGATGGGCAATAAATACTGGCCTAGCTGGCGAAGCCCACATTTCATAAATTAATTTTTAAAAATGCTATTTTTTTTTCAATAAATTTGGAGTACCCAATTTCTTTTCCCAACTAAGGGGCAATTTAGCATGGCACATCTTTGTGTTGTGGGGGTGAGACCCATGCAGACACTGGGAGAAAGTACAAACTTCAGACGGACAGTGACCTAGGGCTGGGATTGAATCCGGGTCCTTGGCGCCGTGAGGCACCAGTGCTAACCACTGCGCCACCGTGCCTTAAAACACTGTATTAATGTGTTGTAAATTCCCAAAGATTGCTTTCTGGAAAATACCCTAACATATTTTCAGTTATGAGAATATCCTTTATATTAACTTTTGACCATGATAACTCTCCTTGAGACTCACAGCACGAGTGTGGGCGGAATTCTCCCATCACGTTCCAGACGTGTTCTGGACTGGCGTGTTTTTCTGCTGGCATCACGGAGAAGCTGCCTTCATCTGCATCCCATTTACGGGATAAAAATCAGTTTCACGCCGGCCCCAAGCGGACTCTTGCCAAATTCCCTCCCTCCCCACTGCCATTGAATACGCCGACAGAGTTCCATCTCGTATGTCATTTCCTTCCATGACATCACAGACGGTTTTAGTTAACCCTCAGTGGAACTTTGTCTAACATTCTCCATTATTCTACATGTGCCAGTAATCTGTGGCACACTGAATTGTGGAGTGGCACTGCACTGCCTATTGTGTACAGCTGTCAGAACCACATCTTGAACAATAGTCCAAGTTACATTTTTCAGTTTGAGTTAAATGCAGCAGTTGTGCCATCTCCCAATGTCACTGCCATAAATGAAAATGCCATTTTCTGTTGTAAAGTTCCAGGCAAGCGACCACTCGGAAGCAATGACTGTAAGAAAAAGCTCAAGTTTATTTTACCTACAATAATACAACTTCCACTCCCTGAAGATTTCGGCGTGAGAACAGCTGGTGAGTCAGTTTCAGCGGGAGCATTGCGGAAGTGGCTGCTGGGAGGGGCAGGCCAGTCGATTTCGGCGTGAGAACAGCTGGTGAGTCAGTTTCAGCGGGAGCATTGCGGAAGTGGCTGCTGGGAGGTAAGTCAACCTTTAAAAGCACTTGTCTTTGCAGGGGCAGGCCAGTCGATTTCGGCGGGAGAACAGCTGGTGAGTCAGTTTCAGCGGGAGCATTGCGGAAGTGGTTGCTGGGAGGTAAGTCTGTCCTTTAAAAGCACTTGTCTTTGCAGGGGCAGGCCAGTCGATTTTGGCGTGAGAACAGCTGGTGAGTCAGTTTCAGCGGGAGCATTGCGGATGTGGTTGCTGGGAGGTAAGTCTGTCCTTGAAAAGCACTTGTCTTTGCAGGGGCAGGCCAGTCGATTTTGGCGTGAGAACAGCTGGTGAGTCAGTTTCAGCGGGAGCATTGCGGAAGTGGTTGCTGGGAGGTAAGTCTGTCCTTTAAAAGCACTTGTCTTTGCAGGGGCAGGCCAGTTGATTTCGGCGGGAGTGGAGCTGGCTGGTTAGTCAATTTCAGCAGGAGCTGAGAATTTTTCTTTTTTTTTAAATTAGTTTTTTTAGGCGGGAACAGGAAGTCGACCCGCGGACGTCTGGGAAGACCCTCACCAATAAATTCTGGTAGAGAGGAAACCCGAGACACTACACGTGTAGTGTCTCCCACCCGCTCTCCTCCTCTAACCTAATAATAAAACCCATTGGTCTGAGGTAAGTACCATATTTTATTATATTATTATTATTTTTTATAAAAATTTAATTTAGTTGTTAGCCAGATCTTGGTAGAAAGTTAGAGGAATGGCAGGGAAGGGAGTGCAATGTTCCTCCTGCAGGATGTTTGAGGTGAGGGATGCAGTTAGTGTCCCTGCTGATTTTACCTGCAGGAAGTGCTGCCATCTCCAGCTCCTCCAAGACCGAGTTAGGGAACTGGAGCTGGAGTTGGAAGAACTTCGGATCATTCGGGAGGCAGAAGGGGTCATAGATAGCAGCTTCAGGGAATTAGTTACACCAAAGATTGGACATAGGTGGGTAACTGTAAGAGGGACTGGGAAAAAGCAGTCAGTGCAGGGATCCCCTGCGGTCGTTCCCCTGAGAAACAAGTATACCGCTTTGGATACTTGTGGGGGGGACGACTTACCAGGGGTAAGCCATGGGGTACGGGCCTCTGGCACGTAGTCTGTCCCTGTTGCTCAGAAGGGAAGGGGGGAGAGGAGCAGAGCATTAGTAATTGGGGACTCTATAGTCAGGGGCACAGATAGGAGATTTTGTGGGAGCATGAGAGACTCACGTTTGGTATGTTGCCTCCCAGGTGCAAGGGTACGTGATGTCTCGGATAGTGTTTTCCGGGTCCTTAGGGGGGAGGGGGAGCAGCCCCAAGTCGTGGTCCACATTGGCACTAACGACATAGGTAGGAAAGGGGACAAGGATGTCAGGCAGGCTTTCAGGGAGCTAGGATGGAAGCTCAGAACTAGAACAAACAGAGTTGTTATCTCTGGGTTGTTGCCCGTGCCACGTGATAGTGAGATGAGGAATAGGGAGAGAGAGCATTTAAACACGTGGCTACAGGGATGGTGCAGGCGGGAGGGATTCAGATTTCTGGATAACTGGGGCTCTTTCTGGGGAGGGTGGGACCTCTACAGACAGGATGGTCTACATCTGAACCTGAGGGGCACAAATATCCTGGGGGGGAGATTTGTTAGTGCTCTTTGGGGGGGGGGGGGTTTAAACTAATGCAGCAGGGGCATGGGAACCTGGATTGTAGTTTTAGGGTAAGGGAGAATGAGAGTATAGAGGTCAGGAGCACAGATTTGACGTCGCAGGAGGGGGCCAGTGTTCAGGTAGGTGGTTTGAAGTGTGTCTACTTCAATGCCAGGAGTATACGAAACAAGGTAGGGGAACTGGCAGCATGGGTTGGTACCTGGGACTTCGATGTTGTGGCCATTTCGGAGACATGGATAGAGCAGGGACAGGAATGGATGTTGCAGGTTCCGGGGTTTAGGTGTTTTAGTAAGCTCAGAGAAGGAGGCAAAAGAGGGGGAGGTGTGGCGCTGCTAGTCAAGAGCAGTATTACGGTGGCGGAGAGGATGCTAGATGGGGACTCTTCTTCCGAGGTAGTATGGGCTGAAGTTAGAAACAGGAAAGGAGAGGTCACCCTGTTGGGAGTTTTTTATAGGCCTCCTAATAGTTCTAGGGATGTAGAGGAAAGGATGGCGAAGATGATTCTGGATATGAGCGAAAGTAACAGTGTAGTTATTATGGGAGACTTTAACTTTCCAAATATTGACTGGAAAAGATATAGTTCGAGTACAATAGATGGGTCGTTTTTTGTACAGTGTGTGCAGGAGGGTTTCCTGAAACAATATGTTGACAGGCCAACAAGAGGCGAGGCCACGTTGGATTTGGTTTTGGGTAATGAACCAGGCCAGGTGTTGGATTTGGAGGTAGGAGAGCACTTTGGGGACAGTGACCACAATTCGGTGACGTTTACGTTAATGATGGAAAGGGATAAGTATACACCGCAGGGCAAGAGTTATAGCTGGGGTAAGGGCAATTATGATGCCATTAGACGTGACTTGGGGGAGATAAGGTGGAGAAGTAGGCTGCAAGTGTTGGGCACACTGGATAAGTGGGGCTTGTTCAAGGATCAGCTACTGCGTGTTCTTGATAAGTATGTACCGGTCAGACAGGGAGGAAGGCGTCGAGCGAGGGAACCGTGGTTTACCAAGGAAGTGGAATCTCTTGTTAAGAGGAAGAAGGAGGCCTATGTGAAGATGAAGTGTGAAGTTTCGGTTGGGGCGATGGATAGTTACAAGGTAGCGAGGAAGGATCTAAAGAGAGAGCTAAGACGAGCAAGGAGGGGACATGAGAAGTATTTGGCAGGAAGGATCAAGGAAAACCCAAAAGCTTTCTATAGGTATGTCAGGAATAAGCGAATGACTAGGGAAAGAGTAGGACCAGTCAAGGACAGGGATGGGAAATTGTGTGTGGAGTCTGAAGAGATAGGCGAGATACTAAATGAATATTTTTCGTCAGTATTCACTCAGGAAAAAGATAATGTTGTGGAGGAGAATGCTGAGCCCCAGGCTAATAGAATAGATGGCATTGAGGTACGTAGGGAAGAGGTGTTGGCAATTCTGGACAGGCTGAAAATAGATAAGTCCCCGGGACCTGATGGGATTTATCCTAGGATTCTCTGGGAGGCCAGGGAAGAGATTGCTGGACCTTTGGCTTTGATTTTTATGTCATCATTGGCTACAGGAATAGTGCCAGAGGACTGGAGGACAGCAAATGTGGTCCCTTTGTTCAAAAAGGGGAGCAGAGACAACCCCGGCAACTATAGACCGGTGAGCCTCACGTCTGTAGTGGGTAAAGTCTTGGAGGGGATTATAAGAGACAAGATTTATAATCATCTAGATGGGAATAATATGATCAGGGATAGTCAGCATGGCTTTGTGAAGGGTAGGTCATGCCTCACAAACCTTATTGAGTTCTTTGAGAAGGTGACTGAACAGGTAGACGAGGGTAGAGCAGTTGATGTGGTGTATATGGACTTCAGCAAAGCGTTTGATAAGGTTCCCCACGGTAGGCTATTGCAAAAAATACGGAGGCTGGGGATTGAGGGTGATTTAGAGATGTGGATCAGAAATTGGCTAGCTGAAAGAAGACAGAGGGTGGTGGTTGATGGGAAATGTTCAGAATGGAGTACAGTCACAAGTGGAGTACCACAAGGATCTGTTCTGGGGCCATTGCTGTTTGTCATTTTTATCAATGACCTAGAGGAAGGCGCAGAAGGGTGGGTGAGTAAATTTGCAGACGATACTAAAGTCGGTGATGTTGTCGATAGTGTGGAAGGATGTAGCAGGTTACAGAGGGATATAGATAAGCTGCAGAGCTGGGCTGAGAGGTGGCAAATGGAGTTTAATGTAGAGAAGTGTGAGGTGATTCACTTTGGAAGGAATAACAGGAATGCGGAATATTTGGCTAATGGTAAAGTTCTTGAAAGTGTGGATGAGCAGCGGGATCTAGGTGTCCATGTACATAGATCCCTGAAAGTTGCCACCCAGGTTGATAGGGTTGTGAAGAAGGCCTATGGAGTGTTGGCCTTTATTGGTAGAGCGATTGAGTTCCGGAGTCGGGAGGTCATGTTGCAGCTGTACAGAACTCTGGTACGGCCGCATTTGGAGTATTGCGTACAGTTCTGGTCACCGCATTATAGGAAGGACGTGGAGGCTTTGGAGCGGGTGCAGAGGAGATTTACCAGGATGTTGCCTGGTATGGAGGGAAAATCTTATGAGGAAAGGCTGATGGACTTGAGGTTGTTTTCGTTGGAGAGAAGAAGGTTAAGAGGAGACTTAATAGAGGCATACAAAATGATCAGGGGGTTGGATAGGGTGGACAGTGAGAGCCTTCTCCCGCGGATGGATATGGCTGGCACGAGGGGACATAACTTTAAACTGAGGGGTAATAGATATAGGACAGAGGTCAGAGGTAGGTTCTTTACGCAAAGAGTAGTGAGGCCGTGGAATGCCCTACCTGCTACCTTCGTGAACTCACCAACATTGAGGGCATTTAAAAGTTTATTGGATAAACATATGGATGATAATGGCATAGCGTAGGTTAGATACTTTTGTTTCGGTGCAACATCGTGGGCCGAAGGGCCTGTACTGCGCTGTATTGTTCTATGTTCTATGTTCTAAGGGTTATTTGATATGGCATGCCCAAAGGCGACGGGCATAGCGGCTCTTGTCCTTGCACTTTTTATATTCTGCTGGGGGGCAACCAATCGCCGCTCACAATCAACCAACAACAGACTCCACTAACTGTGGCATTTGTTAAAGAACTTATACAATGTGGTCTCCCTTGTTGAGAGATGAGTGGAGGAGGGGAGAGATGGAGGTCCTGTTTACTACCCTATTGGACCTATACCCCTGTTTTTCATGAACTGTTTTTTCACTTTACAATAGAGTGTTTATGAGATTCATCTGCTGACATCAGAGAACTCTCTTGCACACACCAACACGAATAAAGAGAACATAATACGCGGTATGATGTAACTGTGGTGGTATGTATTAGGGGAAATACAGTACACCACGTGTCGACAGGCTATTGGTGGAGGGATGCCCGGTCTTGATAGGATCTACTGGACTCCACCCAGAAATGCCGGTATAAGAACCCAGCTTTTCCCTCCATTTCCCTCAGCAGCTGCATTCTGTAACCACGCTGCTGGGGATAAAGTTCTGCTTAATAAAGCCTTCAATTGACACTACGTCAACCTGCCTCGCGTCATATTGACGGTGCTACAATTTATTAAGCAGAATTTAAATTGAAGAAAACGACGTGGGAACATGGAGCTCCGAATCACCCCGGAGTGCCTGCGCATCGCACCCCAAGCAGCTAACTCGACATCTATTTTCAAGCACTGGCTGGCATGCTTTGAGGGCTACCTCCGAACGGCCCCCGGTACACCGACTGACGATCAAAAGATGCAGGTCCTCTATTCCAGGGTGAGTCCTGACGTCTACTCCCTTATCGAGGACGGTTTCACCGGTGCCATCGCCGCACTGAAGGATATCTACATCCGGCCGCCAACCAGGTTTTTGCTCGCTACCCGCTCGCCACACGATGGCAATTTCCGGGGGAATCGCTGGACGAGTTTTATAACGCCCTGCAGATCCTGGGTTGAAACTGCAACTGCCCGGCGGTAACAGCGAGTGAACACACAGAGCTCCTGGTCCGCGATGCGTATGTGGCAGGTTTGGCCTCTTCCCAGATCCGCCAGAGGCTTCTGGAGAAAGAATCTCTGGGACTTACAGAAGCTCGGGCCCTGGAGGCATCCCTCGATGTGGCCTCGCGTAACGCCCGCGCCTACGCCCCCGACCGCACTACAGCCCCTTGGGCTCCGTGGACCACCGCTGCGGTCGACTCTCCGACACCCCCCCCACCCCCGCAAACCTGCACGGCCAAAACACCAGACCAACCGTGGGGGCCCGCTGCTATTTTTGCGGCCAGCCGAAACACCCTCGGCAGCGATGCCCGGCCCGCACGGCTACCTGCAAAAGCTACGGGAAGAAAGGCCACTACGCGACGGTGTGCAAGTCCCACGGGGTCGCCGCTATCTCCGGGGAAGAAACGGGACCACAGACCCAGCCCCCCCAGCGATCCACGTGTGACCAACGGACGCCGCCATTTTGGACCCCGGACGCCCCCGACCGCGCTCGATCCATGGACGCCGCCATCTTGGCTGAAGGACCCCGACACAGACGGCCAAATACTGCCTGATTACGATGCTCAACTTCAACAACCACGTCTGGCTTCGACGACCCTCGACCAGTCGCGACCCCTGACGCTCCAGACTGCAACCACTACAGTCCTAGTGAATGGCTACGAGACGCCGTGTCTTATCGACTCTGGGAGCACGGAGAGCTTCATTCATCCGGACACGGTAAGGCGCTGTTCCCTCGTAATTCGGCCAAGCACCCAGAAAATTTTCCTGGCGGCGGGATCCCACTCCGTTCAGATCACGAGGTTCTGCATCGCTAACCTAACAGTGCAGGGGAGGGAGTTCCAAAATTACCGGCTGTATGTCCTCCCCCATCTCTGTGCGCCCACACTCCTAGGGTTGGACTTCCAATGCAACCTCCAGAGTTTAACATTTAAATTTGGCGGCCCCATACCCCCACTGACTGTCTGCGGCCTCGCGACCCTCAAAGTTGAAACGCCTTCCTTGTTTGCGAACCTCACCCGATTGCAAACCCGTCGCCACAAGGAGCAGACGGTACAGCGCCCAGGACTGAGCATTTATCCAGTCCGAAGTCCAGAGGCTGCTGAAGGAAGGCATCATCCAGGCTAGCAACAGTCCCTGGAGAGCCCAGGTGGTAGTCGTTAAGACCGGGGAGAAACAGAGGATGGTCATCGACTATAGTCAGACCATCAACAGGTACACTCAGCTAGATGCGTACCCTCTCCCTCGCATATCCGACATGGTCAGTCAGATTGCACAGTACAAGGTCTTTTCCACCGTGGACCTCAAGTCCGCCTACCACCAGCTCCCCATCCGTCCCGGTGACCGCAACTATACTGCCTTCGAAGCAGACGGGCGGTTATACCACTTTTTAAGGGTTCCATTCAGCGTCATGAACGGAGTCTCGGTCTTCCAACGGGAGATGGACCGAATGGTTGACCAGCACGTTTTACGGGCCACGTTCCCGTATCTCGACAACGTCACCATCTGCGGCCACGACCAGCAGGACCACAATGCCAATCTCCAAAAATTCCTCCAGACCGCTCACGCCCTGAACCTCACTTACAACAAAGAAAAATGCGTATTCCACACTGATCGTTTAGCCATCCTGGGCTACGTAGTGCGTAATGGAGTGATAGGCCCCGACCCTGAACGCATGCGCCCCCTCATGGAGTTCCCTCTCCTCCACTGTGCCAAAGCCCTGAAACGTTGCCTGGGCTTCTTTTCTTATTACGCCCAGTGGGTTCCACAATACGCCGACAAGGCCCGTGCGCAAATCCAGTCCACTACTTTTCCCCTGTCGATAGAGGCATGCCAGGCCTTGAGCCGCATCAAAGCGGATATCGCAAAGGCCACGAATCGCGCCATCGACGAGTCCCTCCCCTTCCAGGTCGAGAGCAACGCATCGGATATAGCTCTGGCGGCCACCCTCAACCAAGCAGGCAGACCCGTGGCCTTCTTCTCCCGAACCCTCCACGCTTCAGAAATCCGCCACTCCTCCGTGGAAAAAGAGGCACAAGCAATAGTGGAAGCTGTGCGACACTGGGGGCATTACCTGGCCGGTAGGAGATTCACTCTCCTCACTAACCAACGGTCGGTTGCCTTCATGTTCGATAATGCACAGCGGGGCAAGATCAAGAACGACAAGATCTTGCGGTGGAGGATCGAACTCTCCACCTTCAATTATGAGATCCCGGAAAGCTGAACGAGCCATCCGATGCCCTATCTCGCGGCACATATGCCAATGTACAAGTGGACCGTCTACAAGCCCTTCACGAGGCCCTCTGCCACCCGGGGGGTCACTCGTTTCTACCACTTCCTTAAGGCCCGCAACCTCCCTTACTCCGCCGAGGACGTCCGAACAGTCACCAGAAACTGCCAGATCTGCGCGGAGTGCAAACCGCACTTTTTCAGGCCAGATAGAGCGCACCTGGTTAAGGCCTCTCGATCCTTTGAACGCCTCAGTTTGGATTTCAAAGGCCCCCTCCCCTCCACCGATCGCAACGCGTACTTCCTGAATGTCGTTGACAAATACTCCCGTTTCCCTTTCACCATCCCCTGCCCTGACATGACAGCGTCCACGTTCATTAAAGCCCTCGGTACCATTTTTACACTGTTCGGTTTCCCCGACTATATCCATAGCGACAGGGGCTCCTCCTTTATGAGTGACGAACTGCGTCAATTCCTGCTCAGCAGGGGCATAGCCTCGAGCAGGATGACCAGTTACAACCCCCAGGGGAACGGGCAGGTAGAAAGGGAGAATGGAACGGTCTGGAAGGCCGTCCTGCTGGCCCTCCGGTCTAGGAGTCTCCCAATTTCCCGCTGGCAGGACGTCCTCCCGGATGCCCTTCACTCTATTCGGTCCCTGCTGTGCACCACCATGAATCAAACGCCTCACGAGCCCCTCCTCCTCTTTCCTAGGAAGTCCTCCTCTGGACGCCACTTCCGACCTGGCTAGCAGCTCCGGGACCCATTCTGCTCCTGAAACATGTGTGGGCGCACAAGTCAGATCCGTTGGTGGAACGGGTGCATCTCCTTCACAACAACCCGCAATACGCCTATGTGGAGTACCCCGATGGTCGACAGGACACGGTCTCCCTGCGAGATCTGGCACCCGCCGGAGCTACCCACACCCCCCCAACGCCAATCACCACCTCCTCACTCCCGCCAGTTCATCCCGCAGCCACCCCCTTCCCGGGGGGTTTGGTTCTCCTCCCAGACCCGCCCAGGAGTAAGGACACAGGGGACAGCGCTACGCTCCCAGAGTCGACGGGACTCGAGCCAGCGCCATCACCACCACGCCCAAGACGATCGGAAAGGACGACCAAGGCGCCCATCCGGCTCATCGAATCACTTTAACCCTCACCGTTTTCAGTTATTGTGTCTTGTTATAGTTATGGCATCATGCCGACCCTGTTTGGCCCGTTGGCCCAGTTTTCAGTTATTGTGTCTTGTTATAGTTATGGCATCATGCCGACCCTGTTTGGCCTGTTGGCCCAGTTGAAATGATAATTTTGTGTTTTGTTCAAAGTTACGGCACAGTACCGACTCTGTAAACCCCTACCACCATGCGAACCACCATCCCGCCGGGTTCTTTTTCAACAAGGGGTGAATGTGGTGATATGTATTAGGGGTAATACGGTACACCACGTGTCGAAAGGCTATTGGTGGAGGGATGCCAGGTCCTGACAGGATCTGCCACCTGCTGGACTCCACCCAGAAATGCCGGTATAAGAACCCAGCTTTTCCCTCCATTTCCCTCAGCAGCTGCATTCTGTAACCACGCTGCTGGGGATAAATTTCTGCTTAATAAAGCCTTCAATTGACATTACCGCAACCTGCCTTGCGTCATATTGACGGTGCTACAGTAACACTTGAGGGGGCTCCAGGCTAAACTGTAATCTCAGGATACAGATGACTCCCCCCTTCATGCTGCAACTCTGTAACACACACTAAGTGAACCATTGCTCTCTATGAAGAACGATCATGTTTTCAATCTAAAACTAATGCAGTTCCCCTTCAGTGTAAAGCAGACCATGACAAAATGTTTTGTTTTAATTAAATAACTAATTGCATACAAATGCAAGTTATTTTCCTTTCTAATTCATACCATAATTTCCATGCGTGCTGGATAAACAGCACTTCCAAGAATATTTCCGAACCATGTTGTAGAGGCACAGAGACTATTGTAAATTGAGACCGATTTCATGTTGAAGAGAGGTTGACGGCAATTATTGCTGATAGGTTCCAGGAGCAAGAACATGGACAGTTTAAGTGAAGCATTGCAAAGAGTCCGGGATTGCCCTTACACACACAAACTATGTTGGGTGCGATTCAGCAGACTTGAGTTAAAGTCCACTGAACGACGGGGTTTGGCAGGGTATTTCTCAATGCTTGCAGCACCGAGAAACATCTTGCTATTCAATGGCACTTTGTCGTTTTTTGGGCTTCGGGGAGAATCTCTCTGCCGAGGCTGCACTTAGAGTGATTTCCTGTGGGAAAGGCTCCTCGCAGATCGGGGTGCCATTTTGTCTGGCTGTTTCAATCTTTCCCACCCCACCCCAACCCATTTTCAGGGCCAACCTCCATTTTCGCTCTCCCCCCCCCCCCCCCCCCCCCCCCCCCCTCCCCCCCACTTCCCCAACCTTGGGGAAGCCCTCAGGAGCCCCTCCTCCCTCACTTCCCTACTACCTGGTAAGGCAACCCCCCTCCCCACTGGGCCCGATCCCTGGCCGTGCCAACCTGGCATCCTGGCAGTGCCCCTGTGTGGCACTGGCAGGCTTCCTGTGTGGCACTGCCATGGTGCCAGGCTGGCAGTGCCAAAGTGCCTGGGTGCCAGAGGAAGAGCCTGGGTACGACCTTGCCCTAACCCTGACCACCCAAGGGTCCCCAATAGCCTGGGAGATGCCCCCAGGTGCCGTTTAATACCAAACACAAAGAGGATGTTCCATCTTGTGTAAGTCCAGGTAGAATACCAGTAGCTTATTTGCCCGTCGAGAAGTACTGTAGCTGAATCTAAACCATCTTCTCAACCCTTATCCATGCACAATATCCAGCTGGAATCACTAGGTGGTGATGAGAAGGAGCCTTGACTTATTTCTCCTTCCCCTGCTCTCCTGCCCAGAGATGTTGTGAGTGAGAACACATCCACCAGCCTGGTTGAAACCAGCTACCTCCGCACAGTGCATCAGTCAATCATGTCTGCAGCTTAGCAGCATACTAAGCAGCACATGTACCAACCGAACTGTCAGGAAATCTTCTCTGACTTGGAAGGGAATGATGTAAGTGAAGCCAGAAGGATTCTTCTTTAAAATATCATAATATTTTCACTACAGCTGGTTTCTGGAGATCTGAGTAAATCAGTGAAAGATATGGCAAAAGATGAGAGAGGAGGATCCTATTGCACAGCAATTCATTTGGAATGCACTGCCTGCTGGAAGCAGATTAAATAGTAACGTTTTGAAAGAAAATTGTGTATGTGATATTTAGCTGCCAGATGTAAAAGACAAAAATATATTTTATAAATATTACATCTTGAACAGTGTTTTTGTAAAAGCAGCCTATAAAGGGAATAGCAGGGGCGTGGTACTAATTAGATACCTCATCCAGAACATCAGCAGAGAGAGAATGGGCAGAATACTCCCAGGCCCCAGGCCCCAGAATACTCCCAGGTATCTGCAGGAAGACTTTCCAGATTCAGTGTCCTGGAAGGGGGTCCATCTTCCACCTTCAAAATTCTCTTGGAGATCCAGCTTCACTTTCAGGGTGTCCACTTTCTTTCTTCAACAGTAGTTCAGTGATGTTGGATGCATTTTTCAATATGGACATAACAGCAGACTACGTGCCATCCAGGCCTGCCTTGCCACTGAATATGGCGTTAGATACCCGGGTACATAATTAATTAGGTCAGGGCCGGAATATTTGGCATGTTTTTCCAGCAGCCTCCACAACAGGAAGTGCTCCACGTTCCCACCCAGGGCACAGCACTTAGTCTCAAAATGGGAGAATTCAGCCCAATAGCTCGAATGGCAATACTTTGTGCCGCAAGATTCAAGCATATTAAATGAATTCATGACGTTCTACAATCGAGTAGATTACATGTTGGCAGCCGAAGGAGTGAGCCGAGTTACTTTTTTCTCATCACATGCCAATAGCATACATGCCCAGAGTAATACTGGCAGTGGATCAAGAGTTAGTTGCCTGCGATTATCCACTTGGAGAATTAAATGTTTGGTTCTTTCATATATTCAGATGCAGTGCAAAAGTTACTGGAGTCTGTACCGATTTCAGCAAAGCACCCCTGCTGCACCAGTGTGAACTTTCTTGCACCAGCTATCCTCTGGCTCTGATGAATGAAACTGGCAAATAGCAATGAAAGCACTTTGGACTGCAGGAATGGACCAAGACTGCACAGATTCATATCATGTAGGACCCTAGAAGCCAGAAGACAGAAGAGAGCGTCACTGCATCAGTCAGGTGAGTTTGACGCAAAGTGCCAGAGGTAAAAGACCATTGTGTAACCCAGTGCAATGCCCCGTTCCCCTGACTGCCTGTCAATAATTGAACCAGAAATTATTAAAATGGAAAGATAAAAAGGCAAAGGATAATCGGTTTTATGTTTCTAAAAGCTGTTTTATGTTTCTAAAAGCTGACAGTTATGCTAAAGCTCATTAGCATGTCCCCAGAAGATTGTGAAATGGAGGCCACTGGTGAAAAATGGTCTGGTAGCAATTTGTAAACTTCTTCATTTGTTGATGGTCACACTACAAGTCTACAGTGGCACAAAATTATATTAGTTTCAGGTTGACTTAAACTGTATCATACAACTTGGATATAGGGCTACTATACCCATGATGCAGTGCAGAAAATAACATGCGTTCACTTTTGGCTATGGATGCAACCAATGTAAAGTACCTAAAAAGACCTAAAGCAACAGGTTGGAACTTTTTAAACCTTTCTCATGTTGGGTAGATATCCAATTGTACTTCATCTCTCAGTTAAAGTTTGTTTAAGATTTAACCAGCAATTGACTCTTACTGTGAGTGATGGGAATTCGGCAGCATAACTTGAGTCTCGTGTATTAGGTTGGCACCCTGGCCAGTGGTTAGCACTGCGGCCTCACGGTACCAGGGACCCGGGTTCAATTCCAGCCTTGGGTCTGTGTGGGGTTTGTACATTCTCCCCGTGTCTGCGAGGGTTTCCTCTGGTTGCTCCGATTTCCTTCCACAGTCCAAAGATGTGCAGGTTAAGTGGATTAGCCATGCTAAATTTCCCCCTAGTGTCCAAAGATGTGCAGGTTAAGTGGGATTACACAGGAATAGGGCGGGGGAATGGGCCTAGGTGGGGTGCTCTTTCAGAGGGCCGGTGCAGACTCGCTGGGCCGAATGGCCTTCTTCTCCGCTGTCAGCATTCCATGTTCTATGATCACTGTCAGCTGGTAACAAATGGAGCATATTACCCAGTTCTGCCTTAATATCTCTTGCTGAATAGGATACACTGATTGAGGAACATTGCTGCTCTGAAACATGCTGACTCTTTTCCTTGCTTCAAACTGAGTGTGGATAATACTGTCTTTGTGCGACAGTGTGGCTGATGCAACAGCAAACTGGCCACCATTTTGTACCTCTCGCAATGTAAAATCAGGAGAGAAATTAAACGGATTTGCCAATTCATCAGCATCCATTTTATACTACCATACAAATTACCCTGCTTTGAACAAAAGCTTCCAAAGTATATTACACACATTTTAGAAAGCAAAGGGTGAATTCATTATAGAATAGGCCTGATTTTTTTTTGAGATTCCCATCTCTGGGGCGTCATTCTCCGACACCCCAGCGGGTCGGAGAATGGCCGTTGGCCGCCGTGAATCCCGCCCCCGCCGGTTGCCGAAGTCTCCGGCCCCGGATATTCGGCGGGGGCGGGAATCGCGGCGCGCCGGTTGGCAGGCCACCCCCTGCGAGTCTCCGAAGTCCCGCCGATAAATTGCCTGTCCCGCCGGTGTGGATGAAACCACCTTTTGAACAGCGGGACAAGGCGGCGTGGGTGGGCTCCGGGGTCCTGGGGGGGGGGCGCGGGGCGATCTGGCCCCGGGGGGGTGCCCCCACGGTGGCCTGGCCCGCGACCGGGGCCCATCGATCCGCGGGCGGGCCTGTGCCGTGGGGGCACTCTTTCCCTTCCGCCTCCGCCACGGTTTCCACCATGGCGGAGGCGGAAGAGACTCCCTCCACTGCGCATGCGTGGGAAACTGTCAGCGGCCGCTGACGCTCCCGTGCATGCGCCGCCCCGAGATGTCATTTCCGCGCCAGCTGGCGGGGCAACAAAGGCCGTTTCCGCCAGCTGGCGGGGCAGAAATCCCTCCGGCGTCGGCCTAGCCCCTCAATGTTGGGGCTCGGCCCCCAAAGATGCGGAGCATTCCGCACCTTTGGGGCGGCGCGATGCCCGTATGATTGGCGCCGTTTTGGGCGCCAGTCGGCGGACATCGCGCCGTTTGGGGAGAATTTCGCCCCTGATCTGAGGTTTCCACTTCGGCTGAGCATTTCTTTCCCAATTGTGCTGATGAAAACTGTTGTGTTATTCACCCTGGGGTAACACGGACTGCAACACGATGCAGTTAAATGATCCAAGCATACACCAAACGTAGGCGTTGGTTCAATAAGATTTATTGAACTTCAGTAACGAAGCACACAGCTGCCTGTGGGTTGACTCTCTACTACTCTAAGTAAACTAACATTAACTATCTAGACCAGGCTAGCTCTGATCCACGTGTAGAAGGTGTTGAATGATTTGTACATTCTGACTGTCACTACAGTTGTCACCAGTGGAAAGAGGCAGAGTGCTGATGCCTCATGTGTTTTATAGTTGGAAGCCCCCCTCTGGTGATTGGTCGTGTTCTGTTCTGTATGTTGATTGGCTCACCTGGGTGTTGTCACTGCCTGCTTTTACCTCACGAAGTGCATGGGTGCATATTATGACAAAAACCTCCATTCATAATTCAGACCGTTCCTAGGCTCAAACAATGCAAGCGACAAAAAGCAAACCCTCAAAGTGTTAAGTACAAACTGAAGCAGGGTATGTTTCCCAGAATGTCGGTCGGTGTTGCAATGATGTCGCTGACGTATTTGGAAATGTGCTTCAAGTAGCTAAATTGTTTGCCTTCCTTTATCAAGATCTGTTTAATTTGCGAGCAAGGCTGAGAGATTTCCTTTCTTCTTCCCCCCTCTCCCTCCCCACCATCACTATTACAGTGCTTGATAATAAGTTTCATTTTCGAGGGCCTGACCATGTTCAGTTGTCCAAAACTCCCTGTTTATTGTTGCGGACAACATTCCGTGGAACTGCCAGACCTTAGCAATTATTTGGATATTAAAAAGGTCATATAAAAGTGTTTCTTTCTCAGTTGCTGGTATTTACCTAGTTTTTGGTTATTTATTCTGGAAACAGATTTGCCATAATGGCAGACTGTGGTTTTTCTTAATGACAGGAGAAATTTGATAGCAGTGATGATATCTGTCCCACAAATTAACTCTCGAGGGAGAGTCAGCTGCAGCAGAATAATCAGGGTTCAAATACATTACGCCATGCAGCCAGACCTGAAAATTAAAGCCACAAATATAAATCTTTTCTCACCACAATATACACAACCTTATGTCAACAGGATTTGCTACTGGATTCGTTTGCAACGTAAAGGTTACCAGTGCTGAGAAATGGATTTTTAAAACAAAACATTGGGGACTCAGTGGTTGGCATGGACCAATCCCAGGCCAGTTCCAACAAAAAACCTGCATTTCGAAATCATCTGAAAAGTGGTTAAGCATGCCAAGGCATTGCACACAAGTATAACAAGGTAAAATTTGATCCACTTAAGACAATATTAGGTAGATTTGAAGGAGCATTTTAAGACAGGGGGAGATCGGTTAAAGAAAGCGAAGAGGTTTAGGGAATGGAATCCAGAGCACTGGGACGAGGCAGCCACGGTTCAATTCCCGTAACAGCCTCCCCGAACAGGCGCCGGAATGTGGCGACTAGGGGCTTTTCACAGTAACTTCATTTGAAGCCTACTTGTGGCAATAAGCGATTTTCATTTCATTTCATTTCAAAGGTATGGCTGCCAATGGTGGGGTGATGGAAATGGGCGATGGGCGAGGTGCCAGAGCTGAAGGAGTGAAGATTTCCTGGACGGTTTCAGGAGTGGAGGAGGTTACAGAGAAAGATAGGCACAAGACCATTGGACAAGAGAATGAGAATTTTGAATGCTGTATGAGGAGTCAGCTAGGGTTGCCAACTCCGCTTGGTCACGTTTAAAAAAAAACTATTCATGCAATGTGGGCATCACTGACTGGATCAGCATTTACTGCCCATCCCTAATTGAATGGCTTGCTAGGCCATTTCAGAAGTTGGTTAAGAGTGAACTTCAAGGGAAGGCATGGTGGGGTGCTGTTTAGCAGTGCTGCCTCACCGCGCCGAGGACCCATGATCCCTCAGTCACTGGCCGTGGGGAGTTTTCCCATTCTCCCCGTTTCTGCGTGGGTCTCACCCCCACAACCCGAAAAATGTGCAGGGTAGGTGAATTGGCCATGCTAAATTGCCCCTTAATCGGAAATAAAAAAGTATTGGGCCTCCATATTTATTTTAAAAAGTCAACTTCAGAGGGCAGTTAAGAGGCTTTGCAGTGGATCTGGAGTCAAATGTAGGCCAGAGAAGATAAGAACATTAGTTTTAATGACAATCGACAATGAGATTTCAGGGTCGAAATTAGATTTTTAATTTTATTGAATCAATATTAATCATCTTTATTAGTGGTACAAATAGGCTTACAGTAACACTACAATGAAGTTACTGTGAAAATCCCCTAGTCGCCACACTCCGGCGCCTGTTCGGGTACACTGAGGGAAAATTCAGAATGTCTAAATCACCTAACAAGCACGTCTTCCGGGACTTGTGGGAGGAAACCGGAGCAGCCGGAGGAAATCCACGCAGACACGTGAACTCTACGTAGACAGTGATCCATGCCGGGAATCAAACCCGGGTCCCTGGTACTGTGAAGCATCGGTGCTAACCACTGTGCTACCGTGCCGCCACCAGCCACGGTAGGATTCGAACCCAGGTCCACAGAGCATTACTCTGGGTCTCTGGATTGTTTTGTCCTGTGTCATTGCCACCACGCCATTGACTCCCTCTCTGGAGAGTTCGTCAGATGACCTCTTGCCTCCAAGCATGCTGCCACTCTGTTACTTAATTGAATGCTGCTTGACTGTCAGTTAAATAATAATAATAATAGCTTATTGTCACAAGTCGGCTTCAATGAAGTTACTGTGAAAAGCCCCTAGTCGCCACCTTCCGGCGCCTGTTTGGGGAGGCCGGTACGGGAATTGAACCCGCGCTGCTGGCATTGTTCTCCAGTGTTCTGCATTGCAAGCCAGCTATTTATCCCACTGTGCTAAACCAGCCCCAAAAATGGCCCGTTTTTGCCACCCCCAATTTTTTGTTTAGCTGAGACATGAAAATGTTCAAAGAGAATGGAAAAAAGTACACAATGTTTTTAATGCCTCAGTGATTTTTCTCCTGGGTTGGTTGAACCAATGCTTTGGTGATTAATCTTTAATTCCTGGAGACGCCAGGATATTCTTGGAGGGTTGGCAAGCCGAGAGGTAGTGGAGATCAGTGAGCACTTGAGTGAGTGGGATTTAGCACAACAGTATTGTGTTCCTGCTGTCCCTATTTGCATACCGGGACAATAATTTTCCACATCCAGCATTTGTCCTTCTGCCATCTTTGACAGAGCTCTGGGATTCCCTCCGCCTCACTTCCTTACCTTCCCCCTTCGATACTCCTTCAAATCTACCTTAAAATCTGATTAAAGGCGCAATCTAACAGAAACGTTTCTAATTGTCATTTTTGGGGGGTTTGCTAGGAGTTTCCCATCAGCTCTGCCGCCGAGTTCCCCACCGCTATCTAACCACACATAGGGCGCAATTTAACTAAATAGGAACAAGTAATGCATTGATGGTCAAATCATTTCTCTGACAAAGTTGTGGACATAATAATACATAATAATCTGGCTTATCCTCCACTGCTGTTGAGGACCCTGTGAGGGGTGATACCGTGTGTTATTTTGTTGCGAAAATTAGCTGATATAGGGTTGTATTGTTACCAATATGGAATGGTGATGTTTCCTTGTTGTTTCATGGTTAGTGTGATATGTGGAATGTTGCGCAGTTGATTTTAAAATCTTTGTTACTGTTGACCATTTAATAAACAAAATATTGACTTCCGGGTGCGGCTATGCGGAGCTGAGCTGCACGATTCAGCAGCTCCCGCTACCACGGACTTTCGGGCTCGCTAGAAGAGCCCCAACGGAACTTTTTTCGATACTAACCCATGGGGAAGGTAAGAGGGAGGTCCCCCTCCAACCTTTATGAAACGGACTCGAAGCCTAACGGCCACAAAAGTGGCATTGGAGCAACGGGAAAAACCGGGGAAAAAAGACAAAATGGCGGCGGCCAGAGACTAAGTGGAGCTGCAGGAGTTGGAGCAACGGGAAAAACCGGTGAAAAAAGACAAAATGGCGGCGGCCAGAGACAAAGTGGAGCTGCAGGAGTTTATTAAGCACTGCTTCGAGGAGCAGCGCGAGGAGATGCGTAAGGAAATGCTGGCGCCTATGCTTTCTGCAATCGAAGGACTAGGGATCACCCAGAAGGCCCACGAGGTTCAGATCCAGGAGGTACAAAAAAGAGTTGGTCAGAACGAGGACGAGATCTCGGACCTGGTGGTGAGAGTGGAGCAGAACGAGGTGCTACACAGGAGGTGGGCGGGAAGACTCGAAGACCTGGAGAACAGGTTGAGGAGAAAGAATCTGCTGATCCTGGGTCACCCTGAAGGAGCGGAGGGGGCCGATGCCGGGGCAGACGCGAGCATGATGCTCGGGGCGATGATGGGAAAGGAGGCACTTTCGAGGCCGCTGGAGTTGGACGGGGCACACCGGGTGCTGGCGAGGAGGCCCCGGGCAAATGAGCCACCAAGGGCAATGGTGGTGAGGTTCCACCGGTTCACGGACAGAGAGTGGGTCCTGAAATGGGCCAAAAAGGAGCGGAGCAGTAAGTGGGACAATGCAGAGATCCGAATATACCCGGACTGGAGCACGGAGGTTGCAAAGCGGAGAGCGGGTTTCAACCGGGCCAAAGCGGTGTTGCACCGGAAAGAAGTGAAATTCGGAATGCTGCAGCCAGCGCGACTGTGGGTCACATACAAGGGCCAATACTACTACTTTGAAACGCCTGAAGAGGCGTGGACATTTATACAAGCCGAAAAGTTGGACTCAAACTGAGGGTTTGTGAGGGTGGGGGGGATATTTGAGGTTTGATGTGTGATGGTTGTTGTATATAGGGGGTCAATCACAATCACGCGCAGGAAATGTTACATGGGCTGAGGGAGAGAGACAAGGCCGCAACAGGAGCTGCGCCAGAGGGGGCGGAGCGGGCTTTGGAAAGCGCGGGGTTTTTTGTTTTTCCCGCGTGCGGGAAGAAAGGTGAGAGGGGGAACTCCCACACGGGGAGGGCAATGGGATAGCGGGAGTAGCCGGAATCAGCAGGAGTCAGCTGACTTACGGGAGTGACATGGGGGGAGCAAAAAAGCTAGACAGGGGTCTAGCGGGGAGGAGGGAAGGGGGGGGGGGGGGAAAGGGTTGCTGCTGCACTGGCCGAAAGGGAATGGGACATAGAAGAGGTGGTCGGGACAGGGGTCCCCCGTCTGGGGGACTGGAGGGTGAGGGAGGCGTGGACACGGGACTGGCCCAGAAAAGGAGATGGCTAGTTGGCAGGAGGGGGGGGCGGTGAGAGCCCCTCCAATCCGGCTGATAACGTGGAACGTGAGGGGACTGAATGGGCCGGTGAAGAGGGCTTGAGTGTTCGCGCACTTAAAGGGACTGAAGGCGGACGTGGTCATGCTCCAAGAGACTCACCTGAAGGTGGCGGACCAGGTCAGGTTAAGAAAGGGATGGGTAGGACAGGTATTCCACTCGGGACTGGACGCGAAGAATAGAGGGGTGGCAATATTAGTGGGAAAGCAGGTGTCATTTGAGGCCAAGACTATTGAGGTGGACAATGGAGGGCGATATGTAATGGTGAGCGGTAGGCTGCAAGGGACATGGGTGGTGTTGGTAAACGTATACGCCCCGAACTGGTATGATGCAGGATTCATGAAGCGCATGTTGGGGCGCATTCCGGACCTGGAGAAAGGAGGCCTGATAATGGGAGGGGACTTCAATACAGTGTTGGATCCAGCACTGGACCGCTCCAAATCAAGGACTGGAAAGAGGCCGGCGGCAGCCAAGGTACTTAGGGGGTTTATGGATCAGATGGGGGGGAGTGGACCCATGGCGGTTTGCAAGGCCGCAGGCCAGGGAATTTTCTTTCTTTTCCCATGTACACAAAGCCTACTCCCGGATAGATTTTTTGTTCTGGGCAGGGCGCTCATCCCGAGGGTGGAGTATTCGGCCATAGCCATTTCGGACCATGCCCCGTACTGGGTGGAACTGGAGCTGGGAGAGGAGAGGGACCAACGCCCGCTGTGGCGGCTGGATGTGGGACTGCTGGCGAAGACAGAGGGCATGGAAAGAGAGAGGTTAGTGGGGGAGATTTTGAGAGTGGACAGGAGATACGCAGAGGCCCCGGAGGAAAGATTACTTGGGGAAAGACGACGGCTCCAGACGGAGTTTGACATGTTGACCACAGGGAAGGCGGAGACACAGTGGAGGAAAGCGCAGGGGCGACCTATGAGTATGGGGAAAAGGCTAGTCAGATGCTGGCACACCAGCTCCGTAAAAGGATGGCAGCGAGGGAAATAGGGGGAGTCAAAGCTGGAAGGGGAGCCACGGTTCGGAGTGCGACGAAAATAAACGAGGTATTTAAGGCCTTCTATGAAGAGCTGTACAGATCTCAGCCCCCAGCGGGGGAAGAGGGTATGAGACGATTCCTAGACCAACTGAGATTCCCGAGGGTGGAGGAGCAAGAGGTGGCTGGTCTGGGGGCACCGATTGGGTTGGAGGAGCTGAGCAAGGGTTTGGGGAGCATGCAGGCGGGGAAGGCCCCGGGACCGGATGGGTTCCCGGTGGAGTTCTACAGGAAGTACGTAGGCCTGTTGGCCCCGCTACTAGTGAGGACCTTTAATGAGGCAAGAGAGGAGGGGATCCTACCTCCGACAATGTCGGAAGCGACAATTTCTTTGATCCTAAAGCGGGACAAGGACCCACTGCAATGTGGATCGTACAGGCCGCTCTCGCTCCTTAATGTGGATGCAAAGTTGCTGGCAAAAGTGCTGGCCACGAGGATCGAGGACTGTGTCCCCGGGGGTGATTCATGAGGACCAGACAGGATTTGTAAAGGGTAGGCAGCTAAACACCAATGTGCGGCGGCTCTTAAACGTGATAATGATGCCATCGGTGGAGGGAGAAGCGGAGATAGTGGCAGCTATGGACGCGGAGAAGGCCTTTGACCGAGTAGAGTGGGAGTACCTCTGGGAGATGCTGCGTAGGTTTGGGTTCAGGGGAGGGTTTATCAGTTGGGTTAAGCTCCTTTACAGAGCCCCAGTGGCGAGTGTAGTGACGAACCGGCGGAGGTCGGAGTACTTTCGACTGTACCGAGGGACGAGGCTGGGGTGCCCCCTGTCCCCCCTGTTGTTCGCATTGGCGATTGAACCATTGGCCATGTCATTGAGGGAGTCTAATAAATGGAGGGGGGTGGACCGAGGGGGAGAAGAGCATCGGGTGTCACTATATGCGGATGACCTGTTGCTGTACGTGGCGGATCCAATGGAGGGGATGGTGGAGGTCATGCAGACTCTAAGGGAGTTTGGGGAGTGTTTGGGCTATAAGCTCAATGTAGGGAAGAGTGAGCTCTTTGTATTACAGGCGGGGGACCAAGAAAGAGGGATAGGAGACCTACTGCTGAGGAGGGCGGAGGGGAGCTTTCGGTATCTGGGGATCCAGATAGCCAGGAGTTGGGGGGGCCCTACATAAACTGAATCTGACGAGGTTGGTGGAGGCAAATGGAGGAGGATTTTAAAAGATGGGACATGCTACCGCTATCGCTGGCGGGTAGAGTGCAATCGGTCAAAATGGTGGTCCTTCCGAGGTTTTTGTTTGTGTTTCAGTGCCTTCCCATCGTGATCACTAAGGCCTTTTTTAAGAGAGTAGGCAGGAGTATTATGGGGTTTGTGTGGGCGAATAAGACCCCGAGGGTAAGGAGAGGGTTCCTGGAACGCAGTAGGGACCGAGGAGGGTTGGCGCTGCCAAACCTGTGTCGATGATCCGCAAGTGGGTTATGGAGGGAGAGGAGTTTTCATGGAAGAGGATGGAGATGGCGTCCTGTAAAGGAACGAGCCTGGGGGCTCTCGCCGACAAAGTATACCACGAGCCCGGTGGTGGCGGCAACTAAGGATCTGGGGCCAGTGGAGACGGCACAGGGGTGCAATGGGAGCATCGGTGTGGTCCCTGATCAGGGGTAACCATCGGTTTGTCCCGGGGAAGATGGACGGGGGGTTCCAGAGCTGGCATCGGGCGGGGATCAGAAGAATGGGGGACCTGTTCATTGACGGAACGTTTGCGAGCCTAGGGGCACTGGAGGAGAGGTTTGAGTAACCCCCGGGAAATGCCTTTAGATATATGCAGGTGAGGGCTTTGTGAGGCGACAGGTGAGGATATTCCCGTTGCTCTCGGCACAAGAAATTCAAGACAGGGTGATCTCGGGTGCATGGGTCGGGGAGGGCAAGGTGTCGGCAATACACCAGGAGATGAAAGAAGAGGGGGAAGCGCTGGTAGAAGAGTTGAAGGGTAAATGGGAGGAGGAGCTGGGGGAGGAGATCGAGGAAAGTCTGTGGGCTGATGCCCTGGGTGGGGTTAATTCCTCCTCCTCGTGTGCCAGGCTCAGCCTGATACAATTTAAGGTGGTTCACAGAGCTCACTTGACGGGGGCGAGGTTGAGCAGGTTCTTTGGGGTAGAGGACAGATGTGGAAGGTGCTCAGGGAGCCCGCCGAACCATGTCCATATGTTTTGGTCATGCCCGGCACTGGAGGGGTTCTTGAGAGGAGTGGCGGGAGCAATATCTCAGTTGTGAAAGTCCGGGTCAAGCCAAGCTGGGGGCTAGCAATATTCGGAGTAGTGGATGAACCGGGAGTGCAGGAGGCGAAAGAGGCCGGTATTCTGGCCTTTGCGTCCCTAGTAGCCTGGCGAAGGATCGTGCTAATGTGGAAGGAGGCGAAGCCCCCCAGCGTGGAGGCCTGGATAAACGATATGGCTGGGTTCATAAAGTTGGAGAGGATCAAGTTCGCCTTGAGAGGGTCTACGCAGGGGTTCTACAGGCGGTGGCAACCGTTCCTAGACTATCTCGTGGAGCGTTAGAGGAAGGTCGGTCAGCAGCAGCAGCAACCTGGGAGGGGGGGGCGGGGGGGGGGGGGGAGCCGTCTGGGGGTTGGATGAGCAAGAGATACCATGAAGAGTCGGAGAAACTGGCACGTACGAGAGAGAGCCAGTGTACAAAGCTATGTAAATATACTATTTTGCCATGTATATATCTTGCTCCGCGCGATTTCTCGTTTCTTTTTTTTTTGTTACGGGGGGGGGGAGGGGGGGGGCTATTGTTTGTAAGGGAGAAAAATTGTGTTAAAAACTTTAATAAATATATTTTAAAAAAAATATTCTCAAGTTGCTTCTCGTGGATACACATAGCATGTCTCAGACGATGATTATTGCATTGCATTTCAATCAAACCTTGAAGCCTGAATACTTTGCCTGACCTCTAGAAGTCTCAGCACCATAGAGACAGCAGCCTGCTATTAAACACTCAAGAGCTGGTCTTCAGCACTGGGGATATCCTCGTGACCAAAGGGTGCGTGTGTGGATCAGGAGAGGGCACTTGAGCACCATCTCCCTAACATTCCAGGCAGGAGTCTCGGGTCTAGGGGATCCTGCAGTGGTTGCGGATGAGTGTGCAGTGTGAGGTTTTCCAGCACAATTGGCTCGCTGGACGGCACTCTGAGAGAAGGCAGGACATATTAGGGTGGGGGCAGCATGGGGGATTTGAGGGTCCCGAGGTGGAAGCTCCAACTGATTGTCAGTCTCTCTCCTTCTCAATTCCTTACAGAGACCAAAATGGATGATGGTTTCGCTGCCTCAGGTGGTTTCACTGACCTTGCAGTGCTGCCACAGCCCAGGAAGCCGG
Organism: Scyliorhinus torazame; assembly: GCF_047496885.1. Classification (NCBI taxonomy): domain Eukaryota; kingdom Metazoa; phylum Chordata; class Chondrichthyes; order Carcharhiniformes; family Scyliorhinidae; genus Scyliorhinus; species Scyliorhinus torazame. Next base: position 64,661,136 of record NC_092728.1, read on the forward strand.
CCGCCGGAGAAGGTAGCAGGGTCGACGCTGGTTGGAGGGCACCATTTGCAGGGTGCCACACCGTGAAGATCTGATTGCCCATCAGGTCGAGAAGGAACCCAGAGGGGGACCCCAACGACGGGCAAGGTGTGCAGGTGTTGTTGGTATTTTAAGTAGTTAAATAATAATAATAATAATCGCTTATCGTCACAGGAAGGCTTCAATGAAGTTACTGTGAAAAGCCCCTAGTCGCCACATTCCGGCGCCTGTTCGGGGAGGCCGGTACAGGAATTGAACCCGTGCTGCTGCCTTGTTCTGCATCGTTCTGTTTAGCCCACTGTGCTAAACCAGCCCACTAGTTGATGGACAGCATGTGACGCAGGAGACAGTGTGGCAACTGTGCCATGTCCTCATGGACTTGGCACCCTGTGGAAAAGGGGGGGGACCCATTCCCGATGGCCATTAAGGTCACTGCAGCCCTGAACCTCCATGGCGTCAGTTAATTCCAGGGCTCCAGCAGGGATTTGTACCGCATATCACAAGCTACAGCCCACAAGTGCATCTGGGAGGTAACGGATGCCCTGTATGCCTGGGCAGTTGATTATATCAACTTTGAGCTGGACCAAGCCCGCCAAAGTGCCTAGGCTGCAGTATTCTCCACCATTGCCAGGATGCCCCAGGTCGAGGGGGGTAATAGATGGCACGCATGTCACCCTACACGCCCAGGGACATCAGGGATTGCCCTTCATTAACAGGAAGGGCTTCCACTCCCTGAATGTTCAACATGGGTCCCTCTCACCATCTCTCACCCCGATTACCCTGTTCCACCCTGCCAGGGTCTGTGTAACATCACCTCAGGGTGATGTCCCTGTGTCAGCTATGTCAGCGGGTCAATATACAAGGCAGCAGGCTGATGATAACACGCTGTGAGGTTAATTCTGGCTTCACCTGTAACCTTTGGAACGCCTCTAATTGGCTATGCACTCATTGGAATGTCAATGTCATCTCCATCTGGGGCAGCACGGTGGCGCAGTGGGTTAGCCCTGCTGCCTCACAGCGCCGAGGTCCCAGGTTCGATCCCGGCTCTGGGTCACTGTCCGTGTGGAGTTTGCACATTCTCCCTGTGTTTGCGTGGGTTTCGCCCCCACAACCCAAAAATGTGCAGGGAGGTGGGTTGGCCACACTAAATTGCCCCTTAATCGGAAAAAAAATAATTGGGTACTCTAAATTTTAATTTTTTTTTTAATTAAAAAAAATGTCATCTCCATCTGAATCTTGTGGCCATGTCCTAGCATGTGCATCAGCTCTGGAATATCTTGGTTCAGAAGCTCGGAATTGGACTGGGATTCATCTAGGTCCTGGGATTCAGCAGACCTCTGACTGCCGGCTCCCTCAGATGTTCCTGCCTCCACCTGATGTGCATCAGCAACTGTGTGGTGCTCACCAGATCGTGCCCCAGAAGCCTAATGTCACCCACCGAGGTGTTTGTCCCTGCGCTGATGGAAGGTGGGGGTGATAGTTGTGATGCCTCGGTGGTGGTATCCTCGGAGCTCTCCTCTGAGGTGGTCTCTTGGGAGGTGGGGGTGGAATGACTCCAGATAGCCCGGCCCCATCAGATGGAGACCCTGTGAGCAAATGGACATGTGGTCAGTGTGAGGGAAGGTCTGACATGAACAACTCACTTGAGACAGGTCATCTGGGTGAAGGGATGGTGGATCCTCAGCGCAGGCAAAGCTTGCTGTTGGTGACTGCTCTCTCCTTGGTCAATCCCGCGATCTCCAGGGCCAATGCCTCATAGGGGATGCGGGCTCGTATCTCTGGGACTCTGACCACCCCCCCCACTCCTCCCACCCCCCGCCTTGGCCTTTTCCAGCTTATTATGGCCGATATTGTCCTGCGGGGACACTGAGAAGGCATTGTGAGCCACATACCTGGTGGATCAGGGGCATCTATGGCAGGTGGCGTGCATGGGCACCACAACGAGACATGAAGGGGTTGTGCTGATGGGTGCCAGGGAGTGCTGAGTAACAAGCATGATCGGATGTGGGGAGGGTGTCAACCAGTGATTTGTGGGGGACTGGAGTTCCGAATTTGAGGGGCGGCCAGTAGAGAGAGGTGTAAGTCGGTGGTCATCTTCCAACATTGGACGGCGGTCCTCCTCGTCATGCTGACCGTACTGACAGCCGCTGCCACTGCCTCCCATGGCCAAAGCAAGGAGCAGGTCTGCGCTCTGCTGTGCTTGTGAGTTGACTAGAATGGGTGATGAAGGTATAAAAGCAGATCCCCCTTGTTAACAGCGAGACGTTAAGGCGCAGGTCTGGCGAATCAGACAGTGAAACTGCCAGGAATGATGAGAAGTGCGTGAGGGTTTATTTCCGGCAATAAGTGCCTTTAAATACTGCTGCGATCTCGCCAACGGGCCATCGAGAAACAGTCTGCCAATCAAGCACAAAATGGCACTGAAATGTTTCCGTTAAATTGCACCCATTATGTATATTGACTTTTTTTGCCGATCCAATTGATTCTACAATATGAAAGTTGAGATTTTGGCTGGGATTCTCCGATCCCGTGCCGGGTTGGAGAATCGATGGGGGTGGGGGGGGGGGGGGGGGCGCGAGAATTACGCCACACCGCTCCGACGCTGGCCAGTCGATTCTCCGGCGCCGATTCTCGGGTGCCCGCTGGATCGCCGCTGTGCCGGTCGGGGGCCGTTGAAAGCGGCCCATCCCTGGTGATTCTCCGGGTCTCGACGGGCTGAGTGCCAGCCGAGTTTGGCCGAATCCTGCCGGCATGGGTTACGTATGGTCCTACCCGGCGGGACCTCGGAGTTCTGCCTGCGGGGGCCGTCCTGGTGGGGGTGGGTGGGGGGGGGGGGGGGAGGATCCAAGATGGCTTGGCCCGCGATTGGGGCCTACCAATCGGCGGGCGGACTAGTTCCGTGGGGGTCCAAGGTTCCTCCGCGGCGGGCCCCTGTAGGGCTTCGCCATATTGTCCGGGGGCCTGGGGCCGACGCAGAGACGGGAATCCACGTGCAGGCGGGGAATCGCACTGGCCGTGATGCACTTGCGCGGACTTGCGGCGGCCGTGGCCCGCCAGCTTTCGAGCGCCAGAGCAGCAGACACCACCCTGGTGCTGTACTATCCCCCTAGGAAGGGGTGGACACCTGGGCCTGGAGGCCCGTTGACGCCAGAGTGGCTCGTGCCGCTTTTGACGGCGGCGTCAGAACTTGTCCGCGGGATCGGAGAATCCCGGCCTTTGTTCTAATTTTTGCTTCATGTATATCATAATCTCACATCACAACTTTAAAGAGACAGTCGGTTGCACTTTAAGGAGACAGTCTTATTTCTAGGATATTATGTGCAAGTGATGTGATTCAGTGTTTCATGTGATTTTGCTGTTGTATTATTGCAAATGTCTGTCAGATGTTTCTCTAAAAGCAGTACACCTTCAAGAACAAATAACCTACTTAAGAGCTTGGCAGTGTATAAAGAGTGACCTAGAAACTAAAGTACTCAGATTAAATTAAGGCTTTTTGGTTTGTAAAATAGTTCAAATTGTGAAAAGAAATTACAGTTTAAAAAAACACTTACTGCCACAGCCAACAAAAGCAATGTCACAGTCAATGATTTAAAGATGTGTCATTCCTTTCTGACAGTTTGCACAAGTTTGTCAGAACAATAATATAAACGAAATAGACACATTTTACAAATCTTTGTTTTGAAATGGTTTTTTTTTGAATTGGTGAATTGTTACTTTGGGCGTCAAACAATGGCCACATCTATCTGATTGGTAATGCTGTTGGACATTAATAATCTCAAACATGGACAAGTAACCTGACCAGTAAATGTGTGAAGGGAGGATCGTGCCTGTGATGAAGTACCTTTTCACTGAATGCTGACCTGTGAGTTACTTACCTGCTGATCTGCAAGGAGCAAGAGTGGTCCGAAAGTCAGGCAAAACCCAGAAGCTAGGATTCCCTTGGAAGATTGTGAAATTTTACCTTTACAGTGTGCTCCTGATAACACTAATTGGACCCCTGATTTCCAATCTGGCGGAAGTCATCTGATGAAGGTTTAAGGACCAACTAAGTTGTCAAGTGGGGTGGCACGATGGCACAGTGGTTAGCACAACTGCCTCACAACGCCAGGGACCCAGGTTCAATTCTGCCCTTGGGTGTCTTTTTGTGTGGAGTTTGCACCTTCCTCTTGTGTCTGCGTAGGTTTCCTCCGGGTGCTCCGGTTTCCTCCCACAGTCCAAAGATGTGCAGGTTAGGTGGATTGGCCATGCTGATAAAATTGGCCCTTAGTGTTCGAAGATGTGCAGGTTAGTGGGGTTGCGGGGAGAGGGCGGGGAAGCGGGCCTAGTTAGGCCGCTGTTTCAGAGGGTCGGTGCAGACACAATGGACTGAATGGCCTCCTTCTGCACTGTCGGAATTCTATGATTCTAAGTCCTTACTGGGATGACTGGGTGGAGGAAGATGAATGTGATCGGGTGAGCTGTCAATCCTGTTATCTTGGCTGGGAGGGAGGGAGTGTATGAAGGCCTCATAAAGAGGAAAAGTGTACAGCACTTGGGAAAGAAGTGATGTTGGTATTGGAGACCTGATGGGGGTGCGTGAACGTGTGTGTGTGTGTGAGGGGGGAGGGGGGGTGGGGGGAGGGGGAGGGGGAAGGGGGTGGCTGCCTGAGTATCAAACATGGTACCACCAGTTCCAAACAACCACTGTATCCGGGTGTCTCCTTGTACTGATTTTCCTTTGTAAATGAGAATTGATGCTAATTGCCGTGGTTAAGGCATTTGACTCATATGAATTCGTTCAGTTGAAACCAATCTCTTACTTGCTCTGAATCAAATTTATCCTTCTGCAACATCAGGAAGTGTAGTCTGGCTAGGTTTATAGCCGGCGCTGGAATTTATCTTTTTTTTAATGAAAAATTAAGATTGCAAATACAAGAACCACGCTCGAGAGGTTGCACAGAAAATCTGTTATAGGTCAGTGAATTTTTCCTTCAAATGCATTGCTTAACTCAATCTGTTTTTGTAATAAAGAAGCCCAGTGGATTGTGAAGGCAACATTCACACACGCGTAACCTGCACATGCTCAGTTCGAAATCCAGAAAAGTCCCCTGTGGGGAAACTGAGGCCTACACCAAAACATTTGTCTTAATTAGCTGCAGTTGGACATGAAATGGCTGGTTGACCCTGAATGCTAATGTCTTCTGGGAATCACCAATTCATATTTTCCCTCCCCTCGAGGCTTTTGAAGCCTTTGAATATATTAACTTTAATTGATAGTAACCAAGATTGTTTTCTCTGTTAATGCTACAGCGGAGGCATCTCCTGCTTATTGTTACTTGCTGTCGTTATTCCTGGAGACGTATCGCAACAGAAAATTCAATGCCTCAGCATTCAGCTCCGGTTCTGGACTCTTTTTTAAAAAATTAATGGACATTAATCTTACAATTTTCTTCCATATATTCTGCTCCCATGCCGGGTATGGTTCCTTGGGCGTTGGCAATGCTCTGGCGCCTCACCTAAGTAGTTATCGTTTGTGTGTGAGTCCAGACAGTGCACAATGGGAGGTTGCTTGACATGCAGAAAAGCTCAGCCAACACATGATGAAAATGGACACCGCCTTTTCTGTGAGGGGAGTGATCATGATTTTGTTTTTAAAACCAGTTCGATTTTTCTTTTATTCTTTCCCCCAACAGTCGAAAGCATGGAGACAAGTATGTGCAGTTCGGTACTGTGGGAGGATTGCACTGTCTGATGTGCTACCTTTCAGGTGATACATTGGACTGAGGCCCCATTTGTCTGCTTGGATGGGCATAAAAGGTTCCGAGGTACTATTTCAAAGAAGAAGAGCTTTGACCTGGCCAATAATTTTTCAAGGAGGTGACTAGGTGTGTAGATGGGGGTAGTGCAGTTGATGTCATCCACATGGACTTCATTGAGGCTTTTTACAAGGTCTCGCATGTGACACTGGTCAAGAAGGTAAGAACCCATGGGATTTGGCAAAGTGGATCCAAAATTGGCTTAGTCGCAGGAGGCAGATAGTAATGGTCGAAGATTGCTTTTGTGACTGGAAGCCTGTGTCCAGTGGTGGCAAGGATTGGTGCTGGGTCCCTTGTTTTTGTAGTGCAGATTAATGATCTAGACATGAATGTAGGAGGTATGATCAGTAAGTTTGCAGAGGATACAAAAATTCATGACTAGTGGTGCACAACAGGGATCTGTGTTGGGGCCTCAATTATTCACATTATCCATTAATGACTTGGATGATGGCATAGAAATTCATACATCCAAATTTGCTGATGATACAAAGTTAAGTGGCATAGATGATAGCATAAAAATGCAAGCAAGGGGATATTTACAGACGAGGGTGGCACCATGGCACTGCTGCTGCCACCCAGGCACCTTAGCACTACCAATGGCACATTGGCAGTGCCACCCATGAACCTGGAAGTGCCATCCTGGCACTGCCAGGGTGTCCAACTGGCATTGTCAAGTTGGAAGGGGCAGGCTGCATGGCAGGTTGCTCATGCCAGGGATTGGGCCCGGGGGTGCCCTGCCTTAAGAGGTGAATGGGGAAAATTGTGGCAGATGGAATTCAATGTAAGTGTGAGGTTATCCATTTTGGACCAAAAAAGAGCAGAATACTTTCTAAATGGAAAGAGGTTAGGTAGAGTGAATGTCCAAAGAGATTTGGGGGTTCAGGTGCATAGATCCTTAAAATGCCACAAACAAATGCAGAAAATAATAAAAAAGTCAAATGGAATGCTAGCCTTTATATCTAGAGGACTGGAGTATAAAGTCACAGGGGTTATGCTGCAGCTGTACAAAACCTTAGTTAGATCTCACTTGGAACACTGTGAGCAGTTCTGGGCACCACACCTGAGTTTTGGCCTTGAGGGATTGCAAAGTAGGTTTACAAAAATGATGCCTGGACTACGGGGGTAAAATTACGAGGAGAGATTACAAAAATTAGGCCTGTTTGTCCGAGAATTTAGAAGGTTAAGGGGTAATCTGATTGAGGTATTCAAGGTATTAATAGGGAAAGACAGGGCAGATAAAGATAAACTATTTCCACTGGTTGGAGATTCTAAAACCAGGGGACATAGTCTAAAAATTGGGGCTACACCGTTTAGGAGAGATGTTAGGAAGCACTTCTACACACAATGGGTGATGGAAGTTTGGAACTCTCTCCTGCAAACAGTAGTTGAAGCTAGGACAGTTGGTAATTTTTAATCTGAAATAAATTTGTGTTAAGCAAAGATATTAAGGGATATGGGCCCAAGGCCATGGAGTTAGGCCACAGATCAGCCGTGATCTCATTAAATGGCCGAACAGGCTGCAGGGGCTGAATGGTCTGCTCCTGTTCCTGTGTGGTAAATAGTGAGATGAAAAGCCTTATATTAAAGGATGATGTAGAAGGGCTGGATAGATGGGCAGAACAGTGGCAAATGAATGTAATCCTGAAAAGTGTGAGGTGATGCATTTTGAGAGGACTAACAAGGGAACATACAATGAACGGTAGCACCCTCCAAAGTAAAGAGGATCAGAGGGACCTTGGTGTGCATGTCCCTCTAACCCTGAAGACAGCAATAAATGTAGATACAAGGTGGTTCAGAAGGCATATGGAATACTTGCCTTTATTGGCCTAGGCATAGAATATAACAGCAGAGATGTTATGATGGAACTGGATAAAAAACTAATTAGACCACAGCTGGAATACTGTGTACAATTCTGGTTGCTATACTTTAGGAAGGAAGTCATTGCACTAGATAGGGTGCAGAGGAGATTCACCAGGAAGTTGCCTCGGCTTGAGTGTTGCAGCTATCAAGAGAGACTGCACCCTGGGGTTGCTTTCCTTGGAACAGAGAAGGTTGAGGCGGGTGGACCTTACTGAGGTGTATAAAATTATGAGGGGCAGAATTAGGGTGGACAGAAAGGAACTTTTCCCCTTAGCGGAGGGGTCAATAACTCGGGGACATAGATTAAAGGTAAGGGGCAGGGGGTTTAGAGGGTATTTAAGGAAAAACCTTGGACGGGATTCTCCGATCCTAAGTGTTGATGCCATTTTACGCCGGCGTCACCTGGCCCCTAGGATCAGCGATCCTGCGCCGCACAGGGGGCCAGCACGGCACTGGAGCGCCTCACGCTGCTCCAGCTGCCGACACGTGTGTGAGCACATCCGGCGCAAGTTCGTGCATGCGCGCCACGGCCGGCACGAGTTCACGCATGCGCATGGGTTGCCTTCTCCGTGCTGGCCCCGACACAACATGGCGGAGGCCTACAGGGGCCCGGCGTGGAGGAACATAAGCCCCCACCGGGATAAGCCCGCCCGCCAATCGGTAGGCCCCGATCGCTGGCCAGGCCGCCGTGCAGGCCCCCCACCAGGCCGCCCTCCGCAGCATGAACGCCGAGGTCCCGCTGGGTCGGACCACACGAGAACGACGCCGGCAGTACTCGGCCAAACTCGGCGGGCACGCGGACCATCGCGCGGGGAGAATCGCCGGGGGGGGCCGCGGAGAATTCCACCCCTTATCACCCAGATGGTGGTGGGAATCTGGAACTCACTGCCTGAAAGGGTGGTAGAGGCGGGAACCCTCACAAAATTTAAGAAGCATTTAGATGATCACTTGAAATACCATAGCATACAAGGCTACGGACCAAGTGCTGGAAAATCGGACTTATGTATGGCCGGCATGGAATTGATGGACTGAAGGACCTCCTTCCATACTGTGAATACTCTATGACTCTATGGGTGTGATCGAATGAACTGATCGAATGGCCGTTGGATTTTGTGAGAGGCCTCTCGTGTGATTTGCAGCGCTCGGAATGCCTCGCGTGAGATACATCGTGATCTGCATCTCACCATCGCTGGGCAAGATTCGGATTGACATATTTAAATGAGCCATTAAGTGAGCTATATTGCTCATTTAAATACGCCAGTGTCCGATTCTCCCAAGGCATGGGAATGAGCACCCATACCTGGGAGACATCGCCAAGGCGCCCTTTAGCACTGGTCAAAAGAAATGTGGACCAGGCAAAAAGGCACCTCCGGGGGTCTCCCAGGCCATCGGGCTGTGGTCGGGCTCTGGGCGGGGTGGCACCACGGCACTCCTGCTGTCAACCGGACACCTTAGCACTGCCAAGATGCCCGGCTGGCACTGTCAAGTTGGAAGGGGCACTGTCAGGCTGGCAGTGCCAAGGTGCCCACATGGCAGGTTGCCCATGCATGGGATTGGGCCCGGGGGTGCCCTGTCCTTAAGAGGTGGGTGAGGGGGAACTCAAAGATCCTCTGTGAGTTAAGTTGGGGTTTTGGGGGTGTATGTGCGGTCTCCGTTTGGGGGGGATGGCGGGGGGGGGGGGGGGGGTTGTTCCGCGCTGAGGTTAAAAAGAGAGTCCTGGTGATAGCGGGGTTTTTCTCCGCTATCCCCGCCCAAAACGGGACTCTGTTTTTGGGCATTAAATCGAGACCAAGTTTATAAAGCAGTTCTATCTCTCTGGGTTTTTGTGATGTTTTAATATCGGGACTTTTTTTTCTCGCACATGCTATTTGGATGTAAAATTTTGGAACAATTTGCCATCTTGTATAAATTGCGAGTATTGCAGCAAAATGAATGGGGCAGTACATCAGTAAACCATACGGATTCAAAGAACAATACAGAGGAACAAAAAACAAGAACCTGTATTGCTTGTTTAGTCAGCTCGCAGCTGCCAGCTCAAACTCAGCTTTATGGAATATGCCAAATTAGAAAAGCTGTGTGCTGATTTAAACAGGGATCCAGGAGTGATATATATAGAGTATATTATATACATGAATATTCCAGCTCGATATGTATTTAAGTCATAATTTAGAAACAAGTTGCCTCGTGCAAGAAATTCTTGCATACAAACACACAAAGTATGGAGGAAAACACCACAACTGTTCCATCCAACCTGTTTCATATGCTTGGCTATCAAAGCTAAACACTTCTGAGCTACAGCTACCCCATCCCCTGGTTCCCAACCTCTTAAACTCACCCCCAACAGTGAAAAATCTCCTGGGAGAGAAGAGAAAAAAACCCGGAGCCAAGAAAGGATAAGAAAAAGTGCCCTGCAAACCTCCCCTCCAACAGACAGTCAAGATCCTTAGATTTTAAAAGGATTAACTTTAATTACGAGTATTCTTTTCTCCTATAATTATGCGTTTTCTCTTTAGACGAGTTGAATGCTCTCCGACTTGTGGACGAAAAGTGATCAACTGGTCAATTGATTAGACCTGGTAGAAATAATAGACTCTAGTTCTGCCTAACCGGTACTTTCTAAGACGTGGGTGGGATTTACACCGCAACCCGCTCGCCGCATGTTTAACGGTGGCGGAAGGTGGCCCGCCTTCGGCTAGCAGTGGGATCTTCTGGTCCCGCCGTCGTTAATAGGTTTCCCATTGAATACACCCTCGCCCCTGTGCACTGTCGGCAGGATTGGAAAATCCCGCTGGTGTGCACGGCTGGAAAGTTTGTGAATTTAGGAGCTTCTTAATTTTTTCATTTACAGTCAATTTTATATCATTGCCTCCAATGTGAACATGTGCAAGGCATGTTAGGAAATGTAATTTTATATCCTGCCTTATTTCCGCCCCCCCCAAAAAAAAGACTAGTTGAATCTTCCTCGGATCCCTATCGGACATCTCATTGTGCCGTGTATCTGTGGCATTTTACACCATTTCTCAAAAGTGGTACTGTCCAAACTACTTGAAGTATTTTTATGAAAGCATTAGCACCGACCACAAACACTGGTGGAAACTGTATTGGAAAAGCAACGGAGCTTTAGATTGCTAGACATGTGACTGGAGTGGAATGACATCACTGGAGAAGCAACAGAGAAAAGAGACAATGTTCATTAGTTGTTGTTATGGCTGGACTAATCCCAGCCAACTTCCATTTTCAAAACCAAACAGTGAAGTTTTAGATATGTACTCTAAGCCAACAAACAACAGCTTTGACATAACTTACAGCGTTTTACTGCATCCTGGAGCTATAATCCTCTACTCAACGGCCAACAGCCAGAAACAGTGGTGTATATTTGGGAATTTTAATGCCAACTTTGGTGCTCTCTGTCTGCTGCTGCTGCCAATGTGATTGCTTTGGTATATTCTAAAGATATGCAAGATGAAGCATGGCTAGTGCCAAAGTGCTGACATTTTTTGCAAAACCTATTTTTAAGAAATGACTGGAAAAAAACAATATTCTTTGTTCCTGGCCAACTCGGAGGTATTGGGAGCACAAACTGACCTGACGTTTGGAGGTGTCTTCGTCTCTTCGCTGGTGAAGCACATAGCCTTGCTGACAGAACACGGTGCATTGATCCCCATTGTAGCGTCCAGTCCCCGTGCAGTTCAGCACTGCGTTTTTAAGGGTGAGTGCCTGACAGTCGGTGGCTTCACAAGAGTAGTGGACGCAACTGAGGGAGGAAGGAAATAAATAATGCAAATGCTGGATTGTAATATTCAAATGGCAAAATGATCTTGCTTTTCCTCAATTTTTGTTAAGAAACCTAATGTAGACACCTTGCTGTTGGTTTGGTCGGCAAGTATTCCAATTCTCCTCCTGCACTCGGTGTTGCGCTAAAGCAGACTTTCGTCTGTTTCCATAGCTAGTAATTTGTGGAATAGGTTGCTAGTTTGTCGCCAGGGGCCTATAGCTTGAGGGGCACCACGCCATATTAAGCATGGCTGGCCAGGTGTCTCTCCCACTCTTACCGCCAACCGTTGACCTGTTGGGAAGGATTTGCAGGATGACGCACTCCACCTGTTTGACCACGTTATGAACGCACCTTCCTTGGCCATCAAGTCCTGGGGTGGAACTCGAACCCGGAGTTTCTGCCTCAAAGGCAGGGACACTACCCACTGTGCCACAAGACCTCCAGTTGTCAAGAATTCTGACCTAGAAACATGGTTTGATTTCTACCCCCTGCCTTCACTACTCGTCTGTGTTGGGCTCAAGAAGTGTCAGCCCTTTAATTCAAAATTTCAAAAGTGACCTTAGCAGTCAGAAAGCTTCCAAATAATGTAAATAAAAGCATCTTTTTATAACAGTTAAGCATAGTATAAAGTAAGATATCTTACAAGCTGTAAAGAGATGTGTGTCATAGGTTTCAGTGATTGAGGACAGTTGTTGTCAGTTTTCTTTTATTCTTTCATGTGATGTTGCCCATCCCGAACTGTCCTTGAACTGAATCGCTTGCTGGACCATTTCAAAGGCAGATTTTTTTTAAATTTAGAGTACCCAATTATTTTTGTTTCCAATTAAGGGGCAATTTAGTGTGGCCAATCCACCTAACCTGAGCATCTTTGGGTTGTGGGGGTGAAACCCATGCAGATACGGGAAGAATGTGCAAACACCACACAGACAGTGACCCAGCGCCGGTCTCGTTCCCAGATCCTCAGCCCTGTAGGCAGCAATACTAGCTACTGTGCCACCACACTGCCATTTCAAAGTCAGTTAAGAGTCAACCACATTGCTGTCGGTCTGGAGTCATAGGTAGGCCAGATCATTTAAGGGCGGCAGATTTCCTTCCCTAAAGGATTTTTTAAAAAAAAATTTAAGTATCCAATTCATTTTTTTTCCAATTAAGTGTAGCCAATTCACCTACCCTGCACATCTTTGGGTTGTGCAAACAGAACGTGCAAACTCCACACAGACAGTAACCTGGGGCCGGGATCGAACCTGCATCCTCGGCACTGTGAGGCAGCAGTGCTAACCACTGCACCACCTTGCCACCTTTCCCTAAAGGATATTGATGAACCAGATTGGTTTATGACAGTCAATGATAGTTGTCATGGTCAACAATACTGAGACTAGATTTATATTCCAGATTTTTGAATTAACTGCATTTAAATGAATTCAGCTGTAATGGTGGGATTTGAACCCATTTATCTAACTATCTGGTTTACCAGTTTAGTGATGTTACCATTATGCCCCCAAGCGCCCCCATTTGAGGACAAAAGCAAGAAGCACTGGTATCGATTAATCATATTAAAACTCAAACATCAATAAACAGCTGAGAATCTCTTTCTATTTGACCCAGCTATTGATTTTTAACAATTTTGCTATTTTCTTTTCATGTACTTAATGACCTGTTGAGGTGCTCGCAGAAAAATACTTTTCACTGTACATCGGTACACGTGACAATAAACAAATCCAATTCAATCCAATGAACACACAACTGTGCATGGTGCTATACAATGATACTGCAGAAGAACCTCCCAACTTTACCAAGTTACATGTCGGGTTTCTGGTTCTGAAATTACTGGTATCGAAGCAATATACCACGGTGGAAAACTCGAGTGTAAATTCCCCGATCCAATAGTCCTTTTGGGGAGCTGTGCTCAGACGAACTGTTATTAGGGAATAGGGTTCCATCCAAACATGGATGCCCACCTCAGTGAGGGATTGGTGACTTAGCGTGATCCAACTCGGCGCAGATTGAAATGATTCACAAATATTGGGGTAGATTTTGACTTCACACTGGGCAAGAAACAAGTGACAGTTGGGTAGGCACAATTTGCCTTTCCATTGTCTCCTTAATTTCTTTCCCTCCTGGCATGAACATTTAAAATCGACCCCACTGTTTGAGACTTTAAATCACTGCTGCAATGGTATATATATGTAAACAAGTAAAGGGTTAATTATTACATCTCAGGGTATCATAACTACTGGAGGGCACCAGTAGTTCCCACTATAAATGTGAAAACTCAGAGGATCTTGGGTACTTCTAACAGGAGATGGTAGACAGTAGAGTGTGAGAGAGATCAATCACAGCATAGTTAATATTAGATAGAATCAGCACGTGTAGTTTAAATTAATCATTACTTTAATATAGATTACTTGATTACTAGTTACAGTTCTGTGGAGTGTGCAAACTCAATATTAATCAATCATTATTAAATAAATCAGTTTTACTTTAAGTTAAAGATTGGTGGTTTCTTCAGTATCACACTATCAGACCATTCTGCATTACAAAGCAAAGAGTAAGGATATATTACCAAAGAGTAATATAGAAACTGCATTGCAGTAAAGAGACACATATTAGAGCAAGACTCTCTGGGGAGCAGGAACACAGTTGAAGTTTTCTCCCTAACCTGGTCTGCTCAAGTCAATATTGTACTCCTGTTTAACTACAAGAAGTCTGGGGATTAAACCTGTGACCATAATTACTCTTTTTTTGAATAGTCTGTGAGCTTCCCATTTTAATTTGTTCCAGTTACAAGACACTAAATAAAAAACAAAGAAAAGTACAGCACAGGAACAGGCCCTTCGGCCCTCCAAGCCTGTGCCGACTATGCTGCCCGTCTAAACTAAAATCTTCTGCACTTCTGGGGTCCGTATCCCTCTATTCCCATCCTATTCATGTATTTGTCAAGATGCCCCTGAAAGGTCACTATCATCCCTCCTTCCACCACCTCCTCCGGCAGCGAATTCCAGGCACCCACTACCCTCTGTGTAAAAAAACTTGCCTCGTACATCTCCTCTAAACTCTGCCCCTCGCACCATAAACCTATGCCCCCTAGTAATTGACCCCGCTACCCTGGGAAAAAGCCTCTGACTATCCACTCTGTCTATGCCCCTCATAATTTTGTAGACCTCGATCAGGTCGCCCCTCAACCTCTGTTGTTCTAGTGAGAACAAACTGAGTTTCTTCAACCTCTCCTCATAGTTAACGCCCTCCATACCAGGCAACATCCTGGTAAATCTCTTCTGCACTCTCTCAAGAGCCGGCACATCCTTCTCGTAGTGTGGCGACCAGAATTGAACACGATACTCCAAGTGTGGCCTAAATAAGGTTCTATACAGCTGCAACATGACTTGCCAATTTTTATACTCAATGCCCAGGCCAATGAAGGCAAGCATGCCGTATGCCTTCTTGACTACCTTCTCCACCTGTGTTGCCCCTTTCAGTGACCTGTGGACCTGTACGTCTATATCTCTCTGACTGTCAATACTCTTGAAGGTTTACCATTCATTGTATATTCCCTACCTGCATTAGACCTTCCAAAATGCATTAACTCACATTTGTCCACATTAAACTCCATCTGCCATCTCTCCGCCCAAGTCTCCAAATGATCTAAATCCTGCTGTATCCTCGGACAGTTCTCATCGCTATCCACAATTCCACCAACCTTTGTGTCGTCTGCAAACTTACTAATCAGACCAGTTACATTTTCCTCCAAATCATTGAGATGTACTACAAACAGCGAAGATCCCAGCACTGATCAATGCGGAACACCACGAGTCACAGCCCTCCAATTAGAAAAGCACCCTTCCATTGCTACTCTCTGCCTTCTATAACCTAGCCAGTTCTGTATCCACCTTGCCAGCTCACCCCTGATCCCGTGTGACTTCACCTTTTGTACAGTCTGCCATGAGGGACCTTGTCAAAGGCCTTACTGAAGTCCATATAGACAACATCCACTGCCCTACCTGCATTAATCATCTTTGTGACCTCCTCGACAAACTTTATCAAGTTAGTGAGACACGACCCCCCCTTCACAAAACCATGCTGCCTCTCGCTAATACGTCCATTTGCTTCCAAATGGGAGTAGGTCCTTTCTTGAAGAATTCTCTCCATTAATTTCCCTAGCACTGACGTAAGGCTCACCGGCCTGTAGTTCCCTGGATTATCGTTGCTCTCCTTCTTAAACAAAGAAACAACATTGGCTATTCTCCAGTCCTCCGGGACATCACCTGAAGACAGTGAGGATCCAAAGATTTCTGTCAAGGCCTCAGCAATTTCCTCTCCAGCCTCCTTCAGTATTCTGGGGTAGATCCCATCAGGCCCTGGGGACTTATCTACCTTAATATTTTTTAAGACACCCAACACCTCGTCTTTTTGGATGACAATGTGACCCAGGCTATCTACACCCCCTTCTCCAGACTCAACATCTACCAATTCCTTCTCTTTGGTGAATACTGATGCAAAGTATTCATTTAGTACCTCGCCCATTTCCTCTGGGAGGTTGGGGGGGGTCCGTGCCGGGGTGGAGGTTGGGGGGGTCCGTGCCGTGCCGGGGTGGAGGTTGGGGGGGTCCGTGCTGGGGTGGAGGTTGGGGGGGGGTCCGTGCCGGGGTGGAGGTTGGGGGGGGGTCAGTGCTGGGGTGGAGGTTCGGGGGGGGGGGGGTCCGTGCTGGGGTGGAGGTTGGGGGCGGGGGGGTCCGTGCCGGGGTGGAGGTTGGGGGGAGGTCCGTGCCGGGGTGGAGGTTGGGGGGGGGTCCGTGCCATGCCGGGGTGGAGGTGGGGGGGGGTCCGTGTTGGGGGGGGGGGGGGGTGTCCGTGCCGGGGTGAGGTTGGGGGGGGGTCCGTGCCGGTGTGGAGGTTGGGGGGGGGGGGGTCCGTGCCGAGGAGGGGGATGGGAGGGCAAGTGAGTTGGTCCACCTGGCCAGGTGCCAGCCTCCAACAGTTGGACCCATGCGGTCCATGCCACCTGGCTGGGGGGAGGAGGGGATATGGGCAATGATGACATGTCGTCATTCCCCTCCCCCCCACCAGGCCGTCATGTTTTCAGATCATCCAGCGATGTTGGCCGCCGTGGTGGCAGCCGCTCATGTCTATGTTGCCCTGGATGAGGAGGAGGAGGAGGAGGAGCGTGCTAGAGAGGCGGCGCAAGCTGCCGCAGAGGGGCAGGCGGCAGCTGCCCAGGCTGGAGAGACACCTGACCGACAGGACGAGGAGGGGGAGGAGGACGTCGCGGCACCACGGCAACGGAGGCACCCGAGGGCGCCCCGTGTGTACCGGCCCCGGCAGTCATACCAGGACCTCACGGACCGGGAATGCAGGAGGAGACTCCAGATGAGCCGGGAAACCGTGGCACACATCTGCCACCTGCTGGCACACCTGTCACCGCGTGGCACTGGCGGGGGACACCCTCTCCCCGTGTCCGTCAAGGTTACGGTGGCCCTGAACTTTTATGCAACGGGGTCATTCCAGGCACCGAGTGGGGACCTGTCCGGCATATCGCAGACATCGGTGCACCGGTGCATCCGGGCAGTGACAGATGCCCTATATGGCATGGCGCACCGCTACATCCGCTTCCCCGTGGACCGGGCCAGCCAAGATGCCCGGGCCGTGTGCTTCTCTGCCGTGGCCGGGTTCCCCATGGTCCAGGGCGCGATCGATGGGATGCACGTCGCTGTGCGGCCACCTGCAGATAACAGGGCCGTGTTCACTAATAGGAAGGGGACCTATTCGATGAACGTACAGGTGGTCTGCGACCACCGCATGATGATCCTGCACGTCTGCGCCCGTCACCCAGGCAGTGTACACGACTCATTCGTGTTGTCGCGGTCATCCATCCCCGGCATGTACGAGGGACGCCATCCCCGGCTGAGGGGCTGGTTGCTGGGCGACAGGGGTGACCCATTGCGATCGTGGCTGATGACGCCTATACGGAGGCCACGCAATGAGGCGGAGAACCGCTACAATGATGCCCATGTAGCGACAAGGGGAGTGATCGAGAGGTGCTTTGGCGTGCTGAAGATGCGTTTCAGGTGCCTGGACCTCTCTGGGGGCGCCCTCCAGTATCGGTCAGATAGGGTCGGCCGCTTCATTGTGGTGTGCTGCGTCCTGCACAACATAGCCCAGCAGAGGGGCGATGTGCCGCAGGCAGAGGAGGGCGGAGTGGAGGAGCAGCAGGAAGAGGCCCAGTCCTCCCCAGATGAGGGGGATGGGGGCAATGGTCAGGGCAGACGGGGTAGACACAGGCGGGTGGCTGTCCACCGTTACCGGCTGGCCCAGCGGGCACGGGACAGACTGATAGACGCCCGCTTCACTGACTAGATGGGCGTGGGAATCGGGTAGTATGGCCACAGACCGCACACCATGGCAACAGCCGACCACCCCCATCCCCACCCATCCACCCACCCAGCACCCTCACCCCCCTCCCCAACCCCACCCACCCCACCCGCATGCACACCACCACCCCCCCCCATTGCCGATCCACCTGCGGCACAACGGGCCGGGCTCACACAGTTGCGGGTGGACGCGTGTCTATCGCAGGCCATGGAGGATGATGACAACCCGCCCTGCGATGAGCTCCTGGCTCTACATCGTTAGACTATGTCTGACCCATGGCCACAGTACCACCATCCACCCGGACCATCCCTGCAAGCGGCTGTGACATGCAGCGCACGGTCCCGTCCTCTGCCCGGGGGATGTTGATGGCGGCCCAGGGGGAAGGGGGCAGACTCACCTGGGGCTGAGGTAAGACCACCCCTCACACACACACTTGCGCTCAACGTACATGACACCCCCGCACACTTTGGACAGAGCACAAAGGCAGCTTCGGTAGGTGTAACATTGACTTTAATAACCAAAGGAGTTCATGCACGTGCCCTAGCCCCTAAAACTCATCTGTGCCCTGCACCCGTGCCAACTTACTCAGTGTCTAATTGTTTGGCCTTACGGGCCCTTTGACTACGTCTACGTGGTTCCCCAGACGGTGCAGCAGAACTGGAGGTGGACTCCTGTGATTCCTGCCCTCTGACACTGGATCCCTTTGGCGGCCGTTTCCTGGGGCGTCCTGGCCTAGATGGGCCAGGCTGCGGCCCAGGCGACTGGGATGGCGAGCTGCCAGCCTGTCCTGCCCGTTGCCCACCCGATGCACCTGGGACGGAAGGGGGGGAGTCCGAGGTGTCGCGGTGTACCGGGACCTCCCCTACAGAGGGAGCCGGGACGGACCACACCACCTCCTCCTCCCTCGGGGTGCCCGATGGCCCCCAGGCCTCTACATGGGTGGGGGATGCGAACGGACTGGCCATTCGACGCCCCCCCGACATCTGGTGCTGCCAGTCCTGGAGGCCCGTGCTGGTATCGACAGGGGTCTGCAGGTTTGCAGCCATGGAGCCCAGGGGGTTGGCAAACCCTGTCTGTGACAGTGCGACGCCGGCTCGCACATGGCCACTGGCGCCGATGCCCTCAGCGATGGCCTGCAGAGACTGGGCCATGGCCTGCTGAGACTGGGACATGGCCTGCAGAGACTGGGCTATGGCGTTGAGCGCCTCTGCCATCTGGCGCTGGCACTGGCTCATGGCCTCCTGTGAGAGGGCAGCCATTTCCTGGGCCACAGACGCCGCCTGCACGGAAGGCCCCAGGCCTCGCAAACCGTTCCCCATGTCTGACACCATCGCACCCATTGCCTCCACCGCGGACGCCACCCGTGCGGTGTCGGTCTGGGTGGCATGCACGACCGGCACCACTCCCAGCTCCTGGACGCGGGTGGACTCCTCCACCTGCGACCGCAGCCGCCGCAAGCCACCCGTCACCCTCTTCGCTCGTCTATGTGTGGGTGTGGTAACTGCAGGAACCCGGGATCCATCTGGGCGGCAGATGTTCGCTTGGGCTGGGCTGCCCTCCGACCGCCCGGTCCCTCTGCTGTTCCTACCTCCACCTGCTGTACCGGGATGGCTGTGTTGTGCGCACCAGTGAGTGTACCAGACGCCTCATCACTAAAGTGCCCAACCGTGGTGAGTGTTTCTGCGATGGTGGAGGGTGTTGGTGACAGCAGTGGCGTTGTGTCGTGCTCTTCGTCCCACTCTGAGTCCATGGCACTTTGGGGTGGGGGTTCGTCTCCACCCATCCACTCTGAGTCACTGTCCGGTATTTCGTCTTCCTGGGTAGTGCTGTCCCGGGTAGGGGTGTCCCGGGTAGGGGTGTCCCGGGTAGTGGTGTCCTGGGTAGTGGTGTCCTGGGTAGTGGTGTCCTGGGTAGTGGTGTCCTGGGTAGTGGTGTCCTGGCTCAGATGTGACGGGGGCCTGTGGCTGCCCCCCTCGTCGCTGGGTGGTCGCTCCCGCACGTGACGGGGGTTTCGTCTCCCTGTTGCTCCAGGTCACTCCGTCTCCCATGGTGTGCGAGGGGCATCCTGCGGGCGTCGCATGCTGGAGGGTCCGGGTCTCTCCGTCTCCCGTGGTCTCCGAGGGGCATCCTGCGGGCATCGCATGCTGGAGGGTGCGGGTCTCTCCGTCTCCTGTGGTCTCCGAGGGGCATCCTGCGGGCGTCGCATGCTGGAGGGTGCGGGTTTCTCCGTCTCCCGTGGTCTCCGAGGGGCATCCTGCGGGCGTCGCATGCTGGAGGGTCCGGGTCTCTCTGTCTCCCGTGGTCTCCGAGGGGCATCCTGCGGGCGTCGCATGCTGGAGGGTGCGGGTCTCTCCGTCTCCTGTGGTCTCCGAGGGGCATCCTGCGGGTGGTCTGCATCTGCGGGGATGGGTGCCTGGACGTTTGGTCCTGCGATACACAATGAAGCATGCATGGTTAGACATCAGGCAGTGATCAGGTGATACGGGGGAGTGGGATATAGGGGAGGGGGGATATGAGGACGGGCTGTCGGTGGCTCACTCGCTAGTACGCCCCCGACCTCTGCATCAGCAACCTCCCGGTCCTCAGGTCCGCCAGCCAGTTCCAGGGCCCTTTCTTCGTGTACGGTCAGTGGCCGCTCATCAGCGGGCCCTCCTCCAGTCCTCACATGCTCCCTATTGTTGTGTGCGCGCTTCTCCTGTGGGGGGGGGGGGGCAGGGGTAAAAGGCGACAGTGTTAGCCAGGTATATGAATGCACGCCATTGGTTGCGCGTGCATTGCAGAGGTTAAGGTTAGGGTTGGATTCACTTGGGGATATGGGGGATATGGGGGAGGGGGGGATATGGGGAAGGGGGGATATGGGGGAGGGGAGATATGGGGGAGGGGAGCATATGGGGGAGGGGGGATAGGGGGGAGGGGGGATATGGGGGATATGGGGGAGGGGGGATAGGGGGAAAGGGGGATATGGGGAGGGGGGATATGGGGGAGGGGGGATATGGGGAGGGGGGATATGGGGGAGGGGGGATATCGGGGAGGGGGGATATGGGGGATATGGGGGAGGGGGGATATGGGGAGGGGGATATGAGGGAGGGGGGATATGGGGGAGGGGGGATATGGGGAGGGGGGGATATGGGTGAGGGGGATATAGGGGAGGGGGATATGGGGGATATGGGGGGGGATATGGAGGAGGGGGGATATGGGGGAGGGGGGATATGGGGGATATGGGGAGGGGGGATATGGGGAGGTGGGATATGGGGAGGGGGGATATGGGGGAGGGGGGATATGGGGGAGGGTGATATGGTGGATATGGGGGAGGGGGGATATGGGGAGGGGGATATGGGGGAGGGGGGATATGGGGGAGGGGGATATGGTGGATATGGGGGAGGGGGGGATATGGGGGAGGGGGATATGGGGAGGGGGGATATGGGGGAGGGGGGATATGGGGGATATGGGGAGGGGGGATATGGGGGAGGGGGGATATGGGGAGGGTGGGATATGGGGAGGCTCACCCTGCCTGCTCTGACGAGGTCGTTCACCTTCTTGTGGCACTGGGTGCCTGTCCGTGGTGTCAGGGCCACAGCGGTGATGGCCTCTGCCACTTCCCTCCACAGACGCCGGCTGTGGCGTGGGGCAACTCTGCGGCCGTGCCCGGGATACAGGGCGTCCCTCCTCTGCTCCACCGCGTCCAGGAGCGCCTCCACATCGCGTGACTCGAACCTCGGGGCTGAGCGACGGCCAGCCATCCAGTCGGATGTTGCGGTCGGGTGTTCCGGTCAGGTGGGGGGGAGCAGCGCGGCCTTATGAGCCGTCACGCCGTGCAGCGCGTATGAGGCTGCACGGCGTGAACCACTGCGCAAGCGCGGATCCCGTTACGTCGCTGCTAGCCCATTTCGGGCCGGAGACTATCGACCCATTTTTCCGACGTGACGCAAGTCGGATTTGCGCTGTTTTTTGCGCCGATCGGCGGACTTTCCGCCGATAACGGAGAATTTCGCCCAGGATCTCTGAAACTGATCCCACCAAATCCCAAAGGGTTTTGCAATCAACAGCCTTATGAGTTCCTCTTGTTAATGGTCTTCTATTTTCTTCGCTTTCTGTTTGTTTTCATTTTAACTTTTCTAACCGTGGCATTTGTAAAATGGATGTTTATTTAACAATCCTCTGGGCTTCATTGAGCTTTTTCTACATTTGACCCAGTCTCCAATTCTGAACAGTTTTATTGTGCTCCCTGTGTCCCATATGCAGAGAATTTTTATTTGATCCAAAATTCAGAAGCAAGTTGATATTCACCTTATCTACCAAACTACCCGATTGCAGGAGGATCTGCAAGAAAGCTGAAGGATCGTAGTGTACAGTCAGAGTGGCCGGAAAATAAAAGTGGCTGCTCCCTGCGACGTTTTGCTATTGTTTCCTGCCAATATAAATATTGTGCTGGCGAATTAATGTGTTGAGATTTCAGAATTTTGGTCAATTGTACTGGGTAATGCAACTGGACAGGCCACCAGTGACTTTGAATAAACTGTATGGAACAACTGAAGAGCATGATCACAACAGCTGGCCCTTCTGCACACTGTTCAGCTTGTAAGAACAATTGCCGTGCCATTTGCTCTCCTCTCAGGTCAACTTTGGTGGCTTTTCACTTTGCACAATCGTTTTATTTCTTTTGTCATTTTAATTGCTCCTTCAAGCGGCACGGTGGCATAATGTTTAGCACTGTTGCCTCACAGCACCAGGGACCCCCAGTTCAATTCCGACCTCGGGTAACTGTCTCTGTGGAGTTTGCACATTCTTCCCATGTCTCCGTGGGTTTCCACCGGGTGCTCCCCTTTCCTCCCACGGTCCAAAGGTGTGCAGGTCAGGTAGTTGGCTTTGCTAAATTGCCCCCTAGGTGGGGTTACAGGGATAGGGTGGGGGATTGGGCCTAAGTGGGGTGCTCTTTCAAAGGGTTGGTACAGACTCGATGGGCTGAATGGCCTCCTTCTGCATTGAAGGGATTCTACAAAATTATTTTTCACGAGGTGTGGCGTTATGTATTTCTCGTGCCAATCGATAGAATCGGTAGCTAAGAGGCCAAGCTTTTTTGTTCCCAACACATTTTCAAAATATAAATCTTTGTGTCATGCAAGCTAAAAGACTATGGCTCAAGATAGTGTCATTTAGCCAAGTCAAGCCAGTCATTTCCATGGACTAGATGCTGTACAATCTTATCCTGCACCGTTAAGATTTAACAATCTGCACAATTTAACAATTTAATGCAGAGCAGATTTACAAGGATGTTGCCAGGGCTGGAGAATTGCAGCTACAAGGTGATATTTGGAGAGGTTGGGGTAGTTTTCTTGGAATAGCGAAGGGTTGACATGATTTAGGTATACAAAATTGTGAGGGGTAGAAGCAGAGTAGACAGGAGGAGCCTGGTTCCCTTGGCAGAGAATTAAAAAAACAGGGATCATAGATTCAAGCTGGGTGGCAGAAGGGGGCATGAGGAAAGGATTTTTCACGCAGAGGGTTAGGGGTGTCAGAAAGTTGTTGCCTGAGTCGGTGATGGGGTCAGAGACCCTAAACTCTTTGAAGAAGTACCTGGATTTGCACTTTATGGACCATGTGCAAGAAGATGGGATTAGAAAGGGCACCTGGGTGTATTTGGGTCAGCATGGACAAGATGGACTAAATGTCCCCCTTCTGTGCTGTACCTTTTCTATGGTTCAACTATAACTTCCTGCCAGAGGTAATTAAGCAAAATGTATTTAATTAATATTGTGTCTTTATTCATGACCCCTGAGCTGCTCCCCTCAACAGAAAATCCCTCCCTACCCCTTTGAGAACAGAGGGGCTTCTGTGCACCATGATACATTGCATCATCTAAACCCATCCTCTCCAACCCTCCAATCTTATTCCCAGTTTCCTGAAACGCCTCTGATTAAAACAAAACTCATTTTCCCCACAATAGCATTTTGGGAAAGATAGTTTGGGTGTTTCTGGATCTGCAAAGAAAAGTGAAGATGAGGTAAATTGAGAAGTAGCGATTATACAGTGTTAAACTGGCCTCTTTTATTGTCTATCAATCGCAAGAGAAGGGGAAACTGAGAGAGATTAACACGTTCCACAGATTTGAGACCTGAGGAAGAAATAAATTGAGGTGAAAGAGGGCGCCGAGTCTTTACTCCAATACCAAGGGGTTGAAGGAGAAATGGAGTGCTTGTGATGTGAGCTTAAGAGGAACAAACAATAAAAATTAAGAGAAGCATTGACCATAATTATACACCAACCATAATGAGCAGAGTCCTTTTGTTTGAACACTAGGGGCAGGATTTTGCCCGCAGGTCTCAGGACCCTGCCATTAGGATCGGATAGGTGTCAGAAAGCGACACTGTGTTTGGATCTCTCATTCGTCTGTGATTTTTCTAGAAGTGGCCAGGTAGCGGTTCACCATCCAATTAAAGACATGGGTGGGCTCTTGAAGAAGGAGAGCCATAGTAGTCCGGCTAGCACTGAAGAAGCAGTAGGTCAATATTGCAGGTAAGTGAAGGAGGGGACAACCCAAGATGAAGGTTCCCTCTCTTCAACACTTATTTTTAAAAATGGCCCCAACAGTCAGGCCAGGAAGGAATCTCTCCACAGGTTGGCCGCAAGTGCCACTGAAGCCAGGCAAGCAGGAAGGGCTCTTAAGGCCGACTGGAGAACTGCACTGTCCAACCACATCCCCATCCACAACCCACCCCTCAAACCTCCTACCCCCTCCCCCCAAACTCCCTCTACAACACACACATACACACACACACACTACTAAGAGGCCACCAGTGGAAGCTAGGCTGATCCTTCTCACCTCGGTAGATCTAGAAGCTGACTGGAAAATATCAGTTGGCCTCCGATAATAGTCCTGATCGGGCCCTGAACTACTTGAGTCAACTTCTCGCTGCCCACGGGCGGGTAGGCCTGCTGCAACTCCCAAACCCACTACCGGGAAAATACCCTGGGAGCAGCATGGAGCTGGGTAATTGGAATGCCAGCGGTCTTAAGTGCCTTCCTGCGGGTTCTATTGTGGAACCAAACTGGCAGTTTCAGCTGTGGTTCAGTTGTTATCACTCTCACCTCGTTAGTCAGAGGATTGTGGAAAATAAGCAATTCTTCGAGGCCTCAGCACAAAAATCAAGGCTGAGACCTCATTGCAGTAGTCCTTTGGAAAAAATGTTAAATTGGATCCCTGTTTGCTCTCTTAGGTGGACATAATAGATCCCATGGTGGTATTTCAAAGAAGACAGGGGAATTATCGCCAACATCCTTGCCTACATTTATTGCTCAAGCCACGTCACAAAAGAGCAGGTTATCTGGTCGTCATTCCATTGCTGTTTGTGGGGGCTTGCTGAGTGCAAATTGGCTGCTACATTATTACAAGAGCGACTACACTTCAAAATTATTTGATTCTCTGTAAAGTGCTTTGGGTCACCTGGGCCGGAATTCTCCATTGGGATCCACTCTTCCTGCCGGCAGTGCACCCCCCATCTGCAGGATTTCCGGCAGCGTGGGATGGCTTCAATGGGAAATCCCATTGACAAGAAGCGAGAGTAGAGAATCCCGCTGCCAGCAAAGAAACACGTAGCTGGGGGACCGGAGAATCCAACCCCTGTTAATCATGAAAGTCGCTCTATAAATGCAAGCCTTTTTTTTTATTGGCTGAGTCAAATAAGGTGATCCAATTGTTTGCCATGATATGTAGGCAACACAAAAGCCTCTTATAAATATTGCATTTTAATAACACTGTTGGAATTACACAAAATAAATGGTATAACAAGTTTGTGTAATATATGTCAACAAAATCCTCCAAGCGAGTACACACTGGAGACTGGATGTTGTCATTGCCAGAAATGCAAAATTATACAGACATGCAGCCAGGCAAGCACCCACAACTAGGTTCAACTCTGTTGACAAAATACTTCTTGGAAATAATAGGCATGAGCCACAAACTGAACAAAATGAGTGGTAGGTAATTAACTTGAAAATGACTGCACAGGGCATACAGCTCCAGAAAGATGTGACTGGAAGCATTAAACCAGAACAAAGGTTGGTGAACTCTGGTAAACTGAAGAAGAAGCTTGTTAATGGGTGTCAAATCTCACAGCCTAGGGGGCAAGACACAAAAGCGAGAATCCTCAACACCTGCAGCCATGGTGCAAGTCTCATGTGAGTTAACTTTCTCCCAACCATCTGCCCCGTGGTGTACTAATGCGATCTTGCTTCCCTTGCAAGTCAATCAGTCGACCAGCCCAGACCACGTTTGTGCCCGCTGGAGATGACAGAACCGAGCAACTCAGAGGGAGACATTGTGGAGACCAAGCATCAAAGAGGCATCACAGCTGTCACCCGCACCCTCCACCAGAGCAGATGTGGGCAGCACAGTGGCACAGTGCTGCCTCCCAGTGCCAGGAACCCAGGTTTTGGGTGACTGCCAACGTGGAGTTTGTATGTTCTCCCCGTGTCTATGTGTGTTTCCTCGGGGTGCTCCAGTTTCCTCCCACAGTCCAAAATGAGCATGTTAGGTGGATTGGCCATGATCAATGCGTGGGGTCACGGGAATAGAGCGGGGGAGTAGGCTGAGGTTGGGTGCTCTTTTCGGGTTGGTGCAGACCCAAATGGCCTCCTTCTGCACCATCGAGATTCTATGGATATTCAAAGTTGCTGAAGGCTAACATGCAGGTGCAGGAGACTATTAAGAAGGATAATGGAATGTTAGCCTGTGTCGCACGAGGATTTGAGTGCAAGAGTAGTGAAGTCTTGCTTCAATTGTATAGAAGCTTGGTTAGACTGCACTGGGAGTAGTGTGTGCAGTTTTGGTCCCCTTACCTCAGAAAGAATATGATTGCCATAGAGGGACTGCAACGAAGATTCAGCAGACTTTTTCCAGGGATGGTGGGATTGTCTTATGAAGAGAGATTGGGCAAACTGGGCCTGTATTCTCCAGAGTTCTAAAGAATGAGAGGTGATTTCATGGAAAATTACAAACTACTGATAGCATTAGACAAAGTAGATGCAGGTACTTGGTTGGGGAGTCTAGAACCAGGGGGCACAATTTCACAATAAATAGGGTGCCACTGTGGACCAAGATGAGGAGAAATACATTTATAAACAGAGGATTGTGAATCGTTGGAATTCTCTACTCCAGAGGGCCATGGAAGCTCAATCATTGAGTATATTTAAGGTAGAGATTAATTGATTTCTGGTTAACAATTACGGATAAAGGGTTATGGCAATAGTGGGTGTAAAAGACATTGAAGTGTCAGATCAGCTATGATCATAATAAATGGCAGAACAGGCTCGACAGGCTGAATGGCCCGCTCCTGTTACTATGTTCTGACCACAACACAGTGTCCATACTCGTTTGTTCCCACCCTCGTTTGGAGGCAGGGTGGCATTTAATCAGGTGGGAGAGGGCCAGGTGGAGACCCCATCGCCTTCCCGTCTCTGCCCAATTAAGTCTGGCGTTGGAATGCTCATGTATGGCTTTCCCATGATGCCACCAATCAAAGCCCTAATGAGAACAATTAATGCCCACCTAAGGGGCACATCCAGCCACTGCTGGTATTCACCCAGCAGCGAGATGGGGCAGTCACCAAGCAAGAAGCCCACCCTGTCAGGATTAATTGTGGGCTCCCGGTGGAGGTCCCGCGTTCAAAGGCACTTAGTGAGACCCACGGCCCTAGCTTCCCCACTGTTCCCCCACCCCACCGCCCCCCACCACCTCCTCCCCAGCCTTTGTTGATGACCCTATCCCACCCTCCCTCACATGTGGCCTGTATCCCATGACGATTCTAGACCTCCTACGTGCATCACCAGCAGCTGTCACTGCTTCTGCTGGCCCTGCTCGCTATGGACAGCTGAGAGCCTTTGATTGGCCAGTAGCTCCCTCAGCAGGGATAGCAAATGAGAATGGGGAACCCTTTGCCTGACTGGCATGGAAACAGGGAGGTCAATTAATGCACCCCTTGCTGTCAACTCGGGAGATACATGGGATAGATTATATCAGGAACTTCTCTGTCCTTAGAGTTGATTTACATACTGCGATAGTTAAGCCATTAGCCCAGATTATTTCTATTCCCTATATAGAACATGCGGTGACCGAAACAGAGAGAAAAAAACAGAAAATATCTGCAGTGTTACAGAACAGCTGATGAGATGCAACATAATGCACAACACATATGACAGCATTTGGTTGTTAACAATGTTATTTCTGTAGAGTAGGAGGGATAAATAGGCGGGTAGTGTCTAGGGGAGAGGAGCGAGCATGTGGCGTATGGTTTGATTGAGGTATTGGTTTTATATTGATGTTTGCACATTTCTGTTATCTGTAACTGTTTACAATGCCAAAAATACCTCAATAAAATTGTTTGACAAAAAAAAAACATGTTATTTCTGGGGCTCCAAACCAGAGCACCGGACGTTTCCCTCTTTCACTGCGAATCACAAATCATTGCAGCAATATTTGAATTAATTTACCCAGACACGGTAGATTACAATAACATAAGCACTGCCAAATAGGAAGTTCCTTGGCTAAGGGACCTGGCAGTGTTTTGAGACCCAACTTGTTTTTCCTAAATATCTGAGTATTTTTTTAACATTAAGTGCAGAAACAACTACTTTTCATAAAACATGATGTGGAGATGCCGGCGTTGGACTGGGGTGAGCACAGTAAGAAGTCTTACAACACCAGGTTAAAGTCCAACAGGTTTGTTTCGATGTCACTAGCTTTCGGAGCGCTGCTCCTTCCTCAGGTGAATCATTCACCTGAGGAAGGAGCAGCGCTCCGAAAGCTAGTGACATCGAAACAAACCTTTTGGACTTTAACCTGGTGTTGTAAGACTTCTTACTGTGTTTCATAAAACAAGCAGCTGATTAAAGGCAAAAATGAAAATTAGGATTCAAACAGTGCTGCCTCCTGATTCTTGTCTTTGCAGATTGGTCAGAGTGGCAGATAACTGCGATCCACAGTATTACACTGAGATGTATTTATGTCAACCCATGTCTGTCCTGTTTTCGCTTGTATCAGTGCCTTGCATGTTGCACTTGGCTCAACCCATCAGGATATGGACTCTTGATGGGATTCCTGCTCCTAATCATCATCCAGTGAACCCTGCTGGGATAAGTGGACGTGTGGACTGGCTTAATTTTGTCACTTGCTGCCTACCATGGTCAAACAGCCTGCCCACGCTTTTAGTCTCGGCTCAGACTTTAAGGATGCAATGACGGACCCTTTAGGATTGTACAGAACAGTGTGTTCAACAGAGAACTTCAACAGAGAAGGAAATC
The DNA here is from genome assembly GCF_047496885.1 of Scyliorhinus torazame. Lineage (NCBI taxonomy): Eukaryota > Metazoa > Chordata > Chondrichthyes > Carcharhiniformes > Scyliorhinidae > Scyliorhinus > Scyliorhinus torazame. The sequence goes on from NC_092728.1 coordinate 64,690,244, forward strand.
ATTCCTCATTCTTGTACTTAAGTATTTTTTTTGATCAGCTTGCATTATTTTATGCTCTCTCTCTCTCTCTACACAGCAGGTAGAGAGAGAAGGGAATTGTCTGAAGGAAAAAAAATGGTTACTCCCAAGCCATTGCCCAGTCAGTTGTTAAGCTGGGCCTCAAGGAGGAGCTGTAGAGCACTTTACCGACTGTCCGATCTGACAAGTGCCTGCCCACTTCTCAGTACCTTACCCAATGGTGCTACTGAGGCTATTGCCCTCCCAGATATGGGTTGGCAGGAGTAAAACCCACCACCTGTTAATCCGCCACACAGCATTTAATTCTGCTCTGTTAACAAACAAGAAAACCACTCAATTTATCATTGAGATGCCAAAGCCAACGGGATATTGTTTTAAAATTTTGTACTGTGTGACTGAAGAGACAAATACCACCCTTGGCTTGTTAGACCGATCACAACAGGTGGTTGGCAATTAAGCAATTGTGTAAAACCAGTGGTATAGCTACCCACATACTTTGAAATAATTGTACGTAACTTATTTTCACACACGCCACTTTGTTCAGATCATTGCTAATGCGTGTCGACATGAGGCGTGAGACTATCCCTGTCAAAACCAAAATCAAATGTGTCATTGGGACCAGGTGGCTTTGTGGTCATTGCCACATCAGAGGTGTTTCCAATGTGGTGAAATCCTTTTCAATACCTCACCCTACTTACGGTACATTGTGCAACAACACTGCCTTCAATTAGGTCACCCTGTCACCGGATGGGTTTTGCTGTCACAAATTATTGTTTTTTTTTTAGATCACTTAAGACTACCGAGAAATTTAAGCTGGTTATTTTCATTTAAGACCATCAGGAAGTTGAGACTTAAATGATCACAAGCTTATCAGGAAATTGTAGCTTGAGTATTTATGCCAGAGTGAATCCTGCGGCCTTGTTGGCTTGGTTTTAAATTGAACTGCTTCCGCTTGTACAGGTACATAGTTTGTCAGAGCTTTTTGTTCCCCCTCATCCCACCTCAGCGGAAAATGGTGCATTTGTTCCTTTAAAGTTCGAGATTATCAAGATTGAGCAACACCATTATAGGCTTTTCAACAAAAGACAGGCTCTCACTTTTTTTGCTGGAGAAATTAGTCTCCTTTTTTTTTATGCCAGCCGGAGCACTTTGGAATGTTTTACTATCTTACATCGTAGAATCACTACCGTGCAGCAGGAGGCCATTCGGTCCATCGAATTTGCACTGACCTTCTGAAAAAGAATTCCACCCATGCCTACTACCCTACCCTATCACAATAACCACACCTAACCTGAACACGAAGGGGCAATTTTAGCTCGGACAATCCATCTAACCTGCGCACCTTTGGACTGTGGGTGGAAACCGGAGCACCCGGGGGAAACCCACACAGACACGGGGAGAATGTGCAAACTCCTCACAGATAGTCACCCAACGCCAGAATCGAACTCAGGTTCCTGCCGCTGTGAGGCAGCAGAGCTAATCACTGTGCCATTGTACTACCCAAGTGATAAATACAAGTGTTAAATAAATTCAAATTATTATTGCCACTCTGAGTCATTGCAAAATGTGACAAGTCCACCATTATTTAGAATTATCCCCCCAATGGAAACAGTCCCAATGACTGGGAGTAGCTTTGGAGTGAGAAAGCTCACAATTCCTCTCAGGAATAAGAATAGTAAGAAGTCTTACAACACCAGGTTAAAGTCCAACAGGTTTGTTTCGAATCACTAGCTTTCGGAGGACTGCTCCTTCCTCAGGTGAATGAAGAGGTGGGTTCCAGAAACATATATAGAGACAAAGTCAAAGATGCAATACAATACTTTGAACAGCGACCACGACACTACACAATCCTTCCTGGCAATCTCTGCAAGACGTGCCAGATCATCGACATAGGTACCACCATTACGCGTGAGAACACCATCCACCAGGTACGTGGTACATACATGTGCGACTCGGCCAACATTGTCTACCTCATACGCTGCAGGAAAGGATGTCCCGAAGTGTGGTACATTGGCGAGACCATGCAGACGCTGCGACAACGGATGAACGGACATTGCGTGACAATCGCCAGGCAGTAATGTTCCCTTCCAGTCGGGGAACACGTCAGCAGTCAAGGGCATTCAGCCTCTGATCTTCTAGTAAGCGTTCTCCAAGGTGGCCTTCAGGATGCGTGGCAACGCAGAATGGCCGAGCAGAAACTTATAGCCAAGTTCCGCACACAAGAGTGCGGCCTCAACCGGGACCTTGGATTCATGTCGCATTATATTCACCCCCCACCATCTGGCCTGGGCTTGCAAAATCATCCAATTGTCCTGGCTTGAGACAATTCACACCTCTTTAACCTGTGATTATCCCTCTCTCCAGTTGCTCCGTCTTGTCCTGTAGGCTTAATTACCTGCAAAGATTTGCATTCAAAGTATCTTATTGCATCTTTGACTTTGTCAAGATATATATGTTTCTGGAACCCACCTCTTCATTCACCTGAGGAAGGAGCAGTGCTCCGAAAGCTAGTGATTCAAAACAAACCTGTTGGACTTTAACCTGGTGTTGTAAGACTTCTTACTGTGCCCACCCCAGTCCAACGTCGGCATCTCCACATCAGGAATAAGAAAAGCATCCTTTGACTCAAAGGAAGAGAACAATATTTTGTTTCTCAGGGTGACGACTCCTCACTGCTGAGAGCGATCTTAGAATAAAAACATTAGCACACACTCAGAATTAAAAACTGCAATATATATATGTTGGGCAGAATTTACCGGCTGTTCACTCCAGCAGGATATTCCGGTCCCACCCATGAGGCACAGATTTACCAGTGATGAGGGGTACAGTCAACAGGAAATCACGTTGACAACGGTAGGACCAGAAATTCCCGCTGGCAGGCCGACTCCGCCACCGAAAACACGTGGGTATCAACCAAGTGGGTTGGTCGACAGATCTCACCCAGTGGTTCATCCATTTTCTTTTAAAGGACTGATTTATCTCCACGCCGGTGTATTGGATTATTTGGGATCCTGTGGATAAGCTTATCAGAGTTTGGTCACATTTTTATCATATCCTTGAGGTGCAGTCTAGCATCAAACATTCGGTGCTCCAGGCTGGATGTAAACCAGCAGTGACTAGCTCAGTGAGAAGGAGAACTTGAGCAGTGCGAAATGAAATGAAATGAAAATCGCTTATTGCCACAAGTAGGCTTCAAATGAAGTTACTGTGAAAAGCCACCCGTCACCACATTCCGGCGCCTGTTTGGGGAGGCTGGTACGGGAATTGAATCGTGCTGCTGGCCTGCCTGGGTCTGCTTTCAAAGCCAGCGATTTAGCCCTGTGCTAAACCAGCCCCTATGCAGCTTACATAGGCCATTTGGCCCTTCGGGCCTGCTCCGCCATTCATTATGATCACGGATGATCATTGAGTTCAATACCCTGATACCACCTTCCCCCCAAATTCCTTGATCACTTTAGCCCCAAGAGCTATAGAAAACTCCTTCTTGAAATTACACAATGTTTTAGCCTCAATTTCTTTCACTGGTAGTGAATTCCTCAAGATTCACCACTCTCTGAGTGAAGAAATTTCTCCTCACCCCAGTCCTAAAAGGTTTACCCCTTATCCTCAAACTATGACCCCTAGTTCTGGACTCCCCCACCATCGGGAATAGTCTTTCTTTTTGCGATCTCCCATCCTGGTGGCAGGAGGCGGCACACCACTCGCTGGTGGCGGGATTCTCTGTCCCCCTCTTTGTCAATGGGAGTTCCCGATGAAGCCACCCCACGCCGCTGGGAAACCCGAGGAGGGAGGATGTGCTGCCAGTGGGAGTACAGTGTTAACCACTGCGCCACCATGCTTCCCACTTGCCAACACAAAAATTATCCATTTATCTGTTTCTGTTAGATAACCAATCCTCTATCCATGCTAAAAGGTTACCGTTACATCATAAACTATGAGGTTCAGTTAGCTCAGAGTTAGCTTTGTGGCTAGTTCGTAATGCGAAGTGATGCCAACAGTGTGGTTTGAATTCCCGTACTGGCTAAGTTTCTTCATGGTGGCCCCATCTCGGGGTGGCAGATGGCGCAGTGGTTAGCACTGGGACTACGGCACTGAGGACCCGGTTTTGAATCCCGGCCCTGGGTCACTGTCCGTGTGGAGTTTGCACATTCTCCCCATGCCTGCGTGGGTTTCACCCCCACAACCCAAAGATGTGAAGGTTAGGTGGATTGACCACGCTAAATTGCCCCTTAATTGGAAAAGAAATAATTGGGTACTCTAAATGTATTTATTTTTTAAATGATGGCCACCACCTCTCAACCCCACCCTTCGCCTGAGGTGTGGTGACCCTCACAACCAGTCAGTTCTCTCTCAAAAAAGCGGAGAGAGCAACCTATGGTCCTCAAGGACTATGGTGACTTCAATGTCATGCAGTGAGCTACTTGTGTAGTAAACTTTGACATGGCACCTTATCAGATGCCTTTTGGAAATCCAAATACGCTACATCTGGAGGTTCCCTTTTATCTATTGCTGGTTACTTCTCAAAAAGCTCAAATAAATTATTGAAACACGATTTCCCCTTCGCAAAACATGTGCTGAATTCTCCGCTGGCAGGATTCTCCCTTCCGCAGGCAGCACACACCCAACCACAGCTTTCCCGGCGGTGTGGATTGGCTACAATGGGAAAGCCCATTGGCCAGCAGGCTGAACGGAGAATCCTGCTGCCAGAGAAGCTCGCTGCCAAACAACACTCGGCTGGGATGGTGGAGAATTCACCCCATTGACTCCGCCTGCTTGCATTGAGGTTTTCCAAGTGCCTTGCCACAACCTTAATAGTAGATTCCAGCATTTCCGAAGACAGGTGCTGAGCGAACTGACCTGTAGTTTCCCGCTTTCTGTTCCCGCCTATCTTGAATAGTGGAGTTACATTCTGATGGGATCTTTCCGAAATCTAGGGAATTTTGAAAAATTAAAATCAATGCATCCACTATCTCAGCAGCTATTTCTCCTAAAAACCTAGGGACCTGGGGACCTGTCAGCTTTTAGTTCTGATCATTTTCTCACTACCATTTTCCTGGTGACTGTAATTGTTTTAAGTTCCTCCCTCCCTTTCACCTCCTGATGCGGACTTATTTCTGGGATGTTATTTGTTTCCTCTACAATGAAGACAGATGCAAAATATCGGTTCAATTCATCCGCCATTTCCTTATTCCCATTATTCATTCCCCAGACTCACTCTGTAGAGGACCAAAGTTCACTTTACTTGCACTCTTCCTTTTTTAAAACTTGTAGAAACTCTTACTATCTGTTTTGTATTTCTAACTAGCTTTCGCTCAAACTCTAATTTCTCACGCATCATTTTTCTAGCGATTCTTTGCTGCTTTTTATATTCTGTCCAATCTTTTATCCTACCATGAATCTTCACAGAATTGTTTGCTTTTTCTTTCAACTTGATACTACCTTTAACTTCCCTAGTTAGGCCTCGGTGTGGACCCCGATACAGGGGAACCACCGGTTTGTCCCAGGGAGAATAGATGGAGGGTTTTCGGGGTGGCACAGGGCAGGGATAAGAAGGTTAGAGGACCTGTTCGTGGATGGGAAGTTCGCGAGCCTGGGTGAGCTGGAGGAGAATTACGGGCTCCCCCCCAGGTATCTACAGGTAAGGGTGTTTGCCAGGCGGCAAGTGGTGGAATTCCCGCTGCTGCCGCCACACACGGTACCGGACAGGGTGCTCTCGGGGGTGTGGGCTGGAGGGGGAAGATCTCGGCAACATCCAGGTGATGCAGGAAGAGGAGGAGGCCTCGGTGGAGGAGCTGAAAGGTAAGTGGGAGGAGGAGTTGGGGGAGGAGATCGAGGAGGGGACGTGGGCAGATGCCCTTGGGAGGGTGAACTCTTCCTCTTCGTGCACGAGGCTCAGCCTCATACAGTTTAAGGTGCTGCACAGGGCACACATGACCGGGACAAGGATGAGCCAGTTTTTTGGGGGTGAGGACAGGTGTGTTTGGTGCTCAGGGAGCCCAGCAAACCACACCCATATGTCCTGGGCATGCCCAGCGCTGGAGGAATTTTGGAAGGGCGTAGCGAGGACGGTGTCGAGGGTGGTAGGATCCAGGGTCAAACTGGGTTGGGGGCTCGCAATATTTGGAATTGCAGGGGAGCCGGGAGTGCAGGAGGCGAAAGAGGCCGGTATTCTGGCCTTTGCGTCCCTGGTAGCCCGGCGAAGGATTCTTCTTCAGTGGAAGGATGCGAGGCCCCCAAGCGTTGAATCCTGTATCAATGATATGGCGGGGTTCAGTAAATTGGAGAGGGTGAAATTTGCCTTAAGGGGATCGGTGCAAGGGTTTTTCAGGCGGTGGCAACCGTTCTTAGACTTCCTGGCAGAATGGTGGACAATGGTCAGCAGCAGCAGCAACCCGGGGGGGGGGGGGGGGGGGGGGGAGAGGGGGGGAGGGGAGGGGGGGGAAAGGGGAGGGGGGGATGTGGGTTCTATTTTATTTTTATTTGTCTATACTGGGGGATCTGAGGGGGTGTATATATTTGCTATGTTTGCTATGTGTTTCGGCGGGTGTTAATTTATTATTTATGTATGGGGGGAGGGGGGCACGGGGTTGTTTTGTTTTGTTTTGTATTTAATTCTATTGGGTTCCTTTTACATTTTGTTGTTGATATTCTGTGAAAACTTTAATAAAAATTATTTTTTTTAAAAACACTTCCCTAGTTAGCTCCGCATGGTACATCCTTCGCCTGGAGTCTTTCTTTCTCACTGGAATGTATCTTTAGTGAGTGTTATGAAATAGCTCCATAAATGTCTGCTCTGCATCGCCACTGACCTATCCCTTAACCTAATTTCCTAGTTCACATTAACCAGCTTTGACTTCAGACTATAATTTCCTACATTTAAGTTAAAAATGCTGGTCTTATTCCCATTCTTCTCGCCCTTGAATTGAATGTAAAATTCAATCACGTTATGATCACTGCTACCTCGGGGATGTAATGTTAAGCTGAGTCAGTTTCTTGCTGATTTCAGCTGCCATTATTATGAATTGCTGCTGGCAACAAAGAGCATTGCACGTTAGAGGTCAATAACTTCCCTTCATGTGAAAAAGATAAGGATCTAGATCTTACATGGAGCGGCTCTCAACATCAGATCACCGGTTCACTCAAATTTTTCCCTGCCCCAAAGTCGCTCCGCATTCATGGTCAGGTCCTCTGAGCATAGCTTTAATAGAAAGGTGGAGCTCAGCATCCCTCAGGGAATTCCATCACAGTGGAGTAGAGTCAGGGGAAGACAGGACGTATCCCTTTATTATGGCACTGACTGCCACATGGTAATTTAAAATGTCCAGTGTGAATGGGTGAAAGGAAGAATGTTAGCAAATGGGTGAGTGGATGAATGGATGGGTGAGTAGGGTGGCAGGCAGGTAAGGTGGTAGGTGTGTAAGGTGTATCAGGTGGGTAGGGTGGCTGAGAGGGGAGGTGCATGTAGGATGGAAGGTGGGTAGGGTGGCTGGTGGGTAGGGGGCAAGTGCATCGGGCAATGGTTGGTTGAGGTGACCGCTGGGTTCGGAGATAGTCAGGTCTGGTTGGGACAGTCAAAGGTGGTGGACGGGGGTGGTCAGGCTGTGGGGTAGTTGGGTGGTCGGGTGAAGTAGCTATTGGTCTAGGGGAGTGTCAATGTGAGTGATTTTTAGGTCAGTTCTGTAGCTACCCAGGTGTTAGACAAGGACTTTTCTGTCTACCAATTCCTGGGTAACTATCTAAGCAAGTCCCACAGAGCTGCCTGAAGTCTCCAACTCGAAGTCATAGTTGGAGACAAATGTGAAGGTCCTGGGCAGCAGAGGAATTATCCATCAGACGTCCTCACTTCCCAGGCAATTGCTACAGAGGTCAGCGCGTCGGACTTCCACAGATTGTCAACACACATCTCAGGCCATACACTTGCTTTCCGATGATCCGGAGACCGGAGGATCTGGACCATTAACTTTGTGAGCTTGATGCTGAGTCAGTCCTATCCATAGCGAAACATGCTAATTCAATAAAGGTGCTCAGTAGCGTGGATCTTATTTACCCATAGAAAGGAAAAGGTGAAAAAGGATACCAATTCCATAAAACCCATTTTACACTATCACACAAAGACAAAATCTGTACTACTGTGTTTAGTAGGCCACAGGAGGAGGCGTTTGATCAGATGACACAAAATCCTCAAATATCTTGGCAAGCAAAGCTAATGGGCGAAATTCTCCCCCAACGGCGCGATGTCCGCCGACTGGCGCCAAAAACGGCGCCAATCAGACGGGCATCGCGCCGGCCCAAAGGTGCGGAATGCTCCGCATCTTTGGGGGCCGAGCCCCAACATTGAGGGGCTAGGCCGGCGCCGGAGGGATTTCCGCCCCGCCAGCTGGCGGAAATGGTGTTTGTTGCCCCGCCAGCTGGCGGAAATGGCGTTTGGTGCCCCGCCAGCTGGCGTGGAAATGCGGCGCATGCGCGGGAGCGTCAGCGGCCGCCGACAGTTTCCCGCGCATGCGCAGTGGGGAGAGTCTCTTCCGCCTCCGCCATGGTGGAGGCAATGGCCGAGGCGGAAGAGAAAGAGTGCCCCCACGGCACAGGCCCGCCCGCGGATCAGTGGGCCCCGATCGCGGGCCAGGCCACCGTGGGGGCACCCCCCGGGGTCAGATCGCCCCGCGCCCCCCCCCCCAGGACCCCGGAGCCCGCCCATGCCGCCTGGTCCCGCCGGTAAATACCAGCTTTGATTTACGCCTGCGGGACAGGCAATTTCTGGGCGGGACTTCGGCCCATCCGGGCCGGAGAATTGAGCGGGGGGTCCCGCCAACCGGCGCGGCCCGATTCCCGCCCCCGCCCAATCTCCGGTACCGGAGACTTCGGCGGGGGTGGGGGCGGGATTCACGGCGGCCAACAGCCATTCTCCGACCCGGCGGGGGGTCGGAGAATGACGCCCCATAAGTCTGTGGGATTGTATCTGAAGTGTGCCACTATAGGAGATAACTGCATAGACTGTCAATGGCACCTGTCGAAGGCAAATAATGCTTTGGGACTTATGATTTTTGTTCTCCTATATGTGTCTTGCACAACATGAAGTAGTCTCTGATGGATGCAAATAGTCAAACAAGGAATGGAAAACAATTCATTCTCAGGACATAGGCATGACTGACAGTATTGGCAATTATATCCCTGCAGTGCAGAAGGGGACCATTCGACCCATTGAACATGCACCGACCCCCTGAAATAACACCCTACCTAGGCCCACTCCCCTGCAACCACACCAATCCTGCACATCTTTGGACACTAAGGGGCAATTTAGCACGGCCAATCCTCCTCACCTGCACATGTTTGGACAGTGGGAAGAAACCGGAGCACCCAGAGGAATCTCACACAGACGAGGGGAGAAAGTGCAAACTCCACACAGTCACCCAAGACCGAATTGAACCCGGGTCCCTGGTGCTGTAAGGCAGCAGTGCTAACCACTATGCTACCACGCTGGTGAGGAAGTGGTGGTGGCTCTTTTTCTTGAACCATTATTTAGCAGCTTGGTATAACTGAATGGATTCGAGGCCACTTCAGAGGATATTTTAGAGACAACTACATTAGTGAGGCACTGGAGTTACATTTGGGCCAAATCAGGTATGTACAGTAGGTTTTCCTTCGCTAAAGGACAACAGTGAAATGCAGTACACCTGAGTGTGCTGCAAAGATGCGCAGTTCAAGTTGAGCACCAGCATGCTGCATCTGTTGAAACCGGAAAATATTTGCCACTGCAACATGCTAAATTGGCTCCAATATGTTTGAATAAACAGACGCTAAGACCTTGAGGAAGCCAACTCACACCTCCCTGATTGAAGCTTAGGCTTTCCTGCTGAGCAATACAAAGTGGTAAAGGCTGAGCCTTCAATCAGTCCCAGCGCAATTGTAATGGTGTAAAGGACCCATTTTAGTGAGGTATTTCTGCTGTCACAATTGGCAATCCTGGAGAAAATAATTGTGAGTTAAAGAAAAGGCTTCAACCTCTCACAGTGGTCTGCACCTTAATAGTGTGAATCAATTTACTGCTTTTAGGAGGGGGGAAAAAAAATCACAAAGCACTACATTAGGTTCCCCTCAGAAACAAAAGCACAGCTTCTATACCAAATTGTCTACATTTCCTCCAGTGCTAACTGAAGATATTACAACAAAATGCACCATAATAGCAGGTAACGAAGTAAGATGCCGTTTTGAGACAGAGAGAGGACTACAAGGTTTGACATCAATTGTTCCAAGGTCCAGAGTCTCTGGGCTGGATTCTGCGGCTATGTCCACAGGATCCGTCTGGTCTTACGACCAAAAAGTCGCCGCCGCCTACGCACCGGTGCTCCGCCTGGAGAGGGGCTAGCAGCTGCGACACATAAAGCCCACGGCTTTACTTGCCGATACGCAGAATGGCCGGGCTGTGGCCGCAAATGTGCATGGCCATACAACATGGAGCCTTCTGCGCGTGGACAGGGCCTGCCAAAAACTGCCCCCTGTAATCCTCCTCGCCACCCCCGCCACTCCCTACTGCTTGCCTTACTGAGACCAACTCACTTGCAAAGAGCAGGATGGATTCTTGATATTTTCCTTCTCCGCATGGTTCAACTACTCAGTGCTTCCAGAGCAAAACCATTGTGGGAGGCACAGCTCAGCTACATTTTCATATTACTACAACTAACATTCTTGCATGTTTCATTTATATCACCCAAATGATGCATACATGTTTATCTTTGCTGACTCACAGTACAGTCAGCTTTCCTATGCCTCGACTAGACAATAGTGTACAAAGTATCACAAACATACTTATTCACTTTTGTAGAGATGGTTAGAACTTCTTTGCAGCGAATGTAATAATTTGTTTACCATCCTTTCTATCTTGTCAAGCCTTTCTTCATGCTAAATATGTAGGAATTAATCAGTTGGCTGGTATGAGCAGCCCAGGTTAACTTTTTCCACTTCATCTGCAGGTTTTGGACACACGTCCTACCATGTCAAAGTAACATGAGAATTTAGTTTGCCTGATACTTGCATCCGTTCCTCTTCTATTCCCTTTTCTGACCTATTGACTACTGTAACCTAATGCCACTGATTTACAATTTTTTTCCTCTTCCTATCCCTATAACCTCCCCCAAACCAACCTCCAAATGCTCCATTCCTCCAACCCTGACCTTGTACAACACCCCTACCTTTGCCACACAACTGGCAGATGAACCTTGAGCCACTTTGCCCCACACACTGGAATCTCTCTCGAAATGCCCTCCATCTTTCCATCTCTCTTTCTTCCTTTGCAACCATTTAAAAAAATAAATTTAGAGTATCCAATCATTTTCTTTCCAATTAAGGGGCAATTTAGCAAGGCCAATCCACCTACACTGCACATCTTTGGGTTGTGGGGGGGGGGGGGGGGGGCGAGACCCACGCAGACAGACATGGGGAGAATGTACAAACTCCACACAGACAGTGATCTGGGGCCGGGATCGAACCCGGGTCCTCAGCGCCGTAGGCAGCAGTGCTAACCACTGAGCCACTGTTCCTTTGAGACCACTATAAAATCCACCTCTTTGACCAAGCTTTCGATTATCCATCCACCCCGCCACCCGAATATATTTTTCTGTCCGAGTGTCCAGTATGATTGCAGCTCTGTGAAGTACCACAGGAGTTTATTTTTATATTAAACGCACAATTAAAGGCTGTTGCGTCTGAGTGAGCAAGTTACACTGCCAGACACAAAGATAGAAAGGCATCAGTGGTGGGGAAATGGTGGCCTTGGAAAGGACACGGTGGGAAAGGACTGCAATATTCGAGAAGGAATTTCTATCAGTGGCCTTGGGAGAATAATAAGTAAAACTTTTAAGATTGATGATGGCCCTTACCCCTTAAATAGAGGTCAAGATTCTCTGGCCTTCCCGCGGCTTGTTTCTTGGCGGCGGGAGACAGCCCCGCCGTTGGCCGGCGGCAGATACTTCTTGTTCTGCTGCTATCAAAGGGATTGCCCATTAAATCCTCCCCACGCTGGCAGGAAACCATCGGCGGGGTGCACCATCGGCGGGACTGGAAGATCCCGTCGGCTGAAGAGCAAGATAATCACACCAAAATCTATGAAGGGATGCAGTTGTGGAAAAGTCAGGATTGGATTCCAGACAGTGCATTCAACAACAATTTGCATTCATATAGCACCTCCAGTGTCGCAAAATGTCCAAGGGTGGCTCGGTAACACAGTGGTTAGCACAGTTGCTTCACAGCGCCAGGATCCCAGGATCGAATCCTGAATCCTGGCTTGAGTCATTGTCTGTGTGGAGTCTGCACGTTCTCCCTGTGTCTGCGTGGGTTTCCCCCGGGTGCTCCGGGTTTCCTCCCACAAGTCCCGAAAGACGTGCTGTTAGGTAATTTGAACATTCTGAATTCTCCCTCTGTGTACCTGAACAGACGCCGTAGTGTGGTGACTAGGGGATTTTCACAGTAACTTCACTGCAGTGTTAATGTAAGCCTACTTGTGACAATAAAGATTATTATAAGGGTGCTTTGGAAATATCATCGGTCAAATGGCACCAAGCAGAAACAGGAGATATCAAGACAGGTCACCTAAAACGTTGTCAAAAAGGTAGGCTTTAGGGGATGTCTGGAGGAGAGAGAATTGTGGGGAAGTGGAATCCAGGCTTGGGCCCAGCAGCTGAAGGCACAGTCACAATGCAGGATCGATGAAAATCGAGGATGCGCCTGGTGCTAAATTGGAAGAGCGTTGAGATCTTAAAGGCTTGAAAAACTGGGGACCATGACAGAGGTTGGATGAGAACACTTCAGCTATTACTGCATTTCTGGACTCCACATCTTTAGCATGGAAATTAAAGTTGCAGTGTTAACCTTTGAATGTTCAGTGAGGTAAAATACGTGGCATCTTAACCGAGCTATTTACCAGTTTTATTCTGGAGTTAAGCACAATCTTGCAAATATTAATCGCCAGACATGCTTTAGAAGAAAATAGAAATTTATCTGATTATTTCTTTGCACATTTACGAAAAAGTGCTATGTGAGCCAAATATAAATCAACCCTCTGGGGACTGAAGCCTGGTTGGATTTCCATTGTGGTAGCTTTACAATTTCACCTACAGTAGTATCAGTTACCTTACTCATTATTTATTGATCTCAACGAACTCTGTCACTCAACAGCATTGTACTGGGAGACTTACATTAATATACGCTCATTAGTAGCTGCCTCATTCAAAGGTCATTTCAGTATTGACTCCCATACCCTTAAGAAACTGTCCCTGCTCTTTTTAACTTCCTTTCTCTCCCGAAGCTGACGTTTACCTCATGCTTGGTTTGTATGCGACTGTTCTTGTCAAACTTTCTGGTGTCTCAGCCAAATTGCTATTCTTAGTTTGTGACTTTAGAAAGGGACCATCAGTCAACAGACTTTTCAATCATGGGGAACTGCAGTCTGGCCCAATCATGTCTACACGTGATATGCATGCAGACACACAAGCAGAAGTCAATTTTAAGTGATCGGGAGTGCCAGCTCATGCTGATTATTTCCCCCTCCCTAGTCCTAGGGGCATTGAGTAAAATATGACTTGTGCAATTTAATAGAAAAGACTAATTAGCAGGAATGTTGTCATACTGAATATTCATGCTGTTATCTTATGACATGGCAGACTGCTAATTATTCAGCAGATCGGCCTTTGTGAGAATAAAGAATTTGACTGTTGCCAGTCATTAAAGTCGGAACTGAACACGGAAAATAAGTCTGTTTATCCAGAATTGACCAATCCTGGATTAATCAGCAGATTTTACTTGCAGAAAACAAGACCCATTGTGGTCTCTGGATTCCTGAGCATAGCAGAAATTCCAGAATTGATCAATGTTCAGAACGTCGTTCATATCTGTTGTCAACCCATCATTTCAATTGACAAAGGTCAGGGTATTATGTTCCTTGAGCATCCATTTTTCTCCACTGCTCTCCTAAATGTGCTCAGCCATTCGAATTTACATACAAACATGAGGGGCAGGGAAGACCAGGTGGTTCATCAAGCCTATCGCACGCTCATGACGACCAGGGCATGAAGACAAGATACTTTCTAACCCCTCCACCCAATGATCTGTTCAACATGAACCAGCTTGTACCATTCTTAACAAGTGTGTCTTGACAGTGAGCAATGAATGATAGGAGGCTTTCCTTGGGCGACACGGTAGCACAGTGGTTAGCACCGTTGCTTCACAGCGCCAGGGTCCGAGGTTTGATTCCCAGCTTGGCCACTGTCTGTGCGGAGACTGCACATTCTCCCCGTGTCTGCGTGGGTTTCCTCCGGGTGCTCCGGTTTCCTCCCACAAGTCCTGAAAGACGTGCTTGTTAGGTAATTTGGACATTCTGAATTCTCCCTCAGTGTACCCGAGCAGGTGCTGGAATGTGGCGACTAGGGGATTTTCACAGCAACTTCATTGCAGTGTTAATGTAGACCTACTTGTGACAATAAAGATTATTTGAAAAAAAACTGATGAGGGCATACCAAGTGAGCTTGACTCAGAGTAACCTACATAGAGATAGTGATCTGGGGTTGAAATCTGTCTTAATTTTTTAAAAAACTGTTTCTAACCCAGTAACGCTATGGTCAGTTCTAACACCCAAACCAAGCTGTTCCTGTGATCGTACAGGTCAGTATAGAATCATAGAACAGTGCAGAAGGAGGCCATTCAGCCCATTGAGTCTGGACCGACCCTCCAAAAGATCACCCTGGCCCACTCCCCTGCCCTATCCCCATAACCCCACCTAACCATTGGACACTAAGGGGCAATTTGGCATGGCCAATCTACCTAAACCTGCACATCTTTGGACTGTGGGTGGAAACCAGAGTACCCGGAGAAAACCCACGCAGATACGGGGAGAACGTGCAAACTCCACACTTGCAGTCACCCAAAGGCGGAATTGAACCCAGGTTCCTGGCGCTGTGAGGCAGCAGTGCTAACGATTATGTCACCGTGCTGTGTGAAGTTTTACCCACTAACCCAGTAAGGGACAGTTCCTGTTTAACTGAATGCAGTTGGCTGACATTATGGGGTTTATGTAAATCAGCACTTTCCTGCACGCTCCTTCTCTTTCAAATTCAAATTCTTGCACAAAAGATGTGATTTGCAAAAGCTGAACACTGTAAACTGCATTCAACAGCAATCCTTAAGACGTTCATTCTCTTTAGAGGCCCATTTTCATGTGATATCTGCCAAACTGAAATCAAAGGTTATGGATTTTTTTTTACACTTAATGACTACAAGCGTAGACGGGAACACCACTCTAACTAATGAGATGGAAATAGAAGCAGATCACAGCTCATAAAAGGTGACCTTTTCACATTCCAATGCTTTCATGCCTTCAGTTCACTCATCTGTGTTATCAATAAATCTGGAGTCCACACAATCTGCCCTTTCTGCGGCTCTTGTTGACTGTCTAACTAACTTCACTGAGGTGAACATAACCTGCTAATTCTATTTGAAGTTTCCCTTATCACCTGATATTTAATAGACAAATCGGGCCAAATATTTTCCCAGATCAAGATGAAAATTTCGCATTTCTTTCTGGAATATTCCGTACGTGGAACTTGAATTTGCTTTTCAGCAATTTGTTTCCCCTCCTCCCTGACAGTTTTCGCCCCTCCTGTCACCTAAGCGTGTGAAGGTTTGGTGCCATGGATACCCGGGATCTCTCCCAAGAAGCCATTTTTCATGTGTGAGGTTGAACGAACAGCAGGTGTTCACTGGTTGGTTGGCTGCAGAGGACAACACACCTTGTTCTCAGGTTGAAGCATTTTTTCCAATAAGGCTCACAGGAGAGCTTTCAGGAGCTGGTCCCAAGACCTCAAGATTTTATTTGCCCCATTCTATTGTACAACTTGGAGCATTAAGATCAATTGGATCTTGACTGAGGTCAGCTAGCTCAGCATAGGTTTCAAACTGAACCCAGAGCCTTTTTGGTTTATATTCCTCTGTCCCACACAGTAAACTTTGTTGCCTGTTTTATTTTGTGAAAGCAATGAAGCTTTTTCCTTTGTGTTAGCTTTGAAGAAGGACCACAAACAGTTTATGAGCAGTTGACTCTGTCAGCGTCATTATTTTATCTGGGAACCGTCGATTAATAAAAGTTGAAAGGTGATATCAAGGCTCACCTCTGCTCCGTGGGGCTGTACATCTCACTGCTTTGGCAGCTGCTAATTGTAATGGGGTCAAAGTTGTGGAAGGAGCGCAGGGCCACCCCAGAGATGGCAACGTACAGTGAATGGAAGGTAATTAGGATGGCCGAGGTCCTGTAGAAAGGCTGACTGAGGTCGTGAATGACAGGGATAACGAGGGGGTTGTTCCTGCAGTTCAAAAGATGCATTCCTGCAGAAAAGGCGGGAGACAAACATTGATCGTTAAAAATCAGCAAGGCGTTCCAATCTTTGCCGCTGCGAATTTTCATCAAAAAAATACATTTAGACAGCATTAAAAACAAAGAGAACATGATTATTTATTAACCCATTTCAGGCGGTGGAGTATTTCTATCAGTTTTTCCAGTGAGTTTGTGTATGAAAATAAAGCCTGTATTTTCTCCTGACCAGTGATTGGGAAATATGCAACCTGGATATTCCACAAGATAATCTGAGACCTACCCATCTGCTATCAATTTGTTGTTCATCATACCAGTGTACTATTTTTGATGTGTACTAATTAAGCAAAACCCTTTCACGGTGGGAGCACTCTTTTTCTTTGGGTAGCATTCAGAAGTTAGAACAGATGGTCCCTGCAATTGGCTCAATGTTTGCAAGGGATTCCCTGCACAGATAAGCTTCAAAACCACAGAGCTAGAGCATGGAAAACATTGGAGAAAGTTGAAAGTTTTTTTTAAATAATTTGTTTTACAGCGAGCAGATATTCTATTAAACCTCAGCCTTTCCAAACATGTGTCACCTCTCCCATTCACCGTGACTGACTAATGAAGGAAGGTTTATTTTCCTTGCTCGTGATGCTGTTCCAAGTACAAATGCCGAATCATCTGCACTCAACGAAGATATAAAAGTTGAGAACTTTACAGTCCTGTTTGCTGCAGCAACTGGGTTTACACGGGTTTAAGGGCATGTTTCTGAGTCGCAAGTGAGGGGGGATTGATGCTGAGTTAGCCATGGTTTTGGAGTGTCAATTTAAACTTCACACTACAGAACAGAAGGAGAACATTGGGCCCATCGAGTCTGCACTGACCCTTTGAACGACCACACTACCTGGGCCTAATCTCCCATCCCCACCCTAAGGGGCAATTCAGCATGGCCAATCCACCTAACCTGCACATCTTACTACTGTGGGAGGAAACCAGAGCACCGGAGGAAACCCACGCAGACACCGGGAAAATGTGCAAACGCCACACAGACAGTTACCCAAGGTCGAAATCGAACCTGGGTCCCTGGCACTGTGAGAAAGCAATGCTAACCGCTGTGCCGCTGAATACAAACATACTTTGATTTTCTGTTCCTTCATGCCGGCGGGGTTCTCTGTTCCTGCTGCAATGCATGGAAATTGGGCTGAGTGCCAAATTCGCCATCCACGCTGGATTCACAATGGAGAATGGCGCCCCAATGAGTAGGAGTGGGCCATTCAGCCCAATGTTCTGCTATTCAGTTAGAGTATGGCTGATCTGAATTGAACTCCACTGCCTTGACTTGCTTCTGTGCTCCATAATAACTTTAACCAACAACAAAAAAATCTATCAGTCTCAGGTTTGATCATATCCATAGGTCCCCAGGCTCAACAGGCCTTTGGAGCAGAGTTCCAGATGTGACCGCTGCTTTTGAAATCAGAGTGCTATTCTGACACCTCGGACATTGAAAGGTGTACATCTACTGCTTTGTACTTATAAATTTTTGAAGACTTTGAGCTCTGAATTTTGGGTGTGAGATTTGAGACCGCTGGAGGTTTGGTTCTGCTGTGCCGAATATGTTGTGATTTGGCACGGATGGTAATTCCTTGATTTAACAACACAGTGGAGCAGGGACTGCTTTGCCGCAAGGTTAGAGTTGGTGTGTAACTATGTTCTTGAACTGGAAGCACAGTTATACTATCAGATCTGGTCAGAGAATATAGAGATGGCAGTTGCTATGATATTCAGTCATCAGAATTTGCCCCAGGTGCACAAAGGTATGAGGGACATAGATAGGAAGGAACCTTTCCCCTTAGTAGAAGGGTCAATAACCAGGGGAAAATAAATTTGAGGGTAGGAGCAAGAGGTTTAGAGGGAAATTGAGAAAAAACGTTTTCACCCAGCAGATGGTGGGAATCAGGAACTCGCTGCCTGAAAGGGTGATAGGGAAGGGAACCGTCACCACATTTAAAAAACAATTAGGTGAGCACTTGAAACGCCAAAGCACACAAAGCTACGGGCCAAGTGCTGGAAAATGGGATTTAAATAGATAGATGCTTGATGGCCGGCACAGACCCGATGGGCTGAAGGGCCTCTTTTTGTAGTATTATACTCTATGGGAGCGATTTATCAGCCTCGCCGTGCCCGACTTGGGGTGCAACGGGGCCAGTAAATCTCACGAGAGGCAACTCACCAGAGTTACCGGCCTCGTTGCCTCCCGAGTCAGTATCTGGATCCCACACATTGAGGTCGGGATCCAGATTTGCATATTCAAGTGAGTAGTTATTCTCATTTAAATGGGTCTACACCAGATTTACACAGTGCCTGGGATCGAACAGCCTCGCCTCGTGTCAGGGATACCCTGTCCGGAGGGGTGCCCGATGGGATGGGGTGCGGGAGGGGGACCCGATAAGCTGCTAATTGGTAAATTGTGGATTTGGGAGGGTCCAAGGTCACAGTGGGGAGGGGGGGGGATCTAGAAATCGGAAAATGGCACCTTGATTTCTTCCTGCACTGGCGATTGGAACGCTCTAGCGCACAAAGTGCTCCTAAGTGCGATCTCAGTGGGTCGTTCCCCGCTGGGGCCCAGAAATGAAGACAAGTCTCGTTTAATACAGGGTCGTTCTCGCCACTGCCAGTGCTGGAAAACACCCGACTAAACGGGCCCAACACAGGACTCTGATTCATTCCCGTTGAATCGTGCCCTACGACTCGATGAGTAACAGTGTAGGTTTTTCTATAAATGCAGTATGAAAACTTCCGTCGGCACAAAAGCTCCTATGTAATCTTGACCATGGAAAATGGTGCATTGTGTGTCAAAAGTGCAGCAAGCAGCAAATGCACAGTTTTCACACTGCCAGCTGTACTTGAAATTATAATCAGGCCAAAGGGATCTTGGTTCAACAGTAGTGGAGAGCAGGCAATCCCGTGAATGGCCAGTGTGCAGTGCCAGGTGGATTTAAAAAAAAAAAAATTTAGAGTACCCAATTCATTTTTTCCAATTAAGGGGCAATTTAGCGTGGCCAATCCACCTACCTTGCACACCTTTTAGGTTGTGGGGGCGAAACCCATGCAAACATGGGGAGAATGTGCAAACTCCACACAGACAGTGACCCAGAGCCGGGATCGAACCTGGGACATTGGCGCCGTGAGGCAACAGTGCTAACCACTTGCGCCACCGTGCTGCCCTCGCGCCAGATGGAGTTCAGTGAGCTCTTGAACATGTAAGAGCACCAAAATAAAATAAAAACCCAAAAGGAAGAAAGGGCGATAAGTAGAACTCGAAGCAAGCAGGGAAAAGAACTGACTGTGAATGAGTGCTTTCACGGAGAAAGAGGTCTGCACATTTTAAAAGACAAGTGAGATTATCTTTTGAAGGAAGCAGAGATGTGTGTTTGTTGTTTGATTGTCTCACTTAGTTTTCCTTTCACTCTTTTCATTTGCTGCTCTTTGTTTGGGTTATTCCCGATGTGTATCCTCGTGGTACTGATCCCCGGTCCACGGGCCACTCCACTAATTGAGCCGTTTGAACCTCCTTCAGGCTTGGAGATAACTACATCCTTTCTAAATATGATCCATTGTGTTGCAAAAAGAAAAAGACTCACCCAGGTTGTGATTCTGATCCTTTGTGTCAACCAACTGAACTGCGATTGATTCTTGCCTTTGATCTATGAGACTACTTCCATCAGTAGCCAGGTGGACAATGACAGCAGCAGCCACCATGGGTTGAGCAAAGTAGGCCTCATTAGGGAGAAAAAGATAAAGATTAACATTTGGTTCAGAAGTGGGGGCTGGGTGCAGACGCAGTTGGGGGAAAAAAACACATTCAGTCAAAAGATTTCTTTGGTATGGTTCTCTGCTCAAAGAACAACTTTCAGAGAGCATTTGACTTAATTTGACGTAACAGTAATAAATGATATAGAAGAACAACACGCCGTGAGTGTTGGAAATCTGAAATAAAGACAGGAAATGCTGGAGATGTTCAGTAGGTACGGCAGCATCTGTGGGGCGAGGAAGAGTTTTTTTTGTAAATTTAGAGTACCCAATTCTTTACTTTTCCAATTAAGGGACAATTTGGTATGGCCAATCTACCTACCCTGGCACATCTTTCGGTTGTGGGGGTGAGACCCACAGAGACACGGGGAGAATGTGCAAGCGTCACATGGACAGTGACCTGGGGCCAGTTTCGAACCCGGGTCCTCAACGGCGTGAGGCGGGAGAGGAAGAGAGTTAACCATTCAGGTCTGCGACCTTTCATTGAAGACGCTGCCAGGCATGGTGAGTGGGCGCAATCTTCTGGCTGTAGCGGGATCTTCCTGTACTGCCGACGGCGCACCCCCGCCGGGTGCTTCCTGGTGGTGTGGGGTAGATTTAATGGGCAATGCCATTGACTGCAAAAGATTCCGCCACCAGGTCGCCTTCCGCCAGAGGCTGGAGAATCTCACCCAGCATTTCAAGAATTTTCTATTCTTACATTACATATTGTATTTTATCAGTTTGCTCATGCGTTTCGTTCAGACACAACTGTGAGACCATAGTATCATTACTTTGAATATCTTCATTAAGATAAATTTTCCTCCTAACATTTTTTTTTTGCACCTTAACGTTTCTTTTTAATACTTCTGTCAATCTCCCCACCTCCATTCCTGAGGGTACATCAATCTCCAGCTCTGGTACCTGAGCCAAGAGTCTGAGCATGGAGGGTGCATGTTACCAGGCCTCTCATGTGTCGAGAACATCACAGTCAAGTCTGACGTCTATCTACAGTGTGCGTTGACCAAGAAAAATTGCTGGTCAGCGATCAGGAGCAGAGCCCCTGATCAATTTCTTTACTCCTTAGGATTGTGAGAGGAGGAGGTTGGGATCAATTGAAGTATTCCGGCTGAGATCAATTAGCTCAGCATGCACCAGCCCCCCAACCTGAGACCTCCTGATCTGTTTAGGGACACGTGTCTCAATTTATATGTAATTGTCCATTGATGAACAATGTCGAGGGATGGATTTGGACATGATATCCATTCTCACGCACTGATTGTCAAAACAGGAGGTAAAACACTAGTGAGTTGTCTGCTCAGCTAAGATATAAGCTGCATGTCCCTTACAGACTTCAGCAAATAATTTAAGCAGGCACGTCAGTACTGTGCTGAGGGAGTGCTGACTTGTCAAATGGGCCATCTCTTGGCTGAGATATCACACCAAGATTGGACAGTTAAAATTTGGAAAAAAGCATCTTGCCAGCCATATTCCTTCAACTAACAATACTAAAAATACATTATTTGGTCATGTTCTCTCAGTAGTACCTTGCCGTGCATGCATTGGCTGCCATGTTTGCTTGCATGATAGCGCTGATTGCCGTTTAGAAAAGTAATGTATTGACTGCAAAGTACATTGGGATGTTCTAAAGATGTCACAAGAAGCAATATTAACTCAGTTTATTTCATTTTTTGCTGTCTGCCTAAAATCATAGATTATCATAGAATTTACAGTGCAGAAGGAGGCCATTCGGCCCATCGAGTCTGCACCGGCTCATGGAAAGGGCACCCTACCCAAGGTCAACACCTCCACCCTATCCCCATAACCCAGTAACCCTACCCAACACTAAAGAGCAATTTTGGACACTAAGGGCAATTTAGCGTGGCCAATCCACCTAACCTGCTCATCTTTGGGCTGTGGGAGGAAACCGGAGCACCCGGAGGAAACCCACGCAGACATGTGGAGGATGTGCAGACTCCGCACAGACAGTGACCCAAGCTGGAATCGAACCTGGGACCCCGGAGCTGTGAAGCAATTGTGCTATCCACAATGCTACTGTTCTGCCCATGGCAGAATATGGCAGAATATATTTCGGAACTTGTGAAAAATTGTGATGCGAGTTGATGTTACTCGAATGACAGATTACTGCTTCCCATCTTATAAAAGGGTCACTGATTGAACAATAATGCTCTTGTATGCTGCCTTCACCTATTATGAAATGCTGCCAGCTATTGCTGTGACGATTGGTGCAATAAATCACAGATTTTTATAATCATGCTTGTAAACTGTGACTGGTCTTCGAGAATACCGCAGGGTTCATAGGGTCATTCTTCCCTTATGTCGTGATGGTGATGATGCAGATGCTTCCTTTGGGCTAGCCGATGCTGACTTTCAGAGGTCCATTGACTCAGTGTGTCATTAACTGCAGCATGTCACAGGGCGTGTGTTGATATTCATAACTCATCACCAGGACTGCATCAATCTGAACAGTGGTCATTAGGAGAGTTGACAGGATTTATTCTGTACGCCTGAGAATACGTCAGTATTTGTAATGAGCTTTTGTGGGTAAGCCAGTGTATGTAATGTCTTGATCTGTGTCTGTCAGTATTTTTAGGGAGTCCCCGGGTTGGGATTCTCTGACCCCGGGCCGGTCGGAGAATCGCCGGGGCGGGGCGGGATTCACGCGACGCCGCTCCGACGCTGGTCTGCCGATTCTCTGGTGACCGGAGAATCGCGCCATTGACTCGACGCGGCCCCCCACCTCCCAGCAATTCTCCGCACGCAATGGGCCGGTTGGCTGCCGAGATAGGCCGAGTCCCGCTGCCGTCGTTCACATGTGGTCCTACCCGGCGGGACCTCGGCATTCATCCTGCATGGGGCAGCCTGGTGGGAGGGAGGGGGGTATCCGACCCCGGAGGGGGCCTTCACGGTGGCTGGCCCGCGATCAGGGCCTACCGATTGGTGGGCGGGCTTCTCCTGTTGGGGGCCTATGTTCCTCCGCGCCGGGCCCCTGCGCCATGTTGCCTCGGGGCCGGTCGCGGAGAAGGCAACCCATGCGCATGCGCAAATTCGCGCCGGCCGTAGCGCGCATGCGCAGACCCGTGGCGCCCGTTCTGACACCGGTATCGGCAGCTGGAGCTGCGTGAAGCGCTCCAAGTGCCGTGCTGGCCCCCTGTGCGGCGCAGGAACGCTGCTCCTAAGGTCCTGTTGCCGCCGTCGTAAACATTTAGCCTCAGGATCAGAGTGTGAGTGTGTCAATATTTTAGGGGGTCTGAGTGTGCGTGCATCAGTATTTTTAGGGATCCATGTGTGTTTGTGTCAGTATTTTCAGGGGATCCCATGTGTTTGTGTTAGTATTTTTAGGGGGTCCCATTGTGAGTGTGTCAATGTTTTTAGGAGGTTCCAGTGTGAGTGTATGCCAGTATTTTTAGGAGGTCCCAGTGTGAGTGTATGTCAGTATTTTTAGGAGGTCCCAGTGTGAGTGTGTGTCAGTATTTCGAGGGGGTCCCAGAGAGAGTGTCGCCCCATGTGCCCGCTTGTGGTTGTATTTATGTTGTGTCAATTAAGTACTTTTTGCAATCATCTTGCCCACATACATCAGTATGATAAAGGCCAGAATGACTATTGCCAGAAAGTGCGGCTGCTGGTTCAGGAAAAGGCCTGTTTCCACATTAATCCTCCTTGTGGTCACATATCCTTGATGTCTTATGACTCACTTGATGAAGGAGCTGCGCTCCGAAAGCCAGTGATTCGAAACAAACCTGTTGGACGTTAACCTGGTGTTGTAAGACTTCTTACTGTGTCAAATGGCCTGTTAAATATGGGCTCAAATGCAAAGAATGGTCAATGGCCTGAGATAGTGCGAATGATGAAATTATCCCACTGTATGAGGCAGCACCATCAAAATATAAGGTGAGAGTGTTGAGGAGTGGCAGAGGAAGAAATATAATGATTGAAATTGGTTTGTTTTGCTTGAATTCAATGCATTTGCAATGTTTTAGGATTCATTTTGAGCCCTCCCCAATGTAATCCACCTACCTTTAGCCAGTATTTTGCTCTGAAGTATGGAATGTTGTGAAACGCTTCCAGGCATGGGAACCAGGCGTACTGAGACACCCCATCCGACAAGTCGATGACCCTGGTCTTGCACACCTGAAGGGAAATACACTCGGGTTAATTTACATCCCAATGATATGGTAAAGAATGCACCTGCCAATCTAGGCACAAATACTGGTTAAAATCTCCCCTTCCTCATTCGGAGCTGGGTGCCGCTGAGAACGAATGGAATTTTGGCTGGAACGCCAGATTTACCGTGCCCGCTTGCAGCGGGGTCCTGCCACGGACAATGCCGGAGAATCCCGCCCGCTGAGTGCATTTAACTCGAGCGAGTACGGATTGCAGAGAATACCTGTGCAGTGCCAAATTATGCTGGCTCAGACTTTTCCTTCCATCAGAGTGATGGGAATACCAGGGGCAATGGAGAAAGCAAAAGTAAATGATAAAACAGTGACAAACTATCAACTGGCATTCCTGCAGAGCCAGTGACATCATCTCGGAGTTTCCTGTGGCATTTCTGAGGGTGTGAGTGGGTTCCAAGGGAATTTTTCTTTCCTCTACACATGCTGTGTAAACCATATTTTATGGTGCACATCATAAAATGCGTGCATTCTGGGCCAAGGATGCTCAAATATCTGGAAATTATGTCCCCGACTGCAAGACTGGCTGAGCTAAAATTGACTTCAATTATTTATGCAGCACCTTTTACATAAAATATCCCAAATTGCTTCAGATGATCACGAATAGATTAGCATTGTACTTTGCTAAACCGCAAAAGATCGATTAGCAGGTATTTCTACATCCAAAACTAATCAAATGTCAGCTCCTTTTTAGGTCTGGTTCAATAATCTAACAGAGCGACTGTCACTGAGTGTAACTGATTGTCCAGAAATCTTCAGGATTTGACAGACAAGTGAAAATAAAGGCGGGATTTACCGGCTGTTCACTCAGGTGGGAAATTCCAGTCCCGTTGCCAGCGCACGGATTTTCCGGTGACGAGGTGTGCCATCACCGGAAAATCACGTTGGCAACAGTGGGGTCGGTAGATCCCACTGACGGGCCGCTGAAAAACACACAGCGGGATGGTCGGTAAAATCCACCCAAAGGCCGGGATTCTCCGACCCCTCGCCGGGTCGGTGAATCCCCGGGGGAAGGCGCGAATCTCGCCCCGCTGCCCCGACGCCGGCTGCCATATTCTCCGGCGCCATTTTTTGAGTGGCGGTGGGATTCCTGCCACGCCGGTCGGGGGCCGTTGAAAGCAGGCCCCCGGCGATTCTCCGGGATGTTTGCCCAGTCCCGCCGGCGTCAAATACTCACCTCACGCACAGTGGGACCTGGCAGGTGAGTATGGGCGGTCGGTCCTCAGGGGGGGGGGGGGGGCGGTGGGGGGGGGGGGGGGGGCAGGGTGATCCGACCACGGGGGGGGTGGGACCCCCACGGTGGCCTGGCCCGCGATCAGGGCCCACTGATCTGCAGGCAGGCTTGTTCCGTGGGACCACTTCTTTCTTCTGCGCCGGGCCCTTGTAGGGCTCCGCCATATTGCCTGGGGGCCGGCGCGGAGAAGAGAACTCCCCGCACATGCACGAAAATACGTCGGCCGGTCTGCACATGCGCGGAATCGTGACGGCCGTTCTGCGCATGCGCAAGATCACGCCGGCCCTTCGGCGCCGGCTGGAGCGGCGACAACCCCTTCCGCCGTCTACCTAGCTCCCGAAAATGCAGAGAATTCCACACTTTCGGTGGCTGTTGTGCCGGAGTGGTTGGTGCCGGTTTTCCCGCCGGCGTGGGGACCCCGAAGGGAGAATCCCGCCCAAAGTGTTTCTACTCAGCTTACTTGGTCCATTTGATGCAAATCATAATTCTGAAGTTGAATATGACGTTTTAGGAACACAACTGGCTGCTTAAAAAGTTCTGAAGAAGCATCATATTTGACTTAAAATGTTAACCGCCACCCACAGCTGCTGCTATACCTGCTGAAAGTTTCTGCCACTTTCTGTTTTTATTTCATGATTTTGCTTTCCATGTCACAAATTAAATGATTCGCTAAGCTATTTCTGAATCTTTAGAACCTTTTAGACCAGAAGGTCTATGAAACAAAGGGTTGCATTTTGCATCTTTGTATATTTCAGTGCACTCTACAGCCAGTTAATTAATCTCCTGAAGTGCAATCACTTCTTTTTTCTGCCAAAATGTGGCAGTTTATTTGCACGTAGCGAGGTACTTCGTTCATTCGTGGGATTGTGGGTGTCGCTGGCTAAGCCAGTATTTATTGCCCATCCCTAATTGCCCTTGGGCTGGCTGGCTTGTCATTTCAGAGGGCAGTTAAGAGCAGGTACAGATGGCAGGTTTCCTTCCCTCAAGAACATTGGTGAGCCAAATGGGTTTTTACAACAATTAACGCTTTAATTCCAGATTTTTATTTAACTCAAATTTTGCCATCCGCCATGGCGGGATTTGAACCCAGGTCCTCAAACCATTACCCTGGGTCTCCGGATTACGAGCCTACTGACAACACCACTACCTCCCCCTATAATTAGTGCATATCATAAAAGGTAATTTTGTTTCTGTAGTTTTTTGCTGCAGGATAAATGTTGAAGGTACAGAAAGAACATTCTCTTTAAATTGTACTATTGAATGTTGATACGTCCACCTGAACTGCCATTTGAAGCTCACTTGTGTGTTCCTAGGTCGAGCAGCTCAGTCACTGGTCTGAATTGAATTGGTGATCTTGGCCGAAACAACTGGATGGCCATGGGAAAATGAAATAAAGCAAGGTTTGCTCCCCTAATCTCTATGTAGTGACCCCTGCTGTTAAAGTGCATTGATGGGATTCAGGTGAGGGTAGAATGGAATTTGACTGTGAACGGTTACACGATTGAACACGCCATTGATATAAACCGTCAATGCTCATACATATAAAATGGCTACATGGGAAGAATCTCTGAGATTGGAGGCTAGAACTAAGACATGTCACGTCATACTGTCGGAGAATGCAGAAGGCACATTTCCTTTGGGTGGGACATCGCAGAAACACTTCTTGAACACTTGATTATTAAATGTAGCCTTGCTATTACTGATGGAAGACTTATTGCTAGTGGAGTGGAGTGGTGTAACGACAACAATCTCTCCCTCAATGCCAGAAAACTAAAGAGCTGGTCATTGACTTCAGGAAGCAAAGTACTGTACACACCCCTGTCTGCATCAATTGGGCCGAGGTGGTTGGCAGCTTCAAATGCCTAGGTGTGCACATTACCAAAAATCTGTCCCTGCCCACCCACATCGATACGACTACCAAGAAAGCATCTATACTTCCTCAGGATACGAAGGAGATTTGGCATGTCCACACTGACTCTTACCATCTTTTACAGGTGTGATCATCAGCTGCGCATCATGCACATTTGCGCTCAATACCCAGGCAGTGTGCACGACGCCTTCATCCTGACACACTCAACGGTTCCTGGCCCCTTCGAGGTGCCCGCCTGGCTGGGGGCTGGCTCCTGGGCGACAGGGTTCTCCATTGAGGTCATGGCTGATGACACCTATCCGAAGGCTACAGACCGACATGAGACCCGCTACAATGACACCCATGCAACGACCAAGGGCATGATCGTGCGATGCTTCCGGATCCTGAAGTTGCGGTTCAGGTGCCTGGACCATTCTGGATGGATCCTCGGTATAGCACTGGAAGGGTCGGGCACATCGTGGTGGCCTGCTGTGTCATCCACAACATCATCCAGCAGAGGGATGACTTGCTGGAGGAGGATGAATGCCAGTCCTCGTCTGGGGGAGGCCAAAGATAGGGAGGACATGGGGTCAGAGCAGGCACGGGAGTCCGCACAATGTGCGTACCAGGGCCAATGCGCACGCAACGTTCTGATCGCCTCCAGGTCCACCGACTGGAGGGAAGGAGGGGGGAAACTGGCCAGGGGCATGGACACGCATTGTACCCAAAGCCCCAACCCCCACCATGACCAACCCCCACCCGCCCGCAACCGCCTCCATGATGCATACCTGCCAAACTATGGGGTGTGGGTCCTGGGTTGGCAGTAACAGCGGGATTGATCCATGGGATGGAGGATGATGACAACCTGCTCTGCAATGAGCTCTTGTGTTCCGCATCGTATCACAACATCTGGCAGCTGCCCACGATAGCACTTTCCACCGTTCACCTGGGTGATCCCTACATGCAAGATGGCCATTCCATCACACGGTCCCAACGAATCCCTGGGTGGCGGAGGTGGGGACGGTGGGGTGTGGGGTGGATGGGGATGCGACACTGTAGCGATGAGCGCTGACTGAACTGCGATCCCAGGGTTAATTTCCCCCCCCACCAATGTCCGTGCATTCCCCCATCAGTGCCTCCTATCTGGCCAGCCCAGACCAGACCACCACTCACACCCTTCTGACAGAGCACCGAGGCAGGTTATAACATTGTGCACAGGTGTTTAATGTGAAAACATATATACAGATTTGTGCTCCAGTCCCTTTTGCTAAATTGTGTATATGCAGCTGGCAGCACAGTGGCGCAGTGGTTAGCACTGCTGTCTCACGGCACTGAGATCCCAAGTTCGATCCCGGCTCTGGGTCACTGTCCATGTGGAGTTTGCACATTTTCCCCATTTGCACATTCTTCCCCCACAACCCAAAGATGTGCAGGGTAGGTGGATTGGCCACGCTAATTTGCCCCTCAATTGGAAAAAAATGAATTGGTTACTTTAAATTTATTTTTAAAAATTGTGTTTATGCAGCTATAACTTGTCAGCTTCCTGAGTGTCAATCACGGGCCCGGCGAATCCGGCACCATTTCTCATTGGAATCGATTATGGTCCACTTGGCACTCAACGGTCGCTGAATCGGTTCAGGTGAGGTGCCAGTTTTGCTGTCTTAGAAGTCCACAAATCCTGCCCAGAGCCAACAATGAGTCTCAGGAACAGAGAATCCGGCCAATTACATTTCTTTCCCTAGTCAAAATGTCCATGGTGATTGCGATAAATGTGCATGATCACCGGATTTTGAAGAGTTTCTTACGTAAATAAACCATGTTACCCTTCAACTCAAATCAGCACCTGAACTGTTTTATGGTGCAATTATAGCACAATTCAGGGCAAATTCACATTGCAGCGCTCTACAAAGCTGCACCACTTCCTATCTCAGCACATCAATCTTACACCTTCTGAGATATCGGCATTTCTACAGTTCTGGCCTCTTGAGCATTCCCAATTTTGATGGCGATTGTTCCAATTCAGCTACCAAGGTGGTAAACTCTGGGGACATAGCACCAACAGTGACAGCCAAGATGTCTTCAAGTGCCACTTTATTTGTCAGGGCATGCTGTAAACTGGACTGTGACGACCTTTTCATCCTTTGGTCAGGAGTCTAATCCATGAGGTTTGTAAACCAAGCCTGAAAAGAGTTCAATTTGCGAACGGTGCTCATTTGAATGCTGTGAACACCAAACCCATGCGACAATGCTCGAGGTTTGGTCTCAGCCGAAGTTAATATTACCGTTCAAATTATTTGGACCTCGATGCAAGCTACCAGTTTTTGTATGTGACCCATTTCCTTTCATTGTTAAGCGACGCTACATTGGAAGAGTAGATGTGAAGCCCAACAAAACAGATGCTGCCTATTTAGAGCTTAAAGTTATCTGTGAGCCTCCCACCACGGCCAGTGTTGTTCTTGGTTGGGGTGTGGGGGTGTCGGAGTGGAGGGAGGGGGTGGGGGGGGGGGGGGAGGTGGGGAGGGTGGTGGTGAGGCTTGTCATGCAAATCGCAACTTATTTTGGCTTTTAAAAAAAAAACGGGGTTCTTTGTATTTTTCAAATGCCTTGAACAGCTTGGTTTTAAGAAAACAACTCGCGTTGACAGATCACATTATGCTATAGCGCAATGCAATTCAAACACAGAGGATGACCTGTCCTTTCCTGTTCATTTCTAGACAATGATTAAAGGCAAGTACCACCCAGGGAGAAAGAACTAGAAGGCGATTCCATCCTTTCAAGTCCTGCTTTCACGCTACTTGCCACAGCAGACAGAAGAACCCCAAATGAAACCTCCTACAATTTACTATATATTTCGGTCTAATCGGGGATACATTGACATAACTAAACTAAGATTATTTTCTCATGCCCTGATGGCGAAAGGGAAACATCTTGCACAGTTCAGCTGTCTCTTGCGAAAAGGGGAAATGCATTGTCAGGTGTCAAGCAAAAAGCCCCCTTTCCAAGTACGAATTGCAATAAAGCAGGACATTTTTAAAAACTGTTCACAAAACCTGAGTAGTGAGTCAAAGAGGCGAGTATGAGCACAACAGTATCCAGTCATTAACCTTAGCCTCTCTGAGCAAAAAGGCAGGGTGGGGGCAAATGTACATGTAACAAATCACAATCAAACTTGATAGGTGACAGCTTAGTCCAACATTGCTGTGAGTTAATAGTTGCGAATGAGGCTTTGATTACCAAGGTACTAAAATATCATTTTGTTCAAGCAAAGGTTTTGGGGGTTTGACCAGCATCCTCAAGGGACATTCTTGGTAAGCTTTTATATTTCCCCCACTGCTATTCAGCCACCCAGAAGCAATGCTTTCTTTTATAATCAAACTTGCACACTTTCAGGGTATGTGGAGACCCAGTGGGAACTAATAAATTCCTCTTAAAGAGGACTGTCAAATCCAAACCTCTTGTTCAGTCCTGTGCCTTTTATTGCTCCAAAGCACTTTATTTCAGATTTTCGGTTTTAAATTACATTAAAGACACTTCACTTGCACTTTGTATATGGTCCCGAGGAGTTACATGATTTGTATCTTGCAACAAGGTGTGTGCCTTAACGAGAGTCCCATAAGCCAGTGTCAAATCGAACACAAGATCGTCAACAGCGAGACATAATCGCCGCCTTGTACTAAAGGTGGGGGTGAATAGGGTCAATAATTGGATTTTAAACCATGGGGGGTCCCTTTTCTTCTTTTGATGAAAAACGGGAGAATGCCTGTTTTTCTTCAGCATTAATGACCGACGAACAAAATCAGATTCCCAGAAATCAAACGTTAAAAGTCGCATGTTCCCATGATTTCACTAGCAGGTCGTTAATTATTGCAGAGGAGCAGACACGCTTCCATTTTTCCTATTATAAAAAGGAACTTCCATTCCACTGATTTTATATTTTGTATTTGCTGAGGGAGTTTAAAGGCCAAGTTTGATTGTTTAAAATTAGGAATACTCATTAAGTATTGAGAAGCACAGTCTGATCAAGGGGTCCAAATGCTATCATAAATTACAAGAGCAAAGATTGAGTGATTTAGATCCATTGTCTGATTTCCAAGGCAGATTAGTGCCATTAAATCATCTCCAGGTGTTTGTTATTTAAAATAAAGGGGTAGAGTTTCCATTTTGGGCGCAATCTGTGATTTGGACCCATTTTGAAAATTGTTTTTTTCTCTTAAGTTTCCACTCATAATCATTTGCATGTTTTTTAAAAATCTGGCATGAACGAGTGTAATTCTACTGTTGCTGAAAACAATGTTTCTTTTAAAATTGTTTCATTTATTTAAGAGCGGTAACTTATTGCAGTTTGGTTAGTAAGGCTGAAATTGGGTTTATAAGAATTTTTAATCACTACTTGAGTAATCCAATCTTAAATTAATGAAAATGACTTGTTAATAAAATGCAGTTACATTGGGGTACGGCAGGCAGTTAAATAAATAAAAATTGCATTAAAAGGCTTTTAAAGCACCTCTACAGTTTGCAAATGAGCCAGTTTAATGTATCAGAAACTCACAATGGCGAACAATTCATCCTGGGGTTATGGCCAGTTTTGTGACTGAGGCCGGTCTCTATTGCAATGTTTTGTTTCTGACCAGCATACAATATTGCAGACATCCAACATGCGCTGAACATAATTGGTACTTAAAAATTCACAATCTTTTGTGTTGGTATGCTGTTTTTTGGGGAGGAATTCGGCCAAAAATTACCCAGTTCAATAAAGCACTTTTTAAAAGAATTTGTGCAATATTTGAATATCTCAGATGTGCAAGATCCATTGTATTTCAAACTGGGATACTTGGGCCCTGCAATGCTTGAAATGATCTCGAGGAGGCTATGGGATGATCAGAATTCTGTTTGCTGATTAGCTTGTTACTTCTGTTGTTTTCTTTAACTAATAAAACACACTTTCTGCAGTATTTGCACTGCTTTCATTTGGTACAATACATCACATTCTAGAATTAGCACTTTGAGCATCAGGAACCTGTCAATATTTGCTGAAGGATCCCCTCACAGAAATGTTTAAAAACCACTGACTTAATCTTGTTTCAGGTGTTTGAGCTGAACATATAACCCAGGGCAACATTTTAGTACAGTACTGAAGGAGTTCCGCACTGTTGGAGGTTCTGACTTTTAGGGTGAGACGTTACTCCAAAGGCCTAACTACTCTCTTGGGGTAAAAGATCCCAAAATCCCTGTGATGCTATTTGAGGACGACCACAGTATTTTAAAAATAAATAATTTGAGAGTACCCATGTCTTTTTTTTACATTTAAGGGGCAATTTAGCGTGGACAATCCACCTACCCTGCTCATCTTTTTGGGTTGTGGGGGTGAGACCCACCCAGACACAGGGAGAATGTGCAAACTCCACGCAGATAGTGACCCGGGGCCGGGATTGAACCCAGGTCCTCGGCGCCGTGAGGCAGTAGTGCTAACCACTGTGCCACAGTGCTGCCCAACACTACTGAAATAAAAATAAAGTGTTGCGAATAATCAACAGGTCTGGCAGCATCTGTGCAAAGAGAAGCAGTTAGAAATTCAAGTCAAATGTGACTCTTCTTCCAGCATCCGCAGTATTTTGCTCTTGTTTCTATGAGCTCTTCTGTTGTCCAGGTCAGCATGCTGGTCTCAACCAACATCATTGAAACAGTTAATCTGCTCATTTGTCTTATCGAGATGTTTGTTGGAACTATGCATATATAAATGCCATATAATGCAAATTCCTTCCCTCTCTCGCAGAAATCAGCTTACAGAGGGGCAGCATGGTGGCGCAGTGGTTAGTGCTGCTGCCTCACGGCGCCGTGGTCCCAGGTTCAATCCCGGCCTTGGGTCACTGTCCGTGTGGAGTTTGCACATTCTCCCTGTGTTTGCGTGGGTTCAAACCCCACAACCCAAAGATGTGCAAGGTAGGTGAATTGGCCACACTAAATTGCCCCTTAATTGGAAAAAATGAATTGGGTACTCTAAATTTATTTTTTAAAAATAAATCAGCTTTCACACTGCAGATACAAACTGAACCTCCCATGAATCATCATGCAGTATAGAGAAGAGCTGGAGAGTTCTCACTGTCTAAGGCAATATTTATCCCTCAATCAACATCACTAAACAAATTACCTGGTCATTTATCCTTTGCTCCACATGGCACCTGATTGTGCACAAATTGGTTACCATACCATTTCTTCATTACCCTAACCCTAATTATGACAGAGACTATGTTTCAAAGTACTTAATTGCATGTAAAGTGCTTTGGGATGTCCTGAAGCCTTGAAAGGTGCTGTATAAATGCAAGTGCTTTCTTTCCTTCATTTCCTCCAATAGTCACGTGCAATCACATAAAATTACTTTCCCCACTCCCAGAGTGAATGAACACCATCTCCCCCCGTCCCCCCACATCCCCACACCCAGCACCCCCCCATACCTTTGCACCGTATGGCAAAAAGAGGTTGATGTGCACCATGGGCCATGGTGTTGTGAAGGAAAATGTTTGTTTTCTTTGAATTAAAAATCTTGTTGATGCTTCTGACAGAAACAAATTATCGCCATGTTTTATTTATCTCCAGAGTCAGAAATGAGGCTTTTTTTCCCCCGCTGGGGACCCACATTCTGCTTGGTGAAGCTTTATGCAGAGGGACTGTTGTCACACTGTTGGCACAGCCCATTCAAGCCACCATACGGAGCAATGTGTCTCAATCCTAAAACCCTATATTCTAATGTAAATTTGGCAGTGTGCTCCATTAATGGCCACCCAGCATTGTCAGAGACCAAAGTAAACTGATCACAATTAGACACTATTCAGGTCCTAACTCTTTCATGTGAAAAATTATTTGATCAAAACAGCTCAGATTGGGAACCCTTCAGTTGTGATGGCAGACTACTTTGTTATGCATTAGTTAATGACAGCTGAGTAGCATGGGAAAGCTAGCTCTAAAAATACACAAATATCTTGCTAACTACTGCTGTTGTGCTGCCGGGCCACCTTTAAAGATTTATTGTTGTCTATGGCTGACAACAAATGAAAATTCAAATCACAAGAGACATAAAAATTGGCTAATCAGGTTTTGTTAGTTGTTCATGCCTTGGAAACCACAAATGACTTCAGTCGTTTATAACATAAAAGGAGATACTTAAGGACTCTAATGCTGTAAACCCACATTTTATTCTACCCAATGGTAATTTTTTTTTCAGGGGCCTTTTGTAGTTAACTGCTGTATGATAATTGCCCTTGTTTATATTGATATTCTCTCTCGAACACCTCGGTAAGCAGGACCCCAGCTTCAAGTGCAGAGTGGGACTGCTATTAACCTCTGTGATTGCACGCATCTGAGGGGGATGATTAAAATCAAAGTGTTCAATGTTTACAGACTGCTGTGAGAGGCAAACAAGTGAGGTCGCTTCCCACTCCTGTCCAAACCCAACTCCCGGTCATTGTTTGAATGATTTCTGCAGCTCCTCCCCTCTGTACTAGTATATTTTATTATAAATGTATCGCAATCGACCTGCAATATTTACCATTCAGCAAATAGGCTTTTGAGGAAATGATCAGATGCAATATATAATATCCCGCATGGGGCCTACTGAGTGGGAATGATTAGCTTCCCCATGGCCCTTGCGGAGTATGAGCTCCCCGCCCATTAACCCCTGCATAAAAGATCGACCAGTAAGACACTCAGCGTGGACCCCCCATGTCCTTATTAACTATACAAAGAGAAATCCACTGGTTTACTGAAAAGGCAATAATTGTGTATTTCTTGAGGTTTGCATATTCGTAACCGAGGCATAGCCGAAACACTGATTTTAGTTATTTGCTGAAAACGTCATAACACTGAAAACCTTTTTGGGTAAATGGGGGTTGGGTGCTGGGGATGGGCAGAGATAAAGGATGTTCTCTGAATCCTACATTTAATTATTGATGATGAAGGAGCTGGTGGCATACTATAATCTAGGCCACGTTGATGCTTCTGGGCACATTGTTCCCACTGGCGAGGGCGGTAAACATGAATGCCAGGGGCAGCATCAAATGCCGCAAACATCCATTTTGTTGAGCCCTCCTCTGGAAAGCCTCATTGTGGAACTTTGCGGGCAGAAATGTAAAAATCAAGATGTCATTCAGCGTAATTGTTTTAATCGACGAACGTGATTTTCAAAAGCACGCAACTGGTTTATGTGGAAACATGAGAATGTGCAGGAAGGGAAGAAACTATTGAACCCTTAAAGTTAAAATAATATCGTAAATTTCTCTGCCTTTCACTCCCTTCAGTCGCTTTCACTGACAAATATCTATCCTGTTTCCTCTTGAATTTGTCAACACTAATTACCTCTTCAAACTCTTCCATAAATTCACCACCCTATCCCTGAATTAATGAAATGAAATGAAAATTGCTTATTGTCACAAGTAGGCTTCAAATGAAGTTGCTGTGAAAAACCCCTAGTCACCACATTCCGGCGCCTGTTCGGGGAGGCTGGTACGGGAATTGAACTGTGCTGCTGGCCTACCTTGGTCTGCTTTAAAAGCCAGCGATTTAGCTCAGTAGTTGCTGGTCCTCTAATTCCATAACAGGATGTAAATGAGGCAAATAAAGTGTGGCAGCAGCTTCAACACTTTTGAGTATAAGCAGTTCCACAACATAAGCATGCCCATTGGAGCATTATTAATTTGGCTGGCTAGCCCAGTCATAACTGCGTAAATTGTTCTGGGAGTGCAGACAAACACGAGTAAGAACTATTACTCAATTCTTAACAGATGCTTAGTTTTAAAGTGTAGCTCCTCCGTCCTAAGGTTCACCATGAGTGTGACACTTAAATTCTGCAGCTAAAGCTTTGAAAGTTGATTCCTTCTGTGTATAATAAGCTTTAATATCAAGCAAAATCAGGTTGGTTCTGTTAATGTGTTATTAAAATCTACTGCTCAAGATTGAAGACTTCAGTATTTATTAATTTGTGAAAAAGGACACGTGTCCTAGACTCATTTACAATGCAATGCCTATTATGTATTTTGATGTTCTCTATTTCTTTTAAGATCTACTATGATAGGTTAATGAGTAAAACAGATCGATTGATGTGATAACAAGCAGAACACATCAGAAGGGCCCGGGAGGGCAGCACAGTGGCACAGTGGTTAGCATTGCTGCCTACGGCGCTGAGGACCCGGGTTCGAATCCCAGCCCTGGGTCACTGTCCGTGTGGAGTTTGCAAGTTCTCCCCGTGTCTGCGTGGGTTTCACCCCCGCAACCCAAAGATGTGCAGAGTAGGTGGATTGGCCACACTAAATTGCCTCTTAATTGTAAAAAATAATTGGGTACTCTAAATTTAGGGCAGCATGGTAGCATTGTGGGTAGCACAATTGCTTCACAGCTCCAGGGTCCCAGGTTCGATTCCGGCTTGGGTCACTGTCTGTGCGGAGTCTGCACATCCGTGGGTTCGTCCGGGTGCTTCGGTTTCCTCCCACAGTTCAAAGATGTGCAGGTTAGGTGGATTGGCCATGATAAATTGCCCTTCGTGTCCAAAATTGCTGTTAATGTTGGGTGGAGTTACTGGGTTATGGGGATACTGGGTTATGGGGATAGGGTGGAGGTGTTGACCTTGGGTAGGGTGCTCTTTCAAAGAGCCAGTGCAGACTCGATGGGCCGAATGGCCTCCTTCTGCACTGTAAATTCTATGATCTATGATCAACTTGTGGCCTGTGTCGAGCCATCTGATATTGGCTGGACTAGTGGTTGGTTAGCTATAGTTGGCCTGAGGGACTCTAGGTTGGGAGAGGATCTACCAACTGGGGGGGGGGCGGGTAATCATGCCTGGTCTGACACTCCAGTGAGGTCTGCTGAAAAATGTGCCTGTATGAATTTTCGGATCAGTTTTGCCTGTGATGCCACGCACAACTGCATTGTCTAGCCTGCATTGTCTAGACTCTCACACATCGAATAACCACGCAAACAAGGTGGCTCCCTTTATTGATCAAATGCCTTTAGGAAAAAAGGGGAATTGGGGGGGGCGGGGGGGGGGGGGCAGGGAGGTTCACACAGACAATACCCTTCTCCCACTAATTTATAACTCCAGTTCCTGCATTTTATCACCTTTACTACCTCAAACACGGTGCTGACGGTATAACAGTTAAATGAAAGTGTATTAAAATCTATAATACAAAAATGAGACACTTTTAAATACAGACAATATACCACATATTATAAAGAACAACAAAGATGGCAGCAGTTATGAGGCAGTAATTCAATCTAGCAGTTCTGGTGACATTTGTAAATCGCCTGAGCTTCACTCTCGAGGTTTATTGCATCATCAGTGCTGCTCAATTGAATTACTGCTCTGTAACTTGCTGCTAGCCATTTATTATCCTATATACAGTCTTTATTTGCTGCAGATGGAGAAGCTGAAGCCACACTGCTGTCACAACATCATACACATCTTTTAAAAACAATTTCAAGAATAAAGTGTGCGTAGGGGAGGGATAATAAAACTAAGTTGTCAGGCGTAAGTGTTTGTCCCAATTATTAAGACCGTCTCAAGGGGCAGCGCTGTGACACAGTGGTTAGCACTGCTGCCTCACGGCCCCGAGATTCCAGCTTCAAACCCGGCTCTGGGTCACTGTCCATGTGGAGTTTGTACATTTTTCCCGTGTTTGCGTGGGTTTCGCCCCCACAACCCAAAAGATGTGCAGGGTAGGTGAATTGGCCACGCTAAATTGTCCCTTAATTGGAAAAAAATGAAATGGATACTCTAAATTTATTTTTTAAGAAGACCGTCTCCACCGTGAGTGTATTTCTCTCTCTGTGCCTCAAGTAACTCAAGATCCATTAACTTGTGTCGGTCACCAGTTGTCTCTCTCCCACCAGAGGCAATGAAGAAGTTTGAAAAATTATTGTTGTGCTTCAATTTATTTCAGAATGAAGTCACATTAGAGAAACAAACACCACCTCTCCTCTACAAATTAAGTATAATGCCACATGAACATTCTTTCTTTAAAAATTTTTTTTTTTTTTCCCGAGTATCCAATTATTTTTTTTACAATTAAGGGGCAATTTAGCGTGGCCAATCCACCTAACCTGCACATCTTTGGGTTGTGGGGGTGAAACCCACATAGATACGGGGAGAATGTGCAAACTCCACACAGTGACCCGGGGCTGGGATTGAACCTGGGTCCTCAGCCCTATCGGAAGCAGTGCTACTGAAACAAATTCATAGATCTTGACTTATGTGCAATATTGTAATGTGGATGATATTTAATGATCAGCCTGTGTCTTGTATCTCTCCCAATTTATAATTCCATTGAAGTCACTATCTACCCTAAAGAGTCCATCAGTAGAATTAGTGGAGTCTATGGATTTGTTTTTTGTTTTTTTACTTTGAACATCTATTGCTACTAGACTGGAACAAGATTTAATAAATGGCAGGGTTAAGGGTTAAAGCTTTGCTTACTGCTCTTGTAAAAAGAATTTCGGCAAATCAAAGGTCAGATTATCTGTCATCTTGCCACTAGAGAAGTGGCCCTCACACGCAAGAATCACATAAGGGCACTTGAGGTGGCCAACAGAAAGTGTTTTTTTAAAATCAGGATGTTAAAGTTGAGCAGCAGTTCTTACACCAATGTGTCGTTCTCTGGTTTCCTGAAACGTGTGTGGGACTGATTCCAGCCCTCAACTATAGGTGTTAGCCTCTCCAAATTGAGGTTTTGGTAAACAGCAGACTACCTGGCAGACGATCAGTTTAGACATCGGGGAATTGCACTGAGCGAATGACAAATCAGGATAGGGTTTTTCTTTTCCTTTTGATTAATGAACAGTATTTAGCACTCTTTCTACATGTTTTGCTCTGCCCAGATCAGTTACAAGCAACAAGATCATTAACTAGGATCCAAATGTGATAATAATTGGAGTTTTTGTTGTATTTGCTTCGTATTTCCTTATTCTTTACATCAAGGCTCTTAAAATCTGATATACACCACGCTTTCAAATGGATTTGGTTTTAGTTAAGTAATATTGTTTAACCTTAATGTTCAACAAATTCCATTGTCATTGTTTTACTTTTTAATTTGTGGTTTATTCATTTATTTTTACCAGACCATCTTAACAAAGGCAGTTTTCTGCTGTTGTCCTTGGAGCTGATGTATATAGGAGAAATTGCGGTGAATGTAACTTATCAAATGTATACCTGATATTTCTTTACCATACAATATTCAGATACTTCCAAATATTGTTCACTTGCCGAAAGCAATTTCAGCACTCAATGAAC
Source organism: Scyliorhinus torazame (assembly GCF_047496885.1). Taxonomy (NCBI): domain Eukaryota; kingdom Metazoa; phylum Chordata; class Chondrichthyes; order Carcharhiniformes; family Scyliorhinidae; genus Scyliorhinus; species Scyliorhinus torazame. Next base: position 64,729,937 of record NC_092728.1, read on the forward strand.
TGCAGAAGCACACAGCCTGACCACTATGACCTTTTTACTTCACATTAACATTATTATCATTAGCACCAAGCAGGTGGGGATCTGTTGCACATTAGTTTTCCAATGAGTCACCATCATATGATGTAAGCCTGCATGTCCTCATCTGAAAGACAACTGAAGTAATGTGTTGCCTTTACTTGCAAAGTAAAGAAATGTTCCATCCAGGTGAATGATGCACATTTGTATTATCAATCTTAGCTACCAAGGCCTCCAATAGATTAGAAGATCAAAATCCATTGAATCATTCCGGACACTCTTAACTAATCAGTGCTAACAAGCAAGGCAAAGTCGCTTTTACTGTTTCCAGTGGAGAATACTTCCACATACGCTGTGAAGTAGGATTGTATTCTTGTTGCTCTTTTGACAATTGCATCAGTTGAAACAGTAATTAGTTCAGTGGTTGTGTGGTTATTGCAGTTGGAACATAGTTATTTCTGCAGCTACTTAAGTTCTCAATTCTTACAAGTCACCCGTTACATTTTTTAAAAAAAGTGTCTTACTCCAGTGTTTCAAGTGTGCCAAACAGCAAAAACCTAAACAAACTGCAGGGTTTTCAGACAAACATAAAATTGATCCATTCACACAAATCTTTCCTTCGGACCCATCTCGCAGGCGAAATACAAAAGTATTACTGTGGCATTCGGCATAGTATTTCCTTACATCTCTCCAAAATGTTACAAACAATTCACAATACGGCGCAATGACTTTTGGTAAATGTACAACTTGATGTCACATTTTGAGCACAGTGCAATCTGACAAATGGTTTTGTGATGAATGACCACTAGATCTTTGAGGGGGCTGTTGGTGGGTGTCGTTGGTTGAAGAAAGAATGTTATACAAGACACTGGTAATATCAATCTCGATTGGGAGCTCAAGGCTCAGCAGTGGGGCTTGAAGTTCAAAGTAACTTCTCACCCGGAGTCAACCACCTCACAACCTCAGCCAGCCAGGACAAAAAACATTTCCATCAAAATAATTTATTTTATTTTATTTTTAAAAAATTTAGAGTACCCAATTCATTTTTTCCAATTAAAGGGCAATTTAGTGTGGCTAATCCACCTACACTGCACATTTTTGGGTTGTGGGGGCGAAACCCACGCAAACAAGTGGAGAATGTGCAAACTCCACACAGACAGTGACCCAGAGCCGGGATAGAACCTGGGACCTCGGCGCCATGAGGCTGCAGGGCTAACCCGCTGTGCCACCGTGCTGCCCTCACCTATATAATTTATAATAATCTTTATTGTCACAAGTAGGCTTACATTACTACTGCAATGAAGTTACCGTGAAAAGCCCCTAGTCGCCACATTCGGGTACACGGAAGGAGAATTCAGAACGTCCAAATTACCTGACAGCACGGGCGAGATTCTACACTCCCGCGCCGGTTGGGAGAATCGCCTGGGCCGCCAAAATTTCCTGGGACGCCAGTATGACGATCTCCCGCGATTCTCCCAAGCGGCGGGAACGGCCCGGTCGAGTTCCGCGGGCCGCAGGCCGGAGAATCGCCGGAGACACCCAAAATGGTGAATCTCTGGCACCCCCGCTATTCTCAGGCCCGGATGGGCCGAGCGGCCAGGCCAAAATGGTGGGTTCCCCCCGGCGCCGTCCACACCTGGTCGCTGCCGTCGGGAACAGCGTGCGAACGCTGGGGAGGGGCGGCCTGCGGGGGGGCGAGGGGGGATCCTGCACCGGGGGGTAGGTCAAATGTGGGGTGAAGGACCTCCTTCCTTCCGCGGCCCCGCAAGATCCGTCCGCCATCTTCTTGTGGGGCGGACTTAGAGAGGACGGCAACCACGCATGCGCGGGTTGGCGCCGGCCAACCCGCACATGCACGGATGACGCCAATTATGCGGCGCCGGCCGCGTCATCTATGCGGCGCAGCCTTTACACGGGCGACAAGTCCTGGCGCGTGTAGATGACGCGACCCCAATCCTATCCCATTGTCAGGGCCTGAATCGGTCGGGATCGGGGCCGTTTCGCGCTGTCGTGAACCTCGACGGCGTTCACGATGGCGCGGCCACTTCGGCGCGGGAGTGGAGAATCCCGCCCCACATCTTTTGGGAGGAAACCGGAGCACCCGGAGGAAACTCATGCAGACAAGGGGAGAACGTGCAGACTCCCCACAGAAGTGACTCAAGCCGAGAATCGAACCTGAGACCCTGGCGCTGAGAAGCAACGGTGCTAACCACTGTGATATCGTGCCGCCCATGGTATATAGTACACTTATCATGCATCATAAACATTCCGATGTCATATATGAACACTGGATTACTTTTTCTTGAAGTGCAGGATTATCTTTCTGTACCAACTCATTTCAAACTGGAATCTGACTATCAGCACAGACGAGGCCATCATTTTGTCAATGAGCACTGGATCATTGACAGAGGAGGAATGACAATGTTCTGACTGGCAACAGCACCACCTGCCGTCACTTTACCACCCCCATCACCCCCTCCGTCAATAACATTTTAAATAATTTTGTCATTCCAAAACATTGACACAACCATGTTTATAGTGTATGACATTGAACCACAGCCAATCCAAAAAGCCCATGGGGCTACAATATGTCTCAAACCTATTTCACCAATGAGACCATGTATGCACAGTGTAATCATTAATTTCAAGTTCAGCACTACAACCAAAATGGCAAAACAATGACTGAGTTGGAAATAATCTGCACCCACTTATACCATCAAAAATGCTCCCTGTGGGGCAGGCAATGGCATATAGTGTACATACCAGTTAAAATGCATCTTTTTAATGGGAACATTTACTTCAAAAGGAATTTGCTCAAGCACAATTAATTTCCCCGAGATCTTAGAGTGTTTGCTCAATGGGAACAACTGGATACAGGGAACATTTTGCTCACTATGGCAGTGTACCCATTAATATTTTAAGTAAGAGACTTTAAACATGTGTTTCATTCCTTTCAGCGAATATGGGAACGAGCGCAAACAAATTAAATAGTTGCACTGTCTGGCTAGAATTTTATTTGGTTTAATGAACTTGCAATGTTTTCACAAAATTGATCATGTTACGATCTGAGGAACAGTCACCGCATCAACAATGGATAGACAGGGACATCGCTGCCATCCAAGCTGATGGTAAAATGCATTGGCATGAAATGAAATCAGTGGAAACATCAAATTAATCACTAGCTGAACAAGGGCTTTTTTCGTTTGACTGCTTGCTGTTTACTGCCTCCCAAGACAGAGCTGTAAAATCAACAAAGTAGAAATAAGTGCGCAAAATGGTAAGCCAGCATTTTGTCTGTTTGCCCCCTGTGAAATATTTCACTGTTGTGATTTTGTCATCCGCACCTTGAGTTCAGTTTCATCTAAACTTCTAATGTTCCTCACCAAGCCCATTGGAAAGTGTCAGAAGCGAAGAGCAAGTATAACCTGTCCTTCAAACAATTGATCTCAAGGGATTCAAATAAAGCTGCCCATAGGACTGCACAGTAGGGAGATATGCATGAAGAACCATGCATTCCTAATATGTCATCTCTACATCCTCAAAGTCCTAGGTTTCTCAAAATGGGCCCATCTCATTTTTAAAAATCTTTCCAATGAAGGGGCAATTTAACGTGGCCAATCCACCTACCCTGCACACCTTTGGGTTGTGGGAGTGAGACCCATGCAGACATGGGGAGAATGTGCAAACTGTGGACTGTAAGCCGGGGCCAGGATCGAACCCGGGCCCTCAACACCTTGAAGCAGCAATGCTAACCACTGCGCCACTATGCCGCCCGTAAAATGGTTCTATCTCATGAGCGAATCAATTATGTTGGCACGGTAGCACAGTGGCTAGCACTGTTGCTCCACAGCACCAGGGTCCCAGGTTCGATTCCCGGCTTGGGTCGCTGCCTGTGCAGCGTCTGCACGTTCTCCCTGTGTCTGCGTGGCTTTCCTCCGAAATATAGTGTCCGAAATATACCGGGAGATGAGAGAGGAGGGGGAGGAGCAGGTAGAAGAACTGAAAGGAAAATGGGAAGAAGAGCTCGGGGAGGAGATTGAGGAGGGTTTGTGGGCTGATGCCCTAAGTAGGGTAAATTCCTCTTCCTCGTGTGCCAGGCTTAGCCTGGTCCAATTTAAGGTGCTACATAGAGCACACATAACGGGAGCGAGGTTGAGCAGGTTCTTCGGAGTGGAGGACAAGTGCGGGAGGTGCGGGGGAAGCCCGGCGAACCACACACATATGTTTTGGTCATGTCCGGCACTGGAGGGTTATTGGAGGGGAGTGGCGGTAGTGATCTCGAAGGTGGTGAAGGTCTGGGTCAAGCCAAGCTGGGGGTTAGCTATATTTGGGGTAGCGGATGAGCCGGGAGTGCAGGAGGCGAAAGAGGCCGATATTGAGGCCTTTGCGTCCCTAGTAGCCCGGCGTAGGATTTTACTCATGTGGAAGGAAGCGAAATCCCCCGGCGTGGAGGCCTGGATAAACGATATGGCAGGGTTCATAAAACTGGAGCGGATGAAGTTTGCGCTGAGAGGATCGGCTCAGGGGTTCACCAGGCGGTGGCAACCGTTCCTCGACTATCTAGCGGAACGTTAGGGGGAAAATAGATAGCCAGCAGCAGCAGCCCGGGGGGGAGGGGTAAATTGTTTGTGTTCTAGATGGGGTGAAGGGGCGGGGGGAGCACTATTTTGTGTTATTTTGTTAGTTCACTATTTTATTTAAATAATGTTATCTATCAGTTATCATGTTAACGTTTTTGTTGATTTGTAAGGGGGAAAAATTGTGTTTGAAAACTTTAATAAAATATATTTATTAAAAAAAAGAGCTCAGCTTGCCATGGAGGAAGATGACTCACCGATTGGGTGCCATTTTTAAAGACAGAACCAATTTTTCAACCTCCTTCAGAGTTCCCAACATGGCCTCCGAACCCCCCCCCCCCCCCCGCCCTCCCAATGCACCCAACGACCTCTTCTATGGTCCTTGAGTCTCCCCCTCACCCGACCTGTTATGGGCAAGACCCTCCTCCTGGGGCCTGACCCTTGGCATGGGCAGCCTGGCACATGGCACTGCCAGCCTGGCACCCTGGCCGTGCCCCTGCCACATGTGCATCCTGGCAATGCCAGGGTGGCTGCACCAAGGTGCTAGTCTGGCATTGCCAATGTGCCTGGGTGCCAGCAGGAATATCAGGGTGCCACCTTGCCCAGATCCCGACCATCCAGGGGTCGATTATGACCTGGGAGACACCCCCCCCCCCCCCCCCCCGCCCCCAGGCGCCAATGTGCCTGGTCCACACTTGTTGAAACCAGCACCAAACAGCTCCCTGGTGAAGTCTCCCAGGTGCGCCTGTGATGTCCTGGGCACCGGGAGAAATCCGGCGCATGCATTCTTTAAATTAGCCTAATGGCTCATTTAAATATGCACATCTGAATCTCGGCCAACGAGGGCGAGATCCAGATTGCAATGTTTCGCGAGGTTCGATTGAATCTCGCGAGACATCTCGCGAGATTCAACTGCCTTGTTGCGTCACTAAGCCAGGCGTGACGAGCGTGGTAAATCGCGCCCTCTAGCATTTGTCCGTTAAATCGCACCTGATATTCCATGAAGTGGGAAAAAGAAAGTACCAAACACTTTATTAAAAATGTAAAAATCAGCTGGTTTGGCATGTTTTAGGTGAGGAGCATGGATGTGATTCTCCTATTGTCATGAAATGTAAACTTTTTCGGAACTGACATAGTCTCATTGAACTCTGGCCATGGGGATTCTAATTGTAGCAGAGAATTAGTACATACATTCCAGTTCACTATGTTCTTAGCAAGAAACAAAGAGAAAACACTTTGAAGGTTTTAAGTATTGCACAAAGACTTTCTGAGTACTGATAGCAATGGCTGGTCTTTCATGATGGAATATAAATGAATTTAGCTCAAATCTTCCACTTCACCCAAGGACAGAATTTAAATATTTAACTGCGATTTATTTCAATATGTCAAGGATTGCTTGAATGTGACTTTTGAGGAAGCTTCTTTGCGGGGGCAAAGTTTTTTTTATCGTTAGAAGCAATATAATGTGACAATATTACCACTGTAATAAGAGATACAATGGTAATATCTGGAGCTAATGAACTCAAATTGTAAAGCCATATGTGATAGATATCATTGGCTACTTTAGAAATTAGAAAGAGATACACTAGACGGATGCCCCTTGCCCAGTGTAGCAAAAAATATTGTCATTGACTGATTGCAAAACAGGCAGAGCATAGTGCTGTATGAAAGGCACCATAGCATGTTGGGCAATGTTAGTTTCTGGGCTTTGTGCCTGAAGCCTGAACCCAGATGACATCTGTTTGTTCATATTCAATGTATCTCTGCTGGATGCAGAGGTCCCCCGGTGCACACCAGAAAGGAGGGACAACCAGGAAGGAGAGCATTAAAAATGGCAGTCTTCTTTCAGCACTCAGCCACAGGACAGTAGCACAGATAATCAGAATAACCAAACAGGAAAACTATTCTTAACAAAGGAAATTAACATCAAAGAGGAAACCTGTTGCAGACAAAGTGCAGATGTTCATTTAGTAAAAAAAATATTGCTGTCCAATAAGACCCAGGATAGTCTGATAGTGAAAATTGTTAGGGGGGGGGGGGAAATGTACCAAAATTATATGCTTTATCTTGTGATTAATGCATAGTTTGTGAGTCCAATTCTGTCTTGTGGGATTGGTAAAAGTGGTCAATATCAGACGAAACTCTGAACCAGTGTTTTTTTGTAGTTTATTGGAATCAAGGTAATTTAGACATTTCTAGTGTGTAAGACATTGCAAAGCAGCAGCTCACTTTACATCTCCCTCTTTCCAATGAATTCTCAAAATGACTGCAAAGGTTTTTGCAACACAGAAAGAGGCCATTTGGCCCATCGTGTGAATGGCAACCCATTGAAAGAGCTACCAATTAGTTCCATTGTGCTGTCCTTACAAAACTCAGTGGAAATGAAAGTCAGGGAAGAGGCAAAATGAGCGACATACTCTTTGCCACCTGTTTTCTAATTGTTGCCCAAAGTCAAAATTGGACACTTGCTTTTTCAAAGAGATACTATGTTATTCCATTACTCGGTGTTACACGCAGAAACATTAAATGTTGAAAACAAAAGGATTATGGATAACACAGCAATATGATTCAATGAAGCTGGTGACATCATGTTCATAACTCAATGTCACTGTGACCCGCTGTTCTAAAATGGAAATAAAAACTTCCAATATTGGAATTCGGAAACAAAAATGAAAATGTGTTGCTTCATTGTACTAATATTTGATCTGCAACCATTGCATTTGTTTCAATTAGTCACACAGTGCATGTGTTTAGCATGTTTGTATGATGACCTTTCTCCTCAGCTACATTGGCAGAAGCATGTAGGTCATGTAAAATAAAAGACCACAAAGCGATGACCGAAATCGCATTCGGGTCTGTTGCAATCACCAGTGACCAGTTCTGGGCTACCTTCACCAAGTACAGAGGTACAGTTTTAAACTTTTTTCCTTACCTTTGTTGCAGCTGGGTGACCAATGATCACCCACCCAGGACAATACTGATCATCATGGTGCGAAACAGTGACGTTATTGGCCCATTGGTCCACAAAGCCAGAGGGTGTGTACAGCCCACAATCCCGTACGCTTGTCATTTTCTCAAAGTCCTCACACACGCCGTCGCCATCGTGAAAGTAACACCTGCTTGGCTCATCTGCAGAGAGAAACAAAGGTTAACAAAATTAAAGAAAATCCTATGAATTTCTGTATTTCAGTCCCTGCTGTTTTACAGACTCTTTCCTTTTAGAGCTTTTGCTTCAGACCGTGAAAGGTTTGTTTTGGGGTTTTTTTTGCAAAAATCTATAAATTTGCCTCTGGAAATATAAAGCTAGGAAAGGAGGTTACTGAAATTATTACTGGAATATAAAAATCACAATTAAGCTTGGAGCGAAAAAAAAGAAGTTTATAATGCAAACAAGCTGCCCAAAATTACTTACCTCCAGAATTCCTTAACAAAACCAAATTGTTTGCTCATTCATTTTCAGTCATTCCACATGGACATACCTCTCAGTCTGTAAACTGGGGGAAATCAAGGTCAAAAACCCCCAAATCAGGGTAAAACTGGCTAAAATCTTGGGGGGGGGGGGTATTATTTTACCACGCACATCAAAATGAATATTCAGGTAACATTGTAACATTACTTACTTGCTTTCAATGTATTTAATACCAATTTAGTTTCCCTCCACATAAAACATGCTTCCCCACACATCTCAACCAGAAGCATTCACAGATCATTGTGTGGTGCTGATATAATCAATCTTTAAACCATGTAGCGACAAAATACAATCAGGGGCGGAATTCTCCGACCCCCCCCGCCGGGCCAGAAAATTGCCAAGGGGCAGCGTGAATCCCGCCCCGCCGCCGACTGCCGGATTCTCCGGCGGCGGTTTTTCGATGGGGGCGGTAATCGCGTCGCGCCGGTCGGGGCCATTGGCAGCGGCCTCCACAGCGATTCTCCGCTCCACGATGGGCCGGGTGGCCGCCCGTTTTCGGCCGCTCCCGCCGGCGTAAATCAAACCAGGTCCATACTGGCGGGACCTGGCTCTGCAGGCGGCCTGCAGTCCTCGTGGGGGGGGGGGGGGGGGGGGGAGCTGGCCCACCGATCCACGGGCGGGCCTGTGCCGTGGGGGCACTCTTTCCCTCCGCGCCGGCCGCTGTAACGGTCCGCTATGGCCAGCGAGGAGAAGAACCCCCCCTGCGCATGCGCTGGGATGATGCCAGCACACGCTAGCGCTCCCGCGCTTGTGCCAACTCGTGCCAGCCGGCGGAGGCCCTTCGGCACCGGTTGGCACGATGCCAAGTCCTTCGGCACCGGCTGGCACGGCGCCAACCCCGCCGGTGCCATCCTAGCCCCTAAAGGTGCGGAGGATTCCGCACCTTCCGGGCAGCCCGACGCCGGAGTGGTTCACGCCACTCCTCGGCGCCGGTACGGCCCACCCCGCCGGTTAGGGGAGAATCACGCCCAAGGTATTAATCCACCTGATTGAATGGTGCGGGAAATCATATTGAACCTCTCAAATTTGCTTTATCCCCAGGTCCTTCTTTTATGGCAAAAGGAATAAGCCAATTCCAGTTTTGCTATCAAGGCTTACAGAACTTAAACTGATATTTTGGGAATTGTATCCATTATTCTGTCACTTTTTCCATAGAAACTCATAGAAATTTGGCTCTTGTAAGAAGTCTTTGGACCAACAGTTTTAGCATTGTGGAGCATTTTAAGGTTCATAAAACCTGCTCTGCGGTTAAAAAAAAGCACAGAATGAAAGTAGTTGAAATGGCAATATCAACCTCCCCAAATCAACAGCTGAGGCTGCCAGATCTGCTCTTTCCTCTACAGCTTTGAGGTGATTTTATGTACATGTGAGTAAAGCAGCAAACCCACTAAGATGTATTTTATTTCTGTTAAAGTCGTTGTGATCATAATGTGTATACCTGCTTTAGGCTCTCCTATTTTCCTCCTAAAATAGAAGCAGATATATCCCATCACTGGTGCAGCATTCGATGGCCATTAGATTTTTCCACTCATGAAAGTGAATGTGCAATTCAGTCACCTGCTGTGAAAAGGCGCCCATGTGCTAAATATAAGCCATTAAAGCCAACTGCATGACAGGAAACAGATTTGCAGGATACATACTTATCTATGTCAGCAGTCATCCTTGTGTTAAATACTCCCATTTACCTATTTGTATCAGTAAGACCTCCTATTTATACAATCTGTTTTGAATCGGAGAAGAACAGCAAAGTTCACGAAGTCTACAGCACTGATGAAAGTCCCTCATCCTCTCTTCCTGTTTTCAAACCAAACTTGAAGTTGATTTTCGTGCAAATGTCATGCTCGCCTTGTACTTAAATAGCTTCCCCTGCTCCTGTGTGCTACAGCTTTTGTGCCAACAGTGATGTGATTTGAATAAAAATAATGTTTGAGTACTGTAATTGAAGATGTGGGCATGTTGTTTTTCAAGTGGCTTTTTTTATTATAACCTTGCACCACCTTCTCATGTTATTGTTAGTATTATATGAGAATACAGAAGCTAAGAGTAGTAAATACTGAACCCGTCAGGTATTAGTAAACACTGGAGTTATATTTTTTTTTACAATTCTACAACTAGTCTGAAGTGGCGATTTAAATGTCCCAAATTTTAATTTTGTTTTCTGCTATTTAGTGGATTGTCCATGATACCAAGTTATTTTCTTACCCAAGTTTTGTGTACATTTTTGCCCGACGATGTCAATATTTTTTCTAGTTGGTTTCAAGCACTGGCCTCAATTATTATTTTTTTATTTAAAAAATTTTTTTTAGAATACCCAATCATAGGCAGCACGGTGGCACAGTGGTTAGCATTGCTGCCTCACGCCGCCAAGGTCCCAGGTTCGGTCCCGGCTCTGGGTCACAGTCCGTGTGGAGTTTGCACATTCTCCCCCTGTTTGCGTGGGTTATGCCCCCACAACCTAAAGATGTGCAGGGTAGGTGTATTGGCCTCGTAAATTGCCCCTTAATTGGAAAAAATGAATTGGGTACTCTAAATTTATAGAAAAAAAAATACCCAATTATTTTTTTCCCAATTAATGGGAAATTTAGCATGGCCAATCCACCTAACCTGCACATCTTTGTGTTGTGGGGGTGAAACCCACGCAGACACGAGTAGAATGTGCAAACTCCACACGGACAGTGACACAGGGCCGGGATTCAAACCCGGGTCCTCAGCGCCATAGTCCCAGCGCTAACCACTGCACCATAGTCGCCTCCATTATAATCACGAAGCAAGCTCAATTTCTACAATGGTCAATATGAGCATACCCAACATTGATTGGGATCACATTCATCACCTTAATTATTCAGTCCCACGATCACTATCACACTGTGGCTGTCATGTGCGGAATCTACTTGGCAACACTGCTTCAATAGCACCTTCCACACTTGCAGCATCTACCACCTGGAAAGATAAGGGCAACAAATGTGTGGGGATACCACCAGCTTCAAGTTCCCCTCCAAGTATCACAACCATTCTGACTTGGAATTACATCATTGTTACGACTACTGTCTCCGGATCAACACCGTGGAATCTTCCTGCTTCACAGCACTATTGGACTGCAGTTACCACATGGATTGCAGGAGTTTTAGAAGATAGCATACCGCCACCTTCTCATGGGCAATGAGGGACGGGCAATAAATACTGGCCTTACTCGTGATTTCCACATGCCAAGTATGAATTTTTAAATTGCAGCTATTAACATTCTGTGATCCTTATGGTTAAAACTGAGAAATTTTGATACAGCATTTGGGTATTCCATCAGTGAGAAGCTTTGTACACTTGGGTCATAATCTCATGGTTTTTGCTAAGAGTGTGGAAGGACAATTGATATATTGTATGTTCCTACATTAATAATAAACTTGATACTTTCAACATCAACTGTAGCGTAAGTAAAAATAAATACCCAATTCCCCTGATGGCTCAATTAATGAGAGTCTTGCCTAGCACTGAGCACAGTCCAGGTCGGCCACAATATTTAATCCCTTGTCTGTGTTGATTTAGGTGATCTCATCTGAGCGAGAAGCTCACAATAATTGGCTTTGGTGGCCCTCAATTGGTCAAGGGGAAGCATGAGCCCAGCATCCTGCTCCTGATTGGTGTCCAGTGACATCCTTCAAGATATTGACCATGTACAACATCGAGGGCCGATAGGCCTGTTCTGTGCTGTACTGTTTTATGTTCTATAAGACATGGCGACCCACTGTTGAATACTCTTGTGACACTCCCTATCTAGGCTTGTGTGTAAGATGAATGGCAACTTTAGTGAGGTAGCAAAAAGCAGCTGTAGGCTTTGGAACCTAGCGGGAGAAGTGAGAAGAAAATTGGCAGAGATAAAACAAGAATTCCAGTTGCATTTTTGAATCACTGATTAGTGTACTCTTGGCACAGAGTCCTAACCACATAAAAGATTTTCTAGATTAAACAGAACATTACTAATTGGCAGGACACACAGGAGTTCTTTCTTTCATGTAAAAAAACCTCTCCCAATCTGAGAAGAGGAAAAGATCCCATAGAGCTCATGACTTGAAGGTCTCTCTCTCTCATAGGAAGACAAGTGCATTATCTGGTCCAAGTAGAAAGATAAAATGTCTTTTTGTGAATTGATAGCTGTAATCACAGGAATGAAGTATTTAAATGTTGCAAAAAAAAAAAGGAAGGTGTCAATAAATGAATGCATTAAAGCAAACACTGATTAAAAATGTTTAATTCTATTGGTCACAAAACAATCATTCAAGGCTGCCAAAATTGGAACAGAGCAGTAAATGATTAGTGTGCTACAGGTTAATCCATCTATCTGGGTCAAGATGGCTGACTGAGTCACTGATGATTAAATAGCATCATATTGCATTGATGTAAAACCGTCTTTGAATTAGGTCTGGATTTGGACTAAGTTATTTTGGGGGAAACTTGAGAGATGTTTGGTCTAGGGGTGGATTACAATGCACTCACAAGGGAGATGGAGCTCTTGATAGAAATAAGTGGAATCTGCCCCTTAATGGTGCTTGGTCAGATAATCGCCAACAGGAAAAAGAACTGACAAGGAGATTGCTTGCTCATTTTCTGGGAATACCAGGCTAAGCTGTCCCATCATGACCATATTTCCAATGCAAATGCCAGAATATATTGATTAGATATAATTTAATTAGCGGAAGATGAAAAATATACTTAAAGGATTATAGCAATATCTGCCTTTGAATCATGGTTGCCTAGCTGAATCATGGTTGCCTAGTTGATTCATAGAAAACCAATTCTGTCCGGAAATGTAAAGGGAAAAATGAGCTCGGAGTACAATTGAAAGCTTTAACTTTTCACATTGTAATCCTTTGTATACAACTTGTAAGATCCCCACCATTGCCTGTTTATAACGTGATGGATGAATTTAATTTTGTTGATAATTATATTGCATCATACCAGAGATTTAAACATATGCTAATAACCAATTAAATTGTTTAACTTTTAAAGAGCTTGTTTTTTTACTACCACTGTGCCTTCTTCTTGTTTTTGTTCCTCCGTTATATAACCCTTACTTTCACAGCACAAATTTTCAACACAGGTATCATACGTTTTTATACCGAATCTACTCATGATCAAGGATATCTTAAAGGTCAGTAAGAAGTCTTACAACACCAGGTTAAAGTCCAACAGGTTTGTTTCGATATCACTAGCTTTCGGACGCTGCTCCTTCCTCAGGTGAATGAAGAGGTATGTTCCAGAAACATATATATAGTCAAATTCAAAGATGCCAGACAATGCTTGTAATGCGAGCATTAGCAGGTGATTAAATTTTTACAGATCCAGAGATGGGGTAACCCCAGGTTAAAGAGGTGTGAATTGTGTCAAGCCAGGACAGTTGGTAGGATTTTGCAGGCCAGGTGATGGGGGATGAATGTAATGCGACATGAACCCCAGGTCCCGGTTGAGGCCGCACTCATGTGTGCAGAACTTGGCGATAAGTTTCTGCTGGGCGATTCTGCGTTGTCGCGCGTCCTGAAGGCCGCCTTGGAGAACGCTTACCCGGAGATCAGAGGCTGAATGCCCTTGAGCGTATGAGGTAGACAACGTTGGCCGAGTCGCACGCGTATGTACCGTGTACCTGGTGGGTGGTGTTCTCACATGTAGTGGTGGTATCCATGTCGATGATCTGGCACATCTTGCAGAGATTGCCATGGCAGGGTTGTGTGGTGTCGTGGTCACTGTTCTGAAGGCTGGGTAGTTTGCAGCAAACAATGGTTTGTTTTAGGTTGCGCGGTTGTTTGAAGGCAAGTAGTCAAACAACCGCGCAACCTAAAACAAACCATTGTTTGCAGCAAACTACCCAGCCTTCAGAACAGTGACCACGACACCACACAACCCTGCCATGGCAATCTCTGCAAGACGTGCCAGATCATCGACATGGATACCACCATTATGCATGGGAACACCACCCACCAGGTACGCGGTACATACTCGTGCGACTCGGCCAACGTTGTCTACCTCATACGCTGTAGGAAAGGATGTCCCGAAGCGTGGTACATTGGCGAGACCATGCAGACGCTGCGACAACGAATGAACGGACATCGCGCGACAATCACCAGGCAGGAATGTTCCCTTCCAGTTGGGGAACACTTCAGCAGTCAAGGGCATTCAGCCTCTGATCTCCGGGTAAGCGTTCTCCAAGGCGGCCTTCAGGACGCGCAACAACGCATAATCGCCGAGCAGAAACTTATAGCCAAGTTCTGCACACATGAGTGCGGCCTCAACCGGGGCCTGGGATTCATGTCGCATTACATTCATCCCCCACCATCTGGCCTGCGAAATCCTACCAACTGACCGGACTTGACACAATTCACACCTCTTTAACCTGGGGTTACCCCATCTCTGGATCTGTAAAGATTTAATCACCTGCTAATGCTCGCATTTCAAGCATTGTCTGGCATCTTTGAATCTGTCCATATATATGTTTCTGGAACATACCTCTTCATTCACCTGAGGAAGGAGCAGCACTTCGAAAGCTAGTGATATCGAAACAAACCTGTTGGACTTTAACCTGGTGTTGCAAGACTTCTTACTGTGCTCACTCCAGTCCAACGCCGGCATCGCCACATCATCTTAAAGCTCATACAGAGTTCTTGCTTGGAGGCAATTTAAAGAGACTGCGAAGCAGCGCACAATGCTGCTTTTAATTCATGTTACGTCAAAATATTGTCACAGTCATCGTTGGTTCTCAATGGATTGGGCTCTCAAATAAGTGCCGGCTTGATCACTTGTATCTGAAACACATTCCTGCATATAAAGAACTTAACTGAATGCCTTGAGCCATCAAACAATCTGAACCGTGCCAATGAATGAAAAGGAGCATGTTCCCATTAACTCGCTGTGTTACAGGCTACCTACCCACACAGTTGAAAGATGATTCCTGGCGACATAAACTAGAGCAGCCATCGCCATTCATCTTGTTCCTATCATCGCATTCTTCTCCCTGATCCCTGGAATCACATCACAGGACGAAGATGAGTAATTAATTGCACGTGAAATTACAGCAAAAGTTTCATAGAAGTTTCATAGAATTTACAGTGCAGAAGGAGGCCATTTGGCCCATCGAGTCTGCACCGGCTCTTGGAAAGAGCACCCTACCCAAGGTCAACACCGCCACCCTATCCCCATAACCCAGTAACCCCACCCAACACTAAGGGCAATTTTGGACACTAAGGGCAACTTATCATGGCCAATCCACCTAACCTGCACATCTTCGGACTGTGGGAGGAAACCGGAGCACCCGGAGGAAACCCACGCACACACGGGGAGGATGTGCAGACTCCGCACAGACAGTGACCCAAGCCGGAATCGAACCTGGGACCCTGGAGCTGTGAAGCAATTGTGCTATCCACAAGGCTACCGTGCTGCCCCAAAGCTTTTGGCATCCACAATTTCAGTGACGTTCTCTGCCGGTTTCATTATTGCACGACACTCTTTTGACATATCTTGTGGGAACGACCCACAAGACCTGCGCCGTGTGTAAACCTTACCAATACACTTGACGAGCAGTGTGGGCTTGGTTTGGTACCATATGTAGATCTAATGTGGAGCTGACCCATTTACCATTTGATGGCAAGTATTTACCTCCGATAAACTTGCATTTTACAGCAAGTGCCTTGACGAAATAACATGATTGACATAACAACCCTACACGTGAATGGTTGTTTGAACACCCCCATCATTGTCTGTTTTCCTGGCAAGTAAGTGGGGGAAATTAGCATGAGACTTCTGTGTGATTTGGACTCTGAATCGAAGAGGAGTTTCGTTCGAAAACCTGTCATATTTTATTGATTTATTGCCAATTCAACAACACTGGCTCCTGAAGCCATAATTATTTTAATTGGCGCCATAATTGGCTGAGTGGACGAAGGCTACTATTTGACTGTGGAGAGTCATAGAGGCTCATTGGGTGCAATACATTTTTGTCAAAAACTGTCCAAGTTTCACCATTTAATGGGCAACGGTGAAATATTGGGCAGGGTTCAGTGGACTTAAAACTCAATCCTCTTTCGGGCACATTTGGTGGGGTGATTGTCGGAGTTCGCAGGTCCAAAAACCATCCGCTATTCAACGGCACTTGCTGTTACTTTTGGCCGTGGGAAGTTTCTCTAAAAGATTTTTCCTGCTGGCAACGGAACGGCTGCTCACAGATTGGGGTGCCATTTTGTTCGGCAGCCCCAATCTTCCCCCCCATTTCAATTCTCACCCAATGTTCTGAACCCGGTGGGGGAGGTCACTTTCTGACCCCCCCCCCCCCACCCCCCCATCAACATTGTCGAGGCCCCTGATAACCCTCCCCTCACCTCCTCCAATTAGCAAGACTCCACCCCCCCGGGCTTGAACTCAGGCAGTGCCAAACTGGCACCTGGGCACCCTGGTACTTCCAGCCTGGCAGTCTGACACTGCCAGCATGGCAGCCAGGCAGTGCCACTGTCAAGGTGCCAGAGTGGCATTGCTCTGGTGCCAAGGCAGCACTGTCAGGATGCTCAGGTGGCACTGCCAGGGTGCCAGGCTGGCAGTGCCCATGTGCCAGCAGGAGTGCCAGGGTACCACTCTGCCCCATCCCCAACCATCCAGTGGTCTGCAAAGGTCCACGAGACCCCTCATGGTGCCATTACAGCTGGTCCACATTTGTGCACACTGGTACTAAACCAGATACCGTGCTGAAGTCTTGCAGGCGTGGCTGTTGAGTCCTGGGCGTTGGGTGAATCAGGTGTCTGGTATTTAAATTATCCATTATGCACAATTAAATATGCAGATCTGGATCTCACCCAGCAAGGGTGAGATCCAGAGCGTGCCGGGCGGAGCCAGTCAGGTGACTCGTGATCGGCCTGGCGTGGAACCCGATTTGGGGCCTTGCACGATTCACCGGTTGTGCAGGATCCCAGCCAGTTGCAACAGGATCGCTGAATTCCGCCCATTACATCTTTCCAAATCAGATGAGTAAAGCACTCACCCCAAATGATGCTTGAGCGGAATTGTCAGCCCGTGTTAGCTGTCAGCGGGAATGGCAAGGCTAACACAAAATATTGTTAGATTCCTTAAACGCGATTCTCGCCAGCGAGATCATGTTTTCCGATTTTCCTCATCCCTTGCCTTTTGATGTAACGAGAGTCCTGACCATCCTGGGAACCTCATTTAAATACATTACCATATGATTGGCGAGCTCTCCTGCCGGGACTTCCCACATTTACAACAGCTGTATAAAAACGAGAACCTGATGACCTCCTGGATATTGGAGGTGAGTCCTCAGGTCTCCATCGCACTCCAGGGTGTAAATTGGAGTGGGGGCACCGGAGAGGATGCGGGGGGGACTGGCATTGGTGGAACTAAGGTGTGGGCCGGTTGTGTCTCAGCATTCCAGGGAGGCAGTTGCTTGCAGGCCCTTCAATTCTGTGGTCTTTCAGGTCTCAAGGGATCTGGCGGTGGTACACATGGTAGCACTTCTCGGGCCCCCCTTCTGGGCTAGTCGCCATTTCCCTGTTGCAGGATTGTCCTTCTGGAGTGGCAGCTGGAGATTGGTGGGAGGGAGTGCAATCCCTGGGTCACCAGGGAGGTCCTTGGGTGGAGTCCCATGAAATTCCAGGCAGAGTGGGAGTTGCGTAGAGTGGGAGACTGAAAAGGGATGTTGAGGGCAGAAGACCCACACACGGGGGAGAGGATGAGTGCAGTCAGAATGAACCCCCAACCCTCAGGATACAAAGTACATCCTCAGGGCATGATATCACCGGAAGGGAAAAGCCACTGGTTATGGAGGCCAGGCTATCGGGGAATAAAGTCAGGGTTGGTGGCTGTTCAAGGTGGGAGACTCATTTAATCCCCAGCCCATGAATGGGGGTGCCATCTAAGGACAAAGATGACTGCAAATTGTTGTCTTATTCAGGTGTGCCTCACCTGCCATAAGGGAAGCCTCTCGACATGCCCTCCTCCCTTCCCCACCCCACCCCCTTGTGCCAATTTGGCCAGTCCTGCAATGCTTGAGTTTCCAACGCTGGAGCTGGGCTAATGCTCTTAAAATTTCCTTATTGAAGCCTAAGGCGTATTGGAAAAACTAGAGATAATGATGATATCCCAACAAATCCCTGATTGCCAATTCCACAAAAGAAGTTCACTGGGTTCATTCTAGCCTGCAAATGGTCATTTATTGAACCATTTCAGACACTAATGATCGATGTGGTCACTTCTTTCAACTCTGAAAGATGACACCCAACACTTAATGCAATCAATCACAAATGATGGAACAATTTGAACCCCACCATGGCAGCTGGTGAAATTGAAATTCAATAAACACCTGGAATTAAAAGTCCAATGATGACCATGTTATAAAATCCTATCAGGTTCATTGGTGCCATTTAGGGGAGTAAATCTGCCATCCTTCTGTAGTCTGTCCGACATGTGATACCAGATCGACAGCAATGTGATTGACTCTAAGGTTCCCTCTGAAATGGGCCTAGTTAGCCACTCAGTGGAAACAAAAGACTCCAGAAAATTGGTTGAAATCAGATGGACCAGCCGGCACCAGAAACTCAGCCTCGCCGAATCTGAAAGGTCCTTATTAAGATCGGGGGCTTATGCCAAATGTGGGAGAGCAACAACCTGACATAGGCATAATCATAGAACCTTACAGATAATGTCCCAGACACCACCATCGCTATCCTAGCTCAATCTCAGCACAATACTGGTGGGGTCCAGGGCCCGCCTACCTTCAGCTGCTTCATCAATGACCTTCCTTCCATCATAAGATCAGGGGCGAAATTCTCCCCCAACGGCGGGATGCCCGCTGACTGGCGCCAAAGCTGGCGCAAATCAGACGGGCATCGCGCCGGCAAAAAGGTGCGGAAGTCTCCGCATCTTTGGCGGCCTAGCCCCAACATTGAGGGACTAGGCCGACGCCGGAGGGATTTCCGCCCCGCCAGCTGGCGGAAATGGCGTTTGTTGCCCCGCCAGCTGGCGCGGAAATGCGGTGCATGCGCGGGAGCGTCAGCGGCCACTGTCAGTTTCCCAGCGCATGCGCGGGAGCGTCAGCGGACGCTGTCAGTTTCCCGCGCATGCGCAGTGGGGAGAGTCACTTCCGCCTCCGCCATGGTGGAGACCGTGGCGGAGGCGGAAGGGAAAGAGTGCCCCCACGGCACAGGCCCGCCCGCGGATTGGTGGGCCCCGATCGCGGGCCAGGCCACCGTGGGGGCACCCCCCGAGGTCAGATCGCCCCGCGCCCCCCCCCAGGACCCCGGAGCCCGCCCACGCCGCCTGGTCCCGCCGGTAAATACCAGGTTTGATTTACGTCGGCGGGACAGGCAATTTCTGGGCGGGACTTCGGCCCATCCGGGCCGGAGAATCCCGCCAACCGGCGCGGCCGGATTCCCGCCCCCGCCCAATCTCCGGGAGCGGAGACTTCGGCGGGGGCGGGGGCGGGATTCACGGCGGCCAACGGCCAATCTCCGACCCGGCGGGGGGTCGGAGAATGACGCCCCAGAAGTGGGGATGATTGCACAATGTTCAGCACTATTTACAACTCCTCAGATACTGAAGCAGCTCATGCCCAAATGCAACAAGACCTGGATTGGGTTGACAAGTCGCAAGTAACATTCACACCACACAAGTGCTAGGCAACAAGAGAGAGCCTAATCATCGTCCCTTGACATTCAATGGCATTACCATCACTAAATCCTCCACAATCAACATCTTGGGGTTACCATTGACCAGAAACTGAATTGGACTAGATATGTAAATACTGAGGCTAAAAAAGCAGGTCAGAGCTAGGAATCCTGCAGCAAGTCAATCAGCTCCTGACTCCCCAAAGCCTGTCCACCACTTACAGGCACCAGTTAGGAGTGTGATGGAATACTCTCCACTTGCCCCGATGACTACAGCTCCAACAACACTCAAGAAGTTCAGCACCAGGACAAAGCATCCGCTTTGGTATCCCATCCCCAAACATTCACTCCCATCACCACCGACACATAGTAACAGCAGTGTGTACCATCTACAAGATGCACTGCAGGAACTCACCAAGGCTCCTTAGGCAGCATCTTCCAAACCCACGACCATTACCATCTAGAAGGACAGGTACAACAGATACCTGGGAAAACCACCAACTGGAAACTCCTCTCCAAGCCACTCACCATCCTGACTTGGAAATATATCACTGTTCCTTCACTGTCACTGGGTCAAAAACCCAGACTACTCCCAAACAGCACTGTGCGTATACCTACACCACATGGACTGCAGTGGTTCACACAGCTCATCACCACCTTCTCAAGGGCAATTGGGGATGGGCAATTAATATTTACTTTGCCAACATGTCCACATCCCTTGAATGGATAAAGAAAAATCTGGGAACTCCATGAACAATGAGAATTTTGGGGTATTACACAGAAAAAAAAAGGGAAAATCAAGTGAAAGCCAATATCAAGAAATTATTTCACACGCAGTTATTAACCATGAAAGAGTCTGAGCGGCATGTGGTTCAGTGGATAGCATTGGGACTGCGGCGCTGAAGACCCGGGTTCGAATCACAGCCCTGGGTCACTGTCCCTGTGGAGTTTGCGCATTCTCCCCATGTCTGCGTGGGTTTCACCCCCACAACCCAAAGATGCGCAGGTTAGGTGGATTGGCCACCCTAAATTGCCCCTTAATTGGAAAAAAAATGAATTGGATACTCTAAATTTATTTTTTTAAAACATGAAAGAGTAATTTGCTGAGAATCTGTGATTGTCAGATTGAATGATAATTTACACTGGAGGGAACTGTTGCCAGACCATGGTTATGCTGACCCTATGTACTTTTAAAAATTTATGATGGAAGAGGAGCGGTCACTATGGTGAAGGTAACTGGAAATGGGGCTAATATCCAGTGAATGTAATTAGCTGGCAGTTGATCACGATGTGTTCAAATCCAGGAGCCTTATCATTTCCCAGATATTCTGCGTTCCATCGCTTCAACACTACCTTAAGATAAAATTTGTCAGGGAAAGATTAGTAAACTATTCAGTCTGCCGCTGGATATTGGAAGCTGTGGCATCAAGGACCATTTGACTCATCGAATGAACACATTGATGGACTAGCTCCAATTTACCGCACAGTTATTTAACTAATATTTCGATTTGAACTTCAGTTAGAAACATAGAATTCCTACAGAGCAGAAGGAGGTCACATGGCCCATCGCATCTGAACCGACCCTCTGAAAGAGCGCCCTACCCTATCTCAGTAACCCCACCTAACCTGCACATCTTTGGACAGTGGGAGGAAACCGGAGCACTCGGAGGAAACCCTTCACAGACACGAGGAGAAAGTACAAACTCTACACGGGCAGGCACCCAATGTCGGAATTGAACCCAGGTCCTTGGCACTGTGAGGTGGCAGTGCTAACCACTGTGCCACCGTGCCACACTTGTAGCAAAATAATTCTTATGCCCCCCCTCTAAAAGTGTCAGTTAGTGCTGTTGCCATTCCAGGTTTTTATGCAGCACGAGGTTGTCTCACAACCATTAATTTTCATGCTGTCACCATCTCATGGTGCCCATGTATTTCCTTTTCATTTGTGCAGCTCTGCTATTCTCTAGTGCCGAATCTGGTGGTTGAGGCAGAAACATTCGACTCATTCAAAGGGTCCCTGGACCTGCATCTGAAATGCTACAACCTCTATGGACCAGGTGCTGGAGAGTGGGCTTAAAATGAAGGACTCATTTCTTTTTTTTCAGGCCAGCGCAGGCATCATGGGCTGAATGACCTCTTTCCGTACCATAACTGTTCTGTGGATCTTTTGGGGGTCCGTTATTGAACAGCGGTCCCTGTAAAGATTTATTCTAAAATAGCTCCAGACTCTGAAATATTGTTAGAGCTTAATCCACAAAATCGAATGAATTTAGGAATCTGGGCAGCAATTGGCGAGATACCAATGACATACAAATATACAAATTGGGAGCAGGAGTAGGCCACTTGGCCCCTTGAGCCTGCTCTGTCATTCAATAAGATAATGGCTGATCTGATTATAACCTCAGCCTCACGCTCCTGCCAACCCATTAACCTTTTACCCCCTTGTTATCCAAGAATGGATTGGATTCTCCGTGGATACAAATATGGGGCGAGATTCTCCGACCCCCCGCGATTCTCCTGCCCGGATGGGCCGAAGTCCCGCTGCTGATGAATGCCTGTCCCGCCGGCGTGGATTAAACCACCTCTCTTACCGGCGGGACAAGGCGGCGCGGGCGGGCTCCGGGATCCTGGGGGGGGGCGCGGGGCGATCTGGCCCTGGTGGGTGCCCCCACGGTGGCCTGGCCCGCGATCGGGGCCCACCAATCCGCGGGCGGGCCTGTGCCGTGGGGGCACTCTTTTCCTTCCGCCTTCGCCACGGTCTCCAACATGGCGGAGGCGGAAGAGACTCCCTCCACAGCGCATGCGCGGGGATGCCGTGAGCGGCCGCTAACGCTCCCACGCATGCGCCGCCGGGCAATGTAATTTCCGCGCCAGCTGGCGGGGTACTTCCGCCAGCTGGCGGGGAGGAAATCAGTCCGGCGAGGGCCTAGCCCCTCAAGGTTAGGACTCGGCCGGTCAAGGGGCAGAGGATTCCCCACCTTTGGGGCAGCGCGATGCAGGACTGATTTGTGCCATTTTTGGCGCCGGCTGGTGGACATCGCGCCGATACCGGAGAATTTCGCCCCTAATCTCTCTAAATTTTTCTTGTGAGATAATCCATCCAATACTGGTATTAGTCCAGTAAACCTTCTCTGCTTTTAACACATCTACATTTTTCCTGAAATGAGGAAACCAGTATTGTACACAATACTCCAGAGGTAGTCTCACCAATATCCTGTACAACTAATAATAATCTTTATGAGTGTCACAAGTGGGCTTACATTTACACTGCAATGAAGTTACTGTGTAAATCCCCTGGTCGCCACACTCCGGTGCCTGTTCGGGTACACTGAGGGAGAATTCAGAAAGTCCATATCACCTAACAGCATGTCTTCCGGGACTTGTGGGAGGAACCCAGAGCACCGACGAAATCCACGCAGGCACGGGGAGAACGTGCTAACTCCACACAGACAGTGACCCAAGCCGGGAATTGAACCTCGGTCCCTGATGCTGTGAAGCAACAGTGCTAACCACTGTGCTACCATGCCGTACAACTGAAGCATAACCTCCCTACTTTTGTAATCAATTCCCCTCACAACAAATGATAACATTCTATTAGCTTTCCAATTACTTGCTGTACCTGTATACTAGCCTTTGGTGAGTCATGCAGGAGGGCATCCAGATCCCTTTGTACCGCAGAGCTCTGCAATCACTCACCGTTTAGATAATAAGCTTCTTTTTTATTTTTCCTGCCAAAATGGACAATTTCACATTTGCCCACATTATATTCCATTTGCCAGATTTTTGATCACTCACTTAATCTATTTATATCTTTTTACAGCCTCCTTACCTTCTCTTCATCATTTACTTTTCGACCTATCTTTGTGTCATCAGCAAATTTAGCAACCCTACCATCAGCCCCTTCATCCAAGGTATTTGTATAAATTGCAAATGTTAAGGCCCCAGCACTGACCCCTATAGCTCATCATATCCTGCCAAGTAGAAAAAGAACCATTTATGCCAATTCTCTGTTTCCTGTTAGCTGGGCAATTTTAAATCCAAGCCAATCTGTTACCTCCTAAACCATGAGCTTTCATTTTCCACGATAACCTTTGATGTGGCACCTTATCATATGCCTTCTGGAAATGCAAGTACAGTAAATCCACCTGTTCCCCTTTATCCACAGCACATGTGAATATTTTATCACCTCCATCATTGAGCTGCCCATGATTTCCCTGCACAAGCCTGGCATTAATCCTGGGACCTTCTGGCCCACAACCTCATTGGATCAGCTAGTGCGAAGGGAGCCCATCTGAATATTTGGAACATGAAACTGAATGTTATTAATTAGGCAATAGAACACTTAAAAATAAGGTCACCCAGAGTCTGGCGTACTTTAAGTCAACTTACGTTTGGATCAATCCATCTCCACAGTAAGCAGCTCCATGTACATGTTTTAGTTCTGGCGAAGGTTCACTTTCATCAAAGCCCATGACAACTGCCACCTGATATGTATACAAAGTGCCAGGTTTTACATCCCTGAGGACAGAAGGGGAAAAAAAGCACAATAAATGGACATTGTCTTTGTCTGATTTACCTGCCTTTCAATGTAACCTTCCTGAAGCATTTGATGGGCAGCTGCAATACTATCCTGATCTGCTGTCCGAAGCATTTGTGTTCGGTTGGTTACTTTGGTGATATTTCTAAGCAGCTCCATTTCACGAAGGGGCAAAAACCTTGTGCAATACTCTCCTTTCCCATCCGCACATTGTTTCTGCATGTTTTACACAAGGAATCACTTTCCACAGATCACAGAAATGCATATCCACGTTTTTCACAGGCATTTTCCAGTCCATAAGCCATTTGTTGTGCACTTGGATAGACACGAGCAATGGCTGGGGCATTTTCAGGCTGGGTGTGAAGGCATAGATATTAGAAATTGCTGAACTATATCAGGAGAATTAAATTGTCTCTTTTTTGCTGTACATATCTGTTCATATTTTCCATTTTGAATATTAAACAGTGTAGTCTTGATGGAATCTACATTTGAATTATCACCTTCCAGATGAAACGAGGGGTTACAGAATATGTGAGAAACAAACAAATGTTCTGTTCTTTCTAAATTAAATGCCCATTTGAATCTGTAAGTTAAATGCTTGCAAGATCAAAACTTACACAGGTATTTTCATAAAATCATAGTACCCCTACAGTGCACAAGGAGATCATTCGACGAGTTGAGTCTGCACCAACCCTCCGAAAGACCACTCTATCTATGTCCACCCCCCAGTCCACCCTACCTTATCCCCGTAACCTAACCTGCGCATCCCTGAACACCAAAGGGCAATTTAGCATGATCAATCCACCTAACCTGCACATCTTTGGACTGTGTGAGGAAAACAGAGCACCCAGAGAAAACCCATGCAGACACGGCTAGAAAGTGCAAACTCCATGCAGACAGTCACCCAAATCCAGAATCGAACCCGGGCCCCTGCTAAGGCAGCAGTGCTAACCACTGGTCCACCATGCTGCCCTCTTGAACACTGAACTGTTTTTTACCATTTCCTTTTCTACCATTGACAAAAAAATGGCATCCAACATCTTTTCAAATTGTGGCCACTTGTTGAGTTGAAGAAATAAGCTATGAACTTGAATTAATTTTCCAAAGTACAATTTAAGTTCGCAGCCGGTCTCTAGAATCTGGGCACAGCTTCGAGTTAAACCAAATATTTATCCATTGCCCTTTCCTTTAATAGGTTTATTATTAGAGAGCAGTGGTTGACAAATCAACTCACTTACCATGACATCCGATCGTATCACAATTGATACCCAGATCAGGGCAGAGCGGACACACAAGTCTCAGAACTTCGATTCGGAATCTATTGGTCTAAATTTGGTACCCAGGATTGTGCAATGTCCAACTTCTTATACTTTTATTCAAAATGCTCCTCTTGTCTGATGTGTTGGGTGCTCTGGATCCATGGAACACACACACCAACACTAAAAATAGTGCAACACTATTTTATTAAGTTAGAAACTGCTTAACATACTTTCACTGTGGGTTAACACGATTTTAGATTAAACTAAAGACCTATGCCTGTCCGAACCAGTCTATGCACTCAGCACATGGTGAGGATCTGTGCTGTAAGCTGTAAGCTCTGTCCTTGTAGGAGGCTGCATCCCGAATGAGCGGGAACTCTGATGCCCCCTGTCTTTCTAGTGAGTGTGCTCTAACTGGTGATTGGCTGCGGTGTTGTGTGTGTTGATTGGTCTTGCTGTGTGTCCATCGGTGTGTGTGTATCTGCACCATGATATACTGGTGTATATTATGACATCCCCCCTATATAAAAGAATGTATGTGTATGGCAATAAATAATGTATGGTGAGAATGTTCCTGACTACGTATGGGGTGCGCAGACATATTTACAGGACTACATACATGAGAACTAAGCTATTTACATGGGAAGGTGCGTGGTGCAGAGAAGCAGTATGCAACAAGAATAACAAGATCAACACTATATACAAACCAGGGAAACAATCAAACAAAGCAACAAAACAATTCAGAGAGTCTATAAGTCCGCAAAGTTCATAAATTAAGTCTCTGAGGTGGGCGACGAATTCTGGTTGACCGCCTCAAGGGTGGGTCGAGAGCCGCCGGTTCAGGAGCGGGCTGGACTTCATCAGAGTCAGGGGGAGGCAGAGTGTCAGGGAGCTCTGCATAGCCCATGGCAGGGTCAGCAGGAGGGCGAGGCGACAGTGGAGGATCACGTGGCGAGCTTGGAAACCAGAGGAAGGGTGCGTCAATTGCGGCGCAGAATAGGGCCATCCGGTAGACGAACCAGGAACGAGCGGGGGGCCACCTCCCGAAGGACAACAGCGGTTGCAGACCAGCCCCCATCCGGAAGATGGACGCGGACATTGTCATCTGGAGCCAGAGCAGGGAGATCAGCTGCACGGGAGTCATGAGCCGCCTTGTGCTGTGCACGAGACAGTTGCATTCGGCGAAGGACCGGAACGTGGTCGAGATCTGGGACATGGATGGACGGCACCGTCGTCCTCAGGGTATGACCCATGAGTAACTGGGCTAGCGACAGGCCAGTGGACAGCGGGGCGGAGCGATCGGCCAGCAAGGCAAGGTGGAAATCGGACCCAGCATCGGCAGCCTTGCAGAGGAGCCGTTCTCCCTTCTCCGCTTTGCAGTTGGATTGGGGGTACAGGGGATTGGATGTCACATGGGCAAAATTGTACCGCCTGGCAAAGTTGGACCATTCCTGGCTGGCGAAGCAGGGGCCATTGTCCGACATAACCGTGAGCGGGATGTCGTGTCGAGCAAATGTTTCTTTACCTACACGAATGACGGCAGACGAGGTGATGTCGTGCAAACATATCACCTCCGGGTAATTCGAAAAGTAGTCCACGATCAGGACATAGTCTCTACCCAGCGCGTGGAACAGGTCGATGCCCACCTTGGTCCATGGTGACGTGATCAACTCATGGTCTTGCAGGGTCTCACGTGGTTGGGCCAGCTGGAAGCGCTGACAAGTGGGGCAGTTGAGAACTGTGTTGGATATTTCCTCACTAATGCCGGGCCAGTACACTGCCTCTCGGGCCCGTCGGCGGCACTTTTCCACGCCAAGGTGGCCTTCGTGTAGTTGTTCCAGGGCAAATTGGCGCATGCTATGGGGGATGACAATGCGGTCCAGTTTTAGAAGAACCCCGTCTCCTACCGCCAGATAATCTCTGATATTATAGAACTGAGGGCATTGGCCCTTGAGCCACCCGTCCGTTAGATGGCGCATGACACACTGTAGCAAGGGGTCAGCTGCCGTCTCGCGCCGAATTTGGACGAGGCGTTCATCCGTGGCAGGTAGATTGGAGGCCACGAATGCCACATGGGCGTTAACCTGGTAGACAAACCCTGCTAGGTCACATGGAGTGTTGACTGCCCTGGAGAGAGCGTCAGAAATGATGAGGTCTTTGCCTGGGGTGTATACCAGCTTGAAGTCATATCGCCGGAGCTTGAGAAGAATACGCTGGAGGCGGGGCGTCATATCTCTCCATTCGCGCTCGTGGGTAGGGAGCCATTGGGAGGCTGTCCAATGGCTCCCTACCCACGAGCGCGAATGGAGAGAACTCAAAGCAAAGCAAAACTGACCACGTTTTTAGCTTTCTTTGATCCTGCAAAGGAAACCAGAATTTCCACTGATGCCAGTCAATCCGGCATTGGGGCAGTGCTCCTTCAACGTGGAGGCCTCATCATGGGTCCCGGTTGCATATGCATCACGTGCGATGGCCCCCACGGAGCAGCGCTACGTGCAGATAGAAAAGGAGTGCCTGGGCCTTCTGACCGGTGTGGTTAAGTTTCACGATTATGTCTACGGACTTCCTCAATTCGCCGTCGAGACCGTCCATCGCCCGCTGGTCAATATAATACAGAAAGACTTGAACGATATGACGCCTGCTGGATTTATCGAGCTGGATTTGCCAGAATCCTTTTGAGGCGTCAAATTTGGTGAAGAGCTTGGCGCGAGCCATCTCACATGTGAGCTCTTCGCGCTTGGGAATTGGATAGTGCTCCCTCATGATATTGCGATTTAGATCCTTGGGATCAATGCAAATTCTCAATTCGCCGGAAAGCTTTTTTCCACATACCATGGAACTGACCCAGTCGGTCGGTTCCGTGACTTTGGAAATCACTCCTTGGTTCTGGAGGTCCTGCAGCTGCTGCTTGAGGTGGTCCTTAAGGGGTGCTGGGACCATGCGAGGTGAGTGCACCACAGGCGTGGCATTCGGTTTTCATAAAATCTTGTAGGTGTACGGGAGCGTGCCCATGCCATCGAAGACGTCGTGGTACTGGTTGATAATGGCGTCGAGCTGCGCCCTGAAGTCGGTGTCCTGAAAGGCAAACGCGTCAGCAGGAGAGAGAGAGTGAACTCTCTGAACTAGGTTCAACAGCTTGCATGCCTGCGCGCCAAGCAGGGAGGCTTTCGAGGAGCCCATGATTTCAAAGAGAAGGATGGCTTTGTGTGACTTGTGCGTCACTTCGAGCTGACACGAGCCACTGGCAGCAATGGCATTGCCATTATAATCTGATAGCTGGCAGGCTGATGGCAGGATGGCTGGTTTGACAAAAAGGCTTTGGATGAGATTGGTGGAGGAACCAGTGTCCAGGCGGAATCGTATTTGGGACCGGTTGACCGTAAGGGTGGCACACCACTCATCGTCTGGATCGATGCTGTATACTGATAGAGGCTGGATTCTTTGCTTCGGGGACACCCTGTTTTTTGTAACGATACCGATTCGAAAAGGTGCCTTCGGGTCCTCGGTGTCAATATCGGGTAGTAGGTCCGTATCGGACTCGGTGACCGTGGGTTGAACGGCACGGACAACACGAATTGGCAGGCTGAGCTGATCTGCATAAAGCGGCAGAATGGCCACATTTGCCACATCTCAGGCATTGTCAGGATTTGGCAGGGCATTGCCGCTTTAAGTGGGCGGAGCCACAGCTGCCGCACGTTGTAGCGTCAGTACGTTCGCCACCGCGCATGTGTGGTGCGGCCGTACGTGGTGCGCGCCTGCGCAGTACGTTCATCAACGTCGCCGTCCCCTCGTTCGGTGCGCAAAAGCGCGGGAGTCCGCGAAAAGCGCGCGAAATGGCCTCCCTCATCCAGACTGAGGCACTGGAGTTGCTCGATTGTTTGGATCCATTCTGCCTCGTGGGGACCTTACCGTGCCGTTTCAGCCACTTGGATGTGGGAATACCGACTAGTGGCGTGTTCGTGTAGCACGCAGGTCTCGATGGCGGTTGCTAGGGTGAGCTGCTTTCTCTTGAGGAGCTGCTGGCGTAGGGGGTCCGACTGAACACCAGGAACACCGAAAACGATCTGGTCGCGTATCATGGAGTCGGAGGTGGGCCTGTAATTGCAGGACTGCGTAAGGATGCGGAGGTGGGTGAGAAAGGACTGGAAAGGTTCATCCTCACCCTACAAATGCTGTTGGAATACATAGCGCTCGAAACTTTCATTCACCTCTATGTTGCAGTGAGTATCAAACTTGAGGAGGACCGTCTTGAATTTTGATTTATCTTCATCATCAGCAAAGGTGAGAGAATTGAAAATGTGGATTGCATGTTCCCCGGCCGTGGATAGGAAGAGACCGATCTTCTTGGTGTCCGAGGCATCTTCCCGGTCTGTGGCTTCCAGGTAGAGCTGGAAGCGTTGTTTGAATATCTTCCAGTTGGCCCCCAGGTTACCGGTGATGCGGAGCCGCGGCGGCAGGCGGACGCTGTCCATTTTGCAGGATGACTGTATGCTGGTGGAAGGCAGATCACTTGCAGGTAGGTCGAAGAAGTTCTAATATCCTTCAACTCCTGGTATCATGATGTGTTGGGTGGTCTGGATCCGTGGAACACATACAGGCCACCAACACTTAAAATAGTGCAACACTATTTTATTAAGTTAGAAACTGTTGAACATACTTTCACTGTGGGTTAACACGATGTTAGATTAAACTAAAGACCTATGCCTGTCCGAACCAGTCTATGCACTCAGCACATGGTGAGGATCTGTGCTGTAAGCTGTAAGCTCTGTCCTTGTAGGAGGCTGCATCCCGAATGAGCGGGAACTCTGATGCCCCCCTGTCTTTCTAGTGAGTGTGCTCTAACTGGTGATTGGCAGCGGTGTTGTGTGTGTTGATTGGTCCCACTGTATGTCCATCAGTGTGTGTGTCTGCACCATGATATACTGGTGTATATTATGACATTGTCTGAGCCATATTTTCAAAGCAGCTGCAGTCCTTCAGCAGTATTTGCAGATACTTTCTTTTCTTGTCTTTTTACTACCACGTGCATTGTCGTTCCAGGTTAGTAAAGAGAAGGAAAACACGCGAACAAATTTGGCGAAATGTTGGATTGTACCCAGTCAGTGTCTTGCACAACTACTTTTCAGAACAGAACTAGCAGTAAAAGTTGAATTTGACAGAGACTATTGCAATACAAACTTGCCATGGCAGCTAAATATGGTGTGAGAGAAATGTTCCCTGAGTTCCTGGAACTCAGCCTGACCTGTAAATTCTGCTCTTCCCCACCACACACAGACTCAAATAATGCATTTTTCAACACAGCACGTTGTTATGGTCTGGGATTCACTGACTGTAAGGGTGATGAAAGCATATTCAATAATTACTTTCCAAAGGGAACTGGATATACACTTGAAGAGGTTACATTTATAGCGTTACGGAGAAAAAGAAAGGGGAGTGGAACTGATGGGACAGTTCTTTCAAAGACAGGACAAACATGATGGGCAGATCCTCCTTACTGGCTGAATATGGCTTGTGAATGGCAAATATGCTCCTGCGGCCATTTAGGTGCAATTTCAGGACTGGTCAAATTTGTAAAACATTGGGCTGGATTCTCCGTCCCGCCGTGCCAGATTTCAGGGGCGTCATTCTCCGCCGGTGGGAGTCTCCATTTTGCCTGCGCCCGGGGGTTTCCCGACGGCGTGGGGCTGCCCCACAATGGGAAACCCCATTGACCGGCCGGTGTTACGGAGACTCCCGCTGGCCGGTCGGGGCAGAAATGTGGCGGGGCGGGTAGGAGAATTTCGCCCCTGGTTCAGCACGCAGGCATGATGCTCCATTTCGCCGGCTGGTCAATGGGGTTTCCCATTGCGAGGCAGCCCCGCGTCATCGGGAAACCCCAGGGCTGCCGGCGAAACAGAGCATCCCGACGGCGGAGAACCAAGCCCATTACATTTCTATTATTTAATGCCCCAGAGAAATTATGTAGGGCTGAATTCTCCGCTGTCGGGATGCTCCATTTTGCCGGCAACCTGGGGGTTTCCCGACGGCGTGGGGCTGCCCCACAATGGGAACCCCAAGCCGGTGAAACGGAGAATCCCGACGGCGTACCGCACTAGAAATCTGGTGCGGCGGGATGGAGAATCCTGCCCTATATTCTTACATTGCACTATTTTAGAATTACATCAAGCTAAAGCAAAGGAGGAAAAATATTTGAGATTAGCACGAGTGCACCAGGCCAGTGAACAAGAGTTCTTTCTATTTTAACCTCCCATGAGCCCAATTCTCATTGGTATGAGGATAAAAAGTAAAAATTGGCCCTTACATGTGGCTAAGAGTGAAAGAATAATGTATAAAATCATTAGAATTGCCATCTACCTGTCATAATGCCAGGCAGTTTGCAAGGGTGCACTTTCTGCAAACAGGTGAATATAATTGTATTTTAAACAAATGTAGAATTTCATGTACAAATCATGGGGCTTGTGTCTGCTGTGGGCCTCGATGTGATTAAACTGGCCGTTGGCTGCACATGTATCATATGAGTTTCTGAAAGAATGGATTTCCTGCTTGTGCACTAGATATTCCCGACAATGCAGTCCACCCCCTCCACCCCCCCGCTTTGTTTGGACACCAGTACTACTCATGGTGGAATGTAATTCTGCAAATTATTTATCCACCCATTCAGCCACTGAAAGATGCTTCCAGTCAGCTTAAGTACTGGAGCAGAGCTGATGCCAAGAATTGCAGACAAATCCGTGACCTGCTCACCTGCCCTTTTCACTGAATAGCTGGCTGTATCTGGAACAATAGACAGCTACCGTAGGAGCGAAATGGGGATCAAAATGGGGCAAGCAGTCAATATTTTTTCAGACTTGGGAAGATTTTTATAGTGTTAAAAAACAAGTATGCTTTCCATCAGCAGTCAGACAACCGACTGGTTCTCTGGTCAAAGTACACAGAAAGGAAAATTATTTTGGACACTGACCAGGAAAGCTACACAGGCGTTTGAATTTTCTCAAATGATGAGAGCCTCTCTGTCGTTACGTGAATGGCAGAAGAAGCTGAAATACAGAAGTCCTATCCCCAAATGCGCCACCTACTATCGCTCACAGGAGCGGGAATGGAGCTGGGTCAAGATTTGCACGTAAGCATTTTGAGGAGGCAGTTGCCAGTCATGTCTGATTTTCGTTAGTCAGGAGTGCAAAACATGACGTGTGCAGATTAGACTTGGTCGGAGCTGGCCTAACCTTTGTGGAGCCCTTTGGAGAGGTGGGTACCCCATTGGATATGGTCAAGGGATTCCTTTGGAGGCAGTCAGGTGATTTTGGGATGGTTAAAAGTACACATGAATGTGCGTAGAAATGCATAAGCATTTCAGAACTGGCAGGAGAACTGTCAAGAGGAACCGTCAACAATGTCAAGTGAACTATCAAGTGGAAGTGTCAAAAGCAATTGTTGAGGCACTTAAAATTTCTGCCCTTTAGTTCTTTGAAAAATGATTAGAGAGTGTTCAAAAAAATCAGTGCTTGTTATTTAACCCACTCTGTTGACATAACTCTGAGTGCTATCATTATTGGGTGAGAGCTGCATGACTGATTTCACAAGCTTCCATATGAAATGATGTACCTTCCACTTCACAGTTTGATTAAGTTATATAACAAGTGGTTATATTTTCTTTGAAGTGAGAGTATGAATTCCAATGTTTGTTTCAACTAGTGATTGAACTAAATGTTTGTTTTTATAAAGATGTAGTTGAAGAAATGTAAATACAGCAAATGGTTTTTTTAATGAATAAGAATATTTAAAAAAAATAAAGTCTGAAGTAAACTTGAATGAAGTGATGGAAGGGGTCATCAACAGTGCAATCATAGATCATCATAGAATTTACAGTGCCGAAGGAGGCCATTCGGCCCATCGAGTCTGCACCGGCTCTTGGAAAGAGCACCCTACCCAAGGTTAACACCTCCACCCTATCCCCATAACCCAGTAACCCCACCCAACACTAAGGGCAAATTTGGACACTAAGAGCAATTTAGCATGGCCAATCCACCTAACCTGCACATCTTTGGACTGTGGGAGGAAACCGGAACACCCGGAGGAAACCCACGCACACACGGGGACAACGTGCAGACTCCACAAAGACAGTGACCCAAGCCGGGAATCGAACCTGGAACCCTGGAGCTGTGAAGCAATTGTGCTAACTACTATGCTACCGTGCTGCAGCAGTTGCTTAGCAATAACCTTCTCATTGATGCTCAGTTTGGGTTCTGCCAGGGCCACTCAGCTTCCAACCTCATTACAGCCTTGGTTCAAACATGGACAAAAAGTTGAACTCCAGAGGTGAGTTGAGAGTGATTGTCCTTGCTATCAAGATTGTATTTGACCAAGTGTGGCATCAAGGAGCCCTAGCAAAATTGGAGTCAATGAAAACCAGTGGGAAAATTCTTTGCTGGTTGGACTCATACCTAGCACAAAGGAAGGTGGTTGTGGTGTTGGAGCTCAGTCTTCTCAGCCCCAGGACATCAATACAGGAGTTCCTCAAGGGAGTGTCTCAAGCCCAAACATAATCAGCTGCTTCATTAATGGTAATCCTTTCATCACTAAGTCAGAAATGTGGATGTGGGGCAGCATGTGGCCCACTGGATAGCACTGGGACTGCGGCGCTGAGGACCCAGGTTCAAATCTCGGCCCTCCGTGTGGAGTTTGCACATTCTCCCCATGTCTGCATGGGTTTCACCCCCACAACCCAAAGATGTACAGGTTAGGTGGATTGGCCATGCTAAATTGCCCCTTAAATGGAAAAAATAATTGTGTAATTTAAATTTATTTTAAAAAAAGAA
This sequence comes from Scyliorhinus torazame, assembly GCF_047496885.1. NCBI lineage: Eukaryota > Metazoa > Chordata > Chondrichthyes > Carcharhiniformes > Scyliorhinidae > Scyliorhinus > Scyliorhinus torazame. The sequence goes on from NC_092728.1 coordinate 64,764,258, forward strand.
ATGTGGATGTGCACTGATGATTGCACAATGATCAGCACCTTTCATGACTCCTCTTTGAAGCAGTCCATGTCCAAATGCAGCATGATCTGGGCAATATCCATGATTCGTAGAATCCATAGAAGCCATAGAATCCCTACAGTGCAGAAAAAGGCCATATGTCCCATCAAGTCTGCACCGATCCTTCAAAAGAGCACTCTACATAGGTCCACCCCCCATCCTATCCTGAGTAACCCCACTTAACCTGCACATCTTTGGAGACTAAGAGGCAATTTAGCATGGCCAGTCCACCGAACATGAACATCTTTGGCTTGGGCAGACAATGACAAGTAACATTTGCACCACACAAGTGCCAGACAGTGACCGTCTCCAACAAGACAGAATCTAACCATCACTCCTTGACATTAAAAAGTATTCCCATCGCTGGATCCCCAGTATCAACATCCTGGGGGTTACCATTGACCAGATACTGAACTGGACTAGCCATATAAATAATGTGCTACAAGACCAAGTCAGAGGCTAGGAATCTTGCAGTGAGTAACTCACCTCCTGACTCCCTAAAGTCTATCCACAATCTGCAAGGCACAAATCCGAGGGCATGTGACTCTCCCCTTGTTTGATGAGTGCAGCTTCAACAACACTCCAGAACCTTGACATCATCTAGGACAAAGCATCCCACTTTATTGCCATCCATTCCACAAACATTAACTTCCTGCACGGCCGACAAACAGTTGCAGTCGTATAACATCGGGCGGCATGGTGGCACAGCGGTTAGCACTGTTGCCTCATGGCACAGAGGACCTGGGTTTGATCCCGGACACGGGTCACTGTCTGTGGTTTGTACATTCTCCCCGTGTCTGCGCGAATCTCACCTCCACCACCCAAAAAGATGTACAGGGTATGTGAATTGGCCACGTTAAATTGCCCCTTAATAAAAGAATTTGACACCCTAATTTTACTTTTTTAAAAAGCAGTGTGTACCATCTACAGGATGCACTGCAGGAACTAACCAACGTTTCTAAGGCAGCATCTTCCAAACCCACGACTACTAACATCTAGAAGGACAAGGGCAACAGACACATGGGAACACCACCATCTGGAAGTTCTCCTCCAAACCACTCACCATTCTGACTTGGAAATATACAAGTGTTCCTCCACTGTTCCTGGATCTAAATCCTGGAACTCCTACTTATACCACATGATCTGCAGTGGTTCAAGAAGGCTCACCACCAGCTTCTCAAGTGTAATGCAGGATGGTCTAGCCATCGAAGTCGACTATCCCTTTTTTTAGAGTACCCAATTCCTATTTTCCAATTAAGGGGCAATTTAGCGTGGCCAATCCACCTAGCCTGCACATCTTTTGGGTTATGGGGGTGAAACCCACACAAACATGGGGAGAATGTGCAAACTCCACACGGACAGTGATCCAGAGCCAGGATTGAACCTGGGACCTCGGCGCCGTGAGGCAACAGGGCTAATCTACTGCGCCACTATGCCGCCCTCGAAGTAGACTATCACGCGAATGAAAAAAAAGCTTAGCACTTTATTTAACCTCAGATTGGGTCTTGAGATCTGCTCGTGGTAGATACTGGGTGGGGCATGGGTTGGCATAAGCGCTATAATGGGCCAGGAAGATGAGTAGAGGGGCACAGGATGACATGGGAGGTTTGAGGGACCATGGGGAATAGGTACAGGTGCATATTCATGGAGGGCATGAGAGGCCATGGAGGTTGGGTACAGGTGCATAGTCGTGGAGAGTCTGAAGAGCCATGATTGTTGGTAGAGGGCATGTACTAGCATTAATAGGCATGGGTGGGGCAGAGTAAGTGTGTGGGATGATTGCTTTATTTTGGTTTATTCTTTGTCTTGAATCTTCGTCACAGTGCCAGTGCTGAGGCAAGTCCTCCACCCAGCCTGGCTCCACACCCTGCAGCCTTCATGCTTGTTTCGGGGGTCACCCAGACTGACCTGCATTTCGCCCTACCCACTAAATGAAAATCCCAGATTGAGGAGACTATATCCCAGGATGGACTTTCAGCTGAGAAATGTCCCAAATCTGAAATTCAGGCCCAGGTTTCTGTGTGGCACCATTTCCCGGAGTATGTTTCCTCCTTGTCTGAAAGTGCTGACTTTTTGCCAGCTGTAGACTCATGATTCTTTAGTAGCTTGTGTGAATGTGCTTTCTTTATATGTGACTCTCAATAGTCAGTGTCTACACGTTATTGGACTGTGGAAGGCATTACATATGACTATGAACGAACATGAAATGTTCACTTTACAGCAAGGCTGCCATGGATAGCATCAGGGACTTGAGGGGATGGCCACTGGCCTGTTGTTGGGAAGAGGGATCAGGAACACAGCAGCAGGGTCCTTTGATGTTAAAGATCTGGATTGAGATAAGGGCACTCTAGGGATTAATTTTGAGAACCAGAGTGGTTCATTCCTCTGCCTTTTGGGCTCACAAAGGATAGGACAGAGAACGCTGTGAAATTTTGTATGATCTCTAACTCAACGACACTGAACTCAATTACCACTTTGGAACTACAGTCCAGCTAGTTATTTACCGCTTCCTAAAATTCAAATAGTCAGCCCGAATGTCACTCATTCAGTTACCTCATTGAGTTCTTTTGACATTAGGATGATGCGAATGAAGGAGCCTGCTGTGCCAACCAATGAGATTATGGCTGCTTTGGTTCTGTAACCCTTCATACCCTGAACTAACAAAAACTTTATTTTTGAAATTTTCAATTGACCTAGCCTCAACAACTTTTAGGGGGAGAGGGTTCCCGGTTATGTGCTTCTGAGATGGTGAGCCTGTTGATTGAGGCTAACAGCAAGTTCTTTCAATGAGAGATGTTCAAATCTCTGAACACAACACAACATGAGGGCATGATATTCAGACATTGTGTTTTTTTATGATGTGCCCTGCATCAATGTCAGGAAAGATAGATCGGATTCTGCACAGTAAACAGCACAATTGTATTTGGAAGCTCTCGTGAAATCATATTAGTGCGGAACATGTTATTCTTTGATTTGACAGGGCAGTAATGGGAGTCCAACGCTGAACACGTCACACCATAACAAGGAAAACATATTGCAAAACGCGGAACAGCATTAAATCTTTTTTTTTTCAATAATTTTCATTGTAATAAATGTTAAGATAACAGATGGCTGGCAGTGAGTTACATTGGATTAATTCAATCAAGCAGTTCTGAATACGTCACAAACTGTGTGAGAATGAAGTTCGGACATTCCATAAACATCAGTAGATCCCTAAGATTGAATTAGTGTCTCAAAATCCCTGCCAGACACTTGTTATTCCTTATAATATATACTGTGTCTGGTTTATTTAAGTTTGTAGTTTACTATTTTTAGCCAGGCAGCAAGAGAAGTGAGCATGGAGGTGGTAAGATGTAGGTGAAAGTGTAAAGCTGTCTTCACACAATCACATGTGTATCATTGAAAAGCAGCTTACAGTTTGTGTTGATGTAAAAGTACAAGTGAATCTCAATAGTCAGAGGGGCAATAAGACTTCCACACACAGCATAGGTATTGGGACAAAACTCTTCCTGGAAAATGATTGTGCAGGGCACCGCTGGTAGTATAACTATTATCTGACTAAATGTAGGTGCAGAATAGCAAAGCAGAAGACTGTGACGCATTATGACACAAGAAGCCAGGTTAGCAATTTAATTGCTGGTGAAGAGCTTCCTCAAAGAGTCCGTACCTCAACTCTGCACTTTACGTTTCAGTTAGAGTTCTATGCAAATGAATGTTCATGGCAGTGCAGTTACTTTGGTGCGAATAGTATGACAATATTTAGTAAACCGACAATAGCAGGGAATGATCTGTAACAGCGGGTGGGGTATGTCGACGCCCACCCAAATTTGGGCTTTGGGCCTGGAAAATCAGAATTGGGTTCAGGGTCACTGGCAGCAGCCTTCATATAAATCTGGATGTTCTGGTAAGATGATGGGTGCGGGGGTGATCAGGAGGGAGCATGTAAAGTGATTGGAATGGGGCCAGGTTGGAGCCAGAAACGGTCTTCAGTAATGCAGCTCAGCATTCATAGAATCCCTAAAGAATCATAGAATCCCTACGGTGCAGAAGGAGGCCCCTTTCTCCCAGCTTTACATTCAGCTCAATATTTTCTAACAAACATACCTTTTTCCTGGTGACCTCCAGGCATCCCTTTAATGGTCACTGTCTGCCCCTTTTGTTGCCATTAACAATATGGTGGTGCCCTTCTGGCACAGAATGCACATGTTCCTGGGGCCGCTTTATTAGATGCTTAGACACCCTTTACGTGCCCAGAACATGGGTGTGGTACCAATCAATTTCTAATTCCAGCTATTTCACTGATCTGCACTCAACCAGCCACCAGTCTCAGACTGGTACATCTGATGTAACTGGAGGCACAAAAAGAGGAGGAAGAGATGCTAAATCTGCGTCTGTTTCCAACTCAAATTAGTTCTACATCTGTTCCAGTCCCAGACTGCCACACTTATAGTCACCCAGGACAATCTATTACTGCCATAAATGTATTGAGAGATTAATAGCATCAGCCTGCAAGAATAGGAGTGCATTATTTTAATGGATGGGCCCCTTTACTCAAAATCCCAGTGCACACACACTCTTCCCATGGTGCCAATTGCCCAGGGATACCCATGGAAACACTTACTGATCATTTACTGGAATGTGCTGGGTTGCTTTTGCAAAGTTGCAGCTGGAATTCTTGGAACAGCTCAGAGTATTTTGCGCTTCAGGCTTCCTGAGGAGGACCTGACCTCAGCCTAGAGGACAGAGGAGCCACTGGGCTGATTTACACAGAATGGAAAACGAATGAGGAAAAACTGCATACATTTGTCCATTATTTGAACCAAAGTATTGCAATTACCAGCATTTAAAAACGTATTTAGAGTTCCAATCCTGATATTGGAAAGTTTCCATTCTTTTCTTCTGCCAGCCCGTAGCAACATGCCTTTCACTGTACCACATGGCAACTTATTCTGTGTGAATTAGGGGCACTATGAACCGCCCCTCAACCGATTATTTTGATAACGAGTTTGTTTCAATTTTCTTCTGCATTATTGCAAAAATTTCCCAATAATAATAATCTTTATTATTGCCTCACGGCGCCGAGGTCCCAGGTTCGATCCCGGCTCTGGGTCACTGTCCGTGTGGAGTTTGCACAGTGGGTTTTGCCCCCACAACCCAAAAGATGTGCAGGGCAGGTGGATTGGCCACGCTAAATTGCCTTTTAATTGGAAAAATGAATTGGGTACTTAAAATTTTTTTTAAAAAACTTATTGTTACAAGTAGGGTTACATTAACACTGCAATGAAGTTACTGTGAAAATCCCCTAGTCACCACACTCTGGCGCCTGTTCGGGTACACAGAGGGAGAATTCAGAATTCACTGAACGGTACGTCGTTCGGAACTTGTGGGAAAAAACCGGAGCACCCGAAGGAAAGTCACACAGACACGGGGAGAACGTGCAGACTCCGCACAGACAGTGACCCCAGCCGGGAATCAAACCTGGGACCCTGCTGATGCAGTATTAATAAATTATACAATATGTTATTAATACAGACCCTGACGTTGTAATACAATAGTGCTAACCACTGCACTACGTGCCGCAGTGTGTTTAAAGAATATGGCAAAGAGAATGTAGATGCATATGAAAGATGAGGAATAATATTATTGAAGGAATTTATGAGATGAAATAAGACACTGCCTTGAGAGTTGATGGTGAAGCTTCTTAGAATACTGTCACTTCGCCCTTGAAAGCTGAGTTAGAATCCAAGATAAGTTATTTGGACCCCTTCTCTGTTAGACATGAGTGCAATGAAAATTATATCGGGCCATTTTGATCCATGTCATGTAAAATTCCTTGTCCTGCCCAGAATGACCCTCTGCAATATATTGTGTTGTAACCCAGTGCTAGGAAACATGCAAATTCCCTATTCTCCCTATTCTCATCCTTGTTTTTAACTCCCGTCATTGTGCAAGAGCCTCTCTGTATCTCTGCAACCTTCTCCATCACTACATCTCTTATACCCTCCCCATCCCTAACTCCGTACCCACAAACTCCTTTCCTTGCTGACTCTGTCCTCTTGTGCGATCCCACAATCAGCAGTTGTGCCTTCAGCTCCACACTATGAAATTCCCTCCATTAGCATCTCTGCCTCTCCAGGTTTTCTTTTTAAATACACTTTGAGTACCAATTATTGTTTTCCAGTTAACGGGAAATTGAGTGCGGCCAATCCACCTACCCTGCACATCTTTCGGTTGTGGCGGTGTGACCCATGCAGACACGGGGAGAATGTGCAAACTCCACACGGCCAGTGACCTGGGACCGGGATCGAACCGGGGTCCTCGGTGCCGTGACTGCAGTCTCTTTGAGAACCTTCTTAAAGTGTACCTCTCACCAGCCACCCCTTCTAATGCCTCCTCCATATCTCTGTGATGCTGTTTGGAATTTTTTTTCTATCTTACTATTTGCGAACATTTTCTCTCCCCTCTATATCCTCTCTTGAGATGCACAAAGACTTTATTCATTTTTTGGATTGGCATAAATCACAGCATGGAGAACTTCAGGCACAATCTATACTATACTTTGACAACACATCATTAATTCATAATTCATTGTTATGAGCTATTTGTCAAAACCTGTATTACACATTAGAGTTAATCAACACTTTATAATATTTCAAAGCTACAATTTTTCCATTAGTTGAATAGAACACAAGGCAATGATTATGCAGTGTTATTTGTCTATGAGCAAAGTTATGAGGTACTGTAATGAGTAGTGAATGCCTGGAAGAGGGTTAAAAGATGATGTTACAAATCATGACAGTAAAGTTTGAACAGTTCTTGATCTCCCAGCCATCTCTGCTGATTCATGCTGGGAGACACTACACAGGTGCCCCAGCTGTCTGAACTTCACCCCAATAGTCATTCTTCATGTAGGAGTCCAGACAATCATGTCAGGAAGCTATATGCTCAATAGGTGCATCACAGCTGAGTCAAATCCTGACATCCACAAACCTACTTCCCCAAAAGCAATCTCTGGACGGCATTCAGCAGCAGGAACCATGATACAGTTTCTCCATTCTAACTCATGTAGACTGAGGCCAAATGTGACACCCTACCACTCCCTGAGTTCGATCAACTACCTCAGTGCAGACTGCAAACTGGAACATCCACCTCCATGTCTTTTTTAAATACAATCCTTACAAACCCATCTCAAAACCCTTCTGCCTGCATTGCAGTTTGTTACAGGTGCCAGAGAGTGAAAGAGCGGCGGCTGACCTATTTACCCACCCTTCCCTTAACAAAGAGAGAAGATTTTTAATCACCTCTGTCTGAGCTGTACCTGATCCCAGGCGCCCACCAACGAAGGCCTGCCCCACTATCCTACCCAGTCCCTTGACAGAGAGAGGATACCTTCATTCTTTTATGATCAACCTTTAGCTCACCCTTCCTAATAGCATGTTCATTATCTCCGTGTCTATTTCTTTTTGATTATGGTCTATGAAGCAGCTCAGGGGGTTTGTCTCTGTAACAGGGTTTGACATTGTTGGCCACGCTATCTCCTTTGAATGCCTCTCTACTGTCATCCAGCTAGATGGGACTGTATTTGTTTGGTTCCATTCTTACCTATCTAATTTCAGAGATAATCATCTGTGATGGCTTCTCTTCCTGCTCCTGCAGTTATGTCTGGTGTTTCCCAAAGGTCTACCCCTGACTTCCTCTTGTTTAGCATCGACATGCTGCCACTGTAAAAACACAGCATCAGTTTCCATACATATGCTGATCCCACCCAGATTTCCCTCACAGCTACCTCTCTTTACTCATCCACTGTTGCAACATTTTTGACTGCTTATCCAACATTCTGCAATGGATGAGCAGAAAAGTTTGGCCCCTGCTACAAATGCTACCCCCCTCGCCATCAGCTTCATCCATCTCCCTGGCAGGTCGGAGGCTGAACAAGATTATTTGCCACAATCGGGACTGAGATGAGTTCTGACCATGCATGTGTGCTATTGCTAAAATCACCTGTTTCCATCTTTGCAAAAATGCCTGGCCGTGCCACTGCCTCAGACCATTTGCTGCTGAAACCCTTGTGTCCTGGACTTGACTATTATCAACACGCTGACAGCCAGTTTCTCACATTCTGCTCTCCCAAAACCTGAGGTCATTCAAAATCCGCTGCCCATATCCTAACCCTCACCAAGTTCCATTCATCCATCACCCATTTGTTTGCTGACTTACTCTGGTTCAGGTAAAGCCACCCCTCAGAGAGTCATAGAGCTTCACAGCACAGAAAGAGGCCCTTCGGCCGATCGTGTCTGCGCCGGCCAATAAACATCAATCTATTCTAATCGCATTAAATTTTAGATTTTTCATCCATGCGTTCAAATCCTTCTGCAGCCTTACACTTACATATCTCTCCAGCTCACAACCCTCCGAGATCTATAAATTCCTCAACTTCTGATCTTTAGCGTATCTGGTGGCCTGGCCCTCAGCTACCAAGGAATTCCCTCACTAGGCCTCGCCATTTCCCTTTCTTCCATTAAAATGCTCCTTTGAATCTATCCCTTTGGCCAATCAATTGGGCACTCGGCCCTCATAACTTTGTTTTATAGTTTTCTCATGCAGTGCCTGGGGATGACTTTACTGCGTTAAAGGTCGAAGGTGCAAAGTTATTGGTGTTACAGTTCTTGCTTGAGGAGCTCTCAAAGAAGGAAAGAAAGGCAAAGAGCTTTAGGGAGTTATTCCAGGATTTCTCTCGCTGGTGGGATGTCCACCAGTGGTGAGGCAGATGGGAAAGTGGCCAGAATTAGAGGAATGCGTTAGAGGGACGTGGAGCTGGAGAAATTTGCGAAAAGTAGGAAAGGATGACATTTGGAGGGATTTGAAATTGAAGCCAATGTAAGCCAACGAATAAAGGGATGATTGATGAAGGGTATTTGGGGCGGGATACACTGGGCAACAGGATATTACCTCAACAGGACCTGCCAGACTCATGACCTCTGTCGCCAAGAATGAAGGTCATTGGAGCACTCAAAGTTCCATTTTATTTGGACAAACACGAGCACTCCTGATCAGCATGTGACCTTTCCTGACTTAATGCATTAATGGGACCATCACCGTCAGTTTCATGGAGAAAGCCAAATTCTCAGGGCAGTCGGGAATGGGGGCGAAATGAGGTTTATTAGTGTCAGCAAATATCAGATTAAAGCAAACAGTCAGCAACTGTTCTCACAGGAAACTTCTGTTAGATTTTAGTTACATCGGACTTCCGGTTGCGGCTATGAGGAGCTAAGTTGCACGTTCGGCAGCTCCTGCTAAAAACGGACTTTTGGGCTCTTTTTAGGGCCCGTAACGGCGCTTGTTCGATGTTTCCTGGTGTGGGAAGGGGACAGCAACATTCCCCCGATAGTGTATGGATTGGACAGGAGTGGGGCGATTTAAAAAGTGGCATTGAAGCAAAGAAAGGTGCGAGGGAGGAGGACCAAGATGGCGGCGGGCGGAGACCAGGCAGCGTGGAGGCAGTGGGCGCAAGAGCAGCAGGAGCTTCTCCAGCCCTGTTTTAAGGAACTGAAAGCAGAGCTGCTGGAGCCAATGAAGGCTTCAATTGATAAGCTGCTGGAGACCCAGACGACCCAAGGGGCGGCGATCCGGGAGGTCCGGCAGAAGGTCTTGGAGAACAAGGACGAGATCCTGGGCCTGGCGGTGAAGGTGGAGGCGCACGAGGCGCTCCACAAGAAATGGCAGGCGAGGTTCGAGGAGATGGCGAACCGGTCAAGGCAGAAAAACCTGCGGATCCTGGGTCTCCTGGAGGGGCTGGAGGGATCAGAAGTGGGGGCTTGCGTGGTCACCATGCTGATTCGCTGATGGGAGCGGGGGCCTTTCAGGGGCACTTGGAGCTGGAGGGGGCCCACCGAGTGCTGGCGAGGAGGCCCAAGCCGAGCGAGCCGCCGCGGGCGGTGCTGATGCGGATCCACCGGTTTGCTGATCGAGAGTGTGTTAAGGTGGGCCAAGAAGTTGCGGAGCAGCAGGTGGGAGAACGCGGAGGTCTGGATCTACCAGGATTGGAGCGTGGATATGGCGAAGAAGAGGGACGGTTACAACTGGGCGAATGCAGTGCTGCACAGGAAAGGGGTGAGGTTCGGTATGCTGCAGCCGGCGCATCTGTGGGTCACCTATAAGGATCAACACCATTATTTTGTGTCCCCGGAGGAGGCGTGGGCCTTTGTTTAGGCTGAAAAACTGGACTCAGACTGAGTGTCGGGGATGAGGGGTCGCGGTGGAGGGATGGTTGGGGATTGTTGGGTTGTGTTTCGAGGGGGGGTTCTTAGTTTTTTGGGGGTTGATTGGGCATTGTTTTAATTAGGTCCGCCGGGCGGGCTCGTGAGGGGTGGTAGGTAAACTGCTTGGGGTGTTGATCGTCGGTTGGGGAGATGGGGCCCCGTGGGGGGGGGAGAGGCCTGAGTTGGGGGTAGTGGGACCGGGCCTGGAAAGGGTGCTGCGCCAGGCAAGGCGGGGCCGGGTGAGTGAAAAGCGCAGCTTTTTTTCCTGTGTTTAGGGCTGAAGGGGCGGGGCCGGAGCTGGGAAGCGCGGGCTTTTTCTCACGCGCTGGGAGTGGAATGGATGAGATCCTTCTGGTGGACAGGGGTGGGAGGGGAAGTTCCACACTGGGGGCGGGGGGGGGGGGTCGATGGAGCAGCGGGAATGGCCGGGGTCAGCAAGAGTCAGCTGACTTACGGGAGTGCAATGGGGGGAGCAATGCAGCTAGGGGGGGACCTAGCTGGGGCGGGAGGGGGACCGGGTTGCTGCTGGAATGGCCAAGGGGGAGCTGGAGTTGGCAGAGGAGGTCGGGACGGGAGTCTGCCGCTGTGGGGAACGGGCCATGCGGGGGGCGCGGGCACGTGGCTGGCCTAGGAAGGGCTATGGCTAGTCAGCGGGGGAGAGGGGTGAGTAGCCCCCTGATCCGGATGATAACCTGGAATGTAAGTGTACTGAATGGGCCGGTCAAGCGGGCCCGGGTGTTCGCGCACCTGAAGGGGCTGAAGGCGGATGTGGCCATGCTTCAGGAGACGCACCCGAGGGTGGCGGATCAGGTAAGGTTGAGAAAGGGGTGGGTAGGGCAGCTGTTTCATTCGGGTTTGGATGCAAAAAATCGGGGCTGGCGATCTTGGTGGGGAAGAGAGTGTCGTTCGAGGCGTCGAGCATTGTGGCAGACAATGGCGGTAGGTATGTGATGGTAAGTGGCAAGTAGCAGGGGGAGCGGGTGGTGTTGGTCAATGTATACGCCCCGAATTGGGACGATGCGGGGTTTATGCGGCGTATGCTGGGCCGGATTCCGGACCTGGAGACAGGGGGCCTGATAATGGGGGGGGGGATTTCAACACGGTGCTGGATCAGACATTGGATCGCTCTAGGTCTAGAACGGGCAGGAGGCCGGCGGCGGCCAAGGTGCTGAGGGGGGTTCATGGACCAGATGGGAGGGGTGGATCCATGGAGGTTTGCGAGGCCGGGGGCCAGGGAATTTTCATTCTTCTCCCATGTTCACAAGGCCTACTCCCGGATTGACTTTTTTGTCATGGGCACGGCGCTGATTCCGAGGGTCGAGGATATGGAGTACTCGGCGATAGCCATTTCTGATCATGCTCCGCTCTGGGTGGACCTCGAGTTGGGGGAGGAGAGGGACCAGCGCCCGCTGTGGCATCTAGAGGTGGGGTTGCTGGCGGACGAGGACGTGAGCGGGCGGGTCCGGAAGTGTATAGAGAGGTACCTGGAGGCTAATGACAATGGGGAGGTGCAAGTAGGGGTAGTCTGCGAGGCGCTGAAGGTGGTGGTCAGAGGAGAGCTGATCTCCATAAGGAGAGGGGGGAGAGGAGAGAGAGGGAGAGGTTGGTGAGGGAGATGTTGAGGCTGGATAGGAGGTACGCGGAGGCCCCGGAGGAGGGATTGCTTTGGGAGCAGCGTAGCCTCCAGGCTGAGTTTGATTTGTTGACCACCAGGAAAGCGGAGGCGCAATGGAGGAAGGCGCAGGGGGCGGTATATGAATACAGAGAAAAGGTGCGCCGTATGCTGGCGCACCAGCTTCGGAAGTGAGAGGCAGCTAGGGAGATCGGGGGAGTTAGGGATGGAGGAGGGAACACGGTGCGAAGTGCGGTGGGTATCAATGGGGTTTTCAGGGACTTCTACGAGGAACTGTATCGGTCTGAGCCCCCACTGGAAGAGGGAGGGATGGGTCGCTTCCTGGACCGGCTGAGGTTTCCGAGGGTGGAGGAGGGGCAGGTGGCGGGGTTGGGGGCGCTGGTTGGGTTGGAGGAATTGGTCAAAGGGATAGGGAACATGCAGGCGGGGAAGGCACCGGGGCCGGATGGGTTCCCGGTTGAATTTTACAAGAAGTATGCGGACCTGTTGGTCCGCTGTTGGTAAGGACCTTAAACGAGGCAAGGGAAGAGGGGGCTCTGCCCCCGACGATGTCTAGAGCGCTGATTTCTATGATCCTGAAGCGGGACAAGGATCCCCTGCAGTGTGGGTCATACAGGCCGATCTCACTCTTAAATGTAGACGCAAAGTTGCTGGCAAAGATTTTGGCCATGAGGATAGAGGACTGTGTGCCGCAGGTCATACACGAGGATCAGACGGGGTTCGTGAAAGGCAGGCAGTTGAATACCAATGTACAGAGGCTCTTGAATGTTATAATGATGCTGGCGATGGAAGGGGAGGCGGAGATAGTGGCGGCGATGGATGCGGAGAAGGCCTTTGATAGGGTGGAGTAGAGGTACCCGTGGGAGATGTTGAAAAGGTTCAGGTTCGGGGAGGGGTTCGTCAGGTGGGTGAGGCTGCTGTATGAGGCCCCGTTGGCGAGTGTGGCCATGAACAGAAGGAGGTCAGAGTATTTCCGGTTACACCGGGGGACGAGGCAGGGGTGTCCCCTATCCCCCCCCCCCCCGCTCTTTGCACTGGCGATTGAACCCGTGGCCATGGCATTGAGGGAGTAGAGGAACTGGAGGGGACTGGTGCGGGGTGAGGAGGAGCATCGGGTGTCGCTCTATGCGGATGATTTGCTGCTATATGTGGCAGACCCGGTGGGGGAAATGCCGGAGGTGATGAGGATCCTTAGGGAGTTTGGAGATTTCTCTCCCTGGCGGGTAGAGTGGAGTCAGTTAAAATGACAGTGTTCCTGAGGTTTCTGTTCCTGCTCCAATGCCTCCCCATCCTGATCCCTAGTGCCTTCTTCAGGTGGGTTAACAGGAGCGTTATGGAGTTTGTATGGGCGCAGAAGACCCCGAGGGTGAGAAGGGTGTTCCTGGAGCAGTGCAGGGATGGGGGGTTTGGCGCTGCCTAACCTCTGTGGGTATTATTGGGCTGCCAACGTGGCAATGGTGCGTAAGTGGGTGATGGAGGGGGATGAGGCGGCATGGAAGAGGCTGGAGATGGCGTCCTGTGTGGGCACGAGCATGGAGGCGCTGGTGTCGGCGCCGCAGCCGCTTCCTCCAACAAGGTACACCACGAGCCCGCTGGTGGCGGCTACCCTCATAATTTGTGGGCAATGGAGACGTCACAGGTGGGGGCCTCGGTGTGGTCCCCGATTCGGGGGAACCACCGGTTTGTGCCGGGGAGGATGGACGGAGGGTTTCTGAGCTGGCACAGGGTAGGTATCAGAAGGATGGGGGACCTGTTTGTGGATGGGACGTTCGCGAGTCTGGGTGAGCTGGAGGAGAAGTTAGGGCCCGCTCCCCGGGGAACACCTTCAGATATACGCAGGTAAGGGCGTTTGTTCGGCGGCAGATGGTGGAGTTCCCACGGCTGCCGCCACGCGGGGTCCAGACAGGGTGCTGTCGGGGGTGTGGGTGGGAGAGGAAAGGATCTCGGCAACGTATCAGGTGATGCAGGAGGAGGAGGAGGCATCGGTGGAGGAGCTAAAGGATAAGTGGGAGGAGGAGTTGGGTGAGGAGATTGACGTGGGGATGTGGGCGGATGCCCTGGGGAGGGTGAACTCTTCCTCCTCTTGCGCGAGGCTTAGCCTCATACAATTTAAGGTGCTGCATAGGGCTCACATGACCAGGGCAATGATAAGCTGGTTCTTTGGGTGCGAGGACAGGTGTGTTAGGTGCTCAGTGAGCCCAGCAAATCACACCCACATGTTCTGGGCGTGCCCAGCGCTGGAGGACTTTTGGAAGGATGTAGTGAGGACGGTATCGAGGGTGGGAGGTTCCCGGGTCAAGCCGGGCTGGGGGCTCGCAATATTTGGGGTGGCAGAGGAGCCGGGAGTGCAGGAGGCGAAAGAGGGTCCTTTGGCCTTTATTCTGGCCTTTGCGTCCCTGGTAGCCCGACGAAGGATTCTTCTTCAGTGGAAGGATGCGAGGCCCCCAAGCGTGGAATCCTGGATCAGCAATATGGCAGTGTTCATTAAATTGGAGAGGGTGAAATTCGCCTTAAGGGGATCGGTACAAGGGTTCTTCAGGCGGTGGCAACCATTCCTAGACTTCCTGGCAGAACGTTAGAAGATGGTCAGCAGCGGCAGCAACCCGGGGGCAGGGGGGGAGGGGGTTGGTTCGTTTTTCTTGAGTGGGCGTGTATTTTTGCCTTTGTGTTGATGAAGGCTGTTCATTTACTATTTATGTATGGTGGGGGGGGGGGGGGGGGGGGGGGGGGTTGTTCTTTTCTTTCTGTATTTTGTTGTTGATATTTTGTGAAAATTGGAATAAAAATTATTTGAAAAAAAAAAGATTTTAGTTACATCTCTATCATTCTGTTCTCTGCTCTGTTTGCTCGGACTTCGTGATATCTACTCGCAAAGCAGCATTCGTCTTCTGCGACCTCAGTGACAAAACCTTCACATAGTTGGTTCGTACTTTGACCGACCTTTCCATACTCTGCATCGGTTAGGTCACCGCGAAGCGGAAAGGAGACATTTTCTTCACAAAACACAACCATAAGATGCCTGTCATTCACGAGTGACCTGCAACTTATCTCGGGTCAATACACAAAAGGTACTACAAAGCTGGAGGAGACCGGGAAGTTTCTGATTCTCCTACTGGGTAAATAATAATTGAAACAAATCCGCATCATTAAAATTCCTTCATTTTTTGTTTATCCAGTAACTAAAAAAAGGTTTGTGAACTTTTACAGGACATTTGATAGCGGTTACGAAGAAGGGAAAAAAATCAAACAAGTCTCCCTTCAGGACAGAGGTCATAAGTATTCTGTATCCGCAGTGCCTTTTCCTCGCAATAAGGTGACACATCAAAGAATGTGTTTTTTATTAGTTCTGACCTTTTTTTCACCTTTCAGTTTATATGGGTGAAAATTTACGAAGCGGCACAGCAGGCTCTTGGGCCAGTAAAACAACCGCCTCGGCTCCCGAACGTGACTCCATAAAATGTGGGCCTGTCAAGGCAATCTCCCTGTTTGGACGAGGGATTGTCAAGCCATTTTGGGTCCATTGCCTATCATTCGTACTTGGGGTGACTTTGGAGTTTATTTTTTAAAATAAATTTAGAGTACCCAATTCATTTTTTCCAATTGAGGGGCAATTTCGCGAGGCCAATCCACCTACCCTGCACGTCTTTGGGTTGTGGGGGCAAAACCCACGCGGACAATGTCCCAGAGCTGGGATCGAATCTGGGACTTCGGTGCCGTGAGGCAGCAGTGCTAGCCACTGTGCCACCATGCTGCGTTAAGTTCTATTAAATTTCTGGTAGTGACTTTACATAGTTTTCGTTTTGGTCTAATTTTCCCCATTCTCTCATGATTCTCATGTCCCTATGTTCCTTTGAGCAAAGGTATTAAGAGATATGAGCAAAAGGCAGGGTTATGGGGTTAGACCACAGATCGGCCATGATCTCATTGAATGGTGGAGCAAGGTCGAGAGGTTGAATGGTCTACTCCTATGCTCCTATTTAACACTAGTTGCAGACCATGCGAGGGTGCGGTAGCATAGTGAATATGTTGCTGGACTCGTAATAAAGACCTGGACTGATTGTACATGAGTTCGAACTTCGCCACTCACTTGAGAATTTAAATTCAGTGAATTAAATAAATCTAGATTAAAAACTGGTTTAGTAACATTTTTTTAAAAATTCATTGACGGAATGTGACTTTGTTATCTAGTCCAGCATTTATTGTTTATCCCCAATTGCCCTTGAGAAGGTGATGGTGAGCTGTCTTCATGAACCGCTGCAGTCCATGTGGTGTGGGTACACCCACTGTGCTGTTAGGTAGTGAGTTCCAGGATTTTGACCCAGTGACAATGAATGAATGATGATATATGTCCAAGTTAGGATGGTAAGTAGCTTGAAGGGGAGGTGTTCCCAGATGAATACTGCCCTTATCCTTCCAGATAGTAATGATCAAGAATATGGAAGGTCTAAGGAGCCTCGGTGAGTTCCTGCAGTCCATCTTGTAGATGGTACACACAGCTACTACTGTGCGTCAGTGGTGGAGGGCGTGGCCATGGAACTACTAGATTGTCACAAAAATCCATCTGGTTCAATAACATCTTTTGAGAAGGAAATAAGTCATCCTTATCTTATGTGGTCTAGATGTGGCTCCAGGGGCGTCATTCTCCGACCCCCCGCCGGGTTGGAGAATCGCCGGGGGCTGCCGTGAATCCTGCCCCCGCTGGTTGCCGAAGTCGCCGGCACCGGATATTCGGCGGGGGAGGGAATCGGGCCGCGCCGGTTGGCCGGCCCCCCCGCTCGATTCTCCGGCCCGGATGGGCCGTAGTCCCGCCGATAAATTGCCTGCCCCGCCGGCGTGGAGTAAACCACCTTTTGAACGGCGGGACAAGGCGGCGCGGGCGGGCTCCGGGGTCCTGGGGGGGGGCACGGGGCGATCTGGCCCCGGGGGGTGCCCCCACGGTGGCCTGGCCCGCGATCGGGGCCCACCGATCCTCGGGCGGGCCTGTGCCGCCTCCACCATGGCGGAGGCGGAAGAGACTCCCTCCACTGCGCATGCGTGGGAAACTGTCAGCGGCCGCTGACGCTCCCGCGCATGCGCCGCCCGGGGATGTCATTTCCGCGCCAGCTGGCGGGGCAACAAAGGCCTTTCCGCCAGCTGGCGGGGCGGAAATTCCCCCGGCGCCGGCCTAGCCCCTCAATGTTGGGGCTCGGCCCCCAAAGATGCGGAGCATTCCGCACCTTTGGGGCGGCGCAATGCCCGTCTGATTGGCGCCGTTTTGGGTGCCAGTCGGCGGACATCGCGCCGTTTCGGGAGAATTTCGCCCCAGACCTGTAGCAAAGTTTGTTGCCTCTTAACTGCCCTCTGAGATGGCTTAGAAAGTGAATTATATAAAAACTCTATGACAAAGTTTCAAAAAGTAAAAATTGATGTACTCGTGGCATCAGCCCAGGCAGTGGAAATTACAAATACAAACAAAGCCCAGTGAACCCGACAGAGTCCTTTGTCTAAAATCTGGGGACCTGTGCCAAAACTCACAATCTTTCCCACAGACTAGTCAAGCAACAACCTCATATTAGGTACATCAGCCAATGGTCCAAGGACCTCCAGCACCATCCCCGGGTGTGTCCAGTTTCACAGATATTTCACCTTTCAGCTTTGGACATCTAAAAACAATCCATTTTCTATTGAAATGTGTACATAAACATGTCCTTAGATCTAGCCTGTATTCAGTGGTACAATCGTTTTTTAACCAATTTAGAGTACCCAATTAATTTTTTTCCAATTAAGGGGCAATTTAGCGTGGCCAATCCACCTACCCTGCACATCTTTGGGTTGTGGGGGCGAAACCCATGCAAACACGGAGAGAATGTGCAAACTCCACATGGACAGTGACCCAGAGCCGGGATCGAACCTGGAACCTCGGCGCCATGATACAGCAGGCCACCGTGCTGCCCCAGTTTCACAGATATAACGGACCCAGCAAAAGTAGCAGCAAAATGTTATATAATCAGGAAGGAGTGGCATTTGGAGCCTTAAGTATTGAATGCCTGAAGGCTCAGTGCATCAGGTCAAACGTGGGCAAGAAAACCTCCTGTTGATTACCACCAATTGCATTCCCTCCATGTTGGAGGTCGCCTGAAAGAAGTACCAAGGCAAGGGTGTAGATGTACACTGGCTAAGGGTGGGGATGGGTGGAGGTGGGGGTGTGGGAGGAGGGGGGGGGGGTCTTCAATGTCCATCACCAAGATTGGCTCCATCGTGCCACTGCCTTCTAAGCTGGCCATGTCCTGATGGAAGCACCTGCCACACTGGGTTTTTTGAGGGGTGGCAAAGGATCCAACTGAAGGAAAATACCAACCTGACCTCATCCTCACCAATCCACCTGTTGCAGATGCACCTGTCTGTGACAGGATTTATAGGAGTGACAACCACACAGCCTTTGTGGAGACAAAGACATATTCTCACACTGCAGATACTCTCCCTCCTGTGGTGTAGCATTGGCACAATGCCAAATGGGATAGATTCAGAACTGGGTTCAAAACAGCTCACAATTGGACATACTTGAGATTCTGTGGGCCATCAGCAGCAGGATTGTATTCCATCCCAATCTGTAACCTAATATGCCGGCATATCCTTCATTCCATCATTACCGTCAAGCCAAGGGAACAACCCTGGTTCAATGCGCAGCATTGGTTCAAAAAACATGCCAAGAGCAGCACCAGGTGTACCTAAAAGTGAAGTGCCAGATTGCTGAAGCACTGCAAGCCTACATGCCTGCCAGGTAGTGGATGCTGCAGATCGAGATAAGAGACCCACATCCAACAGATCAAATGAAAGCTCTGTGGTCCTGTCACATGCAATTGTAAATATGGTGGACAATTAAAGAACTAACTGGAGAAGGAGGCTCTGCAAACACCCAATATACAAACTTCGATGATGGCAGTAGAAAAGACACGGCTAAAGCATTTGCAACCGTCTTCAGCCAAGAATGCTAATTGAGCCCTGACAACATGCCAGCTCTGGTGCTGAAGACGTCTGCTCCAGAATTAGCTGCCCCTCAATCAAACTTCTTTCTCTCTGTTTCGATAGAGCACATTATTTCCAAAGAGTTCTTCTTTCGCCCTGTTTGTCAGTGAACTTGATTCATCATCTTTCTCTCCAACCACCAGTTGAAGTCAGTGGTTCAGCTTCTTCTGAATCACATTTCAGGACTGGGTTTGTAGAAATTTCACAATCTTTCATTTATGTTTGACAGCATCCTTATATACAGTATTGAAGACTTCCTGTTGCTGATATCTACAACTTTAATTTGGATAACAGTCAGAGACTCCTACTCGGCCTTCTTCAATGTACAATCAACCCGCTCCATAATGTGATTCATATTAGCTTAAGCTATCTCTCTTTTTTTTGAAAAAACTACAATTAAACATATTCCTTAAATACTTCTTTATTCAGATAGCTGATAAAGGCGTCTGCCTCCTCAGTATTACATGTGCAGCCTATCCATCAGTTTGATTATGACATGTTTTGTTTTTATGTATGAAA
Organism: Scyliorhinus torazame; assembly: GCF_047496885.1. Classification (NCBI taxonomy): domain Eukaryota; kingdom Metazoa; phylum Chordata; class Chondrichthyes; order Carcharhiniformes; family Scyliorhinidae; genus Scyliorhinus; species Scyliorhinus torazame. The sequence goes on from NC_092728.1 coordinate 64,783,731, forward strand.
TACAGTCTGACCTTCAATTTTGGCATGTTTTTCATCATTCTGAAGTAGATCTGTGGATTTTTCATGATGCACGGAGACTAGGGCAAGGGTTATCAAACATCAAATTAACTTGAAGAATGTTGGATGAAATATTGTGAGTTTGAAGTATAAATGCGTAAGAAAATTAAGTGCCATAAAAGTTTGCAGATAACTGATTACTATTTCATATGCTTTATTTTTCTGGTGTTTCTCTCTCCTGCTGATTGTCCATATTTTCTGCAGCATCTGGTCAGCTTTATGCATTGCTGCTGCGTAATTTAAGTGGCAGAAGTTGTAGAGGGGACATGAGGAAAAAGCTTTTTACGCAGAGGGTGGTGGGAGTCTGGAATTCGCTGACTGAGTTGGTGGTGGAGGCAGAGACCGGAACTGTTTTAAAGGTACCTGGATCTGCACCTTAAGTGCTATCAGCTACAGGGTTATGGACTGAGTGCAGGAAGGTAGGATTAGAATGGGCACCTGGGTGTACTCGGGCTGGCATGAACATGATATTCCTTCTGTGCTGTAACTTTTCATCATAGAATTTATAATGCAGAAGGAGGCCATTCGGCCCATCGAATCTGCACCGGCCCTTGGTTAAGAGCACCCTACTTAAGCCCACACCTCCACTCTATCCCCGTAACCCAGTAACCCCACCTAACCTTTTAGGACAGGGTTACCCACTAAGGGTAATTTATCATCACCAATCCACCTAGCCTGCACATCTTTGGACTGTGGGAGGAAACCGGAGCACCCGGAGGAAACCCACGCGCACACGGGGAGAATGTAACAGCCGTAACAGCCTCCCCGAACAGGCGCCGGAATGTGGCGACTAGGGGCTTTTCACAGTAATTTCATTTGAAGCCTACTTGTGACAATAAGCGATTTTCATTTCATTTCATTTCATGTGCAGACTCCGCACAGACAGTGACCCAAGCCGGGAATCGAACCTGGGACCCTGGAGCTGTGAAGCAACTGTGCTAACCACTGTGCTACCGTGTTGCCCATGATTCTAACTTCAATTTTGGATGTTGCTGTCAAAAAGCGACAAGCGTTATTGCATCAAGGAAGATGTTTTAGTTTGTTCTGCAACTTAAGTGGATAGATATGCCAGAGGAAATCCTACAGTGGGCATGTGAACCACAGAAGTACTGAATGCGATAGCAACATTGAGCTTCATTCATTCACCAAATTAATTTACTTGGAATTACTTTTGAAATAATATTCAGAAAAAGCACTTGGGAGTACAGCTCAAAGATAAATATGATAAACTGTGTGAAAGCCGAACTATAAAGTATAAGGAACTATTGGTTGAGCAAGTCTGCCTATGGAAATGGAGGCTTGGCATGGTGATGTTCTCTCTTTCAAAAGGAATGGTTCAGGCCTACATGCAGGCTATGATTCAGTAATTCCCAGTGCAGGCCCTGGTAACATGTCCTTTTTCTCTTTGAGCTTGGCACTAGTTATACAAGTTCTTGCGGGGCACAGGTTGTACAAAGAGCTGCAGCGCACATTGTTGAGTAAGATCACAGATATCTGAGGTAATTTTGATTTGTGGATGATCCTCAAGTGTAGCTTGACATAATAATTTATGGTCTTATTCGAGGAATTAAGGGCTATGGAGAGAGAGTGGGTAAATGGAGTTGAAATCAGCCATGATTGAATGGTGGAGTGGACTCGATGGGCCGAATGGCCTTACTTCCGCTCCTATGTCTTATGGTCTTATGGTCTAATTTCCTTCAGGGTCCCAATGTCACCAGACTAGGTAAAATCAGCACTGACCTACCCTTTTTGATAAATGCTGTTGGTTGGAGTTGACCTTTAACATACTGCAAAATGGATCTTCATTGTGCCTGTCATCTTCAATGAATCACATTTTCCAAACTTTTAGCCAATGCCCTTATTGAGCAAACTGAGAAAGGATTGGGCTTTGATGGACAAAATAACCTGTTCTGTTTATAAACTATACTGGATTTGATTCAACTGATTGGGAACAAAGATGTTTGATAACCCATGCCCTAGGCTCCGTGCATCATGAAAGATCACAATACCGAGCACGTTTCGTCATGTGTTTTCCTACGCTCATAGCACCGAGAAACAGATGGCTATACAACGCGACACATATTGTATAAGATACCTCAGCAGAGAATGTGTGGCCGATGCTACACATAGCCCCATTTTGTACACTGGGGAGCTCTGCTCATAGAACACCCCAATGTAGCAAGATCAGGGCGCCATTTAAAAATGGAGTCCCAATCCACAACCCCCCCACTAACCCAGACCCCAGCAATCCCCCAAAACCCACAGAGGGTATCCCCCCATCTGTTCACACAAGCAATAAATGCCTACCTGGTACCTTGGCTGTGTCCCTGCCAGCACCATCTGGGCACCTTTGGCAGTGCCAGGCTGACACCCAGGAGACTACACCAGGGTGCCAGGCTGGCACTGCCAAGGTGCCCAGGTGGCACCAGCTGTTCCAGGGCACCACCCTGCCACAAGGGCATGCAGCTGGGGCCTCCGATCCCCTGACAGACTCCACGTGCTGCTCCATCTGATCCCCATTTGTGAGGAACAGTGCTGAACAGGCTCCCCTGAGATCTCCAAGGCAGAGGGGATGAATCCGAAAGCCTCAGGTACCTCAGGAATCTGCACATTAGAGTGAGGCTAGCTGGGCGAGATTTACATCGCAACCTCTCATGAGATAACGTTGGATTTCGCGAGACCTTTTATCGGCCATGCTGCAGCGTGGCAAGCTGCTTTTCAGGTGCAGCATAGCCTTGGATCGTGCCCACAATGTTGACATGCATTCATTAACATACAAACATACAAATTAGGTGGGCGGCACGTGGCGCAGTGGTTAGCACTGGAACTATGGCACCGAGGACCAGGGTTCGAATCCCGGCCCTGGGTCACCGTCCGTGTGGAGTTTGCACATTTTCCCTGTGTCTGCGTGGGTTTCACCCCCACAACCCAAAGATGTGCAGGTTAGATGGATTGGCCACACTAAATTGCCCCTTAATTCGAAAAAAAATAATTGGGTACTCTAAATTTATTTTTTAAAAACATACAAATTAGGAGCATTCTGCCCCTCGGGTCTGCTCCAACATTTGATATGATCGAGGCCGATTTGATAGTGGCCTCATCTCTACTTCGTGGCTACCCCCGATACTCCTTATTTCCCTTTGCTAATCAAGAATCCAACTAACTCGGCGCTTAAACTAATGGTCCTGTTCCCACTGCACTCTGTGGAAGAGAATTCCACAAATGAACTCAGAGAAGAAAATTCTCCTCAACTCCATCTTAATTGGGAGGCCCCTTATTTTCAAACGGCGTCCCGAGTTGTTGTCTCCCCCACAAGGAGAAACATCCTCCCGGCACCCACCCTGACAAGTCCCCTCAGGATCTTTTTTGTTTCAATAAGATTACCTCTCATTCTTCTAAACTCCAACAGGCACAGGAGCCCTATTGACCTACCCAACATAGCCTTCACCCCAGGGATCAGTCGAGTGAATCCTCTCTGAACTGCTTCCAATAAGGTAGGACCTGTAGTACAGGTTCTACCGTACATTATCTAATAAAGGTGCAACAGTGGTTTACCACATTCATCCCCTGTTAAAATTGAGGGGGGGGGGGGTGGGGGTGGAGAACTATATACAGCAATGAATTTAAATTTACAGTATTTGATCAGCAAAAAAAATGTCTTTTGAAGTCCGGAGCCAGTTAGAGATTTGACCGGTCTGGTGCCTTGATGTTCCGCTGGAAGTGACGTAGCGGTGGCGGCAATGTCGATGCTGGCCTGATGTTCGGTGACTCCGGGTGCGTGCTGAAATCCTCTTCATCCTCGGGCGTGGGCAGGGGAAGGACGGATGGTCCTGGTGGGGTTAATGCTGGGAGCGCCAGGGGAGGGGAGGGTAACGCCGGGCCGGAGAGGTGTGTGTGTCTGGAACCTGCTGGTGCCAGGTTCCGGAGGGAGACAATATCTTGGCGGCCGTCGGGGTACGCCACGTAAACATACTGGGGGTTGGCATGGAGTAATTGCACCCTTTCCACCAATGGATCCGCCTTGTGGAGGCGGACGTGCCTACGGAGCAGGACTGGTCCTGGAGCTGCGAGCCAAGTCAACTTCCTGGAGAAGGCAAAAAGGCATGGGGTGTGTTGTTGGTAGCGGTGCACAGCAGTGACCGAATGGAGTGGAGTGCATCAGGGAGGACCTCCTGCCAGCGAGAGGCTGGGAGGTTCCTGGGCTGTAGGGCCAGTAGTACAGGTCCTACCTTACATCAACCTAATACAGGTGCAACAGTGGTTTACCACACTGGTGTTTGAGGATCTCCCTGTCTTCCTGCCTCTACCGCAATTAAGCCCGTGGATGACCCTCCACCGTGCCACCAATTGAGACCCACTTAATGGCCTCATCCCTCCACCTCTGGTATTATCTCAGTGTCAGTGGGTGTCTCGCCTCGCAGGGAGCACAACAAGCAAATCTGTATTGGGTTGGAGAAGTGGGTCCTTCATTCAAGAGCATCGATTGAGGGACCCAACATCGAGGTGCGGGTAAGGAGGTAGTCACTTAGAACCCCTGCCCTGCCCTGCCCCTGCTGCTGACCATCTCCCCTCCACTGTGACCTCCATCCCGCTTACACTCTCCTACCATCATTCATATGTAGCCTGGGATCCAGCGACTATACTTGGTCTTCAGCGGGTGTCGAACCGGCAGCAGCCACCACCTCCAGGTCGGTGAGGCCTTTCATTAGAGCTGCCAACATCTCTGATTGACCAGCAGCTCTCGGTGTGCGAAACCTCTGCCCCCAGATAAGGCCTGCTGCCCGAGTTTAGTGCCCAAGTAGCACTTAATTCAGCAGGCCCTCTATAAAAGCGGCAACGTGTGCTCCTTGCTGAGTCTCTGAGGCGGGGGAGGCGTCAGCATAGTGGTATTGTCACTGGACTAGTAATCCAGAGACCCAGGATAATGATCTGGGGATCTTGAGACCCAGGTTCAAATCACACCAGGCAGGTGCTGGAATTTTTGGGCGGCATGGTGGCACAGTGATTAGCACTGCTGCCTCACAGCTCCAGGGACCCAGGTTCAATTCCGGCCTCGGGTGACTGTCTGTGAGGAGTTTGCACTTTCTCCCCATGTCTGCGTGGGTTTCCTCCCACAGTCCAAAGATGCGCAGGTTAGGTGGATTGGCCATGATAAATTGCCCTTAGTGCCCAAAAGGTTAGGTGGGGTTACGGGGTTAGGGTATAGGAGTGGGTTTAAGTAGGGTGCTCTTTCCAAGAGCCGGTGCAGACTCGATGGGCCGAATGGCCTCCTTCTGCACTGTAAATTCTATGATTCTATGCTTCTCTGGCCAGCAGATGAGACCCCAGCTGCCTCCATTAAATACTGCCCCCCCTCTGTAGGCTTTGGATAGGTGGCCGCTCAGCTGCCCCAATAGAACAGGCTAAAATTCAGGATGGTGAATTGCTGGCAACTTTCCAATTGGGAATTAAGTTAATCAACTTTAACTGACCTCTCTTCTGATTTTCGGTCGGACTAAAATTAGCCCCGAAATGTTTCAAAAAACCTGAAAAGAAACTTTGCCAGTAATTTAAGCAGAAGGGATCTTTGGTTTGAAATCATTCTTGCTCAGCCATTTATGTTCTGAAACCTGTTGATAGTTGTGCTTCTTGGAAGAGTGCCAATAGCCTGACCGACAGTATGCATTGGACGCCACATTGTTTCCTGTTCAACTGTAATTTATGTTGCGAGTTTGTGCATTACATAAATTGCTGTCATATACCTTAAAAAAACGTACAGGGAAAAAAAAAGAAAGTCCCTGATTTTAATCTTGTACGATGAAACATGTATGCTCAAACAGCTAAGAAATCTCAAGGCACCAATTAGGACTGCCTCAGACCAGCTTCACCATACTGTTACTTCCGGAGATCAGGGGCGTCATTCTCCGACCCCCCGCCGGGTCGGAGAATGGCCGTTGGCCGCCGTGAATCCCGCCCCCGCCCCCGCCGAAGTCTCCGCTCCCGGAGATTGGGCGGGGGCGGGAATCCAGCCGCGCCGGTTGGCGGGACCCCCCGCTGGATTCTCCGGCCCGGATGGGCCGAAGTCCCGCCCAGAAACTGCCTGTCCCGCCGACGTAAATCAAACCTGGTATTTACCGGCGGGACCAGGCAGAGTGGGCGGGCTCCGGGGTCCTGGGGGGGGGCGCGGGGCGATCTGACCCCGGGGGGTGCCCCCACGGTGGCCTGGCCCGCGATCGGGGCCCACCGATCCGCGGGCGGGCCTGTGCCGTGGGGGCACTCTTTCCCTTCCGCCTCCGCTACGGCCTCCACCATGGCGGAGGCGGAAGAGACTCTCCCCACTGCGCATGCGCGGGAAACTTTCGGCGGCCGCTGACGCTCCCGCGCATGCGCCGCATTTCCGCGCCAGCTGGCGGGGCAACAAACGCCATTTCCGCCAGCTGGCGGGGCGGAAATCCCTCCGGCGTCGGCCTAGCCCCTCAATGTTGGGGCTAGGCCGCCAAAGATGCGGAGACTTCCGCACCTTTTTGCCGGCGCGATGCCCGTCTGATTTGCGCCGGCTTTGGCGCCAGTCGGCGGGCATCCAGCCGTTGGGGGAGAATTTCGCCCCAGTTTAAGATTAAATCTGTGGCAGCACGGTGGCACAGTGGGTTAGCCCTGCTGCCTCATGGCGCTGAGGTCCCAGGTTCGATCCCGGCCCTGGGTCACTGTCCGTGTGGAGTTTGCACATTCTCCCTGTGTTTGCGTGGGATTCACCCCCACAACCCAATAGATGTGCAGGGTAGGTGAATTGGCCACGCTAAATCACCCCTGAATTGGATATTCTAAATTTAAAAAAAAAGATTAAATCAAACGAATCTTTCAATGACATTGTCACAGAGTGAATCTCATGTTAACTAGTTCAGGGCCAACATCCATCAGCGGAATGGACTAAGCTTGCTGTAGATAGATGGCAGCAACAACAGCTACCACTGGGAAGAACCACACCAGCTGCTTACAACTAGAAATTATTTTTACGATTTGGAATAAAAGTGTTTGCATTCCTTTGACGCTTCAGAAGGTTTATCTAATCATTATTTTAGACAGTCGGAGGAAGAAGATCCTGGGCTGTTTCTTTGTTTCGATTCAATTGGTTTCAATCAGAGCAGTGGCACCAGTTACCACAACTGGCATCAACAAATTGGGAATCATGGAATCCTTCAACGCTTGCGATGGTTAACTAACTTGTCTGATTTTCATCTCCAAAGGAATGGGAAATCGTGTGGGGTCTATAATCAGTGGGACAATCTACTCCACCCTGTTTACCACTCAGGCACTGAAAGAACTACTCATAGAATCATAGAATTTACAGTGCAGAAGGAGGCCATTCAGCCCATCGAGTCTGCACTGGCTCTTGGAAAGAGCACCCTACATAAGCCTATGCCTCCACCCTATCTCCGTAACCCAGTAACCCAACCTAACCTTTTGGTCACAAAGGGGCTATTTAGCATGGTCAATCCACCTAACCTGCACATCTTTGGACTGTGGGAGGAAACAGGAGCACCCGGAGGAAACCCACGCAGACATGGGGAGAAAGTACAAACTTCACACAGTCACCCGAGGCTGCAATTGAACACGGGACCCTGGAGCTGTGATGCAGTCGTGCTAACCACTGTGCCATCGTGCCACCCTAATAACTCCCTCTTGAGGTAGGGACGAGGAAGCCGGCCAAAAAGTTGTCGATCGACCTCCATTTGGATGTGCTACACATGCGGCCGTCAGGTGGGGTTAGGATCATACTTGGCTTTGATACACTCTCTAGTCAAATAGCATGCCACTGCAAGATACACAAGCATGCAGATAATGCACACGTATGCACGCCAAGGCATCAAAGAGCGAATGCCTTCAAGCTTCGAGGAAACTAGTATGGGAAAATAAAAGACGTATTTCAAATTTTTGTAATAAATAACGGGCATGATTGATTATTACGGCAATCATCAATTGGGGTTTGATTAATTCAAACAAGCACGTTTCGGACAATGGCCCTCAATCTCCATGTAAAATTGTCCAAGGTTTAAAAACGTGTCACAAACTTAAGTGTCCATGATGTTGGTGACAAGGGCAGAAAATGGTGGAAATTACAGCCTTCTCGATTAAAATGTGAAAATACCACAGCCCAAGATATGGCCTTGAGAGCTTTCCAGGATGAAACACAGTAAAGGGGCTCAATTGCTGTTTGTAAACTAGTCAAGTTTATCTCTCATGGGATATTTCCCAGAGCCCCAAGGCATCTTCCTACTTCTTAATGTATTTTCAGTCATCCGTCGTGTGAAAAGGAATTTGCAGTTTGCGTAATGCACGTGTATTTTAAATCATCAATAGCCATTTATTCACCCAACTATCTTTCACCCTTCTAACCATCTAGATCTATTTATCCATCTATCCAGCCATCAATATCCATCCATATGTTTAGGAATTTTCTCGAAAGGGCCCTGTTCCTACACCTGGGGCGGGATTCTCTGACCCACCAGTCCTGTTCTCCAGTGCGGCGCGCCCCCCGCTGGCATCCGCAGCCGGCCAATGGGGTTTCCCCATTGTGGCCACCCCACACCATTGGGAAACCCGGGAGCGTGGGGGCGCTGCCGGTGATGCGGAGGATCCCGCCAATGGACAATCCCGCAGCACAGCTTTACCGGGTGTTCAATGGAAACTACACAAGTTTTCAGATTGTAAATTTATTTCTTCCCCTTCAGGGCTGATGTCCCAGTGCGGTACTGAGGGAGAGATGCACGTTTTCACGCACGATCTTTCAGATGAGATGTTAAAACAAGGTCCTATCAGGCGGATAGAAATGGTCCTCATGGCATTATTTCAAAGAAGAAAGGTTTTTTCCTTGAACGGTTCCGGTGCATTGGAAAATAGCTGATGTGACACTTTTACTCAGAAAGAAGTGAGACAGAGAGCAAGAATCTACAGACCAGTTAGCCTCACATCCTTTGTAGACAATCTATCTTTACTGAGGTTATAGCTGGATACTTAGAAAATCATAATGTGATCAGGCAGAGTCAATATGGCTTTATCAAAGGAAAGTCACTTTGAACTAATTTATTAGATTTTACTTTTGAGGAAGTAACAAGCAAGTTGGATCTGTAGATGTGGTGTACTTGGATTTCCAAAAGGCATTTGATAAGTTGCTACATCAAGATTACTACACAAAATAAGAGAACATGGGCAGCACGGTAGTATACTGGTTAGCACAATTAGGGGCTGGTTTAGCACAAGGCTAAATCACTGGCTTTGAAAGCAAACCAGGTCAGGCAGCACAGTTCAATTCCCGTACCAGCCTCCCCGAACAGGTGTCGGAATGTGGCGACTAGGGGCTTTTCACAGTGACTTCATTTGAAGCCTACTTGTGACAATAAGCGATGTTCATTTTTCATTTTCACAGCTCCAGGGTCCCAGGTTCGATTCCCGGCTTGGGTCACTGTCTGTGCGGAGTCTGCACGTTCTCCCCTTGTGTGCGTGGGTTTTCTCCGGGTGCTCCGGTTTCCTCCCACAGTCCAAAAATGTGCAGGTTAGGTGGATTGGCCATGCTAAATTGCCCTTAGTGTCCAAAATTGCTCTTAGTGTTGGGTGGGTTACTGGGTTATGGGTATAGGGTGGGGTTACTGGGTTATGGGGATAGGGTGGAGGTGTGAGCTTGGGTAGGGTGCTCTTTCAAAGAGCCAGTGCAGACTCGATGGGCCGAATGGCCTCCTTCTGCACTGTAAATTCTATGAAATCTATGAAATCTATGGTGTGGGGGTAATGTATTGGCATGGATTCAGGATTATAAATGGGTAGTTTTTGGTTGGCAAGCTGTAACTAGTAGAGTATCACAAGGATCAGTACCGAAGCCTCAACTATATACTATCTACGTCATTGATTTGGATGAAGGGACCAAGTGTATGATAGCTAATTTGCTGAAGACATCAAAATAGGTAGGAAAGTAAGTTGTCAAGATAAGGTAGAGTTTGCAAAGGGATAAGGATGGGTTAAGCAAATGGGCAAGAAATTGGCACTTGGAGTAGAATGTGGGAAAATGTGAACTTGGGCGAAATTCTCCGGTATCGGCGCGATGTCTGCCGACCGGTGCCAAAATCGGCACAAATCAGTCCGGCATCGCGCCGTCCCAAAGGTGTGGTATCCTCCGCCCCTTGACCGGCCGAGCCCTCACCTTGAGGGGCTAGGCCCAAGCCGGACTGATTTCCGCCCCGCCAGCTGGCGGAAAAGGCCTTTGGTGCCCCGCCAGCTGGCGCGGAAATGACATTGCCGGGCAGCGAATGCGCGGGAGCGTTAGCGGCCGCTCACGGCATCACCACGCATGCGCTGTGGAGGGAGTCTCTTCCGCCTCCGCCATGGTGGAGACCGTGGCGAAGGCGGAAGGAAAAGAGTGCCCCCACGGCACAGGCCCGCCCGTGGATCGGTGGGCTCCGATCGCGGGCCAGGCCACCGTGGGGGCACCCCCCGGGGCCAGATCGCTCCGCGCCCCCCCAGGACCCCGGAGCCCACCCGCGCCGCCTTGTCCCGCCGGTAAGAGAGGTGGTTTAATCCACGTCGGCGGGACAGGCATTCTAGCAGAGGGACTTCGGCCCATCTGGGCTGGAGAATCGCGGGGGGGGTGCCGCCAACCGGCGCGCCGCAATTCCCGCCCCTGCCGAATCTCTGGTGCCGGAAAATCCGGCAACCGGCAGGGACGGGATTCACGCCAGACCCCGGCGATTCCCCGACCCGGCGGGGGGTCAGAGAAACTCGCCCCGGGCAGGATTCTCCGACCCCTCGCCGGGTCAGAGAATTGTTGGGGAGCGGCGTGAATCCCGCCCCGTCGGCTGCCGAATTCTCCGGCGCCGGGGATTTGGCGGGCGCAGGATTCGCGCTGCGCCAGTCGGCGGCCGCTGGAAGCGGCCCCTCCAGCGGTTCTCCGGCCCACAATGGGCCGAGTGGCCGCCCATCTTCGGCCGGTCCCGCGTATGTTACGACAGGTACTTACCGGCAGGACCTGGCTGCGCGGGCTTTCTCCGGGGTCCTCAGTGGGGCGCGGGGGGATCTGGCCCCGGGGGGGGGGTGCCCCCATGGTGGCCTGGCACACGATTGGAGCCCACCGATCCCTGGACGGGCCTGTGCCGTGGGGGCACTCTATTCCTCCGCGCGGGCTGGTGTACCGGTCCGCGATGGCCAGTAGGGAGACGAGCCCCCCTGCGCATGCGCTGGGATGACGCCAGCACACGCTGGCGCTCCCGCACATGCGCCAACTCGCACCGGCCGGCGGAGGCCCTTCGGCGCCGTTTGGCGTGGCGCTAAGCCCCTTCCGCGCCAGCCGGAGCGGCGCAACCACTCCGGCGCCGGCCTAGCCCCAGAAGGTGCGGAGAATTCCGCACCTTCGGGGCAGCCTGATGCCGGAGTGGTTCACGCCACTCCTTCGTGCCGGAGTTGCCCGCCCCGCCGGTTTCCAAAGAGTCCCGCCCCACAATCTGGAATACTGGCCAGAATTCTCTGGTCGTTGGGATTCTCTTTTCCCACTGGCAGCGTAACCCAGCCCATGGGTTTGCTAGCGGCGTGGGGTGGCTTCAATGGGACATCTCATTGGCAAGCGGCGGGATGAAAGAATCCCGCCGCCCGTGAATGGCCCACCGCTGAGAAATGTACGGCTGGAATCCAGCCCACTATGTATAGTTTTGGTCTCTTTGTAATTGCATTTGAAGCAGTACAGAGTATGTTCACTTGATAGATTCCTGCGATGAAGGTCTTATCCTATGACGAAAGGTTGGAGTTTTGAAGAATGAGAGGTGATCTTATTGAAACACAAAAGATCCTGAGGGGACTTGATAAAGTAGTTACTGGGAGGATGTTTCAATTTGTGGGGGAGAGTAGAACTAGAAGTCAGATTTTAAGAATAAGAGGATCTCCCTTTTAAGACTGAGTTGAGGAGGTTTAATTTCTCTCAGAGGGTCGTTAGTAGGTGGAATTCTTTTCCCCAGAGAGCAGTGGAGGCTGGGCCATTGAATGTATTCAGAGTTAGACAGATCTTTGATGGAGAAAAGAGTTAAGGGCTAAAGGGGGAGGGGGGCAGACAGGAAAGTCGAGCTGCGACCACAACCAGACCAGCCACAATGCTATTGAAAGCAAGGTGAAGGGCCGAGTGGCCTAATCCTGCACGATAGGTATCCCTCAGGTCCTGGCAAATATTTTTCCCTCAATAAATTTCGCAAGAGCAGGTTATTGGGTCATTAACACATTGCGGTTTGTGGGAGCTGTACACAATTTGGCTGCTGGTTTCCTCTATTAGTGACGAGGCTTCAAAAGTACTTAAATGGCTGTAAATTCCTGTGAGACATCCCGTCATTATGAAAAGTGCTCTGCAAATGTAAGTTTTTTTTCAGTGCAGATCCGGGGGAGAGATTATCCGACTCTTCACACCGGCGGGATCTTCTGGTCCTGCCGATGGCACACCAAGACCGCATGCCTCCCGGCTGTGTGGGATGGAATCAATGGGAAATCCCATTGATAGTGGCCGGACCAGAAGATCCGGCCGCTGTTAAACAATGGGCTGCTTCCTGCCACCGGGAAGCACACGGTGCCAGAGAATCTCACCCAAGGCGTGTGGAAGCACAACTCAATACCACAGGAATAATAATGCTGAGTAACAATAAAACACAGAGAAACAGGTTCTGGGGATTAATGCTTATGAATAGAATAGGAAGATGTAATTTTTGCTAAATTGCATCTTTAGTATTCATCACAATGATGTGCCATGTGCAATGTGGAATGTTAATCATTAGTTTCATTGGCTGATGTTATGCCTTTGATTGTTGTTTAGAAAGAAAAAGAGACAGTTAGACCTGCAAAAAATACTGGCCGGGATTCTTCAGCCATTTGCTGGTGACGGGATTCTCAGGTCCCAGCGGCAGCACACCCCCGCCCGCAGGTTTCCCAGCGGCAAGGGATGCATTCAACAGGAAACCCCATTGACAACGGTGGGAGCAGATAATCCCGCTGCCAGGAAACAGTGCGGCATCTCCGCCACCGGGATACACTTGGTTGGGAGGCAGGAGAATCCAGCCCATTGTGTTTTAACATACAGTCATAGTCATAGAGTCATAGAACATACAGTGCAGAAGGAGGTCATTTGGCCCATCGAGTCTGCACCGACCCTCTTAAGCCCTCATTCCACCCTATCCCCCTAAACCAATAACCCCTCCTAACCTTTTTGGACACTAAGGGTAATTTAGCATGGTCAATCCACCTAACCTGCACGGCTTTGGACTGTGGGAGGAAACCAGAGCACCCGGAGGAAACCCATGCAAACACGGGGAAAACGTGCAGCCGCACAGACAGTGACCCAGCAGGGAATTGAACCTGGGACAATGGTGCTGTGAAGCCACAGTACTAACCAGTATGCTACCATGCTAAAGTCACCTGACCTGCATATTGGCCGAGGTCTAGCAGCCTCTGAAAGTGAATTACCAAGGGCCATGACTAGGCCATTTCCTGATGGACTTCACATTTAGCATTGTCTGAATTCTGCAAAACATTAAGGACCATAATTCACCAGACACCACAACACCAGAAACTCCCTCGAAGGGCTGGCTTGAATGGGGCTGGGCCGCTAAACTTGCATTCAACTCTGAAGGCCTTGACTGAAGGCCCCAGGAAAGTACTCCTCTGAACAGTTCTCACCCAGCCTGAGTTGGAAAGTTGGGCGAGATCAGGTCAAAAGGATTTTGAGGTAGGAAAGCAGGAACAGAGTGGTAATTCAACTCTAATTGCAGCTCCACAGACGTTCAAGCACATTATGCTATCTTTTCTGACACAAGTCATAAAAGATACAATGAATATATTCTGATTGCAGCATCTAGGAAAAGCTAGATTCAAAAATGAAAGATTATCCAAAATATTCAGCAGAGTTTATAGTGGAGTAATTGTGACAAATTCATTTGCAGGCTGGTTTGTGTTTGCAGAAGGTCTGGTTTTAGAAAATTGATCAGATTTGTACACATGCGTGGATATCAAACAGCATTGCATTCAAGTCTGGAAGAAGTGTAAACTGAAGGGTACTGTTTCTAGCACGAAATGGGCATCACAGTGGCACAGTGGTTAGTCCTGCTGTCTCACAGCGCCAGGGTCCCGGGTCACTGTCTGTGTGGAGTTTGTACTTTCTCCCTGTGTCTTTGTGGGTTTCCGCTGGGTGCTCCGGTTTCCTCCCACAGTCCAAAGAAGTGTGGGTTAGGTGGGTTGGCCATGAAAAGTTTCCCCTTCGTGTCCAGGGATGTGCAGTTTAGGTTATGGGGTTACAGGGATAGGGTGGGATGAGCGGGTCAGTGGACATGGCTAGAGTGGTCTTTCAAAGGGTCAGTGCAGACTCGATGGGCTGAATGGCCTCCTTCTGCACTGTAAGGATTCTATGACTAACAAACGCATTATGCAAAGAGGATGCTCAGGACCCTTGACCTGTTTTTATGGCACCTTGATATCTTTGATATCTTACACAGCGGGGGGCAATTCTCCGAGCCCCGCGCCGGGCCGGAAAATCGCCGCAACCGCGCCACGACGCACCGACGCCAGCGCACGATTCTCCGAGGTGTGGCGAATCAGCGCCATTTGCGTCGGCGCGTTTGTCGCGGCACCGCCGATTCTCCAGCCCGGATGGACCGAGCGGCCACGCTGTTATGACAGAGTCCCGCCGGCGCCGTTCACCCCTGGTCGCTGCCAGCGGGAACTCTGCGGCAACGCTCAGGGGGCGGCCTGTGTGTGGGGGGAGGGGGTGGGGGTGGGTGGGGGGGGGGGGGGGGGGCTCCTTCATGGGGGGGGGGGCCTCCGATGGGGTCCGGCCCATGATCGGGGCCCACCGATCGGCGGGCCGGCCTCTCCCCCCCGGGCCTACTTTCCGGCGCGGCCGGCCCCTGAACACCGACACCATGTTGGGTCGGGGCTGGCGCACGTAAGAAGTTCCCCACACATGCGCAGGATGGCGCTGCCCAACTGCGCATGCGCAGGATTGAGCTGGCCCAACTGCTTATGCGCGAGTTGGCGAGGCGCCCATCTGGCATCGCATAAGGAGGCTGGAGCGGCGTGACCGGGCCCTGTTCGCGCCGTCATGAAACGCGACGGCGTTCACGACAGCGCGAACACTTGGCCTCCATATTGGAGAATCGCCCCCAGGATTTGTGTGATCAAAGTTTCTTCATTAATATGGACTGATCCCTATTGAGTGCCAATACCTGTGCTCATTTGATCGGATCCCCATATGTGAAAAGCTATGATCATAAACTTGTCTGTTTGTTACACAAAGAAGTCTAAGGAATTTACCGGTAACGTGAAGAATACAGCAGAATGGAACATCCTCTCTCTCTCTCTCTGTTATTGTCAATTTGGGACCCAAACTCTGTTACAGTTTGGGATACATCACAGAGATAGGGAATTTTGATCAAAAGGAATTTGACGAGTTGTTTTTTTAAAATAAATTTAAAATACCCAATTCATTTTTTCCAATTAAGGGGCAATTTAGCGTGTTCAATCCACCGACTTTGCACATCTTTGGGTTGTGTGGGCGAAACCCACGCAAACACGGGGAGAATGTGCAAACTCCACACGGACAGTGACCCAAAGCCGGGATCGAACTTGGGACCTCGGCGCCGTGAGGCTAACCCACTGCGCCTCTGTGCTGCCCTCTCACTCCTTTATTCTTATCGGTAACCCAGAGCCGGGATCGAACCTGGGACCTCGGCTCCGTGAGACTGCAGTGCTACCACTACACCACCGTGCTGCCTGGAATTTGAAGAGTTAGGGCATCCACTTAAAAGATGGAAGACGGTTTACTGAAACTGCCCCCAGAAAAAGAATCAGCTTACAACTGCTACAACACCCTTGGAATTTCAAGACCACCAAAGGAACTTCAGAACATATGCTTTTCTTTTCTTATAGACTTTAACTCTGATTTAATCCACCTCCTCCACCCCATCACTTGTTCTGTTTTGTATGCTAGTGTAGGTGTGTACGTTTCACTAGAGTTGTTTTTACAGTTTTACAGAGTCCTCGACTTTTACCTGAGTGAGTTTTAAACAATAAGACTATCTCAACTTTTTAAGTCAAGTGTTGTGGCTGGCTTATTTCTTCATACAGTTTTACGCAGTTAAGTACACGCTGAATTGACAAAAGAAGTCACAATTTCTTAAAAATTCTAACTCTGTCACAACCAACCTCGGGAATAGAAAAGAGAGGAATGTATTTCCTTCTCCGGACTTGGTCACGACGATGTTTGTGAACAGTGTTAGCAGGTTAAAACCGGGTTGAGATTATGCAATGTATTATGACTTTGGAAGGTGTCAGCACATATTGAGAGTGTGGATAGCAAAACATATGAGCTTCATAAATAGAAACATTGATTACAAAAACAGGGAAGCTATGCTGAATATGAAGCTCTGGTTAGGCCCCAAGTACAGAAGTTTGTCCAGGTCTGGTTACCACATGTGAAAGATGTGAACGTCCTTGAGAGGGAAGATTTAGCAGAATGGTTCCAGAGATGTGCGGGGGGGGGGGGGGGGGGGGGGGGGGGGGTCAGTTGCAACTTTAGGTTGGAAAGGCTAGGGTTGTCCTCCTGAGGAA
Organism: Scyliorhinus torazame; assembly: GCF_047496885.1. Lineage (NCBI taxonomy): Eukaryota > Metazoa > Chordata > Chondrichthyes > Carcharhiniformes > Scyliorhinidae > Scyliorhinus > Scyliorhinus torazame. The sequence goes on from NC_092728.1 coordinate 64,800,384, forward strand.
AGAAATTGAGCAGAGATTTGAAAGAGGTGTAGAAGAGCATGGCAAACTTAGATGAGGCAGTCAAGGAAGAATCCTTCCCATTAGCTGGGGTACAAGGACTAGGGGGTACAGATTTAAGGTTTGGGGCAAATGATGTGCAAGGAATGTGAGGAAGAACCTTTTTCCTTTGCAAGTGGCAATAACTTGGAACTCACTGCCTGTGAGTGTGGTGGAAGTAGAAGCCATGAATGATTTCAAAAAGACATTGGATAGCCTTGGAGGAAATAAACTTGCAAGGCTACAAGAATTGAGTGGCGAAGTGGGATTTACTGGATTGCTCCATGGGGAACCAGCATGGACTCAATGGGGCGAATGGCCTCCTGCTGTGGCATAAATGGCTCACTCTCCTTCCCTCTCTGCTCTCTCTAAGATTAATTGCTTAGTCTGCTGCTTCAGCCGAGGTGTTCTGCTTACTTTAATGCATTCATTATTAAACTTACTCAGCACATTTTCACTTCACAGTTTGATACTGTAATTAAAGTATTGATTACATCCTCAGAGAGTTTAGAAAATGGTTTAACCATGTAATATTAATAAGACATTGACTGAGAGGGAAAATTGGACACCAAAGATCTGCTGTGACAAGGCCCAGCAACCATTGACTGACCTTCCTGAACCTACCTGATAGTTAGTCTTTTATGTGGGAGCTGAACGTTGGAACTGGGATACACTTGAAATGTGAACTTTTCTTTTCCTTTCAGTAGTTCACTGACCTCATGTGAACGATGAGCGGGCTTCCGGTGACGGCGGGCGGGAGGCGGCTGCACAATGGAGAGCTCCCGTTCGGAAACGGCATTTTCGGGGCTTTAAGCCCGGTCCCAGGGTCCACGGAGGCGGCAAAAGCAGGGAGAAGGCACAGAGGCGGCAGAGTGAAGGCACAGTGAAGACAAATGTCGAGGGTGAGCAAAAGAACGTCCGTAAGGAAAACAGCTGAAGGTCCGTCGGGGAGTGGAAAGGTCACCGCGGGGTCACCAAGAAAAATGGAGGCTGGAGCACCAGGGGAGGCCGCATTGCTTACGGTTGATGAAATAACTAAGGTGATGGCTGCGGAATTCGATAGACAGTTTACAAAATGCATGGAGACAATGAGGAAGGAGATGAGAGAGGTTTTGAGTGCGCTGGTGGAGGAGGCGGTTTCCCCGGTGAGGACGGCGGTGGCGAGCGCAGTGGTGGAGGTGCGAGAGCAAGGGGAGGCGCTGAAGGAAGTGGAGGAGACGTTATTGCAGCACGGTGATCAACTTGCCTCGATGGGGAAGGAGATGCGGAAGGTGATGGACATTAACAAGGATCTGCGAGGAAAAATGGAAGAACTGGAAAACAGATCCAGGCGACAGAATTTAAGGATTGTGGGGCTGTCCGAAGGAGTTGAAGGACCGAGGCCGACTGAGTATTTTGCCGCGATGCTGGCGAAACTATTGGGGGAGGGGGAGGATCCCTCCCGATATGAACTGGATCGGGCTCATCGGTCGTGGAGGTCTGTACCAAAGGCGAGTGAGCCGCCAAGGGTAGTGACTCTGTGCTTCCGTAGGTACAGTGTGAAGGAGAAGGTCCTGAGCTGGGCCAAGCAGAAGCGGGTGGTGCAGTGGGCTGGAGCTGGTATCCGTGTATACCAGGACTTTACGGTGGAGCTGGTGAGGAGGCGGGCTGCCTTCAACCGGGTGATACGGGCACTGTACATTAGCAAGGTGCAGTGCGGCATTGTATATACAGCGAAGTTGTGGGTGACTTACAAGCTGAAGGACTTTTATTTTGGAACGGCGGAAGCAGCGGAGGAGTTTGCGAAGGCAGAAGGACTGTGACAGAACTGAGAAATTGAGAAATGGCCATGTGCCAATGTAACCTCATGAATGTATTTTCTTCTTTTTTGTTTCACTGCGTGCGGGTGTATGGGCTAAAGGAGCCAATGTTGTATATATTTGGACAAGGGAAGTTATGGGACTTTCACTCGAAATGAGGCCTCTTTGGGGTGTAGGTGGATATGCGGGGTTTGTGTACAAAAAGGGGATTTCTGGGCTTTCCTAGGGCCGGGCAAAGGGGAAAGGGACCTGGGCGGGTCCTCCACGCTGGTCGGTTTAAGCCGGCCAGTGAACGGGACTGAGGTGGGGGGAGGGGCTGCGGCCACCGGAGCCTGGCAGAACAGGGTCTGAGTGGTCTAACCGGGTGGAAAGTTGGGGGGAAGGAACCGAGGTTGGGGGGAGAATAAAAACATTTTTTTAAAAATGTGAACGATGAGCATTTTTATTTGAAATTCCGTGGGTATTTCCTCTTTTGTCTGTACAGTTGGCTTTTTAAAGAAATTGGGCGTGATTCTGCAGGAATCGGCGGGGCGGGCAACTCCGGCGCCGAGGAGTGGCGTGACCACTCCGGCATCGGGCCGCTCCACAGGTGCAGAATCCTCCGCACCTTCAGAGGCTAGGCCGGTGCTGAGGTGGTTTGCGCCACGCCGGCCGGCAGGGAAGGAGCTTGGCGCCACGCCAACCGGCGCCAAAGGGCCTCAGCCAGGCGGTGCGAGTTGACGCATTCACGGGAGTGCCAGCGTGTGCTGGCGTCATCCTAGCACATGCACGGGGGGGGGGGTTCATCTCCGCGTAGGCCATGGCAGAGGACCACAGTGGCCGACGCGGAAGAATAGAGTGCCCCTATGGCACAGGCCCGCCCGTGGATCGGTGGGCCCCGATCGTGATCCAGGCCACCGTGGGGACACCTCTCGGAGCCAGATCCCCCCCGCGCCCCCCCGAGGATCCCGGAGGCCGCCCACGTAGCCAGGTCCTGCCGGTAAGTACCTACTCTAATTTACGCTGGCGGGACCGGCCGAAAATGGGCAGCCACTCGGCCCATCGCGGGCCGGAGAATCGCCGGGGATGCCGCTGCCAGCGGCTGCCGACTGGCGCGGCGCGAATCCTGTCCCCGCCAAATTCCCGGCTATGAAAATTCACCAGCCGGCGTGGGCGGGATTCACACCGCTCCCCAGCGATGCTCCGACCTGTCGGGGGGGGGGGGGTTTGCAGAATCCCACCCATTATGTTCCATTCTTCATGGGTCAGTCAGGTTTACTATTCAACTTGCACTTTCAAAAAAAAAAAAATTGGCGAATGGGAATATTTCAGACTCAAGCAAAACATTTTTCTCTATTTAAAGCAAGTTTGGAACAAGTTGTCCTCCTGTTGCCATTGGTCAAACAGAGTACGTGCAAATATGTGCCAAAGTTTCAAATGCGATGCTTCAGTTCATGCCGTGTTGAAGTTACTTTATTCTGACTGTTGCCTTCACCAACACTGTCATTATTCTACAGAGTACCATATATTTTACATTCCTGGCTGAACGAACCTGATTCCTGGCTATAAAAATAAACTGAAAGGAATCTACATGGATTTTTCTTTTTGCTGCCTGTCAGCATTTGATCACATGTGTCCTAGATTTAGCCCACTGGGAGTCATATACATATTTAGCATGTCTCAGCCACTTTATAAAGTGCCTTCGTGTAAATGGGAAATGCCATCCAATTCATCAGCACTGGCCATGGCCAACCTGCCAAGAGAGGGATCACTCAACAGTCTAGGAAGTCTGCTTCTCTGTTGAGCCAGATATGCATGAATGGAGACAAGAAAATCGAAGGAAGTGTTGCATGGAAGCTGGTGATTCACTACACCAAGTTACTCCTTCAGAGGGTAAGCTGATGAGTAGAGCAATCAATAGAACCCTTAAATTGCTCCATTAAAATGCAGTCCCTTGACTTTCTCTCCTTCTTTCTCACCTCTCCTGCCTATGTTTAGTCTTTCATTTCCTGCCAAAAGCTGCTGTTATGGCTTGCCCCGCAAGATGTCCCATCTATTCTGTTTCAACTTTTCAGGTCCAGTTGTCTCCATTTCTGGCTAACTTCAGCCAACCATTCCATTCCTTTCCTGCTTCTTGTCATTCGCAAGACCCTGCTGACGTCGTGTTAGATAGTCCTTTCTGGAACAACTGGGACCTATCTCTTCAGCGCTTGGTGTAATGAAGTTGGTCCTGTCTGTTTTAGAGACATTTACTTTTGAATTTAACCCATTTGCCCTGATTTACAAAGTAATGCAAAGGATGTACTGTATGGATGTGGGGCATTCGGACCAACTGGTTCAGGCCAGTGTTTATGCACATCCTCATCTAAAACCCATTAGCGTCTCCTGCCCATCCTAATGTGCTTATAAGGGAGAAAGTTTGAGGGCAAGATGGATTTTGATTCTGCAACCTTGGCAATAGATATTGGCTTGTTGCAACAATCCTCAAACAAGCTCTCATCAAGTGTACTTGGTAACATTTTCTCATACCAATTTGCCTTACAAATGGAGAAAATATGGAGTAGTTCTTAGCTGAATGAAACATCGACTCAAAAGCCCATCGGTGGTGTTTTGGACTAAGTTCAGTTGCCGAAGGAGGTCGATCCAAACATTCAGCCACCATTATTGTTTCATTGAGTTCACATGGCAGCAAATGCTACATACTTCTGCAATATAGTTTCCAGTGATTTTTTTTTTAAAGTGAAGATGAAAAGAATATATTACTAGTTGCGGTAATTCTGTCACGAATCCTATTATCATGCATTCTCTTGTAGCGCAGCTTCCAACACACTTGCCTTGATGACACAGTGCGTTATATAAGTATTCATCTGGATTACATTGTGCGAACGTGAACAGTTTATTAAAAAAATCTGAGCTGATTTATCTATAGGATCTGTTGGAATCTAAGCCGTTTAATGATGTTGATCAACAACACTTTGCTTAAAAGTCTTTGATTGGAATAAGTTCCATTTACTGTTTTAAAATCTTGAAAAATGTGTTCCTAATTTTTGAAATCTACTATAAGATGATCTACAACCTTGATTTCTGTCAGTTCATATAATATGGAAAAACCATGTAACCAGTGCTGGCATCTAAAATTCTAACATGAGCTAGAAAACAGAAAATATTGTACTTTGGGGATTGTAAAATGTAAACCCTGTGTTATATAATTTCTTGGGAAGGTAGAAAATGTTCTATCTATAGATATTGTTTTTAACTGCATTTCTTTCTTTCTTCAGTTGTCCCTCTTTCATGTTATGAAAGACCTTATTGCGTGCGTTGAGCTGGCCGACCGTGCAGAATCTAAAAAAACACAAAGCCTCAACAATTCTTTTTTAAAGAAATTTGACTTGGGCGGCACAATGATGCAGTGGTTAGCACTGCTGCCTCACGGCGCCGAGGGCCTGGGTTCAATCCCAGCCCCGGGTAACTGCCCGTGTGGTGTGTGCACATTCTCCCCGTGTTTGCATGGGTCTCACCCCCACAACACAAAGAGGTGCAGAGTAGGTGGATTGGCCACACTAAATTGCCCCTTAATTGGAGGGGTCATGTAACTCGAAGCGTACTTACGCGTCTTCGAATCTTCTGCTCAGGTCTTTCACCAAGAAATCTGGCCCCACTTTAAATGGTGGATCCCGTGTGATTTTGTAGCGGATTGGCGTACATTCTTTGCAGAAGGTGTTTTGGGGTGCTGAGGTCAGCATGGCGGCGTCGATTTCCAAATGCTCGTCGAGTGTGAAGATTTGGATGCCATAAACCTCCTCCGACACCGTCAGCTTGACTGTGATGGGGATGTCGCAGAAGACATTTTGCGGTCCGAGTGAAATTTCCTTCCCGCTCACAGTCAGTAGTTTGATGTTGTGGATGGCTCCGTGAGCAATCCATTCAGTGAAGGTGACCCAAACGGTCAGGGAATCGGGAATCAATGCGTGGCGGAATTCCAATTCCAAGTAGCAGCCTTGAGGCTCCGGACATTCCGGGGGAACTGTTTTCTCATCGACACCAGCATCTGGACTCCAAGTTCTGACACTGTTTTCGCAAGGTTGCTCCACATCAGGGGGTCCTACATAGGGAAAAGTTTTTTAAAAATGAAATCCTCCGAGTAATTAATTAAAATAAATGTGTTCCAGCCATTCATTCCTTGCACATAAAAAAAAAGCTGTAGGCCTGTCAAAGTGAGAGTTAAAGTTAGAGTTATAGACAAACACAACACATCGGCTTCATTCTGCAACCAATTGAAAAGTTTAATAATGCTTTGTTAAATACAAACTGCTGAACAAAGTTCACTGCGTAAATTAAGGGGGAATAGTTTCCTACCATTATGATTAGTATATTCATGCACAACATTGTCAGAAAGATTAATGGGTGATATTTGATGCCTGTATCCTATAGAAACTCTTGCCGCATGCATAGAATTTCTGTACCTACTATTCACTTCAAGAAATACTTGCCTACTTTTTTCCTTCTTTCTGATTTCTTTTTTTCTCATTTTTTTTTACACTTTAACTAAAGGGCAACGTGGGGCCTTCAGAAGGGAGGAAGCAGAAAACAATGTGCATTGAGATCACCCCAGCAGAGAAGGACGAGTTTTATTCCAAATAAGATAGATGCCAGAGGGAAATTGTTGCATTTAATAGCTAGCAATTGTCCTTTTGAAGCTGAATAAACGTTAGCCCTGCTTCACACGAATAGCACACATTATTTATGTCTCCGTGTTCCAATTTGTATTGTTACATAAGAGACATTATTAAAGAGCTGCAACATATTTAGAAAGAGCGGTTTCAAATGTGTTCCTCTGAGCACAGAAACACTGCAGCAAATTTCTAGACACACTTGAAGGTGCCTCCAGACTGTCCAGGTCAGAAGGCTAATTAGGTTCCAAACTGAGCAGTCACACATCTATCACGATTGTTATTTGTGCTGATGTCCATAATCCGCAGATAGCGATTCTGGAACAAGGCTATCAATTGGAGCTTTTGCTTTCTGGCTCCAGCTTTCCTAACTGGGAAGCAATCCAAAATGGAATATTTTCTTCATATTTTTTAAGAGGTCTGGGAATTAGAGCAGTGAATATCTAGAGGCACACTGTCACATCAAATTGTATAATTTAAGCTAGCTTGCTGCACCTAAATTTCCTTCTCAAACAGTCCACTTTTGCGACACTGTTAGTAACTAAGGGACGGTGCAAGAATGAAAGAACTTCATCCAGGACGGCACGGCAGCACAGTGGTTAGCAATGCTGCCTCACAGCAACTGAGACCCAGGTTCAATTCCTACCTTGGGTGACTGTGGAGTCTGCACATTCTCACCTGTGTCTGCATGGGTTTTCTCCGGGTGCTCCGGTTTCCTCCCACAGTCCAAAGATGTGCAGGTTAGGTGGATTAGCCCTGCTAAATTACCCTTTAGTGTTGAAAGGTTAGGTGGGGTAATGAGGGGATTAAGGTGGAATTGGCCCTAGGTAGCATGGGCCTAGGTAGGCCTTGGTAGGGTGCTCTTTCAAAGGGTCGCTGCAGACTCGATGTGCCAAAAGGCTATACTATGAAAAGGATTCTATGATCTCTAACAACTTTTTTGAAGATGCTAACTCAGATCTGATTACAAGTACAGACACAGTTAACTCTGCTACATTGGCAAAGCTGAGATTATCAACAGGCTATTCCAAAATAAGAGGGTTGTGGTTTCATCACCAGCATTATGCTAGTGCCAGCTATGGCACAGTTGGTTGCATCTTTGCCAATGCAGTGAAAAGCTGCGGGTTCAAGTCCCACTTCAGGACTTGGGAGCAATATCAAGGCTAACACTTCAGTGTACTACTGATGGAGTGCTTGCACTATCGCCAGTGGTGTTCTTCAGATGAAGCATTGATCTGCAGGTTGATGTAAAAGACCCTATGGCATGATTTCAAAGTGAATTTCAAATATTTATTCCTCAATTAAAAATTAAAGATTATCTGGCCATTATCACATTGCTGCTGTTTGTGGAGTTTGCTTTGTGCACGTTAGCTGTCCATGTTACAATAGTGATATGGGGCGTGATTCTCCGCAATCGGCGCGATGTCCGCCGACCGGCGGCAAAAACGGCGCGAATCAGTCCGGCATTGCGCCGCCCCAAAGGTGCGGAATTCTCCGCATCCTGAGGGGCCGAGCTCTCACCTTGAGGGGCTAGGCCCGTGCCGGACTGATTTCCGCACCGCCAGCTGGCGGGAAAGGCCTTTGGTGCCCTGCCAGCTGGTGCGGAAATGACTTTGCCGTGCGGCGCATGCGCGGGAGCGTCAGCGGCCGCTCACGGCATCCCCACGCATGCGTAGTGGAGGGGGTCTCTTCCGCCTCCGCCATAGTGGAGACCATGGCGAAGGTGGAAGGAAAAGAGTGCCCCCACGGCACAGGCCCGCGGGCGGATTGATGGGCCCCGATCGTGGGCCAGGCCACCGTGGGGGCACCCCCGGGGCCAGATTGCCCCGCGCCACCCCCAGGACCCCGGAGCCCGCCCGCGCCGCCTTGTCCTGCCGGTAAGAGAGGTGGTTTGATTCTCGCCGGCGGGACAGGTATTCCAGCAGCGGGAGTTCGGCCCATCGCGGCCTGGAGAATCGCCGGGAGGGGCCCGCCAACCGGCGCGGCGCGATTCCCACCCCCGCCGAATATCCGGTGCCGGGGAATTCGGCAACCGTCAGGGGCGGGATTCACGCCAGCCCCCGCCGATTCTCCGACCCGGCGGGGGGTCGGAGAATCCCGCCCCAGGTTTCAAAAGTACAGTGCAGGTGGGGACAGGAAGCTTCAGAGGGACGTTTATAGAATCATAGAATTTACAGTGCAAAAGGAGGCCATTCGGCCCATCAAGTCTGCACCAGCCCTTGGAAAGAGCACCCTTAGCATGGCCAATCCATCTAACAGGCACATCTTTGGATTGTGGAAGGAAACCAGAGCACCCAGAGCAAACCCACGCAGAATGTGCAGACTCCGCACATACAGTGACCCAAGCCGGGAATCGAACCTGGGACCGGGGAGCTGCGAAGCAACTGTGCTAACCACTGTGCTACCGTTCTGCCCTAAACTTTGACAGATTAAGTGATTGGATAGCATTTTGGGAAATATCAAATTAAATATGGGCAAGTGTAATGTCATCCATCAGTCACGAGAAGGATAAAACAGTATTTTCTAAATTATGGGAAATTGGGAAGTTTAGACGACATTTTATTTTTAAAAATCAAAAAGGCTTAAGGAATGTCAGTGCTGGATTGGGGGAGGGAGTCATGCTTCAGTTAATACAGAGCACCCAGACATTGCCTGAAGGGTTGAAATCATTTTGGACATCACACCTCAGGAAGAATATATTGGCCCTGAAAAAGGTACTGCGCAGATTCACCAGAATGATGCTGGTATTTAGGTCCACTCTACATTGAAGGGACTAAATGCATACTGGGTGAGCACTTTGCAGAACTCATTTGGTCCATCCACAAGCAGGATCCAGATCCTGTTGCTTGCCATTTCAACACACCACCCTGCTCTCATGTCCACATGTCCGCCCTTGACCTGCTGCAATGTTCCAGTGAAGCCCAGCGCAAACTAGAGGAACAGCACCTCATCTTCCGATTGGCACATTCCAACCTTCGGGACTTAACATTGAGTTCAACAACTTCAGACTATGAACTCTCTCCTTCACCTTCACCCCATTTTACTTCTATTAGTTTATTTATTTTATAATTTTTTCACTTAAATTTCAAGGGACCAATTCCTTTTTTTTCTTATTAAGGGGCAATTTAGCATGGCCTACCTGCACATCTTTGGATTCTAAGGGTGAGACCCACGCAGACATGGGAAGAATGTGCAAACTCCACCCGGATGCGATCCGGGGCCGGGATCGAACCCGGATCCACGGCACCACGAGGCAACAGTGCTAACTACTGTGCCACCGTGTCGCTCTATTTCGATCAATTTATTTTCATTTCTTCCATCAATTTGTTTTTCACAATACCGTTTCCCCTCCCCGTGCCCAACCCTACCCCACTAGGGCCATCTGTTCCCTGTTCCAAGTTGTCCTTTGACACACTGCTTACGTTTGTTCTGCCATTAACGCATTCTGATCTTTTAATTTGCCATTATCAGCACACTTCTTTACATTGCCCTTGTTTTTTTGTCCAGGATATCTTTGTCAATCTCTCCCTAGTCTCTACCTATCTCTGGCCCTCTATTCACTCCTCCACCACCCGCCCGCCCCCTCCACTCCCACCCTCCCACCTCCCCAACAACAATGCAAATCTAGTCCTATTTCCAGTTCACTCTATTTTTAACAAAGAGTCATCCAGACTTGAAATGCACATCAGCTCTGTTCTCTCTCCACAGATGCTGTCAGACCTGCTGAGATCATCTGTGTTTTCAGTTTTGCTTTCAGGTTACGTCAGCCGCAGTAATTTCCATTTATCCTGGTATTTAGGTGATTGAGTTATGAGGACATATTACATAAACTCAACTTGTATTCAGTTACGTATAGAAGCTTGAACGATGAACTGATAAAGTTGATTAAAATGGTCTGACATGGAAAAACTATTTCCTCTGGTAGGATAATCAAGAACATGGGAGCACGATCATTCAATTAGCACTAGATCATACAGGAGTGAACTTAGGAAGCATTTAATTACACAAGAGGGGTAGAAGCCTGGCATTCTCTTTTATAAAAGGCTGATGACACTAGGACCATTGGAGTTCCCAAAACTGGGATAGGTAGATTTATTTAAATCTAAATTTAAAGTACCCAATTTTTTTACCAATTAAGGGACAATTTACCGCAGCCAATTCACCTACCCTGCGCATCTTTTGGGTTGTGGGGGTGAGACCAGCGCAAACACAGGGAGAATGTGCAAACTCCACATGGACAGTGACCTGGGGCCGGGATCGAACCTGGTCCTCAGCGCTGTGAGGCAGCAGTGCTAACCACTGTGCCACCTTGCCTCCCCGGGATAGGTAGACTTTTGTGAGGTACTGCAATCAAGAGGTCTAAAGTGGGTTATTAGAGTTGAGATTCAATGATTTCCCTGCTCAGGACTCAGATAAAACTGCATCAGGGTGCACTGACGTTGTAGCACCCAAATTTGCATCGATTTATGAAACCATTGCCTCATCTGCCTCCAAAACCCTGCATGTTAATATCAGAAATGGATGGGACCTGAGTTAGTAAACAGCCTGCTCACATTTAACTGCCCACCTACCGGGTTTTCCACCGAGCAGGCAGGGTTATTTCCACAATGTCTTCATCATGTCAGTTAGATAGGTTAGTGGGCATGCAAATTCCATTGGTATGATGCTTTAGCTGAGCACTTAAAGAGGGATAGTAGTATAAAGGGCACAAGCTCAGTCTGGTGACACTTCTGGAAGGTCTGTGGCTCAGGAAGGCCCAAATCTACAAGTGGCCGATTCAATGCATATTTGTTTCATTTATTGCTCTCTTGATGAATTCCGCCCAAACCACACACTGTGTAGCAAGGGACGAAAGTGCAGCCACAATATCTAAAGAAACAAAAGACTGAACTTGACAAGTGTTATATTAAAGCAAATATTTTAAAAGAGCAAATAAGAAAGTATAAAAAATAACGTCCATGTTATTGAAGATAATGGTTGAAATGTTAGATAAATTTGTGATTGGCAAGGGTGACAAAGGGTATTGAGCATAGACAGTTGAGGCCACCAGCTATGATTTTCCCAAATGGCGCAGCAGGCTCGAGGGGTCAAATGCCTAGTCCTGCTACTAATTCATAAGCACGTAGATGAATATTAGGTCTCGGTACAACTCTTTGCTTGGCTCAACATGAATGATGCCCATTTACCCAAAGAACAACACACTAGGCAGCAATGAATTGCTTCACTGATTTAACATCTGTTGCAGTGGGCACTTAATGGAATAACATGTTGGTGCTTTGAAGACGCGAGGTCTTCACCAATAGGATGTGAGCTCCCCGCTACAATTTGACGAAAGTACTTAAAATCAGCTTTGGAGGAATTTGGAGTCAATAAGAGCTGAGTAGATCTCAGAGGAAGTGAAAGAGCAAAAAAACAGGAAAGTAAATCAGTTCTGAGCACTGTTGCATGCATACTAATAACTAGTTGTAGAGTGACACTTTTTCTGGTTGCTACCCAGATGGGTAGGTGGTGAAGTCTATTGATAATTTTTAGGGCAAAATTGGCAGAGGTGGTGAGGAAAGAAAATAGTTTACAAAAAGGAGAGGGATGTCTAATTAAAATTTATCAAAGAATATAATTTTCTGCCTTTAAGCACTTCAGTGTAATAAAAAGGTTTAGCGGTCCTCCCCAATGATACTAACCTTCAGCTTCTCTGGGACTCCAGTGGCCAGATGGATCACATGGTCTTGGGGAAGAAGCATTGTAGGCATACTGAACCAACGCTCTGTGCTCAGTGCAGGCGTCACATACTGATCCCAATTCTCTAGGAATCCAAGAATCAAAATAAAAGAAAGAATGAAAAAAAACAGCATCACCTTCTGGTAACTTTTCACATGCAACAGTTACGCCAACTTCAGGAAAAATCCACAATGCCCCTTCATTGGGTCACAGCAATAACAACTACAACAACTTGTGGCTTGAACACAGTAAAACATCTCAAGGTGTTTCACAGGAGTACACAAAATATGACACTCTCTGCTGGTAAAAGGGTCTTGGTTGCAAGTGTATCATGCACCACATGCTACCATTCTCCATCGGTGGATCACAGGAAAACCACGTGAAACAAATTAGAGTGGATTCTCCATATGGATTTTTCACAATGCAGGTCGATTCATCAACACACATAATGTGTTGGTGAATGATGTTTGGTGAAGATTTGGGAAGCACTCTAAATACACCAGTCCAGATTTAGCTGGAGCTGGACGTCTTGTGAGTATGCCCCTTTATTTAAATTTGTAGTTTTAGAGGGTTTAACATATCTTACGGACAAGGTTGTTGGAAAGGGGAGCTGATAATGGCATTGTAAGTGCAACAGGGCATCTGGCACCTATGTGAATGACAGGACGTGGAGATGCCGGCGTTGGACTGGGGTGAGCACAGTACGCAGTCTTACAACACCAGGTTAAAGTCCAACAGGTTTGTTTCAATGTCACTAGCTTTCGGAGCGCTGTTCCTTCCTCAGGTGACAGGACGAACAGTGTAGCTCTTTAACCAATGAGATTAAAGGAATAAGAAATTATCTAAGAAAGGAGAATAAATTACCGGGATGAATTCAATGTCAAATCAGGTACGGAAAGAGAAATAAAAAGGGGGAAAGGATGCTCAGATTAAAAGAGAACAAAAGAGACAACGGAAGTTTTTAAGTTGTGTAAAATTTAAAACAGGGCATTTATAAAATCACCAACAACAATTCACAATTTGAAGCAATGAGACTCTACACCGTTCATTGTTCACTTTTTCTGCAAGCGAAGTTGATTGGACATTGACAGAAATTATTATGTGTATCCTTCCCTCTAAGCCTCATGGTTGCACAGTTGTGCTGCAATCTGGAACTTGCCATGAGGCTAGCGCACAAGAAGCAGTCCCTTTAAGATGTGTGCATGTGTGACTACACAGCAATCTTAAAAAGGCTGCACATTGCAACAAATAGGTTGCGCGCAATGAAGGGTAATTAGAGGGAATGCTGATTGAGTCATTACAAAGGGGTTTAGCCTGCAAATTATTAGACTTTCCCTGGTGAATTTGATGGGTGATTAATTCATGAAAATTGAGGGGAGGTTCAGGTGATATGTCATTTTTGTGAAGCCACCTATGAAGAAACACAAATCAGCACCATCTCATGCTGATTTTTGATTCATAAGTATCCCTTCCTCTCCGCAATGTGTTTGCTTACTTGCACGTGAATTGTTTCCATTGCCTGAATTGTTCACATGCCATTTTTGGTTCACCAAATTTTGGGCCAATATATATTTTCCTCTTTCCTATTGGTGCTATTTTTCACATTGGTTAATGTTGAAACACGAGATGAGCTCACACGTCAGCAAAACGTCACCACAGACACAAACAAAAAAGCTTGGCGATTAACATAGTATCAGGGGCCATTTTCACCTCTCATAAAACTGCCCGTTGATTGGATGAAGCCAATGGAGTATCACCGATCCTGCAGACTGATGTATTATCTCCGGAGCAATGGGAATGGGTGGAGGCTTTGTGGGTGGCTGCCAGCTCTGGTACACCAGATCCAAGTAACAATGCATCCTGGCGACTTGATTGGGGCTAAAGGAATTTGTGCAGTCATCATCTTTAAAAGACACACACAACTTGTGACAAAGGCCTGACAACAACATTACATTCAACATGTGTCAATATTTCTCTATTATCCCTTCCTCCTTTCCCTTACTCCCAAAAATATATCACTGACACTAATTTCCTTTGTATATTAACAAAGAGATTAATTGATGCTGAATGTTGAATAGAAGCTGTATTTGATGTGCAATTGTCATCAAACAAGAGGTATTAAAGGTAAAGCCTTTAAATTATCCACCAAAATACTTTTGGCTGCTGTATACAATTTTACAGGAAGACCAAAAAGCAAATAAAATATTTGTGAGAGATTTGTTCCACCAAGAAAGGAAAATGTTGTTCTTTGACCTTTTATTCTCTCTTCCATAAATACAATAATTTCCTGTTGGGTTTTGCTGCAGGCAAACAAAGGTCTGTTAAAATTGTTAAAAATATAATTGTCCTTTAATAATATTTGGATATTTGTTTAACGCAGTGTTTGCCATCAGTAGGGTACCAGCCAACACAAATATGGACCTTACAAAAGGTTTAACTGCAATCCCTACACAGGCCCTAAAACAACAAAGGATGGATTAGATAACTTGTTTGTTTAGTATAAAATCAAGACTGTTTGACAAATCAAACAGGGATCACTTAGTGAGGTCTCCACCATTTTCCTTTAAGGTGAGCAAATAAAGTAACCCCTTGGTTCCTGCTGCACTTGGTCAGTTTTATTGCAAATCCGACTAGTTTTTTTTTTGTCATTCCACAAAACAGGTTTCATTCGACAACTCCAAATGTGATAAGTGGAGAGGTCATAACGGATTCTGCAGCAAAGTCAAAACAGCAATGATTCAAGAAAGCATCTCTTTACAGGACACACATTCCTTTCATACACGTAGCCAATATAATGTCCTTTTTACCTGCATAACTCATGTAATTAAAGAAAGGAGTGTTGACAAAATGGCCAAAACCACATGTGTCATTTCCAGGATCAGGATCTTTGCACTGCTTATTTTTTGGTGTTGGATTAGTGTCAGCACACAAGTCGCCAGTCTCCATTGAGGCCTCCGTCTCCATGCACGGGTCAGTGCAGGATTCAATTTCAGAAATTCCCTTGAATACATGGTAGAGTCCAAGACTGTGGCCTATCTCATGGATCATGGTGTGAGTATGGCCTGTGATTCCGTAGAATGACGGGTTCAGCACTATGCCACCTATAGGAACAAACAGAATTGTGTTAAGGACAGAAGACAAAGGTGGAGGGGTTTAGAAGATAAAGGGGGAAATTAGACCATTGACATGTAAGCGGGTAGAAACATAAATAGTGCCAGGATAGAATCCCGAAACAGGCTGTCGAGTTTGAGGTATCACACATATCTCCTTTGAGCCATTGTCAAAACATTCACTGCAGTAAAGCAGTCTGTTGATCGAAGCTCAATGGAACATAGTTAATTGTAATCCTGTATTTCAAACTTATGCCATTAGTGGAAATTAGTTCACCCTGACTGAAAGCACGTGATCATCACAAATAGAAACATTCACTCAAACCTGTCCCCAGTCACTTCACAATTATGCAAGTTAACACACCAGTCCATTTTCAGATTACTTAATATTCATTTAAAATTCAGTGGGCTGAATCTCCGCCCCTGCGGAGTGAGTATTTGGTGGGTAAGGGAGGCACGTAAAATATGTCATGTGACTCGCCCACTGCCTTCCCACCCACCCCCGCCCTCATCCCCACAACACAGGGAGGGTGTAAGGCACCCACCCACCGTACGTTTATTGAGGCCCTTAAGTGGTCAATTATTGCCCGCTTATGGCCTCAAGTACACCTCCATTGCCATAAAATGCTGGACAGCAGCAGGCAGGTGAGAGTGGAAAGATTGTCTTTTTAAAACAATTTTGCACATCATTTGTGTGTGTATCGGGTACCCCTGCCCCGCCCCCCCCCCCCCACCCCCCAACTCTAAGATGTTAGTTTTTGTGCTTCCCTGCCAGGCCTCCACAAGCCACACACACACCACCTCCCTCTCTCGGCTCCCCCATCCCTCCCAGTCCAAAACCCGAGAATTACCTGGTTCCAGTGGCCATGTCTTCTTCATGCCGGGGATTCCTTGCAGTCCAGGCAACACCCACAACAGTGTTCAGGTGCTGCTGGGATTGCTGGAGCTGCTCCTGAGGGCGGAACTTTCTTTGCCTGAAGGGTGGAAGCCCAACCCTCAACAGGTGTAAATCGTCGATCGTGTGTTATTACAGTGGAATGGCTTTTTAAAAAAGTCAGTCGATTTGGAACCATCTTTAATTCTTGGATTTTATGCATACCATCCCCCCCTCCCACCACCCCAGCCCACCGACCTCCCTACTGGTCTACTCTTGCTTCCATTGCTTCAGTTCTTATGCTCCACTTAACTCCCGTACTAGCCTCCCCGAACAGGCGGCGGAATGTGGCGACTAGGGGTTTTTCACAGTAACTTCCTTTGAAGCCTACTTGTGACAATAAGCGATTTTCATTTCATTTTCAGCTGTTCGTAGCTTATGCCTCTCCTTCTGCTTCTATGCCTCTCCACCTCCTTTTTTCATTATTTCTTGACTTTTCCGCCCTTGCAAGTGGGAAAGTATGTGGAACTGCAGCACTTTTCATGAAGTCGGCAGAGCAAATGGGAAAATATCAATGGTGGCCAAATACTACCCGGGTACTACTGAGGTGTTTGATGAACACCTGCCACTTTACCGCATGGGTTTCTGAATCTTGGCTTCTGCAAATTGTCACCTGTATTAATAATGACATCTATTCCAGAAGCTTTTCAGGGCAACATGAGATAGTTCACAACAGTTCCACAGCCATCATAAAGGAGTGCAACTATTTAAGGCCAGAGTAGCCCATTCCAACAGCCTAGTCATCGATTCAGCTCAGCTTCAGATGGCACACTGGAGTACCTGGGCCATGAAACATCCTAACACATGAAAACAAATTGTGATAAATTTTTACTGGGACCTGTCTCCAGTGTTATTTTCTTCGCCTTCTGGCAGTTTGATAGTGAACTTTGCTGGGTCTGTTTCAATTCACTGGTCCTTCTTGCTCCTCTGATAACTTAGACGTCATGTAGTGAAAATACCATAATATTTTGAGAGAAAGATTTGTGGGATTGATTTTTACCCTTTCAGGTTTTCCTTGAAATGTAAATGCCTTTTTAAGAAATGAATCCTTCATTTGCTTTTGTCACACAAATGTTCCTTTGTGGGATTTTCCAAGTGGAGAGAGGGATTGTTATGTTCAACCGCATGCATGCACATTAAGAAAAGTGCTACGGTACTGAGTATGGAACTCTCTTCAAAGGATAGTGGCCAGCAGAAGACTGGAGAGGGAGAGTGCGAAAGAGAGACGGGGGATGTGACTCGGGATGCGACGCAGCCGGTAAATCTCTTGAGAGGCTTCTCGCGAGGTTTACCTGGTTCGCCACACCTCATAAGATCTAACGGGACCATCCGAGATGTCATGACCTGGGTCCTGCCAATGGGCAGGACCTAAATTTGTATATTTATGGGTGCAATTAGGCACACTCAAATATGTCTCCACCAGAACTAACAAGCACCCGGGATCTAATGGCCTCGCTGAGGAGACTCCAGTCGGACGCAGTTTAGCACTGGTCTCCACAAACGGGGACCAGGCAAAATGGCACTTGGGGGTCACACAGGTGATCGGAGGCTTCTGGGTAGGGTAGCGGCTTGGCCCTGCTGATACCACCCAGGCACCTTGGCATTGCTGGCCTGGCACCCTGGCAGTGTGAGCTGTCAGGGGCACTGCCAAGGGGCAAGGTCAGCAATGCCAAGGTGGCATTTTGTTTGCACCAGGAATTGGGCCCGAGGGTGCCCTGCCCTTATGAAGTGGGGTGAGGGCACCCCCCCAAATCGGTAAGTTGGGGAAGTCTGAGGGATGGGTTGGGGGATCGAGAGATCGGGGTGCCATTGAGCTCCTCAGTGCAGGAAGTGAAGGTGAGTCCAGCCTTGGCAAGGCCCGAAAATATAACAGAGTCCCGTTCGATAGCAGGATCACCGCTAACCCGCCCACAACAGGACTCTATCCCAGGGGAGAGCAAGAGACATTTTGAGGGCAGAACAATCTAAAAATAATTTCATGCAGAAAACTAAAGGGAAAAGGTTAATATGGCCAATTGGCCACATTAAAAATCAAGATGAAAGAGGTAGGTAATTATCACTGTACAGTATAAATGTTAATAAATCATGCATTGGCTACCTAAATGTGTCAGAGCTTCTTTGTCCCATGGCCATGTTGCAACTCCAGCCAACTCTTCATCAGATGAATTAGCAAAGAATATATTGAGATGTGTTGCACCATCCAGTTTCAGAATGTTCTTCAGCTCTTTCACATCCAAATATGCCCTGTAATCGAAGTATAAGTCCAATGAAAATGTTCTTTCATGCTTCATAATCTCCTCCATTTCTTGTAAACATAAAAATACTGGGCCTTCAATTTGCTGTCAAAATAATGGGCCCTTTCCAATATGTGTACATGCAATGCAAACTTAAAGTGAGGGCAGAAGTGAGGTTAAATGCAGAAATCCAGAAGTTGCCTTCTGAGATGCAGCACACCAGCATTAGCATAACAAAAGCAGCATCACACGCTAAACCTCACCACTCAAATGGGTTGAACAGTGCGAATTTTAGAACTGCTGAGAAAAGAGACATTTTTTGGTCAGTTTTTGTCTTACACTCCATGGCTGGTTTGCCCGCCAGCAGCCAGCCAGTCGTCAATGTGGCTGACTGCCGGGTAGCAATCGGAGTGAAAGAACATTTGGGAAGCCCTTCTCTTAAATATGCCAGGACTCTAGCAATCCTGGGATTTCCAGGTTAGGAAGATTGATGAACAAAAGCTGTTAGATTGGTTATGGTCCTGGGTGATCCTCAAATCTCCAGCTGCCTGACAGTGCCAGTAGTAGGCCTGGCCCTCAGCACATATTATTTTGGGCCTAATGCTGGACAAAAGAATGAAGTCTCTGGGGGAACCATTCGGCTACAGGCCACCACAACGGCAAACAGCACAGCCAGTGAAAGTATGATCCAGACATGTGGGCTTTATTTCCTATGCACCAGTGGTTCAGGCAGTTACTGTGAATCCTGTATGAGTGATCCTGCTCTCGCAGCCCACAGCACACCCCCAAAAAATAAATTCAGACTTAATAACTAGCCTTCTCTTCTGCTCAACTATCACCTGAGACTAAGTGATTGTTTTTAAGATTCATTTATGGGATATGGGTGTTGCTGGCTAGGCCAGCATTCATTGCCATCCCTAATTTCCTCTGAGAAGGTGGTGAGCTGCCTCTTTGAACCGCTGTAAGCCATGTGGTACAGGTACACCCATAGTGCTGTTAGGGAGGGTGTTCCAGGATTTTGACCCAGCGACAGCAACAATATGTTTCCAGGTCAGGATCATCCGTGACATGAATCAGAACGTGCAGGTGACGGCGTTCTCA
The DNA here is from genome assembly GCF_047496885.1 of Scyliorhinus torazame. Classification (NCBI taxonomy): domain Eukaryota; kingdom Metazoa; phylum Chordata; class Chondrichthyes; order Carcharhiniformes; family Scyliorhinidae; genus Scyliorhinus; species Scyliorhinus torazame. The sequence goes on from NC_092728.1 coordinate 64,819,965, forward strand.
TCTGCCTGCTGCCCTTGTCCTTCTAGATGGTAATGGCCGTGGGTTTGGAAGGTACTGCCTCAAGAGCCTTGGTGAGTTCCTGCAATGCTTCTTGTAGATGGTACACACTGCTGACGTTGTGTGTTGGTGGTGAAGGGAGTGAATGTTTGTGGATGGGGTGCCAATCAAGTGGGCTGCTTTGTCCTAGTGTCAAACTACTCGAGTGTTGTTGGAGCTGCACACAACCAGGCAAATGGAGAATATTCCATAACATTGCTCACTTGTGTCTCATAGCTGGTAGACAGACTTTTGGGAGTCAGTTACCTGCTGCAGGATTCCTAGCCTCTGGCCTGCTCTTGTAGCCACACTATTTATACGGCTAGTCCAGTTCAGTTTTTGGTCAATGGTAACCGCTAGGATATTGATAGTAAGGGAATCAGGGATGGTAATGCCACTGAATGCCAAGGGCCGATGGATAGATTCTGCCTGGCATTTTTGTCTTGCTGAACTTAGACATGGAGTGCTCCCGTATCTGAAAAGTCGCAAATGGCACTGAACATTGTGCAATCCTAAGCAAACATCCCCAGTTTTGACCTTATGATGGAAGGAATGTCATTGTTTTTTTTTAAATGTAGAGTACCCAATTCATTTTTTCCAATTAAGGGGCAATTTAGTGTGGCCAATCCACCTAGCCTGCACATCTTTGGGTTGTGGGAGCGAAACCCACGCAAACACGGGGAGAATGTGCAAACTCCACACGGTCAGTGACCCAGAGCCGGGATCGAAACTGGGACCTTGGCCCTGTGAGGCTGCAGGGCTAACCCACTGTGCCACCGTGCTGCCCCAGGAAGGTCATTGTTGAAGCAACTGAAGATGTTTGGGCCTAGGACACTCCCTGAGGAACTCCTGCAGTGATTTGCTCAAACTGAAATGATTGACCTCCAACCGCCATCATGCCAGGTATGACTCCAATCAGCAGAGGATATTCCCCCTAATTTCCATTGCCTCCAGTTATGCTGGGTCTCCTTGATGCCACACTTGATCAAATTCTGCCTTGATGTCAAAGGATGTCACTCTCTCCTCACCCTTGGAATTCAATTGTTTTGTCCATGTTTGAAGCAAGGCTGTAACAGGTCAGGAGCTGAATGACACTGGCGACCCAAACTGAGTATCTCATTAACATGTTGCATACTCTGCCCAGAGTCCTAACATGAAAATTGGGTTCCAAAGTACGTCAAAGGACTTCAATTTGCTTAATTCATGCAGACTACCCAGATGTTCAGAGGCAGCCCCATGAGCAGATAGATCAGCTGTGCATTGAGAATGAGAATAAAGGTTTAAGTCATAGAATCATAGAATTTACAGTGCAGGAGGAGGCCATTCGGCCCATCGTGACTACACCAGCCCATGAAAGAGCACCCTACCTAAGCCCACACCTCCACCCTATCCCCGTAACCCAGCAACCCCACGTAGCCTTTGGACAGTAGGGGCCATTTTAGCGTGACCGTAACATATTTGGACTGTGGGAGGAAAGCAGAGTACCTGGAGGAAACCCACGCAGACACGGGGAGAAAGTGCAAACTCCACACAGACAGTCACCCAAGGCCAGATTTGAATCCGGATCCCTAGAGCTGTGGGACAGCCGTGCCAACCACTGTGCCACCATGCTTCCCGGGTGTTCTGGTTTCCTCCCACAGTCCAAGATGTGTGGGTTACGTGGACTGGCCATGCTACATCTCCCCTTAATATCCAGGGATGTGCAGGTTAGGTTATGGGATTACGGGGATAGGTTGGTGTCGACACTATTAGGCAGAGTGCTCATTCCAAGGGTCGGTGTAGACTCGATGGGCCAAATGGCCTCCTTCTGCACCATAGGGATTCTATGAATTTTGACCAGTAGAACTGTTTCTTTATTGTGGATGGTCAGGCTTATATTATACTATAAAATGTGGTTTCATGCTCTCAATGCTAGCAACACCTGTATGAATACTGTCAATTTGTTTACTGGCTTTAGCAGAGGCTGCAGCATGCCATTGAGTGGAGCTCAACCATCGATAAAAGTTAGCGTGCAGAGCTGTCTTGCTGGATCCTGATCACTTTTGTTTTACTGAAACTCTACTGTGCTGGATTACACTGCATCTGACAAATCCAAAGGTTCAGCTGAATCCAAAGATTCTATATTCAAGTACGTCTCATTCAGCTGGTTGAATTCGGATAGTGCAGTTTTAATTCCCATTTTTTTCTCCGTTTCGTTTAACTCATTCCTTCCAAACATCTGTCCGTAAAGGTAGATGAAGCATCACACACTTACTGCCAATGATGACCATCAGATTGCGTACTCGGTTGTTATATTTATGAGGTCTACACGATTATTATATTTTGGGCCGGTGGCTTTAAATTTAGGTTAGATGAAGGTGTCATGTGACTTGTTCTTCAGTCTGTCTGACAGGAAGCCTGGGTGGTTTGATTGATCGAGATCAAAGGAAGGCCCAGGTTATTTTACTGAGAAAATGGTGCAAGGCCTTTATATGTGAAGACACTGGATCAACTGAGAAGTTCCTACTCAGTGAAATGGGAACTCGGGAAACCATTGGAATCTAGGAGTAACTTTTAAAAAAAATTTAGAATACCCAATTCACTTTTTCCAATTAAGGGGCAATTTAGTGTAGCCAATCCACCTATCCTGCACATCTTTGGGTTGTGGGGACGAAACCCATGCAAACACGTGGAGGATGTATCTAGGAGTAACTGCTGACTTTTTGCTAAAAGCACCGGAAGTCTGTGGAGAGTGACCGGTGATCTGTATACAAGGGGGATATCACTTTCTGGAGTTAAAGTATAAATTGCCGACTAAAAGAAAATGGTGTGTCGTCAATAGCATTTTTAGTCATTTGTTAGAGTAAAAGTTTTATAATGTGAAATCTTGTTGGGTCATTCTTTCAGCTAATAACACAAAGAATGAATCATTCAAAAAAATGGCCTCTCTGGAGGTTATAACACTTTAAAAGTATCAACAGTGGGCCGACTTCATGGACCTTGACAACCTTGTCTGTGGAAAATGGAAGGGGATAAGGTAAACCACACTATCTTTGTGGCAAGTACGATTGTAAGTTGTGTGATGTGAGCACAGAAGCACCTCGTCCTTGTCTACTTATACCTGACTGAGGAGCTTGTCTCTCAATTTACATTGAGGGTTGTGGTTTCAGTGGAGAAACCTTCACTGGAAAAATCTTTGGAAGGCATCTGTGCTGTGGCAAATTCATATGCTGGCAAGAGCAGGCGACAAAAAGGAAAGGGGAAATCAGCATCCTAACTGCAGAGAATCTTCCATAGTTCAGATGACAGAGGGGACTATGTGAAATAGTGAGTTGGTTTATCAATTCTCCTGGGTTACGAATGTGGAACGTACAAGTGAGCAGTTAGGTTTCACACTGTTGACTGCTAACCAGCGCTCTCCACTTAAAGGCAATATTGAAAAGGCTCATTTGGATTTGTCGCAGCACAAACCCTTTGAATGGCAGCCTCAAAGTTCGTGTCCAAATGCAAAAAACCTGGACAATATCCAGGCTTAGGCTGACAAGTAGCAAGTAACATCCGCACCAGGCAATGACCATCTCCAACAAGAGAGAATCTAACCATTGTTCCTTGCCATTCAATAATATTACCATCACTGAATTCCCCACAATCTGGGACTGGGGCTGTTTAGCACAGGGCTAAATCGCTGGCTTTGAAAGCAGACCAAGGCAGGCCAGCAGCATGGTTCGATTCCCGTAGCAGCCTCCCCGAACAGGCGCCGGAATGTGGCGACTAGGGGCTTTGCACAGTAACTTCATTTGAAGCCTACTTGTGACAATAAGCGATTTTCATTTCATTTCATCAACATCCTGGGGGTTACCATTGAACAGAAAGTGAACGGGAATAGCCATAGAAGTGCTATGGCTACAAGAGAAGGTCAGAGGCGCGGAATCTTGCAGCAAGTAACTCACTTCCTGACTCTCCAAGCCCTGTCCGAAATCTACAGGGCACAAGTCAGGAATGTGATGGAATACTCACTCCTTGCCTGCAGCTCCAACAACACTTAAGTATCTTGGCACCATCCACGACACATTAGCCGACTTGATTAACACCCCTTCCACAAACATTTACTCCCTCCACCACCAATGCACAGTGGCGCAGTGTGTACCATCTACAAGATGCATTGCACCTCTCCAAGGCTCTTTAGACAGCACCTTCCAAACACCAGACCACTACCATCCAGAAAGACATGAGCACGAGACACATGGGAACAACATCATCTAGAATTTTCCCTTCAAGCCAATCACCATCCTGGCTTGGAAATGTATCGCTGTTTCTTCACTGTCTTTGGGTCAAAATCCTGGAACTCCATCCCGAACAGAACTGTGGACTGCAGCGGTTCAAGAAGGCAGCTCACTACCACCTTCTGAAGGGCAATTAAGGATGGGCAATGAATGCTGGGCTAGCCTAGTGAAGCTTATATCCATTGAATGAATAAAAGAAAATGCTGGAGTGGGGCATTTCACCGACTATTCACTTACAATGTGTACTTAGAGGTGCAATTGAAAACTCTGAGACCCTGACAGTCTTCCAGTACATGTTTCACTGTGCCGGACTATTTGGTCATGCAGGGCTGACCAAATCAAATCCTCTCTATACCTGATGTGCATCAATATTTACTTTTAATCAGAGAGCTCTGGATAGCAATCAGCAGCGTGAACCTTAACTGCTCTTTCTTAGACTTCCCCTTTGAAGCCCAGAAGATTCAATTAGGCAAGTTGGGTTCAAAGCACAAACCTCCGACAAAGCAGAAACAACAAACAAAAATAAAAGCACATGACTGAGGATGCTGGAAATCTGAAGTAAACACAGAAAATTCTGGGGGAAAAACTACATAGAGAGAGAAAAACTGAGTTAATGTTTTGAGTCCGGAAGACTCTTCTTCAGGTTGAAGATTGGTAGAAATGTCTTCACCTGTTGAGTTTTCCCAGCATTTTCTGTTTCTACAACAAACAAGAACTTAGCTTTACATAGCAAATTTAAATGGAGTGAAACATCCCAAGATGTTTCTCAGGAGAGTTATCAAAGACAATCTGACACCAAAGCAATTAAGGAGAGATTACACCATGTGATCAAAATCTTGGTCAATGAGGAGAGAGAAGACAAGGGTCTTAGAGAAGGAATTCAAGAGTCTATTAATTTTTTTATTTAAAAATAAATAAATTTAAGAGTACCCAATTCATTTTTTCCAATTAAGGGGCAATTTAGCGTGTCCAATCCACCTAGCCCACACATCTTTGGGTTGTGGGGGTGAGACCCACGCAAACATGGGGAGAATGTGCAAACTCCACACGGACAGTGACCCAGAGCTGGGATCGAACCTGGGACCTCGGCGCCGTGAGGCAGCAGGGCTAACCCACTGCACCACCGTGCTGCCCCCAAGAGTCTATTTATGACCCAAGCAGCTGATGGCATTGCCATGAATGATGGAATGCACGAGAGGCAGGGAAAATAGTCGGTTCCCCAATTTGAGCCACAGACAGAGCTTACCTGTACAATTTATTATTAATGACTTGTGATGGATGTGATCATTTGTTGAGAGCAAAGCACTATTTATTAATCTCTGACTCAGTCCACTGTCTTTTTTAAAAATATATTTAGAGTACCCAATTATTTATTTTCCAATTAAGGGGAAATTTAGCGTGGCCAATTCACCTACCCTGCACATCTTTTCGGGTTGTGGGAGTGAGACCCACACAGGCACAGGAAGAATGTACAAACTCCACATGGACAATGACCCAGGGCCGGGATCGAATCCAGGTCCTCGGTGCCGTGAGGCAGCAGTGCTAATTACTGTGCCACCGTGTCGCCTCGTCAATCCCCTATCTAAAACCAGTTTTGTTCGTTGCAAATTTAGTAAGTGACATTCAGTTCTTTCTTCCACAAATAAGTTCATTAAGTGAGGGATCAGTTAGCACAGCTGGCTGGATGATGGTTAATGATGTGGAGCGATGCCAACAGTGTTGGTTCAATACCCTGTACTGGCTGAGGTTATTCATGAAGGCCCAACCTTCTCAACCTTGACCCTCACCTGAGGTGTGGTTATCCTCAGGTTAAATCACCACCAGCCAGCTCTCAAAGGGGAGAACAGCCTATGGTCCTCTGTAACTGTGGCAACATTTACATTTAGAAAAATACATTATTCAAGAGATCATAACCTTAAAATTCAAGCTAGATTGCTCACGGGTATCGTCTGAAAGCATTTTTTCATACAAGCAGTTGTGAAAATCTCGAACTCTTTCCATCACAAAGCTACTGAGGAGGTAAATTGACTATTTCAAAACTGCAATTCATAGATCAGTGTCAGACAATGTTGCTGGAACATGTTTTGTGAGACAGGCTCATTCATGGCTCATGAACTAAACTCCTGACTGATGTGTAACTTTTGCCATAATTCCCTGTGTTTTCCCACAGCGAGCTGCACTCCAGCGCAGGAGAAGTGCGTGGTGAGGAAGCGGGTAGTGAGAAAGTCCACTTTTTTTTTCTTAAATAATTTTTTTTTTTAAATAATTTTTATTGAGGTTTTCACAAAATATCAACATCAGAATGAAAAAGGAACCCAATAAAATTAAATACAGAACAAAATAAAACAACCCCCGTGCCCCCCTCCCCCCTATACATAAATAATAAATTAACACCCCGAATTAACACAAAGCAAACATAGCAAATATATACACATCCTCAGATTCCTCCCGTGTAAACAAACATAAATAAAAGAGAACCCCCCCCCACGGGTTGCTGCTGCTGCTGACCATTGTCTACCGTTCTGTCAGGAAGTCCAAGAACGGTTGCCACCGCCTGAAGAACCCTTGTACTGAGCCCGTTAAGGCGAATTTCACCCTCTCCAATTTAATAAACCCCGCCATATCGTTGATCCAGGATTCCACGCTTGGTGGCCTCGCATCCTTCCACTGAAGAAGAAACCTTCGCCGGGCTACCAAGGACGAAAAGGCCAGAAAACCGGCCTCTTTCGCCTCCTGCACTCCCGGCTCCCCTGCAACCCCAAATATTGCGAGCCCCCAGCCCGGTTTAACCCTGGAACCTACCACCCCCAACACCGTCCTCGCTACACCCTTCCAAAATTCCTCCAGCGCTGGGCAAGCCCAGAACATATGGGTGTGATTTGCTGGGCTCCCTGAGCACCTAACACCTGTCCTCACCCCCAAAGAACCGGCTCATCCTTGTCTCGGTCATGTGTGCCCTTTGCAGCACCTTAAACTGTATGAGGCTGAGCCTCGCGCACGAAGAGGAAGAGTTCACCCTCCCAAGGGCATCTGCCCATGTCCCCTCCTCCATCTCCTCTCCCAACTCCTCCTCCCACTTACCTATCAATTCCACCACTGAGGCCTCCTCTCCTCCTGCATCACCTGGTAAGTTTCCAAGATCTTCCCCTCTCCAACGCCCCCCCCTCCCCCCCCCCCGAGAGCACCCTGTCCTGTACTGCGCGTAGTAGCAGCCGCGGGAATTCCATCACTTGCCGCCTGTCAAACGCCCTTACCTGTAAATATCTCAAGGTGTTCCCCGGGGGGAGCCCATATCTCTCCTCCAGCTCACCCAGGCTCGCAAACTTCCCGTCCACAAACAGGTCCCCCAACCTTCTTATCCCTGCCCTGTGCCACCTAGAAAACCCTCCATCTATTCTCCCTGGGACAAACCGGTGGTTCTCCCTTATTGGGGTCCACATTGAGGCCCCAACTTCCCCCCTGTGCCGCCTCCACTGCCCCCAGATTTTGAGGGTAGTCGCCACTACCGGGCTCGTGCTATACCTCATTGGAGGGAGCGGCAGTGGCGCCATTGCCAGCGCCTCCAGACTCGTACCCTCACAAGACTCCGTCTCCAGCCTCTTCCATGCAGCCCCCTCCATCACCCACTTGCGCACCATCGCCGCATTGACGGCCCAGTAGTACCCACAGAGGTTGGGCAGTGCCAGTCCCCCCATCCCTACTCCGCTCCAGGAACACCCTTCTCACCCTCGGAGTCCCTCGCGCCCACACAAACCCCGTTATGCTCCCGTTGACCCATCTAAAGAAGGCCTTCAGGATACAAATGGGGAGGCACTGGAACAGGAACAAAAACCTTGGGAGCACCGTCATCTTAACTGACTGCACCCTACCCGCCGAGGACAGTGGCAACGCGTCCCACCTCTTGAACTCCTCCTCCATTTGCTCCACCAGCCTTGTGAAATTAAGTCTATACAGGGCCCCCCAGCTCCTGGCCACCTGGATCCCCAAATACCTGAAGCTCCTCTCCACCCTTTTTAGTGGGAGCTCGCCAATCCCCCTCTCCTGGTCCCCTGGGTGACCACGAACAACTCGCTCTTCCCCATGTTGAACTTGTACCCTGAGAAATCCCCGAACTCCGTGAGGATCCTCATTACCTCCGGCATTCCCCCCACCGGGTCCGCCACATACAGCAGCAAGTCGTCCGCATAAAGCAACACCCTATGCTCCTCCCCACCCCGCACCAACCCCCTCCAGTTCCTCGACCCCCTCAGTGCCATAGCCAGGGGTTCAATCGCCAGTGCGAAGAGCAGGGGGGACAGGGGACACTCCTGCCTTGTCCGTCGATGCAACCGAAAGTACTCAGACCTCCTCTTGTTCATGGCCACACTCACCATCGGGACCTCGTGCAACAGACTAACCCACCTGATGAACCCCTCCCCAAACCCAAACTTCTTCAGCACCTTCCACAAGTACCCTCACTCGACCCTATCGAAGGCCTTCTCAGCGTCCATCGCCACCACTATCTCCGCCTCCCACTCCCTCGCCGGTATCATAATAACGTTCAGGAGCCTCCACACATTCGCGTTCAACTGCCTCCCCTTCACGAACCCCGTCTGGTCTTCGTGGATCACCTGCGGCACACAATCCTCAATTCTCGTGGCTGAGACTTTTGCCAGCACCTTGGCATCTACGTTTTAACAACAAAATCGGCCTGTAAGACCCACACTGCAGGGGATCCTTGTCCCGCTTCAGGATCAAGGAGATCAGTGCCCGGACATCATCGGGGCAAAACCCCCCCTCCCTTGCCTCATTGAAGGTCCTAACTAGCAACAGGCCCAACAGGTCCACATATTTCTTGTAAAATTCGACCGGGAAACCATTCAGCCCCGGTGCCTTCCCCGCCTGCATGCTCCCTATCCCTTTGGCCAGCTCCTCCAGCCCAATCAGGGCCCCCAATCCCGCCACCAGTCCCTCCTCTACCTTCGGAATCTTCAATTGGTCCAGATACAGTTCCTCATAAAAGCCCTGAAGACCCCATTGATGCCAACCCCACTCCGCACCACACTCCCTCCCCTATCCTTAACTCCCCCGATCTCCCTAGCTGCGTCCCGCTTCCGAAGCTGATGCGCCAGCATCCGACTTGCCTTTTCCCCATACTCATAAATCGCCCCCTGCCCCTTCCTCCACTGCGCCTCCGCCTTCCTGCTGGTCAACAGGTCGAATTCGGCCTGGAGACTACGCCTCTCCCTCAACAGTCCCTCCTCAGGCACCTCCGCATACCCCCTGTCTACCCTCACCATCTCCCCCACCGAGAAAGTCCACTTCAGTTCCCGGTGATAGAAGCACAGCTCCTAACATTGTTAAAAGAACCCGTATACCCCACCACTCTTGCCCTTCATCCCTCTTCTACTCCATTCCCTTGCCAAGAAACCCCAGTGTATTCTGCACAGCCACTCACTGTTCACTATGAACAGTTGCAATATTAATGGAAATTATTACATTCCTTGGTTAAAAAAATAAATCTCTCACCATCTACCAACATTTCCATCAAAACATACTATCACTGACACTGCAAAAATGCATTCTGCCACATTAAAAAAAATTGTCATACTTGTAGTCCCTGTAGGGCTGTGTTGACAAACCAGAAACCACATCAATGTTACAATCTGTTATTACAACATCTTAACACTGTCATTCATTCTCAGATGAATGAAAAACGTTCTGCACTGAAAATCATTGCCACTTAAATCTCAGCCATGCATTCATAACGGCCACAAAGTATCGTAAGTAGCCAGATTGTGCGCAGAATTTTACCAAAATGTCAGTTCAGGTGAGAAAACTAGAATAAAACCCATCGACTTCACTGGGGGATTTCTCACAGCATCTTATGCTACTTGAAGAAAATATTTTCTCCCCAGAAGAATTACGCCACACTTCATACACTACCCCGCTGATTTGCTCGCCTTGGGATACTTAATCAGTGCAATCATTGGGGTATCCACATAAACACCTCTCCTGGTCCATTTGAGAGCCATGGCAGCATGGAAGCCAGCTCCATGTTTTACTGAGGGAGCCCTGACCAGACTGTTGGATGCGATGCAGCAGAGGCTGGGTCTATGTCCCCACAATCCGGGAGACGGTCCATCAGCAAGGCCACCATGCCAGCCTGGGAGGCAATAGTCATCTCGGTCAGTGATGGCACTTGCAGAAGAGGACGGGGCAGCAGTGCAGGGTAAGTCTGCCATCTCCAGTCTTTCACTGCACCCCTTCACCCACTCCTCGCACCTTCAAGGTGATCTCTCACCTGAGAACGTCCACCCAGGGGATCCCGGGGATCCCTAGCCCATCTGACACCACCCCCCCTCTCTGTGAGTGACACATCTCTCGCTCCGCACACCGAGGAGGGCAGCATTGCAACACCTGTACTGCTCGAAGGTGTGCCCAGATCGTCAAGGTACTGGCTCCCACAGGAAATGCCCGCCAAAGTCATCCCAGGAAACAGGCCGTGAATGGCGGCAGGCCACCTCTATCCCAGCTGTGGGTCCTGGAATTACTCCTTGATGTAGTACAAGGGTGAGGAAGAGTAGGAAACTGTGGCATGTAGTGGGCACAGCTGACCACAGACTAGTTAAGATAGGACACCACTGTAATTTAGCATTTGTGATAAATATCACTTTGTCTATCACCAGACCCTCCACCCTGTCGTTTCATGGACACAAGTCCACAACGCTTGACGCTTCATCCCTGTAGGCTGTGAGAATGGCAGCGCCATGTCTCCCCCACCTCCCACACTGATGACTCATTTAAGATGTGCTGCTGCTGGTAAACCACAACCCGGCACCAACACTCGGCCACATAGCATAGCAGCCACTTTCCTCTATTGATGAGGATGCCATGGGCTGACAAAGTGCTGAGAGGCTGCCTACCCCAGAGGTTAGTTGGAGGAACACACCAAGACTCCTGGCATTGAGGGGATGGGAGCATATCCTGCGTCTCTGAACCACATGATAAGCTCGTTCCTTGGCTGGGCACGTTCAACTCCATGTCAGGCAGGAGTCAAACATATCTCTGAGAATGAGAAGAGCCTGCTTCTGTCCTCAATGCAAGTCATCATCATTGTCCTGCAGAGTCCTGCTTTAGTGCGCTACCTATGGAATCAGACGCCACACTATTGCTGAGATAGTACTCGTTCTTAAGGAGATCTCCTCATCCCCAAGCCTAGAGGCTATGAGTGCATCCCCAAGCGGGACCGGGCCAAGGCCAAAAGCCCTTCATCCTCCTTCTCCACGGGTTGTCCCTCGCCGCCTTCCTCAACCTCCTCCTCATCTGAGGAAATGTGGCGCTCCTCCATCTCCTCCAGGTCCAGGTGGTCTCCCCTCTGCAGTGCCAAGTTGTGTAAAGTGCAGCAGACCACAATAATGCGAGTCACCCTATGGGGACTGTACTGCAGAGATCCCCCAACCGGTCCAGGCACCAGAACCGCATCTTCAACTGTCCGATCACCTGCTCCACCAGCATGTGCGTTGAAGCATGAGCCTCATTGTCTCCGTCTCAGTTTGTGGCCTCGGCACTGGTGTCATCAGCCACCTCCTTACTGGGTACCCCTTGTCCCCGAGGAGTCATTCCTCCAGATGATGCTCTCCCTCAAAGATGTCTGGAATCTGCGAGTGCCCCAAGGTATCATGGATGCTTCCCAGGAAACAGAACATACCTGCATAATTCGCAATGTGTGGTCACATGTGATGTGCCTGTTGAGGGAAAGATATAAAGGTATAAATGGCTCCCCATGATACCATGGAGTCCACAGGGCCATGTTGGTGCAGTCTATCAAACCTTGCACTCGGCACACGCCAACTAAACGGGTGAAGTCCATGGCCCTGGTGCCTTGGCTGTCCTGGTCCCGGTCCAAGTTTATGCCCATGTGGGCCCTGGCATTGAGGGTATCTGCCACCTTCGGGCAGCACGGTAGCATTGTGGATAGCACAATTGCTTCACAGCTCCAGGGTCCCAGGTTCGATTCCGGCTTTGGTCACTGTCTGTGCGGAGTCTGCACATCCTCCCTGTGTGTGCGTGGGTTTCCTCCGGGTGCTCCGGTTTCCTCCCACAGTCCAAAGATGTGCAGGTTAGGTGGATTGGCCATGATAAATTGCCCTTAGTGTCCAAAATTGCCCTTAGTATTGGGTGGGGTTACTGGGTTATGGGGATAGGGTGGAGGTGTTGACCTTGGGTAGGGTGCTCTTTCCAAGAGCCGGTGCAGACTCGATGGGCCGAATGGCCTCCTTCTACACTGTACATTCTATGATAATCTATGATAATCTCCCTAATGCACCTGTGAGCAGCTGACTGGGAGATGCCACACATATCAACGGTTCAGCCCTGAAACGAGCTGCTGGCATAGAAGTTCAGAGCTGTAGTGACTTTACGGGCCACTGGCAGTGGGTGTCCTCACATCCTATGTGGTGCCAGCTCATGCAGGATATGGCAAAGGCCCCCGGGTCAGGTGCAGACTTCTCCGGAACTGTTGCTGCGACATCTGAAGCTAGGAGGACCAACTTTGGAAGACCTTTGTCTGATACTGTTTCAAACGGCACTGATCCCTCTGTGGTACTGCTCCCTGTGCATCTGAGGGCCCAGGCTCCCTCTCCTCAGCAGGGCTGCAGTTTTGGCAGCTGCATGTCTCTTGTCGGCTGTTGCTGTATCGCTAGGAGCAGAAATGCCAACTCGAACAGGCTCAATGATTTTCCAGCATTGAAAAGAGCGGTGAGGAGTGCTGAGAAAGCTCTAGCCTCAGCCCACTACTCCTCTAGGACCTTCACCATGCGCTTCTCCCTTGGTGAGTGCTTCTTCGCTAAGCCTCACACACTACCCTCTCACACTAGCATATCGCCACTCCTGTCCCTCTCAGGTACACCAGGATAACACGCCTGGACACTCAAACATCTTCCAGGCTCTTGTCTCACAGCCGTTCCCCAACCCCAAATCCTCCTTATTCCTCCCTCCCCCATCCTCCCCCCGGGAGTGAGTGACTGACCGTCAGCCTGGCCCTGAGTTGAACTGATCTGTATCCCCCCCCATCCTTTTCGATGTACCCTGAGCAGTGAAGAGCATGGGGAGTCATGGCTGGCTGAGCACTCACCTCCCATATCCCCTCAGAAGTGAAGCCGCCAGGTTCACATAAAAGCAGACCTGTTGTAAATGACACCGGCATGACATTGCGCCAGCACCCGGTGAAAATTCCGTGAAGGGTGAATGATATTAATATATTAAAATGAGGCTGGCGGACCCGTGTGACATGATTCATACTACTTCACTGATGAGAGGGTTGCGGTAAGATTCCAAAACCAGTCACGCCAGAGACAATCACAAATTTTGCTTCTCTCCAGATTTTGAGCCCACACTGACTTTCTCACGGATGGAGAGAGAAAACTCAAAATTGCCCCCTGCTTTCACGAGTCAAAATCGGTGTTTTGTTTTATCAGCCAGAGCTATCACACCATTTAAACCATAGTTCAAAGGATGGTAACATATGCTGATTGTACCATTTTTCACACATTGTGGTATTTTCTCCATTGAAAAATTGCTGTAATTCATGTGAAGAATTACACAATGCTGGTCAATGTAAGGGTCAACTTATCTTTGCAAGGCAGATCCCTATGATGAATCACTGCAGTTAAATGCATCTAGATTACAATATACCACATAATAGTGGCATCTGAAAGTATGCAAATATTTTCCCCATATCTTTCAGAATGTCCCTGGCACCTCAACAAGCTTTCCATTTTCTTCACAAACTCTCAAACTGGTTGTTTTTCATGGTGTGTGAGAGGAATCCCAATTAAAAAAATTTTTTTTAGAGTACCCAATTAATTTTTTCCAATTAACGGGCAATTTAGTGTTTTCAATCCACCTACCTTGCACATCTTTTTGGGTTGTGGGGGTGAAACCCACGCAAACACGGGGAGAATGTGCAAACTCCACACGGACAGTGACCCAGAGCCGGTATCGAACCTGGGACCTCGAGGAACCCCAATTTTGATCCCTCATTTAAAATGGGGTCCTGACTTAGCGGCATGGGTGTGTATTTTACATACAAGTCATTCATAATTCACAAGAAGTCCAGCGGAAAATGGTGTGGTGTCGGGAATGGGGAGGAAAATGGGACTTCTTCCAAAATAAGATGGAAGTGCTGCACCAAAATGTGTCTGGGCACCCAGATGAAAATTCGGCCAGAGGTGTCAATCATGGCTCAGTTGGTAAATACTCTCACCCGTCAGTCGGAACATTTAAGTCCCATTCCAGAATCTAAGCATGAAAATTAAAGGCCTGTAAAAGATGCCATTGTATTGGTTTAAGAAGTCGGGAGTTTCCCTGTTGTTCTGCCAATATTTATCCCTCAATTAACATCATAAAAACAAATTAAATGGTCATTATCTTTTTGCTTGTGGGATCGTGTATGCACACTGATTGCTGTGATAGCTACATTACAACAGTGTCCTCATTTTTAAAAGTACTTCATTGTCTGCAAAGCACATGGAGGCATTTGGCGATCTTGAAAGGTGCTCTATGAATATAAGTTTTTTAATAATATTTTTTATTGTCACAAGTAGGCTTACATTAACACTGCAATGACGTTACTGTGAAAAACACCTGGTCGCCACATTCCGGCTCCTGTTCGGGTACATGGAGGGAGAATTCAGAATGTCCAATTCATCTAACAGCACGTCCTTTGGGACATGTGGGAGGAAACCTGAGTACCCGGAGGAAACCCACGCAGACAGGGGGAGAACATGCAGACTCCACACAGACAGTGACCCAAGCCGGGAATCGAACCTGGGACCCTGGAGCTGTGAAGCAACAGTGCGAACCATTTTCAAGGGCATTGATGGTTGAGGAACCAAAGTAGATTGCTCGCATTAAAATACAGATCAGCCATGAACTAACTGAGTGACAGAACAGGGTCGAGGGCCTGAGTAGCCTAATCCTGTCTCCACGTTCGTACATCTTTAAAATAATAATAATTTACTTGGTTGGAAATCGCTGTTCCAAGTTGCCTTTATAGGACAGTGAGCAAACCAATGCGCTAGATAATGCAATCCACCTGGGATTATTTTACAAAGAAAGCAGCCTATAACTGAATCAGCAGGCATGGAAAGAAAAAGGAATGTCATTGCTCTTGCAATGATGCAATTCAGCACAAAAGCCTGAGTTTCTCCATAATGATTTCTCAGCATGTTATGTGTGAAGAGCTAAAGAGGACTATTTTGTCCAGTAAATAGCAGAAATGTGCTATTCTTAACTGGGATGAGGGAACTCCCTGACCAGACCAAATTGGACCATACTTATGGAAAATATTCTGGATGTTTCAGTTCTGACAAAACATTTATGACAGCTAGTTTCCCATGAAATATAGATAAATATGGCAGTGCATTAGCAAGATTACAAGTCTAAAATATGGGTCACGTATTCTCCCAAGAAATGAATAATATGGCAAATGAAAAGACGTAGGCAGAAATAGTTAATTTTTCTTCTGACAGGATGGCATCCCATAGTTATTAATATATATGTTTAGAATTCGGCGCTATTCGGAGCAATGGTCATTTTTAATCTGACCTTTTATTTTCTTGGTCTAATACTGCATGGCGCATATATCAGGCAATATTGGAACAATTACTGCACATGTGTTTTTTAGATCATGATTTCCTTGTGATTAGTGACTCTGTAAGGTCATTTCAGAACCTATTATTTTCTCCAAAATAGTCTCTGGAAAATGTCTACTAACAAATTCCTTCACAATATAGGAATACGGGGCAGCTAAGGTTGAGATAAGTGACGTTATTTTGCAAGGGTTGCACTCCAGGCCATCTTAAGAAAGCATGGAATGAAAAAGGCCTATCGGCCCATTAGGTACAGCTTGTCCAAGGCTGTGCAAGATGACCTCCACATCCAACATTACTACATGCTCTCCTCCGACCCTTTGTGGAATCAATAAGACACTAATATCTCTCTTGTCATCAACGTTCATGCTCAATACCTTGAGTATAATCGAATCGTGCAGACCAGTAAGATGCCATGTTTTATGCTAGAACATTTCTGAGCGAGCAGACCATAAGCAGAAGGGTTGCCACAATCAGTTTCCAGGGCAAATATTAGCAAAGTCGTGCACCCCTGATTGGACATTCAATGGCTGCTGCTCGAATCTGCAATTGTGAATCCTTTCATTGAGGATGGATCGGCTTAGCTATGATGATAAGTTGTAAAGAACCTGCTGGCAGTTCAGTCTAGATTTTCTGATCATTGTAGAATTGGGTTGTAACCCATTGAAAAGGTGGGTTGCAGCCCATTTCTAAATTAAAAGCGATCAGAAATCTAACCATGAAAACAAAAGTTCGATATAATGTTCACAAAAGGCAGATACACTAAGTCCTGCTTTTAGTCAAAAAATGCATGTACATGAAACTGGCTACAAAGTTGAGGAAGAGTACAAATGCTTTTTATCCAATGTTTTAGAAAAGTAAGGTTTATTTACTGGGTTTCTAGGTGCAATTTAGCAAGTAATAAGATCATTAAGAGGAACTTCTAAAAATCTGTCTTTATCTTTATAGATGGTTGCCCTTAAGTGGTGCAAAGTTATTTCTTTTTTAAACCTGCTGCTACGATGTAAATCATAATTGGTCCAAGGAAGTAACTTATAGCAACTGACACTGGCAGGAAGACTAGACATTTCGACACTAGATGGGAAAGTTTCAGATCGCACAAGGTATTACATTATTCTTTACACTAACCTGCCAAACGTGATAGGTGTGATAGAAAACTGACCAGCTCTCAAGAACTAAACATGTCTGTTGCAGAGAATGTCAACATGTTCATAAAAGCCCTCTTTAAAGAACAGCTGCACATTATAATACTTTCACAGGGATCTGCAATCGATAAAGAGTGTAAAATATCACTTGTCATTTAGCCTTGGGCAATGTCGGCCAGACAAGCCATAATAACATTTTATACTTATAAAATATCCCGAACCTTTCATCTTTAAATAGAGTATTTTAAAAATATATCATAAAAATACCAAAAACCACAAATCTGAGTATCTGCTGTGTGCCAAAAAGTATTTTCTGCATGATTCCACAGTTTGTAGGCCAATTATCAAAGGTTGACAATGCAGAAGCAGCTTGTCTTGCATGGTACTTTCCCAGCCAGTTTCTTTACAACCGCATGTTTCTTTCGGATTTTGGTGATAATTGTGGAGTTTTTGCAAATGAGGTGGAGCAATATTGTCAATCCTATTTCAAAGACATTCCTTAAAATCAATCTCTTGTAGTCACCTGCCCGAATAACTCTGCAAGGGACTTAGTTTTAAATTTTGTCTATTAACACCCCTGAAATTGGCCTTTGGTTGCTTTATTATATTTAAAGGTGTTGTATATATATATATATATATATACGCTGTTGTATAATAGCTTCTTGACCCAAGGGTACAGATTTACGTTATGCTTTATTGGCCAGATATGTTCATCTGACCACCCGTGCATAGAGAGTAATGAGCGTAAATGACTTTTTTCTCAATCTCTAGTCATTCATAGAAACAGCACTGTTCGCTATTTCTTATTTAGATTTGAGGAGCATTGCAGAAAGGAGAGGACTGTAAATTACCATCAGTTTAAGGGCTACCAAGTTCTGTTGCAATTCCATCCATGTGCTCCACCCACCCCCTCCCTCTGCTAACTCAAAGTTACAATCTAGGACCAGAAAAATGCAAAGGCAAAGCACAGCTCAGAAGATGGAGCAGAGGGGGGAGAAAAACTTCACTTATCTGTATGTGATTTGGAAATAATTAAATTGGTCGCATTTAGAAAGATGAGTTCCACATGTCAGACTTTTTAAAAGATGTAGAGAGTTATCTAACTTAAGGTGGGAAGATAAATTCTCACATAGAATTTGTCGCGCAACAGCGTGATGGTCTTAAAATGGAGATTGCAAAGTCACCAAATAGATAACATTTCTTTTTTTTAAAAAGGAGGTACTATAAGTTTTCAGATACTATGTTTACATAAAAAATTCAATAAAATTGACCTCTCAGGCCGATGGTCACTTTAGGAAGAAGAATAATGAAAACATTGAGAGATGTAAAATAAGGAAAGACAAGAAGAATCATGAGGAAAGAAACCCAAGAAACATCAAAGGAATAATAAATTATTTTACAAGTACATGAGTAAAAAGTGGTTTGCCAAAAGTGAGTTGAGTGTCTCAGAAGCGAGGACTGTCAATTTGAAGATGATGGTGCAAAAATGGTGAAGGCCCTTAATAGCTACTTTGCATCACTCTCCACAAAACAGAAACTTTACCTCTGCCCATCTGCTGCTCGGGATCTCATTTGTCTGTATCACCTCTGGTCTTCACTGGGCCAATCATCCCCTGGTTGGCCTCCCCTTCTTTCTGCTCTTTAACCTCATATAGTTCATCTCAAATTCTGCTGTCTATATCTGACACCAAGTCCCAGCCATTAATTACCCTTGTCCTCAATGATCTACATTGGCTCTTCATTCCCTGATACCTCAAACTTAAAATTCTCAGCTTTATGTTCAAACACCTTTCTAGGTTTTCTCTTACTTATCTCTGCAACCTTCTCCTGCTCTACCCCACAACCACAAACGCATTGTTCTCCTGATTCTGACTCTTGCCGTCGACCCATCATTGACAGCACTGCAGCCAATCACCAGACCTTTATGCTCTAGAATTCTTTCCTAAACTCCTTCACACCATTTTGTGGCTCTCTCCTTTAAAAACTTCTTTAAGTCCATTCTGCTGCCAAACTGTTGGTCACTTTTCCTAATACCTGCTTCCTGGCTTGGCATCTTTTCCTAAATTATGCATCGATGGCTATACTTGGCCATCTCAAGAGATTGTCTGTCCATAATTCCCATTCCCCTTACAGATTAGGAAACAATTCATTCACATATTCTGCTTCTCTGCCCCTCAAGGCAGTTTGTCTATTAAACCCATCGATTTCACGTTTGAGCGCCTTAACACATTCAGCAGTCTGACAACAAAAATGCATAATTTCAAGATCTCAGTTTTAAACTGTCTAATGTAAAATCATATTCACTTAATTATGAGGCATGACATATGATAGCAATATACATAACACTTAATGTAATAATCCTGCGATTCACAGAAGTTGTGGGAAATATTAATTGTGCTACTAAAAGCTGACTGGTTATTTTCTTCAGTTCTGAAATTTTCATCAATCCTGAAAGCCATCTTAAATGTTCTCACTCTAAAATATAACTCACAAATCTAATTGTGAATGCGACAGATGGTTTTGCTTGTGACGTGTCAAGTAACTCACGTGAGTATAATTATGGGTTGCATATTAAACTCTCGTGATGGTAATTATGAGTAAATGTTGCTGGGACGGTGAACTCTTTCCTAATGTTAAAAACTGTTTCCAAGCTTCCTGAATGAAGATGGGCATAGCTCTCTGTATATATTTAAACATGAATCGCAGAAGTCCACTTTTGTTTAATTATAACCTGGTACAGGAGCAGCAGTGGGATTTAGCGTTGCTGTTCAAAACAGCCTAAGACAAGAGCTCGTGCCACACTGGTATAACGGGGATTAATTTGGAAACAATATTTGCTGAAAGGCTTGAACTTTAGTAAGTGTTCAATTGTTGTGCTCAATTCATCCACTGGAAATAAACTTCAGTGTCAAATGTGATCATTGATTCCTCCTACAACTTTTGTGCCAGAATGAAACATTTTGCTATGAACCAATACAAATCTGTCACTCTTTCTCTGGTGATTTTAAATTGGGCAGTCAACATTTACACCTAATAAGAGTGACAAAATTGGAGAGGAGGAAGTGCTTAAGTGGATTGGCTGCCCATTGTGACAATGGACAGCAACTTAACATAAGAAAAGAGACATCAGATCCAAAATTGAATGGGACGTATAAGAAAGAAATGGATGTGAAGAGAAAAAGTGACAATGAGGGCGAGAGTGAAACCAGGATTAAGGTATTTCAAAAAGTGGGGGGGGGGGGGGCACGGAATTACAGATTACAAAAGCATTTCAATATCAGGAAAAATAAAGATAACTGATTAAGAGCTCATCACCTTAACATAGTTTGTTGGCCTGACTAAGTGCGTTAGAATAGCTACCAGGGTTTACATGAGAGAAAATTTGGTCATACATCAAAGGCAAGTAAGAGATTTAAAGCAACAGGGCAAAGGTTGCAATGAAAATTCTGTGGATAAGCTCACTGATATTAAACAATTACACAGAAGTGAGCAACATGAAATGTCTAATCCTTAAACTTGTATTAAAGGATTACTTCATGTCAGCAACAGAAAGTGCCAATGAAGCAGATCTAATTCTACACCTATTGTCCCATAAAAGATTAGGTGAAATTAATTTCAAAAAGTATTTATGCCAATTTCCATAATTTGAACCCGTGCCAAGGGCATAATCAGCAGAAAGTGAGAGTATTATTACCATATTTGGCCCTCAACCTGACCCCAGATAATTTCCAAGGTCGGGTTGTGATTCTTTTTCTCTCTCTTTGAACAATGTTGTAGTACAAACAGCTCCTTTTACCCTTTCTCTGCAGTGCCCTACTTCAGAGAAGTGATATCCTGTACAGTAGTTAATATCGCTACTCTAGAAATTCTACCTCCCCATCATGGATCAAACTGCAAGAGACTCAAGTTTAATTTCTCCAGCACTTCTGACACACAGAGAGCCATCGCAAAGTGCTTTTCAAGATGGAGAGGCAAAACCGCAGACTTCGTCGAACTGAAGAGAATAGTGGAAAAGAGTAGCAAATACTCGTGGAAGGGTAAAAGACACAAAGAATTGGGGGGAACTTTTTTAAAATAAATTTAGAGTACCCAATTCATTTTTTCCAATTAAGGGGCAATTTAGTGTGGCCAATCCACCTAGCCTGCACATCTTTGGGTTGTGGGGGTGAAACTCACGCAAACACGGGGAGAATGTGCAAACTCCACACGGACAGTGACCCAGAGCCGGAATCAAACCTGGGACCTCAGCGCCGTGAGGCTGGGGGCAACTTTTAAGGTGGGTGCGTGGCCATGAAATAAGTAACATTCTGAGAAGCACTGGCTTCAGGCCGAGTGTTTGGCAAATATTTAGCTTTTGCTTTGTATTGGGAGGTGGGTGGCGCATTTTGTTCTTGCTGAAATGGTGTCACGTGCAGGTGCTGTGGTCCTACACATGGATGTGAATGAAATCATGGATTATTATAACACATATTACCTGAAAGATGGATGCACAATTGATATATTGCTGACACTATCATTTCATGTGAAAAAATGCAAAGGCAAGGGTCTTAGACCATAAGACCATAAGACATAGGAGCGGAAGTAAGGCCATTCGGCCCATCGAGTCCACTCCACCATTCAATCATGGCTGATTTCAACTCCATTTACCCGCTCTCTCTCCATAGCCCTTAATTCCTCGAGAAATCAAGAATTTATCAACTTCTGTCTTAAAGACACTCAATGTCCTGGCCTCCACCGCCCTCTGTGGCAATGAATTCCACAGACCCACCACTCTCTGGCTGAAGACACTTCTCCTCATCTCTGTTCTAAAGTGACTCCCTTTTATTCTAAGGCTGTGCCCCCGGGTCCTAGTCTCCCCTGCTAATGGAAACAACTTCCCTACGTCCACCCTATCTAAGCCATTCATTATCTTGTAAGTTTCTATTAGATCTCCCCTCAACCTCCTAAACTCCAATGAATATAATCCCAGGATCCTCAGACGTTCATCGTATGTTAGGCCTACCATTCCTGGGATCATCCGTGTGAATCTCCGCTGGACCCACTCCAGTGCCAGTATGTCCTTCCTGAGGTCTTGTTGTGATCTTCCAATTCGTACAAAATCTCTAATCATTCTCTTTATCTCAATTTTCTAATCTGGATTGGTTCATTATCAAGGGTTATTTCCTACCAATGAAGGATGATATTGAATCTGGTGCATTATAGAATCGTCAAATTCCTACAGTGCAGAAGGGGGCATTCGGCCCATCGAGTCTTCAACAACACTCTGAAAACGCACCCTATTTAGGCCCACTCTCCCACCCTATCCTTGTAACCCCACCTAACCTTTGGACACTAAGGGGCAATTTAGCATGGCCTGTTCTCCTAACCTGCATAGCTTTTGACTGTGGGAAGAAACCGAGGCACCCGGTGGAAACCTACGCAGGCATGAGAAGAATGTACAAACTCCACACAGTCACTCAAGCTGTGAATTAAACCAGGGTCCATGGTGCCGTGAGGCAGCAGTGCTAACCACTGGACCACCGTGCCGCCCACGAGAGTAGACGGAAGCAGGATCTTTTTTAAACTTAATGATTTCAAGGGGCAGTTGGCCAGAATATATTGTTGGGTAAAGCAATTATTCTGTGGAATCGTAAATCTTTGAAATTGAGGGGAATAACCCCCCCCCCCCCACCCCCTCCCCCCCCCCATCCCAATCACATGTTCCTCATTTTGTTAAATGTGACCAAAGTACACATATGTAAAATGGTAACAAACACAACACAATCACAATTGGTGGGATGTGTAGCTTCAAGTTGATGAGAAGGATCCAGAATGCTTGTACCCACCACCCTTCAAAAACAGATAAATGATGATCTTCAACCTATGAGACCCAGTTCTCACTCATGTCAAGGTTCACTTGAAAACAGCCAACCACATACTACTAAGTATCGTCCCGCAATGCAAGCACTATGGTCTTCATGTTACATGGGGAAAAATCCATTTACTTCAAAGTACCTGAAAACAAACAGTGGCCAGCTAGCCTGATGGCTTACTTGATATGTGTGCTGCCTGATATGAAACAGAGCCATACAGATCAGGCAAAAAGTCTTGGCTTCCATTCCCAGTCTGTGTTAAGCCCGGCTGAAACATGTTGGGGAGAATAAAGTCAGTCATCAGTTTTGCTGCTACCAGTAACTTCTGCTGAAAACGATATGGTCAGCATTTCACGCTCCCCCTCCCCCCCCACCAATTGGTTTTCAGGCTGGGTGAGGTATAATGTGAAATTGAAGGAAAGGGATTCCCTCTGGATTCCCGCCCGCTCTAACCACACGGCAATTTTATTTTGCGGTGGGCATGGCCTCAGACATGAAGCCCACTTTTGCCCCAGTTGCGGTCCGAAAGTGGACAACTATTGGTTCAATCCATAGTTTCATTCACATTGAGAACAGGCGCTGGAATGTGGCGACTAGGGCTTTTCACAGTCACTTCATTGAAGCCTACTTGTGACAAGAAGCGAATATTATTATTATTATTAAGGTGTGAGACCACAGCACCTTTCAGCAAGAACAAAACATTTGGCTCTCCTCCTTATACAAAGCGAAAGATAAATATTTGCCAAACACCTGTCATGAAGACAGTGCTTCTTGAAATGCTATTTATTTCATGGCCACACCCCCAAAAAAGTTAGCCTTAAATTCCTTGTGACGACTCTCTGTATGTCAGAAGTGCTGTAGAAATAAAGCTTGAGTGTCTTGCTGTTTGATCAATTAATGTTCACTCAAGGGCCGTTTCTTGCCCAGCCTCAATTTCTAGGCTGGCAAGAAGATTGAACATCTGAACGGGAAGCCTGAAATGCAACGGAGTTACACCTCAGTCAGGTAGGGAGTGGGGTGCCTCCATCAGAAGCCCCCTTCTGAAGTCAGCTGCCTCCAAAGTTTCCATGTGTTCCAGACCTTCCCCCCACTCTCCACGACCTCACCTCTGAGAACCTGAGAACCCGATCACCTTCTCGCACCCGTTGCACCCGCCTCCCCCCCTCCCCCCCTCCTCCCCATGCCTTCCCCAACCTCCCCACCCTAGGACCCACTGAACTTACCTGGTCCTCCAATTCCTGAACTTAGCCTCCGATGTCTTCTTGAAGTTCCTCTTCTGTCCATCACAGCACAGAAAGTCTGATTGGCTGGCAGCTCTCTAAAGCGGGACTTCCTCCCAAGTGAGGGGCTGAAGTCCTACCTGCAGCCAATCTGCAATGCTCATTGGTGCGTAGACAAAGGGGATGTGTTCCCCACTGACTCTTCAGCTGCGAGGAACAGGATCTCGCCATCCAAACATTTATGGCCGCTGTGTGTGCCTGAGCATTGTGCCTGAGATTTAGGCACAACTGCAATGGCACACATGATAGAATAGCTTGTACACACTAACTTTTGTCAAGACTGACAAAAAACTGGCTGCTTGGGCAAAGTATGGAAGGGCAGCTGTGGAATGTTACCCCTGCAAGGGTCAACATCTTTCATACTGTGAGCATTCCCATAAAGTACAACCAATTCAAAATTTACCCTTCAACATTTCTGCTCGCAAATAAATACTGGAAGTATTCCAAAGAGTTCCAATGATCATGACAGGAATAATACTTTGTTTCAACCTGAACCAGACCCTGGGACCTCTGATCAACCTCACCACGCACCTAGTGAAATGTTCTACCTACCTCAGAGCTAAGTGCAATTCTCCAGTATCATTAAATAATATGATATGTCTGTGGGTGGGATGGGGATGGTGCGGAAAGTGGAGATTCATCATATTAACTCTTACACGACTGAGCACACTGTAACTCTACACAATTACCTATGAAGAGCAAGATGGCCAAAAAGAAAGCCTTATTTTCAATCTCTCTGTTTATTTTGGACAGCTCCACTCTGGTTTAAGGTGAAGTGGCAGAATTTAGCGATGCTCAGCACCAGGCAGACTTAGAGTGTACGCCCTCAGAATTTTATATGTTTTCTTGAGAAATACGAAATTAATTATTTAATTACCTAATTCAAATATTTCCAAACATTATATCCAATACGTCCAATGGGGAAATCAGGAGCAGCGTTTTTGCTCAGAAAGTGGTTAGAATATGGAGCTTGCTAGCACAAGGAATAGTTGAGCCAAATAGCCCGGACTCATTAAGGTGAAGCTTGACAGGCACAAGAGAGGAAGTAATAGTGAATATGCTGATGGGTTGGATGAAGAGATGGGAAAGGAGACCTGTGTGGAAAATAAATGCTTGCATACATCGGTTGGGCTGAATCGCCTCTTCCTGTTCTTCGGGCTGATGTAATTCTATGTAATGTAAAGCAACTCTAACATGACCATATGGATTTTATTTCTCACACATGGCCTGGAAGACCTATGTTTTTAACATCAGTGCATTAAAAGCTGAACTGCACTATTTGTTATCCCCTGAGGCGGCTAAGGTAATATTCTCTAGCTTCTGACATTCTTGCCATTCCTCATGTGTGAGCCCATGACAGTGACTGTTAGCAGGCCACGCAAGTATGGAAGGAATCAAAGCCAGTTTAATCCGGTCCCACATCATGCATGCCCAGCTGAGGCTCTGGACAGTCACCAGGAGCAGGGAACATGTCTGGACTTTCCTCCCAAGTTTACCAAGAGTGCCGAGTACCACTCTAGCACGCAGCTGCTGTCCTGGCAACTGAGCACAGAATTGGAATCAAACTTGGGGCCTTTCTGGGCGGTTTGACTCAGCTTCCCAATACTCAAATCTCACTCAATGTTAAAGGGTCCCCTGCCTCCAGGATCTTCTCACCCCGTTCGAAGGACAGTGGTAATCCCGTAATAAAGGGCATGCATTTCATGTAAGCCTCTGCCGCCAGACTGGGTAGCACATGCTATTAAAACAAGAAAAATGCCCAATAAGCAAGACCATAAATTTCTCTGCTGTGATTTGACAGTTGAAAGGTAAAGCCAAATCTCAAAATAGGGGAGGCAGTGGTTTGGTGGTGTCGTAATTGAACTTGAATTCCAGAAATCCAGGATAATGCTCAGGGGGTCTGGTTCGAATTCCACCGCTGCAGATTGTGAATTTTGTTTTGAAAATATTTTTATTACATTTTCAACATTTCATACATGAACTTAAGGCAAATAAAACAAAAATACAAAAAAACAACGCTTCCTCCCACCAACCAACAAGCATAAACCAGAAGCTAAACCCCTTGCCCCAGAGCTGATGGAGGCCAGTTCCTCAAAGTGAGAAATAAACGGGCGCCATCTCTTCTGAAACCCTTCCACATTCCCTCTCAAGGTGAACTTAACTTTCTCCAAACACAGAAACTCCATCAAGTCTCCAAGCAGGGCACAGGGTGGAGAAGCTGACTTCCACCCCAACAGGACCTGCCTCCTAGCCACTGGTGAGGCGAAGGTTAAAACATCTGCCCCCACCCCTGACTGCAGCTCCGGCAGATCAGACATCCCGACTGTGGCTCCCAGGGTATTGGGCTCTAAATCCATTTGCAACATGGGCAACATGGTGCTGAAGAAGGAGCCCAGAACTTCCTCAACTTCAGGCACGACCATAACATATGTGCATGCTTGGCCGGCCCACTCCCACACTGCTCACAAATGTCCACTACCCCCTCAAATAACCAACTCATCCTCGACCTCATGTGCTCCCTGTGCACGACCTTCAACTGTATCAGCCCCAGCCTCGCACAAGAGGTTGATGCATTCAACTCTCACCACGCCCTCCTCTAGCTCCCGTCCCCAATTCCTCCTGCAATTTGGCCTTCATCACCTCCAAAGATACAGCATACTCCTCCAAAATCCTCCCATAAATAGCCGAGGGAACTCCCTGCTCCAACCCATCACCAACAGCACCCCGTCCAGCAAAGAGGGGGTAGGCATCACCCGAGACATTGGGAAAGTCTTCTTGACAAATTCCCGCACCTGAATAAAAATAGAAACCACAGCAAGATATTCACTTTCACCGATTGCACTCAGCCTACCAGCAACGGGGGGGGGGAGGCTATACCACCTCTGCAAGGTGCCTTGACCCTACCCCATGAAGTATAGTTTACGGAGCCAGGCCCAATCCCAAGCCACCTGCACCCCCAGATACCTCAAAATGAATGGCCGCCACCTGAAACAGCAACCCCCCACCACGTTAGTGCGCTTTCCCGGCGGGGAAACTGAAAAGCACTCACTCTTCTGTGAAATATGAATTCGATAAAAATCTTTCAATGAAAAAAATCTAATGATGACCATTGTTGATTGTCCAAAAAAAACATTCACTAATGTCCTCTAGGGGAGGACTGCCACTTTGATACCTGACTCCAGAACCATAGCAATGTGATTGACACTGAAATGCCCTGTGAAATGGCCTAGCAAACCACTCAGTTTAAGACTAATTTGGGACGGAAATTAAATGCTCACCCAGTAGCGATGCTCACATCCCCAGGCCGAATATTTAAAAAAAGTTCAATATTCAGGATTGAAATTGTGTGTGATGACTGAATAAATAATCTGTGGACCAGTGCAAATTTTAGTTTCATGTAGTTTGGGCCCATTTTCAACATATGTTTAGGAACAGTGTCTCATCCCAAATTGATTTAGTTAGACTGTTGATATCCAAACACTATAATTAAAATTGCACAGAAGCCAATAATCTTCAATGTTGTGAGATTCTTAAATAACCGGCTGAAAAATGCCAGGGTCAGACAAGGGGCTTCACCATATTTCTCAGATCATTCGGAGGACAGTTTATTAACTTAACCTCCATCCCCAAACCTCCCCTCCCCACCCCCATGCTCACTCAGATCTTATTGAAAATGTGTCTGAAAGTTTGTGAGCAGATTTTCACTAGAGGATAAAATAGGTTTTCTACTGTGTACAATGTAACATTTTTTTTCTTTTTAAATGTTTAGAGTACCCAATTCTTTTTTTCCAATTAAGGGGCAATTTAACGTGGCCAATTAACCTACCCTGCACATCTTTGGGTTGTGGGGGTGAAACCCACGTAAACACAGGGAGAATGTGCAAACTCCACACAGACAGTGACCCAGAGCCAGGATCGAACCTGGGACCTCCGCACCGTGAGGCAGCAATGCTAACCACTGTGCCACTGTGCTGCCTGTGTACAATGTAACATTGCAGTGTCTTGAATTCCAACGGACTCCAGCATTCCGTCACGCAATGTGAATGAAGCCATTTTGGAATTTCCAATATTTTTTGAGAACATGTGCAAAGTAAATACTAAGTGCCTATTACACAGTAATGTGGAGAATGTACAACCTAGAAACAGGCTATTTAACCCAACTGGTCCATGGGAACATAGGAATTAGGAGCAGAAGTAGGCAATTCAGCACTTTGGGCCTGCTCCGCCATTCAATCAGATCATGGCAAATCTCTTCATAGTCTCAAATCCCTGCCTGTTCCCCATATCCCTTTGACCCGCTCTTCTAATCAGAACTACATCTATCTCCTTCTTGAAACCATTTCATGATTCAGACTCCACCGCACTATGGAGCAGCAAGTTCCACAAATTCACCATCCTCTGCGAGAAGTAATTCCTCCTCATCTCAGCCTATATTTGTGACCTCTTGTTCTAGATTGCCCCACAACAGGGAAACATTTGGACCACGTTTAATTTATCAATCCCTCTTGGTATTTTATATACCTCAATCAGATCCCCTCTCATCCTTCTAAACTCTCGCGAGTATAAGCCCAAATCTCTCCTCATATGTCAACCCTTTCATCCACAAAATCAATCTGGTGAACCTCTTCTGAGCTGCCGCAAATGCCACCACATCCTTCCTCAAATAAGGAGACCAAAACTGGACACAATACTCTCGACGTGGTCTCACCAACACCCTATACAATTGCAATAACACTTTGCTTTGCTGCGTTTGTGCTCCACCCAAGCTGCCTCTCAGTTTATTCATCTATTTATTCCAGATTACCTTTTATTGTTTTCTTCCTCATGTTTATTGAGCTTCCAAGGGTGGCACGGTGGTGCAGTGGTTCGCACTGCTGCCTTACAGCGCCGAGGACCCGCGTTCGATCCAGGCCCCGGGTCACTGTCCATGTGAAGTTTGCACATTCTCCCCGTGTCTGCATGGGTCTCAGCCCCACATCCCAAAGATGTAAAGATTAGATGGATTGGCCACGCTAAATGTCCCCTTAATTGGAATTTTAAAAAAAAATGTTTGCCGAGCTCCCCCTTAAATCCATATGCAATATTCACCTCATATTTTGGGAACAGAATTCCACACTCTAGCCCAATGCTTGCCAAACATTTTCCCGCTGTGGCTCCATTTGAATACTTCCCACTTGTGATCCCAGAGTTAAAGTTTGAAGGATTGGAGGTGGGAAGGCGGTGGGGGGGTGCGGAGGGGTGGGGGGGCAGATGTGGGCTGGTGGAAGAGCAGCTGACTGAGGTGGGAGGGTGGTGGGTTGGGAAGTTCAAACATCAGTGATACACGCATACAAAGATAGAACCGCACACTTGCAAGCTTTATCTGCTGTCAGATATCGGGCCTCACAGCTCATTACATTAGATTGCTC
Source organism: Scyliorhinus torazame (assembly GCF_047496885.1). Classification (NCBI taxonomy): domain Eukaryota; kingdom Metazoa; phylum Chordata; class Chondrichthyes; order Carcharhiniformes; family Scyliorhinidae; genus Scyliorhinus; species Scyliorhinus torazame. The sequence continues at coordinate 64,849,581 of NC_092728.1, forward strand.
ACGTTAAAAAACACACGCATTTAAAGTAGCTTTGCAGCCAATCCCAGGGCCTTCAAATCTCTGTCTTCACCCCACAGCACCCATTGCTGCCTCGGAACTTGCCACTCCGACTGCTTGTCGCGTGACCCCACTGGGGGTTTGTGACCCACAGTTTGGGAATCTCTTCTCTAACTACATTCTGGATAAAGAAATTTCTACGAAATTTTCTATTGAGTTTATAAGTGATCATTCTATGTTTGTATTTATGTGGCAGTGATTTCAGCTGTTATGCATACGGTCTATATTATTCATATAAATGTTAATTGATTGTTCATTCACAGCTTATTGATTTGGTATTATTGTTTTGATGTATGATGTGGGGAAGAAAGCAGTTTCTCACTCCCTTTCTCCTCTAACCCCTGAATTCTCTGCATCAAAGTTACTAAATAAATTGTTGCTGTGATTGTGAGATGTTTCCAATAAGTCAGACAAAAAGTGAGAGAACTGCAATCTTTAATCCGAACATTCACAATACAAGTGTTACCTGGGGACTGACAAGGAAACTTTGTCCTGCGACAAGGAAACTTTGTCCTGCTACAAGATTATCACTGTCCAGGAGGTGAGGCTAGGACTACATAGCGACTGTGTAAGAGCACTTTGTTAAGTCAGTTCTCCACTGAATTGATTTTAATCACTGATTATTTTAAGTGGGCCCAAGTGTATTCCATGATTTTAAATGGCTCTTCAATACCAGTATTGTCACTGGTGTAAGCTGATAACAATACTATGAAAACACACATCTGAAGTAAAAGTCAAAGATACTACTGGACATCTGTAGCATGTAGATTGACAGTATGATTCCCGTACCAGCCTCCCCGAATAGGTGCCGGAATGTGACGACTAGGGGCTTTTCACAGTAACTTCATTTGAAGCCTACTTGTGACAATAAGCGATTTTCATTTCATTTCATGATAAGCCTATTGTGCATTTGAATGTGTTTTGCCTTTAGTAGTTTGTGTACAAAGCAATGTAATAAATCCCTTAGGCACCATACTGAGACTGCTTTCCCTCTAACATATCTGCATAAATTTGCTTCTCAAGGACTAATAGAAAAAGTTTCAGTTGAGATAGTTCAGCTGAGGCGGCATGGCGGAGCAGTGGTTAGCACTGCTGCCACACAGCTCCGAGGACCCAGGTTTGATACTGGCCCCGGGTCACTGTCCGTGTGGAGTACATTCTCCCCTTGTCTGCATAGGTCTCACCCCCACCAAATTAGGTGGATTGGCCACACTAAATTTCCCCTTAATTGGAAAACAAAGAATTGGGTACTCTAAATTTATTTTTTTAAAAGGTCTCAAACCCACAACCCAAAAGGTGTGCAGGGTAGGTGGATTGGCCATGCTAAATTGCCCCTGAATTGGAAAATAAATAATTGGGTACTCTTAAAAAAGATAGTACATGGGCGGCATGGCGGTCCAGTGGTTAGCAATGCTGCCTCACGGCGCCGAGGTCCCAGGTTTGATCCCTATGTCATTACCAATGTGGAGTCTGCACATTCTCCCCGTGTCTGCGTGGGTTTCGCCCCCAGAACCCAAAGATGTGAAGGTAGGTGGATTGGTCAAGCTAAATTGCCCCTGAATTGGAAAAAATGAATTGGGTACACTAAATTTATTTTAAAAAGATAGTACCACTGAATACAGGCTAGATCTAAGGACATGTTTATATACACATTTCAATAGAAAATGGATTGTTTTTAGATGTCCAAAGCTGAAAGGTTGAATATTCTAAAATGGCATCTCACATTATTATCCAAATCTATTGCTGTTTGTCCTCTACCAATTGACAGAAAGAGCTTGTGGACCATGACTGAGATTTTAACCCCACGAGTGGCCAAAAGATTGTGACAACAGTGTAGCTATATGTTTTCAAAATATTCAATTGCATAAAAGAACTTTTGGTGCTGAGAAAGAAACAGGAGAAAGAAGACAACAAGCAAGACAGAGGGGGCTTGCTTTTCAAATCAGGGTAGGGAACCTGACCCCCTGGATCATTTTTGGATCCCAGCCCTTTGCCGTAACTGCATCGCTCACACATGTCATTGTCACCGGAGGTGAGCTCAGCGCCCAGTTGGTAGTGCTGAGCATGATCAGAAAATGATGAGCACGAACAAGAAAGTCAGCCAGTAACTACATCAGGGCCTGTCACTACCTTGCCAAAAGAGAGCAGAAAGAACCTTGTAGAGTAAAGGGTTATCATCAGAAACGTTCATAATGCAGATGTAATAATGTTAGATAGAATGACCGAGAAGAAAGAGAGATCTGGAAGGAGGAAAAACTCCAACCTCATGTTGAGATCCAAGGCTGGGATTTTCTGGTCCTGCCCATATTGGGAATCATTGCTAACAGGATGGAAAATTTTGGGAGACCAAAATTTGGCGGGTCCAGAAATTCCTGCCGCAAGTTTGTTGTAAATAAAGAGTAATGGTTTTAAGAAATTAAGACTCAAGCGGCATACATTGGCAGAGCAGATCATCCCCAAAACCCCCGTTTAGAGGTGTACCTCACAACAAAACACACCTTGAAGGAGCAACAGACTAACCATTCATGTAAGTGGCTATATGGCCAAATGAAAGTTAATGCACACGATGCAGTGCAAGATGGCCTATTTCCTGACATTTTCCACCTTAAACTTTCCAAATTAAAAATTCTGTTCTTGCCCTTCCCAGACCTTTAACATGCTTCCCAAGGAAATAAATTGGCCATTAATTGGAGGCAAGTGGGTTCCTGACATCCCCTCCACCCGCCCTTTGAAAATTGAAGTGATCCTGGAGATGTCAGGATACAGAGGTGCGATTTGGGAAAATCACTTCCAAATCAGACTCTCATCCATTCCCAATCTGGCTGACAATTGAAATGTGGCCCAGGCTCTCATGCTGAAGTATCCATAGAATTCATAAAATTCCTGCAGTGCAGAAGAAGCATTGAGTCTGCACCAACCCTCTGAAAGAGTATCTAGGCCCACATACCCCACCCAATCCCCGTAACCCCACCTAATCTGCACATCTTTGGACACTAAGGTGCAAAACAAATTTCCAGGATGGCTCCGGAGCAAGGCAACTTCTTGCAAGCTGTGCCCAGCATACTCTCTAATTCTATCTTTTACTCTTGTTCTATGTTTCTAAAATTTCATTCTAACTCTTTTAAACTCTCTCCTCATATTAAGTTGATCTTTTCTCTACACCCTAGCTAGAACTGTAACATTAAATTCTGCAGTCTCTCCTTCCTTCCCTATGTACAGAATGTGTTGTCTGTATAGCAGGCAAGGAACAATACTTTGCACTGTATACTAGTACATGTGACAATAATAAATCAAATCAAATTCAGCACGGCCAATTCACCTAACCTGCAAATCTTTGGACTGTGGGAAGAAACTGGACCACCTGGGAGACATGGGGAGAACATGCAAACTCCACACACAGTCACCCAAGGCCGGAATTGAACCCAGTTCCCTGGCGCTATGAGACAGCAGTGCTTACCACTGTGCTGCCCCATGAATCCTATAAAACCTGCATTCAAAAATACCTTAAGCACACAGAAGAATCTGAATTCTCCTTCCAGAGTTTGGATTTAACTTCCTAATGATGCAGTCACTCCAAAGATATTGTCGTCCATCACAATATCTCTGGCTGGACCATGCTGCAGAAACGGCATCCAAAATCAAAAATGTCCAAATTTTGCCACAAAATCAGCACGGGTCCAAATGGACCAACTTCAGACTCGGAAACAATTTTGAACCCTAAGAGAAGGCTACAAAACTCCTTGTTTCCCAGTTTTAAATAAAATCCTCACAAAATCAAGTCCATTGTAACTTTTTTCTTTGGGGGGTGGATTTCTTGAGACCTTTGGATATTTGAATTTCCTCTGAATTAAAATAAAAAGTGACTTATCACACATTTCAGAAACATCTCAGATTATATTTTAATTCCATTCACAGTTGTTAGGTACGCAAGCACAGCAATAATTTTACACACAGCAAGATCCCACAGACAGCAATGTGGTGGATGCTCAGTGGATCCATCCTTGATGCTGTTCACTAGAAGGGTGATTTGGCCAGGACACCGAGAGAACCTCCTCTCTTCTTACAATAGAGCAATAGGATCTTTAATGCTCACCAGAACCCGCACACCGAGCCTTGGTTTGTTCGCTAATCCAAAGCATACCATCTCTAACAATGTAGCACTCCCGGAGCACTGCACTGGAAAGTCAATCTGAAGGGCAGCACGGTGATGCAGTGGTTAGCACTGCTGCCTCACAGTGCCAAGGTCCCGGGTTCAATCACGACCCTGGGTCATTGTCCATGTGGAGTTTGCACATTCTCTCCGTGTTTGCATTGGTTTCGCCCCCACAATCCAAAGATGTGCAGGGTAGGTGGAATGGGCCCCTTAATTGGAAAAAATGAATTGGGTACTCTAAATTTAACAAAAAAGAAAGTCAATCTGGATGGTCTGCTCAGTTCCTAGAGTGGGGCTTGAATCCAAAATCTTCCAACTCAGGCAGCAGTCCTACTAACTGAGCCTAATTAATTGATGTGAGAGACTCTTATGTGTACACAATGTTGTTTTTAAACACAGAAAGAATCCTTAAAATCCTTGCATAAGCCACTACTTCTTCAGCACACCATTCATAACGAATTAAGTCATAAAGAAAATCCCAGCATAGTCTATTATCAGCAAATGTGCAACAATATCTTGTTGCCAAAATATTTTTCCTTAACCCAAATAAAAGTTCTCTGATAGTAAAGCAGCTGAGATCTTGATATTACAAACCATTTTGCCAAGTTCCAGAATTTCCCTAATCATGAGACTTGACTGCACTGGTCTCAAAGATCTCAATGGCATTACATTGGAACATATTTGATATCCTACAATTTAATTTGAAAAAACCACATTCTATACCACCAATGTCTTAAGATGGTAATCTTTCCTCAATATATATATGTATTTTCAATGATGGTGCTGAAATGGATGTGGTGATTAATAGTATGGAATGGGCTCATAGCGAATTGGCAGATTTTTCACAGCATCAGTTTTTATCTTCCATTGCCTTGGAAGAATTCAAACTACAATTCTATAAACCTAAGTGGACGGGTGAACTCAGCTGCCAATTCGCTGCGGTATGTTCTATTGGCCCCCGATATGTCCAAGGAAAGCTAATTAAAATGTTACAACATTCTCCCAGTGAAATTTATGTTAAAGGGCGTGAAGAAAGCAATTGAGCAAATTGACATTGTCCATTGATAAATAAAGTTGCAATTTATTGGTGTTGATTACCAAGCATGAGATGGCGCTGATAAGAATGGACAAATATTGTTCTTACTTAGTAACAGGACTTTCCATCTAGCCATTCAAGCTCTTCAAGATAAAGAACAATAGACCACTTTGCCATCTTTTGACAGAAACAAAGTGCTAAGTAAACCTCCCAAAAAAAGCTCTGCGCAGTTCATAGAATCCATACTGTGCAGAAGGAGGCCATTTGGCTCCTCAAGTCTCCACTGACCCTCTGAAAGAGCATTCTACCTAGGCCCACTTCTCCCACACTATTCCTGTAATCCCACCTAATGTGCACACCTTTGGACACTAAAGGACAATTTAGTGTGGCCAATCCACCTAACCTGCAGGTCTTTGTCACTGTTGCAGGAAACTGGAGCACCCGAAGGAAACCCAATCTGACACGGGGAGAATGTGCAAACTCCATGCAGACAATCACCCAAAGCCGGAATTGAACCCTGGTCCCTGGCCCTGTGAGGCAGCAGTGCCACCATGCCACTCAGGTTACTTAGAACAGTTACGTCATAGTGAGAATCAAAGAATCATAGAATCATAAAATTTCCAGTCCAGAAGGAGGCCATTCGGCCCATCGAGTCTGCACCGGCCCTTGGAAAGAGCACCCCACTTAAGTCCACATCTCCACCCCTATCCCCATAACCCAGTAACTCCATCTAACCTTTTTTGGATACTAAGGGCAATTTATCATGACCAATCCACCAAACCTGCACATCTTTGGACTGTGGGAGGAAACTGGAGCACCTGGAGGAAGCCCACGCAGACACAGGGAGAACGTGCAGACTCCGCACAGACGGTGACCCAATCCAGGAATCGAACCTGGAACCCTGGAGCTGTGAAGCAACTGTGGTAACCACTGTGCTACCGTGTGCAGAAGGCAGCATACACTTGGGTGAAAAAAGAATTGAACCATTTTGTTACATTCAAAAGTATTAGTTTTAAAACGTTTACTTCCAGAGGCATTTATTTGAACCGAGAGCCTCGAGATATATACATTTCACAGTAATTATTCAGTGACAATTGAATATGATTACTAATACTACCTGTAGGGTGATTTGGGGTCAAAACATGTCTTTGTTACATCAGTCACATTTGGATCGCAGCAATCACCATCATCAAAATTGTACAGTTCATCATTGCATTCCATATCACACACCCCATCTCCTTTCTTCTTTAGCAAAGAGGAACGTCGCAGTGGTTTGCAATCTCCACCATCATTTCCTGTTAGTGTGTGGTCACATTCCAAGTCGCAGTCCCCGTTTCCTATTTTACTTATGTCACAATTGGCCAAAATAAGACGATTTCTTAGAGAGGAATTTTTAACATCCAAAATTGTAAGATCCCAGGTGATGTTGTAGCGATGAAAGGCATTGTTTAAGTGCCGGTGCTGAAGATCTATTTGTTCTCTTGTAACAGTTGGCTTTTGAAGGTCGTCATCGTAGATGTTGACAACTCGATAGCGGACAGATTTCAGCTTGCGGAAGCTGAAGAGTTTATTGTAGCTTGTTATGACTTCCACATTGTCACAAACAGTTTGACCACAAGGAGGGGGCTCCAGATTAGCATTCGATAGCCAGCCGTTGTGATGCTTTGTTTCCATTTGAGGATATTTGCTGTCCTTTACAGTTAGCCAGTGCACCTCCACATCCTCGAAGTTGTCGTGAAGGACCAGCTCGTTATTTCTCTGAGCACGGTGTTTCATGTCGTGAATTATTTTCCCCTGAACTCTTCCTTCATTCCACAAACTGAAGTCGGCCATGTAGCCGCGATAGTTCTGATTCTGGAAATTTCCACCAAGCATCAGTGCTTTGCACTTTTTGCCCAAGGGGCTGAAGATGTCACCCACTTGCTCATTGCTCACGGCAACTTGGGCTCCATTAACATACAGCTTCATTTTACGTCCATCATACGTGATTGCCAAATGTACCCACTGGTTAGCATGGTATTTCTGGTGGGCTGTGATGGTGGTCATTTTGCGAGCTCTATCTGTTTTTAGAGAGAAGAAGAATCGTGGATCCCTGTTACCCGAGTCACTCATGGACTGAATCCCAAGAGCCCATCCTCTGTCCCGGGATGAAGAACATTTGTCGTAAAGTCCTACATCCAAGAAACATAAAAGGCTGTAAGATGTTTTGAAAGAAAGCTTTTTCACACATTATTATGACTCACAGGATAGCTGGAGAAGTACAACTGAGGGATATACTTTTATATCACATTCAATGAGCTAGAAACTCAGCAATTTATACAAACTGTGCTTCTGCACTTGTGCAGCATATTATTGTCAATCAGAAACATTCACTGGACTTTGCAATTTTGAAATTCCAGATTTACCCAATGCTGCCAACCACTGTCCAAAGAACACCTATCCCCATCAAAACATACCTGTTGCGCATTGTTACCCTATGAGGTGCAGTATGTTATTTTACCATCTGAACCACTGTTAGAGAAGCCGATGATAAGTTTAAGAGAGAGTTTTGGGTCGGCCAAGGAGTGAACTGGATTTATTTTTAAAAATTAATTCATTTTGCAAAGTTTTTTTTAAAAAGCAAGTCACATTTCACTTCAAAACAGAGGCCATCTGCTAACAATCAGTCATTAGTAGTATGGTCTAATGTCAACAGAGTAAAGGTTACGTGAACATTTCGCTATATTTTCTTGAAATTTACCTCACTGATGGGAAAGTGAAAAGCAAAATGGTACGTTTCTGCAAGACGTTATTTTCCTAGGGGCTCTAAAATCCCCTTTTCCTGTTTCCTTTGGAAGCAGATGTCAAGTTCAGGAAGGTAATGTGTTTATACACATGAAGGAAAATTTTCGTACAATCAAAAAAAAAAGCTCAAGTATACTAGTTTTTAAAAAATCGTCGAGAATTGACTACAAGTATTGCTTGTCTAGGTCATTTTAAATATAGTCCTTGCATACTCATGTAAAAGTCTTTGATCTGTTTCGGCATGGTGGTGCTAAAATGCCCAGTGTAGCAAACTCTCAGATGTCTCAGATTTAAAAATAACTACTCATGCTCATGTTCTGCTCTGAGTAAAATCGATCAAGCAAATGCCGAATTATAAACAGCCAAATAAATAAGTTAAAGACAATTCAATTAAATTCTGTTAGTGACTATACATACCTACAGGTGAAAGAATGTAAGCCTCCTTTAACACAATTGCTTCATCAAATAATTTCATGAGGGTTTTCGGAACAAAGACAATAGAAGAGAATTGTAATCCTAATTTCTTCTCATATTTCAGCAGCCTTGGTCTCTCTTACTCTTGGCATTTATTTGCTGCCTCGCTGTGCAACACACAAGCAATAGTGACCCCCCCAATTCCCAGGATTGTGAAACTCAGCATGACAGGAACTGGTCTTGTGTTCTGGCTTTCTGTAATGCCCCCCTTTTCTAATTATTATCTTTAGCCTGTTTGTCTTTCAGAATTATTTTTTGTACTTGTAACACAAACAATGTATTTTGGAGGTAAATTTGACTGCATCAGAATTCCATCAAGGCCCCTCAGGCAGCTCAGCATTATTGATGTATCAAATACCCAAAAGTCATTGGCTTGCACAGAAAGGGCATCCCCCATTTCACCAGCAACTTATTGGCAATTGAACTGAGAGACTAAATTCTCAAACAGCAAACAGCAAATCAGGAGAAGTAAGTGACTGAGTCTCTGTATCATGTGTTCAGACAATACAAGACTCCCAATATGAGCAAGCAAGACAATCTCATATTTACTCTGGTCTTCGGCATATGACCTTGTGCTGGCCATCACTGTGCTCCTACCGCCCACTCAGAAATAGCAGATATAATGTAATAAGGGACACATTCTGGTTTAATACAAGCTATGTTCTTTGGAATTCAGAGTGTTGTAATTCCCACAATATGTATCTAACTGCAAACACTTTCAGTTCTTTTGAGGGTGTGCTTAAAATAAAGATTCAAGAACCAAGCAATGTGCTGCAAGTAATGTTCTTTGTATCAATGGGAAGAGCTCCACATGGATTATTGAGCGCCTAAAGGAAATGCTGTCCACCCCTACACCAAGGCACTGGAACAGTGTGAGTCCTGGGTCTGAATATTCACAAAACACATATTTCATCTGGTGAATTATTAAGGGAATTGAATGTGACTTAAATATTTATGAGCATGTAACCAATACAGTAAATGTCCAGTGTTTGCTCACTGGCTCGCCTATTTCTTGGTCTTTTTAGAATAATAATAATCTTCATTATTGTCACAAGTAGGCTTACATTAACACTGCAATGAAGTTACTGTGAAAAGCTCCTAGTCGCCACTCTCCAGCACCTGTTTGGGTACACTGAGGGAGAATTCAGAATGTCCAATTTTACCGAACATCACGTCTTTCGGACTTGTGGGAGGAAACCGGAGCACCCGGAGGAAACCCACGCAAACATGGCGAGAACGTGCAGACTCCACACAGACAGTGACCCAAGCCGGGAATCGAACCTTGGACCCTGGCGCTGTGAAGCCACAGTGCTGATCACTGTAGCACGGACCTTAGAGAGGACAAGCGCGAATGTGAATCGATAGATTTTTTACCCTAACTGGGTAGAAACCAAGGATCCGTGCACTGTCCCCAACTTTACTTTCTGCTTTCCCAGGAACACAAACCTTTTCCTTCCCGATTCTACCTTTTCTCCTGGGTTTCAAAAGCCATGGTTGTCAGCTTATTTAGCCTTATTCTTTTGAAACTTGGTGGCTCAGTTAAGGAGGAAAGTTTCATATCTTTCAACAGTTGCCGTAATCTCGCTGAGAACAGGAAGCTGTGAATTTTGTGGAGACAGTAGGCAGTGGTGTCAAAGGCAAAGGGGAACAGACAACTTGACATCCGAAGTGGATATTCTCTCGACTACCTAACACGGGGCTGAAGATGATGGATTCCCTGCACCGTGACCTTCAAAGCCTACCAAAGGGAACACCGGCTGACCCGCGGGCATTTAATTGCCCCTCAGGGATAGAAAGCCTGGCTTCAGAGATGTACCAATCAATCAGACACCAGCAGCAGCACTCTGGGAAGAGACTTGGGGTGCTGGATAAGGATTAAGGTAAGTGTGCAGGGGTCTTGCCAGATGCAAAGCCATTAAAGTCATGCACGGGGTAAGCAGTGTGATCTCCACAGCCCCAGTACCGAGTTGTGGAAATTAAGAGGTGGTATTTCTCAATGGCAAAAGGAAATCCTACATTATAGGAAAAGACAGGAATGAAAAATGGCTATTCAGCCTTTCAGAATTTGTATCCTAGTATTTCCCCCATCTCCCGGCTGAATGTATTCTGTCTAGCCCAAAATATTATTGCCTCTCACTGTTTTTCCTGGCAGGTTATTCCAAATATTTATCACTCTTTGGCGAAAGTTGTTCCTTCATTTTTTATATGTTCTTTTCACACATTTCTATTCATGTCTTTTGATACTATTTTACTTGTTTTCTTTGTAGTAATGTTAAATTTGCTTTCAGATGCAGTGACCATAATTTTTCAGTCTTTCTTAGACTCAGGGTGGTCCTGTCCTGGAGGACAAGGAAAATGCAAATGTTCCACGTTTGTTCAAAAAAAAGGGTGTAATGATTAGTCCAGCAAGTGCAGGCCAGTCAATTTAACTTTGGTGGCAGGGAAACTGCTAGAAACAATAATTTAAGACAAAATTAATAGTCACATAGGCAAATGCAGGTTAATTAAGGAAAGTCAGCACGCATTCCAGAGGGAAAGTTGTGCTTAACTAATTTGCTGGAGTTTTAAGAGCTAACAGAGAGGGTTGGTGAAGGCAATGCTGTTGATGTGGTGTACATGGACTTCTAAAAGGTATTTGATGTGGTGTGGACAAAGTTATAATGGAATAAAATGTACAGTAGCAATACGGATGCAAAATTGACTGAGTGACAGGAAACAGAGAGTAGTGGTAATTGGATAGTTTTCAGGCTGGAGAAAGGTTGTCGTAGAGTTGCCCATGGTTCAGTGTTGAGACCTTTGGTGATTGTGTCTTTAAGGGCAACACAGCAGAGTAAGGGTTGCCTGGCCTGTGTGACCAATTGGGACTCAGGGTGTGGAATCACCCTGGTTTAGCACAGGGCTAAATCGCTGGCTTTGAAAGCAAACCAAGGCAGGTCAGCAGCACGGTTCAATTCCCATACCAGCCTCCCCGAACAGGTGCCGGAATGTGGCGACTAGGGGCTTTTCACAGTAACTTCATTTGAAGCCTACTTGTGACAATAAGCCATTTTCATTTCTTTTTCATTTCATGTGTACAATACTGATTAATAAATATCTTTTGTGCTCACGAATGAAGTCTGTGAAAGTGCATCTTTACATCTGGTGGTGAGGACAAATTATCTTAACACTGCCTCTGGCCTGGCACCTGTGAGTATCCTGTTGTAATCAAAGTCTAAAAAAAGGTACTCACCAGAATGCCTCTCGTTAGGCGAATAGACCCATTTGGTTCATCCACGGAGGACGAGACACAATATGTTGAGCACCTTGGGTATTATTTCCAAGAAAATGAAATAGGAGATGAGGCAAAATGCAAGGCAATTTACTAAGTGTTTGCGGAACTCTGATCTATAACCTTATTCACATCTTATAGCCCCAAGTGCGCAACTCCAAATTATTTAATGAGCTTTTGGATTTAGTGAAGGCTCAATCGTAATCTCAGCCATCAGTCATACTCCAGAGATTCAAATGTTATTTGAGAGTCAATAATCGCAGGCGAACCGATTACGACTTGTATTGCTAAACTGAAGCAATTAGTGGAATATAGTGATTTTCGATCCACCCTAAATGACATGTTACGGGATAGATTAATTTGGCGTGAACAATGACGCAATTCAGCACAGATTGCTTGCAATGCTCCACATAGATTTTAACCGAGCAATGGAGACAGTGCTGGCCATGGAAAGCATTGAGAAAGGTGCACAAGAACTGCAGAATTCACAAAATGATGTCATTCTCCAGTTCGGGGAGGAACCTGCAGCCAGCGGTGGCACCAAATCCTCCGAAGAAGCTGCAAAGCAGGAAACAATTTCAGCCACCAACAAAACAAAAAGGCACAGAATAGGCAATCAGTCAGTAATGCTTAAAGTGGAATGTTACCGATGTGGAGGTAACTGCATCTTGTTGGCTGAAGGAGGCTGAGTATTTTTATTGTCACCAAAGAGGACATTTGTTAAAGCAGTGCAGAGCTAAGTCAATATCGGCGAGTAATCAATCAACCAAGATGTTATAAATATACAATTTAGAAGAGCATAGTGCCAATGATTCTGGTATTTACTCTCTGTTTAATATAAAAACAGGCAAGACAGACACTATTAACTATAATGCTCCAGGTAATGAGAAGCCTCTTAAGATGGAAGTGGATAAAGGGGCATCAGCCACTGTGATGGGAGAGCATAAATTTCAGTACCTAATAGAGGGAGTCCAACCAGTGAACTTGAAGAGCATGTCTGGCAAATAGAAGACTTATACAGGAGATCCTTACAAATAAAATGTGCCACAATGGTACCCATAAGCTATGGACAACAGTCTATCCAGCTCCCAGTGGTAATAGTAATATTGGTAGAGGACCAAGCCTTCTTAGCCGTGATTGGCTTAAAGAAATAAAGTTGAGTTGGACCGCGAATTTTCAAGTGTGGGAAGGGGGACTGCCTGCAGAGATAAGAAAATACGAGAGCATCTTCTGTAATAAATTAGGCAAAACCAAAGGGTTACAAGCTAAGATTTACGTGGATCCAAAGGCCAATCCAGGATTCTTTAGGGCAAGACTAGTGCCATATGCTTATAATAGAAAGTGGATACTGAGTTAAACAGGTTAGAAGAACTAGGAATTATCCACCCAGTTCAGTTCTCGGAATGGCCAGCAACTATAGTCCCCATATTGAAACCGAACAAGACCATCCTCATTTGTAGCAATTATAACCTAACAGCTAATCAGGATTCCAAGCTGGATAAATATCCAAGTTCAAGAGTGGAAGATCTAATAAAATGAATGAAACAAATAATCTTTATTGTCACCAGTAGGCTTACATTAACACTGCAATGAAGTTATTGTGAAAAGCCCCCAGTCGCCACATTCCAGCGCCTATTCGGGTACACAGAGGGAGAATTCAGAATTCTCTGTATGCAAAGCTGACGAGAGGTCAACCTTACACAAAGCTGAATATGAGCTACACATTCCAGCAACTCGAATTAGATGACGCTTCCCAGGGTATGTCACTATAAACACACACAAAGGCCTGTTCCAGTGCACACACCTCCCTTTTAGGGTGTCTTCAGCATGAGAAATATTCGAAAGGATCATGGAGAGTCTGCTACAGGGGCTACTGCGGATTGTAGTATACCCTGATGATATCCTTATAATGGGATCGACAGAGTCTGAGCATTGAGAAAACGTAGAAGAGGTGATAAAGAGATTTCAGGAGGTTGGAGTTCACCTTAAGACAGAAAAGTACAACTTTAAAGTCGCTGATGTAACCTATCCGGAACACCGTGTAGATGCACAAGGATGACATCCTGTGGAAGACAAGGTCAAAGTGATAAAGGAGGGGCAGCACGGTGGCGCAGTGGGTTAGAACTGCGGACTCACGGCGCCGAGGTCCCATGTTCAATCCCGGCTCTGGGTCACTGTCCATGTGGAGCTTGCACATTCTCTCCGTGTTTGCGTGGGTTTCGCCCCCACAACCCAAAAATGTGTAAGCTAGGTGGATTGGCCACGCTAAATTGCCCCTTAATTGGAAAAAATGAATTGGGTACTGTAAAAAGTTTTAAAAAAGTGATAAAGGAGGCGCATGCCCCCACATACACAACTGAACTCTAATCATTTTTGCAGATGGTAAACTACTACGGACTTTTTTTTTAACCAAACTCATCAATTGTATTGGCCCCCTGCATATTCTGCTAAAGAATTACCATCGTTGGGCTTGAAAGGCTCCCCAGTAGGAAGCTTTCAACAGAGTAAAGCAATTGCTGCATTTCTCAAACCCGTTAGTTCAACCCATCTAAAGAACTGATCTTGACCTGCGACTCCTCTCCATATAGTGTTGATGCGGTGTCGTCCTATGAGATGGACAACGGCTCTGAAATGCCAATAGAGTATTTGTGCAAGAACCCTCTCAGAGGCTGAAAAAGGTTATTCACAAATCGAGAAGGAAGGACTATCAATAGTCTTTGGCATCAAGAAATTCCACCAGTACTTACATGGTGGAAACTTTACCATTTTTTCTGACCACAAATCGCTGTTGTGTTTCTTCAAGGAGGACAAGGCTAACCCGCCGATCGCCTCGGCAAGAATTCAATGATGGGTTTTAACTCCGTCTGTCTATGAATATGGCACTGACTGTTAGGAATGGGTTAACAGACCTTCAATTAAATACTAATTTGATGTTAATTATCCAATAGAAGTCACTGATATATAAAGAGGTTACAGATGGCACTATTTGTTGGTGGAGATTTGTGTGTGAAGTTGGATCAAAGAAATAAAGGTGTTTTGGGGAAAAGCAGAACTCTTGACTCCTTTGCTCTATAGCAACCCAGGAAGTTAAACACTGACCTAGAGCACACATAGTGAATGTGGATGCTCATAGCTGCCCACCCTTTCAAGAAAGTTTCACATATACCCCAGAACCACAAAACATCATCATGGCTTTATATTTTTTAGATACATTTCCAGTCTCGACGATGCAGATCATGAACTGGATCAATCAAGAACAATTTCTGGTCTAAAGTGAGAGACAAAATACTTATAGGATGGGTAAATGAGCCCGTTTCCAAGGAAATGAAATCATTCTTTATCCGCAAGAATGAATTGAGTTGTCAGGATGGCATCATACTCTGGGGAGCAAGAGTAGTCTTTCCAGTACTAGACAGAGAGCTGCTCCTAACTGAATTACACAGCGCTCACCCTGGCATCTCTGAGATGAAGATGCTTGCCAGGAGTTTTGTGTGGTGGCCTGGTATTGGTTCTGGTATCGAGAAGTACAATTCTTATCAATAAATACATTTTGTGTTAACTAATGAAACCTGTGAAAGTGCATCTTTCATAGAATTTACAGTGCAGAAGGAGGCCATTCGGCCCATCAAGTCTGCACCGGCTTTTGGAAAGAGCACCCTACCCAAGGTCCACACCTCCACCCTATCCCCATAACCCAGTAACCCCACCAAACACTAAGTACAATTTTGGACACTATGGGCAATTTAGCATGGCCAATCCACCTAACCCGCACATCTTTGGACTGTGGGAGGAAACCGGAGCACCCGGAGGAAACCTACGCACATACGGGGAGAATGTGCAGACTCCGCACAGACAGTGAACCAAGCCAGGAATCGAACCTGGGACCCTGGAGCTGTGAAGCAATTGTGCTATCCACAATGCTACCGTGCTGCCCTTACAAGACCCTTGCTTTCCCTGGTGAATATATGTGGCCTAGACCTTGGTGTACAGGGCACGATTCAAAGTTTGTGGATGATTGAAGCTTGGAAGCATTGTGGACTTGTGAAGAGGTTAGTGTAGAACTTTAAAAGGGCAGGCAAGTTGGTGGAATGGGTGGACAGATGATGTTCAAAGTAAGGAAATGTGAAATGATTCATTTTGGTAGGAAGAACATGGAGAGACGAAATAAAATAACATGCACAATTCTAAAGAGGATGCCGGAACAGAGGCACCTCGGTGTATATGTACATTAGCCTTTGCAGACAGCAGGGAAGGTTGAGAATATGGTTAGTAACACATACAGCATCCTCAGCTTTATTAATGCGGGCATAGAGTACAGGATCAAGGGGCTTTTGGTGAACTTGTACCAAACACGAGTTTAGCTTCAGCTGGAGAATTACATCCAGATCAGGATGCTGCACGTTAAGGGCAGCACGGTGGCGCAGTGATTAGCATTGCTGCCTCATGGCGCTGAGGTCCCAGGTTCGATCCCGGCTCTGGGTCACTATCCATAAGACCATAAGACATAGGAGTGGAAGTAAGGCCATTCGGCCCATCGAGTCCACTCCACCATTCAATCATGGCTGATTTCAACTCCATTTACCCGCTCTCTCTCCATAGCCCTTAATTCCTCGAGAAATCAAGAATTTATCAACTTCTGTCTTAAAGACACTCAACGTCCCGGCCTCCACCGCCCTCTGTGGCAATGAATTCCACAGACCCACCACTCTCTGGCTGAAGAAATTTCTCCTCATCTCTGTTCTAAAGTGACTCCCTTTTATTCTAAGGCTGTGCCCCCGGGTCCTAGTCTCCCCTGTTAATGGAAACAACTTCCCTACATCCACCCTATCTAAGCCATTCATTATCTTGCAAGTTTCTATTAGATCTCCCCTCAACCTCCTAAACTCCAATGAATATAATCCCAGGATCCTCAGACGTTCATCGTATGTTAGGCCTACCATTCCTGGGATCATCCGTGTGAATCTCCGCTGGACCCGCTCCAGTGCCAGTATGTCCTTCCTGAGGTGTGGGGCCCAAAATTGCTCACAGTATTCTAAATGGGGCCTAACTAATGCTTTATAAAGCTTCAGAAGTACATCCCTGCTTTTATATTCCAAGCCTCTTGAGATGAATGACAACATTGCATTTGCTTTCTTAATTACGGACTCAACCTGCAAGTTTACCTTTAGAGAATCCTGGACTAGGACTCCCAAGTCCCTTTGCACTTCAGCATTATGAATTTTGTCACCGTTTAGAAAATAGTCCACGCCTCTATTCTTTTTTCCAAAGTGCAAGACCTCGCACTTGCCCACGTTGAATTTCATCAGCCATTTCTTGGACCACTCTCCTAAACTGTCTAAATCTTTCTGAAGCCTCCCCACCTCCTCCATACTACCTGCCCCTCCACCTATCTTTGTATCATCGGTAAACTTAGCCAGAATGCCCTCAGTCCCGTCATCTAGATCGTTAATATATAAAGAGAACAGCTGTGGCCCCAACGCTGAACCCTGTGGGACACCACTCGTCACCGGTTGCCATTCCGAAAGAGAACCTTTTATCCCAACTCTCTGCCTTCTGCCTGACAGCCAATCGTCAATCCATGTTAGTACCTTGCCTCGAATACCATGAGCCCTTATTTTACTCAGCAGTCTCCCATGAGGCACCTTGTCAAAGGCCTTTTGGAAGTCATGATAGATAACATCCATTGGCTCTCCTTGGTCTAACCTATTTGTTATCTCTTCAAAGAACTCTAACAGGTTTGTCAGGCACGACCTCCCCTTACTAAATCCATGCTGACTTGTCCTAATCCGACCCTGCACTTCCAAGAATTTAGAAATCTCATCCTTATCAATGGATTCTAGAATCTTGCCAACAACCAAGGTTAGGCTAATTGGCCTATAATTTTCCATCTTTTTCCTTGTTCCCTTCTTGAACAGGGGGTTACAACAGCGATTTTCCAATCCTCTGGTACTTTCCCTGACTCCAGTGACTTTTGAAACATCATCACCAACGCCTCCACTATTTCTTCAGCTATCTCCTTTAGAACTCTAGGATGTAGCCCATCTGGGCCCGGAGATTTATCAATTTGTAGACCTCTTAGTTTCTCTAGCACTTTCTCCTTTGTGATGGCTACCATATTCAACTCTGTCCCCTGACTCTCCGGAATTGTTGGGATATTACTCATGTCTTCTACTGTGAAGACTGACGCAAAGTACTTATTCAGTTCCTCGGCTACTTCCTTGTCTCCCATCACAAAATTACCTGCGTCATTTTGGAGCGGCCCAATGTCAACTTTTGCCTCCCGTTTGTTTTTAATGTATTTAAAGAAACTTTTACTATCATTCCTAATGTTACTGGCTAGCCTACCTTCAAATTTGATCCTCTCTTTCCTTATCTCTCTCTTTGTTATCCTCTGTTTGTTTTTGTAGCCTTCCCAATCTTCTGACTTCCCACTACTCTTTGCCACATTATAGGCTTTCTCTTTTGCTTTGATGCATTCCCTAACTTCCTTTGTCAGCCATGGCTGCCTAATCCCCCCTCTGATAACCTTTCTTTTCTTTGGGATGAACCTCTGTACTGTGTCCTCAATTACTCCCAGAAACTCCTGCCATTGCTGTTCTACTGTCTTTCCCACTAGGCTCTGCTCCCAGTCGATTTTCGTCAGTTCCTCCCTCATGCCCCTGCAGTTACCTTTATTTAACTGTAACACCGTTACATCTGATTCTACCTTCTTTCTTTCAAATTGGAGATTGAATTCGACCATATTATGATCACTGCCTAATAAGTGCTCCCTTACTTTAAGATCTTTAATCAAGTCTGGCTCATTACATAACACTGAGTCCAGAATGGCCTGTTCCCTTGTGGGCTCCATCACAAGCTGTTCCAAAAAGCCCCCCTGTAAACATTCAATGAATTCCCTTTCCTTGGGTCCACTGGCAGCATTATTTACCCAGTCCACCTGCATATTAAAGTCCCCCATGATCACTGTGACCTTGCCTTTCTGACATGCACTTTCTATTTTGTGGTGCATCTTGTGCCCCTGGTCCTGACCACTGTTAGGAGGCCTGTACATAACTCCCATTATGGTTTTTTTGCCTTTGTGGTTCCTCAACTCTACCCACACAGACTCCACATCATCTGACCCCATGTCGTTTAGTGCTATTGATTTAATTTCATTCCTAATTAACAAGGCAACCCCGCCCCCTCTGCCCACCTCTCTGTCTTTTCGATAGGTTGTGAATCCCTGGATGTTTAAATGCCAGTCCTGAACTCCCTGCAACCATGTCTCTGTGATGCCTACCACATCATACCTGCCAGTCACAATCTGGACCACAAGCTCATCTACCTTGTTCCGTACACTGCGCGCATTTAAATATAGCACCTTTAATTTTCTATTGACCGTCCCTTTTTGTTTTCTTAGTGTGGTGGACCTTGGTTTACTGAGCCTTTCCATACACTGTGTCATACTTTGTGGGATGGGGACTATTGTAACCTCGCCTGAGTTCTGTCTTTTCGTGCTTTTTTGTATTCCTAAGCAGCTACGCTTCCCACTGATTACTTCACCTCTTGGTTCCCTGACTTTCCCTTCCCCCCCCAATCTTTAGTTTAAAGTCCTATTGACCACCCTATTTACTCTTTTCGCCAGAACACTGGTTCCAGCTCGGTTCAGGTGGAGACCATCCCAACGGTATAGGTCCCCCCTGTCCCAAAACTGATGCCAGTGTCCCATGAAAAGGAACCCCTCATTCCCACACCACTCTTTCAGCCACGTGTTAACTTCCCTTATTCTTGCCTCCCTATGCCAATTTGCACGTGGCTCGGGCAGTAATCCGGAGATTATGACCCTTGAGGACCTGTTTTTTAATTTGAATCCTAGCTCTTTATAATCTCTAAACAGGTCCTCTTTCCTAGACTTGCCTATGTTGTTGGTACCGACATGGACCACAACAACTGGATCCTCCCCCTCCCTCTCCAGTATTCTTTCAAGCCGGTCAGAGATGTCCCGCACCCTAGCACCGGGCAGGCAACATACCATGCGGGACTCTTTATCCTGCTCACAAAGGATACCATCTATCCCCCTGATAATAGAATCCCCTACAACTACAACTTGCCTATTTACTCCCTCCCCTTGAATGGCCTGCTGAACCATGGTGCCTTGGTCAGCTGACTCATCCTTCCTGCAACCCTGTTCGCCATCAACACAGGGAGCGAGTGCCTCATACCTGTTGGACAGAGTCAAGGGCTGAGGCTCCTGAGTTCCTGACTGCTGGTTCCCTTTACCTGCCTGACTTGCAGTCACACCCTGCTGTCCCTGGCCACTAGCAGGATTTAAACTACTTACTCTGACAGGTGTGACTGCCTCCTGAAACACAGTGTCCAGGTAAGTCTCCCCCTCCCGGATGTGCCTCAGTGTTTGAAGCTCAGACTCCAGCTCATCAACTCTGAGCCGGAGCTCTTCGAGCAGCCAACACTTACTGCAGATGTGGTCGCTGCAGCTCGCAATGGGATCTGCCAGCTCCCACATCAAGCAGCTCAAGCACATCACCTGACCAGCCATCGCTAATTAATTAATTAGTTTAATTTAAGTTTATGGTGGGGGCAGCTTCAGCCAATCAGACACTACCCTGCACTTTTAACTGAAAAACGGCACAATTAGATTAACCACTTACCTTTCCTGGATACCTTACTGCACCAAACTAGCAAATTCTCACTGTCTGTATCTCTCTCACTCCTGCCCAATCCGGCTGTGTCTCCCTGACCTGCGCAATGCTAATAATAATATAATAATGCTAATAATAATATAACATGGCACTTACCTCACACCAATGGATCTTATTATTAGGTTAGAGGAGGAGGGCGGGTGGGAGACACTACACGTGTAGTGTCTCGGGTTTCCTCTCCACCAGAATTTATTGGTGGGGGGGGGGGAGCTGGAGTTTGCACATTCTCCCCGTGTTCGCATGGGTTTCGCCCCCACAACCCAAAGATGTACAGGGTAGGTGGATTGGCTGCACTAAATTGCCCCTTAATTGGAAAAAATAATTAGGTACTCTAAATTTATTTTTTAAATGGATGCTGCACTTGAGGGAGGGTTTGGATACATTGGAGCGAGTGCAGAAAAGATTCATGGAAATGATTCCAGGGATGAGGAACGACAGTTATGAAGATAAATTAGAGAGAAGGCTGAGTGGAAATTTGACAGTGGGATTCAAAATCATGTGGAATCTGGACAGAGTAGACAGGGAGAAATTGTACCCGCTCAGGAAAGGATCGAAAACGAGAGGGCACAGACTTCAAATAATTGACAAAAGAAGCAAAAGTGAGGTGAGGAAAAAAGATTCACGCAGCAAGTGGTTAAAGGTCTGGAATGCACTGAGTGTGGCGGGGGCAGGTTGAATTGAAGAATTCAGAAGGGAATTAGATTTATCGGAATATGAAGAATGTGCAGGGAGAAGGCAGGAGAATGGCACAAAGTGAGTTGCTCATTCAGACAGCAATGGGTCAAAATGGTTTCTTTCTGCCCTGTAACAATTCAGCGATCCATCCCTGCCAGGTCTTTAATATAATTTGATGGCTCCTCCCACAACTTCCTTCTCAGGAGTTGAAGAAAGCTCAGGTTTCTCTGAACCTTCCATGTTTTTAGTTGGAGTCAGCATGAACTGTATCTCCCAGCGGACAGTTGAAGAGGGGTTCGGAGGAAAGATGCTACATGGGGCCTGGTGACCTGTTTTATGCTTTGAGGAGGGGGGGGGGGGGGGGGAGAGAGACACACCAAAAAGTAACAAAATGAAGGAAATAAGTAAGTTATCTCTCTTAAGAATGAACAGTTCCAGAAAATGACATCAAGCAGTTAATAAAAAGCTAAGTATACTATTCAGTTGCATCTGGTCATCAGGGTACAGTAAAGGATATTATGTACCATAGCTAATGAATATTATAGCTACAATGCATAACTATTATCTAACAGGTACAGTATGTTCTATTAATTGCACCATGTTGCGTTTATAGTTTCCTCTGCAAATAAAACTTGTTCAGCTTTTTACTAACCGTTTTTGGCAAATTACTACGGGTGACCTCATGCAGCACAGGTACAAAAATGCTTTCTTTGGCTTTAGTCCTGCGCTGGATTGTGTGTGAGTTCGAGGCACAGTAAAAGTCCGTTATCAATGAATGGGTTTCGGAAATGTTTGTCAAACATTGCAAATGAACGTGAAAGCTGTGCCTGACCGACCGTTGCAAATAAAAATAACAAATCTGTTCAATCAAAAGCTCTGGAGGTTGTAAAGCAGCAACACCCGTAACTTTGCAGAGTGGTAAAATGTTTCCAACAACTTCACAGTTCACATAAACGCACCAGTGATAATAACCGTGGCGCTATTTCTGGAAGTTTAAACAAAAGTGTTTACAACTGGGATGCACCATTCACAAGGAGATGGAACTTCCTTGTAAAAGTCAAGGACTTCACGACAAAATTTAAAATTATTCCCTCCACACGGCGATGCAATGATGCATCACCACTGTGAGCTGATTCGAGAACAACTTGTACTGGGCATGTTTTGCTATTTTCAAGGGACATGCCACAAAATACGTGGGAGACTTTTTTTTTGCATGAGCAAACCTGAGTCTCGACAGCTGGATTATTGTCGTTTCTGAGAACTTAAATCTCTGGTTTTCTCATCTCTTAAGAATTGGGGAGAACGATTGCACCAAAGAGGTGTTTGGAGAAAGAAGTTGGGTCAGGCCTGATATCTGTGCAGAGATTAGGGAGCACGATCATCCCCTCCGCGCATTCCCGTGGCGTGAGACTGCACACAATGCACGATTCTAGCATGCAAGCCACTATGAAACACGTTGCTGACAGGCCGGACATTTAACAGAAACCCAGGTTCATGTGAGACCTGCATGTCTCACAGGCATCCCGCTCTTCTTAAAGTGGACCTGCGCCCACGCTGCAGGATTTGCTTCAGCGGCCTCAGGAAGGCTTTGTTAGAAGGTAAAGGGTAGCAAATGAAGGAACCAGCCAGAGAGAAGACTTCCAGGTTTTTGGAAACGGACCTGGACACCTTAGAGATGGAGTTTGAGAGGAGGAGAGGCACCATTTTTCCACAGGGAACCAGGAGTATCCCATACCAGCCTCCCCAAATGTGGCGACTAGGGGCTTTTCACAGTAACTTCATTTGAAGCCTACTTGTGACAATAAGCGATTTTCAGGTGCAGCTTCAGAAAGAAATGGGAACAGGCCACCCAGGAGGTCAAGCCCTGGAGTCTTGTCCTGAGGACCTGGCAGAGTGCAGAGCACTTAATGATCTCACCTGGGTGGTCATGATCAGCGATTGCATCCGCAAAGAATAGCTCCTAACCACTGCCTCACCTCCTGCCCAATCATTCAGCCAGCCGCAGTCAGAATCCCTGCCTAACCAAACAGGTTTTTGATCGGCAAAGGAGTCAAGGGTTATGGGTTTTGGGGGTTGGGGGTTGGGGGGGGGGGGGGCAAGGGCAGTGGTGGAGAGGTGGTGATGTCAGGAGGAGGGTGCAGAAATGTGGAGTTAAGGCCACAGTCAGATCGGCAGTGAACTTATAATAATAATCTTTATTAGTGTCACAGGGGTGGCACGGTAGCACAGTGGTTAGCACTGTTGCTTCACAGTGCCAGAGTCCCAGGTTCGATTCCCGGCTTGGGGCATTGTCTGTTCTCCCTGTGTCCGCTTGCGTTTCCTCTGGGTGCTCCGATTTCCTCCCACAAGTCCCGAAAGACGTGGCTGTTAGATGATTTGGACATTCTGAATTCTCCTCAGTGTACCCGAACAGACACCGGACTGTGGCAACTAGGGGATTTTCACAGTACCTTCATTGCAGTGTTAATGTAAGCCTGCTTGTGACAGTAATAAAGATGATTATTATTAAGTAGGCTTGCATTAACACTGTAATGAAGTTACTGTGGAAATCCCCTTGTCGCCACAGTCCAGCGCTTGTTCAGGTACACTGAGGGAGAATTCAGAATGTCCAATTCACCTAGCAAGCACTTACTAAATGCTGGAGCAGACTTGATGGGCTGAATGGTCTTATCTGCTCCTATTTCTAATAATCTTAAATCCTGGTCTGATCTTTCCACGTGTTGCACTTTCTGGCAGAAATCAGTGAACAGCAATCATCAGCAGGGATGCTGGCTGATTTCCCCCCTCCCTCCACATCAGTCCAAGGACTTAGTGCTCATTTTACATCCTTATCAGCCAAATACTGAGCAATGACACCTGAATCTGAATGTAAAGTCTGCCAGGAGTCTATAGTAAACATTAATATGTTAATATGCAGTGAAGCATCTGAGTCTGATATCACATGTCCAAAAATAAAAACACGTAGTAACACACACGTACGTGTCACCTCCTGTGCTTAATAAATATGTCATTGCTATAAATAACCTGTTTTCTCCAGTCGTGATATCATTGTAACTCACTTGACCTAGATAATATGAATATTTGAATTCATAATAGGCATAGTGGCAATCTCTCAAACAAATTACTTCAGAAGCTCACAAATGAGTCCATGCTTATTCTCGCATATGATTCAGTGCCAACACACTGTAGTCATATTGGCTGATACTTGTCAAAGATCTCTTCATACCATTCACAACTTTTAAAGGTACAGTCCTGCCACTGAACCTTTTGTCCATTGATATTGCAGTTTTATTGTCGGCTTCTATAATGCACCAGACACAAGCTCCCAAAGTCAGGAGGGCAGGAAAAATGCCTGAGGAAGTATGAGTATGTGTGCATGCAAGCACACTCACGCATTGTTTTCAAAGAATGAAAAGCGCACCCAAGGGAGCCACCTCATCGCCCAAAGCACCTGAGAAATGAGAGTTCCTGCTCCACAGATGCAGAGGAGGCAGAAGAGGCAAGTGATCCACAGATTGCACTGTTTGGTGTTATTGTATCAATTTACTCTGCCTGCCACATTCATAGATATTGTCCCATTTAAAATAAACTGGGCGACATCTCTATAAAATAGAGAAAGTCGGAAATCAATAGGTCGAGTGTTGCATAAAGAAGCTGTGCAGTGTGATTTCCAGATTCAAGATTGTGAACTTGTGCATAACATCCAGCCTGGTTTAACAAAACATATCTGAGAATCAAGCTATTCATTTTGTATTATCCCATTTATGAATGACCAGTTGAGGAAGGGCAGCAAAGTGGGTGAGAAATAACCCTATAATTCTAGAACATGTGTTCAAACCTCAAGGGTGTGGATTTCATTCTGGCCCAGGTAGATGAGAAGGTAATCCTCTCTGCTGGCTGTTAACAATTCCGTGTGAAAATGGGTTTGTGTGACCTTGAATCGGAGGTCTTGACGCACAGTGGTTCCAGTAGCAGCTCCGCCATGTGACGGAAGCTTTGGCTTCAAGTTCCACTCGAGGACTTGTGGTCAAGGAAGGTGCATTCATGATGCGGGCAAAGAGGTATTAACTTCTAAATGCATCCAACATATGCCAGTGGTTGGTGATAAGAGCAGGAGAGATTCCTAGTCGGCCATATGTTGGAAAGAAAATGACTATCCAAAGCTCGAGGCTGCAGCCTGCATGTCTGTTGCCACAGCAACGCGGGCTCCTTGGGGAGCCGGTTGGCTCGGTCGGTTAGATGGTCGGTTGAGTATCAGATTAGCACGAACAATGTGGGATTTGATCCCCATTCTGACTGGAGTGGATGTGGGCCCTGCCTCCTTTCCCTACCCTTGGTGGAGATTGTGGCGCTGTGGGCAGAAGACTGGGGAAGGAAATCTTGAATCATGGACTAGCAACAATTAACTCCATGACATTACTTGTCTCATTCAGGGAGACCACAAAAATGACTGTTGCGGTGAATAGAAATGTCACCCTGTGTTAGAGCTTAGTAGAAACTGGATAATGCAGCTTATTTCAGCATCATCTGACCATTGTCGTCCTTGATCTGGGAGCAAATTGGAAGAATTCCCAAAATCGACATGCCCTTACCCTGATGATATTCTAAATTCATTCTTTTTAGGGGAGTCTTTCAAAAATATTTTCTTTAGAATGCACAAGTCAAAGTTTGCAAACAACTGTGAAATTTAGGCATCTCCACCTATTAAATCTCAGCAACATGATGTGTTATAAGTACTCACATGGATCGTATAGGATTTTGGATCAGGATATTCTTGCGGATACTTTGGCAATGTTACATGATCACTTTTCACACACATTGAAACATATTCGTCAGATAATTACCATCAATTTTTTAATTGTAGAATACTGAAGGGTTACAGTCTTGCCTAACATGGCCTTACTAGTTTTCTTTACTTTTATGAGTGCAATTGGGCTAGAATCAGTCAAACCAGCTCAAAAGGTTGCAGCTTTTTAAACACGAGTTACATTGAGTGTAAACTGAGTTTCCTCAATCCTTAGCGGTGCTTTAAACAACTTTGTACTGGAAGTCAGCCCCACCCGCAAATATGGCCATGGCCACCACCCTCCACACATAAAAATAAAGAGGTTGACAGCTTTCCACCGGATACACATGTTGACTCGTGGAACAATCACATGGTCCAGTATAATATTTTTACAGCTTCCAGTGATTTTAAAATCAGCTTAATCATAGATGGAGGACGAGGCGCTCTTATCAAAAATTCTCTTTTTTTGCGATTATCCATTTTCAATTGTATTAATTGAAACTACACTGGTGCACAACAAGGAATATATTTTACAAACAAAAGCAGAAAATGATGGAAACACTCAACAGGTCTGGCAGCATCTATGGAGAGAGAAATAGAGTTTAATGTTTTGAGTCCATATGAATCTTTTTCAGAGCTGAAGAGAGGGAGATTATATACTGTATAGGAGTGGGTGGAACGACGACCAGCAGGTGGGAGCTAAAAGAGATTGCAATAAAAATGTGTAGGTCAAGAGACAGAGGAAGTGTTAAAGGCAGTGTGAAAGTAGGTACTCGTCTTGAATGCGTTAATGGGAGCACAAAGAGAGCTCAATGAAAGTATAGGGGAGGGTGGTTTTTCATTTGGATAAATAATGTTTTGGATATTTTAAAAAAGGGTCACGATATAGGAGAAATGTCATAGCCTAAAGTTGTTGAACTCCATATTGAGTCCTGAGGCTGTAACGTGCCCAACCGAAAGACGAAAATCAATGCTCCTCCAGTCTGCATTGGGCTTCACTGGAGCAGTGCAGCAGGCTAGGGGTAGACATATGGAAAAAGATGCTGAGTTTAAATGGCAAGTGACAGGAATGTTCGGGTCATGCTTGCAGACTGAGCGAAGGCCTTCCGCAAAGCAATCACCCAGTCTGCATTTAGTTTCCCCAATATGGAGGAGACCACATTGGAAGCAGTGAATACAGTAGATCAAATTGAAGGAGCTTTTCC